>NC_133412.1:137081250-139870000 GCF_049350105.2 Macaca mulatta | reverse complement strand
TGGAAACAGATATTTAGATATACTGCAAGTTCAAGTTAGAGATTATGTTGGCTTAAACCAGGGTGATGGTACAATAGATAATATAGTTGAATTTGATGTTATTTTGGAGGAGGAGCTAATGGAATTTGGTAATAGACTAGACTGAAGAGGGATGGTGACAATGGTGGTGGTGGTGAAGGAAAAAGACTAAAAAACCAAGAATATTTCCTAGGTTTGGGATTCAGCTACTCTATCTTCGGTAATTTTCATCCAAAATAGCTCCTAAACTATGTCTCTTCTGTGCATGAGACTTAATAGATTATTTCAGTCTTTACAAAACTTTACCCTTAATTCTGGTATAGTTACTTCAGCTTTAATTATATACAAATTAGAGTGCTTATTTGATAGATATGTGCCTTCTCCACTTAACTATAAGCCCCAAGAGATCAGGAATTATGTTAGTCTTTGATAAGTAAAGTAATTGCTCAAAAATTTTAATATATCAGTAAATAAAGGAATATATAGAAAGACATAAAGTGGATAATCAGTAGATCTATAACAACATAATGAAGAGAAACTAGCATAAGAAATAGAAACTTAAAACTGAGTGATAATTAGCATTTGTAATCAAAATTCACATATTTTATTGGATTTGTATAAATAGACATTAGTTCTCATCTTACCTGAAAATGGTTCTTATGCTCAGAGAAGGAATAAATATTATGAATTCTAATAAGAAATGCCAGGTGTCTGTATTAGTCCATTTTCACAGTGCTATAAGGATATATACTTAAGACAGGGCAATTTATTAAAAACAAACAAACAAAAAAAGATGTTTAATTAACTCACATTTCCGCATGGCTCGGGAAGCCTCAGCAAACTTACAATCATGGTGGAGGGGGAGGCAGGCATGTCTTATGTGGCGACAAGCAAGAGAGACCTAGCACAAGCCCGGAAAGCTGCCTTAAACCATCCTATCTCATGAGAACTCACTGATTATCATAGAATAGCATGAGAGAAACTGCCCCCATGATCCAATCATCTCCCTCCCTGGACATGTGGAGATTACAACTCCCTCCCTTGATTCATGGGGATCACAATTCAAGATGTGATTTGGGGACACAGAGCCAAACCATATCATTCCGACCCTGGCCTCACCCAAATCTCATCTCTTTTCACATTTCCAAACCAACCATACCTTCCCAACAGTCCCCCAAAGTCTTAACTCATTTCAGCATTAATTCAAAAGTATACAGTCTAAAGTGTCATCTGAGACAGGCAAGTCCCTTCTGCCTATAAGCAGGTAAAATAAAACACAAAGCCAGATGCGGTGGCTCATGCCTGTAATCCCAGCACTTTGGGAGGCCGAGGGGGGTGGATCACAAGGTCAGGAGTTCAAGAGCAGCCTGGCCAATATGGTGAATCACCATCTCTACTAAAAATACAAAATTAGCCAGGTGTGGTGGTGCGCGCCTGTAGTCCCAGCTACTTGGGAGGCTGAGGCAGAAGAATCACTTGGGAGGCGGAAGTTGCAGTGAGCCAAGATCGTGCCATTGTACTCCAGCCTGGGTGAAAGAGCAACACTCCATCTCAAAAAGGACCCAAGTTAGTTGCTTTTAAGGTACAATGGGGGTAGAGGTGTTGGGTAACTACACCAATTCTAAATGGGAGAACCTGGCCAAAACAAAGGGGCTACAGGCCCCATGCATGTTCTAAATCCATCGGGGCATTCATTCAATTTGAAAGCTCCAAAATGATCTCCTTGGACTCCAAGTCTCACATCCAGGGCACACTGACGCAAGGGGTGGGCTCTCACAGCTTTGGACAGCTTCGGTAAATGGGCTGGCATTGAGTACCTGTGGCTTTTCTAGGCTTATGGTGCTAGTTGTCAGTGTTCTACCATTCTGGGGTCTGGAGGATGGTGGCCCTCTTCTCACATAGCTCCACTAGGCAGTGCCTCAGTGGGGACTCTGTGTGGGGGCTCCAAAGCTACATTTTCCTTCTGCACTGCCCTTGTAGAAGTTCTCTGTGAGGGCTCTGCCCCTAAAACAGACTTCTGCCTGGACATCCAGGTGTTTCCATACATCCTCTGAAATCTAGGCAGAGGTTCCTAAAACTCAATTCTTGACTTCTGTGCACCCACAGGCCCAACACTACATGGAAGCCACTGAGGCCTGGGGCTTGCACCCTCTGAAGCAATGGACCAAACTGTACTGTGGCCCCTTTTAGCCATAGCTGGAGCTAAAGCAGCTAGAACACAGGGCACCATGTCCCAAGGCTGCAAGGAGCAGAGGGGCTCAGGGCCCAGCCCACAAAAACATTTTTGTTTCCTAGGCCACTGGGCCTGTAATGGGAGGGTGGCCACCAAGATCTCTGACATGCCCTGGTGACATTTTCCCCATTGTCTTGGCTGTTCACATTCAGTTCCTCATTACTTTTGAAAATTTCTGCAATAGGCTTCAATTTCTCCCCATAAAATTGGTTTTTCTTTTCTATCACAATTGCAAATTTTCCAAACTTTTATGCTCTGCTTCCCTTTTAAACATAAGTTCCAATTTCAGATCATCTCTCTCAAGTTCAAAGTTCCACAGATTTCTAGGGCGGGGCAAAATGCCACTAGTCTCTTTGCTAAAGCAAGGCAAGAGTGACCTTTGCTCCAGTTATCAAGAAGTTCCTCATCTCCATCTGAGATTACCTCAGCCTGGACTTCACTGTCCATGTCATTGTCAGCATTTTCGTAAAAACCATTAAACAAATCTCCAAGAAGTTCCAAACTTTCCCACATTTTGCTGTCTTCTTTTGAGGCCTACAAATATTCCAATCCCTGTCTGTTGCCCAGTTCCAAAGACACAACCACCTTTTTGGGTATCTTTATAGTAGTACTTCACTCTCAACTTTACCAGTTTACTGTATTAGTCCATTCTCACACTGCTATAAATAACTACCAGAGACTGGGTAATTTAAAAAGAAAAGAGGTTTAATTGACTCACATGTCCATGTGGCTGGGGAGGTCTCAAGAAAATTAAAATCATGGCAGAAGGGGAAGCAGGGATGTCTTACATGGCAGCAGGCAAGAGAGAGCCAGCAACAGCAGGGAAAACTGCCTTATCAAACCATCAGATCTTGTGAGAACTCACTCACTATCATGAGAAGAGCATGGGGAAACCACCCCCATTATCCAATCACCTCCATCCCTTGACATATGAAGATTACAGGTCCCTCCCTTGACACATGGGGATTACAATTTGAGGTAAGATTTAGGTAGGGGCACAGAGCCAAACCATATCAGTGTCTGATCCAGAAAACATGTATTCCACATATATTTACTGAACATTTGATACTTAAAAGAAAATATGTAGTGTGTTCAAAATTAAACCATTAGATATTCCTCTCAAGGAGCTTTCAATTAGCTGATAAGTATTATGATTTGTATATTTGAATCAGTACTATTTAGTACAACTTAGCTAAAATATATCATTCCACAGATCAAGATGCCTTGAAAATAGTTTTTTAAAAACTATTTATAACTATTTTAATATTACTTTTCTTCATTTAAACTTTGTGGCCTTTCATGTTTTACAAATAAGCACTGGCATATTAACTTTTTTGTCTATCCACATATCACCCTACCCCAACATTTTATTTAAAAAACAATACCAGAACTTTTATTTCTGACCAAGATGAAATAAAGATACTGGATTTTCCCTTTTTTCTAAAACACCTAAAAAAGTCAGGAGATATATATATCAACAGTTTGGAATTCAAACGATTAAACTCAAGAGTAAAGATAGTGATTCCAGAGAGACAGAAAACAAATAGGTGAGCCTGATTTTCAAAGGCTTGAGTGAGTTTCCTGGAGGCTGACACAAAAGGAAGAACCCACATGGAACCTAGCAGACTCTAAGGACACTGAGTCCACGGAAACCACATTTAAGCACAACCCTGAATCCTTTGATAAATTCCTAGTAACTTCTTGTACCAAAACATCTTAGCTCCTTGCACAGCCTCCCTATGCATTGCAGCAAGCTAAATGAATCTAACTTTGACAACCACAATACAGCATATTGTCACCATATTATATAAAGTTGTTTGTTGTTGTTTGCATTAATTTAATCAAGAGTAGAGAAAGCATATGGCTTTCCTGATTATCACTGCCTGGTAGGCATTGATAAATGAAAGTCCTGGAAGAATATTAATTGAGTTTTCACTGCTTTATACAATCTTGGTGGGAGATCAGATCAGAACTAGTGTATTTGAAAAAATTTTCTACCAGGATCCATGGTTCCACACAAAAAATGGGAATTACTACTCTTCTTTCTGACAACCCATTGACTATCAGTGCCCACAAAAGTCATAACCTTTATTTTCAATGTATTCCACCTTCACTGTTGCTACTGTTGCTAAATTAATCTATTTTAAATTAAATGTAAATTGAATCATATTAAACCACATTCAAATTTTCATATGAAGTTAATATATATACAAAAAATAATGATCTCTGATGTTATGTTTGATGGATTTGGACAATTTTATATAATTTTGAAATTGCCACCCAAGCAACATATAGACTATTTCCATTATCCCAGAAAGATCTCACATTCCCCTTTCTAGTAAATTCCCTCTATCACAGGCAACTATGTAGATTGCTATAACCAAAATTTTGATTATATAATCTTTGAATTATATGACTTTTCCAGCTTGTTTTGCTTTTTAGGGTGAAACTGCAACTTTCTACACACAAACTAGATCTTCGTTCATGATTTTTGGACAGAGGGTGAGCATCCCTTATCTGAAATACTTTGGACTAGAAATGTTTCCAAATTCCAACTTTTTTTGGATTCTGGAATATATTGCATACACATATAATGAGATATCTTGGGGATATGTATTAGTCCATTTTTACGCTGCTGATAAAAGACATACCAGAGACAGGGCAATTTACAAAATAAAGAGGTTTAATGGACTTACAGTTTGATGTGGCTGGGGGGGCCTCACAATCATGGTGGAAGGCAAGGAGGAGCAAGCCATGTCTTGTATATGGATGGGCGCAGGCCAAGAGAGAGCCTGTGCAGGGAAACTCCTGTTTTTAAAACCATCAGATTAGCTGAGACTTATTCACTATCATGAGAACAGCATTGGAAAGACTTGCCCCCATTATTCAATTACCTCCCACCAGGTTCCTCCCACAATATGTGGGAATTGAGGGAGTTAAAACTCAAGATGAGATGTGGGTGGGGACACAGCCAAACCATATCATTCCACCCCTGGCCCCTCCTAAATCTCATCTCCTCACATTTCAAAACTAATCATGTCTTCCCAAAAATCTCCCAAAGTCTTAACTCACTTCAGCGTTAACTCAAAAGTTCACAGCCCAAAGTCTCCTCTGAGATAAGGCAAGTCCCTGTCACCTATGAGCCAGTAAAATCCAAAGCAATTTAGTTACTTCCTAGATACAATGAGGGTACAGGCATTGGGTAAATACAGCCATTCCAAATGGGAGAAATTGGCCAAAACAAAGGGGCTAAAGCCCCCATGCAAGTCTGAAAGCCAGCAGGGCAGTCAAATCTTAAAGCTCCCAAATGATCTCCTTTGACTCCAGGTCTCATATTCAGGTAATGCTGATGCAAAGGGTGGGTTCCTACGGTCTCAGGCAGCTCCAACCCTGTGGCTCTGCAGGGTACAGATTCCCTTCGGGCTGCTGTCATGGGCTGGCTTTGAGTGTGCACGGCTTTTCCAGGTGCACAGTACAAGTTATCAGTGGATCTACCATTCTGAAGTCTGGAGGACAATGGTCCTCTTCTCACAGCTCCACTAGGCCATGCGTCAGTAGGGACTCTGTGTGCAGGCTCCAACCTTTTATTTCTCTCCTGCACTGCCCTAGCAGAGATTCTGCATGAGAGGCTCAATGCTGCAGCAAACTTCTGCCTGGACATCCAGGCATTTCTATCCATCCTCTGAAAGCTAGGCAGAAGTTCCCAAACCCCAATTCTTGACGTGTGTGCACTCACAGGCTCAATATCATGTAGAAGTTGCCAAGGCTTGGGGCTTGCACCCTCTGAAGCCACAGCCCAAGCTTTACCTTGGCCCCTGTTAACCATGGCTAAAGTGGTTGGAACACAGGGCACCAACTCCCTTGACTGCACACAGTACGGGAACCATGGGCCCAGCCCATGAAACCACTTTTCCTCCTGTGCCTCCAGGTCTGTGATGGAAGGGGCTGCCTTGAAGACCTCCTGCATGCCCTGGTGACATTTTCCCCATTGTATTGGGGATTAACATTTGGCTCCTTGTTACTCATGCAAATATCTGCAGCCAGTTTGAATTTCTCCTCAGAAAATGGGATTTTCTTTTCTATCGCATTGTCAGGCTACTAATTTTCCAAACTTGTATATTCTGTTTCCCTTTTAAAACTGAATGCCTTTAACAGCACCCAAGTCACCTCTTGAATGCTTTACTGTTAAGAAATCTCTTCTGCCAGATACCCTAAAAATCATCTTTCTCAAGTTCAAAGTTCCACAAATCTCTAGGGCAGGGGCAAAATGCCAGGAGTCTCTCTGCTAAAACATAACAAGTGTCACCTTTTCTCCAGTTCCCAACAAGTACTTCATCTCCATCTGAGACCAATTCAGTCTGGATTTCATTGTCCATATCATTATCAATATTTTGGTGAAAGCCACTCAACAAGTCTCTAGGGACTCCCACATTTTCCTGTCTTCTTCTGAGCCCTCCAAACTGTTCCAACTTCTGCCTGTTACCCAGTTCCAAAGTCGCTTCCACATTTTTGGGTATCTTTTCAGCAGCACCCCACACTACTGGTACCAATTTACTGCATTAGTCCATTTTCATGCTGTTGATAAAGACATACCTGAGACTGGGCAATTTACCAAATAAAGAGGTTTAATGGACTTAAGAGTTCCACGTGGTTGGGGAGGTCTCACAATCATTGTGGAAGGCATGGAGGAGCAAGTCACGTCTTACTAAGATGGCAGCAGGCAAAGAGCGAGCTTGTGCAGGGAAATTCCCATTTAAAAAACCATCAGATCTTGTGAGACTTAGAGACTTATTAACTATCACTAGAACAGCATGGGAGAGATCAGCTACCATGATTCAATTATGTCTCACCAGGTTCCTCCCATGACATGTGGGAATTGTGGGGTTACAATTCAAGATGAGATTTGAGGGGGTACACAGCCAAACCATATAAGACCCAAGTCTAAACACAAAATTCATTTATGTTTCAAATATACCTTATATACATAGCATAAAGATGATTTTTATACAATATTTTTAAATAATTTTGTGCTTGAAATAAAGTTTTGACTGCAATCCATTGCATGAGGTCAGGTGTGGAATTTTTCACCTGTGGCATCATGGCAGCACTCATAAAATTTCAGATTTTAGAGAATTTCAGATTTCAGATTTTCAGATGAGGGATGCTCAACATGTGTATCCTTAAATTGTTTATAATACTTGTGAGCAAATACAGACTTTCTGTTATTCTGATAAATGCTTTTATGAAATATTTGACCACATATGAGGCAATATGCTATATAAATGCAAAATAATAATAGTCTAAAATCATGATATCATCAATCAGCACTCTGATTATCCATTTTCTAGCTAATAATAGTAAAGGGATCTCATAATATCCCCAGAAGACTGCTCTAGCAAATGCAATTAAATACAGAAAAGTAGTAAAAGGATTCGTAAGTGGGTTGATTTGCTTCTCAAAGCAGTAAAATATACTAGATTTTTATCAGAACACATCTTTATAATGCCACCATATTTTAACTTGAATTTGCTTTAAATTTTTAAGTTCTGCCTTTTTTAAATTTCAAAATGCTTCTACTTTGCCATTATGCTACTGCTGACAGCATCCTGAGAGGTGGAAGTGTAAATTATTCCACATTTTTCTGAAATAAAGCTAAAAGGAAAGTACAGTAGTACATGTTTATAAATAGTGTATTTTTATTAATTTAAAAGGGAGTCGATAAGGCATATGATTTGCTTTGCAAAAAAGTGTTTATTTTGTGGCACTATTTGTTAATTTATGCATTCTAATTTTAAATTGTGTTAACAGTAGCTGTTACTTATATTTATTTCACCCCCCAATTAGTCTTTGTTTCATCTTTTTGGATCTCAGAAGAAACTGAGTTAAAGATTATGATAATAACAATTACTATGCTAACGACCAGATTTATCATCATAGTACATTATAAACATTAAAGTATGGTAACAATTTGGATAGTCAGTAAGTTGTCAGTTTTTTACTGATTTCTTCAATACCAGGCATGCATACATGACCATCTTGTGATTCTGTTAAACATTAAAAATAGAAATATTTTCTTCATAAAAAAGCTGAAGCATTAGTGGAGTTTTAATTGAATACATAAAAACTGGATTCAGTATTCCATATTTTCATAGGAAGGGGGCAACTAAAACTATCTGTCCCAGCTTGGCCAAAATGGTGAAACCCTGTCTCTACAAAAAATACAAAAATTAGTCGGGCGTTGTGGCATGCACCTGTAATCATAGCTACTCGGGAGGCTAAGGCAGGAGAATTGTTTGAACCCAGGAGGTGGAGGTTTCAGTGAGCCGAGATCATGCCACTGCACTCCAGTCTGGGCGACAGAGCAAGACACTGTCAAAAAACAAACAAACAAACAAAAACACTATCTGTCCTGTCCTCACTTGAAAAGCATTATTTACAAGGCTCCTACTGCTACGTAAAGCATACTGTTTTCCAGTGAGGTTAACAAATATGAAGGAAAAAAAAAGATTAGAACTAAATAAAGACTTATCTAAATCAAGACTGAAGAAAGCAATTACATACACCTTAAACTTGACAGGTGTACAAAATTTCAGCTTGGCAGATGTGTTAATCAGGTAGAGCTGCTGTAATAAAATACGTACACTGGGTGGATTAAATAATAAAAGTCCAATATCAGGGTGCCAGCATGGCCAGGTTTCGATGAGGGCTTTCTTCCTGGCTCAAAGACAGCCATCTTCTTGCAGTGTTGTCACGAGGAAGAGAAGGAGGTGAGTCTGTATTCTTGTTAAAAGGCCACGGTCCTATTACATTAAGACGGTGGCCCTCTAAGAAGAGCAACACCTTTATGATCTCATGTAACCTTAATTAACTCCTAAAGACCAGATACAGTCACATTGGCAATCAGTGCATCAGCATATAAATTTGGAGGAGACACAATTCAGTTCAAGGTATCAATATCAGGTACCCTGATATCATTTTAGTTCTAGGCCCAGCTTTTTCTCAACACTCAGGGGATTCAAATACAAGTTTTAATATGGTAGGGTGAGAATTAAATGCTCTCTTCCTTAAACTTTAGCAACTTTTCACTAATGAAGAGTTCAATATATGCTATCACAAAGTATGCCAGGTTGGTATATTGAATATTCTAAGCTGAAGGCATGTGAGAAATGACTTGTGTAAGAAGGACTTAATGGCATTCCTCTGAAGCAGATTTTAAAACTCTCATGTAAGAGGTACTCTACCTACACCTGAAGGAAAGGCACATCCCTTGAATCCTTGATATTCCTCTCTTCGAGCCCCTACCTCCTCCATTCCTCTATCTACCCCTGTTAGACATTTTCCCTTCCCACTCCAGCCCCCCAGTAACTTGAACTTCAGGAATCTCTGTTCTCAAGGGCTTCAGGGGGTCTGCTGAAAAATAAAACAGGCTAATTGGAAACAGATTGGGTATTGTATTTTCTCAGACAGAGTTTGGAGAAAACTGAACAGCTGTTAGATGTCTCCTCAGTCACTTGCCTAAAGTTTTGTCCACAGTTGCCATTATATTACTTATGACTGGAAGATCTAAATTGTTGTGGAAAAAGAAAAATAAAGTTAAAAAAAGATTACTTATCAGAGGGGCAATTAAAATCTTAAAAAAAAAAGCCCTCCCCAAATATTGGTGAAAAGCATTGGTCCTCATATTGAGTAGCTAACCTCAATTTGTCCCATAAGCCAGAATCACAAATCGAATAGAAGTATAAGGTGGAGAAAAGACAAGAACTATTCTATATAAACCAATGAGTTCATATTACTATGTTTTATTGACTCATTGCAGAAATTTTCAAATGAAACCTGTAAGATCTTTATTTGAATCTGTTTATGTATATGTGTGTGTGTGTGTATATACATATACACACATGACATAGCTTTGTGATATTTTTCTATCTCCAGATGGAATTACCAAATTAATATACAAAATCCCTTAAAAGGGCTCCATTTAATTGATGTAAAGAAAAATAAGTGCTTGTATAAACTAGGTATTCCTAAAACTCTCAAAAATATGAAAACTAACCTAATTATTTTAGGTTCATGTGATCTGGGATAATCTTTGGTTAAAAAAAAAACTAGTTTAAAGGTTGTTGGTAAAATAAAAAATGCGAATGTTGTCCAAGTTGTCAGCAGTAAATATAATATGACATATAATTGTTTTCCACTTAGGTTAACGCATCAAACAAACTTAAGCTATCTCCACTAGATATTTATGAGACTAAAACTATAAATGCAACCTAAGAACCAAATGTACAATAAAAATAAATTGATGTATATACTTTAAAAAGGCAAAAACCAGGTTTTCGTTTATTAGGATTTTTGCTTCTGTGATATTTTAGATACTTGCCTGATTTGTCAACAACAAAATTTAAGAGAGTATCTACCTTTGAGTAGTGTCTCATTAAATTTTCTTGAGCAATCCAAGCATAATTATTAAAAGCAAGTGAATTAAATAGATGAAAGCAGGTCAAAAGTTATAAACTTTTATAAATTATTTCATAAAGGTTATAAACATGTTATAAATAAACTTTTTAACAATAACTATGTTTTATAATATATCTACTTAAAAGTAGCTTCTCAAATCTCTTTGGTAACATATACCTTTGAAATTATATAAGTTGAATTGAATGATGGACATTCATTGACTAGATCATTTCCAATTAAAATAAAATACCAAAACATTAATTGCTGAACATAAATTTAAGCTTATCTATTTTTGACTTATTACAGAGGAACTAAAGATATTTGAGTATGTCCGTAAACATGTCTTATGTCACATTAATGAATTGTACTAAGAGAAAACATATGTTCCCCCAAATTATGAAATGGTACATTCATAAATTTGACAATCTACAGTGTTGGTATGTGACAGCTTACAATGACTTACTTCCTAGTTTTCACTAAAATTAAGGCTACTAAATGTTAAGAATTCTAATTATTATATTTAAGTAAAACTACTAAAACTAGGGCTAGGCACAATGATTCACACCTGTAATCCCAGCAACTTGGGAGGCTAAGGCTGGAGGATTCCTTGAGGCCAGGAGTTAAAGACCAGTTTGGGTAACATACAGAGAACTCGTTTTTACAAAAAAAAAAAAAAAAAAAAAAAAATTAGTTGGTTGTGGAGGTGTGCTTAAGCCCAGGAGTGCAAGGTTACAGTGATCTACAATTGTGCCACTGCAATCAAGCCTCAGCAACAGGACCCTGTCACACAAAAATCTAATCAGGAAAAAATGCTATATGCAAAGTATTCAAGGGAAGTAGAATATGTTTTTTGATGACGAAAAGAATGAAGGATGTGGGTTTGTTAAGGGAAAAAGAATGTCATTTTGTCCTAAAGTAAGAATGACTGGTTGTTCCAAAGAGACAGAGAAAAAAGAACAGGACAAAGACTGAACATATTTTTTAAAACTACAGGTTTTTGGAAAAGCAATCTTGGAAACAGAATCTTATTTTGTGTGGTAGAGTTAGCTAAGATTGGATAGATTTAGTCAAAAGTATTTTGTTGTTGTTGTTTTTTAATAAGCTTCAGTGGCCAGGGATAGTGACTCACTCCTGTAATTCCAGCAATGTGAGCATCCAAGGTGGGAGGATCACTTGAAGTCAGGTGTTCAAGCCAAGGTGGGAAACACAGTGAAACCCCATTTCCACAAATAGGCAAATTAGCTGTGGATGGCAGCATATCCCTGTAGTCCTAGCTACTTAAAAGGATGAGGTGGGAGGATCACTTGAGCCCAGGAGTTTGAGGCTGCAGTGAGCTATGATAGCTCCACTGCACTTCAGGCTGGACAAAAGAGTGAGAGTGAGACCTTGTCTCTTAAAAAGAAAAAACAAACAAACAAAAAGCTTTAATATGAATAGAACACATGCCATACTAGAATTCTGTGTTCTCTGTTAAAATGACAAACTTTTCTTGGATTACCTGTCTACTCTTGATATCATGAAAGGTTTTTCCCCCAGTTTTAAGTAATCTGCCTAGAAAATCAAGATTTTATGTGTTAGAACAATTTCATGTTACATTTAACAGTTATTTGGATTACTTAAAAAAGTGGAATCCTCTCAATGTTAAAAGTACTGTTTTATTTACAACTATGTAACTTCTATATGTGATTATAAAATATTTTATTACTTTGTTTAAATAGATAACTAAGTATTGTTTTATAATGATATGTGATCCTAGTGTTTAAAACCTCTTGACATTTTTGACAAACTTTCCCAAATCAAATTAAAAAAAAATATATATATAT
The DNA here is from genome assembly GCF_049350105.2 of Macaca mulatta. Taxonomy (NCBI): domain Eukaryota; kingdom Metazoa; phylum Chordata; class Mammalia; order Primates; family Cercopithecidae; genus Macaca; species Macaca mulatta. The sequence goes on along the minus strand of NC_133412.1, from coordinate 139,857,472 downwards.
ATATGTATATATATATATATTTTTTTTTTTTTTGAGACGGAGTTTCACTCTTACTGCCCAGGCTGGAGTGCAATGGCATAAGCTCAGCTCACTGCAAGATCGGCCTCCCAGGTTCAAGCAATTCTCCTGCCTCAGCCTCCCGAGTAGCTGGGATTACAGGCGGGCACTACCATGCCCAGCTAATTTTTGTATTTTTGATAGAAATGAAGTTTCACCATGTTGGCCAGACTGGTCTCGAACTCCTGATCTCAGGTGATCCACCCGCCTTGGCCTTCCAAAGTGCTGAGATTACAGGCATGAGGCACTGTGCCCGACCCAAATTAAATTCTATGTAAGGTAATTTTGACTTTAAATTAACATTGAGAGTTCCCAGAGGGTTCCTGGAAAATATCAAAGGATTTGTCTCTTGCCTTGTAAAAGAGAGATGTTATATTAATTAGTTTGATTTGTTAAATTACAGAGGAAGTACTGTCAAATAAGAACTGATGCTATATCTTCTTTAGGTTATATGTATATAGATATGTTATAAGTATTTCAGGACTTACATAAAATTGATAGAAATTTGTCAATATGTTTGTTATTCATGATACGTTTGGCATAATGTTATCAGTCACAATTCCAATTATTATGTTAAAATATCATTAGCCACAAATAAATAAATTTCCTTAGCAAATAAACTATCATTAGATCTTTATGATGATTTTAAGCCTTTTGTCATTCTCAATTTATTGTTTTACTTTGATTCTTCTCTGAAAGCATTTACAATCTGATATAGGCCAAAGTGCCTAATAGAAAAGGCTCTGAAAAGTGCTATAGAATAAAGGTTTCTGGTAAGTTTAAGATCATACCATTGAACTGGGTAAAAATTTCCAGAACTCTAATGAAGCAACTGATGAGCTCATAAAATTGCCAAGCCAAGATACAGCAGAATAAGAATTAATTACATAAGACTAAATAAACTGAAAAGGGTGATTATAATTATTTAATAACCTTTTCTTTGAAATTTTGCTGGCTCTTTTGTGCTTTGGCTTCCAGATTTAAGAAAAGCATTTTCTCTTAAGCTATTTATAGTTTACAGCAATGTGGTAGGTTATACTTTTTTTCCCCCCCAAAGAGACAGCATCTCTCTCCGTCAATAAGGCAGGAGTGCAGCAGTGTGATCATAGCTCACTGCAGTCTTGAAACTCTTAGGCTCAAGCTATCCACTTGCCTTGGACTCCCAAAATGCTGAGATTACAGGCATGAGCCACCATCCCTGACCTAGATTATACTTTTATAAATAAAACTGAAATAATTACTTTTTCTCTCTACTTGATCCCTCCAGAATCTGGAAACCATCAATGAGTATTTTTATGGAAATGATGTGTAAAATTAGATATGATGGTCAGCTTTAAGAAACTAAGGCTGACTTTAACAAATGAATGCTAATAAGGCCCCTTTGGAAAAACTGGTCTGATACTTGGCTTTGACTCTTGCCTTAGAGTCCAGGAATGACTTCTTTACTCAAGAAGTAGGCCCAGGAACCTCAAGATAACCTGTAGAGCTCAAGATGAAAGAAATCAGTTGAATCTATAGGTACTGAACATAAAAGCCGATGGTGAGTTCTCAGTTTAACTTCCTAGCCTTAAGAGGCTTTTAAAAGTCTAATCTGAGATTCCTTATGAAAAATTCCAGCAAAGCAAACTAAAAAACAGCCTACATAGTCAATCACTATTTTTCTGCACTTATGTAATTTAGAAAATTACTAATTTTCTAAACTAATTAGTCTTATTTTGATTATCATAAAAATAGGGGTGATTGTAGAGTAAAAAAATTGTGTTTCAATGGAAAACTACAGCACACCCTGTGTGTATTAAGTTGTATTTGTTTTCATTTTCTTTAGCGATTTGTCATCTGATTGCTTTACCATTTGCTATCATAACTATCATTTAATTAATTGGTTATTCATCTATTAAAAGATATTAGCAAGAGATAAGAGTACCCAATTTATACCTACTGGCTGTTGTTTGCTTTATGGTGCATATATATAAAGTTTCCTATCCTTAAGTAATATCTATCAGTTCTCTTCATACACCAGCAGATGACTAGACAGCCATCATTAACTCTTACTGCAAAGCTCTAGAACTGTGCTGACAATTAAAGCAGTTTCTCTATCTTTAAGGGTCAGAAGGGTCCCTGAAGTCAGGGCTGTAATCAATTAATGGAATAGGGAGGACTCAGTTCCTGTGACTTTACAGAAAGTGGTTTGTAATAAGATGTGCAAAGTTTTGTTCTATTTTGAGAGATACTATATAATACAAAGAAAGCTGAGTCTAAAAGGATGTTTCATTGAACTTAATATTGTGCAAATAGTTTATAGTATTTTCATGTTATATTTTTCCTCCTTTAATTAAGCCTAGACCAACCACTTTATTTTTATTTTTGAGACAAACTGTTACTCTGTCACCCAGCTGGAGTGCAGTGGCGCAATCTCAGCTCACTGCAAACTCCGCCTCCCATGTTCAAATGGTTAGCCTCCCAAGTAGCTGAAATGTTAGATGTGCACCACCACCCCCAGCAAATTTTTGTATTTTCAGCAGAGACGGGGTTTCATCGTGTTGGCCAGGCTGGTCTTGAACTCTTGGTCTCATGTGATCTGCCCATCTCAGCCTCCTACAGTGCTGGGATTACAGGAGTGAGCTGCCACACTTGGCCAAAACCAACTACTTTAAATTTGAACATATTCCTTTACTCTTTATTTTTAGGCAATTTTTAGACAATTGCAAATGTACTGTACAAATAAATATGAATTATGCTTTTTATCTACCTTTGTATTTCCCTGATACTATAGTGTTCACAATTATAAAATTTAATGGTTATATAATGATCCATTGAGCAGATAAACAATAATTTAGATTCTATGTCACTTTTAATAACAAAATTTTGGAAATAATGTATAAATTAAAATAACCTTTTAGATTACTTCCTTACGAAAAACAATAAAAAATAAGATAATTGAATCAAATTATATAACATTTTAATAACTCTTTAAAAAACGCCAAATTTCTTTCCAAAGTTTTATGATTTACATGGTCACTAGTAGTACCTGAATGTATCAGTTATTACCACCATAGTGCAACTATTACCCTTTTTGAAACCCATAAAAAATTCCTGAAAATGTTATTTATCAGGTTATCTATGATGTTTCCTAAAAACATCAATTTCTGGGTCTTGTCCCTATGTTAATGAATCAGAATCTCTTCACCATGACATGGGAATATACATTTTTAACAAATTTGTGCAGCAGGAAAAATGGCCATCATGGTGGATGGGAGGCAGGACTACATGGCAACTCTGACTGGGACGAACAGAGCAGCATGTGGAGGCTCACATGGTGAATAGCTACAGAACGACTGCAGGAATAAATCAGGAAACCCAAGAGGACCCATAGACCCTCTGAAGGAAGAGGATTGCTCCTGCAGGACCCAGGAGACACCTGAAATAATATGAGTGCCCAAACTGAGGAAGTGAGAAAGGGAGATCCTCAGCCCCCGAACACACATCCCTACTTGGGAAACTTAAGGTCCAGTTTACGGGAAAATATTCCGACCTTACCTGGAGCTGAGTCAATTTAGACAGCCAAGTGAAATCTAGGGATAGAGGAATCAGAGGAAAAGGCCCTGTGAGCTCGCTGGGTCCACAAGCAAGCCATTCCTGTCTGGCATAACAGGGATCTATCCGGAGGGCAGCCAGAGGCACGGGGAGAAAATGCCACAGGGAGAAGGATATCTCCAGCTAATCTTTGTAACAATTTGAAATGGTCAAGAAGCCTCCTGCTGTCAACAGAACTCAGGGGAGGGAGGGAGCAAATCCGGTGTGCAGATTCCACAGGAGGGAGAAAACTAAAGCCCTATTTTCTTTCACAGATGGGAGGCAGGTAGCCTGGTGCAAGTTCTCAGCCCTGCTTGTCCACTGCCTGGAAACAGACTTGGTGCTGCTAGTGGGGGCATGGTGGGAGAGACCACCCCTGTGGATTGTGTGGGAGCTGGGTGAGGCCTGTGACTGCCAGCTTTCCCCCACTTCCCTGACAACCTGCAGGATGCAGGAGAGGCAGCCATAATCCTCCTAGGTACAAAACTCCATTGACCTGGGTGCCTCACCCCCATCCCCCAGAGCAGCTGCAGCAAGACCTGCCCAAAGAGAGTCTGAGCTCAGACATCCTGGGCCCTGCCCCTGCCTGATGGTCCTTCTGAGAGGTGAAGTCAGCTGGACTTCCTGGGTCAAATGGGGACTTGGAGAACTTTTCTGTCTAGCTAGAGGATTGTAAGTGCACCAATCAGCACTCTGTGTCTAGCTAAAGGATTATAAATGTACCAGTTGGCACTCTGTAAAAACACACCAATCAGCACTCTGTAAAATGGACCAATCAGTGCTCAGAAAAATGGACCAGTGCTCTGTAAAATGGACCAATCAGCAGGATGTGGGAGGGGCCAAATAAGGAATAAAAGCTGGCCTCCCAAGCCAGCAGCAGCAACCTGCTGGGGTCCCTTTCTACGCTGTGGAAGCTTTGTTCTTTCGCTCTTCACAATAAATCTTGCTGCTGCTCACTCTTTGGGTCTGCACTATCTTTATGAGCTGTAACATTCACTGCGAAGGTCTGCGGCTTCACTCCTGAAGTCAGAGAGACCACAAACCCATCGGAAGGAAGAAACCCCAGACACATCTGAACATCTAAAGAAACAAACTCCAGTCACACCATCTTTAAGAACTGTAACACTCACCATGAGAGTCCACGGCTTCATTCTTGAAGTCAGCGAGACCAAGAACCCACCGGAAGGAACCAATTCCAGACATACTTCCCTGCCCACCCTGGTAGCTGAACACAAAGGGTGTACACTCGGGAGTTCTAGGGCCCTGCCCACCTCTGGTTCCTCTCCATACTACCACAGCTGATACTCTCTGAAAAGCACCAGCACCTGGCAGGGAGCCAACCAGCACAAAAATAGAGCATTAAACCACCAAAGCTAAGACCCCCTCACAGAGTTCATTTTACCCTCTTGTCACCTCCACGGGAACAGGTGCTGGTATCCACGGCTGAGAGACCCATAGACAGTTCACATCACAGGACTCTGTGCAGACAACCCCTAGAACCAGCCCGGAGCTGGGTAGGCTCAGTGGGTGGCTAGACCAAGAAGAGAGAAAACAATCACTACAGCTCGGCTCTCAGGAAGCCACATCCATCGGAAAAGGGGAAGAGTACTAGGGAAATCCCTGTGGGCCAAAAGAATCTGAATAACAGCTTTCAGCCCTAGACTTTCCCTCTGACAGAGCCTACCCAAATAAGAAGGAACCAGAAACCAACTCTGGGACTATGACAAAACAAGCTTATTTAACACCCCCAAAAAATCACACTAGCTCATGACCAATTGATCTAAACCAATAAAAAAATCCCTGATTTACCTGAAAAAGAATTCTGAAGATTAGTTATTGATTAGTTATTAAGTTAATCAGGGAGGCACCAGAGAAAGGCAAAGCCCAATGCAAGGAAATAAAAAAACTGATATAAGAAGTGAAGGAAGAAATATTCAATGAAATAGCATAAACAAAAAAAAAAAAATCAAAACTTCAGGAAACATGGACACACTAATAGAAATGCAAAATGCTCCCGAAAGTCTCAGCATTAGAATGGAATAAGTAGAAGAAAGAAATTCAGGGCTCGAAGACAAGGTCTTCAAACGAACTCAATCCTACAAAGAAAAAATAATAAGACAATATGAACAAAGCCTCAAAGAAGTCTGGGATTATGCTAAACAATCAAACCTAAGAATAATCGGCATTCCTGAGGAAGAAAAGAATTCTAAAAGCTTGGAAAACATATTTTGGGGAATAATCAAGGAAGAGTTCCCCAGCTTTGCTAGAGACCTAGGCACAAAGAACACCTGGAAAATTCATCACAAAAAGATCATCGCCTAGGCATATTGTCACCAGGTTAGCCAAAGTTAAGACTACGGAAAGAATCTTAAGAGCTGTGAGACAAAAGCACCAGGTAACCTAAAAAGGGAAATCTATCATATCAACCACAGATTTCTCAGCAGAAACCCTACAAGTTACAAGGGATTGGGTCCTAGCTTCAGCCTCCTCAAACAAAACAATTATCAGCCAAGAATTTTGTATCCACTGAAACTAAGCATCATATATGGAGGAAAGATACAGTATTTTTCAGACAAACAACTGCTGAGAGAATTCGTCACTACCAAGCCACCATTACAATAAGAACTGCTAAAAGAAGTCCTAAATCTTGAAACAATTCCTGGAAAAATATCAAAACAGAACCTATTTAAAGCATAAATCTCACAGGACCTATAAAAAATACAATTTAAAAAACAAAAACAAAAAACAAAAAACCAAGGTACACAGGCAACAAATAGAATGATGAATCAAATGGTACCTCACATCTCACTACTAACACTGAATGTAAATAGCTTAAATGCTCCACCTAAAAGACAGAACTGCAGAATGGATAAGAATTCACCAACCATATGCTGCCTTCCAGAGACTCATCTAACACTTAAGGACTCACATAAAGTAAAAGGGTGGAAAAGGGCATTTCATGCAAATAGACACCAAAAGCCAGCAGGAGTAGCTATTCTTATATCAGACAAAACAAACTTTAAAGCAACAGCAATTTAAAAAGACAAAGAGGGACATTATATAATGGGAAAAGGCCTTGTCCAACAGGAAAGTATCACAATCCTAAACATATATGCACCTACCACTGGAGGTCCCAATTTATAAAACAATTACTAATAGACCTAAGAAATGAAATACACAGCAATACAATAATAGTGGGGAACTTCAACACTCCACTGACAGCACTAGACAGGTCATCAAGACAGACAGTCAACAAAGAAACAATGAATTTAAACTATACCTTAGAACAAATAGACTTAACAGATACATCTATGTATATATATAGAACATTCCGTCCTACAACTGCAGAATACACATTCTATTCAACAGCACATGGAACTTTCTCCAAGATACACCATATGATATGCCACAAAACAACAAGCCTCAATAAATTTAAGAAAAGTGAAATTATTTCAAGCACTCTCTCAGACCACAGTGGAATAAAACTGGAAATCAACTCCAAAAGAAACATTCAAAACCATGCAAATCCATGGAAATTAAATAACCTGCTCCTGAATGACCATTGGGTCAAAAATATAATTAAACTTAATTAAAGTAAAGAGCTTTTGCATGGCAAAAGGAATAGTCAGCAGAGTAAACAGACAATCCACAGAGTGGGAGAAAATCTTCACAATCCATACATCTGACCAAGAACTAATATATATCCAAATTATACAACAAATTCAAACAAATCAGAAAAAAAAAATCCCATCTAAAAATGGGCTAAGGGCATAAATAGACAATCTCAAAAGAAGATATACCAATGGGCAACAAACGCATGAAAAAATGCTCAACATCACCAATGATCAGGGAAATGTAAATCAAAACCACAATGTAATACCACCTCATTCCTGCAAGAATGGCCATAATCAAAAAATCAAAAACCAGTAGATGTTGGTGTGGATGCAGTGATCAGAGAACACTTCTACACTGCTATAGTGGGAATGTAAACTGGTAGAACCACTATGGAAAACAGTGTGGAGATTCCTTAAAGAACTAAAAGTAGAACTACCATTTGGCAACAAAAGTCAAAATAGACAAATGGGATCTAATTAAACTAAAGAGCTTCTGCATGGCAAAAGAAACTACCATCAGAGTAAGCAGGCAACCTACAGAATGGGAGAAAATTTTTGCAATCTACCCATCTGACAAAGGGCTAGTATCTCCAGAATGGGAGAAAATTTTTGCAATCTACTCATCTGACAAAAATATCCAGAATCTACAAAGAACTTAAACAAATTTATAAGAAAAAGGCAACCCTATCAACAAGTGGGCAAAGGATATGAACAGACACTTCTCAAAAGAAGACATTTATGCAGTCAACAGACATATGAAAAAATGCTCATCATCACTGGTCATCAGAGAAATGCAAAACAAAACCACAATGAGATACCATCTCACGCCAGTTAAAATGGTGATCATTAAAAAGTCAGGCAACAACAGATGCTGGAGAGGATGTGGAGAAATAGGAACGTTTTTACACTGTTGGTGGGAGTGTAAATTAGTGCAATCATTGTGGAAGACAGTGTGGTGATTCCTCAAGGATCTAGAACTAGAAATACCATTTGACCCAGCCATCCCATTACTGGGTATATACCCAAAGGATTATAAATCATGCTGCTATAAAGACACATGCACACGTACGTTTATTGCGGCACTATTCACAATAGCAAAGACTTGGAATCAACCCAAATGTCCATCTATGATAGACTGGATTAAGAAAATGTGGCACATATACACCATGGAATGCTATGCAGCCATAAAAAAGATGAGTTCATGTCCTTTGCAGGGACATGGATGAAGGTGGAAACCATCATTCTCAGCAAACCATCACAAGGACAGAAAACCAAACACCACATGTTCTCACTCATAGGTGGGAATTGAACAACAAGAACACACGGACACAGGGCAGGGAACGTCACACACTGGGTGGGGCCTGTCAGGGGGTAGGGGCTGGGGGATGGATAGCATCAGGAGAAATACTTAATGTAAATGACGAGTTGATGCAGCAAACCAACAGGGCACATATATACCTATGTAACAAACCTGCACATTGTGCACATGTACCCTAGAACTTAAAAGTATAATTTAAAAAAAAAAAAAAAAAAGAACTACCATTTGATTCAGCAATCCCACTACTGGGTATCTACCCAGAGGAAAAGAAATCATTATATGAAAAAGACACTTGCATACGCATGTTTATAGCACAATTCACAATTGCAAAATCATGGAACCAACCCAAGTGCCCATCAACCAATGAGTAGATAAAGAAACTGTGGCATATATATACAATGGAATACTACTCAGCCATAAGAAGGTATGAATTAACAGCATTCATAGTGACCTGGATGAGATTAGAGACTATTATTCTAAGTGAAGTAACTCAAGAATGGAAAACCAAACACTGTATATTCTCACTGATATGTGGGGGCTAAGCTATGAGGACACAAAGGCATAAGAATGATACAACAGACTTTAAGGACTTGGGAGGAGGGGTAGAGGGGGAGGGTTAAGACTACAAATACAGTGCAGTGTATACTGCTCAGGTGATGGGTGGACCAAAATCTCACAAATCACCACTAAAGAACTTATTCATGTAACTAAACACCACCTATACCCCCAATAACCTATGGAAAAACAAACAAAACAAAATACATAAAAAAATTTGTACAATAAAATTTGCATAATAAAGTTTGATAATTATTCTAGTAAGGTATATGTGGACCTTTCTTAGGGTATGTAACTCAAATTATGAAAATAATGATTTATAGCTAACATCTATTAATCCTTTCCACTTAAACTATGTTCTATGAGCTTTTACATGTATTACCTAATTTAAGCCTCATGATAATCCTAAGAAATAGGTAGCATCTTGAATTACTCTCCCAAGTTTACCGATATAGAAAGTGAGGCACATAGGTTTAAAAGCCCTATTTAGTGGAAAACCTAATATTTCATTCCAGATTGTCAAGCCCAAATCTGAAGCTCTTAACTTTTGTACAATACTGCTTCTTTTATCTCAATTATTTCCCTAGATTCTACTCAATCATCAATCATTTATTCCCTTAACAGATGTTCTACCTGAGGGCAAACAAGCAGATCTAACTAAGTTGGCTACAGAAAAAATAAAACAGTACAAAATAAACAAAGGGAGAAATAATATTTGTGAGGTTCCATAAAAAGAAATTCTATACATATAGTGCTATTTTCATATTCATGTGTATGTGAAAAAAGACATATCACGACCTGGGTAACAGCTTCTGAAATGTGATGATGCATAGACTAAGATTAGATTCACTTTAACACAGCTCATATAGTATGTACAATGTTTTGGAAAAGACATTTCTCAGATTCCACACTTTGGAACATATTTTGAAATTTACAAACAGAGGAGTAAATTACCAAATGATTGATAACTGGAATCTATTTGGCATATATTTGTATTTGCAAAAGCAATTCTAGTATTTCAGCATCTTAATATAAAGTTGTCAATGAACTTTTAAAATATGAATAACTGAGAACGCAGGGTAATATAGTGAAATAGTATGTAAAGCATTTACAGTTATATTAAGGATCTCTGATTTTTTAAGTCCATTTTATGAGCACTACTGTCAGTTAATCATCCTTATAACTCCATATTTGCAGTACAACTCCAAATATGCTTTTCTGGCTAAAAAATTCCCTTCCCTCCAACATAGCTTTCCATTACTTTCCTTTATATACCTAATGCAGTGGACACTCATTATTTCACAAACAACTTCTTTTTTTTTTTTTTTTTTTTTAATAGCAATAACTTTGTTCCTGCAATCCAGCTTCTCTCATGACATTGATAACTCAAATAATATCTTCTCCTTACTAAGCATTCCCTGACTTGACAAGAAGATACACTTCCCCTTTGGAGTGCTTTGTACTTTTTTTGGATATACGTCTTATAAGTGGAAGTGCTAAAACAAAATTAGGTCTATGACTTCATTAAGGAAAGACATCACTTACTAAGTATGAAGGACTTTGCCAGGCAATGAGAACACAGTTATCTCCCCTTATCTGCAGTTTCGCTTTCCAAGGTCAACCGTGGTCTGAAATATTAAATAAAGACTTCCAGAAATAAACAATACTTAAGTTTCAAATTATGTGCCATTCTGAGGAGTATAATGAAATTTTACACCTTCCCACTCCATTCCTCTGGGACATGAATCGTTCCTTTGTCCAGTGAATTCACATTGTATAGGCTACCTACTTGTTATTCACTTACCAGCCGTCTGGGTTATCAGATCAGCTATTGTGGTATCACAGTACTTGGGTTCAGTAGTATCTGTGGTTTCAGCCATTCACTGGCAGTTTTGGAATTTATTGCCTGTGGATAAAAGGGCACTACAGTACAGGTTTAATGTGATAGATGGGGCTCTTCATTTCAGGGTGCTTTCAATCTAATATGGAGTTCTAATCCTGTTTAATAATGCTATTTTATATTTAAAAGAATGGTTGTTTAGAAAAGGCTGCTAATCTTTTAGTTATTGAAAGCTGTACGAACACTGTTCATATGAAGGCCCTAACAAAAACATTGCCATTAGAAAGAGGCATTATATTAATATCATTGGCAAATTATCTAAGATATAATTATTTTAACCTGAATATCTCCTGACACATTATAATATTCTCTTCTTTTTAATATCTTTGGATCACTTTTTTAAATTACTCATTTTTGTAAATACCCAGACTGGTCTGAACTCTTACGTTTTAATACCTATGTATAACTTAAGAGTTCTTCACATGTTGTTTAATAATTTAAAAGCTTAATATTCTACTCAAATTAGGAAGAGTTTTACAATATAAAATATTGATGATAGGGACTTTGTAGCTCCATACTTCCTGCTAAATGCAAGTTCAGTAGAAGAAAAACAGGCTACCATATAATCTACAGTCTAGCGTGTTATGTGAAAACTATGTAATTAGAAATACTTATTTTATATTTAAAAATATAAAATATTCACATTTTGGCATACTTCTAAAACAGGATCTGGCAAATCCAAGCAAATCTGGCAATCTCTCAGACTCAGTAAATTACTGCTCTAGATTGAAATCTTTTTATATTTTTTCCTTATCATGTTGTGTTAAATACTGAAATGTTTAAAATACATAAATATTTAATTTCCCTAAAGGGGAGTTATTTATCTTGTAAATTAATGTCCAGAAAATTGTTGGTGGCTGCCTCTAAATTTGGCTCAGTTCTTGTGAAATACAGGAAGAAAGTGTTATACTGATAACAGGATTTTCAGCTACAGCACATAATGAGACAACATTTAACTAATACATAACCATCTCCAAATATTTCCAAAACATTTGTGGAAGCATGAAGATTGAATACCTTATGAAGTTTTCTCTCATTTGTCTCTTTCTAGTCATATTATTGACAATTGTTGGAAGGCAAAGAAAGATGTAAGAAGACAGGCAGAAAGGGATTTAACAGTTTGTTAAGCTCGCCATTTTTTTCTATGAAGTTTTGAGATGTCTGTAAACTAAAATGAGCAAAATAGCTTGAGCCTTTGAAGAACTATTTTTTAAATCAACATAAGTACCCTGCAATGATACTGAGCACTTTTATGAACAAATCATCTAAACTTGGGTGCATGTTTTAAAAATTCACTTGGAAATCTTTAATCAAACTGTTCAATCAATTGAGCAACAAAACCTGCAGCTTTTGAAACTTTTTAGGGTGACTATAGCTAATAAGAATGCAGTGTATATTTCAAGATAGGCAGAAGAGAGGATTTTGAATATTATCACCACACAGAAATGATAAATGTTGAAACTGTTAGATATAGTAACTGCCTGATTTGACCATTATACAATGTATACCTGCACTGAAACATCACCTTGTATCTAATAAATGTACAGGGTTTTTTTGACCTTTAAAATTACATTAATTATTTTATGTTCTGGAATACATGTACAAAACGTGCAGATTTGTTACATAGGTATACATGTGCCATAGTGGTTTACTGCACCTATTGACCCATCCTCTAAGTTCCCTAACCTCGCCCCCACTGCCCAACAGAACCTGGTGTGTGTTGTTCTCCTCCCTGCATCCATGTGTTCTCATTGTTCAACTCCCACTTCACAGTGAGAACATACGGTGTTTGGTTTTCTGTTCCCATGTTAGTTTGCTGAGGATAACTTCCAGCTTCATCCATGTCCCTTCAAAGGACATGATCTCGTTCTCTGTTTTTGACTGCATAGTGTTCCATGGTGCATATGGACCACATTTTCTTTATCCAGTCTATCACAGATGGGCATTTGGGTTGGTTCTATGTCTTCGCTATTGTCAAGAGTGCTGCAATAAACATACATGTGCATGTGTCTTTATAGTAGAATGATTTATATTCCTCTGGGTATATACCCAGTAATGGAGCTGCTGTGTCAAATGGTATTTCTGGTTCTAGATCCTTGAGAAATCTACATACTGTCTTTCATAATGGTTGAACTAATTAACATTCCCACCAACAGTGTAAAACCATTTCTATTTCTCCACAGCCTCGCCAGCATCTACTGTTTATTGGCTTTTTAATAATTGTCATTCTGACTGGTGTGAGATGGAATCTCATTGTGGTTTTGATTTGCATTTCTCTAATGATAAGTGATGTTGAGCTTTTTTTCTATATGTTTGTTGGCTGCATGTATGTCTTCTTTTAAGAAGTGTCTGTTCATATCCTTTGCCCACTTTTTGATGGGGTTGTATGTTTCTAGTAAATCTGTTTAAATTCCTTATGAATTCTGGATATTAGACCTTTGTCAGATGTGTAGACTGCAAAATTTTCTCCCATTCTGTAGGTTGCCTGCTCACTCTGGGGATAGTTTCTTTTGCTGTGCAGAAGCTCTTTAGTTTAATTAGATCCCGTTTGTCAATTTTGGGTTTTGTTGCAATTGCTTTTGGCATTTTTGCCAAGAAGTCTTTGCCCATGCCTGTGTCCTGAATGGTATTACCTAGGTTTTCTTCTAGGGTTTTTATGATTTTGGGTTTTACATTTAAGTCTTTAATACATCTTGAGTTAATTTTTGAATAAGGTATAAGGAAGGGGTTGAGTTTCAGTTTTCTGCACGTGGCCGCCCAGTTTTCCTAGCACCATTTATTAAATAGGGAGTCCTTTCCCCATTGCTTGTTTTTTTCAGGTTTGTCGAAGATCAGATGGTTGTAGATGTGTGGTGTTATTTCTGAGGTCTCTGTTCTATTCCATTGGCCTATATGCCTTTTTTGGTACCATGCTGTTTTGATTATTGTAGCCTTATAGTATAGTTTGAAGTCAGGTAGCATGATACTTCCAGCTTTATTCTTTTTGCTTAGGACTGTCTTGGCTATATGGGATCTTCCTTGATTCCATATGAAGTTTAAAGTAGTTTTTTCTAATTCTGTGAAGAATGTCAGTGGTAGTTTGGTGAGAATAGCATTGAATCTATACATTACTTTGGGCAGTATGACCATTTTCATGATATTGATTCTTCCTATCCATGAGCAAGGAATGTTTTTCCATTTCTTTGTGTCCTCTCTTACTTCCTTGAGCAGTAGTTTGTAGTTCTCCTTGAAGAGATCCTTTACATCCCTTGTTAGCTGTATTCCTAGGTATTTTATTCTCTTTGTAACAATTGGGAATGGGAGTTTATCCATAATTTGGCTCTTTGCTTATATATTGATGGTGTATAAAAAAGCTTGTGATTTTTGCACATTGATTTGTATCCTGAGACTCTGCTGAAGTTGCTTAATAGTTTGAAGAGTTTTTGGGCTGAGATGATGAGGACTTCTAAACACAAAATCACGTCATCTGCGAACAGAGACAATTTGACTTTCTCTCTTCCTATGTGATTACCCTTTACTTTTCTCTTGCCTGATTGCCCTGGCCAGAACTTACAATACTATGTTGGATAGAAGTGGTGAGAGAGTCTTGTACCAGAGAAACTTGTCTTGTACCAGTTTTCAAAAAGAATGCTTCAAGCTTTTGTCCATTCAGTATGATACTGGCTGTGGGTCTGTCATAAATAGCTCTTATTATATTGAGATATGTTCCATCAACACATAGTTTATTAAGAGTTTTTGAAGGGATGTTGACTTTTATCAAAGGCCTTTTCTGCATCCATTCAGATAATCATGTGAATCTTGTCTTTGGTTCTGTTTATGTGATAGGTTACATTTATTGATTTGGGTATGTTGAACCAGCCTTGCATCCCAGGGATCAAGCCGACTTAATCATGGTGGATAAGATTTTTGATGTGCTGCTGGATTTAGTTTGCCAGTATTTTATCAATGATTTTTGCATCAATGTTCAACAGGGATATTGGCCTGAAGTTTTCTTTTTTTGTTGTGTATCTTCCCGGTTTTGGTATCAGGATGATGCTGGCTTCACTAAATGAGTTAGCGAGCAGTCTCTCCTTTTCAACTGTTTGGAATAGTTTCGGAAGGAATGGTACCATCTCCTCTTGTACTTCTGGTAGAATTCCACTGTGAATTCGTCTGATCCTGGGCTTTTTTTGGTTGGTACGCTATTAATTGCTGCCTCAATTTCAGAACTTGTTATTGGTCAATTCAGGGATTCAACTTCTTCCTGGTTTAGTCTTGGAAGGATGTAAGTGTCCAGGAATTTATCCATTTCTTCTAGATTTTCTAGTTTATTTGCGTAGAGTTGTTTATAGTATTCTCTGATGGTAGTTTGTATCTCTGTTGGATCAGTGGTGATACCCCTTTATCATTTTTTATTGTGTCTATTTGATTCTTCTCTCTTTTCTTCTTCATTAGTCTGGCTAGCAGTCTATCTATTTTGTTAATCTTTTCAAATGACCAGCTCCTGGATTAATGGATTTTGGTGGGGGAGAGAGGTGTGTCTCTATCTCCTTCAATTCTGCTCTGATCTTAGTTATTTCTTATCTTCTACTAGCTTTTGGATTAATTTGCTCTTGCATCTCTAGCTCTTTTAGTTGTGATGATAGGGTGTCGATCTGAGATTTTTCTAGCTTTTTGATGTGGGCATTTAGTGCTGTAAGTTTCTCTCTCACATGCTGCTTTAGCTGTGTACCAGAGATTCTGGTAGGTTGTGTCTTTGTTCTCACTGGATTCAAAGAACATCTTGAATTCTGCCTTAATTTCATTATTTACCCAAGAGTCATTCTGGAGCAGGTTGTTCGACCTCCATGTAATTGTGTGGTTTTGAGTGAGTTTCTTAATCCTGAGTTCTAATTTGATTACCTTGCGGTGTGAGAGACTGTTATGATTTCAGCTTTTGCATTTGCTGAGGAGTGTTTTACTTCCAATTATGTGGTTGATTTTAGAATAAGTGCTACGTGGCACCGAGATGAATGTATATTCTGTTGATTTGGAGTGGAGAGTTCTATAGATGTCTATAAAGTCCATTTGATTGAGAGCTGAGTTCAAGTCCTGAATATCCTTGTTAATTTTCTCTCTTGTTGATCTAATATTGACAGTGGGGTGTTAAAGTCTCCCACTATTATTGTGCGCGAGTCTAAAAGTTTCTTCAGGTTTCTAGCAACTTGTTTAATAAATCTAGGTGCACCTGTATGGGGTACATATATATTTAGAATAGCCAGCTCTTCTTGTTGAATTGGTCCCTTTACCATTATGTAATGCCCTTCTTTGTCTTTTTTTGATCTTTGTTGGTTTAAGCTCTGTTTTGTCAGAGACTAGCATTGCAACCCCTGCTTTTTTTTTTTTTTCTTTCCATTGGCTTGGTATATTTTCCTCCATCCTTTTATTTTGAGCCTATGTGTGTCTTTGCATGTGAGATGGGCCTCCTGAATACAGCACACCAATAGGTATTGACAATTTATTCAATTTGCCAATCTGTGGTTTTAATTGGGGCATTTAGCCCATTTACATTTAAGGTCAGTATTATGGTGTGTGAATTTGATCCTGTCATCATGATGCTATCTGGTTATTTTGCACACTAGTTGATGCAGTTTCTTCATAGTGTCATTGGTCCTTATATTTTGGAGTGTTTGTGCGGTGGCTGGTACCGGTTTTTCCTTTCCATATTTACTGCTTTTTCCAGGAGCTCTTGCAAGGCAGGCCTGGTGGTAACAAAATCCCTCAGCTTTTGCTTGTCTAGAAAGGATTTTATTTCTCCTTTGCTTATGAAGCTTAGTTTAGCTAGATATGAAATTCTGGGTTTAAAATTATTTTATTTAAGAATGTTGAATATTGGCCCCCAATCTCTTCTGGCTTGTAGGGTTTCTGCTGAGAGTTACGCTATTATTCCAATGGGCTTCCTTTGTAGGTGACCTGGCCTCTCTTTGGCTGCCCTTAATACTTTTTCCTTCATTTTGTCCTCGGAGAATCTGATGATTATGTGTCTTTGGGTTGATCTTGTGGAGTATCTTAGTGGTGTTCTCTGTATTTTCTGAATTTGCATGTTGGCCTGTCTTGCTAAGTTGAAGAGGTTCTCCTGGATATTATCCTTAAGTGTGTTTTCCAACTTCTTTCTGTTCTCCCCATCTCCTTCAGGTACTCCAGTTAATCACAGGTTCGGTCTTTTTAAGAAGTCCCATGTTTCTTAGAGGTTTTGTTCATTCCTTTCCATTCTTTTTTCTCTAGTCTTGTTTGCATGCCTTATTTCAGCAACGTGGTCTTCAAACTCTGATATCCCTTCTTCCACTTGGTCGATTCGGCTGTTGATTCTTGTGTATGCTTCACGAAAGTTCTCATGCTGTTTTTTTTTAGCTCCATCGAGTCATTTATGCTCCTCTCTAAATTGGTTATTCTAGTTGGCAGCTCCTCTAACCTTTTATCAAGGTTCTTAGCTTTGTTGCATTGGGTTAGAGCATGCTCCTTTAGCTCCGTGTAGTTTTTTATTACCCATCTTCTGAAGCCTACTCCTGTCAGTTTGTCCATCTCATCCTCCGTCCAGTTCCTTGCTATTGTTATGATCATTTGGAGGAGAAGATGGACTCTGGCCTTTTGGATTTTCAGCATTTTTTCATTGATTCTTTCTCATCTTCGTGATTTTTGTCTAGTTTCAGTCTTTGAGGCTGCTGATCCTTGGATGGGGTTTTCATGAGGGCTTTTTGTTGTTGTTGTTGATGCTGTTATTGCTTTCTCTTTGATTGTTTTTCAATGGTCAGGTCCCTCTTCTAGATGGCTGCTGTGGTTTGCTGGGGGTTCAATTCAGGCCCTATTCATCTGGTTTGCTCCCACATCTGGAGATGTCACTCAAGGAGGCTGGAGAACAGCAAAGATGGGTGCCTGCTCCTTCTTCTGGGATCTCTTATGTCAAGGGACACCAATCTGACGCCAGTAGGATCGCTCCTGTATAGGGTTTTTGACAATCCCTGTTGGAGGGTCCCACCCAGTTGGGTGGCATAGGGAACAGGACTTGTTTAACGAAGTACTTTGATTGTCCCTTGGGGGAAGGGCTGTGCTTCGCTGGGGGAAAACCCACTCGTCTGGGCTGCCTGGATTCCCCAAAACTACCAGAAGGAAAGGCAAAGTCTGCTGGTCCACATAGACTGTGGCCACCCCTTCCCCTAGTGGTTGAAGTCCAGGGAGATCTGGGTTCTGTCCCTGAGCCTCTGGCTGGAGTTTTGGGAGTTCCTGCAGGGAAGCCCCATCCAGTGAGGAAGGATGAGTCATGGTTATGCCTGAAGAGGCACTGTGGCCGTAGTCTGCCACAGTTGGTGTGTTGGGCTGTGGAGGACACGTCTTGGGACCAAGCTGTCCAGCCTCCCTGGCTCCAGCAGGGGAAAAGTGCAGACTGCAGCTATAGAGATGGATGCCACCCTTCCCCCACCCAGGGAGCTTAGCATGCTAGGCAGTTGTGAGTCCCAGTGATGACTGCTGCCCCTACCCCAAGGATCTCAAATGGCTTAGACAGTAGGCAGCCAAAGCTGTGGTGCTGGTCTCCCCTCCCCCCAGGAGCTTAAGTAGATTCCAGCTGAGAGGCTGCTGAGAATCTGCATGGCTCCAGGGTTGAAATGTTAGGCGTGGGTTCACGAGTGGTGTGGGTTCACGAGTGTGATCTCCTGATCCATGGGTGGCACAGTTCCATGGAAAAAGCAGTTTCCCCGGCTGGTTAGCAGGCTCACTCACTGCCTTCCCTTGGTTGGGAGGTAGGGTCTACCCTGTCCTGTGTGGCTCTCAAGTGGGCTGCCACACCACACTACTCTTCCTTCCTCTCCATGGATCACGCCAGCCACCTAGTCATTTCTGATTAGAGAGCCTGGATACCTTGGTTGCTGGTGAAGGTTTCACACACTTATTATAGTTCTTTTCGATGGGAGATGGGAGCATCCAATTGCCACTGTTTCTAGTCAGCCATCATGGCCATGCCCAAATGTACAGTTATTATGTATCAGTTATAAATAAACAAGATGCTATGCAGCTATTAAAAAGTGATGTCTGTTTAGATATGAAACATATCTGAGATACTGTAAATAAGGAGAAAAATATGCACAACAGCATACATTTTTGTAAGATGTATTTTTATTCAAATGTGTAATATGTATATATTGCACTTACATGCATATGTAATATATGCATACATACATATGTATATATGCATCTGTACATTCACATTTGTGCGTGTGTGTGCACACACAGATAACCTGTGTAACAGAGGTTGCTTTTAGGGAAGGAAAACAATGGCAGGGCAGGGCAAGTATAAGGTTTACTTTTTATGCATGTACCCTTTGGCAGCTTCATGAGCAAATTTCAAATAGTTGTGATATAACTGAAATAAAAATATTTGAGAAATAATAAAGTTTTTTTTTTTTTTTGAGACAGTCTTGCTCTGTTGTCAGGCTGGAGTGCAGTGGTGCAATCTCGGCTCACTGCAACCCCAGCCTCCTGGGTTCAAGCGATTCTTCTGCCTCAGCTTCCCAAGTAGATGGGACTACAGGTGCACGCCACCATGCCCAGCTAATATTTGTATTTTTAGTGGAGACGGGGTTTCACCATGTTGGCCAGGATGGTCTTGATCTCTTGACCTTGTGATCTACCCGCCTCAGTCCCCAAAGTGCTGGGATTACAGGACTGAGCCACTGCGTCCGGTCATAATAAAGATTTTTAATTGGACATTTGTTCTATTATAGGATGAATAATAAATGCAAAGACAACTGTAGAAGTGCTCATTTAGAAAAATCAAGTAAAATTCTTCATCCACGAGTTGTCCCAAACCAATAATTTACTAAGTAAAAAAAATACAAATTTAAATTAGATCATAAGGGAGAAATAAATTCAAAACAGCAATAGCTAACACGCCTACATGTATTACTGTTAGGTTTTCCCTCTAAATCTAAATCACAAATCTACTTCTTTCATATAATTTTAACTGTAAAATTATTTTACTTCTCTCACACAGTTTAGAAATTCCAGTATTTGTGGCAAAAATAAAACATTAAGTAAATTTCTAGTATTTAAGTGCCTCTCTCTTTGAAAATGTATAGTCCCACCTCAATCTCTCACCTCCTCCCCTAAAAACAAATAGGGTTTTATGCAGTTGTCCATTTTACTGATACCAATTTTTCTTTGAATATACTCCACAGAAATAGAAAATATTTAATACTATAACCTCAGAAATTTTTCTCCAAGTAGATTTTCTACATTTATATCATGTTGAATAGCCCATATAAGACACACAATTTTAATTTTTTCCGAAAGGAAAAGGTCCTATATGTAATCTCTCTCCTTTTATAGTCTCTAAAATTAAGATTAATTTTTTAAAAAGTACCTATACAGTCATAAAAAAAAGAAAGGTTCTTATAAAGTTGTTTTTTCAAATTTTAAACATCCTTCAGCATAGCTTCTTCATTATTTAATTTCATATTTAGTTTTTGTTGCTTTGTTTCTGTAAACAACCAGATTATAAAAACAAATCATGGCAAACACAGCCATAGTTTACTTCTGTCTGGCATAGATGTTTTTTCCACTTCTATTATCTTAGCCTTTCCGTCTCTAATTCCATCATTTATACAAATAGTATAAAGACAGCAAATAGTGAGAGGTGAGGTTGAAGAGCCAGGAAGTAATCAGATCATTACTGGTCTTGCATGCTCCATTAAAAAGCTGGATTTTGTTCTAAAACAGAATACTTTAAAATACCAGACATTTTCTTCCACGCTGACCTGAAATTATTCAACAACAACTTCTTATAACAATTCTAATGAACTATATACTCACAAAGACATAATGAAAAGCTTATGAAATTATCAACATTAATAGTCACTATCCTTTTAGCATTCCCTGATTAAATTATTCAGCAATTCTATCACCATATTTAATATATTATCATCACTTACATTTTATTATTTTGAAATTATTTTCTTTTAACACTGTGAAGTGAGCTCAACAGTATCGGTATGTTCATTTAACAATTGAGAAAACTAAGATTCTGAAAGGTCAAGTAATTTAGTTATCATGCTACAATGCTGGTAATTGGAATATGCTAGACTTCTCTGCAGAAAGTTTAAATCATAGCTCAGTACTCTTTTCATTACTGAAGGAGTTACGTTGACTACCTAATATTCTTACTCCAGGTCACAATGATTTCTTGTCTACACCATGGACCAGTAAACTTTTTCTGTAAAGAGTCAGAGTCAAAATACAGTTGACCCTTGAACAATACAAGTTTGAACTCATTGGTTCCACTTATCTGCAGCTTTTTTTCAACCAAACATAGATCAAATTAATGAAATGCGAAACCTGTATATATGGAGGGCCAATGTTTTGTATACATGCAGGTTCCCCAGGGCCAAATAAGGGACTGAGTATATGCAGATTTTGGTATATGCAGGGGTCCTGGAACAATCCCCAACACATACCAAGGGAGGACTGTATGTCTGGCTTTGAGACACATATGAAACTACTCAACTCCGCTGTTGTACAGTGAAATCACCCATAGGTAATACATAGGTGAGTAAGACTGTGTTCTGACAAAACTTCAATTTTCATGTATCATTGTCTTTCCAAAGATAAAAATATATCTTTTAAAATAGCAGTTTTATTGAGTAAACATAAGCACTGGATTTCTCTGATTTAGAATAAATCCTGAATAATTAGTCCCAGGTATCTGCTACTTTTAAAAGAATATGACATCAGTAACAAGAGTTTACATTCATTGAATGTACAGCTCAATTTTCTCCAAAAATATTGCATCCCCTTTTTTATCTATGAATTCTGTAATTTCACACAGATTTCAAGTTATCTACAAAATAGTGACAGACCAGAACCAAATCAGAGGACAAATCTCATTCAGTAAGTATTTAACCTTTTTTCCATTTTGAAATGCTCAACAGAATGACTCAGTTTACCATTAACAAAATTCATCATATCCCTTTTCAAAATGTATTTTTTAACTTGTGATGAAATTTCAGGCCAAATCCATATATTTTCTATATAATGTATTGCTATTTAAATAACTATTTGTGATACTTGACATTATTCATTTAATAAATATTTATTTCACAATTTCCAAAGTACTTTGGAATGGGTCATGTTTTTCAATTTCATAAGATGAAAATATTATTTATAAAACCAGGCAGCAGGTTGGGCACGGTGGCTCACTCCCAGCACTTTGGGAGGCTGAGGCAGGAGGATATCTTATGCCCAGGAGTTTCAGACCAGCCTGGGCAGCATGGAGAGATCCTCTCTCTACAATAAATAATAATTGTAAAAAGTAGCCAGATGTGGTGGCACATGCCTGTAGTCCCAGCTACTTGGGAAACTGAGGTGAGATGATCATTGGAACCTGGGAGGTTGAGGCAGCAGTAAGCCATGGTTGCACCACTGCACTCCAGCCAGAGTGAAAGAAGTAGACCTCATCTCACCAAAAAAAAAAAAAAAGGCAAGCAGCAGGCCAGATTTGACCTATGGATCATAGTTTGCCAACCCCTAGATTAGACCATACTTTTAAATATCCACCATCTATCCAATATAAGAATGAAAATTCATACGACAGAAGCCAGAGGAAAAAAACTACACCAATATCTCCAACCTGATTTCTTCTTAACACCATTCAATACTGTTGAGTCTATATTTCATCTTGTGCATTTAATAGTAAACATTCTTATATACAACAATTACCCAAAATTACAAGTAGTAAAAAATTATAGTTTTCCCATTGGCTCTCTCAGAGAGGATGCTTACAGAAGTTCACAAAACCTAAGATACTGTGAAGTCACACAACATACTACATAACTAAAGTAAAATATAAATGCTGAATTACAGAGTAGTCAAACACATTTGTTTAATGAAATTAATCACTGACTATTATTTTAGATAACTTTTTGGCATAAATCCAACTAATATTTAAGTAGACTAATTAAAAAATGACTCAGTAAGTCAACAAAACATACTAGTACTTATTAAAAGATGAGGAGAAGATGTGGATTCCTGTGAGGACAAATATAGGAGTAAAGAAATGTATACATGTATTCAAAGGTAAAATATTAGTATATAGAAATTTTCTATTTGTAAACAGATATTAAGTCATTACATTCCCACAAAATTGACAAATAATAAATTGTCACTTGTTGAAAAACAAACTTCAACTATTCTGACTTTTTGAAAAAGTGACTTAAATATTTTTCTAATGAGGACTACTCTTTTATGGTTAATTTTGTTTATGTGATAACCACAAATCTGCATAAATTTCTTTAAAGGAAAAACAAAAGAAATTCATAGCATCTTTAGGAAGTGAGAAACTTAGCTCATTTAGTAGTAAAGCTGAAAGTCTCAAAGCTGTGATCTGTGAATACCTGAGGCTCTAAGACCCTTTCAGGGGACCACAAATTGGGGCACTTCATCACAGTCTAGTGAGGGTGAAAATTCAGGTTCCTCACTCAACTTTTGCTGGCATGGGTTGGTGTAGCACCACAAATTTTCTGCAGTGTTTGGCAGGAGTAGGGCCGTTATCATATAAGCTTTCTGGCTTGCTATGGTTTCTACGCCCTTTGCCTAAACAGAGAAAGCTTTTGTTGCAAGGCTAATTTGTCAGTGTTTTTCGATATTTCTAAGTTGTCAGCTGCTTCAGCTCCAAGTATAAAATACATGAGGCACGCACACAAAAACAAGAATACACCACCACATTATTTCTTAGGACTTTCAGTTGCACTTAGCATGAGAAATAGCCAAAGTACATTTACTCCATCTTTCCAGAACTGGAAGACTCTAGGCTAATAGATATTAAAACAAAACTTTACATTTTTACATTAGTTTCAGGTTTACAGCAAAATTGAGCAGACTTTAAAAACGTGACTTAAATATTTTTCTAATGAGGACTACTCTTTTATGGTTAATTTTGTTTATGTGATAACCACAAATCT
This sequence comes from Macaca mulatta, assembly GCF_049350105.2. Taxonomy (NCBI): domain Eukaryota; kingdom Metazoa; phylum Chordata; class Mammalia; order Primates; family Cercopithecidae; genus Macaca; species Macaca mulatta. Next base: position 139,833,490 of record NC_133412.1, on the reverse strand, counting down.
GAATAAACTTCTTTAAAGGAAAAACAAAAGAAATTCATAGCATCTTTAGGAAGTGAGAAATTTTTCCATATAATTTCCCATATATCCCTTGTACTGCAATATGCATAGCTTCACCCATTATCAACATACCCCAAGTAAGTGGCACATTTGTTACCACTGATAAACTTCCATTGACACATCGTTATCACCCAAAGTCCACAGTTTACATTAGGGTTCACTTTCAGTGTTGTATATTCTATGGTTTAGACAATGTATCATAACATGTTTCCTTCATTATAGTATCAGTAGTTTCACTGCTCTAAAAACCCTCTGTGCTCTGCCTGCTCATCCCTTCCTCCTCTCTAACCTCTAGCAAGCACTGATTCTTTTACTATCTCCATACTTTTGCCTTTTCCAGAAAGTCATATAACTGAATACTTACAGTGTGTAGCTTTTGCAGATTGGCTTCTTTGATGTAGTAATATGCATTTAAGTTTCCTTCTTATATTTTCATAGTTTGATAGCTCATTTCTTTTTGGCACTGAATAATATTCCATTATCTGGATGTACCACAGTTTACTTATCCATTCACCCACTGAAGGTTATCTTGGTTGCTTCCAAGTTTTGTCATTTAGAAAGCTTCTACAAAAATCTATGTGCAGATTTTTGTATTGATGTACATTTTCAACTCCTTTGGATAAATACCAAGGGGCACAACTGCTGGAATGCATGTTAAGAAACCACTGAACTGTCCTCCAAAGTGGCTATGCCATCTTGCATTCCCACCAGCAATTAATGAGAGTTTATTGCTCCACATCCTCATCAGTACTTGGTATTGGCAGTATTCCAGAATATGACCATTCTAATAGATACATAGTAATATTTCACTGTTATTTTAATTTGCATTTCCATGATGACATAAAATGTAGAACATCTTTTTATATACTTATTTGACATCTGTATATCTTCTTTGGTGAGGTGTTTGTTAAGGTCTTTGGCCCATTTTTCAATAGGGTTTTTTTGTTGTTGTTGCTTTTTTAGACAGAGTCTTGCTTTGTTGCCCAGGCTGGAGTGCAGTGGTGTGATCTTGGCTCACTGAAACCTCCGCCTCCCGGGTTCAAGCGATTCTCCTGCCTCAGCCTTCTGAGTAGTTGGGATTACGGTCGTGCATGACGATGCACGGCTAATTTTTGTATTTTTGATAGAGACGGGGTTTCACCAAGTTGGCCAGGCTTGGTCATGAACTCCTGACCTTAAGTGATCCACCCGCCTCGGCCTCCCAAAGTGTTGGGATTACAGGCATGAGCCACTGCGCTCGGCCTAGGGTTGTTCATTTTCTCATCGTTAAGTTTTAGGAGTTCTTGTATATTTTTAAATAATAGTACATTATCAGATGTGTCTTTTGAAAATATTTTCTCCCAGTCTGTGGCTTCTCTTTTCATTTCATGGCATTGTGTTTGCAGAGCAGAGTTTTTAAATGAAGCCCAGCTTAACAATATTTTCTGTTGTGGATTGTACCTTTGGAGCTGTATCTGAAAATCACTGCCATACCCAAGGTAACCTAGGCTTTCTCCTATATTATTGTCTGGCAGTTTTATAGTTTTGTGTTTTATATGTAGTCCTATGATCCACTTTGAATTAATTTTTTAAGGGGGTAAAGTCTATGTCCAGATTCAATTTTTAGCATGCAGATGTCCAGGTGTTCCAGCACCATTTGTTAAAAAGACTATCTTTGCTCCATTGTATTTTTTTTAATGCCTTTTTCAAAGATCAGGTGAACACTGTCTTAAGTCTATTTGAGCTGCTATTTAAAAAATACAATGGACTGGGTGGCTGATAAACAGCAGAAGTTTATTTCTCACCATTCTGCAGGTCTGGAAGTCCAAGATCAAGGTGCCAAGAGATTCAGGTGAAGGCCTACTTCCTGATTCATAGATGTCTGTCTTCTGGCTATAATCGCATATGGTGCTAGAGGAAAGGGGCCTGTCTCAGGCCTCTTTTATTAGGGACACTAATCAAATTCATGAGGTCTCTGCCCTCATGACTAAATCACCTACCAAAGGCCTCATTCTTCAAATGCCCTCACGTTGGGGATTAAGCTTCAACATATGAATTCTAGGCAGATATATACATTCAGCCCACACCAACTATATTTATGTGGGTCTGTTTCTGGGCTCTCTATTCTTTTTCCTCGATCTATTTGTCTATTTTGCCAATACCACACTGGCCCTATCACCATAGCTTTATAATAAATCTTGAAGCTGTATAGTGTCAAGTCCTCCAACTTTTTTTTTATTCTTCAATATTGTATTGGCTACTCTGGTGGACCAATAGATTTTAACTTAACAGAGTATTATGAAAATATCCTTAATATGGCTTTGAATTCCACATTGTTACTTATTATGATGATTAATTTTTGGTGTCACATTGACTGGTTTAAGGATTATATAGAGTACTGATAAAGCATTATTTCTGTGTATGCTTGTAAGAATGTTTCCAGAGGAGATTCACAAGTGAGTCCATAGGCTGAGTAAGTAAGATCTGCCCTCAATGTGGATAGACCTACCCAATTAGCAGGGCACCCAAATAGAGCAAATAGGCTATTTCCTCTCTCTCCTGGAGCTGGGATATAAATTTATCTTGTCCTAAGACATCAGAATTCCAGCTTACAGATGGCCAGTCAGGAAAGTCCTCAGCCTCCACAACTGCATGAGTCAATTCTCCTAATAAATTCCGTATGTATGTATGTATGTATGTATGTATGTATCTATCTATCTATCTATCTATCTATCTATCAATCAATCATTGGTTCTGTTTCCTGGAGAACTCTGACTACTACACTTACCTTTAAGAAACTATCTGTCATTATTGTTCAGTTTGGGCGAAATAGCAAAACAAATAATATCCATATTCATTAGAAAAAGTTATTAAAATATTCCTTCCTTTTTAAATTACGTAATTGTTTCAAGCATAATTTTCCTCACAAATTTCAACAAAAATGTATTACAACAGATTAAATGTAGAAACAGTTATTTGAAAATTTAGCTATCTTTTATTAAGCCAGAGATTATAGAGATTTACAAAGTGTAAAGAAAATTGTTAATATTTTGAGTATTTGGGGGGTTTTGAGTATTTGGGGGGTTTTCATTATATTATTTATTTTAATATGTAATGGGCTTATTTATATTTTATGTGAATTAAATAATCTTATTCTTTAACATAGTAAATATCAACAGATGTAACACACATAAAAAATAGTTCAATGGCACGCTTACAATTTTTTAAAGTGCAATGAAGCTATGAAATCACAAGGTTAGAGAATTACTACCTAGTATGAATAAACATAAAAAATATAACACTATAATTCAAACAAGTGCTCTATATAACCTTCAATTCATTGTTACTTCCTTGGTAATATTTTAATTCCAAATATTATAAAGATTTATTTGGTATTTCATAACCACAATATGAGCCATTCAATTCAAGCAATCTAATACAATGTCTTTATTCTTTTAGTGCTGATAGAGTCCAAAATGTCATACAGTTTATATGCACCAATGGTCATAAAAAATGGTAATTAGAAATAGCAAACATTATAGAAAACTGTTCAATAAGAAAAAAAGGTAGACATCTGTGTTTCCTATGTGCTTTCTATGTTCTCTCTCTAGGATGTATAGAGGAGACAGGATAATTTAGGACTTATTAGAGAGATGTAGGTAGGAGTCCCAGGCCTACTACTAGATAATCTACAGACAGTGTATCCACAGATATTTAAGCTCTCTGAATTTCAAACTGCTCAGCATGTCTAATAGAATTATGAGACATCATATTAAAAACTAGGCATAAAGCACCTGTTTAGTTCCTAGCAGGTAGTTGACAAATGTTAGTACCTCATCATACTCCTCCCTCCTTCCATGTAAACTTATACCTAATGACCAGAGCACATGACAATGAAGTGTGTCAGAAAACAGTACATAAAAGTTGCATGTCTTACAGTCAGGAGGTAAGTAACAGAAAGCATCCAGGGCTACAAGAAGATTAGCAGGTAAAATAAAGATATATTCAAACCTCTTTATTTGGGAGTTAACTATATATATTAGTAATCCTCAACCTATTTGCATCTGCAAAACCCACAGAAAATCAAAGGAAAACTAAGGACTTTCACCCCAGAAAAACAAACATTTGCTCACAAATATATTTTGCATAGAATTTCAGGAGTTTTATGGACAAATGTGAACTTGATTTTATTGTCAAACGGAGAAAAAGAAAAATGCTATCTAGCTTTTATTGTCTTCTTTGGATTAGAGGTTGCTAACCAAGGTACTGGATAGTTTTTGCTATTGTTTGTTTGGTTTTGTTTTCTGCAGACCCTATATCTTAATTTTGGCTTCCATTTTATGTTAATCAGGGAAAGTCCTGAAAATCTCCCAGTGTACACTATCTTGAACAGAATACTGACAAATTATTTAGCTCGCTTTGTAGTCTATCCTCTATATCTGATTGTCAGCAACGTTTTTTGTAAATGACTGAATAGTAAACATTTTTAGCTTAGTGGGCCAAATGATCCTTGTTACAACTTATCAACTCTGCTATTATAATTCAAAAGCAGCCAAGAATAGCATGTAAATACTATGCATGGCTGTGTTCCCTAAGAAAACTATTTATAGACACTGAAATACAATTTTCATGTATATAAAATATTCATTAAAAATTTTTTTAATCACTTGAAAATGTTTATGGGCCAGGCGCAGTGGCTCACACCTGTAATCCCAGCACTTTGGGAGGCCAAGGCGGGCGGATCACGAGGTCAGGAGACGGAGACCATCCTGGCTAACATGGTGAAACCCCGTCTCTTCCAAAAATACAAAAATTAGCTGGGTGTGGTGGCGTGAGCTTGTAATCCCAGCTACTTCGGAGGCTGAGAAGAATCGCTTGACCCAGGGTGGCAGAGGTTGCAGTGAGCTGAGATCGTGCCACTGCACTCCAGCCTGGGCAATGGAGCAAGACTCCATCTCAAAAAAAAAAAAAATATACACACACACACACACACACACACACACACACACACACACATACATATTCATGAAGGCACAAAAACAGGTGATGGCCCAGTTTCAGCTGGTGGGTCAATATGTGCCATTTTTTTCTCTATATCAATTTTGGTGGATTCTAAGACATAGGAAATCCATAGGACCATCCTACAATGTCACTAACAGTATATGAGTGCTCATTTCCTATCTCTACTGTTAATTCTGAATACTAGCCAACTGTAATTTTTGCAAATACAAAGGGAGAAAAATAGTATGTTATTTTGTGTTTCATGAAGCTATTAATAATTTGTATTGGTTGGCCATTTATATCTCTTTTGCGAATTGCCTACTGATGTCCTTTGCTCATTTTAAAATTGGGTTGTCTTTTTCTTACTAATTGCTCTATATTAGCTTGGTGCAAAAGCAATTGCGGTTTTTGCCATTACTTTAATGCAATCTAATATATCATTAATATTAGCCTTTTAATGTTATATATACACCATAAAGCTTTTTATTGCTCATCACTTATCTTTATAGATTTTTTTATCATATATAAATTACATTTACATTTAATAAGATCTGTGCATCTTCTCCATTGCAATTTAGAATCTTACTTAGAAAGGTCTGTACCTCCTTAAAACTATAAAACTATTCTCCTATAACTTCCACTAATGTCTATAGTTTTATATTTTATGCTTAAATCTTTAACTCAGCAATGAATTATTTCTGTTAATCTGCTATTTATATTTGTACTGTTTGGTTCCATCTGCAAGGAGAAAAGGATTCAAACTATTTTCATTTATCATATGTATTAAAGATTAACATAATATTCTTAATTGCACATTTAATTTTATTTGGTTTTGCTTTTTTGAGACAGGGTCTTACTATGTTGCTTAAGCTGCAGCGTAGTGGTACAATCACGGCTCAATATGGTCTCAACCTCTGGGATCAGGTGATCCTTCTACCTCAGGCTTCCAGAGTATCTGGGACCAGAGACAAGTGCCACCATGCCTGGCTAATTAAACAAACAAAAAAGGTCAGGCACGGTGGCTCACACCTGTAATCCCAGCACTTTGAGAGGCCAAGGTGGGCGGATCATGAGGTCAGGAGATCGAGACCATCCTGGTCATCACGGTGAAACCCTGTCTCTACTAAAAATACAAAAATTAGCTGGGCATGGTGGGGAGCACCTGTAATCCCAGCTACTCGGAGGCTGAGGCAAGAGAATTGCTTGAACCCAGGAGGCAGAGATTGCAGTGAGCCGAGATCGCGCCACTGCACTTCAGCCTGGTGACAGAGCGAGACTCCATATAAATAAAAAAAAAATTTATACACAGTGTCTCACTATGTTGCCTAGCCTGGTCTCAAATTACTGGGCTCAACTGATCCTCCCACCTGAGTCTCCCAAAGTGCCGGGATTACAGGTGTGAGCCACTGTACCCAGCCTATATTTAATTTTAAATGAGGTTTAGGCCTTCAACACTAAATAAAAATGTTTGAGTTTTCACTGAAATATGTAAGTGAGTCAGCATATAGAAGTTCAAGTAATACAGACCAAGGTTTACTGCTTTGCCACTCATTACAGTCAAATGTCACTGAACCACAGGGATACATTCTGAGAAATGCATCCTTAGGTTATTTCATCTTCATGTGACCTTCATAGAGTGTACTTACACAAACCGCAGGAGTGAGACCTGTCTCTAACAAACATAACAACAAAAAACAATTGAAAAGAAACAAAGAAGGCCATTACATAATGATAAAGAGATTAATTCAGTAAAGGAGATAACAATTGTAAATATAATATGCACCCAACATTGCAGCACCCAGATATATGAAGCAAATATTATTAGATTTAAGGGAAGGAATAAATTCTGATACAATAATAGATGAGACTTCAACACTCCACTCTCAGCATGTGACAGAGGTCATCTAGACAGACAATCTAAAAAACAACATTGAATTTAAACTGTTCTTCAGACCAAATGAACCTAACAAACATTTACAGAAAATATCACCCAAATGGAGCAGAATACACATACTTTTCATCAGCACATGGAGTAGTCTCCAGAACAGACCACATATTAGGTCACAAAACAAGGCTCAACAAATCTAAAAGAACTGAAGTCCTATTAAGTATCTTTTCCAGCCAAAATGAAATAAAACTAGAAATCAACAAAAGGAACTGTTGAAACTCTGAAAATATAAGGAAATTGAAGAACATGCTCCACAATGAACATGGGTCAATAAAAAATTAAGAAAAATATTCAAATTTCTTGAAACAAATGAAAAGAGAAACACAACATACCAAAAAATGAGATACATCACAAACTGTAGTAAGAGAGTTTATAGCAATAAACATCAACATTAAGTAAACAATTTTCAAATAGCCTAACAAGTTAACTTAAGGAACAAGAAAATCAAGAACAAACCATAAAAATTAGTACAAAAAATAAATCAGAGCTGAAATAAGTAAAATTAAGAAAAAAAACACAACATATCAAAAAAAATCTCAAAAAGTTGGTTTTATGAAAAAATCAATCAAACTGCCAAACTACTAGCTAGACCAACCAAGACAAAAAGAGAAAAGACCCAAATAAACCAAGATAAAAAGAGAAAAGACCCAAATAAATAAAATCAGAAATGAAAAATAAGACAAAAAACTGATAACACATAAATAAAAATCATTAAAGACTATTATGAACAACTATACGCCAACAAATTAGAAAACGTAGCAGAAATGGTCCTGGACACAAAAAACCTACCACAACTGAGCCAAGAAGAAATGAAAAACCCCAACAAACCAATTGAAAAGTAACGTGATTAAATTTGTAATTTTAAAAAAGCCTGGGACCTTACGGTTTCACTGCTGAATTCTATCAAACATTTAAAGCAGAATTAAAATCAATATTTCCAAAACTCTTCCAGAAAATTGAGAAGGAGGCAATTCCTCAAAAATCATTCTAAGAGGCCAGCATTACCCTGATACCAAAACTAGACCAAAGACTCAATAACAACAACAGAGAAACTACAGACCAATATCCCTGATGAACACAGAAGCAAAAATTATCAACAAAATACTAGCAAACAGAATCCAGCAGCATATTAAAAAGATAATCCACCATCATCAAGTAGGATTTATCCCAGGCATAAATGAGTGAGATAAATGAGATGGTTTAGCATATGCAAATCAATAAATATGATACATCACATCAACAGAATGAAGGACAAAAACAATATAATCATTTCAATAAACACAGAAAAAGCATGCAATAAAATTCAGCATCCCTTCCTGATAAAAACTCTCACCAAGTTAGATATAGAAGGAAGGTACTTCAACACAATAAAAGCCATATATAGCAAACCCACAGTCAACATCATACTGACTTGGGGAAAGTTCAAAGCTTCTCTAAGATCTGGAACAAAAAAAAAAGATGCTCACTTTCATCACTTTCTTTTTTTTTAAACTTATACTTTAAGTTCTAAGGTACATGTGCACAACGTGCAGGTTTGTTACATAGGTATACATGTGCCATGTTGGTTTGCTATACCCATCAACTCGTCATTTACATTAGGTACTTGTCCTAACACTATCCCTCCCCCAACACACCACACGCCGACCGGCCCCAGTGTGTGATGTTCCACTCCCTGTGTCCATGTGTTCTCACTGTTAAACTCTCACTTCTGAGTGAGAACATGCGGTGTTTGGTTTTCTGTCCTTGTGATATTTTGCTGATAATGATGGTTTCCAGCTTCATCCATGTCCCTGCAAAGGACTTTCACAACTTTCATTCAACACAGTACCGGAAGTCCTAGTCATAGCAATTAGGCAAGAGAAAGAATTAAAGGGCATCCAAATTGGAAAGGACTATTCAAATTTGTTCCTGTTCATCTCCCATACTGCAGATGACACATAGAAAACACTAAAGACTCCCCTCAAAAACTCTTAGAACTGATAAACAACTTCAGTACTTTTGCAGGACAGAAAATCAACATAAAAAATAGTACCATTTCTAAACATCAGCAATAAACTAGTGGAAAAAGAAACTGAAAAAGCAATCCATTTTATGGCAGCTACATACAAAAATAAAATTCTGTTAGACTTTTGAATAATACAGACTTGAACTGCATGGGTCTACTTACAGGCATGTAGACTTTTTCAATAAATGTTACACTGAGTGTGTCTGCAACTCCTACCTCCCTTACAACTCTTCTGCCTCTGCCACTCCTGAGACAGCAAAACCAACTCCTTTTCCTCTTCCTCCTCCTCCTCATCAGCCTATTCAATGTGAAGATGAAAAGCATAAAGACCTATATGTTGATCTACCTTGACTTAGTGAATAGTAAATATTTTTTCTTTTTCTTAATTTTGTTATAAATTTTCTTAATAATACTTTCTTTTCTCCAGCTTACTTTATTTCAAGAATACTGTATGTAATACGTACATAAAATATGTTAGTCAACCGTTTTATGTCATTGCTAAGGCTTCCAGTCAACAGTAGCTTATTAGTAATTAAGTTTTTGGCAAGTCAAAAGTTACACCTAAATTTTCAACTGCATGCAGAAGCAATACACCAAATACTCATACTGTTCAAGGATCAACTTTACCTAGAAATAAGTTTAACCAAGAGGGTGAAAGATCTCTACAAAAAAAAAAAAAAAAACTAAACTAAAAAACTGATAAAAGAAATTGAAGAGGACACAAACAAATGGAAACACAACCTATGTTTATGAATTGAAAGAAATAATATCGGCCAGGCGCAGCATGTAATCCCAGCACTTTGGGAGGCTGAGGTGGGTGGAGCACCTGAGGTCAGGAGTTCGAGACCAGCCTGACCAACATGGAGAAACCCCATCTCTACTAAAAATACAAAATTAGCCGGGCATGGTGGCACATGCCTATAATCCCAGCTACTCAAGAGGCTTGAACCTGGGAGGCGGGAGGTTGCGGTGAGCCGAGATTGCGTCATTGCACTCCAGCCTGAGCAACAAGAATGAAATTCTGTCTCAAAAAAATAAATAATTAAAAAGAAAGAAAAAGAAATAATATTGTAAAAATGAACATGCTACCAACAGTGATCTATAGATTCAACGTGAGCTCTATCAAAATACCAGTAACATTCTTCACAAAAATAGAAAAAATAATCCTAAAATTGGTATGAAACCATAAAAAATCCTGAATAGTCAAAGCAATTCTGAGCAAAAAGAACAAAGCTGGAGGTGTCATACTTTAAAATATACTACAAGGTCATAGTAAACAAAGTAGCATGTTACAGACATAAAAACAGACAAACGGAATAGAATAGAAAATCCATAAATAAACCAATCTATTTACAGCCACTGATTTTTGATAATGGCGCCAAGAACATTCACTGGGGAAGGGACAGTCTCTTCAATAAATGGTGCTGGATATCCATATGCAGAAAATTGAAATTAGATCCCTATCACTATACATAAAAATCAACTCAAAATGGATTAAAGACTTAAACATAAGACCAAAACCATTAAACTAGTGAAAAAGAACATAGAGGAAATGCTTCAGACATTGGTGTGGAAAAAGATTTCATGAAGAAGACTTCAAAAGCATACGCAACAAAAGCTTGTGCACAGCAAAGGAAATAATCAACAGAGTAAAGAGACAATCTATAAAATGGGAGAAAATATTCTAAATGATTCATTTGACAAGGAATTAATATATGTAGTATACAAGGAACTCAACAACTACACAGCAAAAAAGCAAATAATCCAATTAAAAAAATGGTAAAATGAGTTGAAGACATCTCTCATAAGAAGACATGAAAATAAACAACAAGTATATGAAAAAATGCTCAACATCACTAATCATCAGGGAAATGCAAATCAAAACCACAAAGAGATATTATTCTCACCCTAATTGGAATGGCTATTATCAAAAAGACAAAAAATAACAAATGTTGGTGAGGATGTGTAGAAAGAAAACTCTTTTTTTTTTTTTTTTTTTGAGATGGAGTCTTGTTCTGTTGCCCAGGCTGGAGTGCAGTGGCGTGATCTCGGCTCACTGCAATCTGTCTCCTGGATTCACGCCATTCTCCTGCCTCAGCTTCCCAAGTAGCGGGGACTATAGGCGCCCGCCACCACGCCCGGCTAATTTCTGTATTTTTAGTAGAGACGGGGTTTCACGGTGTTAACCAGGATGGTCTTGATCTCCTGACCTCATGATCCATCCACCTCGTCCTCCCAAGGTGCTGGGATTACAGGCGTGAGCCACCACGCCCAGCCAGAAAGGGAACTCTTAAACACTGTTGATGGGATGTAAATTAGTACAGCCAATATGGAAAACATTACACATATTCCGCAAAAACCTAAAAGTAGACTACCACACGATCCAGAAATCACACTATGCTGTATACATCCAAAGGAAAGGAAATCAATATGTTGAAGTGATATCTGCACTCCCATGTTTATTACAACACTACTCTCAATGGCCAAGATATGGAATCAACCTAAGTGTTCATAAACAATTGAATGCATAAAGAAAATGTGGTATATATAAACAAAGGAATATTAGTCATAAAAAAAAATTCTGCCAATAGCAGCAACAAAAATGACTTTGGAGGACATATGTTATATGAAATAAGCCAGGCACAGAGAGATAATTATTTCACGTTCTCACTCATATATGACAGTGAAAGAAGTTGATCTCGTAGAAGGAGAGAATAGAATAGTGGTTAGTAGAGGCAAGGAAGGGTAGGGGGCATAGAGGATTGCCAATTGTTGGTTAACAGATAAAAAATTACAGCAAGAGAGGAAGAAGAAGTTCTAATGTTCTACAGCACTATACGGTGATTACAATTAAAAACCATGTGTTGTATATTTTCAAATAGCTACAGAAGTGGACTTTCTCAACACAAAGAAATTAAAAATGCTTTAGGTAACAGATATGCTAATAACCCTGATTTGATCATTACACATTGTATATATGTATTTAAATATCACCCCATACCTGATAAATATGTGCAACTATTACGTATTAATTAAAAACAACAACAAATTAAATTAAAAGGAGAAGGGATTAGGACATAGAGCTAAATAGACATGTATATTCACAGAGAGATGATCTTGCAAACTCACAGCAAGGAGGAAGTCATCTGCAACCCAACAATAGAGGCCTGAAAAGAAACTAAACCTGCTGATACTTTGATCTTAGACTTCTAGCCTCCACAACTGTGTTTCTGTTGTGTAAGCTACCCAGTCTGTGGTATTTTGTTATGGTAGCCCTACCAAACTAAGGAACCCATAGACTACATAAACACAGGACTGTTAAGACTATAAAATTTGCATTCCCAATTCAAATCAGAGATCTGAATTTTATATATTGATGAGAAAAATGGAATACTAGGAATTTCTGGGTTAAACTATTTCCTTTTTATTCTAGAAAACAAATGTTATTTAAAACATCCTAGAAACACTTTTCTTTTCAATTTACAGTTGCTATGATGGACATACTCCAAAATATCTCAATATTGATTATTTGAACACTGATAATATTTTTCTTTTATCAAAAGAGAATTCAGGGGTCTTAGATATGTATTTTATATATTTTCTGGAAAACAATGAAAATAATTTAGAATAATATTTGTAAAACAGGATTGCAAAAAAAGAAAATCCTGGATACTAATATTCTGTTTGATAACTGGAAATTTTAAAGCATAGGGTCTTTAATTAAAAGGCCCTCTACGCCTTTCCAGAGACCTCATTCAAAGATCGTAATATCCGTTTTGGAATGAAGAGGTGATAAAGTAGCTGCTTTATTTCAAAGTAATTTTCTATGAACCTCCATTCCAGTGTAAGGAGACAGCTTAAAATTAAGTCATCATGGAAATAGTGGAAAGTCTTCCTGAACAAGAGAGAGATGACAGCTGTGAAATTATGTTCTCTTATAAAGAGATAGTATAAAATTCACAAAACAATAATTTTTTCTAGAACAATAAATACCAAGTCTAAGCCAAATATTTTAAAAATTATTTTAAAACCAGTATATTCCACAGACCAAAATATATACTCAAAAACCTCAATTCTAGTAAATATACTATTTGTATGCAAGAACTGCTGTACTAGGTGGGACCACTTGGCCTTCCTCTGTTCACTATCAAACTTATTCCTCTGCCTTACTTCACTGTAATTCACCTAAATACATTTACCAATAAATTTGGTTTACTAAATATACTGAACACTTTTCAGTGTTTATTTAATCTGTCTAAACTATTTGGGACTAGTTGGTCATTTCCTCATTCCCACGATTATTTTTGTTTTGTTGAAATTATAAAAATAACATTTTATTGGGGAAATATATAATATATATTAACAAGATTTTTAAAAAATTCTTGACTGGAAAACATCTAGAAAATAAGAAATACTGTTTAAATATATTGCTGAAATTGCAAAAAAAATTAAGAGAAATGTTCAAAGGCAAGAACAAATAAAGTCAAAAGCTAGAAACCAGAGTGGTAGGCAAGCTTTGAAGACTGGACTTCCCTAAGGGTATTTATCTCATATACCTAAAGCTTTGGAGTCTATGATGTGAAAACAAGGATGAAAAATCAGGCCTTGAGTGGGCCTCCATTCCTCTTACAGAAAGCAACAACTTTGATGGGTTTACCAATTTGGTTAAAAGGAGACAGCACTAATTTCTATGTGGTTCTTCTCCTGAGAAGAGCCCAACCTTCTTCATACCAGTTTAGTGCACACATATAGTCTGGAAGCACTCCAAGATGAATGGCATAAGCAAAAGCAAGTCTTCTCTGAACAAATGTTTTCTTAATCCTGAAACCTCACAATTCCAAGAGTGAAAGACAATGTATATAACATACAATCAAAAATAACAAACACACAATGAACAAACCACACAGGCAGGATTCAACAGAAACACTGTAAAAGCTGACTTCTCCAACAGTAACCATACAAATAAGAAATAAAAACATTCCTTAGGGCTAGACGTGATGGCTCATGCCTGTAATCCCAGGCTGGGAGGCTAGGCCAGTATCTCTTTTCACATTTTTCTGCCTGCTTATATTTTAGCTGATTAGGTTGTCCCATAATTCTCTCCTGAGAACATCTCCTGAGATCATACATAATCTTCAAATAAAGACAAGAATAAGGTCATAATTATGCCTAACATAATACAACTATCCGTTGTACAACTGGAAACTCACCAATCCCCAACCCAAATACTATTACATACAGTTTACTACTTAAATGCTGATGTGAAGTCAATAAATCTTATGTCACATGATAAAGGAAAAAGGAAAGAAAATGAAGATATTTCCTTAGTACAAGTGTACACACGCACAGCCATGTTTTCAACAAAAGAAGTAGGAAATACTTGATAATTACAGTCCTCATTTCTATAGCTGATCACATGGTCGTAGGTAGTATTGATGACTACCTTCTTATACTACCCATTCTGTACTCCCTTTGCCTTCAGCAAGCACCTCAGCAGGTCGTGGGTTTTTTCCTGGTGGAGTGACCCAAACCTTCATTCCTGAAGGGTCTAGGTCATTTGTAGTCCTACATGGATTGGGCTGTTGTAGCTTCCCATTGACCTTAATCATGGGGCATGGTAATACTAAGAGACACCCTAATGGATCTCCTGTATTCCATGCATACTCTTCCTTACCTCCGTTGTGGAGTAGTAGACTAATTTCATCTTGATAGGCTGAGTCAATCACCCCACCCAACACTGTAACTCCCTTCTCAGCCTGTTGACTTACAGGCAGGAGGAGGCCAAAGTGTCCCGGTGGCAATCTTAATTTCCAGTTTAATAGAATAGATGTTGTGTCTCCTGATGGCAGTGTTCCTCCCTCTGGAAGTAAGACCTCTAGGCCAGCAGAACGTAATGTCACAGGAACAGGAAGCAAACATTTTTCTAGTGGATCACTAAGGGTGATGGTGAGTGATGCCACTTTCATTTCCACCCCTTGATTACTGGACCTGTGAATCCCAGATATGAGAGAAACAGTACCATATACTAGACACTGATTCAGAGCATACACAGCCTTCTGGAGAACTTTGCCCCAGCCCTGCAGAGTATTGTCGCCTAGTTGGCATTGTAATTGTGATTTCAAAAGGCCATTCAACAGTTCTACCAATCCAGCTGTTTCAGAATGTTGGGGAACATGGTAAGAGCAGTGAGTTGCATAAGCATGAGCCCACTGCTGCACTTCTTTAGCTGTAAAGTGAGTGCCTTGGTCAGAGGCAAGGCTGTGTGGAATACCATGATGGTGGATAAGGCATTCCATGAGAACACAGATTGTAGTTTTGGCAGAAGCATTGTGTGCAGGATAGGCAGACCCATATCTGGAGTAAGTGTCTATTCCATTGAGGACAAACCTCTGCCCTTTCCATGATGGAGGGGGTCCAATATAATAAACATGCCACCAGGAAGCTGGCTGATCACCCGGAGGAATGGTGCCATATCAACGGCTCAGTGTTGGTCTCTGGTGCTGGCAAATTGGGCACTCAGCAGTGGCCATAACCAGGTCAGCCTTGGTGAGTGGACGTCCATGTTGCTGAGCCCATGCATGGCCTCCATCCCTGCCACCATGGCCCCTTTGTTCATGGGCCCACTGGGTAATGACAGGGGGCTGGGGAAAGAGGCTGAGTAGTGTCCACAGAACGGGTCATCCTATCCACTTGATTATTAAATTCCTCCTCTGCTGAGGTTCCCTGTTGGTGAGCACTCACACAGGATACAAATATCTTCACAGTTTTTGACCACTCAGAGAGATCCATCCACATACCTCTTCTCCAAATTTTTTTGTCGCCAGTTTTCCAATCATGCTTCTTTCAAGTACCTGACCATCCAGCCAAACCATTGGCTACAGCCCATGAATTGGTATGTAATCACACACCTGGCCATTTCTCCTTCCACGCAAAGTGCACAACCAGGTGCACTGCTCAAAGTTCTGCCCACTGGGAAAATTTCCGTTCACCACTCTCCATCAGGGATGTCCTAGAAAGGGGCTGTGGTGCTGCAGTGGTCCACTTTCAGGTGGTGCCTGCATATTGTGCAGAACCATCTGTGAATCATGCCCTAGTCTTCTCTTTCTCATAGGGAACTCCCCATGAGGCCATTGGGGCAGGCTAGGGGAGAGAGGGCAGGGTGGCAGGAGTGGAGACTATGGGCATTTGAGCCACTTCCTCATGTAACTTACTTGTGCCTTCAGGACCTGCTCGAGCCCGATCACATATATACCACTTCCATTTGATGATGGAATGCAGCTGTCCATGACCCACTTTATTGCCAGATGGGTCAGAAAGCACCCAGTTCATGATAGGCAATTCAGGTTGCACGATGACTTGATGACCCATAGTCAAATGTTCAGTTTCCACTAAAGTCCAGTAAGAGGCCAAGAGCTGTCTCTCAAAAGGAGAGCAGTTATCTGCAGAAGATGGCACGGCCTTCCTCTAAAATCCTAGAGGTCTCCACTGTGAGTCACCTATGGGCGCCTGCCAAAGGCTCCAAAAAGCATCTCTATCTGCCACAGACACCTCAAGCACCACTGGATCTGATGGATCATATGGCTCAAATGGCAGATCAATTTGCACAGCCTTGTCCTGTTCTGGACCCCACTCAAAACCGGCAGCCTTTCAGGTCACCCGGTAAATGGGCCAGAGTAACACATCCAAATGAGGAATGTGTTGCCTCCAAAATCCAAGTAGGCCCACTAGGCATTGTGCCTTTTTCTTGGTTATAAGAGGGGCCAAGTGCAGCAACTTAACCTTCCCCTTAGAAGGAATATCTCAACACACTGGACCCACACTGGGTCCAGTGGCCCCACACCACTGAACCCCTAGAAATTTAGTGAGATAGAAGGTCCCTGAACTTTAGTTGGATTTATTTCCTATCCTCTGGCATGCAAATGTTTCACCAATAAGTCGAGTGTTTGCAACTTCTGGCTCATTGGATCCAATCGGCATAATGTCATCAATGTAATGGACCACTGTGATATCTCACAGAAGTGAAAAGCCATAAGGTCTCTCTGAATAAGATTATGACACAAAGCCAGAGAGTTGAAATACCCCTGAGGTAGGACAGTAAAGGTATATTGCTGGCCTTGCCTGCTGAAGGCAAATTGTTTCTGGTGGACTTTATGGACAGGAATGGAGAAAAAGGCATTTGTCAAGTCAATGGCTGCATACCAGGTACCAGGAGATGTGTTAATTTGCTCAAGCAATGAAACCACATCTGGTACAGCAGCTGCAATTGGAGTAACTACTTGGTTAAGCTTATGATAATCCACTGTCATTCTCCAAGATCCATCTGTCTTCTGCATAGGCTAAATGGGAGAATCGAATGGGGATGTGATGGGAATCACCACCCCTGCAACTTTCAAATCCTTAATGGTGGCACTAATCTCTGAAATCCCTCCAGGGATGCAATATTGTTTTTCATGTACTATTTTCTAGGTAGAGGCAGCTCTAATGGCTTCCATTTTGCCTTTCCCACCATAATAGCCCTCACCCTACCAGTCAGGGAGCCAATGTGGGGGTTCTGCCAGCTGCTGAGTATGTCTATGCCAATTACGCATTCTGGCAATGGGGAAATGACCACAGTGACCCACTGGACCCACTTTAAATCAGATCTGAGCTAAAACTCCATTAAATTACCTGACCTTCTTAAGCCCCTACTTTAACTGGAGAATCACAATGACGTTTTGGTTCCCCTGGAATCAATTTCAGCTCAGAGCTAGTGTCCAGTAGTCCCTGAAATGCCTGATCATTTCCGTTTTCCCAATGCACAGTTACCCTACTAAAAGGCCAGAGGTCTACTTGAAGGCTGAGGGAAAGATTCACTGCATAAATTGTTGGTAATGTAGAGTCTTTCCTCAAGGGGATCCAACCTTCCCTTCATTCAACAGGTTCTGGGTCTGTAAACTAGCTCAAGTCTGGAAATTGATTGAGGGGCCATGATTTTCTGTTTTATAATTCATATTAGTCTTTTGTCTATTTGACCTATAAGTTTTCTGCTTGTATAAACTAAGTAGGAATGCAGTAGGTTTTCTCTCGATTTCACTTCTAGGAACACCATGATTAATTAGCCGATGCCAGAGCTCTACAGGAGTCAGACTATTCTGATTGCTGCTTTGCCTCTGCTGTCCATTACGGTAGGTATGCCCACTTTGCCTTTGGTGGTTGAGTGCCACCATTTGGCCCTTGCCACCTTGGGATCCAATTATCCCCAATGTATTTAAATGTTGTAGTTGAGTGACTGCAGTTCCCACTGTTAGATCTGACATACAGAGAAGAGCAATTACAGGGCTCTTGAAAGATGCAGGTGCTGCCCTCACAAATCTATTTCACAAGGCACTGGTCAAGTGGTATATCTTCTAGACCCTCCCAGCTGGTATGAGTAGGTCTAAAGTGACTAATCAACTCCACCATCCCAATCTCTCTAAGCCTTTGGATCCCTCCCTCTCCATTAAATCAAGGAAGATCAGGCATTTCCAGCTTACTCACAGTGGGCCATCTTTTAATCCATATTTCAGCTAACCAAGAAAATAAACTATTAGAATCCTTTTTAACTCCCCGAGCTGCAACATTAAAAGCAGAGTCTCTACTTAGTGGGCCCAAACTGATAAATTCAGCCTGATCCAAATCTATGTTCCTTCCATTATTATCCCACACCCTTAATATCCATTCCGTGTCTGTTTTCCAGATTTCTCTGTTAGAAAATTAGAAAACTCAAGCAGTTCTTTTCGAGTGTAGTGCACCTCCCACACTCTCGACTTCACCTCTACGGGCCTGCCAGGACTTTAGTTACAGGTCTAGAAGCAAACAGGGATGTTGTGGGTGGCTCCTGAGGAAAAACAAACATTATTTTGCCTGGAAACTGCCTCAGTGGAAGCCATCAGGGTTGCCTCGGGGAGCTCAGGGTTTATCTCCTCAGACAAAGCTAGAAAGGCTGATGGCAGCATGGGTCGAGGAGGGGATGTTGCCACTACTGGGGATGGGGAAGCTGTTTCTTCTGGCAAAAAAAAGGTTTATCAGAGTTTACAAACTCAGTGTCCCCAGCTTAATTAGGGTCTTCCCACACATCATCCCCATTCCAAGTTGCAGGATCCCATTCTTTTCCAATCCATGCCTTTACTTTAACAGTAGACAACTGGCAAGGCTGTGCACACATCTTCCAGTGCACATCAGTCACTTGCATGATAAGAGCTTGTGTCTGTTCTCCACAATTTCAGCTCTTTCTCTGCAGGAGATAAGATTCTCACTCAGGGCAATCTTAGCAGATTTGAGGTTCAGTATCTGCTTCTGAAGCTGGGAGACAGAATCCTTGACTTCATCATTTTCTTTCATCACTTTGTCCACTGAATTTAGAAGCAACCCACCAGCTTCATTATGTTCCTTGGTTCTCCACATATGGTCAAAGGTATTATATACAGAGTCACTAAACTCCTTGCCCCTCATGAGCGATGAATCAGGAGTGACAAATGTCTTTATTTTGCACAACTCTCTAAATAGTTCATGTCAAATGCATTTATTTTGCATAACTCTCTAAACAGTTCATGGAAAGGACTATCAGTGTTCTCCAAACTATTAGAAGTAGAATCCTTAGCATTTTTTGGATCTAATCATATTAAGCAGCCAACTGCAGAAACCCAAAGGTGATGAAGAGGGAGTGAGGGCGAGGAAGAGTGAGACAGAGGGAGAGGGAAGGAGGAAGGGTGAAGGAAAAGGAGAGGGGGAGAGGGAGAGACTGACTTCAGGAATGTGGCATGAGAAGCTCCACAAATTCTTTCTCTAACCATAAGTGGTGCAAATTACTTACAAAAAGAAAAAACAGCCATTTAAATTCACTGAAAATTATACTAAGCAAAAACAACAATTAGAGAAGCATTTATTGAAGAAAACCTAAATCTCCACAAGAACAGTGACAGTTTGTGATACTTGAGCCAAGATCAACTTCTCCAAATTGTCTTCTGCCCCAAACTGAGAGCAATGGAAGCTCTACTCCTGGTGGATACAGCTAAGAATATGGGGCTTTCTTGTCCCCGATATATCCCAGTCTAGGGCTATAGTATTGCCCTGGGAGGGACAGGCCACCATCATTTCTATTTCCCTCAGCTCCGTAGAGAAGTATGAGAACAGACGAGGTGTGGGCTCCCTTTTATCATTCATACTCCATTCACAGAAACAAGTCTCTACCCAATGTGGAACAGACCCAAATATCAGGTCCCTATTCCCCTCATCCCTGCTAAATCAAAGGGTGCAGGTTCAAAGCAAGGAGAGGTATGCTGAGAACACAAGGGACTACCACTTTCTCCCAGTGCCCTGTTCATAAAGCAAGGATGTCACTTCCCAAAAAAAACGTGAGCAACTGTACTTGCTACCAGCTCTAAAGCAGACATTTTGATTAGAGAGAGGGACAAGCCATGAGAAAAAAAGAACTCAGTAGTTCTCCCTAAGAAGACTGACTTGATTTGGAAGAGAGCATGTGGGAGTTGAAGTCTAACACTGTTGTATGAAACAATGCACACTCTAATAGTACACAATTAAGAGGGGGCTAGGAGCCCCAGAACAGTAACATACTGAACCTTAGGTGACCTAGAAATTGGACAGAAACAACCAGGAAAAAGATGGTTAAGAACAGATCTCCTAAGTCAAAAGAGGACTCATAGATCGATATCAAAAACAATTTCTGCAGATAGACTTACATTTAATTGTCTCAGACTGTGGACCAATTGACATCCCTTGGCATTGCTGAGAATAGAGCAATCAGGCAACAACCAATAACTAGTGAGTGCAATCCCAATAAAGGATGACCAAGTATATGTTTAGCAGATTAGGGAAAGAGACAATCGAAGTAAGCTTGATAAAACCACTGTTATCCCAGGGTGACTATGCATATACCTCTAAGGAACAATAGAGGCTACATACACATTTCTGGGGAAATAGATTCACTGAAATAGCACAGCTGTCACTAAAGAAATATAAAAAAACACTAACTACTACTGCTGAAGGGCAGGGGAGAGAATCTGTAGCCAAAACTGTTAAAATTGTAACAACTGTTACAGTCCTAGTTTCAAAAAAAAATTTTGAGACAGGCAAAGAAACAGGAAAGTGGGAGAACCATAAATAAGAAAATGAACAAGCAACAGAAATTGCCTATGAAAGGTCCCATAAGTCAGATGTAGCAGACAGATTTCAAATATTTATAACTATGTTCAGAGAATTGAAACCATACTTAAAGATGTTAAGTATGATAATTTCTCATGAAATAGAGAATAACAATAAAAATATAAATTATAATACAGAAACCAAAAAAAAATTTGGTGATAGAAAACATAAAACTGAAACAAAAGATTAACTAGAAGAATGCAACAGTAAATTGAATTGGCAGAAGAAAGAATAAGTGAATTTGAAGATAGAATGATGGACATTACATAAACCACAGAACAAAGGGAAAGAGAATGGAAAAAATGGACAGAGCTTCAGAGAAATGTGGAATACCATTAAGTGCACCAACATACGCATTATAGAAACATCAGAAAGAAAGGGTGAAAGGAGCAATAAAAAGTACCAAAAAACAAGCCAAAACTTCCTAAAATTTGATTTAAAAAAATTGGCCCACATATCCAAAATTCTCAACCAACTCCAATTAAACAAACATAAAGAGACCCACACATACACACATCATAGTAAAAATGCTGAAAGACAAAGACAATGAAAAAACCTCAAAAGCAAGAAAAGAAAAATAACTTATCACATACAAATGAAACTCTAAGAAAATTAACTTCTGACTCTTCATCAGAAACAATGGAAGCTAGAAGGCAGTTGGTGGAATGACATACTCAAAATGCAGAAAGAAAAAAAAGCCTGTCAGACAAGAATCTTATATCCAGCAAAACAATATTTCAAAATGAAAGCAAAGATATACACAGACACATAAAAACTGGCAGATTTTGTTGCTAGCAGATACACCTTACAAGATATACTAAGGTTTTCAAGGTTGAGAGGAAGTGACATTAGACAGTAATTCAAATACATACGCACATACAAACATACAATGAAAAACAAAAGTAATTACTTGAGTAATTATTAAAGATAGTATAACTGCATCTTTCTGTTTCTCTCTTTTCTTAACTGATTTAAAAAGAAAATGTACTCATGTGGGGTGGGTGTGTGTGGGTGTGTGTATAACATTGTTGGGCCTATAACACATAAAAGTGAAATGTATTTGAAAACAGCACAAAGAAGGTGGGAAGGAGAAAGCTGTACTGGATTAGGAAATGACACTAGATGATAACTAGAATCCCTAGAAATAAATGAAGAAACCAAAATGTATATATACACTAAAATATATAAAGTAATACTTATTATATTAATCTTATTTACCATTTTTATTAAGAATGTGTATACATCAGTATATTTATACATAATACATATTTATATACAGTATGTATAAATAAGCATATACATATACATATACTGATGTATACACATACTCTTTTCTTTTAGCTTCTTGAAAAGAAATAAAATCATATAACCTAGTAATTATAACAATGTATGTATTGTTGGATTTGCAACAAACATAGAAGTAATATGTATAATAATAATTGCACAAAAAGAGAGGCAAGGTAATAGCACTAAATAGGAGTTCTATTTCTATATCTCACCAAAATTCAAATAAATTTGAAGTAGATTCTGGTAACTAAGTTATTATTATAACCCCTAGAGCAATCAGTAAGAAAACACTCAAAAATATAAAGAAAAAATGTCAAAGCAATTAAAATGTTATACTACTGGGAAAACGGGATATCAGCATGTAAAAGAATGATCTGGATCCTTTCCTTACAACTTACACAAAAAATAACTCAAAATGGATAAAAAAAAAAAAAAAAAAACATAAGATCTAAAACTATAAAACTCTTAGAAGAAAACACAGGTGAAAAGCTTCATGAAATTAGATATGGCAATGATTTCTTGGATATGACAACAAAATTACAAGCAACAAAAGAAAAAAATAATAAATTGGACAGCATCTGAATTAAAAACATTTGCTGCATCAAAGGACACTATCAACAGAGTAAAAGGTAACTCACAGAATGAGAGTAAATATTTACAAATCATATCTCGGATAAGGGGTTGATTTGCACAATATTTATCAAGAATTCCTATAACTCAAAAACAAAAAACAATCTGAATAAAAATAGGTAAAAGATATGAATGAACTCCAAAGAAGATATACTAATGGTCAACAAGCACATGACAAGATGCTCAACATCACTAGTCATTAGGTAAATGCAAATCAAAAGAGCAATAAGATACCACTTCACTTCAGTTTGGATGGCAAAAGGAAGAAAGGATGGAAGAACAGAGAAAAGGAGGTAGGGATGGAAAGAAAATAACAAGTGTTGGTGAGGATGAGGAGAAACTGGAACCCCCATATATTCCTGATGGAAGTGTAAAATGGTGTAGCTACTGTAGGAAATGGTATGGTAACTTCTTTAAAAATTAAAGATGGGGGCGGATGTGGTAGCTCACACCTGTAATCCCAGAACTTTGAGAGGCTGTGGATAGCGGATCACTTGAGGTCAGGAGTTTGAAGCCAGTTTAGCCAAGATGGTGAGAGTTTCAAACCAGTTTAGCCAACATGGTGAGACCCCATCTCTACTAAAAACACAAAAATTAGCTGGGTGTGGTGGCACACAACTGTAATCCTAGCTGAGGTGACTGAGGCATAAGAATCACTTGAACCTGGGAGGAGGAGGTTGCAGTCAGCCAGGATCACTCCACTGCACTCCAGTCTGGGCAACAGAGTAAGACTCTGTTTCAAAAAAAATAAAAATAAATAAATAAGAATGGAATTATCCTATGATTCAGCAATACTACTTCTCAGTATATAACCAAAACAAGTGAAAGTAAGAAATCTAACAATAGTTGTATACCCATGTTCACAGTAACATTATTCACAATAGCCAAAAGGTGAAACCAACCTAGGTGTCCATTAATGGATGAATGGATAAACAAAAATGTGGTATATCTACACAATGGAATCTTATGCCGCCTTTAAAAGGAAAAAAAAATGACACATGTGACAACACATATGAATGCTGAACCTTTGAAGATATTATGTTAAGTGAAATAAGTCCATCACAAAAGGTGAAATACTGTATGATTTCACTTATATGAGGTTCCTAGAGGAGTCAAATTCATAGAGCTAGAAAGCAGAATGGTAGTTGCCAGGGGCTTGGGGAGGGAGATGGTATTTAATGCATAGAGTTTCATTTTGTAAAGATGGCAAAATTCTGGAAATAGACGGTGATGATGGTTGCATAACAATATGAATGTACCTAATATTACTGAAATGTACACTCGAAATGGCTAAGATGGTAAAACTTATGTATATTTTATCATAGGAGGAAAAAAACACTAGAAAAGAAAGGATCAGTTTCTTTGGAAAACATTAGCACTTTCTCAACATGTTAAACATGAAGTTACCATATGCCAAGCAATTCCACTAACAGATACTGTGGTCATGATATATATTGGTTTTTGTCTATGATTCCTGGTTCATAACTACCCTAGCCCTAGTTACTGTCTTTTGTTATAATGTTGAGTGTGTTAGGCCATAGGAAACAGAATCTCTCTCCCAGCTTCCTTTCACCTGCCCCAAGGCAGGGCATTAATCTTCCCCCACCTTTCTGACTGTGGGTACTACCCTATATCTTGAGGGAAGGAATGCTGGCACCATGAAGCTTCCATAAAAACCTAAGAGGACTGGGTTCAAGGAACATTCCTTCAGACAGCTAAACAGGTAAAGGTTCCTGGGTAGTGGCACCCAGGGAGGCATGGAAGCTCCATATCCTTTTGCCACACCTTGCCTGATGTGTAATATTCTTTATAATAAACTGGTAAATGTAAGTAAGTGTTTCCCTGAATTCCCTGAGCTTCTCCTGATAATTAATTGAACTTAAAGAGGGGTCTGTGGGAACTCCAACTTGAAGGTAATCTGTCAGAAGTCCAGAGGCTCAGACTTGTGATTGGTGTGTGGGGCAGTCTTGGGGACTGAACCCCCAACCTGTGGGATCTGAAACTATCTCCAAATAGATAATGTCATAATTGAATTAGAGGATACCCAGTTGGTGGTGTCCACTGCTTGGTATGTGGGGGAAAACCCTACCACACAATTGGCCACGGAAGTCTTCTGTATTCATGATGGTTGGGGTGGCATGAGAGCAGACGAAAAACATGGTCTGAAGAGTTTTTTCCAACATATAGGTATATACACACAATAAAACATACTTCTGCATTAAAAACAGGGACACAAATGTTCATAGCATCATTAGTCATAATAGCCACAAAGTAAAAAAAAAAAAAAAAAAATCCATCAACTGATGAATAAAAAAAATGTATTATATCCATACAATGGAATACTATTCAGCAATAAAAATAAATGAAGCACTCCTATGTGCTACAACATGGATGGCTCTTGAAATTATTATGCTAGTGAAAGAAGCCAGTCCCCAGGTACCACATTTCTGTGATTTATACAAAATGTCCAAAATAAGTGAATATACAGAGATAGAGAGTAAATTAACGGCTGCCTATGGGAAGGAGGTTGGGGAAAAATGGGAAGTGACTACTAATGGTTTAGAGTTTCCTTTTAGAAAGATGAAAATATTTTAAAATTGATAGTGGTGATGGTTGCACAACTCTTTGAATATACTAAAAACCACCTAAGTGTAAACTCTAAATAGAAAGAAAGGTAGTGTAGCTGACCAGGCTCTCCATACATGAAAAAAAAAGTGAATTCACAAATAATTAGAAGCAGTACAATAAACATAGTTTCAGCAAAAGTCTCCATCCGCTCAGTGACAGCCAGGTCATACCCAAAACACTGTTCAGCTCTTGCTATCGTATTTTAAGAACTGATGAATTACAACTTATTTTGGGAAGCTTTCTTGAATCCAATTATCTTTACTGAGTCATTGATCTGAATAAATCATGGAAATAACTACATTTAAGGTATAAATAATGTATATAAGAAATTATTTAACCATTTTGAGATGTAATATACTTTACCAGAATGTACAGCTGATTGTTGGATTATATCTTATTATAAATATCTACCACTTTTACAAGCTATTGTTCTTCACAGAGCTATCCTGGAAGCAAAAACAGTATTCAGTATTCCATTTTACTAACCTAGACCTCAAATTACAGCAGGGACAATGCCTACATTATTCACCACTATTTTACAGGCCCTACCATATTAAGTGACACACAGTAAGTACTCAATAAATATTCCCTGACTTTTTAAAGCACTCCTAAATTCATGACTTAGTGACAGAAGAGAAAAAAGAAAACTTTTAAATTAGATATTTTAAAATTGTGTTTCATCCATTTGTGCCAAAAAAATGTTAACTTAATAATGTTACTTCCAGTCTAACTGGACTATAAAAATTTGCATTCCATCCCAGATGAATAAGTGAAACTCTCACCATAATACAAAGGTTAATTCATACCACACTCTGCAATATATTTTCTCAAGTTAATCCATAAAAAATGGAAAGATAAAACTTTAAAGAAAGTAAAGAAAAATACCATATTCAAAACCTACTTTTAAAATTACCGTCATGAACCATATAAAGTTTTGGACAACGACAGGCTGCATTTATAACAGTGGTCTCATAGGATTATAATGGAGCTGAAAAATTCCTATTGTCTAGTGACACCACAGCTGTCCTAACACTGTGCACACTTTATTTTTTATAAATCTATTGTAAGCCAAGTGTACAGTGTTTAATGTCTACAATAGTGTACAGTAATATCCTGGGCCTTCACATTCACTGACCACTCACTCACTGCTCACCCAGAGCAATTTACTGTTCTATAAGCTCCATTCATAATAAGTGCCCTATAAAGGTGTACCATTTTTTATTTTTTATACTGTATCTTTTCTGTATTTAGATATACGAATACTTACCATTGTTACAACTACCATATTTAGTATAGTAACATGCTACACAGATTTGTAGCCTAAGAGCAATAGAGAGTTTAAAATTAAAAAAATACTACCCTTTGAGAGATTATAAAGAACTAAATTACCTCTATTCAACTGGGAAAATTTCCATATTAGATTACTGGGCAGCAGCTTCAAGGGGACCAGCCCCTGCTGTTACCTAGACAATACACTAAACGATAATTATTAATATTTTTTTCTGTGTGAGATAAATTAAATGTGAATTAAGTTTAGAAGGGAGCCTGACTTTTGAATTTAAGGCAATCCATCAGGAAAGACTGGTTGAGCTGACTGAGCTTGGATTTTTCCCAAGGATCTCCCAAGTGCTCCTCGTATGTGTTTTCTAAGCACACATCATAGCTTTTCACAGTATAATATAATTGTCTATGTACTGTCTGTATTTCTCAATAGATTATAACCACCACAAGGACAGAGACTGTGTTCATGTTTACTGTTCTATCACTACCACTTACCACAGCGTTTAAGCCCATCAAAAATATTCCTTAACTAGCTGGAGGAATGAACATATGGATAAATAATTTCATGACTAAACGAAAGAATGGGTAATGGAGAGAGTAAGGGAGTAAGAGACTCTATGTATAGGGAATATATATTGGCAAAATCTGCCTTTTCCCTATTCTTCAAGCAATTTTGTTCTACTATTGAGCACTTTGTTGGTGCTCAATACAAAAAGGTATTCCTTGGCAACCTAAAGGCTGCATTTAAATTTGATCAACACTGATTCCCTCTGCCTGCTTAAGTATAATATCTTTGTAAGCGCATATGAAATAACGAGAGACCTAACTCCAGTAGTAAAAGAAAATGATAGCCTCATTCATCCCTATTTTTAAAAAATCTATTAACACTTGCTCCTCAGAACATGCAAAACAGATACAGCCAAGACAGGATTTCATTCTTTCCTAATTAAATCAAGTAGGATCCCTGAAAGCATTTTCAATGTATTTTCTGAAGAGTTGACATTGAGAATAACCTTCATAAGCATAATTTTGGTAGAGTTAAAATATTTTGGCCAGGCATGCTGTGTCTCACGCCTGTAATCCCAACACTTTGAGAGGCTGAGATGGGAGGATCATTTGAGGTCAGGAGTTCAAGACCAGCCTGGGCAAAAAAGTGAGACCCCATCTTTACCTAGATATAGATACAGATACATATTTGAGTAGTACAGGCCGAAATTATCTTGTTTCTTAAAAGGCAATACAGTTACATGTTGCTTAACAACAGTGATACATTCTGAAAAATGCATCCTTAGGCAATTTTCTCATTGTGCAAACATCATAGAGTATACTTATGCAAACCTAGGTGTTATAGCCACTATACATCTTTGGAAGCTCACTGGAGAAGCATACTTATGCAGACTTTTCATTAGCAAACTTCTTTGCCTGCCTGTTTGATTTCTTCCCAACCCACAGTCAATAATCTTCCAATGAAAATTCCATACAGGAGTTCACATCCAGAACTCAACTGCCATTATTCTACTGAGGTTTTTCATTTGCAGCTATTAAATCTCACTTTCAGTCTCACAGTCTCTTTAGTCTCATTCTTCAGATTATCAACAAGAATCAAAACTAAAGGAAACCAAAAAGTTTATTCCTCCTCCTATATACAAAAATTAATAAAATATTTTAAGTATATCATGAGAGAACAATTAATAAAAAATCATACTTATTGGCAATACAGAAAAAATGTTTTCAAACATTTTAATGCCAGTGCCTAGGAGACCAGTACTTAGATATATTCAGCATATTTTCGATAAAATTAACAACAAAAATTAAAATCAATGTGGTAACAAAAACAATGAAATCAAAACTAAGACTGAGGTGGAAACAGCACAATGCCTGGTTGTCAGGTGGCCCATTACTATGTGGTTTTATAACTTTGGATAAATCACAACTTAGTGGAGCTTTAATTTTTTACAACTCTAAATTGGAAAGAGTTAAATCAATTGAAATGACTCCTGTATAGAAAAGAAAATTTCAAAAGTGGTGTGGCAGAAAGACCCTAAGGTGACCCTCAATGATTCCACCTCCTCTTATTCACACTTTTGTGTAATTCCAGCCCCTGAGTATGGATAAAATGTATGCCTTGCGTCTAACCAACAGAATATCCAAAGGTGATGGTATGCATTCCCATGGTTAAGTAACATTATGTAGCAAAGGTGATAGGAGCTGTGGACAGTAACTAGCCAAAGGGCAGTGTTTTAGTGATAACGGCATTAATTCATTCATCAGGGCAGAGCTGTCATGATCCAATTACCTCTTAAAGGTTACATCTCTTAACACTGTTGCACTGGGGATTAAGTTTCCAATGCATGAACTTTGGGGAACACATCCAAAATAGAGTAGGCAGCAAAAGGTCCTCAGAGTCAAACAACCACAAAGATAGGAATTTTGTCAACAATATTAATAAGTTTAGATATAATTCTTCCCCAGACAAGTCTACAGATGAAAATGTAACCCAACCAAAACCTTGATTCCATTCTTGGGAGATACTGAGAAGAGCATCCAGTTCAGTTTTGCCCCAAATCCTGACTCATGGAAACTCTGAGATAATAAATGTGTGTTGTTTTCAG
The DNA here is from genome assembly GCF_049350105.2 of Macaca mulatta. Taxonomy (NCBI): domain Eukaryota; kingdom Metazoa; phylum Chordata; class Mammalia; order Primates; family Cercopithecidae; genus Macaca; species Macaca mulatta. Next base: position 139,803,882 of record NC_133412.1, on the reverse strand, counting down.
CCACTAAGTTTATAATAATTTGTTACACAGCAATATAAAATACAAGTAGACAATGCAATCATAGATATCAAAACTTTGTTTTATACATTCATATTAACCTCCCACACTCTCGTTCACTTCCAACTAAAGTGGGTTTCAAGCAGCATGACATATTCATGGAGTACATTCTTTCTCATAATGAGCTTTTCTTTCTACCCCCTGCTCCTTATTTCTTTCCTTCCTTTCTTCCTCACACTTTCTTTTCTTCTATTTATTTTTTTAACAAAAGCTTCATTTTAAGGACTTCATCCTCTTGGAACACTTCAATAGTGCTCTCATTAAACTTTGGTATATCTCTAAAATAATACTCCTCAGTTAAGATATAATGAAATGAGGAGAATGTTTGACTTCTTTTTCCTTTTTAGTTTATAGTGGCGAAGTTCCTCTTTTAAAATAGAAAGTATAGAGAAACAGAAATAACCTGTTGTTATTCCATCTGCTGTCTAGCAAGTTGTAATTAAAGTAATAAATTCATCTGTGTTACTTCATATGTGTGTATTATTATATAGTCAACAATATCAGCAAATAGCAAACTATTATCAATTAACTGACATATCTAGTCCTTTAAAATTATTACAGATAATATTACCAACATCTATCTGACATACCATGTAAAGGCAAACGTGGTAAAAATTCTTGTCAATGCATAAGATCTTACTTAACAACAAAGAATCAATACAGTGGACATTTATTAATTTCTATCACTCTTTCTTTTGAGGATCACCTTCTCCCCCAGTTACTTACAGTATTCCAGCATTTTGACAACAGGCATATCTGTTCCATGACTAGTCAACCAAAATAGCCTATGTTGCGGCCAGAGTGATTGGCTGAGGTGTGGGCACATGAAAAGATTAATGAAATTATTACTTTTCCATGGTAAGGAAGGAAATTACAGTAAGTTAGCAGCCATATTCCTGGTTTAATGAAGAAAGCCTGACTACCATAAATGAGACTAAGACCAAAAAGATAAGAATAAGTGATGGTACAGGATGAGAGAAACAGGCCCACTTGTACAAAACTCTTAATTCTATTCCTTGAAGTTCCCACAACTGACCTAAATCTGAAGTTTTTTTCCTTATTCTGTGAGAAATATTCCTAAATTTCATAAGCCAATCACTACTGATTTGCTTTTTAAGCTAGTTTGAATTAGGTTTCTGTACCCTGAAAATGAAAGAATCAACTAAAATGATACATTATTTCATTAAAAAAATTTTAAATACTAGACTGGTTATCTGTATGCTTTAAGCAGAAAACCTGGATATTATCCGTCTTTAATCATAAGTTTGCTGATTATAGGAACTATGTCTGTTAAACTTGATTGCTAAAGAACATAAGAATCTACTAATGCTTTTAAATAAAGTATAAAATGAACAAACTCATTAAATGTTAAACATATATCCCCAAGAATAGAGGAAAATGAAGAAATGTCCTCTTAAAAGCAAAGTATATCTTTGGATTTACAGTCCTGATATAGAACAGTACCATAACACCATAGTACCAGCCTAGACTAAACTGTATTGTCCCAATATACACCTCATAGACCAATAAATACATAACCTAGGTAGCACCAAAAAAAAAGCTGATTAAATGTAATAAAAAACTTACAGTTAGCGCTATTATTATTACAAACAAGACAGCTTTGGTAGCTGTCTTAGATTTGGAAGAACTATTGGTAGCAGAGCAAAATGAAAAATCAGTAATGACCTGCCATTAAAACATGCATTTTTATATCCAATGAAATTTATCTACAGGGAAACAAAGAATAACAATATAAAAACTCTCCTATTTTGTTTAACAAAGGTTAAAATTCTCAAAGACACCTTAATATGAAAACTTTATAAATAGTCCATAAAAAGCAATAACTAAATTCATCTATCTGAAAATGCAATATGAAAATGCACATCCCTACAGAAAATAACCTCTTCAGAAACCACTGTTTATCCTCTGCTGACTGGCATATTAAAGAAACTCAATTCACCATAGCAACCTATCTTAACACCAGAAGATAAATATATGCTAAATTTAGAGATGACTGCTTTCCAGACAGCAATCCTGACTTTCCTTCATATTTAATGGCATGATCCAAGGGCCCAAAATATCATTTAATCAGACTGCAGTGTGAAGATAAGTGCACTCAAAGAGATGAGCCTGTGTTTCAGGACCAACAAAATATTAAAGATTCTATTACAGGTGGTAAAATAAGTAAAGAAGTACATAAAGGTAAATAAAATTTTTGTGTCTACAAAATTTACAATTAGATACAACGACTTTGTCCAATTTTATCTTCGTTCTTAAATATAAAATGCCATAATTAAGTATAAATGATGTATAGTAACAAAATAACGTTTCAACTAGAAGGTGGTGGTGGTTTTTAAATCAGTGAGCTATATTTTCAAGCTGATAACTTCCAGTGAAAAAAAATTTCTTTTTCCGAAAAGCAATCCTTTACAATGAGGTATAATAAGAGTAACAGAAATACAAGTCAAACAATACAAACAGGAAAGATGAACTAATTAAAATTCTCTGGTTACAAAATTACAATGGACTTATTTGCGCTTTATAGTCTTTGTAATCACAGTGAAGATAATTTCTAGTTTACGTAAACACAGTTACTATAAGTAACACAGTTTTATACAATTTACTGCACAATATACATTATCAAAACAGTCAAATATATAAAACACCTTTTTTTCTTTACTCTCTTGATTACTTGCATGAAAGTCTTTTTTTTTTTTTTTTTGGAGATGGCGTTTCAGTCTTGTTGTCCAGGATGGAATGCAGTGGTGTGATCTCAGCTCACTGCAACCTCTGCCTCTCAGATTCACGCAATTCTCCTGCCTCAGCCTCCCAAGTAGCTGGGATTACAGGCATCCACCACCACGCCCAGTTAATTTTTTGTAGTTTCAGTAGAGACAGAGTTTCACCATGTTAGCCTCGCTGGTCTCAAACTCCTAACCTTAGGTGATCCACCCACCTCGGCTTCCCAAAGTGCTGGGATTATAGGCATGAGTCACCATGCCTGGCAATTAAAGTCATTATTAAAGACAAGATGTGAAGAAGCAAGTAAAGTTCATTTAAAAACATCAAGAACATATCACTTCATGCCCATTAGGATAACTACAATTTAAAAAAATAAGTGTTGGTGAGGACGTTGAGAAATTAGAAGCCTGACAGACATTGCCAGTGGAGCTGTATAATGGTGCAGCTGCTACAGAAAATAATATGGTGGTCCTTCCAAAAAAAAAAAATGAATATAGAATTACCATATGATCCAGTAATTCTACTTCTGGGTATATATCCAAAAGAATTGAAATCAGGATCCAAAAAGATATTTGTACACTCATGTTCATAAGAACACTGCTCACAGCAATAAAAAGGGGAAAGCAACCCAAGTGTTCACTGATGGATGAATGGATAAACAAAATTTCGTATATACCTACAATGGAAAATGTGTCCTATTTGACTCTAAAGAAATATCCTTATAGTCACATAATATCCTGCATTCTGAATGATAACATTCAGAGATGGCCAATTCTTCCATGAAGAATTCATTAAAAAAAATTCTTCCTCTAGCCATCTTACACAGCACACATCTAAAATGGTCCTAAATTTGTAAGAGCCTTTGCAAATTAAATAAAGTGAGACACATTCCACATGTACACAATCAGCATCATCATCATAAATAGTACAAATAGATTTCTCTAGTTGTCATTCTTATGCTTTCTTTTTCTTTTGATTTCTAACTTTTTTCTTTTTTGTGATTCCTAACTTTTAATAATATTTATAAATGAGTCTGAGTTCAAATAATTATGCTAGCTTATAAATAAGCAATAAGAAATCTAAAGCATAAATATGGTAATATGTTGTATTTCTTATCTGCAGCACATAGTACATGGAGATTTGAAAGTATGTTTAAGAATTACCTCTATAGAGAATACAACTGAATACAATCCAAAATAATGTACTTTATATAGAGTACCTCTTTTGCTATAATACTATCTCTCCAGAAGAAACACAAATGATTTAATAACTTCCATAGTACGTATTTCTCCACTTGAAAAATAATCTCACACTAAGAATAACTTCTTATATGCATGAAAATTATGTAGCATATTAGATAAGTTTCTAATACAGAGATAACATCAAGTTACACTTGATAACACTTTCAATGCGCTACTGAGACCACAACTATAGCAAGAGTTCTTATAACACAACTCAAATTGATAAATGATACATATAGCAGAGGAAATCAACATCAAAATATTTATAACCATAAATAGAAGATGAGCTACTAAAACAGTCACATTGTTACACTGTTTATTTCAAAATTAAGCATGCATGAAAATTACTAATTCAAACAAATCCTTAGGCACATTGATCAGCAAAAAGTGAATGTCAAGTTCCTCTGCTTGCTCTTACACTCAACACCTACAGGACTATGATAGAAACAAGTATTCTTAGAGTAACTACCCAAATAAAAGAGTTTGTCAGGTATTCCCTTAACCTCAATCTTGCCACAAGTCACATTCTGCTCCTATGATTACAACAGTTGAAAAGTTAGTAGCTAGACCAGAAAGTCTTGCTTAGAGATTCATAACTTTCTCATATTTTTTTCTCCCATGGCATCTCTCTGTCATGTTCACACAATAGCTCACTCGGTTCATTCAAGCCCAGTAACAAGTTTTACTACAATGGCAGTAAAATCTTGGAGTTTGTACCATACAGTTTAAGTAAATTACAGAGTATCTATCATTGTTCCATTAGCCTGACACAGATTTAGAGTATGAATTAGTCAGTTTAGGTTCTGCACTTTCAATCTCTGACACAGTAAGCCCCTCATCTAGCTCTGACTACTCTTGGTTTAAACACTGTTTTATATCATATATTCTTAATAAAACTCATTAGAGTTTTATTTCTGTACTTTGTCTACAGAAATTCTGTATCAGCTCATTTATCTAATTAAGATATATAATACACTTCTCTGAGTATCAATATTGACTAGATAAGCCTGGGTTTTCCTTAGCCTAATTTTTCTTGCTCTATTATTCTGTCTTCCTTTCTAACAGTATTGGGGCTAAAATTCTTAATTCTTATTTACTATCAACTCCTTTCAGTATCAGCAGCTCAAGTGGGTGAATCATAATACGAATCTACCAGGCACATTAACATACAAAGCATTCACTCAACACACATCTTATTCTAATAATTTTTATATGGAACATGTATTAAAATGACATGTATACAATTTTAATAACCATCAGACTAGTCTGGAGTAGTTATCAAATGACAATAATTTTTTGAGGAGGAGTTTTTTTTGTTTTGTTTTTTGAGACGGAGTCTCGCTCTGTCACCCAGGCTGGAGTGCTGCTGGGCGATCTCAGCTCACTGCAAACTCCATCTCCGGTTCATGCCATTCTCCCGCCTCAGCCTCCGAAGTAGCTGGGACTACAGGCACCTGCTACCACACCTGGCTAATTTTTTTTGTATTTTTAGTGGAGACGGGGTTTCACTGTGTTAGCCAAGATGGTCTCGATCTCCTGACCTCATGATCCGCCCACCTTGGCCTCCCAAAGTGCTGGGATTACAGGCGTGAGCCACAGTGTCCGGTCAAAGAGGAGATTTTTGTAAAAACAAAACAAAAGTATTTCTGATATACTTCCTATTCAATGTTGCAACATAAACAATTCAACTCCATGTAGGACCATCTAGTATACCTGAATCAATGAAATGTAGTGAACATTTATGTCAAGAGTCTGAGACAGAAAAGAGACACCTAGCTTTAAAAAAAAAATCCTCACCTACAATGTACATACTAAATAAATACTGCAATCAGACAGGAACTCAGAATAAAATATTTCCCATCATAACAACACATGAATATGAGTATATACATATATATATATATATATTTCCACATTGGGCATTTTTTTCTCTAGAAGATTTTACCTAATGGGAATATATCTTTAAAATACGAATTCAAGTCATCAATAGTATATCCTGACAGTTCTTAATAAAGAAAAAATTCCTTAGAAAGTCAAGCAGGCAGGAGCAAAAACAAACTCTTTCTCCATGAATGTTGACATTCTTATATACTAGACTAATCCAAGAGGATAATGGCGGGTTAAGAGAATGATGCTATATTAAGATATTTCTGGCTGTTTTAATAAAGGTACACTGAGAATTATTTTGTCCTTCCAATGAAGTGGTCTGAGATGAATTTTTTTTTTAAGAATACTAAAATTAAATATAGAATTTAGTGGTAGGTTGAATGATGAATGTTACTCTACATTCCAGGAAGAAGCAACAAGTTTTCTCAAAACAAGACAATTGATTATTATAATCCATTATTCAAGTGTAATTCTTCAAATCTTTTGTATAATTGGAGTTCATATGAGCAAGTTTTTTTCATCATATTGCTGCATTAAACAGATATACAGTCTTATTTTACTAAAATATATCTTACAAATAATACAATAATAATTTTTTTTTTGAGATGGAGCCTCGCTCTGTTGCCCAGGCTAGAGTGCAGTGGCGCAATCTCGGCTCACTGCAACGTCTGCCTACCGGGTTCAAGAGATTCTCCTGCCTCAGCCTCCCAAGTAGCTGGGACAACAGGCGCACACCACCACGCCCAGCTAATTTTTGTATTTTTTGTAGAGACGGGGTTTCACCATGTTGGCCAGGATGGTCTCAATCTCCTGACCTCGTGATCCACCCACCTCGGCCTCCTAAAGTTCTGGGATTACAGGCATGAGGCACTGCGCCCAGCTAATAATCTATTTTATTCATTCAAACAAGCAAAGTCTTTTGAGGAAACTGTAAAGTTTCCACTCATATCCATAAGGAAAGTAGAACTCTTAATAATGCAATTAAATGTTATTCACTAGGTATATTTACATCCAAACGGAATCATTACATTGTTGGTTAAATTTTCACAGGACTCAAAGGACAGCTGTCTATCTTCATAGAGATAAAAATCAAGGAGGAGGAATATTCACAATCCTTTTGAGTTAGAAAAAGAAAGATCGAGAAAAGAAAAAAATGGAGAGAGGTAGACTTGGAAATGCATTCTGAACTCATGACATTATATATGAACTTTGATATTCAATACATTTTCAGCACTCTCATAATATTTTTTAACATGAGTAGTCAATCATTAAAGAATCAATAATCTTCAAGATATTCTTGTGTTTATTCCTCACAAAATTCTCAATGACTTATTAGTGAATCCTGTGGGAGGGTAGATTACATGTGATCTGGGAGATGGATTTCCTATAAGGACACATTTAATTGTATGCATTATATGTGTCATTAAAGAAGGCACCTGGCAGCGTTCAATTTTCTTTACTCTGCTTCACAGGCTTAACTAGTTTTAATAATTTTTTTAATAAACAGTGATATTATTGGGAAGGTGTGTTCATAGATAGTATGCATATTTATCAGTAAATATAAAACTGTAAAAAAATTCATGAAATAGAAAGTGACATTACTGTAGAATATATGTATTAGAAAGATATGCTAATAAAGAATGGGACTGACTGATGAGCAAAAAAATTAAAAACTGAAATCTATAAAACTCCTCAAATTCCTGTGCCATATGTAAAACATTAGAAATATATCTAACATATTCAAATGTATATTGTTATCACAAATAACTACTTTATATTTCTAATTATAATTACAAATAATTGCTATAAATAATATATTCAAAAAACTTCAAATTGTTGTAAACAAATTCAATCTGTCTTTCCCAAGCAAATCAACTACTAATCATCTTCCTTGGCTAGTAGCTACTGCCACATTGGCTAGATATTATCAGCCATCAGCATTCTTCCTCGAAAATCGATCATTAATCATGACATCATTCCTTCTAAAATCTATTCTATTTCTAAAAAGAAACTTTTCTGTCAGACTTCAATACATGCAAAACACAGTATTAGAAAAGAAAAAATTGTTGTACCTTAAATAAGTTTTCAGATAAAACTCTTTTGAGAGAAGGAACACTAATAATTTATACTTAATACTGAAAGCAAAATACTCACAAAGAAGGATCTTGTACGAGATCTTTGAGATTTATCCCACTGCGATCTTCTGCAAGATTCCTGAAGCAACTATCACTCACTAAATAAGAATGGGGAAAAGAAAAAAAAATTAATTTTTGTTTACATTTCATTTAAGCTGTTGCTGACCAAAAGACATTTTGAAATGAAAAATGGCTTTTTTTAAAAATTTTTCACCAAATATTAATATTGGTTTATTTATAGGCCTGGTGAATTTAGCAACAAATGTTAATATTCTAAACCAGCCAACATTTCAATAACAATCCACTACTTTAAGCACACCAACTCTATATAAATACATTATATAAAATAATAAACATATCGGTCTAAATTTTGTTCTTACTGTTACAAGATTAATTTACTAGTACACAGTAGCAAGTCATTGCCCCACAACAACTAGGAAAAAAAGAGACAAACTACAAAATCATATTTTTAAAAATATTGGTGAGCAATGGAAATAAAAAGGATAAACTAAATTTGCAGGATGATTGATGATTAATATCTCTTAAGTCAGTTAATCCTGCTGATTATTTTAATTTCTGGAAGGATTTGCCATTTAGACACAGGCTAGATAAGAAAGAAGGACACTACTAGGGAAAAGAAAAACCAGCACAGCTCTTGATAATTTGTAAGCTGGCATGAAAAACTGGAACCTGATGAAGCCCAAAATTACAGACAGTTTTCCCCCTGAAAAATTTGCTGAGTGCCAGAATTACCTAAGAAGATTTGGGGCAGCAGTTGGGAGAATAGGCCATGGGGCAAATAATAATCCCTGTAATGTTGTGGTGATTAGAAGTCAAAGTCACACTAGAACAGATGGAGCCTACCACTGTGAGGATAAAATTTTAATAGGTCTTCCCACAAGATATTTGCTCTCAACCAAAAGCATCCCCTTAGTGGGTGGGGAGCAGGAGGAAATGAGTAAAGTGAGCAGGACCAGAAAGGTAGAGTAAAATCTCCAACAATTTTACAGTATATAAATACAAAGTCACCAGACAGAATAGTCTGCAACACAACAGCTCTTGTCATTAGGACATTTAAAATCAAAGGCATTCTAAGTGTATCAAAAGCTGCCACCCAAACTTGATGCAGTAAGATTCATAATTGAGTTGAGGTGGTTAGCACTTGATCTTATCTTTCTAATACAGAATTGAAGAAAAATAATATTTAGTTCAATTTCTGCTGCTCTATTTTAATCAATATTTGGTATACGATAAAAATTACAAGGTATGGAAAGGGGCACAAATGTGACTAACAATCAAGGGAAAAGAGAATAAATATAAGCAGACCCACAGATGATATAAAGTTAGAAGACAAGGACTTTAAGAAAGATCTTCAAAGTAGATGAAAAAAGGAAAACTTCAACCAAGAATGAAAATCTATTTTAAAAATTAAATAATGATTTTATATCTGAAAAACACTATCTGCAATAAAGCAGTTGGTGGGTGGGTTTTACAACTGACTGAATATAGCAAAGCACAGATTAGTGAATTTGAATATAGGCCAGCAGAAAATATCCACACTGAAGCAGAGCATGAAAAAAATGAAATGAACAGAGCATAAGATATATGTGGGAATTAAACACTTTAACACAAATACAATTCCAGTTAGAATAAAGTAGACAGAAAGTGAGGAGAAACAATACTTTCAGAAAAAGTTAAAAATTGCTGAGACTAGCCTAAAACTGATACAATATATTAACATTCTGACTTGGGAAGTATGGCAAACACCACACTGGCAAAGGTGAAAAAAACCACAATCAACACTCAAAATGCTGAAAATCAAAGATAACAAGAACACTTTAATAACAGTCAGAGGGAGAAAAAAGACATATCACTTTCAAAAGAAAAACAAGAAAACCTAAAGATGAGTTTTTAACACAAACTATCAAATCCAGAAGACAATGGGACAATATGTTTAAAATACTTGAGAAAAATTATGAATCCAAGTTGTACCTTGATAAAATATCCATCTAAAAATGAAGGCACCCATGTGTGCCACTTGTGAACTCAAAGATTGGCTCAACCAAGACCTGCTACAACTACAGTCGGTGCGCAAACAGGGAGTCTGAGGGCCTGAGGGCTGGCCCACCCAGTGCGCACCACAAATGATGACCTCATGAACTCCAGTGGTAAGGCCACCATGTGCCTCCAATAACTACCCAGGAGCCCAAGAACCAACCCACTGCTAACACTGCCAGCAACTGTGCACAACCCTTAGGAGCCAAAGAACAACCCAACAAATATCCCTGTCCCCAGACAAGTCTTGTCGCTGACTCCATGAACAACCTCACCTGAACCCTCTTGGGAAACTGCAGACACTGCTAACATTATTTACAGCCAAAGTAATCATACAGAGACTACACTAATGCAACCACCTGAACCAAAGCCAAAACACTCTACCCAAATGACACTATAGATATGACTACAGAAAAAAGTTTACCTAAAAAAGCGAATCCAGAAAACTGAAAGAAGAAATTGCTAAACATATACACAGTTATAAATGTCGGGATGCAAGACACACGAAAAAGGAAATATGACACTGCCATAGAAATACAATAATTATCCAATAACAGAGCCCCCAAAAGAAAATCTATGAAATACCTGAAAAAAATTTAAATAATAACCTTTCAAAACTCAGTAGATACAAAAGAACACAGACAGAAAATATACATAAATCAGAAAAAAAAAAACAACCTGGTGATCTAAATGAGAAATTAAATAGAATGTCATAAAAAACAACAACTAAACAGAAATTCTGGAACTGAAGAATTCAACAATTAAAATAAAAAAATACACTTGAAAGCTTCAACAATCAAATAGATCAAGCAGAAAATAATTTTAGTACTTGAAGACGGGTTTTTAAAAATAACCCAGTCAGACAAAACGAAAAAAAAGATTTAAAAAAAAATGAATAAACCTTTATGACATGGGAAACCATCAAGTAAATATTCACATTTTGTGAATTATAGAAGGAAATGAGTGTAGAAAAGGCATAGAAAACTTATTTGGTAAAATAATAGCTGACAACTTCCCAAAGCTTTAGAGAGAGACATCAAGATCCAGAAAGGTCAAATATCCCCAAAATACTCAACTCAAAAATGTCATCTCTGAGACACATATCTCTCAAACTGCCAAGAGTCAAAGACAAAGAAATAATTCTAAAAACAGCAAAAAGCATCAAGTTACATATAAGGGAATCCCCTTCAGACTAACAGCAGATTTCTCAGCAGAACGATTATAAGCCAAGAGAGAAAAAAAAATGGTTTAAAGTACTAGAACAAAAAAAACCTACTGATTAATAATACTATACCCAACAAAGTTACCTTCAAAAATGTGCATCCAAATGGATCTAAAGAGGGCTTACAGACCATATTTGGTCCAACTGTAGCTGTTGGACCAAATATGGTCTGTAAACCATTTTAGATCCATTTATTGACATCAGCACATAGAACATTCTACAAGATAGACCATATGTTAGGCCACAAGACTGGCCTCAAGAAATTTTCAAAAATCAGTATCATATCAAGTGTCTTCTCAAACTATAATAAAGTAGAATCAGAAATCAGTCACAAGAGGAACTTTTGAAATTCTACAAATACATGGAAATCAAACCATTAATAAGTTTAATAAAGAAAAAAAGAGAAAAGACCCTGAGAAACTTATGGTTCAATGAAGAAATTTAAAAAGACCAAAAAATTTCTTGAAACAAATTAATATAGACACAGCATGCCAAAAACTTATAGTGTACTGAAAAGTAGTACTAAAAGGGAGGTTTACAGCAATAAACACTTAAAACGATTTGAACAATTTCACTTTATCAATCTGACAAAGCATCTCAAGAAACCAGACAAGGAAGAACAAGCCAAACCTAAAGTAAGAAGAAGGAAAGATTAGAGCAGAAGTAAATAGAGACAAAAACCCACAAAGGAGCACATGAAACATTGGTTTTATGAAAAGATAAACTATATTTACAAACCAGTAGCTAAATTAATCAAGAAAAAAGGAAGACCCAAATAAGTAAAATCAGAAATAAAAAATGAGACATTACAACTGATACAACAGAAATACAAAGAATCACTAGAAATTATTATGAACAACTACACACTAAGAAATTAGAAAACTTATATTAAATGGATACATTCTTGGACACATATAACCTCACAAATTAAATCAGGAAGAAACAGAAAACCTGAGCAGATCAATAATGAGTAACGAGATTAAATCAGCAATAAAAAAGTCTCCCAACAAAAAGCCTAGGACCAAAAAGCTTTAAAAAAAGAACACCTATTTTGCTGAAACTCTTCCAAAAAATTAAAAAGGTGGAAACTCTCCCTAATTCATTCTATGAGGTCAGCAGTACCCAGATACCAAAACCAAACAAGGATGCAACAACAATCACAAAGAAAACTAGAGGTCAATAGCCATGATTAGCATAGATGTAAAAATCCTCAACAAAATACTAGGAATCTGAATCCAACGGCACAACAGAAAAAAAAATACACTATGACTGAGTGGAATTTATCCTAGGTATGCAAGGATGGTTCAACATATGAAAATCAATAGATGTGCTACATCACATCAACAGAATGATAAGACGAAAAACAAATCATACGATCATCTCAAATACAAAGAAAGCATCTGATAAAATTCAACTCCCTTGATAATAAACACTCTAAAAAATTAAGTATAGAAAGATTATACCTAAACACAATAAAAGCCAAATATGAAAAAACCCAGCCAATATCACACTGAATGGAGAAAAGCTAAAAGCCTTTCTTTTAAGAACCAGAACAAGAAAATATATACTTTTACAACTTGTATTTAAGATAGAACTGGAATTCCTTATAAGAAAAATTAGGCCACAAAAGGAAATAAAGTTCATCTAAATTAGAAAAGAGAAAGGCAAATTGTCCCTTTTTGCAGATGACATAATCTTACATGTAAAAAATCCTAAAGATTCCTCAAAAAACTCTAGGAAGAAAAATAACAGAAACTGGGGATTCCAAAATGGGGAGGTTGGGGTGGAAAAACTACCTATTGGGTAAAATATTCACTAGTCAGATGATGGGTAAACTAGAAACCCAAATCCCACCACAATACAATATATATATGTAACAAACCTGCACATATCCCTCCTGAATCTAGAAAAGGATAAAATATCTTAGAACTGCTAAACAAATTCGGTAAAGTTGCAGGATACAAAATCAACACGCAAAAATCACTGATGTTTTTACAGAATAATGAACTAGCTGAAAAAAAAAAGAGGAAAGCAATCCCATTTGCAATCAATACCTGCTAAAAAGAATAAAATACCTAAATGGTGTTGGAAAATTGGATATTTATATGCAGAAGAATGAAAGTAGATCCTCCTCATCACAAAAAAATCAACTCAAAATGGATTAAAGATTTAAACCTGAGACCTGAAATTACAAAATAACTGCAAGAAAGCATATAAGAAATGCTAGGCAAATATTTTAAAGATTTTAAAGGCACAGGCAATTAAAAAAAATAGAAAAATGGAACTATACCAAACTAAAAAGCTTCTGTAGAGCAAAATAAGAAGATCAACAGAGTAAAGAAATATAGTCTGTTGAATGAAAGAAAATATTTGCAAATTATTTACCTGACAAGGGAATAATGTCCAGAATATATATGGAACTCACACAACCCAACATCAAAAAAGCTAATTAAAAACTGGAAAAAGAGGCCGGGAGCAGTGATTCATGCCTGCAATCTCAGTACTTTAGGAGGCCAAGGCAGGCAGATCACGAGGTCAAGAGACCGAGATCATCCTGGCCAACGGGGTGAAACCCCATCTCTACTAAAAATACAAAAATTAGCCGGGCATGGTGGTGCGTGCCTGTAGTCCCCAGCTACTCAGGAGGCTGAGGCAGGAGAATCGCTTGAACTCTGGAGGCAGAGGTTGCAGTGAGCTGATATCGAGCCATTCGACTCCAGCATGGGCAACGAGTAAAACTCTGTCGCAAAAAAACAAAAACAAAAAGAAACTGGGAAAAGAATCTGAATAGACATCTCAGAAGAAAACATACAAATAGCCAACAAATATATGAATGAATGCTCAACATCCCTAGCCATCAGGGAAACATAAACCAAAACTGCAATGAGATATCATCTCACCCCAGTCAGAATGGCTACTATAAAAGACCAAAGATAACATATGCTGGTGACGACGAAGAGAAACAAGAACTTATGCATTGTTTGTGGGTATGTAAATTAGTACGGCCATTATGAAAAACAGTATGGAGATTCCTCAAAAAGTAAAAACATAATTACTATCTGATCCAGCAATCACACTAATAGGCATTTATGAAAAAGCAAGGAAATCACGTATGTCAAAGGGATACTTATACTCCCATGTTTACTACAGCATGATTCACAATATCCAAGATATGGAATCAAACTAAACATACATCAACAGATGAATGGATAACGAGAATGATGTGGCATATATACAAAATTGATTGCTATTCAATCATAAAAATAACAGAGAGAGAGAGAATTAAATCCAGTCATAGGCAGCAACATGGATCAGCCTGGAGGACCTTATGTTATGTCAAATAAGTCAGAAAGATAAATACTGCAATGTTCTCAGGCATATGTAGTATCCATTAAAAAGAAAAAGAGGTCATAGAAGTAGAGTAGAATTATGGTTGCGAGGCTTAGAAGGGGAGTGAGTAGGGAAGGATGGGAAGAGGCTGGTTAATGAACATAAACTTAAAGCTAGATAAGAGTAAGGACTGGGCGCAGTGACTCACACCCATAATCCCAGCACTTTGGGAGGCCGAGGCAGGCGGATCACGACGTCAGGAGATAGAGACCATCCTGGCTAACGTGGTAAAACTCCGTCTCTGCTAAAAATACAAAAAATTAGCCGGGCGTGGCGACGGGCGCCTATAGTCTGAGGCAAGAGAATGGCGTGAACCTGGGAGGTGGAGCTTGTAGTGAGCCAAGATCATGCCACTGCACTCCAGCCTGGGCAACACAGCAAGACATCCTCTCAAAAAAAAAAAATTGGAGTAAGTTCTAGCCTTTATAGTACTGTAGTATAAATATGGTTGACTAGAATTTATTGTATATTTTCAAAAAACTAGAAGAGAAGGATTTGAATGCTCACAGTAAAAAGAAATGATAAGTGTTTGAGATTATGGATATGCTAAATACCCTGATTTTATAATTACACACTGTGTAAATGTATTGAAATATCACTCTGTAGACCATAAATATGTACAATTACTATATGTCAGCTAAAAATAAAGGCAAAATGTGAAGGTGAAATAAAGACTTTCTAGGAGAGTAAAAAAATTGGCTAATTTGCTGCCAGGAGCCCTGACATACAAGAAATGTTAAAAGAAGTTCTTCAGAAAGAAGAAAAATGATTATCAGTCAGAAACTAAGATATTCTTAAATAAAAAGAAGTTCTTCAGAAAGAAGAAAAATGATTATCAGTCAGAAAATAAGATATTCTTAAATAAAGTGCATTAGAGATCAAATAAATGAAGGTAAAGTAAAAACTTTTCTTTTTCCTAATTTATCTAACATAATAGTTTGTTCAAAATAATAATAGCAACAATGTATATGATTATGTAGGCTTATATATACACATATTCTTCTGCATGTTTTATAAAGTTAAATGAATTTCAGTAAGGATACACTGGGTGGAAGAGAGGAATTAGGATTATTTTCTCACACTACTTGTAAATATAGTGTTATTGGACTTGGTTTAGTTGAAATGTATATTAAAAACTCTAGGATGACCATTAAAAAATAAAAACAGGCAGGGCGTGGTGGCTCATGCCTGTATTTACAGCACTTTGGGAGGCCGAGGTGGGCAGATCATGAGGTCAGGAGATCAAGACCATCCTGGCTAACACAGTGAAACCCCGTTTCTACTAAAAATACAAAAAGTTACCTGGGCGTGGTGGCACGCACCAGTAGTCCCAGCTACTAAGGAGGCTGAGGCAGGAGAATCGCTTGAACCCAGGAGGTGGAGGTTGCAATAAGCCGAGATCACGCCACTGTACTCCAGCCTGGGCGACAGAGCCAGACTCTGTCTCAAAAAAATAATAAAAATAAAAAAATAAAAACAGAGGCATAACTGATACGCTATGACAAAAGAGAAATTCAAATTATATAAAATATTTAATTAGAAACACAAAAGGCAGAAGAGTAGGAGACAAAACAAGAACAAAGGTCAAAGGCAACAAATAAAAACGTTTAAAATATGGTAGATATTAATTCACCTACATCAATAATGATGTTGAATGTCAATGGTCCGAATGTAACAATTAAAAAACAGAGATTGTCAGGGTAGATTAAAAAAATAAGGTCCAACTATATGTTTGGTACCAAAAAATCCACTTCAAATATAAAAATACTTACAGATAAAAGTGAAAGGATAGAGAAAGAAATGCCATGCTAACACTAATCAAAAGGAAGTGAGAGTAGCTATATTAATTGCAGACAACAGATTTCAAAGCAAGAAAAGTTTTGAGGCATAAAGAGTGGCAATATATTACAATAAAGGGATGAATTTTCCAAGAAAAAATAACAGTCTTTAGCATATATACACCTAACAACGGAACATTAAAATACACGAGGAAAAAACTGATAGAAGTGCAAGGAGTAATAGATGAAACCCCTATTATAGTTGGAGACTAACAATCCTCTATCACAAATGAACAGATCCCACAAGAAAAAAATCAATAGGGATATAGCTGAACTCAACAGCACTAATAATCAATTTGATATACTGTCATCTATTGACGACTTCATCCAATGAGAGCAGAATACACATTATTCTCAAACTAACATGGAACATTCACCAAAACCGACCACATTCACATCTTCCCACAAAATTATAGTGTTGGCTCTCAGACCATAATGGAATTAAACTAGAAATCAGTAACAGGAGAATAAAAGAAGTATCCCTGAATACCTATAGATTAAACAAAACACTTCTAAAGAACAGGTCAAAAATAAATCTGAAAATATATTTAGAAATATTTTTATTTAAATAATTATACCATAATTTATCAAAATGTAAAGGAGGCAGTAAAAGCAGTGCTTAGAGGGAAATTTATAACATTGAATGCATATATTAGAAAAGAAGAAATATTTAAAATTAATAATCTAAGCCTCCACTTTAGCAAACTAGAAATATGAGAGCAAATTAAATCCAAATTAAGCAGAAGCAAAGAACAAAAATTTGAGCAGAAATCAATGCAACTGAAAATGGGAAATCTAAGGAGAAAAATGAATGAAACCAAAAGGTGATTCTTTGATAAAATCAATACACCTCTCGACAAGTTCACTGAAAGCACAAATCACGAATATCAGAAACAAAGAGGAAACATCACTGCAGATGTCATAGACATTAAAGGGATAATAAAGGAATATTATGAACAAGACATGAATCAAGAATTTGATAATCTTGATGGAATAAACCAATTCTTTAAAGACACTATCAAAGTTCACAAAAGAAACAGTTTGAATCAATAATAAAAGTCTTTACATATATTTAAAAATTCAAAAAGATAAACTGATGTAAAGATTTCATGTTATTAACATAAACAGTCTAAAATTATAAGCCAAAACAATGATTATATGCAAAACTTATGATAGTCATTTAACAACTGTAAACATTGTTTATATTCTAAGTACTTTCAAGCTGTTTTATGCTGTTGAAAGTTAACACATTCTTATTCTGACAAAAGGTAAAGAAGCAAAATCTCCTTTCCTGACAAACAGGCAGCAGATACATTTTCTAGGCTCAAATTACATTTCCAGCCAAATTTTTTGGACCTAACGCAAACTGAAAGGAAACTTCCATTTAACTTTACAACTGAGAACTTTCTACTTCTTATCTTCATTAAGTGATTAATCTGCAATGTAATGACATGCTCAAAGGCATGAAAATTTAACAGAATTCTAAAAATGTATCCCAAATGGTTAACATGCCAAGTTAAATCAAGATAATGGATCAAGATTAGTATGTGCCAATAACAATTTCCATGAAAAGACATCTGCAAGGATAAAACACTCCATACAGATTAGCATTTACAGATGAACATGTGCAACTGATTTTGACGAGAGGGAACACAAACTATAAACCCTACTAACTATAAACTCTAAACTGTTATCATCTCCACCATCTTTCATTCTTCATATTAGTAAACACAAATTATAAACATCGTACTCCATTACTATTAGTAAATTTTGATTTCATAAATCAAAAAAATCTAAGAAAATTTGTTTTCTGTCTTGTAAGTACCTAGGTACAATTCTCAATTTTGCCTCTTGGCCCACAACCTAAAATATTTAACATACGGCCTTTTTTTTTTTTTTTTTTTTTGAGATGAGGTCTTGCTCTGTTGCCCAGACTAGAGTGCAGTGGTGTGATCTCGGCTCACTGCAGCCTCCATCTCCTAGGCTCAAGTGATCCTTATGCCTCAGCTTCCCAGGTAGCTGGGACCACAGACGTTCACCACCATGCCCAGCTAAATTTTTCTGTATTTTTGTTAAGACCGGGTTTCGCTGTTGCTCAGGCTGGTTTGAACTTCTAAGCTCAAGCAATCCACCCACCTCGGCCTCCCAAAGTGCTGGGATTACAGGCGTGAGCCACTGTACCTGGCAGAAAAAGTTTACTAACCACTTTTTGACAAGAACCAGTAAAATTATGAGGCATTCTAGAGAGCCAGTTAATACTGTAATTTCTGACACATGCATGAATTTAGCATATGCCTATGACTTTCCAGAGAGGATGCAAATTGATTTATGATCTCCTCCACTGTTTTATGTTTCTGGTGAAAGCATATTAAAACTCAAGCTCTACATGAAATCTTCCAAACATCGTCAACCAACCCCACAAAGATTTTCCTACCAATCCTCACCAAAAGGGGTTCACTAGAGATCTACTAGGGAGCCAAAACTAAGATGCCTACAAAGCAGTAACAAGGAAAACCTTCCTCCTCACCTACCAAGGACACCAAGTAAAAAACCCGACTTCTACCTCGACCTTGGAGCAAAGAGGTAGAGGAACTACTCTCAGATGAAGTGTCAGAATGAGACAGCTACACCAAATAATTTAAATAAAGACTACATTCTCATAAGACTCAAAATGTTCAGGTTTTATTTAAAAAATAAGTTGTCATACAAAGAATCAGGAAGATCTCAAATGGAATGAAAAAAGGCTAATGGCAGGTGCCAAGACCAAGGCAGCAGAGATGCTAGAGTTGTCTGAAAAAATGTTAGTCTTGTCATGATAAAAATTATTCAAAAAGGAATTATAAAAACACATGAAACAAATTTTATGAGCAAAAAGTCACAGCAAAGAAAAAGAATCTTACTCAAGAAGTAGAAGATACACAGGAAGACCAAACAGAAATTTTATACCTGAAAAACACAATAACTGAAATACAAAACTTAATGGATGCGCTCAATACTAGAATGGAAGATATATGCGAAAACAATCAGTAAGCTAGGAGATAAAACACTAAAAATCATGCAATCTGGAAAAGAAAAAATTAGTTTGGAAAAATAAATAAAGTCCCCAAGAACTGTGAAACAATAACAAAAGAACTAAAGTTAATATCATCTGAGTGTCAAAGAAGAGGAATAAAAGGATAGGCTACATATTAAAGAAAAAAATAACAACTCAACATAGAGATTCAAGAGTTTAACAAACCTGAAAGAGGGTATAGTTAATGAAACCCACACCGAGATTTATGATGGCCAAATATTCAAAAACTAAAGACAAAGGAAATATCTTTATTTATTTATTTATTTATTTATTTATTTAATTTTTGAGACAGAGTTTCACTCTTGTTGCCCAGGCTGGAGTACAATGGCGCGATCTCTGCTCACCGCAACCTCTGCTTCCTGGGTTCAAGCAATTCTCCCGCCTCAGCCTCCTGAGTAGGTGGGATTACAGGCATGCGCCACCACTCCCAGCTAATTTTTGTGTTTTTAGTAGAGATGGGGTTTCTCCATGTTGGCCAGGCTGGCCTAGAACTCCTGACCTCAGCTGATCCACCCGTCTTGGCCTCCCAAAGTGCTGAGATTACAGGTGTGGGCCACCACACCTGGCCAGAAATACCTTAAAAACAGCAAGAAAGGACCAGCCTGGCTAACATAGTCAAACCCTGTCTGTAATCCCATCTACTCAGGAGGTTGCAGTGAGCCGAGATAATGCCCATTGCACTCCAGCCTGGGTGACAGTGCCAGACTGTCTCAAAAAAAAAAAAAAAAAAAAAAAACCAGCAGGAGAGTGGGAAAGGCAATACAAATGACAACTGATTTCTTACCACAAACCAGAAAGGCTAGAAGGAAGCACTTTTTCTTTTTTAAGTTCAAGGGTACATGTGCAGGATGTACAGGTTTGTTACACAGGTAAACATGTGTCATGGGGGTTTGTTGTAACAATTATTTCATTACCCAGGTATTAAGACTAGTATCCACTAGTTATTTTTCCTGATACTGTCCCTCCTCCCACCTTTTACCCTCAAGTAGGCCTTGTTGTGTTTTCTTCCTCTATATGTGTCCATGTGTTCTCACCATTCAGTTCCATTTCTAAGTAAGAACACGTAGTATTTGGTTTTCTGCTCCTGTATTAGTTTAAGGATAATGACTTCCAGCTCCATCCATGTCCCTGCAAAGGACATATCTTCATTCTCTTTTGTGGCTGCCTTATATTCCATGGTGTATGTGTACCACATTTTCTTTATCCAGTCTATCATTGATGGGCACTTGGGTTGATTCCATATGTTTGTTATTGTCATAAGTACTGCAATGAACATATGGGTGCATGTGTCATTATAACAGAATGACTTATATTCCTTTGGGTATATACCCAGTAATGGGATTGCTGGGTCGAATGGTATTTCTGATTTTAGGTCTTTGAGGAATTGCCACACTGTCTTCCACAATGGCTGAACTAATTTACACTCCCACCAAGAGTGTATAAGCCTTTCTTTTTGTCCACAACCTCACAAGCGTCTTGTTATTTTTCAGCTTTTTAATAATTGCCATTCTGATTAGTAGGATATGATATCTCACTGTGGTTTTGATTTGCATTTCTCTAATGATCACTGATGTTGAGCTTTTTAAAATATGTTTGTTGGCTGCATGTACATCTTTTTTTGAGAAGTATCCATGTCCTTTGCACATGTCTTAATGGGGTGGTTTTTCTTCTAAATGTATTTAAGTTCCTTATAGATGCTAGATATTAGACCTTTGTCAGATGCATAGTTTGCAAAAATTTTCTGCCATTGTGTAGGTTGTCTATTTACTCTGTTTTTTCTTTTGCTGTGCAGAAACTCTTCAGTTTACCTAGACCCCATTTGTCAATTTTTGGTTTGGCTGTAATTGCTTTCGAAACCTTTGTCATGAAATCCTTGCCAGTACCTACGTCCTGAATGTAGTTGCCTAGGCTGTCTTCCAGGGTTTTTATAGTTTTGGGTTTTACACTTAATTCCTTAATCCACCTTGAATTAATGTTTGTATATGGTGTCAGGAAGGGTCCAGTTTCAATTTTCGACCTATGGCTAGCCAGTTATCCGAGCACTATTTATTGAATAGGGAATCCTTCTCCCATTGCTTGTTTTTGTCAGGTTTCTTGAAGATCGGATAGTTGTACATGTGTGGTCTTTTTTTGGATTCTCTATTCTGTTCCTTTGGTTATGTGTCTATTCTTGTACCATTACCATGCTGTTTTGGCCACTGTAGCCCCATAGTATAGTTTGAAGTTGGGTAGTGTTATGTTTCCAGCTTTGTTCTTTTGGCTTAGGATTGCTTAGGCTATTCGGGCTCTGTTTTGGTTCAGTACAAATTTTAAAATAGTTTTCTCTAGTTCTGTGAATGGTAGTTTACCGAACTAGATGTCAATGGTAGTTTAATGAGAACAGCATTAAATTTATAAATTGCTTTGGGCATTTTGGCCATTTTACCAATACTGATTCTTCCTATCCATGAGCATGGAAAGTTTTTCCATTTGTTTGTGTAATTTCTGATTTCTTTGAGCAGTGATTTGCAGTTCTCCTTGAAGAGATCTTTCACTTTGTTGTTAGTTATATTCCTAAGTATTTTAATCTTTTTCTGGCAAGTGAAAAGGGCAGTACGTTCATGATCTGGCTCTCATCTTGTACTGTTGTTCATGTATAGGAATGCCAGTGATTTTTGCACATCGATTTTGTATCCTGAGACTTTGCTAAAGCTGCTTATCACCTTAAGAAGCTTTCGGGCTGAGATGACTGGGGTTTTCTAGATACAGAATCATGTCATCTGGAAACAGGGATAGGCTGGCTTCCTCTTTTCCTATTTGAATGCCCTTTATTACTGTCTCTTGCCTGATTGCTCTGGCCAGAAATTCCAATACTATGTTGAATAGGAGTGGTGAGAGGGGGCATCCTTGTCTTCTGCCGGTTTTCAAGGAGAATGCTGCTAGATTTTACCCATTCAATATGATGTTGGCTGCGAGTTTGTCATATATGGCTCTTATAAACTTCAATACCTAGTTTAGTCAGAGTTTTTAAAGTAAAGGGATGTTGAATTTTATCGAAAATCTTTTCTGAATCTATTGAGATAATCAAGTGGTTTTGGACTTTACTTCTGTTTATGTGATAAATCACATTTATTGATTTGCAATGATGAACCAAGCTTGCATACCAGGGATAAAGCCTATTTAATTGCGGTGGATAACCTTTTTGAGATAAAGCTGGATTTATCTTTTTGGATAAGCTGGATTCACTTTGCTAGCATTTTGGAGAGGATTTTTGCATCAATGTTCATCAAGGATATTGGCCTGAAGTTTTCTTTTGTTTCTGTATCTCTGTGAAGTTTTGGTGTCAGGATGATATTGGCTTATGGAATGAGTTAGGGAGGAGTTCCTCCTCCTCAACTTGTTGGAATAGTTTCAGTAGGAATGGTACCAGCTCTTCTTTGTACACTGGTAGAATTCAGCTGTGAAGCTGTCTGGTCCTGGGCTGTTTTTTTTTTTTTTTTTTTTTTTTTGGTTGGTAGGCTATTTATTGCTGCCTCAATTTCAGAACTCGTTACTGCTCTTTTGAGGGATTCAATTTCTTGTTGGTTCACTTTTCATAGGGTGTATGTGTCCAGGAATTTATCCATTTATTCTAGATTTTCTAGTTGATATAGATAGGGGTGTTTATAATATTCTCTGATGGTTGCTTGTATTTCTCTGGGGACAATGGTAATATCCACCTTATCATTTCTGATTGTGTTTATTTGAATCTTCTCTCTTTTCTTCTTCATTAGTCTATCTAGTGGGCTATTTGATTAATCTTTTCAAAAAACCAACTCCTGAATTCACTGGTGATTTTAATGGCTTTTCTTGTCTCCATCTCCTTCAGCTCAGCCCTGATTCTGGTTATGTCTTGTCTTCTTCTCGCTTTGGATTTGTTCGCTTTTGGTTCTCTAGTTCTTTTCATTGTGACATTAGGTTGCTAACTCGAGATCTTGCTAGCTTTCTGATGTGAACATTGACTGCTATAAATTTCCTTCTTAACACTACTTTAGCTGTGTCCCAGAGAATCTGGTACATTGTATCTTTGTTCTTATTAGTTTGAAAGAATTTGATTTCCATCTTAATTTCATTATTTACCCAAAAGTAATTCAGGGGCAGGTTATTTAATTTCCATGTAATCGTATGGTTTTGAGTGAATTTCTTCACACTTTAGTTCTAATTTGATTGTGCTCTAGTCCAAGAGACTATTTGTTATGATTTCAGTTCTTTTGTCTTTGCTGAGCAGTGTTTTACTTCCGATTATGTGATCTTTTTTACAGTAAGTGCCACGTGGTGATGAGAAGAACGTATAGTCTGTTGTTTTTTGAGTGGAGAGTTCTGTAGATATCTATCAGGTCCATTTAATCCAGAACTGAGTTCAGATATTTAGTATCTTTGTAAATTTTCTGTCTCAATCTGTCTAATATTGTCAGTGGGGTGTTAAAGTCTCCCACTATTATTGAGTGGGAGTCTAAGTCTCTTAGAAGGTCTCTAATAACTTGGTTTATGAATCTGGGTGCTCCAGTGTTGGGTGCATATATAGTTGAGATAGTAAATTCTTCTTGTTGAATTGAACCCTTTACCATTATGCACTGCACTTCTTTGTCTTTTTTGATCTTTATTGGTTAAAGTCTGCTTTGTCAGAAACCAGGAATGCAAACTCTGCTTTTTTCTGTTTCCCATTTGCTTTGTAAATTTTCCTCCATCCCTTTTTGAGCCTATGTGTATCACTACATGTGAAATAGGTCTCTTGAAGACAGCAGACCATTGGGTCTTGTTTCTTTATCCAGCTTGCTGCTCTGTGTCTTTTAATTGGGGTATTTATCCCACTTTCATTTGAGGTTAGTATTGCTTTGTACAGATTTGATCCTGTCATTATGATGCTAGCTGGTTATTTTGCAGACTTGTTTAAAATATCTTGTGGTTACTATATTATTTTTACTTTTTTAAATTTTTACTTTTTTATTAATATACTTTAAGTTCTAGGGTACACGTGCACTACATGCAGGTTTACATATGTACACATGTGACATGTTGGTGTGCTGTACCCATTAACTCGTCACTTACATTATATGTCCTAATGCTATCCTTCCCCCCTGTACCATCCCCACAATAGGCCCTGGTGTGTGATGTTCCCCGTCCTGCGTCCAAGTGATCTCATTGTTCAATTCCCACCTATGAGTGAGAACATGTGGTGTTTGGTTTTCTGCTCTTTGCGACAGTTTGCTGAGAATGATGGTTTCCAGCTGCATCCATGTCCCTACAAAGGACATGAACTCATCCTTTTTTATGGCTGCATAGTATTCCATGGTGTATATGTGCCACATTTTCTTAATCTAGTCTGTCACTGTTGGACATTTGGGTTGATTCCAAATCTTTGCTATTGTGAATAGTGCCACAATAAACGTACGTGTGCATGTGTCTTTATAGCAGCATGATTTATAATCCTTTGGGTATATACCCAGTAATGGGATGGCTGGGTCAAATGGTATTTCTAGTTCTAGATCCTTGAGGAATCGCCACACTGTTTTCGACAATGGTTGAACTAGTTTACAGTCCCACCAACACTGTAAAAGTGTTCTTATTTCTCCACATCCTCTCCAGCATCTGTTGTTGCCTGACTTTTTAATGATCACCATTTTAACTGGCGTGAGATGGTATCGCATTGTGGTTTTGATTTGCATTTCTCTGATGGCCAGTGATGATGAGCATTTTTCAATGTGTCTGTTGACTGTATGAATGTCTTCTTTTGAGAAATGTCTGTTCATATCCTTTGCCCACTTTTTCATTGGGTTTTTTTTATTCTTGTAAATTTGTTTGAGTTCTTTGTAGGTTCTGGATATTAGCCCTTTGTCAGATGAGTAGATTGAAAAATTTTCTCCCATTCTGTAGGATGTCTGTTCACTCTGATGGTAGTTTCTTTTGCCATGCAGAAGCTCTTTAGTTTAATTAGATTCAATTTGTCAATTTTGGCCTTTGTTGCCGTAGCTTTTGGTGTTTTAGACATGAAGTCCTTCCCCGTGCCTATGTCCTTTATGGTATTATCTAGGTTTTCTTCTAGGGTTTTTATGGTTTTAGGTCTAACATTTAAGTCTCTAATCCATCTTGAATTAATTTTCATATAAGGAGTAAGGAAGGATCCAGTTTCAGCTTTCCACTTATGGCAAGCCAATTTTCCCAGCACCATTAATTAAATAGGGAATCCTTTCCCTATTTACTGTTTTTGTCAGGTCCGTCAAAGATCAGATGGCTGTAGACGTGTGGTATTATTTCTGAGGACTCTGTTCTGTTCCATTGGTCTGTATCTCTGTTTTGGTACCAGTATCATGCTGTTTTGGTTACTGTAGACTTGTAGCATAGTTTGAAGTCAGGTAGCGTGATGCCTCCAGCTTTTTTCTTTTGGTTTAGGATTGTCTTGGCAATGCGGGGTCTTTTCTGGCTCCATATGAATTTTAAAGCAGTTTTTTCCAATTCTGTGAAGAAAGTCATTGGTAGCTTAATGGAGATGGCATTGAATCTATAAATCACCTTGGGCAGTATGGCCATTTTCATGATATTGATTCTTCCTATCCATGAGCATACTATGTTCTTCCATTTGTTTGTGTCCTCTTTTATTTCATTGAGCAGTGGTTTGTAGTTCTCCTTGAAGAGGTCCTTTACATCCCGTGTAAGTTGGATTCCTAGGTATTTTATTCTCTTTGAAGCAATTGTGAATGGGAGTTCATTCATGATTTGGCTCTCTGTTTGTTGTCACTGGTGCATAAGAATGCTTGTGATTTTTGCACATTGATTTTATATCCTGAGACTTTGCTGAAGTTGCTTATCAGCTGAAGGAGATTTTGGGCTGAGATGATGGGGTTTTCTAAATATACAATCATATCATCTGCAAACAGGGACAATCTGACTTCTTCTTTTCCTAACTGAATACCCTTGATTTCTTTCTCTTGCCTGATTGCCCTGGCCAGAACTTCCAATACTATGTTGAATAGGAGTGGTGAGAGAGGGCATCCCTGTCTTGTGCCAGTTTTCAAAGGGAATTTTTCCAGTTTTTGCCCATTCAGTATGATATTGGCTGTGGGTTTGTCATAAATAGCTCTTACTATTTTGAGATACGATCCATCAATACCGAATACCGAACTTACTGAGAGTTTTTAGCATGAAGGGCTGTTGCATTTTGTCAAAGGCCTTTTCTGCCTCTATTGAGATAATCATGTGGTTTTTGTCTTTGGTTCTGTTTATATGCTGGATTACGTTCATTGATTTGCGTATGTTGAACCAGCCTTGCATCCCAGGGATGAAGCCCACTTGATCATGGTGGATAAGCTTTGTGATGTGCTGCTGGATTCAGTTTGCCACTATTTTACTGACGATTTTTGCATCAATGTTCATCAGGGATATTTGTCTAAAATTCTCTTTTTTTGTTGTGTCTCTGTCAGGCTTTGGTATCAGGATCATAGTGGCCTCATAAAATGAGTTAGGGAGGATTCCCTCTTTTTCTGTTGATTGGAATAGTTTCAGAAGGAATGGTACCAGCTCCTCCTTGTACCTCTGGTAGAATTCGGCTGTGAATCCGTCTGGTCCTGGACTTTTTTTGGTTGGTAGGCTATTAATTATTGTCTCAATTTCAGAGCCTGCTATTGGTCTATTCAGGGATTCAACTTCTTCCTGGTTTAGACTTGGGAGAGTGTAAGTGTTCAGGAAATTATCCATTTCTTCTCGATTTTCTAGTTTATTTGCGTAGAGGTGTTTATAGTATTTTCTGATGGTAGTTTGTATTTCTGTGGGGTCGGTGGTGATATCCCCTTTATCATTTTTTATTGCATCTATTTGATTCTTCTCTCTTTTCTTCTTTATTAGTCTTGCTAGCGGTCTATCAATTTTGTTGATCTGTTCAAAAAACCAGCTCCTGGATTCATTGATTTTTTGGAGGGGTTTTTGTGTCTCTATCTCCTTCGGTTCTGCTCTGATCTTAGTTATTTCTTGCCTTCTGCTAGCTTTTGAATGTGTTTGCTCTTGCTTGTCTAGTTCTTTTAATGGTGATGTTAGAGTGTCAATTTTAGATCTTTCCAGCTTTCTCTTGTGGGCATTTAGTGCTATAAATTTCCCTCCACACACTGCTTTAAATGTGTCCCAGAGATTCTGGTATGTTGTGTCTTTATTCTCATTGGTTTCAAAGAACATGTTTATTTCTGCCTTCATTTCTTTATGTACCCAGTAGTCATTCAGGAGCAGGTTGTTCAGTTTCCATGTAGTTGAGCGGTTCTGATTGAGTTTCTTAGTCCTGAGTTCTAGTTTGATTGCACTGTGGTCTGAGAGACAGTTTGTTATAATTTCTGTTCTTTTACATTTGCTGAGGAGTGCTTCCAACTATGTGGTCAATTTTGGAATAAGTGTGATGTGGTGATGAGAAGAATGTATATTCTGTTGATTTGGGGTGGAGAGTTCTGTAGATGTCTATTAGGTCCGCTTGATGCAGAGTTGAGTTCAATTCCTGGATATCCTTGTTAACTTCCTGTCTCGTTGATCTGTCTAATGTTGACAGTGGGGTGTTAAAGTCTCCCGTTATTATTGTATGGGAGTCTAAGTCTCTTTGTAAGTCTCTAAGGACTTGCTTTATGAATCTGGGTGCTCCTGTTTTGGGTGCATATATATTTAGGATAGTTAGCTCTTCCTGATGAATTGATCCCTTTACCATTATGTAATGGCCTTCTTTGTCTCTTTTGATCTTTGATGGTTTAAAGTCTGTTTTATCAGAGACTAGGATTGCAACCCCTGCTTTTTTTTTGTTCTCCGTTTTCTTGGTAGATCTTCCTCCATCCCTTTATTTTGAGCCTATGTGTGTCTCTGTATGTGAGATGGGTCTCCTGAATACAGCAAACTGATGGGTCTAGACTCTTTATCCAATTTGCCAGTCTGTGTCTTTTAATTGGACCATTTAGTCCATTTACATTTAAGGTTAATATTGTTATGTGTGAACTTGATCCTGTCATTATGATATTAGCTGGTTATTTTGCTCATTAGTTGATGCAGTTTCTTCCTAGCATCGATGGTCTTTACATTTTGGCATGTTTTTGCAATGGCTGGTACAGGTTGTTCCTTTTCATGTTTAGTGCTTCCTTCAGGATCTCTTGTTGGGCAGGCCTGGTGGTGACAAAATCTCTAAGCATTTGCTTGTCTGTGAAGGATTTCATTTCTCCTTCACTTATGAAACTTAGTTTGGCTGGATATGAACTTCTGGGTTTAAAATTCTTTTCTTTCAGAATGTTGAATATTGGCCCCCACTCTCTTCTGGCTTGGAGAGTTTCTGCTGAGAGATATGCTGTTAGTCTGATGGGCTTCCAATCAGTCTGATGGGCTTCCAATCAGACTTCGTGGGTAACCCAACCTTTCTCTCTGGCTCCCCTTAACATTTTCCTTCATTTCAACTTTGGTGAATCTGACAATTATGTGTCTTGGAGTTGCTCTTCTCGAGGAGTATCTTTGTGGCATTCTCTATATTTCTTGAATTTGAATGTTGGCCTGCCTTACTAGGTTGGAGAAATTCTCCTGGATGATATCCTGCAGAGTGTTTTCCAACTTAGTTCCATTTTCCCCGTCACTTTCAGGCACACCAATCAGACATAGATTTGGTCTTTTCACATAATCCCATATTTCTTGGAGGCTTTGTTCATTTTTTTTACTCTTTTTTCTCTACATTTCTCTTCTCACTTCATTTCATTCATTTGATCTTCAATCACTGATACTCTTTCTTCCAGTTGATCGAGTCAGTTACTGAAGCTTGTGCATTTGTCATGTAGTTCTCGTGTCATGGTTTTCATCTCTATCAGTTCTTTTAAGGTCTTCTCTGCATTGATTATTCTAGTTATCCATTCATTCTTTCTTTTTTCAAGGTTTTTCGTTTGTTTGCGCTGGTTACGTAGTTCCTCCTTTAGTTCTGAGAAGTCTGATCAACTGAAACCTTGTTCTCTCAACTCATCAAAGTCATTCTCCATCCAGATTTGTCCCGTTGCTGGTGATGAGCTGCGTTCCTTTGGAGGGGGAGATGCACTCTGCTTTTTAAATTTCCAGCTTTTCTGCACTGCTTTTTCCCCATCTTTGTGGTTTTATCTGCCTTTGGTCTTTGATGATGGTGACATACTGATGGGATTTAGGTGTGGGTGTCCTTTCTGTTTGTTATTTTTCCTTCTAATAGTCAGGACCCTCAGCTGTAGGTCTGTTAGCCTCGCTGACACCTTGCAGTTAGATCTCCGACTGCTGTGCTAGCAATGAGTGAGGCTCCCTAGGCATGGGACCCTCCGGGCCAGGTGTGGGATATAATCTCCTGATGTGCCGTTTGCTAAGACCCTTGGTAAAGCGCAGTATTAGGGTGTGAGTCACCCAATTTTCCAGGTGTTGTGTGTCTCAATTTCCCTTGGCTAGGAAGAGGAATTCCCTTCCCCCTTTTGCTTCCTAGGTGAGGCAATGCCTCGCCCTGCTTCAGCTCTCTCTGGTCGGGCTGCACCCGCAGACCAGTATCAACTATCCGACACACCCCAGTGAGATGAACCCAGTACCTCAGTTGATAATGCAGAAATCACCTGTCTTCTGTGTTGCTCACGCTGGGAGCTGGAGGCTGGAGTTGTTCCTATTCGGCCATCTTGTGCGCCACCACCATAATTACTTTATAGTGTCACTGGTATGTGTACTCCAGTGTGCTTTTGTAGTACCTAATAACAATTTTTACTTTTCATATTTAGTGCTTCTTTCAGAAGCAGGTGTGGTGGTAACAAATTTCCTCATCATTTGCTTGTCTGGAAAGTATCTTATTTCTCCTTTGCTCATGAAGCTTAGATTGGCCAGATATGAAATTCTGGGTTGGAATTTCTTTTTTCAACATGTTGAATATTGGCCCCCAATCTCTTCCGACATGTAGGGTTTCCACTGAGAGGTCTGCTGTTAGTCAGATGGTCTTCCCTTTGTAGGTTGCCTGGCCTTTCTCTCTGGCTGTCCTTAACATTTTTTCTTTCATTTTGACCTTGGAGAATCTGATAATTATGTGTCTTGGGGATGATCTTCTTGTGGAATATTTACAGGAGTTGTCCCATTTCCTGAAATTGAATGTTGGTCTGTCTTGTTAGGTTGGGGAAGTCCTCATGGAAGATACCCTGAAATATATTTTCCAAGTTGGTTCCATTTTTCTCATCTCTTTCAGGTATACCAATCAGTCACATACTCAGTCTCTTTACATAATCTCATATTTCTCAGAGGTTTTGTCCATTCTTTTTCATTTTTTTCTCTATTCCTGTATGCCTGTCTTATTTCAGAAAGACAGTCTTCAAGCTCTGGGATTCTTTCCTCCACTTGGTCTATTCTGCTATTAATACTTGAAATTACATTATGAACTTCTTCTATTGTTTTTTTCAGATATATCAGGTTGGTTATGTTATCCTCCATACTGGTTATCAGTTGCTGAAATGTTTTATCATGATTTTTAGCTTCCTGCATTGAGTTAGAAGGTGCACCTGTAGCAAAATGAACATCAATTTTATCTATATTCCAAAGTCTACTTCCGTCATTTCGGCCATCTCAGCCTCTGCCCAGTTCCAAACCCTTGCTGGAGAGATTATGTGGTCATTTTGACAGAAGAGGGCACTGTGGCTTTTTAAGTTTTCAGCGTTCTTGTGCAGATTCTTTCTCATCTTTGTGTGCTCATCTACCTTCATTCTTTGAGGCTAATCTTTGGATTTTTTTTTTTTCCTTTTACAGTCTGGCCACTTTTCCATAGGGTTGCTGTGGTTTGCTGGGCATCTGCTCCAGTCCCTAGTTGCCTTAGGTTTTCCAATACCTGAGGGTATCACAAGTGAAGGCTGCAAAACTGAAAAGATGGCAGTCTGCCCCTTCCTCTGGGAGCTCTGTCCCAGAGGGGTACACACCTGGTTGCTGACCCAAACACACCTGTAGGTGGTGACTGAAGACACTCGTTGGGAGGTCTCACCCAGTCAGGAAGAATGGGATCAGGGATCTGCTTAAAGAAGCAGTCTCGCCACACTTTTACAAAGCAGCTGTGCTGTGTGGGTGTACCACTTCTGTCCCTAGTTAGCTTGGGCTCTCCAAAGTCTGTAAGTTAGGGAAGTTGCTGAGACAGCAAAAATGACAGCTCATTCCTCCCTCTAGGAGCTCTGTCCCAGGAAGTTTTCAAACCTCTTAGCCACAGAATATCCATGGGAGTGACTAGAGGCCACAGTTGGGAAGTCCTGCCCTGTAAGGAGGAACAGATCAGGGACTGCTTAAGGAAGCAGGATGGCCACGGTTTCATAGAGCAGCTGTGCTGTGCTGGGGTACTGCTTCTGCCCTGGTGGGCTTGGGCTCTCCAAGGCCCACAGGATAGAATGCTGAGGTGCCCAAACAGCAACAATAGCGGCCCCCACCAGCCCCCTGGGAACTCAGTCCCAGGGTGAAATCAAAACACTGTGAGCCAGAGAATACAAATGAGGGTGGCTGGAGGGTCCAGTCGGGAGGTCCTGCCCAGAGATGAAGAACGGATCAGGGTCCTGCTTAAAGAAGTACTTGGCCATGTTGTGTTAGAGCAGCTGTGTTGTGTTGGGGGATCCCTTCCGCCCTGGTCGGTTTGGACTCTCCAAAGCCCACAGGCTGGAAAGGTTGAGCTGTTCATATAGCAGAGATGGTAGCCTGTTCCTCCCCCTGGTCACTCAGTCCCAAGGAGAAATCAAAACTGTCAGTTGGGAGGTCCCACCGAAGATGAGGATTCGGATTGAGAGTCCCTCTTAAAGAAGCAGTCTGGCCACATTTTAGTAGAGCAGCTTTGCTGTGCTAGGGGATCCCTTCCACGCCCGGTCGGTTTGGACTTGCCTAAGCCCACAGGCTGGAATGGCTGAGTTATCCAAGCAGCAAAGATGGCAGTCTGCCCCTCCCCGCAGGAACTCTGTTTTGTCCCAGATAGGTGCGACTCTGTTGCTGGAGGCTGGCTGAAATTCCAAGCCAGTGGGTCTCATCCTGTGAGGAGCTGTGGAAATGGGGCCTACACACCAATGCTGCTTAGCCCCCTGGATTCAGATCCCTTCCTAGGGGTAAATATGGATGTCCAAGCTCCCTCCCTTCCTGAGTTGCAATCACCTTTGTCAGGGATACTAGAGCCAGAGTATGTAAAGTTCCTGGGTCTCCATGCATGCCTGAGCGGTTTTTCTGTTGATACTATACACAGTTCTGCATGTCAGACCGAAGGCCCTGCTGGAATGGATTCACAAGAGGATCTCCTGACCAGACTTGCAAAGATCCATGGGAGGGGCATGGTTTCCCAGGGTCACGTATTCACTCATGCTTCCCTGGGCAGGGGTAGGTTCTCTTGCATCGATGTTGTTCCCAGGTAAGTTGTTGTCCTACCTTGTTCTTCTCCATTCTCTGTGGGTTGAGTTGTTTACCTGATCAGTCCCAGTACAAATACCTGGATGTTTCATTTAAAGGTGCTGCATTTACTAGCCCCTTTCGTTCCTCTCTGTAAGAGTCACACACCATAGCTGCTTTTAGTTGGCCATCTTGGTGCACCGTTGGAAGTACTTTTTGAAGTGCTTAAATAAAAGAACTGTGAACCCACATCCTATATCCAGTAAAAATACTCTTCAGACATGAAGAAAAAATTAAGACATTCTTTGATGAAGAAAAACTAAGAAAACTTTTTGCCAGCATACCTACCCTAATGGTTAATGAAAGATCTCTAAACATAAAGTAAACAAAAAAATAAGAACTCTTGGAACATTAGGAAGAAAAAACTATAATGGTAGGCAAATATATGGGCAAATACAACAGACAAAATTCTCATCTTGGGTTTTTATGTTTGAATGCTGAAGCAAAAATTGTTACACTAATGTGAGTCTATATGTATGTACAAAAATATTTCAGGCAATTGTATTATAGACTCTCACAGACTCACTATCTAATGTGAGTCTATATGTACGTACAAGAAATATTTCAGGCAATTGTATTGAGAGGGTAATGAGATATAATTTTTTTTTTTTTTTCAGATGGAGTCTCGCTCTGCCGCCCAGGCTGGAGTGTAGTGGCGCGATCTCAGTTCACTGCAAGCTCCGCCTCCTGGGTTTACGCCATTCTCCTGCCTCAGCCTCCCAAGTAGCTGGGACTACAGGCGCCCACCACCTCGCCCGGCTAGTTTTTTTTATTTTTTAGTAGAGACGGGGTTTCACCGTGTTAGCCAGGATGGTCTCGATCTTCTGACCTCGTGATCCGCCCGTCTCAGCCTCCCAAAGTGCTAGGATTACAGGCTTGAGCCACCGCGTCTGGCCGAGATATAAATTTTAAGTTTCCTACACTTCACATGAATTGATAAAGTTGATAAAATTTTATACACACACACACATACACTAGAGTAACCATTAAACAACCACTAGAAAAGAGAGATCATTAAAAATATTTATAAATAAAAATGAAACTCCTAAAAAGATTCAAATAACTCCCAAGAAGAAAGGAAAAAGGAAAAAGAAAAACAAGTGAGAACAAACAAAATACAAGAAATAAAGTGGGAGACTTAAGCTCCTACAGATAATTAATTATATAATGTAAATGGTATAAATACACCAACTAAAAGACAGAGATTACCAGAGTGAATTTAAAGGCAGACCCAAAAATATGCTCTCCATCTGAAACTTACTAAAAATATAAAGATACAAGACTGTTGAGTATAAAAAGATGGAAAAAGATCTACCAAGTAGACATAAGAAAGCAGGAGTGGCTGTATTAATATCAGGTAAAATAAGCTTCAAAAGAAAAGAAATTACCAGAGACAAAGAGGCACAATACTTAATGATAAAAAAATTAATCCATCAGGAAGACAAAACAATCGTAAAGGTGTATATACCAAACAACAAAGCTGCAAAATATGTGATGCAAAACTGATATAACTGAAAAAATGAAAGAAAGGCCATAAACATAGTTGGAGACATCAACAAGCCTCACAAAGTTAGAAAGAACTAGACATATAATCAACAAAGATACAAAAGAACTCAACAATATCAACCACCAGGACATAGCTGACATTTAAAGAACACTCCAGCCAAAACCAGCAAATACATGCCTGCACAACTTATTCCAAGATAGACCATGTTCTGTACTTTAAAATAAAAATCAATGATTTTAAAATGATTGAAATAATACTCAATATATTATTTGACCAGAATGGAAACAACAGAAACATACCAGACAAGGCAAAGATTTGAAATCTAAACAAGAGACTTCTAAGTAATCCATGAAACAAAAAGGACATCTCAAGAGAGATTAAATGCATGCAAACACACATACTCTCTAAACTGAAAAACATATGAAAATAAGACATATCAAAATTTTTAGAATAGAGGAAAAGTAGTGCTATACGGACATATAGCAATAAGTGCATTTTCTTGAAAATAGTAAAAGTCTCAAATCAATAATATAAGCACAAAACCTAGAAACTGACAAGCATAACAAAACTAAATAAAGCAGAAAGAAGGAAATAATAAAGAGCACAAATCAATAACATTAAAAACAGCAAAATAATAAAACAATGAAACAAAGATCTGGACCTTAAAAAACAAAACAAAAGAAAACTGCCTCTAACAAGCCTGACAAAGAGAAAAATAGAAACAAATTACAGGCACACCTTGGAGATATTGCAGGTTCAGTACTAGGCCACCACAATACAGTGCATATTGCAACAAAGTAAGTCACACAACTTTTCAGTTTTCCAGTACATATATAAAGTTATGTTTATGCTATACTACAGCCTAATAAATGTGCAACAGAATTATGTTTTTAAAATGTACATACCTTAATTTTAAAAGATCTTATTGCGAAAAATGCTAATGACCATGTAAACCTTCATTGAGATGTAAAGTTTTTGTTAGCAGAGAGTCCTACTTTGATGCTGATAGCCGCTGACTCACCAATGGTGGTGGTTGCAACAGAAAGACAACAGTGAAGTTGCCCCACAGGTTGACTCTTCCTTTGACAAAAGATTTCTCTATAGCATGCAATTCCATTCAACAGCATTTTGTTCACAGTAGAATTTTTTCAAAATTGGAAGAGTCAATCCTCACAGATCCTGCCACTGTTTTATCAGGTAAGTTTGTGTCATATTCTAAATCCTTTGTTGTCATTCTAATAATGTTTACAGCATCTTCACCAGGAGTAGATTCCACCTCAAGAAACCCCTTTCTTTGATTATTCATAAGAAAAACTTCCTCATCTGTGAATACTTTATCATGAGATTGCAACAATTCAGTCACATCTTCAGGCTCTCCTTCTAATTCTAGTTCTCTTGCTATTTTTACCACATCTGCCACTACTTTCCACCACTGAAGTCATAAACCCCTCAAACTGATCCATAAAGGGTCAAATAAACTTCTCAAGTTTTATTAATGCTGATATTTTGAACTCCCTCCATGAATCATGAATGTTCTGAATGGCATCTAGAATGGTAAGTCCTTTCCAAAATGTTTTCAAATTACTTTGCCCAGGTCTATCACGGCAATCCCTATCTATTATGGCAGCTACAGCCTGACAAAATGTATTTCTTAAATACTAAGACTTGAAACTCAAAATTACTCCCTAATCCATAGGCTGCAGAATGGATGCTGTGTTAGCAGCCATGATAACAACATTATTCTCTTTGTACATTTTCATCAGAGCTCTTGGCTCACTATCAGTGAGCAGTAGTATTTTTTTTAATCTATTTTTCTGAGCAGTAGGTCTCAACAGTGGACTTAAAATATTTAGTAAATCATGCTGTAAACAGATGTATTGTGATTTAGCTTTGTTGTTTCATTTATAGAGCATTGGAAGAGTAAATTGAGCATAATTCTTGAGGGACCTATGATTTACAAAATGGTAAATGAGCAATGGCTTCAATTTAAAGTTACCAGCTGCATTAGCCACTAACTCATGAGTCAGCCTGCCCTTTGAAGCTTTGAAGCCAGGCATTGACATCTCATCTCTAGCTATGACAGTCCTAGATGGCATCTTCTTCCAACAGAAGGTTATTTCATCTATACTGATAACCTGTTGTTGAGTGTAGCCACTGAAGATTCATCAGTGATTTTAGCTAGATTATGGATGGCTTGCTGCAACTTTTAAATCACCACTTGCAGCTTTACCTTGTACTTTATGTTATAGAGAGGACTTATTTCCTCAAACCTCGGGAAGCAACCTGTGCTAGCTTCCAACTTTTCTTGTGCAACTTCTGCATCTCATTTAGTCTTTGTAGGACTGAAGAGAATTCAGGCCTTGCTCTGGATTAGGTTTTGACTTAACAAAATTTTGTGGCTAGTCCAATTTGGCCAGACTGCTAAAATTATCTCTTTATTAGCAATTAAGCTGTTTCACTTTTTTATCATTCATGTGTTATCTGAAACAGTACTTTTACCTGTTTTCAAAAACTTTTAGTTTCCATTCACACCTTGGCTAACTGTTTGTTGCAAGAGGCCTAGCTTTTGACCTGTTTTGACTTGTGACATTCCTTTCTCATTAAATTTGCTCATTTCTAGCTTTTCACTTAAAGTGAGAGATATGCAGCTCTTCGTTTCACTTGAACACTTAGAGGACACTGTAGGGCAAACATTTGGCCTAATTTCAGTATTGATGTGTCTCAGTGAAAAAGAAAACCCATAGAGAGAGAAAGAGATGGGAAATGGTCATTAAGTGGAACAAACAGAACACACACAACATGTATTGATTAAGTTCAACATCTTCTATGGATGTGGTTCATGGTAGGCCAAAACAATTGTATGAGTAACATCAAACATCAATGATCAGAAATCACCATCACAGACACAGTAATTATTAAAAAGTTTAAAACATTGTAAGAATTACCAAAATGTGACACAGAGACAAAATGAAAACATGCTGTTGAAAAAAATAGCACTGACAGACTTGCTTGATGTAGGATTGTTATAAACTTTTGATATGTAAAAAACACAATCTTTGAGTAGAGTCAAAATGTAAAGCCCAATAAAATGAAGTACACCTGTTCCAACATCAGGAAAGAAACAGGAGAGATTTCACTACAGACTCTGTAGGAATCAAAACGATAGTAAGGAAATACTACAAACCACTCTACACACATCAGTTTGTTAACCTAAGAGGCACAGGCAATTCCTCAAAAGAAAAACAGACTACCAAAACTCACCAATGTGAAATTGGTAATTTGAACAGACCTACGACTATTAAGATAATTGAATTTGTAATTTAAAAACTCCTCCAAAAACTGTCTAGGCAAAAATTCTTTCACTGGAAAATCCCAACAAATACTTACAAAATTTACACCAATTCTAAACCATCTCTATCAGAAAATAAAAGGAGAGAATATCCAAATATTATGAAGGGAATGTTACCCAGATGCAAAAAGCAAACAAAGAAAGTATAATAAAACAAAACCCACAGACAAATATTTCTTATGTGAATATATATCCAAAAGATCCTTAACAAAATATTGGTAAAAGAACTCAGAATTACATATAAAAATAACTATACATCATGACTAAATGGTGCTTATTCCACATATGCAAGGATGGTTCAATGTTCGAAAATCAATCAATGTAAAACACCATTTTAACAGGTTGAAGAAACACAATCACATGATTATAGAATCAAAGCAGGAAAGCATTTCACAAAATTCAACCAACTCATGATAAAAAAAGATGAGAAGAAAAAGGAAATTCCTCTACTTGGTAAAAAATAGCATTGTTTAAAAATCTACTAACATAATTCTTAATGGTAAAAAGACTGAAAGCTTTCCCCAAAGACCAGGAACAAAAAAAAGATATATGCTTTCACTACTATTATTCAATGAAGTAAATAATATTTAGCAAATGCAGTCAGACAATAAAAGGAAATAGTAAGCATACAGACTGGAAAGAAGGAGATAAACTGTCCCTATTTGCAATGGCACATTTGTCAACATAGAAAATCCCAAGGAACCTAGAAAAAACTCTTTAGAACTAATAAGGGAGTTCTTCAAGGCCACGGGATACAAGATTGATATATGAAAATCAATTGTATTTTTACATATCAGCCATAGACACGTGAATCTTTCAATTAAAATATAACACCACTTATCATTGCTCAAAAGAAAATGAAATAGGTAGGTGTACATCTACAAAACGTGTAGAGCTTGCATGCTGAAAACTACAAAATGTCGGTGAAAGGTATCAAAGATCTAATAAATAAACAAACATACAGAATTAACAGATTGTTAGACTCAACATTGTAAAAATATTAATTCTCCCCAAATTAATAACAAAAGCTTAGCTTGTTACCCATCAAAATCACAGTAAGTATTTTTAGTATACGTAGACAATATTATTCTACAACTTACGTGGAAAGGCAAAGGAATTACAATATCTAAAACGATTTTGAAAAAGAATTCAGTGTGAGGCATCAGTCTTCTCAATTTCAAGACATATACAGGTATAATTATTAAGACTGTGTGGTATTAGCCAGAAAGATAAACATATAAATCAGTGGAAACAGAATAGAGAAGCCAGGAATAGACCCCACACAAATATGCCCAACTGATTTTACACATAAGTAAAAAAGCAACTCAACAAATGGTGCTGGAGCAAGTGCATATCCATAGGCAAAAAAAATTAACCTCGACCTATCTCATGCCTTACATAAAAAATAACTCAAAATGGACACTGGACTTAAATATGAAGTGTAAAAACTATAAAAGTTTTAGGAAAAATAGGAGTAAATCTTCTGGAGTAGCACTAGACAAGGAATTTTTATACTTGACACAAAAAGCACCATCCATAAAAGGAAGTATAGATAAACTGTACTTTATCAAAATTTAAAACTTTCACTGTGTGAAAAACCCTGGTAAGAAAGTGAAAGAGGCTATGTAACAAGAACATTTTATAAACAAGGTATCCAAGAAAATACTGGCATGCAGAAAATATAAAGAACCCTCAAATGCAACAACAACAAAAAAAGAAGAAAATGAGAAAAAGGCATAAAGAGACATTTCATTCAACAGGATTTGCAGATGGAAAATACATTCAACATCTTAGGCATTAGGAAAATGTAAATTAAAACCATAATAAGAAC
Organism: Macaca mulatta; assembly: GCF_049350105.2. Classification (NCBI taxonomy): domain Eukaryota; kingdom Metazoa; phylum Chordata; class Mammalia; order Primates; family Cercopithecidae; genus Macaca; species Macaca mulatta. The sequence goes on along the minus strand of NC_133412.1, from coordinate 139,764,154 downwards.
AGACACGGTGGCTCACACCTGTAATTCCAGCACTTTGGGAGGCTGAGGCAGGCGGATCACTTGAGGCCAGGGGTTCGAGACCACAGATGCTGAAACCTCACCTCTACTAAAAACATAAAATTTAGCTGCACATGGTGGTGCACATCTATAATCCCAGTTACTTGGGAGGCTGAGTCACACGCGTCATTGCACTCCAGCCTGGGTGACAGAGCAAGGCTGTCTCAAAAAAACAAAAACAAAAAAATGTAATGAGATATCATCACACATCTATAACAATAGCTACATTTTTTTAAATAGTGACTAAAAATGCTGGTGAAGATGGAAAGAATTGGATCACTCATAGTTCGCTGGTTGGAATGCACAATTTTATAGTCATTCTGCATATATTTTAGCAGTTATTTTAAAAATTAAATAGGCAATTACTATGTCAACTCTGCTACTGCACCCCTGGACATTTATCCCAGAGAAAAGAAAACTGTGTTAATACCCAAAACCTGTATGGGGTTACAGTAGTTTCGTATTTACCCACAATTGGAAGCAACCTAGATTTCCCTTAATCAGTAAATGTTAAACAGACTGTGGCACATCCATACCATGGAATACTTCTCTGTCATACAATGTGGTCAACACCTGATATACAACATGGATAAATAGCTAGATAATTATGCTGACAGAAAAAAGACAACCCCAAAAGATTACATGTGGTGTGATTCCACTTACACAAGTTTCTTGATGTAACAATATTACAGAAATGGAGAACAAATTCGTGTTTACAAGGAGTTCAGGTGGGAGATGGGGAAAGGGAAGTGGGTATTCTACAAACAGGCAAAATGAGGGATCCTTGTGTTGATGAAAATGTCCTATATCTTCACTAGGTCAATGTCAAACTCCTGATTGTGACACTGTACTGTTTTGCAAAATATTATCATTCGATGCAACTGGATAGAGGGTACAGAGGATCTCTCTTTAGAAAATCTTTTAACTACATGTAATTCTACAACTATCTAAAAATTAAAAGTTTAATTAAAAAATCAATTATAATTTTATATACCAGGAACAAACATTGAGAAAATAAAATTTAGGAAGATAATTCAAATGACTATGGAACAAGATGGCTGACTAAATGCAGCCAGAAAGTGCCTCTCCCACTTCACTGAACCCAAAATATCCAGTAAACCATCACGCTTTCTTTTTAAAGAAAACACTGAAAGTTGATAGAAAGGTATGACTGACACTGAGGTAGAAGAGGGAGGATGCTGGGAACCCTGCATAACATTGCCGAGTACCAGGACCAGCTCCCAGCCCTAAACAGTTCCTAAGAAAGGTGTGAGTGAAGGAACTGCGGAGAAACACACTGGCATCCTAGCTACCTCTGGGATCCCATGACCCCCACAGACAGCTGAATTGACAGGGAGAACTGCCCAGAGAATAGGCAGAGGCAGAGGTCAAGCTTGCATGGAATGCAGGAGGTTGTGAGTATAGGGCAGCTGCAGCAAAACATAACCACAGGCACCCATTTCCAAAGGCTCTTCATATAGCTCCGAGTGGCTCTACCTCCTACTGACTGCTGGGATGGGAGAAAGGAGGGCTGCCTTTCCTGCATTACAAGAGGAATCTGTCTGATCTGTATGCTCCTCTGTCTGCCAACCACTCCCAAGGCCCCTGCATGACCACAATTGCCCCACCTAATTGCTTTGCTGGCATCCTGGGAAATGCAGACTGTTAGGCCAAGAACGTTACACTATGAAGGATTCAATAGCTCTCAGTCAATATGTGGCAAATAATATTAAGGTATAGCTTTAGAATATTAAAACAAAATTCATAATTTGCAGGATAACCAAATTCCTAGTTTAAAAACAGAAAAAAACCCACAAAAAACAAAAGAAGCATAAGCATTTAATGTTTCTTTGTTGTGTCACAGAAAAAATATCTGCAGCAGATTCTGAACATGTGGTAGGTTAGATAGAATATTTTATATATATATGATATATCAAATATATATAAAACATACACATTTATTTGTACACATGCATTTGTTTAAATTGCACTAAGTTCTATAGTATTACTGAATAATAATTTTCCTCCTTTTCTATATTGACACAGGATACATAAATGCTTATCAATAGGGGAATGAAGTGAACATTTTGCAAATGTCTATATTGTTTATCACTCTCTCTCCCTGGTATCAACCACAATGTCTGGCATGTGATAGGTGTTTAATAAATATTTGTTGAGTGAGTTAATGAATATATCCCATTATAGGCCCCCCTCTATATTGTGAAAGATTCATTCTTTTGAAAGAATGCAAAGAAAGATGGATTTCATTTTTCAGCATTCCCCAACCTTTGGGGCACCAGGGACTAGTTTCATGGAAGACAATGTTTCCATGAACCAGGGGTGGGGGAGTGGTTTCAGGATGATTCAAGCACATTGTATTTATTATGTACTTTATTTCTATTATTACATTGTAATATATTATGAAATAATTATACAACTCACCATAATGTTGAATCAGTGAGAGCCCTGAGCTTGTTTTCCTGCAACTAGATAGTCACATCTCGGGGTGATGGGAGATAGTGACGCCCAAAGTGTGTTGCTTATATTCAGTCTGCTCCATAATCTCATTTTGGTTGCAGTCACTGCAGGAAACCCTGCTTCACAAAGACAGGATGTTGGAAATGGAAGCAGGCTTTTTAGTGCTTTTGTGGCAATCTCAGGATATTCGACCTTGACTTTAATCTAGAACATATGGAGATTTGAAGTTGTCTCAAACATACTTTTAAGGCCACCATAATTTGTGAAGTCAAGCAGTGGATCCACTTCGAGCAAGGACAAAGGCAATTCACCTGACTTATTCAGGAATGGGTCACAAATCCATTCCTTCCAGTTTGGGAGTCTTTTGTGGTTTGGAGGTAATACTCAACTCTTCTGAAAGCCAGGATAGGTGATCATACACTAGCTGGGAGAAAGGCAGCCCTGGCTCAGTCTCTCAAAATCTCTGCTAATGTTTGAAACATGTCAGAAATACCAATGTTCCTTCATCACCTCCACAATTCCAGTTTGGTTTTGAATGGAGCCATTTTATCTGCCGACATGAACACAGTTGCTGTTCTCCCCTGAAGTGACAGATCGAGTTCTCTGAGCAGGTTGAATAGGTCACACAAGTAAGCAAGTTTTGGGACCCATTCTGTGTCACTGAAATGTGCTGCCAGTAGTGATTGTTTTTCTAAAAGAAAAGAACTGTTGTCCTAAAAGAAATCTCTGAAACGGCTCTTGAAACTCAAACTCTGGCCAGTGATCTACCTTTAGAAAACCATCTCACTCCTGTGTATAAGAGAAGATGCTCTGTGTCCATCTCCTCACAGAGCTGCATGAACAGATGTGAGTTAAGGGCATGTATTTTAACGTGGTTGATAATTTTAATCACATCCTGTGAAACGCTGTTAAGTTCAGGTGACATTTTTTGGCTAGCCAGCATTTCTCTATGGATAACAGGGTGTGCAGACTCACATTCAGAAGTGACCTCTTTGACCCGAGTAGTGAAACCAAAAAGCTGTCAAGTAATAGTAGCCGCTCCATCTGTGCATATGCTGACAGAAAATGACCAATTCACTTTTCCTGATATGTAAACATTTAAAGACTTGAATAGTTCTGCAGTTGTGGTGTTGGTTGGCAACAAAAGCACACATAACATTTCCTCATGTACATCCTCCTGAAAAATATATCACAGAAAAACAAGCATTGTTCCCTTGTTGTCAACACTGGTAGACCCATCAACCTGGATTGCATACCACAGTGATTCATTAATCCTCTCTAACAGTTGTGCCTCCATGTACTCTCCTATCTCACTGATTCATCTAGTTACAGTGCTAGCTGAAAGAGGAACATACGACACCTTTTGAATTGCAGCTTCTCCTAAAAGTTCATGAAATATGTCCTTAGCAGCAGGCAGGATCAACTCTTCATGTAAAGGGCTTCTTAGCTTTAGCAATGCGGTTAGCCAGTGAGCATGATAGTCTCAGTGGAAACACATTTGATGAAACAGTGGCCTTTAGTAATTGCTTCTGTTCTTCATGTTCATGTTCTTTTCTTTTGAAAAACTCCAAAGGCTTGTCTTTTAATGCAGGGCATGTAGTCTCCATGTGGTGAAGTAGTTTTGAAGGTTTCATGGTTTTGGACAGCCAGTCACTACATATTACACAAAGAAGGCTCAGAGAATGTGAATCACCTATTGCAATGAACCCGTAACTTACGTAGGACTCTTGGTATTTTCTTTTATATGCAGCTTTTTGAGGAGGGCGGAGCAAGATGGCCGAATTGGAATAGCTCCAGTCTCCAGCTCCCAGACCAAGCTACACAGAAGATGGGTGATTTCTGCATTTTCAACTGAGGTACCGGGTTCATCTCACTAGGGACTGCCGGACAATCAGTGCTGCTCAGCTGCTGCAGCCCGACCAGCGAGAGCTGAAGCAGGGCGAGGCATCGCCTCACCTGGGAAGCGCAAGGGGGAAGGGAATCCCTTTTCCTAGCCAGGGGAACTGAGACACACAACACCTGGAAAATCGAGTAACTCACACCCCAATACTGTGCTTTACCAAGGGTCTTAGCAAACGGCACACCAGGAGATTATATCCTATACCTGGCCCAGAGGGTCCCCGCCCACGGAGCCTCCCTCATTACTAGCACAGCAGTCTGCAACCTAACTGCAAGGCAGCAGCAAGGCTGGGGGAGGGGCGCCCGCCATTGCTGAGGCTTAAGTAGGTAAACAAAGCCACTGGGAAGCTCGAACTGGGTGGAGCCCACAGCAGCTCAAGGAGGCCTGCCTGTCTCTGTAAACTGCACCTCTGGGGACAGGGCACAGCTAAATAAAAAGCAGCAGAAACCTCTGCAGATGCAAACGACCCTGTCTGACAGCTTTGAAGAGAGCAGTGGATCTCCCAACACGGAGGCTGAGATCTGAGAACAGTAGCCTAACTGAGAGACATCCCCCACTAGGTGCAGGCCGACACCCCACACCTCACGTGGCAGGGTACACCCCGGAGACGAAGCTTCCAAAGCAAGAATAAGACAGGTACACTCGCTGTTCAGCAATATTCTATCTTCTGCAGCCTCTGCTGCTGATACCCAGGCAAACAGGGTCTGGAGTGGACCTCAAGCAATCTCCAACAGATAGAAGGAAAACTAACAAACAGGAAGGACACCCACACCAAAACCCCATCAGTATGTCACCATCATCAAAGACCAAAGGCAGATAAAACCACAAAGATTGGGAAGAAGCAGGGCAGAAAAGCTGGAAATTCAAAAAATAAGAGCACCTCTCCCCCACCAAAGGAACGCAGTTCATCGCCAGCAACGGATCAAAGCTGGACAGAGAGTGACTTTGACGAGTTGAGAGAAGGAGCCTTCAGTCCATCAAACTTCTCAGAGCTAAAGGAGGAATTAAGTATCCAGCACAAAGAAACTAAAAATCTTGAAAAAAAATGGAAGAATGGATAACTAGAATAATCAATGCAGAGAAGGCCATAAACGAACTGACAGAGATAAAAACCATGACACCAGAAATATGTGACAAATACACAAGCTTCAGTAACCGACTCGATCAACTGGAAGAAAGAGTATCAGCGACTGAGGATCAAATGAATGAAACGAAGAGAGAAGAGAAGTCTAAAGAAAAAAGAGGAAAAAGAAATGAACAAAGCCTTCAGGAAGTATGGGTTTATGTGAAAAGACCAAATCTACGTCTGATTGGGGTGTCTGAAAGTGAGGGGGAAAATGGAATCAAGTTGGAAAACACTCTTCAGGATATCATCCAGGAGAACTTCCCCAACTTAGTAAGGCAGGCCAACATTCACATTCAGGAAATACAGAGAACGCCACAAAGATACTCCTCGAGAAGAGCAACTCCAAGACACATAATTGTCAGATTCACCAAAGTTGAAATGAAAGAAAAACTGTTAAGGGGAGCCAGAGAGAAAGGTCGGGTTACCCACAAAGGGAAGCCCATCAAACTAACAGCATATCTCTCAGCAGAAACTCTCCAAGCCAGAAGAGAGTGGGGGCCAATATTCAACATTCTGAAAGAAAAGAATTTTAAACCCAGAAGTTCATATCCAGCCAAACTAAGTTTCATAAGTGAAGGAGAAATGAAATCCTTCACAGACAAGCAAATGCTTAGAGATTTTGTCACCACCAGGCCTGCCCAACAAGAGATCCTGAAGGAAGCACTAAACATGAAAAGGAACAACCTGTACCAGCCATTGCAAAAACATGCCAAAATGTAAAGACCATCGATGCTAGGAAGAAACTGCATCAACTAATGAGCAAAATAACCAGCTAATATCATAATGACAGGATCAAGTTCACACATAACAATATTAACCTTAAATGTAAATGGACTAAATGGTCCAATTAAAAGACACAGACTGGCAAATTGGATAAAGAGTCTAGACCCATCAGTTTGCTGTATTCAGGAGACCCATCTCACATACAGAGACACACATAGGCTCAAAATAAAGGGATGGAGGAAGATCTACCAAGAAAACGGAGAACAAAAAAAAAGCAGGGGTTGCAATCCTAGTCTCTGATAAAACAGACTTTAAACCATCAAAGATCAAAAGAGACAAAGAAGGCCATTACATAATGGTAAAGGGATCAATTCATCAGGAAGAGCTAACTATCCTAAATATATATGCACCCAAAACAGGAGCACCCAGATTCATAAAGCAAGTCCTTAGAGACTTACAAAGAGACTTAGACTCCCATACAATAATAACGGGAGACTTTAACACCCCACTGTCAACATTAGACAGATCAACGAGACAGGAAGTTAACAAGGATATCCAGGAATTGAACTCAACTCTGCATCAAGCGGACCTAATAGACATCTACAGAACTCTCCACCCCAAATCAACAGAATATACATTCTTCTCATCACCACATCGCACTTATTCCAAAATTGACCACATAGTTGGAAGCACTCCTCAGCAAATGTAAAAGAACAGAAATTATAACAAACTGTCTCTCAGACCACAGTGCAATCAAACTAGAACTCAGGACTAAGAAACTCAATCAGAACCGCTCAACTACATGGAAACTGAACAACCTGCTCCTGAATGACTACTGGGTACATAAAGAAATGAAGGCAGAAATAAACATGTTCTTTGAAACCAATGAGAATAAAGACACAACATACCAGAATCTCTGGGACACATTTAAAGCAGTGTGTGGAGGGAAATTTATAGCACTAAATGCCCACAAGAGAAAGCTGGAAAGATCTAAAATTGACACTCTAACATCACCATTAAAAGAACTAGACAAGCAAGAGCAAACACATTCAAAAGCTAGCAGAAGGCAAGAAATAACTAAGATCAGAGCAGAACCGAAGGAGATAGAGACACAAAAACCCCTCCAAAAAATCAATGAATCCAGGAGCTGGTTTTTTGAAAAGATCAACAAAATTGATAGACCGCTAGCAAGACTAATAAAGAAGAAAAGAGAGAAGAATCAAATAGATGCAATAAAAAATGATAAAGGAGATATCACCACCGACCCCACAGAAATACAAACTACCATCAGAAAATACTATAAACACCTCTACGCAAATAAACTAGAAAATCGAGAAGAAATGGATAATTTCCTGAACACTTACACTCTCCCAAGTCTAAACCAGGAAGAAGTTGAATCCCTGAATAGACCAATAGCAGGCTCTGAAATTGAGACAATAATTAATAGCCTACCAACCAAAAAAAGTCCAGGACCAGACGGATTCACAGCCGAATTCTACCAGAGGTACAAGGAGGAGCTGGTACCATTCCTTCTGAAACTATTCCAATCAACAGAAAAAGAGGGAATCCTCCCTAACTCATTTTATGAGGCCACTATGATCCTGATACCAAAGCCTGACAGAGACACAACAAAAAAAGAGAATTTTAGACAAATATCCCTGATGAACATCGATGCAAAAATCCTCAATAAAATAGTGGCAAACTGAATCCAGCAGCACATCACAAAGCTTATCCACCATGATCAAGTGGGCTTCATCCCTGGGATGCAAGGCTGGTTCAACATACGCAAATCAATGAACGTAATCCAGCATATAAACAGAACCAAAGACAAAAACCACATGATTATCTCAATAGAGGCAGAAAAGGCCTTTGACAAAATGCAACAGCCCTTCATGCTAAAAACTCTCAGTAAGTTCGGTATTCGGTATTGATGGATCGTATCTCAAAATAGTAAGAGCTATTTATGACAAACCCACAGCCAATATCATACTGAATGGGCAAAAACTGGAAAAATTCCCTTTGAAAACTGGCACAAGACAGGGATGCCCTCTCTCACCACTCCTATTCAACATAGTATTGGAAGTTCTGGCCAGGGCAATCAGGCAAGAGAAAGAAATCAAGGGTATTCAGTTAGGAAAAGAAGAAGTCACATTGTCCCTGTTTGCAGATGACATGATTGTATATTTAGAAAACCCCATCATCTCAGCCCAAAATCTCCTTCAGCTGATAAGCAACTTCAGCAAAGTCTCAGGATATAAAATCAATGTGCAAAAATCACAAGCATTCTTATGCACCAGTGACAACAAACAGAGAGCCAAATCATGAATGAACTCCCATTTACAATTGCTTCAAAGAGAATAAAATACCTAGGAATCCAACTTACACGGGATGTAAAGGACCTCTTCAAGGAGAACTACAAACCACTGCTCAATGAAATAAAAGAGGACACAAACAAATGGAAGAACATAGTATGCTCATGGATAGGAAGAATCAATATCATGAAAATGGCCATACTGCCCAAGGTGATTTATAGATTCAATGCCATCCCCATTAAGCTACCAATAACTTTCTTCACAGAACTGGAAAAAACTACTTTAAAGTTCATATGGAATCAAAAAATAGCAAAGACTTGGAATCAACCCAAATGTCCATCAGTGACAGACTGGATTAAGAAAATGTGGCACATACAGACCATGGAATACTATGCAGCCATAAAAAAGGATGAGTTCGTGTCCTTTGTAGGGACACAGATGCAGCTGGAAACCATCATTCTCAGCAAACTCTCGCAAGAGCAGAAAACCAAACACCGCATGTTCTCACTCATAGGTGGAAACTGAAAAATGAGATCACTTGGACTCGGGAAGGGGAACATCACACACTGGGGCCTATTATGTGGAGGGGGGAGGGGGGAGGGATGGCATTGGGAGTTATATCTGATGTAAATTATGAGTTGATGGGTGCAGCACACCAAAATGGCACAAGTATACATATGTAACAAACCTGCATGTTGTGCACATGTACCCTAGAAATTAAAGTATAATTTTAAAAAAAGCAAAAAAGAGAATGAATAAATAAATAAATAAATAAATGCAGCTTTTTGTTGTTGTTGTTGTTGTTGTTGGCAGTCTTAGAGTCTTCTGCTATCTCATCATTGGGTCTTTCTCCCTTCAAAGAAGCTCTCCCGTGATGTTTGGCTTTTAATTGTTTTGGGTAGAGTTAGCTTGTGGGTTTACCAAAACTGTGAGTGAGACAAGTGTGTAATGCAGGAAAGAGGAGCAGATGAAAGTGGTAAATAAAATAAGCAGGCCACACGTGAACTAAAATAAGTGTTGGATTCCGACTTAAAGTGTACCACCAGATGCAGCTGTACAATTGAAGTATATCACCCCACCTGCCACTATAAAGCCTGACGTCAGATGCAGCCTGTTGCCTGTCACTCACTGATTGGGTTTTGAAATGAGTCTGCAAGTAATTGATTTATTATAGTCTCTGTGCAGTCAAACCTCCCTGCTAATGTTAATCTGTATTTGCAGCTGCTCCCCAGCGCTAGCATCATTGCCTCAGCTCCACTTCAAATCATCAGGCATTATATTCTCATAAGGAGTGCTCAACCTAGATCTCTCACATGTGCAGTTCACGATAGGGTTCATGGCCCAATAAGAATCTAATGCTGCTGCTGATCTAACAGAAGGCAGGGCTCAGGTGCTAATGTGAGCAATGGGGAGTGGCTGTAAATACAGAGGAAGCTTCACTTGCTCATCTGCCACTCACCTCTTCCTGTGCAGCCCAGTTCTCAACAGGTCACAGACTGCTACTGGTCCATGGTCTGGGGGTCGGGGACCCCTGCTTTTTTTTTTTTTTTTTTTTTTTTTTTGAGAGACGGAGTCTCACTCTATTGCCCAGGCTGGGGTGCAGTGGCACAATCTCGGCTCACTGCAACCTCCACCTCCCGGGTTCAAGCGATTCTCCTGCCTCAGCCTCCCGAGTAGCTGGGACCACAGACGCACGCTGCCATGCCCCACTAATTTCTTTTGTATTTTAGTAGAGAAAGGGTTTCACCATGTTGCCCAGGCTGGTCTCAAACTCCTAAGCTCAGGTAATCCGCCGGCCTCGGCCTCCCAAAGTGCTAGAATTACAGGCATGAGCCACCACACCCAGCCAACCCTGATTTTTATATTAACTGTATTACCAAATATATTTTCATTGTAAAGTTTAGGGATAAGATCAAACAAAACCCTCTGAATCGGAACAGTTATCCCTCAATCTCCGGGTTTGTCTCAGTATTGGGGATTTCTCCTGAGTCTCCTCAGGTGAACATTAACTTACCTGTTAGGGAACAGGCAACAACTAAAGCATTTTTATGTAATGAGTAACTAAAATTATGATACTTTGTTTTTAAGCTCACTTTAATGGTTTTCATTTATTTTGGTATTTAATCACCTTCTACCATGTATTATTTATTGAGTGTTTCTTATACAGTCATGCATTGCTTAACAACAGGAATATGTTCTCAGAAATACAACATTAGGTGATTTCATCATTGCGCGAACATCACAGTCTATTCTTACACAAATCTAAATAGTATAGACTACTACACACCTAGGCTATACAGTAGCCTAGTGATCCCAGGCTACAAGCCTATAGAAGATGTTACTGTAGGCAACTGTAACACAGTGTTAAATACCTATCTAAACATAGAAAACACAGTAAATATACTGTATTATAATCTTCTACAACTACCTTTGTATATGTGGTCCATCACTGATTGAAATATGCAGCATCTGACTGTAAATTACCACTGGTGGTATTTTCTTATAGCAGCACAAAGATATTATATAAATAAAATGTATAATTATATTTTTACTAGTGCAAAGAAATCCATAAGGACTAATACATGTACAGTGACTTACAGTAATATTCAGGGCTTTTTTGACTAACATTATTTCATATTTTCAAGAGGAAATATTGTAATCTTTATAAATAAAATTCATTCCTGAATATGTGTCTTTTTAAAAAAAGTCTACCCCACTGGGCATAGTAGTAAACCAGAGTTAAAGCACTACAGAAAATCTCCGAGTGAACATAGTTAAAAACTTTGCTCCACAAAATTCGGCCATTTCCAATTCCAGATAAAGCTTATCTCCAAAACACACTTCAGTTATTTGACTCAAAAATCAACTGATTTATATACATAATATCCAACTGATTCCTAGCTTTCTGACACCACATTATGAATAGCTCCACTGTGGTATAACTGAGAAAATACAGGTAATAGCAACTTCCTTTGAATTTGCAAGCTGATTGCCTTTGCGAGTGGATCTTTAAACGAGTCCAGCAATCTGTTTTAATATTTGAATATTTTTAAAACATTTATTTTCCATTTAATATGCACATACATATTTCACAAAATACAGTAGTCTCCCTTATCTGTGGTTTCTCTTTTTTTTTTTTTTTTTTTTGAGACGGAGTCTCGCTCTGTAGCCCAGGCTAGAGTGCAGTGGCCGGATCTCAGCTCACTGCAAGCTCCGCCTCCCGGGTTCACGCCATTCTCCGGCCTCAGCCTCCCGAGTAGCTGGGACTACAGGCGCTGCTACCTCGCCCGGCTATTTCTTGTATTTCTTAGTAGAGATGGGGTTTCACCGTGTTAGCCAGGATGGTCTCGATCTCCTGACCTCGTGATCCGTCCATCTAGGCCTCCCAAAGTGCTGGGATTACAGGCTTGAGCCACCGCGCCCGGCCATCTGTGGTTTCTCTTTACAGAGTTTCAGTTACTTATGGTCAACTGAGGTCCAAAACTAGGTGAGTACAGTACAATAGAATGTTATGAAAGAGGGTGACGGAGAACACATTCACATAACTTATATTGTTATAATTATTCTATTTTATTATTTGTTATTGTTAATCTCATACTATGCCTAACTTATAAGTTAAACTTTATCATAGGTAGGTATATAAATGAAAAAACAAGATATATACAGGGTTCAGTAACATCTGTGATTTCAGGGATCGACTAGGGTTCTCGGAACGTATCCCTTGCAGAAAAGGAGGGACTACTTTATTTTGAGTTGCTATATATTCGATAATAAACATCTCACTGATATTTAGTCTTATAAAATTTATACATCCTTAATACAATGAAAGAAGCATACCTAACTGTGAGAATCATGTGGGCATTTAATGTACATTCTTAAATCTTTTTTTAAAGGATTTTAAATTTTATCTTAAGCACACTAGATGGCTTTAAAGGGTTGGCATGATCTGATTTATGTATTTTTAATTCTACCTATACAATTTATTTTATTTTTAAAATTAGAAAACATTTGGCTGGGTGTGGTTGGCTTATGCCTGTAATCCCAGAACTCTGGGGGGCCAAGGCAGGAAGATGACTGAGACCAGCCTGGGCAACATACTGAGACCCTGATTTAAAAGAAAATACTAAAAAAAATAAAATAAAATAAAATAAAAAATAAAATAAAGCCAGATATGGTGGCATGTGCCTGTGGTCCCAGTTGCTTGGGAGGCTGAGGAAGGAGGATTACTTCAGCCTGGGAGGTCAAGGCTACAGTGAGACATGATAGAGTCACTGCACTCCAGTCTGGGTGACAGAGTGAGACTGTGTCTCTGTAAAAATAAAATTTAAAAAATAATTGTGGTAAAACACACACAAAATAAGATTCACCACCTTAATGCCTCTTAAGAATACAGTTTGGTACTGTTAAATACAATTACCCTGTTGTGCAACCAAACACCATCTTGTAAAACTGAAACTCTGTACCCATTAAACAACAACTCCCCATTTCCTCCGCCACTGAACTCCTAGCAACCACCATTCTACTTCCTGTTTTTATGAACTGACAATAATAAATATTTCATGTAAGTAGAATTATACAATATTTGTCTTCTTCTGGCTGGCTTATTTCGTTTAGAATAAGGCCCTCAAGATATATATTATTTTATCTATTAATATATATCTTATCTAAGATATATATTATCAAGATATTATATATTTTATCTATTAATATATTGTTTTGTCTATTTTATATATATATTGTTTTATTTATTCATTCTTTCCACCTTTTGGCTATTCTGAATAACACCGCTATGAACATGGGCATATCAGTATCTCTTTGAGACCCTACCTTCAATTCTTGGAATTGTACAATCATAAATTCTATTTTTAACTTTTTGAGGAACAATTATACTATTTTTCATAATAGATGTACCATTTTACATCCCCACCAACAATACCCAAAGTTCCAATTTCTATATATCCTCACAAACATTTGTTATTTCAGGATTCTTCTTGTTTTCTTTTTTTACAGCAGCCATTCTTATGTGTGTGAGGTAATATCTCACCGTGGTTTTGATTTGCATTTGTCTAATGATTAGAGATGTTGAGCATCTTTTCAAATACTTGTTGGTCATTGTGTATCTTCTTTGTATAATATAAATGTGTATTCAAGTCCTTGCCCAATTTTAATCTAGTTTTTTTTGTTGTTGTTGCTGTTGAATTCTTTTTAATCTTTTGTGACTAAATTATAACTCTTTAAATGATGAGGTTCTAATCATAGGTAAAGCTGTTATTGGTTGGTTGGTTTTCAAATCATATGAGAAGTAACCTGGAGCAATGGCAAAAGCATTGTATCAGAGAACAGAAGATGTGGTTTCAAATGATAATTATATGACATATTTGTAGAGTGACTGTGTACACACATTTTAACCTCTGGTCATCAGGCCCCTCGTAAAAACAATGGGACAATTATATCTCCCCTATGAGATCATAGGGTTATTCTGAGTATCTAATGAGAGATATAATTGTAAAACATTACAAAATTGTTATAAATAAATGATGCATATAAAATCAGTTTAAATAACTTTCAAAAAAAAATTTTTTTTTTTTTTTAAATGGAGTCTCACTGTGTCGCCCAGGCTGGAGTGTTATGGCATGATCTTGGCTCATTGCAACCTCTGCCTCCCAGGTTCAAGCAATTCTTGTGCCTCAGCCTCCCAAATAGCTGGGATTACAGGCGCCCACCACCACAGCCAGCTAATTTTTTGTATTTTTAGTAGAGGCGGGATTTCGCCTTGCTGGTCAGGCTGGTCTTCCTAAATATTCAGGAATTTCCAAGGAGCAATTAAAAATTACGAGTACAATTTAAAAATGCACTTCATTACATACAAATAAACTACTGCAAAAAGCTATAGAACAACCTACCACACTCCCTTCGGATGGCCCATGAATTACTTTTTCCTATATATTGAAAAAGAAAAGATAAACATAAACAGACTTCCAAACATGAAATAGTATGGTAAACAACATTTACATGCCTTACTATAAAATTTAAATTAGTATTTTAAATATGTAATTATAAAAGAATTTACCTAAAAATTATTACTATTTAAATATAATCATTAGCTTATTCAAAACTTTGAAAAACTTGTAAAAAATCCCAGATTTGTTTACTTAGTGACTGAATTTTAACTTTGAAAATCTCCTTATCAGTCTTTTACTAGCACAGCGGTTAAGGACAAAGACTAGGTAATCTGGATTTAATTCTGGCACATACATTTAATAGATGTGTGACCTTCAGCAAGTTAGTTAACCTCTGGTCTGAGACTGTCTTTCTCATGTTTAAAATTAAGCTAACAACCACACCTCTCTCAGAGTTGTTTCATACATTAAATAAGTCAACAAAGTGCTTAAAATACTGATTGACATGTTATAACCATTTGCTGTTATTATTTCTATAACTATGTTTATTACTATTTTTCCTGCTTTGACATTATGATAAATTCCCTTAAAAGGATAGAAGGAAATGTGAAACATCTTTGGTGGTGGGTGGCACAGTTAAAGGTTTATCTAATTTCATCAAGGCAATCAGAGAAGATACTAATGTGGGTAGAGAATAAAATTAGTCTTACAAAGCATCATCAGTCTCTAAAAAAGTATACTAAACCACTGGTTTACGTTGTAATTTAGACATACTTAAAGAGAAATTTGAGAAGAATGTCTGCAGTATACAGATCATTTACAATCTTAATATAACTTGTAATTACTTGTTCTCAAACTCGAGTTTAACACAAGGTGTTCTGTGAATTTTACAGAACTAATCCCAAATCTAAATAATTAAATAGAGAAATCCAAATGTTAACAAAGAACAGGCAGCTTTAGAAGTAAACTCCAATTAACAGACAAGAAAGCGAAAAACTGATTAATTGAAAAAAGTAATGTAAAGCCCCCAAAGAATTAAGCTATCACTTGTAAATAAATCGCAGTTGGCTGCCTTTGATTATGCATATACTTTTCCTATCTATCTGTTTGGCACAGGTACAAGACTCAAGTAAAGGTGTACATAATCAGTATTATTAAGCTGATCGAAGTAAAACAGGGAATTAACTATAGTTATTATCTACATAAAAAGAAGAAAAAGAATAAAAAGAGTGAAAACACCAATTCCTCAAATACAAATAGAACTTGAAAGCAGTCAGTGTCTAAATCTTTGATTTAAAAAAATAAAATAAAACTCCCCTCATACTTTCTCCCAGTCATTGTTCTACCCACAACAGAAGGAAATACTTACTTCTAACACTATATATTAATTTTGTCTGTTTCTGAACTTCATAAAAATGAATCATACCATAGGATTCCTTTTGTATCTGATGCCTTTGCAGAACATTAAGTTTATGAGATTCATCTATGTTTAAATTTAATTGTATGCTGTTCATTCTCATTGTACAGTATACCATGATATGAATGTACCATGATTTAGCTATCCATTCTACTATAAGTAGACATTTGGATTGTTTCCAACTTAGGCCATTATATATAGTCCTACTATCAACATTCCTGCACATGTCCTTTGGTAAACTTAAGCAAACTTTCCTGTTAGATATACACCTACAACTAAAATTCCTGGGTAACAGATAACATATATGTTCAGGCTTAGTAAACACTCCCAGCTTCCCAAAGTGGTAGTACCAATTTGTATATCAGATATCCAACTACACAACTTCCTTACAAACACTTCGAAATGGCATCTTTTTTACTTAGCCACTCTGGTGGGTGTCTACAAATATTTTGCTGTGGTTTTAATTTGCATTTCCCTAATGATTTTTTATGTTGAGTACCTTTTCATGTTCATATTGACCATATACTATTTGTGAAGTGCCTTTTCAAGTCTTTTATTCATTTTTAAAATTGGGTTATTGAATATGAGTCCTTTGTTGGATATATGTATTACAAGTATCTTCCTTCATTCTATGATTTACCTTTCAGTTTTTAGATTATTTCTAAAGTTCTTATTTTTAATGTGATCCAATGTATCAATTTTTCCGATTATTATTTAAGAAATCCTTGCCTAACCCAAGATCATGAAGATATTCTCCCATGTTTCTATCTAAAAGCTTTATTTTTTAAATCTTTCATATTTGGATCTATGATGTACCTAAAATGGATTTTTATGTATGTCAGTAATCGTATTTTCTATAAGGATATTGAATTGAAAAAAAATTCTTTTCTCCATTATACCTAAAAAAATCAGTCATAAACCAGGTAGTAGCATATATGCAGATCTGTTCCTGGAAGTAATAGTTTTCTTCTACTTCTGTAACAAATTAGCACAAACTTTGCAGCTCAAAACAACACAACTTTACTATTCACAATTTACAAGTCAAAAGTCCAGGTTAGCGCAGCTAATTTTTCTATTCCCAGTTTCAAAAAAAAAAAAAAATCAAAATGTCTGCCTTCTGAGCTCTTACTCCGAAAGATCAGTGAAGATTCTACTTCACAGAGTTCAGTTTCTTCAGTTCCTTTGGTTATAGGATTGAGGTCCCTATTTCCTTGCTAACTTAAGCTAGAGGCTATGTTCAGCAACCAGAGGCCTCTCTCCAGTCTTTTACATAGGCCCTTAAATCTCACCAATAATAGTGCATAGAATCTTTCTCGTGCTTGGAATCGATGACTCCCACTCTGCTGCATCTCTATTCTGCTTTCAGCTAGAAAAACTTCTCTGCTCTTAAGGGTTCATGTGATTAGACTGGGCCCACCCAGATAACCTAAGATAATTTCTCTATCTTAACTGTTTGTAACCTTAACTGTCTTTGCAAAGTTCCTTTTGCCTTATAATGTGACATATTCACAGGTACCACGAACTAGGGCTGGATATCTTTGAAGGCCATTATTCTGCCTACCACACTGGATACTCTCTCCTGTTACACTAGCCTATTCTTGCACCAATGCCATTGTTTTTAATAACTCTACTATTGCGTTACAGAAAATGATGGCAATTGGTACTCTTACAGTTATTTTGTTACTCCTTAAGATTGCCTTGACTATCCATGATCCTTTGAATTGCTAAACAAATTTCAGAAGATAGTCATTTTTTTTACTTAAAAAAAACCCAAAACCTATTTGACATTTTGATAGCACTGAATCTTTATACCTATAGATCTATATCCCCTATTTGGCCAATTTTGGTTAATCTTCCATCTGAACTTCAAAAGAATGTGTACTCTCATATTTTCCAGTGAAATGTTATATAGTTGTAAATTAAGTCACTTATTACTCTTGCTGTAAAAACGTGCTCTACCTCTCTCTCTCTCTCTCTTTTTTTTTTTTTTTTTTTGTCATCTACTTGTTCTATCAGCTATTGATGGTTGGTACTACTGACAGCATCATAAATTCTCCCAGTATGTTTGGGGATTTGTCCAGTTCTTTTGCTTCTATCAATTTTTGCTTTATATACACTATCTCACTATGTGCATGCAGATTCAGGATTGTGAAAACTTCCTGATACAATTACTCTTTTATTATTATAAAACATCCATCTTTTATACAAATTCTCCTAACTTTACGATGAGGCTATATCCTGAGAAACCCACTGTAAGTGAAAAATATTGTTAAGTCAAAAATACATTTCATATACTGTAGCATATTGGTTATTTACCCTCATGACTGCTTGGCTGAGTGGAAGGTGCAGCTTGCTGCTACTGCCCAACACTGCAAGAGAGTATTCTATTACATTCACTAACCTAGAGACAGATCAAAATTCAAAGCATGGCTTCTACTGAATGTGTGTCATTTTTGCACCACTGTAAGGTCAAACAACTGTAAGTTGAACCATCATATGTTATGGACCACCTATATTTAGTCTTTATCTTATATTCTACTTTATTGGATATAGTAGCTACACCAGTTTGCCTTTCAGTGTTAGCATACAGTGTATCTGTTCATCCTTTTAGCTTCATCCTCCCTTTTAATTTAAGATGTAGCTCTTGAATGCAGTACATAATTGGGTTTTACTTGTTTTATATAGCCTGACAAGCTTAGTAATTCAATTGCAATAATTAGTCCATTTATATTGAATGTGATTACCAATATAATTAGGACAAAACAGAGGAAAAATAAGCTTTACTACAGATGCAACTGAGACTTGAAATACATCCCCAAGGTCAACCCTGCTACAGAATAGTGACATGTATATTTTATCTTCATTTTCTCATTGCTCTAAGCAGAAGTACTAATTTGCTACGAGTTACTCCATTCTACTTGGAAGGAAAGTCTCAACACATAGGTTTTCCTAAAATCAAATATTTACTTGAAAGCCTGTATTAAATCCAAGGTGATGTTCAAGGTCAAACTTAGTCTCTGAATAATCTTTACCTCAAACAAAAGTACTAGTAGCACTTTGGACATTTCACAGTATAAGAAGATAGTGGTACACTTAAAAAACCCCAAAGATAAAAACACTGTTAAGTAATTCATATCATTTCATATTCATTTTAATGTGACCTAGGAAATAAACTATTGTAAATGTCTTCCAAAACCATTTCATTTTTGTTGTTATTGTTGTTTTGTTGAGACAGAGTCTCGTTCTCTTGCCTGGGATGGAGTGCACTAGCGCAATCTCGGCTCACTGCAACCTTCGCCTCCCAGGTTCAAGCGATTCTCCTGCCTCAGCCTCCCGAATAGCGGGGATTACAGGCATGTGCCATCATGCCCAGCTAATTTTTTGTATTTTTAGCACGAATGGAGTTTCATCATGTTGGCCAGGCTGGTCTCAAACTCCTGACCTCAAGTGATCCGCCTGTCCCAGCCTCCCGAAGTGCTGGGATTACAGGCATGAGCCACCATGCTCGGCCCAAAACCATTTCTTAGGCCACAAAAAATTATCACACATCAATTCAGGAATGAACAAAAGAATATGATCCATTGCACCTAGGTGTTTCAGCTTCTTTATTACAAATCCCTTACTCCAGTCTATGTCATCTGTGATCCTTCATTAAATCCCTATATTTAATATTTTCTCTAACCTAACCTCCAATGAATACCCAGAGTTACTTTCTAAACACAAATATGATGAGCACTACTTACATTTATATATAAAATCTCCCAATGGCAAGCTTTAGTTTCAGATAAAATTTCATACGTATATATCTGTTAAAATTTGTAAATGTATAAACTTATAAATCAATTTAGATATATAAATTTTGTATACTATAATCTATAATTTATATATTATATATATGTGGGGGGGGTACACACATACATATTTCCAGCTATTCTCTTACCTCTGCCTTTTATTTGCCAAACTTTAATATACGTTTCAAAGTCTAGCTTAACTTTCCAAACAACAGAAAAAATAGTCATCACCATTCACCAGCTGGGTCAGATGGACTACGTAATTTTATTTTTATGTTCAAGTCATTTTATATTGCAGAAGTAAAAATAAAGGAGCAGTGAAATTTCATCAGAAAGTTTTGGTTTTGAATGTATATGTATTCAATGTCTCCCAAATGCTACTAACGCTTCATCAATTGTCATGTATGAACCAGAGATAATATTTGTAAATATTGATTCCAGATGTCAAATACATCCCTAATTGGATCCAACTTATCATTATTCTGGTTCTTCTTGAACTGACATCATCAAAATACAGCACACCTGATGAATTTTTTTTAAACCTTTAGCTTATAGTTTTGATGAAGAGAAAATGGCCATCTTCTTTGTTAGATAATTGCAAAAGTTTCACTTTTACACTTATAACACCACTTATAATTACCAATTAATACTTTTTTCATTTCTACATTATCTGTTTCCTTCTAGTCACCTATGCATATATATATATATTTGCCTTCAGTATTTGTCCACTTAGGAACCACATATAATAAACCTGAGCACAAAATCAAAAAAGATTAAAGAATATGTTACCTATTCTTTTAGCAAAATGGGATGGTCCAGGTTTTTTCTGCAAAATATTGTGTGAGCAGGTCCTTCTCATTCTTCACTAACTGAATGTGAATATTATTACCTGCTTTTTGTTTTGAGAAATACATTATTCACACATTGATAGCTGTCTGAAGAAATGCATCTTGGGTAGTGTCATCTGATGACTCACTATGAGAATCTGCTTCTAATCTGATGTCTGATTTGACTAGTAAATATTAAAGTCTTTTGTCAACTTTCATATCTTTGTCATTATAGAAAAGAAGAATTAAAGGGAAAATTTACCCTCCACCAAAAAAAAGTTTGAAAAAAAAAAAGAAAATTAAAAATTCTGAATTCTCAACTGTGTTCAATGAAAGGTAAAAGGAGGCCACAAAGATGGGGTCTCTCATCTTCTTTTATTTATATACTCATGAAAAAGCATGTAATATTTTGGGCAACTTGATAAAACTAAAAGATAAAGCAATAGTGACCATTTATTCAACTACTGCATTTACCGTTCTAGATGATTTCATCATTCTCCCATTTTCCTATTATTTTATTTCATTGTTTGTTGTTGTTGTTCTTCTTGTTTTGAGATGGAGTTTCCCTCTTATCCCTCAGGCTGGATTGCAATGGTGCGATCTCAGCTCACTGCAACATCTGCCTCTCTGGTTCAAGCAATTCTTCTGCCTCAGTCTCCTGAATAGCTAGGATTACAGGCAAGTGCCAGCACGCCCAGCTAATTTTTGTATTTTTAGTAGAGATAGGGTTCCACTATGTTGGCCCGGCTGGTCTCAAACTCCTGACCTCAAGTGATCCACCTGCCTCAGCCTCCCATTTAAGAACAGTTGAAGATAGCTGATAAGTAATGATGAAATAATTCTAATAACAATAAAACAGCAAAATGTTTCAAGATAGAGAAAATACAGGAACATTATGATACAAAAACATATCACAGATTTATAAAGAGGCCCAACAGATCTAGGTGATAAATATAAAATTTAAAAATACATATATATATACAGAAATAAACAATTTTTCTCTTTGCTCTTTGGAAGAGCCCTAGAAAATAATAAAAGTCATAAAATATCAATCCTTATAAATTCTCAGAATTGCTCAAAAACAGAAACTCAAAAGTAAGTCAGAATCCAATGGACCTTGGTGTTGTACTGAGGGTTAAAGGCCACTAACTTTCTAAGATTTCTGTCAGAGAGCAACAAACAAAATTAACCTCATACTTACCAGTTTCCCCACTGTATTTTATGCATGCCTCCATTATTCTACCCATTACACTGTATTATACATATTCATAATGTACAATATACATTATGATTTTGATTTTTCAGCTACACTATATTTCTGGAACTTAGGAAAATGCCTTAAACATGGTAGTCCTTTTAAGTGTTTGTTAAATTAGAACTTTCTCACAAACTATAATACTATTTATGAGATACAGGAACTAATTTAACTTCCTGAAACTCAAAGAATAAAAAAGTCTCTAGCATGCGTTAGACTTAATAAAGCAGGTAAAGCTTATCTATAGGTTGTCTCATTCCTTATCTATATTTTACTGGTTAGTACCCTAAAATTATATTTTCTGATGAGATAAAATTTTAATCTTATCTTCTTGTTTTTTTGTTTTGTTTTGTTTTTTGAGACGGCAGAGTCTCGCTCTGTTGCCCAGACTGGAGTGCAGTGGCCCGATCTCGGCTCACTGCAAGCTCCGCCTCCCGGGTTCACGCCACTCTCCTGCCTCACTCAGCCTCCCGAGTAGCTGGGACTACAGGCACCTGCCACCATGCCCGGCTAATTTTTTGTATTTTTAGTAGAGACGGGGTTTCACCGTGTTAGCCAGGATGGTCTCCATCTCCTGACCTCGTGATCCGCCCGCCTCGGCCTCGCAAAGTGCTGGGATTACAGGCGTGAGCCACCGTGCCCGGTCTTATCTTCTTAAGAAAAAGATTTAATTCCCAGAATCTATTAATGTTTCATGTTTATTATAAGGTGGAAAGATATCAAAATTTGTAAAGATAACTAACTTGAAATTTTAAAATCCGGGTTACATAACTGCAAATTTTGCATTTTATCCTAAGTGCAAAGGCATATCATTAGAGATTTAAGTATGTCCATGTATAACCTATTAACTATAAGTCAAACTATAAGTCACACCCTATATTCTAAAGACCAAAATCTTAATATCAATATCCAATGAATTGAAGAACCAAGCTAAATAAAGTGACAAGATTCTTAAACTTATTCTTCAATTCCTTGGAAATCGTACATACCAAGGACTGCAGCATCAAAGTAACCAAGGCAAATACTTACGACTACAGTTAGATCTGACAAAGGAGTCCAGGTGTTAACTGAGGAAATTCCTATATCCTGTTCTAAGAGTAGTGTTGTGAAATTTTAATTTGCCAAAAATTTCATTACAAAGAAATACCTGAATCAAAATAGTTAAAAATCAAGATAATAGAAAATCCAGATTATTTACTATTTGGCAATTTATCAACTGGCCACGTTAAAACCGAATTGTGTTTTTAGAGCCTTATTATATATTCTACAAACCAGCTTGTTTGTTTATTATCTTTTCAGAAACTTTGCTGAAATCCATGTTGCAAGCATCCTGATTTCTACAGGGTCCTTACCAATCTGACATTTTAATACAATAATGTGTATGTGTGTGTGTCATTTGGGATCCTCTGAAATCCATATTCAACACTTATCACAGAGTCATCTATAGAGCATAATATAAAGATGTACTGATATAAATTGTGTAATTTTTTAAAGCTTGGCTGAAGTTAAATTTCAGTCAGTAAAATATTATAACTCAACTATAGGTTTTTATTTTATTATTTTATTTTTATCTTGGAGACACAGCCAAACAAAGGAATCTGCTGACTGAGTATAAATTTAGCTATCTTTGTAATCACATTAACTTTTTTAGGTCATATGGTATATACATCTATGTGATAAATTTAAGAAAATTCAATCTGTTCTATATTGTCAGTATTTTTTATGGCTACCAATAATAGATACTAGAGCTGGCAGGTAAGATAGGGAATTCAAAGACACAAAAAAATCATGGCAGGCTTCTTACTGGCAGCTAAAATAAAGGAATCCTATAAACAGCTACCTGTTTATATGATTTATATAAGCCAATAAGGGGTCCCAATATTGTACTTAATATTTATTAAATGAAACTGTAATGGGGTTTTTACTTTGCAAAATAATGAACAAATATCCAGGGAGCAATTTATATTTTAAGGAAAATTTACCAGTTAGAAATTACATTTAAAAATTAAAATATGAACAAATACACATTAGACAAATCTTTGAAAAGATCTAAAATCACTTTTTCTTTTTTTTTTTTAGTAGAGATGGGGTTTCACCGTGTTAGCCAGGATGGTATTGATCTCCTGACCTCGTGATCTGCCCACCTCGGCCTCCCAAAGTGCTGGGATTACAGGTGTGAGCCACCGCGTCTGGCCTATAGTCACTTTTTCTTAAGAATGTAAGTAAACAGCCTGAAAACTCACATAAATTTTTTCTTTGAGTGTTTCCCTAAAACACAAAAGCCTTAAAAACTGACATTTTGAGTATCACAATGCTGGGAATACCAGTATGCCTCACTCCTTTCTTTCACTGGTAAGAAATAAGAAGAAATATTTGCTTTTTTGTTGTTGTTTTTGTAGTGGCAGATATCAGAATTACACCCACTTAAAACATTTCCTTACCGAGTCTGTCTTCTGCTAGAGAGACAGTAGTGTAGATTATCAATCACGCAGGATCACTCAGAAGGCCAGTTAAACAATGGTATATAAACTCATCACTTAAATCTGGGATTTCCCTTTGTATACTGGCTTCTGTGAAGTTTGAATACAGTTAATAATGAAGTTAAACTATTTGGAAAATTGCTAATACTCTTTCAAAGTTTCAAAGTAAGTTTCAAAATTTCACAGGAAATTTCAAATTAAGTAAATTATATTTCTTAAAAGGGCCACAATATTATCTCATCCCACGTGTTCTTTTTCAGCATGACTTTCCCACACCTGTAAATGGCTCTATGACCTCTTTTGACCAATGGAATGTGGCCGTGTAACGTCTAAGGATTTGTCTTAAGAAAACTGCAGCTACCAATTGGTCACCTATAATACTTCTGTTTAGAATCTAGGTCCCATGTAGTGAGACAGCCCAAACAATCATATAAAGAGCCCACATTCAAGAGAACATGTGAACATTGTCAACAGATCCAGCTGAGTTCTAGCTGGCAACAAGCACCAACTGCTAACGATGTGAGTAAGGCCATTTTAGATGCCCCAGCTATCCAGCAGACACCACATGAGACGGATACAAATCTATCAGCCTACATCCAGTCCGCCTATATAACTGAAAGAGATAATAAACTATTGCTGTTTTAAGCCACCATTGTTACACAGCAATATACAGTAAAAACAGGTACATATCTAATAGTCGTTAGTGAGCTTGTCACAATCTAATAAACAATGGTGGTAAATCAGCAGCAGGAGTGAAGAAGGCCACACCACACAGCTTAAGACAGGCTCTTAATATTTAATTGAAAAAACAGCAATCTTATAGCTGGCTCCTGTACACCTCACCCAGGAGCCTGGGGACCAGCCAGACTGGCCAGTCGCCAACACACACCGATGCCTGGGCACCTGAAGACCCACCCACCAGTACCACTACCAGAATCTGTGTAGCCCGGCCCAGGGATGTGAGGGCCAATCAGGAAGGGCCTGTCACTGCTACCAGTGGCTCCCCATCTAGAATTTGAAGACTGGCTCACCCAGGACACACAACCACTACTGCTGGTGCCCGCATGTGACACCTAGAGGCCTGAGGATCAGTCTGCCTGATGACTCCTTCCCCACCAAAGTCTCACCACAATCTCCACAAACAACTGCAGGCTAAGCCACTAAGGAAATCACAGACACTGCAGTTGTTGATTCCAGTTGAAGTAATCATACAAAAACTACACCACTGCAATCACGTAGAACCAATGCGAAAACATTCTACCCAACAAACATTATAGCTACATCTACAGGAAAAAGTCTTTCCTTACAGAAGCTACTCCATAAAATTAGAAGAAGTGACAGTTACACCAGATGTGCAAATATCAATGTAAGGGAACAAGAAATATGAAAAGGCAGGGAAACATGACACCTCCAAAGAACACAGTAATTATCCAGTAACAGACTCCAAAGAAAAGAAAATATGTCAAATATCTGAAAATGAGTTTATAATAATGATCTCTATAAGATACAAAAGAACACATATAAATAATTTTAAAACCAGGAAAACATTTCATGACCTGAATGTGAAATTAAACAGAGATAGATATCATTAAAAAAAAAAGAAAGAAAATCCAGAAACTAAATATTTTCCCAGACCAATGTCTTAAAGCATCCTGCAATGTTTTCTTTTAGTAGTCTGACAGTCTCAAGTCTTACATTTAAATTTTTATACATCATTAGTAATGAGAGAAACCCAAAATAATAAGCAATCTGATGGGATACAATGGGAAGAGTACAGCATCACCTTTGTGACAGTCTGGACAAAGATGTTTAACTTACCATATAATCCAGCAAGTCACACTTAAGTATTTACTCAAAAGAAATGAAAATGTAGCTAACCAAAAATATCTGTACAGGAATATTCACTGCAACCCTATTAATAACAGCAAAAAATTATTAAAAATCCAGCTGTCCCTTCAACTGAGAATGTATAAAATTATAAAATCCACATACACTGGAATACTATTCAGCAATGAAAAAGAATGCAGTACTTACTATATATAGCACAATATAGATAAATCTCAAAAAAACTAAAATGAAGCAAAACACAAAGGGTACACAGTAAAATGCAAAATTCCATTTATGTAAGGTTAAAGATTGGTAAAACTAATTTATGGAAATAGGAAAGAAACAGTTTGCCTACCAGTTAAATAAAACACTTTTTGTTGAATCTTTAATAAAGTACTATGTTCATTAATTATAATTTTAAAAGTAAATTTCAAACTCAAATTGTGCTATTTTTCTGATAAGAAATTGAAGTACATATGTAGAATAACAAAATGAATTCAAAGAAGATAAGAAGTATAAGAGAATGTACACCTTAGAAAAGAAAATGGCCTAATTGGGAAGTTAAATTACAATAGAAAATAAAACAAAACTATGATGTGACAGTGTATGATTCAATTTAATACTGACAGAAAACAGTAATATAAGAACTACACAAGGCAGTATACAATTAAATTGGAAATAAGTACAAGAAACATCATACATTTTGAATGACGTTGTGAAGAAGGCCTGGCCTAAGCAAGGGCCCAGAAAGAAGAATGGTAATAGCCTTTGAGTAAGTAGACCAAACTGGATGGAATGAATGGTTCCATTAAGCAAAATAACACAATAAGGAACAATTCCTTTGTTGTTGTTGTTGTTCCTTCTTAGCAGATACATGGAATAACAAACGTGGAATATTAGAAAAAGTTATCTGACTGGAATACACAGAATGTATTATAAAGGGCCAGGCACAGTGGCTCACGCCTGTAATCCCAGCACTTTGGAAGGCCCAGGCAGGCAGATCATGAAGTCAGAAGTTCGAGACCAGCCTGGCCAACATGGTGAAACCCCATCTCTACTAAAAACACAAAAATTAGCCGGGTGTGGTGGCGCACACCTGTAGTCCCAGCTACTCGGGAGGCTGAGGCAGAAGAATCATTTCAACCCAGGAGGAGGAGGATGCAGTAAGCTGAGAACACGCCACTGCACTCTGCCTGGACGACAGGGCAAAACTCCAACTCAAAAAAGAAAAAATATATCTATTATAAGGAAGGAAAGTACGAAAACAAATCTGTAAGGAAGTCAACTTTTACATTAATGTACTGCAAATATGCGCCTGTCAAGATTTCAGCTAAGAGAATACAATAAAACCAAATATATGTGAACATTATAAAGCTGAGATTATCAAAATTTGATGAAAAAATGCAATACAGAGGGTTTAGAAAAGAAAGGTATCAAAAAAACTATGAGCTTTTGATCTCAAATACCTACAGGGCAACTATCGTTTGCTGAGACAGGCACTGTTCCAAGTGCATCACTTACATTATCTCATTTAATCTAGTCATTTTGCCAATCTCATGTCATGAAACATTGCTCTCCCCTCTTTATAGACAAGATAATGAAACTTGAAGAGATTAACTTAATTTCCCAAAGATCTCAGAGTTGGCAGGATTAAAATCTAAATTTCAACAAACATTTATTTTAATGATCAGAAAAATAATAATACCAATGATGTAAATAGGAAATTAGGTGGGGTAGCTGGATTGGGAACAAGGTAGCAGAAGAGAAGGATAATAAAGAGCTCCAACAACCTGAATTTGAAGCAATAGCAAGATTTAAAAAGAAAAAACTGAATGTTTAGAAGTCAATAAGAGATAAGAAACTGTTCAGGGTTAGAAATAGATTCAGAAATCACTTGCAGAAAAATGTTAATGATGATTCTTTAGTGGGAAATTTCTCTAATATAGAAAATATGTAAAGTAGAAATACTAATAAAAATTAATTTATAACATAATTCATCAAAAAATAAAAAATATTATACTTAGCACAGTATTAGCCTTAATACAATAAGAAATCCTCCTACACACCTAGTCTAGTTGTCAATTTTTACTTTAAAATTACTTCACTATGGCAATATTGTCTTCTGCAAACACAAGCTAGCTTTGCATCTATGAAAGAGAATTATTTACATACTCAAAATAAAGGTGCTATCTTGTTTTAATTATACCTAAAAAGAGCTTTTTAAGACTCATACAAACTTATCTAAAAGTATCATTTGCAAATAAAGACCTAGTGAGGAAAAAACAAAAATTACATGAAGTTATTCAGTAATAATAAAGAAAATCAAGAATAATAAATACATTTGTTTTGAGCTAAAATAAACACTGTTAAAAAAGAACGACTGCAATTAAAGAAAAACCATAGGCAAAATGGGCATGGGACAATAATCCTGACAGTCCACTAAAGTTAAGCAAGAGGGGATCATGTAAACACTCCATAAAATATAAGAAAAAAAATTAACACATTAAATAGGTTGAAGATAAAAGTATTTGTTAGTGACAGCTATGATCAAGTCAATATAGGAAATACCAGAAACAGACTATGTAATTAACTGGCATGACAAGAAAATCTACAAATATAAATTAAAATAGGATTCTGATGGCTGGGCACGGTGGCTCATGCCTGTAATCCCAGCACTTTGGGAGACCAAGGCAGGCGGATCACAAGGTCAGGAGATCGAGACCATCCTGGCTAACAGGATGAAACCTCATCTCCACTAAAAAATACAAAAAAAAAAAAATAGCCAGGCATGGTGACGGGCACCTGTAGTCCCCGCTACTCAGGAGACTGAGGAAGGAGAATGGCGTGAACCAGGGAGGTGGATCACGCCACTGCACTCCAGCCTGGGCAACAAAGCGAGACTCCGTCTCAAAAAATAAATAAATAAAAATAACAACAATAGGATTCTGATGACCAATCGCCAACATTAAACTTCCCATTCTTTATTTCTTCCAATTTCTGCTTCTGACATTTATTTCTATCGCCCTTAGTGTTTTTATATTTTAAGTCACTAAGGAAATGTGATCAGATTCTTTTTATTTCAGGATAGATCTGACCCTACACATCTCAACATTACCTGCCTTTCTTCTACTAAATTCTCTACTTATAAAATTTTCTACTTCTAATGAGACAGTGAAAATTATAGAAAAGAGCATAACCCAAGTAAAATACTTAAGTCTATTAAGAATACCTTTCAGCATCTCTTATCTTGTCCCTTTCTTCTCTTCCCCATTCCTTACATCTTCATATTGTCATCTAGCTGTCCAGTAAGTTCCAGTAGAACCATCCCTCCTCTGGATGTAATACAGACTACTCCCTTCCCCCATCAATATTTAACTATGTCATTATATTTAATAAACCAATTTAATTAAAATAACATGCTAATGTTACAGTTTATATCCAGGAAAAAGTCCTTACTCTTACTTAATCTTCTTAGGAAGCAATTCAGATAGTAACAGAGAGAGGCAGAAAAAATAATTTCAAATTACCTTAAAAATCAGGACCCAGAAGGGAGATAATAGAGTATAATTGCAGTCATGCACTGCATAGTGATGTTTCAGTCAATAATGAAATGCATATACGATGGTGACTCCATAAAATTATAATGGAGCTGAAAAATTCCTATCAACTAGTGATGTCACAGCCATCATAAAGTAGCAGTAAAAGGTATTGCTACATGACTGTGGTGATGCTGGGATAAAGAAACCTACCGCAGTGGCAATCATATACAAAAAAGTATAGCACAATTAGGTACATGACATAATACCTGGTAATGGTAATAAATGATTATGTTACTGGTTTTTGCATTTACTATACTATGTTTTCCATCATTATTTTAGGGTGTACCCCTACTTATTTAAAAAAAAAAAAGTTGACACTAAAACAGCTTCAGGCAGTTCCTTC
This sequence comes from Macaca mulatta, assembly GCF_049350105.2. Lineage (NCBI taxonomy): Eukaryota > Metazoa > Chordata > Mammalia > Primates > Cercopithecidae > Macaca > Macaca mulatta. Next base: position 139,734,119 of record NC_133412.1, on the reverse strand, counting down.
AGGCAGTATTTCAGAAAAAGGTGTTGTTATCACAGAAAATGACAGCTCCATGGGTGTTATTAAGACAAGGCAAGGAGGTGGAAGACCGTGATACTGATGATCCTGACCCTGTGTAGGCCTAGACTAATGAGTGTTTGTGTCTTAATTTTTAACAAAGAAGTTTACAAAGTAAAAAGATAAAATAGAAAAAAAAACTTATAGACTGAAGATAAAAAACACACACGTGTGTGTATATACATACACACATATGTGTATATTTGTGTATATATTTATATACGTGTGTATATGTGTATATATACTATATATATATATATTTTTTTTTTTTTTTTTTTTGAGATGGGGTTACTCTGTCTCCAAGGCTGGATGGAGTGCAGTGGTGAGATCAGAGTTCACTGCAACCTGAAACTCCTGGGCTCAAGCAATCTTTCCTCCTTAGCCTCCAGAGTGGCTGGGACTATAGGGTTGCACCAACACACCTGGCTCATTTTTTAAATTATTTTTTTGTATAGATAAGGTGTCATTATGTTGCCCATGCTGGTTTTAAACTCCTAGGATTAAGCAATCCTCCTGCTTCAGCCTCCCAAAGCAATGAGGTTATAGGTGTGAGCCATATGCCTACCAGAGGTAAAACATTTTTGTACGATGTGTTTATGTTTTAAGCTAAGCATTATTATAAAAGAGTCAAGAAGTTTATAAACTAAAAATGTTAAAGTAAGCTAAGGTAAATTTATTACTGAAGAAAGAAAAATATCTTTTAACACATTTAGTGTAGTTAAGTATACACTGTTTAAAAAATCTATAGTGGTGTACAGTAAAGTCCTAGGCCTTCACCATTCACTCACTTACCTGAAGCAACCTCCAGTCCTGCTCCATTCATGGTAAGTACCCTATATCACTTTTTATCTTTCATACCACATATTTACTGCATTTTTTCTATGTTTAGATATATAAATGCTTGCCATTGTGTTATAACTGCCTACAATATTCATTCAGTACAGTAACATGCTGTATAGTTTGTAGCCTGACAGCAATAGTCTATACCATACAGCCTAGGTGGGTAGTAGGCTAAACCACCTAGGTTTGTGTAAGCATATTTCATGATGTTTGTAAATGACAAAATTGCCTAACAAGGCATTTCTCAGAACACATCCCCATCATTAAGCAATGAATGACTGTATTCTATAAGGATAATATAATCAAAGTAATGGTGTTTTTCATAACTTTGCATTTTCTTTATTCAGTTAATTGCTGTTAGTAACTGAATTTTCTACAACTTAGATCCCTGATTTTTCACTCTCTCACTGCATTATTCTACTGTTATCACCTAGACATCAGGCTCAATTCTCTCCTCTACCAAGAGCTGACTGACTCTTTTTAGGACACAAAAAGACAACAAAAACATTCCATTTTTTATTTAGTTGCTTAGCACAAAACAAACCTAACTAAATGAACTTTAATGGGGTGGTGTATCTAACGGTAGGTAGAAGAAAGATTCTTTAATAAAACTATGAACTAATGGGAAAACAGACTAGGTTATTAGAAGCACACCATTATTAGTGAAAACAGACAAAGAGAGAACAAATAATTTGTTCTTCATTTAAAAAATTTCTTAATACAAAATATGCAAAATAATTCAATGTCATATAATCTAGACACATCAGATTATCAGTACTTTAAGTCTAACAATATCAAGTCTTTGTGAAACCTCATATATTACTCATGAGAGAGTAAACTGATGGGACTACTTTAAAGAACAATTAAAAAAAATTAGTAAAATTTTTAAAAGTTTATATACTATATGCTGGCCATTCTATACCTAAATAAATACCTCAAGGAAATTTTCACCTATTCATGATTCTTTGAAGCACTGTTCACAAAAGTAAAAATTATGAAACAAGCAATAGAGAATTAATAATAAATTATGATACATTCATGCAATAAAATACTCTTCAACAGTTGAAATAAAGAACTAGATCCATCAATGAATGTAACTCAGAAACAATGTTGAGGGGAAAAAAAAAAGCATAATCCAGTTTGATACTATTCAAATATAGTTTCAGATATGCAAAACAAGACTACATTTATTCTGGATGTGAGAAGAAGAAAAATTGTGAAACAAGCAGGGAATATAAAACAACAAATTCAGAATAAGTGTTACTATTGGGAAGAGAATGATAAAGGTAAATGGTATAGGTAAGAGATTCACAGATGACTTCCATTTTATCTGTAATGTTTTATTTCTTAAGTTCAGTGGTAATTATATGGGTACTAATTAGATTTATACCAATTTTAAGAGTCATATATTGCTATATATCCTTTATTCCCCCAAATGAGAATATTTTATATAAAATATCTATAGTCAATTATAATAATCCTAACAATGAAATATAGGCATTCCCAATAAAGCAAATCTCTGGCAGTCAAAACCTAAAATCTAAATGATAACTGCACGGTTTTTGTAATCTGTGGGATCACAAAGTTCTTCATTTACATTATCAGTTGTTGATTTTCCATGAGAATCTCATCTCCAATAGACATGAATCCAATTCAGTTACAAGTACCTCAAATTGAATTATCTACCATTCAATTCATATGCTATCCTCTTAACTACAAAAATATCCTGAAAAAATCTTATGGTATGGCGTTCACAGAAAGGCGAATATACTACATCCATCCTCATTACCTAGCTGTGAGGTCCAGTGTTAAGCCAAAAAGACATTAGAAATTATTAAATATATCCGAAAAACAATAACTAGAACCACAGCATTCAATTTAATACATCGGTTCTTGCTGTTTTTATTTAAATGGAAAATATCCTCAAAATATTAAGTTATCTTCTAACATGTTACCTAAAAACCAACTCAAATATATTACTATTAGCACTTCTGTTAAATCTTCATCCTTCAGTGAAAATCTTGATCAGAATGAGAATGTTTCATAAAATAAAACCGATTACTTAAATGAATCCAAATGCCTTAGAACAAAGTTTATTATGGCTTCAAATAAAACATCAAAATTTGGAAAAACATCATATTTAATATAGAGAAAAGAATTAACAGAATAACTTTTATGCACTTACATCTGCATTTTAGGCTCCATTCACTTTTCCTATCTATAAGATAGAACATAAATTTCAACCCTTGCTAAACAGATTCTGGTTCTCTATAATTATGTAAGCATAATAGATGGTACAGGAGAGGCACCTTGTGAAAAACAGGGGTATTAATTGAAAGTTAACATACTAAATGGTGAGAATCCCAGACTTTTCCATCACATGGCTAAAAGAACACTGCCAGACAAGTTTATACCATTCAGGTAGAAAGTTAAAAGTTTTTCTCCAAAAGAACTAAACAGCCCAAGAGAAAATACCCTATGTTAGTGACATTTATGAGTACCTCTGGATATCTACCTAACAACCCTGCAATGAAGTCCACTGGGTTACAAGGCCTGTCCTATTACACAGAAAAGCCAAGTCATGTTTATTGCCTCCCTATTAAATATAAATCTGCATATAAGAATCACAAGATATGTGAAGAAAGTTTGCATCATAAATAGCACAGATTAAACTAAATGCAGTAACAAACAAAAAGGATTTTGGAATAAACAATGAAAAAACAGAAGAGTCTTTTAAAAACCACACTGTAATTTTACTAGAGGGAGACTGACACATTGTGTATTTGACGTAAGAATACGATATTATTAAAAACAGACATTGGAGGAAGAATTCTTGGAATTTAAAAATGTAAATGAAACACAAAACGCATTAGAAGATTTGGAAACAAAGGTAGGGAAAAGAAACTACCAAGAAGTAGCACAAAACGCAGACAATAGGAAAGAGAAGTTAAGAAAATTGGAGGTGAAATTGAGAAACTCTAACATCCAAACAGAAATTCCAGAAAAAGAAAACAAGAAAAAAGGAGGGAGGGGCTGAATAAGTAAATAATATATGAAAATTTTCCAAAAATGAAAGACAATGGCTGGGAATGGTGGCCCATGCATGTAATCCTAGCGCTTTTGGAGATCAAGGCAGAAGGATCACTTGAGCCCAGGAGTTCGAGACCCTTGGCAACATAGTGTGACCCCGTCTCTACAAAAAAATTATAAAATTAGTGAGGTGTGGTGGTGTGTGTCTGTAGTTCCAGTTACATGGGAGTCTAAGGAGAGAGGATTGCTTGAGCCGGGGAGGTCAAGGTTACAGTGACCAGCTCGTACCACAGCACTCCAACCTGGTGACAGAGCAAGACCCTGCCTCAAAAAGAAGAAGAAAAAAAGTAAAAGACAAGTTTCCAGATTGAAAGACACTAACAAGTGCAGGCTTGACCAGCAGCTTGATTCCAGTTAGACTAATTATAAAACAGGCACTTACTCTAGGCATCAACATGAGTGACCCAGCCCTTCCAACTGGCAGTTCTTAGCTTATCTCTCCATAGAGGGGTGGGTGTGTCTGTAATCTACTATTATTACCCTAGCTAAGTAACTGGCAACAGCCCAACACACAGGAAAAAGATATCATAACTTAATCCTTAGGAATACTGTCTAAGGTAGGAGTTAGAAAACTTTTTTTCTGAAAAGAGCAGATAGTAAATAGTTTGGGCTTTGCAAGCCCCACACAGTCTCAAGTGTGTTTTCTTTTTTTCCCCCAATGCTTTAAAAAATATAAAAATCCTCCCAAACTAAGAGCAGTAGAAAAACAGGCTGTAGCCAGATATGGCACACAGACTGAAGTCTCTCAACCCCTGGTCCAAGAAAATGGCTTTTAATTCAGCCCATTGTGCTGGATCAGCCCTTACCAGTTAATCTTTTAGACTGTCCTTGGAGCTGGAGGGTGGCTGCCACCCAGTGGACACCATTAGCTTTTCACTTAAGCTATCAGTGAACCAGGCCCAACCATTTATTTAATAGAGTAAACTCTGTACCTCAAATCAGTCCAAGGGCTTTACCCACAAGGTCAATTTAACATCATTTCCCACGTTAAACTTTCTTCAAATCTAGCAGTTGAATTCAGATACGTCTTCCCATACTAAACCATGGGCCAAGGTGTCTCATAGGCATATGTCAAGGGCTATGGTAATTTAGCTCTTATTACAGTGGAAATACAGATATTTGAGTCTGCCAGTAAACATGTCTTATGCCACATTAATGAACTGTACTGAGAGAAAACATATGTTTCCAGAAATTATGAAATGGTACATTCATAAATTTGACAATCTACAGAGTGTTGGTATGTGACAGCTTACAATGGCCACAAAATGCCTGTAATATCTCCAGGTTGAAAATGTGGGGAGCAGAGAGTACTGGGAATGGAAAAGGATGATAAGGACATGAGGAGCACTGTGTAGGCTTTTTTCCTCCTTTGGCTGCTCACTCCAGGGTTGGTGTCCAAACCCTGGAGTTGTTTCCTCCCTCAAGTAGCTTCTGATATTTGGAAAGCAACCTCACTCAAGGAGGTGAAATATTACTGTAGCTCTTCCCCTTCGTCTTCAGCCCTTTTGGCAAGCCCTGTGTTCAGCTTTCCCTTCCCACATGGGACCAACGATGGTGACCTGGTAACCTGTATCCAACAAAGCCATGAAAGTTTGGGTCCCTCCTCATTTTTAAAATTTCCCCAGGGCACTTAGTTTTCTCCTTGAGGCAGCTAATGTCAGAGTAAAGGGGGGTATGGCAGGATGAGAGGACACAAACTGAGAAAGTGGCACATATACCAATAAACATGGTTTTGCCTTTTGTTTTTAGTGGTTTTTTTTTTTTTTTTTTTGAGATAGAATCTCACTCCATCACACAGGCTGGAGCGCAGTGGCACGATCTCAGCTTACTGCAACCTCTGTCTCCCAGGTTCAAGTGATTCTTGTGCCTCAGCCTCCCAAGTAACTGTGACTACAGGCACGCATCACCACACCCAGTCAATTTTTGTATTTTCAGTAGGCTTTGTACTTGCTTTCAGCTTTGAGCAGCTAGTCACGTGATCAAGCAAACTAACTTACAAGGTTGCTAGTTGATATGGTTTGGCTGTGTCCCCACCCAAATCTCATCCTGAATTGTAACTCCACAATTCCCACATGTCCTGGGAGGAACCTGGTCGGAGGTGATTGAATTATGGGGGCAGGTCTTTCCTGTGCTGTTCTCATGATAGTGAATGAGTCTCATGAAATCTGATGGTTTTAAAAATGGGAGTTTCCCTGAACAAGTTCTCTCTTTGCTGCCATCCAAGAGGTGACTTGCTCCTCTTTGTCTTCTGCCATGATTGTGACGCCTCCCCATTCATGAGGAACTGTAAGTCCATTAAACCTCTTTCTTTTATAAACTGCCCAGTCTCGGGTATGTCTTTATCAGCAGCGTGAAAATGGATTAATACAGTAAACTGGTACCAGTAAAATGGGCACTGCTGAAAAGATACCTGAAAATGTTGAAGTGACTTTGGAACTGGGTAACAGGCAGAGATTGGGAAAGTTTGGAGGGCTCAGAAGAAGAGAGGAAAATCTGGGAAAGTTTGGAACTTCCTAGAGACTTGTTGAATGGCTTTGACAAAAATACTGATAGTGATATGAACAAAAAGGTCCAGGCTGAGGTGGTCTCACATGGAGATGAGGAACTTGTTGGAAACTGGAGCAAAGGTGACTCTTGTACGTTTTAGCAAAGAGACTGGCAGCATTTTTCCCCTGCCCTAGAGATCTGTGGAACTTTGAACTTGAGAGAGATGATTTAGGGTATCTGGTGGAAGCAATTTCTAAGGAGTAAAGCATTCAAGAAGTGACTTGGGTGCTGTTAAAGGCATCCACTTTTAAAAGGGAAACGGAGCATAAAGTTTGGAAAACTTGTAGCCTGACAATGCGAAAGAAAAGAAAATCCCATTTTCTGAGGAGAAATTCAAGCCAGATGCAGAAATTTGCAAAAGTAATGAGGAGCTGAATGTTAATCCCCAAGACAATGGGGAAAATGTCTCCAGGACATGTCACAGGTCTTCATGGCAGCCCCTCCCATCACAGGCTCAAAGGGCTAGGAGGAAAATATGGTTTTGTGGGCCAGATCAAGGGTCCCCATGCTGCATGCAGTCCAGAAAGGTGGTGCCCTGCATCCCAGCTGCTCCAGCCATGACTGAAAGGGGCCAGCATAAGCTCAGGCCATGCGTTCAGAGGGTTCAAGCCCCAGGTCTTGGCAACTTTCATGTGGTGTTGAGCCTGCGAGTGCATAGAAGTCAAGAACTGAGGTTTGGGAACCTCCACCTGGATTTCATAGGATGTATGTAAACATCTGCATGTCCAGGCAGAAGACTGCTGCAGGGGTGGGGTGCTCATGAAGAACCTCTGTTATAGCAGTGCAGTAGAGAAACGTAGGGTTGGAGCACCCACACAGAGTCCCTACTGGGGTTCCAAACTAATAGAACTGTGAGAAAGTGTCACCATGCTCCAGACCCCATAATGGTAGATCCACCGAAAGCACTGTGTGCCTGGAAAAGCCACAGACACTCAATACCAGCCCAAGAAACCAGCTGGGATAGAGGCTGTATCCTGCAGAGACACAGGGGTGGAGCTGCCCAAGACGATGAGAACCCACCTCTCGCATCAGCATGACCTGGATATGAGACATAGAGTCAAAGGGGATCATTTTGGAGCTTTAAGATTTGACAGCCCTGGCCGGGCGTGGTGGCTCACGCCTGTAATCCCAGCACTTTGGGAGGCTGAGGTGGGCATATCACGAGGTCAGGAGATCAAGACCATCCTGGCTAACACGATGAAACCCTGTCTCTACTAAAAAAAAAAAAAAAAAAAAAAAAAAAAAAGTTGGCTGGGCGTGGTGGTGGGCGCCTATAGTCCCAGCTGCTCAGGAGGCTGAGGCAGCAGAATGGTGTGAACCCGAGAGGTGGAGCTTGCAGTGAGCCAAGATTGAGCCACTGCACGCACTCCAGTCTGGGTGACAGAGCGAGACTCTGCCTCAAAAAAAAAAAGAAAGAAAGAAAGAAAGAAAGAAAGAAAGAAAGAAAGAAAGAAAGAAAGAAAGAAAGAAAGAAAGAAAGATTTGACAGCCCTGCTGGATTTGGGACTGGCATGGGGCCTGTAGCCCCTTTGTTTTGGCCAGTTTCTCCCATTTGGAACAGCTGTATTTATCCAATGCCTGTACCTTCACTGTATCTAAGAAGTAACTAATTGCTTTTGATTTTACGGGCTTATAGCCAGAAGGGACTTGCCTTGTCTCAGGTGAGACTTTGGACTGTGGACTTTTGAGTTAAAGCTGAAATAAGTTAAAACTTTGGGGGACTGTTGGGAAGGCATGACTGGTTTTGAAATGTGAGAACATTTGAGATTTGAGAGCGGTCAGAGGCAGAATGATATGGTTTGGCTGTGTCCCCTCCACCAAATCTCATCTTGAATTTTAACTCCTACAATTCCCACAACCCAGTGGGAGACGACTGAATTATTGGGAAGGATGGTATTTCCTGCACTGTTCTCATGATAGTGAATGAGTTCTCATGAGGTCTCATGGTTTTAAAAATGGGAGCTTCCCTGCACAAGTTCGCTCTTTGCCTGCCTCAATCCATGTAAGACATGTGACTTGCTCCTCGCCTTCTGCCATCATTGTGAGGCCGCTCCAGCCACATCAAACTGTAAGCCCATTAACCTCTTTCTTTTGTAAATTGCCCAGTCTCAGGTATGTCTTTATCAGCAGTGTGAAAATGGACTAATACATTAGTTTACCTAAAGGTCTGTATCCTCACTGCTGACATATATTACTTCAGCCTCAGGGATCCTTTATGCAGCCATAGCAATACTGCCTTTTGACTAGAGGCACAGACTTACTACCACATTGTCAAGATAACCTTTCCTTTTTCTATCACATGGGTGAGTGTGAACAACAACCAAAGAACCATTTAGGCAGCTTGTCTGAACCCTCTGCTCAACCTCTAAACATTCATTAACAGGTAGGGCAGTGGGGTGATTCTCTTCACACCCACTCCTTATATCCAACACTTGGACAAAAACACTGAGTATCAAATTCCGGGGAATCTCCTTACATCTCCTAACCTGGCCCATAAGGGTCCTTGTACTCCTTCCAGAAAGCCATCTATCAGGACCCTATTTGCTCCCAAAACTACATAAAAGCTGCTAGAGCTGTAAGTATGTTTAGCATAGTTGCAGAATACCAGTTGAATATACAAAAATCAATTGTATTTCTACATACTACCAACGAACAAATGGAAATAAATGAAAATTTTAAAAATGCCACTTAAAATAACATGCAAAATATAAAAATGCTTAGGAATAAGTCTCAAGATAGATGTGAAAGACACTGTTATGAGAATGAAAAGATGTCAAAGACTGTGTGTAAATATTTACAAGCATATGTCTTACTTGCATTCTGAATATATAAAGAACTCTCAAATCTCAACAATAAGGAAAAAACTCAATTTTATAAAAGGATAAAAGGTTTGAATAGACGGTTCACCAAAAAAAGATATACATATGGTACCAAAAAAAAAAAACAAAAAACCTGAGAATATAAAAAACCTGAGAATATGTTCAACATTATTATTGGTCAACAGGAAAATGCAAATTAAAAATATAATAAGATACAACTAGACACCTTTTACAGTGGCTAAAATTTAAAAGACCAAACATAACAAATGGGGGTGAGGATCTGAAAAAACTGAACCTTCATACACTGTTAATGAGAACAACCACTTTAGGAAACAATTTAGCAGTTTCTTAAAAAGTTAAACATACAGCTACCCAATGATCTAGCCATTTCATTCACAGGTATTGACTGAAATGAATAAAAAAGTAAATGTCTATACAAAGACTTATACATGTACATTTACGGTCATTTTATTTGTAATAGCCTAAAGCTAGAAACAATCAAATGTCTATGATCAAGTGAATATATTCATGTAATGGAATATGAATGAACAACAAAAAAGAATAAACTTTATATGAAAAACCTCCAAATACGCCGAGTGAAAGAAGCCAGAAAAAATGACTTTCTCTTGTAAGATTCTATTTACATAAAGCTCTAGAAAATGCAAACTGATCATCATGGGAAAAAGAAAATACCAGTTTGGTGATAGATGGAAATAAGGGAGAACAAAAGGGAAAGATTACCCAGAATCACAAAAAAAAATTGAGGGGAAACTTGTAGAGTGTGATGGATAGCTTCACCATCTTCCATGTAGTTACAATTTCACAATGAATAATATACAAAACTATAAATTTAAAATGTGCAGTTTATTGCATGTCATGTCTACCCTCCTACCACCAATAGAAACATAAACAAAACCCTCCAACCCAGGATTCTAGCCACAGATAATATGACTGGTAAACTCTGTCAACTATTTAAATTCTCAACTTATTTTATGAAGCCAGTATAATCCTGAAATCAAATGACTAAAGACATTAAATGAAAACAAAAGTATAGACCCTGACCAGTATCTTTCATGAGTAGAGATGCAAAAATCCTTTTAAAAACAGAAAATGAATACAGCAGTATACAGAAAGGATACTATCCCTCAAATACAATATTGGATTAACATTTTACCATCTTTACACAGACTGATGGATAAAACTATATAACTTTCTCAATAGATAAATTTGCTTTAAAAATTCAACACAAGGCCGGGCGTGGTGGCTCACGCCTGTAATCCCAGCACTTCGGGAGGCCAAGACAGGCAGATCACGAGGTCAGGAGATCGAGACCATCCTGGCTAACACGGTGAAACCCCGTCTTTACTAAAAATACAAAAAATTAGCCGGGCGTGGTGGTGGGCGCCTGTAGTCCCAGCTACTCGGGAGGCTGAGGCAGGAAAATGGCGTGAACTCGAGAGGCGGAGCTTGCAGTGAGCCGAGATCACACTATTGCACTCCAGCCTGGGTGACAGAGCGAGACTATGTCTCAAAAAAAAAAAAAATCAACACAAATGTATGATTAACAAACTCGGCCGGGCACAGTAGCTCACACCAGTAATCCTAGCACTCTGGGAGGTAGACACGGGTGGATCACCAGAGGTCAGGAGTTTAAGACCAGCCTGGACAACATGGTGAAACCCTGTCTCTACTAAAAATACAAAAAAATTAGCTGGGCATGGTGGCAGATGCCTGTAATCCCAGCTTCTCGGGAGGGTGAGGCAGAAGAATTGCTTGAACCCAGGAGGCAGAGGTTGCAGTGAGCCAAGACTGTGCCACTGCACTCCAGCCTGAGCAACAGAGCATGACTCCATCTCCAAAAAAAAAAAAAAAAAAACTCATGAAAATTTTATGAATAAAAGTAGCCAATAAATAACACCTAGCACTTAAAATGCTTATAACATTATAGCATTGAAGACTATCATCCTAATAATTCTCAACTAACCAAGGATATTCACTCAAACCACTTCTATTCAATATTGTACTAGAGATCCTAGCCACTACAATAACACAAGAAAAAAATGTAATAAAGATTGAAAATTTAAAAAAACCACCAGTTATATCTACTGAAGAAATAAAACCAAGCTTTTAGAAACTCTACCAGAAAACAGAAAAATGTTAGCCCTCCCAAAATAACCTTGATATCAACACAAGCCAAAAACAAAATTAGAAGATAATCTCTTTTATAATCACTTATGCAAAAGTCCCAAGCACAGTATTAGCACATTAAAGCCAGTTATTACAAAATGTATCTCAGCTAAGTGATTGAAATGAATACATAGAAGGTTTAATATTTCAAAAATGCAGTCAATGTAATTCACTACATATGTATTTCTCTTTCAAAGAAGAAAAAAATACTATAATTTCAATAATTAAAAAATAATAGAATTCAATATCCATTTATGAAAAAAAAAACTTTCAGCGACCTAGGAAAAAGGGGAAATTCCTTAATCTGATTAAGACTATCTAGATGGCAGAGTAGAAACAGCCACGTTTGGAGGCTCCCATCAAAAAGAACCATAATAAAACTGTGAATCCCTCACCAGCCATAAAGGTAACCAGGTTCTCTCATCAGAACTGACCAGAAAGCTCATGTGATCCATGAAGAGAAAGGAAGAACAGTGCGGTATGGCAGCCCACCTGAGAGCCACAGGGGGGGCAGGGGAACAACCTCCCCATAGCCAAGGGAGGCAGTGAGTGGGCATTCCACCCAGCTGGGCAAACTGTGGTTTTTCCACAGAACTGCGCAACCCATGGATCAGAAGATCTGACTTGCAAACCCATGCCACCGGGCCCTAGGGGGTCCCAACCCCAGAGTTGTGCAGATTCTCAATGGCCTTTCAGCTGGAACCTGCTGAAGCCTACTGAGCTCCCCAGAGGAGGGGCAACCAGCACCACAGCTGCAGCTGTCTGCTGTCTAAGCCATTTTAGCTCCTTGGGGTAGGGGCAGCAGCCAGCACTGGGACTCACAACTGCCTAACATGCTAAGCTCCCTGGGTGAGGGAAGGGCAGCATCCATCTCTATAGCCAGGCTGTGATTTTCCCCTGCTGGAATCAGGGAGGCTGCACGGCTTGGTCCCAAGACATGCCCCCCACTGGCTGTGGCAGATTGCGACCACAGCGGCCCCTTCAGGCGTGACCCTGATCCATTCTTCCTCATTGGGAGGGGCTTCACTGCAGGAACTCTAATAATTCCAGGCAGAGGTTCAAGGACAGAACCTGGATCTCCTGCACCTGAACCCCTAGAGAAAAGGGTGGCAGTAGTCTCTGCAGACCAGCAAACTTAGCCTTTCCTCCTGGGGGTTCTGAGGAATCCAGGAAGCCCAGACGACGCAGTTCCCCCACGTAAAGCATAACCCCTCCACCAATGGACAAAGTGCTTTGTTAAATAGGTCCTGTTCGGCAGGGCGCGGATGGTGGCTCACGCCTGTAATCTCAACACTTTGGGAGGGCGAGGCGGGTGGATCAAGAGGTCAGGAGATCGAGACCACCCTGGCCAACATGGTGAAACTGGTTTCCGTCTCTACCAAAAATACAAAAATTAGCTCGGCGTGGTGACACACGCTTGTAATTCCAGCTACTTGGGAGGCTGTGGCAGGAGAATCGCTTGAACCTGGGAGGCAGAGGTTGCAGTGAGCCAAGATGGTGCCACTGCACTCCAGCCTGGCGACAACATAGCGAGACCTCATCTTTTTTTAAAAAAAAAAAAAAAAAAAAAAGATCCTGTTCCCCGTACCCCTAACTGGGTGAGACCCTCCAACAGGGGTTGTCAGACACCCTATACAGGAGCAATCCTACTGGCATAGGTTGGTGCCCCTCAAGGTCAGAGATACCAGAAGAAGGAGCAGGCACCCATCTTTGCAGTTCTGCAGCCTCCTTGAGTGACATCTCCAGGCACGGGAACAAACCACATGTATAGGGCCTGAAGTGAATCCCCAGCAAACTGCAGCAGCCCTACAGAAGAGGGACCTGACAACTGAAAAAACAACAACAAAACACAAAGAAACAGAAAGCAACAACAACACCATCAACAACAGCTGACCCATCCATGGGTCAACAGCCTCAAAGATCAAACTGGGCAAACTCACAAAGATGAGAAAAAATGCTGAAAACCTGAAAGGACAGACTGCCACTTCTCCAAATAATCACAATGTGTCTCCAGCAAGGGCACAGAACAAGACACAGGATGAGACAGATGAAGTGATAGAAACAGGTTTCAGAAAATGGGTAATAAAAAACTATGCTGAGTTAAAGGACTATGTTTTAACTCAATGCAAAGAGCTAAGAACCTTGATAAAAGGTTAAAGGAGCTGCTAACCAGAATAACCACTTTAAAGAGGAACATAAATGACCTGATGGAGAGAAAAAACACCACTTGAGAACTTCGTGAAGCATACACAGCTATCAATAGCCAAATCGACAAAGCAGAAGAAAGGATATCAGAGTTTGAAGCCCACCTTGCAGAAATAAGGCATGCAGACAAGACTAGAGAAAAAAGAATGAAAAGGAATGAACAAAGCCTCCAAGAAATATGGGGCTTCATGAAAAGACCGAATCTACGATTGACTGGAGTACCTGAAGGAGATGGGGAGAACAGAAACAAGCTACAAAACACTTTTTGTATTATCCAGGAGAACTTCCCCAACATAGCAAAACAGGCCAACATTGAAATTCAGGAAATACAGAAAACACTACTAAGATACTCCATGAGATCAACCCAAAGACACTTAATCATCAGATTCTCCAAGGTCAAAATAAAGGAAAAAATGTTAAGAGCAGGCAGAAAGCAAGCCCAGGTCACCTACAAAGGAAGCCAATCGGATGAACAGCATAACTCTCAGCAGAAACGATAAGCCAGAAGAGACTAGGGGTCAATATTCAACATTCTTAAAGAAAAGAATTTTCAACCCAGAATTGCATATCCAGTCAAACTAAGCTTCATAAGCAAAGGAGAAATAAAATCCTTTCCAGACAAGCAAATGCTGAGGGATTTTGTTACCACTAGGCCTGCCTTGCAAGAGCTGCTGAAAGAAGCACTAAATATGCAAAGGATAAACCAGTACCAGACATTGCAAAAATACACCAAACTATAAAGACCAATGACACTATGAAGAAACTGCATCAACTAGTGTGCAAAATAACCAGATACCATCATGATGACAGGATCAAATTCACACATAACAATATTAACTTTAAATGTAAATGGGCTAAACACCCCAATTAAGACACAGACTGGCAAACTGGAAAGAGTGAAGCTCCTTCAGTGTGTGGTATTCAGGAGACCGATCTCACGTGCAAAGACAAACACAGGCTCAAAATAAAGGGATGGAGGAAAATTTACCAAGTAAATGGAAAGCAAGACAAAGCAGGGGTTGCAATCCTAGTCTCTGACAAAACAGAATTTAAACCAACAAAGATCAGAAAAAACAAAAGAAGAGCATTACATAATGGTAAAGGGAACAATTCAAAAAGAAAAGCTCACTATTCGAAATACATATGCACCCAATACAGGACAACCAAATTCACAATACAAGTTCTTAGAGACCTACAAAGAGTCTTAGACTTCCACACAATAATAGTGAGAGACTTTACCACCTCACTCTAAATATCGGACAGATCAACGAGAGAGAAAATTAGTAACGATAGAGGGAAATTAGTAACGATAGAGACTTGAACTCAGCTCTGGATCAAGTGGACCCAAGAGACATCTACAGAACTCTCCACCCCAAATCAACAGAATATACATTCATCTCAGTGCCACATGGTACTTATTCTAAAATCGACCACATAATTGAAGTAAAATACTCCTTACCAAATGCAAAAGAACAGAAATCATAACAGTCTCTCAGACCACAGTGCAATCAAATTAGAACGCGGGATTAAGAAACTCACTCAAAACCATACAATTATATGGAAATTGAACAACCTGCTCCTGAATGACTCCGGGTAAATAATGAAATTAAGGAAGAGATCAAGTTCTTTGAATCCAGTGAGAACAAAGAGACAACATACCAGAATCCCTGGGACACAGATAAAGCAGTGTTAAGAGTGAACTTCACAGCACTAAATGCTGACATCAGAAAGCTAGAAAGTTCTCAAATTGACACCCTAAAATCACAATTTAAAGAGGTAGAGAGGCAAGAGCAAACTAAGAGCAGACCTCTTTGAAGTACAAAGAGGAGCTGGTATCATTCCTTCTGAAAGTATTCCAAACAAATGAAAAGGAGGGACTCCTCCCTAACTCATTTTTGGAAGCCAGCATCATCCTGACACCAAAACCAGGAAGAGACACAACAACAGAAAAACTTCAGGCCAATATCCTTGATGAACATCAACATGAAAATCCTCAATAAAATGCCACCAAACCGAATCCAACAGCACATCAAAAAACCTACCCAACACAATCAAGCAGGCTTCATCCCTGGGATGCAAGGCCGATTCAAAATATGCAAATCAATAAATGTAATCCATCACATAAACAGAACCAAAGACAGAAACCACGTGATTATCTGAATAGAAACAGAAAAGCTCCTGGATAAAATTCAATATCTCTTCATGTTAAAAATGCTCAATAAGGGTGGTTCTAAGATGGCCAAATAGGAACAGCTGCAGGTTACAGCTCCCAGCATGAGTGACACAGAAGACAGGTGATTTCTGCATTTCCAACTGAGGTACCTGGTTCATCTCACTGGGACGTGTCGGACAGTGGGTGCAGGACAGTGGGTGCAGCCCACCGAGTGAGAGCCAAAGCAGGGCAAGGCATCGCCTCACCTGGGAAGTGCAAGGTGGAAGGGAATTCCCTTTCCTAGCCAAGGGGAACCGTGACACACAGCACCTGGAAAATCGGGTCACTCCCACCCTAATACTGTGCTTTTCCAAGGGTCTTAGCAAACGGCACACCAGGAGATTATATCCTGTGCCTGGCTTGGAGGGTCCCACACCCACGGGGCCTCCCTCATTGCTAGCACAGTAGTCTGAGATCTAACTGCAAGGTGGCAGTGAGGCTGGGGGAGGGGTGACCGCCATTGCTGAAGCTGGAGTAGGTAAACAAAGCAGCCAGGAAGCTCCCAAAGCTCGAACTGCGTGGAGCCCACCGCAGTTCAAGGAGGCCTGCCTGCCTCTGTAGACTCCACCTCTGGAGACAGGGCATAGCCAAACAAAAGGCAGCAGAAATCTCTGCAGATTTAAATGTCCCTGACAGCTTTGAAGGGAGTAGTGGTTCTCCCAGCACGGAGTTTGAGATCTGAGAACAGACAGTCTGCCTCCTCAAGTGGGTCCCTAACCCCCAAGTAGGCTAACCGGGAGGTACCCCCTTAGTAGGGGCAGACTGACACCTCACAAGGCCAGGTACCCCTCTGAGACAAAGCTTCCAGAGGAATGATCAGGCAGCAACATTTGCTGTTCAGCAATATTCCCTCTTCTGCAGCCTCCACTGATGATACCCAGACAAACAGGGTCTGGAGTGGACCTCCAGCAAACTCCAACAGAGCTGCAGCTGACAGTCCTGACTGTTAAAAGGAAAACTAACAAACAGAAATGACATTCACACCAAAATCCCATCTGTACATCACCATCATCAAAGTCCAACAGTAGATAAAACCACAAAGATGGGGAAAAAACAGAGCAGAAAAGCTGAAAATTCTAAAAATCAGAGCACCTGTCCCCCTCCAAAGGAACGTAGCTCGTCACCAGCAATGGAACATAGCTGGATGAAGAATGACTTTGTAGAGTTGAGAGAAGGCTTCAGACGATCAAACTTCTCCGAGCTAAAGGAGGAAGTTCGAACCCAACGCAAAGAAGCTAAAAACCTTGAAAGAAGATTAGACGAATGGCTAACTAGAATGAACAATGTAGAGAAGTCCTTAAATGACCGGATGGAGCTGAAAACCATAGCACGAGAACTACATGACAAATGCAAAAGCTTCAGTAACTGACTCGATCAACTGGAAGAAAGAGTATCAGTGATTGAAGATCAAATGAATGAAACGATGCGTGAAGACAAGTGTAGAGAAAAAAGAGTAAAAAAGAAATGAAAAAAGCCTCCAAGAAACATGGGACTATGTGAAAAAACCAAATCTACGTCTGATTGGTGTGCCTGAAAGTGACGGGGAGAATTGACGGGGAGAATGGAACCAAGTTGGAAAACACTCTTCAGGATATTATTCAGGAGAACTTCCCCAACCTACCAAGGCAGACCAACATTCAAATTCAGGAAATACAGAGAACGCCACAAAGATACTCCTCGAGAAGAGCAACTCTAAGACACATAATTGTCAGATTCACCAAAGTTGAAATGAGGAAAAAATATTACGGGCAGCCAGAGAGAAAGGTTTGGTTACCCTCAAAGGGAAGTCCATCAGAAAACAGTGGATCTCTCCATAGAAACTCTACAAGCCAGAAGAGAGTGGGGGCCAATATTCAACATTCTGAAAGAAAAAACTTTTCAACCCAGAATTTAATATCCAGTCAAACTAAGTTTCATGGAGAAATAAAATCCTTCACAGACAAGCAAATGCTGAGAGATTCTGTCACCATCAGGCCTGCCCTACAACAGCTCCTGAAGGAAGCACTAAACATGGAAAGGAATAACTGGTACCAGCCACTGCAAAAATATGCCAAAATGTAAAGACCATCGATGCTAGGAAGAAACTGCATCAACTAACGAGCAAAATAACCAGCTAACATCATAATGACAGGATCAAACTCACACATAACAATATTAACCTTAAATGTAAATGGACTAAATGCTCCAAATAAAAGACATAGACTGGCAAATTGGATAAAGAGTCAAGACCGATCGGTTTGCTGTATTCAGGAGACCCATCTTACGTGCAAAGACACACAAAGGCTCAAAATAAAGGGATGGAGGAAGATCTACCAAGCAAATGTAAAACAAAAAGAGGCAGGGGTTGCAATACTAGTCTCTGATAAAACAGACTTTAAGCCAACAAAGATCAAAAGAGACAAAGGTGGTCAATACATAATGGTAAAGGGAACAATTCAACAAGAAGAGCTAACTATCCTAAATATATATGCATCCAATACAGGAGCACTCAGATTCATAAAGCAAGTCCTTAGAGACTTACAAAGAGATTTAGACTACCACACAACAATAACTGGAGACTTTAACACCCCACTGTCAGCATTAGACAGATCAACGAGACAGGAAGTTAACAAGGATATCCAGGAATTGAACTCAGCTCCACACCAAACAGACCTAATAGACATCTACAGAACTCTCCACCCCAAATCAACAGAATATACATTCTTCTCATCACCACATCACACTTATTCCAAAACTGACTACATAGTAGGAAGTAAAGCACTCCTCAGCAAATGTAAAAGAACAGAAATTATAACAAACTATCTCTCAGAGCACAATGCAATCAAACTAGTACTCACGATTAACAAACTCACTCAAAACCACTCAACTACATGGAAACTGAGCAACCTGCTCCTGAATAACTACCAGGTACATAAAGAAATGAAGGCAGAAATAAAGATGTTCTTTGAAACCAATCAGGATAAAGATACAACGTACCAGAATCTCTGGGACACATTTGAAACAGTGTATAGAGGGAAATTTATAGCACTAAATGCCCACAACAGAAAGCAGGAAAGATCTAAAATTGACACCCTAACATCACCATTAAAAGAACTAGAGAAGCAAGAGCAAACATATTCAAAAGTTGGCAGAATGCAAGAAATGACGAAGATCAGAGCAGAACTGAAGGAGATAGAGACACAAAAAACCCTCCAAAAAATCAATGAATCCAGGAGCTGGTTTTTTGAAAAGATCAACAAAATTGATAGACTGCTAGCAAGACTAATAAAGAAGACAGAGAGATGAATCAAATAGATGCAATAAAAAATGATAAAGGGGATATCACCACCAATCCCACAGAAATAAAAACTACCATCACAGAACACTATAAACACTCCTATAGAAATAAACTAGAAAACCTAGAAGAAATGGATAAATTCCTGGACACTTACACTCTTCCAAGACTAAACCAGGAAGAAGGTGATTCACTGAACAGACCAATAATAGGCTCTGAAATGGAGGCAATAATTAATATCCTACCAACCAAAAAAAGTCCAGGACCAGACAGATTCACAGCAGAATTCTACCAGAGGTACAAGGAGGAGCTGGTACCATTCCTTCTGAAACTATTCCAATCAATACAAAAAGAGGGAATCCTCCCTAACTCATTCTGTGAGGTCAACATCATCCTGATACCAAAGCCTGGCAGAGACACAACAAAAAAAGAGAATTTTAGACAAATATCCCTGATGAACATCGATGCAAAAATCCTCAATAAAATACTGGCAGACTGAATCCAGCAGCACATCAAAAAGCTTATCCACCTTGGTCAAGTGGGCTTCATCACTGGGATGCAAGGCTGGTTCAACTTACGCAAATCAGTAAACGTAATCCAGCATATAAACAGAACCAAAGACAAAAACCACATGATTATCTCAATAGATGCAGAAAAGGCCTTTGACAAAACTCAACACCCCTTCATGCTAAAAACTCTCAATAAGTTCGGTATTGATAGATTGTATCTTAAAATAATAAGAGCTATTTATGACAAACCCAGAGCCAATATCATACTGAATGGGCAAAAACTGGAAAAATTCCCTTTGAAAACTGGCACAAGACAGGGATGCCCTCTCTCACCACTCCTATTCAACATAGTGTTGGAAGTTCTGGCCAGGGCAATCAGGCAGGAGAAAGAAATAAAGGGTACTCAATTAGGAAAAGAGGCAATAGTCCCCATTTGCAGATAACATGATTGTATATTTAGAAAACCCCATAATCTCAGTCCAAAATCTCCTTAAGCTAATAAGCAACTTCAGCAAAGTCTCAGGATACAAAATCAATGTGCAAAAATCACAAGCATTCTTATACACCAGTAACAGACAAACAGAGAGCCAAACCATGAGTGAACTCCCATTCACAATTGCTTCAAAGAGAATAAAATACCTAGGAATCCAACTTACAAGGGATGTGAAGAACCTCTTCAAGGAGAACTATAAACCACTGCTCAGTGAAATAAAAGAGGACACCAACAAATGGAAGAACATTCCATACTCATGGACAGGAAGAATCAATATCGTGAAAATGGCCATACTGCCCAACGTAATTTATAGATTCAATGCCATCCCCATTAAGCTACCAATGACTTTCTTCACAGAACTGGAAAAAACTACTTTAAAGTTCATATAGAACCAAAAAAGAGCCCACATTGCCAAGACGATCCTAACCCAAAAGAACAAAGCTGGAGGCATCACACTACCTGACTTCAAACTATACTACAAGGCTACAGTATCTAAAACAGCATGGTACTGGTACCAAAACAGAGATATAGACCAATGGAACAGAACAGAGCCCTTAGAAATAATACCACACATTTACAACCATCTGATCTTTGACAAACCTGAGAAAAACAAGAAATGGGGAAAGGATTCCCTATTTAATAAATGGTCCTGGGAAAACTGGCTAGCCATATGTAGAAAGCTGAAACTGGATCCCTTCCTTACTCCTTATGCAAAAATTAATGAGAGACTTACGTGTTAGACCTAAAACCATAAAAACCCTAGAAGAAAACCTAGGCAATACCATTCAGGACATAGACATGGGCAAAAACTTCATGTCTAAAACACCAAAAGCAACGGCAACAAAAGCCAAAATTGACAAATGGGATCTCATTAAACTAAAGAGCTTCTGCACAGCAAAAGAAACATACCATCAGAGTGAACAGGCAACCTACAGAATGGGAGAAAATTTTTGCAATCTACTCATCTGACAAAGGGCTAATATTCAGAACCTACAAAGAACTCAAACAAATTTACAAGAAAAAAACAAACAACTCTATCAAAATGTGGGCAAAGGATATGAACAGACACTTCTCAAAAGAAGACATTTATGCAGCCAACAGACACACGAAAAAATGCTCATCATCACTCGCCATCAAAGAAATGCAAATCAAAACCACAATGAGATACCATCTCACACCAGTTAGAATGGCGATCATTAAAAAGTTAGGAAACAATAGGTGCTGGAGAGGATGTGGAGAAATAGGAACACTTTTACACTGTTGGTGGGACTGTAAACTAGTTTAACCATTGTGAAAGATAACGTGGTGATTCCTCAAGGATCTAGAACTAGAAATACCATTTGACCCAGCCATCCCATTACTGGGTATATACCCAAAGGATTATAAATCATGCTGTTATAAAGACACATGCACACATACGTTGACTGCGGCCCTATTCACAATAGCAAAGACTTGGCACCAACCCAAATGTCCATCAATGATAGACTGGATGAAGAAAATGTGGCACATATACACCATGGAATAATATACATCCATAAAAAAGGATGAGTTCATGTCCTTTGTAGGCACATGGATGAAGCTGGAAATCATCATTCTGAGCAAACTATCGCAAGGATAGAAAACCAAACACTGCATGTTCTCACTCATAGGTGGGAATTGAACAATGAGAACACTTGGACACAGGGTGGGGAACATCACACACTGGGGTCTGTCGTGGGGTGGGGGAAGGGGGGGGGAGGGATAGCATTAGGAGATATACCTAATGTAAATGACAAGTTAATGGGTGTAGCACATCAACGTGGCACATGTATACATATGTAACAAACCTGCACATTGTGCACATGTGCCCTAGCACTTAAAGTATAATAAATAAATACATAAATAAATAAATACAAAAGAAAAAGAAAAAGAAAAAAATCCTCTATAATAAACTAGGTATTGCTTGAACATATCTCAAAATAATGAGCTACTTATGACAAACCCACAGCCAATATCATACTAAATGGGCAAAAGCTGGAAGCAGAAAACCAGTACAAGACAAGGATGCCCTCTCTCACCAATCCTATAAAACATAGTATTGGAAGTTCTGGCCAGGACAATCAGACAAGAGAAAGAAATAAAAGGTATTCAAAAAAGAAAAGAGGAAGTCAAACTGTCTCTGTTTGAAGATGGCATTATATTATATTTAGAAAACTCCATCATCTCAGTGCAAAAACTCCATAAACTGATAAGCCACTTCAGCAGTCTCAGGATACAAAATCAATGTGCAAAAACCACAAGCATTCCTCTACACCAACAATATACAACCAGAGAGCCAAATCATGAAAGAACTCCCATTCACAGTTGCTACAAAGAGAATAAAATACCTAGGAATACAGGTAACAAGGGATGTGAAGGACCTCTTCAAGCAGAACTACAAACCACTGCTCAAGGAAATAAGAGAGGACACAAGCAAATGGAAAAACATTCCATCCTCATGGACAGTAAGAATCAATATCGTGAAAATGGCCATACTGCCCAAAGTAATTTATAGATGCAATGTTATTCTCATCAAACTATCATTGACATTCTTCATAGAATTAGAAAATCTTTAAATTTCATATGGAATCAAAGAAGAATCCATATAGCCAAGACAATCATGAGCAAAAAGAACAAAGTTGGAGGCATCATACTACTGGACTTCAAGCTATACTACGAGGCTACAATAATCAAAACAGCATGGTACTGGTACCAAAACAGGCATATATGGAATAGAACAGAGATCTCAGAAATAACACCACACATCTACAACCATCTGATCTTCAACAAACCTGACAAAAACAAGAAATGGGGAAAGGATTCCCTATTCAATAAATGGTCCTGGGAAAACTGGCTAGCCATATGCAGAAAACTGAAACTGGATCCTTCCTTACACCTTATACAAAAATTAACTCATGATGGATTAAAGACTTAAATGTAAAACCCAATACCATAAAAAAACTTAGAAGAAAACCTAGGCAATATCATTCAGGACACAGGCATGGGCAAAGACTTCATGATGAAAATGCCAAAAAGCAATTGCAACAAAAACCAAAATTGACAAAATGAGATCTAATTAAACTAAAGAGCTTCTGCACAGCAAAAGAAACTATCATCAGAATGAATAGGCAACCTACAGAAAGGGAGAAAATTTTTGCCATCTACACATCGTGCAAAGGTCTAATATCCAGAATCTACAAGGAACTTACACAAATTCACATGAAAAAAATAACCCCATCAAAAAGTAGGCAAAAGATTTGAACGGACACTTCTCAAAAGAAGACATTTACATGGCCAAGAAACATAAAAAAAAAAAAAAAAAAGCTCAACATCACTGACCATCAGAGAAATGCAAATCAAAACCACAAAGAGATACCATCTCATGCCAGTCAGAATGGCAATTATTAAAAAGTCAAGAAACAATAGATACCGGCGAGGCTGTGAGGAAACAGGAATGCTTTTACACTGTTGGTGGGAATGTAAATTAGTTCAACAATTGTGGAAGGCAGTATGGCCATTTTTCAAGGATCTAGAACCAGAAATACCATTTGACCCAGCAATCCCATCACTGAGTATATACCCAAAGGATTATAAATCATTCTGCTATAAAGACACATGCACATGTATGTTCACTGCAGCACTATCTACAATAGCAAAAACATGGAACCAACCCAAATGCCAATGACAGACTGGATAAAGAAAATGTGGTACATATACACCATGAAACACTACGCAGCCATAAAAAAGAATGAGATCATGTCCTTTGCAGGGACATGAATGAAGCTGGAAGCCACAATCATCAGCAAACTAACACAGGAACAGAAACCAAACACTGCACGTTCTCACTCATAAGTGGGAGACACAGATCCAGAGAAGAGAACAACAAACACCAGGGCCTGTTGGGTGATGCGGGTTTAGGGGAAGGAACTTAGAGGATGGGTCAATAGGTGCAGCAAACCACCATGGCACATGTATACCTATATAACAAATCTGCAGGTTCTGCATATGTATCCCATTTTTTTTACAAGAAATAAAGAAAAAAGTCATAAAAAAAGAATATATAAAACATCTTGAAGCTTAATCATGAAATATTAAAAACTTTCCCTTTTAAATTGAAAATGAGACAAAAATATGCACTATTATCATTTCTATTCAAACTTGAACTGGTGGTGCTTGACATCACAACAGGCAAAAAATAAAATAAAAGCTAAAGTTTTGGAATGAAAGAATTTAACTACTACTAATATCAAATAACATCATTTTGCATGTAAAAAAGCAGAAAGCATATAAATTATTACAATAAGTGAATAAGTTTTAAATTAATTCAGTATCATTTGTCTTAACAGAGGATGTTGAGCATTAATTTAATGACATATGGTAGGTTTTAAAGTGGGATTTAGGCGGCAATACTATATTGTGCAGTAGTTAAGAGCACTGGCTTTGGAGTAAGTTAGACCTGAATTTGAAATCTTGTTCTGGTATCTCTTACTCATTTGATCTGGGACAAGCTATCTAACCTCAAAAAGGCTTGATTGCCAAACTATTAATAATAATTGTTTGTTGAGAGACCCAAATTAATATAGTTATAAAAAGTTTCACTATTATGTTATTTTCATTGTCTGTGGCCTCAAAATTTGTAAGTGGGAGAGTTGAGCTTTGACCACAGGCATTCCAGCTCCAAAGTTTGCGCACGTAATAAAGGCATAGTGTCTCTCCAAAATATTAGTTTGGCAAATACAAATACAAGTTATATACTGCCATCAAAAAATTTCCAGCTGGGAAAGATAAAGAGATAAACACATAACTACAGCAAGGAAAAATCAAACGAGTGCTACAATGAGTAAAATGAAAGACTGATAATATCAAACGTTGATGATTATATGAAACAACTAGAACTCTTATGCATTGATAGTAAGAATTTAAAGTGGTGCAACTACAATTGGAAAAAGACTTGGCAGTACCTTATAAAGTATGGATGCTATTTAACCCATCAATTACACTAATATTTATCCAAGAAAAATAAGAACATATACAATCTTCATTATTCAGATTCCACATTTGTGAATTCACCTTCTAACTAAAATTTGTTGGTAACCCCAAAATCAATACTTGAAGCTCTTTCACAATAATTTGTAGATGTGTACAGAGCAGCAAAAATTGGACTCAGCAGACAGATACATTCTCAGCTGATGTGGAACATATCAATACTCTCTCTTGTTTTGGCAATCATACTGTAAACAAGCGTCCTTTTCATGGTCTATTTTATGCTATGTTTTTCAAGTGGTGAAGCTTTTTGTTGGCAATTTTGCTGCGTAGAATGGTGTCATGAAGAGTACTGAAGTGCTGTGTAGTATTCCTGGAGAGTGCAAGAAGGCTGTGGAGGGCCTTAAGGACAAAATATATTTTAGATAAAGTTTATTCAGACATCAGTTCTAGTGCGGCTGGCTGTGAATTCAATGTTAATGAAGCAACAATATACAGTAAATAAGGTGGCTTTAAACACAAACACGCATAAAACAAAATTATATGTAAAATGTTGTGACCAAAGGATCACAAGAACCTAACCCTGTATTTCCCCTAGAAGCAATGGTTTAGTATTCAATAATTCAGTGTCCATGGTGACTTTACAGAACATAACTAGAGTAAATAATGAGAATCAGTAATATCCACAAAAAGGCTTACATGTACATATTCACAGTAGCTCTACTCACAATAGCCAAAAACTTAAAATAATCAAAAAATCCATCAACCTAATGGATACATAAATTATAAAACAGCCACAGAATGGAACAGTACTAAGCAATAAAATGGAATGGACTATTGTTCCAAGCAATAATAAGAGATAAATCTCAGAAACATGTTAAGCAAAAGAAGACTTACACAAAGAGTGTAATTCCATTTACATGGAAAGAACAAGAAAGGTAAAACAAATAAAAGGCGAAGAAAAGCTAAAGCAGTCTTCATGAGGGTGGGAACACTGACTGGAAAGAGGCAATAGAAAGTTTATGGAGAGACAGAAACATTCTATCTATACTTTGAAAGGGGATTGGGTTTCGTGTGCATACTTAATTGTCAAAATTGTCCAGCTCAGATTTGTGAATTTGAATTATGTAAATTTTATCTTAAAGAATTACCAAAAACTGAGTGGATGGTGAAAAGCGGAGGAAGAAAACTAAACGAGAATGTCATAAGGATAACTTGTATCTGAGTGATGGGTACACGGTGATACATCATACTGTAAACTTCATTGTGTTTATTTTGTATAGTCCCTAAATTTTCCAAAACAAAAAATTAAATAAGAGTAGCAGCAAGTATGAAGAGCAACCACGTGGGAGGGAAGGAGAGATGAGTTTTATGAAAGAAAAATAATTGGAGAGGAGAAAGTTTGAGGGCAATAAATAAATACAAAAACATTTTTTAAAAGTTAGAAGAAAACATTTTTAAAAGTTAAAAAAAAAATAAAAGCAAAGAAAAACAAGTGATAACTTGGTTTGAAGGCCTTCATGGAAAAGTCATTACAATTGGGCTTATTTGGTAGAGTCTGGGCATGCAAAACTGAAGAAAGGCCGTTTCAGAGAAATAAAACAATGTAAAGAAAATGATAAATACACATATTGGTGTTGCGCTATTTAGAGAACAGTTAGTTTTAAGTATTAGGTGAAGAAAAAAGAACGATGGAATATAAAACTAAAAAAGTAGATGGGAGATGAGATCACACAAAAAGAATAGAAATGTTAGGCCACAGAAAACATATTAGTCAATGGGGAATTATTCTACATATTCAAGTTTGGAATGACAGGATAAGAGCTAAACTTTAGAAACTTTCATCTAGCAGTGAAGAATATATGGAAGCAATACAAGTCTCTCTAACTGATAATGATGCCCTAACAGGGCAATGATAGGGAGAATGGAGAGCCAAGGACACAGGCAATACAGCTGGTTTTGATGGCTAAGATTTTAAAAGAGCAAATATCAAGTTACATAGCTTTGAAAAGGTTTAAAACACAGAGATTCTTCTCCGTAGCACAAAATAATGCTGAGAAAACTAACCTACTGAAAACAGCATATCATGAGGTCTGATGTCAATTTCCTCAAGATTTATGACTGGAAGTGTTGATTTACAACTAGAAGTGTCAATCCAATTAACGTTGAAATTTCAGTTTGGGGTGGTGTTTTAAAAATAACCTTGTTATGGAACTACTGTAAAAGTAAAAGCACGGATTCCAGATTTACCACAAAGTACTCCAAACAGCAATGAGTGTATTTTCTATGCTTTTTTGTCTCTACAGAAATGCTGTTAAAACAAAATGGACCTGTATCAGTGTTAAGGGTATCTTATCTAATAAATTTATTTGTTCCAGCCCCTACCACCACTACCAATGGCCTTGGCCATGAAAATAATGCTTTGTATGTATTCAACGGAATTAACCTTAGTGAACATAAGTCATAACTGCCCTCATGTAACTTCTAACAAACAAAAAGAGGGAAACATGTAACTAAATTACTAGTAAAAAATCCCCTGCATATTCTTGAAGTATATTAGTTTCTTATTTGAAAAATTTCTATGCAAGGTTAAATTCACAATTATTAAAGCCGCTTTTATTATGTGAAGGGCTTCATAACTGATCAAGATTTTTTGCTTGACCAAATGTTAACAAGGTTCCTAAGACTTCTCCTAGGTCCATCTGTGCACTTGCTTGTAAAATTCAGTTTTAGCAAAAAACTCTGCTAAGTCACTATAGCAAAAACATTGATAACTGATCATCCTGGATATCTAATTGCATTCTTCATTCTCCACCATCCCCAGGAGATGTCTAATTATCTTGGCCTGTCTTCAGAAAAAAATCCTTCTAGGTGAGTTTAGCCAGAATCACCTTTTAACTCTGATATTTCCTT
This sequence comes from Macaca mulatta, assembly GCF_049350105.2. Taxonomy (NCBI): domain Eukaryota; kingdom Metazoa; phylum Chordata; class Mammalia; order Primates; family Cercopithecidae; genus Macaca; species Macaca mulatta. Next base: position 139,705,975 of record NC_133412.1, on the reverse strand, counting down.
TTAGTAATTTTCTATCCACTAACTCTCCATTCCTCCTCATTGGCTACAAATTCCCACTTGCCCATGCTGTATTGCAAGTCTCTCTCCCTCACTGTAAAACCCCATGTCAGTGGTCCTCACATCTATCGCAATGACCCTAAATAAAGTCTTCCTTAATGTACTTTAACAACTATCATTGAATAAATTTTTCCTTAACATTAGGACAATTGTCTATTTCAATAGCAATAACAAAAATACTGGCTTGAAGAAGGATTTGAGAGGGCAAAGAGGACAAGATGGCTGACTAGACACAGCCAGGAAGTGCCTATGCCACCAAGAGAGACCAAAATATCAAGTAAACAAACAAACTTTGAACAAATCTTCAGAGAGGAAACACCAAGAGTTGAAAGGCAACACAGACATCGAGACTGAAGAGAGGAAACTAGGAACCCTGTGTGGGGTTTCCGAATGTGAGGACTAGTTCCCGTCACTGAATGGCTCCTAGGGAAGACAGCAGTGCTCTAAACTTGCTGAAATAAGAGCGACATGTCAGAGCCAAAGCCTATCTATCAGCCATTATACTTAAGCACCATGTATTGGTTGGCAGACCAAATTACAACACCAAAAATATTCTGCCAATATACATCACCTGTGAAACCCAGGGCAAGAATCCACTCACAAATAAAAATCCTGTACAGAGCCTTGGCCCTCTGAAAACACTTAGAAAAGAAGCCAATTGAGTATACTCAACTTAAACCACAGTTAAAGGAACACCAGCCCACTCAGATGAAAAAGAATCAGCAAAAGAACTCTGACAATTCAAAAAGTCATTGTCCTGTTATTTCCAAAAGAGTGCACAAGCTCCCCAGCAATAGATCTTACCCAGATTGAAATGACTGAAATGACAGACAATTCAGAATGTAGATAACAAGGAAGTTCAATGGCTTTAGGAGAAAGGTGAAACCCAATTCAAGGAATCAAAGGAATCTAGTAAAACTATGCAAGAGCTGAAAGACAAAATAGCCATTTTCAAAAAGAACCGAACTGAACTTCTAAAATTGAAAAATTCACTACAAGAACTTCATAATTTACAAGAGAATAGACTAAGCTGAGAAAAGAAGCTCAGAGCTTGAAGACCAGTTTAGTGTTTTCAATTCAACTTAGATAAAAATAAGGAAAGAAGAATATTTAAAAAATGAAAAAAAACTTCTCAAAAATATGGGATTACACAGACACCAAACCTAGGACTCATTGGCATTCCTGAGGCATTCCTGAGAGAGAAAACAACTTTGGAAACATATTTGAAGATACAGTTCATGAAAAATACCCCAATCTCACTAGAGATATCAACATGCAAATTCAAGAAATACAGAAAACTCTTGTGAGATACCATACAAGATGACCATCCCCAAGACACACAGACATCAGATTCACCAAGGCCAATGTTAAAGAAAAAATCTTAAAGGCAGCTAGAGAGATGAGTCAGGTCACTTACAAAGGAAACCCCATCAGGATAGTAGCAGGCTACTCAGCAGAAACTTACAAGCCAGAAGAGATTGGAAACCAATTTTCAGCAGCCTTAAAAAGAATAAATTCTAATGAAGAATTTCATATCCCAGCAAACTAAGCTTCAAATGCTAAGAAATTGTAACCACTAGACCAGCCTTACAAAAAGTCCATAAGGGAGTGCTAAACATGAAAGCTAAAGAACAGTATCTGATACCACAAAAACACAATTAAGCATGTAGCCTACAGACACTATAAAGAAGCTACACAAACAACTCTACAAAACAATCAGCTAAAAACACAATTTCAGGATCAAAACTTTACATATCAATGCCAACCCAGAATGTGAATGGAATAAAGACCCATTTAAAAGGCATAGGATGGCAAACTGAATAAAAAGACAAGATCCAACTGTCTGCTGTCTTCAAGAAGATGCATCTCACACGTAACAACACCCACAGCCTCAAATTAAAGGGAAAAAGAACTGCCATACAAATGGAAAACAATAAAGAGCAGGAGTTTTAATTCTAATATCAGATAAACCAGACTTTAAACTGAAAACAATTAAGAAGGGCAAACAAGGGTATTACTTAGTGGCAAAGGGTTCAATTCAACAAGAAGACTTAACTACTTTAAGTCTATACACACCCAACATTGGAGCACCAGACTCATAAAACAAGTTCTTCTTGACCTAGACAAAGACCTCAACAGCCACATAATAATACTGGGAGATGTCAACTCCCCAGTGACAGGACTAGGAAGATCACTGAGGGAGAAAACTACAAAGAAATTCCAGACTTAATCTCGACAGTCGACCAATGGGACCTAATAGACATCTACAGAATACTCCACCCAAAATCACAGAATATACATTTTTCTCATCTGCACAAGAAACATATTCTAAGATCAAACAAATGTTTTGGTCATAAAGCAAGTCTCAATAAATTCAAAAAAATCAAAATTATATTGAGCACGTTCTCACATCACAGTACAATAAAAACAAAACCCAACACCAAGAAGATCTCTCAAAACTACACAAATACATGAAAATGAAGGAACTTGCTCCTGAATAAGTTTTGTGGAAACAATGAAATGAAGGCAGAAACCAAAAAATTATTCGAAATTTGCAAAAATGGAACCGCATATTAACAAAATCTTCGGGATGGAACTAAAGCATGTTAAGAGGAAAGTTTACAGTGTCAAATGCATTCATAAAAAAATTAGAAAGATCTCAAATTAACAATCTAACTTTGTACCTAGAGGAACTAGGAAAAAAAAAAGCTAACAAAAGAAAAGAAATAACTAAGATCAGAACTGAATTAAATTAAGACTCAAAAATCCATACAAAAGATCAATGGAAAGAAGAATAGGTTTATCAGAAGAATAAAAAAGATTGACAGGCTTTTCATTAGATTAACAAAGGAGAAAAAGGGAAGATCCAAATAAGCACAAACAGAAATGACGAAGATGACATCACAACTGATCCTACAGAAATACAAAAGATCCTCAGAGACTATCATGAACATCTCTATGAACACAAATTAGAAATCTAAAGGAAATAAATTCTCCAAAGACTGAACCAGGAAGAAAGTGAAAACCTGAACAGACCAATAACAACTTCCAAATTTGAGTCAGTAATTAAAAACCTACCAACAACAACAAAAAAAGCCATGGACTAGAAGGATTCACAGCTGAATTCTACCACACATACGAATAAGAACTGGCACCAATCCTACCGAAAATATTCCCCCAAAAAATTGAGGAGGAGGGACTCCCCCTGCTCCCTAACTCATTCTACAAGACCAGAATTATCCTGACACAAAATCTGGCAAAGACACAACAAAAAAGAAAACTTCAGGCCAACATCCCAAATGAACACAAACATAAAACCCGAAAAAAAAAAAATAGCAAAATGAATCCAGCAGCACATTAAAAAGTTAATTCACCATGATCGAGTAGGCTTTATTCCTGGATGCAGGGTTGGTTCAACATATGCACATCAATAAATGTGATTCACCACATACACAGAATCAAAAACAAAAAGCATATGATCATCTCAATAGACACAGAAAAAGCTTTCTACAAAACCCAACATCTATTTATGATAAAAACCCTCAATAACAAGGCTTCGAAGGAACATACCTCACAATAATAAGAGCTATCGATGACAAACCCACAGCCAACATCATACTGAATGGGTAAAAGCTGGAGTCATTATCCTTGAGAACTAGAATGAGGCAAGGCTGCCCACTCTCAACACTCCTATTCAACATAGTACTGAAAGTGCTAGTCAGAATAATCAGACAAAAGAAAGAAATAAAATGCATTCAAATAGGAAAGGAAGTCAGTCATATTATCTCTCTTCACTGATGATATGATTCCATACCTAGAAAACACTAAAGATGCTGCCAAAAGGCTCCTGGAACTGATAAATAAGTTTCAGGATACAAAATCAATGTACAAAAATCAATAGCACTTCTATACACCAAAAACATTCTACCTGAGAGCCAAATCAAGAACACACACCAATTTCCAACAGCAAAAACCTATGCATACATCTAATCAAAGAGGTGAAAGATCTCTACAAGAACTACAAAACACTGCTGAAATAAATGAAAGACAAGACAAATAAACAAAAATATATTCCATGCCCATGAATTGGAAGAATCAATATTGTTAAAATGGCTATACTGGCCAAAGCAATTTATAAATTCAATGCTATTTCTGTCAAACTACCAACATCATTTTTTGCAAAATTAGAAAAACCTATTCTAATATTCACATGGAACAAAGGCAGAACCCAAATCACCAAAGCAATACTAAGCAAAAAGAACATTACCTGATTTCAAACTATACTATAAGGCTATAGTAACCAAAATAACATGAGACTGGTACAAAAACAGACACATAGACCAATGAAACAGAATAAAGAACCCAGAAATAAAGCCGTACACCCAGAACCATCTGATTTTCAACAAAGTCAACAAAAGGAAGCAGTGAGGAAAGGACTCCCTGTTCAAAAGAAGAATGAAGCTAGTCTCTACCTTTCACTATATACAAAAATTAACTCAAGATGGATTAAAGATGTAAATATAAGACCTCAAACTACAAAAATCCTACAAGAAAACCTAGGAAATGCACTTCTTGACATCAGGTTTGGCAAAGAATTTATGACTAAGTCCCCAAAAGCAATTACAACAAAAATGAAAATTGACAAATGGGACCTAATTAAACTAAAGAGCTCTGCACAGCAAAATAAATTATCAACAGTAAACAGCCTAGAGAATGGGAGAAAATATTCACAAACTATGCATCCAACAAAGGTCTAATATCCAGAATCTATAAGAAACTTAAACAAATCAAAAAATTTTTTAACCAAATTTTTTTTGGTTAAAAAAAACTCATTTAAAAAATGGGGCCGGGAGCGGTGGCTCACACCTGTAATCCTAGCACTTTGGGAGGCCGAGGCAGGCGGATCACGAGGTCAGGAGATCGAGACCATCCTGGCTAACAGGGTGAAACCCCGTCTCTACTAAAAATACAAAAACTTAGCTGGGTGTGGTGGCGGGCGCTGTAGTCTGAGCTACTCGGGAGGCTAAGGAAGGAGAATGGCGTGAACCCGGGAGGCGGAGCTTGCAGTGAGCAGAGATCGTGCCACTGCACTCCAGCCTGGGCGACAGAGCGAGACTCCGTCTCAAAAAAAAAAAAAAAATCGGCAAAGGATATAAATAGACACTTATCAAAAGAAGGCATTACAAGTGGCCAAGGAACAAATGAAAAACTGTTCATCATCACTAATCATCAGAGAAACACAAATCAAAACTACAATATACCATCTTACACCAGTCAGAATGGTGATTATTAAAAAGTCAAAAAATAATAAATGCTGAAAGTCTGGGGAGAAAAGAGAACACATACACACTCTTGGTGGGAATGCAAGTTAGTTCAGCCACTGTGGAAAGCAGTTGAGAGATTTCTCAAAAACTTATAACAGGACTACTGTTTGACCCAGCCATCCCATTACTGGGTATATACCCAAAGGCAAATAAATAATCCTACAAAAAAGACATATGCACTCATATGTTCATTGCATCACTATTCACAATTGCAAAGATATAGAATCAACCTAAGTGCCCATCAATGGGAGAGTCGATAAAGCAAATGTGGCACATATACACCATGGAATATTACGCAGCCATAAAAAGACTGAAATGTGTCCTTTGCAGCAACATGGATGTAGCTGGAGGCCATTATCCTAATTAACACAGGAACAGAAAACCAAATATCATATGTTCTCACTTATAAGCGTGACCTAAATAATGGAATACATATGGACAGAAAGATGAGAACAATAGACATTTAGAGATGTCTAAAGAAGGGAGAGGGGAGGGAAGGGAAAATGGGCTGAAGACCTACCTATCAGGTATTATGCTCAGTACCTGTGTGACAGGATCATCTATATTCCACACCTCAGCATCATGCAATATACCCATGTAACAAATTTGCTCAGGTACCCCCGAATCTAAAATAAGAAATTATTTTTAAAATATATATATAGGCCTAAAACTAAAGAATAAATCATTTTAAATCAGAGATAGGCATGTCTGAGTATATATACGGTTACATATTGGAATACTTTTCTAACGAAAAGAGTAAAATCTGTTTTTCCAAAATATCTTTTTAAAAAGAGGAACTTACAAGTTTATATTTTAATTATACTCAAATTATAGCCAGAAAAAAATTTCAGTCAGTGGATAGTGTTCCATAACCTAGTGTCTGCAAAGCAACTATTTTAATATTTCTAGTATTAAAATTTTAATATTCAGTTAGGTTTGTGGATATCTATTCACACCTGAATGCATACACATACATATGCATACAAATATCTGTATACATATTCTATATAGTATATTTTTCAATTTTTGTTAAGAGAATAACTTTGGAAAATAATCTTCAATCAGAGTAGAATAAAAAAACAAAAGCACTAAATGGCATATACATTCCTGCTGTAGATGTTTACAAATGCAGGTGCCAGTACCAGAGTTCCTACAAACCAATCATGATACTCCACCTATATTACTGCCTATACTTTGTAGCCCTACAAAGGACTCTATGACACATGAGGACTCTACAGAATTCCTCATGTATAAAATAGGATAAAATGCTACCCATAGTTCATGCAATGTTATGAGAATTAAATGAGCTAATCCAATTAAAGTGCTTACTCTGATAGGTTAATATTAAAAACAAGTGTTCATTCCCCAAGACCTAAATTAAGAGACATATTTTGTCATAGTGGACAATGTACATAAAGAAGTGCACATAAAGAACAGTGAAATATGTCTCAGATAATATTAACGTTAATCATAAGATGTATAATCAAACTGTTAGATGTGAAGAAATATCAGTTTCTATCTTTATAATTTTTAGATTTGAGGAAACATGATTCCTTCATTACAACTACAACTGACCTATATCGAAATAGAATAAAAATTAAAAAATTTTGTTACAAAAATGACCTAATTTATCAAGTATTTATTTACCAAGATAAATATTTAAACATATCATTTGATAATATCTAAGACAAAACAGAAATATAGTTGCAAGGTACAATCAATATAAGATTTAAAATTCCATTCCCTTCATCATACAAAAATAGGAATTGTGTATAAAAAGCTACATAAAAATACCTAGCATAGCACTGTTCATAATCGAAAATTGGATATATCTATATATCTAATGTCCCACTGCTGAAGATCACTTATGATACAGGCATTGAGTGGAAAATTATATAACCATTTTAAATGACTTTGAACTAAATTTTTGGTGGCAAAGGAAAATGTTCATAAAGTTGAAAAAAGCAAGGAACAAAAGTGTTCCTACAGTATGATTCAAAGTTTATAAAACAGTATAAATGTGTGTGCATACACACACAAAATAAAAACCCTGAAAATGTATATATCAAAATATTACTATTTCTGGATAGAGGGATTACAGGGATTTTAAAACTTTCTTCTTGTGTGTATTTCCCATATTCTTTTTTGTAATCTAAAAGTTAAAAGATTTCAAATTCCTGTTTTAGTTTTTACCCATATATAAATTTTGTAGCAGGAGGATTTCATAGACACTAGGACTCCAAATATGATCCCATGTTTAAGAATACAATTTTTTCGACGCTGGCATCCCCGGAGCCTGCGGCGGGTGGCTGTGACAACCCCAGCGCTGACGGCGGCTGGGGCATCACCGCGGGCCTCGACCCCGAAATGGCGCTGCTGGCTGAACACCTGCTGAAGCCGCTGCCCGCGGACAATCAGATCGAGACTAGGCACTTCCTCTAGGCGGTGTCCCACCTGCCGCCCTTCTTCGATTACCTTGGGTCCCCAGTGTTTACTCCCATCAAGGCAAACATAAGCGGCAACATCACGAAAATCAAAGCCGTGTACGACACCAACCCAGCCAAGTTCTGGACCCTGCAGAACATCCTGGAGGTGGAGAAAGAAATGTATGGAGCAGAGTGGCCCAAAGTAGAGGCCACACTGGCAATGATGTGGCTGAAAAGAGGCCTCCACTTCATCCAGGTCTTCCTCCAGAGCACCTGTGACGGGGAGCGGGACGAGAACCACCCCAACCTCATCCGCGTCAACGCCACCAAGGCCTACCAGATGGCCCTCAAGAAGTACCATGGCTGGATCATGCAGATCTTCCAGGCAGCACTGTACGCAGCCCCCTATAAGTCCGACATCCTGAAAGCGCTCTCCAAGGGGCAGAATGTGACAGAGGAGGAGTGCCTGGAGAAGATCCGCCTCTTCCTAGTCAACTACACGGCCACCATCGATGTCATCTATGAGATGTACACCCAGATGATGGCCGAGCTTAACTACAAGGTGTAGGCGTTCTCACCGCTGGACACGCCCCCGACTCGTGGCCACACGGAGAAACAGGCAAACCAGAATCACTGTGAATCAAGTCTGTGAGCTGCCCCTGGCTTGCGTCCCCGAGTCCTGCCAGAGTCTGCAGGGGACAGCCCTTGTTTTTTAAGTCTTTTTTTTTTTTTTTTTTGGCCTATTCTAAAGGACCAATAAATAATGATCTTACTTCCAAATCTTGGAATTTCACGACAGCACAGACTGACTTTATAGCTTCATTTCAGCGTGGCAAAAATCGATTAACACTTCTAATGAGTCAAGTCCCAGGAATTTTTGGTTTTGTTTTGTCGCCAAGGAGGAACACAGCTCTGGGGGAATGGTGTCGTCCACCTCATTTTAAAAATAAGCACATGATGGCCGGACACTGTGGCTCACGCCTGTAATCCCAGCACTTTGGTGGAAGCCCAGGTGGGCAGATCACCTGAGGTCAGGAGTTTGAGACCAACCTGGCCAACATGGTGAAACCCCAACTCTACTAAAAATATAAAAAATTAGTCAGGCGTGGTGGTGCACGCCTGTAGTTCCAGCTACTCAGGAGGCTGAGGCAGGAGAATCGCTTGAACCTGGGAGGTGGAGGTTGCAGTGAGCTGAAATCGCACCATTGCACTCCAGCCTGGGCAACAAGAGAGACTCGTCTCAAAAAAAAAAGGGGGGAGAGGTGGGTGGACCAATTGAGGTCAGAGTTTGAGACCAGTCTGACCAACATGGTGAAGTCTCTACTAAAAATATAAAATTAGCCAGGCACAGTAGCACAAGCCTGTAATCCCATCTTCTTGGGAGGCTGAGGCAGGAGAATCGCTAGAACCCTTAGGTGGAGGTTACAGTAGCCAAGATCGCACCACTGCATTCCAGTCTGGGCAACAAGAGCGAAACTCCGTCTCAAAAAAAAAAAAAAAAAAAAAAAAGGCATGTGACCTTATGAGGCTCTCACTGTATTGCTATTTTGGTTATTTTAAGGGCTACAAAGAGTTTGATTTGAAATTATGCAGGGCCTCTATGTGGGATTTTTTTTTTTTTTTTTAAAGCAAACTGGTGTGTATTCTCATGTGGTCTGCATAGTCCAGTCTCACAGCACTATTGTAAACCCTGCTCTTTCTATCTAGCTAGACAGGTTTTTTTGTTTGTTTTCTTTTTTGTGTTTTTGTTGTTGTTGTTGTTGTTTTACAGCTGAAACCAACCAGCAAGCCCTTGATGACCAAGAGGCGTTTCTTTCAAAGCTATAGGGCACAAACAATTGACCATAGATGACTATGTCTGCATTCTTCTGCAGAATTATTTCCTTTAGGGACAGATTTTTCAACCTAAGAAACTACCTACTGTTTGTATTCTCTTGACGGGGAGAGATGAACCCTTCAGCCGCTAAGATTCAAGAAAACGCCTCACTGCCTTAACCTTAACTGTTCTTCCTGGAGCTAAAAAAAGCTGTATTTTTTTAAAGTGCTGGGGCAAACAAAGCAACCCCAAAAGAACTGATGTGTGTTTTAAAAGAAAAAACCCAATAAGGAACTGGTGATTTTTATGCATAAACTAAATAACCCTTAATAAATAAATCTCTATTTTGGAATTTTTAAAAAAATACAATTTTTTCAATTTTTTTTTTTAAATACATTCTCAATGACACCTATTTTAGCCTTGTAAGCTTGATATATTTAACAGAGAGAACTAAAATTGAACAGTGGATCAAAAAACAATTTCTTCTTGGGAGAGGAGGGGAACTAGACCAAGAGCAAATATTGATAATATTGAAATATATGAATTAATCTATAACTCTTATTTCAAAATGTTCAATAACTCTTGGCACAGAGATGACTTTTTATTGGTTTTTTATTGAACGCTATGTGATTCCTAACACTGTCATCTTCCACCCCCCTCCTTAATATATATGAATCCAAGAAGCTTGCAAGTCATATTAAAATATTCTTTCTTTAGTTTGGCAGAAATTTGTACTTTTGACCTTGAATTTTCCCTACTACCTAATCAAAGAGTTTTATCATAAATAAACATTTACTACTACAGGCATTAAAATGGAATAGGACTTAATAACTAGTAAAATTCCTTCCTAACTTCAGGTTTTCTGAAGATCTAAGTAACTGATGAAAAATTGAATCCTTTAACATGAAAAAACAAAAGTCATATTCACATTTCAAGTTATATGTGTCAAAGCACTGGTGCTGAAACAGAATAGGTTATCTTCTAATTTCACATCACTGAGTTATTCACTGCAGTAACATATTATTGAGAAAGTTATACTGGAAAATTACCTAACATTCTCTGACAAGAAAAAAAAAACTAACAATAAAAAGAAAAGCAGCCAAATGAGATGAAAAAATTATGAATTAGCATGGTGGTTTTTTATTACAAAGCTAAATATAGGGACAGATTTTTTCCACTTTGATCACTCTCACACTGTTGCACTGAAAATAAAGAAAACAATAATACATAGAATGCAAGAACACTGATCAACACAATCTACAATATTTACACAGAGATTATTAGTCACAAAGGGTTTTGGAGTATTCATTTAGTTAAGCAGTAACATTTCCTGAGGGCTTTCTATGTGATAGGAACTTTGCTGGTTATCAGAAATGCAAAAAATGAAAAGCCACAATTCTTGCCCTCAACAAGATCATACACAGGGAGGTTTACACATCTACCACCTGTGATAAATCAGCCCAATTACATGGGCACCAAATGTGAAATGATAATCACTATGTTGCCTAGTAAAGTTAGATTATTTGGTTTAAAAATTCCCTCTTAATTTTTTGGTTTTACAATGCAGTTAAGATGTATGATTAATGAGATGCATTGAAAAACAAGATGAGTATATTACAGAAGTATTGTATATGGGGAAAATCTTTGTATTTCAGCAATTTTTAATATTTACTTGAATTTTTCACTCTCCCACAAAACACCCACTACTTGAAGTCCTATTGCACAAATGTCAATCTATTGTTGGTTTTTCTTATTCCATAATAAGAAATTCATACATTTACATTAAAACACTACCTTGTTCATCTTTAAGACTTCCAATTAATGGTGCTATGCTTTAGTTCCCAGTATTACAAAGGCAGAATAGATTTTTAAATAGTACTGGAAAAAACGGTCATATGAATGAGTGAGTATATGAATCCTGAAAACTGAAAACTAAAGAGGTCGCCCCTTCACCACCACTTTCCTATTCCAAAAAGACTAGAATCATTGAAGGTATTTGATGTAAAAAATGAGTACCTTCTGAAATAGTTCATCTCCTACATCTTCATAAGCCAACTTGAAATCTTACTGATTCTAAAAGCCTCCATTTAGAAACCATCACCTAACGTCCTTCCATGGTCTCCAAAATAATCTTCCCTCTGAATATCCATTACATCTGGGTGGCACTACCCTTATGCTACTTATCTCAAACTACCTTAAATTTAGTTATTTGAGCAAAACACCTTTAACCCTTTTAGATGGAAATAGCTCCTAAGGGCAACGACATGTCTTTGTATCAGTTACACTACTTTAGTGTTGTCCTCAAACACTCATTGACTGTGTAACACTGTGCAAGGAACTTAACCTCTTTATTGTATAGTATGTGTTATAATACCTACCTCACAGCATTGCTGTGACCAATAAATGAACACATATTAAATACACAGAAATACAATCAATCCTCATCCACAGATTCCACATTTGTGAATTTGCCTACTCAATAAAATTTATGTGTAATCCAACATCAATATTCGCAGCACTCTGGCAATAATTTGTGGAAATGTGCAGAGGGAGAGAATTTTGAGTCACCTGATTTGTTTCCTGTCAGCTGAAACTGAACAAAGTAATGCTCTGCTTTGTTTCTGCTCCCATACTATAAAGGAGTATTCTTTTCACAGTCTATTAAATGCAACAGTGTTCTCATTTTTGTGCTTTTTGTTGATGATTTGGCTATTTAGAATGCCCAAGTGCTGTCTAGTGTTCCTAAGCACAAGATGCCTGTGACAGGCCTTAGGGAGAAAATATGTGTGTTACAAAAGCTTCCTTCAGGCATGAGTCATACTGCTGTGGGACATGAGTTCAATATTAATGAATCAACAATATATATATTAAATAAGGTGTCTTTAAATAGAAACACACATTTTAGTGATGTATTGATACGTGGACAAAAATATTGTGACCAGAGGCTTATAGGAACCTAACACTGTAATTCCAGTAAGAGCTAATTTATTATTCACTGCTACTTCACAGAACAAATCCACTTCAAGTAGTGAGAATCAACTGTACTTAGAGTACTGACAAATACATAGTAAGCTAAGGAACTATTAACTACCATCAGAGTTGTATTGTTAATAGCACATGGTAGGTACTTGAACATCTGTTAAAACAGTGCCTGAATAAAATAAAAATAAGGACTAGATTTTAAAAAGGAAGAAAATTTCCAAATTATTTTTATATAACAGTCACATAACATTGGCCCCAAACCTTCACAAAACTGCACAGAAAACTGCACAAATAAAACACACTAAAGAATAACAATGCAAAAACTTTAAATGAGATAATATGCAAAAGAATCCAAAACACTAAAAAAAATTTAAAAGAGGGGTACATTCCAGAAGTTCAAAGGTTTTTAATATTACAAATGCATTAATAAAATTCATTATATTAATGGAAGATTATACGTTTATTTTCATAACTGCTGAAAACTCAAGGGACATAATTCAACATCATTCATAATTACCTAATTACATAATTAAAATAAAAAATTTAAAGTTTACATAGAAATTAAGAGGTGTTTGTTAGCCTGAATACATATAGATATAAAGATATACACATGTGTCTGTACTTGCCCAATTAGCCAGCAACTTACTTAACTGGAAATGTTAGATACTTTCTCATTAAAATAAGGAATAAGACAAGGATGTCCACTATCTCTTCTATTATTTAATATCTTTTGGTGTTATTAAACAACGCAATTAGAGAAGAGAAAACATTAGAGGCCAAAAATGGAAGAAAAAGGAGGAAAGCAATCTTTATTTGCAAACAATATAATTTTTCTATCAGGAAGCCAAAAACAACCAATAAAAACCCTAAAATAATTCACAAAAGAATTATAAGCAATATATAAAATAAATAAGCAGACAAATTAATGTTTTCTCCTCCAACCACCCAAAAAAACCTACTTAGTTAAAGTAATTGAGAAGACTCTATGACTATAATGAAAAGTAAAATAAAATACCTAGGCCTGTATCTAGAAAAAAAAAATGCAAAAAACAAAATGTAAAATCAGAGAACAGAGGTAAAAGGATAATAAAAGAAGAAGATATACAAAAAAGGGTAAGACCAAAGTGGTGAATAAAATCCATCAAAATCTTTATCTTAAATTGGAAAGAGGATAAATTTGGGATTCACGTTTTTATCTCCAAAAATGTGTATTTCCTACTCTTAACCATGGAAAAAGCTTAAAAACAATAAAACAGTAGTAATGAACACTCCTACCAGATTATGCTCCATTAATACTATTTTTTAATAAAAAGTTTCTTTCAAGTATGAAAAAAATGCATAAAATTTGTCTAGGATATATTATTACTGAAAGTAAAAAAATTACCAAGGATACGTTACTACTGAAAGTAAAGAAATTATCAAAGATCCATGACTCAAAAGCCTCTTAGGCACAATGTATAAAAAAATTGTACTAACGGCCTTCCCTCCCAAACTATCCCAGTGTTTAGCTAAAGACTGCATCAACTGCAAGGCTGAATTAAATGGCTACTGAATTTCTTTCCACTTCTTTTTTTTTCTTTTTTTTTTTTTGAGATGGAGTCTTGCTCTGTCGCCCAGGCTGGAGTGCAGTGGCACTGATCTCGGTTCACTGCAACCTCCACCTCCCGGGTTCAAGCGATTCTCCTGCCTCAGCCTCCTGAGTAGCTGGGATTACATGCATGCACCACCACGCCTGGCTAATTTTTGCATTTTTAGTAGATATGGGGTTTCACAATGTTGTTCAGGGTAGTCTCGAAATCCTGACCTCGTGATCAGCTTCGGCCTCCCAAAGTGCTGGGATTGCAGGTGGGAGCCACCGCGCCCGGCCTCTTTCTACTTCTTTATTTTGCTTTTCCGTTTTTAGGGATAGAAGCGGAGGGGAAAGCAAGTGCATCTTTTGGTTAAGAGCACACATCTGAAGTAAGACCACTGGATTCACCAACTATATAACCATGGGCAAATTAACTAATGCCTTCCTCAGAGTCTCAGTACTTTTTTTTAACTGACTGATTAAAAGTATAAATATATTTATAATATAAATATATATTTTATATATATTAAATATATTTATAATATACAAATACAAAAGATGCTTTGATATCTGTAGAATGGCTAAATCAAGCTATTTAACATATGCATTGCCTCACATACTTATCATTTCTTCTGGTAAGAACACTTAAAATCTACTGTCTTAGCAATTTTCAAATATGCCACATATTGTTATTAACTGCAGTCACCATGATTTTCAATAGTCTTTGAACTTATTCCTCCACTTTAAATACATTTTTCTGTCTTTTAACCAACATCTCTCTAATTCTGCCCACACCCTAGCCTCTGTTAATCAACATTTTACTGTTTCTATGAGGTCAACATTTTTGCACTACACATGTAATAAGTAAGATCATGAGTATTTGTCTTTCTGTGCCTTACTTATTGTCACTTAACATAATGTCCTACAGGTTGATCCATGATGTTGAGAATGACAGGATTTCCTTCTTTTGTTAAGGCTGAATGATATTTCACTGTGTATATATAACATGTTTTCTTCATCCATTCACCCATTAACGGATACTTAGATTGATTCCACATCTTGGCTATTGGAAATAATGCCACAATGAACACAGAAGTGATGGCAGTAGCAGGCCTTCTGGAACGGACACTGCCACGATGCCAGCTGCAGTGTGGGAGGTAAGACTGGAGCTTGTGGACTCCACAAAGCTGCAGGAGCCAGGAACAGGTAGAAGCCCCGCCCACTTCCAAGTTGAAGGGGCAGGAGCCCTGCCCTCCTGGGTACAGTTGCAGCCACCCAGCCACAGCTGCAGACCCAGGCATTTCTGCACTCTCAGGGACCTGCGAAGACACTCCTGCAGTCTCAGAAGAGTCTGCTCCCGCTGCCTGGCCTCTCTCTCCCCACTCCTGGCACCCGCTCCAATTTTGGAGCAACGTTGTGGCCAAGCCTGTCACGACATAGCTGGGTATGCACACACTTGAGGGAGTGCTGACAAGCCAGTCCCATGCTGCCTCAGCCCCCTCTGGACTGTGTTTTTAAGTTTTGGTCTGCATTTTAGACTAATCCTACTTGCTCCTGTGAACCAACCAGTGATTTCTGACTGCAGCTCAGAGAGACAAAAGGGATGGGTAATGTAAACATCTGGATCAATATTCCAATTTTGAGCATGTCAGCAGCCTCATGGTTTTTGAGCTGTCCTTACCCCTTTGTTTCGTTTTGATCCATGTCTTCTAATAACCCGGTTTGTCTCTTCTCGCCTTTGGGCCATCAAGCTCCAAATGGTCATGCAAATGGAAACTTGGCTGATGGCTCCCTTTTACTAGGGACCCTTAGATAGGGCCTCTAAGAAGATATAACTGCCATTTTCCCCATAAACAACGCCCCCTGTCAGCATGAAGCAGTTAAGAGCAGTCATTGTCCCTATCCTAATGGCAGAGACGTACCTCTTCAGAAAAGGGATTGATGGCAGTGGCAGCCTGTCTGGAAGCAGTGTCAATCAATCCCTGGCATCATCAATGATGCCAGATGCAGTAGGGGAGGCACAGCTGGGGCTGTGCACTCCACAGAGCTGACAGGAACCAGGAATAGGTGGAAGCCCCCAGCCCATTTCAAGCTAAAGAGGTGGGAGCCCCGCCCCCCAGGCGCAGTTGTAGCTGTCAAGCCATGGCTGCAGACCCAGGCATCTCTGTACTCTTGGGGACCCAGGAAGCCCTGCTGACCCACAAGCTTGGAAGTGACTGCTCCCTCTGCCTAGCCTCTCCCCACTCCAAGCACCCACTCCAAGCACCTGCTCCGATTTTGGAGCAAAGTTGTGGCCAAGCCCAGGCACTGTCATGAATCAGCCATGTGTGAACATACTCAGGGCAGCTATGACACACCAGCCCCTTCATGCCTTGGCCCCCTCCAGACTTTGGGTACCAACGAGCATGGGAGACAGGCTGACAGGGGGCTAAGGGTGGCTTGACACGGGCCTGCAGGCAACATTCAGCACAAAAAGCCTGGGCACCATGGGTACCATGGATGGCAGGTTAATGACAGCAGGAGGCAGACAGGCCTAGACGGAAAGGCGCAGGTAGCTAGTAAAACCTCATCTTCAGGTCAGAGACAGCCCGGACTGCTAGTGCCATGGACTGGAGGGAGAACTTCTGGTGATTTTTTTGGGCCTGCCCATGGCTTTCCATGGACCAATCAGCATGTACTTCTTCCCCTCTGAAGCCCATAGAAACCCTGGACTCAGCTAAACTCAAGCAGATGACAGGACAACCTGCCTGCAGAAAAGAGCTACCCATTGTGGGTCTCCTCTCTGCTGAGAGCTGAGCAGTTGATGGGACAACCTGCCTTTGGAGAGGAGCTACCCACTATGGGTCTCCTCTCTGCTGAGAGCTGAACACTTGTCAGGATGCCCTGCCTGCAGAGAGGAGTTACCCACTGTGGGTCTCCTTTAAGCTGTTCTGTCACTCAATAAAGGATCTCTTCACCTTGTTCACCCTCCACTTGTCCACATAACTTATTCTTCCTGGGCACAGGACAAGAACTCAGGACCTGCTGAATGGCATGACTGAAAGAGCAGTAACACGAAAAGGGCTGAAACACGCCCCTTTCTTGCCACGCTGCAGGTGACAAGAAGCAGAGAAGAGCTGTAGCACTTCAGGGAGCCCAAACTTAAGAGCTCCCCAAGCTACAGCTGTGACATCCTCAATGGGGCTCTGCAGTTCCTGAAGTCTCCAAGCTTCCAGGCACCAGTGCTTACCCCACTGGCAGCTGTGGAAGCTGCTCGTGGTATGCCTCATTGAGCCGCAGCCTTGCAGGGCGCCAGCACCTGTGCCAGCACCTGGAGGTGTCCACCACACCACAACTAGTGTGCTTGGCTATGTACAGTGGCTGGATCACATGCTAACTCACACACCCCTCACCACTCCGTACCTGGCTCGCCCTTGGCAGGTATGGGATACAGGCTGTTAGCGCAAGCAGAGTGTATCATGTCAGGCAGAGTGGGCAGAACAAGCCAAGAAGGCCCAAGTAAAATTCGGGCAAAGGCAATACCAGCCACAGAGGTTCCTGGCTACAAAAGTGACACTCCAAGGATGTTGTGACAGAAGTACAGGTATCTCTTTGACACAGATATGATTTCCTTTGGACATACACCAAATAGTAAGTAAAAATATTGGATGACATGATAGTTCTACTTTTAATTTTTGAGATACCTCCATACTGTTTTTGATTATGCCTGTAATACTAACTTACAACCCAACCAACAGTCTTCAAGGGTTCTCTTTTCTCCACAAACTTGCTAATACTCATCTTCGGTCTTTGCTTTTTTTTTTTTTTTTTTTTTTTAAGAGACGGAGTCTCGTTCTGTCGCCCAGGCAGGAGTGCAGTGGTGCAATCTCAGCTTACTGCAAGCTCTGCCTCCCAGGTTCATGCCATTCTCCTGCCTCAGCCTCCCAAGTAGCTGGGACTACAGGCACCCGCCACCACGCCCAGTTAATTTTTTGTATTTTTAGTGGAGACGGGGTTTCACCGTGTTAGCCAGGATGGTCTCGATCTCCTGACCTTGTGATCCGCCCGCCTCAGCCTCCCAAAGTGCTGGGATTACAGGCGTGAGCCACCGCGCCCTGCCAGTCTTTTTTAAAGTAGCCATTCTAACAGCTATAAGATAGTATCTCATTAGAGTTATAATCTCCTTTTTCCTGATGATTAGTAATGTTCATCACTTTTTCATAAACCTGTTGGCCAATTATATGTCTTGTTTTCAAAAATGTTTATATAGGTCCTTTGCACATTTTTATATCAGATTATTTGTTTTCTTACTTTCAAGTTCCTCATATATTCTGGATATTAATCCCTTATCAAACATATGGTCTCATGTATTTCCTCCTATTCCACAGGTTTTCTCTTCATCCTGTTTCCTTCGCTGTGCAGAAGCTTTTTAGATTGATGTCATCCTATCTGTCTATTTGTACTTTTGTGGTCTGTGCTTTGGGGGTTATATCCAAAGTATGTGTGATCATACCAATGACAGAGAGCTTTTCTCCTATGATTTATTTACTACTTTTACCATTTTAGGTCTTACATTTAAGTATTTAATCCATTTTGAGATGATTTTTATATATGATGTGAGATGGGAGTCTAATATTCTTCTGCAAGTGAATATCCAGTTTCCCTATGACCGTTTATTGATGAGACCTCCCTTCCCCCATTGTGTGATCTTGGCATTTTCATCAACAATCAATTGACCATAGATGTATGGATTTTTTTTCTGGCTTTTCCATTCTATCCTGTAGATCTGAGTGTCTGCTTTTATGCCAGCACCACGCTGATTTGATTAACACAGCTTTGTAGTAGATTTTCAAATCAGGTACTATGAGGCCTCCAGCTTTGACCTTTTTACTCAACATTGTTCCAGCTATTTTGAAGTGTTTGTGATTTCATTTGAATTTTAGGATTTTTTTTTTTTTTGTCAATTTCTGGGGAATATGTCATTGGAGTTTTTGATGGGGTTTGCATAGAATCTGTAGATAACTTTGGGCAGTAGAGACACTTTAACAATGTTAATCCTTTCAATTCATGAACATGAGATAACTTCCCCTTTATTTTATCTTCCTAAATTTCTTACATACATGGTTTATAGTTTTCTGCTTACAGAGTTTTTAACCTCTTTGGGTAAATTTATACCTAATTTATTTTTGTAGCTACCGTAAATAGGATTGTGTTCTTAATTTCCTTTTGAGGTAATTTGTTGTTATTGTATAGAAATGCTACTAACAATTATATGTTGATTTTGTAATCTACAACTTTATGGAATTTATTAATCAATTCTTACAGGTTTTTGGTGGAGCCTTTAAGCTTTTCTATATATAAGGTTATGTCATCTATATGGAAAAACAATTTAACTTCTTCCTTTCCTATTTGAATCCTTTTTATTTATTTGACTTGCCTAACTGTTCTGGTTAGTACTTTCAGTACTGTGTTGAACAAAAGTGGTAAGGGTGAGTGCCCATGTCTTGTTCCTCATCTTAGGAAAAAGGCCTTCAACTTTTCAGTGCTGTGTATAATATTCACTACTGACTTGTGGTATATTGTCTTTATTATGTTTAGAGGTAAATCTTTGATATTCCACGGTGTATAAGTGCCAAATTTTCTTTATCCAGTCTATCATTGATGGGCATTTGGGTTGGTTCCAAGTCTTTGCTATTGTGAATACTGCTGCAATAAACATATGTGTACATGTGTCTTTATAGTAGAATTATTTATAATCCTTTGGGTATATACCCAGTAATGGGATTGCTGGGTTAAGTGGTATTTCTGGTTCTAGATCCTTGAGGAATTGCCAGTGTCTTCCACAATGGTTGAACTAATTTACACTCTGACCAACGGTGTAAAAGCGATCCTATTTCTCCACATCCACTAAAGCATCTGTAGTTTCCTGACTTTTTAATGAGAGCCATTTTAACTGGCATGAGATGGTATCACATTGTGGTTTTGATTTGCATTTCTCTAGTGATGAATGACAATGAGCTGATGAGCTTTTTTTCATATGTTTGTTGGCCACATAAATGTCTTCTTTTGGGAAATATCTGTTCCTATCCTTTGCTCACTTCTTAATGGGTATTTGTTGTTGTCATTGGTGTTGTATATTTGTTTAAGTTCCTTCTAGATTCTGGATATTGGCCCTTTGTCACATGGATGGATTGTAAAAATTTTCTCCCATTCTGTAAGCTGCCTGTTCACTCTGATGGTAGTTACTTTTGCTGTGCAGAAGTTCTTTAGTTTAATTAGATCCCATTTATCAATTTTGTTTTTTGTTGCCATTGCTTTTGGTGTTTTAGGCATGAAGTCTTTGCCCATGCCTATGTTCTCAATGGTATTGCCTAGGTTTTCTTCTAGGGTTTTTATGGTTTCAGGTTTTACGTTTAAGTCTTTAATCCATCTTGAGTTAATTTTTGTATAAGGTGTAAGGAAGGAGTCTAGTTTCACTTTTATGCATACGGCTAGCCACTTTTCCCAACACCATTTATTAAATAGGGAATCCTTTCCCCACTGCTTTTGTCATGTTCGCCAAAGATAAGATGGCTGTAGATGTGTGGCGATATTTCTGAGGACTCCATTCTGTTCCATTGGCCTATATATCTGTTTTGGTATCAGTAACATGCCATTTTGGTTACTGTAGCCTTTGTGGTACAGTTTGAATTCAGGTAGCGTGATGCCTCCAGCTTTCTTCTTTTTTGCTTAGGATTGTCTTGGCTATACAGCCTATTTTTTGGTTCCATATGAAATTTAAAGTAGTTTTTTCTAATTCTGTGAAGAAAGTTAATGGTAGCTTGATTGGGATAGCACTGAATCTACAAATTACTTTGGGCAGTATGCTCATTTTCATGATATTGATTCTTCCTATCCATGACGATGGAATGTTTTTCCATTTCTTTGCGTCCTCTCTTATTTCCTTGAGCAGTGGTTTGTAGTTCTACTTGAAGAGTTCCTTCACATCCCTTGTAAGTTGTATTCTTAGTATTTTATTCTCTTTATAGCAATTGTGAATGGGAGTTCACTCAAGATTTCACTCTCTGTTTCTCTATTACTGATGTATAGAAATTCGTGTGATTTTTGCACATTGATTTTGTATCCTGAGAGTTTGCTGACATTGCTTAATCAGCTTAAGGAGATTTTGGGCTGAGACGATGGGGTTTTCAAAATGCACAATCACGTTATCTGCAAAGAGAGACAATCTGACGTCCTCTTTTCCTATTTCAATACTCTCTATTTCCTTTTCTTGCCTGATTGCCCTGGCCACAACTTCCAATACTACGTTGAATAGGAGTGGTGAGAGAGGGCATCCTTGTCTTGTGCCAGTTTTCAAAGGGAATACTTCCAACTTTTGTGCATGGAGGCATGGGGACCCACTTGAGGAGGCAGTCTGTCCCTTAGCAGAGCTCGAGTGCTGTGCTCGGGGATCTGCTGCTCTCTTCAGAGCTGGCAGGCAGGAACGTTTAAGTCTGCTGAAGCTGCGCCCAGAGGCGCCCCTTCCCCCAGGTATTCTGTCCCAAGGAGATGGGAGTTTTGTCTATAAGCCGCTGACTGGGGCTGCTGTCAGGCAGTTCTTTATAGTAATGTGAGAATGGACTAATACAATCTTCTATACTTAATATTTTAGATTTTGTCAAATGCCTCTTCTGCATCTATTGAGATAGCCATATTTTTGTCCTTCTTTTTGTTAATGTAGTATACGACCTCTACTGATTTGCATGAGTTGAACCAACCTTGCATCCCAGAAATAAATCCAACTTGATCATGATAACAGATCCTTATAATGTGTTACTGATTTTAATTTGCTAGTATTTTATTGAGAATGTCTGCATCTATGTTCATCAGGAATACTGGCCTGTAATTTCTTCTTATAATGTACTTGTTTGTCTATGGTATCAGGGTAATACAGGCCTCTTAAAATGAGTCTGAAAGTTTTACCTACTCCTCAATTTTTTTGGAAGAATTTCAGAAGGATTGGTATTACTTCTTCTTTAAATGTTTGTAAAGTTCAGATGTGAAACCATCAAGTCCTGAACTTTTTCAGATAAGAGCTATTTTTTATAATTAACTTAATCTCCTTACTGGTTATTGTTATGTTAAGCTTTTCTATTTTTTCATGATTCAGTCTTGGTAGGTTGTACACATTTCAGGATTTTACCCGTGTCTTTTAGATTATCTAATTTGTTTGTATATACTTTTTCACAGTAGTCTCTTATCATCTGTATTTCTGTGGTATCTCCTGTACTGCCTACTCTTTCATTTTTGATTTTATATATTTCAGTCTTGTGTTATTTTTCTTAGTTAAAAGTTTGTCAACTGTTTATCTTCTGGAAAAAAATCAATTCTGTTTTGTTCATCCTTTCTACTGTTTTACAGTCTCTATTTCATTTATTTCTGTCCTGACCTTTATTTTTTTCTTTGCTACTGTAAACTAGGGATTTATATTGTTCTTTTTTCTAGTCCTTTGAGGTACAGCATTAGACTGTTTTAGTGGGATCTTTCTTATTTTTGATCTGTGTGTTTATTGCTATAAACTTCTCTTAGAAATGCTTTTGTTCCCGGGCGCGGTGGCTCACGCCTGTAATCCCAGCACTTTGGGAGGCCGAGGCGGGCAGATCACGAGGTCAGGAGATCGAGACCATCCTGGCTAACACAGTG
Source organism: Macaca mulatta (assembly GCF_049350105.2). Taxonomy (NCBI): domain Eukaryota; kingdom Metazoa; phylum Chordata; class Mammalia; order Primates; family Cercopithecidae; genus Macaca; species Macaca mulatta. Next base: position 139,683,139 of record NC_133412.1, on the reverse strand, counting down.
AAACCCCGTCTCTACTAAAAATACAAAAAATTAGCCGGGCGTAGTGGTGCGCGCCTGTAGTCCCAGCTACTTGGAGGCTGAGGCAGGAGAATGGCGTGAACCCTGGAGGCGGAGCTTGCAGTGAGCCGAGATCGTGCGCTCCAGCCTGGGCGACAAAGCGAGACTCCGTCTCAAAGTCTCAAAAAAAGAAAGAAATGCTTTTGTTGCATCCCGTAAGTTTTGTTATGTAGTATTTTCATTTGTCTCAAGATATTTTTAATTTCCCTTTAATTTCCCATTTCAGTTTTACTCTTGGTTGTTTAGGGTCATGTAAATTTGTGCAAATTTCTAAATGTTGCAATATTTCTTCTGTTATGAATTCTATTTTCATACCATTGTGACTGGAGATGATATCTGGCATAATTTCAGTCTTCTTAAATTTGTTAAGATTTTCTGGTCTGACATATGCTCTATCCTGGAGAAGTTTCCCAAAGTGCTTGAGAAAAATGTGGATTCTGCTACTGTTGGATAGAAGGCTGAAATGCTCTATGTATATTTGTTACATTTGGTCTAAGATGTAGTTCAAGTTCTATATCATTTTCTGTCTGGATGATCTGTTCATTATTTAAAGAGGAATACTAAAGTCTTTACTACTACTATATTGTAGTCTATCTCATTCTTCAGATTTCTTAATATTTACTTTATATATTTAGGTACTCTGATGTTGGGTGCAGACATATTTACTATTGTTATATCTTCTTCATAAATTGATACCTTTACATTATATAATGACCTTTTGTCTCTTTTTATAATTTTGATTTAAATTCTATTTCATCTGATACAAGTACAGCTACTTCTGCTTTCCTTTGGTTTCCATCAGCATGGATTATCTATTTCTATCCTGTCATATTCAATCTATATGTGCCCTTAAAGGTGAGAGTGATTCTCTTGTAGGCAGAACATACTTGGGTCTTGTTTTCTGATTGATTCAGTCACCCTCTATCTTTTCTTTGAAGAATTTAATCTATTAGCATTCAAGGTAATTATTTATAGGTAATGATTTACTATTGCTATTTTGTTCATTGTTTTCCGGTTGTTTTGTAATTCTTTCTTCCTTTCTTGATGTCTTCCTTTATGGTTAGATGATTTTCTCTAGCGCTATGCTCTGATTCCTACTTTTTATCTTAAGTGTATCTAGCATAGATTTTTTCCTTTATAGTGACTAAGAGGTTTACATGAAACATCTTACAGTTGGACTATTTTAAGCTGATAACGACTTTGGTTTGATTGCATAAAGTAACTCTACACTGTTATTCCATCCCCCAACAATATTTTATGATGTCATGTAGTAATTTACTTTTTTTTTTTTTTTTTTTTAATACATCTTCACCTTCCCACTGTTGAGTATGATGTTAATTGTGGGCCTATCATATACAACCTTTATTGTGTTCAGGTACATTCCTCTATACCTAACTTGCTGAGGGTTTTTATCATAAAAAATGTTAAAGTTTATCTAATGCTTTTTCTGCATTTATTGAGATAATCACGTGGTTTCTGTAATTTATTCTATTAATGTATGACATTTATCAACTTGTAAATGTTGAACCACAGACATAAATGCATCCTAGGAATAAATTCTGCTTGATCATGGTGTATGATGTTTTTCATGTACTGGTTTGCTAGTATTTTGTTGAGAATTTCTGCATCTGTCTTCATCAACAATATTGGCCTGCATTTTTTTTTTTTGTAATGTCTTTGACTTTGGTATCATGGTAATAATGGCCTCTTAAAATGAGTTTGGACATTTTCTCTCATAAATTTTCAATTTTTTGAGAGAGCTTGAGAAACACTGGTGTTTATTCTTTAAATATTTGATAGAATTCACTAGTAAAGGCATCAGGTCCTGGGTTGTTTTTTGGGTGGTTTATGGTTGCTGATTCAACCTCCTTACTTATTAGTTTATACAGGTTTTCAACTTCTTCACGACTCAGTCTTGGTAAGATGTATGTTTCCAGGAATTTAGGTTATCTAATTTGTTGGCATATGATTGCTCTAGCTGTCTCTTATGATCCTTCATATTCCAGTGATATAAGATGTAATGTCTCCTCTTTCATTTCTGATTTTATTTCTTTAACTCTTCACTATTTTTTCAGTCTAGCTAAAGGTTTATCAATTTTATCTTTTAAAAAAACAACTCTTAGTTTTGTTGATCTCTTCTATTGGTTTTATAATTTCTATTTCATTTATTTCTGCTCTGATTTTTAATATTTCATCCATTCAACTAACTTTGCACTTACTCTGTTATTTTTCTAGTTCCTTGAAGTGTAACACTAGATGGTTTGAGATTTTTCTTGTCTTATGTGTAGGCATCCACCACTATAAACTTCTCTCTTATGGTCTGCTGCATCCTATACAAAATGATATGTTCAGTGTCCACTTTCATTAGTCTCAAGGTATTGTTTTATTGTCCTTTTAATTTCTTCTTTGACCCACTGATTATTGAGAAGCATGTTTAATTTCCATATATTTGTAATTTTTTGAAATTCTTTCTATTAATGATTTCTAATTTCATACCATTGTGGTTAAAAAAGATACGTGATATCATTTAAATACTCTTAAATGTATTATGATTTGTTTTCTAGACCAACATATGGTATACCCTGGAGAATGTTTAGCATATGCTTAAGAAGGATGTGTGTTCAGTGCTGCTGGATGAACTATTCTGATATATGTTTGTTAGGTACAGTTGCTTTACTGTGTGATTGAAGTCCACACATCAAATTATAAATCAAGTTCCATATTAATTTTCTAAGTGGATGATCTATTTATTGATAAATGTGAAATACTGAAGTCCTATACTATTATTGTCTTGTAGTCTTGTCTCTCCCTTCAGATCTATTAATATTTGCTTTATGTATTTAGGTGTTCTGATATTGGGTACATATCTGTTTACAATTGTTGTATCTTCTTGATTAACTGACACTTTTATCATTATATAATCTTCTGTGCCTCTTTTCACAATTTTTTATTTAATGTCTATTTCATCTAAGTATAGCAACCTCTGTTCTCTTTTGGTTTCCATTTTCATAGACTATCTTTTCCGATTTCTTCACTTTCAGTCTATTTGTGTCCTTAAGGATGAAATGAGTCTCTTATTAACAGCATACAGATTGGACATTTTTTTTTAATCCTTTCAGCCACTCTGCGTCTTTTGATGGGAGAATTTAATCCACTGACATTTAAACTACTTGTTTGATAGATAAAGACATACTACTGCCATTTTGTTCATTGTTTTCTGGTAGCTCTGCAGATTCTTTGTTCCTTTCTTCCACTCTACCTGTCCTCCTTTGTAATTTAATGATTCTCTGTTGTGGTATGCTTTGATTTCTTACTTATCTCCTATGTATCTATTATAGCTCTTTCATTTGTGGTTACCATGAGGCTTACATAAAACATATTACGGCTGTAACAGGCTATTTTTAAGCTGATAACTTCAATAACACATAAAAACTCTACAATTTTATTACCCACGAATATATTATTATTGATGTCAAAATTTACATATTTTATATATTGTATATCACTTTATTATAAATATACCTATTTTAACAGCTTTATATTTAAACTTCTTACTAAAGATAAATTGATTTACACACCATCATTATAGAATTACATACAGCATTCTGAATTTGACTACATACTTACTTTCACCAGTGAATTTTATACATTTATATGTTTTCATATTACCAATTATCATTCTTTTCTTTCAGCTTAAAGAATTCCCTTTTGCATTTCTTATACGGCAAGTCTACTAAACTTCCTCAGTTCTTATTAGTCTGGGAAAGTCTTTATCTCTCCTTCATTTCTGAGGGACAACTTTATGGTTCCTAGTTTGTTTGTTTTTTTTCCTTCGAGCAAGACATTTTTGTTTGCTTTTTTTCCCCACTCTATCCTGACCTGCAAGGTTTCTGCTGAGAAATCTAATGATAGCCATATTGGAGTTCTCTCTCACGAGATTTGCTTCTTTTCTCCTGCTGCTTTCAGGATCCTCTCTTTGTCTTAACACTTCTGAGAGTTTTACTAGGTCTTACGGTAGCATTGTTTCAACTGAGCATAACTGGAGACCTTTGAGCTTCCTATGTGTGGATATCTATATCTGTACCTAGTTTATGAAAGTTTTCTGTCATTATTTATTTAAATACATTCACTACTCCTTTCTCTCTCTGTGTTCCTTCTGGAACTCCTATAATGCAAAGATTGGTTTGCTTCATTGCCCTATAATTCTCACAGACTTTCTCACTCTTTTTCATTCTTTTTTCGTTTTGTTCCTCTGACTGGGTGATTTCTAATAACCAGTCTGTGAGTTTACTGATCCTTTCTTCTGCTTGATCAAATCTTATGTTGAAGCTCTCTATAGAAATCTTCGCTTCAGCCATATCTATAAATTTTTGTTTAAAAATTGAGTTGATTAAAAATGGCTAACATTGGAGAGCTGGTATGCAATTTAAGATCGTCCAAAATTAATCATATATCAAATGCAATGTCTTAACAATATTTACATTTACTACTTTCAGTCCTCTGTCTAAAATAGGATTCTTGTCCAAGTGTCTTGGTTCCAGATATGATACTGGGAAACAGAAGAGTACAGAGAGATTGTATATAACCTTGACTGGGTCAGACATTATAAGCCTTACGGTGAAATTTAGTCACAATTCTGTCCATAGTGAAATCTCATTCATCCTCTCCTCATGCAAAATTCCTTTAGTTCTTTCCTTTGCTTTATTTATTAATCAAATTGAAAAATCAGTCTCTAAAACACAACTTTAGAAGAGATCTGTCAAAACAGTAAAGATCAGGATTCCTAAAATTCTGACAGCGGATTGCACATGTATTCATTTTACTTTAATGTATGTGTACAGATATCACCGAGACTTTGGTTGACAAACCTTGCCATAATTTAATAATATCTTCAGTTACTTGAAGAAGGAATAATTGTAACATAGCACATTCCAGGGATTTCAGCTTCCCCGTAGAGATTTACCTAGGAACCTACATAATATATGTAAATAACTGAAAATTAAGAGGCACTGGTGTGGTAGAAAGCATACAGAAACTATTGAATGAACTGAATTTCTTACGGTTCTGCTAGCTATCGCGACGTGATCCCAAGACCCTCAGATTCTCTAAGTTTTAGTGTCCTCGCCCTGAAAGCAGGACTGTATGCGTGTTTTTAAGAATCATCAACTTTGTACAGTTCCTTCCACCTTTAAAATTTTGTGATAACCTACCCTATTTTAAGTCCCATGCCACTTTTAAGTGTGGTCTATAGACTAGTAACAGCAGCATCTGGGAGTTAGTCAGAAATGCAGACTCTCAGGTCCCACCTTTAGACCTACTAAATCAGAATCATCAATCAACAAGATTCCTAGGCAATTAAACTGAAATGAAAATTAGAGATGCGCTGCTATAGACTATTTTTTTCAGTTATGACATCAATGTCCAATTGCTTATCAAAAGAAAAGTGTATTAAATGACACAGACATTGATTTAAGAAAAGGAAAACATGGCAATTCATGACCCTTAAATATCAGAATAATAGAAGAACAAATTGAATAATGTTATTTCAAATTATGAATTATTTAAATGGTTGGAATTCATTCTAAAGAAAAAGAGGATTTTAAAACAGTTCATCTCTTTCAGTAATTAAATACAGAAGATAGTATTCATTAAAAATATACTACTCTTAATTATAATAGTCTTAATTACATAAATACATTATTCTGCTGGCAGCACTAAGGCATTGACGTGAAGGTATTTTCTTCCTATTATTTCCACCAAAATTTCCTATCCCACAAAATCCCCCAAATAAACTTAGATTGTGCATAGAAAATATGCTTGCCATAAATTTTTAAGATAAGTATTTTAGCCTCCTACTCTTCTAAGCAGATTGCAATCCTGAAGCCCCTCTTATTACAGATATTATTGGCATTATTATACACATTTCCAAGATTTAAAAAAAAAAAAAACAGGTACAGAGAGGGTTAGTAAATTGATGAAGATCTTTCAACTAATAAGTAGCTCAGACATGATTAATATCGGGCTGACTCCGAGTCCCTTTCTCCTTCCATTATGCCATACTGTTTCCCTCTTGAAAAAAAAAAAATCCAGATTTATTTTTAAAGAGCTAAAAGAGCCAAACATTTGTACTATAAAAGAATTACACTTCCTTTAAAAAGTACCACAAGACCAGTACAAGGCCAATCCCTGTGGACCCAGCCTCCATGCTAGCCAGCACAGATGCAGAATCCAGGCCCATGCCCATGGAATGAGACTCCAAACTGGCCCATACAACCCAAGGCACCAGGCCAGCATTCACAGCTCCAGGCTCCAAACTGGCCCCTGCAGCCCCGGGCTCCAGGATAACCCCAGCACCAGGCAGCATCCAGCAGACCCACCATCTAGGCCTGCCTAGTAGATCCCAGTGCTGGGACTACTCCAACAAGCCAAGGCTCCAAGACCACGCATGTGGACCCATGCTTCAGTCTGTCTCTCACAGATCAAAATCCCAGACCCACTCCTGCAGATTAAAGTTCCAGGCCTGCCCCAGTGTCCTGCCAGTTCCCATGGATTCAGACTCTAGACCCATCCCAGGGATGCAGCCTCTAGGACCACTCCAGTAGATCCCAGACACCCAGACACCAGGCCTACCCCAGTAGATCCCAGTGACAGGTCAGCCCCCATAGACACAGGTTCCATGCCCCTACAAATTCAGTTAGCAGGCCCATTTGACTGGACTCCGATGCCAAGCCAGCCCCCATGCACCCAGGTTCCAGGCCTGCCCCAAGCAGACATAACCTGGTTAAGTCTGGGCACCCGGCAGGCTCCTAGGAGCTCAGGCACCAGGCCTGACAAACTGCTGACATGGGCACTAAGCCAGCCTGCCCAAGAATTCTAGTAGCAAGCCCACCCAGAAACACCAAATAGTACTGGGATAGTACTATTGTTCAGCCTCCAAGGGTCTAGTCATTGAGCAGTAAAGAGCTTCTTCTGTCAAAGCTAGTGTGTAAAAACTGGCAAAATAACATACTACTGAATGATTCTAAAGAAATTTATATTTACAAACCACCTGACAATTCAAAATAATTGAGATACATTAAAAATAAATTCTCAAATGGCAAAGACAAAAAGAAAGCTTTTACGCTGCAAGAAAAAAAAATGCCTACCACATACAAGGGGAAACATTTTAAGACGATCAGTTGATTTCTCAGCAGAAACCTCGCAGCCTAGGAGAGGATGTGAGAATATTTAAAATGCTGAAAGGGAGAGAAAACAAAAAAAAAAAATCTGTCAACCAAGAATACTATACTCAGCAAGGCCATCCTTCAGAAATAAAGGAGAAATAAAGACCTTCTCAGACAAACAAAAGCTTTGAGAGTTCATAATTACCAGACTCACTGCATTAGTCAAGGTTCTCTACAGAGACAGAGTCAATAAGATACACATAGATAGATATAAATATAGATATATGAGAGGAGATTTATTAAGGCAATTGGCTCATGTAATTACGAAGGCTGGAAAATCCTACAACAGGTCATCTGCAAGCTACAGACTCTGTATGCCAGTAACACGGCTGACTCCTAAGTCCAACAGCCTGCAAACCTAGGATGGGGAGAGGTGTAACTCTTGAAGTACAAAGGTCAGAGAGCCTGGAGTACTAATGTTCAAGAACAGGAGAGTATATCTCAGATCCAGGACAGAGACAGAGACCAATTTGCCTTTCCCTTATTTTTGTTCTCTACCAGCCCACGGGCGATAGGATGATGCCTGCCCACACTAACGGCAGACCTTGCCCACTTAGTCCACTCAGACTCACAAACAAATCTCCTCTAGAACATCCTCAGAACATCCTCATGGATATGCCCCAAAGCAATGCTTTACCAATTCCCTATATGTTCCTTATCCAGTCAATAAGACACCTAAAATTATTCACCACATCTACCTTATAAGAAATGCTAAAGAGAAATCTAGTTGAAAGTAAAGGATGCTAACTAGCAACATGTAAACATATGAAAGTATAAAACTCACTGTAAGCTAAGAATATACTCAAATAGAGAACACTCTAATACTATAATGGTGGTACATAATCACTATAATGGTGGTACATAAATCACTTTTAACTACAGTATGAAAGTTATAAGAAAAGCATTAACCATAGATACAATAATTTGTTAATGGATACACAATATATAAAAGATGTAAATTGTGACAATAGTAACAGAAAATGTGGGAGGAAAGAGAAGTTAGCATATAGTTTTAGTAAATGGTTAAAATTAAATCAATTATCAGCTTAAAATAATCTGTTAGAGTGACAAGATGTTTTATGTAGGCCTCATAGTAACCACAAAGAAAAATGCTGTAGTAGATACAAGAGAATAAAGAGAAAGGAACCAAAGCATACTACTACAGAAAAATAATCAAATCAAAAAGAAAGCCAGACAGAATATAAGAAACAAAGAATCTACAAACTACCAGAAAATGCAAAATTAGTAGTAGCATATCTTTACCTATCAATACATACCTTGATGGTAAATGGACTGATTCCTGAATCAAAAGACAGAGTGGCTGATTGGATATTTAAAAAAAAAATTAAAAACAAGACTCAACTATATGCTGCCTACAAGGGATTCATTTCATCTGTAAGGACACAAATAGGCTGAATGTGAAAGGATAGAAAAAGGCACCCCAGGGAAATGGAAACCAAAAGAGGGCAGGAGTAGCTGTATTAATAACAAATTAGACTTTAAGTCACAAGAGATTAAAAAGAAAAAAAAGGCATTATATAGTGCATGGTGGCTCATGCCTGGAATCCTAGCACTTTGGGAGAGTGAGGCAGGTGGATGACGAGGTCAAGAGATTGAGACCATCCTGGCCAACATGGTGAAACGCCATCTCTCCTAAAAATACAAAAATTAGCCAGGTGTGGTGGCAGGCGCCTATAGTCCCAGCTACTCAGGAGGCTGAGGCAGGAGAATCGCTTAAACCCAAGAGGCAGAGGTTGCAGTGAGCTGAGATCGCACCACTGTAGTCCAGCTGGGCAAGAGAGTGAGACTTCATCTCAGAAAAAAAAAAAAGAAAAAAGAAAAAAAAAAGGTCATTATATAATTAGAAAGTGGTCAGCTCATCAAGAAAATATAACAACTGTAAGTTTATATGCACCCAATATCAGACCACCTAAATATGTAAACAAATACTACCAGAACTGATGGAGAAATAGACAGCAAAACAATAACGATAGAAAACATCAATATCCCAGCTTCAGCAATAAAGAGAATATCCAGTAAGAAAATCAATAATGAAACAACAGAATCAAACAGCACTATGGACCAAATGGACCTCACAGATATACACAGCATATTCCTTCCAACAGCAGCAGAATCCACATTCAAGTGCATACCAAACATTCCATAATAGATCATATGCTGGCCCACAAAATAAGTTTCAATAAATTTAAGAAGATCCAAATGGTATCACTTATTATTTCCAACCACAATGGTACGAAATGTGGTAAGAAACCACAACTATGTGGAAATTAAGCAACAGGTTATTCAATAATCAGTGTGTCAAAGGCGGCAAAGGGAAAATAAAACAATGCGTTATAAAAGGATGCACCACAACACAATAAAGACCATATATGAAAAGTCCACAGCTAACATCATACACAACAGTAGAAAGTTGAAAGTTTTTCTTCTATGATCAGGAACTAGACAAGCATACCCACTCTCATGACTTCTATTCAGCGCAGTTAATGGAAGTCTTTGTTAGAGAAATTAGGCAAAAAAAGAAATAAAAACATCAAAATTGGAAAGGAAGAAGTTATACTGTCTTTGCTGATAGCATCATATGTATAGAAAATCCTAGACTCCACAAAAAAAAAAACAAGAACTGTTAAAACTAACCAAAGAATTCAGTAAAGTTTTAAGATCCAAAACCACGTACAAATATCAGTAGCATTTCTATACACTAACAACAAAATATCTGAAAAAAATAAAAAAATACCATTTACCATAGCTACAAATAATATACACACACACACACACACACACACACACACACAGAGGAATAAATTTAACCAAGGAATTGAAAAATCTGCACACTGACAAGTATGAAACATGCACACAAAATAATTTAAGACACAGAAAAACTGAAATATACCCAGAATTGTAAAAATTTTGGTAAAATGCCCATACTATCCAAAGCGATCTACAGATTCATGTAACCACTGTCAAAATTCCAATGCCATTTTTCACAGATTTAGAAAAATCCTAAAATTCAAATGGAACGACAAAAGACCTTAAATAGGAAAACAATCTTGAGCAAAAAGCACAAAGCTAGATGCATCATATTGCCTGATTTGAAAATCTCCTACAAGGCTACAGTAATCAAAACAGCATGGTACTGGCACAAAAACAGGCACACAGACCAATAGAACAGAATACAGACCAGAAATAAGTCAACCAATTTTTGACAAAGATGTCAAGAATGCACAATGGAGAAAGAACAGTCCCTTCAACAAATGATATTGGGAAAACTGGATATCCACATGCAGTAGAATAAATTTGGACTTTTATCTCACATCATATACAAACCAACTCAAAATGGCTTAAGGACTCAAATATACAACCTGAAACTGTGAAACCACTGGAAGAAATCTTACAGGAAAAGCTTATTGGCATTGGTCCAGGGAATGGTATTTTGTTTGTTTTTTGTTTTTGTTTTTGAGACGGAATCTTGCTCTGTCGCCCAGACTAAAATGCAGTGGCGCGATCTTGGCTCACTGTAACCTCTGACTCCCAGGTTCAAGCGATTCTTCTGCCTCAGCCTCCCAAGTAGCTGAAATTAGAGGAGCCTGCCACCACGCCTGGCTAATTTTTATATTTTTAGTAGAGACAGGGTTTCACCATGTTGACCAGGCTGGTCTCTCACTCTTGACTTCAAGTGATCCACCTAACTCGGCCTCCCAAAGTAGGGAATGGTATTTTGAATATGACCCCAAAAGCACAGGAAACAAAAGCAAAAATAGACAAATGGGATTCTAGCAAACTAAAAGTTTTTTGCCCAGCAAAGTACACGATCAACAGAGTGAAGAGACAGCCTACATAATGAGAGAAAATATTTGCAAACTATATGATAATGGCTTGGCTCTGTGTCCCCACCCAAATCTCATTTTGAATTGTAATTCCCCATGTGTCAAGGAAGGGATCTGATAGGAGGTGATTGGATCATGAGGGCAGTTCCCCCATGCTGTTCTCATGATAGTGAGTGAGTTCTCATAAGGCCTGATGGTTTTCTAAGGGGCTCTCCCCACTTTGCTTTCTCTTCTCTTTCCTGCCACCAAGTGAAGGAGGTCCTTGCTTCCCCTTTACCTTCTGCCATGATTGTAAGTTTCCTGAGGCCTCCCTAACCATGTGAAACTGTGAGGCAATTAAACCTCTTTCCTTTATAAATTACCTAGTCTTGGGTATTACTTTATAGCAGTGTGAAAACAGACTAATATACCATACATTTGATAGAGCTTAATACCCAGAATATATAAGGAACTCAAACTACTAAATAGCAAGAAATTAACCAGGTTAAAAAGCAGGCTAAAGACCTGAAAAAGACATTTCTCAAAAAAGGACATAGAAATGGCCAACAGGTATATGAAAAAATGCTCAACATCACTAATCATCAGGCAAATGCAAATTATAACCACAATAAGGTATCACCTCACACCTGTTAGAATGGCTTTTATCAAAAAGATGAAAAATAAGTGTAAATGAGGATGAGAAGAAAATGAAATCCTTTCACACTGTTGGTGGGAATGTAAATTACTACAGCCATAATGGAAAACAGTAAAGGGGTTCCTCAAAAAATTAAATATAAAACAACCCTTCGAGTCAATATCCCACTTCAGGGTATATATCAAAAGTATATGAAATTGGGCCAGGCGCGGTGGCTCACGCCTGTAATCTCAGCACTTTGGGATGCCGAGGCAGGTGGATCGCCTGAGATCAGGAGCTCAAGACCAGCCTGGCCAACATAGTGAAACCCTATCTCTACCAAAAATACAAAAAATTAGCTGGGCGTGGTGGCAGGCGCCTGTAATCCCAGCTACTTGGGAGGCTGAAGCACGATAATCACTTGAACCCAGGAGGTGGAGGTTGCAGTGAGTGGAGATTGCACCATTGCACTCCAGCCTGGGCAACAAGAGCGAAGCAAAACTCTATCTCAAAAAAAAAAAGTATACGAAATCAGTATGTCAAACAGATATCTGCACTCTCATGCTTTATTTCAGCATTATTCACAATAGCCAAGATACGGAATCAACCTAATTGTCCATCGATGGGTGAATGGATAAAGAAAATGTGGTATATACATATACACTGGAAGACTATTCAACCTTAAAAAAAAAAAAGAAAGAAATCTTGTCTTTCACAACATAGTACCCTCAAGGTTCATCCATGTTGTCAAATGAAATAATACAAGCACAAAAAAAAACAAATACCATATGATTTCACTCATGGGAAATCTAAAAAAGTGAAACTCAAATAAGCAGAGAATACAATAGTGGTTCTCAAGGGCTAGGAATGGAGGATGACATTGAGGAGGTGTTGGTCATCAGATATAAAATTTCTGCTAAAAGGAAGAATAAACCCAAGAGATCAATTATATATCATAGTGACTATAGTTAATAACAATATATTGTACACTTCAAATTGCTAACTGATTTTTTAACTGTTTTCACAACAAATAAATAAGTATATGAGGTAATGCATATATTAATTAGCTCCATTTAGATATTCCACTATATATATGTAATAAAACATGTTATATACCATAAATACACACTATTTTGTCCAACAAAAATTTAATTTTTTTTTTTTTTGAGATAGGGTCTTGATCTGTCACCTAGGCTGGTGTGTGATGGCATGATCTTGGCTCACAGCAACCTCCGCCTCCTGGGTTCAAGCGATTCTCCTGCCTCAGTCTCCTGAGTAGCTAGGATTACAGGGGCCTACCACCACGCCCAGCTGATTTTTATATTTTTAGTAGAGACAGGGTTTCACCATGTTGGCCAGGCTGGTCTTGAACTCCTGACCTCAAGTGATTCACCCTCCTCGGCCTCCCAAAGTGCTGGGATTACAGGCGTGAGCCACTGCCCCCGCCCTACTTTTTTAAGAAAGTACAATGGTGTGTATGTTAAAGAGGAAGAGTATCTGTTAACAAACAGGAAAAGTTGCTGAACTACAAAAAAAAATATTAACTATATTTTCATTCAGCTTCACAATTATAGTAACAGTTTTCCCTTTCAGTTGTATATAGTCCAGTCCCTAGAACACTAACAGATTTATGGTTGCATGGAAAACAGATTTGGTAACTTCTTAAGAGAGAATAGTTCTTTCATCAGTGAAGGTCTGTAACTATAAACAGAGGTATTTAAACACAGGCAATGTCTCAGTAGTAATAAACTAAGAACCACAAATATAAAAATATATACTATTTCATGTACTGAATATGATTTAAATTTAGTTACAGTATATAACACAATACATTTTACTCAAGTTTACTCATTCTTGGAAATATATCTTTTCTATAACATCTTTTCAGGGGAAAATCTAATCATACCTTTATAAACATACTTATGAACTTAAGAAATGATGAAGTGTCAAAATAATTTTCATAATTAATTATCCCACTAAGTTGAAAATATAAAAATTCAATATATTATTTATTATTTAATCTATTTAAAATGCTCTGACCTAGGAAGCAGAAAAGATATGCTTGAGGAATGGAGAATACAAAAAGTAGGAAAACATGGGATTACGATGCATAAAGTGAGATATACTATAAGTAGTTCAAGTAGGCTTTTGATAGAATTCAATCTGTTTAATGTACTAGAAAGAGAATGTATTTAAAGTTCAATTGCCATTTCCAACCAAGGAAATTTTTAGAATCAAGACACCTGCTTACTCATACTTTTTCATTAAAATTTCTTTTGAGACTGAATAAAGCAGCAATCAAATTTAAAAATAAAATAAAAAACAAAAATAAGTGAATAATCATATATTTTCTCCTCTTTTTTCCTCTGGAAATATAGATGGTATATCATGTTGATGACTCAGTAGATGGCACGGTTACCATTAAATCAAAATAGATCTAATAATCTGGCCTAAAATGCCATAACAGGAAACAACGCACACAGGCCTAACTAAGAACACTAATGTGCTTTTACCAAAAATATAAAACAATACTCTGAACATTTGTATTAATGTTCTAAACCAATCAAATATCAAATATGGTGAATGATTATTTACAGAACATTTATTTCTTTCCTACTGTAGCTTCATTAGCATTCTACAAATTTTCTTTTGGAAAATTAATGATCTAATAACACCACTAATGAAAAATAAATGGGTTATTCTTATCTAATTAAAATGTGAAATAACAGTACTTCCTATTTTTTAACAGTGCCTTATTAAAAATTGAATATTTGGGAATGTTTTCAAAATACTAGGCTGACATCAACCAGTTTTGAATGTGCACTTACAAATATTTTCTTCTTAACTATCACTCATCACACTCTTCATTTACTGACTGGAATAGTTACCTACCTTTCTACGAGTTAGGTACACTAACTTAAGCTCCTTAATGGCAGGGAAAACATCATTCATTCTTTATAGATCTTGCAGCACTTGGTACATGAGTATACCCATAATATACTCAAAAAACACATAGTTAACAAAGGTACAAAATAAAGTTAATCACTAAACATAATATTCTACAACAAAATGTATTAAACAATTATTTACTGAGTGGAGCATATATCAGCAAACAAAAGCAACAAAAGTAATACCAATAAAACCTACAATCCAGACTGGTAATTTAACCTGTAGATTTTATATATGAGTGCTGAAGTTATGAGATTATCATTCCCAAAGGAAATAATTCACAAATAAATCAGGTTGCATTACTGGCCATAAGAGATGCAAGTGGCTATTTTCATTTATTCATTCACTCAAAGGATTTACTGAGAACCCACAATGTACTCTATGGCTTTACAATCCTAGATCCACACAAATCCCTAGGGAATTTTAAAAAGAATCATGACAATCCTAGATCTATCATTTTCTTGTTCCACTTCTGGACAGAATGATCAGACCCCTGGAAGACTTCAGATGAAATAATTCAGTATTAAATAGTCTTATCTACTTGTAGGGCCTAGCATTAGAGCTACGGTGCCAAAACTACGGCACCATCCAAGGTCCCCTATGCTGCTAGAAAGACCTAAGTTGCTCTGGAGTGTCCACTTTCTCCAACCCTATATGCTCAAAATTCTAGGGATGGATTTGGCTCTGGTACCTGCTTCTGTTTTCTTACTCGTCCTTTATCTGGGGGCTGGAAGCCATCCATGCCCCAAAAATATGTTAAATGACAGAACTCTGCTGCAAGATGATAATTCCTTCTCTTCATGAATTTCCTGGTACTCCCTGCCTACCTGAGTGGTGTTAGCTCCATTTTAAAATGTAGTGCCAACAACACTGTTTTAAAGACAACCTAACCTGCCATTTCTTTTGGTTACTCTCTTACATTTTCAGCTTAATTTCCACAGTCAGCATCTACAACCAAATCTATACTCCAAAGTTCCAAAGAACTCTAAAGAAGCTAACTCTCTGATAAGTCCCAAGCTCCATAATAAATGTCAACAGCCTTGGGTTGGCAAGAGAAACCTAGTCATTTGCCCCAAACTGTGATGTTCTCTGCTCTATTCTGCAAAATATTTTGGTGTATATAAACACTCTTAAGTCACTAAAATGCAAAACAACTCCAGTTCAGAAAACAAACCAACAAACAAAAATTAAGTAATTACCTCCCAGTGGTAGGTACAATTAAAGAAGAGATGAAGAAGATAAAATTCTGTCCCTGAAGGAGCCTCAAGTCTAGTGGGGTTAAAACACTTACAGTAAGTCAACATGGTATAGGGAAAGCATACAACTCAGACTACAAAAAACGTAGACAATAAGAAAGTATTTACCAACTGCCTTTGTGTTAGAGACCCTGTCAATACAATTCCTTAGTATTTTATTCCTTCATAAAACAGCACAGCTGTCCCCTCATGTCAGCTGCAAAATTTAAAAAAAAAAAATCTCAGAGCCTAGAATTTATGTTTCTTGTAAGCCTATTTGATTAAATGGAAACATCTCTTCAATTAGGGCTGTTAAACACCTGAATGGATTACGGCAAAATGGTGGCATTTCTTCCTTTAGGTTTTTTTTAAGTAAGCTATAGATACTCACACATCAAAGATGCCTGCAGTTTAAGGTTCTCCAAGGCAATAAGATGAATTAACTAAATTCCTAGTAATATAAAAGGTAATAGTAGGGGGATGGAAGGAGACTTTTTGAAAAATGACATGAAATGATGAGTTCAGTAAGTGCTAAAATTATTACCACTCTTGATGAAGGTAAGAAGAATCTTTAAGACTGATAAACTAATAGTATAAGAAAGAAACAGAAGATCATAAAATGAATAGATAGAAAGCAAAAAAAAAAAAAAAAAGCAGAATTTTCCTTTTACTTTTGGTTTTGCTCTTATATTGCTTCTTTTTCCTGAAAGTCTTAAAATAATTTTCCAAATCTGAAACTCTGTCTCCGGTACATACTTACCTATTTTAAATATCAGATTATTTATGTTAAGTGTGGTGAAATGACAAAGATAAAATTAAAATTGCAAAAAGTAAGTTAATATCTGTTAGTGCACACATATATCACATGATATCTTTTGCTACTGCTATCTTGATTTTTAAAAATTGGAACCATAATAACTATGATTAGGAGAATAATAATCATTAACACTTTATAATATAATCCTTTTACATTGATTATTTTAGTCCTAACAATCACATGTGGTCAATAAATTTGTAATCAAATTATATATAAAGGCCAGGCACGGTGGCTCACACCCATAATTCCAGTACTTTAACAGGCCAAGGCAGGAGGATCACTTGAGCCCAAGAGTTCAAGATCAGCTTGGGCAACAAAGCGAGACCCTGTCTCTACAAAAAAATTATAAAATTAGCTGGGTGTGGTGGTGCATGTCTGTAATCCTGGCTACTCAGGAGGCTGAGGTGAGAGAATCACTTGAGCCTGGGAGGTCAAAGCTGCCATAAACTATAATCCAGCCATACACTGCGGCCTGGGCGACAGAGTCAGACCCTGCCTCAACACACACACACACACACACACACACGTGCACACACACACACACACGCGCGCACACACACACACGGAAGATAGGGGAGAATTTTGAGTAAGCTCCTCACTGCTGGCTGAAGGAGAATAGTAGTCACTGTTGAAAAGCCACTCAGAACCATCTAGCCTACCCCTCCTACAAAACAAAATTCTTAACCTGCAAACCTGTATCTGAGGGCACTGGTGAAATCTCATTGAAACTAGGTGAGAAATGCTGCCAAGACCCATCTGGCCTATTGTCCTCTAAGCAACAAAATCCTTTATTTTTAGGGGGAAGTTGCATCAGTATCATAGCTTGGTGGAAACTCACTGAACCTATGAGAGAAAAACACGGGGAAAGAAGTAACTCTGCTTCTCAGGGAGGAACACAAATACATGCTAGTCCCAGCATCACAACTGGAAGAAGGACAAGAACACTAGTAAAGGCCATATTCCCAAGATCCAGGTTCACAGTGGCTACCTAAAATTGAAGCTTAATGATAATATTATTTGATAGCAGAGTGTGTACAACACACTGAAATATGCACACACACAGTTTTTTATGCATACCATCAAACATGTGAACACATGCATGCGCACACACACACAAGCACAAAATCTTACTATCCCTACCTCACAGTGACCTGGAACCACTGATATTTTTGTAGGAAATGGAAAAGAAAGGAGGCAGAAATGATAAATCTCTATTTGCTACTGTAAAGGTAAACTGAGGCTGGAGCCAAACCGGGAACAAAGACACAAGGCAAATGGCAGTGAGAATAGCCTTTTATTAGGGCTTGCGGGTGAGGTTCCTCGGTCCAAAGGCGTGGGCCGAGGAAGTCGCGCTGAGGGAGGAGGGTAGGGGCTTCTTACAGCCTGAGAGGTGGGAAGCCGGTTGTGCAAACAGGGCCTGGGGGGGTCCTGAAACTACTAGGGCAGGAGTTGAGTAAGGGTCATGGGGAAGGGGTCTTTGGAAACTGTTAACCGAAACTGCTGTTTACGAACTTGTGGAATGCAGGTGAGCTGCAGGTCATGGGGGAGTGTGGCTGCCCAGCTGGAACCTCTGATGTATGTAAGTCTGAGGGTGTGTACAAGGGTGAAGGGAGTCTTTAACAAAAGTCCTGCTACGCCGGGTCACGCCGCCATGTTGGGTCTAGATTCCTGCCTAATAGCTACATATATCAAAATGTTGGATTTGTGTTCAAAGGGAACCATCCTAAGCAAAAGACTATACTTTAAATACCTTCTACTGCTTGCTTTCAATCACTGGCTAGTTTTAGGATTTAGGAAAGTCTCAGGCCCTACTTAAATACAAGAGATGACTATATTAGCATTACCCAAGACACATTTTTTAAAACAAGTTTTAGTCCTCCCAAGTAAACACAGAAAAGTAAAAGATAATAGATTGAGTTTTTGTATAAAGCTAAATTTATTGAATTTATAAAATTTTTTTATTCAGTGACTTTGTCTTTCCAACTTTTTTGATATTCAAATGTTCCTTTATGATATCATGATGAGAGGTGATTACAGTTTAATTTTATTATGCTCTTATTTAGAAAAATAAAAAGTTATACTTCTTTGTACATACTTCAAATTTTTAAATACATTTTACTAGTCCATAAAATCCAAAAATCTAAGAACCACCAGGGTAGATAAGGAAAGTTATTTTTTTGAACCCAATCTCCCTATAATTTAATAAGGAATCGCATTTACATAGAGATATCTATCAATTCCCCAGATGTATGAAGATGAATAGGAACTTCAGAAATCATTAGGAAGTCATATATGTTCATGCCCTCTGGATGTTTCAAATGAAACATGCAAGTATTCATCAAACACTTACTGTGTCCTTACCATAAGAGTAATGCAAAACACTAAGATAAAAACTTGCTATGGTCTATGAATTAAACTCTGCATATCAGAACCAAGGTTTTGTCAGTAAGCAAGAAAAGCCAGACTAGAAATTACCATCACTTAAGAGAATGATAAGCATCCAGTGAATGGAAATGCAAGCAATTTGAATTAACAAGAATAAGTTGGCCAAGAAAAAAAAAAAAAAAGCAAAAACCAGCCATGAGGCCTAAGTTTTAAAAGCAGTTTTTTCTACACAAAGATATGGTAGTAAATCAGACAGGATACTGAAAATGAACAACTAGAAAAAGGTTTGGTCATAAGAAATAAAGACAGACATTAGAATTGGAATGTAAAATGAGACTATAACAACCAGCTTAGTTACTAGCTTAGGATTGCTTACATTTCCTTTAGAGAAACGATTGGTCCTAAATTAAGCTCTGGCTGAATGAACATGTGAATGCTCAAACAAGCATAAAACCAGCCTCACAAGAAAAATTTAGAGAGCTAAAAGGAAAACGAGTGAAGTCATTAAGATAAAATCTAGTATTCAAAAATAATACAGAAAGAATTCTTCATTCTTGCCTTTGGAACAGTAGACCTATCAAAAAAGAATCAGGTACATATATAGTAAATCCACCATGTAGCAACCCCTACATATGTGGTATAAAGCTTAAATTACATCTGAATACACTATGTAAAAACTTAGACACATTAGATGTTGTACCCCACATTATTCTTGAAAATCATATTTCTAGCATTCAAGGAACTATATTAGTCTAATAATTAAAAGTTATTATTTGAGAGGTCTAGAGCCTTAAAACTTATTTTGTAAGTTCTTCATAGATTATATATTTATATCAATAACATCCCTTAAAGGAGAAAATGGATTTTAAATGCATAGTTTGTAGGCAGAGTATCTCCCCACGAAAGCTGTCGATGTTCTAATCTCTAGAACTTGTGAATGTATTTTACACATCAAGGAATGCAGAGTACGCCACCCCAAAATATGCCACTTTGGCATAACGATTATTTTGAGCTAAGGTCAATTGAGAAAAGGCAAGTGTGCACACACACACACACACACAAAATCCTCTGCCCTCCTCCTCTTTACTAGAAAGGACAGGACTATTCGATTCTTAGTTGATTCTTTATCACCGAAGACAACTCCAGACCCTTATCAGCCAAAAGACAGCACTAGAAGAATCTACTTAGCAAACCATACTATCCCTTATCTTCCACTGATTTCCCCCATGTATTTATTATCCTACAATTTGCTGTTCTTAGTAGCTCAAAGTCCCTTTCCTTTGTCCTGTCATCCCTCTACAAAATTATTCTTTGGTTAAAATGATATGTAAGCCCAAATTCCAAAGATCCCTTTGAGTTACTAATCATTGAGTACTCTCCTGTATATAAACAATCCACATGTTAATAAACTTGTTTCATTTTCTCTTATCTGTCTCCCCCACCCCAAATTTTATTAAGGTATAATTGACAAATAAAACTTGGATACATTTACAGTGCACAATGTGATGTTTTGATATATGTATATATTGTAAAAAAGATTAAATCAAGCTAATGAACATATCCATCACCTCACAAACTTATTTTTTGTGGTAAGCACATTTAAGATCTACTGTCTAAACAATTTTCAAGTATAAAATACTAGAGTCATCATGCTGAAATAGATCCGCAGAATTTATTCATCTGTCTAACTGAAACTTAATCTGTCTCTTACCAGTCTAATTTACAGGATCCCAGAGACAGAACTTAGGAGGGTAGAGGTGGGGGAAAAAATGACATTTTTTCCTTCCCTTCATGTAGCAAATATAATTAATATTAAGGATTTTGAGATGGGGAGATTATCCTGGATTATCTGTGTGGGCCCAATCTCATCACATGAGTCCTTAAAAGAGAGACCCTTTCCCAATTGTTTCCAAAGAAAGAGAATAGAGCAAATGGCAGTGTGAGAAGGACTCAACCCATCATTGTTGGCTTTGAAGAAGGAAGAAAGAGGCCATGAGCTAAGGTATGCAGGCAGCCTCTAGAAGGTGGAAATGGCAAGGAAATGGATTCTCCCTGAGAGCCTCCAGAATTGACACCTTGATTTTAGCCATGAGACCTGTACTGGACCTCTGATCTTCAGAACTACATAATAATAAATTTTTATTGTTTAAGGCACAACATTTATGGTATTTTGTTATAACAATAGAAAACTAAGAGTATGGTAACTTTTGTTTTTTAAATTAATGTCAATTTACTCAGCCTAATTCTAGAAATAATACATGTATATAGATTAAAACTAGATATAAGATAAACCACATTCTAGTTACAATCTGATAGCTAAATATTTGTGTAAACTTGCGTACCCTATTTCTTTACCATCTGGGCACCAATTTACTATAATGATGCTATAGTTCCTCAGGAAGCTATAAACTTACACAGTATCTTATACACTGATGCTTACTAGCCTACTGTGGTAAAGACTACCAACTCTTCAATTGGAGACCCATCCCACTTTGGTTTGGGAGTTTTGTTTTGGGGAAAAAATCATTTTCTCAGGTTTTTAAAGAGAAAATATTTTCATTGAGAAGGTTTTTGTAAACTTTCAAAAGACTGAACTACTCCTAAAACTGAACTACTCCTAAAATAATAATTATACACTTAAGAACATCAAATGTTGTCTCAAGTGAATAGTAATTAGCAACATTTATAAATTGCAGGCAGGTCAAAGAAACATTCTCAAACAAAAATGAGAATCAAGGGCAAGAAGGTTATCACAATTTAGAATTCTACAACTACTAGGTTGTATTAATAACTCACATAATAAGTGATAAATAACTGTTTTAAGAAATTTATTCCATGAATGATTCTGAAGTCAGACACACTTTTAAAAATCAAGGTGATTTCTGATGGCACGCTTGTTTAACCACATTTAAGCAGAATCCAGAGGGGAACATACAGATAATTTGAAAGCCCACCATTACCTTTTTTGTAACTTAACACTTTGGTCTTATTCATGAGAAAACATGAAGACTCTAAGAAAAAAAGTTATATATACCTTTAATAATTATGTAGCATGTTCTAACTTATGATTTAATGCAAAAAAAGTAACTTATTTTCCTTTAAAAGGGAATATTTCTTAAAATCATCAGAATTCTGCCAATATAACTGAAGACAAATTCTTAAAGATATGATTTCTAAAGGCAACTCAAATAAGCATTCTACTTATAAGTACAAAGAATCTCAATGAATGTTCACTTAAATTCGTAATGATTGGTCTTTCATTTAAATTATAAGTTCTCCTGCATTAAACCATCATTTTATTATTATATTCTCAACAAAATTTGAGAAAGTACTCTTTCATATCTTAGCACTCATTAAATTAATTTTATCTATCTATCTATCTATCTATCTATCTATCTATCTATCTATCTATCTATCTATCTCAGACAGGTTGTGTTTTGTTGCCCAGGGTGGAGTATAGTGGCCATATCTTAGCTTACCACCACCTCAAACTCCTGGGCTCCAGGAATCCTCCAGCCTCAGCCTCCTGAGTAACTGGGACTACATGCACACGTCACCACACCCAGCTTATTTTATTTTTTATTTTGTACAGAAATGGTCTTGTCATCTTGGCCAGGCTGGTCTCAAACTCCCAAGCTCAGCAATCCTCCCGTCTTGGCTCCCAAAGTTCAGGAATTACAGGCATGAGCAAGCACACTCAGCCTATCAGTTTTTTTGTTGTTTTTTTCTTAAATTAGTATGTGTAGCAAATGCTTGAAGTAGAAGCCTTTGTGTATTCTAGGACCCCAAGATACTATAACAGTTGCCATGAAGAAACATCAATTTAAAATCATAACGAAATAAGTCAATATAAAGTACTTCTGTAAATCCTCAATTAATTCAATGATATATATTTAATATAAAATTATATAAACATATTTTTAAAACTGGTTCTTAAATGCAGGCATAAATAATTATGGGACCAAAAGTTTTGGCTCTATCACACTAATTTCTCAAAATTCATTGATGTGAATATAAACAATTTCATTTCATTTTACAGATCAGAATGTGTACCTAAAACTAAATATCTAGCAGGAATATTTGGATATTCCTAATTATTTCCATTTCCATTTCCCTAGTTTTCTGGGCATACCTCTTGGGCAGGAACCAAGAGTACGGAAGTTGTTTCCCTTAGAAAGAGAACTGGATGGAAAAACCATTAACGACACCTCTTTAGAGTCAAAGCTTAAAGATCAACAGAGTTTCAAGGATAATAGTTGTGTTCTGCAACCACCTTTTAAATCATATGATATATTGACCATCAACTACATGAATAATACTATGCTATATGACAAATGATTGTGTAAAAGAGAGTCTTTATACTTAAGTATGCAATCTAGTTGAATAATATTCATATACAGTCATGTACCACAAAATGACATATTGGTCATTGATGGACCACATATATGATGGTGGTCTCATAAGATTATAACACCATATTTTTACTGTTCCTTATTTATGTTTAGAAATCTTTAAATACACAAATACCACTGTGTTGCAACTGCCTACAGTATTCAGTACAGTAACATCTATGCAGGTTTGCAGCCTAAGAGCAATAGGCTATAGCATATAGCCTAGGTGTGTAGTAGGCTATACCATCTTGGTTTGTGTAAGTACATTCTATGATGTTCAAACAATAATGAAATTGCCAAATTATGTATTTCTCAGAATACATCCCCATTGCTAAGCAAAGACTGCACATGAAACACTTAAATAATAAACAATATAAGGTAGAAAGTAATTACCAAAATAAATGAAAACCATTAAAGTGGGGGGGTTTTTACAAGTCTCATAATTTCAGTTACTCATCACATAAAAATGCTTTAGTTATTACTTGTTCACTAACAGATAAGTTAGTGTTCATCCAAGATGACTCAGGAGAAATCCCAAACACTAAGACAAGCCCAAAGGTTAGGGGGTAACAGTTCTATTTCACAGGATTTTTCTTTTTTTGTTTTATCGCTAAATATTACAATGATCACGTATTTGGTAGTACAATCAGTATAAAAATGAAATCCATCTTTCTACATATTCTTTTGAAACAATGAGTCTTTCAAAAGGCACAGTGGGTGTGTGGGGGGGCTACCATAGGACACATTCATTAACTCATTCAACAAATATTTATTAAGCACCTACCATATGCCACACATTGTGATAGATGTGAGGGAGACAGAGTGATACATTGTAGACATTTGCAAAATATTCACTTCATTTGCCTACTGATAAGCATTTACAGATTCTGTATCAATACACAAAAGGAGGAAAATTATTACTCAGTAATATTATAGAACTTAATGCAATTTAGGCAAATATGTGTGCGTAAATGTGTATGTTTTATATATATACACCATATGCATAATATACCATCTATGTAACCTACCATATGTTCATAATCTGCTACAGATTTCTGTGACACAATAAAGAAACATTAAGTACTTATGCTTCTTTTGTTTTTTGTGGGGATTTTTTTCTGTTTTTAAACTGGTGATCTGTTTATCCTGCAAATTATGAATCTACTTTAGTTCCAATATTTGAAAGCTATACATTAATATTATCTGCCATATATTGGCTGAGAGCTTTATAAGGTTCCTTCATGGCAACTGTAATAGTATCTTTGAGTACTAGAATATATGAAGGCTTCTACTTCAAGGCATTTGCTTCATATCCTAATTTAAAATGTCCTTCATAATGTAACATTCTTGGCCTAACAGTCCGCATTGGAGGTACCTATCACCTACCTATTCAACCCAGCATGTATGAAATCCTAGCACACACAATTTAATAGAATGAAAATGAGCTTGTTAGAGGATAATTTCTAAAGTTTATACAAGTACTAAATTCCCTGACTATATAATTGACAGTTGACACGGTTTAGCTTTGTATCCAAGTCTCATCTTGAACTGTAATCCCCAGATATTAAGGAGGAAACTGTTGGGAAGTGATTGATTGGATTATGAGGGTGGTTCCTCCACGCTGTTCTTGTGATAGTGAATGAATTCTTATGAGATCTGATGGTTTTATAAATGATAGTTTTTCCGGTGCTCTCACTCCACTCTCTCCTGCCGCCATGTGAAGAAGGCCCCTGCTACTCCTTTGCCTTCCACCATGATTACAAGTTTCCTGAGGCCTCCCCAGCCATGTGCAACTGGGAGTCAATTAAACCTCTTTCCTTTATAAATTACCCAGTCTCAGGTAGTATCCTTTATAGCAGTGTGAGAATGGACTAATACAACAATATAAGAGCAAAATGTAGGTGAAATCCAATAATCTACTGCCACTTATACTCAATTTAAGATTTTATTGAAGCCACAGTGCCACTTGTCGCATTGGCTGTTGTTCTATAGAATCTAACCTTAATTTTATTTCTAACCCCATCTCTGCCCTTGATCACATATCCATCCTGGCATAAATAAGTCCATGCTATTTTCAAGCATAAAAACCCACAGAAGGTTCAGAAAAGTAAAAAAATTCCAAAATATAAACTTTCAGATAAGCAGCCAAATACTGTTAATTTATGTTAAATCTTGTCTAGAATCATTTCATAATAAGATGAAATAAGAGGATTTTTGACGAAATTAAACTAAGAGAAGGTAAAGAGTCAAAGAAACTATCACATATTAAAAATCAATAATTTAGATTAACTGAGAAATTAACAAAACAGAAACCATAAAGAGGAACTAAATGAAAAT
This sequence comes from Macaca mulatta, assembly GCF_049350105.2. Lineage (NCBI taxonomy): Eukaryota > Metazoa > Chordata > Mammalia > Primates > Cercopithecidae > Macaca > Macaca mulatta. Next base: position 139,657,287 of record NC_133412.1, on the reverse strand, counting down.
TCCAGAGTTTAAGAGTACAATAACTGAGGCTGGGTGCGGTGGCTCATGCCTGTAATCCCAGCAGATTGGGAAGCCGAGGCAGGAGGACCATGAGGTCAAGAGATTGAGACCATCCTGGCCAACACGGTGAAACCCCATCTCTACTAAAAATACAAAAATCAGCCAGGCGTGGTGGCCCATGCCTGTAGTCCCAGCTACTCGGGAGGCTGAGGCAGGAGAATTGCTTGAACCGGGGAGGCAGAAGTTGCAGTGAAAAGAGATCGAGCCACTGCACTCCATCCAGCCTGGCGACAGAGCGAGACTCTGTCTCAAAAAAAAAAAAAAAAGTACAATAATTGAAATTAAAATCTTATTGGAGAGGATTAACAATATATTGACGTTGGCAGGAAAAGTGAAGTTGAAGACCAATCAATCAAAATTCTTTAACCTGACAGACAGATAAAAGGCTGAAGAGAAATAAATGAAGCTTCAGAGGCTGTTGAGACAATTTCAGATTGTCTGAAATATACGTAATTGTGATCCTAGAGGAGGAAAGAGTGAGACTGGGGCAGAATATTTTAAAAATAGTGACCAGAAAGTTCTCAAATATGATGAAAAACACCAACTTTTAAGAAGTTTAGGGCTGGGTGTGGTAGCTCATGCCTATAATCCTAGCACTTTGAGAGGCCAAGGCAGGCGGATCACCTGAGGTCAAGAGTTCGAGACCAGCCTGGCCAATGTGGCAAAACTGTGTCTCTACTAAAAATAGAAAAAATTAGCCAGGCATAGGAGCGGGCACCTATAATCCCAGCTACTCGAAAGGCTGAGGCAGGGAATTGCTTGAACCTAGGAGGCAGAGGTTTCAGAGAGCCGAGATCGTGTCACTGTACTCCAGCCTGGGCAACAACAATGAAACTCTGTCTCAAAAAAAAACAAAGAAAAGAAAAGAAAAAAAGAAGTTTAGCCAATCCCAACAGGATAAATAAAAAGAGAACCACACTGAAATACATTATAGTCAATACAATTTTAATCAATTGATTAAAGAAAAACTCTTGAAAGCAGCCAGAAAAGGAACAAAAAGAAAGGGAGATGGGGAGACGTCATGTATGGGAGAAATAAGAATTATTCCCAGCCTTTCATTGGAGGTCAGAAAACAGTAAAATGATTATCTTTAAAGTACTTGGGGGGTGAAGGCTATCGACCTAGAATTTTACATTCATCAATAATATCCTTCAGAAATGAGGGTGGAGTAAAGACATTTTCAGCTAAACAAAAGCTGAGAGAATGCTTGCCAACCTACACTGTAAGAAATGCTAAAGAGTGTTCTTCAGACCAAAGACAAATTCTATCAAATGGATATGTAGCCTTACAGAAAGGAAAAAAGAGCTTCAGAAATGGTAAATAAATTAGCAAACACAGAAACTGTTTTCTTTCTCACAATTCACTTAAAAATCAAATAACTGTTTAAAGCAAAATAAAACACTGTAAAGTAGGATTTATAATGTATATAAAAGTTTAAAATATAATGTAAAAATCACACGAGGTGAGTAAACGCAATTATTTAGTTGTAAGGTCTTACATTGGAAATTGGAAGATGGAAGCAGGATGAGATAGAAAATGAGATGGAAACAGTGAAGTAGAAAGTGTCAGGTGTGAAATAACTTTCTGATGAGATGGAAATGTTCTTATTTTGCTCATGATAGCGGTTATACAGAACAAAAAACAGGAAAGTAAACAGATTTCCAGGCATACTAGGGAGCCAGACATTAATGAGTAAGTAGATGTGGGGGAAAAATGAAAGGGAGGTGTCTAAGATGACTTCATGTTTTTTAGATTATAGAATTAGAAGTCCCTATTAACCAGGCTGGGAGCTTCAGTGACAAGGTTTCAAACATAAAGGTTGGTTTCTGTTTGGGGCATGAAGGGGTGCTGATATGGTTTTGATTTGTATCCCTGCCCAAATTTCATGCAGAATTGTAATCCCCAATGTTGGAAGAGTGACCTGGTGGGAGGTGACTGAATCATGCAGATGGATTCCCCCTTGCTGTTCTAGTGACACTTAGTGAGTTCTCACAAGATCTGGTTGTTTAAAACTGTGTAGCATCTCCTTCTTCTCTCTCTTCCTCCTGCTCTGGCCATGTAAGACATGCCTGCTTCCCCTCCACCTTCTGCCATGAAAGTTTCCTGAAACCTCACCAGCCATGCTTCCTGTACAGCCTGTGGAGCAGTGAGCCAATTAAACCTCTTTTCTTTATCAATTATCCAGTCCCAAGTATTTCTTTATAGCAGGGCAAGAATGGACTAATACAGGTGTCTAGAGGATAACCAAGTCAAAAAGTGAATGGGGAACACAAAATGAATATCTAAAGGGTAACAAACTTTCTAGCTCAAGACTTAGATATAGTAGATGGTAACAAGCATAGGAAAGGTTACCTCAAAAAGACATCTAGAGTAAAATGGGCTAAGGACCAGGATGAACTACAAAAAACACAAGATATTTAAGACCACTCAGAGGAAGAAAAATTCTGTAGAGAATGAGTGGCCACAAAGATCAGTGATAAACAAGGAAAGAGTAGTGTTACTGAAAGACAGGGTAAAGGAATTTTAAAGACCAACTGGCTGCTTTTCCAGTGCATATAAATGCTTGTTTACACAACACTATATTCTATTAAGAGTGCAAAAGCATTATATCTAAAAACACAATGCACATACCTTAATTTAAAAATATCTTACTGCTAAAAAAATTCTAACCATCCTCCAAGCCATCAGTGAATCATAATCTTTTTGCTGGTGCAGGGTCTTGCCTCAATGTAGACAGCTGCTGAATGATCAGGGTGGTGGTTGCTGAAGGTTGGGGTGGCTGTGGCAATTTCTTAAAATAAAACCACAATGAAGTTGCTGCACCAGTTGACTCTTCTTTTTACAAAATATTTATCTGTAGCATGCAATGCTGTTTGATAGAATTTTATCCACAGAAGAACTTCTTTCAAAATTGCTGTCAATCCTCTCAAACCCTGCTACTGCTTTATCAACTAAGTTCATGTAATAATTTAAACTCTTTGTTGTCATTTCAACAATGTTTATAGCATTATCACCAGGAGTAGATTTCATCTCAAGAAACCACTTTCTTTACTCATTCATAGGAAGCAACTCCTCGTCCATTCCAGTTTTATCATGAGATTGCAGCAATTCAGTCACATCTTCAGGCTCCATCTCTAATTCTACTTCTCTTGCTATTTCCAAGACATCCATCAGTGAAGTCTTGATCCATATTATTGTTAATGTTGACATTTTGACCTCCTCGCATGAATTATGATTGTTCTGAATGTTATCAAGAATGGTGAACTCCTTCCAGAAGGCTTTTCACTTACTTTGCTTGGATCCATCAAAGGAATTACTATCTATGGTAGCTACATAGTCTTTCAAAATGTATTTCTTAATATGAATTCAAAGTTGAAATTACTCCTTGATCCTTGGGCTGCAAAATGGATGTTGGGTTAGCAGGCATGAAAACGTTCATCTCTTGTATATCTCTATCTGAGCTCTTGGGTGACCAGGTACATTATCAATAAGTAGTAATACTTTGAAATACAGCTTTCTTTCTGAGCAGTAGGTATCAACAGTAGGCTTAAAATATTTAGTAAACTATGCTGTAAACAAATGTGCCATCATTCAGGCTTTGTTGTTCCATTTATACAGCACAGGCAGAATAGATTTAGCATCATTTTTAAGGGCACAGGATTTCAGAATAGGAAATAAGCGCTGGCTTCAACTTAAAGTCACTAGCTCCATTAACCCCTAATGAGAGACTCAGTATGTCCTTTGAAGCTTTTTTTTCCTGTCTAGCTATGAAGGCACTAGATGGCATCTTCTTTCAATCTATAAGGTTGCTTTATCTATATTGAAAATCTGCAGTTTCGTGGCCACCTTAATCAACGATCTTAACTAGATCTTCTATATAATTTGCTGCAGGTACCACATCAACACTTTCTGCTTCACTTTGCATTTTCATGTAATGGAAATGGCTTCTCTTTTTATACCTCATGAATCAACCTCTAGCCAGCTTCCAATGTTTCTCCTGCAATTTCCATACCACTCTTGGCCTTCATAGAATTGAAGAGAGTTCGCACTTTGCTCTGGATTAAGCTTTGGCTTAACAAAATGTTGTGGCTTGTCTGATCTCCTATCCAGGTTACTCAAACTTTCTTCATATCAGCAATATGGCTGTTTTGCTTTCTTATCATTTGTGTGTTCACTGGAGTAGCACTTTATATTTCCTTCAATAATTTTTCCAGGTAACAAAATAATCTGTTCACCAAACCCCTGTGACACACAACTTACCTATATGACGAATCTGCACTAAAATAAAAGTTAAGAAAAAAACTTTAGATACATTCTAATGTAAACATTTTTCTCTATAATCATACCATTGGAAATATATAACCTTTATTTATATATAAATTAACACATAATACATATATTTAGATATATTATCCTTAGAGATAAAGTATAAAAAGTGAAACCAATAGAATGAGAACACATAAAAAGTCAGAAATGGTAGGAATACAGATGCTACCATTTGTATTTCCATAAATTTAACTGAAATATGAAAATTTGTTATTTTCTCTTAGATCCTCAGAAGTATAATATACAAATCTCCCAGAATAAATGTTCTCTGCTATTTTTTTAAAATAATTTTTCCTTTGTATTCACAACTTGGCTATATGGCACAAGAGGCCTACCTTTCCACCTGTCTCGGTTTTTGGCATTCCTTCCTCACTAAGCTTAACCTTTTCTAGCTTTTGATGTAACATGAGGGATGTGTCTCACATTAAATCAGGATCTCTAGATCTTGAACGCCTAGAGGCCACTGTAGGATTATTATCTGGCCTAATTTCAAGACTCAGGGAATATTTTGTATCTCAGGGAATAGGGAAGCCTGAGGAGAGAGCGAGACAGGTGGGGGAACTGCTGGTCAGTGGAAGAGTCAGAATTCACACATTATGTTCACCACATTATATGGACATGGTTCATGGCTCCCCAAAACAATTACAATAGTAGGCCGGGTGCGGTGGCTCACACCTGTAATCCCAGCACTTTGGGAAGCCGAGGCGGGCAGATCATCTGAGGTCAAGAGTTCAAAACCAGCCTGGCCAACATGGCGAAACCTCATCTGTACTAAAAATACAAAAATTAGCCAGGTGTGGTGGTAGGCACCTGTAATCCCAGCTACAGAGGAGGCTGAGGCAGAAGAATCTCCTGAACCTGGGAGGAGGAGGTTGCAGTGAGCCGAGATCGTGCCATTGTACTCCAGCCTGGGCGATAGAGCGAGACTCCATCTCAAAAAAAAAAAAAAAAAAATCACAATAGTAACATCAAAAATCACTGATCACAGATCACCATAACAGATATGATAATGAAAAAAGGTTGAAATACTAGGAGAATTACAAAAACGTGACACAGAGACACAAAGTGAGTATATGCTGTTAAAAAAAAAAAAATGACACCAACAAACCTGCTGGACAAAAGATTGCCACAACCTTCAATTTGTGAAAAATGCAATATCCGTGGCGTGAAATAAAACAAGGTATGCCTGTATTATTACTTGCTACCCTATGATGGAATAATAATAGCAACAACACAACGTTTTATGGCACTTTCATATTTATTATCTCATTTTTAAGTCTCATAACCATCACCCTGTGAAAGGCTATCAGGATCAGAGAAAGGATATAATGTATGGTATGCATACCAGTACATGAATCCGGGATAAATGCCTCAGAACACTGTTTCGTTATTGTTGTTGTTGTTCCTGTTTCCTTGTCTTACAAGAATGAACACAAAATTTGTTTGCAAGACGAACTGATATTTACTGTTTGACCTTGTACAGGATATATCACCACACTGAGCCTCAGTTTCCCCATTTATTATAATACTGGTATAACAAAAGAGTTTTATAAGAATAAAACAACAACAAAAAGTTTTATAAAACCTCAAGAGCTACACTTTTTTAAATACCTTGTCCTTGCCAAAACTTGTCTATTTCTGATTCACTGTATAACTATATCTTATCCCCTTGGCCCATGCATCATTGGACAATACGAGATTTTACTCAGCATTCTGAACTAAACCTCTAGTTTTCAGACTCTTTTACTTCTTTTTATTAATAGAAAAGACCTTCTATGTTTGGAAAGATTGATTGCACAAAACAAATGGAAAACAATCATCTAAAAATTTGTTAAGCATCAACTATATGCCAGAAACTGTGAATCAGAAAATAACATACAGTGAAAAATAAGACATCTATAAACTAAAAGATCATTAAAAGCTGAAGTCTAACCAATTTTTCACCCATCTACAAAAAGCTGAGATGTCTTTTCCCTTCCTCCTGCTTTAATTCTAATTCTTCCCACCTCCTCTGCTGGACAGAGGAAGAAGGCAAAAAGAAGCACGAGGGAAAAGCTGGATTCAGGCGCAAAGACTCCACTAAGGACAATGGGATAAAACAAGGTATCTAGAAATCTACAGCACTCTGTACACTTCCAGATATCCCAAGTAACTAAGAAATAAAGAAAGAAAAAGAGCAAATTTACGGAACATGTACAAAATGTCAGTCATTGTTTTAGGCCCATACAAGTACTTTATCACATTTAATCGCTATTCAATCTTGAAAGGTTTGCATTCTTCTTTCATTCAACAAATATTCATTGGGCACTTACAATGTGCAAGGCACTATTCTAGGTACTTGAAATATATCAGTAAACAAACTTAATAGATGAAAATCCTGCCCTTCTAACAAGTGAAACTAATTCAAATAAGAGGAGAAAGACAAATGTTAACACAATACATAAATTAAGAATTATCTTAAACAGCAATAAATGCTACAGGAAAGAAATAGAATAGGTAAAGAGGATTAGGAGTATATAGGGGAAGGGTGTATGTGACAAGAAGAAGAGGTTGTAATTTTAATTACAGTCGTTTGAGAAGGTGACATTTGAGGGAATTTGGTCATGTGACTCCTGGGTAAGGAGTATTCCAGGCAGAGAGAATCATCAGTGCACAAATCCTAAGGTGAAAGCCCATCTACATGTACCAGGAACAGCAATGAGACCAGTGTGGCTGAAGTGGGAAGACTAAAGGAAAGAATAAAAGTAGAAAGTTAACACACAAAAAAACTAACAGGTGGTCAGATCCTATTGGCCCTTTTAGACCAGTGGCTTTTAAATTGAGTGAAATGAGGAGCCACTGGAGAGTCCTCAGCAAAGTAGTAAAATATTTTACTTACTTTTTGAAAGGATCACTCAGGCTGTTTGGAAAAGACTGCAAAAGGATGTGTAAAAGGGTAACTGAGAGACAAGTTAGGAGGTTACTATAGTAATCCAGGTGAGAGATAATGGTGGTTTGAACCAGGGTAGTGGCAGTGAAGGTGGTGGGGAATTGACTCATCTGGGATATGTTTTCATGGTTTGAAGGTAGAGTTTAACAAGATTTTGATGACAAGTTGGTTGCGGGAGAAAGCAAGAAAAGTCTCAAGGATAGCCCCAACTAGAAAAACAGTAGACATTTACTAAACTGACAAATACTCTAGGAAGAACAAGTGTTAGGCAGGGAATCAGTATTTGGAATATATTAACTAAGTCAATAAGATACCCAAATAGTAATGTCAAGTAGGTATAGACATAGATGTATATAAGTGTACAATTCAGGAATAAGTTCTTAAACAGATATATAAATTTAGGAGTTGTAAGTACGTAGTTGGTATTTACAGTCATGATCATCAAGAAAGTGAGTGCAGAAGATTTTTTTAAAGTATAACATTCCAGAACTCATGTGAAAAAAGTATGTATAAGAAGCAATGATCAACTACATCAAATGTTGCTAAATCAAAAGAAATGATGACTATTGAGAAATTAACTTGAGATTTAGCAATATGAAGACAATTGGTGACCTTATCAAGAGTAGTTTCAATTCAGCGATGATATGGTTTGGATCTGTGTCCCCACCCAAATCTCATGTTGAAATGTAATCCCCAACGCTGGGGGTGGGGCCTGGTAGGAGGTGACTGGATCACAGGGGTGTAGTTCTCATGAATTAATTTTAGCACCAGTACCCCTTGGTACTGTATAGTGACAGAGTTCTAAGGAGATCGGGTTGTTTAAAAGTGTGTACCATCTCCCCCCACTCTCTCTCTTCCTCCTGCTCTGGCCAAGTAAGACATGCCTTTTATCCTTTTGCCTTCCACCCTGATTGTAAGTTTCCTGAGGCCTCAGCCACTATGCTTCCTGTACAGCCTACAGAATCGTGAGCCAATTAAACCTCTTTCTTTATAAATTACCTAGTCTCAGGCATTTCTTTATAGCAATGCGGGAATGGACTAACAAAAGTGATAATGGCAGAAGCCTAATTATATTAGATTTAAAAGGAAACAGGAAGAAAGAAATTAGAGTCAGTGAGCATAGATAATCCTTTCAAGAACTTTGTTGCAATTGTGAAGCAAATAACTGTTATCTGGTAAGGGAAGTAGTGTCAAGCAAAAGATGGTTTAAAGACAGAGGTAGCAGTAGGTTTGGCTTCATGTGGTACTGATGCAGTATGAAAAAACTTCATGACATAGGAGTGAGAGTGGAGAATTGCTGGAGCAATGTCCCTAAGTAGGCATTAGGAAGTAAGATTCTAAAGCACAAACGAAGGGATTGGTTGTAGAAAAGTAAAGAATAATAGGTAAAAAGACAGATTATATGGATGGAGATGGTGGTACATGGATAGATAGGGTAAAAGGAGTCTATGCAAGTTCTGTTCTGATGGCTTCAATCTTCTCAGTGAGGTAGGAACCAAAATCATCAGCTGAAAGATTGAGGATAAGATGTTGGAAGGTCTGATCAGAGAAAACATGAAATAAATCATCTAAGAAAAGAGAAGAATAAACAATATAGGAAAATATAATATGAATGCCAGGTAGTATTAAAGACTCACTCGATACTTGATATTTGTGACCATGAATTTAAGAAAAACTAGTCAGCATGATTCTGCATTTTTCTCTAGACATATATAGCTGCTAACTTAGATACTAACAGATACTAACTTAAAGTTTAAAAATGGCTGGATTTAAGCTGGACTTAAGTGACACTGAGACAAGAAGGCTGAGGGTATATGCAAGGAAGTTGAGAATGCAAATCACAGATAACAAAATACTACAAAATTTAAGTTGGATAAAAGAGAAAGTGATGACTCAAGGAACAAAGGAACACTTAAAGATGCTAAGATCAATAAGTTAATTATTATCTCTGTGTCATAAACAAGACTAATTAAGTTGCCCAAATCATAAAGCGTTTGAATGACACAAATGGAACAGAATCTAAATCCAGATGTGTCTCGTTCACATCATTCTGTCCATGGTACTGACAGCACCAAGCTGCCCTGCAAATTTGTTTTTCATTGGCATACTAACCTCCAAAAGGATGAACCTAATGCAAAACTAAAAGTTAGACTATTTTACCAGGACTCGTGTACCTCCCTCTCTCTCAGTGTCCAATGCTCAGAACCTGTCAGTGTCCAAACTTCAAAATGATACTGAATCTTGCCATATCCCATCATATGTACAAAATTACTTTCACATTTCTCCACAGATTGATCTCCTTCATAAAAATCTGAACCACTAAGAATTGCTCTGAATAGAAAAATATTTATGCAGATAAATGATATATATACTTAACCTTCTTCATGGGTATTTTTCTTCTAACAGGGAGTCTAATTAACCCACTTGAACCTCTATTGTGAAATATATTCAGGTCAAAATAATTGACCTAAGAACTTTTGGTTCTTGACTTTTATTATTTCTAGTACCCTCTCCCTTAAAAACACATATCCTTTACACAATCTTAGAATTCCGATTTTCTTATCTTTCTCTCAGAGAATGAAAAAGTGATGACACTAACATGCCATGGATCAGACCCAAACTTGTGTTAAAGATATTTTAGGCTGGGTGCAGTGGCTCACAGCTGCAATCCAGGACTTTGGGAGGCCAAGGTGGGTGGATCACTTGAAGCCAGGAATTTGAGACCAGCCTGGCCAACATGGAGAAATCCCATCTCTATTAAAAGTACAAAAATTAGCCAGGCTTGGGGGCTTACACCTGTAATCCCAGCTACTCAGGAGGCTGAGGCATGAGAATCACTTGAACCCGGGAGGCAGAGGTTGCAGTGAGTCGAGATCGTGCCACTGCACTCCAGTCTGGGTGACAGTGGGAAACTCCATCTCAGAGAAGAGGGGAAAAAAAAAAAAAAAAACAATTAGCCAGGCACCATGGCTCACACTTGTAATTCCAGCTACTCAGGAGGTTGAGGCGTGAGTATCACTTGAACTCAGGAGGCAGAGGCTGCAGTGAGCTGAGATCACACCACTGAACTCCAGCCTAAGCAACAGAGCAAGACTCTGTCACAAAAATAAATAAATAAGTAAAAATATTTTATACTTAGAACTCTAAATTGAACATTATAGTAAGCGTGGGACTACCTGGCAAAGCAAGAACTAAGTGTAGCCAGTTGGAGAACTTTAGTGTTCTTCTGAGTAAATGGCTAAAAAAAAGTCTTATTCATAATTTATGTCAAGACTATCATTTTTAAAGAAACCATCAAGTTAGCACAATAAGGTTTCAATCCTGAACATAAACCAAAGTATCATCACTGATTATCATGGAAGACAGAAAGAGGAATTCTACTCTAAACATTATACATTTCTGTTTAATTTATTTTCAATTAGCATGTGTGGTGGATTCTATTACAATTTGTAATTATTAACTCCACCTTCCTTCAAAAGGAGTATCATCCACACCTGCTCCTATGTAACTGACAGTACTCCCATAAGAGTAACATCCCTACTCCACTGACTTTGGCCTTGGCCACTGGTTTGCTTTGGCCAATGGTATATAAACAAACATCCAAGCAGAAGTTTTAAGAGCCACTGTGTATTCCTGCCAAATCATTTTCTTTTTTCCCTCTGTTACAAGAACAGCATGGCCCAAATAGGAGTTGTTCTCCAGCCTGCATCTCAGAATTAGAAGATATGTGGAGCACGAGCAGAGCCACTGCCAACCTTCAGCCAACATGCAGCAAGAGCAAAAATAAGCAATTGTTGTGAGCTGCTGAAATAGAGGTCATTTGTTATGCAGCATAACTTAGCAAAAGTTAATACACTGTGTATTACTTTTATAATCAGAATAACAAATAGATTTTGCTGTTTCAAACTTTAAGGACAGCAGTTATTTTAATGCTTCAACTAGAAAAAGATAAATTTCAATCCAATTTTTAAGACACCAGAGTGCTTATGAAAGAACAAGAAGTAGATGAACTGAAATTCTAGAAAGAGAAGAACCCTTCCTAAGTGTGCAGATAACCATCTGCCATCTTATTTCCTGCGAGCATTTAAAAATTCTGGACAGAGATTGAGAACTGAGATTGGCCCAGACAGAAAGACTCTAATGGTGAAAGTAGAAAGCAGGCCGGGCGTGGTGGCTCACACCTGTAATCCCAGCACTTTGGGAGGCCAAGGTGAGCGGATCACCTGAGGTCAGGAGTTCAAGACCAGCCTGATCAACATGAAGAAACCCCGTCTCTACCAAAAATACAAAATTAGCTGGCCATGGTGGCACATGCCTGTAATCCCAGTTACTTGGGAGGCTGAGGCAGGAGAATCGCTTGAACCCGGGAGGCAGAGGTTACGGTGAGCTGAGATCACGCCATTGCACTTCAGCCTGGGCAACAAGAGCGAAACTCTGTCTCAAAAAAAAAAAAAGAAAGTAGAAAGCAGCTGAGTTTTTTCATGCAGTACTCTGAAAACTAGAAAGCCCCAAATGCAAGGCTGAAAGGAACATTTGCTGAATTCTAAGTAATGAAGGAGGCTGGGAGATGTGCTAGAAGGGCAGAGTGAATCTCCCTCAGTAGTATTACATTGCTTCCTCAGTATTACAGAACAAAAAGCCTTCCTAGAAACAGGGGACTAACCACAAAAAGCACATGACAGACCTCCCACATTTGTATGAAGTTAAAGCACTGTAAATAAAGCAAGAGATTATCGGGCTAATCTCAAAACCTCTAAAGAACAGAATCAGATCTCCTGCAGTCTTTCAGGGCTGTGGAGAAGAAATCTGACAGTCTCTCAATCAAAAATCTGAGTATGTCAATGGAGACAAACCAGAGATAGACTAAATCTTACTAAAACTGCAATCCAGACTGACCCTAATAAAACCCTAATTAAACTGGCCTAACAATTAAAAAGGGGAATCATCTCTGGTGGAAGATATCACCTCCAGCCTCTACATAAATTATTACAAGTTTCAGCATATAATAAAAAATTACAATATATGTGGGAAAAACACAAGAAAAAAATGACCTGTAATCAAGACTAAAAGCAAAGCTAGAGATGACACTGATAGTGAAGTTAGGAGACAATGGCTTTACAATAGCCATTATCAACAGGGTAGTGAAAGGGAAGAAAAAAATGAACAAAATTTATAAAAGGATGGAGATAATCAATAAAAAAGGAAACCTATTTAAAAATAATAAAACTTCCTAGAGCTGAGAAAATAAGCTATGAAAACTTATTGGATAGGTTATTAAACCTGGCACAGAAGAGGAGAGAAATTATAAGTTAAAAAAAATAGCTCAACAAAAAATACACGATTGAACCACAGAGAGAAAAGACAGAACAACCATATGACACATGTGGGACAGTCAAAACGTCTAACACAGTTTAGAGGAGAGAGAGATTGGGGTAGAAGCAAAATATAAAGATATAGAATACAATTTTTTCCAAAGCTGATAAAAAAAAAAACCATTAACCCAACAAACCCCAAACATGATAAATGCAAAGAAACCCATGCCTAGACACCACACAAACTATTAATGAACTAAAGACAAAAATAAAAATGTTAAAAGCTACCAAAAAATGCACACTCCTTTAAAGAAGCAACAATAAGGAAAAACAAAGGAATTACATATCTGAAGTGCTATTAGAATAAAAGATTCAGGCTGGACATGGTGGCTCACACCTGTAATCCCAACACTTTGGGAGGCCGAGGCAGGAGGATAGCTTGAGGCCAGGAGTTTGAGACCAGCCTGGTCAACATAGTGAGACCCCCATCTCTACAAAACCTAAACAAAAAAATTAGCTGAGCATGGCGGTGCCGCCTGTACTCCCAGCTACTTGAGAGGACGAGGTAGGAGGATTGCTTGAGCCTCGGAGTTAGAGGTTGCAGTGAGCTATGATCACATCACTGCACTCCAGCCTCAGTAACAGAGTGAGACCCTATCTCAAAACAGCAACACATGCCAGCCCAGAATTCTGTACCAATAAGTTTTTCCTTCAAAAAAGAAGTCAAAATAAACGCATTTCAGACAAACAAAAGCTGAGAAAATCTGCATCCAACAGATTGGCACTACAAGAAATATTAAAGGAATTTTTTCAGGCTAAAGGAAAATTATCCCGGATGGTAGCAAAGAACTGTAAAAATGAAGGATGAGCATTAAAAAGGGTACACATGAGGATAAATATAAAAGAATATTAACTGTTTTCAAAAAAAGTAAGTGGTTTATATCATATTTTGAAATACAATATGAAAAAATAGCACAAAGGGCAGGAGGGAGTAAACAAAGTTAAACTGTCCTAAGTTTTGCAGTGTTTGGGAAGTGGTAAAACATTAAGATACACTAAAAAAAAAAATCAAGAAGGTTCATTAAAATCTCTAAGATAACTAAAAAATAACCATAGAAGAATGTATAACTGAAAAGCTAATGAGCCAAAATGGAGTTTAGAAAATCTGACAAACAATACAGGCAGGAAAGAAATGTAAACACCCAAAGAACGGATGGGACAAATAGAAAAGAAATAGTAAGATAAAAGATTTATGCCCAACTATCCTAGTAACCACATGAAATGTAAATAGAATAAATATTACGATTAAAGCACAAAGATTGCCAAACTAGATAAAATAAACATGACCTGACTATATGACATTTCCAAGAGATATACCGTAAATACAAAAACACAGATTGGCTGAACTAAAAAGAAGAAAAAATCACACCATGGACGTACTGATAAACAGAAAGAGACTATATCAATAGAAGGTTAAAGTAGACTTGAAGGCAAGAAATATTACCAGAGGTAAGGTCATTTCATAATGACAAAAAGGTCATTTCAACCATAAAATAACAATGCCAAGTTTTAATTCACCTAATAAGAGCTTCCAACTACACGAGGGGAAAACTGAAAGAACTAGAAGACAACAAAACTACAATCATAGTTGATAATTTTAAGACACTACTCTCAAAACTGAGAAAACAGAAAAAAAGAAATCAGTCATTTGAAGATTTGAACAACATGATTCACTAGTGTGACCTTATTGACAAAGTTAACATTAACACCAATGACTGCAGAATAAACATTCAAATACACATGAGGCATATCAATCTATCACAAAAGGTTTCAGAGAATAAAAAAGAAAGAGACTTCCCAATTCAAGTACATGTGAAATGTATCGATCTATCACAAATGCTTTCAGAGAATAAAACAGAGAGAGACTTCCCAATTCTTTTTATGAGGCTAACAAACATTGATAACAAAATCTGACAAAAATATTATAAGAAAGGACTATTACAGGCCAGTATCTTTCATGAATAGATGTAAAAATTCTAAAGAGAATATTAACAAATTGAATCTAATGGTACATAAAAGGGACAATACATCATGACAAAGTAAGGTTTATCCTAGGAGTATAAAGTTGGTTTAACATTTAAAAATCAATCAGTGTAATTCACTACAGCACAGAATTAAGGATACAACCATATGATTTATCTCAACAAAAGCAAAAAACTTGACAAAGTTTACCACCTGTTCATGATTTAGAAAATTCTCAGACTGGGCACAGTGGCTCACACCTGTAATCCCAGCACTTTGGGAGGCCGAGGTGGGAATATCATTTGAGCCAGGAGTTCAAGGCCAGTCTGGGCAACAGAGCAAGGTCCTCTCTCTATAAAAATATTTTTAAAAAAGAAAAGAAAACTAGGAATAGGTAAGAACTTCTTTAATCTGATAAAGGTTACCTACAAAACCTACAACTAACATCATAATTGGTAAATACTGAGCATTTTCCCCTAAGTTTAGGAGTGAGACTATTTCAATTAAACATTGTTCTAGAAGCCTTGGCCACTGCAATAAGGGAAAACAAAGAAACAATGACAAAGACTGGAAAGAAATAAGTAAAATAATTATTATTCTCAGATGATTTGGTTGTTTGCATAGGAAATACAAAAAAATCTATAAAATACTAAATATTAAAAATAAGCAAATTTAGCAGGGTTGCTGCTTATAAGATAAAAATACAAGAACTGTATTTCTATGTATTAGTATAAAACAATTCAAAAATGAAACTTAAATAACCAATTATCATTTACAATAGCACTTTCAAAACATTAAAATACCCAGCCATAACTCTAACAAATGATATGCAAAACCTCTACACTGTAAACCATAAAATACTGCTGAAGGAACTTAAAGACCCAAGTAAATTGATAGATAATTCATGTTAATGGACTGGACAACTCTATATTGTTAAGATGCCAATTCTCCCCACATTGACCTACAGTCTCAATGTGATCCCAATCATAATATTAACAGTTTTGTTTTCACTGAAATATGATTCTAAATGTATATGGAAACACAAAAGAGAGAGTATACCCACCCCCCAAAAAAATGTTGAAGAAGAAAAAAAATTGAAGGAACCTATACTACAGATATCAAGATTTAGTATAGAGCTATAGTAATTAAGACAGGGTAGTATTTGTACATAAATAGACCACTGGAAGAGCATATACACTCTAGTAAGACTCACTCGATTTATATCAAAAGTATTCTATAATCCAATTGGGTAAGGGCAAATTTTTTTTTCCAAAAAATAGGGCTGAATCAATTGAATATCTTACGTTTTATAAAAAAAAATTTCTGATTTTTACCTCACATCATTCATCATAAGATAATTTGAAATGCATCATAGAGCTTCGACTAAAAGAGAAAGTAATACAATTTCTAAACGAAAACTTTGGCAAATATTTTCATGATCCTGTAATAGGCAAAGATTTCTTAAACAAAACATTAACAAACCAACTAAACCATAAAAAGCAAACTTAAGTTGAGGTTCATTAGAATTGAAAACTTTTATTTATTATAATACACTATTAAGAGAGTGAAAAGACTAGCCTCAGACTGGGAGAAGAAATTTGCCATGCAAAGGTCTCATATTCAGAATACATAAGGAATTCCTATAAATCCATAAGACAAAGACAGCATAACTTTAAAATATATCAAAAATATATTAAAAGGTGATCACCATCATTATATACCTGTGAAATGAAAAGGAGAAGTCAGCGCACACTGACCAGAATGACTAAAAGTAAAAAGACTGACAATACACAATATTGACAAAAATGTAGAATTGCTCAAACCCTCCTACATTGCTGGTGGGGATGTAAAATGGCATAACCACTTTGGAAGACAACCATCCAGCAAATATACTCTTAAAAATGAAACAATATACTCATAAAAAGACATATATAAGAATATTCATAGCAGCTTTTCTTTCTAAGTCAAAAATTAGAAACAATTCAAATGTCCATTAACAGAAGAATAAACAATGATCCATTCATTCAATGAAACACTACATAGCAATAAAAAGAACCAAGGTATACCAACAACATGAATGAATATCATAACCACAATAATGAAAGAAGTCATTCCTTTTACATAAAGTGCAAAAACAGGCAAGACTAATCTATGATGATAAAAATCAGAATAATAATTACTTGGGAGTGACAGGAGAAGTGGATATTAATTAACCTGTGAAAAACATGAAGGGGAGGCTTCTGGAGTGCTGGAGATGTTCTACATCTTGATCTGAGCGTTACTTTTAAGAGACTGTACACATAAAAAACTCACCACGCTATATAATTAACATTTGTACATTTTACTGTATGCGTATCTCAAATTTAAAAATTGCTAGTACAGCCAGCAATTCATATGGATGTATAGTTCAAGAAAATCTTCTTACAATAAAGGATACACTGGATAATTCTTCAAAAATACCCAAGACCAGGAGAAAAGTATTTTAGCCCCAACTCAGTCATTTAGATATGTAACCTTAAATAAATCATCTAACTGGGTCTTAGTTTCTTTACCTACTAGAGTGTGTTAGTATAGATAATCCTTAAAGTTCTTCCTATATCCAAAAATCTGAGTATTTGAAATAAACTCATTAATTTTAAAAACTGAATTCTCAAATTTCAAATTACCAGATAGTCACCAAAGGCATAACTGTAACAAAACTGTGTTCACTCCTGTAATTCTAATTTAAGACGATTAAAATCAGATAACTGCATACTGCTATTTATCCTGAATGTCCAATATCCATATTTAAGTTCATCTACTTTAGCCTAGACACTCTGGTACCACCGTTTCAGCAGACAAGAAATTTGACAGCCAGGTTACTTTTCTTTTCTTTTCCTTTCTTTTCTTTTCTGAGGATGAGTTATTCATTCTTCCAGGCCTCACTGAAACACTACCTGCTTTAAAATGCCATCCCTCCTACAGCCATTCAGTCAAAATTAATTGTTCCTTCCTCTGTGCACCCACAGCATATCGCTTGCACTTCTATTAGTTTTTATTTCATTCTGTATTTTAGCTACTTGCTTTCATGTATGCACGTGGGCCCTTTCCAAAGGAAGGATATACCCATTCAGCCAACCAGATCAGCTAAGTCAACCCTAGAAATCAATGGTGACAACATAGTAAGATCATCTTTACATACTATTCTATGTTGATGGTGGCAAAGTAAGATAGTAGATACTAAAAGCTGCTGTCCTCTACTCAAAGCAGGAAGAGATTACAATAAATATTCAAGATACTGAACTAATTTCAGTCCTTACTTTAGCTTACACACCAGTAGAACAATGAAATAGTCATAAACAGACAGCTGAATAAGAAAGTAAATTAGGCCTGTAATGGGGTAAAAAAATTTATTAAATTAATTAACAAATTATTAACTTGTTAATAAATAGATGGCTAGGGAGAAGGCAAGTGGACTATTCAGGGACTCACACTCAGCATCCCTTTGATGTTAACTGATCCTGTTCTGTCAACATGGTTTGTAGAACCTAAGCTCTATCCTCTGATCACAGATGACTGATCTAGGACAATCAACGTTCTTCCTCAAACATGTTAGAAACACTGCAAAAATAAAGTCAATCCTCTGAATGGCTGAAATGGTAATAAGTAATTAGGGAAGTGTTGACACTGTTTTTCCCAAAGTGGAAAAGGGAAATCTGTGATAAGAGAAAATGAAGACTACTTATAAGGTGGAGCAAAGATGAGAAACAGTCCTCGGGAATCTTCAACCCTGGGTCCAATGTTCCTCAGACCCAATCTTGTGTTTGGGTTTTGTGAGACAGACACCCCAATATTCTTATAATAATTGTTCCCTTTTATTACTAAAGCTTGTTCAATTTGAGTTGTCACTTGCAACCAAAACAATCTCATGATATTCTGAGGATACTTTGAATATCCTCAATTAACCTATGCTTCCTAGCATTTACACCCTTGAGTAGTCCTTCCCACAAAGACTCTGGGCTGAGCCTGTGACTATTTGACAAACAGAATAATGGCAGAAGTGACGCTGTGAAAGTTTCAGGCCTATCCCTCGGCCTGGCATCTTCTGCTTCCTCTGTCTCACACAATGCTTGCTCTTGGAATACTTCTTATAACCCAGCTATCACACCATGAGCCTAAGGAATCAGCCATACAGAAAGAGCCATATGTAGGAGAACCAAAGTCCTGGCCAACAATCCCAGTTGAGCCTCCAGATATCAGAGTTCTATCAGAACCCCAACAAATGCCACCTGAAGCAGAATCAAGTTAGTTCACAGAAATGTGAAAAATACTAAATCGTAGTTTCAAGTAACTAAGTTTTGAGATGTTTTGTAACGCAAATTTTAACTAATATAAAAGTTCAATTCACATGCAGGTAATCTGGAATTATATTTTCCTTACAATAGACCATGTCTTGAGCAGGAGTTGGCAAACTACAACCCTTAGACCAATTCTGGCCTGCCATTTCTTTTCATAACTAAAGTTTCGGTGGGACACTATAATGCTCACTCATTTATACACTGTCTACAGCTGCTTTCATGCTACAAGGGCAGAGCTGAATAGTTTTGAGAGAAATCATATACAGCTCACAAAGCCTAAAAATTCACCATCTAGTCTTTTACTAAAAAAGTTTTGCAAACCCTGTCATACAATACTTGGCAAGTGTTTTAATATAAAAATATCTTAAAATGTAAACCATTTTACAATCAACTAATCACACTTAAAACATAACATTATGAATACTTAGTAATTTTAGCCTAACACCATGCAAAGTACATGATACACTACATGTTGAGTTGAGCTGTATTGTTTGTTAACAAGTCAGGCTACAGTCAGACTAATATATTACTCATAGACAGAATAACAATAAAATAACAAAATGAGATCCATTACTATTCAGCTGCTTTAAAAAGTTTCTACTATTTGGGGAGTCTGCATTATTTATCTTTGAGTTTGTCATGTATTATATGACCTGAATTGCGCTAAAAATCAGAAATGAATGTTTCATTGTGATGCATACTTGACAATTTTGTTTGTTTGTTTTGAGATGGAGTTTCGCTCTTAAGTAGCCCAGGCTGGAGTGCAATGGCGCGATCTTGGCTCACTGCAATCTCTGTCTTCCAGGTTCAAGTGATTCTCCTGCCTCAGCCTCCTGACAATTTTTTTTAAATTGACACTTCACAAACCCACCTGCAAAAGAAAATTTGAAAATCCAAGTCCAGTATAAATCTAAATTTGGCCAAGCATGGTGGCTCATGCCTGTAATCCCAGCACTTTGGGAGGCAAAGGGGGGTGGATCACCTGAGGTCAGGAATTAAAGACCAGCCTGGCCAACATCATGAAGCCCCTTCTCTACTAAAAGTACAAAACTTAGCAGGTGGGGTGGCAGGCGCCTGTAATCCCAGCTATTTGGGAGGCTGAGGCAGGAGAATTACTTGAACCTGGAAGGTGGAGGCTGTAGAGAACTCAGATAGCACCACTGCACTCCAGTCTAGGGAACAGAGAGAAACTCCGTATCAAAAAAAAAAAAAAAAATCAAACAACAAACAAGAAAACAGTGGACTGAGTTGATGGCAAGATGGCTGAACAGGAACAGCTTCGATCTGCAGCTCCCAGTGAGATCAATGCAGACGGCAGGTGATTTCTGCATTTCCGACTGAGGTACCCAGCTCATCTCACTGGGACTGGTTAGACAGTGGCTGCAGCCCACAGAGGGCGAGCAGAAGCAGGGTGGGGCATTGCCTCACCCACGAAGCACAAGGGGTCAGGAAACTCCCTCCCTTAGTCAAAGGGAAGCCCTGAGGGGCTGTGCCATGAGGAAGGGTGCACTCCGGCTCAGGTATTATGCTTTTCCCATGGTCTTCACAACCCATAGACCAAGAGAGTCCCTCTGGTGCCTATGCCACCAGGGCCCTAGGTTTCAAGCACAAAACTGGGCGGCCATTTGGACAGACAGCGAGCTAGCTGCGGAGGTTGTTTTTTGTTTTTTGGGTTTCTTTTCATACCCCAGTGGTACCTGGAACACCAGCAAAACAGAGCCATTCACTCCCCCAGAAAGGGGACTTAAGCCAGGGACCCAAGTGGTCTAGTTCAGGGGAAACCATCCCCACGGAGACCAGCAAGCTAAGATCGACTGGCTTGAAATTCTCCCTGACAGCAAAAGTCTGAAGTCGACCTGGGATGCTCCAGCTTGGGGCAAGGAGGGGCATCCGCCATTACTGATGCTTGAGTAGGCAGTTTTCCCCTCACAGTGTAAACAAAGCCGGGGGAGGTTCCAACCTGACGGAACCCTCCATAGCTCAGCCAAGTCACTCTAGCCAGACTGCCTCTCTAGAATCCTCCTCTCTGGCAGGGCATCTGTGGAAAAAAGGCAGGCGCCCCAGTCAGGGACTTATAGATAAAACCTCCATCACCCTGAGACAGAGTACCTAGGAGAAGGGGTGGCTGTGAGCACAGCTTCAGCAGACTTAAACGTCCCTGCCTGCCAGCTCTAAAGAGAGCAGCAGATCCCCGAGCACAGTACTCAAGCTCTGCTAAGGGACAGACTGCCTCCTCAAGTGGGTCCCTGACCCCCATGCCTCCTGATTGGGAGACACCTCCCAGCAGGGGTCCACAGACACCTGATACAGGAGAGCTCCGGCTGGCATCTGGCAGGTGCCCCCCTGGGACAAAGCTTCCAGAGGAAGGAACAGGCAGCAATCTTTACTGTTCTGCAGCTTCCATTGGTGATACTTAGGCAAACAGGGTCTGAAGTGGACCTCCAGCAAACCAGAGCAGACCTGCAGCAGAGGGGCCTGACTGTTAGAAGGAAAACTAACAAACAGAAGGGAATAGAATCATCATTAACAAAAAGGACATCCACTCACAGACCCCTTCCAAAAGTCACCAGCATCAAAGAACAAAGGTAGATAAATCCACGAAGATAGGGAGAAAGCAGCACAAAAATGCTGAAAATTCCAAAAACCAGAATATCTCTTCTCCTCCAAAGGATCACAACTCCTCGCAAGCAAGGGAACAAAACTTGACGGAGAATGAGTCTGATGAATTGACAAAAGTAGGCTTCAGAAGGTGGGTAATAACAAAGTGCTCCAAGCTGAAGGAGCATGTTCTAACCCAATGCAAGGAAGCTAAGAACCTTAAAAAAAGGATAGATGAATTGCTAACTAGAATAACCAGTTTAGAGAAGAACATAAATGACCTGATGGAGCAGGAAAACACAGCACAAGAACTTCGTAAAGCATACACAAGTATCAACAGCTGAATCGATCAAGTGGAAGAAATGACATCAGAGATTGAAGATCAACTTAATGAAATAAAGCATGAAGACAAGATTAGAAAAAAAAAATGAAAAGGAACAAACAAAGCCTCCAAGAAATATGGGACTATGTGAACAAAGACCAAACCTACATTTGACTGGTGTACATGAAAGTGATGGGGAGAATAGAACAAAGTTGGAAAACATTCTTCAGGATATTATCCAGGAGAACTTCCTCAACCTAGCAAGGCAGGCCAACATTCAAATTCAGGAAATACAGAGAACACCATAAACAGACTACTAGGGAAGAGCAACCCCAAGACACATAATCGACAGATTCACCAAGGCTGAAATGAAGGAAAAAATGTTAAGGGCAGCCAGAGAGAAAGGTCCGGTTATCCACAAAGAAAGGCCATCAGCGGATCTCTCAGTAGAAATCATACAAGCCAGAAGACAGTGGGGGTCAATGGTCAACATTCTTACAGAAAAGAATTTTAAACCCAGAATTACATATCCGGCCAAACTAAGCTTCATAAGCGAAGGAGAAATAAAATCCTTTACAGACACGCAAATGCTGAGAGATTTTGTCACCACGAGGCCTGCCTTACTAGAGCTCCTGAAGGAAGTACTAAACATGGAAAGGAACAACCAGTACCAGCCGCTGCAAAAACACACCAAATTGTAAAAACCATTGACACTACGAAGAAACTGCATCAACTAATGGGCAAAATAACCAGCTAGCATCATAATGACAGGATCAGATTCACACATAACAATATTTACCTTAAAGGTAAATGGGCTAATGCCTCAATTAAAAGACACAGACTGACAAATTGGATAGCGTCAAGACCCACCGGTGTGCTGTATTCAGAAGACCCATCTCACATGCAAAGACACACATAGACTAAAAATAAAGGGATGAAGGAACATTTACCAAGCAAATGGAAAGCAAAAAAAAAAGCAGGAGTGGCAATCCTAGTCTTTGATAAAACAGACTTTAAACCAACAAAGATCAAAAGAGACAAAGCAGGACATTACATAATGGTAAAGGGATCAATACAAAAGAAAAACTAACTATCCTAAATATATATGCACCCAATCATAATGCAAGTTCATAGAGACCTGCAAAGAGACTTACACTCCCACACAATAATAGTGGGAGACTTTAACACCCCACTGTCAATATCAGACAGATCAACCAGACAGAAAATTAACAAGGTTATTCAGGACTTGAACTCAGCTCTGGACCAAGCAGACCTAACAGACATCTACAGAACTCTCCACCCCAAACCAACAGAACATACATTGTTCTTAGGACCACATCACATTTATTCTAAAATTGACCATATAAATTGGAAGTAAAACACTGCTCAGCAAATGCAAAAAAATCGAAATCATAACAAACAGTCTTCACACCAAAGTGCAATCAAATTAGAACTCAGGATTAAGAAACTCACTCAAAACCACACAACTACATGGAAACTGAACAACCTGCTCCTGAGTGACTACTGGGTAAATAATGAAATTAAGGCAGAAGTAAATAAGTTCTTTGAAACCAATGAGAACAAAGACACAATGTACCAGAATCTCTGGGACACAGCTAAAGCATTGTTCAGAGTGAAATTTATAGCACTAAATGCCCACAAAAGAAAGCAGGAAATATCTAAAATCGACACCCTAACATCACAATTAAAAGAACTACAGAAACAAGAGCAAACAAATTAAAAAGCTAGCAGACAAGAAATAACTAAGGTCAGAGCAGAACTGAAGGAGATACAGACACGAAAATCCCTTCAAAAAAAAAAAATCAATGAATCCAGGAGCTGTTTTTTTTTTTTTTTTAAAGATCAACAAAATAGATAAAACACTAGCCAGACTAATAAAGAAGAAAAGAGAGAAGAATCAAATAGGGGATAAAGGGGATATCACCACTGATCCCAAAGAAATACAAACTACCATCAGAGAATACTATGAACACCTCTACACAAACTAGAAAATCTAGAAGAAATGGGTAAATTCCTGGATACATATACCTTCCCAAGTCTAAACCAGGAAGAGGTGGAATCCCTGAATAGACCAGTAACAAGTTCAGAAATTGAGGCAGTAATTAATAGCCTACTAACCAAAAAAAGTCCAGGACCAGAAGGATTCACAGCAGAATTCTACCAGAGTACAAAAGGAGCTGGTACCATTCCTTTTGAAACTATTCCAAACAACAGAAAAAGGGGGAATCCTCCCTAACTCATTTTATGAGGAAAGCATCATCCTGATACCAAAACCTGGCAGAGACACAACAAAAAAAGAAAATTTCAGGCCAATATCCCTGATGAACATCAATGCAAAAATCCTCGATAAAATACTGGCAAACCGAATCCAGCAGCACATCAGGAAGCTTTTCCACCACCATCAAGTCAGCTTCATCCCTGGGATGCAACACTGGTTCAACACATGCAAATCAATAAATGTAATCTATCACATAAACCGAAGCAATGACGAAAACCACATGATTATCTCAGTAGATGCAGAAAAGGCCTTCAACAAAATTCAACACCCCTTCATGCTAAAAACTCTCAATAAACTAGATATTGATGGAACGTATCTCTAAATAATAACAGCTATTTATGACAAACCCACAGCCAGTATCATACAGAATGGGCAAAAACTGGAAGCATTCCCTTCGAAAACCGGCACAAGACATGGATGCCCTCTCTCACCACTCCTATTCAACATAGTATTGGAACTTCTGGCCAGGGCAATCAGGCAAGAGAAGGAAATAAAGGTATTCAAATAGGAAGAGGAAGTCAAATTGTCTCCATTTGCAGATAACATGATTGTATATTTAGAAAACCCCATCGTCTCAGCCCAAAATCTCCTTAAGCTGATAAGCAACTTCAGCAAACTCTCAGGATACAAAATCAATGTGCAAAAATCACAAACATTCCTATACAACAATAACAGACAACCAAATCACGAGTGAACTCCCATTCACAACTGATACAAGGAGAATAAAATACCTAGGAATACAACTTACAAGGGACGTGAAGGATCTCTTTAAGGAGAACTGCAAACCACTGCTCAAGGAAATAAGAGAGGACACAATGAAATGGAAAAACATTCCATGTTCATGGATAGGAAGAATCAATATTGTGAAAATGGCCATGCTGCCCAAAGTAATTTATACATTCAATGCTAGCCCTATCAAACTACCATTGACTTTCTTCACAGAATTTAAAAAAAAAACAAAAAAAACTGCTTTAAATTTCATATGGAACCATAAAGAGCCCACACAGCCAAGACATCCTAAGCAAAAAGAACAAAGCTGGAGGCATCATACTACCTGACTTCAAACTACACTACAAGGCTACAGTAACCAAAACAGCATGGTACTGGTACCAAAACAGATATATAAACCAATGAAACAGAACAGAGGCCTCAGAAATAACATCACACATCTACAACCAACTTATTTTTGACAAACCTGACAAAAACAAGAAATGGGGAAAGGATTCCCTATTTAATAAATGGTGTTGGGAAAACTGGCTAGCCATATGCATAAAAGTGAAACAGGGCCCCTTCCTTTCACTTTATACAAAAATTAACTCAAGGTGGATTAAATACTTAAATGTAAGACCTAATACCATAAAAACCCTAAAAGAAAACCTAGGCAATACCATTCAGGACATAGGCATGGGCAAAAACTTCATGACTAAAACACCAAAAGCAATGGCAACAAAAGTCAAAATTGACAAATGGGATCTCATTAAACTAAAGAGCTTCTGCACAGCAAAAGAAACTATCATCAGAGTGAACAGGCAACCTACAGGATGGGAGAAAATTTTTGCTATCTATCCATCTGACAAAGGGCTAATATCCAGAATCTACAAAGAACTTAAACAAATTTACAAGAAAAAAACAAACAACCCCATCAAAAAGTGAGTGAAGGATATGAAAAGACACTTCTCAAAAGAAGACATTTATGCAGCCAACACACATATGAAAAAAAGCTCATCATCACTGGTCATTAGAGAAATGCAAATAAAAACCACAATGTGATACCGTCTTACACCAGTTAGAATGGAGATCATTAAAGTCAGGAAACAACAGATGCTAGAGAGGATGTAGAGAATTACAGGAACACTTTTACATTCTTGGTGGGTGTGTAAATTAGTTCAACCATTGTGGAAGACACTGTGGCAATTCCTCAAGGATCTAGAACCAGAAATACCACGTGACCCAGCAATCCTATTACTGGGTATATACCCAAAGGATTATAAATCATTCTACTGTAAAGACACATGCACAGGTATGTTTACTGCGGCACTATTCACAATAGCAAAGACTTGGAACCAACCCAAATGCCCATCAATGATAGACTGGATAAAGAGAAGTTGGCACATATACACAGTGGAATACGATGCAGCCATAAAAAAAGGATGAGTTAATGTCCTTTGCAGGGACATGGATGAAGCTGGAAACCGTCATTCTCAGCAAACTAACACAAGTACAGAAAACCAAACACCATATGTTCTCACTCATAAGTGGGAGTTGAAGAATGAGAACACATGGACACAAGGAGGGGAACATCATACACTGGGGCCTGTAGGGGGCTGAGGGGATAGGGGAGGGATAGCATTAGGAGAAATACCTAATGTAGATGACAGGTTGATGGCTACAGCAAACCACCATGGCACGTGTATACCTATGTAACAAACCTGCATGTTCTGCACAGGTACCCCAGAACTTAAAAGTATAATAATAATTTTTTTAAAAAAACCTAAATTAATGATTCCCAAACTTTTCTACCAAAACTTATCTTTGGCAATGATCTAAATTTGATTGATTCTCTCTTTTGGCATCTGATAGTTCTAAAAGTATCTTTTCCCTTTTATACCTAATATTTATTTCCCTTTTGCCCCAAATCATTGTCTATTTAACCTCAAACACATAAGGTTCTCATCTACCAATTTAAAGTTCCTCTACTACAAATCAACAATCATCTATGTAAATATTTTATTTTATTATCACTTTACCACCCTGCATTACTGCCCCATTTGCATAACATTTCAAACTTTCAAAACACCTTTTTAACTAGAGTACTTTAACTTTTTAACTATGGTTATAGTATTCCATAACCATATGTTTTAGTAACTATAGTTATAGTAACTATAGTAAAAAGTTAAAAATTTTTTAACTTTTTAACTATGGTTATAGTATTCCATAACCATAGTACCCACATATATGTACGTGAATTTTCTCCACAGGTCTTAACAAGCCTTAGAGACTATCAGAGGCAGTTTTCCATACATACTTTACTTTAAACCTATTATCTCAAAAATCTCAAATTCTTGCTGTTAGTTACTACACTACAAATAGCATCTTCTAACTGCCCAAAATTTAAGCTGGAAAACAAGAATTTAGATCAAGCAGAACCCCAGTTCAGTACTGAACCTTAATGATGTTCCTAAAATAAGATAAAATAGTGGGAAAAGGGCATGGGGATACACCAAGATTGAGGTCAGATACCCAAAAGTTGTACAGGTTGCTTCTGTTGCCATGTTTATTAAGGTAATTATATTCAAATTTATTATAATACACAATAAACATTTCATGAATATTTAGTATGTGGGCACACTCATTAAAGGTTTACTTCATTATCTCACTTACCACAACCACCCTCTAAGGCAAGCATATCAGTATTATTTTCCATTTTAAGATGAAAAAAACTAAAGCTTAGAGAAGTAACTCTTAAAAACTTCACTTAGGTATAAACCCAGGTGGTCTAATCCAGAGCCCACCTACTATTCTGAGTATCTGTACGAACTTAAAACATAATATTGTTCATCAAAGGTATTATGTCTTATTTTACAACAGCTTTATTTTAAATATACAATAGCAAAATAATAACTATTTTGGAGGGAGCACTAAGTTTTTGTTTTTCAGATCTCTAGTGTAGCAATACATTTTAAATTTAAAAAGAAAAAAGTAATACCTCAAATACCCCTAAATCACTATTATTCTTCTAAGCTTGATTGTGGGAATGTGTCATTACACTTAAGTTCATAGAATTTTTTCTAAGGTCTATATATTTAGCAGTTTGAACCTCTGTAGCATGTGATATTGAACGAAATAAAATTGCACATATTGTGCAGTGGAAGTAACAGACATTTTCATTTACACTTGTTATGAAAGTCTGTGTCTTTTTCTAATAATTTTTCCTGTTTGAAGGAAAACACTTCAGATCAATAATTTTGCTGTCACTAATAGATTTCAGCAATGATGGAATGGTAAACATGAGGCATGTTCCTCAGATTTGGGATTAATAAAATTTTAGAGCTGAAGGGGATTTTAGAGATCATCTACTCAACTTTCCATTTTACAAATAATGATACTGAACTCCCACATATCCAGTGTTCTTTCCCCACATAGTGGTAACAGAACCAAGACTGGTCAGTTTCGAGTCTTTGCTATCATTAATTTTTAGAATCAAATAAGAATATATTCAGTCAACATTTTAACATGAAAAAAAGGACAAAGAAAAAAAGAGGTGGTGATTAGGAAAAATATATATATATGTACTTTTATTATAAAGGTAAATCCAGGGTAAAATAATTTTCACAATAGAGATAATTGTAGAAAAACCATTATTTCTATAGCAAAAAAAGTAAAAGAATAAATATAAAAATCATACACAGATTTCCAAGAGATCATCTGCAGGAGAGAGACTACCATTTCCTAAAAAGGTGTTGAACAGAACGCAGGTGTATCTTGAAAAAGTGTTCAATTTTCAAACAAATTTGGAAGCACTAAATAAAGGTTAAGAGGTTCCACAATTATTACTCACATCTTCAATATGCCTTCATATACTGTGAATTTCCAAATGGAGGGATACATTATGTAGCCCTTTCCACATTTATTTAATCACGTAAAAGCATTTTCATATAATACATACTATAACATCTCCCAGACAAGTGTTGCTAGAACAAAATCTAGGAAACACTGGGAGGCAACATTTGTAGAAAAAAAGACTAAGACCCATAGATGATCATAAATTCAAAATAAAGCAACATAAAGGGCTCTTTAAAAAAATGGGTAAAATATTTCAATTATGTGTATATTACTATTCTAAAATGTCCTTAGAGAACCATTCTGATATAGAGTACAAAAAAGTGGAGGTCAATCATTGTGAGTTCTCCTGACATATAAATTAACCACCCTTGACATCATGGGGGCCTGGGTTTAAGCCACTGATTGTCACACCCTAACTTATTCCAATTCTAATTTGAAACTATCTGCCAGAGGAGCATTTTCATGGCAGAAGCAGGAAAAAGAAGAAACAGTGACTGATATAATGAATTACATTCTTAGGGAAAAAAAGAATGAAGCAAAAAGACATCAAGACTTCAGCGAACCTCTAAAAAAGAAGTTGTCTGCTTGCTCAGCACACTTTTCCCCTTTTCGTGACAGAAACTCCTCTCCTTTTAAAGACTTCCCTTGTTCCCTCTGCTGTGGTCTGAATGTGTGTGTCCCCCTCCAAAATTCACATGTTGAAACCTGACCCCCTACCCCACCCCACCCTGTGATCATCTTAAAGAAGTAGAACCTTTGGAGGAGATTAGGTCCAAAAGGGTCCACCCTCATAAATAGGATTAGTGCCCTCATAAAAGAGGCTTGAGGGAGCCCTCCTGCCCTTCCAACATATATGGACATAGCTAGAAACCACAGTTAAGAAGGCTGTGGAACATGCCCTCACCAGACCAGATCTGCTAGTGCCTTGATCTTTGACTTCCCAACCTCTAGAACTGTAAGAAATAAATTTCTGTTATTTACAAATTACCCAGTCTAAGGTATTTTGTTATAGCAGCCCACACTAAGACACCCTCTCTATGTGATTCTGGTGAGGTTACCTATTTCATATCCCCACTCCCAAGGATGGGCATGTGATACAGACCCAGCCAATCAGGCCTCAACCTCCTGGTTACAACGATGGGCTCCAAAATTGACATGTGAGTCATGCCAGGTGAAGGAGCATCCTGGAAGTTTATATACAAATGTCATGAGAAAAAAAAATTTCCTCTGACTACCGTTTAACCAGCAATTCCATTACTGGGTATATACCCAGAGAAATAGAAATCATTCTACCATAAAGACACATACACATGAATGTTCACTGCACCACTATTCACAATAGCATGGAATCAACCTAAATGCCCTTCAATGGCAAATTGGATAAAGGAAATGTGGTTTGTATACATACAAAATGGTATACTATTCAGTCATTAAAAAAAAATGAGATCATGTCTTCTGTGGGAACATGGATGGAACTGGAGGCCATTATCCTCAACAAACTAATGTAGGAACAGAAAATCAAATACCACATGTTCTCACTTATAAGTGGGAGCTAAAAGAACTCATGGACACAAAGAAGGGAAGGACAGACACTGGGGCCTACTTGAGGGTAGGGGGTGGGAAGAGTTATCGGATAAGCAGGAAAAATAACTATTGGGTACCAGGCTTTGTACCCAGGTGAAGAAATAATCTGTACAACAACCCTTTTGACACGAGTTTACCTATATAACAAACCTGCACATGTACCCTTGAACCTAAAACAAAAGTTAAAAAAAGAAGGAAATATTTCCTCTAGACTCACTAATTGGGAAGGGGAAAACATGAAATTGTCTATTACTATAACTTCTCAATCTACTCCTCCTCTATAACCTCACAATTCTGACTGTAAGAAGAAAGTCAGCCTGCAACATACTCAGAAAACAGGGCACTGAAATGGAGAGTAAGAGTCCATGATTACACTGCTTCCCGATCACATTATTTGGGTCCCTTAGATCAGCTCCTCCTCTGTAATCTACAGCTATGTAAGTTTCCCTCTTCACTTAAGCTAATTTTGATCTCAGTAACTCTCATTTGCAATAAAGAATCCTAATAAAAGGCTCCTGTGTAACTCAAAAGATATATTCAAAAGAACTTGTAAAGCTAAAAAGCTAATAC
Source organism: Macaca mulatta (assembly GCF_049350105.2). Lineage (NCBI taxonomy): Eukaryota > Metazoa > Chordata > Mammalia > Primates > Cercopithecidae > Macaca > Macaca mulatta. The sequence continues at coordinate 139,626,365 of NC_133412.1, read as the reverse complement.
CCAATGAAGGTGGGAATATTAATTAATACATCTTTATTGGAAAGTAAATTATCTATTAAAATTTTTAAGTTCGTACACCCTTGATCCCAAAATTTTACATATAGTAATCTTACATTATAAAAAACTTATAAACACGTAATGATAAATGTATAATATTATTATCTACAACATTTGTCTCAGTGAAAAATTAGAAACCTCGATGTCCATCAATTAAGGACTAATTAAATATAGCATAACCTACAATGCAATAAGATAGACCCATTAAAGTGGAAGATATATAAAAACATCTTTGAAGATCTCTATGAAATAATTCTGACATGCCAAGGAGTATAATGTAGTAGTTAAGAGCTTACACTCTATGGACAGATTACATAGATTCAGTTTGCAGCCTGTTTGTTTACTGCACTAACTTGAGCAAGTTACTTAATCTCTCTCTGTGACAATTTCCTCAACTGTAAAATGGTGATAACACTAACATATTATTATGAGGATTAAATGAATTAACAGGTTCTGTAACAGGCTCTAGAAGGTATTTTACACTTCATAGGCTCTCAATAAAGTTAACTACTATTATTTTCACTAATATGAAAAGATGTCCAAAATATGCTACCGAGTTAGGGAGTGAAGGAAGAAAGTGTAAAATACTATGTATGAGCAAGAACCACAATCTCAAATGCCTACCAAGGACAGGCAGCCAACACATATTAAACAGAAACTGTGGGAAACTGGAGAATGCATGTCCTATCTTATGCGGACAGGAACTTTAAACAACTATTATCTGAGAAACAGTTGTGTGTTGCTGAATCTTAAGAAGCAAAAAAAAACAGGGATTTTATATGAAATATCTTTTTTTAAGTGTTAGAAACAAATACTTTTTCTAAAATACAGTAGGGGGCTAATGAAACATTGGTCAAATAGGGCCAGTGGTCTATCAATTTGCAAACTCTGATGTATGACACACATACACATATTCAAATATATCAAATATATGACTGTACACAAAAGAATAAACAAAAAGATTTTTTAAGTGGTTAACACTAGAGAGAAACTAGAGAGGTAATGTGATGAGGCTTAATTTCACATTTTACCTTTCTATGTTTTTACATTCTTTATAACACATAAATACACTTTAATAAATTTTTTAAACTAATTAAAAGAATGACATAAGAATTTAGGAGCTTTCTTATTTGCAATTTTTAAAATTTTCTTTTATATTTTATATTGACATACAATAATTATACATATTTATGAGGTACACAGTGATGTCTTAATACATATAATGTATGGTGATCAGATTAGAATAATCAATATATCCATCATCTCAAACATTTATCTTTTTTTGTGTTGGGAACATTCAATATCCTCCTTCTAGCTATTTGAAACTGTATATTACTGTTAACTATAGTCACCCTACAATGCTATAGACAAGAATTTATTTCTCCAATCTAGCTGTAATTTTGTATCCTATAACAACTCTCTCCCTGTATCCCCTTCACCTGACTCTTCCCAGTCTCTAGTATCCTCTGTTCTACTTTACTTCTATGAAAGCAACTTTTTTTAGTTTCCACACAATAGTGAGGACATGCAGTGTTTAACTTTCCATTCCTGGCTTATTTCACTTAATATAACATCCTCCAGTTCCATCCATGTTGCCATAAATGACAGGATTTCATTCTTTATGGCTGAACAGTATTCCATTATGTATATATATCACATTTTCTTTGTCCATTCATCTGCTGTTGGACACCAAGATTGAGTCTTTATCTTAGCTATTGTGAATAGTGTTGGAATAAATATGGTACACATGTCTCTTGCATATACTGATTTCCTTTTCCTTGGGTAAATGCCGAGTGGCAAAATTGATGGATCATATGGTAGTTCTATCTGCAGTCCTTTAAAGAACCTCTATACCATTCTCCATAGTGGCTGTACTTGTTTGCATTCCTATCAACAGTATATAAGAGGTCCTTTTCTCTACATCCTTGGCAGCATTTGCCATTCTTTGCCTTTTTTGTAATAGTGATCCTAACTGGGGTAAGATAATACCTCACTGTGGTTTTGATTAGCATTTTCCTGATGATTAACGATGCTGAACATTGTTTAATATATTTTTTGGCCATTTGTATGTCTTCTTTTGAGAAATATCCCACTTTTTTTAAATCAGATTGGGTTTTTTGTGGGTTTTTTTGTTTTTTCTGGGTTTTTTAATTTTTTATTTTTTGGCTGTTAAGATGTTTGAGTTCCTTGTATATCCTAGATATTAATCCCCTGTCAGATGAACAGTTTGCAAATATTTTCTCCCATTCTATAGGCTGTCTTTCACTCTGTTGGTTATTTCCTTTGCTGTACAAAAGCTTTTTAGTTTGCTATAATCCACTTATTTTTACTTTTTTTGCCTGTGCTTTTGAGGTCTTATTTATAAATTTTTTTCCCAGACCAATGTCCTGAAACATTTCCCCTGTTTTCTTCTAGGAGTTCCATAGTTTCCTGTCTTACATGTAGGTCTTTGATTTATTTTGGGTTAATTTTTGTACAGAATAAGAGGTGCAGCTCTAGTTTCATTCTTCTGCATTTTTCCCAGAAACATTTCTTAAAGATATTGTCCTTTGATCAGCAAGTGTTCCTGGGACCTTTCTCAAAACTCAGTTGGCTGTAGATATGAGGGGATTAATTTCTGGGTTCTCTACTCTGTTCCTTTGGTCTATTTGTCTGCTTTTACACCAGTACCATGCTGTTCTGGTTACTATCACTTTGTAGTATATTTTAAAGTCTGATAGTATGATGTCTCCAGCTCTGTTCTTTTTGTTCAGGACTGCTTTGGCTATTCTAGGTCATTTATGGTTCCATACATATTTTAACTTTTTTTTTTTTCCTATTTCCGTGAAGAATGTCATTGGTACAGAATGTCACTGATAGGACTGCATTGAATCTGTAGATTGCTTTGGGTAGTGCCCACTTGCAGTTTAATTCAAATGTGACTTCTACAATGTGGATATTAATTTTATGAAAGCATAATCATTTAAGTTTAGACTATAATCAAAATGTTCTCTACGGACTCTTAGGTGAAAGTGAAGAGGGGGTGGGCACCACCGTGTAAATGTTTCTTCATCGTTATACGTCTGGAAATAGTATTTTTACTCTATTCAGTTTCTTCTTCTTTTTTTGATTTTTTGTTTGTTTGTTTGTTTTTGTTTTGTTTTGTTTTTGAGACGAAGTCTTACTCTGTCGCCAGGCTAGAGTGCAGTGGCACAATCTCGGCTCACTACAATCTCTGCCTCACAGGTTCAAGTGATTCTCCTGCCTCAGCCTCCCGAGTAGCTGGGATTACAGGCGCACACCACCACACCCGCCTAAATTTTGTATTTTTAGTAGAGACAGGATTTCACCATGTTGGCCAGGATGGTCTCGATCTCCTGACCTCCTGATCCGCCCACCTCGGCCTCCCAAAGTGCTGGGATTACAGGTGTGAGCCACTGCGCCCGGCTCAGTTTCTTATTTATAAGATATCCAACAGTTCTTAACCACTAATTAGAGTTTAACAATTGTTAATTTTGAGTGCACGTTAATGTGTTTTTTAAAAGAACAAGAAATAATTAAAGCAACATTTCATTGTTACTTAGCATTCAAACTGCACTTAATCTCTTTCACTCATAAGTTTCTGGATTTTTATTAACATTTGGAGCATCAGGCAGACACATTTAGCCATGATCCTGAAATCATGAAGCACTATACAAAGAAATAAATAAACCTATTTATTATAGTAATACCCACTCATTTTCTGATGCCCTGAACCCAAAAGTGAAAATATGTGCTTTCAGACCCTCACTTCAAATCTAATCGGATGTAATATTGCAAATAATTCTTGGCAAGTTTATGTGGTTCCCAAGGATATAGTAGATTCAAAACCGGAAGAGGAAGGTGAAGTGGGTAAAACCTGAAAAGCACATACGTTATGGAAACATACTATCACATCATAGTAACAGATATTCAGAACAGAATACAGAAATATAATTGTTGACCAGGCACGGTGGCTCACACCTGCAATCCCAGCACTTTGGGAGGCCGAGGCAGGCAGATCACTTGAGGTCAGGAGTTCAAAACCAGCCTGGCCAACATGGTAAAACTCTGTCTCTACTAAAAATACCAAAAAAAAAAAAAAAAAAATAGCCAGACATGGTGGCAGGCGCCTGTAATCCCAGCTACTCGGGAGGCTGAGGCAGGAGAATCGCTTGAACCCGGGAGGCAGAGGCTGCAGCAAGCTGAGATCGCACCACTATTGCCAGCCTGGGTGACAGAGTGAGTCGGTCTCAAAAAAAAAAAAAAAAAAAAAAAAAATTTGTATCAAAAAAATGGCTAGACATAAAAACAGTTTTGGTGCTTGTACTTGTTATCTATTTTAAAAATAAAATATAAAAGCACTTTATTCAACATAAATGAAGCATGAATGTGTCAATATCCAACTTGACCGAATAATGTTTTCATGGTAGTGCTAGAATATATGCTTCAAGACAAGAAAGATTGAACTGTCTTAATCACTATTGTGTCCCTCACTTACCACAGGGCCTTGGTACATAGTAGATGTTGAATACTGAATACACTATGTTTACCTTGATGAACCCATACTTACCCCCATTTAAAGGTAAGGAAACTGTGGTAAAATGTGCTTATCTTGAAAGTGGGAGAAGAGGCATAACTTTTGACTTCTGTCAGTGTCATTTTGATCACCAGAATCAACATAACAGCATTTTCAGAATTTTTTTTACCTATAATTTCAAATTTTTAGTTTTTAAGATATCAAATTTCATTACTCTAAAATAATCCTCCCACAAATGATATGCAATTAAAGCAATATACAAAATTAAATACTATAAAACCTCTCAAACACACATCATTATAAATATTATCCTGTTACCAGAAAAACATACCTTTTAAAAACTATTCAACCTCACTCCACCTACCCTAAACTATCCTTTTAGTAATAATAGCCAAGTTCTGGTTTACCTAAATGTTTCCTAAGGTACCATATAAATTTCACACCACCCAGTTTTTTATTAAACACCTTCTATCCAGTTACTTCATTAATAGATGCTATGACAAAAGGGCACAAAAGAAGTAAAGAACACAACCATATGTCTCAAGAACTTTAAAATCTACTTTGAATAAGACATATATACACGAAACTGTGGCAAGTTGCTCCCAAAGCAACATACAAAGAGGAAGGAACCAAAAATGACTGAGTATCTCATCTGAAAATGCTAGGCATTTTCATATGTGTTACCTCTATTAGTTCTGAAAACCGTGTAAAGTAGGTATTGTCATCTTTATTTTGGAGGAGAAAACTGAAATTCAGAGAGGTTAAATGGCTTCCCAAAATAAAGGGCGAATGAGGGTCTGAAATCCAAGTCTATCTGACTCCAAAGTTCTATCCTTTTTAAGCTACACCATGCAGCCTCCCACATATAGATGATTACAGGGTATAAACAACATTTATAAACATTGTAAGGAAAACAAAGACATCATTGAAGAGAATAATTCCTAGGAAATATTTTATTGACAAAGTCAGTCCTGAGCTGTGTCTGAAACCTAAGTATAAGACTGCTAATAACAGAAAGATTGTCACAAAAATTTCTAAATAAAAAATCTAAATATTTTCCTTCTTTGATCATTCTATTTCTTATTCTCTTGCATTTTTAAGTATAACCTACCCTCCCCTATAATCGTTTCCATTACAAAGACAGAAAAAAATTAACTAGGTCTAATATCCTATATTTCTCCTTCCTGCTGGTCAGAATGCTAAAAGATAGAAACATATATTGCCATGAGAGCCTTGAAGTGATCTTAGAAACCAATTTCTTCATTTTAGTGGTAAGAAAAGTTGAGAGAGGGTTACATAATACACTGAAGGTTACAAAACTTTACTAGCCAAAATAGTATGAGAACATAGTTCTTACAGTGTTCTTTCTATGATCCAGTGCTCCTTAAATTTTTTGCCACGAAGTGCCAATAATACAGAAGAATGATGAGATCTGGAGCTCACTTGAAATATAATGGGTTCGCTTGAAATTTCTTTGAAGTTTCTAATTTCATCTTAAAGCCTCACGTAAATTCTATACTTTGTGCCTAATTTACTCATGATTATCTTCTCATTAAAGTTATTTAAATTAATACCATCAAGTAAAATTGGTACTTAAAAAATTATTATGTTTGTTTCCATGGCTTAGATTCTAAGCCTTATAGTATCCCTTGACACAATGTCATGTACTTCAGTTTGAGAAGAATGCCCCAATTATGGTGACAATTCCTTCATCGTATTTCATTTCCTTGCTGCTTTATTTTCCAAATTAAGAATTCTTTTTAAACCTAATTACACTCTTTCAAAATGTATAAATACTGACAAAGCTACTGTTAAAATTGTTGGGTGTGTTTAAACACAAAATTTTCAAGAAGCTCTACTTAGTTAAAATTAATTGATTAAATACCATTTAGTTTATAAATTCATTAAAGAACCTGGATAGAACTTCTACTTAGCAATACTTCATTAAACATTTCCTTTTTGAGAGGTCACTCAAAAAAAATTTTTAATGAAAGTAAGATTACATGCCATTCATATTAACTACAGTCCCAATTACTTTTAAGTAGGTTAAACAATCTTTTCTTCTTCCTTGGTATTTATCTTCTCTGCCCAGATGTGAAGGAAGAAATCCTTTGTGGTTTCACTACTTTCTTTTTCAGGTTTTTTTTTTTATACATTTCAAATTCCAAATATGCTTCATTATTCTTCAATCCTATTTACAGAAACAGAGTAATAGATTTTATCTATTTTACTGATTGTTTTTAAAAACTCTCTGTTCAACTTAGCCAGGAATCTATCACCAGTAAGAGTAAAAATAGACTCTTATTCATCACTTCCTCCCTAAAAACATACTATTGATTTTCCACCAAACGCCTGTTTGAAGTCAAATAGTCGTATGTGTTTTTAATATATTTAAAACTCTAATTGTATAGCAACTAAGACTTTTTCAAGTCTTTGGTCAGTGATGATAGTATTAAGTACATTCACTTTGAAGTCAAATCGTCACGTGTTTTTAATATAACCAAAATTCTTCTAGTGTAGCAACTAATACTTTTTCAAGTCTTTGACTAATGATGATAGTACTAAGTACATTCATTAGAAATTAATTTAACATTTTCCTACTTTGATTAAACATTTAATTCTCTAATACATTGCTTCCAACAAAAAATTCACAAAATAACAATCTAATTCAAGAAATAGGATTCCTTTCAAGTCATATAGCTCAATATTAAAAACACATATTGAAAAAAACAGCTAAGTTTGCCAGAACACACAATTCCACTTAGTAGGCTTTAATAGTAATTTGCCTACTTAATGACATCTAGTCTCAAAACAGATATATGTATATATCCTTATCAATAAATGGGCTTTTCAGAAAATAATACTGACACATAATATACCAGAACAGGTTTCAAGAATGTAAAAATGTAAATGCTTAAACAATTGCAGAGTTATAAGGGTAGCATCTGCTTGGCTTAAACTTGTTTTCTGAATATTTTGAATGACTTCATTTATGAATAACTGAAATACTCCCTACATGTTACTATAATATTTTGATGTTCTAATTTACAATTAGTCTTTTAACTAATCTCTAGTACCTAGTCTATTTGTTCCAATATCTCTTACTGAGTTCAAATCAACAAGTTAGTGCAATTAAAATGTATATTACTACAGCAAAAATACGATTTTTAAAAATGCTCTTTCCTAAAAATTTGTACCTTTTTCTCATTCATGCCACTATTAGTGACAATTTAGGTAATGGATTATCATCTTTGGCTAAGTGCCTCGGTATCAAACATTAGCTGTAGCGAATTAATATGATATTAAGTAGCCAATGGGATAATCTATATGATTCTACATTATATACATACATGTAGTCATTATTTTCCTGTTAACCTTTCTGTAGAGCTTTCACAGTGGTAAAACTAATATGCTGCTTTGATAAACAGCTTCTTTCAAAATAGAAAAAAAGTATATGAAGAGTGACACATTCTAGATATAGTGAGTCTGCTGTGTAACTAGTAAGATTGACTTTAAGTATAATTACTACTAAAGCTGTTAGAAAAAAATTCTACATCTGCACCACATCTTGTTTCTAGTTTTGTAGTAGTAGATACTTGTTTATTTGCTTCATGTTACTCATTACCACATTACCTTTAGTCTCTTCTATAAATAGTAATAGAAATAGAGAACATTAGACACAGAAATATTTCAAACTAGACCTTAGGTCACCAAACACCATGTGACTTTCATTTCTGTCAAGTCAACATAAGACAGTTTCGAACAAAGATATTGTTCTTAAAGATGGACAGTAACATTCAACTTAAAATGTTTCCACATACAGCCTATTTTACATACATACATATTCTCATTTTCCTGATTTAAAAAAATTAGTATAACTAGAATATCCACGTTACATTAATTATCATAATCTCATTTTCAAGTGCTTAATAATTCAAAATAATGAAGCAAAAAATGCTTCTGCTAAATATTTCCCTTTCTACCATTATTCTTTCATAAACCTAATACAATTAATTTATTTGATGAGAAGTCTCAACAGACTATGTATTAAATTTGCCAAATTCATAACTGAAATGAAGATAACAAAAACATCTAATGGATGTAAAGTTTCAGAGAACAAGTATCTTTCAACAGGCAATAAAAAATGTCACAAAGAAGTCAATTAAAAACTTTAGAAATGACAATATGATTTCACAAAATACTAAGTAACATATTGTAAAATGTGTGTGTGGGTAGATCACACTTTCCACTATATTTGTAAAACAGATGTAGATAAAATACTTAAAATTAGTATTATGAAGCATGCCAAGAAGATTTTCTAAAAGAGGCCCTCCACCTTTTAAGAGAGCCACAAATTATAATTTACAAAAACTACAGTTCAACTCAACTTTCTTAAGTATGAAATCACAATACTTGAGTTCAGTAAAGAATAATTCTACATAGTAAACTGCAAAACCTGAAGTTCTAGAATACACAAATTTGCATAGCACAGCTTCATTTTTGTAAGTTCTTTCCTCAAAATCATGTATCAGGCAAGACCACAGAAATTAAGCTGTTGATAATGAAACCCACTAGTTACAGACTTGAGAAAAATCAGTTTTCTTTCCTCTCCATCACAGTAGACAATATCTGTATCAATAACTTTTCAAGAAAAAGCGTAAGTTATTTCTGACTTCAAATATACATGTTACCATCAAAACCTACTTTCCTCTATTACCACTTTTTCCAAATCTGTAGCTGCCTTTTCATTCCTTCAGCTACATCCTTCTTCCTGGCCCTGGACTACTGTACCTCATTCTCATAATAGCTTCCCCTGATTGTCTTTAATTCCACTGTCAATGTTAATGTTATCTTCTCTCTGACATTTTACCTATGCCACCTACCTATTCCACTTGAGCTTTCCAAGGCCTTTATATTACATTTTTATTCTGCTCAGGAGCCTCACCATCAACTACATATTTATTTATAAAGTGGCAGCTGACTTTCAACTCCCCTTAAAATTGCCAGTTTCTTCTTGACTCTAGCAAATGTATTAAATTCTCCCTTCAGGTAGTCATATTTGCTCCTAATCCATCTGAATATGGAATTTCTTTTGCAGTTAACCCCAAACTCATAGAAAATGTATTTAGAAAAGTTTTGCACAATAATTACATGCAATGTTTCTTGAGTTGTTTGCCTATCAATGTTATCCATATCAGACTGTAGGGACACGAGATAAGGTCTGCATCTTTCAAAGCAGTCTGTACAACACCTACCTGCTATGTCACTTCACAAAGCTAAGATGATTCGTTAAATGAAACTATTATTTAATGGAAAGCTTAAGCAGAAATGTTCATTTTAAAAATAGTTCTACAGTTTAACTTTTAAACATCTACGGCCTTTTTTATTTCCACAGACAACTGACATATTTTGGTTTCTCACTACTCTATTAATTGTTAAAGAATGGCTAGAATTTAAAGTGCAAGTTGAGGGTAGATAAAGGATATACACTTTCACATCCCATCATCAGATTATTCGAAAATTGGCAATGTCAGTTCCAGGAATTCTGAAATACAACTGAATCTTCACATAACCAAACAGTTTCAGGATCAAAAGAAGAGAACCGCGTACCTTTCTGATTTGGGGGTTCCCTTTTCTGCAATTGGTTTAGACTAGTTTCACTACCAAAGGATCTTTTGATTAGGAAAATTCAATTAATCACCATCGATATACGGAAACAATACCAGGGAAAGGCAATCCTTTACTTAAAAGAGAGAAAAGGAGGCTTTGGATATCACCTTTTCATAAAATTCAGCAACTAAATTAAGCTTTGCACTCAGTATCTGCCGGCAGCCTCAGACCTTTTTTTTCTACCTAATAATAAAAGCAAGTCTTATTCAATTTAGTCCCTTCTCGAGCACCGTCTCGACCTGTCAGAATTTGGCAGTTAAAAAAAATTTTTTTAAAAGAAGTAAGGGAAACACTAGGATTCCCGTACACATTGCTTCTTTTTCCGAAATCACATCACTGAGTCTTGAGCTTCCTTCACTCCAAACTAAGCCCTCAGATTCCAAATATAGTTCTTTAACCCCCGCCTCGCCACTCAATTACACATAAACCTTGCCAACTACAGAACCACAGCAGAAACCCCTACAAATCGGCTTGGCGTTCATCTTGGAAGTCATGCCCTGCAGCAACTGCCGATCGCCGAAGTGACGGATATTAACCACATTCAGCGCAACGGAATCAGACATGCAGAGCACACACGGCTTTCGCGAGGGAGGGAAACGCGACCCGGGAAAAGTGCGCTCCTCACCAGCCTCGGGACGCTCCACCGGGGTGGGGGTTCCCAGAAAGGAGGGGGAGAGGAGCCCGAGTAGGGGAATCCTGCCCTCTCAAGTAAAAAGAGCTGGATCCCCCGGCCGCAAGCTGCAGCCCGTCCTCGCTAAGGAAACGACGAGGCAGAGGGCCCTTTGCTCGGTAAGGCAGAAGGCAGACACTTTCTGAGGTCCGGATCAAGCCGATCCCCCATCCCCCGAAGGAGGCGAAGGGTGCCCCATGGGTGGCTGAGGGGATGCCCGGCCCGCGAGGGACAACCCGAGGAGAAGCAGTTTCATCTGATTAACACCTGAGTCGCGTCCGGGCAAGCACAGCTACTGGCGTGGGGCCGCCCGGGTTGGGGGAAGGGAAAGGGAGGAAGGGGGTGGAGATGGGATTCCCCCCTCTCTCAGAAGAGCACTAACGGAGGATGCGTCCGGGCCAGCCGAGAGCGGCATGCTTCAGACTGCGGAGCCGGGATCCCGCCGCCTGCACCGACAGCAAGGATCCCGCAGCGCCCTCCGCACCGGCCCCTCGGTCCCCGGGGGCCCAGGACTTTGTTTCCGAAGGCGCTGGGGCCTGACATCCCACGGGGTCGACCACGGCTCCGGCGGGCTGGGGAAAGGGACCCGCGGGAACACCCCCAATCTCTGGCGGTTCTCAGCGGTTGTAAAATGCACCCCCGCGGTTCCCTTCTTCAGCCTTCCCTCCTCCCGAGGCCGCAGAGAAGGGCCACCACAGGCGAAAAGCCTAAGGCAAGTCAGGGACTGCAGCCTCATAGGTCCCGCACCTCCTCCCCCGGTTACCTGTAAGGACTCCGACACGGATTTGATGGTCGTGGTTAGTAAGGATCATTCCCTCGGTCGCCATGTTTCCCAGCGCAGTCACCGCACTGACAGGAGCCGGGAGAAATTGGAGCCCGGAGCGCGCGGGCCGGGAGCGCGCTCGCCGCGGAGAGCGCGAGAGCTAGGGAGCCAGGGAAGCGCGAGGAGAGCGGGGAAGGAGTGGGAGGCCGTAGAGTGCTCGGTGGCCTGCGTGGGGGAGAGGCCGCGCCGGGAGTGCACGGGTCCGCGGGAGGGGGCGGAGTCAGGGCGCGCGACCCCAAGCCCGGCAGGAAGGAGGCGAGCTGGAGGGGTCGGTGGCCGCACGGGGAGAGCGCGCGGAGGCGGCGGAACGAGGCTGGAGAGGCTCGGGCCGCTCTGCGGAGCGCGAGACCCAAGGCAGCTAGATGGCAGGACTGAGAGGAAAGGAGAGCACACGCTCTGGAGGTTGCGGGGGCGGACTCGGGGACAGGGGCGGAGCTACACCCTGAGGCGTGGAACTCGTGGAGAGTGAGGGGAGGAGTGAGAGCTCGGGTGCTGAGTACTGGGAGCGGGAAGGAGCGGGAAGGAGCGGGCCCAGCCTGAGTAGGACCGCGGATCGCTCCTGGGTGCGCGAGTAGCGCGGGATTGGCTGAGTGAACGCGGAGCGTGTGCGCGCTAGGCAGGAACGCAACCTCGGCCGGGCCCCAGACAGAAGCAATCCCCTGCCGAGCCTGACACCTCGTCGGTTGTCCGCGCCTTCGGAAGACTGTAGCCGGCGGGCCGGCCTTCTGAGGGGACCGCGGGAGGAGCGACACTGGCTCAGCACGCCGGGCCGCGTCTTGCAGCCCTCGGGAGCGGCCGGCCGCCCCACTGAAGGCGCTGGCGAACCTAGAGGTGCCTTAAAAAGCTGCGTTTGAGTGGCAGAACGACGGCTACTATGATAGAGAGCCTGCCGTGGGCGAAGAGGGAGGTATCCTGTCCCGCCCAGTGTTAGCCGCTGGCTTCCTCAGTCGGCTCTCCCTGAAGGAAGATTTCCGCTTCACCTGTGTTTTAGGATTCCATCTCCAGTCAGTGCCTACAAGACGATCCTCACATGCGAAGCTTAGGAGTCTGAGGCAGGGCAACTGGAGTGGAGACACCTGGCTTCTCTTCCTCCTGCTGTCCCACGGTTTTATGGCCTTAAGCCTCTTCGCCGTGAGAGCTGCTTTTAGGTGAAAAGCATCTATCTCCTTAGCGAACGAGAACGTGTTCCACCTGAATCACAGTCCATTGCCGCAACGATTCTCATTTCAGTATTCGTGGGATGTGAGATTACCATGAAAATAGCTTTTGTTGCCATTTATTTCCATGTGCCTTTCATGAAACGTGTTATTAATCACCTGTGGCTGTTCTACGTTAGTTTCTTACTATCTTTCTGGACCTTTCAGCTTCTGAATTTTAAAAAGTTATATGCGTGTGTGTGTGTGTGTGTATACACACACTCATATGTATATATTTTTTCTTCTTAGCTGTAGTAAACCTGGAGGCATAAAAGTGAAAAGCAAAGTGAAAAATGTATAATATCAGTGTTTATACACAAATTTCAAAGTCACTTTGATTGTTTTGTTTTTTAATCCGGAGTCTCGCTCTGTCGCCAGGCTAGAGGGCAGTGGCATGATCTCGGCTCACTGCAACCTCTGCTTCCCGGGTTCAAGCAATTCTCCTGCCTTAGCCTCCCGAGTAGCTGGAACTACAGGCACGCGCCACCACACCCAGCTAATTTTTGTATTGTTAGTAGAGGCAGGGTTTCACCATGTTGGCCAGGATGGTCTCGATCAAGATCTTGACCTCGTGATCCACCCGCCTCGGCCTCCCAAAGTGCTGGGATTACAGGCGTGAGCCACCATGCCTGGCCAATTATGAGAATTTTATTGTTCCGCTGGAACATGAAATTACTCATCCTCTGAGGATTCACGTGCTTATGTATTTCATTTTAAATAATGGGGCCTACAAAGTAGATGATGGATGGAATTGAAGTAGGTAAAATAAATTAATGGTTTTTTTGCTTTTGTTTTTAGTATGTGTATTGCTAGTATTTTTGACAGTGATTAAAAATTTAAGCCGGGTCATGAACTCATTTCCTCATTGTCACCTTAGATCCTGGTGGCCAACAGGTTGTTAACTAGTTTTAAATGAGAGATAAAGATGAGAAAGTATGTCCAAAAGAATGATTTCCTTTATCTCAAACTAAACATGAAAAGCAAATAGTTGGTTATATTGTTATCTTTCTAACCTATCTTTGTTCTCTGCAACACACTCTAAATGATTAGAAAATACCTTGAGCTTATCATCTATCTTATGTCTATCTTAGACGTAAGGTCTAAACCTGCCCATTAGCAGGTTGTGACCTTAAACAAATTTGGGCCTTTTCCTTCATCCTTTAAATAAGGTGGTAGACTAAGTAAGTACCTTTTAAGTATAGTGGTAGACTAAATAAGCACTCCTTTAATTAGAATATTCTATAATTATTCATGGAAGAAAACTGGCACTTTATTTCACAAATCAATAATAAGAGAACAAGAGACTAACTTTGTGCATTCATAAAAGGGATGATGGTTAAATTGATTAAAATTTAAGTGGGGAAGGGTGGATATGGATTAAACTTTCTAAAGCTGCAGTCCCCAACGTTTTTGGCACCCGGGACCTGTTTTGTGGAAGACAATTTTTCCGTGGATGGGGATGGGGAGGGGTGATGGTTTCCGGATGAAACTGTTCTAGAATACCTCAGATCATAAGGTATTAGATTCTGATAAGAAGCCACAACCTAAATTCCACGCATCCACAGTTCACAATAGAGTTCACTGTCCTATGACAATCTAATGCAGCCACTGATCTGACAGGAGGCGGAGCTCAGGCAGTAATGGTTGCTGGCTGCTGTGTGGCCTGATTCCTAATAGGGTACAGACGGGTACCTGTCTGCGGCCCGGGGTTTGGGGACCCCTGTTCTAAAGTATATGGAAGTTTATTAACATTCATTATATTTTTACTGACTATAAGTATTAAAATTCCTAAAAAAAAAATAATAGAACTAAATTATAATGCTTGTCTTTCAACATTTTTTCTTAAGTGTATTCATCTTTCTCAAATTCAACAACCTTTTACAAACAAAACTTACAAAGGAAAGACAATGACTTCACTGTCTAGAGTGAACTTTTACAGATGGTTATTGAATGAATATTATAATATGTACACACCATTACTCTCTTTACAGTGTGACATTTCTTCAGAATTCGTCCTGGAATCAAATGTTATGCCAAAGGAAATTTTCTGAAAGGTAGGAGAGAGTGTCATTTTCCAAATATTGATAAATGTCTCAGGAAACATGGGGCATGGGGTGTGGTGTGGGTTGGGGTGGGAGTCTGTATGTAAATAATTAGAAGTGCCCAGGAAGTTATTCTTTCCATTCTTAGGGTTTTCATCATGAAAACTACAAGAGTTTCCATTAACCATCTAAGACAACATAAAAAAATAGGTTAACGTGGCTTTGATTACAATTATCATGGAGATGAAACTTTATATTTCAATAGGAATGAAGTTATTTTATTTATTTATTTATTTTTGAGACAGTCTTGCTCTGCCAGCCAGGCTGGAGTGCAGTAGCACCATCTCAGCTCACTGCAACCTCTGTCTCCTGGGCTCAAGCAATTCTCCTGCCTCAGCCTCCTGAGTAGCTGGGATTATAGGCGTGTGCCACCATGCCTTGCTAATTTTTGTATTTTTAGTAGAGACAGGGTTTTACCATGTTGACCAGGCTGGTCTTGAGCTCCTGACCTCAGATAATCCGCCTGCTTCGGCTTCCCAAAGTGCTGGGATTACAGGCGTGAGCCACCACGACCGGCCTGAAGTTAGTTTTTTCCTAGTACTGGTATATTTACACTTAGACCACCAGTTAACTCTGAGTTTTTCTGTGGTTAATCACAATTTCAATATAAGCAAGGCCAAATCTCATTGGGCTTTTCTAGGTCCAGACTCTCCTCTATGTTTTTTCCACATGTGCATACCTATGATAGTTTAATTTATGTAGTAGTCACAGTAAGAGATTGACAGCAATAACTGATAATAAAATAGTACAATTATAACAATTTACTGTAATAAAAGTTATGTTAATGTGGTCTCTCTGTCTCTCAGAATATCTTACTGTATTGCACTCAACTATTTTCAGACCAGAATTAGTTACAGCAATCCTAGGGGAAAAAATACAATGCCTAATTCAGCTAGTTTAAAGTTCATCTTGACCATAATCTATCTTTCTTTGGGGGAAAAAATACATTTAAAGCAACCAAAGCTTCACCCTCACCATTTTTTAAATGGTAAATACACATACATAAAATTTACCGTTTTAACCATTTAAATGTATATAATTCAGTAGCATGAAGTATACCGTAGTCCTCCCTTATCTGCAGTTTTGCTTTTCTTGGTTTCAGTTACTCTGTTTCCCTGAAGTCCACAATTGGAAACCCAGATGTCTGATGACATACTTGGTTGCAAGCAACTGATCCTAGTTGAAGCCAAAAGAAATTCATTGGCTCATGCAGCTGACAAGTCTGGACTTGCATAGCTTCAGGGTTGGCTAGATTCAGGGCCTGAAACTATGTCATCAGCATGTCACTTTGAGCTATGCTTTCTTCTTTGTTAACTTCATTTTCACCTTGGCTCATCCTACATTGCAACAAAGATGGCACTGGCTTCGCTAGGCTGTGTGTGTGTGTGTGTATACACACACAAATATATATACTTTTTTTTTTAAGAGAGACAGGGTCTCTCTGTGTTGCCCAAGCTGGTCTCAAACTCCTCACCTCAAGATATCCTCCTGCTTCAGCCTCCCAGGTAGCTGTGATTACAGATGCAAGCCACAGCATCTGGCTCTAGGGTATTATTTAGATCAGTACCCCATTATAGTAAATAGTATATTTAAAATTTTTATTCTGGAAATTTGAATGTATGTAACCTACTGTATTAGTCTGTTTTCATGCTGCTGATAAAGAGATACCTGAGACTGGGCAATTTACAAAAGAAGGAAGTTTAATAGAGAACTCACAGTTCCACGTGGCTAGGGAAGCCTCACAATCATGGCGGAAGGCAAGGAGGAGCAAGTCACATCTTACGTGGATGGCAGCAGGCAAAGAGAGAATGAGGAAGACACAAAAGCAGAAGCCCCTGTTAAAACCATCAGCTCTCATGAGACTTATTCACTACCATGAGAACAGTATGAGGGAAACTACCCTCATGATTCAACTATCTCCCCCGGGTCCCTCCCACAACACCTTGGAATTATGGGAGTACAATTCAAGATGATATTTGGGTGGGGACACGACACAGAGCCAAACCATGTCACCTATATAAGCAAAAGCTCCATAAAGTCCTCAGTTTTTAAGAATGTAAAAGATCCCAGGAACCAAAACTGAGAATCATAGATTTACATCATGTGCCAATCCACAGAGCACGTATAAAGCAAATACCAAATTCCTCTCTCTCCCTTATACCATAGAGGTTATTCTTTCCTGCGCACTCCAGTTTATATACCTTTAAATCTGCCTACATAGTCACATATTAATATTCAGAAGGTAGAGAAGTTCTTCCTAGGTATGTACTGACAATTTACAAATGTACAATGTTTCCACTTTATGTGGCTGTGTATCTGATAAGAAAACCAGGAAGAAAAAAATTTGATTTCTAAAGAAAGCACTGATTTTTCTCCCTCCTGAAAAAAACAAAAACAAACAAAAAAAAGGTACACCATAGAAGAGAAGGGCAGTATTTTCTAGAAGAGGGAAAGATTTTTAGATATGGGAAAGGAAAATGAGATTTGCTAAATCGGAAAGTAATATTAATTGCCCCAGAAGCTATTTGATTTCTTAAAAGGGCTCTGTCTGCAATGCCTTCAGTTTTTAGGATTCAGTATATATGTCAAGAAAAGATAGTTTCAAGCTTAAAAACTGACATGGATTGACTTCAAATGGACCTTTTGAAAAATCAAAAGCATCGTGCTTTTCTACCGTTGTTCATTGGTTTCCATTTAACTAAAATTTATCTTAAAGCCCAGCGTCCCCAGAAAAATATTTTTTCTTAAAAAGCAATGTACAAAACAAAACTTATTTTGTTAACCTAAGTAATCTCATTTTCCCCAGGTTGACTAATAATTGGGGGAAATACAGTTTCTAGGAATGTTTATATCATGTTTTATACTTAAAATGAACCTTAAGTAAGTTTTCACGTTAGGAATCATAAGTGAATTTGTGAAAGAAGTAGAGAAGATGGATTTTTTAGTTGGCCTGAAGATTCTCAATTTTACCGTGTAATAATTATATGTCATATGTATCTGCCTGTGCATCTCCTGCCGTGAATTGATTGGTTGCAGAGCAAGCCTCCCTTTCCAGCACAGGACCTTGTTCTCTTCCCATTTCCTAATATTTGTTGACTAAATACAGAACATATGAAGCAATAGGGACTTTGAATTGGTAGCAATGCAGGCTCCTTCCAAGGTGCCAGAGGGACCAATAGAGATTTTACTTGTTGCGCAACAGATTACAGAAGCCTCTACCAATAAAAGGAGAGACACCATCTAAGGTGGCCATTGTTCACATAAACAACACTAAAACTAGATTTTCTGCCTGGATCTATGAGTGTAAGGCAAAATGTTGTGCATTGTCGCTTCCCCTCTTTGATTATTGTAATTCTAGACTAAAGATGAAAGTATCAAGCTGTTGTTGGCCTTATTTCATTTAGGAAAGAAGTGTGACAAACATTACTAATCACTTTCTGGCAATGCAGAAAGGCAACTTTTTGGGGTAGAATGTTAGCCAATATCCTCTACATAGCTAGAAAGTCAAGATAAAATAAATGAGATAAGCTACAAAAGTAGTCTACCCAAAGTTAATGATTTGTAAATGTATTGCTGGTGGAACAGGTTTTTCCTCAATTGACCTTGAACTTGAAAAGTATTGCCCATATGGGGTTAAGGTTATCAGAGATTTTATTCTCAGAGGAATATAATTAGAATATTATGAGTACAAATAAAACTATAATAATGATGTTTCAATCCCAAGTACTTTTTGATTACTAGTTCAGTTTACTATAACTTGATTTAGAGATAGGAATACCCTAAATATAGACAATATAGACATATTCCCACCAAGTTGTAAGTTATAGCCCTCTCTGTAATTTAATATTGGATGTATCAGTTAATCTCTAGGGAGTTTAAGTTGCTTGAATAACTCTCTGACCTTTTGAATAAGTTGACCATATGAATTTGTCTGTACTCACAAAACTGAGATCCATTTCCTGGATTCACTGAAATGCAGACACTCATGAGGAGTCACCCAATCTAACTGATAACTTTATGCTGCCCTTATGAAAGTCAGAATCCAATATGAAGTCCTAAAGACAAAGTAGAATAACAGGCTATCCCAGTTTTGTGTTTTGAAAAAATGGAAAGATTTGGAACATTTGAGGGAAAGATGTTAAGCCTGACTGATAATGAACATAGAATGTAAATACTTTGACAATGGCGAATAATTCACTTTTTTAGAAGTTACAACCTCAGCTACCAAGTAAACTACTTTATTCCATGTGTTAGTTAAAAAAAAAAAAGCGGGGGGGGGAAGGTCATATACTAATCCAAACTCATTGTAGTGGTTAAAAAAAAAACAACAACAACATAATTTTAAAACATTCAAATGATAGTCTTTTAATTTAATTTTAAAATTCGGAATCTAAAGCCCTAAGGTTAAATGACTAGTTCAAGGTAATCAGTAGTACATTCAGATTTTATATTTTTATCTTTTGTTCTCATTGCTCCGTCTAATCCAATTGACTTGGAAAATCTCTCAGGACTGCCAGAATCTCCCAGGGACTAAATAAGTACAGTGATGGCTTTCTTGAAACAATATAAATTACATACTCCACTAACTCAGTTGGTAGAATATGAAAGTAATCACCTCAGTGTTTAAGAGCCCATTATTTTTGTGGTTAGGAGAGGAAAGATACAAGTTAGATTGGAATATGAACTGGCAGTATTAATACCTGGGCTCCGGTAACCAGCTCTGGCTCCAATTAACTGAAGGAATTTAGACACCTTTTCAATGTATCTGAACTCCAGTTTCCTTTTTTGGAAAGCAAAGGAAACTTTATAGTTATTTAAAGTTCCTTCTAATGCCAAAATTCTGTGATTTCTTGTAAACCTTTTCCAGTGCAAAAGTACATTTAAAAAATTCATCTTTAAAATGTGTCTTTAAGGATTTAAATTGACTTTGAGAAAAAGAAGATTTTGAATTGGCTGGCTCACTTTGCTTATTACCAGAAAGTATGAGGGATTCCTACAGATTATGAAGTGTTTTGTGACAAATCAACTCTTCTATACTGACATGAGATAGGAAATTAATGACAACTTAGAGGAGAAGAAAATATCTGAAGATCTCAGGAACTATGATATAATCCAGTGGTAATTTACACAAGGCAGGACATCAAGAGACCTGGGACTTGGAAATTAACTTTCTGTGGCCTTCTACATGTCATTTACTGAGCCTCTTTAAAATACTACGCACTGTGTTAGGCAGTCAAATGAAAAGATAACGAGATAGAATACCGGGTTTCAAAGAGCTCACGACTTTGTGAGGAAGGTAGCTGGATAAATCAATAATTGCGATAGAATTCATTTAGTGCTATGACAAAAGTAAGAGAGCCTAGCAACAAGTCTCAAACCTGATTGTACATTAGAATTTCCTGAGAAGCTTTTAAAGCATACGGATGCTTTTGTCCTATCGCTCAGTTACCATAATTTAAATTATCTGGGGTGGGACCCAGTAGAATGCTATTTTTCAAAGCTCTTAAGGGGATTCCAGTACACAGCTAGGATTGAGAATTAGTGGGATAGAAGGGCAGCACATTCAGTCCTTAAGACAAACAGGCAATGGTCATAGCTACAGGATAGAAGTGTCTTTCCACTTTGTGCGTGGAGCTAATAGAACTCATGATACATGGGGAGAGAACTGTAAATATTAACAGTAATGTGGAGCTCAATGTGGAATGTATGAGAGAAGGGGTACATAGTGAAAAATGAGACGGAGAAGGTAGACAGGAGGCAGATCATTTATGGTCTGTAAAGGACCTTGGACTTCAGCAAGAAACCAGTAGGGGAGTGACATGATCTCATTTATGTTTTATAAAAGATAGCTTCAGTGGTACTGTGGAAGACGAATTAGAGGGATTGGAAGCAGGGAAACCAATTAAGAGGCTATAGTAATCCAGGCAGGAAGGAGGGCCTAGGGGAAAAAACAAAAACAAGTAAAAAACCACAGTGGTACTAGGAAGGTGGATGATACTCAAGGAATAGATAACAAGGTGGCAGAATCAACAGGGCATTTTGATGTTTTTGGTGAGAGAGTGAAAGAAGTCTGTGGTATGTAATTTTACTTATTTTGTGCCTACTTTTGCTCATTTCCCAGTGGTGGATCTGTCCACAATTACATACTTCAGAAGTGGAGGGGAGTTCCTTTTTATGGACTTAGTAAAAACATATTGTACAATGGGTTGAAATGTGGTCACTTCAAATCCAAAAGCTATCAAAATAATCAGAGGCTGTTTACAATCCCTAAATGACTACATTCCATACACGTTTAAGGCCAAACATCCAACATTTCCACCCAGATTGGTGGGGGGAGAGAGGGAAAACAGCACTAAAACAAAGGTTTGAGAGATTTTAATTAACACAAATGGCTATGCCTTGTCTTTAAATCTGTCCAAAGCAAATGGAGTGAAAGCCTGCTAATTCTTCAGTGCTTCATCTGACAGTGACCTCAGAAAAAAGAGCCTCCCTCCTGCATCATCAGGCTGACTTCCTTTAGTTCCTTGTTGTTCTGTGTAGATCTTTGCTCCCAGAATTCTCTAAGACAGGAAAAAACAGAGGAAAAAGGACAGCTAAAATATTGAGTACCCTAGCACCCACTTTGCAAATCTCCTAAAATATTAAATTAGAATATATGTTAAGCAATGCATTCCAAAAGTCTATACCCACTATCTATTCAAGCCCTTAAAATGATTTTTGGTTTGTTTAAAGAAAGTAGTTCTCACCACCTGGTGTTCATTTCTGCCAGTAGTCACTCTGTCCATAGTTGTAGTGCCCATAGTACCTAGGGGAAAACATTAGGAAAACAAGAGCTTCTTTTGAGGAGGGAAAAACAAAAAACCAAAAAACTAGTTTTGTTTTGTTTTGTATCACTGTGGGTATTAGCATTGATGTGAATTTTGTTTTTTTTTTTTTTTTTTTTTTGAAAATAACTTTGTCAAACATTATTTAAGAAGTTGGAGTGGCAGACTATTTTTCTGTTAAGAACTCATGTCCCACAGGGGGAAAATTCATTTAAGAATTATATGCAAGTAAATAAAAAAGTGGAATAATAAGTTATGTGTATATATACATACCCTCAGATAAACCAGATAGATATATTTCACAAAAATGGTCAATTGTAGATAGTGGAGAGTAAACAAAAGATAAAGATGGGGGAAGAGAAAGAGGAAGCATAGAGAATGGCAGGCGTAGGGTGAGAAGGGGAAGGGAGGCAATGAAAAGGAGAAAAAGGGAGAATTATAGGGTGCTCAGTAAGACCCATAGTAAGTCTGTCCTAAATTAGAGTTGCCAGACTTAAATATGGGACACCCAGTTAAATTTGAATTTTAATATAAACACCAAATAATGTTTCATATATCTCATGAAATATTTGGGACACACATACTACAAATTATTTGGTGAAATTCAAATTTAATAGGGTATCCTTTTTTTATTTGCTAAATATGATAACACTTTCCTAGACATACTGCTGCACTCCTGAGTGGGTGATGCCCACAAATTATGGAATTTGTTGTCACCCATTAAAATAATATTAATAAGGGTACAGTTTATTTTGTCAAGCTTCAAAATTTATATTTAGGGGGAAAAAAAAAGTTTTTCTCCCCCTGAATTTCTGTGAGGTCTTAAAGAAGTAAAAGAATGACTTAGTTTAGAAATTAACTTTATAACCTATTAATACCATAAACCTAACTTTGACATTCAAAAGGTTCATGTTGCCTCAAAGCTTGAAAAAGCCTGTACTTGAAAGCAACAGTACTACTTATCAAGGACCCGGATTTGAGCTAGCTGTGGTTTTCCGCCCCTGCCTTTCAGCATTTTAGCTTAACACTACTATTTTCCCTTCAGCAGCACCTGCTGAAGTATAGTTCAGCCATCAGGAAGAAAAATACTAAAGTGAAGTAAAGGTTAAAGCCAGGAAGAATGACTTGCTTTCAGAACAGAAGGAGTTAGAGAGTAAATAAGGTTTCAAGAGTATTCATTTCCCACCTCGCTGGGCTTTCATCTGAATTTATAAGTGTAGCATAATACAACCAACCTTCAGGTTTTTCTCAGAAGACCTCAAGGAAATGCTAAGAGTTGGTGGGGATTGAGGGGAGGAGAGAAAAGAAAAGCTGTCAGAATCAAATGTCTTAACACAAGTTATATCATTGCTGAAGATAAACCTCTTCTTTAAACACCAGGAGATATGATGGGAAATTCAGTTGAATTTAGAGATTGCTTAGCGCCTGTGCTCTCTAAGATAGGTGACTGCCAAAGTCCACAAACTTGCTTTCTGGACTCTGTAGAAGTTAGGGAGGGCCTACAATACACCCTGAGTCAAATTATAATTTTACACTGGTGGGAAAGTAAATCCTTTCAAATGTCACCTGTCTCCAGAAAAATCAAAAGTAAAGACTTCACCGTAGGTGTAAACAGACTAAGTGATGCAGCATGCCAAAGATAACATGGATGATGGTAATGCCACATCCTGGGCATCAAGGGAATTCAAAAGTAGGGATTTGTTGATGTGTAACAAAATCAGTAATATTAGCACAGGATTGTATTTTGCCAGCTACACAGATCATACCACTGCAACTCAGCCAACCAGCACATAGGACAGTGGGAGGAGGAGTTCTTGGCTAAGGGTACTGAGGTAAACCCTTCCTCTACTTGGAAATGCTTAGAACAGAAGAGCCTGTACCCTGATTTATTGAGAGGTGTGTCCAAAATTATATTCTGCCCTTTCTCTAAGACAGGTTTGTGCAGTTCAATTCTTTTGAAACTAGAGAAGAAGGAACACTGTCCTATAACACTATTAAGTATACAAACTTCAAATAAACACCATCTTTTATTTTTCATTTTAGTGCCCCAATCACGTGATTTATCTGTGGTAGAAGGGAACACTATTCTACAAGGATTGTGGAGGAAGTGGGCAGTGACTTTTTTGAAATGGAGAGAACTGTAGTACAGGGAGTAAAATACTAGGTAAAAATTATGCAACAGAACACTGAGTTTAACATGGTCTAATCAAGGCTGCCAGTAATATACCTTGCTGCCAAAAGACCGTGTGATAAAACATCAAGAAATTTTTTCCTTTTTTCGTTTGATACATAAATGTGGCACCTTTTGTCCTGAGAGTAATAGAAGACGGATCTCTCCCACAGCATTTCATGGTTCCTGAATTACCACTCTGTGGACTTGAAGCCTGGATGTGGTTGGTGCCACCTACTGGGCTAAATGCAGAATTACCAATCTCCTGCTCAACAAATTAACCTTAGGGAGTATGATTCTTCACTGGGAAGATTATACATTATAAACAGATAATAAATTTGTATTCAAATTATAGCGTTTAGATCTAGAAGAGGCATGAAAAGTCACATACTTTTACACGTCCATTTTGTAGCATAATCTAGCAAATAAGGATTGAATATGGAGCCAGAAGCCTGGCTTCTCTGAGCTTGTTTCTTGTTCTATAATACCTTTCATAGAGTCACTGTGACGGTTACACAAGATATTAAGTTGTTAACATACTCCATGTTAGTATTGTTTGTATTTTTAAAAATTGAAATTAAGTGACTTTCCCAAGTCATATAACTGGTGAGCCTCAGAGGAAGGCCTGCAACTCATGTATCTCGGTCTAAATTCATGCTTTTTTCATTAAATTACAATTTGCCAAAATTTGATGATGAGATGATTTTAGGTGGCAATTGGGATAAGTTTCAGTGTTGGAACGTGGCATTAAATACTATAAATCACAGTGAGAAAATTATTGCCTTTTCAATTATTTCAAACTTGATGGCATCAAGGAGAAAGTTGCAGTTTGGTGCTGGCTTTCTTTAAAATTCTCTTTTTTTTTTTTTTTTTTTTTTTTTTTTGATATAAAGTCTTGCTCTGTCACCCAGGCTGGAGTGCAGTGGTGCGATCTCAGCTCACTGCAACCTCTGCCTCCCAGGTTCAAGCGATTCTCCTGCCTCAGCCTCCTGAGTATCTGGGATTATAGGCATGTGCCACCACACCTGGCTAATTTTTTGTATTTTCTTGTAGAGATGGGGTTTCACCATGTTAACCAGGATGGTCTTGATCTCCTGACCTCATGATCCACCTGCCTTGGCTTCCCAAAGTGCTAGGATTACAGGCATGAGCCACCGTGCCTGGCCAAAATTCTCTATGTCTTTCTAATCTCGCTTCCTATAGGAGATAAAATAGATCTCAGGCTTATGTATTTTTCTAGAACATTAAAATCTTGTTTTTTTTGTGTGTATTTATTATGAAGTTTACCTTCTATTATGGAAAACTATATTGATTCTTCATTTAAAGTAGTAATAAAACTTTTACTTTCAAGGAATGCATTTAGGAAACTAAAGAAATCAGTGTAAACAGCAAATAATAAATAATAGCCCCAGTGATACACAAAGTTGGAAAATACTACAACACCTACCATTAAGAAATTATTACTGTTGGTATTAACTTCTTTACATAATTACTTTTAAAATCCTTTATGAAGAGAATATTTGTCTTCTTTTCAATAATCAAATACTAGAGGTGAAAAAAATAGGCCACATAACCAAAATATAGGACTCCATTAGGTTTCAAATCCACTTGTGCTCAGACAAACCTATAGAGTTTGAATACGTGTGTTAAAAAATGAAACTGGCCCATAATTAGTGCTAAATGAATGCAGAATCAATATAACACACTGATCCATTGCCTGTGGCTACATTAATCTGTGGTAACTAAGCAGTATGATACCCTATCATTTAATTCTCCAGGAACATAAAAGGAAAGCAAAGAAAAGAAGGTGTGGATCTGTGGCTGTTCCAATTCAAAGTTGATTCAATGTTTTACATGCAAGGGGAAAAATATCTCCTGAAACAATCAAGTTGAATGGAACCCTTATTTACTAATTTAGACTTAATTTGATTCTGGAGCTAAAAAGCGTTTGGCTCTTTACCCTATAGATCCCTTGAGATGACCTTCAGCTAATTTTGAATGAAGTAAAACAGGGACCTATCTGTCTTCCTCATAACCCTCTTCTCTATCTTTTAAATTTGTATCTTAATGATTTAATACTGCTTCTGGTTGCATTCCAGGTTTCTTTCCAATTTTATGCTGTCCGATTATTATTAGAACATAAGTTGAAAGAAAAATATGCATGGAATACTGCCTGAAGGATAGTCAGTCCAGTCTTCTAGTTTTCTAAAATTTACCTGTGGATCAAGCCAGACCAGGGAGTCTTATGTACCTGAATCAAATCATCTTGAGTCAATTCATCACTTAAAAAAATTCAGATTAATATGTTTTTATCAGATTATGCCAAAGAACAGAGGAGAAACAACCTAGGAAATTTGGATTCTGAATTTATTTTGAAATATTGTTGAAGACATTGGCGACTATCATCACACAATGTCCTGCCCCCATTATATGGTCCTGGAGAAGAAATTTCTCTCAGATTTCAACACCAGGAAAAACTGTTTCTCCTGAGCAATTAATTGGTTTGTTGTTATTTCATGAGTTTTGCAAATCCATGTTTCTTTTTACTGGAAAATTCAGAACCAAATTTGTAGCCTACCTCTGCCAGCTGTACAGTACTCCCATTATGCATTCTTGTGTATTTGCCCAGCTTCAACTTATTTTCCCTTTTCTTTGATTTACTCATATATTTATTTAACCCTATGTGTTGACTGTGATTTTTATAAGCTGTTTAAGCCCTTTACAGAATAAGACTAAGAAATTAGAAACATACACACTGATACTAATAGAACATTGTCATCCCTTGGCCATGATTTCCCATTGCCTGTCCCTTTTAAAAAATGGAGTTCATATTCATAGATACGTGAAAATTTAAGAACCTTTTCCCTGTCCTCAGAGCCACCCCTATATTCTATTTTTTAATGAACTATATTATTTTCTCTAATATTGCCATAAATTCTGTGGGGAAATCGCTGAAACTCTCAGAGGGACAACTGGATGAAATTCACAACCATTGTCAGATGTCTGTCTCCTTGGCCGCCTACTTTGAAGTAGCGGAGTCTATTCCAGCCAGATTAATAAGATTAAACAATTCTAATTCCTAGAAAAGGGGATGAGGTGGAAAGGAAACATATTTTATTGAGTGCTAACTATGTATCAGCTACATATGCTAAGTATGTAATATATTACTTTGTCTTTACAAAGGAAAACAATTCTCCCAGAGAGAATATTTGCCTTAGTACATAAGCTTCTGAGTCATAAAAGTCATGATAGGCCGGGCGCGGTGGCTCACACCTGTAATCCCAGCACTTTAGGAGGTAGAATGTGGGTGGATCACGAGGTCAGGAGTTCAAAACCAGCCTGGCCAACATGGTGAAACCCCGTCTTTACTAAAAATACAAAAATTAGCTGGGCATGGTGTTGCATGCCTGTAATCCCAGCTACTCGGGAGGCTGAGGCAGGAGAATTGCTTGAACTGGGACCCAGGGGGCAGAGGTAGCAGTGAGCCGAGGTCGCGCCACTGCACTCCAGCCTGGGCAACAGAGCAAGACTCTGTCTCAAAATAAATAAAGAAATAAAAATAATGAAAAAAATTGTTACTGTACTACTAACATTTAACTTACTATGTGCCAGGCATTATGTTGCTCACTTTACAAGTAAAAGTCTCCAATACAAAACAAACAAAACAAAACCTCAAACTGTGTACCTGGGATATTCTACCTACCTTGGGACCCAGGAAGATTTAAAAATGCTTGTATTGGCTCAAAATTCTGCTGCAAATACAGTGATAATTTCAGGTCATTGGCCTTCTGGTAGTTCTTCAAGGCTTCAATTCTCAGCTGAATCACTTTGCCATGAAAATCATTCTGAAAAGAACATTTTCCAAAACTACACATATAGGATTGGCTTCTCTGAATCCATTGTTACCTGAATCCTCTTTACTCAGAAGTTAAAAAGTAATTCCATCATGCTCAGTCTTTAAAAGTTGGGTAGAAAGTATTTGTTATTTTTCCCCATTTAGAATAGAACAAAATCAAGAACATAGGAAGAAATACCATTTATTCAAATTTCAGAGATAGGTCCCTTCAGCTATCTTTCTATGACACATTTGTTTTAGCAGGGCAATTGGTAATCTAGGATGTGGGGACTGGGCTTCACAATATGCAGCTAAAAGCCTTTGTATTATATGAATGAAATTGCATCCTATATCCAGCCTTGGAAGACCTTAGTACCTGAAGGATGTTGTTTTGTTCCTGATACTTGACCCATTCCATTTTCCTCTGTTGCTTTTCCTGGTGGAAGAAAGAGCCTCTGGGTGACAAAGTAAATTGAGATCAGAAATCAGTTTTTTCAATATGCTGCAAAAGCCTTATAGCAAAATTATAGTGTCACAATTTACTATTAAATTGACTTTAACTGCAGGATTCTCTTAATTGGCCTCAACTGTACAAGCCACCCTCTAAAAGCCAAATGAATAGAGTTATTTTCTGTTGGTGAGTTGTTTATGGGAAGATGAGATACAAACATAATACCTGAAAAACTGAATACATTTTCAAAGACAAATGAACAGGAGTTCTGACATCATTTAGCTGTTGCAGAGTTATCATTGTTGGTATAGCTTCTCTCACTTTTTCCTAATATGATTTCCCAGAAACTTGTGATATCACTCTGACTTAAATATAGTAACACAGGGGAACCAAATCTATAAAAATTGGTCCAAGAGCACACCATAGCTTGGGCAAATTACTGCAACATTAAAGATTTCTAATTTACTAGTTCTAAAAGCCACTACCATTCAGAATGGCTGTACTACCTTCCTTATATCCTTCACTTTCTCTGCAAATGATTTCTCCAGTTCACTCTCAGTCTTCCTAGGTGATGAGGGGGATTTGGGAGCCTGGGATGAAAGAAGAGAGCTAAAGGAATAAGAGGTTCCAGGAAAGAAGTGCAATGTCTCAGCAGGTCATAAATCTAATAAACCCTAAAAACCCAGATCCTACCTATCTGCCTACCCAAATTAGCCCTGATTGTCAGCAGGCTGTTTCCAGCGGTGTGACATTGACGATCTTGAAATTTTAAGTACATGCAGTCCACTTGCCTTTCCATCCTGCAAGTCTGCCTTGTTTTTTATCTGTGGTGCTTTTTGTTGATCACTGAGTTCTTCTGCCTCGAATGTCTGTGGAAAGACATTTTGGCAAAGCTTTAAAGTAGTGGAAATTAAAGAGGGAAGTGGAAAACCAGTATGGGTCAAGGCTTTGGTTCCTGCCTGTCAGCAGCTTCTCAGGGCCTGGCATGAAAAGTGTACTACCAAAGGGAAGTCAGAATGTAGTGAGCCCTTCTTTCATTTGGTCCCTTGAGTGTACCTTATAGGAATGAAAACTATTAGCTGGACCCTTAGCCAGTCACTACCCTAAGCTACTTACTGCATTACTCTACTTATTTTCCTTACTGTACTACATTACAGACATTCTCATTTAATCTTCACAGTTCTTTGAGGACCATTTTTGTTTCCATATTATAGATGAGAAAACTGAGACTTGGAGAGGTTATTTGTTTAGGGTCACACATCTAGGAAAGTACAGAGTTGGAATTTGAACCAGATCTTTCTGATTCTGAAGCCTGTGTTCTTGAACACTAGGCTTGCTGCTCTTCTCCATGTCTTCTTACTAAAATACGAGTAGCTAAAGTTGATCACGAGTTAAGTGTATGGATGTCCTTTTTGAGAGCTCTGTAGAAGCTGGATTTAGATAGAGGAATTGTGCTGGCACATTTCCTAATACAAGGACTCGAGAATCCAAGAACTAAAACTTCTAACAATTCATAGAACTAATTTGTAACTGCCCACAAGAACCTGGAGCACATCTCAATACGAGATGCAGGGCTTTAAGGTATTCTGATTATTTGTGGAAAAGTGAGATAAAAAAAAAAAAAAGACAGAGATCCCACTATATACCTGTTTATATCACAAGACACAATCTACTCTTCTAGTTGCATAGTCTGTGAAGAAGCACTTGGGTCCCAAGGGATTAGTCTTGGACAAAGTCTTAGACAAGGAACAAAGGAATTCCCTGTCCCCTTCCCCCTACTCCCTGGCTCTGGTTTCCCAGCAAAAGGTCCTAATATTTTTATCTTAAACAATGCAGTGATTATTGTAAAATTATAGGGTCATTAGAATTAGGTATTCATTTGTTTATTCATTCAACTTACATTTATCGATTCTCTACTATGTTCCAAGCATTGTGCTAGGAGCTATAGATTCGGATAAAGCAATCAAGATACTGAAGGAGCTTGAGAAGATACAGAGGAGGCAGGGAAACAAGAAACAATTTAAAAAGTAATACTACAATAATAATAATAATTTTATATTATAAACAGTGCTATTGAGCACATGAGCAGAGTTATATAATAGAAAAGAGGAGAAAGATGCCCTACTTTACATGGAGAAACAAGGATGGCCTCTCTAAGGAGATGACATTTAAGCTGAGACCTGAAGGATGAGAATGAGCCAACTATGAGAAAATAGCATTACAGGCAGTAGGGAAGACGAGCAAAATCCTTGAGATAGGAAAAGGCTTGGCATAAAAAGTTGCATAGAAAGCAAGGGAAGGACATCTATGAGAGGAAACTGAAGAGTGGGCAAGAGCCAGATTATGCCACAATTAGTGGCTGTAAAGGTTTTTCATAAGAAGAGTAACATGCTTTGTTTTAAAAAGTTCACCTTGTCTAATGTGTAGAGAATGGATTGGAATGAGGCATGGTGGAAGCAAGGACATGAAACAATGAGGATGGGGGCCAGAGGAAAGGGAGGTTCTTTGCATTGTGATCTGTAGGGCAATGCTTTCAATAGATCCTTAGAGGCACACCTTGTTCCATAGCATCTCCATTTCCTTCTGAAGCGTCTTGTTTTTCCTTTCCTGTTGGAGGGGGAAGAACCAAACAAACAGAAGCATGTATTTGTCCAGCCATTGAAGTGGGTTTGGAAGAAGTTACTAGATAATGGTGGGAAAGGGTCCAGGGACATAGTAAACCACAGAGGAAGGCAATGAATGGGTCTAACCCCAAATCCAGGTCTAACTCCAAATCCAACATAAGAGATGTTGTTGGTGGTGATGATGATGATGATGATGATGGTAAAAAAAAAATCCAAGTTATTTTTTAAGTAATAACTTTAATTATAATAATCGTGAGATAATATCTATAGAAATGAGTTCCTAACACTTAAGATGTTCTTATATGACCATTTCTTGGGGGCTTAGACCACTAATTTTAATTCTTAAGATCTTTTACATTGCTGATTAAAAGAAAATCTTATACGAATCCCACAGAGCAAACTATTTATTTTATTTTATTTTGATAGGTGTTTTTCTATTCTTTATAGCAGATATTTTACTATTCTTTCTGAAACATGAAGAGTTAATATGGTCATATTCATTAACTCCCTAGATAAAAAGTTTTTAAAAAGTCAAAGAATAGAATTTTTGCTAGCTAGTCCTGTTCTTCCCAACATTCCATCTGACTCCCTTTGGGTCGCCCTGGACTTTCTAGATCAAGGAGATATGTGTGTTGGAGCATCGGATGCCAGAGATGAGTACTCTGTCTTTCTCTCCACATCTGACACTGCAATGGAATTGATCCCTATTCAGGAGGCTGTTGCTGGAGTACCTCCAACTTCTTACCAGGTTCTGTTTCATCTCCTCTGCTTCCTTAAGGAGCTCCATGACCGAGGATTCCTCACACCCCTTCCCTGCCATGATCTGCCTCATGATCTGAAGACTAGAAGAAGGAGAGGCATCATAAAACATACATACCTCCTTAAGGGTAATACTGATGTTCTGCAACCAGTCAGAAAGTACTCTACCATGAAAGTTAGATGGGGACTGAAATCTCAGGAGTTATGGAAGCCCTTCTGGTAATAGAAGATCTCTATAACTAAGATGTTTCCATTTCTAATTGACATTTGCCTATCTATGTGCTCTAGAATGAATTCTGTGCTCTTTAATGCTTAAAACTTAGGTCTCCAAAAGCCAGGGAGAGTCCTTTCCACCCCCTCGGAAGAATGTTGCAGTGTGTGACTTTTGGGAGAAGAAGGGGTAATTCTACCCCCTCTTTAAGAAGAGGTTGAAGAACCTGCTGTCTTCTAGGATAAATCCCAGAGTTATTTCCTAACCCATCTCTGTCCTCTGTCCACTTTCTCCCACCTCCATGCTTATTCATATAAGAACATTTGAGTCTATTGGGGAAGTCACTGATATCCTTTCGCAGCCCCAGAGAATGCAAGCCATTCAACTAGAACAAAATCTGAATCAAAATCAAGTCTTTGTGAGAGAGAATATTCCTTAAAGGCATAAATTATTTTATGTTTGTGTTCTTGTACTTTTTTCTCCCCAGTTCTAAGGAGAGAACACAATTTTAAGCCTTTGTGTTTCTTGCTCTGAGAGAAGTCTGTGTTGCTGAGTTGTAAGCAGCTGGTGCTTGACCACAACTTTCTGCCTGGGTTTTGTTCTCCAAAAATATGAGTCCTTTAAGATGCTTATGATAAGGATGTAGAATAAAGGTAGACTCACTGAGGTGAGATGTTCTGAGACTAGAAAGGAAACAGTGTTTGTGGGTCTCAAGTACAGTGAGTGCTCTGGTAAAGGGTTAAGACTTCAGCTGCCTAGTATATTTAGAGAGGCCGTGCCTTAATTCAGAGGGCTCCTAGGCTTAGAAAATACTGCCATTCCACTGCTTGGCATAGAAAAAGCAGAGTTATTTATTCTAAAGTGATCATGCACAAGAAAGCATCTGTGTGACCATGGTAAACTAATGCTATTAAAGGCCTTTCACTATTTCTTGGATGGGCAGCCTGGGGAGGAAGAGTTATAACTTGCCCCATGAAATAAGGGCTGACTCATGTTTAATTTACTAAAAGAAAATAAAGGATTTGTTGTCACCCTGACTTGGTAGTTACAAATTCTTTGCCTACTACAGCTGAATTTCCAAACCTTTTAGTAATTGATAAAACAAAATTTGTAAGTAATTATTCCCAGTCCTATGGAGATTAAGTTCTCTAGCCTTTTTACCTCTAGGAGTCCAGAATAAGAGCCCATACCTCCTTTGTTTTTCCTCCAAGTTAGACATTAACTTCTGGAATAAGAGGTTGTTTTTATCTTCTAGAGGTTTGAGCATCTCTAGCAGTTCCTGCTTCCTTAGCATTAAGTCCTCATTTAATTCCTTCAAGTAGTTGTCATCTATTTTAGAACTTCTGTGGGAAGAGGCACAATAATATCTGCCTTTAGCCTGGGTTGAGAGAGAGAGAGAGAAAGAGAGACCCTCTTTTCTATTTAGCATCTTCCGTCAAAGACTCACCTTATTTTTGAGGGCAGGTAAGATCCTGGAGAGTTTGCACCACTTGTCATCTTGAAGGGTAACTTCTAAGAATAAAGAGGCCTTCCTGAAAATATGTGCCTTTTTTCCTATCCAGTTAAGTCATCATTTTTGTGCTGCTGTTCTTGAAACTCCTGCTGCAGTGGACTGATCTTAGCTACAGCGAGGTCACAATGGCCCTAATACCACATAATCAACAAGTCTTTAAAGTAATTTCAACATCAATGGCAATTTGTTGACTGGAAATACTAACTACATCTGATCAGTTCTTGCCTTAGATCTAGCCAAATGACAAAGTTTTATTCTGAAGTCTTTGAATGAATGGGATGGAATCACATCATATCTACATTATGGAATTCCTTTTGTGTTAGAAAATGTTGGACTGTCAAAAACAACTCATCAACACCTTCTTTCATGGCAACAAACCTCTGTGAAATGCCACTATCTGTAAAGCACAGTGACAGATTCTGCAAGTAAAGAAAAGATAAAGACACAGCATCTACCTTTTGGGGGCCTCAGGAGGAAGAAGGAATACTTCTAAGAGACTTTTTTAAAAAAAAGAGGTCAAACTGGCAAATACAAGGTATGGATGTAATAGAATAATATAATATATGAGCCACTGTCATTATTTTTCAGTCTCTAAAACTTGATATTACATAATGGCAGGTAAAAGAATACTGGACATGTAGCAAGAGGATTTAATTTGTGAAAGATTCATATCATCAGTATGTCCTTCCATAACCACACGCTTTCCTGAAAGATTGTATAATAATTCTAGCCCCCCTTCAGGATTTTCTGGTTCTGCTTCTATTTTCCTCTTTATTATAATCACATTTCTTTTGGACCTTAAGATATCTTGTCTTCATCTATGTCACTTATTGGAAGATAATCCAGTTATACATTTGTGTTTTTCATGCCCTTTAAACACAGTTTTAGAGCAGAATTTTTAGTGAAGGTCTCAAAGTGAGTTAAGTCATGTCAATGTCAAGTATTAACTGAACACTTCCAGCCATTTTCTAGGGGTATTCTCCAAAGTAACTTAAACCTTTTGTCTTGTGGGAAACATTAAAGGGAGAGTATTGTAATGGAAATAACACAAGATTTAGTTTATCAGACTTTGGTTTGGATCTCAGCTTCACTGTGCGTAGTGGGCTGCTTGTGAGCAAGTTACTAAATTTTCTGAGTCTTAGTTTCTGCTTTTGTAAAATTGAGAATGGTAATATTGACCTGAGAGGTTCGTTGGGAGTATGAAATGTAATATTATATACAGAGCTTGGTTCATGTTAGGTGTTTCCATTTTAGTGAGTTTGTGTTTATTTGGTTTGGGTTTAGGATTGCTTAATGCCTCAATTAAGTGGTCAGATACAGAAAGGGTGATTTATATAAGGCTAATGAAACTTAAACTTTAGAGCCCTTTATTTTCACAGACCTCTTCCAAAGGCCCTGAACCTCATTTTGTATTCATAATTTTGTATTCTCTTTTGGAAAGACAGATCTCTCCAAATTATGTGTTTTAGGGGCCCACAAAACAAAGATCTGCTTCTGGTTAGATAGGATACATAGCTCTCCTAAGTATCCTGTACATCAAAACTTCTTTGGTAGTCTCTACACATACTTCTCTTTTTTTTTGAGACAGAGTATTGCTCTGTTAGTGCACTGGCACAGTCTCAGCTCACTTCTACCTCCACCTACCGAGTTCAAGCAATTCTTGTGCCTCAGCCTCCCAAGTAGCTGGGATTACAGGTGTGCACCATCACACCCAGCTAATAATAATGTATTTTTAATAGAAATGGGGTTTCACCTTTTTAGCCAGGCTGGTCTTGAACTCCTGACCTCAAATGATCCACCTACTTCGGCCTCCCAAAATGCCTGGATTATAGGTGTGAGCCACCATGCCTGGCCTACAAATACCTTTACAACATATATATGTCACTTGTAAGTTTTGTATGATACGTGGTGTAATATGATGTTAAATTAGGACAGCCATATCAAATCATACATAATTCACATTGGTTGCCCTGGGAATTTCCATGAAAAGTTTGGATTGAATGAGGGTGAGAAAACTCCTCGCAGTTAAAAAAAAGAAACTGGCTGGATGAATTATCATTAGTAGCATTAGTAGCATCTTTGACTGCATATGTGACAGGTGGCAGCAAATAGTAGAGGACAAAAATGGCATTGATCGCTAAAGTATTGCCTCTAAATTTCATGTTGTGACACTTGGTTGGCAGAACTATGATAGAATTTTGAAACATTTAATGGGCAGGTAGCATCCCAACTTACCTTCATTTCTGTTCTTGATTATGAATGATTATGAATGATTCAAAGAGGAAGAGCACTTTTTTTTTTTCTGAGACAGAGTTTTGTTCTTGTTGCCCAGGCTGGAGGGCAATGGTACGATCTCGGCTCACTGCAACCTCCGCCTCCCAGTTTCAAGTGATTCTCCTGCCTCAGCCTCCCAAGTAGCTGGGATTTCAGGCATGAGCCCCTATGCCAGACCAACACTTGCTATTTTGATGTGCTGTTTTCTATAGCCAATCAGCAGCTTTTGTTTCCTGACATTCCAAAGCCCGTTTGTTAACTTGCAATATTAATTCCTAGGAGAATATTTGCCTTGTAATAATGTGTATAGAGTTTGTAGTGAATAGCTTAGAAACCAATGAACAGTATTAGGGG
The DNA here is from genome assembly GCF_049350105.2 of Macaca mulatta. Classification (NCBI taxonomy): domain Eukaryota; kingdom Metazoa; phylum Chordata; class Mammalia; order Primates; family Cercopithecidae; genus Macaca; species Macaca mulatta. The sequence goes on along the minus strand of NC_133412.1, from coordinate 139,590,295 downwards.
ATAATTGATGCATGATAATGATCCCCTGGAACAGGGGGAAGGGCACATTAAGATGTAGATGACCATTAGAAGTGGGAGGAAGGGAAATTGAATACAAATTTTTTCTGATGTAGAAAGTTAGGTCGTCTCTTGATTGAGGAGGTATAGCAGGAAACCTCAGAAGAGTAATGACATGAGATTTGGAAGAGCACCTGAGCACTGGAAAAGGAAGCCAACCAGGTAGGAATAAAAGGATTGCCAAGTAGTGCAAAGGGTCAAGGTGAATTTGGAAATTGCAGATTTGGCATGGCATGAATCAGCAGTTACACAATTTTCTCCAGCAGTACTTGGCAAACTAGAAGCAACAGTAGAGAGAACCAGATGGTTGTTTGATTCTGAGCTGGGGCTTGGCAGAATAGATAAGCAGAAGTTCAAGGGAGCACTGAGAGTGCTGGTGAGAGTATCCATCAAAAGGTTGATCATAGTGTTCAAGCTGAGCAGGGAAGAAGAGGGTGGCTAAGAGAGGGAAAAACAGACCAGGGTCTGATATTGTGGCCTGTGGGGGTGAAAGAACAAAGGTTATGGTCAAATAACATAGTTCCTATGAAATAACTCATGGAAACTCATCACTGTTTAGGTAAATTATAGGAACACTTCATAATTTTTTTCTGCAGTAAATTTTCTATCTGTTGCTTCCCGTCACAGCATAATATTCACTGAAATTCATGTGGTCTCTTAAAATAGGCCTTATAACAAACTAGTCACAATGACCTCATCCAACATTATAGCATTTGACTTTCGTATCTGTTGAGAAAACGTGTGGTTGCTCTACAATTAGAGAACTTGGAGCAATACCATTTTAGTGTTAGTTTTGCCAGTGGAAAATCAGATTAGTCTAATTAAGCCAGGTCTCCAAGAGTAGAGGCAATTATTTTCATATTAAACAAAATACAACGAAAAAGGAGATGCTTTCCTATCCTCAGCTTTGTTTGTGGCAACAAAATTACAGAATTCCTCAGGGAGAAAACATGAGGACCTTCTGGTCCTGTCTGACCCAGAGCCAGTTCAACCTTTTGGGGAATTATAAGAATTTCATTAAAATAAGGAGAGAAGGACTGGCAAAATCCTAACAGCAAGCCTTGTTGGCTCTTAAAGATCTCCCACATCTTTCTGTGCTGTTTGTTAGGAATACCTTGTTGGCTCCTTCTCTTTAACTCTTGCTATAGCTATCTCAAGTCAGGCTATGCCTACATTTAGATTAAATCCAGGGAGTTGAGAAGATTGAGATAAATGTTTGGACACTTTAATTTTCTGTAATATTATTGAAGTCTTTTTGAAAGTAATTCATTCTCTCAATGTGTTCAGATACATTGCACAGTGGTCTTCAAACAGGTTTGTGAACTTTCCTCAAGACTTTTTGAGAAATGTGGAAGCAAGAATAGTTTTTAGAAAAGCTTTTCTGAGATCCTCAATTTCCACAAATATTCTTTACTAAAGTGAATCTGCCTGAGAATGTCCCTTGGCCTCTTTTCCCACCTCCCATTTTCCAATCACGCTTCATCCACTTGTTAAAAGAATGGAATACCTTTCAACCATCTGGAATCTTACTTGGGGTTAGTTTAATGCCCTAGAGGCTTTTACACATCCCTTTTACACATCTAGAGCATTAAACTAATCATATTTCAAAATGTTGATGCTGGGGTTAGAGACAGTAAATGGCTATTAATGACTGGATTACAAATTCTTTTGCAGGTTAGGTGATTTCCAATTCTTTGCTATTAACAAAATTGAAGGAAGACCTAATAAAATTGTCAGCTTCAACTTAATAAAATTAAATTTTGATGATAAATTATCTATGATTCTGGGTTTATAATTCAGAAGAAGTTCAAAGATTTGAGTAACATTGCTATAACAAAACACTTTCCTTTCCCATCTCCTTATTTGTGTAAACACTCAGTATTATATGTAAAGAAAAGCATATGAACAAAATTGATGCTTAAGCTTGTCTTATTCTAGTAATCAATAATATTCACCAGTGAATATGTGAACTAACCAGGGGACAAACCAGCCTATCCATCAAATTAATAGAAGCACTTTCCAAAAATTATTATAATTAAAAATTAGCTATGAAATATATATAATATGTATGTTTTGGTTAATTGTATACTAATAACAATTATAATGCTGACTTAGTTCTGAAGAAATGTTAATACAGTCTTAATGTCACAAGAACTAAAACAACAAAATTTCAATGTACATATTTTGCAGAGAAGCATGATGGGATGTTAAAAAAGACTTTAAAGCATAAGATACATTGCATTAGAATAAATTTCTGTGGGGAAAGTGTAATGGAAACATAAGTTCAAGGAGAAAATGTAAACTTTGTAGAATAGTTTTTCATATATTTACATTTCATTGAGTATGAGTATTTAAGACTCATTGGATACATTTTAAGGTGATAGATAAGACTTATTTGAAAATATCAATATTACAATAAACCAGAAATTACATGTTTTGCAACTGTATAAAATTAGAATAAAAAAATTGAGATGGCAACTTGAATGTGACACCGTACTTAGTTTTTCAAAATTATTTTATAACACACAAGCAAAAAAAATCTGAAGACCACTGCTCTGGGACAGAGGTTTTGTCTCTGATGGGATTTAAGAATCATGTGGGAAGCCTGGAAAAGCTGCATCTCTTCTGGGTTATCCCCTAGAGATTCCTACTCTGTAGCTATGGAGAATGTGAGGTTTTAACAAGCACTCCCTAATCCCTGGTGGTTCTGATGCAGGATCTGTGGAGCTATGATTGAGAATTACTGCTTCAAGGTTTCTTCTCTGATCACAGTGTATCAGCAAACAACTGCTTACTTGAAATTTTTTTTTTTTTTTTTTTTGAGTGGGAGTGGGGGCATCTGTAGAACTTACCTCCTCTGAGTCACATTTTGTGTCACACCTTCACCTTTCATTTGGGATACCCTGAGTAAGTTTTATGAAATCATTCCTGCATTTGTAAAGAAAATTATTTAAGATGTCTTTCCATGACCAGCTCTCGCCAGCTGCCACTACTGTCCACATACCATACATTTCTTTCAGAATTAGATACTAAAGAAAATGTTGCTTCTTTGGGAAAATATTGGCATGTGTTTTTCCTTAGGGACAAATCAGTAAACTGGTTTTGTTTTTATTTTCTTTTGGTATGCAGGGGATCTCAGAGCAACTTTGTGACCAGACATGTGAGTCCCAACCCGTTTATGACTTTCTAATCTAATTAATATTTTTCTTGCGCCTGATTTTTTAATTAGTTTTTTCTTATTTTCATAAATCTCCTAAATCCTTTGTAGAGAAGTATAAATAAGTAAACAAATGAGCAAAAATAATTCTCTGTATATATTTTTAAGACGTATGGAATACAATAGATTGGAACGAAAAATATATTCTACTTTATGTGTGTGTGTGTGTGTATGTAAAGAAAGTTTGCTTCTGGAAGTAGAGTAGAGTAGATTTTTGAGATTTACTATTATATTTTGGGTGCAGTCAGCTAATAAGGTATATTGGGGTTTTAGGTACACATCTGGGTAAGGGGATGTGGGACAGACTAGACAGGCTTGGGGAATAGCTGGATGCCCAGGCTTCAGTTCCATCAGGGAAGAGTAGCACATAGCAAATAAGAAAAGGAAGTAGAATCTATTAATGTGGAGCAATCCAAGTCAATAGGGCTTCCTAGCCCACAGAATTCCTTTTAAAGGAGGTCCAGATCCCATAGGCTGTTGGCCATGAAGTTGCCAATATTCCTTCAAATATTCCTTAAATCTTTTAAGAGCCTTTCAAATTAATATTTGGTAGAGAGTAGAAGCTGAATCGTTGACTTGTCCTACATTTTTTGAATCCTATTACGTGTTCTAGACCTGCGTAGCCCCAAGATTACAAAGTCAAATGAGACAAACAAGACATAATTCTTGCTCTTAGGACTTTTTAGGCTTAGATCAGAATCCTGTGAGGGCTACTAGTCTCCTTTTGTAAATTAGAAAAAGATATCCCCTCTAGGCAAATCCCCTCTAAGCAAAATTAGGCAATGATTTCCCCTCTAAGGCTCCTCCTGAGGGAGCTTAGAGGAGGTATCTTCCTTACTTGATGAAGGAAGCCCCCACTTCCTTCTTAGTGAGAGTGTTCTTATCAGGTAACCACTAGCACAGCCACATGCCTGCTAGATGTCTTTAATGAGAGAAGCTGGCGAAGTGGGAGTGCTAAGTGCAAGCACTGAGCCCATTGCAACAGGGACTGTGCAGTGCTAGAGGAGGGCAGAGGCCTTGTCTACAGTGGGATGTGGGGATGGGGAATCAGCTCCAACTGAAAATGTAGAGATGTAATACTGACAGCTCCTGATGATTTTCAAGAGAAGCTGGAAATGTGAATTTTTTGTGACTTTTGACTTTTAAATATTGTGTAGAGTAAATACATGCTTGGAGGCTGCACCTGGCCTTCAGGCTGTCATTTTGGATACTCAAGTCAAGGTAAATCTATCAGTGTTTTTCTGTGCTAAGTTTTTATTTTTTTGCAATGAAATAATTATTTTTAAAGAAGGCATTTAAATCCAGATAATTCAAGGAGTGTTTTGCTTAAATTATATGAAATGCCAATTTGATCTTATTACCTAATTTGATAGATTTAGATTCAGTATGTCAGAGAGTAAATGACAGAAGTAACACTTTTAAAATAAAATGAGAAATAAAACCCAAAAGAACAAATATTCTTGACAACTATGATTAGGCATTATAGGGGACATAGAAAAGTACTAAATAGATAAAATATAAAATTTGTAAAGGGCTGGGTTATATAATACATCTCAAATTAGATAATCTAGTCATATTCTACAGCCAAAATAAAAAGTAGTCTCCATAGTCTAAACTGAGCAAAAATTCTCTAGTTCTGCATTAGCTATTCATACAGGCTCATGTGCCACCTCTACTGAAATGATTGAACAACCTAAAGTATGCCACTGGTATAATTTTCTTAATTTAACAATAACCATCTATAATATTAGGCACTACAAAATAAAAATGACCAAATTTTGTACCCTTGCCCCATATGTTGCTTCAATAATGACATTTGTCATATTAGGCCTTTTTTCTGTATAGCAGCATTTTTCCATTTTTTATTTGCAAATAAAAAAGATATATAAGTAAATGATAATTAGGAAAATATAAAGAAGCAGAGTCTGAACAGGTACTGTATATTTTTTAAAGGCTGTGTAAGCCCTAGGTGACAACTCTGAGAATCTTCTGGCTTTATAAGCTGGTCTTTTTCCATGTAAAAAAATTTTTATTCTGAGACTTTTTTAATATACCAAATCAGACTCCCTTTCCAATTTCAGTTTGGATGCACTGTGGCAAACTTTCTGAATGTTATAAAATGAGATATCAAATGAAATACTATTTATGAGCCACAAAATCATTTTAAATAAATGAAATTTTATTACTGAGTACACATGTATTATAAACTGGTCTACAACCCAAGCAGCATTTACTAAAAATTAAATGAAGGCCATTACATTTAGTAATATATCATGACAATAAATTCCTGAATTAATATACTAACTCTAAATTTTTAAATTAAATCAGGACTAGTTACTCCTTTGTCCAAATAGTCAAAAAGCTTGATCTAAGGTGTTCATATTAATTAAAATTTTTTGGAAGTTAAATTATGATATTGATTGACATTTTAAAATATAACCGTTCCAATTTCATAAAGAAGTTTTAAAAGGTTAAATGTCTTAATGACTATGCTGGGACTTCCTTTATAAATCCACTCTTGGGCGTGTGATTGATTATGACATGCCCAAGAGAGAGGTAGATACATTCTTTTGTCTTGCCCATTGAATAGACTCATAATTAACAAATTGGATTGGAGTTGGTAGTTGCAAGTATCAACATTTTTCAGCTTGAAACTTTTTTTACATGTAGCCGACACTGTTATTTGCCTACATCAATGTTACTTCCTCTTTTGTCCATATGTCCAGTCCCAGGGTTAAAATCACAATTGATCTGAACCAACTGTGGCAATTCACATCCTCTTTGCCAGTGACGGGTCTGACAGTGGACATGGGATTCAGTCGTGGCTAGTGAAACATGAGGAGAAGCTTTTTGGGGTTTCTGGGAAAATTTTTTCATTCTCTTTAATAAAAGGAGGAAAACAATGACAAGTAAAAAGTATATTTTCTCTACAATTTCTTTTCTACTTTGGATATGGTCCTAAAAGGAGAGGAAGCTTGGAGCTACTCTAGCTGATTTGTAACAATAAGGTAGAAGGTCAATATAATTATGAAGAAACTGACCCAATACCCTGAGATGGTGGAACTGCTGAAACAACCTTTGAACCACTAATTCCAGACTTCTTTTACACGGAAAAAAAAATACATTCCTTTATTGTTTAAGCCACTGGTAGCTAGATTGTTTGTTACTTGCAGCTGAATGTATTTTTCCTGGAATACCATATAAATGCAGGTCCAGTATTGTGCCAGAGCCAGCTTACACTGGCTTGTGAGATGATTGTGCCTATCTATTTCCATTTCCACATTCAGTGACTTTAAATCATCTGTGGTGAATAGTCACACTCTGGAACTAAGCCAAAGATACATATCCAAGCTGTTTTCATCAGAGAGCTTGTTGTTAAAAACATTTATCAGCATCACACCACTAGGTGACTTACATTAACTTCTACAGATAATGTCGTAGCAACTACTATGCTAGCTATCATCTTTTAAAGTGCATTTTTAATGGTAAATGGGTAATAAGTTATATCAAGACATTTTTAATTTGTGGAATTTTAGAACCAGAGGACACTTTAGTAAATTTAAAAACCAAAATTAAATACTGGGTGATTTTAAAACTAATCTAACATTATATAACTAGTTAATAGCAGAGTTGAGTCTAGAATTTGACTCTTTATTCCCATTTTGGTGATTTTTCCAGTATACCATATAGTTATTATATTATTTATACAATAATAATAATTCTTTGAGTGCCAACATCTATCTTCAAATCAAAGTAGTAAGTTAGCGAGATACTAAATTTCCGTATAAATAGACTAGCCTAGTTTTGATGATGTATATAACATTTAATTATATATTGTAAGTTTTGGTCTATTCAGCAAAGATACAGACCTTGAAGAAGGCTGACATATGGAAACTTAGCATGAGATTACAAACTGCCAAGAACCTTCAATTATCATTACTCACAGTACATCCCAATAAGTAACTGGATGATTAGAATTGAGTTTGGATTCCCCAAGTACACCAGAGATACTCGCACAGAGGGGAAACTGATGCCCACATCAATTTTCCAAAGACTAAAGGACTGTCAGTTGAAGTCTGAGCTCCTCTGCTGAAGTGAAGATAGACAATCTTGAAAGATAGAAACTGCATTGTGAGATGAAATGAATTTTTAAAGGATCTAGACTAGACTCTTAGGACAATGTGAGGCAAGATTCTAACAACTTTGGTTTGAAATAGCTAACCATATTTGCCAACAATGATCAGATATTAGAGACACTCAATACAAGTTAGAGTTCTTGTGGGAGTTTCACAATGATAGTGAGAATAAAAATTGGTTAATTTCTAGAACACAATCAGACAATGTATTGCATATCAGGAACCTTAAAAATAAAGATTTTGTAAAATTTTGTTGTGTGGATTGTGGGATGATTTGTATAAGGGAGTTCATTATATTAGTCTCTGTTTTGGAGAACAGTTAAATCTTTCACAAAATTTAAAGAAATATTGATAATATTTGGCTCAGGAATTCTAAGTTTTTTGTGATTCATTTTAACAAAAGAGTATAGATGAAAAGATTAGTGAACATTATAGAGTGGTGAAAATTAGAAACAATTTAAATTTCTAACAACAGGGAGATGGATGAATAAATTATGATATATCCATACAATGAAAAGCAGTAGAGTCATTAAAATAATATTCAGAAGGATACTTAATAAAAAGAGAAAATACTCAAAGTACGTCAAGTAAACAATACAGAACAGTATAGTCTGTATGTGTGTATATATGTGCATGTTTAGTAGATAAAGAAAATGCATTAAAATCAAAATGTTCTTCATGATTATATTATTCCTCTATTTCTGAGTTTTCCAAGTTTTTTATAATGAGCATATATAAGCTTTTTAAGTTAAAAATAACTTTTCTTATTTTAAAGTCAATACATGCTAATTTTAAAAGTAGAAAGTACAGGAAAAAAAGAAGAACGTATTTAAACACCTATATTTCAAAAAATATATAAAATTAAAACACAGGAGCAAAAATCCTTCAAGTCACTTGGAGGTAATTCTGACAATAAAGGGCATCTGTCTCCATCAGCACTGAAGTCTAGAAAGGAAAACCATGCTCCTAAAGTACATACTCTCTGAATCAAGAACAAAGTGGACTGAATAACAATGATGTCAAGGATGAGAAGAGAGATTCATTGACTGGATATTGGTTAGAGTTAAGGCGTTGAGAAATGAGAGTGAATGTTTTCAGGAGCAGCTGCCATCTGTGTGAAGCCTACTGAGAGAGACAGTAATGGGAAAAGGACTTAAACAATTCTTGCTGTGTACAGAATGTACTATTCTCTTTGGAGTTGTCAAGAAACAAAGTCAAAATATAAAAGTGAGAACAGGGTTGTACTAATAAATACTCTATGACTCCTCAGATTTGTGTCTTTGAGTATGAGAGTGTACTGAGAGTGAGTTAAGTGAAGCTCAACCCAATTTACTTGAGTTATACCATGATCCCCAAACTTAATACCTTGGTTGTCCCATATTTGTAGTTACGTGGCTCTAGAAATCTGACCAACTTTCTCACATGATCTGAAAAGCCCTAGTTAGAGCAGTGGTTGTCAACTTTTTTTTCCCTTTAGCAACATGTAGGACAGATGACACTGTCATATTGAATACATACCTATGGTACACTGAGGGTTCTGAGGGTTGAGACTTATCTCTAACTCCAGTGCTTTCTCTCCAAATTAAGAAAGCGAGTCTAAGAGTGTAGTGTTATCACAAAGAAACCCTTGACTATACTTCGATCTAGAAAAAACTTTGACTTAGAAAAAACTATTTTAAAATTTATATGAAACCAAGAAAGAGCACATATAGCCAAGACAATGATAAACAAAAAGAACAAAGCTGGAGGCATCGCACTACCCGACTTCAAACTATACTACAAAGGTAGACCACATACCTGCAGCCATCAGATCTTCAACAAACCTGCTTGCTTTGAAGGGCAGATGGGGTCCTGGGTCAAAACTGAGTGAGTGTTCCAAGGTGAGTGGAATGATTTCCAAGGTGAGTGGAATTCCAAGGTGGGTGGAATGATTTGGGAAAGATGCTAATGCTTCTTTGTATTTGTAGTACCTAGTAGAGTTCTTGGCATTTGCAGATAATTAAATTTGTTTGTTAAAAGCATGTGCGATTATCTGAGGATATTAGGAGTGAGAATGCAAGCCAGGTGTTTTGCATGTTTTGCATGTTAAAGCAGTTTCTGGGGTTTATAATATGGTTTGATTATCCTGGCTGAATGAAAATGTAAGAGAAAATGTGATTCAGAATATAAATTACTCAGTTCTTTCTTATCCCTGGTGGCAAGGCATATCCCCCAAGTTTGCTGATTTGGAAAATCCTTAATTTTGCAAGCACTGAATTCCCTTGCTTGCTATTTATCAGCATTCTGCAGACAACTCTTGTTCCTTCTCTATCCTTAGCCCCTTTTTTGTTTTTCTTGTTAAAAGATCTATTTAAAATATCAGTTCAGTAGCCCAACTATTTCAAAATCTCATTTCGTCTCATTTGTCATTTATTACTGGGCCTATTTTCTCTTTGGTGTTTCTTATCCCCCAGATATATTTGAGGAAACTCTTTTAAATCCCTGGGACTATTGCATCACTGGTTCCTTTTACTGAAAAAAAATCAGACTCAAACTTTAATCACTATATATTACCCCCACTTTTCAATTTCAAGTATTTTTTTTTTCTTATAAATCTGGAACTTTGAAAAATCCCTAGTGAGTCCAGGCTGAATAAAACACACGGTTTGAGAAATTTATCAGATGAATTATAACGTATTACTATTTACCTCTAGGTTATTTGAGGATAGTCTGGTCTTTTTTTAATCTAACAATTTTCCATACCTTCTATTATTAGGGTACATAAAGATGCAGGTTGTTTTGTAGATATTTCATATTTCCCCTAATTTTGATTTGCTTTTGGTTTCTTAATTTTTAAAAATAGGCTTATCTGGAACCCAGTTTTAATAAATCCTACCTTCTAAACATGTCTCTTGCTAGTGTTCAATTTCAAGGGCCATTCTCCTTTTGCTTTTCAATATTCATTAGGTGCTATTAAATAGCAGACCTAAAAAAAGAAAAGTAAGCATTTGCCTTCAGAAGAATAGTAGAAAGGACATTAGGTTCAGAGTCAGGAGTCCACTCTTAAGCTTTCTGCCTCACACTTTATTTTTTTGGATTCAGGCTTTGCCTATCCCTCTTTCCCCATCTAGAATCAATCATCTCTCTTCTCTTATTATCTAATACTGAGAAAAAATGCATAGGAAATTTTGCAAAGCACTATGAATGCCTGTGAAAAAGGGCATTATGTAAATGTCCAGTATTATTATGCTGGAATTTTGCCATTACTCTGTATGCAAAAGGATAAGATTTAGAATAATATTAGCTCCTTTCAACCTCCAGTCCAAGGATGTTCAGTTACCAAATACTAGGAGAATTATATTTTAATTCTTATTTGGTAGGCCACAGCAAAGCTCCAAGACACACTAGATTTATGCTATGATTTTTTAATGATGATTAGTGTCATTATTATGTTTACCCTCTTGGGAGAGGCATGGCAATGGAGGGAATTGAGGGCAGGATGTTCTGTTTTTGCTTATTTTGCTTTGGTAAGGGAAAAGGCAATGCAAGAAAGGGTCCTGACTGAGGTCTAAATGGTCCAAATAGCTCAGTTTCTATGTGAAAGGGGGGAAAAAGATGGCAAAGATGTCGCATAATACAAATGAAATTTGTATAAATACTGACACTATTGTGAAGCCCCAAAATTTGATACAGGTCTCAGTTAATTTAGAAAGTTTATTTTGTCAAAGTTGAGGACACGTGCTCGTGACACAGCCTCAGGAGGTCCTGACTACGTGTGCCCAAGGTGATCAGAGCACAGTTTGGTTTATACATTTTAGGGAGACATGAGATGTCAATCAACATATATAAAATAAACATTGGTTCGATCTGGAAAGGCAGGATAACTTGAAGCAGGCAGGTGGCTTCTGGGTCATAAGTAGAAAAGAGATAAATTGTTGTATTCTTTGGAGTTTCTATTAGCCTCTCCAAAGGAGGCAATCAGATATGCATTTATCTCAGTGAGCAGAGGGGTGACTTTGAATAGAATGGGAGGCAGGATTGCTCTAAGCAGTCCCAGCTTGACTTTTCCCTTTAGCTTAGTGATTTTGGGGGCCCAAGATATTTTCCTTTCAAATTTCTCTCCCCTGCTTTTTGTAAAATCTTTTGGAGAAAGCATTTTAGGAGCAAATGAGCCCCTGGTCCCACGTTTTGTCTGATCTCTCATGGCTAGGATGATTTGTTCCTAGACAGGTAAGTCCCAAGTTACTAGGACAGATTTGTTAGAAGGTTGTAAACTCTCATGTCCTATGAAGAGAAAATAGGGGGAGGAAGGGAGATAAACAACAACCACAAAAAGAACAATTCTGGAAAATCTATATAGGCCACATTACTCTGAAGTCCAAACACTGGCAGGCAGGCATGAAAGTGGTTTATGGATGTAAATAGATTGCTGTTTTTTTCTTCTGAAGAGGGAAAACAATTGAAAACATTATTTTGAAAGCTTGTAGCCAAGAAAAATTAGAATTCGGTCCAAACTGTAGAAAATAATAAAATTGAGAAACATTAGGCAAGACTAGAATCTAAGAAGTGTATCTTGGTTTTGAAACATAAATTTTCTCTCTCCAGTTTCCCATTTTTACTAATGACAAAACATGATAAGACTGGTATGCTTTATTTTACTTGGCCTAATTCTTTGCATACAGTACAGCAAGAATAAATATTTTTTACTTAGTCTTTTGAATTGGCTTTGAGGGAACTCTGTTCCATAGAAGGAATCTCAGATAAGACTTTTTTAAAGCTGAGACCAGCCATGGATTTGTGCCATCAAATACCTATGAGTTGGGTGATCCTTTCCTCTTGAGGTCCCAAGATAAACTTGGAGCTCCTGGGCCTGCCAGAAAGTGACATTATTTACTTACCACGGGTCAGGAACCCTGTACAGGGAAGTTATGAGGCCAGTTTCCCCAAGGGGCTTTACTGGCTCCATAAGTCAAGTTTGATTCCTTAAAGGAAAGCACACCGTTCCAGTCAAAACCTCGGTAAAATAACCAGTTTCTCCAATTGTGTCCTGTTGCAAAATGAAAACAGATTCTTTTTGCACTTATGCAAATAACTGTATTGCGTAAGTTAAGAATACTCACAAATAGTTTCCAAATTCTGGAGAAATCAAGTAGAGAGAAAAAAATATGCTTCAAATTTTGTTCATGTGAGTATACATGTTAAAAGCTGTCAATAGCTCAAAAGAAGATTCCTTGACTCTGAAAAAAGAAAAGATCAGCAATGTTTAAAGCAAAAAGTCAAAAATAACCTTAATTTTTAAAAAAGTAATCTGAGTTTTTTCCTAAGCAAACAGAACTTAAATAATAATATGACAACTTGATCATATAAAAGATTTTTTTAATAAATCCTCTTATTGTGACTTACACAGACCATTCTTGATATTCTTGGACATTCTGGTTTGTCCTGAACATCCTTCTTTCTTAAACAACCAGTCATTTTACTCTAGGACTAAATTTACAATACAAGATTCTTTCTCATGAAATTATTTCCCTTTAAGCTTTCTTACCAAAAAAGAACTCTTTATTTTTATAACTTTCTTTAGTAATCTCTTTTTCTTCTTGGTTCCTTTTACCTTGTTTTATACATGACCTTCAAGCTTTAAATTAGACAAAAATTGTTCACCATTTTTTAAAAGGATACACTTTTTAAATGTTTTCCTACAAATGTATTTTTGTTGGAAAATATCCAAATAATGAAATATCTATTATTTAATTTAATATAACCTTAGTTTCTAAGTTACGATGAGTTTACAAGTATTTATCCTATTACATTTACCTAATTATTTATTTTAATAGTTTAGATTATTTATAAAAACTGTAATTGTCATTATTTAAAGTTACGGAGCTGCCATTTTAAAATTATAACTGAGACAGTGAAAAAGATTTGACCTAACTGACTCCATCTTGCTTCTATCCTCCAAGCTATCCTTGTTCATTCCTGGGCATAGGCCAAACTAACTTTGGGAGGAACTTAGTTTATAGTTTAGCTTTGAAACAAAGATGATAACCGTCCTTTCCCAAAACAGACCTTACTGCCTATGGACTAGACCACCTAAAGCCACAAGATGAGAAGTTATGGTAATCTCACTAAATTCAAGATGTAACTATTTTTACTAAACCAATATCAATGTCTTGTTTATTAAAGATTACACAAGCAAAGATTATTCTGTCTTGGGCTGGATTTATAGTTTTGTAACCCCTATGCCAAATTTTTACAATTTATAGTATTTGGCAGGGATAAGTATGAAATTGTTTGATTAATAATTGTGAACAAAAATGTATGCTGGCAATTCTTAAGACATTTCTAATATTATTTTACCAATAATTTTATAGCTAACTTATTTATTAAAGATTTTACTTAAGTTATATAAACTTGAAAACCCATTTGGCTAGTCTTTTGTTTTTTTCCTGATAAGGCATTTGATTCAAGCACTTTTATTTTCTCAAGCCAATTAATTAGAGCTCTTTTATTTATTTTTGGTAGTGAAATATTGTGTACACAATACATAGACATGGTAGGCATGCCAATATAAGTATATCTTAGAGATTTAGAAAACTCTTTTTTCTCTTATCTTAGACTTTCAGATCTTGATAACCTGTTTCACAACTCTAAGCAGTTGTCAGCTAAATAGCCTTAAATTTTCATATTAAAGGAAACAACTCAGAAGAAAATCAAATAGCAAAATTTACATCATAAAGTACATAGAGAAAAAGTCTAGTGGTGCTAGAGGGAGATTAAAGATGGACGCTAAATCAAACATAAAATTGTGAAAATCGATCATAGCATTGTATAAGAACACCAATTTTATTTAGATAGGGACTACCTATCTTTTAACTGGATCTCTGAGCTCTGGGAAGAGCCCACACTGAATCCTGGGTCTCCACAAAGTGAGAATTACGAGATTGGACCATGTGATGCTTTTATAGTACACTTAATTTTTTTTAAAACAAAGACATTTCTAAGTGTCTAAACCACACTCTCCCTTAAAAACCCAAGAGTAATCTCTGTTGCAATAACTATTTTAGTCAAAATTTAAAAAGATAACACAATACAAAAGTAAGTAATTTAAGAGCTGAGACGAACTTATCTGTTCGCATTCTTGGGGTTCCATAAGGAAAAAAATGTTTCTCCCCCAAAGAGAGTCTGGTGCCTTCTTCATTTTCTTTAAGGAACCCCAGGTTATTATAATCTATTTTAGGTTCTCCATGCAGCAGAGGGTGCAAGAGAAGGAAGAGACAGCAGGAGTAAATGAAGAAAACAGAATTCAGTCAACTGAGAAGAAAAATACTTTTGCTCAAGGAAAAAAAAAAAAAAAGACAAGGTCCTAGAATAAAACCAAAAACAAAACTATGAAAGCCTGTTAAACACAAACACACACATATGCACACACACACATATCACACATATGCACACATACACACACACATCTTGGATGTTAGCTTTTAATTAAGTTGACTTTTAACCGCTGAGCTCCTTTAAAAAAAATCTTTTAAAATCTCATTACCATATTCCAGCTAGGAAAAATTGCTGCTATTTCAGAAGTATAGCCATTGCTCTTTCAGTTTGGTCTGGCTAGCAAAAAAGTGGCCTTGTTATGTACATAAAGACCCTTAGTAGTCAAAATTAAAAATATTTTCTCTTTTTCTTTTTCCTTTTGCTGGCTATTTTTCTCCCCCTACCACACCACCTTTGTGTGTGTGTGTATGTATGTGGAAAGTTAGCCACTTCAGAGGCCTTGTTCCCCATAATGTGGAACTTCCTTTGGCTTTAATCAAGTCGGATAGAGTTGATCAAACCCAATGGGGAAAAGACCGAAACAACAACAAAAACAGAAACAACAAAAAACAGTTAAGCAAAACAAAAGATCGCACAACTTATATGATTACTGAGCGCTCTAATGGTAAGGAGAAATTAAGACCACCTGATTGTTAACTTTAGCCAAGACAAAACCCCAATTCAGCTACTTACCTAAAGATGGGTCTCAGGCTGAAGATGGCTCTCTATCGTCCTAGAAGCAGGAAAAGTCCTCTCATCTTCCCTGTTGGAAGTGAGCTCAAACTCCATGAAGGAGTTACCTACCTTCCATCGTCATGGAAGCAGGAAAACTTGTCTTCCTTGTTGGAAGCAAGTAGAACTTTAAAAAAAAAAAAAAGGTTGGGAGGAAGTTGTACAGCAAAATAAACTTTAGATCTCAACCATATTTTGGGAGATCAGGGATTCTCTGGAGGGGGTGCTCCCTTACCTCAGCAAATTGTGCTGTTGGTTTGAGCCATAAAGTTAGCTCATGCTGGTACCAAGCACCAATAGATTTGCCAAAGGTCAGGGGCACTTCCACTCAGAATCCCTACATGGTTACCAAAATGTAAACCCCCAAAATCTGAGACAGGTCTCAGTTAATTTAGAAAGTGTATTTTGCCAAGGTTGAGGATGCATGCCCATGGCACAGCCTCAGGAGGGCCTGATGACATATGCCCAAGGTGCACAGGTTGGTTTTACACATTTTAGGGATACATGAGACATCAATCAACATATGTAAGATGAACATTGGTTCAATCTGGAAAAACAGGACAACTCCAAGTGGGGAGGGAACTTCCAGGTCATAGGTGGATAAGAGACAAATGATTGCATTCTTTTGAGTTTCTGATTAGCCTCTCCAAAGGAGGCAGTCTGATATGCATTTATCTCAGTGAGCAGAGGGGTGACTTTGAATAGAATGGGAGGCAGGTTTGCCCTAAGCAGTTCCCAGCTTGACTTTTCCCTTTAGCTTAGTGATTTTGGGAGCCCAAGATATTTTCCTTTCACACTATGTGGAATATAAGGATATATACTGCCTCCAGAGTCACTAGAAGGTACAAGGCAGTACTAAACACTCCCAGATGTAAAAAAGTCAGCATCCTTCACTGAGCAATTTAAGGGTACGTGAAAGCCCAGTCAGCCTCAATGTACCTCCTGCTTCCTCAATGCCATAATCTGCTATCTCCACCATCAGACCCACTCCATTAAATTGCATTTGCAGTTAATTATTCTATTCAGAGCCCCTGCATAAGACTAGGAGCTCCTGCGTAAGAGCTAGGTGCTTATGATTAATGCAACCAGCAACTAACTTGCTGTAAGTATTGATTGATTCTCACACCTTGTAGAAAAGATGACTTTTAGATGAGATCTTGAAGGATGAGCAGAGGTCAAAAAGTCAAGTACCCTGTGCAATTAACATAAACATATGAAGTAGACTAGATACAACGCAATAGGAGCCTAGCTGCTTTTGTTAACTGGGTAAGAGTAGTATCTACCTCATTACTTGCTACAGGCCCAATATAAATATATCTAGGGCCAAACAAAATATATCTAGGGCCATATAGAAATCCTTGGATACCAGCTTGAGATCCCTAATTTAAATACATGGAGGAAGGATAGTAAGGTATTTCCAACTGAAGGAGTAATATGCAAATAAAAAAGTAACCATGACTTGCATGTTACCTATGAGAACTCTATTGGCTTTGATTAATGTATAACAGGGATTGTCAATATTTCAGAAGCATGGGTACAAGAAGTGACCACTCTTCTTTTGAAGAGATAGAGACTGGTAGGGTAAGATCTCATAACTTAGAGTGAGCAGAGGGCTTCTTTATGGCTCAAGGTTCAAAAATATTTCCCATAAATATTTCGCTATTAATGCTAATATATTCTTTAAAATGCAGATGTCAATCAGAAAAATTCAAATCAGATCACCTTGTATAACCTAGCTGAGACTAACCCCAAAGAGGGAATCGAAAATTACATGGGGGAGGGAAAGGGAGAAATTTAGAGCTTAAGGCTTGGGTAGAAGTCAGAACTGTAGGTGGATGTGAGTGCTCTGGCAAGCTGAAGGCAGTTGAGGAAGCCTGGAGGTAGTGGGGGTGGATACTGCAGGAGAGGGAGGAGGCAGGCTTTGCCTACTGTGCAGTTTTGCCTAGGGCAGCTAATTGCTTGTGCCCAGGAAATTGCCTCGGAAGCCTTGGGCAATATGCGGTAACTTTTCCCTGATGCCTAGTTTATCAGGTTAAGTTGAAATTTGGTGGGGAGAAGGGGGAGAATGATGAGCTGAAAGAATTCCTGAGCTGAAAGAAACTTTAAAGGTCACTAACTTTTTTCAACAAAGTACCTCCAATGATAAGAGAGGGAACTTGAACCTCTAGGAATCTGGGGACTTAGCTCAAAGTAACCCACCACAAGTGGGAATATCTTTGAAATCTCTTGGTTTATCTTAAAACTTTGTATAAAGTTTGCATTGATTCAACATCACCATGTTTGTTTTAATATAATAAGACTTTAAATTACTACACCCAACTGACCAATCTCTAAATAAAACTGTCTAAGGCCCTACCCATGATATGTCAAATTGCTTGGCCAAGACCTTTAGCTAGTAAGGGCCAAGATAGAATAAGAATTCAGGGTCTGGTACGGTGGCTCACGCCTGTAATCCCTGCACTTTGGGAGGCCGAGGCGGGTGGATCCCCTGCGGTCAGGAGTTCGAGACCAACCTGGCCAACATGGCAAAACCCCATCTCTACTAAAAATACAAAAATTAGCCGGTCGTGGTGGCAGGCGCTTGTAATCCCAGCTACTCCAGTGGCTGAGACAGGAGAATCACTTGAACCCAGGAGACAGAGGTTGCAGTGAGCCCAGATCGCGCCATTGCACTCCAGCTTGGGTGACAGAGAAAGACTCCGTCTCAAAAAAAAAAAAAAAAAAAAGATTTCAGGTCTCCTGACCACAATGCCATATCTGTTATGTACCAATGGAGATGAATAACAGTGCAAGATGGTGAGGACTGTGTCTGGGGAGAAGGGTAAAAAAGGGAAAGTGGAAGGGGTCTTCACTTTATAATTTTTCTTTAGGATTGACTCTGGTGTGAAGATTATATAAAGTGAGGGAAGGGATCTAGCATTCATTACTATGTGCCTACACTTTGTACCAGACACATTATCTTTATTATCTCTCTTAATTTTCATAGCAACTGTGGAATAAGTTGTCACCATGATACAGTACAGGATGAACAAATTCTGAGATTAACAAATCTGCCTATGGCTGCTCTACTGGTAAGAGGTAGAGTTAGGATTTGAATCCAGAAATGTCTGACTAAGCCACACTGTCTCTTTTCCACAGATGTTTATTAAACACACGCTATATGCAAAGTACTATACTAGGTGCTTTAAGTGTATGAATAAATAAATAAGCTGATTAGGGAAATAAACAATGAGCTCTGACTGTCTTGTTCTTGGAGTCTATAGCCTGAAGAAGGAACTCTGTAATTAATTAGCTGGTCATCTTAGCTATTTATCTAATGCCCCAATCTGATAAAGAAGTGAATTAGATCACTCACAACCACAAAAATTAGAAGATATTTTCAGTGTTCATAAAATCTTTTTTAAAAATCAAAGGATGCACCACACATGGCCAAAGCCCTTTTTATTAATACTTTATAGCTTTGCATGGCATATGGAACAATGTTCCCAAACTGTCCTAAGTTATTAATAGGTTCAGCAAAACCAAAACCAAAAACCTGGTGTTAGCAATATTTTCTTCAAAAGTGCATTAAAAATATAAATGTCAGAAAAATACTAAGCACATTTCTCTTGTTCTTATTATGTAAAAGTCTGTCTTTAAGGAATGGTGGGCAATCTTAAGACAAAAGAAGTTGTATATGTTACCTGAAGGATGAATGACTGGTACTCAGTTTGTTAGTCATTGCAGAGTCAGGTTTTACCATTTTACCAACTTATTCTAAACTTTAGTGTATGTCAACTATTCAGTGATCTTCAGCCTTTCTTATGCATATTTGTGATATGGATAAAATTTTGATCGTTTTAAGGCAGTTTCCTTGAAACTGTTTCTACTGTTTACTTTAATCTACATGCCTATTTCATGGGTTCATATTGATCTTTCATCACTACTTTATAGTGCATTTTGAGGGCAAACAGTTTTGGGAAATACTGATCTAGAAATTGTTGCTGCCAAGTTGGTACCAGGCATTGATTGCCAGTTTCTCAAAAGAGATACTAATCTTGATTTCGCTTCTTACTTTTTGAACTTTTGTTACATGTTAGATGGATATGTAGTGTCCAATGTGCATATATCTACAACGTTAACAGCACATAGATTTAATGCACATAGATGCACTTTTCTTATATACTTGATAACAAGAAATATTTAACAAGAGTAGTTAAAGAAGTGAATTTTATGTTATATGTATTTCATTACAATAAAAAAATGCAACAGGGTGATACTGGTACTTAAGGAAGAACATAAACTAATAAATTGCAGAATATAATATTTTTCATGTCATAATCGGATATAAGACAATAAATAATAATCATATCTTATTAGTATGAGAAAAAAACATAAGCAGGAGCTGGAGCTACATGTCCCAGGGGATATAAATAAGAAACAAATTCATTAAAGAATATTTACATAGAATTAAGTAAAAAGGTAGACTTCGATTCGGTTTTGTTTTTGTTTTTGTTTTTGTTTTTTGAGATAGAGTCTCACTCTGTCACCCAGGCTGGAATGCAATGGCACGATCTTGACTCGCTGCAGTCGTCACCTCCCGGATTCAAGTGATTCTTGTGCCTTAGCCTCCCGAGTAGCTGGGACTACAGGCGTATGTGAGCACGCTAATTTTCATATTTTTAGTAGAGATCGTTTTTCACCATGTTGCCCAGGCTGGTCTTGAACTCCTGGCCTCAAGTAATACGCCCACCTTGGCCTCCCAAAGTGCTGGGATTACAGGCATGAGCCGCTGAACCTGGCCTATACCACAATTTTTAAAAGGAAATCAGTCATTGATGTGTTCTCAGTACTTGGTATAGTGTCTGACAGAGTAGGTGTTCAAGAAATATTTTTTGAATGAATAATAAGATTATTTCCACACTGGAGCTCTTTCCCTAGTTGTCCATTTAACCCATTTACTTCCTAGAGCAAGTTACATAACTTATTCCCTTAGAACATAGTGAGGCTAAACCAGAGTGATTATAAAACTCTTGATAATGCCACATTAAAAAACAAAATGTTGTATGTAACAAATATATCTGGGTAAAAATACTTTTAGGAAGCTTTGTTTAAAAAATCATTTCTATATCTTTATTACCATATTTGGTTGAACTATATGAAATTGCCATTTTTTTGTAGGTCAAAAATAAGCAATTTTATATGATTTGGTCGTAGTTTATAAATTACTAGCTAGTGGGTGCCTCCAGTTTTTCATGTTGGAAACATTACAACTTGGAGAAAATGTAATTTAATGTTCATTAAAATGATTCTTTTTTGCTCCCAAATGCAAGGGACTGAAAAGTGATCTCAGAAATCAGAACAAATATTATAATACCTTCATTAAAATATGTGAACCTGACACATTTACTAGTAAATTTTATGGTTAATCACAAATCTCCTACCAGAGGCTGTGGAATGACCATCTGAATGTATTATAAGAAGTCCTTTTTTTTTTTTTTGAGACAGTCTCGCTCTGTCACCCAGGCTGGAGTGCAGTGGCACGATCTCTGCTCACTGCAAGCTCTGCCTCCCTGGTTCACGCCATTCTCCTGCCTCAGCCTCCTGAATGGCTGGGACTACAGGTGCCCGCCACCATGCTTGGCTAATTTTTTTGTATTTTTAGTAGAGACGGGGTTTCACCGTGTTAGCCAGGATGGTCTTGATCTCCTGACCTCGTGATCCACCCGCCTCAGACTCCCAAAGTGTTGGGATTCTAGGTGTGAGACACCGCGCCCGGTCTGTAAGAAGTCTTAATGGTCTTAAATATCAATTGCCTTAACATACAGCAGTCCCTTTCACTTCCGACGTTTAAATAGGCCCTCCCAATTATGATTTAAAAAAATGGTAATGTCATTTATTTCATAATTAGAAGTGTAATAATTAAGTAGATCTATAATTTGTTTTTAAAAATATTGCAAGTAATGATCAAAGGCAGGGAAATTAATTTTGATCATTTATTATTTTAATAATTTTAAGTCCCTAAATGATTACAATCAATTGAAGGGCCCCCAGAGGTAGTAACCATGGGCAAAGTCTGACACAGGAAATAGAACTCTTTGCTTCTGACATCGTACATGACACCTTTAGCTACTTGTGAACACTGCCACAAGAGAGACCTCAGGGACACAACCTTCAAAGCTGAGAAGTATAAGGGGGAGAATTAGAAAGGGGCAGACTATCACCTTCTAGCTTGTAACCAGTATGCCCTCTTTATTCGCCCAGTCTCGGTTTAGCAAGGGAGCATTTAGACTGAGATTACACAAGAATGCCCAGTTACCTAGACTTGCTAGTAGACCATTCCAGCATTAGTGGGAGGAGTGAGTGGGTGATGCACTACATTTTGGTCACTGTAAAGCCTTCCAGACATTTTCTATGCTTGTATCTACCTATATACTTTAAAAAATAGTACCATGTGGGACATCTTGCAACATAGCCTGCTATTTAAAAATTGAATATATTTTTATATATATATATATAATGAACTTCTTTTTCATTATTATTTTTATACAACATTCTTTTTAGAGCTTCTTAAAATTGTATTGTACATGTGTTGCTCCACAATTTATCCACGAATCCTCTATTGTTGTTCACTAAGTTTTTCTAAATCACTTCCTCACTATTAACAACATTGCAGCTAAATGTGAGCATAAATCCTTAATTCTTCCTTAGGATAAAATCCTAGGAGTTGAATTTTTTGGTTGACAATGGAGATTTTAAATGATTTCATGCAGAAAACATTTAGCTTACAAAAGCAGAGAGATGGATGAGATCAGAGACAGTAGGGTAGACTTTTTCATACTCGGGGAGCTTCTGAAGAGAGTCTAGTCTACGCACCTTAGAAATATGAATTAGACATTGGAAACATTTTGTATTTTTCACCTTATACTTAATTATTTTAAACAAAGGCCAGAAAGATGGGTAGGGTGAGGAAATCTAAAAATGGTTAGCATTTCCTGGGGTATTTATTATGTGTCAGGCAAATGCTTCAAGCGCTTTTCATGTCTCTGATTTCACTTTAGTCCTACCATAACTCAAAGAAGTGGGTAAGGAATGGAGGGAGGCAAGAAAAACTAAACAACTTCCCCAAGGTCCCACATCTAATACTGTATATGGTAAAGCCCAGAGCTGTCTGTACTCTTAACACCTGTGCATTGCTTCCTCCCATCCAACACACTGGGCTGCATAGGCAGAAAAAATAGGAAAGCTTCAAAATAGAAGAGGCTATAGTGCACATGATACCTTTCTAAAATCTTCTACTTTCCTCTTTTTTAAAAGTTTTATTTTTCTACGAATGCCACATTCTCTCTTGCTAGTAAATACACTGACTATATAACCTTAAGTATTTTACAATTTGCCACCAATTATTAATGTCACTAAAAATTTATCTATATTAATTAGAAGGTGCCACATCAACTGTTGCTACAGTTAAATTAATTCTGATAGTTGTTATAAGTAAATAATTATTTTTATGTGATTGTACTTGGTAAGGACGTTTCTGAATTCTCACTGGATAAATTCTTTATATTTTGATTAGTCTTAAAGTCAATCAGGCACAACAGACACAACAGGGAAGATTGTGGAACTGTCCTTTCTAGGAAGTAATGCTGCATAGGTTTTTTAAAAAAAATTGGGGGTGGGGGGTATATAGTAGGTATCTATATTTATGGGGTATGTGAGATATTTTGATACAGGCATATGATGCTTAATAATCACATCAGGGTAAATGGGTTATGCATCACCTCAAGCATTTACAAACAATCCAATTATATTCTTTTAGTGTTTTTGAAACATACAATAAATTAATGTTAACTGTAGTTGCCTTGTTGTGCTATAAAATACTAGATCTTATTTTATCTAACTATATGTTTGTACACATTAACTATCCCCATTCCTGTCTGCACTGCCTGCCCCATTCCCCTTCCCAGCCTCGGTCAACATCATTTTACTATTTCCATAAGTTCAATTTTTTTTTTTTTTTTTTTTTTTAGCTTCCACAAATAAGTGAGAACATGTGAAGTTAGTCTTTCTGTGCCTGGCTTATTTCACTTAACATAATGACCTCCAGTTCCATTCATGTTGTTGCAAATGACAGGATCTCATTCTTTTTTATGGCTGAATAGTACTCCATTGTGTATATGTACCACATTTTCTTTTTTTATTTTATTTTATTTTTATTATTATTATACTTTGAGTTCTAGGGTACATGTGCATAATGTGCAGGTTTGTTACATATGTATACTTGTGCCATGTTGGTGTGCTGCAGCCATCAACTCGTCAGCACCCATCAACTCTTCATTTACATCAGGTATAACTCCCAATGCAATCCCTCCCCCCTCCGCCCACCCCATGATAGGCCCCAGTGTGTGATGTTCCCCTTCCCGAGTCCAAGTGATCTCATTGTTCAGTTCCCACCTATGAGTGAGAACATGCGGTGTTTGGTTTTCTGTTCTTGTGATAGTTTGCTAAGAATGATGGTTTCCAGCTGCATCCATGTCCCTACAAAGGACACAAACTCATCCTTTTTTATGGCTGCATAGTATTCCATGGTGTATATGTGCCACATTTTCTTAATCCAGTCTGTCACTGATGGACATTTGGGTTGATTCCAAGTCTTTGCTATTGTGAATAGTGCCGCAATGAACATACGTGTGCATGTGTCTTTATAGCAGCATGATTTATAATCCTTTGGGTATATCCCCAGTAATGGGATGGCTGGGTCATATGGTACATCTAGTTCTAGATCCTTGAGGAATCGCCATACTGTTTTCCATAATGGTTGAACTAGTTTACAATCCCACCAACAGTGTAAAAGTGTTCCTATTTCTCCACATCCTTTCCAGCACCTGTTGTTTCCTGACTTTTTAATGATTGCCATTCTAACTGGTGTGAGACGGTATCTCATTGTGGTTTTGATTTGCATTTCTCTGATGGCCAGTGATGATGAGCATTTTTTCATGTGTCTGTTGGCTGTATGAATGTCTTCTTTTGAGAAGTGTCTGTTCATATCCTTTGCCCACTTTTTGATGGGGTTGTTTATTTTTTTCTTGTAAATTTGTTTGAGTTCTTTGTAGGTTCTGGATATTAGCCCTTTGTCAGATGAGTAGATTGCAAAAATTTTCTCCCATTCTGTAGGTTGCCTGTTCACTCTGATGGTAGTTTCTTTTGCTGTGCAGAAGCTCTTTAGTTTAATGAGATCCCATTTGTCAATTTTGGCTTTTGCTGCCGTTGCTTTTGGTGTTTTAGACATGAAGTCTTTGCCCATGCCTATGTCCTGAATGGTACTACCTAGGTTTTCCTCTAGGATTTTTATGGTATTAGGTCTAACATTTAAGTCTCTAATCCATCTTGAATTAATTTTCGTATAAGGAGTAAGGAAAGGATCCAGTTTCAGCTTTCTACTTATGGCTAGCCAATTTTCCCAGCACCATTTATTAAATAGGGAATCCTTTCCCCATTTCTTGTTTCTCTCAGGTTTGTCAAAGATCAGATGGCTGTAGATGTGTGGTATTATTTCTGAGGACTCTGTTCTGTTCCATTGGTCTATATCTCTGTTTTGGTACCAGTACCATGCTGTTTTGGTTACTGTAGCCTTGTAGTATAGTTTGAAGTCAGGTAGCGTGATGCCTCCAGCTTTGTTCTTTTGACTTAGGATTGTCTTGGAGATGCGGGCTCTTTTTTGGTTCCATATGAACTTTAAAGCAGTTTTTTCCAATTCTGTGAAGAAACTCATTGGTAGCTGATGGGGATGGCATTGAATCTATAAATAACCTTGGGCAGTATGGCCATTTTCACGATATTGATTCTTCCTATCCATGAGCATGGTATGTTCTTCCATTTGTTTGTGTCCTCTTTTATTTCACTGAGCAGTGGTTTGTAGTTTTCCTTGAAGAGGTCCTTTACATCCCTTGTGAGTTGGATTCCTAGGTATTATATTCTCTTTGGAGCAATTGTGAATGGAAGTTCATTCATGATTTGGCTCTCTGTCTGTGTGTTACTGGTGTATAAGAATGCTTGTGATTTTTGCACATTAATTTTGTATCGTGAGACTTTGCTGAAGTTGCTTATCAGCTTAAGGAGATTTTGGGCTAAGACAATGGGATATTCTAAATATACAATCATGTCATCTGCAAAGAGGGACAATTTGACTTCTTCTTTTCCTAACTGAATACCCTTGATTTCTTTCTCCTGCCTGATTGCCCTAGCCAGAACTTCCAACACTATGTTGAATAGGAGTGGTGAGAGAGGGCATCCCTGTCTTGTGCCAGTTTTCAAAGAGAATTTTTCCAGTTTTTGCCCATTCAGTATGATATTGTCTGTGGGTTTGTCATAAATAGCTCTTATTATTTTGAGGTACGTTCCATCAATACCGAATTTATTGAGCGTTTTTAGCATGAAGGGCTGTTGAATTTTGTCAAAAGCCTTTTCTGCATCTATTGAGATAATCATGTGGTTCTTGTCTTTGGTTCTGTTTATATGCTGGATTATGTTTATTGATTTGCGAATGTTGAAGCAGCCTTGCATCCCAGGGATGAAGCCCACTTGATCATGGTGGATAAGCTTTTTGATGTTCTGCTGAATCCGGTTTGCCAGTATTTTATTGAGGATTTTTGCATCGATGTTCATCAGGGATATTGGTCTAAAATTCTCTTTTTTTGTTGCGTCTCTGCCAGGCTTTGGTATCAGGATGATGTTGGCCTCATAAAATGAGTTAGGGAGGATTCCCTCTTTTTCTATTGATTGGAATAGTTTCAGAAGGAATGGTACCAGCTCCTCCTTGTACCTCTGGTAGAATTCGGCTGTGAATCCATCTGGTCCTGGACTTTTTTTGGTTGGTAGGCTATTAATTATTGCCTCAATTTCAGAGCCTGCTATTGGTCTATTGAGGGATTCAACTTCTTCCTGGTTTAGTCTTGGAAGAGTGTAAGTGTCCAGGAAATTATCCATTTCTTCTAGATTTTCCAGTTTATTTGCATAGAGGTGTTTATAGTATTCTCTGATGGTAGTTTGTATTTCTGTGGGGTCGGTGGTGATATCCCCTTTATCATTTTTTATTGCGTCAATTTGATTCTTCTCTCTTCTTTATTAGTCTTGCTAGCGGTCTGTCAATTTTGTTGATCTTTTCAAAAAACCAACTCCTGGATTCATTGATTTTTTGGAGGGTTTTTTGTGTCTCTATCTCCTTCAGTTCTGCTCTGATCTTAGTTATTTCTTGCCTTCTGCTAGCTTTCGAATGTGTTTGCTCTTGCTTCTCTAGTTCTTTTAATTGTGATGTTAGAGTGTCAATTTTAGATCTTTCCTGCTTTCTCTTGTGGGCATTTAGTGCTATAAATTTCCCTCTACACACTGCTTTAAATGTATCCCAGAGATTCTGGTATGTTGTATCTTTGTTCTCATTGGTTTCAAAGAACATCTTTATTTCTGCCTTCATTTCTTTATGTACCCAGTAGTCATTCAGGAGCAGGTTGTTCAGTTTCCATGTAGTTGAGCGGTTTTGATTGAGTTTCTTAGTCCTGAGTTCTAGTTTGATTGCACTGTGGTCTGAGAGGCAGTTTGTTATAATTTCTGTTCTTGTACATTTGCTGAGGAGTGCTTTACTTCCAATTATGTGGTCAATTTTGGAGTAAGTGCAATGTGGTGCTGAGAAGAATGTATATTCTGTTGATTTGGGGTGGAGAGTTCTATAGATGTCTATTAGGTCTGCTTGCTGCAGAGATGAGTTCAATTCCTGGATATCCTTGTTAACTTTCTGTCTCGTTGTTCTGTCTAATGTTGACAGTGGAGTGTTGAAGTCTCCCATTATTATTGTATGGGAGTCTAAGTCTCTTTGTAAGTCTCTAAGGACTTGCTTTATGAATCTGGGTGCTCCTGTTTTGGGTGCATATATATTTAGGATAGTTAGCTCTTCCTGTTGAATTGATCCCTTTACCATTATGTAATGGCCTTCTTTGTCTCTTTTGATCTTTGATGGTTTAAAGTCTGTTTTATCAGAGACTAGTATTGCAACCCCTGCTTTTTTTTGTTCTCCATTTGCTTGGTAAATCTTCCTCCATCCCTTTATTTTGAGCCTATGTATGTTTCTGCCTGTGAGATGGGTCTCTGAATACAGCAGACTGATGGGTCTTGACTCTTTATCCAGTTTGCCAGTCTGTGTCTTTTAATTGGAGCATTTAGTCCATTTACATTTAAGGTTAATATTGTTATGTGTGAACTTGATCCTGCCATTATGATATTAACTGGTTATTTTGCTCGTTAGTTGATGCAGTTTCTTCCTAGCCTCGATGGTCTTTACATTTTGGCATGTTTTTGCAATGGCTGGTACCGGTTGTTCCTTTCCATGTTGAGTGCTTCCTTCAGGGTCTCTTGTAAAGCAGGCCTAGTGGTGACAAAATCTCTCAGCATTTGCTTATCTGTAAAGGATTGTATTTCTCCTTCACTTATGAAACTTAGTTTGGCTGGATATGAAATTCTGGGTTTAAAATTCTTTTCTTTAAGAATGTTGAATATCGGCCCCCACTCTCTTCTGGCTTGGAGAGTTTCTGCCGAGAGATCTGCTGTTAGTCTGATGGGCTTCCCTTTGTGGGTAACCCGACGTTTCTCTCTGGCTGCCCTTAAGATTTTTTCCTTCATTTCAACTTTGGTGAATCTGGCAATTATGTGTCTTGGAGTTGCTCTTCTCGAGGAGTATCTTTGTGGCGTTCTCTGTATTTCCTGAATGTGAATGTTGGCCTGCCCTACTAGGTTGGGGAAGTTCTCCTGGATGATATCCTGAAGAGTGTTTTCCAACTTGGTTCCATTTTCCCCCTCACTTTCAGGCACCCCAATCAGACGTAGATTTGGTCTTTTTACATAATCCCATACTTCTTGCAGGCTTTGTTCATTTCTTTTTCTTCTTTTTTCTTTTGGTTTCTCTTCTCGCTTCATTTCATTCATTTGATCCTCAATCGCTGATACTCTTTCTTCCAGTTGATCGAGTCGGTTACTGAAGCTTGTGCATTTGTCACGTATTTCTCGTGTCATGGTTTTCATCTCTTTCATTTCGTTTATGACCTTCTCTGCATTAATTACTCTAGCCATCAATTCTTCCACTTTTTTTCAAGATTTTTAGTTTCTTTGCGCTGGGTACGTAATTCCTCCTTTAGCTCTGAGAAGTTTGATGGACTGAAGCCTTCTTCTCTCATCTCGTCAAAGTCATTCTCCGTCCAGCTTTGATCCGCTGCTGGTGATGAGCTGCGCTCCTTGACCGGGGGAGATGTGCTCTTATTTTTTGAATTTCCAACTTTTCTGCCCTGCTTTTTCCCCATCTTTGTGGTTTTGTCTGCCTCTGGTCTTTGATGATGGTGATGTACTGATGGGGTTTTGGTGTAGGTGTCCTTCCTGTTTGATAGTTTTCCTTCTAACAGTCAGGACCCTCAGCTGTAGGTCTGTTAGAGATTGCTTGAGGTCCACTCCAGACCCTGTTTGCCTGGGTGTCAGCAGCAGAGGCTGCAGAAGATAGAATATTGCTGAACAGCGAGTGTACCTGTCTGATTCTTGCTTTGGAAGCTTCCTCTCAGGGGTGTACTCCACCTTGTGAGGTGTGGGGTATCAGACTGCCCCTAGTGGGAGATGTCTCCCAGTTATGCTACTCAGGGGTCAGGGACCCACTTGAGCAGGCAGTCTGTCCCTTCTCAGATCTCAACCTCCGTGTTGGGAGATCCACTGCTCTCTTCAAAGCTGTCAGACAGAGTCCTTTGCGTCTGCAGAGGTTTCTGCTGCATTTGTTATTGTTTACTATGCCCTGTCCCCAGAGGTGGAGTCTACAGAGACAGGCAGGTTTCCTTGAGCTGCTGTGAGCTCCACCCAGTTCGAGCTTCCCAGCGGCTTTGTTTACCTACTTAAGCCTCAGCAATGGCGGGCGCCCCTCCCCCAGCCTCACTGCTGCCTTGCCGGTAGATCACAGACTGCTGTGCTAGCAATGAGGGAGGCTCCGTGGGCGTGGGACCCTCCCGGCCAGGTGTGGGATATAATCTCCTGATGTGCCCGTTTCCTGAAAGCGCAGTATTGGGGTGGGAGTTACCCGATTTTCCAGGTGTTGTGTGTCTCAGTTCCCCTGGCTAGGAAAAGGGATTCCTTTCCCCCTTGCGCTTCCCAGGTGAGGCGATGCCTTGCCCTGCTTCAGCTCTCGCTGGTCGGGCTGCAGCAGCTGACCAGCACTGATTGTCCGGCACTCCCTAGTGAGATGAATCCAGTACCTCAGTTGAAAATGCAGAAATCACCGGTCTTCTGTGTCGCTCGCGCTGGGAGTTGGAGACTGGAGCTGTTCCTATTCGGCCATCTTGCTCCGCCCCCCACATTTTCTTTATCTATTCGTCTGTTCATGGACACTCAGATTGCTTGCAAATCTTGACTATTGTAAATAGTGCTGCAATAAACATGGGAGTGCAGATATCTCTTCAATATAATGATTTCCTTTCTTTTGGGCCCATACCTCAGAGTATGATTGCTGGATTATATGATAGTTCTATTTTTATTTTTGGGAGAACCTTCAAACTATTCTCCATAGTGATTGTACTAATTAACATTCCCTCCAACAGTAAACTAGGGTTTCTTTTTCTCCACACACTTGCCAGCATGTGTTATGGCCTATTTTTGGATAAAAGCCATTTAAACTGTGAGATGATATCACATTATACTTTTGATTTTCATTTCTCTGATGATCATTGATATAAAGCGTATTTTCACATACTGGTTTGCCATTTGTATATCTTCTTTTGAGAAATGTCTGTTCAGATTATATTACTCAGGGTTCCCTAGAGGGACAGAACTAATAGGATATCTATATGGTAGTTTATTAAGTATTAACTTACATGATCACAAGGTCCCACTATGGGCTGTCTGGGAGCTTCAGGAGCAAGGAGAGCCAGTCCAAGTCTCAAAACTGAAGAACTTAAGTGTCCGATGTTTGAGGACAGGAAGCATCCAGCATGGCAGAAAGATGTAGGCTGGGAGGCTAGGCCAGTGTTGCCTTTTCACATTTTTCTGCCTGCTTTGTATTTGCTGGAAGCTGATTAGATTGTGCCCACCAGATTAAGGGTGGGTCTGCCTTCCCCAGCCAAGTGACTCAAATGTTAATCTCCTTTGACAACACCCTCACAGACACACCCAGGATCAATATTTTGCATCCTTCAATCCAATCAGGTTGACACTCAGTATTTGCCATCACACAGATCTTTTGCCCATTTTAAAATCAGATTATTATATATTTTTTCCTATAGAGTTCCTATAGGCTGGTTATTAATCCCTTTTCAGATGCATAGTTTGCAAATATTTTCTCCCATTCCTTGGATTGTCTCTTCACTTTCTTGATCGTTTCCTTTGCTATGAAGAAGCTTTTTAACTTGATGTGATCTCATTTGTCCATTTTTTTCATTGGTTGCCTGTGCTTGTGTGGTATCACTCAAGAACTCTTTGCCCAATCCAGTGTCCTGAAGAGTTTCCCCAATGTTTTCTTTTAGTAGTTTTATAGTTCAAGTCTTAGATTTAAGTTTTTAATCCATTTTGATTTGATTTTTGTATACAGCAAGAGAGAGGTATCTAGTTTTAATTATCTGCACGTGGATATCCAGTTTTCCCAGCACCATTTATTGAAGAGACTGACCTTTCCCCAATGTGTGTTCTTAGCACCTTTGTTGAAAATGGGTTCACTGTTGATGTGTGAATTTGTTTTTTAGTTCTCCATTCTGTTCCATTGGTCTCTATGTCTGTTTTTATGCCAGTACCATGCTGTTTTGGTTACTATAAATCCGTGGTATAATTTGAAGTCAGATGATGTGTTCCTCCAGTTTTGTTCCTTTTGCTCAGGATAGCTTTGGTTATCCTGGGTCTTTTGTGGTTCCATATAAATCGTAGGATTATTTTTTCTATTTCTTTAAAGAAGGTCATTGGTATTTTGATAGGGATTGTATTGAATCTATAGATTGCTTTGAGTGGTATGGACATTTTAACAATATTGATTCTTCCAATTTGTGAACATGGAATAGCTTTCCAACTTTTGGTGTCCTCTTCAATTTCTTTCATCAATATTTTGTAATTGTTATTGTAGTAATCTTTTACTTCTTTAGTTAAGTTTATTCCTAAGTATTTTATTTTATTTTATTTTATTTATAGGTACTGTTAATGGGATTACTTTCTTGAATTCCTTTTCAGATTTTTCACTATTGGCATATAAAAATGTTACTGATTTTTATATTTTGATTTTGTATCCTGCAACTTCACTGAATTTGTTTCTGAATTCTAATAGTTTATTGGTGGAGTCTTTACAAATATAGGTTTTTTACAAATATAAGATCATATCATCTGCAAACAAGGATAATTCAACTTCTTCCTTTCCAATTTGGATGCCTTTTATTTATTTCTCTTGTCTAATTGCTGTAGCTAGGACTTCCAGTACTATGTTGAATAACAGTGGTGAAAGTAGGCATCTTTGTCTTGTTCCACATCTTAGAGGAAAGGCTTTCAGTTTTCCCTCATTCAGTGTTATAGTAGCTGTGGGTCTATCATAGATGGCTTTTATTATGTTGAGGTGTGTTCCTTCAATAGCCAGTTTTTTAGGATTTTAAAAATCAAGAAGAGATGTTAAATTTTTTCAAGTGCTTTTAAGCATCAATCGAAATGATCATATGGTTTTTGTGCTTCACTCTGTTGATATGGTGTATCACATTGATTGATTTGCATATGTTGAACCATCGTTGCATCCCTGGGTTAAATCCCACTGCATAGGTTTTGATTTTTTATTTCCACATAGTACATAAAAATGTTTAATCTTAATAAATACCTAACCATGTCCAAGTCATCATATTCTATAGAAAACACCCCCATAACACTGTCTCTACCTTTAAAATGGCTGAAGATAAGCACACATTCATCTTGAAGAGTTACTCAAAGCATGCTTGAATAAATGAAGATTGTATTTGCACACTGATCAACTGGAACAGATGTCTTTCTTTTCTCCATTGCTACTTCTGCCCTCCTTCTTCAAAATTCTCAGTTCCTTTTTAGTTCCAGTGAATATAGCACTGTAGTTAAATGCATAGATTCTGGAGCCAGACTACCCAGGTTCCAATCCCAGCTCTGCCATTTGCTACCTATATGACCAGGGGGAGAGTTTCTTAGCCTCTCTCTGTTCCTTAGTTTCTTTATCTCAATTGCCAAGCTTATATCTCCACATTTGACTACTACTCAGACCTGTAGATTTGTACCTAATTGGTATCTCAACTTGGTGGCCTAACAGGTCTCTCAAACTTAACATCACCAAATAGAGCCTGTCTCATTCTTGTCATATAATTGGCAACATCACCCTCCTTTTGCTCAAATAATAAATGTAGGAGTTGTCTTTGATTCCTCTTTCTCTCACTCCCTCACTCAATCCATCAGTGAACCCTATCCCTTTTACCTCTAAAACAAATCTCAAATCTGCCCACTCCCACCAGCACTGCCCTACCTAAGCCATGTCCTCTAATGTCTGGGCTCCTGCAATGGTTGCTTTACTGGTCTCTATTCTTTTACTCTTGTCTAAAATCCAGTATCCCTGCAGCCAGAATGATTTTTTTGTAAAGCATTAATTTTATTAATTAGTGATTCTCTTACTCCAAATCCCCCAATAACATCTCATCACATTTAGAATAAAAGCAAAACTCCTCAATCTGGTCTTCAAAGTCCTACAAAATTGGGTGCTGCAGTGGGTTGAATAGTGTCTTACCCAAATTCATGTCCTCAGAAGGTGGGAATACAATTTTACAGATGTAATTAAGATGAAGCCATATTGGATTAGATGCACCTAAATCAAATGAGTAGTGTCCTTATAAGGAGAGGAGAAAACGCACAGAGTCAGAGGAAATATAGAAAAGGCCATGTGAAGGGGAAGGCAATGATTTGAGTGATGAAGCTATGAGATAAGGAACATCAAAGATTGCCAAGAGTCACCAGAAGCTAGGAAAAGACAAAGATTCTCCCCCAGAGCCTAGAGCATTTAGAGGCAGTGGAACCTGTTGATACCTTGATTTCAGACTTCTAGGCTCCAGAACTGTGAGAGAATATACCTACATTGTTTTAAGCCGCCAAGTTTGTGGTATTTTGTTACAACAGCTTTAAGAAACAAACACAGGTGCATTTATAACACTCCAGCTTCAACTCTGTTGCCTTCCCCTTGCTCTCTACCCTCCAGTCACACTATTCTCCCTCTGTCCCTGGTGTTAGAATACCAAGCTTGTTTTCATCTTAGGACTTTTGTACTATCTATTTGGCAAACTCATTCCTGGATCTTTTCATAGATCCATCCTGTTATTCACATCTAGCCTGAAGTCACTTGTTCAGAGAGACTTTTCTCAAACACCCATTCAAA
The DNA here is from genome assembly GCF_049350105.2 of Macaca mulatta. NCBI lineage: Eukaryota > Metazoa > Chordata > Mammalia > Primates > Cercopithecidae > Macaca > Macaca mulatta. The sequence goes on along the minus strand of NC_133412.1, from coordinate 139,556,460 downwards.
AGTAGCCTCCCAAACACTGTCTTTCACATCACCCTATTTTAGTTGTCTGCTTTGCACTTACTACAATCTGGCATTTCTTATTCATTTACATATTTATGGAGTCTGTTGCTGTTCCCTCAATATACACATGCACACACACCACATACTTGTGCATTCACTACACCTACACTGTCCAAAAGGGTAGCCACTAGCCACATATGGTGATTTAAATAGAAATTTAAATTAATTAAAATTAAACATTTAAAATACAGTTTCCAAGCTGCAAAAGCCACAATTTCAAGTGCTTATAGCTGCTTGTAGCTAGTGACTACCATAATGAACAGCATAGGTGTAGAACATTTTCATACATTGCAGTAAATCCTACTATTCATTGCTGCTCTAGAATATAAGCTCCAGAGAAAGAGGAATTTTATATCCTCAGTCTGAATTTGTTTGATACATAATAGATGCCAAATAAATATTTTTTGAATGAAGAATGAATAAGCTTTGAAGAAAAAAATTGAGCATTAATGTGAATAAACTTTGTAAAAGCAATGACCATTTCTGCTACTGAAAAGAAATATGGCTTTCAGGGGAAAATGACTTCTGTTCATCTGGGCAGAGTTTCTGGAACCACATTTGTCATTGATTATTCTTTTTGTTTGTTTATTCAATAAACACTCAAAAATGGATCTGGTTTAAAGAGGATTTCAACAAATTCTCTCATCTTGAGTGATAGCTTTTTTGGCTTATAAGTAAGAAGTTTTAGCAAGGATCTTCTGAGAAGTGGGAGGAGGGCAGACAGGGGTGTGGGTTGAATATTATCTTCTGTGCAGTATAGCATTTTCTCTAGATGTCTAAAGAGACAGTGTTATCAATCTCACATCTTTAGTAATAGTTTCTCTGTGCTTTGATTAATGTGGGTGTAAAATGTATCTGATGTAGCAAGCATATGTCTGAAACATTCTGAGACAAGAAGAGTAAAAAGTATTTTAATTTAAAAAACGAACTTTAAATATGCTAAAAGGCATAAGATTATTTAATATAACAGATAAAATGCTATATTGCTGCATTAGAATAAGAATCATGGAAATATGTCTTTGTCAGACTTGCAGAGCAAATAGAGCCATATGTTTAAAAACCATTAAATGTTGGCCATAAGTGCCCTGCTCTGCTTTCAAATCATCACAATGAGGTTAAAATTAAAGTTTCTGATACTGTGCCTGGTATATGAAAAAAAGTCAATCTTGGTTTCTCTTCTTTATCTCATTCCTCTATTTTAATACTCTGATACATGTCAAAGTTCTTACAAGGCAGTTCGTTGATTAGTGAAGAATTATTGTTGATTAGTGAGAATTACTGTTTTAAGAGAACCTTTGATTGAAAAGCTAGGGACTCACAAGTCATCTGAAGACCAATTCTGAGTGGTCAAACTTGAATAATATTTATTAAAACTTACCCATTTCCTATTACAATATTAACTGACCACAGAGTGGGATTAGGGCATTATTGAGCTGCAGTAATCATAACTTGGTCTGAAACCCTGTATAGATTCTCCATGTGCTATTACATAATTAAAGTACAACATTTCCACAAAATAAACTTTATGGCTTTAGAAGCATTGCTAATGTTTTTACATGCAACTAAAATGGAGGAAAATATAAGGAACTAGGTAGAACAAGACCTCTTTGCTATAAAACTGAATAAAGAGGGGGAGAGTGCGTGTGTGTGTGTGTGTGTGAAAGAATGCACCTGAGAGAGACAGAGAGAGGCAGGCAGAGACAGAGAGAAGCAGAGGGAGAAAAGGAGAGGAGAGAGGAGTAAACAATTAGAAATGAGGGGAGTATGCCTGATTTCAGAAATCAAAAAATAGAATATTGGAAGTGTTCAGAAAGCTTGATTCAGACTCTAGATGATTTTCTCTAACTATTCAACACAGAAAGGTATCTCAGCATTTCTGTGCTGTGTTCAGTGGTCAGAGGCCCATGGCTGATGATAAAGATGCTTTGGTAGAAATGGGTTGTCTCATTCCCACTGGGGTTCTGGTAAGAGGCAAGAAAGGAGCAATGATTCTTAGATGAACAGTGCCTCGGTTAAAGTGACCCAATTTCAGATCCACCAATGTAGAAAAGAGACAAGTCCTTTAGCCATGGACAAAACAATGAGGAAATAAGAGTCTCTTATTTGCGGGTTCCCTGCACAATTCACCTTTTCCAGAAAGTAACTGTCTCATCAATATTTCTCCAGAGAAATGACCACAGTTTCCCTCATTTTGTGTGTTTTTTTCTGACATGAATGAGAGAAGATATACAGTGAGGAGAGCAGAGCCAGGGAGGAAGGGATGGGAAAAAGAAGGGAAGAACAAAATATGGCAGTAAAGCCCATTTGTGAATATTCCAGATAGGGTTGGAAATCAAGATCTCCCATGACCCTGTTTATACAAGGAAATCTAGTTTACATAATGAAGCGTAACTTATAAAATGTGCTCCCCATAAAAAATCAAATGTCAGCCCCTCCTGTGTGTAGTTTAAAGAACTCCCTTCCTTTCTCCTTTGAAAAATTGAAGTGTGTGTGGATAAAAAAGGACTGATTTTTGGCAAGGGATGAGATTTGGGGTAGAAGTATATAGAAAGGGAGAAAATTAAAAGGATAAATGCTTCTGCTGGGGGTGTTTTCTAGGAGTTTCCTGAGATGTGTGGGGCAGTTGCAGAATTGAGTTTGGGCCTTGAGTTGGCCCCATGCTCCTCTCCTCAATTTAAAAATTGCTCAAGTTCTATTGAGCAGAGATTTCAGACCATGGAGCCCACTTTATCTCCACTTTACTTCCTCTTACTTACTGCCCTTCCCTTCCTTCCCAACTCCCTTCAGCAGGTGTGAGAGAGGGAAGTTGCTGTGGCAGATCTCATCTTGATTCTTTCTATCTTTGACTCCAGCTTCTTATCCCAGCGGAGGCTTTGAGGATCCTACAGGACTTCTAACCTTATTCTATCTCCGCTAAGCCCTCAGTGTGCCTAGAAATTGAAGGAAGGAAAATAACTAATGGCATTAATTTCCTGACTCTGTTTTAAATTAACCCTGAATCAAAAGGTTAGGAAGACAGTGAATAAATGAAGTTTGGGGAAATAACCAACTGTTCTGTTTTTGAGAAAATTTTTGCATGACAATCCTCAAATTGGATAAGTAGGATTAGCACTTTATATTGCATTAAGCCATCTGTCATTGTAGGTTCAGTAAATTAAATAGCAGATCTAAAAATCTCTAAGTGATGTGTTATTCCACGAATGATAAGAGCAGTATCTGTAACTTAAGTGTTGCAGAAATTAGAAATATGGGGTCAGAAGAGCCAACATCCTGATGATCTAGCTGCTGTACCCTAAAATGTAGTTATAATGCCACTACAAAACCAATATCCCTTAAACTTCTTTCTATCACATCAGTTCCCTACTCTAGATATTTCACCCTCTGCCTATTTACAATCTTTTTTTGTCTTCCTACACATTTTCTTCTACACTGACATTCCTCCAAAATTTTAATTGGTCTTGTAAAGTCCACCTCTAGTTTCCCACCTTCCATCTATAAGCTCTGTTCCCATAAAAGCATATGCCTGTAAGGACACTGTAATCAGCTTTTTATGCGTCTTGCCTTGTTTGCATCAGATCTCTTTCCTCTGGAATGTGCTTCTTTCTATCCAGTTTCACCTGCTCCACAATAGCTCAACATCTTGGCTCAAATCCTCTAACTTCAACACAGCCATCTCTGAATGTAGCCTAATTGGTATTTCTCTCTTCCAAGCTTCTGTAGCTCTGAAAAGACTACACAGCCTAGCTTTTAATTATATACACTTGACCATTCTTAAATAACGTGTGAAAGAGCCTTACCATCTAAAAAGCATAACAGTGTCTGGCATGTAGTGTCACCCAATAAATTTTTATGCATTCATTTGTTCTTTATTGTTATTGCATATGGTTTGTTTTCTTCCCAAGAAGGGTGGCAGCTAATTGAAGAAAGTGACCATTTTGTTTCATCTCCTATGTGTCCCCATCAGGGGCTGGCATCCTGGAGAGCACTCAGTAGATAATCAATAAGTACTTACTGACTGAATGATTGATTGACTAATGCACTTTGCTTTTGATTCCAAGTGCAGAAGCCCTTTAAGATGGCCTGGTTTTCTTCCAAATGATTTGAAATTGACCTCTACTACACAATGGAAAGTTCACTGATCTTTTGCAGATGAGAAAGTTGAAATAAAAAGAGAATTAAAATACTCTCAAACTCAAGCAGAAGATTAGTGATAGCTACAGCCTAGAATTAGAAGCCAAGCACATCCTGATGCCAGTCCATTGAATTCAGAGTCACTGAACCGTGCTTTGTTTTCTGACATAGGTAACTTTTGTCCACCTGTTAATCTTTAATGTGTAAGTTATTATATAACACATTGCTATGTGAATCTACCTCTTTTTCTTGTTTCATTTTATTTTTTTAGTGACTCTTAACAGGTAAAAAATGTATCTAATTATCCTTCATGATGTTGCTTTTTGTTTCTTAGTTGGCCTTTAAGGTCAGGAACTATGCCTTAAGTGCCCTTACACTTTTGGTGTATGGCACAGTACCTGGCAAATAATAGATGTTTAATAAATATCTGTTGATTAAATGAATGTTATTGGATGAAATAATCTTTTTAGAGTACTGAACAATTAACATGCCTAAATCCTCTTTATAGTATCAAAGAGAGTCAAACATCTAAACTGTCTTATTTAATTCATAGCAACCTATTCTTAATGCTGAATCATAATTCCCTTGCTTAGTTATTGTCCTTTAGGGGTAAAATAAGAAACTGAACACTTACAGCATCATTCTTGATTTGATTCCTAACTATAGGCTGAAGTAGGCTTTAATTTCCACAGGTAAAAGTATAACATTTACATATTTAAGGAAAGAAAGTAACTTCTCCCAACTGAAATAAGAGGTAATTTAAGGAGACAGAATTATTGGTCCCAAGTTAGCAAAAAGGCGTTTTAAACCTGACTCATCTGTGCCTTATGGATTTCGTAACTGATGATTAGCTTCTCTTAATCAGTTGAACATCCATTTAAGGGACAAATTGATTAGCTCCTTGCATAATTAAAAGAACATTAAGTGCCATCGCTTTGAGTTTAAAAAATTGTTTTGATTAACAGCAAATATGCACAGTTTAACATTAAGACATTAAATGGTGTTATCTCAAATTATTATTAATTTGTTATTTTTCGAAATGTTAAGGAGGTGTTTGCAGCTAGCTCAGTGACCAATATTTGCATTCCCCCAAAAAAGTGCAATTTTCATTTTTTTCTGGCTGGCATTAAATTTAATATGCTTTTTCCACAAAGCATGAGAGCATAATATAACCTATAAATAATAATGTTATTATGTAATCAAACAATCAAATTAACTAATTCTTTACTTAGTGAAACAGTAAATAGCATGGTGCTGAGGTACAGAACAAGGAAAATAATTAAATATTAAATGTTTACAAATCATTTCAAAAAGAATTGGTAAGAGTTAGAGGAGGATTAGCAAGAATGTTAAATTGGAGAAAATGGCTATTAAAGGTGTCAGGAGCCATACAGGACAAGATTCACAAGCCAGTACAACTTACAGAATTGAACAATGTGTAAAAATAAAAGAGTAGAAGTGAAGAAGACGTTAGAGAAATGAAGGATGGAAAATAATCCTCCTGCTGAATCCAGGTACAAGGAAACATTCAGGTGGGGGAAGAATGACTGGGAGATGGATTTTCCAATCCACAGGGGTTTAAAGATGTTCTATGTCAGTAGTCCATAGAAAATTGCATAAAATTATACAAACACATAATTAAAGCTAAACATTCAGAATGTTAGGCAGCACCATTCTGAGCCAGATGGTAGTTGATTCTGACTATACTTTGGGCACTGAGGACCTAATTAGTCTTTGCAAGAAGGTGTGCAGGTGTCAGTCAATTCTGAAGTTATCGCTCAGCAGAACAGATTAATGGATACACTGAAATATTTGAAATTGATGAAGCCTGAGGTAAGTTTCAAACACTTTTTTGCAGAAGCTTAGGAGCTTAGAGAACATGTAAGACATTTGATTTAGGTCTGTTTCTGAAAGTCTACAAGTATGTGCTGTATGTTTATCTTTTTGTTTCTTCATCTCAAATCACCAGTCCCAGTAAGGATTAGTTTTAAAGAGGACTGTTTTGTATGCTCTAATACTGAACTATTAATCTAAAATGATCATGTTTGTATTTATTTATTTATTTATTTAGAAGGAGTCTTGCTCTGTGGCCCAGGCTGGAGTGCAGTGGTGCGATCTTGGCTCACTGCAACCTCCGCCTCCTAGGTTCAAGCAATTCTCCTGCCTCATCCTCCTAAGTAGCTGGGATTACAAGTGTGCCCAGCTAATTTTTGTATTTTTTAGTAGAGACAGGGTTTCACCAGATTGGCCAGGCTGGTCCCAAACCCCCAGACCTCAGGTGATCCACCCGCCTCGGCCTCCCAAAGTGCTGGGATTACAGGCGTGAACCACTGTGCCCAGCTGATCATGTTATTTTAATATCATTATGTTTTACCCATTCACTAAGAGATGTTTGGGCTTGACAATGTAAACCTAACTTGAATGGTAGCAGAGACCAAAGAATTCCTGAGAAACAGTCAAATAACTTGAGTTCCACTAGGCTACCTTCTCAAACATTAGTGTTCATAAGTTTTCCCTGGCTAACGGATTGAAAATACAGATGCCAATGATCATCCTCAGTGATTCTGGTTCAATAAGTTTGTGATGGGAACTGAGAATCTGTACTTTTAACAAATACTGATAGGCAATCAGTAGACCATCCTTTGCAAATCACGTACAAGCCAAGAGTTACTTGAGGGTAAAGGCAATTATTTATCATTTATAATTGCTTCAGGATCCAATGTAATGATGTCTGGCAATAGTTAATAATGATTTGTGGACTGAATAATAGGCAAACTTTACGTCTCATGATTATTTCTCACTCTGGATTGTTCTCATTTAATATCAAAGTACTTTCAGGTTCTGCAATGTTTGACTAGAATACTAGTCTTAAATTCTTCATCCTAAACAACAGAATCATGTATTATAATTGGGGTTCCTGTACATTTCATCCTTCAACATTTAAAAAATACTAATTGAGCTCACACTATATCCCAGAGACTCTTCTAAGCACATGGGATATATCTGTGACAGAGACAAAGATCACTCCTGCATGGAGCTTACATTCTAGAAGTTTGAGGTTTGAAATTATTTTCTCAGAATATAATTATGTAAGTTCTTAACACTAGAGAGTTTCTTACAGACTCTCAAATTAAGTAAAAAATTTATTTTGGCAACTTCTGAAGCTCACTGAGGAGAAGAGAGATTGGCTTAAAGCACCAGGGAATTTTATTTTTGCACATAAATATTTATATGTGTAAAGGGGTGTGTGGTTAATTATAAGCGATGGGAGGAGAATGACAGATGCTTAGATCCTCTGTCCCCATGGAGAGACAGACCTTGCCTGTTGGAGTGTAGTGGCACATTGTGTGGTCTGTATACTGAATCACTGATTTAAATATTGCAGCAGCTGGAGTGCAAAGTATATCAGCAAATACTACAGGAGGAGGAGTGCATGTGTCCTGAATACAAAGTAAGAATAAAATAGGTTTGCATAGTCACATTGAGCAAGGCAGTGGCTGTGGACAGCCTTTTTTTTTTTTTTAATGTATTTTAGTTTCAAAGGAGAACTAGAGGAGGGCAACTGAACAGTCCAGGAAACACAGACTGGCCACAGGCAGGTAAATGAGTAGAGGACTGGTGCTGCTTCCTGAATCCCAAATTTCTATTCCCTGCAGAGAGGGAGAGAGAAAGGAGAAAGGTGGGGATGGGGGGTGGGGGAGGGAGGGAGTAGGGGGGGGGAGAGAGAGAGAGAGAGAGAGAGAGAGAGAGAACTCTACTTAACGCTGGGGAAAACCTACTCAGATACTTCATCTCTGTAATGAAAGAAGTAAACGAAACAGGTATAGACCCGACTTCAAGGCTCATGAGAAAAATGAAAAGGAAAAACTACAGTTTTCTTTGTCAACTTTAATTTTATTGCCTCTACTTCTGGTGTGATAAGAAGTTCAAAATTCTTTTCTCAATTTTCCTTTAATAAATAAATAATATCTCTAATGGCTTTCTAGTTTACACAGACCACTCCTTTCATCATTTACTATTTTTTCCCCTGTTTTACAGGTTGGGAATGTGAGGCACAGAGTTCAAATGATGGTACACAAAGACCACTTCATTTTGTAAATAGCAGAACAGACTAAATCCAGGTTCTCTAATTACAAAATCATATTGCCCTTCTTACTCCTGTTTTTGTTTTTGTTGTTGTTGTTATTGTTATTGTCTCTCCTCTCCCTTTATAATTTCCAAAGGCAGAAATGACAAAAAAGCTGGAGGAGTGAGGCTGGGGGTGGGAAGTGAAAAAATGCTTTACACTGATGGGTAGAAATTTGGTACTTACAGATATGATGTTGAAAAGGAGTAGGAAAAAAATAAAAGCAGTTTATGCAGAAATCTGAATTCAAACAGTAAATGAACAGATATATTTCACACTTGAAACAATGAAATAGCTAAAATCCTTAAACTCTTTTTCTCAGCAGTCTAGATTCCTACTCTACCACCTGTACTGAAGATGTCATATCAACTGGTGAACTTCCTGTAAAGATCATCTGACTAAAAAGTGTTTCCCAAAGTTCCAGGTTATCACAAGAGCCACCTTCATCTCAACATGAAAAGGTCCTTCATAGTCATCAGAAATTATGACCCAGGGTCATTTAATGTGCTAATTCCTTGTAAGTCTGGGTCACAGCTCCTCATCCATGCTGATGCCAGTGGATTTTGTAATGTTCATGTGGAAACAGCAGGGAACAGTGAGCTGGATTCCATTCTGCCTCATGCCTCATCAACCAGATGGTTGGCTGTATCAAAGCCAGTAATGCTGATGTCAGAAGCGAGAGAACACAGCTGGATTTTCAGGTTCAAGGGGAAAGAGGGAATCTATAATGCCTAAAGTTTGGGAGAAAATTGCCTTTGGACTGGTGGTTAGAGCCAACTAGAACTGATGGAGAGTTTTTAATGTTAAGTCCTGCAGCAACATTTCTGTGTAATTGCTTTTTGAGCCATGGTAGGATCTGAATTCTCTTTATCTCACACCTGCTAACAGGCCTACTGGTGCCAGTCAGCTAGCTATTGTGTACCAGATCTAGATGAGATTTTAGCACTGACATATTAGGCTCCCACTAATTCCTGGCTACTACTGTGTATCTTCTTTTATCCCTGGATTTCTGGTGACTAGCATGAAACCAAAAACTATGAGGATGGAAAATAGCTTAGAAAACCAGTTCCTAGAAACTTGATGAAGATGTTATTTTTTGGTATGTCACTATAATTTTGCACCTTGACTAAGATGTGAGAAATTTAATACATAGCCTTGTTTTCTGGCTTGATTGTTGTAGGGCTAGGAGGAAATCTAATTATAGGCATATGAGACAGAGGATGCTGGACAGAGCTATTTCGTTACTACTTCCTTACTAGGGCTCATACAATGTAGAAAACTTGAAAAAGGGGACTCAGGTCTTTATTCTATCACAGTTGCTGCTAAGATGTTCATTGCCCAACTGTACTTGTCCCATTTGAATATGAACACTCCCTTACAAAATTTTGGCCATGGCTCCAAAGGCCCTGGGACATGCTACCCATGTGTTACCACATCAGAGGTCTTATCACTTCTGGGCCACTGCATGGAAAAGGGGTTCAAGTCTTCTATCCACACCTGAAATAAACAATATTCCCCTCCCTTCCCAAAACACTTTGACTCTGTAGGAATCTCTCTCTCTTTTGCCCTCTCTCTCTCCAAAGTTCAGGCTGTTAATCCCTGTTTCCCAAGTACCAGCTTCTTCCCAAAGATGTGGAGTAAGGTTGGGGTAGTGGGAAGGGTGTTGCTTTCAGGGTCTCTTCTGGAAAACAAAGAACCTACTACAATAATTCCCACAGATCAAGGGATATTGATCACAGGGACATGATTATTCTTCTTGGAAGGGAGGAAGGATAAGGAAAATTTCCCTTTTATTCTTTGTATTCTCTTACTGCAGCAAGAACAAGGTAAAATAAATATCTCAATGAATCATCCTGCCACAGAGAAGTAGGTGACTTGTAGGTTATTGAGGTTCAGTGAAGACTTGTGGGCTATGAACAGACTTATCTATGATTAAGTCAAGTTTGGGAATGTAGGACCAGAGAATGATTGAGCAATGATTTACAGATGAGTGCTTGATCCAGGAGGATTCAGGCAATACTTCATTGGGGCAATAAATGTGACATTTGGTGTCAGGAGAATAACAAATCCAGGGAGGGAGGGCTATTCAGACCTAAATGTGCAGGGCCAGTAAACAGTATTTCTGATGCCAGGAGTGCCTGCATGTAAGTGTGCATAAAATGCTTAAGCAGTAATCCTTCTGTGATGCTGCAAAAAGGCAATTTCTCTCACAGCTGCAGCAGCAAAAGGGGTGCCATGGATTTTAACCCCCAGGAATTAACCTATGTAAATGACTTCTGGGTATCAGGAAAGATTTTTTCCAAAAAGCACTCAGCCCAGAAGTAGCTCTTTTCTTGCCAACATTCTGGGTGATTTATACAACTGTTCTCACTGAAGAGTGCAGAGAGAAGGGATTTTGCAGCACTACATGATTGTAGAACTGGAGGCAAGAGATGTCCCCTGAAGTTGTAATAATTGCACAGAGACAGAGTGAAAAGATCAGTTGGACCAAGACAAAGACATTTATTTTAGCCATAACAGTGCACTGATGTGATGGACTTAATAAATAATGCCTTGGCTACATGATTTTATTACTATCTATTATTTGTAAATAATGACTACTATATGCTTATTGTATTATGATATATTACAATAAGGTAAATAAAAAAATAACATGTATTAAATAGTTACAATTTTACTGTGTTCTATGGTATATTTCAAAAAATGTCTACAAATTTGTCCCTTCTTCATATCTATACCACAGATGGTAACTTCCTATACTAACACTGGGCTAGAAAAATATGACTTGTATTGATAAATGAGAAAAATAGCAAATGTAACACAGGTGGATTTTGAAAGTGCTTGAGTAGTGGAGTTGCTCTGTTGCTGCTCTTAGATGCCTAAACAATCCTGTGAACAAGCCCAGGCTACTCTATGGGAGGACTGGGGCACAAGGTCTACTTACCTCCATCATTAGAGCCGACAATGAGTCAAACTCCAGAAGCAGGATGAATAGTTGGTCAATGATGGACTGTATACACTGGAGTAAGCTGCATTGAGACCAGGGGAAGAAACTCCCAGAGAAGCACAGCCCAAATTGTGACCTACCCAATTGTGAGCTAAATAAATGGTTCTTATTTTAAGCAAATAAGTTTTGGAATATTTTGTAATACAGGCTTGTTATGCAGCAATAGATAATTGATATAGTTCTTTACACACATATAGCTCATTTAATGTTCACAACAGCCCTATAAAATTGATATTATTATCACTTTCATTTTACAGATGAGGAAGCAGGGGCAAAGAAGGAATGAGTACATGAATCAGTCTCATACAGCTTGTAAATGGTGGGACCAAGATTGAGACAGCCTGATTCCAGTGTCCATACACTTAACTGCTACGTGTGATTAAACATTAAGTATTAATTAATTATTAAACCAAAAAAAAGCAAAACACCTGTCCTTTAAAAATGGTTAAATTAGTTTGTTTTAAAAAAATCACTCTATTATATATGATGGATTATTATGTAGGTATGATTGACATACAAAAAGGTATACATACCTAACGTACAAAACTTAATGAGTTTGAAGATGAGTGTATACCTATGAGACCATTATCACAATCTATGCCATAAACATATCCACCACCTATAAATGTTTCCTCCTGGCTTCTTTATGTATTGTTATTATTATTATTTTGTGATAAGAACACTTAACATAAGATCTACCCTCTCAGCAAATTTTAAAATATTACAGTACTCTTAACTGTAGGCACTACATTGTATAGTACATCTCTGAGATTTATTCATCTCATATAACTGAAACTTTGTGTCCTTTTACTAATACTTTACCATTTCCTCCTCACTCCAGTCCCTGGTAATCATAATTCTACTCTTTTTCTATGAGTTTGACTGTTTTCAATTTCTCATAACAAATGGCATCATGTAGTATTTGTCCTTCTGTGTCTGGCTTATTTCACTTGGCATAATGTCCTCCAGGTTCATTCATGTTGTTGCCAATGGCAGGATTTCCTTCTTTTTTTGAGGTTGAATAATATTCGTGTGTGTGTGTGTGTGCACGTGCACCTGTGTGTGCGTGTGTGTGTGTATATATACACACACATATACACACACACACATATACACACATATGTATATATACACACATATATACATATATATACACACATGTATATCTTGCCTTTCTTTCAACATTTTTCTGCTCTTCTGATATGTTATCATCTGTATGGATATCAGTAACCATACTTCTACAGATGATGTCAATCTCAATCTACTTATTCCTCTTAAGGTCTGCCAATCCCTGAGCTCCACACTTCCCCTAAATAAATATATAATCAGTCATCTTCTCTGCTCTGTCTAATCAGCATGGCTCTTCCTTTCTCTTATTTTTTTATTTGAGGTATTGAGTGGTGGTCTCATTATCCCTTGACAAATCCTAGAGCAATAGTAAAATAAAACAAAGAGATAAAACTAATAAGACCATGATGAAAATAAAGTGAAATTATAAAAATATTCAGTTATTCCAGAAGAAAGCAGGAAAATGGAAAAAGGAAACAAAGGATAATTGGGAAAAATAGGAAACAAATAATAAGATGCTAGATATATGAAGCTAACCATATCAATATTCACACTAAATATAAATGATCTAAAGAATCCAACTAAAAGGAAGAGGTTGTCTCATTGGATTAAAAATCAAGTCCCAGCTATATGCTGTTTCTAAGAAAGCAACTTTAATGATAAAGACAGATAAACTAAAAATAGATAAAGACATAATATGCATGCACCACTTTAAAGTAAGCTGGGGTGATTATATTAATATTATATAAAATAAATTTCAGAACAAGGAATATTACTAGGGATAATGATAAATTGATCAATTCATGAAAAGGACATAACAATTGCAAATACCCATGTGCATAACAGCAGAGATTTAAAATACATGATACAAAAAACTCATATAATTGAAGTGAGAAATAGAAATCCATAATTATAGTTGGAGACTTCAACATTCCTCTCTTAATAATTGATGGGAGATGTATGCAGAAAATCAGTAAGAGTATAGAAGAGTTTACAGATTACAAAATAATCTATGTGGAAAATCCTAAGGCCTCTCCAAAAAATGACTAAAACTTGTGAATTCAGCAAAGTCACAGCATACAAGATCAATATGAACTGTGTAAACAATTGGAAAATGAAATCTATTTATATATACCATCCTCATTTTAGCAGCTTCTGTACTTTGGAATTTGCCTATAGCTTTAGGCAATTTTAATTGATTTGTAACCCCCAAATGTATACTCCTGGCACTCTCACACTCACTTGTGGACATGCACAGAGCAGTGAAAAATTTAAGTCACCTGATGTTCATATTCCCTGCTGATGTTGAACAAGATGATGCTCTGTCTTGTTATTTCATCTCTCATACTATAAACAAGTGCCCTTTTTGTGCTCTATTTAATGCCACTTTTTGCATAATTGTGCTTTTTTGGAGTGGTTTTGCTGTTCAAAATGGCCCCCAATCATATTGCAGAAGTGATGTCTAGTATTCTTAAGTGCAGGAAAGCTGTGATATGCCTTACAAAGAAAATGTATGTATCAAATAAGCTTTGTTCAGGCATGAGTTACAGTGTTGTTGGCTATGAGTTCAATGTTAATGAGTCAACAATATATAAGAAATAACGTGTCTTTAAGCATAAATATACATAAAACAAGATTATGTACTGAGCTGTTGATAAAAACATTACCAGAGACTTGCAGGAACTTTATCTTTATTCTCCCTAGGAACAATGGTTTAGTTTTGCTAATTCAGTGTTTACGGAGACTTTATAGAACATAACTACTGTGCATAATAATAATTTAGTGTACTTACAGTGAACAATTAGAAATTTCAATGAAATCAATACCATTTGTAATAGAATTGAAAACTGTAATATTTAAGAATACATTTAGTAAAATATGTACTAGTCCTGTATTCTTAAAACTACAAAACATTGTTTTGAGAAATTAAAGAAAGTCTAAACAAATGGAGACATATACCATGCTCATGAATTAGATGACTCAATACTGTTAAGATGTCAAAATCTTAGCAGGCTTTCCTTGGTAGAAATTGAAAAATTCATTCTAAAATTTATAAAGAAACAAAAAAATCTAGTATAGAGAAATTTTGAAAATAAAAAACAAAGTTGGAGGAATTATAGTGTCTTAAAATCAGATACATGGTACTTTGATTTTGGCATAAAGATAGAAATATAGATTAACAATAAGACAGAGGGTCTTTCATGTTCTCATAAGTGGAAGCTAAACAATGGCTACTCATGGACATAAAGATGGCAACAATAGACACTGGAGACTACTAAAAGGAGGGAGGGAGGAAGGGGGACAAAAGTTGAAAAACTAACTATTGGTTACTATGCTCAGTACTTGGGTGATGGGATCAATTGCACCCCAAACCTGAGCATCACACAATATACCCAGGTAACAAACCTGCATATATGCCCCTGAATCTAAAATGAAAGTTGAAATTATTTTAAAAAAAGAATAGAGGGTCTAAAATTAGACTTCGCTATATATAGTCAGCTGATTCTTGACAAAGGTACCAAGGTGATTCAATTAGAAAATATAATCTTTTCAACAGATGTGCTAGAAAAATTGTATTTCTATTAATATATGCAAAAGAACCTTTTGCAGGTACAATTTGGGAGAGAGTTACTATAGGTATGGATAATTGGAAACAAGATTCAGAGTTTATGGAGCCTTGTAGGATGAAGCCTGGAAGAGGCATCTTCCTGGCATATTTCAACTCTAAAGTGCATTTTTTTGTACCTCAAGTCTGAGATGACTTATATTTCTGAAGACTGGTGTTATTAAGTACACAGGGTATTACTCATTAGTTTCAGCTGAAGAGCTACCTCTCCTCTGGTGCTTAAGCAGCTAATCTCACCCACACATGTCTAAGGTACTTGTAATAGAGAATATATTTGGAAAATGCTTAACCTTTGACTAGAGATCTAAGTATAGAAAAGGGAAATATGTTGAAGGCATAAGAGAAAGATCCACTTCATATTTCACCGGATATAATTCTGAGTTTAGCAAACCCAACTTTTTTAATGGTTTTAATACTAGATTAGCCGTAAACTTGAATACTTTGCCTACATTTTCCTTGTTGACTTTTTCCATTCCTTAGATGTGATTTTTCTGATGTTTATATTGTAGTAAAATATATATAACATAAAATTTATCATTTTAAAGTGTGCAATTCAGTCACATTAGTCATACGTCAGTAACAGAGATACAGTCTAAGAAATGCATTATTAGGCTATTTTATCATTGTGCAAATGTCATAGGGTGTACTTAAAAAATCTAGACGGTATAGCCTACTACATACCTAGGCTACGTGGTATAGCCTATTGCTTCCAGGCTACAAACTTGTACAGCATGTTACTGTACTGAATAGATACTGTAGGCAATTGTAACACAATGGTATATGCATAGCTAAACCTTTCTAAACATAGAAAAGGTAATGTATTGCACTGCAAAGTTACCACAGCTATGACATCAACGGGTGATAGGAATTTTTCCACTCTATTATCATCTTATGAAAGTACCATTGTATATGTGGTTCCTTATTGACTAAAACATGACTATGTGGCACATGACTGTAATTACATTCACAATGTTGTGTAATCATTACTACTATTTCCAAAACTTCTTCATTACTCCAAACAGAAACTTCATAACCATTAAGCAGTACCTCCTCATTCTCCCTCTCCCTAGCCCCTGGTAAACTCCAGTTTACTTTTTCTATGAATTTGCCTATTCAAGATATTTCATATAAGTGGAATCATACATTCATCCTTTTGCATTTAGCTCATTTAATTTAGCATAATATCATCAAGGTCCATCCATTTTGTGGCATATGTCAGAATTTCATTCCTTTTTATGACTGAATAATATTTCATTGTATGTATATAACAAGTCTTGCTTATCTATCCATCTGTCGAGGGACATGTGAGTTGTTTCCACTTTTTGACTATTGTGAATAATGCTGCAATGAACATTGGTGTACAAGTGTCTGTTTGAGTCCCTATTTTCAGTTACTTTAGGCATATACCTAGGAGTGGAATTGCTGGATCATAAGGTAACAGGGTGATTTTTCAAAAGCATAAATAATGAGTAACAATTAAAGAAGAATTAAACTATAGAGATAAACTCAAAGAAAGAAACAAAATCTGCCTGTTAGCAATAAATCATTTTTCCTGTCTTGTTCTGTGCTTCTTACATTGTATAGCATAATGTTTAAATGTAAAGTTGGGCACAAATGGTACCTGAAAGTAGTTTTTGTGATCACCTTCTCTTTATAGTTTATATTGCTAGTGAGTAGAAGGAAATCATAGCTAAGGTAGCTTCAGAATAGGGTGAACGACTTCTCCCAATTTGCCTGGGACTTTCTGGTTTTAGCATTGAAAGTCCAACATTCTAGAAAATCCCTAATTCTCAAGCAAACTGCTGCAGTAAGTGACTGTATTGCAGAGTCTGCCAATAACATATACAGGCATACCTCAGAGATACTACAGGTGTGGTTTTGACCACCACATTAAAAGGAATATCACAATAAAGTGACTCATACAAATTTGTTGGCTTTCTCGTGCGTATAAAAAGTTATGTTCATACTATACTATAGTCTGTTAAATGTGCAATAGCGTTAGGTCTAAAAATAATGTATACATCTTAATTAAAAATACTTTATTGTTAAAAAATGCTAATGATCATCTGAGCGTTCAGCAAGTCATAATCTTTTTGTTGGTGGAATGTCTTGTCTCAGAATTTGATGGTTGCTGATTGATCAAGGTGGTGGTGACTGTGGCAATTAAAGAAAGAAAGACAAAAATGAATTTTGACATATTGATTGACTCTTCCTTTCACAAAAGACTTCTCCATAGCATTTGATGATGTTTGATAGCATTTTACCCACAGTAGAACTTTCAAAATTTTAGCTAATCCTCTCTGACCCCTCTACTGCTTTGTTAACTAAGTTTATGTAATATTCTAAATCTGTTCTTATCATATCAACAATATTCACAGCATCTCCACCAAGAGTAGATTCCACCTCAAGAAATTACTTTCTTTGCTAATCCCTAATAAGCAACTCCTAACTTGTGAAAGTTTTATCAAGAGATTGCCGCAATTCAGTCATGTCTTCAGGCTCTGCCACTTATTCTTTCTTTGCTATGGAGACACATCCTTCACTGAAGTCTTGAACCCCTCAAAGTCAACCATGAGGGGTGGAATCAACTTCTTTCAAAATACTGTTAATGATGACATTTTGATGTCCTCCCATGAATCATGAATGTTATGAATGAATCAAGAATAGTGAATTCTTTCCAGAAGGTTTTCATTTTACTTTGCTCAGATCCATCAGAGGAATCACTATCTATGGCAGCTATAGCCTTAAAGAATGTATTTCTTAAATAATAAGAATGGAAAGTCAAAATTACTTCTTGATCCATAGTCTGCAGAATGGATGTTGTGTTAACAGGCATGAAAACATTATTAATCTACTTAGACATCTCCATCAGTACTCTTAGATGACCAAGTGTGTTGTCAGTGAGCGGTTACATTAGGAAAGGAAGCTTTTTTTTTTTTTCCTGAGCAGTAGGTCTCAACAGTGGGCTTAAAATATGTATTGTATCATGCTGTAAACAGATTGGCTGTCATTCAGGCTTTGTTATTCAATTTATAGAGCACAGGCAGAGTAGATTTACCATGATTCCTTAGGATCCTAATACTTTTGAAATAGGAAATAAGCATTGGCTTCAACTTAAAGTCCCCAGCTGCATTAGCCCCTAAATTTTGAGTCAGCCTACTCTTTTTTTTTTTTCAATTTTTTAATTTCAATAGTTCTTGAGGTACAGGTGTTTTTTGATTACATGGATTAGTGCTTTAGTGGTGATTTCTGAGATTTTAGTGCACCCATCACCTGAGCAGTGTACACTGTACCCAATATGTAGTCTTTTGCCCCTCACCCCTTTCCTAACCTTCGCTGCCAAGCCCGCAAAGTCTATTATATCATTTTCATGCCTTTGCTTCCTCATAGCTTAACTCCCACTTATAACTAAGAACATATGGTATTTGGCTTTCCAGTCCTGAGTTACTTAGAGTAAAGGCCTCCAGCTCCATCCAATTTTCAGCTTGCTCTTTGAAGCCTTGGAGCCAAGCATTGACTTCTCTCCTGCTCCAGAAGTCTTAGATGGCATCAATGATCTTAGCTATATCTTCTGGATAACTTACAGCAGCTTCTACATCAGTGCTTGCTCCTTCACCTTGAACTTTTATGTTATGAAGACAGCTTTTATTAAACCTCATGAAGCAACCTCTGCTAGCTTCCAACTTTTCTTCTGCAGCTTCCTCATCTCACTCACCCTTCATAGTATTGAAGAGAGTTAGGGCCTTTCTCTGGATTAGGCTTTGGGTTAAGGGAATGTTGTAGCTGATTTGTTCTTCTACTCAAACCACTAAAACTTTCTCTCTCCATATCAGCAGTAAGGCTGTTTGACTTTCTTTCTTTTTTTTTTTCCGAAGTCTTACATTTTATTTAAATAGCCTCCAGTGAGAAGAGAGTGGGCCAACTGCTACCCCTTCCTTGTAAAATGAAGTAACCAACCCAAGGAGAGTAGGTGCACCCAGCAGTCAGCCAGTCATGTGATAGGTGGGGTGCCTCTCAGTGCGGGCGGCCATGACCACGGCCGCAGCCTGCTGCTGGGGGAGCATCCACAGTCGAGCGGGGGTTCTTGATGGTTTCATCTACAGACACGATCAGGCACGCAGCCTCAGAGGCTGCTGTGAGGGCATTGATCCGCACCATAGCTGACTCCCACACGAAGGCCTCAAAGTTGTCAGCAATGTCCTCGTTGTTGATGTCCACCCCATACCATATGCCCCTCTGGGCATGCCGAGCCCGCAGCTTGTTGAGAATGTTTGTGGCATCAAAGCCAGCATTGTCACACAGCTGGTGTGGGATAATCTCCAAGGCCTTGGCATACGCCCCAATCAGCAGCTGCTGTTTTCCTGGAACAGTCCTTGAATAATCCTGCAGGTACTTGGAGAGCTCCATCTCAATGGCCCCGCCACCAGCCACCACTGAATCATTCTTGATAGTCCTCCTGACGATCATGATGGCATCATGCAGGGACCCCTCTGTCTCCTCCATAAACTACTGGGCACCACCACGGAGGATGAAGGTGCATGTCTTGGCCTTGGGGCAGCCAGTAAAAAAATTGTACCTCTCGCCTCCAATCTGGGTCTCTTCAAACACCTGGCATCGACCCAGCACATCTGCTGACAGAGTATTCAGACTGGTCTGGATTGAGCCTCCACAGGCCATCATTGTCCTCTTCAGATCCTCCTCAGGTACTCGGCCAGCACAGAACATGTCTCTGTCAGCAAAGTACTGGGTGGCCACATCCCCATTGGGGAGTTTGGACAAGACGACTTTGGCTCCAGAATGATGGATCTTCTCTAACTTGTCATTAGAGAATGTTCCACTCAGCATCAACAATTGCCTGATAATCCTCAACTGTGTGGACTCTTATCTCGGCATTGTCTTTCTCAGCTTTCAACTTGAGCTCGACATTCAAAAGGGCGATCTTGGGATTGTGGTACTTTTTGGGTTGCATTTCAAACCCAGCGTAAGAGAAAGTCTTCTTGAATGCAACACCAGCTACCAGCTGAGAATCCTCGAGGGCTCCACCCTGTACCTTCTTGATTCCAATCATTTTAAGCTGCAGCAAATCATCGAGCATCATCACTGCATCCACCACCGTCTTAACAAAGAAAGCTTTCTGCTGGGAGATCAGCTTGGAGCTCAGAGCAGTCATGGCACACTTTTCCAGCAGCTTCCTCTGCTCCACTTTATCAGCCTTCTTCACAGTCACAGCAATCTCTTTGATCTTGTTAACTGCCAGCTGGGTGGCTGTGCGGAAAGCTTGAATGATGATTAGGATTTGGCAATGTCTACCAAAGTCTTTGCTGCAGGATGGACAACATCAAGAAGTTTCAGAATTGTGGCCCCATCATTAGAAATTGTTGCTTTGCCTCTGCAATCTACAGTAAGCTTGTCCATGCCACGGGGACCCAGGGTGGTTCTTACAGCTTCAGCAATCACCTGGCAGGCACTGATGTTACTCACAAGCTGGGGGATGCTTTGGAAGCTATCAGTCCCCTCTTTCAATAGGATAACTGGTGTGGGCATCATTTTGGAAGCTTATTCAGCAGCCCGCCACTCTCCCCTCTTCTCCGAGACCCGGCCACCCGGCTGTTTGACTTTCATATTCTTGTGTTCACTGGAGTAGCACTTTTAATTTTATTCAGTAACTTTTCCTCTGCATTTACAAGTTGGCTAATTTCGGCACAGGAGGGTTAGCTTTTGGCTTATGTCAGCTTTTGGCATGCCTTCCTCACAAAGCTTAATCATTTCTAGCTTTTGATTTCATGTGAGAGTTGTGTGACTATTCCTTTCTCTAGGATTATTAATTAACCTGATTTCAATATTGTCGTGTCTCAGGGAATAGGGAGGCCCAAGGAAAGGGACTGAGACCAGGGAATGACCAGTCAGTGGAGCAGTCAGAACACACACAACATTTACTGATTAAGTTTTACATCTTATTTTGGCACAATTTGTGGTGCTTCAAAAACAGTTATAATAGTAACATCAAAGATCAGTGATCACAGATCACCATAACAGATATAATAATAATGACACAGTTTGAAGTATTGCAAGAATTACCAATATGTACGTAGAGACACAAAATGAGCATGTGTTATTGGAAATATGAACTTACTTGACACAAGGTTGCCACAAACTTTCAATTTGTGAAAAATACTGTATCTGTGAAGCACAAATAAAGTGCAATAAAATTCAGAAGTGAAAGTAGGGCTTTAATATGGACTTGCTTTTCCTTTATGGTACAGCCTTGAGGTTATGCTTTAAGAAAAGTGTTCTTGTTATTTACATTATAAAATCATACTACTCCGTCGGGCGCGATGGCTCACACCTGTAATCCCAGCACTTTGGGAGGCCGAGGCGGGTGGATCACGAGGTCAGGAGATCGAGACCATCCTGGCAAACATGGTGAAACCCTGTCTCTATTAAAAATACAAGAAATTAGCCAGGCGTGGTGGCAGGTGCCTGTAGTCCCAGCTACTCGGGAGTCTGAGGCAGAAGAATGGCGTGAAACCAGGAGGCGGAGCTTGCAGTGAGCCGAGATCACGCCACTGCACTCTAGCCTGGGCGACAGAGTGAGACTCCATCTCAAAAAAATAAAAAATAAAATAAAATAAAGTAAAATAAAATAAAATAAAATCATACTTACTTTACAAACAAGTTTTCTTAACTGGCAGCATTTCTTTGAATTACAGTGTCCTTGGCACGTTTTGTTTATTGGTCATTAGTCACTCAATGGAGAGTCTGGGGAATAACTGCCAAATGCCAATCAATCAGAAATGAGGATAAAAAATTTATCAAATAATAAAATAAATCACTGGGAAAGTGCAAATAAGTATATTTTGTTTTCCATAAAAATACATGTATCCTACAAGTGGATTGATTTGGGCTGGAAAGATATTCTTCCTTGGTAGTTAGAAGATGTATTTTAGAAGTTCTGCATTAGAAAGAACCTTGTCGAATGTCATTAAGAGAATCACTGAACTGAACTTAAAACTGGAGATAAGATTGTTATTTTTGAAATGGGGAGACCAGGTAAATAGGTTTTGCTAAATTCTGGGGACAAAGAGATGCTGCTGAAACCCCACTCAAAATGTGGTAACAGTTATTTTTATTCTATCAGGATCTTCACACTTGAAGATGTATTGTACCCTATCTCCTTTAATTACTTCTGTTTCAGATATTATACATAGAATACCCGAGTACTACTGAAGGGGCACACTAATTAGAACCATAGAAGGATTTAGCACCATAAAACAATAGTAAGGGATTAGTGAAGATGTGATAGAGTCCATAACAAGCATATTTTGAGTAAACAAAAATTAGTTTTCTTGAAGAGGATTCCACAGAATGAGAAAGTAACATGAAGAGATAAAAATGATGTGAATAGAAATGGAAAAATAAACTTCTGCTTTAATAAGCCTCTATGATTAGATAACAAGATATGTGTGGGATTACCCAGGACCCAACCATTAAGACATTAAGCTGATTCAGGAAAGCAGTTCTTACTAAATACCCCATTTAAAATAATTTTCAGCTTCATCAGTCCCTTATTTTGTATTGTGTCATTGCTTTTCAAATCTAAGCATATGGCTTTTTTCATTATATTTATCTTAAGCACACCTCTTTCCTTTTTTACAGACTTCACATTTTTATTGCTTTACCCCTATAACATACTTGAGTGGCTTTCATAATAATAATAACAGCAGTAACAATAACAATAGCATCCACCATTTGTGTGTTTCATTTTTCCCAGAGGGTTTGCCAAGTGCTCTGTATGATTTATTCTCATTTAATCTCCCAACATCCTAATGAGAAAACTGAGGTTTAGAGACATTATGTGATTTGTTCAAGGTCAAACGGAGCTAAATGGTAGAGCCAGAATTTTAATACCAGGGTCTACTTGACCAGAATCTTTGCTCTTAACCATTGCATAGCACCTGCCACCACTGCAGGTTTTTAAGGCTATAGCATCCTTGGCTATGGGGGAATCATAGTCCTGAGACCATGAGATCACCCATCTTTGCCAGAGAGGCTGTCCAAGAGACTTCAGGGCTTTTTGTCTGATAACTGGGCAGTAGCTGTTAGGTTCCTTTATCTTCTTATATGTGATTCTTTAATTCCTGATTATTCTCAGAAGATCTTTGGAAGAGTAGTTAGACAGCTGTTATTTTAAATCACAAGGTTAGGTCAAGAAGAACTAGTCAAAGATTAAATGACCTGCCAGGGTACTGAGCAAACTCCTCTGGGCTAGGCTCTGCAGGAGAGAGAAAAGCCAGATGGGGTAATTGCCCTCACCCTGGGGTTTCTGTCTTATGGGGTTCAGAGCTAGACCCCTTGGTTCTCTCTGTCCTCCTGCAATAGTTTGTTTCTCTACTGCTAATTTTTGCCCCAGCAAAACTGTGCTGTCCAGTTTATCTTAGGGTACTTTGGGAATACCCCAGAAGGCCACCGTATAAACCTACATGTAGTAAATTGAAGCCTATGTTTCTGTAATGGATGGAAAGAAAAGCAACAAAACAAACAGTTCATTATGTTAAATCTGATTTTAATTCTTCTTTTTTAAAAAAGCAAATGGCATGATATTTTGGCAGACTTTTCGACAGCACCCACATTTGATTTGATGAGATGTGTGCTCCTATTTGAGTTATGTCCAAAAGAGGGCAGACAGATGGAAGGGTTTTACAAAAGGAAAAAAATATCCTGGTTAGTGTGAGCCCAGAATTCCTAATTTGCTTTTAATTTTTTCTCTTTAAAAGCAATAAATAGGTCTTAACAGATGGACTAACACTTGAGTTAAAAGCATCCTTTGAGAAACTACAAGCAATGAATGCTTTATACAGATGTAGAGAGTTCAAATGCATGCAAATCATAGCAAACCACACAGAGTGAGGCTAGAGAAGCATAAACTTTCTGAGAAAGGAGGTTTAGGAAAAACGTACACTCAGACCTATAAAACAATCTTCTGTGACCTTTCAGCATAGATTTTCTTTTGTTTTTTGAGACAGGGTCTAACTCTGTCACCCAGGCTGGAGTGCAGTGGCGTGATCTCAGCTCACTGAAGCCTCGGCATCCTGGGCTCAAGAGATCCTCCTACCTCAGCTTCTTGAGTGAGCGGGATTACAGGCACATGCCACAACACCTGGCTGATTTTTTGTTTTGTTTTGTTTTGTGGAAACTAGATTTCACCATGTTGCTCAGGCTGATTTCGAACTCCTGGACCCAAGCGATTGTCTCACCTCAGCCTCCCAAAGTGTGGGATTACAGACAGAGGCACTGTGTCTGGCCCAGCATAGATTTTCAAACTGTGAGTCATGACCCACTGTTAGGTCATGAAATCAATTTAATCAGTTGTGATCGGAATTTGAAAAAAAAGGTGATAGTGGTAGTGGTGGGGCCAGAAACCGGATCTATTCAGAGTGTACCATGTGTGGTAAAAATCAATGTTCTCTCATGATGGTTTGTTTCTATTACATATTGTATCCTGGGTCATGATGCATTATTTACTATAGGTCATGGTTAAAATATGTGTATTCTAGAAAGTGCTGGTCTAGCAGATGATTAATGCAAATATATTGCAACATGACTCCATTCATGAGCCCCTTTTTTCTGCTTCTCTCCACATCTAGTCCATTAGCTTTCTGCCCAAAATATGGGATATGCTGTATTCGTCCACTTCCATCTACTTTTCATTTCCACTACTTTCACCCTTATCCAACCCACTAGCATACGTCATTTTAGGCTATAGAATAGTCTCCTAACTATTCTCCTGGCTATCATTTGGGCCACCTGCAATCCATTCTGTATGTGGCAGCCACAGGAATCTTTTAAAAACATAAATCAAATAACTATTGCACCTAAACCACTGCACTGGTTTTCCTTTGAATTTAGAATGAAGTCTAAACCTCTTAACATGCTAAAACCTACATAGACTGGTCCCTGTCTATCTCTCCAGCTTTATATCCTGCTGTCCTTCCGTAGACTCCAACTTGGTCTTGTATCTGCTCTTCTCTTTCCCTGGAAAGTGCTCTGCTCAGATCTTAGCAAAACTCACTTCTTTTCCCACACAAGACTCTCCTGAACCATGTAGATGAAAGTGCATTCTCTGATCCACCCTCCTCGTGACGCTGAATAGTCTCTCACATTCCCTGCACCAGTTGCCTCAGATTTACTTTCTTTGTAGAATGTTGTCACTGTCTGAAAGTATCTTCTTTGTTTACTTGCTTATTATCTGTTTTCTTCTGTAAATGCCAAAACATTGGGACCTTGTCTGTGTTGTCCTAGACTGTATCCCCAGCCTTTAGAACAGGGCCAGTGTGGCAGTAGTATGCGCTAAAAAATATTTGTGAATGAATGAATGAATTTGCTTTAGGATATTCCAAAGGCCCACATTATTTTTTTTCAAAGTTTTATTTTTAATTGACAAATAATAATCATATATATTTATGGGGTACAATGTGATATTTCGATACATGTATACATTGTGGAATGATTATATCTAACTAATGAACATATCAATCACCTTACGTTCTTAACACTTTTTGCAATGAGAACATTTAAAATCTACTCTTTTAGCAATTTAAAAATATATGTTATTATTATTACTAACCATGGTCACCATGCTAAGCAATAGATTTTGAAAACCTTCCCCACTGTCTAACTGAAACTTTGTACCCTTTGATCAATATCTCCCCATTCTGCACTCCATACCACCTGGTAACCACCATTCTACTCTCTACTTCTATGGATTTGACTTTTTTGGATTCCACATAGACGTGAGAGCAAGTAGTATTTCTGTGCCTATTTCGCTTAACATAATGCCTCCAAGTTCATCCATGTTGTGGCAAATTACAGAATTTCCTTCTTTTTTAAAAGATGAATACTATTCTATTGTGTATATGTATCACATTTTCTTTATTCATCTGTTGATGGACCATTAGTTTGTTTTTGTATTTTGCCAAAGGCCCACATTCTGAGGACACCAAACATAGACAAACTATGAACAGAGTGAAGCTGGAACTTTTTCCTTATCCTACCAGTTGGATGTGGCATTTTGAAGCCAAGTTCCTCTGGGTGTGGCTTCCTTGGTTACTGCCATATTTGGTTCTCTTTCCCCTCAAGACTTGTTGCCATGACCCTGACAGACTTGAAGTGCTGATAATATGGTGTTAGGAAACCAGAGTTCTGTGATCTGAATCTTGATTCTTTTATCTGTAAAATAAAGACAAGAATAAATTTACCTACTAGAGATGTTTTCAGGACTAAATAAGAAAGTGGGTATGAACAATAAATATCTGCTATTGTGATTACTAGTCTCTTCAGGTATTTTAAAAGAATCAGAAGTGAATGTGAAATGCTTTTTTTTTTAATTTTTATTTTTTATTATTATTATACTTTAAGTTCTAGGGTACATGTGCATAACGTGCAGGTTTGTTACATATGTATACTTGTGCCATGTTGGTGTGCTGCACCCATCGACTTGTCAGCACCCATCAACTCGTCATTTACATCAGGTATAACTCCCAATGCAATCCCTCCCCCCTTCCCCCTCCCCATGATAGGCCCCGGTGTGTGATGTTCCCCTTCCAGAGTCCAAGTGATCTCATTGTTCAGTTCCCACCTATGAGTGAGAACATGCAGTGTTTGGTTTTCTGTTCTTGTGATAGTTTGCTGAGAATGATGGTTTCCAGCTGCATCCATGTCCCTACAAAGGACACAAACTCATCCTTTTTTATGGCTGCATAGTATTCCATGGTGTATATGTGCCACATTTTCTTAATCCAGTCTGTCACTGATGGACATTTGGGTTGATTCCAAGTCTTTGCTATTGTGAATAGTGCCGCAATAAACATACATGTGCATGTGTCTTTATAGCAGCATGATTTATAATCCTTTGGGTATATACCCAGTAACGGGATGGCTAGGTCATATGGTACATCTAGTTCTAGATCCTTGAGGAATCGCCATACTGTTTTCCATAATGGTTGAACTAGTTTACAATCCCACCAACAGTGTAAAATTGTTCCTATTTCTCCACATCCTTTCCAGCACCTGTTATTTCCTGACTTTTTAATGCAAACTGCTCATCAGAAGTTGGGGCATCATCCTCAAGGACTCATTTCCCTTTATCCCCACATCCAATCACCTACCAGTTTCTATCAATACTTCTTCTTCTTTATAAAGTGGGGGCAGCCCCATTTAAACTCCTTTGTAATTTGAGATCTGGCACGGGGCCCAAGAATTTGATTAGATGAACTGACATGCCTGGAGCACAGAGATATTTTTAAAATATTAGTTTCCTTCCTTTTCCTAAGGAAAATTCATCTGTCCCTTTCCCCAAGATATTCCTGGTATTTGGTGCCACACAAGGCTCTCCTGTGCTGTGTAGATCAGGGTGCTTTCTTGGGCTTGTCAACCCTCAGTTGTTACCACCCTCTTGCACAGATGCAGAATGAAGGGGTAAATTCTCCTACAGTCCCCCTCCCCTGCTTTGCATTCCTCATGTGATTTAAATAGTTGCTGAAATCTCACATGATTCCACTTAGGTATCCCAGCAGTTCTACATTACTCCTAACTTCTAACTGGTTGAAGTAATCACATGCTTTTACCAAACCAGTCATGCATGCCTATAGTCCTCCTTCATGCTCTTATCAGGGAAGGCACTTATATTTTGGCTGGCCTTGCACTTTTTGCTAGTAATAAGCCACATTCATTTATTATGACTTTTTAAATAAACTTAATTTCCCCAATCTTTCTTCCCTTCTCATCTAATTATTTATCAGCTGGACTATTGTAATGGCCACTAAGTTGTTTTCTTGCCTTTCATCTCATACCTCTCCAGTTAACTTGTTGTTATTGTTGTTATCTCATCCTCACAGGACCATCCCCAAAATTTCACAGTGACAATTATACAGTCTGAGAAACAAATTAAGTCCAGAGTGATAGAACTGGTGAGGCATGACTCCTACTTTTCTTATCCATCTCAAAAGAGCTACTCTAAGTATGCTAACTATAGACCAAATAAGAGGGTAGTGCCCCAGTGGACAAATTCCAGGTCTGAGTGTGTACTAAATTGCTGGTTAACCTGGGCAGCTCATATCGTGTCTCTGAGCCTTAGTGTGCACATCTGAAACAATAAAAATAGTAATAGCTAAAGTTTCTTTTGAATTTACTATGTGCCAGGCACTGTTTTAGTGCTTTACATAGACCTACTCATCATTTCAAATGCCTTTTGAGGTAAATACTACTATTGTCTGCATTTTAGAGATGAGAAAAATGAGGCAAAGAGAGGTTGAGGAACTAGTCCACAGACACACTATGGTAAGAACCACAGTCCCAGAGCTAGAAAGTGTTGGGACTATGGTTCAAACCCAGGCAGTGGCTCCAAAGCCTGCAGTTGGATGCTGTAAAAAGGAGTTGAATTAGATGAGCTTCGGTCTACCTCTAAAACTATCTTAAGTTCATGTGCCAGAGAAGGCTACTGGTTTCCCCCAACAAACAAAGGTTAGGAACAGTGCTATGTTAAGGTGTGACACTGCAACCAGTACAGTTCATCCTCAGGTAGGGAACATTGTCTAAATATAGAACCTCCCTTAACGTTGGAAGGTCTGACTAAACTGGGTTAGTTGCTGGGTGAGGTGTTAGAGGCAGCGCAAGGAGAAAGGTGTGCCAGCTTCGCAGTAGTGCTGCATAACAATGTAGGGCAAGATTCCTCCCTGAGCTCTGCCCTGCTTGCATCACTGCTTTTATTGCACGTCCTTTAGCGGGATTATATAATGCCGATTAAGGTAGATTACTTTATGAATCAATTTGCCTCTCAGGGAAATCAGGGCATTTTGCCAAACTCTTTTTCACCAAAATGACAATTCCATGGCTTTAGGTTGATTCTCTTTTTACTTGTTTGTCAATTGCAAGGGAAACTCTGGTTTGTGTCTCTTCCATGCACAGCTGGACTGTCTTTGGACGTGCATACTTTCCAACAATGTTAACTTCTTCTTCTGGCTTGTTCTTTGGGATATGATTTTAGACCTTTGAGATACTGTTGTGAGTTGAATTGTATCCCCCCAAAAGAGATGTTTAAGTCTTAGACCCCTGTACTTGTGAAAGTGACCTTAATTTGGAAATAGGGTCTTTGCGGATGTAATCAAGCTATGATAAGGTCATACTGGAGTAGAGTGGACCCTAATACAATAGCTGGTTTCCTGAAAGAGAGGTAATTTGCACACAAACACGCAGACACAGGGAGAATACCATGTGATCATGGAGGTGGATATTAGAGTAGTTCATGTATGAGCAAAGGAATGCCAAGGACTGTGGGCAAACACTAGAATCGAGAAGTAAGCTAAGAACCATTCTTCCCTAGAACTTTCAGAGGGAGCATGGCCCTGCTGATATCTTGATATCAGACTGTGAGAGAATAAATTTCTGTTTTTATGCCACCCAGTTTGTGGTACTTAGTTATGGCAACCCTGTGAAACAAATGCAAATGCTTCTCTGGATCTTTTGCCAAAGATGTTAAATGGGCTCCATAAGCATAATTTCATTAATTCATGCAACATAAATTGAACTATTTAAAGAGGACGTGCCATGGAACTAGGACTAGGATGCTGGCCCACAGACCTGAGATGCAGCTCTGGCTCTGCTACTTACTAACTGTATGACTGGGGGACAAATCATTCATCCTTTCTGAGTTTTTTTTTAAATGTCCATCAGTGACAGACTGGATTAAGAAAATGTGGCACATATACACCATGGAATACTATGCAGCCATAAAAAAGGATGAGTTCGTGTCCTTTGTAGGGACATGGATGCAGCTGGAAACCATCTTTCTCAGCAAACTATCGCAAGAACAGAAAACCAAACACCGCATGTTCTCACTCATAGGTGGGAACTGAACAATGAGATCACTTGGACTTGGGAAAGGGAACATCACACACCAGGGCCTATCATGGCGGGGAGGGAGGGATTGCATTGGGAGTTATACCTGATGTAAACGACGAGTTGATGGGTGCTGAAGAGTTGGTGGGTGCAGCACACCAATATATGTAACAAACCTGCACGTTATGCACATGTACCCTAGAACTTAAAGTATAATAATAATTAAAAATAAATAAATAAATAAATAAAGGTGGGAAAAAAATGAGACTATTGCAAAATTACTGCCCTATTTGCCATATAATGTTGTTTTGAGAATCAGTAATAATTTACATTTGTGTAGCACTTGAATGTTTACAAATCACATTCAGGTAAAAACACTATATTATTTGTTCTTCTCAATAATCCTACAAAGTGGATAGTTTTCTTGATCTAATGTTGCTGATCAATGCAAAATTTAGAGAAGCTGTTTGTTTGCCAGAGACAACACAGCTGATAAATATTAGAGATAGTACTCCTCTCTTTCCCACTCTACATACTCCACTGTATAGTGCTTAGGAAAACACTTGGCCCATTGTAAATGTTCAATATGTATTTGTTGAATGAATAAAGGGACGAACGAACCTTGGTTTTCTGATACCTAAGCATGTGAATCTTTTAGAACCCTTCAGCTGAAAGATTAATGTATTCAGTATACAGTTCCAATTATTTATGTATACAAAAATATTTGTTGAATGCTTGCCAGGGGCTAGGCATGGGTCTAAGTGTAGACTTACAGCAGTGACAAAACAGACCAAATACCTGTTCAGGCATAGCTTACATTCTAGTGGGGGAAATATATAGTAAGAAAACAAACTTCTATCTTGACGTGAAATTGCCAAGGAGAAAATTCAGCAGAATAGTAGGGGTGGTAATTATGGGGTGGGAGGAGGGGATAGAAGGATGTTATAGGGTAGTCAGGAAAGGCCTCTGTGATAAGGTAACTTTTGAGTAGAGCTGAGAAGGAAGTGATGGGTATCTAGGGAAAGATTATTTCAGGCTAAGGAAATAGCAAATAAAAAGTATGAAAGTTTTCTTGAGACCTTCGAAAAACAGGAAGGAAGCCAGTGTGGAAGAGGGGTGGATTGGTGGTTAGAAAGTTATAGGAGGCCCGATCACGTGGACCTTGCAGACCAACAACAGGAGTTTTGGTTTTACTACAAGATGGGAAGCCGTTGGAGGGTTCTGCACAGAGGAATGACCGGATATGTTTTAAAAGGATCATTGTGGTTGCAGTGTGGAGAATAGATGGGAGAGAGAAAAGGATGAAAGTTGGCAAAGGTTGTTATAATAAGGTACGTAAGAGATGGAGTTAGTGAGGATGGTCAGATTCTGAACATATTTTGAGGGTAGAACTGACAGGATTTTATGATTAATTTGGATGTGGGATGTGAGAGAAAATGAGGTGTCAAAAATGGCTCCAAGGTTTTTGATATGTGCAGCTATTAATAGAACAGATTTAAGAGTTATTAAGGTGGGAGCAGCAGGTTTGGGGTAAGGGTGGGGAAACCATTTAGTTTTGGACATTTCAGTTTGAGATTTATCATAGACTTCCAAGTAGAGATGTTATGTAAACAAATGGAAAAATGAGTCTGGAGTTCAAGGAAAAGGCCCAGGATAGAGATAAAATCTTGGGAGTCATTAGCATATACAAAGTATTTAAGTCCATTAGATTGGATGAGATCAGCAGAGGGTGAGTATAGATTTTTAAAATAGGTTCAGGGTTTGAGCCCTGGAGCATTCCTCCTTTTGGGGATCAGGAAAATGAAAAGTAATGGGCAGAAGAGACTGAGGAGGAACAGCTAATGAGGAATAAGGAAAACCAAAAGGGAATGGTGATGTAGAAGCTGAGGAAAGATACCATTTCAAAAATGTTTCAAAACTTATTACACAGAAGAGAGAGGGATGGTTGCTAAAGCAATGCTCTCAGTTCACATACTGCTGACTGATTGAGTTAGGTGAAGTCTAAGTTGTTTCTGTTTAGTATAGCAATTTGGAGGTAATTAATAAGTAACCTTGACACAAACAGTTCAGGTGTGGGTGGGAAAAGAACCTGATGGCAGTAGGTTCAAGAGAAGATAGCAAGAGAGAAAGTGGAGTCAAAGTACACACCTTTTGGAGGAGTTTAGTTATTAAAGGGGCAGAAAAATAGTGTGGTAGCTGGAGGGTAATTTGATGTTAAGGGAGAAGGAGGTTGGTTTGTTTGCTCATTAAAAGGGGAAATACTAAAGCATGCTAATGGTAACTACATTATAGAAAGAAGAAACATGATTACATAAGCAAACAGAGTGAGAACTGCTGTGGTAATATCCTTGAGCCAGTGAGGGAGAAGACATCCAGTGAACAAAGGGAGGAGTCAGCCTTAGAAAGGCACACTTTTCCACTGTGATCTATTGTCACAGAAAGGAAGGCAGAATACATGGGTGCAGACACCGGTGGGTTGTTTGTTATACAAGTGAGAGCTCATGGAATTTTTCTCTGATTGGTTCAGTTTTTCCAGCAGTGTAGGAAGCAAGGTCATTCAGCTAAGAGTGAGGAGGGAAAGAGGTGTAACATTCGGGAGAACGGGAGAGTGAATACACTAAGGGAATGTAATAGTAGGATTTCCAGGCAGCATTGTATAAACATGTGAGAGATTACTTTGATGACTAGAGAACAAAGATGGGAATTTCATATATTTGTTGACAGCCCACACATGGAAGCCATGCTATAGGCTTTGAGATACAAAGAAGAATTCTCACCTCCAGGAATGTAAAATCAAGTGTCAGTGATAACTAATAAACACATGAAATATTCAAATAATAATTTAAGACAATAGAAGAAAATGTATGTGACAAGGAAGCATTAAAACTGCTGAATGTGTTTATTAAGAAGTTCAGAGGAAAAAGAGAGGTGATCTAGAAGTGATATGAATGTGGTAGAAAAGATAAATTCAGAGAATAAAGTAAATCGTAGGAACAAAGACCAAAGCCTGGAGGGAAAGAGGCAGAGATACATCATCACCAAGTAGGGTTGTCAGATAAAATACAGTACACCCTCAGATAAACAACAAATAATTTTTAGTATAAAATACATATTTATACATAATCAAATTTAACTGGGTGTCCTGCAGTTTTATTTGCTAAATCTGGCAGCCCTAGAATCAAGGTTAAGGGAAACAAAAAAATGTTATTGACCCAAGAGAAGGAAGAATTTCAAGAATACAAAAGGTGTTCGATGGTGGCAGATACTTCAGTAAAGCCGTGGAAATAACGTTTTGTCATTAGAATACCACTGGTGGCATTTGACATGGCATTGAAGGCAGAGGCCCAAGCAACAGATATGGACTACTCAGTTGAAAGGCTTGGCAGTAAGCAAGGAGATAAATATATAGTCTAAGGCCAAATGTAGAGGTGAATCCCAGGACCTGGGCTCACAGCCACTGGGATGCTATATGCATTTAGATAATGTGTGAACAACAAAGATCCCACCTTTAAGATGCTCTGTAAAGGCCAGAGACTGGCTAAACAGTGAAGTCACAACTTAGCTGGTTTGGTACTCTAGGGCTTGGGTATCCTCTGTTGGGGAGCAAGACAAGGGAAGGAGACACATTTTGCAAATGAAATATGAAAGAAAAAAAGTATGGAAATTCTATTGTTGTCAAAATGTTTATTTCAATTCAACAGTAGACCAAATTCAGGTACTCTCAAATTGAAATCAGGATGTGAACTTTAGATTATAAATCATTTAATAGAACAGACTTTCTGCCCACAAAGGCCTGCCCTATACTGGATTTTATTTCTTTACAACTGGGTAGAGGAAAGCATCAAATAAATTCCATGAGAAACAAGCACTATTGTGAAAAAGGCAATGGCAGAATTTTTCCTGCCTGGCCACTAGTGTTAGCGCACTTGGTCACAGAGGATGGGCATGTCTGAGGGCTGTACACTATCAATCGGTGGAAGTGTTAGAATGACAGTGACAGTAATGTTTATCCCTAGGGGTCTCAATGTGCTGTAGTATCATTACAGAATATTTATTGCTGAATTTTCTGCCCCCAGGAAGAAACGGTAGCAGCTTTTGGAGGAGATTTTTTTAAATGAGGGTTAACAGAGTAACCTTTGACAATAACTACTAATGGATTAGGGTCAGGGACATCTCAGTGCTCACAGACCTTAAAAATATTGTCATCTATCTTTCTCTCTGAGTTGAGTGTTCGTCTTGCCAGTTCCTATAGTTAATTAGATTGTTAACTCTGTCTATTTATAGCAGCAAACACTTCACTGGCATGTAGCAAATGCTGATTATTAATCAGGAGCCTCTACTGACTCAGCGTGGAATGAAATGTAATTATTCAAATTAGATTTAGGCCAAGGTCCAATGACCTCACAGGCAACATCTTGATTTTACAAGTACTAGTTTCCATAAACCATGTCTCTGGAAGATGTAGAGATTACCATCTTTAGGAACCTAGGAGTGAATAGTGATGCTGAGTTTAGGCATCCTCTAGCATTCTTTAAAAAATTATGCTGTCTTCTATAAATGTACCTATGCACCTGCCAGCTCATGACGCAAAATCAGCCTTACTGAGTAAATCATTATACAAAGTAGTTATGGATGTAGAATCTTAATAGCAAATCAATTAAAGTTAATTTTCATGGATGCTATTAGGGAGGATATTCACCAAGCCTGTCTCTTTTCATATATCACATTACTTTACACTTTGAGAGAAAAGCTCTCTGTTTTCTCATCTTTTGCCTTTTGTATTTTTTATTCATTTATACTTTAAGAAATTTTAGATTCAGGGGTACTTGTGCAAGTTTGTTACAATGGTATGTTTTGTGATGCTGAGGTTTGGGCTTTCATTGATCTCGTCACCCATATAGTGAACATAGTACCAACAGGAAGTATTTCAGTCCTTGCAACTTTCCCTTCCTCTCTTCTTTTGGAGTCCCCAGGGTCTGTTGTTCCCAAATTTATGTCCATTTTTACACATTGTTTATCTCCCACTTATAAGAGATTATTATGTAATATTTGTTTTTCTCTTTCTTCACTAATTTGCTTAGGATAATAGCTAAGCTGCATCAATGTTGCCGCAAAAGACACAATTTTATTATTTTTTTGACTGCATAGTATTCCTTGGTGTATACATAACACATTTTCTTTATTCAATCTACTGTTGATGGACACCTAAGTTGATTCCATGTCTTTGCTATTATGAATACTGCTGCAATGAACATATGAGTGTAGGTATCTTTTGGTAGAATTACTAAATTTATTTTCCTTTGGATATATAAAGGAAATAAATCCTTTAGGATATATAAAGGAAAAGTAATGGGATTGCTGGGTCAAATGGTAGCTCCATTTTTAGTTCTCTGAGAAATTTCCAAATTGAAATGTATAAGCTTAAGTAAAAATAAGGGATCTATTAAGTAGGTATGGGTGTATGTTCTCAGGGGCAGGATGTTCAGCTGAACCTCACAAAGATCCATACTAGAACTTGGAGAGCTTCATCTTTCTAGGGGCTACTAGTTGTCTTGTCTCTGCTGCTGTCTTGAGTATCTGCTCCTTCTCTGTTTGCAAGGAAAACTTTCTCTGTTTAGCTTGTATATGGCTCATGATGAATGCCCTCAAATTGTACCCTCGTTCTCTAAGTTATAAGATGTTCCTTGTCTAGAGTCTATAGCTACCTGACTTAATCTTTTTGCTTTTTAAAAAGTATAGCATTTTAAACAATTGAAATATACTTCATATAACCTAAGAGTCACCATTTGAAAGTGTATGCTTCATTGTTTTTAGCATATTCATTATGTTGTCCAGTTATCACCACTACCTAATTCCAGAATATTTCTGTCACCCCAGAAAGAAATCCCATACATGCTAGCAGCTAGTCCCAATGACCTCCCCACCACATACCCTGTGCAACCTCTAATATAATTTCTGTCTCTATGAATTTGTCTCCCCTGGACATTTTATATAAATGGTGTAATACAATATATGGCCTTGTGTGTCTCACTGATTTCACTTAGAATAATGTTTTCAAGGATCATCTGTGTTGTAGTACATGACAGTACTTCATTACTTTTTACAGCTAAATATTATAATAGTCCATTTATGAATATACTACATTTTGTGTATTCATTCAACTGATGAACATTTGGGCTGTTTCCACTTTGTGTTTTTTAACAATAATGCTGCTATGAACATTGTTTTTAAAAAATAAGCATTTATTTATAACAAAAAAGTGACAAATTTATGTGTACAATATATTTTGATATATGTTATACATTATGGCATGATTAAATAAACTAATTAACATGTCCATCACCTTACATACTTATCTTTGTGTTGAAAACACTGAAAATCTATGGACTTAGCAATTTTTATTATTACAACAACAAAATAATAATTTATATTGTTATAATCAATAATGATGATTTACATTATTATTAGTTATAGTCACTATGCTATACAATAGATCTCAGGAATGTACACCTCCTGTCTAAAAGAAACTTTGTATTTCTTAACCAACATTTCCTTATTTCTCACCCTTCTCCCCCTATTCCTGGTAACCATCATTCTACTCTCTGCTACTATGAGTTTGATATTTTGAGATTCTACATATAAGTAAGATCATGCAGTAATGGTCTTTCTGTACTGAGAGAATTTGGAAAATTGGAAATTTCTCTTATTTAACTTAGCATAATATTCCTCCAGATTCATTCACGTTATCTCAAATGATAGGATTTTCTTTCTTGAGGCCTAATAGTATTCCATTGTGTGTGTGTATAATATATATATATATATATTATATATTAAACATACACACACACCACATTTTCTTTTTCTTTATCCATTCGTTAATTTGTTGATGGACACTTAGGTTGATTGTATCTATTGGCTATTGTGAATAATGCTGCAATGAACATGGGAGTATAGATATCTCTTTGACATACTGATTTCATTTTCTTTTGATTTCTGCCCAGAAGTGAAATTGCTGGATCATATGCTAGATCTATTTGTGATTTTTTGAGGAATCTCTATACTGTTTTCCACAATAGTTGTGCCAATCTACATTCCCACCAACAGTATAACACAGTTGCCTTTTCTCTGCATTCTTGTTTACACTTATTATCTTCCATATTTGATAATAGTCATTCTAACAGGTGTGAGATGATATCTCACGGTGATTTTAGTTTACATTTCCCTGATGATTAGTGATGTTGAGCACCTTTTTATATACCTGTTGGCCACTTTTGTCTTCTTTTGATAAATGTCTACTCAGGTCCTTGGTCCATTTTTTGATCAAGTTATCTCTTTTCTTGCTATTGAGTTGTTTGTGTTCCTTGTGTATTTTTGGATATTAATTCCTTATTAATTCCTTATCCTTATGTGGTTTGGAAATATTTTCTCCCATTCTATAGGTTATCTGTTCACTTTGTTTATTGTTTTCCTAGCTGTGCAGAAAGTTTTAGTTTGATGCAGTTCCGTTTGTCTAGTTTTGCTGTTGTTGCCTGTGCTTTTGGGGTCTTATCCAATAAATCTTTGCCAAGACCAACATCAAGAAACTTTCTAGTTTTTGTTTTTTTTTTTTCCCCTACTAGTTTTACAGTTTCAGGTCTTACCTTTAAGTCTAATTTATTTTGAGTTGATTTTTGCCTATGAGGTGATATGGGTTCCAGTTTCATTTTTCTACTTGTGCATATCCAGTTTTCCTAACACTACTTATTGAAGAGATTGTCTTTTTGCCATTGTATGATTTTGTCACTTTTGTCAAAGGTCAGTTTACCATAAATGTGTGTATTTATTTATGGTCTCTCTATTCTATTCCATTGGTCTATATGTCTGTTTCTGTGCCAGTACCGTGCTTTTTGGATTATGATAGCTTTGTAGTAGATTTTAGGATCAGGTAGTGTGATGCCTCCAGCTTTGTTCTTTTTGCTTAAGATTGCCTGACAATTCAGGGTCTTTTGTTTTTCTATATGAATTTTAGAACTGTGTTTTCTATTTCTATGAAAAGTGACACTGAAATTTTGATAGGGATTGCATTGTATCTGTAGATCACTTTGGATAGTATGGACATTTTTATGATATTAATTTTTCCAGCCTATGAACGTGGGATACCTTTCCATTTATTTGTATCTCCTAAAACTTCTTTCGTCAATGTTTCATACTTATAATTGTACACATCTTTCATTTCCTTGATTAAACTTATTTGTAAGCATTTTTCTATGCTATTGTAAATGAGATTATTTTCTTGGTTTCTTTTCTGGATAGTTCATTGTTAATGTATAGAAATGCTACTTATTTTTATATGTCGATTTGGTATCCTGCAACTTTTCTGAATTTGTTGATTAGTTCTAACATTTTTTTGATGAAGTGTTTAGGGTTTTCTATATACAAGATCATCTTGTCTGTAAACAGAGACTATTTAACTTCTTCCTTTCCAATTTGGATGCCTTTTATTTCTTTTTCTTGCCTAATTTCTCTGGCTAGGACATCTAGTACTATGTTGAATAGACATGATGACAGTGGATGTCTTTGTTTTGTTCCTCATCTTAGAGGGAAGGCCTTTCAACTTTTCATTGTTCAATATGAGGTTAGCTGTAAGTTTGTGATATATGGCCTTTATTATGTTGAGGCACATTCCTTCTATACCTCATTTGTCAATAATTTTTAATCATGAAAGGATGTGAATTTTGTTGAATGCCTTTTCTGCATCTATTGAGATGATCACATGGCTTTTGTCCTTCATTCTGCTAATGTGATGTATCATATTTATTGATTTGCATGTATTGAACTATTCTTGCATTCAGGGATAAATCTCACTTGATCAGGATGAGTGATCCTTTTAATGTGCTGTTGAATTAGGTTTGCTGGTATTTCATTGAGGATTGTTGCCTCTGTATTCATCAGGAATATTGGCCTGTAATTTTCCTTTTTTATAGTATCCTTTTTGGGCTTTGGTATTAGGGTATGATATGAACTCTGTTTACAAGTTTTGGTGGGACATATCTTTCCAAGTCGCTTGGAATTATATTTAGGAACGGAATTGGTGAGTCATATGGTAATTCTATGTTTAATTTTTTTAGGAGCTGCCATACTGTTTTTCGTAGTGACTTTACGTTTTTACCTTTGCGCCAGCAATGTATGATGAAAGCCCATTGATTTTTAATTTCAAATTTCTAGGAGACAGAGTCTGGTTTTCCCATCTCAATCAATATCAATTTTGGGTTCTCTTTGGGTAAGGTATGTACTCTGTTCAACACAGTTCAGTATGGGTGTGAGCAGTGGGACATGGAAGTAGAATGGTTATGAAAATACTCATGTATGCAAAGGCCGATTATGTAACATTTCTCAGAGAAGGGATCTGGGTATTTTGGATTTCTCCCTTCCAGTCTAAACTCAACCTCACCCCTAGTATTTCAGATTTAAAATAGTTTTGAATCATGAAAGTGGTTGGTTGATGACAATTTCTTATTTTTAAATTGAACTGAGCCGTGAACTTTTCTTTAGGACAAGGCACAAAACTCTTTAGTGGCTAGTAAAAGTAACATATTCACTTTGAATAAATATCTCTTACATCAAACCTGTGAGGCATATGAAAACTCCGACCCAATGTGGAGCTGTTAACTGAAATGTACAAGATCATAAAGTGAGTTAGTGACCATTATAGAATTAGCATAGCATTTGGAATCTTATTGCCACTGATTAGATTCTTAGGCCACTTGGCTGGAAACTTAATTATTGTCCTTCCATGCTATTTTGGGATCCAAAGTCCCCTTCTTTATTCATTCTGTTGGGGAATTTGTAGACAAAACCTCACTTAATACTTTGCAAAATGAATTGCTTTATAAAAAACCCAGAATGCAATCAAATCCATCTGTTTTCTCTTCTACATTAACTTATTTGTTGTAGTAAAGCCCCAGACAGTCCTCGGAGAGATACAGTTATAGGAAAGAAAACTGATTATGATGGAACAATTTTAGGGTCATTGAGATTTATTCCCCCTATATGCAAAATCTGCGTAATGTGTGCAATAGCCTGAGATCACCTTGGCATAAAGCATAGCTCACATTTGAGAAGCTGATCATGCAGGCTGCACACGAGGGGAATAATAAGCAAAGGATTCCCACTACAGAAGGTTTAACAATCCAGAGCTTAAGATATTGCAATGGAAATGAGGCTGGTTATGCAGCCTTTTAACTGAGCATTATTCTGAAGCTTGTCTCCTAGTATTAAGGCTTTTGAAAATTATTGATTTGGATTCAAATGGGGAGAAGGACTTAACATTTGCCTTGCTTTATGTGAAAGTCAAGATAAATTTATACCAGCAAACCTGAGCCTAATATAGACTGTGTGTGTGTACGTGTGTGTGTGCGTGTGTGTGTGTGTGTGTGAGAGAGAGAGAGAGACAGAGAGAGAGAGACAGAGAGACAGAGAAACTAAGAGAAAGAAAGAGAGATTGATTAAGTAATAGATATAAAGACCTGAGTATGGAAGATTAAATAATGATGGATAGTAAACCTTATAGAAATTTTATTTCCTTCACATTATTTTTGATAATTTTGATTTATTCCACATTATTTATAATAATTTATGATCATTGGAAGTTACATAGCTGAGTTTTGTGGAGTGGCAATTCAAATGTTATATGAGCTCATGGATTGTGGGCCATGTTGCTTCTCTTCTACTCCTCTCTCCAAGAGGGTCCCCAGACACAGCAGGTGACACTGATGGATGGTCCCTGCCTGGCTCTTTATTGAAACTCCACATTGTACACAGAAAGGGTGAGATAGTTGATGCCTCAGTCAGGAGCAGACAACTAACAGGTCAATAGAAACTCAACCTGAAATTGCTGTCACAGAAGCTTGTTATAGCTTTTGGCTTTGATGTACAGCTACACTACTTTGTAATTCAACAAATGTGTTGCTGAGGGACTGCTCCATTAGATCCATCTGTAACCAGAAGTCAGGTGATCTGGAGCCCAGCTTCAACTGGAGCCCTGTGACCTCAGAAGGATTTTTCAGCACCCCTGAGATTATTCCTTCACCTGCCAGAATGATTGGGTGGGTGTTGGGATTTTCCTAACCAGGGTTGACTAGGATGATGCATGGAAACGCATCTTGAGAAAGAAAAGGTATTACCAATAAAATAAAACTAGACAGGCCCAAATTCCCTCAGGGGCATTTCTCCTTCTAGTGTGGGGAAAGTGGTAGAACTAATGTGCTTCAAAGCAGGCATTGCATATTTTGTCTCATTTAACCCCATTAAGGTTGGTATTATTATACCCATTTTGCAGATGAGTTCACTGAGGCTCAGAGAACATAAATGACTTGCTCAAAGTTGCATTGCTCTGTCGGTTTCCACTTGGCAGAGGCAAGATTGGAAGAAGTATGTCTTACTCCAAAGCTGAGTCTGAGGTGTGTGAGTCTTACCTCATTGCTCAGCCCAGTACTTACTTCTACATTAGCAACCCATCTCCTCTGCCATACTTCTGCCACTTGCCTGTTATATGACCATGTGCAAATTAACCCTTTTGAGCCTGGTTCCTTATTTGTAAAAACAGAATTAATGCCATTGACCTTGCAGGCTTGTGTGAAGATAAATGAGCGGTATAGCTCCTGGTCATGGGTAGGCACAGAAAATACATCTTATCTCTCCTCACATCCAGGCCTTCTGCCACTTCTATGCTGCTGACTCTATGATGTTCCCTAAGTTCGACCTGTGCCTCAAGACTTCCCTTCTCCCGTCAACAAGAAGAATTAGAAAATGTCACTGCACA
Source organism: Macaca mulatta (assembly GCF_049350105.2). Classification (NCBI taxonomy): domain Eukaryota; kingdom Metazoa; phylum Chordata; class Mammalia; order Primates; family Cercopithecidae; genus Macaca; species Macaca mulatta. Next base: position 139,514,750 of record NC_133412.1, on the reverse strand, counting down.
TTATCTTTCCATTTTTACTGACATTAAATATTTTTCAGAAATACTCTTAGATATTTTCTGAGCTAGGCACCTAGGCAAGTTTTCTGGAGGAAGATTACTCTTCAGTGGAAGGAAAGAATGTGCCTTGAGCTGTTGCAGGGATGACTCAAGGCAGAGATTTTTGACACCACTGGTCATTTTGTTTGTATTTCCTTAATAGCTGACAGCCATGGCACCATTATTCTCTTCTAGTGACCATTATCAATTCCATTTAACATTTATCAATAAGTAAAATGTTAATGAAGACTGTGATGTAACATTATTTCACTTTAAGATGGTGATTTTGATGCACACACTTAACTCTCCTTCCTTCCACCCGAATTCTATTAAAGACTGCCAAAGAAGTTATAACATCTGCAGCAGAGCTAGAGAGTAAAAAACAATGCTATCATCGGGCCAGAAACTTTCAGAAATTTTGATAAGATACAGTTTACAAAAAACTGGATTTAGAGTCTTACTGTATAGTAAGAGAAAGTCTTTGTCTTAGTCTGTTTTGTGTTGCTATAACGGAATATCTGAGGCTGGGTAATTTGTGAAGAAAAGAGGCTTATTTAGCTTACACTTCTGTATGCTGGGATGCATCTGCATGACTTCTGGTGAGAGCTTTATGCTGTTACCATTCATAATGGAAAGTAGAAGAGGAGTGGGCATGTGCAGAAGGACCACATGGTGAGGGAGGAAGCAAGAGAAAGAAACTGAGGAAGCCAGATGCTTTTTAAACAGCCTGCTCTCTTGGGAATTAATCCATTCCAACCTATTCTTTGTCTTAGTCTGTTTTGTGTTGCTATAACAGAATACCTGAGGCTGGGTAATTATAAGGAAAAGAGAGATATGCCCTAATCTATAAGAGAAAGGCATTAATCTATTTATGAGGAATCCACTTCCCACTAGGCCCCCCCTCCCAACACTACAATATTGGGGATCAAATGTTAACATGAGTTTCGGCAGGGACGAGCCACGTCCAAACCACAACACTCTTATTTTATAAATAAAGGCAGCAGAGAGAAAATTGAATATTGCAATTAATTGAATTGGTAAATTAGATGATTAGGTTGAGAAATTCTCCAAGAACACAGAGGAAAATATGCAAGCATAACCATATGAGTGTAAAGAAAAGGTACAGAGGAAAAATCCTTGGTATAATAAAAATATCAAAAGGAGAGAGCAGCTAGAGAAAAGGTAACAAAAAATAGAAGAAAAGGTCCTAAACTTAAAGAAATACTTGAGTCTTCAGCTACCTACTAGGTATCAAGTAAAATTTAGTATTTAGACTCTCACATTGAGATATAGCCTAATGCAGTCTTCTTCCTGCATTCAAGCAAAACCAAAAACAAACAAAAGAGATTATCTAGGAAGGGAAAAAAATAGACGTTTCAGCATACTGATTTTTTATCACATGAATTACTGGAACATAGGAAATAGTATACATAGAATTTTGAGGGAAAAGATGGTTACCCGAGAATATCTTCTTCATCTTATGCATGAGGGCAATAGAAAATCTCTTCTCAAACACCCAAAAGCTCATAAAGTGTTCTTTCTGAGAAAAATTCCTTGAAGAAGTCCTATGGCAGTTCAAGAAGGAAATCAAAATAAATAATTCAAATTGAAGGAAGCCAGAGCATTCCAGAACTATTTGCAAGGAATGAAGCAGTCAAATTTTGTGTAGTATATGTATACTTGTATAATTGTTAACATTATAAAATTCAGCAAAAGAATGTTAAAATGATAATCCGGATCTAAGAAGATAGTTTATTTAGATAAAAACTTAGGGCCGGGCGCGGTGGCTCAAGCCTGTAATCCCAGCACTTTGGGAGGCCGAGACGGGCGGATCACTAGGTCAGGAGATCGAGACCATCCTGGCGAACACGGTGAAACCCCGTCTCTACTAAAAAATACAAAAAACTAGCCGGGCGAGGCGGCGGGCGCCTGTAGTCCCAGCTACTCGGGAGGCTGAGGCAGGAGAATGGCGTAAACCCGGGGGGCGGAGCTTGCAGTGAGCTGAGATCCGGCCACTGCACTCCAGCCCGGGCGACAGAGCCAGACTCTGTCTCAAAAAAAAAAAAAAAAACTTAGGAGTGTAGAGGGAAGACATGAACAGAGGCTCTGCAAGGACATAAATTTTGTCTAATTTGTTTACTATTTTAGCCCCAGGCTTAGAACAGTGCCTGGCACATAGTAAGTGCTTAATGAATGAATGAAAAGTCCGCTAAATTTCTCTAATCGATCAACATGAAAGATTCCTATGAATCAATAATAAAAAGACAATTTAATAGAAAAATGAAACAAAAACACAATTTATAGGCAATTTGAAGAAAAGCCAAATGACTAAAAAAATGAAAAAGAGAAAAGATGCTCAACCTAATTAGTAATCAGAAAAATACAAATTAAAATAACAAAAATATACTAATTCTTATTATTAATCTGATTATTAAAGATCAGTATGGCTCACAATATCAAATGGTGAGTATATGGGGAAACAGAAACTCAGTCTGTTTGTGTTAGTCTGTTCTCACACTGCTATAAAGAAATGCCCAAGACTGGGTAATTTATAAAATAAAAAGAGGTTTAATTGACTCACAGTTCTACATGGTTGGGGAGGCATTGGAAAACGTACAATCATGGCAGAAGGGGAAGCAGTCACATCTTACATGGTGGCAGGCAAGAGGGTAAACTCAAGGCGGAAGAACCCCTTATAAAATCATCAGCTCTCATGAGAACTCACTTACTTTCATGAGACCAGCATGGAGGAAACTACTACTGTGATCCAATCAAGTTCCATTAGGTCCCTCCCTTGACATGTGGGGATTATGGGGATTACAATTTGAGATGAGATTTGGGTGGGGACACAGAGGCAAGCCGTATCACTATTAGTGAGACTTTAAATTAGTACTGAATATTTGAAGAATTTGGCAATATCAACCAAAGTTGAAGATGTGCATACTCTATGTTTCACAGTATACTCTAAAGAATTTACAGATGTTCCCCACACGAACCCCTCCAAGGATGTCCACTGGATATTGTTTATAATAGTGAAAAATGTAAACAATTTAAGTGTTCATAAAAGGGGATAAATGAACAGTGGTTAATTCATACAATTGAATAATACACATCAGTTAATTTTTGTGAATAGCATTTGTGTTTCAACTGAATATTAAAAACGTATAGTTACTAAGAGAAGAGCAAATTGCAGAATGCTGTGTATAGCATGCTAATATTCATGAAGAGTTAACAAGCCCTCAAAGTTATACATGCATTACTATGAATTGCATATGCCTGCTTAGATAGCTAATAACAGTAAGAAACAAGAACTAGAAGGAGATATTGCAAATTCATGGTAGTGATCACCTCTACAAAGGAAGGACAAAGAGTTTTGAGACTGTGGATTGCAACAAAGAACTTCAATTTTATCTAGAATGTTTTACTTCCTTTATTTAAAAAAATTTGAGCAAAGAGAATGTTAGTATTTATTAATTCTGAATAGTAGATACATGGGTGTTTGTTTTATTATTGTACTTTTTTTATTTTTAGAACCCTTCATACTCTCCCAGAAATATAATCAATATCTAAGCCTATGTCTTTATAAAAATGATTCCTTTAGAAGATTAGCTGATGGGTTTCTAGAGAGGAGGCAGTAAGTCCATGTAACTGCTGAAATTACACTAATAACAACAACAGTAGAATTGATGTGTGCTGTGTATGTGCATTGCTTTTTGGAGAGGGTAATACTCTGTCCTTTTCAAAGGCATTTGTAAATCTATTTACAAATTTTGATTTTGATTTTGGTTTGCACAGTGGTTGAATGGTGTTTCTGGTATTTAGCGTCTGAGGCCAGAGATGCTAAATATCCTGAAATTTGCAGGTGTGCTCCCATAAAATAAAGAATTGACCAGTTCCAAATGCCTATTACATCCCTTTGAAAAATACTGAGTTAGAAATTGAGGCTGGGCATGGTGGTTAACACTTGTAATTCCAACACTTTGGGAAGCTGAAGCGGGTGGATCACTTGAGGCCAGGTGTTTGAGACCAGCCTGGGCAACATAGCGAAACCCCATCTCTACTAAAAATACAAAAAAAATTAGCTGGGTGCAGTGACGCATGCCTGTAATCCCAGCTACTTGGGAGGCTGAGGCATGAGAATTGCTTGAACCCCGGAGGTGGAGGTTGCAGTGAGCCGGGATCGCACCACTGCACTCCAGCCTGGGTGACAGAGCGAGGCTGTCTCAAAAAAAAAGAAAGGAATTGGATTCTGCTAAGGATAACAGAAAATCCTACTAGTCGTTTAAACACATAAGCACTTTCTTTTCCTTATGTAACAGGAAGTCTGGAGGTTGTTGGCATTGGTTCAGTGTCTCAGGGAGGTCAGGGCCCAGTTCACTGTTTCTATTTTCCTTTCCCTCATAGGCTCACAATGGCTGTTGAAGCTCTAGCCATCAAGTGCAGTGTCCAAACAGAAAGAAACAAGGGCTGGAGAAGGAAAGGGCAGTATCTATATTTAGAAAACAAGACTTTTCCAGAAATCCTCAGTAGACTTCTACTTAGGTCTCATTGTACCACAAAGCCTTGCCTGCTGCAAAAGAGTTTTTGGCTTTGCAGCCTTTATACTAGAGGAAAGAAAGAAAAAAAAAAGAGAATTTGGAATGGGTGCTAAGTAAACCACCCACAGTATTTGCTGCAAAAGTGAGTAGGTTAAATTTTCATACTAAAGTAAAAAGAGTGGGTATATCAAGGTTCATTCAGGAAAACAGAAACTACTCTGAGTATTTAAAACAAAGGGAATTTAATCCAGGAAATTGGCTACATAAGGGATAGAAGAGTATAGAAGTTAAATAGGAGACAATGAGGTAGCCTAGGGATTACAGCCTCAGGAAGACACTACCTGCAATTTGCAGAAAGATGAGGGAGAAGGCAGAATTACTAGGGTCACTTGGCAGAATCTGGAAGCAGAACAGGCCCATCTATCAGGAGTTGGAGCCAGAGAAAAGCTGTAGCTATTGTAGGAAACAACACTTGAGAGGTAGGAGAAGAGGAAGAGCCTTGTTTATCCCTTTCTCTTACTGTTTTTTTCTATTGGCCAAACCCAGTTGAAAGCCAGCTAACACAGTCTGTAGGAGCCCCACTGTGATGCAGAACTGAGCAAGAATGACAAAAAATAAATGAGAGGGCAAACAGGTCCTCGACTAAGCACTTTGGGTCAAAAGACAAAACATACTTCTATGTAAAGTAAAGGGAAGTATGGGCAATAAGAGTAAATCAGGAGCGACAAAATTAATATCAGAGGATGATGTAGAATTAAAGGATCAGGCCATTAAATGAGATGAGAAAGGGTTCCTTCCTTCCTTCCTTCCTTCTTTCCTTTTTCTTTTTTATTGCTAACGGGTATGTTTCATAATAAAGAGAAATCACTGAAACTCTAGGTGCTAAGCAGTATGGTATCATATATATAAACACCTCTTAGAAATATGAAGAGAAATTCACAAGAACCATAATCATAGAGGATGACTTTAATCTCTTTGATAGACAAGCAAACAAAATAAATAAGAATATTCAATAATGGTTCATAGTAAGACATATGGCAGCAGCCAAACCTAAAATCAGAGATATTCACAGCTTTAAGTGCTTTTATTAATACACAGGAGAAATGAAAATACATGGATTCAATTATGGCCTCAATTCAAGAGGACATAAAAAAAGCCTATATAATTTTAGGAAAGCAAGAGAAAGAAATCAATAAAAATAAAAACAGAAATTAATACATTTAAACAAATAGTAGAATTGATAAATTTACCAACAGCCTTTTTCAAAAAGATCAATAAAGACACAAACTCTTGGAAAACCTTATTACAAAAAAAGTAACAAAAATATCCAAATACACAGCATTAAGAATAAGGATGGTAATATAATCACAGATATTGAGATCAAAAATATTGTTAGAGCTATACTATGTATTACTTAGTACACTTGAAAATCTCAACAAAAAGGATAATTTTATAGTGAAGTTAAAAAATTAAAGAAGGCCTCATTATGGTTCATGACGTCCTGCAGTTATACTCTGTCATGGTACCAGTAATTCTCCTGTACGACATCTATCATGATGAAATGCAAATTGAATGTACTGAACCATTTCCCCTATTAAACTATTAGCATCCTGAGGGCAAGAACCATGTCTTATGTGATTTTTCATCCTAGAATCTAGCTAAAGGATACACCAGATGCTTAGGGGATGTTTGTTGAAAAAAAATTCTCCTTTCTTCCCTCACTTTATTTTTCCCTCTGCTTTTACTTTCCTTCATTATTCTTTTCCTTCTTCAACACTCCAGAGAATAACCAAGAAGCAAGATTCATTTAGCTTAGGATAAAGAGCACCTATTTATGTCATTCTTTACAACCTATTGCTGATCTGTTCTCTATAGATCCTGTAGCCCTTCAAAGGAGACATGTGCATGCAGGCTCCTATGTGGGGTCCACAGAGGTTTTCTCTGCAAGCAACACTGCTTATCAAGAGCTACCCGGAGCTAGTGACTCAGAGAATGGCCCAGCAGTCTCTGGCTGTTGCTAGGAAACCACGTTTCCCTTGTGGAACCCAGCACCATACTTGCAGGTTGTCCCTGATAACTTAAAGGAAATGAAGAGCTGTCAAAAAAGGTAGAGGGGAAAACAAAACGCTAACATGAAGAAAGTAATTTTCCTTGCCCAGCACTAAATGACAAGTATCTATGGGGATTAGAGACAAAAATAGTCAAGAGAGAGGTTGTCATCATCAACAAAAAAAACACTTTTTGCTTTTTCTACTTTTAACATTGTAAAATGTGCTTCAAGAACACAGCCAAGAAGATATCTGTACTGTGGGCAATCAGGGCTTTCTGGAACTTTAGCCATGGAAGGGCCTAGAGAAGTGATGGAGGGTTCTCCCTCAGGATCCATGTCCACACTCTGATTTGGATCTCTCTGGTTACCTGGTCAGCTGACTTTTGCAAGTGAATGCCTGCCGTGGCTTCCAATACACCTTTGACCAATTGCACATTAGCGTTGCCAAGAAACACCCAAAGAAGAAATAGCAGAAGGAGAATAATAAAACCTTACAGCAGTGGTTCTCAAAAGTGAAAGTGTATTTGAGTTACTGGAGAGTTTCTTACACACGGACTGCTGGGTCCTATCCCCAGAGAGTCTGATTCAGGAGACTAAAGTGGGGACTGAGAATGTACATTTCAAATTAAGTTCTTAGGTGATATTGATGCTGCTGGTCCTGTGACCACACTTGGAGAACCTCTTCTAGCCTATTGGATCTTGCAGGAAATTGACAAATCATTTAACTGATTAAAAACAAACAAACCAGAGGTTCAAAGGGGAGGTGGTGGATCACCCAAGGTCACTTTTGCTACTGGTGGTGGGCTCAAACCCAGGCTTCCTGAATTGAACACCAATGCTTTATCCACTACAAAATGTTCTCCAAGCTGTGCTCTTTAAAAATTCTCCAAAAGACTCCAGATGGCTGCCAACAGGGGTGGTCCTACCAAGTGAATGCCAAGTTGCTAAATCCAACCCTGATAGCAATAGCTTTGAATATGAAGCCAGAGACAGTTTGCAAAAGCCTTTGTGTTCTTTGCAGCGTTGTCTCTCATCTTTCTAAATGCTGTAGATAGAAAAGGAAGCACGTTGAGGAGGAGCAAACACAGCTAAGCAGGGCTCCAACACATTTCCAAAGGGGCATGCCTCCAGTGCCATGCTGCTAAGCTAGGGCTGCTAGTGGGAAGCCCCGTTGACTTTGGATGCAAACCACAAAGCAGTCCCCACTGCCACCACTGACTACTCCCTGCCTGCAGCCCCTGTATGTGCTGAGATGGCTTCAGAGATAAATTTAAAACTTAAAAAAAAATGCCTTCTTTCTACTTCTGCTTGAATATGGGCTTCATTAGCCATCAAGGCTAATCGTAAGCTGCAGGATGCAAAAAGAATTAAAGTCAGCCAAACAACATTTGATTAACAAGGCCTGGTGAAAGCAAAACTAGGGAGAGTATGGAGTTTGTTTTTGGTTACCCTGGACTCTTTGACCCTCTCATATTTCTCCAAGGTCCTTCACTTTGCCCTGCCCTTCCTGATTTCTATTCCTGTAAGATCTTTCTCTTCATTTACTTTCAGCTAAACTCCGCTGAGGTATGAGATGAAAGATATTTAAGGGCTTGTTCACCCATGGGCCTTTTAATTTTGAAAAAAGACATTGGAAGAGTTAAAACCCCCTGATCACAAATCAGGAATTTGTGATTCTTCCCTGGAATTCTTTATATTGAACCTTGTAGGTGTCCTGCTAAGAAGAAAGCTTACCTTGTGTATTGGCAATACCAACAGAGGCTAATGCTTATGAACCATCACTTATATCTGCAACACTTCTCACAAAAACTTTGTGTCCACTAGATGGCATTCAGATAGAGCTGGTGGATGAAGTCTTGGTTCTGTAACCTACTGAGGTTAAAAAAAAAATGGTCTAGGGAGTACTTCCTTCCTGCCAGGATTTTAGCTTTGTTCATAGTGTCTCTGCCTCAGGACGTATGCTATATGTTTGTGCCTTCTACTGAGTGCAGAAACATATGTCATCTTCCTTGCATATGGCACTTTATAGTTTTCAATGTACCTCACATGCATTACTCCTTTTTGAGCTCACTTCTCAAATTTGTAGAAATTATCATTTCCATTTTACCTCTGAGGACACAGAGGTTCAAATACACCAACCAGGAAGTAGCAGAACTAGAATTTGAATCTAAACCTTTTGGTTTCTCATTCTAAATAGACCATATTTCATCCCAAAACAGGAAATCTGGGTGTATCATAGAAGAGACAGAGAGGGGCTGGCTGACTGAGAGGGCAGGAAAACCCTTAGAGGACTAACTGGAATTGAAAAGTGAGTCTGGTCAGCATATGAAAACATAGAAAAGGGGAACATTCTGGGAGCACCCTTCCCTCTGGTGATACCAGTGGATGCTATGATTTCCATGCCTTAGGTCCAGAGCAGTGGGGCAGGCAACAACATAGTGTAGCCTGTGACTTTCAGGAAGGCAGGAGATTAGGAAACTGCGGGTTGGGCTGCAGAGAGGAAAGATGGTGTTTTACATGGAGCAGAGGATTTGCCAGCTACCTCTGAGATTCCACTCATGCAGTCAAGACAAGTCCTAAGAAGATGAGACTGCTTCAAAATTACATTTCAGCTAGGAATGCAAAAATGACTGTGGGCACATAAAAGGGTTTGTGCTGACCAACGTCTCCCAGGAATTATCTGCATGTTATTTATTTATTTAATGCATTATATAAATGTTATAGAGTGGTGTATTTCATTAATATTGTTTTGTAGAATGTTTGTCCTGTATTCCAGATGTTCCCAGAGATAATGGGAGAAGGGCTTATATGAACCGGCAATATTCCATGCGTTTAGTTACTCCGGGGAAATTAATATAGCAATAACAGTGACTAAGGAGTTAAGAGAAAGAAGGTGGTAGATTAGCAGACACAAAGGTACTAAGATGGAAATGAGCTTATCTGCAGGGAAGAATACAATCCTCTGCCTTGTCAAAGTGGAGAATCTGGGAACAATTGAAAGTAAGATTGGACAGGTAATTTGAGACTGGATTATTGGGCCTGGTGTGCCACACTGTAGAGGACTGCCTTGATGGTGGCATTTGGACATCATTAAAGGTTTTTAGTGTGATGCTAGGAAGATTATTCTAGCAATGCACAGGATGGCTGGGAGTGGGAGAGCCTGGGGACAGGGAGAAAAGACCTACAGATACTGGAGTAATTTTCATATGAGGTAATAAAGAGCCGACTTCATGTGGAAATAGAGAGGAAGGACAGATACGAAAGATACTAAGATGAGTCAATGAGAAAGTCAGTTGTTTATTGAACATGTTGTCCCCACTGGGTTTTCCTGCTATTCTTTTAACCTCACATTCTTGCTGCTTGTTTTCTCAATGTGGTCCCCTGTTGTCTTAATAGAGCAGTGGAGCTCTGCTCATTAAAACTATGCAGCACATTACAAGTATCACTCATTTTAAGTAACTGATTTTATAGCACTTCAAACCTGCCAAGTTGATAAATTAGGCACTGTACTATTTTACACAATCTGGAGTCTGAGATTTAGGGAATTTTGAAAATTGGCAAATCCTGTGGCAAATGGCAGCACCTGCTGGCAAATATGATATTACAGGCTAACTCGAGTAGACAGTGCAATGGCCCAGAAAAAGATGAACAAAGAGAACAAAGCTGGCAGGAGCTGGAAGCCTTGAGGAGGGGAATCCATAGGTTTGGAAGAAATTAATGTATTCTGGGAAAAGCAGTGATGGCAAAATAATTTGGGAAAATCAATTCAGATAAATTTTTAAAAACTAGTATGTGTCTATCACTAGGCTAGGTACTCTGAACAATATAAATGTGATACCAGACAAGATTCCTGACCTCAGAGGCAATCATATGTTTAGAATGATACATTCTACAAATTGAATGCTGCAAAAAGTTCTTTTAGGATAACATTGCAAACCAGCATTTCAAAAGTCTGACTATCCTCCCCAAACCTTCTGCAACAGTAATTTTGTATTTAATGCATTTGAGAATTATTTTCTTCAGAATTGTTTTCCCTGTGAAAACAATTTTTAATATGCTGAAACTTAGTGTATGTGAAGCAGAGGGTAGGAGAGCATGGAATTCACTTTTTAGCCCTTACTAAAATTCATTCATTCTGTAAAGTTAGATTTTCCAGACCATCTGATTCAAGGAAGATGACAAAAGTCTTTGTAAGGTCTGGTCATAGATTTTCAGGGAGACTGATGTGCAAGAAACCTCCATAGCTTCTTGCTTGTTTATATTTCACCTTTTTCCCCAGAAACAATTTAAGACAACTTTAAGGCAGGCATGCACAGCAAACGGTAAACAACTAACCATGTGCAAAACTTTATAGTGGCTACAGGAAGGTATAAAATGAGACAGGAGATGTAGTAACTACCTTAAAGAATCTGACTGGGAAGATGGGAGTAGACATTAAAAGTTAATGAATAATACAAGATTATCTATAAAGAACACAGTTTCTGGAACTGACTGACGGGGTCAAAATCCTGGCTCTGCAGTTCTCCAGCTGGGTAACCTTGGGAAAGTTACATAAACTTTCAATCCCTATTTATAAAAGGGGGATAATAATAGTATCTGCCTCACAGGGTGGCTGTGAGTTTTAAATAGGTTAATATATGAAAGTAGTATACAGAGCATAGAGTATAGTAAGCACTATAGATGTTAGCTACTATTATTATGAAAAGTGGTAAATGAATGGCACATTCAGCAATTTCTGCAGGAGTCAGCTATAAATTCTTTTGGGACATACTAAAATAAATAAATAGTGGTTAGAAGAACATAACAGAGAAGGATGAACTTGGGAGGTTTACTGGGAGACTGGTGGTCATTCATGTAAGCTGAATTTTTGAAAAGAAGAAGGATTCACATAAGAGACAGGGAGAATGGCCTGAATCATAGTGCAGAGAGAGAAGTGCATGTAGTCCATTCTAGGGACAGGAAGAGAGGCTGGTCTGCTTGAAGCAGTGTCAGTATACGGGAAAGTATTATAGTTGAGGCCCTACACTAGGATGATCCTGGCAGCCTTTAAATATCAGGGTAAGTCAAAACTTTACTCTGAAGACATGGGAACCACAGATGAGGTGTGAATGGGATAGTGTGGCACATTAGGAAAGTTAATTTGTGCTATACAGGTGAAGTATGCCAGGAGACTGGTTAAGGGTCAAGTAAGTATAGGACCAGAGTGCAACTGTAAGAGTCTGGACAAGGGGAAAGGCAGATGAAAGGATGATGAGATGGACCTTACTAAGGAAGACCTGATGACACTGAATGTAGAGGCCAAGGGAAAGGGTAGGAAGATCCTACTGTTTGAAGCTGGAGACACTGGAATAATTGAGATATAATCAAGTGAGCTAAGGAGCATGTGGCTGGGGATACCACAGATGATGTTTTATCCTATACATGTTGATAGAATATTGAGATAATAGAAAAAAATGAACATTTATAATGTCTGGGGCAGTTTCTAGTAAGAGTCTCAGACAAATGTCCTTAGCAGTTCTAGGGTAGAGGGGCCCCTTGAGTATGGAATCTATCCCTTGTCAAAAATCCAAATAATTTCCCCAACTTTTCATTTTTACATTACATTCATAATATGTAATGTTATTATAGGACTGCTGATTTCACTGCTTTTAGCCTGAGTCTGGGTAGTGTTTGAGCTCCTCAAAAAGCACCTGAGCAGTGTACAGTTTTTATCATTAGTAGTACTAAGTCTGGCCCATCCATCCTGGCTTATTCACATTCAGTCTTTTGTGCTGACTTTCTGCCTGAGGACCCCAATGTCTCACCTTCCAATTTGGCATTGATATTAATGATGACCACTAGAGGAGAAAATCAGATCAGCATGCAAAGACATAGATCTGTTCCCTGAAGAGTTGCTGGTTTGCCCAAATGTGAAAGTTTTGGTGTGTTTTTATCCTTCAGCTAAAGTCTGGTAAATAATGAGAAGCACCCCCTTCCTCAAGTGAAAGGCTGATGCTGTTAGAAATGGTTCGCTCTTTGCAACCTTATTTAGCAGCACACTCAACAGTGGTTCATTAAGCTGTAAGTAGCTGTGTAGTGGCACCAGAGACTTCTGAAGGCATTGGGCTGAGATGGTGGCTTCACTGTTCAGCTTCTGAGTCTGGGGCCATTTAGAACTCAGTAGGAAGAACAGACAGAGTAGCAAGTGCAATGAAATTGAACATGGCCAGATTCAGATTTGTCCTAACATTGAATTAATGCTATAGGTGCTGAAATCCAGAAATAGTAATAACATTACACATAAAACAAGGTGGGGTAAATTTTGCAAGGGTTCATTTGTTCACCCATTTCAAGGTTTGAGTGGTCAGATGTAATAGGGATACAAAGGAATATAGAAATAAAAACCCTAATCTATAGCTTGTCCCCTGCCGTATTGTGGCGAAATGCATTACTGTATGTCTTAGGTTTTTACCTAATATTTTTTCCTATGTGGTGTTGTGGATGGCTTTAAAATTACACTCACATTATGGAATTTCTTCAGTGTGCAATCTATTCACCTGTTCTTCCACTTATAAGTCAGCAATGCCCCCAGTGGCAGTGAGCACAAATAGCTCAATATGCTTTGAGTCATACTTTCCATTTTTATAACTACTGCTTGTTTGAGAGTCTAATTTTAGGCTTGACTTATTTTTTCCTCTCTAAGTGCTATATTAATAATATTCACAATGCCTTGACTATAGCAAACAGTCAAATATTCATTGAATGACTGTTTCATAATCATAGTAGATAAGAAAGAGCTCAGGAAGAAAACTCTTTATTGTCTTTGGTGATGCTATTGTGCAGACAGTATAGGCACAAGAGCAAGGCACACTTGGGTTCCAATTCTATGTGACTTGTGCCTATCACTTATACTAGCTGTATCTCAGTTTTCTTATCTGCTAGATGAGAGATCATGATCTTTAAAGAATCATCATAAAGAATGCAGACATAACATATAAGAAGTGCCTAGCAGAATACCTAGTATATTAAAAGGCCCTTAGAGAGTCTTTGTTGAAGAAATGAATAACTCTATGGGAAAATTTCAGAAGACACAAGCAATATTCTATATACAGCAAAGTTTCTGAAATGCCACGCTGATGATATATCTATCATGGCGCTAGATACATATTATAATCCTCTCATTCCATATTCACTTTTTAATGATTACATTTGTGATGAAAGGAAACTTGGATATCTCCTAAAATGATGTGAAATTTTTCTAAAGGTGACTTTAAAGGAATTTTACTCTTTGCTTTAATAATGTAAACCAGCAGCAAAAATGGGCTCTATAAAGTACATTACAACTTGCTATGAGAACTTGATTACTTAAAATGATGAGTAAATAAAAAGAACGTGAAGTGAGCTGTATGAAAACTTCAGTGTCTCAAAAGAGCATTTGCCGATGACCTTGAAGTATCATGGCCTGAAGATCGGACAACTGCCTCCCTGAGGGCCACCAGGGAGACACACATTCTCACGGACTTCCGCGACCATTTGTGGGTATCAGCATCTCTAATCATCATGAAGAAAAATAGTGTGATGGCCCTGTTTTCATCTTAGGACTTCATTAATTTTTCTTCACTAAGTGATGAAGTCGAATTACTTTTGGGAAAGGAGTAGAGCTTCATTCTGAGAGTACTGTTGGACAATTTGGCCTTTCCTATCAATTATCTGTAACTCAAACAACCTGAGAAGATAGGCTCAGAATTAAACAAACCACTCAGTAAATAATATAAAAACGGAAGCTCACAGATTCCTTTTGACAAAATGTTCTCTAAGCTTAATGTTGTCCGTAGAAATCGAGCATGTGGTCCTCAGGGAGATTGACTCAATAGGGCTTCAAAGCCAGTAGGTGCATCCAAAATGTTATAGTGTTATAAATTAACCCTCCTCCCCATCATTTTTTAAAGTCTTGGCTCACTTCTTAGTCGTGTCCTTTTTTGGACCCTAACTCCTAATTCATATTACCTCTCAAAGGGAGAAACATACCATTTCATAACATTAAAACATTAAACACACACACTAAAAGCTGCCTTATAGGTAACGATCTTAAGCTTCCTTCATTTTAGCTGTCACTTGGAGTGTCTGTTTTCTAGCTGAGGTTCTGAACTCCTACAGAGGGTTTTGAGGCTGTACAGAACTTACTTGTAACTGTTCTTAAATATGACAATAGGGAACTCCTGAAGATGGCAGCAGCACTTTAAATTTCACCAGACTGGGAAGGGCCTGTGGTTAACACAACCGGAAATCAAATGATGCTGGCAGATTTCTGTTTGTCACCCCTGCTGCATTCCTCAACATTTTCAGCCACTAGTTCAGATTTCAGCTTTACCTCTTTGAGCTTTTCATACAATGTAGAGCATAGAAAGAGGGACTTAAAGCCAGAGAAATGTGTATCTGATTCCCCTTTTATCAAAGGAGGGTTTTTTTAAACTTTTCAATATCACCAGCCCCTCCACTTTCTTCGTAAACATGGCTTCTCTCTATCCTTGAGTGTGAAACGGAAGGAATAGACACAGAGACTGTAGCGCATACACTGATTTTAAAAGTGATATTACTCTCCTTTGGCTAGTTACATTATTAGACAAAGAATGAACAAATTATTCCTTCTTGCTTTCTGTTTCCAGAAATGCCCATTAAAGAAAATTAATGTTTATGCTGTAATTGCTGAAAACTGTAAGTTGCAATGCCTATGTGTAAGAGGTATCTATAAATATAAATCTGAGTCTTTCCCACTTGATTTGAAAAGCTATATTGTTTATATAATTTTCCATGTGAAGCTGAAGATCTAAAACATATTTTCTAGGCTGGTTATTATGTTTACATTTATAATTATTTTTAACTTAATTAGATGTTTAAATTGTAAAGGCAATATGAGCTTATATAAAAAGTCAAACAATTCATAAACATATATAGATGGTAATTCTCTCCTCTGCTGTATCCTAATTCCTCAGATAACTGTCAGATAGGCTAAAAAAATTCACCAAAAAAAGAAGTGACATTGTATTGTACACAGTACTGCAACTTTCTCTGGATCAAGAGATGCAGATTAAACTCATGTAACAGCTGAATACTATTCCATAATATGAATGTAACTTAATTTATTCAACCATAACTCCTGTGATAGACACTTATTTCCAGTTTTGTCATCACCACAAACAATGCTGCATTTTCATTATGGCTTTTCTACTGATGCTTTTATTCTTTTAGGCTAGAGTACCCAAAGTGGAGTGTTGTGCAGAGGGTTTTGTGTACTGTAAGTTTTAGTGCATACTGCAAGATTACCTTCAAAAAATGCTACAACAATATATGAGTGAATATGTGTTTATTTGCCCCCATCCTTACTGGCAGTTGATGTTACCAATATTTAATTTTTTTGCCAACCTGATGGTAGAAAATGGTATCATGTTTGAATTTGCTTTTTCCTGGCAAGACTGCATGGCATATTATCTAATAGCATGGACCTAGAGTCCAATTACCTGGCTGTGCAGTGTACTAGTTGCATACTGTGTGGTCTTCACAAATTATATAACTTCTCTGTGCTTCAATTTCATCTTTCCCATCAAAAATGGGAAAAATAATACCACCTGCCACATAGGATTATTATTGGGATTAATGGAGATAACATTTGCAAAGACTTAGAATGATGCCTGGTGCTTAGAACAGTGCTTGACATATAATAAGCACTATATGAACTAAATGAATGCATTCTAGTGATGGGGAACATCTTTGTATACATTTACAACTATTTGCATTTCTTCTATTAAATGCAAATGTCAAAATGTTCAATTTTTGTGTAAAAATGAATCCTGTTGGGATTTTCTTTTCTTATAAATTTATTACATAATAATATTACAATAATTATTTCCAATAATAATAATGTAAGAAACAGATCTCTGTGGAGTGTATCACAATGTCAGGGTTAGGAGGCCTCAGGACTGGAACAGGGGGTGAAATCTCCCCAGATGGAACGCCATACAAAAGCAGGGGTGAAGCAGAACTGACCCTGTAAAGTTAAAAACCCAAGTTGAATGGAACCAAAAACCCACAGGTGATTGTGAGACTGAGTGTTTATGTGGTAGTCTGTTACACTGACTGCTGTTGTGTTACCTGGACTGTTGGTGGAAGGATAAGTGGATGTGACTCTGCGCCTAGGTAGTGGGGCTGGTGGGCCAGGGTGGGGTGGGTACTATGCTTATTACCTGGGCGATGAAATAATGTGTGTACCAGACACCCTCAACATGCAATTTACCCATGTAACAAACCCGCACATGTACCCTCTGAACCTAAAAGTTGGAAAGAAATTTTTCTTTTTGTAGTGCCCCAGATGTTTCAGGCAGCTTCATGTCTCCAGATTGTCTCACCTGATGTTTCCTTTGTGTTCTCCCTCATTTAAAAAAAAAGAAAAGAAAGAAACAAAAAAAGAATGCCTTTTTTTTTTCACTTTTGAAATCAGCTCACTCTTGGGGAAAAGGACAGCAATCTCTACAACCCTTCTCTAAGAAATACTCCCCTGCTTGGAAATGCCAGATGTGGAGAAGAATTTTGCAGAAATGTTTGAATGAGAAGGAAAATAGAAATGTTTTGAAAAGCAGAAAAATTTTCTAAATGAAGGAATATTCCAAGATTAACCCCTTCTAAAAAGTGAATTAAAGTTTTCTTCCCTAATAGGCAGGACCTCAGTTTACCTGGATAGAGATTTAAATCCATTATTGCCTTTTCAGAGAAAGTGAGATGAGGCAATTGGAAAACAATTTAATTGCCAAGGGTACAATATTCTAGGTAAAAAATAGACATTTTATGTCTTGAATTTCAGGATAGCTCAGCTTTCCTGTTGAGATTACTAACCACATACCTCTCTTCTCGTCAGTTGTTTTTCACTTGGATTTGTCCTCTACAGGGAATCTTGTATTATTTATCAGTCACATAAATCTAAAAATACCCAGCATCAGTCTTGCTTAAATGTCAGAGACAACTATTTCTTGTGTTCTTTCGCTCAGCTTCTATCAGCAACATGCTCTTTTTATGTTTTTTTTTCTACATCTTCAGTACTATGGAGAGATGCTCTTTCATCAGGCATTGGTTTCCGTCTGTTTCAGTTAAACTCAAATTTGAGCAGTTATATTCCTTTTCAAAATTATAAGAGAGAAAGGAGAGAGGAACATAGAGAGGAAAAGGCTCAATGGAATGGGGGCTGTATAGAGTTGGGGAGAAAAAGGGGGAGAGAAAGGAAGGGAGGGAGGAGGGGGAGATTTTTGAAACATGCTCATTACCGTTTGTGCAGGATTCTTAGGCAACATCCAATTGATTTTTATTCAGTCTTAGAAATAATGGCAAGTCATTAAAGTGTTTATGGAAATGCTCCCCTACCCCATATTATATCAATCTAAAACATCTGGATTTTCTACCACCATCTCCTATTTTTCCGGCACATTCCCTCTAGTACTCTGATTCCAACAACTCCTGGATCCTTGTCCCTATCACCTTTGCACTCATCATTTCCTCCCCTCCTGTCTTTACTTCCCTCCTTAATAGGCTATCTTATTCTATTCAGGCTGCTATCACAAAATACCTTAGACTGGGTAATGTATAGCCAACAGAAATTTATTGCTCACAGTTCTGGAGGCTGGAGGTACCAGCAGATTCAGAGTCTAGTGAGGGCTCTCTGCTGCATTCTCACAGCAAGAGGGCACCATCTACAAGGGGCAAACAGCTCCCTCAGACCACTTTCATAAGGGCATTAATCCCAATCACAGGGGCTCCACCCTCATGACCTAGTCCCCTTCCAAAAGTCCCACTTCTTAGCACCAGCACATCGGGGATTAGGTATCAACATACAAGTTCTGGTGGGACACAGACATTCAGACCATAGCATAAGCTTAGATTCTATAGCCCACTATCAGAGTAATTTTTTCACTCACGTCTTCAGTTCTCTTGCTCCTTTCTGTTTCTATCATCCTATTCTGAGTTCATTACCACAAACCTCAGGTGGATCATGCAGCCAGGCAATTTTACAGCATCTCCCTAGACAATTCATACCCTCCCTCCCTCCTAGACCACATCTCATGCTGCCTTCTCTTCCCTCCAACCTCTAACATCCCTCCCTACTCTTCACTTTTGCCTCATGACCTAATTTCTTATTTCACTAAGAGTTTACAAGCAATCAGAAGAGAAATTTCACTTGCTGTCACCACCAAAACCCGTAATCTAGCTGCATCTGTATCCACAAACCAGCTTCTACTGTTCTTGCAGTGGGTGAACTATCCCTGTGCCTCAGAAGGAGAATCCTTCAACTTGTTTACTGGATTCTGCACATCCCCCAACTTCACTTACTCAAGGACAACACTTCAACAATTTCACATTCTCTTTCCTGCATGGTCAGTTCCTCTCTCCTTACTTGATCATTACCACCAGCTAAAAACATATTGCAAAATTCCATCTTTTAATAATTTTTTAATATAGGTGTTGGTCGAAAGCTTTATAAACAAACTTATATAGTCATTTTAATAAGGGGAAATATTATGTGAAAAGGTACAAAACATGAAGTTGGATTGTTTCCCTTGGTGAAGTATAAAACATTTGTACAAAGACCCAAATTAGTGACACAGTCAACAGACATTCTATAAAACAAGCTAAAGCAAACCTTGTTAATTGTTATATTTAAAACTGAATAGACTCCAACACGAAGCAGAAACAGGAGCTATTATCAGGTTTCTGTGAAATAACTAGGAAAATGCACATTGATGGGCCACCATCTTCTAGTAAACTTAGGAAATTATATAACTTTGATACAGATAATGTTAAAGTTAGTTCAGCAGCAGTATAGCTTAGACTTTCCCACTCCCAAGAAAGTATCAGAAAGATAACCTACACATTCTTAAAAGTGATGCTGTTAAACCATTAATAAAATACATACATACTGCCTAAGGACTCTGACACTTCTACTTCTCCAAAATTTTGAATTGTGTTCTCAGCACTGATAGGATTCACTGTCTATGAGGATACAGGGTGCAGGTGCATTGTGCCAAATTGAGTGTGTCAGTGCAGGTTACGAGACTCATTGCGGCCTCTTATCCCATGCTGCTGGAGTTTCTGTTCCCATGATTCATGGAAGCACCTGGTTGCCCTGCAAATGGTTGCCAGTCCTGCTGCTGATTACCTCTTGTTGGACCTCCATTCTCCACCAGCTGCCCCCTTCATCTGGGTCAGATCCTCTGTTCATGCCACTGAATACTGCAAGAATATTCCTAGGACCTGTTGTTGACTCTTTGATGCCCTAAGTATCTGAGCAGTAGAAATAAGTAATTTCAGTTTCACAATGGCTATTTGTATTTAGAAACAAGGTCTCTGATTACTAAAAAGGCAATAAACCACTGTTTCCAACTTCTCTGATTTTTTGAGAGTCACAGGAAATAGTAACCTTTGGGCTTAGCCATAGAGGGTTCCCCAAATATCTTCAGGCAAGGGACCTATGCAGAAGCACTTTCCACTGCAGAGGCAGTAGTGCTTTCTGGGGGATAAAGTCAAACTTGATGTACTGTGAATATCTTGGACACTCTTGGTCCGGGACCCAGTGTGGCTCTTCCACACTTACCTGGATGCTGAAGTTCCATGTTCGTGTATTAGGAGAGTACCAACTTCTTGGTCCATGGCCACTCTGGGGACAAGACACCATTTCAGTCACCTGCCCCAGCTGCTGACCACTATCTCAAAAAGCCCCATCTATTTTGACCCCAAATCACCCTGCAGCTACTGCCCTATAAATGTGTCTGTCCTTGTTCTTGCTAGTTTCTCTCTTCCCATTTTTTTCTCAAACCCATTCCAGTCAAACTTTCCTTCTCCCCTGCCACCCCCATTTTATCAAATCTATAATGCTGTTAGTTGAATCTGGCATAGCTGATCTCTCCTTCCTTCTTATAACAATTTCTTCTCTTGGTTCCTAGAACATTGTGGTTTCTGATTTCCCTTTTCTACTTCCTCCTCTTCCTTCTGATCTTTTAACATTGTAGTGCCCCAGGGCTCAATTCTTGGGCCCTCTATCCACACTAATTTTCTATGTGATCTCAGCCAGCCTCACCCATGGGACTGACAGATAAACTACAGGATTCACGGTTTAATTTGAATTTCAGATAAACAACCAATAAATTTTTAGTCCTATATTTTTATTTGCTAACTCCAGCAACCTTGCACATTCAGTCTTTTCCCTAATGATGTCCAGATTTCTATCTCCAGTCCAAATCTTTCTCTTGAACTTTTTACAGGTGGGGAAATTGAATCTTACATATTAAATGACCTCAACATCTCCACTTAGATTTCTAACCGGCAGCTCAAACTTACCATGTCTAAAACAAATCTTGATTATTTTCCCTTCTGCCAAACTAACTCCTCTTGTAGGCTTCCCCTTCTTGGGAATGACATCACCATTCTCACTCTCCTAGTTGATGTAGTTCTCGTTGTCCCGTCTTTTCTCTCTTGCTGCACACCCAGTCCACTAGCAAACCCCGTAGACAGCATCTTTACAATATAATCAGAATTCTCACTTCTGCCACTTCCACTGCTGCCATGGTAATTCCAACCATCATCGTCCCTCACTGGACTAGTATAATAGCCTCCTAATAGTTCTCCCTGCTTCTACCCTTGCTCCTCTCCCCCAATATATACTCCACAGAGAAATTTTTAAAAATTACAAATCAAATCATGTTGCCTCTCTGCACAAAAATCCATAATCTCTTCTCTTTTCACTCTGAGTAAAATGCAAAACCCACACATTCTTACCGTGGCCTGCAAGTCTCCACGCCATCTGGCTGTCTGCCACCGCCTTGGCCTCGTGGCCATCACTGTCCCATTTGCTGCCCCTGCTCCAGGCACATTGACCTCTTGACTCTTTCCAGAACATACCAAGCACCTTCTAGCCTCCAAGATTGCATGACTGTTCCCTCTGCTTGGGATATGCTGCCCACACATATCTGACTGACTTGCTGCCTCTCTCTGTTCAAGCCTCAGCTGAAACGTTGCCTAATGAGAAAGGCCTAACAACCACGCTGTCTAACATAGCAGCCTCCCCCACCTCCATCCTGCTGTACTCCCAATGCCTGCTTTATTTTTCTTTGTATGACTTCGCACCTCTTAACATGTTTATTTATTGTCTGTTCCCACCCCCTCCCACTACTAGAACTTAAGCTCCATGAGAGCAGGGCATTGATTTTGTCACTTCTGAATGTCAGGGGCCAAGAACAATGCCTGGGATTGTCAATATTCATTGAACAAACAGTAGAGTCCATCCATGAATGGAGGAGAAGATGTTTATGATGGAAGTTGTGATGAAAGAAATGATCATCTTCCTGTTTGTTCTGGATCTTAATTTAGTTTATAACCCAGAAGTCCCTCTTTTGATTGGCCTAATTTTTAGCCCTACAAAATGCGTGTGTGGGAATACCTGTTCCCCTTCCCACACAAATCAGTAAGAACCTTCCATTATTTCTAAGAACTCAAGCAGAAGAGAGGGATGCTTCTTTCAGTAAAATAGTTTGAAGGAGTAAATACAAAAAGTTAGTTGAGTATTTGTCCCTGTAACCTTTTCAGGCTATACATGCCCCTGGGAACAGTAAATTGTCTTAGAAAGAAAATATTACTTTAGAGTTTAGAAAGGTTTATTTTGAATCATCATCTGCATTTTACAAGTGGGAAATGGAATCTCAGAGAAATTACAAGGTCAATTAGAGGTGGAGCTACTGTTGAACCCTGGGTTACTAGACTCAGTTAAGTCTAATGAGATGAAAAGATGGCACCTTGGAAACTACTCTTATGAGAATCACCTAAATTGGGTGTGAGTGGGACAGCGTCTTTCCCAAAAAATTCTGAATAAGGCTTGAGAAAGTTACATTGTCTAAAAAACTGGAGAATTGTCATAAAATTTTTGAGAGAACAAATTCAAAGATACTTCTATTTTGGCTTCCATTTGCTTATCTGCATCTGTTAGCCTAGAGTTTATTTTATATATTTTTCCATACTTTTTGTTAAAGAAGGAACTGTTTTTATACAATTTGCAATCTTTAGTGGATTTTAAGATTTTAGAAGACTGTGATCCAGATATGTTTATATTATTTTTAAAGCTATAATTGCTACAAAGTCACAAAACTAAAAAATATATAATGAGAGACTTTGAGGATCCTGAAGGGTCTCAAGAGCTCCTTTTCAAACACACATATTTTTTACTTCCTCCTCATGGTAGAACACACATATTTTAGGATAGGTAGTTGGTATAATACAAGGCCTTATGAACTGTTATTAACCTTTTTTTTTTTTTTTGAGACGGAGTTTTATTCTTACTACCCAGGCTGGAGTGTAATGGCATGATCTCAACTCACTGCAACCTCCGCCTCCTGGGTTCAAGCAATTCTCCTGCCTCAACCTCCCTAGTAGCTGGGATTACAGGTGCTCGCTGCCATGCCTGGCTAATTTCTGTATTTTTAGTAGAGGCAGGGTTTCACCACGTTGGCCAGGCTGGTCTCGAACACCTGACCTCAGGTGATCTGCCCGCCTCAACCTCCCAAAGTGCTGGGATTACAGGAGTGAGCCACCGCGCCCTGCCTTATTTTACGTGTGTGTGTGTGTGTGTGTGTGTGTGTGTGTGTGTGTGTGTGTTTGAGACAGAGTCTCACTCTATTGCCCAGGCTAGAGTACAGTGGCACAATCTCTGCTTTCTGCAATCTCTGCCTCCTGGGTTCAAGCGATTCTCCTGCTTCAGCCTCCTGAGTAGCTGGGATTACAGGTGCGTGCCACCATGCCCAGCTAATTTTTGTATTTTTAGTAGAGACAGGGTTTCACCGTGTTGGTCAGGCTGGTCTTGAACTCCTGACCTCATGATCCACCCTCATCGGCCTCCCAAATGCTGGGATTACAGGTGTGAGCCACCAGGCCCAGCCACTGGGTCTAACTTTTAAAAATAGGAAATGACAAACACTTTGCATGCTGGTATCTGCTCTCCAATCTTTGCTATTTTTTTTAAAAAGTGTTACCCTAAAGTTAGTTTTCAAACTGGGCCTGTCATGTTTATTGTTCCTGCCACAATCTTCCTTCTGTTTTTTTCTGCAAAAAGAGCGTAAGCAACAAATGTGTTGGCACATCTTCAGAAACAGGCTGGTCAGAAATTTAAGGAGAGAGGGATGCCTTTGGGGTGGAAGGTGAATCCAACTTGCCCAGGATAATTTCTCTGCTGGCCTCTGCTGCTCCCCTCTGCTGCTCCCCAATTCTACAGGGCTTTAAATTTCTACCTGCAGGAAATGTTAGGGGGAAAGTGGGCTTGTTTAGGGCTTTTCAGAGAGGTAAAAAGCCTTAATGGGGATAGTCGGAACCCATCCTCAAAGTAAACCACAGAGTTTGGCTAGAGAAGAGCTGGATGGGTGTTTCTGCCAATGAGGAGGAGAGGGGCAGAACATCTGTGCAGAATAACACAACAGATGATGTGGAAGGGAAAGCATTTCTGGGCAAAGACTGAGTCGAGTTCTAGGATATTTATTCTCTGAAATATTCATTCAGACAGGAGATGGACAAGAGGACTTGCTTTAGTTCTCTACTAATATTAGCAATCTTTCTTTCTTCACTGCCCTATAAAATTGTATTCAAATCTTTATTCTAGGGCCACTCGTGAGTGGTGGTGGCCAGAGGGATTCATTGGGAGGTATGTGAGTGATAGCTAGAAGGACAGAGTCCAGGGACTAGAGAGCCTGGTGGCTGTGGTCCTATCTGTTGTGTGTAAGGAGGGCCAGAGAGTTGTCAGGGGTCACAGGTATCTAGAGAGCTGCCTGCCTATCCAAAGGGATGCAGGAATTTTTTCAGAAAATGGGACATCAGCAAGGTTTTTCAACCCTTGCCCTTATTAATGAAAAGATCTTCGACTTGTACAGTGCTTACTGTATATTTTAGGTACTGCTCCACTCCACACACTTTACATATATTCACAAATTCAATCCTTAACAACAGTCTCATGAGAGGGCAATTTTATTATATCAGTTTTACAGAATAAGAAGCTGAGACAAAAAGAGGTTAAGTAACTTGTCTGAAGTCAAGTAGCTGGAAACTGGCCAAGCTGAGATTTGGACCCCTGCAGAGTCTGGCTCCAGAGTCTGTGGCCCTTTTACCACACTGCATAGCCTTACTCATGTCTAGGAGTGGCTGGTTGATCAGTTAGTCAGCCAGTTATTTAGAGTCACTGACTTGCGTTAGGTAACAAAGATGCTGGGCGGGAGTGGGGGTGGGATGGGGAGGGCGGTGGAGTGGGAGGCTACAGCCTGAGTTAAGGAAACAAATACTTGAAGGCAATGGTGGGATGGGTGTTGCACCAGAAAGGAAGACATCAGAATGGGGTGAAAGTACTCTTCGCAGGCCACTTATGGGACAACTTAGGCTATCTGTACAGATACTCATGGGAATAGCACAAAGAAAGAAACCAGAGTTAGTTATTTGTAGCTTATTGTTTAATTTGTACCTGATTGTCTAGGCCTGAGGGACATTAAGTTAGTACTTATTTTATTGATTGCTGTAGAATTCCAGATAGGAAATCTTTGATGAATTAAATCTGAGTTCAAAAGTCTCACATTTTATACCAGGTTAAATCACTATAGGTTACTGGCTATTTTGATTTTGAAAAGGAACCAGGTGCTTTCTGCATCCTATGCAAAAAAAGAACAAGTAGTCCCAGGTTATTTCCAGTTAGATTTCATGACACTCTGAGTCTTTCTGCCATTTGGTAAGTTCCAGGATCAAAGAATAGGTAAGTGACTGAGTTCCTGTCACTGCAAAAAAGTACATGCTATGTGGTCAGCTTATTTCAGTTAGGAGCTTAGACTTCCAACCCAGGCTGCCAGACATGTTATACCCCTAACATTTTCAAAAACAATTTGAGATTAGTCAAGACTAATTGTCTATGTAGTTAATAATTAAACACCATAGTGAAGCTTGGTGCTTCTCTGTAGATACAACTGTTTCTTCTTCCCTTCTTCTTCATAATCATTGTTATCATTACCTCATCATCAACAAGAACATACATTTTTATGATGCTTTACAGTTGACAAATCATGGCACTTATGTTGAGTTTGCTTGTCTTTTTCTTTACTTTTCCATTAAAGGCCAACTACTAAATTATTAGAAGTTGAAATTGTTCCTTTGCCTGTTTCAAAACTGTGTGACAAGGATACACATGATGATCAATTCTTATTGAAAATAATTAAACAAACATTAAAAATATGACATTATAATTAGATCAGTTGACTTGGACAATTAAGATATGGATATGACCTTTGAATATTAAAACAAATAAACACAAAATTAGGCTTCATATGACCAATATAGGGATAATTCCAAGTATGCAGTCTTTCATATCAATATTATTTCATGTCAGAAAATTCATGTTAGAAGCACCTGCGGCTGATTACAATAGTGAATAAAGAAAAAGATGCAAAATGAGTAATGAAATTGCTATAGAATTGGCCAGAAAAAATTTCTGGGAGATATGACTTAGCTGGTTAACAGCTGGGGCTGGGAATATGACGGTTACATAATTTATTCTCAGTTCTTGCTTAAAAGATATGTACTCATATATTGTTTCTTGATTTGAGATGTTGGGCAAATAACCTAACCTCTCTGTGGTCTCATTTGCAAACCGACATTCTCTGGTTTGACCTCCAAAAGCAAATTATTTCTGAGGGCCAGATGACAGGTATGGTTCTAAAGAGCAGCCAAAAGTGCTGTGCTACATAAAGGCTAAAGCCAGTGATAATGATATAAAGTAGGAGGAAAGGTATGTTGCCTCCTTTGCCTAACAATGCTGCTCATAGTTTGACCTCCAGGAAAGTTATTTTGTTTGCGGGTATGTGAACATGTGTACATACGCTTGAACTCGCATAGAATACAGATTTAATAATTTTTCCACATCAAATTTTTACATTTATCTCATGTTTTCAAGCGTTTATAGATGATAAATTGGGAAAATATTGAAATTTGTAAAATAAAAGCATTTTTCTGCACAAACTTCCTCCTGTATCTGAGTTTGGCTATATAGATAGATGGAAACACAGGGTTTTCCTTGTCATTAACCAACATTAAAGGCAACTTCAGTTTAATAGGCTGTAGCTGAGTGCTCCCAACCCAGTCAGCCTCTCTCTGCTTGAGCCCAGGCAAGAATAATTCACTCTCAGTAGGAAGCAGAAAGGGCATGTACTATTTTCCTAAGAAACCAAAGTAAAAGCTCTGTGCCTGTCAGGCAGTGACAACCCCCCACTCCACCCCTGGTGGTGGCTGTGTAGCAAGTCTGTTGAGAACATTTCTGATCGTGTCACTGAAGTATGTGGATTTATTTCCTGGTGGGATTACTCCCTGGTACAGTCTTCCTGGTGTGACTGCCCTCCCAGCAAGATCTCATCCTAATTTTGCATTCAGGTGTTACTTCCTGGAAAACTGCCTGAAACCAACTAGGAAAAGTAAGACTAATTGTAGCCAAGACCCCAATATTATGAAAAATGAGGATCCAGTTTCTTAATGAAAAGATTTCAGTTGCGAGAACTCAGTTCTCACTTGAAAACTTAATTAGGCTGTATGGCTTTTGTTTCTTTCAAATTCTACAACATTTAATTTTGTTCTAGGAAAAATACCAGGAAACTACTGTAGATGTCCTTACCACATTTCTCAAATGCTTTTAAAATTAAGACAATACTTGTCTGGCAAAGGCATCACAATGTTTGGCAATGTCCAACTTTGCCTTCTAATTTGTCTTTACTGAAAAATGTATCTGGACTCATAACCTTGAGTATATAAAAATCATCATCTTTGTCTCACCAAGTTCTTTCTTGAGAGAAACATTTCATCCATTGTTCCTCTTCCACTTGTCACTTTGCCTTGGAGACCACATAGAGAAAGATCATGAATTGATAATTCCAATACAAAATCAGCTGTGAATCTGTAGCCAACCTGAACCTTCATAGCATGCATTCTACTTCTCAAGAAAATGCGGTGGGAAGTTTGTGTGCCAGTCATGGTTTTGTACTTCATCATGGGTAGATGTAGCCTCTGGTATTTTTCTGCCTATCTGCCTGTCATCTGTAATCAGGGCAAGCTCCCTCTGTTTTCATCTGACATTCACTGAAGTTAAACTTCTCTTCTTCCAATTCTTAGAGTACCTATTACACTCAAGGTACCCTGTTGGAAGCAAAGCTCACCACGCTTCTACAGCCCAGTAGGAGAAAATGTTAGATGAGAAAACATATGTAAAATGACTAGCACATATTTGGTCCTAAGGGCCTTTGTGTCTTTCATTTATATCTCAGTGGTTTATTGCTTCTGAATGTGAGCTCACAGGATAGAGACTGGATCTAATTGTACATTGTGTAATATTATAGCTAACATTCAAGGTGCTATCTTTTATAAATAGTAAGAACCATAAGCCTATTTTTGGTGCTAGCTAGAGTCTTCCTAGGAAAAGAAGGAAGAAGGTAAGCATTTTTCCTACGAGTCTCAAAAGGTCTGAAACCTCTCAGAGACATTGATTGTTCTGACTTTTATCTTTTTTTCCCCTCTTCCTTTTGCATATTATTTGATTTACACCAATAAACAGGGGTGAAATCTGTCTCCACCTGTGCAGATTTTCTTGGGTGTGGATAGGGGACATGATTTCTAGCAGACACTGCATGGAGTTCCAGCTTTGATGAATGGTCCTTTGATGAGTCCTTTGATCTTGCTCAATTTTTAGGGATTTGTTTCCAGACACCTGACAATAAGCACACTCAGCAGAAATAGCCTTCAGGCTTCACTTCCCTCCCACCCAGGGAAGCCGTCAACCATATACTTTCATCTTCTCCATGAAAGCCAGATTGTGTCTCTGGCTTGAACTCGATGGATTGATGTTAGGGTTCTAAATGTCCTCGCTCTCTCTGCTTTTTCACTCAAATGAAGCAGCTGTTGCTAGACTTTTGATGAAATGGCTCCTTCAGTAACTCCTTAGAGGGCTATGGTGCCCTGGGAGGTGTGAAAAGGGAAAAGTGGGCAGGATTTCTTATAAACCTGGGCTTTTATTTTCAGCCACTTCCATGCTTTTCCCAGTTAACAAATACCAATGCTGACCCTAACTGAAACGTGGAGAGTGACATGCACAACTACGACACAGGACTGCCAATCTGTGCATGGTGCAGGCAGGAAAAGAGAGGCAACTGACTATGCAGTTAAGGAAATAAGTGCTTATTCCAAGGTTCATAAATGAAGAGAAAATCTGAATGAAGAATATTTGTGGGCTAACTTGAAAAGGAAAAAGAGCAAAAATTCAGAGTTTTTAGGGTAAAGTTATAAACCTCTTACTCAAAATGACCTTTTTGAACATCTTACTCATGTTACTAGGGCTTAATAATGATTAGGGAGTTTGCAGGACATTTTCTGGAAAAGGAGCACCCTGGGTCACACATTGTCAAATAAACTTTTAAAATATACATTAGTGAAATATTTTGATACAGGTGTTAGAAGAAAGGTAACATTTTAGTAGTCCAGAGCAAATGATGACTACTTAAATAATACAGAGAATTTGCACCAAGGGAATGGAGAGAAAGGAGAGATCACTGTGAAAAGGGTTGGTCAGGGAAGGCTTTGCAGAAAGGATAATAAATGATAATAGCTATCAGGTGCCTACTGTGGGCATTTCTTTCTACATCAACTATTTCACATTTGTTTTTTGAAAGGGAGGTATGATTATCTCTATTTTATGGATAATGAAACAGAGACTCAGAGAAATAATTTGTCCAAGCCTTTTGATTTGAACTAAGGCAACTTTCCTCTATGCCACACTGCGTTCACTTAGGCTGGACCTGAAATATGAGTACAATTCAGCTATAAGGAAGAGCATCTTGGAAAGAGTACTGGGCCTAGGGGAGGGGAATGGCCAAGGAGAGGGAGCAATGAATGGACATCAGCTCCTTACCATGCATGTCACCCTGCAGTAGTGAATAGTGAGAAGGGGACCAGTCCAGAGGTGAATGTCCGGCCTAGATTTGATAAACCCAAGTCTCTGGACACCAAATGAAATGCTCTTTTTACTGTGTTTTGGCAAAAAAAAAAAAAAAAAAAAAAAAAAATTACGCAGTTGGAACAAAAGATAATAGGTCTCAAAATGCAAAGGCATAATAATACATGTGAATCAGTTCGTGAATGTATAAAAAAATTGTGGGGGAGGAGAGTTTGAAAGTCAAGGACTCTAAACTAAATCCCTGAAATGAGGTAGGGAGAAACTGAAGATAATAGCGTCTATTTCCTGGTTTTACCCCAGGGTGGCACGTGTGTGTGTGTGTGTGTGTCTGTGCTGTGTGCACATGCACTGGTGCACAAGCAGAGGCTCCCAAGGATACTTCCTGCCCTGTTGGCCATGGGCCCACATGCTCTCCAGAGGCAGAGCTAGTTGTTTTAGCTTTCTATTTCTTGTCATTGGCAAGACTTGCTATTATTTTCCATTATCCAACTCCCACACAGCTCACATCCCACTTTCTCTCTTTCTCTGGAGGTACAAGGCTGGCTGAATCAGGTTGTGGATAGGCTGCCACAACAGCAAGAAATATTTAAGATGATTCT
This sequence comes from Macaca mulatta, assembly GCF_049350105.2. NCBI lineage: Eukaryota > Metazoa > Chordata > Mammalia > Primates > Cercopithecidae > Macaca > Macaca mulatta. The sequence goes on along the minus strand of NC_133412.1, from coordinate 139,484,507 downwards.
GGCTAAGGTGAAATTTGTCACCCTGTCCAGTCTTCTTGTCTTCCAGTTCTACTCTGTATGTCTGATTTCTGAGTCTCTCCCATTCCTGGGTACTCACTTGCTCACACGGATTCTCTTCCAGTGTTGAATAGCCTCCAGAACCCAGGAACTTCCCAGGTGTCCCTCCTGGAAAGGCACACACTCTGCCCTCCCACTGCTGTTGTAGAACTCTTGGTTTGGGACTCTATAGTGAATGTCTACTGTTTTTGTCTGCCTTGAATCCTTCCCTCCTGCTAGTAACAACTACTCCTCCCACATTGCAAGCAACTCTTGGTGAGACTTCCTGTTGAATTATTATGCCCTTTCTTGATGCACACACACACCCAGGGCAATCAGATACTCTCTTCCAGAATTTAAATCTCAAGCTGATTGACCCAAGGATGGAGAGTGTTTGGAGGAGTAGCCTGAACTGACTATCCAGTAGTTCTGCTATTGAGATGGCCCAAGCTGCCCTTATTTCTGGCTGCTGGAAGGTCTGAAGTTCAACTTTTCTTTAATATTTGTGAACAGTCCTATGTCCTTCCCAAAATGTACTTTTTATTGTTCAAATTAGCTAGAGTCAGAGTCTGTTGTTTGCAACCAAAGAATCTTAATCAATATGGATCCTTACTTATATGAAATCATAACTGCCCAAGGGTAGGGTGGTGGTCACTGGGATGATGAAGCCCTTTCTGTATTCAGCCAGCAGAGATAGTTCATATGGTTGGCTTATGTTTGATCAGGGAATGGAGACTAGCCAGGGTGATATGGTCATCCTGGCCCTGCACACTTCTTCAGCCAAGAGGTTCGCATAGCCCCACTGAGCCGGCTGAGCTGCTCTGCCAGCGTCTTATCACTTACCAGTCTGGGCAGGCTTCCCGGGCAGGGGTAGAACTGCTGAGTTACATCAGACATAAATGAATCAATACAAACTAATTCCTTCACAAAAGAAAACCTAGTTAGTCACACGGCTGCAGGAATCAACGGCTTCTCTCTCCTAGCAGCTAACACATTCCAATTCCTATATACAACTGCATTCTGACTCTTGTTAATAGAAAAATACATATCCATTTTGTTATTGCCATATGTTTAGACCTTGACAAGTTTGTTTTCTAAAACAACCAATAATGGAAACTTTCTTGTGGTCTTAGAAGGGTTTTCACAGTTTAGAGATAAGTCTAGCTCTATGTTAGGAAATGGAGTACTTTCACAGAAGGTGATGATCTAATCAGAGGTGGATTCTTGCTTGGCTCCCTTTGCAAGAGGGACATGCAGAATTTGGGGATGAAACTGAGGGTGTGACTCCATGGTACCTCCTGGAAGATGGTGTTACCTAACCTAAGCCTAAGGAACAAGCACTGTCCATATGCCTCTTCTACTTGTGGATGCTTTCTATTACTGCAAGAGACGCAAAGATGTCAAAGGCCACCTGTTAAGAGAAGCTCTTTTTTTCATTCATTCATTATTCATGACTCTTCCCAGTGACCCTGACAATTAAAGAGACTGCTGCTTTCTTTTTTTTTTTTTTTTTTGAGACAGAGTCTCACTCTGTTGCCCAGGCTGGAGTGTAGTGGCGTCTCAGCTCACTGCAACTTCCGCCTCCCAGGTTCAAGCAATTCTCCTGCCTCAGCCTCCCAAGTAATTGGGATTATAGGAGCCCGCCACCACACCTGGCTAATTTTTGTATTTTTAGTAGAGACAGGGTTTCACCACGTTGGCCAGGCTGGTCTTAAACTCCTGACCTCAGGTGATCCACCCACCTCGGCCTCCCAAAGTGCTGGGATTACATGCATGAGCCACCATGCCCAGCCGAGACTGCTGCTTTCTAGGGCCAGCATAGACCATTGACTACGACAGTGTCAACTCACATGCTGTGAATGGGAATACCTGTGGAACATGGTTTGCAGATAGTTAAGTGTATGGGCTTCAACTACCTGAGTTCAAATCCTGGGGCTCTTATACTCACCAAATGTACAACCTTGGACAGATACTTTACTTTGTCAAGCTGCACTTTCCTCATCTGCAAAAATGTGGCTTATATTGTATTTCCTTGAATCTGGAGTGCCACCATTATTTTATGTGCAACTAAGGAAGAAAAAAAATGCTGCCAATCAAACTATAACATGACATTGATTGTAATATTCACCAATATTAGAGATGTTAAAATGTTAAAAAAAAATTAGCACATTACAATTGAGAAAATAGGATAGCATCTACCGCATGGTGCCAATGTGGACTAACTGAGATAATTAATATAAATGGATAGCATTTTGCCTGTCACACAGGAAGCCCTATATAAATGATTACTACTATTTTTACTGCCAGAAGGTGGTAGTTTGGGTAATTTCAGCAAATCATTTAACCCTCTGTGCCTTATTCTCTTCATTTTAAAAATAAATGGGTAGCCATATGGTCCTGCCACCCAGAATTGGGAAGAAAAACTAATTTTAAAATGTTTTTAGGTCCTTAGCAGCTCTAAATGTGAAACACTATCAACTCTTTCTGCTATTCATCTTTAGTGTCTGGAAACTGATAAGGAAATATGCTCTGTATATTTTTTGTGTATATATTAATTTACTTGGAATTCCAAGGCTAATTTAAACTTAACTTGCAGTATTTATATTTCTATTGTAATTTTTGGAAAAGAGCTTTTAGTGTTTGCTTTATACTCTTCAGTCTAACTCTGGTTTTCCATGACATTTTGTTTTATACTGAGAGGAGAGAAGTTACATTAAGGTAGTGTTCTCCATGTTGGACAAGCCTAAAGAAATACCTGATTGCAAAATTTTGTGTCTCTGTGAAGTCTCACAAATTTTAGATAACTAACTCTATCTTTAGATAGAGTTCATCTCAGTTGTATTAGTTTGGTGAGAAAGAAAAATAAGTTCCAGGTTATTGCAAATGATGACTAAACAGACAGAGATTCATTTAAAGCAATTCCCAAATTGGAGTCACATAGAGTCCACTATTGGTTCCCACTCTGAGTAGCAAAGAACTAGATCAATAGGGTCAGTGGTTGTGTGAGAGAAGTTCAATTTAATTCAACTTTTAGTTGTTGAACCTTTAGTATGAAGCTGGCATGGGGTCAGGTTATAGAAATGCAAAGAAATTTAAGAAAAAGTTCTTGCCAGAATTTATAGTCTGACAAGAAATGGCAATACAATGTAATAAACACTATAAAGTAACATGAGAGTCCTAAGAAGCAGTGAATAATTCTGCCTGGGTAAGCAAATGAAGACTTCAAACTTTGTATAGGTGTTTACAAAACATAAAGTTCAGAAAAGAGGATTGCCTGCAGAAAGAACAGTGTTTGCAAAATCTCCATGTACTTAGCATGACTGCAGTGTAATGTACATTGTGTGTGTGTGTGTGTGTGTGTTGGGTGATGTGTGATGTGTGATGGGTCAGTTGTGGTGGTGTCGAGAGACTAGCAAAGAAGGTTGAGATAAGATTGTGAAGGGCCTTCAGTGGCTATGTTGGGGAGTTTGGACTTTATCGATAGGTAGAAGGTACAGATTCAGGAGTGTTTTGTGGTAGACTCAATAGGACCTAATAAAAAGTTGGCTCTAGGGTGGCACAAAGGAACCAGGAATGATTTCAGGTGTCCTGGATGATTGGGGGCTGGGAGTGGGAGGGAAAATTCACTTATACAGAACATAGGTGGAGAAGTTACAGTGAGAAAAGCACATGACTGAGATTCAGTAGACCTAGACTGAGCTTTCAGAAAATGATCTTTGAAAACAATTAGATCAGGTTATTGTATTATATAACATGTTACGCTTCTCTGTGCCTCATTTTCCTCATATTTATGGCAGGAAGATGAAGAAGAAGCATACCAAGGTGACTTAGGAGTCAGGCTGTACGAGTTTAATTCCTAACTCTGTGATTTGGGGCAAGCTACAATACATAACCTGTTTCCTCACCGGAAGAATGAAGAGTAATAATATCCACCTGTAAGTTTGCTATAAGTTATGCATCTTGGCACATAGTAAGCCCTTAATAAATATTTGCCCTTATTATTTTTATCTGTTTTAAGATTCTGCATTTCAAAATATATTCTATGATACTTTTGGCAAGAAGAATATTAATACGTTTGTCCTTTAATTTGAGGCAGCATAGCATAGTGGTAGTAAAGAACAGAAAATGGAACCAGGAGTATTTGAAATTTAGTCTGCATCTGCCACTTGTTAGCTGTGTGGTCTTGGGCAGATTACTAACTTTTCTGAGCCTCACTTTCCTCATCTGTAAAATAAAGATAATGATAACACCAACTTCATATGGTTGTTTTGAGGATTAAATGAGGTAATACATGTAAGGTACTTTGACAAGTGCCTGGCACAGATTAGGTGCTTATGTAAGTGTTATTATCATTATCAGTATTTTTATTTTAATTTTTAAATTATAAACGGTGAGTGGGGTACTTCATGGCCTCTCTAGAAGTAGCTGCTTTTCTATGTCAGTAACTTTGTACAGATGACAGAGCAGTCCCTGAAGAGACAGTCTTGTATTCAGTTGGGGTACACTTGATGTGTCCCACAAGCCAGCGAAGTTGTAGATCGCAGCTAGCCTCTGAAATGGCTCCTCTGAATTAAATGGGATGTCTTTCTCCCCCAGATTCTGTGTGGGAGGCTTATACATTTGGTTTGGTAATGAGTTTGCTTTTTAAGCCAAAGAAGAGAAGAGAATAAAAGAAGAGAGAAGGCGTGAGAGGCAATCATAGAAACCTGGAGGCTCACATTCTCCCAAATGAAAAAGAAGCCTGCGTTTCTGCAGAAACAAGAGAGAAACAACTAACAATCTCAAAGCTCATTATGATTTAACTTTCAGATAGCACAAAATGACAGTAATGTGACTACTGAAGCCTGTTTTAACTATAAGCAGGACAAAGGAGTGGAAATGGAGTGTATTAGCAGCGGCATAGAGATAACCTCCTCGCTTATAGGCTGTGCATACATTAGTGCATGAATGTACTGTTAAAAGCCACTAAATCTCTCTAACGTGGCCATTTCCCTTTCTTTGGGAAATGGTTGAAAAATCTTTGTTGTGTATTTTCTTGAAGCAAATTTCTGGAACCTTTTCAGACACACTCTCGGTTGTAGAAGAATGTGAACTGATGCTGATGGCGGCATCAGACAGGAAGGAGTGATGAACTCAAAGGGCACATCGCCTTGCAAAGCTAAAAGAGTAAAGCAGGAGCTCATCCATTTTTTTTCCCTGAAAAGGAGCATTTTCTTTTGTGTCAGATTGTTGTGGAAGATTTAAAACTAGAAGAATCTGAGTGCCCTATTTTCCCATTGACTGATAGTGTCAGTTCCTTTGCATGTCTGTCAGTCTGCTATTACTGTGATGATCACTATTATCATCTTTCTTTGACTTTTCCCATCTAAGATGTACAAATTATCCTTGGCATTATATTGTGAGACAGAAGTCTGAAAGGAAGTGCTAGACGTTGATACTAGTCTAGGTTAACTGCATAAGTTAGGAACTTTGTAATTTGATCTTGGGTATTAAAAGCCAATGTCTGTAATTATTTAACTGAACTCTTTCAATGTACACAATCCTAAGACAAGTATTGAGAAAATCAAGGAATCTGAGGAATTTTTAAAATTTCAAGCCAACCGAATTGGCTCACTACAACGCACTTCAAAATGATATCAAGAAGCAACTGCACAACTGCAGTGCAGAGCAGCAGGTCTGTCAATGTCATTCAGTCAGCCACACTTATTGAATTCAAATGAGGGTATCTAGCCCCTAGTATAGGACAATGCGAAAGAAAGAAGATATTCTTTTTTTTAACCCTTGAGGTGCTTACTCCATCTTTTTATATCATGACTTTCTGTGGATGATAAAGCAAAAGATGGTATGAATCAGATGACCAGGCCTCAGTGCCCCTCCCTGACTCTTTACGACCTTGAGCAAGTTACTTAAATTCTTGTGGGTTAAAGCTTTTTCATTTTCAAAATAAGCGAGTTAGGAAAGATATTTTCTAATATCTCTTTCTGTTCTAAAAGTGCATGATTCCAAGTGGATATAAATTAACATGGTGTGAACAAGATGCTTTGTTCACACATTCAGCAACATTGAGGGCATCTTAGGAGCTAAGTACTTGAATGGGGCTGTGGATGTAAAAGACAGGAACACTTTGTCCTGCTTTCAGGAGGCTTGCAGAGTAAGAAGCAAGACTGACCAACTAGCAGTTACAATGCACTCTGCTCAGTGTGGGCTGACTAAAACCAGGGCAATTCCGGGGGAGGGCAGGGCTAGCTCTGAGGTTGGGCAAGGTAGACATTCAGGTTGTGGTGGTAACATTTGTGGAAGGCCCCAAAACATAAGCAAAAGTTCATCAGGTAGAGAAGATAGGACGATGCCCCTGGCAAAAGGAGCAGCATTAACAAGGCTCAGAAGTGCAAGTAAACACCCTGTGCTTCAAAAGTTAACTTGAACATGAATATATCAGTAGTGGAAAGTAATGGAGACAGGAGAATGTTTGAGACTTAATTGTGAAGAGCCTTGGATGTCATGGTAAGAGCTTTTGACTATCTCAAAGGCACTGGAGAATCATGAAGAATAGAAGACATGATCAGATTTCTTTCAGAAAGTTCACTCAGGTGGCCTTGTGGAGTCTGAATAGAGGGACCGTGGAAGTGAGAGGAGGCTCATAGGAGACTATTTTGATGGTCCATGCTAGAAATGATGAGATCCTTATCTGGGGCCATGACAGTAGGAACAGGGAAGAAGGACACATTTGAGAGAAGGCTCAGAGATTGAATGAACAGAATCCACTTATTCATTTATTCATCACTCAACAAATCTTTATTCAGTGCCCACTATGCTTCTGTCAGTGTAAACCTGGCACCACACAAAGAGGATACAAACACTGCTGAAATACTGAGTGGGGGAATGGTCAGAGTGGGACGAGTGAAATGGTACTGGTTTTGGTGCGCTTCCTGGAGAAGGTGAGGTCTGACTTGAGTTTCCAAGGAAAGAAAGGAGACATGAATACATAGAAAGAGGCAGGAGAACATTTGTATGCCTTGCCATAAAAAGGAAAAAATGAAGAGATGACCATCAGGTGAGCTTGGGGAGCAAAGAGAACCTTTAGTCAATGCTAAAAATGATGGAGAGATAGGAGGGTGAAAAGACTGAGCAGAAACATCTAAATTTGATGTGCTAAGCCACAGTGAACCACTGTGGGATTTTTAGAAAGAGAAGGGTTGTGTGGTACAATAGAGAAGATGATTGAATTAATGCTTGAAGACCTAGGTTATGGCATTATCTTGCTGGGTCAGCATTCAAGTTACTTAATGTCTTGTGAGTTCATATTTGTGTAGTTTGGATAGGAACAAAAAATGTATTGAGATGTATATTAGTCAGGGTTCTCCAGAAAGACAGAACCAATAGGATATATGGGAGAGGATTTATTAGGGGGAATTGGCTCACACAATCATAGAGGCAGATAGGCCAACTGCAAACTGCAGAACTAGAGAAGCTGGTAGCATGTCTCAGTCCCAGTCCAAGTCTGAAGCCCCTGAACCAGGGAAGCCAACAGTGCAGCCCCTAGTCAGGCCCGAGAGCCCCCAAGAGGCCACTGCCTCAAGTTCCAGAGTCCAAAAGCTGAAGAAGCTGGAGTTGGATGGCCAAAGGCCGGAAAAGAAAAAGCATCCTGTTCCCTAAGGGAGAGAAAGAGTAGAGAGAGCCAATTCTTTTCTTACTATTCCAGCTAGGTCCCCAGTCAATTGGATTGTTCCTGCCCATATTGAGGGCAGGTCTTCCTCTTTCAGTCCACTAGAAACACCTTCACAGACACACCTAGAAACAATGCTTCATCAGCCCTACAGGCATCCCTCAATCTGGTCAGGTTGACATCTCAAATTAATGATGGTTAAGTATAGTCCACCCCTTATCAACTTGCCATCTGTATGCATCTCATTAGATTATAATTTCCAATCAAAGACAATAATAAGGTCATAATTCCACCTAAAATGACATGACTATCCTTTGCACAATCAGGAACACACTAATACCATCCCTGGAAGAGAAGGTAAAGTTCTTGAATGATGTTTACCCTTCTCCTGGTGTCCTATAACTTAGATGCCATGATGAACAATAACACAATTATTTTGTTAAACAAAAATAAGCAATACTTAAATATTGGTATAAAGTTGATAAGCCTGAAGTTACATAATAAAAGAACAAGAGAGGAAAGAAAACAGATATTTGCTTAATATATGTGTATATATACACAAACATATTCTTAACAAGTGGGGAGGAAATATGACAATTACAGTTCCCATTTCTGTAACTGGCCAGCTGTTGATAGCTGCTATTTATAACTGCCATCTTATCCTATCCATTTTGTATTCCCTTTGCTTTCACCAAGCACTTCAGCTAGTCATGGTTCTTAACCCGGTTGGGTGACCCAAATGTTCACTCCTGAAGGATCTGGGCCATTCAGAGTCCTTCCTGGATTGGGTTGTTGGAGTTTCCCATTTACTTAATCACAGGGTATGGTAATACTAAGGGGTCTCCTTTATTTCAGACATACTCTTTGATATGGTTTGGCTCTGCATCCCCATCCAAATCTTGTGTTGAATTGTAATTCCCAATGTTGACGGAGGCCCCTGGTGGGAGGTGACTGGATCACAGGGGCATATTTCCCACATGCTGTTCTCGTGATAGTAAGCGAATTCTCAGAAGATCTTATGATTTAAAAATGTGTGACACTTCCCCCCTCGTTCTCTCTCTCCTGCCACCATATGAAGAAGGTGCTTGCTTCTGCTTTGCCTTCCACCATGATTGTAAGTTTCCTGAGGCCTCCCAGTCATGCTTCCTGTGAAGCCTGCAGAACTGTGAGTCAATTAAACCTCTTTTTTTTTTTTTTTTTTTTTTTTGAGATGGAGTCCTGCTCTGTCGCCCAGGCTGGAGTGCAGTGGCACGATCTCAGCTCACTGCAAGCTCTGCCTCCTGGGTTCATGCCATTCTCCTGCCTCAGCCTCTCGAGTAGCTGGGACTACAGGTGCATGCCGCCACACCTGGCTAATTTTTTGTATTTTTAGTACAGATGGGGTGTCACCATGTTAGCCAGGGTGGTCTCGATCTCCTGACCTCATGATCCACCTGCCTCAGCCTCCCAAAGTGCTGGGATTACAGGCATGAGCCACCGCACCCAGCCAATTAAACCTCTATTCATAAATTACCCAGTCTCAGGTAGTTCTTTATAGTAGTGTGGAAATGGACTAATACATTCTTCCTCACCTCCACTGTGAAGTAGTAGTCCAATTTCCTCTTAGTAGTCCAGGTCAATTATCCCAATCAACACCATAACTCCCTTCTTAACTTGTTGACCCAGAGGTATGAGGAACCCAAAGTGACTGGGCAGTAGCCTTAACTTCCAGTTCAATGGAATCATTGTTATATCTCCTGGTAGAAGCATTTTTTCTCTCTGAAACTAAGACCTTTAGGCTAACAGAACATGAAGTTGTAGGAACAAAAAGCAAATTTTTGCTAGTGGATTACTAGGGGTAATAAAGGTAACTGGTGCAACTCTCATTTCCACCCCTTGATTCCTGTCTAGGGGAGAAACAGTACCATGCATTGGGTGCTGATTCAGGGCATATACAGCCTTCTGGAGAACCTTGCTCCAGCCCTGTAAAGCATTTTCACCTAGCTGGTGCTGTAACTGCAACTTCAAAAGGTCATTCATTCCACCATTCTATCAAGCCAGCTGCTTCAGGATGATGGGGAACACAGTAAGATCAGTGAATTCCATGAGCATAATCCATCACCACACTTCTCTGGCTGTGAAATGTGTTCCTTCATCAGGAGCAATACTGTAGTGCCATGATGGTGGCTACGGCATTCCTTAAGTCCACAGGTTGTAGTTTTGGCATAAGCATTGTGTGCAGGGAAAGCAAATCCATATTCAAAGTGTTTTTTCTACTAAAGACAAAATGCTGCCCCTTCTATGATGGAAGTAGTCCAGTGTGATCAACCTGCCTCCAGGCTAGTTCACTGATCATCCTGGAAAATGGTGTCATGTTGGAGGCTCCATGTTGGTCTCTGCTACTGGCAGATTAGGCACGCAGTGATGCTTGTAGCAAGGTCAGCCTTGGTGAGTGGGAGTCCATGTTGCTGAGCCCATGCATAGCCTCCATCCCTGCCACCATGGTCACTTTGTTCATGAGCCCATTGGCTGATGACAGGGGTGGTTGGGAAAGAGGCTCACTGGTGTCCACAGAATGGGTTATCCTGTCTACTTGACTATTAATATCCTCCTCTGCTGAAGTCACCCCTTGTTGAGCATTCACATGGGACACAAATATCTTCACATCTTTTGCCCACTTTGAGAGGTCTGTCTACGTACCTCTTCCCCAAATTTCTTTGCCACCAACTTTCCAATCATGTTTCTTCCAAGTCCCTGACCATCCAGCCAAACCATTGGCTACAGCCAATGAATCAATATATAATCACATGTCTGTCCATTCTGTACCCCTCCTCCAAGCAAAGTGCACAAACAGGCACACTACCCAAAGTTCTGCCCATTAGGAAGAATTCCCTTCACCACTATCCTTCAAGGATGTCCTAGAAAGGAACTGTAGTGCCGCAGCTGTCCACTTTTGGGCGATGCCTGTATATCATGCAGGACCATTCGTAAACCAGGCCTGATCCTCTCTTCTTCTGTGAACTGATCATTAGGTCCTAGGTGCAGTCTGGGAGAGAAAAGGCAGCAAAGCAGGAGTAGGAATGATGGGCATTTGAGACACTTCTTCATATAACTTACTTGTTCCTTCAGGACCTGCTTGGGCCTGATCAAATATATACCATTTCCATTTGATAACAGAGTGCTGCTGTGCAAACACAGCTTTATGGCTTGGCGGGTCAGATAACACCTAGTTCATGATAGGCAACTAAGGTGTCATGGTAACTTGATGGCTCATAGTCAAACATTCAGTTTCTACTAAGGCCCAGTAGCAGGCCAAGAGCTGTCTCAAAAGGAGACTAGTTATCTGTGGATGATGGCAGGGCCTTGCTCCAAAATCCTAAAGGTCTCCACTGTGATTCATCCATGGGGGCCTGCTAAAGGCTCCAGACAGATCCCTGTCTGCCACTGACATCTCACGCACTATTGGATCGTCTGGGTCATATGGCTGAAGTGGCAGAGCAGCTTGCATAGCAACCTGAACCTGTTGCAGTCTTCTTCTGTTCTGGGCTCCACTCAAAACTAGCAGCTTTTTTTTTTTTTTAATTTTTTTTATCACTACATAAATGGGATAGAGTAACACACTCAAAGAAGGAATGTGTTGTTTCCAAAATCCAAATAGGCCTAGTAGGCTTTGTGCCTCTTTCTTGGTTATAGGAGGGGCCAGATGCAACAAGTTATTGTTCACTCAGGAGGGATATCTCAGCAGGCCCAATACCACTGGACCCCTAGACACTTCACTGAGGTAGAAGAGAATTTTAGTTGGATTTATTTTCCACCCTCTGACATGCAAATGTCTTACTGATAAGTCCACAGTGGTTGGTGGAAGGGAGCAAAAAAGGTGTTGCGTTGTGTTGAGATGGGAACTCAGCTAAGAGTCAACTGGAGTAGTCCTTTTGAAAATGCATATTAAGTGCATTTCTCACTGTACAAACAATTGGCCCAGCATTCCATAGAATGTGCAAAGCATGGAATAGACATTGTATAGACACTTGAAAAACAGGAATAAGAAGTGGCAGGGGATTGGAATTCTCAGCCTGCTGAGCACAGGGAGGCAGAGGTACTGTTCAGGAATAGCTGGGTACTTGATTCCACTTTCTGCCCTTCTATCTCATCCCACTTCTCCCTCTGAATGTGGCCTTACCCATACTGGGTTTGGCTCAAGAACCACAAGGATGATGGCTAGCTAGAAGTGTTTCCTATTAAAGGCATGGATCATATGTGCATATTCTTGAATAGTGATGTGAGTGTGGGTATAAAAGGATTAGGCCTGGGCAACAATGCCCAGCTTCTCTGGGTGTTCTGGGCACCAAGGAAAGCTATGCTGAGAATTGCTCCTCTGATTCAGCTCCAGGTGGCTTCCCTGCTGCTTCTGGCATTCTTGGCCAAATAAAGCAGGCATGGAAGATTATAACTTAAGTGGATGTAGTTTCTCCCTGCTAATTTAAATCTACCTGAATATTTTGTCAGTTTTTGCCCTTGGTGGATTTACAGTCTAATGGGATTTACAGTCCAATATAAACAAACAAGTTATAATACGACAAGTGGTCTTTAGTCCTGCAAGTAGCAGGATCGTGATAAGGACCCCGAATAAAGTAATTTACTCTCTGCTGAGTTTGGCTGTATCCTAATTTAAAGGTCCCAACAATTGAGCTTCTTTTTGTTTCTTTCTAAAACATTGCACTGAGCCCTAACAAAGTGGAGGTACACTGGTTGCCTAGGAAAAAATATTCTCCCAGGGCAGGGGCTTGAGCCTAGGGAAATGTGATTCTCCTTGCCCCCTACAAAAGTAATCCTGGATTTCTGTGTTTAGAGTGACACTTCCTAATCTGCCTGTGTATCTGCCCATCTTTCTCTGTCCTGGCCCTTCTTGGGCTGCTGATCTGGCAGAAGCTGATTGATGAAAATAACCTTGTCTTCTCTAGATGCTTACCCAGAGGCCAAGCACCAAGCTGGAGAGGCGGGAAACCTAAGCTCCAGAGAATCTCTGAATTGGAAGAGACCTCAGAGGTCACTGAATTCATTCCCCACAAGAGGTTTAAACCTATTCTGTCATTATTCAGATATGAAAATGAAGGCAAATTGCTTATCCTTTTGGATGTAATTCACTCATCGGGTAAAAAGGACTATCTGTTCCTTTTTCCTCAAAAAGCTGCTATGAGGATGAAACACTATTTGGGAAGACATCTTTGCAAAATAGAGAATTACTAAATACAATGCACAATTTAATTGTCAATTATTTCGATAGCTTTTTCTAGCCTCCAGCCTCTGCTAGCCATTTTTAGTTTCATCAGCCGTCTTGAAATGTTCTCCTTATATTCTTTCAATATCAGTCAAACTACTGATGGAAGTTGTAATTCATGTTCTTCTGAAGGGACACCTGAAGTCAGCTTTTGCTTCTAACCAGGTATCCAAAGCTAGATTTTTTTTTATTTCTTTTCTGAAAAGGGAAATGAAAGCCTCAGTATAAACGTTGTCTGGCAACCAGATAAAAGAAAGAATTTCTTTCAGCCTTTCCAAGAAGAACAGAATGGAAGTCTTGAAATATAAATTATTTTTTAGTGGTGTCTTGAAAAAGGTGTTACTCTTCATTATCTGCCTTTTTTACCCTTTTTCCTGAATATGGCCTATGCAAGCAATTAAACCATTGTATATCTTTAAAATGAATAAAAATGGAGATATTTTTAGGAGATGGAAGGAACCTTAGAGGTGTCCTAGTTTATCCATTAGTTTCTGAAGCAAAGAAGTGGGATTTAGAGTAGGTGAAAGATTTCCTCATCATTTCTAGCTTTTTAGTGCTGAGCCAAGACCAAACCTAGAGTTCCTAACTCCCAATCCAGGGTCCTTGCCACTAGGACAGAGGTAAGATATAAACACAAGTAACTGCATTGAGGTATTCTTAGACTAGTACCAGTCCTCATTGTCCAACCTGGCTGTAAGTGTGGCTGAAGCAAAGACCCCAGGCCAGGGACCTTCCGCTACACTGTCAAAGGGCATTTGGGCTGGAGATCCTAAGCGACATTTCAGATGTTTACCTTGGAGGTAAAACATCTGTTTTGAATCTGAATTGTGCCCATTTCACAGAGGATGGAAAATTGGTTAGTTTCCTTTCTCCTAGCTCAGAATTGCTCACATTGTTCTGACTTTTCTACTGGGGTTGAGGCCTCTCTATCATGCTCCGCCCCAGCGGAAGCCTGGCAGCTTTCCTGGAATGTCAGGTTGTGGAGAATAAGAGTTCCCAAGAGGAGGAAAAATATCTTTCTGGTCAAATCCTATTGCAGTGGGTTCCCCACCACTGTCTAAACTCCCTTGGTGTTAACCCAGATCAATCTTGCTGAAGTTATGTAGGCCAATGCCTGGGGCATTGAAATCGTTGTTTCACATGATCTCACTGTGACAAACATTATCTCTCTCCCACTACCAATCTTTGTCATAGAAATGAGTTTCTCATGAGCCCAGAGGGAGATAAGGTCTACCTGGGTGGCAGTGGATCTGGTCTGTCTGTCTAGCTCTGCCTCTCTGTCCAATTTTGAGTGATGCAGCACCTGCTGTCTGTCTTTTGCAGTGCACGACCCACCGCATGGGTAAATTACCCTGCTGCCATCCAGGACCTCTTCTTTGATAAACTGGGTGGCCAGCGGAGTCTTTCCTGGAGGCTTCATGGTTTCGCCTCTGCAGAGGTGGGGCAGTGGATTTTCAGGGGATTATCTATGGTTATGCAACTTCCAGGTGGTGGTGGTGGGAAGGCAGGGGGCAGTGACTCTCAGGCTGGGGGAAATTGACGGGTTAAGATGTTCTATGCATAGGGAATTCTGGACACACAGTATCACAGAGTCCTAAAGCTGGAAGAGGCTTAGGATTATCTATGCAAATGGAGATGAGTTTGGGTGTGAGATACTTTGGGGTCGGGCTGCAACACAGAGTCAATTGGAAGTCAAAGACCTGACAGAGAAACATGTTTATTCATGGGGATATAGCAACGTGAATCTGGGAAAGAAGAAGGCAGGAAAGAAGAAAGCCTTTTCTCTGGCCTTGAGAAGGGAAGTGACTTGGCTAAGAACACTTCCCTTTCTCATGCTACAACTCAGGTGGGCTTGCTTTCTAGAGCAGCCAGTTTGGAGATGTGAGGGGAACTAATCTTCACTAAATGAATCAGAGAGAAGCCAGATGTTTGCACCTGGAGTTGGGCAGCATGATTCCTGCTGCCTGCTGCTGGCAATTTGTTTCTGGGTCGACCATGAGACCTTTTGTCCGCAAAATGAAGCTGTGAAACACTCCTGCCAACAAAGCAAGGGAGAGAGTCCTCTTCCCACTGCGCCACCATGAAAGTAGCGTATTTGGTGACAGTTGCTGTTTGAAAGTGTCGATTAATCATGCCATCTGCCCTCTGAATCCTGAACCAGTTGAGGACTAGGCATAGGATTCCAAAAGGGCTGCGTGTATCGATCTTATTCCAGTCCCAGGGGAATGTGGCTCAGAGTCCAGGGCAATATGGACTTCATTGTCTTCCCCCTCTGAATTGAACTTATGACCTTGTCACAGGCAGGGAAGCTAGATTCCACAGGGCTGAAAGGTAGACTTTTACATTGTGGAAAAGTCTGAAGTGTGAAGGAAATCACCTGACGGTTATAGGCAGACGGTGTCCAAAAGAGCCAGTGAGAGCCAGCCACATGCTCAGGACACTTCCCTGCACCAGCAGATGGGACACGGGGGGAATGCAGACGATGGGGGGAGAGTGGGAGGACTTTCTCCCCAGTATACCAAGAGGGCACACGTTCTTATTTTAAGATCTGATGCAGGAACAGGGGGAGAAAATAGCTCCTCTACACCCACCCTCTCTTTTTCAGTGAAACCTACTTATCTCCCTACCTTCATCCACATATCCTCACTCACTGCCTGTCTCGAGGTTGTCTTCTGCTCACTTTGTGTTCTCCTCCAGCCTGCACAGTGCTGAGCACAGAGTAGGTTTCTTTGCAAATCCATGTTCAGAACATGGTCTACACCTTGGTGAAAGAGCAAGTGGTTGTCCCAGGTTGGTTACTCCCTGAGACAAGGATCTGGGTGCCAGTAGTTCATTTGGGAAGTGATGCCAGGAAATACCAGTAGCAGAAGGGGGAACTGAGACAAGGAAGGAAAGGGTGTTATCAAGCAGGTCACCACTTGGGCAACTGGAGCTTCTGCCCCTGGGGAACTCTATGCCAGTGTAGAAAAAGATGCCCAAAGCCATCCTAGTGAGAGTGAAAGACCCAGGGTGTTTATTTACCACCTTCTATTAGTCAAGCATCTGCCAGATATGTGCACATATACACAATTTTTGCTTTATGGAGTAAAATTCCATCTAGCAGTTAAATGTGAGATACTCACCAGATCCCTGTGGCTTGTCTCTGTGATTTTTGTTAATTTTGAGACACGATGTTTTCTGAGCTCTCCTCTCAGGTAGAAATGTACTGCAGTAAACTAACACAGGAACAGAAAACCAAACACTGCATGCTCTCACTCAAAAATGGGAGTTTAACAATGAGAAGGCATGGACACAGGGAGGGGAACAACACACACCGGGGCCTGTCAGGAGTTGGTGGGCAAGGGGAGGGAGAGAATTAGGACAAATACCTAATGCATGTGGGGCTTAAAACCTAGATGACGGTTTGATAGGTGCAGCAAACTACCGTGGCACAAGTATACCTATGTAACAAACCTGCACGTTCTGCACATGTATCCCAGACATTAAAGTAAAAAAATATATATGAAAAAGAAAAAGAAAGGTACTGCAGTAGTCTCCAACAGTTCATCCACTGGTGGTACTGAGAAACTCACCCTCCAAGGATCTGTGGGCTTCTGACACATACAAAGACAACAACAGCCTTGAACAAAGCTCCATAACCATCTCTGTCAGTGGGTGAGGTCTTATAGAAACTATCAAGAGAGAATGGCAGGTACTGCAGTCCTTCATAAGCTTCACAAAATGCCTCCTGCTGCCGAGTTGCTGACCTCATTTCAGATATTTACTAGTTGAAAGCAAATTGGCTCTGACAAGTTTCTTTCTCTCTGAGTGTGGCATGAACCTTGCCTGCTTTCTTCTTGGCCATTCAAAATGCTGTCATGGAGACCTGGACTGACCCTTGGGGTTGGCACCTGGAGACCACCCCTTGAGGCCACTGTCTAGCTCTTCCTGGGATGAACAAGAAAGTAAATCATGAATAGGTGATGGGTCCTGGGAAGGCTGCTTCTCAAAAAGATTCATCATCTGAGCTTCCTGGCTCCTGTCCTGCTCCCTGCTCTCAGGAATCTGTGCTCTGTCCAGTTACCCCAAGAAGCTCCCTTGGCTGGTCCTACGTGTCTCCTCCCATACCTTTTCTCCTCCCATACCTTTGCAATACAGCATTCACCACATGGTAACTTATCCTGCTGCCTCCCCAGGGCCTCTTCTCTGCTGGGCTTGGTGGCCAGTGGAGTCTTTCCTGGAGCCTCAAGGGTCTCACTTCTGCAGAGGTAAGGCAGTGAAATTCAAGGGATTATTTACAAATTCTGCTAAATTTAGAGACAATATAGTGTGGAAACACATTTTTTCAGGCTATTGTTCAAGCATCTTCAAGGGCAGAGCTCTCTATTAGTTTTCTTATGATGCAAGCAAAATAGTTTTGGGGGTAAAAATTCCAGTCTAAATAATTCAGGTATGCAAAAGTAGAACTTTATTTCTTCCCCCAAATTTGACAGTTGTTATAGGTTGAATTGTGTCCTCCTCAAAAAGATATATGGGAATTCTAATCTCTGGTACCCAGAATATGACCTTATTTGGAGATAGGGTCTTGACAGAGGCAATCAAGTTAAAATGAGGACATAACGGTGGGTCTTAATTCAATGTGAAGGGTGTCCTTATAAAAAGGGGAAATGAACACAGACATGCACACAGGGATAACTTCATGTTTAGATGAAGGCAGGGATGAAAGTGATGCTCTAGAATCCAAGGAATGCCGAAGATTGCCGCTGAACCACCAGAAGCTAGAGGGCAGGCATAGAAAAGAGTGTCTCCTTCCCTGCACTCAGGAAGAACCAACCCTGTTGATACCTTGATCTCCGAATTCTAGTCTCCAGAACTCTGAGACGATACATTTCTGTTGTTCGAGCTGCCCAGTTTGTGGTCCTTTTTTAATGACGGCCCTAGAAAGCTAATACAATGCTCAATTCTTCTTTTTCACTGATGGTGATAAGCTTGATCTTGCCAATTCAAAGCACATTTGAGAGTCTTCTGTTGAACTCAGTATCTTTAGAATAAATTCTCAGGCAATTCAGACTTGCCTCTTCCCTCCCCTTCTGTCCTACTCTCCTGGCTGTGGCCCTAGGCAGAGTTGTCTTTCCTCTGTGGATTCTGCTGCTATGTGTCTGTTTCTTTTTGCTGTGTTGGCTTTAAACACTCTGTGTCTATTGCTGAAGTGTCCACTCCTTGCAGCTTCCCTGACTTCAGGTCACTGGGTCCAACAAATGTACTCAGTTTCAACATTCTCATCTTACATATGAGGCTTCCCTAGGTCTTCCAGCTGATTCTTAGCCTCACCTGCACCTGTCTTGTCTTGAGTGATGTGGAGATGGAGTGGGATTAGGCAGGGGTGGTGAAACTTTGCAGATATTCTCCTGAGCCTGTCTCTGGGGCCACAGGCTGCCAGAGCAGGGAGGTAGTTCCAGGACGTACCTTTGCCATCCCAGACCCATTCCACCACCACTTTGCCTCTCCTCTGGCTGCCCACATGTCCAGGGACTCTCCGTGAGGCCAAGATGTACGAACCCCCAGGCATCACTGTAGCAACTGGAAACTGAAAACATTCTGAAAGCCTGTCAGTGGGAGAATGATTAAACAGGTAAGAGAGTATTTTTATTGTGGAATACTATGCAGCTGTTAAAAATATGAGGCCACTCTCTATCCTGACGTAGAAAGATCCAAGGCCTATTTAATTCTACAACAGCATGGATGGCATAATTCTATTTTCATAAAAACTCTATATGTGTGTATGGATGCAAAAGCACAGAGAATCCTGGACGTATATCCAAGTTATCAGTGCTACCAACAGGGGACATGTGGATTAGGAGACAGAGGAAGGTATGTGAGAGGAGATGTTCCCTTTTCCCTAAAAATCCTTTTGTGTAGTATATAAAATATTTTCAGGACTATATTTATAAATGATAAAATTTTAACAAATAAAAAAAAAAACCAATCCCCAACAAATAGCATAAACCATCCTAAAAATGGCCTGCCTTTTCCTTTCTCAATGCCTCTAAAATAACCTGTTTACTTTCTTAAGACTAAAAATGATCAGGCATACTTGTGGGGTTTCACTGAATTCTCTCTTTTTCACTGAGATATTGTTAGTGCAAAACTTTAATGAATAAATAAAGGACCAGAAAATACAGCTCCCAATTGCCCTCCAGACCACAGCCTATGTTGTCACAGAGGCCTCTGGCAATCCATAAGGAATAAAGTTGAATCAAGTAACAAGGGGAAATCAATATCTTATTCATGTTAAACCTGCCCTAATGCCCTCCATTATGGGACTCACCACACAGAGAATCGATCTGTTTCTCTTCTGGTAGAATGTGGGGGCCCTAACATTTTCATTTATATATATTAACTTTTAGGAAGGGACCTTCACTCATGGAGCTATTTCCTATCTCTGTAAAACCGACAGATTAACAGCAGAGTTTCCAAGCCTCTCATGTCTGAGCTCCAGTTTGCATGCTAAGTCAACATTCTAAGAAATAGTTCTTGGGTCAGGACAAGGATAATAATGGTCGTTAATAACCATCACTCATTACAAGGTTCTTCTTCCTCTGAACTCTTCTAACCTACTGTTTATAAATGCATTTTAATGTGCCAAGCGCACTTCCCCCTCTCCCAGGCAGACACACGCTTTGAGGGAGGTTAATTGCTGCTGCCTTTATGAGCCCTGACCTGTGCAGACAGCATTCTCGGATCACTTCTCCCACCTCTGGGGCCGAGGTTAACGGTCACTGTGCAAGACTGCTTGGGACAGGAAGTGGTAGAATCTAATTATTGGCTCTTGTGGGATGGACCCATGAGTGTGTCTTTATGAACATGACGGGCTGAAGTAATCTCCAAGTCTGCGTGCTAATGACCCTCTGAAAGCTATTGTTATTTCCAAGGCCCTGAGGAAATTATATCTTAATTGTGAGTCTAAAATGCCCCCCTATTAAACTCTCTCTGTTGCCCTTACCTGATTCTTATTGCTCTGAAATCTGCTTGATCCAAATGCAACCAAATTACGTCCTCATTTTGTGCAAGAGATCCTAGATTATTTCTGTTTGTATAACCACCATCCCCCAGTGTGGGTCCCTGTCCTCATTTGTTTCCAGCCTTAGTTGGTCCCCTCCCTAACTGGTAGATTTCCCCATGGGTATGAGTGCATAATTCTCTCTTTCTAAACTAGTTGCAACAGATTTTCTGTTTTCTGCTTTTTGAAGATATGGCTGGATATCTTAAAATACAGATTTTTGCATCTTTATTTTCTTGACTCTTTTAGTAGGTGAGTCATTAGAAGTAACAAAGAGAAAGCAGGATTAATGGTGAACGTTATAAACATAGTTCGAACTTGAAATAGTATTTGCAAGCTATTATTAATAGGATTTTCCCCCTCTGATTTGTATATGTGTGTTTCAGTTATGTATATTAACATTTATTTTGTCCCTGGGTTAGTTCTTTATTCTCTGAAACTCCTGGAAAACAACATTGCTGTGTTGTTAACACGCTGGTGAATATTCTGCACATATACACATCCCTCTGCTGTGAATCTTTCAGGCAGACATTGTTTTCTGTGAGGGCAAGAGCTAAAATTTGAAAGCATCTCACCTGACAAATGATTAGGAAATAATTCTTCTTCAACCAAATGCCAAAACAAATCAGCTCCCTAAAGTGATGTGAGATCTCCTCAAGCTGTGCCTGGTAATATTAATAAATGAGGAGATGCCTCTGCCCACAGCTTGTCATTTCTGTGTCCCCCAACCCTGCAGGCAGCAAAGATTTAAAAAAAAAAAAAAAAAAAGCTGTGGGGCGCCTTTAGGAAGTTAAAGCCTGCCATCTTGTGGCGACTCCATAGAATTACACTAATATTTCATCAAGTTTAAGAATCGCATCTGTTGGAATTTACCAAAGGTATTTTTGGCATGCACTCACAAATGGCATCTGTATTTGGGCTGCGCTCATTCTCTGATAGGTACCAAGAGCTCGAAAGCTTGAAAATGGCCACGAGGGCATCTTTGACATCCTGCCTTTGGGAAGCAAGTGAGAAGGTGGATGCTGGGGTGAGAGCTCTATTGTACTGTTAGGTTCTTCTAGAATTTATAATGCTAAAAAATGGGACCATCTGGGATACCAGTGACTGCAGCTGCCTCCAGTTCTAGGCAAATGGGTAATTTCTTTAAGTGCCCTTCTGATGAGCAGAAAAACTTCAGGCTTGTTACCTCAAGTGTCATTTGCAGATACACCTGGAGAGATCACAGCAGGTGGTGCAGTAGAGCACCCAATTCAAGAGGCTGATCCATCCATTGGGTGCTCAGCAAATGAAAACTAATGATGTCTGTTAGTGGTTGGGGAATTTTCCTTTAACCTGGACAAATGGGAATAAAAAAAGGAGCATCTTCAAGCATAATCCTCTGGCTTGTGCATTTTAAGGTTAGAGAACACCTGGACGATTTGCTTTTAAAAAACTATTTGTCAGATTTTAATGATTTTTCCCCACATTCTACTCCTGCTTTCTACAGGTTCTTGAAGTTGGAAAATGACAGGAGAAGGTGTTTGCTATGATATATGCAATCTATCTGGTGGTCAGAACATGGGAAAAAGAGGGGGAAGTTGGGCTTATCCAGATTTAGGCTCTCTTAAAAAGCAAGAGGGAGCATACTTTCAGACACAGCTGCACAATTCAGTTTTCCCATCTGTGAGCAAGCAGCAAAGGGAATGATCAAATTTGTCAATTAATTGTCTTCATGGATGTTAATGCAGTGAGACAATCTCTTAGGTTGTTAGTGTAGCAGGGTATGTATCCTCTATTAAAAGGGGTGCACCAACTTTTAATTAAATTTGATTAAATTCGAGGGGTTTTTCTTTTTTTTTTTTTTCCAGTACCATTTGATTCAATCAGGTTGAGAATAGAAAATCACCTTGAAGTAAATGTTCCTTGTTCTTCAAAGGCTTGAGTAGGCTTCCTTGGTTATGTAAATGTCAGACAAGTAAGCCTCCTGGTCCCAGGAGAAAGGTGGAACAAGACATCCTGTGCTTTGAGTGGTTTAGAAAAGGTTGCCTCTTATCTTGTGGGAGGAATTGGTGGTGCAGAGCAGCACAGAGGGCTGTTGTTGCAGTTGTGTGGTCAAGTAAGATGAAATTAATTAAATGCCTTTTGGGATTAGTTGATCGCTCCCTTTTTTCAAAATCTTTGACTTACCTTGACTTTTGTGCCCAAACAATCCTTCTTCTTGTTCTGCTTCTGCTCTTGGCTCATCTCCTTTGCAAGGTCATGCTCCTCTGATTATTCTGTTGACCATCCTCAAGGCCTTGGTCCTGCTAAAGTGTAATTTTCAAGAAGGTAAAATCAAGACTGTCACACAAATACAAAAGGAATACATCAAAGGCTTTACGTAACTTATTATTTAGTGAGGAAACCAGTATGTTAAAATCAGGTCAAAGGAAAATTTGAAGGCACATATAAGTATACGTAGGAATGCAGAAATGAATTTGCTCATAGATGCAAAATTGGTAATATCTTGTAGAAAAATAAAATGTAATGCTTGGGGTCCGGGTCATCTTTTTCACCCCAAGGTAAAAATAAATTGTATCTCTGTGGGGACAAAATTTATTCACAGTGCTATGGACAACAATCATCTGCATTTCCATTAGTTTTCTACAAATTGACTTCTACCCCTAGAGAGTAGTAAAATAGCCTAGCCAATAGGAAGACAATCAATGGTGCCCAGCTTTAAAGAATCAAATTGCTCCTAGAGGGTCTGCTAGAGCCCAGAACTCTCAGTAATCTCTTTTGCTCATTTCCAAGATTTTGACATTTTTTCCTGACAGACGTGGGCGTCCAACCATTCTGTGCTCCTTCTGGGCCACCTTACCTAAGCCATAGCTTCAATTACCTCCAATAACAGCTGACTTTTAACTTTTTATCTTCTGCCTAGTCCTCTAAGTTCCAAATCCATACATCCGTATGCTTACCTGGCAACTCCTCTTAGAAGTTTTTGAGGCTAAGAGACAGGGCAATTTACATGTTAGCAAAAGAGGAGAGTTTTAAACTTAGCATGATCTGATTTCAGAACTGGAGCCAAAAGCCTGCAACATCAACATGAGGTAGTTTTTGGAGGTGTCCAAACTCAGGGGGCTGGAACCTGTGTGGTAGATCTCTCCTTTTTCTGTCTTATGGTGGGAGGGGTGATTGTCTGGGGAGGAGGAGGATGGAGGAATGAACCTCACTGTTTTTCTAGCTGAGCTACAGATAAGAGCCTATGCTGCTGGCTGCCCATGGGGAGAGTTGCTCTTTCCTGTTAATGAGGCAGGAGTAGCTGATAACCTTTTTCTACAGTTGGGGTTTGAGAGACTGTGGATTCTGGTGTTGTACCCTTGATCTGCCTCCTTTTTTTCTTCCTATACAAGGAGAGAAGCCTCCAGCCTGTGCTCTGGGTGGTAGTGGAGTACAGGGTTGGGTTTTTCCAATGGGGATGCTTCCCAGGTCTCCAGAGGGTTATCCATATTTTCTACCTCTGCCCTGCTGACCACCGTTTCTGCTATCCTGTCACCCTAACTTGTCTTTCCTTCAATGTCCACACATTTAAGAAGAATGAAATCCCAAGCCCCATCAGTCCCTGACTGGCCTCACAAGTTTAGCAGCAGTTTTGGCCTGTTTGGGTGCTTATTTCTTCCTTTGTTGTCTCTTTTTCTTCTCTTTCTGGCCTCTCAGGCCTAAACCCAGAGACTGTTTAATCAGTTGGTGATCAAATGAAAACAAATGTCAGAGAGGTGACGGCAGCCAATAACTAAAGCCCTTCCTCAATACAGAAGAACTTGCTGTTGGAAAAAGTCAATTTCCGCCAGGTGGAAAATGTGTGGGAAATATTATAGAGCAGGGGGAACCCCGCTGCCCACCAAATCTAACCACTTGCCTGGTGTTTCATTCTTTTCTCTGTCAGGAGCCGCCATTTATGCAATCCCTGCATTGGCAAAGACCATCTCAGTGGGGACTTACTAACTTTATTGGGAGGGCAAGGGAGGTCAGGTTGCTTGACATTAGTGTCCACACAGAAACCAGAGAAAACACATTTTGTTAAACACGGCATTCCCTAACATGTAAACAGTCTTAACATAATGTTTTAGATAATAAATTCTAGTGCAAAGAGAACCAAACAGGAGGATCACAGGATAGAACTGGGAGGGACACTTATTTCACCCCTTTTTACTCGAGTTACCAGCCGTATCACAGAAATGGGCTCTGCCCAGTCTCATCAAGGTGGCCTGCAGTATGCATGAATTGTGTGGCCTGCAGTATCCGTGAATCAACTGCAAGTCTCACGTCAGCTCCTGAAAGGCAGTGGGAGCGGGTGAGGAGGAGCAGCTTCTGCCCACATAGTTCTCCTCCCTGACCTCATGACCTGTCCAGGGCTGTGCCCCTCTGCCCACTTTCCTGGGATGACTCCTAGCCAGAGAAGGCTCTCAGGTCCCAGGTACACTCAGCCTGCTCTTTCTGAGCACATGCCTAGTCTTATGAGATTAAAGGCTCTTCTGCAGCCAGAGAATCCTACACACACCTCCTTTGAACTCCAGCCACTCTGAAAAGAAAACATAAAAAAGAAAAAGAAAAATTATTTTTGGAAATTCTTTTCCCTTTCTTTCCAATCAGAACTGTGTGAAACTACTTTCTTGCTTGTATGACATTGCTTATTGGTGTAGTACTTCAGATATCAATGCCTTAGAAACTAAAATTCTCTTGAATTAAAAAAACATACTCTTTTTTTTTAGGGTCTCTGTCTAGGAATGAGGTAAACTTATACCCTGCCAACTGTCTCACTCCCTTTCCAGGGAGGGTCACCTTCCTCTAGTTATATTGGGTGAAAATGGGCTTTAAGAAATATTATTATTAGCCAGACATGGTAGCATGCACCTGTAGTCTCAGCTACGCAAAAGACTGAGGCAGGAGGATCGCTTGAGCTCAGGAGTTTGAGACTGTAGAGTGCTATGATCTTGCCTGAGAATAGCCACTGTACTCCAGCCTGGGCAACATAGTGAGGCCTCATCTCGATATACACACAAACACATATATACACACACACAACATACGTGTGTGTGTGTCTGTGTATGTATATAGTTTGCATACACACATATATGTGTGTATATTTAAATTAAGGTATAGTTCACATATAAAATTTCCATTTTTAAGTTACAATTAAGTGATTTCTACTATATTCACACAGTTGTGCAACCATCACCACGATTTTGTTCCAGAACATTTTTATCACCCCCACAAAAGGAAACTCCATACCTATTAATGGTCACTCCTCATTCCTCTCTTCCTCCAACCGCTTACTACAACCATTCTACTTTCTGTCTCTACAGGTTTGCCTGTTCTGGACATTTTATGTAAATGGAATTATGCAATATGTGGCCTCTTGTATCTGGTTTCTTTCACTTAGCATGTTGTTTTCAAGGTTCACCCTGTTGTAGCATCAATCAGTAGGCCATTCCTTTTCATTGATGAATAATATTTCATTGTTGAATATCTCATATAATTTATTGAATATTGTATGGAGAGTGAAAAAAAGAATGGATGGGTGGGTACTTGAAGTACAGTTTCTACTGAATGCATATAACTTTTGCACCATCATAAAGTCAAATAATCATCAGTCAAACCATCGTAAGTCAGGAACCATCTGTGCATGTTTGTGTGTGTGTGCATGTGTGTACATATATATATATGTATATATTGAAATTGACAGATTAAATTATATTTATTTACCATGTACAACATGATGTTTTGAAGTAAGTATACATTGTGAAATGGTGAAAATCTAGCTAATTAACATATATGTTATCTCACATAATTATCATTTTCTAGTGAGAGCACTTTACATTCATTCTCTTAGCATTTTTCAAGAATACAAAGTTTTTTAACATTGTTACCATATTGTACAATAGCTCTTTTAAACTTATCCCTTTTTTCTAACTGAAATTTTGTATACTTTGACCCACATCTCCACAAATCTTCTGCTCCCAACCACCTCAACTCCTGGTAACCACCATTCTATTCTCTACTTCTGTGGGATCAACTTTTTTAGATTGCACATATGATATAAGATCATGCGATATTTGTCTTTCTGTGCCTGGCTTATTTCATTTAACATAATGCCCTCCAGGTTTATCCATGTAGTTATAAGTGACAGGATTTTCATTTTTTATGGCTGAATAGTCTTCCATTGTGTATATATACTACACTGTATTTATTCATCCATTGATGGGCACTTAGATTGATTCTAAATTATTTCCTCCCTTCTGCTGACTTTGGACTTAGTTCATTCTTGTTTTTCTGGTTCCTTCAGGTGTAATATTCGATTTTTAAATTTGAGATCTTTCTTCTTTTTTGATGTAGGCATTTATTGCTATAAACTTCCTTCTTAGAATTGCTTTTGCAGTTTCCTTAGGTTTTGGTATGTTGTTTCCATTTTGGTTATCTCAATAATTTTTAATTCCCTTCACATTTCTTCATTGACCCCCATTGGCTGTTCAGGAGTATGTTGTTTAATTTCCATGTATTTGTGAATTTTCTAAAGTTCTTCCTGTTATTTGATTTCTAGTTTTATACCATTGTGATCAGAAAAGATACATGATACAATTTCATTCTTCTTAAATTTGCTAAGAATTGTTTTGCAACCTAACATATGATCTGTCCTGGAGAATGTTTCATGTGAAGTTAAGAAGAATGTATATTCTGTAGCTGTTGGATGGAATGTCCTGCATATGTCTGATAAATCCATTTGATCTAAAATTTAGTTTAAGTCTAATGTTCCTTTACTGATTGTCTGTCTAGATGATCTGTCCATTGCTGAAAGTCCCCTGCTATTATTGTATTGCATTCTATCTCTCCCTTCATATGTAATAATATTTGTTTTATATATTTAAGTGATTCAATTTTGGGTGCATGTACATACAGTTATTATGTCCTTTTGTTGAACCAGTTTTTCATTATATAATGACCTTTGTCTATTTGTACAGTTTTTTATTTAAAAACTATTTTATCTGATCTAAGTATAGCTACTTCTGCTTTCTTTTGATTTCCATTTGCATGGAATATCTTTTTCCTTCTTTTCAGTTTTAGTATGTGTGTCCTTATAGGCAAAGTGAATCTCTTGTAGGCAGCATATAATTGGGTCTTTTTTTTTTATCCATTCAACCACTCTTTCTTTTGATTAGATAATTAAATGTATTTATGTTCAAAGTAATTATTGATAGGTGTTTTTTTTATCCATTCAACCACTCTTTCTTTTGATTAGATAATTTAATTCATTTACATTCAAAGTAATTATTGATAGGTAAGGACTTAATACTACCATTTTGTTAAATTGTTTTATAGTTGTTTTGTATATCCTTTGTTTCCTCTTCTCACACAGTCTTTCTTTGTGGCTAAGTGATGTTCTCTAGTGGTATGCTTTCATTCCTTGATTTTAATTTTTTGTGCATCTGATATATGTTTTGCTTAACATGAGGCTTACAAGAAAGCACCTTAAAGTTATAACAGGTTATTTTAAGATGATAATTTAACTTTGATCACACACACAAAAAACCCTCTACATTTTTACTTCACTGCTCCCATTACCTATGAATTTTTGGTGTCATAATTTACATCTTTTTATATATTGCATAGCCCTTAACAAATTATTGAATCTATTATTAATAGTTTTGTCTTTTAACTTTCATAGTAAAGATATAAATGATTTACATACCACCATTACATTATGAGTTTTTCCTAATTTGACTGTATATTTTACCAGTGAGTTTTATACTTTCATATGTTTTTGTGTTACTTATTTGTGTCCTTTTCTTTAGCTTGAAGACTCCATTTAGCATTTCTTGTAAGACAGATCTGGTGGTGATGAACTCCTTTAGCTTCTGTTTGTCTGGAAAGTGTTTATCTCTACTTCATTTTGAAGGGCAGAGTTGCTGGGTAGAGTATTCTTGGTTACGGGGTTTTTTATTTTCCCATTCAGCACTTTGCATATATCGTCCTACTTTTTCCTGGCCTGTAAGATTTTTGCTGAGCAGTGGGCTGCTAGCTATATTGGAACTCCTTTACATTTTATTTGCTTCTTTTCTCTTGCTCCTTTCAGGGTCCTCTCTTTGTCTTTGTTTTTTGGCAGTTTGATTATAATATGTCTTGTGATGGTTATTTGAATGGAATCTAATGGAAACCTTTAATATTTGCATACCTGGATATTTACATACTTCTTTAGGTTTGAAAAGCTTTCTGCTACTATTTCTTTAAATAAATTTTCTATCCCTTCTCTTTTTCTTCTACTTTTTAAATTCCTATGACTTGACTATTTGGACTTTTGACACTGTCGCCTAAGTTTTAGTAAGCTTTCCTCATTTCTTTTTATTATTTTTTCTCGTCTGACTGTATATTTTCAAATATCCTGTTTTGAAGTTCACAGGTTCTTTATTCTGCTCGATTATTTGCTGTTGATAATCTCTATTGCATTTTCATTTGGTTCATTGTATTTCTTTTAGCTCCAGGATTTCTGTTAGTTTTTTTGTTATTATTTAAATCTCTCTATTAAATTTCTGTTTCTGGTCATTTAATATTTTTCTCATTTCATTGAATTGTTTCTCTGTATATTCTTGAAGCTCCCTGAGCTTCCTTTAAACAGTTATTTTGGTTTCTTTGTCAGGCAGTTTACATATCTGCATTTCTTTAGGGTAATTCACTGGTACCTTATTTTGTCCCTTTGGTAATGTCATGTTTCCCTAATTGTTCTTGATCATTGTGGTTGTGCATTAATGTGTGTGTAGTTGATGAAGTAGGTACTTATTCCAGTCTTTAGAGACTGGCTTTGTTTTGGAATTCCCTGTGGTAAGTGTGATGCTGGGGTGCACCAGAAATCCAGGTGGGGTGTTGCTGGCATAGCACTGAGGCATGCCAGAAGTCTGAGACCTGTGAGGGATGCCTGATGCTGAGGACTCTGTGGAGCCCAGCATTACTGAAATTGACCCAAGTGTTGAGGTCCAAGGCAATGTTTTATGCTGACTTCTTTCACTTTTCTCCAAGTGGTTGATATTCTTTCCATGCTGTGCTGTTAGGGAGGGGTGATGCATGTAATATAAAACTGATCTTTTTACCCACTTCAGTGCATCTTTTACTCTTAGCTCTTTTGAAGACATTTTCATGTATGGATAATTGTTCAGATTAATATTTCTGTGAGGGAATGCTTGCTGGGGAGTCCTTCTCCACCATCTTGCTCTGCCTCTAGCTATATGTTAAATTTGAACCCATTATCAGATATATGGTTTCCAAATATTTTTTTCCCATTCCATACATTGCCTCTTTACTCTGTCATTTGTTTCCTTTGCTATTGCGAAAGCTTTTTAGTTTGATATAATCCCTTTTGTCCGGTTTTGCTTTGGTTGTCTGTGTTTTTGATGTCATATCCAAGAAATCATTGCCAAGACCAATGTTAAGGAGCTTTTCCCTCTACCTTTTCTTCTAGAAGTTTTATAGTTTCAGATCTTATGTTTAGGACTTTCATTCGAGTTGATTTTTGTGTATGGTGTAAGATAAGGGTCAAATTTTATTATTTTGCATGTAGTTATTTAGTTTTCCAAACACAATTTATTGAAGAGACTATTTTTACCTCATTGTATAGTCTTGGCACCCCATCAAAGATCATTTGACTGTATATGTGTGGGTTTCTTTCTGGCCTTTCTATTCTGTTCCATTGGTTTAAATGTCTGCCTGTATGCCAGTACCATACTGTTTTGATTACTGTAGCTTTTGTAGTATGTTCTGAAGTCAGGAAGTGCAAGGTTTATATTTCTAAGAATTTATTTAATATTTATAGGTTGTCCATTTGTTGGTATATAATTGTTCATAGAAGTTTATAATCTTTTTTATTTGTGTCATAAATTGTAATGTCTCTTCCTTCTTTTCTGATTTTATTTACTTAAGTCTTCTCTCTTTTTTTATAGTTAATCTAGTTAATGGTTTTTCAGTTTTGCAGGTTTTTTCCAAAAGCCAACTCTTAGTTTTATAGATTTTTAAAAACTGATTTTCTATTCTCTATTGCTTTTACTTTGCTCTAATCTTAGTATTTCCTTTCTTCACTTACCTTTAGGCTTAGTTTTTTCTTTATCTTGTTACTTGAGGTGCAAAATTAGATTGATTATTTGAGATCATTTTTCTTTTCTAATGTAGGTGTTTATAACTATAAAATTTCCTTTTAATGCTGCTTTTGCTGCATCCCATAAATTTTTGTATGTTGTATTTGTATTTTCACTTACCTCAAGGTATTTTCCAATTTCCCATTTGATTTCTTCTTCAACCAATTGGTTATTCAAGTATGTGTTGTTTAATTTCTACGTATTTGTGATTTTTTCATATTTTCTTCAGCCATTAAATTTTAGTTCCATTCCATTGTGTTTAGAAAATGTACTTGTTATGATTTCAATCTTATTAAATTTGTTGACTTGTTTTGTGATCTAACTTATGATCTAAAAGTTTCATACATGGAACCCTGGGGAGTGTTCCATGTATGCTTGAGAAGAATGTATATTCTGCTGCTATTGGGTGGAGAGTTTGTATATATCTATTAGGTCTATTTGGCCTAGTATTCAAATCGTCTGTTTTCTTATTGATCTTCTATCTGAATGTTCTTTTCATTTTTGAGAATAAGTATTGAATCCTTTACTATTATTTTGTCACTATTTTATTTCTCCCTTCAGTTTTGTCAATGTTTGCTTTATATATTTGGGTGTTCTGATGTTTGATGCATATATAATTATAATTGCTGTATATTCCTGATGAATTGACCCTTTTATCATTGTATAATGTCTTTTGCCTCTTTAACTTAAAGTCTATTTTGTCTGATATAAGTCTGGCCATCCTTGCTCTCTTTTGGTTACCAGTTGCATGAAATATCTCTTTCTGTCCTTTCACTTTCAGTCAGAGGTAACTGCCATCAGTTTTTATAAAATATAGTACTCTTCAGCCCCTCCCTACAGGGGAGTTAAAAACATCTTTTTTTTTTTTTTTTTTTCTCCTTTTTGAGACAGAGTTTCGCTCTTGTTGCCCAGACTGGAGTACAATGGTGTAATCTTGGTTCACTGCAACCTCCGCCTCTGGAGTTGAAGCAATTCTCCTGCCTCAGCCTCCCGAGTAGCTGGGATTACAGGCATGTGCCATCACGCCCAGCTAATTTTGTATTTTTAGTAGAGATGGGGTTTCTCCATGTTGGTCAGGCTGGTCTCGAACTCCTGACCTCAGGTGATCCGCCAGCCTCAGCCTCCCAAAGTGCTGGGATTACAGGCGTGAGTCACTGCGCCCGGCTTTTTGTTTTCTGCTTTTTGTTTTTTTGTTTGTTTGTTTGTTTGTTTTTGAAGAGCTCTTAGTCTGATAAAAGAGTCATTATCTGGGAAATCAGAATATCCTCAGATCACCAGACCTTACACTGAGAGCCCATCTATCTTCCTTCCTGCAAAGCAAAGCAGGCTGCTGTTGGGAAGTGAGTGTGAATCTGCACAGCATAACTCAGATACTCTGCATGTCATGTGATGGGAATTCAGGGATGACCTATGTAGAAGCTGTGTTTATTCTCAGGTTATGGGAAATGAAAATAAAAGGTAGTACTGAAAAAGTCGTTAAGAGTTTGGACTTCAGAGCTGGATTGCTTGGGTTTAAATCCCAGCTCTGCTGCTTTATAAATGTTTGACTTTGGACAGATTACTAAGCCTCTGCTATAGTCCTGCCTTACTTTGATATTCCCTTATCCACACCTCATCTCCTTTACCTAAGGTGGGGTTAAAAAGAGCATGTACCTCATAGGGTTGTTATGAGGATTAAATAAGTTAATGTACTTGAAACTCTTAAAACAGTTTTTGTTATGTAACAATAAAAATGTTTGTTAAACAATTGCAACAATAATAATAGTTTGAAGCATATGAGGTCTTTCCTGCTAGACTGAATTTTTGGGTGGGGAAGGATTGCATCTTTTAAAATTAATTTCTGCATCTTAGTACCTAGTACAGGCTTGACACATAGTATGGACCTTTATTAAATGTCTATTACATGATGGGATGAACGAACTTTTTAGATCCTCTCAGAGGCTGATTCCTTATCAGGCTATAGACCAAAAGAAAATACTATCAAGTGCTTTGTGATAAACTTTCCTTGGGGGGACTTTTCTCAAAGTCATAGGGTAGTGTGTGGATGAAATGTTGCAGTGAGTTAAATTTCATAAGTTAAAGAAGAGGCTATAATTTAGAAACAACATTCCAGAGAGAAGAAAAGGCAAACATTAAGCAAGGTAAAAATAAAGGTTATTATTTGTAGAGAAGAACACTTTGCAATAATTCAGAGGAAGAAAAAAACACTAGAGCAGGAATTGACAAACTTTTTCTGAAAGGGGCCAGACAGTAAATATTTTAGACTTTGGAGGCCATGTTGTCTTTGTTGCAACTCACTCAACTCTGCTGTTGTAGGATGAAGGAAGACATAGATAATATGCAAACAAATGGGCATGGCTGTTGGTATGGTTTGGCTCTGTGTCCCCATCCATATCTCACCTCGAATTATAGTCCCCATAACCCCCTTATGTCAAGGGTGGGACCAGGTGGAGGTAATTGGATCATGGGAGCAGTTTCCCTCATGCTGTTCTCTTGATAGTGAGTTCTCAGAAAATCTGATAGTTATATAAGCATCTGGTATTTCCCCTGCTTGCACTCATGTCATCCTGCCGCCCTGTGAAGAATGCCTGCTTCTCTTTTGCCTTTCACTATGATTTTAAATTTCCTGAGGCTTCCCTAGCAATGTGGAACCTCTTTCCTTTATAAATTATCCAGCCTCGGGTATTTCTTCATAGCATTGTGAGATCGGACTAACACAGCTGTGTTCTAATAAAACTGTTTATAAAAATGGGAGGTGGGTCGGATTGGCCTGTGGGCTGTAGTTTGCCAACCTCCACATTAAAACAATGTGAAGAATCAAGAAATATGAGTGGAACTGTGATAGCTGAGAAGCAACTTGTGCAGAATCCTACATGAGAGAAGAGAGTGAATACTGCAATATACTGGAGTATCTTTCTCCTGCTATATGTGAGGTTCCAAAGATCACTTAACACTACCACTTCAGTCTTAATGGGGACAAACATGGAGAAGAGAGGACAAAAAGACATGCAGTGCTGTAACTTAGTGATAAGAAAGGAAACTTCCCCAAGCTGAAACTCATTTATTTATATATAAAGTACAGAGGACAAAAAATCCAAGAGATTCCTTAAATCATTTCTATTTATCTGTTGAGTAGACAGTAAAGTCCTATGATCTTTTCTTATGTTTTTAGGGTATAGTTTCAAGCACAACAATGAGACTATACTCTAAAAACATTATGTCCAGATTGCAGCTTCAGCCCTTCTAGCATCCTTCTTCATGCTTCTTCAACCTTTCCTCAAGCCAGGATGCGACTGATTTAAGATAGAATAGATTCTTTGGTAGCCTGGAAATGCAGCCTTTCTGGGACCACATGCCCACTCAAGAACATGTGACCTATAAATCAACCTGGAAATCATATTCTTGTTCCTGAATAAGATTTTCTTTCTATTTGACTCCTACCTGGAAAAGAAAGGAGAGAGAGGGAACAAACTTTCTTATAGAGGCAAACTCTCACTTTCTCACTATTTCATTCCGTGGAATGGCCCTGTGGAACTTTATATAAAGTATCTGAGAATATTTGGTTTTAGCTCTAATGAGTCAGTTCTGGTATGTTAATTTCCTAACCATTCGAGCTGTCAATGTGGTTGCTAAGTCTGCTGAATAACAGAAGAAATATACCTTCAGCCTGTTGTATAATTATCTCAGGAATTATAAAGGCAATAAATGCATGATTGCTTTTTTATGAATACATTAAAACAGAGGTGTGTAATTGGCACTTTAACAATCTAGTGGCAGCAAATTAGATATTAATGTGATTACAAAATGACAATTACTTTTAGCAGTTAATTGACATCACCTTTCAGTAGCCTTTTTCAGTATCTTGTTGGGGACTTTTTTTGCCAGTGAGAAATGGGATCATTCTAAGGCTGAGAGGGAGCCATGAGGAACAGTAAGTTAATTACCTAACAAAACAAGTGGTTGATCTTTATATTCTCGATCAATGGGTCTTTGGGGTTTAATAACAGCAGTAACAAACTATACTTTTTTTCTGAAATGATGCCCAAATGATGTATAAACTTTTTGTAATGTAAGTACCACCCATCAATCACTTCATTTCTGAAATATGGTGGCTTCTGATGAGATGAGATTGCTTTCCACATTCTCATTAGTTTAAGAAGGAAAGAGAAAAAAATATTACCTCTATTAGAAAGGCAGGTAAGGACAGAGAGATAATTTGGTTACATGCTACAGAAAGACTGGGTAAGAGAGGAAAAATAATGTCATTATACATAGGCTCAAATGTTTGCAAAACCCTTTTACATATAGTTAAGTTTAATCCTACAGATCTATGTTTTGGTAGCAGTGGGTTTATGCAAATCATTCTAAAAAATGTCCCCAAACATAAATCTGGTGGTTTATATCAACATCCCAAAACTCAATCAGGGTAAGTTTCTATAGCCTTTCTATATTTAATAAGGCATTTAGCATGTTTTTCATAGATTAAAAATCTAATAATCAATATACCAAAAATAGATAGTCTTACAATGTTTGATGAGTCATAATTATTGACAGGTAAACGTGTTGAAATTGCTTATTGCAACATTACCCTATCTGTTGCTAACTTATCCTAACCCTAGATAGATAGACAGATAGATAGGGTTATTGCTCTCTCTCTCTCTCTCTCTCTCTCTCTATATATATATATACACACACACACACACACACATTCTATATTGAATTTTACTACATGCCTCCCCTTCTCTACTGAAACTGAATAATGAGATTAGACATTTCTCAGTACCAAGAGCAGACACTATATTGACTGATTTCTAACTGCTCAGCTCTATCTTTGTTTTGTTGCATACACCTTAGAGTATCTAAACAGATTTTTTGTATTTTAATATCTAGTACCAGAAATTGTATTATAAGGCAACTGAGAACATGGGCAGAGTGAGAGCTGAAATTGAGGCCATCCTTCAGGACTCTCAAATTATTTATTTGAAAAGCTCTTCTTGTGGGACCAGAGAGATGGTTAAGTGACAGCTAGTAGGTGCAAACCAAGGGACACTCCTATCTGGAATTCCAGTTTCAAGTACTGAGTTATTCCATAAAATCAGTCGTTTGTGTTGTTGAGTTCTTGGTTGCAGAGTGAACTCTACTAGCTACTGGGCATGCAGAAGTGAGCATAGGAGATATGATCTTTGCCTTTATAAGAAATGCAGCCTAAAGGAGAAAATAGTCCCATATTGTTCTCTGTAAGCAAATTTCAATCAAGATGCGGTTGGTTAGTTTTTCCCTATCTTCCTGTGTCTTTCCTTCCTCTCCCCTTCCTTCTCTTCTCCTCCTTTCTCCTCCTTTCTATTTCTTTCCCACGCAGTTCCAAAAATTATCCTGTATAATAATGAATCTGTGTAATTATTCTGATATCACTTGGTTTATTAGATAATGGTAATCTGGGAATGTGAGATAATAAAGTCATGTTTCTATCTAACTCATGTTTCTTTTTTGACGGGTGTTAGGTGTCCTGGTTAGGTGTCATGTTAAACATGCCCAGGAGGAACATTAGTATTTAAGAATGCCCTTTGCTACTTCCCATTCTCTACTTTAAAATTAATTTTTACAAAGGAGGAATAGAAGAAAGGCCACCAGTATCTATTACGCCAAAGAACTAACATTTATTGAGCTCCTACTGTGTACCAGGTAATTTCTATAGATAATCTGCAATTTCTCACAGGAAAATTTTGAGGTGGCAATGATACCCTCCTTCTATAGATGAAGAAATTGAAGCTGAGTGAGCTTTGGAGACTTGCTAGGGTCACACAACTTGAATGTTGCAGAGCTGGGGTTTGAACTCAATACCATGAGAATATAAAACCCTTGTTGGCCTCACCAGTTCTGATTGCTTCTAGAACTCTTAAGTGCCCTGATGTTTATTTGGACTCTTCTTGTTTTCTTCAAGTAAGGACACAGATAGTGGATGCTTCTTCTCTCCTATCTACCAGACTACTTTACCTTTGTGTATCAGATTATCAACTGATGACTTTGATTTTGGGTTAATCCTAGAAAGAGCATTGACTTTGACCTGATTCCAATCATAGTACAAAGTCTGGTCATGTCTTTCAAACTTTGAGAAACAGAAAATATTTATTTCCACTCTTTATGGGATAATGAGGGAGTTGACCCCATCAATAAATTGTATCAAGGAAATGGGATCTCTATAGAGTCTATATTCACATAGCAGTAGATATCTTTGTAGGTAGAAAAAAAACACAAGGTACAAGGGCATAACCAAATTAATTTTGTATCACTCTGAAGTTAGAGATTAGTTGTAAGACTAATACAGATTGTTTTGCTGGGGTCATCACATGAAGATAATATTTTATACAGAAACATTGTGTTGGCTCTGCTGGTGCTTTCTGAAGTTCTGTCATCATTTAGCATTTCTTAGGAGGTGGTCATAGGGCATTTGTAAATAAATATCACTGGCTGCACATTTTGTTTTATTTTAGGAACATTATTTGCTTACCATTGAAAAGGGAGGTTTTTAACTTGACTTTGAAGTGTACTTAGCTAGGAAACTGTATTTGGAGCTGAATAAAAGCTTTTAACTCTTGATATATTGCCTTTGGTTTCTTTTATGCCTGTTGTTTAAAATATGCACATAGGAAGGAATTTACTTAAAAAGCTGTACATACTTTTAGTGTATTTGGAATATATGAAGCATTCACCTACTCATTCATTTATTCATTCACTCATTATTTCAACAATGATTTATTTAATGCTATACTGTGTACCAGGCTCTAGGATGAAACAGAGAAGAGAACAGTCATGGTATTTTTTTCTCAAAATATTTTGTAGAATTCACAAGGAAGCCATCAGGGCTTAAAGTTTTCTTTGTGGGAAGGTGCTAAACAGTAAATTAATCTTTTATTTTAGTTTTGCTAAGTTGTGTGTATGTTTTATAGCCTGTAGGGGTTTTTTTGTATTATCTTCTCATTATCCTTTCAATGTTTGTAGGATCTACAGTGATGCCCCCCTTTTCATTTCTGATATTGATTATTTTTGTCTTCTCTTTAAGGAGTTTATCACCATATTAGTCTTTTTGATAAACCTTCTGTTTTCTTTGCTGATCCCCTCTGTTTTCCATCTGTTTACTTTTTCATTAATATATGCCCACATTTTTCTTATTTCCTTCTTTCTCATTTCTTTGGGCTTAATTTTCTCTTCTTTTTCTAACTTCTTGAAGTGGATATTTAGTGCATTGATTTTCAGCCTTCCTTGTAATGTAATATAAAACAGGTTGGGTAACACCATCTTCCAGAAGGTACCATGGAGTCACACCCTCACTTTCATCCCCAAATTCTGCATGTCCCTCTTGCAAAGGTAGCCAAACAAGAATCTACCTCTGATTAGATCATCACCTTCTGTGAAAGTACTCCATTTCCTAACATAGAAATGGTTCCCTTTTGTGTGTGTGTGTGTGTGTGTATATATATATGTGTGTGTGTGTGTGTGTATAAAGACATAGAATATATACACACATACATAAATATATATTATATATAATATATATATTTATATATATAAACACATATACATGCACACACATATATATACACATACAAACACACACATATATAATTGTTTGGTTAATATTGGTTATATAATTTCTTCTGTGATTTCTTCTTTGGCCCATCAGTATTTAGAAGTTAACTTCTTAATATACAAACATAGGGACTGTAATTCAGCTTAATTCCACTGAAGCCAAAGAACATACTCTGATATAATTTTGATTTTTGAAAACTATATTGAGACTGGTTTATGGCTCCAAATATGGCAATTTAGGTAATGTTTTGTGTGTTTTTGAAAAAAAAAATGTATTCTACAATCATTAAGTGCAGTGTTCTCCATATATGTTAATCATGGAAAATTTAATCATATTGTTTAGAGCTCCTGTACCTTTCTTTTTTTTGACTGCTTGTTCTAGCTGTAAGAGAGGCGTGTTTTCCTTTGTAATTGTGAATTTGAACATTCTCTTTCTGTATTTTTTGCTTTATATGTTTTGTAGCTACATTATAAAATATAAGCAAATGTAACAGTTATATTTTCCTCATTTATTGCCCTTTTTATTATTATGGAATGTTCTTCTTTAATAACTTTTTTACTCTAAAGTCTTATTTATCTGATAGCAATATAGCTATCACAGCTTTCTTTTGGTTAGTGTTTTCATGGTATATCTTTTTCTATTCTCTTACTCTTGACCTTTCTGTATTATCTTTAAATATGTTTCTTTAAGCAGGGTATATATTTCTTTTGAAATCCAGCCTGTCAACCTTTATCTTTTAACTGAAGTATTTAGTTTATTTACATTGAAGGAAATTATGATATATTTGGACCTCAATCTACTATCTTTCTATTTGCTTTTTATTTTCCCTACCTATTCTATGTTCTTTTTTCTTTCTCCTTCTTTTGTCTTTGGATAACTTTCTGTTATCCCAAGTTAAACATTATTTTACTATTCTTGTATTGGTTATCCTAGAAACTATATTATGCTTCTTGACTTACCAAAGTCTAATACATATTAGTACTTTTTCCTCATACCAAATAATGCAAGAATCTTAGAATAGCAAAGCATGGTTCTTGGATCAGCAGCTGGTTCACAAACTTTCCAATTTTCAATGAACTAAGAAAGTGGTGCCAGAATGTAAATCAACTATATCACTAAGTATACTGTTTATTTCAGCTGACATATTTTTTAAAAAATAATATTTTCTAAATGAAAGACAGAGTGCATCAATTTATATTTTGGAGCTAGTTTCTTAATTTGCTATGGACTGGTGCTTTTAGTAGCACTGTCTTAGAATATTACAACTCTAAATTACCACCCCCAAATGTATATGCTCTTTTGTCATATTTTGTCATTATATGTTTTAACTCCCACAAGATATTATTACTGTGACTTTATATAGTCAATATAATTTTATATTCACCCACATATATAAATTTTCATTGCTATTCCTTTTTGCATCTCTGTGCTTTCATCTGGGACCATTTTTCTTCTCAAAGACTACCCTTTAGTTAATTCCTTTGGTGTATGTTTTCTGTGACAAATTGTCTTTTTAAAGTTCATTAAAATATCTATTTTTCCTTCATTTTTGAATGATAACTTCCCTAAGTAATATATTCTAATCAGGGAATTACATATATATTTAGTATCTTTAAGATAGCAATTCACTGTATCTTTGCTTCCATGGTTTGTAAACTGTCAAACTTGTAATTGCTCCTGTGAAATAAGCATGCCACACCCAGCTACTTTTTTTCCTGTTTTCTTTTTTTAATTATTATTATACTTTAAGTTCTGGGGTACATGTGCAGAACGTGCAGGTTTTTTACATAGGTATACACATGCCATGGTGGTTTGCTGCACCCATCAACCCGTCATCTACAAAAGGTATTTCTCCTAATGCTATCTCTACCCTAGTCCCCCACCCCGCTACAAGCCCCAGTATGTGATGTTCCCCTCCCTGTGTCCATGTGTTCTCATTGTTCAACTCCCCCTTATGAGTGAGAACATGTGGTGTTTGGTTTTCTGTTCTTGTTAGTTTGCTGAGAATGATGGTGTCCAGCATCACCCATGTCCCTGCAAAGGACATGAACTCATCTTTTTTATAGCTGCATAGTATTCTATGGTGTATATGTGCCACATTTTCTTTATCCAGTCTATCACTGATGGGCACTTGGGTTGGTTCCATGACTTTGCTGTTGTGAACAGTGCCGCAATAAACATATGTGTGCATGTGTCTTTATAGTAGAATGATTTATAATCCTTTGGGTATATACCCAGTAATGGGATTGCTGGGTCAAATGGTATTTCTAGTTCTAGATCTTTGAGGAATTGCCACACTGTCTTCCACAATGGTTTAACTAATTTACTCTCCCACCAACAGTGTAAAAGCATTCCTATTTCTCCACATCCTCTCCAGCATCTGTAGTTTCCTGACTTTTTAATGATCACCATTCTAACTGGCGTAAGATGGTATCTCGTTGTGGTTTTGATATGCATTTCTCTAATGACCAGTGATGATGAGCTTTTTTTGTATGTTTGTTGGCTGCATAAATGTCTTTTGAGAAGTATCCATTCCTGTCCTTTGCCCACTTTTTGATGGGGTTGTTTGTTTGTTTCTTGTAAATTTGTTTAATTTCTTTGTAGATTCTGGATATTAGCCCTTTGTCAGATGGATAGATTGCAAAGACCTTCTCCCAATCTGTAGGTTGCCTGTTCACTCTGATGATAGTTTCTTTTGCTGTGGAGAAGCTCTTTAGTTTAGTGAGATCCCATTTGTCTATTTTGGGTTTTGTTGCCATTGCTTTTGGTGTTTTAGTTATGAAGTCCTTGCCCATGCCTATGTCCTGAATGGTATTGCCTAGGTTTTCTTTTAGGGTTTTTATGGTTTTAGGTCTTAGTTTAAGTCTTTAATCCATCTTGAGTTAATTTTTGTATAAGGTGTAAGGAAGGGATCCAGTTTCAGTTTTCTGCATATGGCTAGCCAATTTTCACAACACCATTTATTAAATAGGGCATCCTTTCCCCATTTCTTGTTTTTGTCGGGTTTGTCAAAGATCAGATAGTTATAGATGTTATTTCTGAGGCCTCTGTTCTGTTCCATTGGTCTATATATCTGTTTTGGTACAAGTACCATGCTGTTTTTTTTGTTGTTGTTGTTTTTTTCTTTTTTACTGTAGCCTTCTAGTATAGTTTGAAGTCAGGTAATGTGATGCCTCCAGCTTTGTTCTTTTTGCTTAGGATTGTCTTGGCAATGTGGGCTCTTCTTTGGTTCCATATGAACTTTAAAGCAGTTTTTCCCAATTCTGCAAAGAAAGTCAATGGTAGCTTGATCAGGATAGCATTGAATCTATGAATTACTTTGGTCCATATGGCCATGTTGATGGTATTGATTCTTCCTATCCATGAGCATGGAATGTTTTTCCATTTTTTTGTGTCCTCTTTTATTTCCTTGAGCAGTGGTTTGTATTTCTGCTTGAAGAGGTCCTTCACATCCCATATAAGTTGTATTCCTAGGTATTTTATTCTCTTTGTAGCAATTGTGAATGGGAGTTCACTCATGATTTGGCTCTCTGCTTGTCTATTATTGGTGTATAGAATGCTTGTGATTTTTGCACACTGATTTTGTATCTTGAGATTTGCTGAAGTTGCTTATCAGCTTAAGGAGATTTTGGACTGAGACAATGGGGTTTTCAAAATACACAGTCATGTTATCTGCAACCAGAGACTATTTGACTTCCTTTTTTCCTAATTGAATACCCTTTATTTCTTTCTCTTGCCTGATTGCCCTGGCCAGAACTTCCAGTACTATATTGAATAGGAGTGATGAGAGAGGGCATCCTTGTCTTGTGCCAGTTTTCAAAGGGAATGCTTCCAGTTTTTGCTCATTCAGTATGATATTGGCTGTGGGTTTGTCATAAATAGCTCTTATTATTTTGAGCTATGTTCCATCAATGCCTAGTTTATTGAGAGTTTTTAACATGAAGGGCTGTTGAATTTTTTCAAAGGCCTTTTCTATTGCATCTATTGAGATAATCACATGGTTTTTGCCATTAGTTCTGTTTATGTGATGGATTATGTTTATTGATTTGTGTATGTTGAACCATCCTTGCATCCCAGGGATAAAGCTGACTTGATCATAGTGGATAAGCTTTTTGATATGCTGTTGGATTCAGTTTGCCAGTATTTTATCGAGGATTTTTGTATTGATGTTCATCAGGGATATTGGCCTGAAATTTTCTTTTTTAGTTGTGTCTCTGCCAAGTTTTGGTATCAGGATAATGCTGGCCTCATAAAATGAGTTAGTGAGGATTCCCTCTTTTTCTATTGTTTGGAATAGTTTCAGAAGGAATGGTACCAGCTCTCTTTGTACCTCTAGTAGAATCTGACTGTGAATCCATCTGGTCCTGGACTCTTTTGGTTTGTAGGCTATTAATTGCTATCTCAGTTTCAGAACTTGTTATTGGACTATTCAGGGATTTGACTTCTTCCTGGTTTAGTCTTGCGAGGGTGTCTGTGTCCAGGAATTTATCAATTTCTTCTAGATTTTTTAGTTTATTTGCGTAAAAGTGTTTATAGTATTCTTTGATGGTAGTTTGTCTTTCTGTGGGATCAGTGGTGATATCTCCTTTATTATTTTTTATTGCATCCAATTTGATTCTTCTCTCTTTTCTTCTTTATTAGTCTGGCTAGTAGTCTATCTATTTTGTTGATCTTTTTAAAAAACCAGCTCCTGGATTCATTGATATTTTGAAAGGTTTTTTGTGTCTCTATCTCCTTCAGTTCTGCTCTGACCTTAGTTATTTCTTGTCTTCTGCTAGCTTTTAAAGTTGTTTGCTCTTGCTTCTCTAGTTCTTTTAATTGTGATGTTAGGGTATTGATTTTAGATCTTTCCTGCTTTCTCTTGTGGACATTTAGTGCTAGAAATATCCCTCTACACAGTGCTTTAAATGTGTCCCAGAGATTCTGGTACATTGTGTCTTTGTTCTCATTGGTTTCAAAGAACATCTTTATTTCTGTTTTCATTTTGTTATTTACCCAGTAGTCATTCAGGAGCAGGTTGTTCAGTTTCCATGTAGTTGTGTGGTTTTGAGTGAGTTTCTTAATCCTGAGTTCTAATTTGATTGCACTGTGGTCTGAGAGACTGTTTGTTATGATTTCCATTCTTTTGCATTTGCTGAGGAGTATTTTACTTCCAAATATGTGGTCAATTTTAGAATAAGTGTGATGTGGTGCTGAGAAGAATGTATATTCTATTGATTTGAGGTGAAGAATTCTGTAGATGTCTATTAGGTCTGCTTGGTCCAGAGCTGAGTTC
Organism: Macaca mulatta; assembly: GCF_049350105.2. Taxonomy (NCBI): domain Eukaryota; kingdom Metazoa; phylum Chordata; class Mammalia; order Primates; family Cercopithecidae; genus Macaca; species Macaca mulatta. Next base: position 139,441,507 of record NC_133412.1, on the reverse strand, counting down.
AAGTCCTGGATATCCTTGTTAATTCTGTCTCGTTGATCTGTTTAATACTGACAGTGGTGTGTTAAAGTCTCCCACTATTATTGTGTGGAAGTCTAAGTCTCTTTGTTTGTCTCTAAGAACTTGCTTTATGAATCTGGGTGCTCCTGTATTGGGTGCTTATATGTTTATATATAATTATAAAATATATAATTATACATTTATATATTGTTCTTGTTGCATTGATCCCTTTACCATTATATAATGACCTTCTTTGTCTCCTTTGGTCTTTGTTTAAAGTTTGTTTTATCAGTGATTAGGATTACAATCCTTGCTTTTTTTTTTTTTTTTTTTTGCTTTCCATTTGCTTGGTACATATTCCTCCATTCCTTTATTTTGAGCCCTATGTGTGTCTTTGCACATGAGATGGGTCTCCTGAATACAGCACACTTACGGGTCTTGACTCTTTATCCAGTTTGCCAGTCTGTGTCTTTTAATCGGGGCATTTAGCCCATTTACATTTAAGGTTAATATTGTTATATGTGAATTTGATCCTGCCATTATGATGCTAGCTGGTTATTTTGTTCGTTAGTTGATGCAGTTTCTTCATAGCGCTGATGGCCTTTACAATTTGGTATGTTTTTGCAGTGGCTGGTACCAGTCGTTCCTTTCCATGTTTAGTGTTTCCTTCAGGAGCTCTTGCAGAGCAGGCCTGGTGGTGACAAAATCTCTCAGCATTTGCTTGTCTGTAAAGGATTTTATTTCTCCTTTGCTTATGAAGCTTAGTTAGGCTGGATATGCAATTCTGGGTTGAAAATTCTTTTCTTTAAGAATGTTAAATATTGGCCTCCACTCTCTTCTGGCTTGTAGGGTTTCTGCCGAAAGATCTGCTGTTAGTCTGATGGACTTCCCTTTGTGGGTAACCCGACCTTTCTCTCTGGCTGCCCTTAACATTTTTTCCTTCATTTCAACCTTGGTGAATCCAACAATTATGTGTCTTTGGGTTGCTCTTCTCGAGGAGTGTCTTTGTGGTGTTCTATGTATTTCCTGAATTTGAATGTTGGCCTCCCTTGCTTGGTTGGGGAAGTTCTCCTGGATAATATCCTGAAGAGTGTTTTCCAACTTGGTTCCATTCTCTCTGTCACTTTCAGGTACACCAGTCAAACGTAGATTTGGTCTTTTCACATAGTCCCATACTTCTTGGAAGCTTTGCTCATTTCTTTTCACTCTTTTTTCTCTAATCTTGTTTTCTTGCTTTATTTCATTGAGTTAATCTTCAATGTCTGATATCCTTTCTTCTGCTTGATTGATTCAGCTGTTGTTACTTGTGTATGCTTCATGAAGTTCTTGTGCTGTGTTTTTCAGCTCCACTAGGTCATTTATGTTCTTCTCTAAACTGGTTATTCCAGCTAGCAATTCGTCTAACCTTTTTTCAAAGTTCTTAGCTTCCTTGAATTGGGTTAGAACATGCTCCTTTAGCTCGGTGGAGTTTGTTATTACCCACCTTCTGAAGCCTACTGCTGTCAATTCGTCAAATTCATTCTCTGGGCAGTTTTGTTCCCTTGCTGGCGAGGAGTTGTGATCCTTCATAGAAGAAGAGGCATTCTGGTTTTTGGAATTTTCAGCCTCTTTGCACTGTTTCTCACTGTCTTTGTGGATTTATCTACCTTTTGTCTTTGAAGTTGGTGACCTTCAGATGGGATCTCTGAGTCAACATCCTTTTTGTTAATGTAGATACTATTCCTTTCTGTTTGTTAGTTTTCCTTCTAAGAGTCAGGCCTTTCTGCTGCAGGTCTGCTGGAGTTTGCTGGAGGCCTGCTCCAAACCCTGTTTGCCTGGTTATCACTGGCGGAGGCTTCAGACCAGCAAAGATTGCTGGCTGTTCCTTCCTCTTGAAGCTTCGTCCCAGAAGGCCACCTGCCAGATGCTAGCCAGAACTTTCCTGTATGAGGTGTCTGTCAGCCCCTACTGGGAGGTGCCTCCTAGTCAGGATGCACCGGGGTCAGGGACCCACTTGAGGAGGCAGTCTGACCCTTATCAGAGCTTGAACACTGTTTTGGTAGATCCACTGTTCCCTTCAGAGCTCAGTTGGAAATGCAGAAATCATTCTCCTTCTGCGTCGATCTTGCTGGGAGCTGCAGACTGGACCTGTTCCTTTTCAGCCATCTTTGGGTTCCTGTTTTCCCCCAGCTACTTTTAATGTTTCCCTTTGATCTTTGGTTTTCAATGCATTTACTATGATAAACCTATGATATGTTTTTCTTTGTTCTATTACATTTGGAGATTCATAGAACTTTTAAAATCTGTGGACTTATGTCTTTTATAAGTTTTTAAGATTTTTGACCAGAATCTCTTCAAATATTGCTTCTCACTCTTAGTCTAATTTTTCTCCTTTTAGGACTCTGATTTACATATACATTAGGTCTTTTCACAGACTTGTTTTCTGTGTTTCAGTTTGAATACATTCAATGTACTGTTTTTTCTTTTTGCTATATGTAATCTGCTACAAAACCAATTCACTAGGTTCTTAATTTCAGTATTGTAGTTTCAGCTCTGGAATTTTGATTTGGTTCTTCTGTTTTTAAGTTTTCAGCTTCTGCCAAAATTCTTAATTTTTCATATTATTTCCTTGCCCATATTTAACATATTTAAGTGTCTGTTTCTATTATTTGCTGTTTTGCTTAGTTGTGCTCATATTGTCTTCTTTATTTATATGCCTAGTTATTTTTCAGTGTATTCCAAACATTATATATAAAAAATTATAGAGATTATTTGAGGCCCATGATACTATTATCTCCCTTTGGAGAAAGGGACATGTTTGCTTATAAAAGACATTAGGGGCACTAGTAATTCTTGATTACCTTATACTATTTGAGGATTGGGATAATTTGGGCTTCAAACTCAGTAAGGGCTACCTTTTTCTTCTTCACCTTTCCTTTTGGGGTGTGGCCCTTTCTGGTCTGTGATGGTTAATTTTATACATTAACTTGGCTAGGCCACTGCACCTAGACATTTGGCCAAACACCGGTATAGATGTTGCTGTCAAGGTATTTTTTTAAGACAAAATTAACATTTAAATGAGTTGGCTTTGAGTAAAGCAGATTACTTTCCATAATGTAGGTGGCCCTCCTCCATAATGTAGGTGGCCCTTGTCTAGTCAGTTGAAGGCCTTAAGAAAAAAACCTGAGGTTCCCCTGAGGAAGAAGGAATTCTGTCTCCAGACTGCCTTTGGATTGAGCTACAACATCAACTCTTCCCTAGACTGCCGACCTGTCCTACAGATTTCAGACTTGCCAGCCCTTGCAATCATATGAACCAATTCCTTAAAATAAATCTCAATATTTCTCTCTCTCTCCCTCTCTCTCTACACACACACACACACATACACCCTAATACAAGATTTCAAAGCAAAGCCTAGGAGTTTACTAGGGTTCCCTTTGTTAGGAGGCCCTAAATTCTAATTTTGTCCTATTGCCTTATAAGTTTATTAAAAGCTTTGCTTAGTTTCTCTGCCTCTCCACCATCTCTACATAAATTGAAAGTTGTCCCTAGAATAAGGTGATTTTAAATGCTGGGCTCATCACTCTAGGTCTCCTTATTTTCTTATGTCTTGGTCTCATAATTGTTCACTGCTATATTAGTTATCTTATGCCCTCAAACAGATTTAGAACTTTTCCACTAGCTTTTCTAGTTGTTCTCAGCAGAACAGTTGGTTTGACTTATCTAGTCTACCATTTCCAAAAGCGATTCTCCTAGGATAGGTGGAAGCCTGTTTTTATTGAATAAAATGTATGGAAGAAATCAGATAAAGATTTCAATTTTGCTTTTGTTGAGTTGAATAGCTTTTGAGACATCTAAGGTAAGATAATAGGAAAGTAGTTGGATAAACAAAGCTAGAACTTGGAAGAGGGATCTCTGTGGAGAAAAATTTTTGTATTAATAGTATATAGATAATATTCAAAATGATGAAAATGAATGAGATTACCTAAACAGAAAGTCTGGATAGAAAAATAATAGGGACTGAAAGCTTTTTTAGGAACTCCAACTTTTAGAAGTTAGTTAGGGCAGGAGGTATCAGTGAAACACTGAGAAAGGGTTGTCAGAAAGAGAGTTTGGTGTCATAGAAGCAGATGAAAAAGAGGATTTAAAGAAGTAGGGAATGATGAAATATGATTTATGTCACAAAAACTCTAACAAAATAGGGCCTAAAAAGTATCTGAGTATTTGAGCCTCACAAACATATTATAGCCACTTGATAGATGACCATGCTTGTGCAGTAGTGTGGGTGGACAGCCTCAGGAAGAGTGATTCAGGGCTGTAGGAGGTCTGCCCAGCAGCAATCACCCTGGTGGCCTTCAATCTCTAATCTGATAATGAGTTCTGTGCCATCTCAACCTGAAAGACTTATTTGAAACCTGTGCCCTGTCCTTTTGGCAAATGATTTGGGTAATGCCTGTCATGAACAAAGAAAGATAGTGGTGTTCCCACTTTTTCCTAATACTTACTAGCTCTTCAGGGAGAAAACCTGTAGTTCTTTACTGTTCTAAACCTGAGCACAGCTGTACCTCCTGAGGTGAGCTTTCATTGCTTGCCCCTGCAGAACTTCACCAGAATCATGAGGCAGAGGAAATGCTAAGTTCTCATCCCAGAGAGATGTACTTCTCTACAGCACACTTTTACTATTTTGAGCTATCTATATAGCTTTTTTTTAGTCTTTAGTCCAGAAGAAAATTTAGACTAAAGAACCTATTATTTATTTTTGCCAATATTTCAGAAAAGTCCAGTGATGGGGATTGAAAAAAGTGGCAGTAATATGCAGCATATATCTTACTATGGTTTCCTTATTTTCCTAGAAAACATTAAAGAATGGTTTTTTCTCTGTGCAGATGCTTGGCAATGCATTTGAATTTTTATGGTGAGTTTGACTACTGGGCACACTGATGGTATCTAAAGTGTAGTGAAAATGGCATCTGCATAACAAGGAAGATAGTGATCCCAAAGCCCATTGTCCTTATGGAATAAGTGTGGGGTAAAACATAGGCCTTCACTCTAAACCTGTTGACTTGGAACCATGTGTAAAATGAATTTATTTATTTATTTAAATTTATCTGATTCACGCCTGATGAGGCAAGCAGAGCCTGTGAGTTATTTGAAAAATTAGAGCAAACTGGTTCACTCAAAGACAGTTTTTTTTTGGGGGGGGCGGGGGGGCGGGCAGAGTCTCGCTCTGTCACCCAGGCTGGAGTGCAGTGGCATGACGTCAGCTCAACCTTCATCTCCCAGGTTCAATGATTCTCCTGCCTCAGCCTCCCAAATAGCTGGGATTACAACCATGTGCCACCACACCCAGCTAATTTTTGTATTTTTAGTAGAGACAGTGTTTCACCATGTTGGCCAGACTGTCTCACTCCTGACCTCAAGTGATCCACCCGCCTTGGCCTCCCAAAGTGCTGGGATTACAGGTATAAGCCACCGTGCCTGGCCTCAAAGACAGTTCTTTAGAGAGAAACCATTCTGATGCTTTGGAGAAAAGCTGTTTGGATATAGTTTAAGGCCCCATGAAATGAAGTCTTTAATCAATGCAATCCCAGCCAAGCTAACAACTTATTTGGTAGGTCTTCATGGTTATTAAAGAGTCACTACTCATACATGGTAATACCTTCATGAGTGAGATTAAATAATTGGTTGGATGATTGGCAGGATGACACACTCTGAAATGTATTAATTTTGTGTAGTTGACTCACTTAGTTTCTCTGATTTTGATCCTTAAATATAAGGTGGGACTAACAGTTTTTGTCCTGCATATATCACAAGGTTATTAAGAAGATCAAACAGGATAATAATGTATGGAAGGCTCTAGATAAATGTAGGACTTTGTTTACTGTAATATAATCACCTCATTTTTGGAAATTGTGACTGGCTTTAACTCCTGTCAATCAACATGTGTTGGGAAGGCTCTGTATGGTATCACAACAACATCCAGCACTCATAGACACCCAGCACTATGACAAGCCCTTAGGAAACTTTAGTATAAGCTCTGTGGAAAACAGCCAAGGGCTTAAGGTGCAAAGTCATAGACAGTTCCCTATGATTAGTCATTTTACCAGCCCAGAAAGAAAAATTCATTTTCGTTGGCTAGTGACAGCTGTAATAGAAAATTCTGTAATAGAAAAGCCAGGAAGCATAGGATGAGAGCAGCAAAAGGTAGGAGAAGAGGTAAGAAAGAGAAATAAGAAAGACGGTTCATGGCCGGGTGCGGTGGCTCACCCCTGTAATCCCAGCACTTTGGGAGGTCGAGGCGGCTAGATCACGAGGTCAGCAGATCGAGGCCATTTTGGCTAACACGGTGAAACCCCGACTCTACTAAATATACAAAAAACTTAAATGGGCATGATGGCAGACGCCGGTAGTCCCATCTACTCTGGAGGCTGAGGCAGGAGAATGGGGTGAACCCGGGAGGCGGAGGTTGCAGTGAGCAGAGATCGCGCCACTGCACTCCAGCCTGGGTGACAGAGCGAGACTCCGTCCCCCCCCCCCAAAAAAAAAAGAAAAGAAAAGAAACAAAGAAAGACAGTTCATGAGCGAATAGCATAAAGCAGCAAAAATTGAAAGTGATAACTAAGGCAACACCAAGAAACCCCTGGATCAGTGGACGAAGAAATTGTACGGTTTTTACATTTGGAAAGGCTCAGAGATCATTCAGCCCAGGGATGGCAAATACACAGGTCATGTGGGGCAATTTCGCTCTTGTCTGAGAGGCAGACTTTGCTAATCAATCATTGTATCGTTCTGCTCAGTCAAGACGTATGAGCGCCAGTGCAAAGAGTGATCCCAAAGCTGAATGCTTGCTCTTGTGGGAATGTGAGGAGTCGCATCTATTGAAAACGTGTGTAAGAGGAATCAACATTACTCATTAAATTATCTGATTCTTATCTGATGAAGTGAGGAGAGCCAGTGGGATGTAGGGATCCGGTCCACCTAGAATGGTCAAGGTAGTACTGTAGGTTGCCACTACAAATCAGTTGGAATAGGCACAAGAGGTGCATTTTATTCAGCCTCCTTATTTTATAATCAGGAAACTGTGGCATAGGGATGTGAGACCACTTGCACAGGTTCACACAATTAGTTAACCAGAACTTAAACCCAAGTTTCTCTTTCTCCAGTTGGAAACTCAAGACTCATAGCTGTTTGGAGATATTTTACTAAAGATTGATTACTGAAATGGGTGGGTAAAGTAGAGAAAGGAATATTTTTGCATATTAGGGTTTAAGGCAATGGCTATTGAGCCAAAGCTTTGAAGGTGGGTGTATTAGTTTCCTGGGGCTACTGTAACAAAGTACCATGAACTGAGAAGCTTCAACAACAGTTTGATGGTAATGTCCGCAGTCTAGAAACTAGAAATTTAAGCTCGAGATGTTGTCAAGCTTAGTTTCTTCTAAGGGCTATGAGAGATAACCTGTTCCATGCCTCTGTCCCATTTTCTGATGGTTTGCTGACAATTTTTGCTATTCTTTGGTTTGCAGATACATCACCCCAATTTCTGCTTTTATGTTCATGTGGCATTCTCTCTCTCTCTCTCTCTCTCTCTCTGTCTCTGTGTGTGTGTGTGTGTCTCCACATTCCTTCTTTTTTAAGGACATAGTTACATTAGATTAGGGTCTGCCCTAAAGGTACTATCTTAATTTGATCATTTACAAAGACCATATGTCTAAATAAGGTCATATTCTGTGGTACTAGGGGTTAGGACCTCAACATATGAATTTTGGTGGGAGACAATTTAGCCCCTAACAGTGAAGTTCAGTTTCCTTAAATGTCAGAACTCTGGCTGTGGAAGCCAGCTGAAATTTAGTCTAATATTGGTTTCCTTCATGAAGTCACATTTAGCGTTAGAGGTGTTTTTTCAAGAAGTTGCCAATAACAGATCATGCAGATGAATTTTTAAACCATTGTGAATTCTGTATTTATCGTATAGTGTTCAAGGTGCATATTACTGTGGTTAGGAGAAGGGAAAGTGGCCAGGTGGAGGTAACACTCTGCAGCAGAGAATAAGTCTTGCAAAACTTTAGAGTGAGGTTCTGCTGTTCTGCTGCTAGAGGAATGGGCCAAGAACAAACGCAGCTTGGGCAGTTAGCAGATACCCTTGAATGAGGCTCCTCTAAAGATCATGTGGTTATATGAATCAGAAAATGCTATGCTCTCTGCCACCAAACAGAGCACAGAAACACCTGAGGTGGCCAAAACTCTCTGCTGCCCTTAAGCCTGCTCCCCAAGAAAAATGGTGAAATTTGTCATCGATGCAGATTTTGTGCCTCCCCTCTTTTCTTCCCAGTTACCCCACTCTATGGTGGCACCTCTTTTCCTACTCCCTCAAATACTTAGGACCATGCTCTGTTCCTCTTCCTCACCATGAAAGTTATTCTTTGGTGGGGGGAGGTAGAATGTAATTTATATTAATTCATGCTTAGGTGTAAATGACTAATAAGAGTTTAAAGTGGGCTCCGACTTTAATGATTTGCAAGTGACTGCCAAAGCCTTAAATTACAGGAACAAAGTTATAAGGCTAGAAGTGGGGGATCATTCAGCTCTAAATGGCACCTCTTTTATTAGCTAATCAGACACTAAATTAAAATGCCACATTATTAATTTATTCTCTGTAATTGTAAATGATCTAGGAATTTTCTGATTACATTAGCAATTTTTCTTTAATTTCAGGGAGATGCAAAATAGAAAGTTATGGAGATATGAGCCTACACTTGTTTGCAGTGCTTGACTCACCTACATCTGTGCTGGCAGTTTTCATCTGACTTACCCAGAATCAGATAGCACAGGATGTGCTATTCAGTCCTTACTGTAGCCCCTTCTCTTTTCTGCTAGCTTGAAAGCATAAAATCCAACCTATTTTTTCCTTGGCAATAAGAAAGGCACTCTTCTTTCCACCATGGTCTCCTTGATGGCACCGAATATTGTAGAATCACTTTAAGAGAAGGACTTTCCCTACATTTTTTGTTTGTTTGTTTGTTTTTTGTTTTTTGTTTTTTTTGAGATGGAGTTTTGCTCTTGTTGCCCAGGCTGGAGTGCAATGGCACAATCTCGGCTAACTGCAACCCCTGCCTCCCCGGTTCAAGCAATTCTCCTGCCTCAGCCTCCCAAGTAGCTGGGATTACAGGTGCCTGTCACCATGCCCAGCTAATTTTTTGTATTTTTAGTAGAGACAGGGTTTCACCATGTTGGCCAGGCTGGTCTCCTGACCTCAGGTGATCTGCCCACCTTGGCCTCCCAAAGTGCTGGGATTACAGGTGTGAGCCACCGCACCTGGCCTTCCCTACTTCTTTCGTGTGAAATTCACCAGCCTTCCCTTTCTTTTGTCTGTGCTCAATCTCCCTCAGTTGTTTGACTAACTCAGTCAAAGAGACAGGGTGTAGAGATCTTGGTACAAGTTAGGTGTTGGTGCAGGTGTAGGTGAGGGCCCTGGCAGAATCTGTGGGAGATGAAGATGACCCTGACGGGACATTTTTTGGATACTGACTTAACTCCTTACTGTCCCTTATTGGCTCTGAAGCATGGCTCAGTCAGCCACTGAAGGTGGCTGTCAGCTTCCAGAGTAACACATGGCAAAAAACTAACACCCTCACCTCCTAAGAAAGTTCAGAGAACCCTTCAAGGGACAGGTAGCATTCCTCCCTGGGAGTTAACACAAAGACACAAAATACTTGCTCTTGCTCTCTCTCTTATTCTAACAATTGACCTAACAACTTTATAGGACACGTTAGCAACTGGTGAATACAGGAAACAGGACCAGCAGATAATAAATAATTTAGTGAGAAATATATTCCAGAAAACCAATTGACATGATCGGAGAGTTCTTGGTAAATGTAACATATTTACAAACACTCATTACATTGTATTGTTATCCCAAAGGCTAATTTATTCTGATTAAAAATTATTTTCCATGAAAAGAATGGCTGGGGAACTAAAAATTCTAGGGAGACCAACTCCAAAGTTCATCTAAATAGCTTCTCGGGAGCAAATGCATTTTTAAGTTGATTACCAGCTCACTGAGTTTCTTTGGCCTTGAGATCCAGCGGAGGGTGCCATTATGTACTTTGAGGTTTCACTCTGGCAGAGAATGGAAGCGTAGAGATTCAATTCCTATGAAAAAAAAGATAGAATAAGTCTTATGTTATCAGCAGACACTCCAGGGCACAAAATTCCTGTTTGGTTGGGTGAGTTATTTCAGAGGCATGCTGAAATTAATCAATGGCTTTCTTGGCTTTTGACTTCCTGTTCCTCTATACTCTTTCTTTTCTTTTGTATGTAAATATGTTTATTTAATTTTTTAATAAAAGCACAAACATATCAAATTAAAAACTCTAAAAAACTGTAACTTCAAACAGTACCAGAAAAACCTAAACCCTAAAAAGTAAATCTCTTTCCAAAATTGTCCCATTTTCCTGGTACTGTTCCCTAAAGGCAGCCACAGTTAACAGTTTCTTTTATGTCTTTTCAGAGAACTACTAAGCAGATATTAATATATGTTTCTCTCTCTCTCTCTCCCCCCCAACACACACACATACCCATATACATTTATATACATACACACATATATATACACACACATATATAAGCATAGTACACATGTGGTATCATGCCTTGCTTTTTTCATTAAATAATGTGTCTTGGTCATTGTTTTCACCTGTCTATTGTCAACCTAATTCTTCGTTATAACTGTATAATAGTCACTTTACGAATGCATTATAAGTTATTTAGTCAGTTCCCTGTTGATGTTGGAGTGGCTTTGTCTTTGGCTGAGGTGATTTCTAAGGTGGAGGTGAGGAGAAGGTGCAGTGATGCTGGGTTTTGCTTTGGTGGTAGGGCATATATCTCCTGGATGGTTGGAACAATTGAAGGGCATCTGTGAAGGCTGGGTGGAAAAAGGAGAGGAGTTAGATCAGAGAACAGACATGTGGTAGGTGACTGGGGGAAATCTTGCCACGTGATACAATTTCCTTCTGTCTTCCACCTCCCAAGGAAATCCTCAGTAAAATTGACATTACTGGCAAATGCATTTGGAGTTAATCTATTCAGCAAATATTATTTGCACCTTTATGTGCCAGGCATTGTTCTAGGTGCTAGAGAGATAGCCATGAACAAAACAAAGTATCTGCTATCATGGCATTTACTTCAGTGGTGGAGGGAAATAATACTAAATAATGTTTTTTATATATATATATATATATATATTCTGAAAGCAAATAAAGCAGGAGATGGGGCTTGAGAGCAACAGAGGGTGTTGGGATTGTTTTCCTTGGGAGGCAATGCCGTGTGATGCCTCACAGCCAGGTGGATTCAGGGTGGATGCTGAGGCTGCCGGGCAGTACCACCATATCTGGATTGCCTGGAATGCCCAGGTGGCCTCTTGCACCACTCCCATCTACATTCCCACACTGGAAGTTTCCGCTGCTGGCATTGCTGTCAGATGCTGGATCTGTATTCAGGAATGGAGCGCCATCTCCTTTCCAGGTATGTGATAGCATTTGTTGGGGAAGGAGGGGCAGAAAGTGGGAGAAACCTAGGATAACGGGATGGTGGCTTTGGAGAAAATATGGATAATCTACCAACAGATTAATTCAACATCACTGAATTACCAAAGGGCTTCTCATCATTTACTGTTTAGCAGGGGGCAGGGAAAATTATTCATTTTTCAACATAAGCTGAAATGAAAACGCCACACTTTGTAAAACATGCAAGGTTACCTACTATAGTAACTGCTTGCAGAGTTTTAATGTGTCTGCAGCACAGCTAATTAATTTGCTCTGAGCTTCACTGGAATTCTTATTTGAGATGATTGTCTTGGTAACTGAATGCACCACAGAGAGCGAAAACATTAAAAATGCCATTTGGGGCTGCTGTAGTAATCTGAGTCTTTCTCTGGGCTTTCTCAGACTCCATCAGCAAGGACTTCTCAGTGCCCCTGTCCAGCTCCCTCACACCTGCAGGGTGGGCAGGGTTTACCAGAAGCTGCATAGCTTGTAGTGTGCAGTTTAGAATCCAGGCTCTGAAGTCAGACCAGTCTTGGAATTCACATTTACACTAGCAGTTACTGACCAGGTGACCTCACACAACTAATGTCACTATTTTCTCATTTGTAAAGTGATAATAATTTTAGTACCTGCCTCACAGGAATTCTGCAAAGATGACAATAGATGTGTTTGCAAAGTGCCTGGTCAATTGTAAGCTCTCACTAATTTGAGCCTCCTTCTTCTCCTCCTCCTCCTCCTCCTCTTGCCATCTCCTCTTCCTTCTTCATCACCATTGCTCCTACCACAATCATCATCACCATCATTTTCCCCCTTCTATCTATGTTTTGTGTCTTATTTGTGTGTTGGGATTTTAAGTATTGTGTGCAAACTGGGCAAACTATAAAAGACAGTGTTGGCACAACTGAAACCAACTTCTCAGGCCTCAAAGAAATGAACAACTGGGGGAACTGAGTCCTGATCCAGGCTTTGCTGCTGCCATGTGGTTTGGACCAATTCCTTCATCTCTCTGGGCTCCACCCTACTCTCTGGTAGGCCAGAGAGGTTGGAATTGGTGATCTCTCAGGTCCTGTTTCACTTTGAAGGGAGTGGCTCCTAAACAACCACAGGTAGGTAACTTAGGGTGTGTTTGGCAGCAAGTAGCAAAGTAACCAATAAACAGTGGCTTAAACAAATAACATTAAAAAAATCCTAAACAAATTTTGGCAGACCAAATCTAGCAGTATGTAAAAAAGATTATATATTACAACCAAATAGAGGTAGTTTTCTCTTTGTATCCTCTGAATACAGCTTATTAAATAATTCACTAATATGTGTACAGTCTCTCAACTACATTGGACATTTCCTAAGAACAGATGTAGTGTCTTTTAAATCTTTGTACCTCCCAAGTTTCTAGCTTAGTATTTTGCTAAATAAGCATCTATTGATTTAAATTAAAAATTAGAAATAATGCAAAATCTTGGGTAATCATCGTATTACCTGGTACTTTATTATCTTTATGTTTTAGATCTATCAACAATTTGTAAATGAGTGGATTGTTGAGGCTTCTGTTTTTGGTCTAATGGTTTGCATGTATAATTCCTTGGGAGCTTGTAACACATCACAAGAATATTATTAAACAACAATTAATCTTGTGAATAAAAGAGAAGTCACAAACATTATTTATTACTTTGTCAGTTTCAATAAAGACCTAATGTGCTAATAGCTTTTCATGGAGACAGCTGCCATCAGTTAAGTAAAAACATCATTAAGTTGCAACCATAAGTATAAATAGAGGCAGAAGCTACTAGTTTTCTGATTGCTGACAGGCATTAACTGGTTTATGGGTATCATTTCAGTAGCTTTCTATTGCATTGTGTTTTTTTTATGACTGTCTGTTGAACCCATCCATATCCACATATATTTATTGAATGTCACAGCTGAGAGGCATTTTCAGAACGTCTCACTCAACATTTTTTAAACTGTGGTCAAAGATTTCTTACGAGTTACTGGGAGTCTGTTAAAGGACTTCCTGGGTGTTGTAAGGTCAGGGACAGTGGACAGTTCTCCAGGAAAAGCAGTGCACTTTGACATGGCTATCTTGATGCAAGTTTCGTCTTGGGTTAGTCATTTTAATGCAGGTATTTTGTCATGGCATGGCTGCACAAAATAATCCTATAAAATAATAAAATAACTGGTCCTTATCAGCAATAATGTATGCAATAGTTACACTTAATTCTTAGTCTACTCCAGCCTCTACCCCAGTTATGGTGATTTTCATTTTCTATTTTATTCACTTATCTATTGTTTGAATTTTTATACATATTTATTACTTTTACTTGGAAATAATATTAAAGATATTTCTTATACATCTGATTAAACTGGGATCGAGTCTTAGGAGCATCAGGCTTATCTTCCCAAACCAGCATTACACAGGGATATTATGAAATGAAAATGTATATTACCAAAAGTTTTGAGAGAACTGCTAGAAATTCCTAACTGCTAGTAATTGGCAATTTCCTGTGCAGTTGGGAGCTGAGAACAAGAGGCTAAATATCTATACTCATAGTGGCTTTAACTCTGATGGATGAATGAGAGAATTTAATTTACTTATGCCAAAGCATAAGTAAAGGCTTGGAAAATTTTTGGACCTCACTCCATCTCTGAACCTCATCTCACCCTTACTGCATACTTCAACTTGAACTCATCCTCAATTTTTCATCCTGAAATGGTGTTGGTAGTGCAGTAATGCTCAGGTATAGGTTGGGCTTATTGGATTTTCATGTTACTTGGTGTATGAGATTCTTGTCACTGCTATAACAAGCACACACTTGGTAGCTTAAACAACAGAAATTTATTCTCTTACAGTTCTGGGGGCCATAAGTCCAAATCAAGGTGTCATCAGGGATAAACTTCCTCAGAAGCCTCTAAGGGAGGATTTTTTTTCTTGCCTCTTTTAGCTTCTGGTGGCTCCAGGTGTACATGGCTTACCTTACAACAGGTGTACAAGGTGTACCCTGGCTTGTGGCTGTATAAAAAAAGGTCTCTTCTGTTTTCACATGACCTGTGTCTGTGCCTTCTCCTCTTTGGTCTCCTATAAGGACAGTGTCATTGGATTTAGAGCCCACCCAGATAATTCAGGATCATCTCCTCATTTTCAAATTCTTAACTTCATTTTATCTGCAAATTTCCGTCTTCTAAATAAGGTAACATTCACTCATTTACCACCTAAGGTAATATTCACAGCTTCTAGGGATAGGAGGAGGTAAATTTATTTTTTTGGGGGGAGGGGGGCTGTTATTCAATCTACTACATTTGCTAATTAAAAGAGAATTGGTATTTTTTTTTTTTTTTTTTGAGACAAGCCCTTGCTCGGTTGCCCAGGTTGGAGGGCAGTGGTATGATCTTGGCTCACTACAACCTCTGTCTCCCAGGCTCAGGTGATCCTCCCACCTTAGCCTCCCAAGTAACTGGGACTATAGGCATGTGCCTTCACACCTGACTGAAAATTGGTAAAATTTTAAGGTAAAAGTTTAATGGATTGTATCTTCTCCTGAATTAAAATGTTCCTTCATCAAAACAGTGGCCAGTATCAAAATGTCACTTCCCTGACTCTGGAGCCTACCTCTACTTCAGCCAGAGCTGCTTTCCTGCTTTTGACTGTTCCACATGAGCTTGGGCTAGTACAAGACTTCCACAGCTAAATGTAAATTCAGACACTCCTACTCCTTTTTTTGCGTTATTATTTTTAGTTGTCACATAATAATTGTGCATATTTATGGAGAACAGTGAAATATTTTGATATATGTATACAATGTGTAATGATCACATCAGGATAAATAGCATATCTATCACCTTAAACATGTATTATTTCTTTTTGTTGGAAACATTCACTGGAACTTATTCCTCTTGTCTAGCTGTAATTTTATATCTGCTAATCAACCTCTCACTATCTGCACCTCCCTTTATCCTTCCCATCCTCCAGCAACCACTATTCTACTCTGTGATTCTGACATCAACTTTTTTTAGCTTCCACATGAGTGAGAACATATAACATTTATCTTATTGTGCCTAGTTTATTCCATTTAACATGTCCTCCAAGCTCGTCCATGTTGCTGTGAATGACAGGGTTTCATTATTTTTATGGCTGTATAGTATTCCATTGTGTGCATGCACCATATTTTCTTTATCTATTCATCTGTTGATGGACATCGAGGTTGATTCCACATCTTGGCTATTTAGTGCTGCAATAAACATGAGAGTACAGATACAGTTTCAACATAATGATTTCCTTTCCTTTGGATATATACTCAGTAGTTGGATGGCTGGATCATATAGTACCTCAATATTTACTTTTTGTAAGGAGCCTCCATACTGTTTTCTGTAATGGATGTTTTCTATAATGGCTGTATTATTTACATTCCCACCAACAGTGTATGAGAATTCCCCTTTCTCCACATCCTTGCCAGCATTTGTTATCTTTTGTCTTTTTTGATAATAACAATTCTGGCTAGGCTGAGATGATATCTCATTGTGGTTTTGATTTGCATTTCCCTGATGATTAGTGATGTTGAGCATTTTTTTCATATACCCATTCGCCATTTGTATGTCTTCTTTTGAGAGATGTCTATTCAGCTCATTTGCCCATTTAAAAATCTGATTCTTTTTTTGCTGTTGAGTTGTTTGAATTCCTTGTATAGTCTAGATATTAGTCCCTTGTTGGATGAATAATTTGCAGATATTTTCTTCCACTCTCCAGGTTGTCTCTTTGCTCTGTTGATTGTTTCTTTTACTGTGCAGAGCTTTCTGTTTTGGTATAATTCCATTTGTTTATTTTTGCTTTGTTGCCTGTGCTTTTGAGGTCTTCTCCATTAAGTCTTTGCCCATTCCAAGGTCCTGGAGTTTTCCCCATGTTTTCTTCTGGTAATTTCATAGGTTCAGGTTTTAAGTTTAAGTCTCAAGTCAATTTTTATTTGATTTTTGTATATGGTGAGAGATGGGGGTTTAGTTTTATTCTTCTGCATATGGATATTGAGTTCTCCCAGCACCATTTATTAAAGACACTCCTTTCCCTAGTGAGTGTTTTTGGTGTTCTTTCTCAAAAATCACTTGGCTCTAAATACATGGATTTACTTTTGGGTTTTTTATTCTGTTCCATTGCTGTATGTGTCTGTTTTTGTGCAAGTACCACGCTGCTCTGGTTACTAAAGCTTTGTAGTATATTTTGAAGGCAAGTAATGTGATGCTTCCAGCTTTGGGTTTTGTTGTTATTGTTGTTGTTGTTGTTGTTCTGAATAGCTTTGGCTATTTGGGGTCTTTTGCAGTTCCATATAAATTTTAGTATTTTTTTTTCTATTTCTGTGAAGAACGTCATTGGTATTTTGATAGAAATTGCATTGAACCTATAGATCACTTTTGGTAGTATGTTCATTTTCGCAATATTCATTCTGCCAATCCATAAATATGAAAAATCTGTGTGTGTGTGTGTGTGTGTGTTGTGTGGTCCATTTCTTTTTTTTTTTCTTTTTTTATTATTATTATTATACTTTAAGTTCTAGGGTACATGTGCATAACGTGCAGGTTTGTTACATACGTATACTTGTGCCATGTTACTGTGCTGCACCCATCAACTCGTCAGCACCCAACTACTCGTCATTTACATCAGGTATAACTCCCAATGCAATCCCTCCCCCCTCCCCCCTCCCCATAATAGGACCCGGTGTGTGATGTCCCCCTTCCTGAGTCCAAGTGATCTCATTGTTCAGTTCCCACCATGAGTGAGAACATGCGGTGTTTGGTGTTCTGTTCTTGTGATAGTTTGCTAAGAATGATGGTTTCCACCTGCATCCATGTCCCTACAAAGGACACAAACTCATCCTTTTTTATGGCTGCATAGTATTCCATGGTGTATATGTGCCACATTTTCTTAATCCAGTCTGTCACTGATGGACATTTGGGTTGATTCCAAGTCTTTGCTATTGTGAATAGTGCCGCAATGAACATACATGTGCATGTGTCTTTATAGCAGCATGATTTATAATCCTTTGGGTATATCCCCAGTAATGGGATGGCTGGGTCATATGGTACATCTAGTTCTAGATCCTTGAGGAATCGCCATACTGTTTTCCATAATGGTTGAACTAGTTTACAGTCCCACCAACAGTGTAAAAGTGTTCCTATTTCTCCACATCCTCTCCAGCACCTGTTGTTTCCTGACTTTTTAATGATTGCCATTCTAACTGGTGTGAGACGGTATCTCATTGTGGTTTTGATTTGCATTTCTCTGATGGCCAGTGATGATGAGCATTTTTTCATGTGTCCGTTGGCTGTATGAATGTCTTCTTTTGAGAAATGTCTGTTCATATCCTTTGCCCACTTTTTGATGGGGTTGTTTGTTTTTTTCTTGTAAATTTGTTTGAGTTCTTTGTAGGTTCTGGATATTAGCCCTTTGTCAGATGAGTAGATTGCAAAAATTTTCTCCCATTCTGTAGGTTGCCTGTTCACTCTGATAGTAGTTTCTTTTGCTGTGCAGAAGCTTTTTAGTTTAATGAGATCCCATTTGTCAATTTTGGCTTTTGCTGCCGTTGCTTTTGGTGTTTTAGACATGAAGTCTTTGCCCATGCCTGTGTCCTGAATGGTACTACCTAGGTTTTCCTCTAGGGTTTTTATGGTATTAGGTCTAACATTTAAGTCTCTAATCGATCTTTAATTAATTTTCATATAAGGAGTAAGGAAAGGATCCAGTTTCAGCTTTCTACTTATGGCTAGCCAATTTTCCCAGCACCATTTGTTAAATAGGGAATCCTTTTCCCATTTCTTGTTTCTCTCAGGTTTGTCAAAGATCAGATGGCTGTAGATGTGTGGTATTATTTCTGAGGACTCTGTTCTGTTCCATTGGTCTATATCTCTGTTTTGGTACCAGTACCATGCTGTTTTGGTTACTGTAGCCTTGTAGTATAGTTTGAAGTCAGGTAGTGTGATGCCTCCAGCTTTGTTCTTTTGACTTAGGATTGTCTTGGAGATGCGGGCTCTTTTTTGGTTCCATATGAACTTTAAAGCAGTTCTTTCCAATTCTGTGAAGAAACTCATTGGTAGCTTGATGGGGATGGCATTGAATCTGTAAATAACCTTGGGCAGTATGGCCATTTTCACGATATTGATTCTTCCTATCCATGAGCATGGTATGTTCTTCCATTTGTTTGTGTCCTCTTTTATTTCACTGAGCAGTGGTTTGTAGTTCTCCTTGAAGAGGTCCTTTATATCCCTTGTCAGTTGGATTCCTAGGTATTTTATTCTCTTTGAAGCAATTGTGAATGGAAGTTCATTCATGATTTGGCTCTCTGTTTGTCTGTTACTGGTGTATAAGAATGCTTGTGATTTTTGCACATTAATTTTGTATCCTGAGATTTTGCTGAAGTTGCTTATCAGCTTAAGGAGATTTTGGGCTGAGACAATGGGATTTTCTAAATATACAATCATGTCATCTGCAAACAGGGACAATTTGACTTCTTCTTTTCCTAACTGAATACCCTTGATTTCTTTCTCTTGCCTGATTGCCCTAGCCAGAACTTCCAACACTATGTTGAATAGGAGTGGTGAGAGAGGGCATCCCTGTCTTGTGCCAGTTTTCAAAGGGAATTTTTCCAGTTTTTGCCCATTCAGTATGATATTGTCTGTGGGTTTGTCATAAATAGCTCTTATGATTTTGAGATACGTTCCATCAATACCGAATTTATTGAGCGTTTTTAGCATGAAGGGCTGTTGAATTTTGTCAAAAGCCTTTTCTGCATCTATTGAGATAGTCATGTGGTTCTTGTCTTTGGTTCTGTTTATATGCTGGATTATGTTTATTGATTTGCGAATGTTGAACCAGCCTTGCATCCCAGGGATGAAGCCCACTTGATCATGGTGGATAAGCTTTTTGATGTGCTGCTGAATCCGGTTTGCCAGTATTTTATTGAGGATTTTTGCATCGATGTTCATCAGGGATATAGGTCTAAAATTCTCTTTTTTTGTTGCGTCTCTGCCAGGCTTTGGTATCAGGATGATGTTGGCCTCATAAAATGAGTTAGGGAGGATTCCCTCTTTTTCTATTGATTGCAATAGTTTCAGAAGGAATGGTACCCGCTCCTCCTTGTACCTCTGGTAGAATTCAGCTGTGAATCCATCTGGTCCTGGACTTTTTTTGGTTGGTAGGCTATTAATTATTGCCTCAATTTCAGAGCCTGCTATTGGTCTATTCAGGGATTCAACTTCTTCCTGGTTTAGTCTTGGAAGAGTGTAAGTGTCCAGGAAATTATCCATTTCTTCTAGATTTTCTAGTTTATTTGCGTAGAGGTGTTTATAGTATTCTCTGATGGTAGTTTGTATTTCTGTGGGGTTGGTGGTGATATCCCCTTTATCATTTTTTATTGCATCTATTTGATTCTTCTCTCTTTTCTTCTTTATTAGTCTTGCTAGCGGTCTGTCAATTTTGTTGATCTTTTCAAAAAACCAACTCCTGGATTCATTGATTTTTTGGAGGGTTTTTTTGTGTCTCTATCTCCTTCAGTTCTGCTCTGATCTTAGTTATTTCTTGCCTTCTGCTAGCTTTCGAATGTGTTTGCTCTTGCTTCTCTAGTTCTTTTAATTGTGATGTTAGAGTGTCAATTTTAGATCTTTCCTGCTTTCTCTTGTGGGCATTTAGTGCTATAAATTTCCCTCTACACACTGCTTTAAATGTGTCCCAGAGATTCTGGTATGTTGTATCTTTGTTCTCATTGGTTTCAAAGAACATCTTTATTTCTGCCTTCATTTCGTTATGTACCCAGTAGTCATTCAGGAGCAGGTTGTTCAGTTTCCATGTAGTTGAGCGGTTTTGATTGAGTTTCTTAGTCCTGAGTTCTAGTTTGATTGTACTGTGGTCTGAGAGACAGTTTGTTATAATTTCTGTTCTTGTACATTTGCTGAGGAGTGCTTTACTTCCAATTATGTGGTCAATTTTGGAATAAGTGCGATGTGGTGCTGAGAAGAATGTATATTCTGTTGATTTGGGGTGGAGAGTTCTATAGATGTCTATTAGGTCTGCTTGCTGCAGAGATGAGTTCAATTCCTGGATATACTTGTTAACTTTCTGTCTCATTGATCTGTCTAATGTTGACAGTGGAGTGTTGAAGTCTCCCATTATTATTGTATGGGAGTCTAAGTCTCTTTGTAAGTCTCTAAGGACTTGCTTTATGAATCTGGGTGCTCCTGTATTGGGTGCATATATATTTAGGATAGTTAGTTCTTCCTGTTGAATTGATCCCTTTACCATTATGTAATGGCCTTCTTTGTCTCTTTTGATCTTTGATGGTTTAAAGTCTATTTTATCAGAGACTAGTATTGCAACCCCTGCTTTCTTTTGTTCTCCATTTGCTTGGTAAATCTTCCTCCATCCCTTTATTTTGAGCCTATGTATGTCTCTGCGTGTGAGATGGGTCTCCTGAATACAGCAGACTGATGGGTCTTGACTCTTTATCCAGTTTGCCAGTCTATGTCTTTTAATTGGAGCATTTAGTCCCTTTACATTTAAGGTTAATATTGTTATGTGTGAACTTGATCCTGCCATTATGATATTAACTGGTTATTTTGCTCGTTAGTTGATGCAGTTTCTTCCTAGCCTCGATGGTCTTTACATTTTGGCATGTTTTTGCAATGGCTGGTACCGGTTGTTCCTTTCCATGTTGAGTGCTTCCTCAGGGTCTCTTGTAAGGCAGGCCTAGTGGTGACAAAATCTCTAAGCATTTGCTTATCTGTAAAGGATTGTATTTCTCCTTCACTTATGAAACTTAGTTTGGCTGGATATGAAATTCTGGGTTGAAAATTCTTTTCTTTAAGAATGTTGAATATTGGCCCCCACTCTCTTCTGGCTTGTAGAGTTTCTGCCGAGAGATCTGCTGTTAGTCTGATGGGCTTCCCTTTGTGGGTAACCCGACCTTTCTCTCTGGCTGCCCTTAAGATTTTTTCCTTCATTCCAACTTTGGTGAATCTGGCAATTATGTCTTGGAGTTGCTCTTCTTGAGGAGTATCTTTGTGGCGTTCTCTGTATTTCCTGGATTTGAATGTTGGCCTGCCCTACTAGGTTGGGGAAGTTCTCCTGGATGATATCCTGAAGAGTGTTTTCCAACTTGGTTCCATTTTCCCCCTCACTTTCAGGTACCCCAATCAGACGTAGATTTGGTCTTTTTACATAATCCCATACTTCTTGCAGGCTTTGTTCATTTCTTTTTCTTCTTTTTTCTTTTGGTTTCTCTTCTCGTTTCATTTCACTCATTTGATCCTCAATCGCTGATACTCTTTCTTCCAGTTGATCGAGTCGGTTACTGAAGCTTGTGCATTTGTCACGTATTTCTCGTGTCATGGTTTTCATCTCTTTCATTTCGTTTATGACCTTCTCTGCATTAATTACTCTAGCCATCAATTCTTCCACTTTTTTTTCAAGATTTTTAGTTTCTTTGCGCTGGGTACGTAATTCCTCCTTTAGCTCTGAGAAGTTTGATGGACTGAAGCCTTCTTCTCTCATCTCGTCAAAGTCATTCTCCGTCCAGCTTTGATCCGTTGCTGGCGATGAGCTGCGCTCCTTTGCCGGGGGAGATGCGCTCTTATTTTTTGAATTTCCAGCTTTTCTGCCCTGCTTTTTCCCCATCTTTGTGGTTTTTTCTGCCTCTGGTCTTTGATGATGGTGACGTACTGATGGGGTTTTGGTGTAGGTGTCCTTCCTGTTTGATAGTTTTCCTTCTAACAGTCAGGACCCTCAGCTGTAGGTCTGTTGGAGATTGCTTGAGGTCCACTCCAGACCCTGTTTGCCTGGGTGTCAGCAGCAGAGGCTGCAGAAGATAGAATATTTCTGAACAGCGAGTGTACCTGTCTGATTCTTGCTTTGGAGGCTTCCTCTCAGGGGTGTACTCCACCCTGTGAGGTGTGGGGTGTCAGACTGCCCCTAGTCGAGGATGTCTCCCAGTTAGGCTACTCAGGGGTCAGGGACCCACTTGAGCAGGCATTCTGTCCCTTCTCAGATCTCAGCCTCCGTGTTGGGAGATCCACTGCTCTCTTCAAAGCTGTCAGACAGAGTCCTTTGCATCTACAGAGGTTTCTGCTGCTTTTGTTGTTATCTGTGCCCTGTCCCCAGAGGTGGAGTCTACAGAGACAGGCAGGTTTCCTTGAGCTGCTGTGAGCTCCACCCAGTTCGAGCTTCCCAGCGGCTTTGTTTACCTACTTAAGCCTCAGCAATGGCGGGCGCCCCTCCCCCAGCCTCGCTGCTGCCTTGCCGCAATATTGCAGACTGCTGTGCTAGCAATGAGGGAGGCTCTGTGGGTGTGGGACCCTCCCGGCCAGGTGTGGGATATTATCTCCAGGTGTGCCTGTTTGCTTAAAGCGCAGTATTGGGGTGGGAGTTACCCGATTTTCCAGGTGTTGTGTGTCTCAGTTCCCCTGGCTAGGAAAAGGGATTCCCTTTCCCCTTGCGCTTCCCAGGTGAGGCAATGCCTCGCCCTGCTTCAGCTCTCGCTGGTCGGGCTGCAGCAGTGGACCAGCACCGATTGTCTGGCACTCCCTAGTGAGATGACCCAGTACCTCAGTTGAAAATGCAGAAATCACCAGTCTTCTGTGTCGCTTGCGCTGGGAGTTGGAGACTGGAGCTGTTCCTATTCGGCCATCTTGCTCCGCCCCTGGTCAATTTCTTTCATCAGTGTTTTATAGTTTTCCTTGTAGAGATTTGTCACTTCCTTTGTTAAATTTGTTCCTAGGTATATATTTTGGTAGCTATTGTAAATGGAATTACTTTCTTGATTTCTTTTTCAGCGAATTCATTGATTTTGTATATTGGTTTTGTATTCTCCAACTTTGTTGAATATGTTAATAAGTTCTAACAGCTTTTTGATGGGATGATTAGGGTTTTCCGTACATAAAATCATGTAATTTGAAAACAGGGACAATTTGATTTCCCCCTCTTCAATTTGGATGCCCTTCATTTCTTTCTCTTGACTATTTGCTATGGCTGGAACTACAAATATTATGATGAATGAGAGTGGCAAGAGAGGGCATCCTTGTCTTTCCCAGGTCTTAAAGGAAAAGTTTTCTGCTTTTCCCTATTCAGTATGATGTTAGCTGTGTGTTTGTAATATATGGCCTTTATTGTGTTGAGGTATGTTCTTTTATACCTAATTTTTTGAGACTTTTTATCATGACGTGCTGTTGAATTTTGTCAAATGCTTCTTCTGCATCTATTGATATAATTATATGGCTGCTGTCTTTCATTAAATTGATGTGACATATCATATTTATTGATTTGCATGTTAAGCCATCCTTGTATCTCTGGGATAAACATGCTTGATGATGGTTAATTATTATGGTGAAGCATGTTGTCTAATTTGTATGTATTTATAGTTTCAAAAGTTCCTTTTGTTATTGATTTCTAGTTTTATTGCACTGTGGTCAGAAAAGGTGCTTAACAGAATTTCCATTTCTAAAAATTTGTAGAGATTTGTTTTGTGGCCTAACATATGGTCTATCTTGGAGAATTTTCTATGTGCTGATGAGAAAAATGTCTATTATGCAACTGTTGGATGAAGTGTTCTGTAAATGTCTGTTACATCCAGTTGGTCTAAAGTGCAGTTTAAATTCTATGCTTCCTTGTGATTTGGTGTCTAGATGATCTGTCTAATGCTGAGAGTAGGGAGTTGAAGTTCACAACTATTATTGTATTGGGGTATATCTCTCCTTTTAGATACAATAATATTTGTTTTATATATGTGAATGTCCTGGTATTGGGTGCATATATATGCACAATTGTTATATCCTCATGCTGAACTACCCCTTTTTCATTATTTGATGACCTTCCTTGTCTCTTTTTATAATTTTTGACTTAAAGTCTGTTTTATTTGATATAAGTATAGCACTACTGCTCTCTTCTGGCCTATATTTGCATGGAATACTTTTTAATCCTTTAATTTTAGTCCTTATGTGTTTTTAACAGGTAAAGTGTTTCTTACAGGCAGCATATACTTGAGTCTTTTTTTTAATCCATTCAGCCAGTTTGTATCTTTTGGTCTAAATTCAAGGTTGTTATTGCTAGATAGGGACTTACTCCTGTCATTTTGTTAATTGCTTTCTGGTTGTTTTCTATATTCTTTGTTCGTTTCTTCCTCTTTTATTGTTTATCATTGTGGTTTGGTGGTTTTTCTGTAGTGATAAGGTTTGATTCTTTTCTCTTTTTCCTTTGTGTATGTTCTCTACCAATAAGTTTTATACTTCTGAATATTTTCATAATGGTGGCTATCATCCTTTTGCTTCAAGTTGTAGGACTGCCTTGAGCATTTCTTGTGATGCCTATCTAGTTCCTCAGTTTTTACTTACCTGAGAAAGACTTTATTTCTTCTTCATTTCTATAGGATAGGATATCTTTGCTGGGTATAGTATTTTTGCCTGACAATTTTTTTTTCATCACTTTGAAAATGTTATTTCATTCTCTCCTGGCCCATAAGGTTTCTGCTGAGAAATATGCCATTAGCCTAATAGAGATTCTCTTATATGTATCTTGATGCTTTTCCCTTGCTGTTTTTAGAATTCTCTTTTTATCTTTGACATTTAACAGTTTGTCTATAATGTGCCTTGAGGAATACCTTTTAGAGTTGAACATATTTGGGTATCTGAGCTTCCTGGATCTAGTTGTCTATATTTATTCCAAGACTTGGAATGTTTTCAGATATTATCCCATGAAATAGGTTTTTTTTTTTTTCTTCTTCAAAAAACCCCTTTCTTCTTTCTTCTGGAACTCCACAATGTAAATATTTATTTCCTTAATGCTGTTTCAAGTTCTATAGGCTTCCTTCACTCTTTTTCATTCTGCTGTTTTTCCTCAGACGACCTATCTCAAGTTCAGAGATTCTTTCTTCTGCTTAATCAAGGCTGCTGTTGAAGCTCTTTACTGTACCTTTTATTTCATTTATTGCATTCTTCAGCTGCAGGATTTCTGCTTTTTAAAAAATATATATAACTCTGTTAAATTTCTTATTCATATTGTAAATTGTTTTCCTGATTTTATTGAATTGTCTGTCTTTTCTTATGTCTCACTGTGTTTCTTTAATATCATGATTTTGAATTTCCGTTCTTGCAATTCATAGATTTCCTTTTCCTTGGTGTCTTTTACCAGAAAGTTAGTGTGTTCCTTTGGTGGTGTCATATTTTCTTCATTTTTCATGTTTCTTGTGTTCCTGCATTTATGTCTGTGCATCTGGTGGAATATTTTCCTCTTCTGAACTTTCTAGAGTGGATTTTGTAGAGAAAGACTTTCACCTGTAGTTGGATCTTAGTGTGCTTGTTGGGAAGGGTATGGTGACTCTGATTCTGAGTAGATGCAGTGGTATTATCTTCATTCTGCTTCTTCATCTGTGATCAACGTCAGCAATAACTGTGGGTGCCTCAGTGACTCAGGCTGTAGAAGTTTGTGGGAGCTAAGATGGCAATGTAGGTTGTTAAAGTCCTCAGTGGCAATGGCTTTTGGGGTCCTCTTATTCTCATTTTCCCCACAATGGGGAGACCCAGTTGAGAGGATCCCTCTTGATGATGGGCCTGACATAGCCTACAGGCACCATCAGTTGTGTTGGGTTCCAGGTGTAGATGCTTGATGGGGTTGTGGAACCAGGGTTCTAAGCTCAGGTCTTATAAATCTATTGTGGTATCTGGGTCTTGGGGTACGGGTTCACTCTCTGTGGCAAAGTTTTATTTACATTGCCCACAGAGCCAGCTTGAGTGACTCTGAGACACTACCTAACAGCTTGACCCAGGGGCTGGGTGGTAACTGTTATTCTGACCCTGGTGGGCAAGGCACAGCTCTTGGCCCAGCTCCAGGAAAGAAGTAGCGCTCTTGAGGTTTGGGCTCAGGGGGCAGTGCATTGGCTGCAATTCAGAAACCAGAGCCAACAGGGCTCAGTGGTAACTCAGGTCCCAGGGGATGAGGCCCTGTGCAGTAGACTCTAGACTTTAGGATGGTGAGGATTGACACTTGTGAGACCAGGTGCAGTGGCAGAAAGGACCCAAGATGAGCAGAGTATAGCTGTAATTTGGGCCCTGGGGATTGGGAAGCAGCACAATAATGACCCCAATACCCAGGGAGAGGGGTGTCTCAGAAGCTCAGTCTCTACAAGGCTAGTCTAGTACCAGGGAAGCAGGACACTAGAGATGTTTGACCTGTAGGGCAGGGTGTTTCAGTTCAGCCACTGCTCTGTTTCCCTGGAACAGGGGATATTATATCAGGTCAGCACTGGAATACTCAGCTGCTCAGCTCTTCCAAGGCCCCAGTTCCCCAGGGATGATGCAGTGTTTCAGCTCAGACTACTCTGGGCAGCCCAGATATCATTTCCTAAAATGCATGATGTTGCTTCCACTTAGTACTTGTGTGCATGACCACTCTGGGGGATGAAGGCACAGGTTCCTTGGAGGCAGGGTGCTGCTTCAACTTAGGTACTGGGGAGGCAGGACTATCTGGGAAGCCAAAGTTCTGCTTTCCCAGGAGGCAGGGTATCACTTCAGCTCAGGCACGGGGTAGCAGGGGGCATGACAGCTCTGGGTGGCTAAGGCTTCATTTACCAGGATGCCAGGCATTGCTTGAGCACACCTGAAGCACAGGTGGCAGGGTGTAGCATTGACTGGGAGGAGTGTATGGCACAGCTCCATGAAAGCACCATTTTCCTGGCAAGTAGTGCATAGCTTCAGCTAGAGTCCCTTGGGACAGGTGCAGCAGCAACTGGGAAGGGTAGATAAAGCAGCTCAGCCAAAGCACTGTTTCCTTGGAGACGGTGTGCAGCTTTAGCTTGGCCTTGAGAGCAATAGGGAGAAGTGGATGGAGGGGCTCCATTAAGGTAATGTTTTCTTGAAAGACAGTGTGCAGCTTCAGCTTAGGCCCCTGGGGCAGGGCACAGCAGCCACTGGGAGGGGTAGATAGAGCTGCTCTGCCAAGATGCTATTTCCCAGGGAAGGAGTGCTCAACTTCAGCTCCAGCTCATGGGGGTGGGGTGCAACCTTGACTGGGAGTGGTCAAGGTTGCACCTTGACCAGGTGGAGCGGCTTCACCACTACTTGTCCCCATGGGAAAAGGTGAAACAGTTGCTCTTAGTTCAGCTTAGGGATGTTTGGGCCACCAGGTACGGGTGGTTCCACAGCAGCTTAGCCACAGGGAAAAAAGGGTACCATGGCCACTTGTCCCCAGAGCAAGATAGACTCCAGCAGTAGTTCTAGTTCCAAGACAACATACCATAGTAGCTGCATGGACCACAAGGGGCAGCGTATAGTGTTGGCTCCTTCTCTGGGAGGAGCACAGCTTTGTGGACCACAGGCAGCTCCCTCAGCTGGGCTTAGTGCCTGTGAGGACTGCCAGGGCCCCCAGTGGTGAGGTATGTAAGTGTTCAGGGTGTTGATAAGGGCACTGGCGTCCTCTTGCTAACCTTATCCCCAGAGAAGGAAGTTCCTCCTGACTCCCAGCTGATCCCAGCTTGGGGAGGGAGTGGTTCCTTTCTGTGGCTATCCTCAGTTTCTGTGCTCACCAGGGTTTCTGTGACTCCTTCGATGTACTCTGCTGCTCTTTTTAAATTATTTTCATTTAAATGTATTTAATTATTATCATTTAAATGTAGCTATTTATTTTTAGTTTTGTCTGTCTTTGTTGGGGGCAGGCAGGGAGCAAATGGAAGGGTTTCTAGTCGGCCATCTTGCTGATGTCTGAGAATGCCTACTCCTTGTTAAATAACTTCATTTGTTCTGTGAGGAAACAGAGATCTCGAGGTTGAGAAGGACATTGCCCTTGGAGTCCCAAGGGCTACAGGCTTCATCCCTCTCCACCCTGACAGTTCTGGGGAAGAGGGTGTATCATCTAATTTCTTTACTCTTTAGTTTCTTCATCAATAAAGAGATGATAATAATACTTCTACTAACCTATTAGAATTATTATGAGTTTAAAATGCTTTGAAAATAGGTATAAAGTTTATTTGTGATATTATGGTGACTTTTCAACATATGTTTGAAATTGCCCCTGAAATGTGTTTATGCCTCCACATTTAAAGTGAACGGGAAAAACAGGTGATTATGAACCCTAAGCTCAAAAGGACTTACTCCTCAATTATAACCTGCAGCTACCTGGGGAACTATTGAGAGCACAAACAAAAGTTATAATTTAAAGGTTCAGAAAGGGAAATAAGGAGGCAGCTATAAATAACAGGCCCAGTTTAGAGCACAGTCGGCAGTCTCACAAGCTTACAGAGGCCAGACAGGTAATATAAACAAAGCAGGTAAGAGTAAGAAGAAGAGGAACAGAGACACAAAGGAAGATAGTCATTGATAAAATAGTTGGGAGTAATGATAGGAAGTAGCAGGGATTGTAGCACATGGGGGAATTGGAAGCAGCATTTGATTCAGTCTAAGGAAATTGTTGCTCTTCAATTGCCTGCTGATGGTTGTCACGCAGAGACACATGCCCAGCAAGCTAGATCATCCAAGGAAGAAATACAGATTTTTACATAAAATATTCCTGTATCATTATGTGGCTAGGCTAGGCTATGCCGTGAAAACCAACAGCTCCCCAAATGCCAGTGGCTTAACAAAAGTTTATTTATCCCTCTTTGAAGTACTCGGGCAATTTGGGTAACTCTCCAGGGCAGCTTCCCTCTCTGCATCAACTCAGCCATGCCAGCTCCACCATCTCAATACCAGGTCTCCATGTTCCTAGTGATCAGGTGTTATGGGTTGAATTGCATCCTCCCTAAAAAGATATATTTGAGGCTTAACCACCAGTACCTCAGAATGTGATAGGACTTTACAGAGGTAAGCAAGTTAAAACAATATTATTAAGTGGGCCCTGGCCCAATAGAACTGCTGTCCTGACAAAAAGGGGGAATTTTGGACATAGAGTCAGAGACACGTACACAGGGAAAACGTCATGTGAAGATTGGAGTGATGCTGCCACAAGCCAAGGAACCGCCAGGACCTCGGATAGAGACCTGGAACAGATCTTTCCCTGGTGCCTTCACAGGGAACATGACACTGCCAGCACCTTGAGTTCAAGCTTCTAGCCTCCAGAACTATGAGACAACAAATTCCTGTTGTTGAAGCCGCTCAGTTTACGGTACTTTGTTATAGTAGCCCTAGGAAACGAGTACACCAAAAAACAGAAAGACTGGGTCATCTCACAGAGGAGCTTTTCCCTGCCTCAGCCTTAAGGACACACGTCATTTCTGCTCATGGTCTGTTTGCCAGGATGGTCATGTGGCTCCACCTACTACTAAGGGACTGAGTGTGCCCAGAAGAGGCTAGGTGGACGTTGGTGAGCACTCATAATATCTACTCTGCTTTTTAGAGTGTTAGTAACCAAATTAGTTTGGGAAAGAAAGAAAACAAAACTGAGCAAGCTGAAACTATATGAGCCAAACAAACTCTCCCTTGTTCTGGGTCTCACCAGTGTGTTCCACCCTGGGACCTTCTCCTGAGGGTAAACCCACAGGCAGTGCCATGGAGCGGGGGGATGTGGATTTTAGTCATGGACAAGGAATAAGCACAGCTGGTGTATGGAGCCTTTGGTATCAAGTGGGGGTGTTCGTTGGGGAAAAGATTCCAGAACATGAGACTTAGGGCAGCATGGGGGTCTTGGAAAGGGGAGGATGCAAAAACCAAAAAACCACCACCAAACCCACTAACAGTTTTTACATGGAGCTGTTTTGTTTTGTTTTGTTTTTTAATACTGTGCTCCCTTATCCTCTTTTTCTCTCCTTCTGAATACATACTCCATTGCCACTAGGAATCAAATCAGTCCTACCAAGTTCATCTGAATTATAGGTGAAGTTGGTTTTGGAAGGGTGACCCTAGGAAGCTGCCCACCATTTACGCATTATTTCTGGAAACATAAAATCTAAATTTTGAATAACCAGCTTAGAAAATAATTTTTACAAAAGAGCACATTGGCAAATGTGGGACTTTATGTGTGTGTATGCATGAACATATTTACCACTTTGATTTATATTCAACCTAGCAACAGCATTTTAAAATTATTTGTATGCATGTGCATATAATTTAAAAATTATCTAGGTTCTTTCAAATGAATTTCTCTTAGAATATATATCATATAACTTGGCTTATGGATTGTGTTCAAAATTATTCTTAAAGAATATACTTGGTTGGTTTCACTAAGCCAAGTTTTTTTGAATATTCTAAAAAGTAAGAGAAGGAAATGAGACAAATTGTACTTTTCATGTACGGTGGCACAAGCTAGAGAAATATAATTGGGCTTCAAGCCAAGTTCTGAAGGCAATCGGAGCTGCTTATGTCAATTGGGCATAATTATTCCTCAACTCCTGTTGACAGAAAGAAAAATTGGTAGTGATCTGCTTTCCCATGCCTGGGATTCAGAGAGAATATTTGGGCTCCAGATCACGGCAGATGGGTACGTGCAGAAGCCACTGATTTGTCATTTGCTGGGAGCAGGGAATCCTCCAGTTTGGAGGAGGCCTTGTATATCAGTTGCCTTGGGCCATCTGTTCTATAGTTGAAGGCAGCACCATACACTCAGTAAATGTTTGTGGAATGAATAATGAATCTTTCCTAGAGAGCTTCCCTGCACGTGTGTCTGCCTGTTCTTTTCACCTGACTACCCATATGGTCCATTCTCTGGTGACAGTGGGAAAGTGCAAAGTCCGCACTGAACAGGCTAAGGCTTTGCCCCGGGTTGATTTACTCAGCCAGTATTTAGTGAACCTACTAGGTGCTAAGGAGTTGTGCCAAGTCCCAGATGTGTAGTTAACAATAGCCCAACCTGGAAAAATGTGTTTGTCCTGAAAAAGAGGTAGATAACTGAGCAGGGCAAAAGCCCCTAGTAAAGAAGAAGTGATAACGTAACAAATTTATTCTCGGGCTTGTATGGACAGCGGAGGGAGTCTAGGTATTCTGACTTTCTTGTTTGACTTCAGGGACATAATCTGCTTATGCAGAAGATTCTTATGCCTGATGCTATTTCTTTTTCCTGGACCCTGGATTGCACGCCCCTGATTCCTTGGGAACCTTAGGCCATAAGTTGTCTATATTCTTTATATTTTCAACCTACCTGTTAACTGGCACATGCCCCTCCGCATATAAATGTGCCTAAGTCTTTTACCTAAACAAAGCCAAATCCTTGATTTGCTTATAAGTTCCTTCCAGTTTTCTATTCTTTCCTTGTCATTTCCTGCCCAGTCAAGAAATTTAAAAGGTTAATTTACTCAGTGCCTTGTCTTCCTCATGTTATACTGCCAGTTTGGCTTCTGTGTCTTCCCCATGGTACAACTGTTCCGATGGAGGTCACTCATGGTATCTGCACGTGAATCCATTTTTAAATCCACATTGTGAATGTTTTGGTGACATTTGACCCTGCTGACTAAGCCTTATCTGAAATCCTCTCCTCCCCTAGCTTTAGTGACCTCAATTGCTCTTGATTTTTCAATTCCCTTCCTGATTTTTTTTCTCAAGCACCTTTCTGAGTATTGCTCATTCCACCCACTCTTTAAATGACATTTTCTAGGGTTTGGATTTTGGCCACCTCTTCTTTGCACTCTGCTTACTTTCCTTGGGTGTCTTCATTTACCTTCACGTCCTTAGCTAGCCTCTATCCATGCTAACAATTCCCAATCTGTATTTCCAGCCTAGATTTATTTCCTGAGCCAGGCCATATACCTACTATATGCTTAATTTCTCTGCTGGAAGGTCCCCTAGGAAACTCAAAATCAACAGTTAAATAGCGAACTATTTGTCTTTCCCCTACATACAGCTTTCTGTCCACCTCAGTGCATAGTGTTATTATTCTCTACACAGTTACCTAAGTCATACCACTGTTCAGTTATCACATCTTGTCAATTCTACCAACTTAAAAATTTTCAGATACTTCTCTTTTTTCTTTTCTTTCTCTCTCTTTCTTGTGTTTGTTTGTTTGTTTGTTTTGACAGGGTCTTGCTCTGTCACCCAGGCTGTAGTGCAGTGATGCAGTCATGGTTCACTGCATCCTTAACCACCTGAACTCAGGTGATCCTCCCATCTCAGCCTCCCTGGTAGCTGGGACTACAGGTACACACCACCATGCCCAGCTAATTTTTTGTATTTTTAGTAGAGACAGGGTTTTGCCGTTGATATGGTTTGGCTGTGTTCCCACCCAAATCTCATCCTGAATTGTAACTCCCACAATTCCCACATGTCATGGGAGGAACCCAGTGGAAAGTGATTGAATTATGGGGGCAGGTCTTTCCTACACTGTCTTGTGATACTGAATGAGTCTCACAAGATATGATGGTTTTAAAAATGGGAGTTTCCTTGCACAAGCTCTCTGTTTGCCTGCTGCCATCCATGTAAGATGTAACCTGCTCCTCTTTGCCTTCTGCCATGATTGTGAGGCCTCCCCAGCCACCTGGAACTATAAGTCCAATAAACCTCTTTCTTTCATAAGTTGTCTAGTCTCAGGTATGTCTTTATCAGCAGCATGAAAATGATCTAATACAGTAAATTCGTACGAGTAGAATGGGACACAGCTGAAAAGATACTTAAAAATGTGGAAGCAACTTTGGAACTCGGTAACAGAGGTTGGAACAGTTTGGAGGGCTCAGAATAAGACAGGAAAATGTGGGATAGTTTGGATCTAGAGACTTGTTGAATGGCTTTGACCAAAATGCTGATAATGATATGGACAATGAAATCCAGGCTAAGGTGGTCTCAGATGGAGACGAGGAACTTGTTGAGAACTAGAACAAAGGTGACTCTTGTTATGTTTTATCAAAGAGACTGGCAGCATTTTCCCCTGCCCCAGAGATCTGTGGAACTTTGAACTTGAGAGAGATGACTTAAGGTGTCTGGTGGAATAAATTTCTAAGCAGCAAAGCATTCAAGATGTGACTTGGGTGCTGTTAAAGGCATTCAGTTTTATAAGGGAAGCAGAGCATAAAAGTTTGAAAAATTTGTAGCCTGACAATGTGATAGATAAGAAAAACCCATTTTGTAAGGATAAATTCAAGCCAGTTGCAGAAATTTGCATAAGTAGCAAGGAACTGAATGTTAATCCTCAAGACAATGGGGGACATGTGTCCAGGGTATGTCAGAGGTCCTCAAAGTAGCCCCTCCCATCACAGGCCTGGAAGCTTACGAGAAAATGGTTTCGTGGGCTGGGCTGAGTCCCAGTGCTGTGTGCAGCCTGGGGACTTGATGAACTGCATCCCAGCCACTCTAGCTATGGCTGAAAGGGTCCAATGTAGAGCTCGAGCTGTGGCTTCAGAGGGTGCAAGCTCCAAGCCTTGGCAGCCTCCACATGGTGTTGAGCCCTTGAGTGCACATAAGTCAAGAATTGGGGTTTGGGAACCTCCACCTAGATTTCAGAAGATGTATGGAAATGCCTGGATGCCTGGGCAGAAGTTTGCTTTAGGGCTTGGGGTGCTCACGGAGAACCTCTGCTAGGGCAGTGCAGAAGGGAAATGTGGGGTTGGAGCACCCACACAGATTCCCTTCTGGGGCACCATCTAGTGAAGCTGTGAGAAGAGGGCCATCATCCTCCAGACCCCAGAATGGTAGATCCACTGACAGCTTGCACCATGCATCTGGAAAAGACACAGACACTCAACACCAGCCTGTGAAAGCAGCTGGGAGGGAGGCTTTACCTTGCAGAGCCACAGAGGCAGAGCTGCCCAAGACCATGGGAACCCACCTCTTGCATCAGTGTGACCCAGATGTGAGACTTGGAGTCATAGGAGATCATTTTGGAGCTTTAAGATTTGACTGCCCTGCCGGATTTCATACTTGCATGGGGCCTTTAGCCACTTTGTTTTGGCCAATTTCTCCCATTTGGGATAGCTGTATTTACCCAATGTGTGTACTCCCATTGTGTCTAAGAAGTAACTAACTTGCTTTTGATTTTACAGGCTCATAGGTGGAAGGGACTTGCCTTGTCTCAGATGAGATGTTGGACTGTGGACTTTTGGGTTAATGCTGAAATGAGTTAAGGCTCTGGGGGACTTTTAGGGAGGCTTGATTGGATTTGAAATGTGAGGACATGAGATTTTGGAGGGGCCAGGGATAGAATGATATGGTTTGGCTGTGTCCCCACCCAAATCTCATCTTGAATTGTAACTCATGGGAGGAACCCTGTGTTCCTCATGTGTAACTCGTGGGAGGAACCCCGTGGGAGGTGATTGAATTATGGGGGCAGGTCTTTCCTATGTTGTTCTTGTGATAGCAGATGACTCTCATGAGATATGATGGTTTTAAAATCATGAGTTTCCTTGCACAAGGTCTCTGTCTTTGCCTGCTGCTCTCCATGTAAGATGTGACTTGCTCTTCCTTGCCTTCCACCATGACTGTGAGGCCTCCCCAGCCACGAGGAACTGTAAGTCCAATAAACCTCTTTCTTTTGTAAATTGCTCAGTCTTGGGTATGTCTTTATCAGCAGTGTGAAAATGGACCAATACAGCCATGTTGCTCAGGTTGGTCTCAAACTCCTGGGTTGAAGCAATCGGCTCACCTCAGCCTGCCAAAGTGCTGGGCTTGCAGGAGCGAGTCACCATGGCCAGCCTTCAGGTACTTCTTTTTTTCTTCATTCCTACACTCACCAACTCAGTACTGGCCTCAGAATTTTTTGCGTGAATTGTGGCAGCTTTCTCCTCTTTGGTTTGTCTGCCACCAAACTTGCCCACTGTTATGAACTAAATTGTCCCTCCTACCAAATTGTATGTGGAAGCCTAACCCCCAGTGTGACTATATCTGGAGATGGGACCTTTAAGGAGGTAATTAAGGTTCAATGAAGTCATAAGGTGGGGCCCTAATTTGGTAGGACTCGTGTCCTCATAAGAAGAGAGAGAGATACCAGTGATGTGTATACCACAGACAAAATACTACATGAGGACACAGAGAGGAGGTGGCCATCTGCAAGTCAAGAAGAGGGGCCTAAGGGGAAACCAAACCTGCTGCCATCTTGGTCTTGGACTTCCAGCCTCCAGAAGTGTGAGAAAGTAAATTTTTGTTGTTTAAGCCACCCCATGGCTATTTTGTTATGGCAGCTCTCACAGACTAATACACCTACTTAAATAGATTTACTTCAAAAACAAATTAGATCACATCACTGTCCTGCTTGAACTTCTTTGTATAGAAGACCCCTCCCACCCCATCTCCTGCCCCTTCTCCTCCACTCACTGCTCTGGCTTTGCTAAATTATAGCATGCAGCAAGCTCTCTCTGTTCCTTTGCTAATGTTCTTTCCTTGATTGGGTTCTCCCTTGTCCAGACCCCTTCTCTGATAACTTCTATTTGCCCTTCAGTCACCAGTTCTTCCATGAAGCCTTTGTGACCTAATTCTTCCCTCCTCTGTTGGCTGTGTGCTGTCCCCAAGCTCCCTTAGACCTCCTCCCCATCCCCAGGCTGTGAACTCCTGAAGGACGGGACCAAGGTCTTACTCATCTTTCTATTTTCAGCCCTTTGAACAATGATTGGAATACAGTATGTATTCAAAAATGATTTTGGATGAAAGAACGAAGAGTAAACGCCATTCTCAGGGACACAACAAAAATACACACAAAATGACAAATCATTGTGTTACCACAGTGAGAAAAAGCCAGTCAGGGAGAAGCCTCTACTTGGGTTTACTTTACCTTATGATCTCCTGGCCCAAAGAACAAGAACAACAACATTATCATTATAGTCATGATTGTAATAACGATAGCAGCTTTCCTTTACTGAGTCTATACCATATGCCTGAAGTGTGCCGTGGATTGTAAATAGAACATTTCATTGAATCCTCACAACCACTCTGAAGTATCTATTTGTTATGATTGCCATTTGACAGATGAAGATACTGAGGTTTAGAGAAGTTAAATAGCTAACCCCAGATTGTAAGCGGTGAAAGTGACTTCAAACTCAGTGAATATTCTATTTGCTCTCCACATCTCCTAGTCCTGCTTGCTGTTATTTCTAGGCTAGATGGGGCTGTGTGGCTATTTTTGGCCTATTGGCCATGAAAAGAAGTGGCTTGTATCAATTCTGAGGTGAGGCCTGATCCTCCAAAGTCTCCCTCCTGAGGTAAACCCCAAAGCCCCATCTTGAGATGACAGAGCCTGGGTCACTGAATAACTAGGAGGACTATAACCCCTTGCTAGTCTGCAGTGGCTATGTGTGTAAGCAATAAAGTCTTGTGGTTTTAAAGTCACAGATTTTGGGATGGTTGTCACCACAGAATGATCAGTTCTATCTTCACTATCTAATTCCTTTGTCCCTTCCTATACAGGGAAGCCCTGGGGTCCATTGCAGCAATCCTGTCTCCTGTACAAAGAGAATGTGCAAGGCCAAAGGGAGACCTGGTACTTTTTGGTAGTCTAGATAATCCTTATCAACACAGAGTAAGACTGCCAGATGCCAGCTGCTCAACCAGGTCTTACTGGGCTTCTAAGTATATATAAAGGATGTTTTATTTCCTTGAAGACCTTAAATGTCTAAGTTGGAGAGACAAGAAGGAGAAACCTATAATCAACAAAAATACATACAAATACATGCAGTAATTATGTGAGTGCATTGTGGAGGTGGTTAGCAACTGAGTAATATTAATCAGGGATGAGGAGGGTAGACCTTGAACTGCCACATCCAAGTTGGAAGGGCTTATTGCAGAGGTTTTTAGCCTCAGCACTGTTAACGATTAGGGCTGGATAATTCTTTGTTTGGGGGACTGCCTTATGCATTGAGAGTTTAGGGTTTAGCAGCATCCCTGGCCTCTACTTTAGCTGCCAGTAGCATCATCATCTCATTCCAGTGCGAAAACCAACGATGTCTCCAGATATTACTTTAAGTCTCTTGGGGGAAAAATCTCCCCTCACTTGAGAACCACTGGTTTATTGAATGCAGCTGTGATGATGTCATCTATTTCTACTGGGAGCTAAGCAAGTTTAGTTTGGGAAAAATGGTAGGTGGTTGCACAGCAGATTTTAAAAGCACCAGCATGTCAGTCTACAAATATCCCCCTTCTCTGAAAGATACATTCTCTGGAGACCCTGAATGGGGATGCCTTTTAGTAAAATCAGAGAAGCCTTGCTTTCCCTTTCAATATCCAATGTCCTTGGGAAGGATTACACAGGAAGCTCTAGCCAAGCATTTGTACATCATCAAAAGAAGGATCTGAGAATAAATTTGAACCCAAAGGGAGAAAAATGTAGCAAGACACTTCACGCTGAAGAAGCAGCAAGGCCAAGGAGGCAGAATTGACAGAAGGAAGGGACAGGAGCTCATAAATAGTGTTGCCCCAGGCTAGCCTGGGATGACAGCCTCGATGTTTTCATGGGGAGGAGGAGGAGTGAGTGAAGATTTTGAAATTCTTGAGGACAGTGTACAAAGACGAGTTGGATGCAAGCTTGGGGGAGCTCTGAGGATACTAGGTGAGGGGATAAAGAAAAGCCGAGAAGAGAAAATCCTCAGGGTCCCAGGATGTGTCCAAGGATCTGCTGCTGTGGCTGTGGCCTTATTCTGTGGCCTCATCTCACTACTCCCCATTATGCTTGGGGCTCAGCCATCCCGGCCTTCTTCCCACTCTTGAGATGCTCTGCAGTTGTTTCTGCTTTTCTACATGCTGATCCACCTGCCTGAAACCAGTCCCCCAACCCTGCCCCAGTCCTTCTCTATGCCCTCTGCCTAATTAACTGATACTCATGCTTCAGAATTCAGCTCAACCTATTATTTCCTCTGGGTGCTTCCCAGCATCCTCCTCTTCATAGCACATCTCTCAGTTTACAATTAGATACTGATTTGTGGGATTATTTTATTGGTGACCATCTCCCTCCCAAACCTGAAGTCCTGATGATGGTAGAAAATGTGTCAGTTTTACTCATTGTGATCTCCATAGAACCTAACTTAAGGACTGGATTGTAGTATGTGCTCAATAAACATTTTTGAATGAACTTATGAAGGTCTGGATATTCTACTCCATAATTGTGTTTGGTTGAGTTGAGGCAGAATCCAGAATGATAGGAAAAAGGTAGGAGGGGGAAATAAAAAATTTATAACAAAAAGCACAAACTCATCACATCAATAGTTTTATCTCTGTTACTTATACAGTCTTGTTCTCCATGATCACATTCTAGGCCACTAAAAGAAATACCATTCCCTACCTGTTGGTATGGTTTGGCTGTGTCCCCACCCAAATCTCATCTTGAATTGTAATTCCCATAATTCCCACATGTCATGGGAGGAACCTGGTGGGAGGTAATTGGATTATGTGGGCGAGTCTTTCCTGTGCTGTTTTTGTGATAGTGAATGAGTCTCACGAGATCTGATGGTTTTAAAAAGGGGAGTTTCCCTGCACAAGCTCTCTTTTCTTGTGTGCCACCATGTGAGATGTGCCTTTCACCTTCCATCATGATTGTGAGGCTTCCCCAGCCACGTGGAACTGTAAATCCAATAAACCTCTTTCTTTTGTAAATTGCCAAGTCTCAGGTATGTCTCTATCAGCAGTGTGAAAAAGAACTAATATAATCAAAATTACCCCAGAAATGTGTCAATGATTAGGTTATAGGACTATTTTGGCTAGATACCATGTTGTTATTTCATTCAGTGTTGCATCCTTTTGACCAAGGGAGCCCTGGGTATGTGAGCACAATAAATTTGAATCTCAACTGGGCAGAAAGCAGTTTCTGTTTCCACGTTTATCTTCCTGAGTTGACCCAATGGTGCAGAAGCAATCCTAGAACCCCGTAGACTGCTCACAGAGTGCTGGGTATCCCTGAACATTTTATATCATTCACCATTCAGATCATGATGATCTTCTGGGATAGTTGAATTTGGGATTGAAGAACTGTATTTAGATGACTATGTGATAGGCAGTTTTCACATTGCTACAAAAAAAGTACTGGAGGCTGAGTAATTTACAAAGAAAAGAGTTTTAACTGGCTCACATTTCTGTAGGCTGTACAACATGGCACCACGCATCTGCTTGGTTTCTGGGGAGGCCTCAGGGAGTTTTCTCATGGAGGAGAGTGAAGCAGGAGCAAGCATGTCACATGCTGAGAGCAGGAGCAAGGGGTGGGGAGGTGCCACACATTTCTAAACAACAAGCTTTCATGAGAACTCACTATAGTGAGGACAGCACCAAGCCATGGGGCACCTACCTCCATGGCTCAAACGAGTCCCACCAGGCCCCACCTCCAATGTTGAGGATTACATTTCAACATGAGATTTGGGGAGGACTAATGTCCAAACCGTATCAGAGACTATGTTTAAGGTTAGCTGGTAACACTGAAGTTCTCTGTTGCCATGTGGCCATTCTCTTCTCTACTTCAGATGTTCTGTACCATGAAAATCAACTGCAAATTCAATTTCTTCTAGATGTGTCCCTATTTAAGGGGTTAGCAAATACTAGAAAACAAATGAAAAAATCTTCTATGAGTTATAACTTATCAAATCTACCTTCTTGAGGATCAAATCAAAGCTTAATCAATAACCTTTGTAATATGCTGATATCCATTTCTGTCTAGTCTAACACCATAATCTCAGCCCACTTGCATTGTGCTAGGAGCTGAGGTTATGATGTTGGACTAGACATGGAGATTACAGACTAGATTTCTAGAATCTTGGAATAGTTGGATCAATCTATTTATCTAGCTAGCTAGCTAGCTATCATCTATCTATAATCCCTCTATCTATTCTAACAAGGATTATGCTCAGAAGTAAAATAATCAAGAAAACTTTCAATTCAATGACAGTTTAAGTTAAAGTGCTAAACTCTTAACAATAAATACTCATCAAAAGGAAAGAAAATTTTGTCTGAATACAGGTAGGAGAAGAAAGCTTTAAGATATTTTCATTATTTTATCTCTTCAGGAATTGAGATTATTTTCTTGACAAGGATTAACAATACACAATATCCTTCCTTTAATAGTTATTGGTCTTGTATAAACACATATGCACACATACACTAATGTGTATATATGTATACATATATACGATGTTTAGGAATTGAGGTGAATTTTATTCTTCTGTATCTGATATGGACAGGTTTTACAAACCTCCAAAGGTAAATGAGGTCTGGTGATGGGCTTGAATATCTAAATTGGAATAATCCTGGAAACTCGAAGTCATAAAGGAGTCACATTTATCTCTTAGTCCTTCCTGGCTCTTCTCTGGCTTCCTCCTCTCACAACTGAAAGCTGCTCTCTTGCTAGATGCACGTATATGTAAAACATGGTTCCATTGCCTTGGAAAGAAGCATACTCTGGATAGACTCAAATGATCCTCTTTTTTCTGTCTCCCTCCCTATCCCATTGACAATGTCCCATTGGGTCTGGGACATTGAAGATCAGCCATAAGGTATCACCAACATGACTCATGAGTTAGCCTCAGTCCTCCAGGAAATGGATACCAAGGCAGGATTTTATTAGGGAAAATGCCTGATAAAATGGGAAGGCTGTTGAGAAAGGGGGAAGAGCTGTCATGATGCAAGTCTGACCCGGAGTGAAGGAGAGAGGAAAGAAAGATTGGGTGTAAAGATTCTAGATTGCTTAGCAAGCTAAGGAAAGTCCTAAGAAAAGTTTGACAAGCCTCTTGGGGATTCCTTAAACCAATATCACCCACCAGTGGAGTTCTCTGTCTCTCAGGAAAGGGCCTGTTTTAGAGTCCATGCTGTGCCTAGTTATTGCCTAGGAGCAGCTTGTGGGACAAGTGGCCTTGGTGCAATAACAGTGATGGATTTCAATGAATGTCAGAGCCCAGCAGCAGCTGGGGGCCCTTGGTCAATTAGGCTCCCTGCAATTGGAAGTCTGTGTGGTATATTCTCATAACTGCCACAGCTTGTGATTCATTCAGAAGTTCGTTTGGAAAACATGCCTCCTTTATGCAACAGATGGGAATGTTTTCAAGATTCTGAGCAAACGTTTGGTAGGACAGATACCAGTCTCAATTACTGTAATTTCTTTCCAGAATGCTGGCAGCCTTCTATACAGAGGAAGTCATAGAATAAATGTTATTTCAGGAATGTAGTACATTTTGCTCTTCTGTACCTGATGTAAACAAGTTTTACAAACCCCAAAAGGTATATGAGGTCTGATGATGGGCTCAAGTGTTCAAAATTGGAAAAATCCTAGAAAATCAAGGCCACAGAGTAGTCATATTTATCTCTTAGCACATTCTCTTTCTTCTCTTGCTTTGTCCTCTCTCACGACTGAAGCCAGTTTTCTTGTTACACTGAAATAACTTCCCAACATGGTTTGGCTCTTTTAATCTTTACCATCTTTCTAGTTAGGTAATTTTTTTTTTAATTTTATTTTCATTATTTTATTAATTTTATTTTATTAATTAAATTAATTTATTAAATTAAATAATTAAATTATTTTATTAATTTTATCTTCATTGAACAGTGGTTTATAGTTCTCCTTGAAGAGGTCCTTCACATCACTTGTAAGTTGGATTCCTAGGTATTTTATTCTCTTTGTAGCAATTGTGAATGGGAGTTCACTCATGATTTGGCTCTCTGTTTGTCTGTTATTGGTGTATAAGAATGCTTGTGATTTTTGCACATTTATTTTCTATCCTGAGACTCCTGAAGTTGCTTATCAGCTTAAGGAGATTTTGGCCTGAGACAATGGGGTTTTCTAAATATACAATCATGTCATCTGCAAACAGGGACAATTTGGCTTCCTCTTTTCCTAATTGAATACCCTTTATTTCTGTGTTTTGCCTGATTGCCCTGACCAGAACTTCCAACACTATGTTGAACAGGAGTGGTGAAAGAGGGCATCCCTGTCTTGTGCCAGTTTTCAAAGGGAATGCTTCCAGTTTTTGCCCATTCAGTATGATATTGGCTGTGGGTTTGTCATAAATAGCTCTTATTATTTTGAGATACATTCCATCAATACCTAATGTATTGAGAGTTTTTAGTATGAAGGGCTGTTGAATTTTGTGGAAGGCCTTTTCTGCATCTATTGAGATAATCATGTGGTTTCTGTCATTGGTTCTGTTTATGTGATGGATTACATTTATTGATTTGCATAGGGTGAACCAGCCTTGCATCCCAGGGATGATCCCAACTTGATCATGGTGGATAAGCTTTTTGATGTGCTGCTGGATTTGGTTTGCCAGTATTTTATTGAGGATTTTCACATCTATGTTCATCAGGGATATCGCTCTAAAATTCTCTTTGTTTGTTGTGTCTCTGCCAGGCTTTGGTGTCAGGATGGTGTTGTCCTCATAAAATGAGTCAGGGAGGATTCCTTCTTTTTCTGTTGATTGGAATAGTTTCAGAAGGAATGGTACCAGCTCCTCTTTGTAACTCTGGTAGAATTTGGCTGTGAATCCATCTGGTCCTGGACTTTTTTTGGTTGGTAGGCTATTAATTATTGCCTCAATCTCAGAACCTGTTATTGGTCAATTCAACTTCTTCCTGGTTTAGTCTTGGGAGGGTGTATGTGTCCAGGAATTCATCCTTTTCTTCTAGATTTTCTAGTTTATTTGCGTAGAAGTGTTTATAGTATTCTCTGATGGTACTTTGTATTTCTGTGGGATTGGTGGTGATATCCCACCACCAATCATTTTTATCATTGGTTTATCATTTTTTATTGTGTCTATTTGATTCTTCTCTCTTTTCTTCTTTATCAGTCTTTCTAGTGGTCTATCAATTTTTCTGATCTTTTCAAAAAACCAGCTTCTGGATTCATTGATTTTTTGAAGGGCTTTTTGTGTCTCTATCTCTTTCAGTTCTGCTCTGATCTTAGTTATTTCTTGCCTTCCGCTAGCTTTTGAACTTGTTTGCTCTAGGTTCTCTAGTTCTTTTAATGGTGATGTTAGGGTGTCAATTTTAGATCTTTCTTGCTTTCTCTTGTGGGCATTTAGTGCTGTAAATTTCCCTCTACACACTGCTTTAAATGTGTCCCAGAGATCCTGGTACATTGTGTCTTTGTTCTCATTGGTTTCAAAGAACATCTTTATTTCTGCCTTCATTTTGTTATTTACCCAGTAGTCATTCAGGAGCAGGCTATTCAGTTTACATGTAGTTGGGCGGTTTTGAGTGAGTTTCTTAATCCTGAGTTCTAATTTGATTGCACTGTGGTTTGAGAAACAGTTTGTTGTGATTTCTGTTCTTTTACATTTGCTGAGGAGTGCTTTATTTCCAATTATGTGGTCAATTTTAGAATAAGTGCGATGTGCTAAGAAGAATGTATATTCTGTTGATTTGGTGTGGAGAGTTCTGTAGATGTCTATTAGGTCTGCTTGGTCCAGAGCTGAGTTCAAGTCCTAGATATCCTTGTTAACCTTCTGTCTCGTTGATCTGTTTAATATTGACAGTGGGATGTTAAAGTCTCCCGTTATTATTGTGTGGGACTCTAAGTCTCTTTGTAGGTTTCTAAGGACTTGCTTTATGAATCTGTGTGCTCCTGTATTGGGTGCATATATATTTAGGATAGTTAGCTCCTCTTGTTGAATTGATCCCTTTACCATTATGTGATGGCCTTCCTTGTGTCTTTTGATCTTTGTTGGTTTAAAGTCTGTTTTATCAAAGACTAGGATTGCAACCCCTGCTTTTTTTTGCTTTCCATTACTTGGT
This sequence comes from Macaca mulatta, assembly GCF_049350105.2. Classification (NCBI taxonomy): domain Eukaryota; kingdom Metazoa; phylum Chordata; class Mammalia; order Primates; family Cercopithecidae; genus Macaca; species Macaca mulatta. The sequence continues at coordinate 139,397,444 of NC_133412.1, read as the reverse complement.
AGATCATCCTCAATCCCTTTATTTTGAGCCTGTGTGTATCTCTGCACGTGAGATGAGTCTCCTGAATACAGAACACTGTTGGGTCTTGACTCTTTATCCAATTTGCCAGTGTGTGTCTTTTAATTGGAGCATTTAGCCCATTTACATTTGAGGTTAATATTTTTATATGTGAATTTGATCCTATCATTATGATATCGGCTGCTTATTTTGCCCATTTATTGATGCAATTTCTTCAATGCATGAATGGTCTTTACAATTTGACACGTCTTTTCAGTGGCTGGTACCAGTTGTTTCTTTCCGTGTTTAGTGCTTCCTTCAGGAGCTCTTGTAAGGCAGGCCTGGTTGGATATGCAGTTCTGGGTTGAAAATTCTTTTATTTAAGAACATTAAATATTGGCCTCCACTCTCTTCTGGCTTGTAGGGTTTCTGCCAAGAGATCTGCTGTTAGTCTGATGGGCTTCCGTTTGTGGGTAACCCAACCTTTCTCTCTGGCTGCCCTTAACATTTTTTCCTTCATTTCAACCTTGGTGAATCTGACAATTATGTGTCTTTTGGCTGCTCCTCTCAAGAAGTGTCTTTGTGGTGTTCTCTGTATTTCCTGAATTTGAATGTTGGCCTCCCTTGCTTGGTTGGGGAAGTTCTCCTGGATAATATCCTGAAGAGTGTTTTCCAACTTGGTCCCATTCTCCCTGTCACTTTCAGGTACACCAATCAAACTTAGATTTGGTCTTTTCACATAGTCCCATATTTCTTGGAGGCATGGTCCATTTCTTTTTACTCTTTTTTCTCTAACTTTGTCTTCCCACTTTATTTCATTAATTTGATATTCAGTCTCTGAAACCCTTTCTTCCACTTGATTGAATAGGCTGTTGAAGATTGTGCATGCGTCACGAAGTTCTTGTGCCATGGTTTTCAGCTCCATCAGGTCATTTAAGGTCTTCTTTACATTGTTTATTCTAGTTAGTCATTTGTCTAACTGTTTTTCAAGGTTTTAACTTCCTTGCGATGGGTTCAAACATGCTCCTTTAGCTCGGAGAAGTTTGTTATTACTGACCTGAAGCCTACTTCTGTCAGTTCATCAAAGTCATTCTCCGTCCAGCTTTGTTCCATTGCTGGCAAGGAGCTGTGATCCTTTGGAGAAGAAGAGTCACCCTGAGTTTTAGAATGTTGATATTTTCTTCTCTGGTTTCTCCCCATCTTTGTGGTTTTATCTACCTTTGGTCTTTGATGTTGATGACTTACAGATGGGGTTTTGGTGTAGATGTACTTTTTGTTGATGTTGATGCTATTCCTTTCTATTTGTTAGTTTTCCTTCTAACAGGCAGGTGCCTCAGCTGCAGGTCTGTTGGAGTTTGCTGGAGGTCCACTCCAGACCCTGTTTGCCTGGGTTTCATCAGCAGAGCCTGCAGAACAGCAAATATTGCAGAACAGCAAATATTGCTGCCTTATCCTTCCTCTGGAAGCTTCATCCCCAAGGGGCACCCACCTATATGAGGTGTCTGTCGGCCCTTACTGGGAGGTGTCTCCCAGGTAGGCTACACGGGGGTCAGGGACCCAGTTGAGGAAGCAGTCTGTTCGTTTTCAGAGCTCAACTGCCATGCTGGGAGAACCACTGCTCTCTTCAGAGCTGTCAGACAGGGATGTTTATGTCTGCAGAAGTTGTCTTCTGCCTTTTGTTCAGCTATGCCTGCCCACAGAGGTGGAGTCTAGAGGCAGTAGGCCTTGCTGAGCTGTGGTGGACTCCATCCAGTTCAAGCTCCCTGGCCACTTTGTTTACCTACTCAAGCCTCAGCAACAGTGGATGCCCATCCCCCAGCCAGGCTACTGCCTCACAGTTCGATCTCAGACCAAACTGGACCAAACCAGACCAGACCGGACCGAACCGGTCTGATCCGGTTCGATCCGGTTCAGTCCATTCTGATCCAGTCTGATCCAGTTTTGTCCGGTTTGGTCTGGTCTGATCCGGTTCAGACCGGTCTGATCGGTTCGGTCCAGACACGGTTCAGTCCGGTTTGGTCTGTTCTGATCCGGTTTGGTCTGTTCCGTTTTGGTCCAGTCTGATCCGGTGTGGTCCGGTTTGGTCCAGTTTGGTCCAGTCTGGTTTGGTCTAGTATGATCTGGTCTCGTCTGGTCTGGTCCGGTTTGGTCCGGTCTGGTCCGGTTTGGTCCGGTTTGGTCTGGTTTTGTCTGGTCTGGTCCGGTTTGGTCTAGTCTGATCTGGTCTCGTCTGGTCCGGTTTGGTCTAGTCTAATCTGGTCTCGTCTGGTCTCGTTTGGTCTAGCCTGATCTGGTCTTGTTTGGTCTGGTTTGGTCTAGTCTGATCTGGTCTGGATTGGTCTAGTCTGGTCTCGTTTGGCCTGGTTTGGTCTAGTCTGATCTGGTCTGGTCTGGTCTGGTTTGGTCTAGTCCGGTCTGATCCAGTTTCATCCGTCTTGATCCAGTTTCTTCCGGTTTGATCCGGTTTGATCCGGTCTGATCCGGTTTGATCCAGTCCGATCCGGTCCGGTCTGGTTTGAAGCGGTTTGATCTGGTTTGATCTGGTCCGATCCGGTCTGGTCCGGTTTGATCCGGTCTCTTCCGGTTTGATCCGGTTTGATCCGGTCTGGTCCGGTTTCTTCCGGTCTGGTCCAGTTCCTTATGGTTTCATCCGGTTTCTTCCGGTTTAATCCGGTTTAATCCGGTCTGATCCAGTCTGGTCTGGTTTCATCCGGTTTCTTCCGGTTTGATCCGGTTTCACCCGGTTTGATCCTGTCCGATCCGGTTTCTTCCAGTTAGATCCGGTTTGATCCAGTTACCTCCGGTTTGATCCGGTTTCTTTCGGTTTGATCCGGTTTAATCCGGTTCTTTCCGGTTTGATTCGGTCTGGTCCGGTTTCTTCTGGTTTGATCCGGTTTCTTCCGGTTTAATCCGGTTTAATCCGGTCTGATCCGGTCGGGTCCGGTTTCATCCGGTTTGATCCGGTTTCTTCCGGTTTGATCCGGTTTATTCCTGTTTCTTCGGGTTTGATCTGGTTTGATCCGTTCTGGTCCGGTCCGATCCGGTTCGATCCGGTTTCTTCCGGTTTCTTCTGGTTTGATCCGGTTTCCCCCGGTTTGATCCTGTCCGATCCAGTTTCATCCGTTCTGGTCCGGTTTGATCCGGTTTTACCCGGTTTGATCCTGTCCGATCTGGTTTCTTCCAGTTAGATCCGGTTTGATCCGGTTTGATCCAGTTAGATCCGGTTTGATCCGGTTTGATCCGGCTTCATCCGGTTTGATCCGATTTCATCGGGTTTGATCCAGTCTCATCCGGTTTCTTCCGGTTTGATCTGGTTTGTTCCGGTTTCTTCCGGTTTGATCCGGTTTCATCCGGTTTGATCCGGTTGGATCCGGTTTCTTCCGGTTTGATCCGGTTGGATCCGGTTTCATCTGGTCCGGTCCGGTTTGATCCGGTTTCCTCCGGTTTGATCCGGTTTGATCCGGTTTCTTCCGGTTTGATCCGGCTTCTTCCAGTTCGATCCGGTTTGATCCGGTTTCTTCCGGTTTGATCCGGTTTGATCCGGTTTCTTCATGTTTGATCCGGTTTGATCCGGTTTCCCCCGGTATGATCCTGTCTGATCCAGTTTCGTCTGGTGCGGTCCGGTTTGATCTGATTTCAGCCCGTTTGATCCTGTCCGATCCGGTTTCTTCCGGTTTGATCCGGTTTCACCCGGTTTGATCCTGTCCGATCCGGTTTCTTCCAGTTAGATATGGTTTGATCCGGTTACTTCCGGTTTGATCCGGTTTCTTTCGGTTTGATCCGGTTTTTTCCGTTTTGATCCGGTCTGGTCCGGTTTCTTCTGGTTTGATCCGGTTTCTTCCGGTTTAATCCGGTTTAATCCGGTCGGGTCCGGTTTCATCCGGTTTGATCCGGTTTCTTCCGGTTTGATCCGGTTTCTTCTGGTTTCTTCGGGTTTGATCTGGTTTGATCCGTTCTGGTCCGGTCCGATCCGGTTCGATCCGGTTTCTTCCGGTTTCTTCTGGTTTGATCCGGTTTCCCCCGGTTTGATCCTGTCCGATCCAGTTTCATCCGTTCTGGTCTGGTTTGATCCGGGATCCCCCGGTTTGATCCTGTCCGATCCGGTTTCTTCCAGTTAGATCCGGTTTGATCCGGTTTGATCCGGTCTGATCCGGTCTGGTCCGGTTTCATCCGGTTTCTTCTGGTTTGATCCGGTTTCATCCGGTTTGATCCGATTTCATCCGGTTTGATCCAGCCTCATCTGGTTTCTTCCGGTTTGATCTGGTTTGATCCGGTTTCTTCTGGTTTGATCCAGTTTCATCCGGTTTGATCCGGTTGAATCCGGTGTCTTCCGGTGTGATCTGGTTTGATCCTGTCTGATCCAGTTTCTTCTGGTTTGATCCGGTTTCTTCCGGTTCGATCCGGTTGGATCCGGTTTCTTCCGGTTTGATCCAGTTGGATCCGGTCTGGTCCGGTCCGATCCGGTTCCATCCGGTTTGATCCGGTTTCTTCTGTTTGGATCCGGTTTCCCCCGGTTTGATCCTGTCCGATCCAGTTTCATCCGTTCTGGTCTGGTTTGATCCGGTTTCCCCCGGTTTGATCCTGTCCGATCCGGTTTCTTCCAGTTAGATCCGTTAGATCCGGTTTGATCCGGTCTGATCCGGTCTGGTCCGGTTTCTTCCGGTTTGATCTGGTTTGATCCGGTTTCCTCCGGTTTGATCCGGTTTCATCCGGTTTCTTCCGGTTTGATCCGGTTGGATCCGGTTTCATCTGGTTTGATCCGGTGTCTTCCGGTTTGATCCGGATGGATCCGGTTTCTTCCGGTGTGATCCGGTTGGATCCGGTTTCTTCCGGTTTGATCCGGTTGGATCCGGTTTCATCCGGTCTGGTCCGGTTTGATCCGGATTCTTCCGGTCCGATCCAGTTTCATCCGGTCCGGTCCAGTTTGACCGGTTTGATCCGGTTTCTTCTGGTTTGATCCGGTCTGGTCCGGTTTCTTCCGGTTTGATCTGGTTACTTCCGGTTTGATCCGGTTTCTTCCGGTTTGATCCAGTTGGATCCGGTCTGGTCCGGTTTCTTCCGGTTTGATCCGGCTTGATCCGGTTTCTTCCGGTTTGATCCGGTTTGATCCGGTCTTGTCCGGTTTCTTCTGGTTTGATCTGGTTTCTTCCAGTTTGATCCGGTCCCATCCGGTTTCTTCCGATTCGATCCGGTTTCTTCCGGTTTGATCCGGTTTCTTCCGGTTTGATCCGGTTTGATCCGGTTTCTTCAGGTTTCCTCTGGTTTGATCCGATTTCATCCGGTTTGATCCGCTCTGATCCAGTCGGGTCCGGTTTCATCCGGTTTCTTCCGGTTAATTCCGGTTTGATCCGGTTTTTCTTGTTTGATCCGGTGGGATCCGGTTTGATCCGGTCTGGTCCGGTTTGATACGGATTCTTCCGGTCAGATCCAGTTTGATCCCGTCCGGTCCGGTTTGATCCGGTTTCACCCGGTTTGATCCTGTCCGATCCGGTTTCTTCCAGTTAGATCCGGTTTGATCCGGTTTCATCCGGTTTGATCCGCTCTGATCCGGTCTGGTCGGATTTCATCCGGTTTCTTCCGGTTTGATCCGGTTTGATCCGGTTTGATCCGGTTTCTTCCGGTCCAATCCAGTTTCATCCGGTCTGGTCTGGTTTGATCCGGTTTGATCCGGTTTCTTCCGGTCCGATCCAGTTTCATCCAGTCCAGTCCAGTATGATCCGGTTTGATCCAGTTTCACCCGGTTTCATCCTGTCCGATCCGGTTTCTTCTGGATTGATCCGGTTTCTTCCGGTTTGATCCGGTCCCATCCGGTTTCTACCAGTTCGATCCGGTTCCATCCGGTTTGATCCAGTCTGATCGGTCTGGTCTGGTTTGATCTGGTGTCTTCTGGGCCGATCCAGTTTCATCTGGTCCGGTCCGGTTTGATCCGGTTTGATCCGGTTTCTTCTGGTTTAATCCGGTTTGATACGGTTTCTTCTGGTTTGATCCAGTCCCATCCGTTTCTTCCGGTTCGATCCCGTTTCTTCCGGTTTGATCCGGTTTCCTCCGGTTTGATCCAGTTTGATCCGGTTTCTTCTGGTTTTATCCGGTTTGATCCGATTTCATCCGGTTTGATCCGGTCTGATCCGGTCGGGTCCGGTTTCTTCCGGTCTGGTCCGGTTTGATCCAGTCCCATCCGGTTTCTTCCGGTTCGGTCCGGTTTCATCCGGTTAGGGATTCATCCGGTTTCTTCCGGTTAATTCCGGTTTGATCCGGTTTGATCCGGTTTCTTCCGGTTTGATCCGGTCTCGTCCGGTCTGATGCGGTTTCTTCCGGTCCGATCCGGTTTCTTCTGGTTTGATCCGGTTTGATCCGGTTTCTTCCGGTTTGATGCGGTTTGATCCTGTCTGGTCCGGTTTCTTCCGGTCTGGTCCGGTTTGATCCAGTCCCATCCGGTTTCTTCCGGTTCGGTCCGGTTTCATCCGGTTTGATCCGCTCTGTTCGGTCTGGTCCGGTTTGATCCGGTTTCTTCTGGTTTGATCCAGTTTCATCCGGTGCGGTCCGGTTTGATCTGGTTAGATCCGGTTTCTTCTGGTTTGATCCGGTTTGATCCGGTTTCTTCTGTTTTTATCCGGTTTGATCCAGTTTGATGCGGTTTGATCCTGTCTGGTCCGGTTTCTTCCGGTTTGATCCGGTTTCTTCCGGTTTGATCCGGTCCCATCCGGTTTCTTCCGGTTCAGTCCGGTTTCATCCGGTTTGATCCTCTCTGTTCGGTCTGGTCCGGTTTGATCCGGTTTCTTCCGGTTTGATCCAGTTTCATCCGGTGCGGTCTGGTTTGATTCGGTTAGATCGGGTTTTATCTGGTTTGATCCGGTTTGATCCGGTTTCTTCTGGTTTTATCCGGTTTGATTCGGTTTCATCCGGTTTGATCCGGTCTGATCCGGTCGGTCCGGTCTCATCCGGTTTCTTCCGGTTAATTCCGGTTTGATCCGGTTTGATCCGGTTTTTCTAGTTTGATCCGGTTGGATCTGGTTTGATCCGGTCTGGTCCGGTTTGATCCAGTTTCTTCCGGTCAGATCCAGTTTCATCCAGTCTGGTCCTGTTTGATCCGGTTTCACACGGTTTGATCCCGTCTGATCCGGTTTCTTCCATTTAGATCCGGTTTGATCCGGTTTCATCCGGTTTGATCCGGTCTGATCCAGTCTGGTCCGGTTTCATCTGGTTTCTTCTGGTTTGATCCGGTTTCATCCGGTTTGATCCGGTTTGATCCGGTATGGTCCGGTTTCTTCCGGTTTGATGCGGTTTGATCCGGTTACTTCCGACTTGATCCGGTTTCTTCCGGTTTAATCCGGTTTAATCCGGTCTGATCCAGTCAGGTCCGGTTTGATCCGGTTTGATCCGGTTTGATCTGGTCTGATCGGTCTGGTCCGGTCTGATCCGGTTTCTTCAGGTCCGATCCAGTTTCATCTGGTGTGGTCCAGTTTGATCCGGTTTGATGCGGTTTCACCCGGTTTGATACTCTCCGATCCGGTTTCTTCCGGTTACATCCTGTTTGATCCGGTTTCATCCGGTTTGATCCGGTCTGGTCCGGTTTCATCCGGTTTCTTCCGGTTTGATCCGGTTTGATCCGGTTTCTTCCGGTTTTATCCGGTTTGATCCGGTCTGGTCCGGTTTCTTCCGGTTTGATCCGGTTACTTCTGGTTGGATCCAGTTTGATCCGGTTTCTTTCGGTTTGATCCGCTTTGATCCGGTTGGATCCGGTTTGATCCGGTCTGTTCCGGTTTCTTCTGGTTTGACCCTGTTTCTTCCGGTTTAATCCGGTTTAATCCGGTCTGATCCGGTCAGGTCCGGTTGGATCCGGTTTCTTCCGGTTTCTTCCGGTTTGATCCGGTTTCTCCGGTTTTATCCGTTCTGGTCCGGTCCGATCCGGTTCGATCTGGTTTCTTCCGGTTTCTTCCGGCTTCTTCCGGTTTGATCCGGTTTCCCCCGGTTTGATCCTGTCCGATCCGGTTTCTTCCAGTTAGATCCGGTTTGATCCGGTCCAATCTGGTTTGATCCAGTTTCTTCCGGTCTGATCCAGTCTGGTCCGGTTCGATCCGGTTTGATCCAGTTTGATCCGTTTTCTTTCGGTTTGATCCAGTCTGATCCAGTTTCTTCCGGTTTGATCCGGTTTCTTCCGGTATGATCCGGTCCTATCCGGTTTGATCCGCTTTGATCCGGCTTCTTCCGGTTTGATCCGGTCCAATCCGGTTTATTCCAGTTCCTTCCACTTTGATCCGGTCTGGTCCGGTTTCTTCCGGTTTGGTCCGGTTTCTTCCGGTTTGATCCGGTTTGTTCGGGTATCACCCGGTTTGATCCGGTTTGATCCGGTTTCTTCTGGTTTGATCTGGTCTGGTCCGGTTTCTTCCGGTTTGATCTGGTTACTTCCGGTTTGATCCGGTTTCTTCCGGTTTGATCCAGTTGCATCCGGTCTGGTCCGGTTTCTTCCGGTTTGATCCAGTTTGATCCGGTCTGGTCCGGTTTCTTCCGGTTTGATACGGTCTGCTCCGATTCGATCCGGTTTGATATGGTCTGGTCCGGTCCGATCCGGATCGATCCGGTTTCTTCCGGTTTGATCCGGTTTCTTCCGGTTTTACTGGTTTGATGCGGTTGGATCCGGTTTGGTCTGGTCTGGTTTGATCCGGATTCTTCCGGTCAGATCCAGTTTGAACCGGTCCGGTCCGGTTTGATCCGGTTTCACCCGGTTTGATCCTGTCCGATCCGGTTTCTTCCAGTTAGATCTGGTTTGATCCGGTTTCATCCGGTTTGATCCGGTCTGATCCAGTTTGATCCGGTTTCATCCGGTTTCTTCCTGTTTGATCCGGTTAGATCCGGTTTCTTCCGGTTTGATCCGGTTTGATCCGGTCTGGTCCGGTTTCTTCCGGTTTGATCCGGTCTGGTCCGGTTTCTTACAGTTTGATCCGGTTTCTTCCGTTCTGGTCCGGTTTCTTCCGGTCTGGTCCAGTTTCTTATGGTTTCATCCGGTTTCTTCCGGTTTAATCCGATTTAATCCGGTCTGATCCGGTCTGGTCCGGTTTCTTCCGGTTTGATACGGTCTGGTCCGGTTCGATCCGGTTGATCCGGTTTGATCCGGTTTGATCCGGTCTGGTCCGGTCCGATCCGGATCGATCCGGTTTCTTCCGGTTTGATCCGGTTTGATCCGGTTTCTTCCGGTTTTACTGGTTTGATGTGGTTGGATCCGGTTTGATCCGGTCTGGTCTGGTTTGATCCGGATTCTTCCGGTCAGATCCAGTTTGAACCGGTCCGGTCCGGTTTGATCCGGTTTCACCCGGTTTGATTCTGTCCGATCCGGTTTCTTCCAGTAAGATCTGGTTTGATCCGGTTTCATCCGGTTTGATCCGGTCTGATCCAGTTTGGTCCGGTTTCATCCGGTTTCTTCCTGTTTGATCCGGTTAGATCCGGTTTCTTCCTGTTTGATCCGGTTTGATCCGGTCTGGTCCGGTTTCTTCCGGTTTGATCCGGTCTGGTCCGCTTTCTTCCAGTTTGATCCGGTTTCTTGCGGTCTGGTCCGGTTTCTTCCGGTCTGGTCCAGTTTCTTATGGTTTCATCCGGTTTCTTCCGGTTTAATCCGATTTAATCCGGCTGATCCGGTCTGGTCCGGTTTCTTCCGGTTTGATCCGGTTTCACCCGGTTTGATCCTGTCCGATCCGGTTTCTTCCAGTTAGATCCGGTTTCATCCGGTTTCTTTCGGTTTGATCCGGTTTGATCCGGTTTTTTCCGGTTTGATCCGGTCTGGTCCGGTTTCATCTGGTTTGATCCGGTTTCTTCCGGTTTAATCCGGTTTAATCCGGTCTGATCCGGTCGGGTCCGGTTTCAACCGGTTTGATCCGGTTTCTTCCGGTTTGATCCGGTTTATTCCGGTTTGATCCGGTTTTATCCGGTGTGATCCGGTCTGGTCCGGTTTCATCCGGTTTCTTCCGGTTTGATCCGGTTTATTCCGGTTCGATCCGGTTTGATCCTGTTTGATCCGGTCTGGTCCGGTCCGATCCGGTTCGATCAGGTTTGATCCGGTCTGGTCCGGTGTGATCCGGTTTCTTCCGGTTTGATACGGTCTGGTCCGGTTCGATCCGGTTTGATCCGGTTTGATCCGGTCTGGTCCGGTCCGATCCGGATCGATCCGGTTTCTTCCGGTTCGATCCCGTTTGATCCGGTTTCTTCCGGTTTGATCCTGTTTGATCCGGTCTGGTCCGGTCCGATCCGGTTCGATCCGGTTTGATCCGGTTTCTTCTGTTTGGATCCGGTTTCCCCCGGTTTGATCCTCTCCGATCCAGTTTCATCCGTTCTGGTCTGGTTTGATCCGGTTTCCCCCGGTTTGATCCTGTCCGATCCGGTTTCTTCCAGTTAGATCCGGTTTGATCCGGTCTGATCCGGTCTGTTCCGGTTTCTTCCGGTTTGATCTGGTTTGATCCGGTTTCCTCCGGTTTGATCCGGTTTCATCCGGTTTGATCCGGTTGGATCCGGTTTCATCTGGTTTGATCCGGTTTCTTCCGGTTTGATCCGGTTGGATCCGGTTTCTTCCGGTTTGATCCGGTTGGATCCGGTTTCATCCGGTCTGGTCCAGTTTGATCCGGATTCTTCCGGTCCGATCCAGTTTCATCCGGTCCGGTCCAGTTTGATCCGGTTTGATCCGGTTTCTTCTGGTTTGATCCGGTTTGATCCGGTTTCTTCCGGTTTGATCCGGTCTGGTCCGGTTACTTCCGGTTTGATCCAGTTGGATCCGGTCTGGTCCGGTTACTTCCGGTTTGATCCAGTTGGATCCGGTCTGGTCCGGTTCCTTCCGGTTTGATCCGGTCTGGTCCGGTTCGATCCGGTTTGATCCGGTCTGGTCCGGTCCGATCCGGATCGATCCGGTTTCTTCCGGTTTGATCCTGTTTGATCCGGTCTGGTCCCGTCCATCCGGTTCGATCAGGTTTGATCCAGTCTGGTCCGGTTTGATCCGGTTTCTTCCGGTTTGATCCGGTTTGATCCGGTTTCTTCCGGTTTGATCTGGTCTGGTCCGGTTTGATCCGGTTTCTTCCGGTCCGATCCGGTTTGTTCGGGTATCACCCGGTTTGATCCGGTCTGGTCCGGTTTGATCCGGTTTGATCCGGTTTAATCCGGTTTCCTCCGTTTTGATCTGGTTTAATCCGGTTTCCTCCGGTTTGATCCGGTTTCTTCCGGTTTGATCTGATTTGTTCCGGTTTCACCCGGTTTGATCCGTTCTGGTCCGGTTTCGTCCGGTTTGGTCTCTGAGTCTGCCTTGGAAGTGGTTTCAGCAAGCCTGATTTCCTTCCATCTCCCTCCCCTCAGTGTCCAGTTCCCATGTTGTGCCAAGGTTGCCAGCCAAGGGACCAGTTAGTGTCAACTGTGATGTCAACACTTGCCTGTCAAGTCCTGCATCCAGCTACATCTTCCTAATGAAGCCCTGAGCTATTTAATTAGAAGTTGCTCTGACAATTCTGTCTTTGTCGCATCAGCAATAGATTGTAACACAAGGGAGAAAATTTCCATTGAACCTATGCCATGGCATTTGCTCTGTAAATTGAGATGAGTGGGATGCATTCACTTTGCTAATGCATGGAAGTAAGAGGTAGCCCCATCTTAAAAGTCTGCAATCATAAGCATCAGTAAAAAATTTTTTTATTGTATGAAGTAATTTATTCTATGGGCTTAATGAGTTGATTTATTTCTGAGGAGGATGTTGTGACTGTCTCTAAATCTAGTTGGTTGTTTACATTCTGGAATGTTATGTATTCTGGCTTCCTAATCTGTTCCAGGTAGCTGAACTCTGTTGTCTTGAATACTTTTGCATGGCAAGACTGTCTCGCCCTTTAGTCACTGGGATAGCTGGCCTTATGATTCCTCCTGAAGCCCTCCAATCCTTGAGCTGGGGCTCTTCTCTTCCTCCCCAGCTGGTTAGCTAAGGGTATGATCTCATACCCAGAGGCCTGCCTCAGGGCATGCTTCCTATGCTTTGGATTTAGCTGTCTGAGTAAATGAGTACCAACTGAGTGAGATTTCTCTATCTTCTGACTCTGAGAGCAGCATATCAAGTGGTGTGCTTTGAGAAGAAAAAGGATTCACTCAGTGAGCACACTGACATTTTGACACCTTGTCAGCCAGGGACCAGGGGCCTCTGAACTGCAGACTTCACCTCATTTTATTCTCAAGGAATGCCCTCTTCCTGTCTCAGGTTAAAGTGACTGTATCTTCTTTAATGGGATATTTGGTCTTCATATTCAGAAGAAGTAGTGGCTTTTACTTTCAAGAGTGCCATCTTGGTTATGCAAGGACATCCTTCCCTGAGCTCCCTGGGCCTCACTTGCCAGCATGGCCATGTGCAGACACAACTCTGAAATTCTGCTTTCAACACAGATGCAAAAGGGCATTTATAAATGAGAATTTCTAGCTCAGGAAAAGGAAAGGAAAATACTTTCTAATTTTAAAGGAACGAAAACAGGCCTTATTATTTGAAAAGCAATTAAATATTGCTGATTTAATATTGAGATTTCTTTTTTTCTTCAATAAATAGTCACTTTTGAAAGGTTCTATTTATTAATCCATTCAACAGATATTTAATATGCTTCTCCTATTTCTTTAACAATAACAATAAAAATTTATTAAGCCCTTACTTTGTGCCAGGATTGTGCTATTTTACAAAAAGTATTTTTTGAGCCTCTCAAAAATTATATGAGGAGGGAATTATTATCAATCCTTTTTTTCTTTTTTTTTTTTCTGAGACAAAGTCTCACTCTGTCACCCAGGCTGGAGTGCAGTGGCGCAATCTTGGCTCAATACAACCTCCACATCCTGGGTTCAAGTGATTTCTGGCTAATTTTTGTATTTTTAGTAGAGACAGCGTTTCACCATGTTGGCCAGGCTGGTCTGAAACTCCTGACCTTAAGGGATCCGCCTGCCTTGGCCTCCCAAAGTGCTAGTATTACAGGTGTGAGCCACTGTACCTGGCCTATTATCAATCCTATTTAATGAATGAGGAAAGAGAATCATAAGAGGCTAAAGAAAAGTAAGGGGGAATAGCTAAGTGTTATGGGAAATATTAAAAAGATACAGTCCTTGCCTTAGAAGTCTAGAATGTTATGACACAGAATCTTAGAGCTCTCCGATACTACAATCTCATTTTATAGAAAAAAGACCTGAGAGTTTCAATCACTTGCCCAAAGACCCACAGTACTTAGAGGCAGGGCCTGAACAGGAACCAAGAATTCTTATCCCAATGCCCTGTATGCCGCCTTCCTTCAGGAGTTTAGAATATTGTTAAGGATGTCACCCCTCACCCACAAACACCCAGCAAGGAATGAGGGTTCCAGATGAAAAGTTCCATAGGTGCCAACAGACCTCTGGGAGGCTGCTGGTGTTCCAAGAAGGCCTAGTAGAGAAGAAGGCGCTTTAACTTAACCTAGGGTGGGTGGACGATCAGAACATGCAGAAGTAGAAGAGAACATGCATTCTAAGGAACAGCCTGAACAAAAGCTTTGAGTTTCAGGGAGGGATAATGAGGAGACCTGCTTGGTTGACAGAGGATTCATATAAGGGAGTAGTGGGAGACAAGGAGGCAAGTTATTCTGAGCTTTGCATCCAGGTGTAAAAAGGACAGAGACAGACTAGTTAGATAGTTTCTAGTTAGATAGTTAAATAGATAGTTTCTGGAAACAATCTAGATGTGAAATGATAAGTGGTGGCCATGGAGGAAAGGACATTTTCATGTGGTGACATGTTTTAAGGCATTTCAGGATCAGAATATGCATTTGGATAAATAGGCAAATGCTGTGGGGAGGAGATTAAAGTGGGGGTGAGGTGCTATCTTTGAGAAGCAGGAATGCTGTAGTTCAACTTTGACAGTAGAGAGAGGTGCAAGGCTACAGGGCTTGAGTGCAACTGATTTGCACCCTATTGATTTTCCTGAGCAGACCATTTTCACCCCATCGATTTTCTTGGTTGATTAGACTGTGTTTTCTTGTTGGTTAGAGGTCACCTTGTTCTGCTTAGATTCATTTTTGGTCCTTTGATAATTTCTCTTGTTGATGTGTGCTGCTCCAATCATGACTGCCAGCTATTGACCAAATGTGACATTTCCACCCGTGATAGTTTCATTGTTGGAAGAAAAGCTGAGGGTACATTCAAGAGGTTGAACTTAGAAAAGAGTTTTGGCTTAGCTCAGCCATCCTGAGATAGGTGTCACCTTGGGTAGCATAGAGAGATTAGGGTCACAGAAAGCTACACTGTCAGCCGGGCATGGTGGTTTATGCCTGTAATCCCAGCACTTTGGGAGGCCAAGGCAGGTAGATCACTTGAGGTCAGGAGTTCAAGAACAGCCTGGCCAACATGGCAAAACCCCATCTCTACAAAAAATACAAAAATTAGCCAGGCATGGTGGTGCACACCTGTAGTCCCAGCTATTCAGGAGGCTGAGGTGGGAGAATTGCTGGAGTCCAGGAGGTGGAGCTTGCAGTGAGCTGAGATTGCAGTCACTGCACTCCAGCCTGGTCAACAGAGTGAGACTCTGTCTCAAAAAAAAAAAAAAAATGGAAAGAAGAGAAAAGAGAAAGAAAAGAAAAGAAAGAAAAGAAAAAGAAGGCTACACTGCTACACTGTCTGCTCTTGTTAAATACTTGAGTGGATACTATGGTTTGAATCTCCCCTCCAAAATTTATGTCAAAAGATAATTGCCATTGTGACGGTATTAAGAACTGGGACCTTTTAGAGGTGATTACTGCCATTATCATGGGAGTAGATTTGTTATTGCAAATCTATGCATGGAGTTCAGACCGCTTTTTCTCTGTCTCTCGCACTTGCTTGCCCTTCAGCCTTCCACCATGGAAAGGCCTTTGTCCATTGCTGGCACTTGATATTGGACTTTCCAGCCTCTAGAACTGTGAGAAATAGATTTCTTTTTCTTTCTAAATTGCTCAGTGTGTGGTATTGTGTTATAGCAGCAAAAAATGGACTAAGACAATAAACCAAAAGAGGCAAGTTAGTCAGTGACCAGAATTGCTTGCTCACCTCCTGCAAACTTCCTTCATTATCCTGGGCTCAGTTTCCTCCTCTGTAAAGTCAAAAGTTGGTATTGATGCGTGATTCCAACATCTGGGTCCTCCTCCTTGTTAAAATCCTATCATCCAACCATAAGTGGTTTAGATTCAGTAGGTCTAGGGTGAAGCCCAGGAGTCTGTATTTTTAATAAATTCTATAGATGGTTCTAATGAATTGGTCTAAGGCCTGGTGTTTGGACCTCTAGTCTGTATGCCCTCCATGCTCTTTCCAGTTTTATTCGTTTGCTCTTCTCTTTAGATTCAAGGGACTTCTAGAATATAGGGTCTGCCCTTTCAGCAAGGACCTCCTAATTCCCTACTCTTCCTGTAACCAAGGCTTATATAAAATCTCCTTTTCTACTTTGATATGTAATACATGATATCACCTATCCCAGACCTATATGTATGTTAAGCCATATTTCTGTTGTGGAATGACATTGTTTGGTTCTAGTTAAAGGAATCCCAAGCAACAAAGATCAGGTAGAGGAAACAACTTAGGGTGTTTGGAATGGGACAGAGTCTTCCCTGTGAGAAAGTCTGTGTAAGCAAAGCCCTATGTTTTATCTTTGTATTATTCTCCTGACCTTCCCATGGAGGAGATGGGAAACAATGGCAGATTTAATTTTTTCCTGCTTATGAATTGTATGCCTCTTGTCAGGTTCCAAATTTAAATACATAGTCTTTAAACAGCACAAGTGTTTTAGCCTTACAGAGAGCTTCCCTGGAGACTTTCTTTCCAGGAATAATAATAATGGATAATAATGGTGATAACTATCTTTATTGAGTATTTACTATAGTCTATATATCTTGTGCTTAGTACTGTCATCCATCATCTCCATTAATTCTCATAAAACTATTTGAGATAGATACAGTTGCTATCTCATTAGACAGATGAGCAAATGCAGTTTAGAGAGATTAAATATATGCCCATAACTATATAGCTAGTGAGAAATGGAGCAAAGATTGAGCCCAGCTCTCTAGATTCTTAAGGCCTGAGGGCTGAATCATCATATGGAAATGTTTGCACTGTGTGATCTGATTGAGGAAAGGGAAGATCAGGGTCCAATGAGCAGAAGGCCCTGGATTTAGATCCCCAGACATCAATCTTTCACTGCCTTTCTCTGTCTATACATCTCAAGTCAAGATCAAGTATGGGTATTTCCTGCTAGATGAGATGAAATGTGACAACTGGAAATATGTTTCCTACTATGTGTTTTAATTTTAGCATGAATTGTAAAGCTTTTTGCCTGACTTTATCTGTATGTGCATCACATGCTTCGAGACTAGCATAGTCATAGAAGGCCATTAGGCTCCCTTTCCAGCCTGGCATGGTAAAGTTTCTAGTAAACTCTATCTTGGATCCTTCTTTAACAAATTCTACTATGGTTAGATACTTGTAACTTCTATTCTTTTAAGTCTGTTAAGGTTTTCTACTATGGTCCATAACATGGTCTGTCTTAGTGAACGTTCCATATTCATTTCAGAAGAATGTGTTTTCTCCTTTTGTTAAGTGAGATATCCTATAATGTCAATTAGTTTAAGTTGGTTGATAATGTTGTTCCTTATTGATTTTTTTTTGTCTTCTTGTTCTACTGATAGAGGAGTACTGACACCTCCAATTTTAATTGTGAATTTGTCTGTTCTTTCTTTTAGTTTGATTAGTTTTTACTTAAAGTTGGTCTTTCTTTAAGACAATTGGCCAATCTCTATATTTTAGTTGGTGAGTTTAGACCATCTGTAATTAGTGTGGTTGTTAACACGGTTGCTTTAAAATCTACCATCTGGGTAGCTGTTTTCTATTTTTTCCATCTTTTTTATTTTTTCCTTTTTGCTTTGTTGGAATAACTACAGTATATCTTATGATCTATTTTATTGCCACCATTGGCTTATTTTTTATACCTTTTCTTTTTTAGTGTTTTAGTGTTTGCCCATAGGTGTATGGTATATGAATTTATATATCTGTTATAAATCAGAGTCCACCTTCAAATAATATACCTCTGTATGCATAGTGTCATGACCTTACAACTTGACTAGTATATTCCCAATTCTTTGCTTTAATTCATTGTGTAATTGTTATATATTTTACTTTTGTGTATAATACAAATACACAATATATTGCTAATTTTTTTGCTTTAGATGATCAGTTATTTTGTAGAGCCATTAAAAATAATTAAAAAATAGTCTGGCATGGTGGCTCACACCTGTAATCCCAGCACTTTGGGTTGCCGAGGCGGGTGGATCACGAGGTCAGGAGTTCAAGACCAGCCTGATCAACATGATGAAACCCCGTCTCTACTAAAAATACAAAAATTAGCCTGGCATGGTGGGGCATGCCTATAGTCCCAGCTACTCTGGAGACTGAGGCAGGAGAATTGGCCGGACGTGGTGGCGTGTGCCTGTAATCCCAGCTACTTAGGAGGCTGAGACTGGAGAATTGCTTGAACCTGGGAGGCGGAGGTTGCAGTGAGCCAAGATTGTGCCACTGCACTCCAGCCTGGGCGACAGAGTGAGACTGCATCTCAAAAAATAATAAAAAAAAAATTTTAGTGGTAATAATTAATAAATTTTGTTTTTACCTTCATTTATTCTACTTCAAATGCTTACCATTTTTTTGTGTGGATCCAAATTTCTGTCTGGTGTTATATTGCTTTTGCCTAAAAAAAATTTTTTAATACTTCTTGTACTTCAGGTCTTCTGGAAATACATTCTCTGTTTTTGTTTGTCTGAGAAAGTGTTTGTCCTTGATTTTTGGCAGATATTTTTGCTGGTTATAGAATTCCAGTTTTTTTTTCTTTTTGCCCTTTAAATAGTCACTTCATTGTCTTCTGACTTGCTTGGTTTCTAACAAGAAGTCTCTTATCATTCTTATCATTGTTCCCTTATATGTAATGTATTTTTTCCCCTGGCTCTTTTAAAGTTTTCTTCTTTTTTTTTACTTGTCTTGTGTATTCAGCAGTTTTAGTATGATATGCCTAGTGGTTTTTTTGTTTTGTCTCTTGACAATATTGTTTTCTTCTTTCTTTTTCATATGTCTTATAATTTTTTTTAAAAAAAAGATAGACATCTTGCATAGGACAGTAGTAACTGTAAATCGCTTTTATGGCCTGGAAAGGCACACTTTTCCTTCTGCTAGGATTTTAGTAAACTGGCTTTGCAATTTGTTGTCATAATTTAAAGCCTCAGTGCCCTGAAGGCTTAAAACTCCTCTAGTATTGCCTTGTGTTTAGGGTGGGAGCTGGTTTATCAGAGGGCTTTTATTAATGTCTTTTCCATCCTGTTTTTGGTCTTCTCTTTGAGTTGTGCCTCAGAGAGAGTCTCTCTTCATGCTCTTGTTCCCCTCTCAGCAATATTCTAGTATGAGTTGTTACTTGCCGCTTGCCAGCCTGGTGATGGGAAGTGGTGGGGTCATGGAGAGACATTCTTAGTCACGTCATTCCAACTAGACAGTCTTAGACAGGTACTGGGTCCTGGATCTCCAGGTTGTGGTGTACTCAGTGCTTTTGTTTCCTCTCCTAGGGGTCATTCTTGCCCTGTCCCCAAGAGTAGAGGACTCCTCTGTTTAATTTCCTCAGCTGTAGTGCCTTAAGGGTTCTCAGGGAGGTTCATGAAGAATAGCCTGCAAGTGGGTGCAGATTTCCTGCAGATCTCCTTTCCCCCAGGGGTCCTATGTTCTCTTACTTTCCCTATTTCTTAACAGTTTTGGCTGAATTCTTATATTTGACAGCATTGGCAAGGGCTCATGACACATCTCTCCTTGCAGGCACCTGTCTGTCCTTAGGAAGTTGTTTCTGTTACCTCAACTGTCTCTGATGGCTTCAAGAAAAGTTGTGGATATGCTGCTGATCTGGCTATTACTTTTCCTGTAAGTGTGGGAGTGATGCCCATTCCATCTCAAGCAGAAACCAGAAGTCTCGCCATGCACTCTTAAGCCTCCCCGGCTTTGCACATGTTGTTCCCTCCCCTTTCCTCAACTTGGCAGTCCCTGACTTGCCTTAGTTCCTGTGACCTGATGTTCTCAGCTTCTCAGAAGACAGGGCAAGATTTACAGAGAGATTAAATCATTAAGTTACTTCATGGTTTCATGGACAAAAGTCAGGATTTATGGTCAGAAGACCTAGAATTTGACTCAGCTCTATTCTTGGCAAGTCCCTTGTCGTTTCTGGGCCTCAGTTTTCTTATTTGTAAAGTAGGAATACTGATATCTGCCCAACCTACTTTGCCAGATGAAATGATGTGTGTGGCAGTGCCTGACACACTTTTAAAGTTCAGTTCCAGCCTATCAACCCAGCAACAGGACTGCCCTGAAGAAAACCTCACATTTCCCAGCCATTCAAGAGGGTTAGTGGCCCAAAGGGAGTTGGCCTGGGCTTGTGTCAGACTGAAATCTCCAGGGAAACAAATACTGCCCTCAGCCAGCAGCCATGCAGTAGAAAAGGGTGAAGAAAAAGGCAGATCTGGTCCTGGAAGAAACCATATTTCCTTTTTTTATTTATAGAGTTTATTGCCAAATGCTAAGGAAAATAGATTGATTTCCATCTTTACTGATGTGTTAAAATTGCTGCAACACCTCACATTACCAAATAGATTTACTGTGTAAATTGGAAAATAATTGGTACTTCAGGCAGGTCACAAATCTACTTTGGCAAGAGAATATCACTCACTGTACATTGATTATAAAAATTAGTTAATTCAAGACAAACATTAAGTTCTCTGACTTCTAGCAGCAATCCTTCCAAATCTCCCATGCCTTGCTGCCATTGAGCTAAGAGATAGATATCCATCAGGTCGCTTGATTCTCTACAGGCCTGATTTAGATGGTACTTATGCTAGTGCATCCACCAAGAAGAGATAGATCTCATTTATTAAATCTGCCATGTGGGAATCTAAATGATGTGATTTAGTAATATTGAACGAATCTATTGCTTTTATTTACTGCTCCCTGTCTTGCTGGTATGTCTTCTCATGGAGAATGTCTGCTAATTCATTCAATTTTGGCTTTCCTCATGAGAAGCCGGGGCAAAATACATCCTCATGTGAACCAGCATTATTTGAGTGCCTCTGTGTAGTGGACAATATCAGCGCTCCATCCAGATCACCTTGAATAACTTTGTAATGGTGGTGGTGGTGGTGGTGAGTGTGTGTTTGTGTTTGTGTTTGTGTGTGTGTGTGTGTGTGTATAAGGGGTGCAAAGGGTGTAGCAAAATCCAGCACACTGGATTTTGGTGTGTGTTCACTTTCAACAGCCAGCACCTACATCTGTTTTTGGGGTACCACTGTCAGGCTACCTTCTTCAGGCTGCCGGAGCCTGCTTTTTTGCACAGAGAGGCCGAGGTGCCTGGGTATTTATGCTCCCAAGGGGTGGCTCTTAACCAGTAACTGATGAGTTCAGGAGCATGAAAACTCCATGCGCTTGGCACAGGTGTAACTTACTCTCCAGAATTACCCTGCAGAATCAAGCTGAATGCCCTTTCTATGAACTTGACCCAAAACTGCACCTTTGCTTGGCTTCAGCTTCTTCCATGCCTGCTTTCCCCATGCTCTTAATGGGTCTTCCTAGGAGCACTTAATGAATCACATGTACATGAATCTTTGTGTCAGGGTTGGCTTCTAGGGGATGTGATTTGAGCATTCTGTGTGTTAGACATAGGCGAGGCACTTCAAGTCCACCATCTCATTAAATACTCATAATAAACTCTACATTAGGTTTATGTCCACTGTCTCACTTAATCTTTGTGATAAACCAAGAGCATGCAAGCTCTTGCTTTCTTTCCACGTGGAGCCTCACTATGGGGTGGCTTGGGCTTCCTCACAGCATGGTGGCTGGGATCCAATATAAGCATCCTAAGAGACAGGAAGCAGAAGATAATTTCTTAAGGCCTGGGCCTGGAAACTGGCAAAGCCTCACTTCTGCTATATTCCTTTGGTTAAACAGTCACAGAGTCCAGAATATATATCCACCTTTTGATGGGAAGAGTGTCAAAGAATTTTGGAGCCACATTTTTTTTATTACAAAATTCTGCACATATTTAATGTACACAATTTTATAAGTTTGTAAATATGCAGACACCCATGACACTATCACCACATTCAAGGTAATAAACATATCTATCACCTCCAAAAGTTTTCTCGTGTCCCCTCATTTTTGTGGTAAGAACATTTAACAAGAGATCTATCCTCTTAATAATTTTTTTTTTTCTTTTGGCGACAGGGTCTCCCTCTGTCACCCAGGCTGGAGTGCGGTGGCACGATCTTGGCTCACTGCAACATGCTTAATAAATTTTTAAATCACACAATACAGTATTGTTAACTATAGGTACTAAGTTGTACAGAGGATTTCAGGAACTTTTTCATCTTACACAGCTAAAGCTTTATGACCATTGAACAACTCCCCATTTCTCCCTCCCCTGATTCCCTGGCAACTACTTTCTACTCTCTGCTTCTGAGTGTGACTATCTTAAATACCTCATCTAAGCAGAATTATGTAGTATTGGTACTTCTGTGTCTGGCCTATTTCACTTAGCATAATGTCCTCCAGGCTTACCCATATTGTCATAAATAGTAGATTTCCATCTTTTATTTTATTTTATTTTACTTTTTATTATACTTTAAGTTCTAGGGTACATGTGCACAATGTGCAGGTTTATTACATAGGTTTACATGTGTCATGTTGGTTTACTGCATCCATCAATTCGACATTTACATTAGGTATTTCTTCTAATGCTATCCCTCCCCCATTCCTCCACCCTGACAGGCCCCGGTGTGTGATGTTCCCCACCCTGTGTCCAAGTGTTCTCATTGTTCAATTCCCACCTATGAGTGAGAACATGCAGTGTTTGGTTTTCTGTCCTTGTGATAGTTTGCTGAGAATGTTGGTTTCCAGCTTCGTCCATGTCCCTGCAAAGGACATGAACTCATCCTTTTTTATGGCTGCGTAGTGTTCCATGGTGTATATGTGCCACATTTTCTGAATCTAGTCTATCATTGATGGACATTTGGGATGGTTCCAAGTCTTTGCTATTGTGAATAGTGCCTCAATAAACATACGTGTGCATGGGTCTTTATAGTAGAATAATTTATACTCCTTTGGGTATATACCCAGTAATGGTAGTGCTGGGTCAAGTGGTATTTCTAGTTCTAGATCCACACTGTCTTCCACAATTGTTGAACTAATTTACACTCCCACTAACAGTGTAAAAGCATTCCTATTTCTCCACATTCTCTCCAGCATCTGTTATCTCCTGACTTTTTAATGATCGCCATTCTGACTGGCGTGAAATGGTATCTTATCGTGGTTTTGATTTGCATTTCTCGGGATGACCAGTGATGGTGAGCATTTTTTCATGTGTATATTGTCTGCATAAATGTCTTCTTTTAAGAAGTGTCTGTTAATATCCTTTGCCCACTTTTTGATGGGGTTGTTTGTTTTTTTCTTGTAAATTTGTTTAAGTTATTTGTAAATTCTGGATGTTAGCCCTTTGTCAGATGGGTAGGTTGCAAAAATTTTCTCCCATTCTGTAGGTTGCCTGTTCACTCTGATGATAGTTTCTTTTGCTGTGCAGAAGCTGTTTAGTTTAATTAGATCCCATTTGTCTGTTTTGGCTTTTGTTGCCATTGCTTTTGGTATTTTAGTCATGAAGTCTTTGCCCATGATTTCCATCTTTTAAATGGCCAAATAAGGCCGAGCAAAGATGCTCATACCTGTAATCCCAGCACTTTGGGAGGCTGAAGTGGGAGGATTGCTTGAGTCCAGGAGTTTGAGACCAACCTGGGCAACATAGCAGGACCCTGACTTAAAAAATAAAATAAAATTAAAAACTAAAAGACTGAATAATATTCCATTGTATGTATATCCACATTTTCTTTATCCATAGACGTTTAGGTTGTTTCTATATCTTGGCTATTGGGAATAATGCTGCAGTGAACATGGGAATGCAGATATGTCTTCAGGGTCCCGATTTTAGTTCTTTTGGATACATACTCAGAAGTTGGGGGGTGGGAGGATGTTTGTAAATTGCCATACTAGTGGGCTAGTGAGAGGTGAGGACAGGATTCAAACCCAGGCCTGCCTGAATCCATAGTCAATCCTTTGGCTATAAATTTCCTTAGTGTTGATCATTTCTTCCTTCTACTTATTGGCTCAGCTCTTCACCAGTGTGATGCTCCATCCTTCATGGAACATATACCTTGAAGGAATCATCAGGCACCCTTTAAGATGGATAGTCTACCCTGGTGTTTAGGATCCAATAAGCCATACTTCATCTGTGGTTAGACGGGATAAATAAATTTTAATTGGAAATTGTAGCCCAATTTGGGGTGTTAAAAATATTTTAATGGTAAATAATTGCCTCGTTAATTTGTATTAAGTGATCAATAATCAGAGATGGGTTAGCTGTGGTTAGGTGGCAGACAGGGATGTGTGAACAGAATGTGTTGAGGCTCTGGAGAATAATGAAGGAAACATGGAACTGGCTCATACCGGGGCTCAATAAACAAGTAAATGCATCGAGAAAGAAGCAGGAGAGCTTGGGGTTAGTCGAGGGCAGACATCTGGAAGATGGCAGCTATTTCTGGAGAGATAAAACAATGGGATTTCTGAGCAATATTATACTTGGGCTCTTGAA
This sequence comes from Macaca mulatta, assembly GCF_049350105.2. Lineage (NCBI taxonomy): Eukaryota > Metazoa > Chordata > Mammalia > Primates > Cercopithecidae > Macaca > Macaca mulatta. The sequence goes on along the minus strand of NC_133412.1, from coordinate 139,373,758 downwards.
TAGTAGATATGGGGGCCTAGTTCCTGAGGCTGAGGTACCAGGAAGGTATGGGTAACAAGGTAAGTGACACGTAAGTAAAATTGAGATATATAGTCAGAAAGAGACCAGAGACTGAGTTGTTTAGATGCTGAGCATTAAGCATTTCTCTTTAAGACTTCTTGCATTCACGAAGTCTGGGAACAGCACGGGTTTTGGAGCATGGGGTGATACTGAATCTATAGATGAGTGCTCACTTAAGGCAGCTGGCAGGGTAGGAATGGGAACGAGGCATGTGTAGTTCATGATTTCAGGGTCTCTGGAGAGAGCAGATCTGGTGGACACCCAGAGGTTGTAAGACAGAATTTGGTTTTTAGACTAAAAATAAACTTTATTTGAAAAATCAGCCCCGTGAATTTTGCTGTATGATCTTAGAAATCTTGTCTTAAATTTCATTTATAGGGTAACAATCAGTAAAATGAAGACAATAATAGCTGTTTTGCAATGATGTTGAAAATATTATCAATAATGAATACAAGGCTCTTGGCACATTACAGGTGCTCATAAATAGTAGCTGTTATGAATAGTCAGGGACTAAGAGAGATTAATTTTCCTGGGAGTAAAATGGGTGAAGTGGAAATTGAAGTTGTACATTTATGTTAAAAGGAACCAAGCTAAGGCAGGTGTCCAGTTTACCTCCAGGGGTGGATTCTGTACTCTGAGGTTCCTCATTTGTGGTAGACTTGTCCTTGTTCTATAGTCAATGGGATCTGAGTAGTATGAGCTGGATGACTTATTTGGGTGAATGCTTCAAAAGAAATATCAGGGGCTAAACTTTGAGGTTAGGATTCTAGAGTTTTAGAACTCCAAGGTATTTAGTACCATCATGGATAGCTGAGCCCTGAGAAGGAAAAATAACTTAACTTAGATTCACTCAGTTTGTCAGTGGGCAAAAAGGAACTGCAACCTGGCCATGAACTCTCACTCTTCTATAGTGGCCTCTCAGTACCATTCATGTTGAAGCTACCTTAAGTTCCAATTATAATAACAATAGCGACAACAACAAAAACTACTACAGCAATTAACAAGTGCTATTCACAATACTTATTGAATGATTATTGTAAGCCAGACACTGTTTAAAGTGCTTTGTATGTATGTTTCATGAAATCTTCCCAATCCATGAAGTAGGTACTATTATGATCTCCAAAATAGGTGAGGAAGCTGGGGAACCTTGCCTAAGGAACTTGCCCAAGATCATGGAAATAGAAAGTGGTAGCTCCAAGGTATGGCTTCAGATGCCCTGTCTTGACCCTTATGCCATGCCACCTCCAATGCATGTCAGTGTCTGAGAAGACAGTGACCATGTAAGATGGCAGATGACTAGTGGGTGGCCATTTCTGGTGTATGTGGTCTTCTCATTCTCCTTTGCCCATTGTTTCTGAGTCTTATCTGACTTTCCATCAAGTTTTTAAAAAATGTTAACAGTCTTTTGTTGCTACTTACCTGAGGATCCATTCAAGTTACAGTTTAGATACTCCAAACTGTATTACCACTGTGTATTGCAAACTGTATATTGCTAATATTTTATACACTAACATAGATATCCTTTTATTTTACATGGGGTTATTATAGTTAAAGCTTTTGCTGTCATTCAGAGCATACTAATAACTCCCAATAAAGAGAAAGTTGAGTGACAACTAAAGGAAGCCCTCTAGGTCCCATGTTCAGGAAAAATGTAAACTATCGCTTTAGTGAGCTGAACAGGCACAAAGAGATTATTCTAGGTGAAAAAGGAGAAAAGAAGAGAAACTCTATAATAGCAGGAAAAGAGAGCAACCAGACACAAAAGTGAAAGCCAGATATTCAATTTCCCAGCATTCCTTGCAGTTGGAGGTGATCACATGAACTCTTTCTGTCCTTCTAGCCAATAAGATATAAGAGTAAGTCTACTTGCAGTATCTGAAACATCTTTGCTCTCCTGAGAAAAGGTATGAGCAGGAGAGAACTTACCTAACTCCTCCTTCTTTCCTTGAACTTGCCCATGATGCTTGGAGTGTGGCTGTCATCTTGTGACCACAAGGTGGCAAGCACAAAGACAAAAAGCTAAAGCACTGAAGTTAGTGAGGCAGAAATTTAGAAGGAAACTGGGTCTTGATAACACTTATGAGCAGCTAAAACAACACCAGCAATAACCTATCTCTAACCTTCTTGTCACATAAGAAAAATAAATCTCTCCTTGCATAAAAAAAAAAGTATTGTAATATTTCTTTAGTCAAAAAAGTTAAGAAATTACTAAGAAATGAGCAAACAGGGATAGAATGAATAGAGCTAAAACTCTAATGAAAAAGGCTGTGGTGAGCTAGTGGGAGAATCTAAAGAATGTAGTTAGTTGAATAGCTAGATTTCACGTTGAACTTGCTTTTGTTTCTACAACTCCAAATTGGAAGTCTCAAAGAAGCCATTCCTTGCTCTTCTAGGGACCAGTAAAAAACTGAGCAAGATGAGCTCTGTGGGCATTATCTCCGGATTTTCTGCAGTGCACACAGGGAGCTCTCCACTGCTTTGCTGAGAGGCAGATTCTAACCTAATTTTCAGAAACTGACTTTCAATAGCACTAGCCTGTGCATAGCTCCCTCACTGCACACACCAGCCTGCATAAGAATTTGCTGTTATGCACCTGTCACCTACTACAATGTAACCTCCTAGAGGAGCTGTGTCTAATCTGTATTTGGAGCCCCAGAGATTAGTGTAGTGTCTGGCACATGAGTGGCACTTGCATCAACAGGGTCCTGGCAGAAAGCAAATGGTGTACTCAAATAGAGGTAATTCAAAGTTTTCCATAACGATTATGTACCAAGGTGTGGGCAGGATGTATCAAACCAGAAGGTACGCTGTAGCACCCAAGTTAGTATCAGTGGAGAGTCATTATCACCCCAAGTCTAAAGGTTGAATGGGGGAGGAGTTTCTGTAACCCAGAGACAGAGAGCTGTGTGAACAGGGCCACTTTACAGAAGGGCTGCAGCCTGCCCATGGCAACCCCTTAGAGAGTGAGCTCGAGGTGGGGGGGTATATTCTTCAGTGTAACTCTCCTTCCTCCTTTTGTCTCCTGCTGGTGCTCCCCAGTGACTGTACCTGACTGGATGCCAGGGGGCAAGGGTACCCTGTTCATGCAGTCTCTATAATTGGGTATCTGAGGCACGAGTAGGGTGGTTGAGGGTGGAAAGTGGATATGCAGAGGTGAAGGAAGGTCTCAAGCCAACACTCAATGACTAACTGCTGAGTGAGTGACTGGTCATTCTAATTACAGTAAAAACTGCTTTTACCCTAATTCTCTCTACTCTGGTATTCAGCATGTTTCCTGCTTAGAGATTTTTCTTTCCGTTTCTCTGAGGAATTTTAGTGCTACTTCTAAGCCATCTTGTTTCTTCCCATACCAAGACCATCTGCAGGAAGAATAGATTGTTTGTATTTACAGTGTGATTTTAGAAGGGATGGCAAGACTTTCCGATCCTAGCTATTAAAACGTCCCTCACCTCTGGCAATGCCAGCCAGGAGAAGAGAAGGAGGTGTTGAGGACTAAAAAGGTAAGGCTAAGAGTAGAAAGGAGTGCCTTATGTCAAGACAATTTTGCCTAGAGTTGACCCTCCTGATTCAGCTGAAATTCTGATCAGTGACCTTTCTAATTCAAGAGTTCAATTCTCTCTCTCTCCTCCTTTTTTTCTTTTCTACTTGTTCTATGACTTTAAATATAGGAATAGATTTGTGTAACCACCACTACAATCAGGATATCCAGTACTACCACCCCCCAAAACTCCTTTCCACTGCCCTTTTACAGTCACACTCTCCCCCTACCCCTGCCCTGGGGAGCTGCTGATCTCTTCTCTATCACTATAATTTTGTCTTTTCAAGAATGACATAGAAATGGAATCATACAGTGTGTAACTTTCTGAGACTGGCTCCTTTCACTCAGCTTAATGCCTTTAAGATTCATCCAAGTTGATGTGATGTTATAACATCTGTTTTGATCTCTCATGTATTCAATCTGTCCTCATTTGACAACACAAATGCCTGCAGTCTAGGGACTAGAACACTGTACTGTCTGTTGCTCAACTCTTATTGATAGCCCGTGTTTTAGTAAGGATCACTCGGTTACACGGAATGCTCACTCAACTTCACCCAAGAAAATGGGAGTTTATTTTAAGGATCCAGGTTTCTCCTGGGAATCCAAAAAGAAGTCTCTCATCACAACCAGTTCTGGTAATGGGAGGTATTTTGGGTCTGAGGCAGCTCCTGAGGAGACAGCATGATCACCATCTCTCTTTCAGGAACCGCATGGTCTGTCCCTCACCCGGTGTCTCTCTGTGTGTGCTCTAGGCTCCCACTTTACCAGCAGGCTTTTTCGGAAGTGGTATCTTCTGTTTCCCTCTCCCTTAAATTCAGCACATGGCCATCACAGCCTCTCCCACCCTTGCCCTTCAGACCATTCAGCTGTGGCCCCTGTTTCCAACTAGTGCTGTAATACTATGATCAGCTCTGCTCATCTTTGAAGCCAGGCAGCACAGGTCTCTGGCCATCTGATGAAATGCCTGCCCTGTTCTAGCCACCTGTGTCTTGTGTAAGTGGGGTCATGGTGGCTTGGTAGAGTAGATTCCTTAGAAGGGGGTGAGTTGGAGAGTGGGACAGGCAATAACTGACAGTTCTGGCATTTTCTGTTAAGAAAGTACTCTCTATGGAGGTTTGTTGAAAACTCTATTCATTTCTTCAGACATTCTGTTCTTTACTCTTTGACCAAACCAGATTATAGGAAAAATGCATTTGGACCATCTTACTTGGCCTCCAGCAGGCTGTGTTCACTGAACTGTGTTTTGTTATCCTGCTGGCTTTCACTGAGAGATATTACAAGAAGGAGCCCTATTGAAACTATGACTGCATTTTCTGTTATTGAAGACGTTATCTATGTAGTGCCTCTAAAACCAAGTTTCATGTGAAAAATTTATTTGATGCATAAATTTAAGGACATACTTTACTTCCCTCAAGGAACTGGCACATTTTCTTCCTTTTGAGCAAGGAAAGCTGGGTAACTTATTCAGCCTCCCTTTGTGTTGATGCTCAGAAAACTCTGTTCCCAGTACATCAAGATTCAGCTAGAGCAGCTTCCAGACTCTTATGGTCTCCATATATTTGTTTTTGGCCTTTTCTTGATATATTTTTATTTTTATTGATCTTGAGTTTTAAATGTACATTTGTTCCCTGTGACCCATCACATAATAGTGCAAAGAATGAGGACAGATATAAAGAAATAAAACCATGCTTGAGGGAGTAATGGGCTATGGAGTCTAGCTCCTGGCCCTAGGCTGCCATCTTGACTGTCCCATGAGATCTCTTTCAATGACAAATATCCACTGAGCTAACAGTAACAGTTGCAGACTCTTCAAGGTGGAGAAAACCTAAGCAATGATGAAATATACGTTGGGAATTATAACAAGAGTTCCAAGGACTTATTTGCATCATCTCATTTAATCTTTACAGCATCCATAGGAGATAGATATTAGGACAAATTATTTAATCACTAAACATCAGCTTCCTCATTTGTTAAAAGGAGAAAATAATGCCTTCCCCCCAAAGCTGTTGTAAAAGTTAAATGAAATAAAAGCTGTATCATAGCTAACACAGTGTGTGACGCATAGTAGGTAATTAAAACTATTAGCACCTTTTCTACCCTTTCCCAATGTGTCCCACCAGTGTCCTCTCCTGTCATCTTTGGTAAATTTCTCATGTCTTACACATGATTTTAATGGTGATTTTATCTAATCTAAGTATCTCTCTAGTGCTTTGTTCTCCCATCTGCAAGTGTTTAACTTATTTGACTATGATTAGGAGAGGAATGATGTCTAATGTCTCTTGTCCAGTCAAAAGCACAGAAAGGTAATTTCTGGCAAGTCATTTTTTTTATCATGAAGATTATACAAAATTTTCACCTGTGGAAATTTTTGGTAGTCACATTTGGATCAGATAATTAATTAAGAAAAGGTCTGTTTTTGCAAAAGTATAGGACTGACCTTGGTGGACCATTTGGCCTTCTTTTTAGGGTATGGGACTTGGGAAGGGGTTGCGCCTGGTAGAAGAGTCATGAAGTCATTGCTGACTTAACCTGCCTGCATCCCTGAAGGGGCTCACTGATGTTCCTTGTACTATGGGACAGTTGGGAGACATTAGGCCTTGGATATGCCTTTATGATCTTTATTATAATTTATCATGGGGCCCATGAGCATTTAGCCAGAGAGACTCCCCTTGAGCACCAGTGACACAGAGCAGGTCAATAGCAGGTCAACCGTTTTATAGGGCCACCAGGGGCTGCCTAACACAGTAGTCCTTGGCAAGACATCATTGCCAGGCAGATCTGAAATGGACACTGTGATCCTCTGTGCACAGAGCTCAGTGCAGGGAGCCAATTAGAACCTGGGGGACTGCCCTCATCTCATCTTTACCTGCAACGCCTTGAAGGAGATACCAGTTTTGTCACTGAGGGAACAAAAGAGAATATTTATGCAGAACCCATGAGATTCCACTTACATTTCACATCTCTTTAATAGACTGTGGCTGCTAGGAACAATGTTTTCTCGTTATTAATAATTTCCTGAACATGATTCCAAACCAAGCTGTCCTGAGAGCAGGCTCATAGGAAGAATTAGGATGCTACATCTCCAGTTTCCACCCCGATGATTTACAATTAAAGGTCTCAGTCTAATGTTTTGAACCGACCTTCATCCCAGACATTGAAAGACCGAGAATCTGATAGCACAGGAAGCTTCATTTTCTAGTCACCGACCTTGACTTCAAACTTTGAATAACATAGAAAATAAGAGCTATTGTACCTGAGAGGATCAAGGAAAGAGAAACAATTGGAAATCTGCCATGGGGGCTCCAGGGTCATGGAACTCTATTCAACTCCATAGAGATCCTGTCTCATCTGCTTAAACTTGAACTAGAGGGGGGCAGTCCTTCTTTGGAGATAGTGGTTTTGAGCAACAGACTAGCAGTCCTAGTCCTCAATTCCCTCCCCAAACTTTAATTTCTTGTATGATTTTTAGATCATTTCATTTGGGCATTCAGCCTTAGGAAAGCAGAAACAACCCCCAGTTATACATACATGTCCCCACTTATACAAATGTGTAAAATACAAACCCCCTTTCAACATAGGCTCCATCTGAGAGATCTTTATTTGAAGACTTGGGACACTCTTACATTAGTCATCCCCCTGTGGGGAGTAAGTGGATGAGCCAAAAATGTAGATAATTGTAGCCCTGTCCCTCTCAGACAATGACACTATTGTCCAGAATCTCCCGGGCCTTCAGTATTGTCAACTAGACTTTCTTCATCCTTTGTGTTTCTCCTTTCAAGAAACCAGATGTGATAAGTTTGACAGAACCTGCAATTCCATCTAACACCTTGACACCTTCTCCTCCTTCAGAATTCCCCTCCCTGGCTGCAGCCAGAAACCTCCCCAAAGAGGGTGGATGCTGAGCAAGTGAGAAAGGGAAGGAGGGCACAAGAACTCCTGGTCTTAGGAGAAAGATACGAAGGAGGAAAGAGAAAGTCAAACCACAGACAAAATAATCCACAAAAAGCAGTAAATATGCATGTATTTGGGGACTACAGCAAAACTACATGATATTAAGTCATGTGAGTCTATAATTTAAATTTAGGTTTCAATCATTTTTTACTGTGTGCCATAGTAAAAAAAATAAGTTTTATATTGTGACTCAGTACATATACACGGTTTTACAAAACAACCTTCACCCTTACTACATGGGATGCATTCTGACATTTTCTTCCATCCTATCCAGCCCTACTCCATTTTATCCTACCTTACATTACCTTAATCTACTCAAACCTTTTCTGTTCTGTTTCATTTTTTAAAAAAGGAAATGGTGGCTACTCACTAAATTAATTTCATGACCCACTAATAAAGCATAACCAGCAACTTAAAAAATAGTAGTTTATTAAAATTCATGGATGTGCAGACTTCTGATTCATAGACTTTTGGGACTGTAGATCATCTGTTTCTAGTGTAACCTCATTTTCCAGGTGAAGATACTGAGCCCTAAAGAGGTTCTAATTCATCCTCGATTGTGTGCCTGATTGATGGCATGACCAATGTTCTTTCTTGGATTTACATGGTGATGCAAGAGGGAATGTGGTGTAGGGCAGAGCCTGGGTTGCAGTTGGTAGACACATTCTGTTAAGAGCTTTGTGACCTTGAGCAAATCACTTAACCCATTTGGCCTCAGTTTCCTGGAAAATGAGGTGTGGTGAGGACCAATTAGGTAAAAGATAGGCGAGGCTTTGCAAGCAGTGGAGTCCAAAGGTGAAAAATTATTACTTTTCTTGTCTCCCTGTGATAGTCTATGATGCAGGTATTATTTGTATTTTTTGTCAGCAGTTCTACAACAGAGACCCTGGCTTTCAAACAGAAAAGGAAAAAAATCTATATAGTAATCAGCCTCTTTCTCATCTTTCAGACATCCCCAAACCCTCTACTTTATTCTCTCCTCTTTGTTTTTCTAATTTGTTTTTTGCTTCTTGATTTATCTTATCATTTCATGCCTCTTCTTAAAGTAGTTAAGGTCAATGCATGGTCAGAAATAAAGAGTCCATATAGAGACAATAAACATATTCAGAAGTGTCTGCATAGGTCTGTAGCAACATATAGACCCATATCGCCCTGCCCCCACCATTTGAGTTGTTCTACCTTTATGGACCGAACCAATATATACCTTATATGTATTAATTGTATACCTTATATGTCTCCGTGTGGGAGTGGTAAGTGATAGATTAGCCATCTGGAAATTTTTCTAAGATGTTCATCTGTGTCTTAAGAGGATGATGATGTTCCACAAACAGAATCAGTAGGTGTGAGTAGGACACGTGGATCCTGTCCTCAGTTGGTTCTAGGGAAGAACCATGTTGCCTCTGGGGCTTCCAGATGCATGAGATTTTCTCTGATATGTAAACATGTCTGAATGATCTCATGCCAGGAGAACCCATTAGTTCATGTGATGACTTCAGATGGCATCTGAAGAACAGTCTTGCTCACAGGTGGCTTTGTCCAGAAGAAGATTCAGTTGGTATCAATGGCATGGGAAGGGCTCTGTTTGAGCCCCTCGGGGGCAGGTGCCTCAGGAGGCTCAAGGAGCAGGGGCATGTTGTGGCTCTCTTGACAGTTCTTCAGACTTGGTTTACCCTGACCAAGGGCTTTCAAAAGGAAAGTTAAGCTTGATGTGGCCTCTTGGTCACTCTGGAGCCATTTCTCTGCTCTGCATCAGAAGAGGTCCAAGGAACTGGAGTCTACTTCTCTAAGGATCTTGATATATCTTAGAACCACAGGAAAAGTTTAGCTGGAAAACATTTAAATAAATCCATCTGCACATCCCTCCTCTCTCATATTTGGAAGACATAGCAAGGGTAAGGCTCATTTTGTTTTTTCTCCTATCAACATAAATTCTGCTCAAATATCTGGTTCAGTTTTCTTAGTAATTTATGCATTTTCAGCTCAGTGATTTTCTGCAGAACCAGCCCTTTATGAGAAACTAAAATTTTCCCAGGGAGAAAATTGCCTTCTCTGTCACAGTAGTCTATATTTAGTGCATAACCACCTGTGTGACATGACCTGAGTTCCCCCATCTAAAGTGAAGCTGTACCTAGAGAGGACATCACTTTATGGTGGTGAAGAGCACAGATTTGGGAGCCAGACTGTCTGGGTTTGATCCCTACTTTTCTGCTTATTAGTGATGTGACCTTGAGAAAATTACCAAACCCATTTTTGTTTCAAATTTTTTCATCTACAAATCAATGATGATAATAATAGTATCTATGTCATGAAAATTATGAGTTAATGCAATGCCCAGTTATAGTAACTGCTAAGGAAGATTTAGTATTTTTCTTACTGAAATGATCTGTGAGTTCCCCTATGGTTTTAAAAGTAAATAAGATTATAATAATGATATTTTACATTGGCATAGCTTTGTATTGTTTATAATACTTGTCTTCGTATATTATCCCTCAGATGAGGAAATTGAGGCTGAAAAGTTAAGTGACTTTTTTGAGGATATATTTTTTAAGGGAAGTAGCTGAGTCTAGCAGTAAGCCTTCTGATTCCCCGTTTGTGGCACTCCCTCACAGGATGATGCGTTCAGCTGGGAATAGGTACCTCCCTCCTAGATGGTCCTCCTCTTGATACTTTTCATTATTTGAACATAGTGCCACCATTCTCCAAATTGCTGGATGCCTCCATAGACTAAAAAGTGTTTATAACTTTTCACGTCCATGTCTGTTTTAATAGGGATAACAATAGCTGCTATAACGAATAAACCCAGAATCTTTGTGGCTTCCCACAATAGTGATTTATGTCTTGTAAACCAAAATAAAATTCTAAACCTGCCAACCAATTGAGTGTACCCTGTCTTGCCAAGGGCACTCCAGAGTAAATCTGTAAAACTAGTTTAGGCCATGATGGGAAATGGGGTTTGGACATGCCTCATTACACCCTCCGCCCTTTGGAATTCAGGGACAACTGACCAACATTAACATCAAAACAGAGATCTTAAGACTGACCAAACAGACTCTGTAGTAATAAAATACATCACAAAATGACAGACAGCAGGCCCTAACAGAAATAAAAATATTTTACCCTGAAATATATTTCTTTGATGTATTTTAAAATGGCCCTGCAGAGATGTCTCTTGTGGGAGAAATCTACATTCAGTAGAGAATCTCCTCCCCTTTCTAGGTCTTTTCCTGATCTTAGAGAGATAGAGAGTCTGGCACCGTTTTAAGTCTGATAAGAAACATTTACAATCTGTTCTCTCTGAAGCCTGCCACCTGGAGGCTTCGCCTGCATAATAAGAACCTTGGTCTCCACAACCCCTTATCTTAACCCAGACATTCCTTTTCATTGACTCCTGGTCTTTAGATAATAACTTAACTCTTTCAACCAATTACCAATACAAAAATCTTTGAATCCACCTATGACCTGGAGGTCGCCCTGCCCCCACCATTTAAGTTGTTCTACCTTTATGGACCGAACCAATGTATACATTATATGTATTAATTGATGTGTGCTTATGACTCCTGTCCCCCCTAAAATGTATAAAATCAAGCTGTAACCCAACTACCTTTGATACATGTTCTCAGGACCTCCTAAAGCTGTGTACAGGCTTGTCCTTAACCTTGGCAAAATAAACTTTGGAATTGATTGAGACTTGTCTCAGATACTTTTTGGTTTACAGTCTCATTCATGTAAAGTACAACATCAGTGTTCTGGGTTGGGAGGAATGTCCACATAGCCATTCAAGGGCATAGGCTTGAAAGTGTCCTCAAAAGTATCCTCTCTAAGACCCTATAATTCTTTTCTATTTGATAGCAGATAGGGCAATTTTCATCATGGGGAGATTTTTTCATCCACTTTTTCACCATTTTGATCCACAAGCAACACACATCACTTTGTTTCACATTTTAATAGCAAAAGCTCATGATATAGCCCGACTGAGGGGCAAGGAAGGCTGAGAAATGTTACCTCTTGACAATACTGTCTGTACAGTCACTTCTTGACAATGCTCTTAGGAGAGCATGAATTTTGGCCATCAGCTGGTCATTTTTGTCAGACTTACATTCCCACATTTAATCACTTGCCATGCTGTGCCTATTCTCTCTCCAATTTTTCTATCATATTGACACTGTATTCCTGTTCCCATCACCACCACCCTAGTTCAAACTCAGAAAAGAACAATACTGGTTAAAGAACAAAGTGAAGCACTAGACTTGGGAGGAGGCAATGAGAACATACTTAGTTTCTGAAACTGAGTTCAAATTTCTGGACCTGGATAAATTTTATTTCAGAGAGCTGAGCAAGATCTATGTATGGAAAAATTATAGGAATTATTAATAAGTAGATGGGGTAGACCTGGGCTTCTATGAACAAATCATTTCAGATAGATATTGTGTTCTGTCTTCTAAGAGGATCATTAGCGTTAAAGACCAGTGAAAAACAGATATCGAGTTTATTTGAATTTTGGCTAGAATTGTGATCAGTTTGAATGAAATTCTTATAGAGGAGATTAAACAATGGAGCCTGGATTGATTTATAGTTTGGTGGATTTAATTTGTTAAATGAATGAATATAAACTTGGAGAGAGGTATGTAGAGGTATGTTCCAGGAACTTGTTGTTGTCCCCAACCTCTACCTTTATTAAAAAATTAATAGTTTTGGTGGAAGACTTCATCCTCAAATTTATGGTTTATGTGAATTTGGGAGGTAAGCTAGTATCTTTTAGGTAGCGAATTCTTCTTAAAATCCTCTAGGTGAATTTCTAATTTTGAGGTTAGAGTGAAAAAAGACAAATCAAATATTGTTCCATGTATGATCGTATTCTTCTGTATATGTTTATCCCCTTTGGAGAAGATAGAAACCAAAGAATTTTAAATTATATTTTGGCCTCAAAGTGATCATGTATTAAAAGTTGACTCCGTACCCGTCAGCATGACTTAGCCAGAAGGGTGTTCTTACTTATTAAATTTTAAAAAGAAATGGTCAAGTAGATGTTATTCCCTGAATTCTTTGCCTGGGTTCCAGAGGAAATAAGTCAATGAGTTGTGCCTCCCTCCATGCCTCACCACCACCTTCCCTGCTCCCTGCTTCTAAGGTGATAGCCTTGGGGAAAGGATCAGTGGGAGGCTGACTGTGCTCTGATGAACAGAAGTCTGGAGACTCAATGTGTTTGTCCATTTTGCATTGCTATAAAGGCATACCTGAGAATGGGTAATTTATAAGGAAAAAAAAAAGGTTATTTGGCTCACAGTTCTGCAGACTGTGCAAGAAACAAGGTGCTGGCATTGGCTTCTGGTGAGGTCTTAGGAAGCTTGTAATTATGGCAGAAGGTGAAGGGGAACCGGCATATTAAATGGTGAGAGAGGGAGCATAGGAGAATGGGGAGGTCCTAGAGTCTTTTTAACAATCATATCTAGTGGCAACTCGTTACCAAGCCATTCATGAGGGATCCATCCCCATGACCCAAACACCTCCCACAAGAGCCCACCTTCAACATTGGGGATCACATTTCAACATGATATATGAATGGGACAAACATCCAAACTCTACCCTCAGCATAAAAACTGAGGCCTGAGCACTAACAGGGAGTGCTATGGTTGGTGCTATCAGGAGATTCCCAAAGGTTCATCTCTACTCTCCTGCATACCACAGAATGAAAAACAAGGGGACCTGCCAGGTTGAACCACGGTTTAGACAGAGTAATTAAAGTCATGCCACCACAAGCCAATGCCATTCCAAGCAGAAGGATCCTGGATTGTGAGCATCTTCTATTCTTGTGCCAGGGCTGGGGGGATACGGGATAGGTCCATGCTTCTAAAGTGGGCTTCTTTTCCTTTATAAATGCCCAGTGCTAAAGAGTGTCTCATTCAGTTGAGTCAGGCAATGGGCTGCCCTCTGAGCCAGAAGAGACCTATAGCTGGAAACATTAAAACAGAATGTACATGACCACATGCCAGTGATATTGTAGACAGAGGTCCTAAGCAGGGCAGAGGACTGGAAAGCTTTGGGGGGGGGGGGCTTTGAATATCCCTTTGGGTACCAAAAATGTCAAAACTTCTGACTTTCCATTTATAGCCTCCACTGACTGCCTAGGAGATTGGATTTCAGTGTCTGAAATATGGGAGTTTTAGTCACAGCTCTGCCATGTGATTTTGAAACATTTTGAAGGTTAGTTCACCTTTCTGTGCTTCAGTTTCTTCATTGGTAAAATGTGGATCAGCCTCCCACTGATCCTTTCCCCAAGGCTATCACCTTAGAAGCAGGGAGCAGGGGAGGTGGTGGTGAGGCATGGAGGGTGGCACAACTCGTTGACTTTTTTCCTCTGAAACCCAGGCAAAGAATTCAGGGAATAACGTCTACTTGACCATTTCTTTTTAAAATTTAATAAGTAAGATATAATAAGTGGAAATAATGCTGGCATGTCAACTGTTGACTCCACAAAACACAACTAAAAATCCTGTTGATCAAGCACAGTTAAGTTTATTAGACTTACTTCAATAAAAGAGAGATCACGGCCAGGCACGGTGGCTCAAGCCTGTAATCCCAGCACTTTGGGAGGCCGAGATGGGTGGATCACGAGGTCAGGAGATCGAGACCATCCTGGTGAACACGGTGAAACCCCATCTCTACTGAAAAAAAATACAAAAAAACTAGCGGGGCGAGGTACAGGCGCCTGTAGTCCCAGCTACTTGGGAGGCTGAGGCAGGAGAATGGTGTAAACCCGGGAGGCGGAGCTTGCAGTGAGCTGAGATCCGGCCACTGCACTCCAGCCTGGGTGACAGAGCACCAGACTCCGTCTCAAAAAAAAAAGAGAGAGATCACCACTTGCCAAAGTCTTTATAGTATCTCAGAAGAGGGGAGTTGAGGGTATTTACATAATCCTTCTTAATGTCTTCCAAAAAAGAACAGGATCTTCTTTCAAACTCTTTTTATGAGGCAAGCATCACCCTGATACCTAAGACAAAAAGACCACAAGAAAAGAAAACTGCAGACCAATATACCTGAAGAGCATGGATGCAAAAATCGTCAACAAAATATTAGCAAACCAGATTGAATAGCACATTAAAGGGATCATATACAATGATGGAATAAAACATATCCCTGGAATGTAAAGATTATTCAACATATGCAAATAAATCAATTTGATACACCATATTAACAAAATGTAGGATAAAAATCACATGATCATCTCAATAGATGCAGAAAAGGCATTTGACAAAATTCAACACCTTTATTCATAAGAACTCTAAAAAAATTAGGATAAAAGGAACTTAACACAATAAAGGCCATATATGTAAAGTCCACAGCTAACATCATATAAAATTCTGAAAGGGTGAAAGTGGTTCCTCTAAGATCTAAAATAAGGCAAAGATGCACACTCACCACTTCTCTTCAACATAGTACTTGAAGTTCTTGCCAGGACAATTAGACAAGAAAATAAATAAAAGGCATTCAAGTTAGAAAGAAGGAAGTGAAATTATCTCTGTTTGCAGATGACATAATGTTACATGTAGAAAACACTAAAGGAACCACCAAAAAATTGTTAAAACTAACACACAAATTCAACAAAGTTGCAGGATACAAAATTGACATACAAAAATCTATTGCATTTCTATATACTAACAACACATTATCCAAAAATGAAATTAGGCAAACAATCCCATTTATGATAGCATCAAAAAGAATAAAATATTTAGGAAGGTATAATAACCAAGGAGGTGAGTGAAAGACTAATACATTGGAAACTATAAAACACTAATGAAAAAAATTAAAGTAGATGCAAATAAATGGAAGGATATCCTGTGTTCATAGACCGAAAGAACTAATATTGTTAAAATGTCATACTATCAAAAGTGATCTACAAATTCAATGTAAGCCCTATCAAAATTCTAATGTCAGTCTTTACAAAAGTAGAAAAACATCCTAAAGTTTATATGTATCCACAGAAGACCCAAATAGACAATGCAGTTTTGAGAAAGAAGAATAAAGGTGGAAGCATCATGCTTCCTGATTTCATAATATATTACAAACCTACAATGATCAAAACAGTGTGGTACTGGCATAAAATCAGATGTATAGAGGGTTGGAACAGAAAAGAAAGGCCATAAATAAACTCACACATATATTACGATAAAATGATATTTAATGAACACCAAGAATATACAGTAAGGAAAAGATAGCCTGACCAATAAATGTTGTTGGGAAAACTGGATGTCTACATGCAAAAGAATAAAATGGGATCCTCACCTTACACCATACACAAAAATCAACTCAAAATGGATTAAAGACTTGATACAAAAACCTAAAACTATAAAACTAATGGAAGAAAACAGCGAAAAGTTTCTTGGTATTGGACTCAGCAATGATTTCTTGGATACAATACCAACAGCATGGGCAACAAAAGCAAAAATAGGCAAGTGGGACTACATCAAACTAAAAACCCTCTGCACAACAAAGGAACAATCGACAGAGTGAAAAGCAGCCTACAGAATGGGAGAGGATATTTGTAACTCATATATCTGATAGTTAATATCTAAAATATATAAAGAACTTCTATAACCAATAGTAAAAAAACAAACAAAAAAAAACTCAATTAAAAAGTGGGCTTTCCAGATCTAAGAAAAAAAAGTTGTGTTTAAATGGGCAAAGGAACTGAATAGATATTTCTCAAAAAAGATGTACAAATGACCATCAGGTATATGGAATGGCTTTCAACATCACTAGTCATCAGGAAAATACAAATAAAAACGACAATGAGATATCATCTCATACCTGTTAAGATGGTTATTATCAAGAAGACAACAGACAAATGTGGGAGAAGGTGTGAAGAAAAGGAAATACTTGTATGGATGGTGTTGGTAGGAATGTAATTGGCACAGCCATTATGGAAAACAGTGTAGAGGTTCCTCAAAAAACTAAAAATAGAATTCCCATAAGATCCAGCAATCTCACTTCTGGGTAGATATCCAAAATAAACGAAATCAGCATATCAAACAGATATCTGCATCCCAATATTCATTGCAGCATTATTTACAATAGTCAAGATATGGAAACAACCTCGGTGTCCATCAACCAATGGATGGACATTAAAAATGTGGTGTGTCAAGCATTCTTATACACCAGTAACAGACAAACAGAGAGCCAAATCATGAATGAACTTCCATTCACAATTGCTTCAAAGAGAATAAAATACCTAGGAATCCAACTTACAAGGGATGTAAAGGACCTCTTCAAGGAGAACTACAAACCACTGCTCAGTGAAATAAAAGAGGACACAGACAAATGGAAGAACATACCATGCTCATGGATAGGAAGAATCAATATTATGAAAATGGCCATACTGCCCAAGGTAATTTATAGATTCAATGCCATTCCCATCAAGCTACCAATGACTTTCTTTACAGAATTGGAAAAAACTGCTTTAAAGTTCATATGGAACCAAAAAAGAGCCCGCATTGCCAAGACAATCCTAAGCCAAAAGAAGAAAGCTGGAGGCATCACGCTACCTGACTTCAAACTATACTACAAGGCTACAGTAACCAAAATAGCCTGGTACTAGTACCAAAACAGAGATATAGACCGATGGAACAGAACAGAGCCCTCAGAAATAATACCACACATCTACAGCCATCTGATCTTTGACAAACCTGAGAAAAACAAGAAATGGGGAAAGGATTCCCTATTTAATAAATGGTGCTAGGAAAATTGGCTAGCCACAAGTAGAAAGCTGAAACTGAATCCTTTCCTTACTCCTTATATGAAAATTAATTCAAGATGGACTAGATACTTAAATGTTAGACCTAAAACCATAAAACCCCTAGAAGAAAACCTAGGTAATACCATAAAGGACATAGGCATGGGCAAGGACTTCATGTCTAAAACACCAAAAGCAACGGCAACAAAAGCCAAAATTGACAAATGGGATCTAATTAAACTAAAGAGCTTCTGCACAGCAAAAGAAACTACTATCAGAGTGAACAGGCAATCTACAGAATGGGGAAAATTTTTGCAATCTACTCATCTGACAAAGGGCTAATATCCAGAACCTACAAAGAACTCAAACAAATTTATGAGAAAAAAACAAACAACCCCATCAAAAAGTGGGCAAAGGATATGAACAGACATTTCTCAAAGGAAGACATGCATACAGCCAACAGATACATGAAAAAATGCTCATCATCACTGGCCGTCAGAGAAATGCAAATCAAAACCACAATGAGATACCATCTCACACCAGTTAGAATGGCAATCATTAAAAAGTCAGGAAACAACAGGTGCTGGAGAGGATGTGGAGAAATAGGAACAATTTTACACTGTTGGTGGGATTGTAAACTGGTTCAACCATTGTGGAAAACAGTATGGTGATTCCTCAAGGATCTAGAACTAGAAATACCATATGACCCAGCCATCCCATTACTGGGTATATACCCAAAGGATTATAAATCATGCTGTTATAAAAACACATGCACATGTATGTTTATTGCGGCACTATTCACAATAGCAAAGACTTGGAATCAACCCAAATGTCCATCAGTGACAGACTGGATTAAGAAAATGTGGCACATATACACCATGGAATACTATGCAGCCATAAAAAAGGATGAGTTCGTGTCCTTTGTAGGTACATGGATGCAGCTGGAAACCATCATTCTCAGCAAACTATCGTAAGAACAGAAAACCAAATACTGCATGTTCTCACTCATAGGTGGGAATTGAACAATGAGATCACTTGGACTCTGGTAGGGGAACATCACACACCAGGGCCTATTATGGGGAGGGGGGAGTGGGAGGGATGGCATTTTTGGAGTTATACCTGATGTAAATGACGAGTTGATGGGTGCTGACGAGTTGATGGATGCAACACACCAACATGGCACAAGTATATATATGTAACAAACCTGCACGTTGTGCACATGTACCCTAGAACTTAAAGTATAAAAAAAAAAAAATAACTTGTACCCAAGATGCAAAGAATATCCAAAAAATGAAATGTATCTTTGGCAATATATAATACAACTCACTTTAGGAAAATCTATTTGAGCTACAAATGACATTGTCATGTCAGAATCACAAAAACTTTCTCATATCTTCAGAGTGTTCTACTAATCAAATTTATGAAATCAACTTTTCATTTTAGAGGACACATTTTATGCTACATATACAATATAGCCTTCTTCTGAGTAAACTCTGAGATGTATGTAATAACTTCTTTTAGAAAAATAAGAAAGCAAAAGCTTATCTTAAACAGAAATACTTCAGAATTTGAAGAATTGCTGAGTATACATCCTTCAGACTTTTAAAAGTAGGAATTGTTACTGTTGCTCCACACCCAACCTCCCTTTTCTAAATTTGATGTCATATGGAAGAGAGATAATTTTCTTTATGGTTTGAATTAGGCAAACAAATTGTGATGTATTGCATCTGGCCCTCTCAATAAAAAAGGACTTAAAAAAATGTGGTGTGTATATGTGTATATATACATTGAAATATTATTCAGCTATAAAAAGAAGGAAATCCTGCCATTTGTGACAACATGGGTGAACCTGAAGGTCCTTATGCTAAGTGAGCTTATTAGCCAGGCAGAGAAAGAAAAATACCACATGATCTCACTTAGGTGTGGAATCTAAAAGCCCTGGGGATTTTTGCATCCTTTGCATCCAGTAGGTGAATTCAGTGCTTTGAGCTGTCTTTAAATGTGACTGAATGGTGCCAGAACTTATGCCCAGGTGATTTCTGGAAAAGGGCATGTGTACAGAAATAGCAAATAGGCGGTAGAACTTCATGCAGTACGTGGTGGTGAGCGAATCTAAAGAGCTAGTAGTTAAGGTCAGAGATTCAGAAAAAAAAAGCCATTTTAAACATGAATCATTAGCTATAATTTATGGCTGAAGGTCTAAGAGGAAAGACCAACTAGCAAATATGTAAGATTTTCCTTTTTCTCTTAGGACATGGGCATTGCTTGTTAGGTTACCACCGTTAGCAACATTTTCCCTCCTAGAATCTGTTAAGTTCTACATTATTTGTGAGTTTAACCTTGGGAATAGAAACCTAATTTTTTTAAGTTGGAAACTGATTATATTAAATTAATATTTATTAGCACGTCCATACATAATTTATTAAACATTTTACCAAAAATAGTCACATTGTTTTATAATAATGGCCATCATTTTATAAATGCTGTGCTTTATTATACATTATTAATTCAGGTAATCCTCATAATAACCCTATGAGGTAAGTTTTTTTATCCCTATTTTCCCTGGGAGGAAACTGAGGTTCAAAAGGGTTAAGTAACTTAGCTAAGAGAGGTTAAGCAAGTTACTTAACCTCTCTTAGCTACCAAATGGTGGAACCAAACTTTGAACTTAGGTTGGCCTCACTCCAAAGTAATACTTTTAACCATAGAAGTAATTGAATATACATGTATATTAAATAAGATTTTCACCCAAAAGTAAGTTTTTTTTTTACTATGAAACTGATTTTGAGGGATCAAGGAGACATTGTAGATGAGGTAGTATATGAATACTGTATAAAAATAAGTTTTTCTTATTATATAGGTTTATTATACATGTATAAACTCAACTAATTAGAAATAAAATACATCTTTAAATTTGCTCAAAGGTACTTAACTATATCACTTGAATACACTCTCTTGCACTCACATTATGGTTACAAGAGATGTATATTTATTAACAAATGCAGGAGTAATGGTCTGGATAGTCAAGGAATTTAAAAGACTGAAAACTTTTTACTTTCTTTACTTACACAAGCTAACAAGTATAACAGTGAGCACAGGACTCTCAGATCATTCGATGGGCTCTGGAGTTTACATGTACTTTTTTATGGTTGTTTTCAGTTTCATTTTCCTACCAAGCAGACAATCATAGTCAATATGCTCATTTAATAGCAGATGAAAGTGGCCAAGGGTGACAGAAACTAACAATTGACTTTGCGTTTAAAGTTCAGACAGGATAATGTATATCCTTTCAAGTGGTCCTCCTCTCCCTGGAATCATAAAATAAGAGTATCTTTCCTCAGTCTCCTGTGGCTGCCCTTCCTCACAAATTGACTGGGATTCTTATCAAATTAGCATCATTTTTGACCAATAATATTGTTGATGATTCCTGCAGTTTTCTCTTTTTTCCTTTTTTAATGGGTGGGGAGGAAGCACCCGTTGCTGGCTCCCCAGATGCATCACTCACAACCCTGTCCTGCTTTCTGGGCTTCAGTAAATTAGTGGAATCACTGGAGGACAGTCCTCCCTGGCAGCGTGTTTGCACAGTTGCCTCCTAAAATTACAGGCAACACACAGCTGTCCATAATGCTGTGTAATACATCATTCTTTGTGATCCAGTCCTTGCTTTCCCCAGGTTGTTTATTTCATAGAGTTTTAGGAGAAGTTAGAGCTTAAAGATTATCTGGTTTCTTTTTTCATTTTATTGATTTGGAAACTGAGGCCCAGAAAGGTCCAGTTGTTCCCAAAGTGGGGTCCTTGAACCAGTACACCAGTTTCCCCTGGGAACTTGTTAGAGATGCACATTTTCAGACCCCACCCTGTGGAATCTGCAACTCTGGGGTGCTGCCCAGAGATCTGTATTTTAACAAGTCATACTGAGACCCTTGGATCACGCTGTAGTTTGAAAAACATTGGGTTGAGGCATTTGTCCAAGGTTATGTATCAGGCTGGTGCAAAAGTAATTGTGGTTTTTGCATTATTGAAACTTGCCATTTGATATTGGTATACATTCTTAAATACATGTGGTTATGAATATACACCATGGAATACTATGCAGCCATAAAAAAGAATGAGTTCATGTCCTTTGCAGGACATGGATAAAGCTGGAAACCATCATTCTCAGCAAACTAACACAGGAACGGAAAACCAAACACCACATATTATCACTCATAAGTGGGATTTGAACGATGAGAACACATGGACACAGGGAGGGGAATATCACACACTGGGGCCTGTTGGGGGGTGGGGGGCAAGGGGAGGGAGCGCATTAGGACAAATGCCTAATACATGTGGGGCTTAAAACCTAGATGATGAGAAACAACTCACAACATCAGTAACGCATTTGGCCCAGAAATTGCTAACAAACATACAGTGCAGTGGTGGCTCAAGAAGTTTTGCAAAGAAAATGAGAGCCTTGAAAATGAGGAGCCTAGTGGCCAGCCATTGGAAGTTGACAAAGACCAGTTGAGAGCAATCATCAAAACTGATCCTCTTACAACCACATGAGAAGTTGCCGAAGAACTCACTGTCAACCATTCTACGGTAATTTGGCATTTGAAGCAAATTGGAAAGGTGAAAAAAATCCATCTTCTCTTATTCTATGCAACAACAATGAACCATTTCTGTATTGAATCATGATGTGCAATGAAAAGTGGATTTTATATAACAACCGGCAACAACCACCTCAGTGGCTGGACCAAGAAGAAACTCCAAAGGCACTTCCCAAGCCAAACTTGTACCAAAAAACAGTCATGGTCACTGTTTGGTGTTCTGTTGCCGGTCCGATTCACTACAGCTTTTTGAATCCTGGCGAAACCCTTACATCTGAGAAGAATGCTCAGCAAAGCAATGAGATGCACCGAAAACTGCAACACCCACAGCCAGTACTGGTCAACAGAGACAGCCCAATTCTTCTCCACAACACCTGACCGCACATCTCACAACCAACGCTTCAAAAGTTGAATGAATTGGGCTACAAAGTTTTGTCTCATCTGCCATATTTACCTGACCTCTCGCCAACTGACTGTCACTTCTTCAAGCATCTCGACAACTTTTTGAAGGGAAAACACTTCCACAACCAGCAGGATGCAGAAAATGCTTTCCAAGAGTTCATCGAATCCCAAAGCACAGATTTTTATGCTATAAGAATAAACAAACTTATTTCTCATTGGTAAAAATGTGTTGATTGTAATGGTTCCTATTTTGATTAATAAAGATATGTTTGATCCTAGTTATAATGATTTAAAATTTATGGTCTGAAACCACAATTACCTTTGTCGGCAGGAAATAAACCCAGGCTTCTTGACACCCAATTTAGAGTGCTTTGTGCTCTGTCACTTGACAGAGCACCTCTCACCTTACACATCCTGTTTTCTTTTGTTTTTTCTTGTTGGCATTCTTTCAGAAGCTGGCATTTATTCACTTAGTTTTAATGAGGTCCAGTCTAGCTGCTTTTTTTCTCCTGGTTAGCTTGCTGAGAGATTTAAGTTCAGGGGCTATACCTAATTATATTAATTTCATGTCTGGAGATTTTAACAATAATTTCTTCAAATTGAAGTTTTAATTTGACCACAAATCCTCACCCTGAGCAGAGGTACCATTAGTTCTCCCAGTTAGTAGATTTTTCTTTGCTTTTCAAGCAAAGTTCAGCAGCTGAGCAGATACATTTCCTTTCACCTTTCTGGGTAGACGAGAAAGGCTGGTGCCCTTTCATAAGCAATCTTCTTTTTTCTAGTGACAGTTTTCATCCTCTTCTGATAAAATTACACATCAAGATTACCCCTTTCAAATTCATTCTCAAAGCTCCAGCTTTGGTGTCCCTTATTGATATACATGTTGAAAGAGTGTGGCCCTTGGAAGCTTCTGAGGCTCCTTCTTTGCCTCCATGGACCCAGGCAAGACAGCCAGCCTTGTCTGACCCTCTTCGATTATTCTCCAGTGATGATTGACTACATGTGGCTAGGCTTCCAAGGGGCGTACACTTTCTTTTAATCTTCCTTCTCTCCACCTGCGTTTCATTTGGGCTTCCATTCTTGGGCTAGAAGCATGTTATGGTCACAAGGCCCTGGCAGGAAGCTGTGTGATTTATGGCTCTTTCTTCAATAAAAGAAGTTTGAATGGGGGCTGGAAGGCACTTTTGACCTTGACTACCCCCCTGCTTATAGTAACCTTGGTCAGGGAAATTCTGAGGACCTTGGGAATTTATGGTTTTTTTTCTTTCCTTACCCTCTGTTCTTCCTCTTCTTCCCAGGGGAGCTCTTTCAATCTGGAACTTCTCCAGGAGGTTTGACAAAGGCCACACCCAATTGGGAGAGCTCTTAGGAGGCTGGGGGTTCTAGGCTGAACTCTGCAAATAGGTATACTCTGGGCAGGCGCTGAACCAACACTGAATGAGCCCAAAGGGCCTGGAGTTGACTTGGATATGCAAGGGCCCCTCAGGATGAAATTTGTTCAGGGAACTAACTAAAATCCAATGACCTGCAGTGAGAGAGAGGTGAAGATTTCAGGAAATTTATCCTAAGTACTTTAACCCATGACGTTTGTCTATTTAGGGTTAGAATTACTGAAAATTGTAAATATTAATATTTACTTGATGTCTCCGGGCTAGGGTTTAAATAAGAAAATTTTTGCATGATGGTTTTGCTTCTATATGAAGTTGTTGTGGAGCCCCTCTTGATATATAAAGAATGACAAAGATAATAATTAGTGTTATGGAGTGCATGCTATATATTCCTTAGTAGGCACATTACAGACATTGCCACTCATCCTTCGGTCTAACCTGCAAGGTAGATATTATTAGCTTCATTGTCTAGGCGAGGAAATGAAGACTGATTGTAAGCACTTTGTTCAAAGTAAAACAGTAAGTAAGAAAATTTAGAGACATTTTCCTTTTTTCTGTGGGAGGAGTTGATGTAGTGAGTGAGCACATTGACTCTGAAGTCAAACTGCTGAGTTCAGATCCTAGCTCTACATTTAGTGTTATAAGATGCAGCTATACTCAATCTCCCTGTATCTCAGTTTCCCTATCTGTAAAGTAGGCATAATAATGGCATCTACTTAATAAGGTTGATATACAAATGTAAAGAATTAATATGCATTAAGTACTTAAAGTAGTACCCAGGATAAAAATAATTCATATGCATTTTGGCCATTAAGAAACTACAAGGCTGAAAAAAAGGCACTGTTTCACATCATTTGCCAAGTAAACTTATTCTTTAGAGGAGCTTTTCTACGTGTCTAATACTCATTTCTGGCTCTTTTCAGGGGTTGGTAATAAAATACTTCACTATATAGTAAGAAAGTCCAAGAGGGGATATATAATTTTTACTTAGAACAAATACATCATTTATCATTCCTTTCTCCCCCTCTCCTACCCTCTTACAGTGCTCTCTGGGCACCCTGCACCTTTGTAACTCATGTGGCTGCAAATCACACAGCAGCCAGCACTGAATCCCATTTGCAGTACAAAGAGACTGCCAGGGAAGAAATGGGCTTAATTAGTAAGAGATGTTCAAGGTTAGCCTTTACAAAAGAGCTAACTGTGCTGTGTTAAAGGGAAGAAATACGATGAAAGCCACTATTACTGAAGACGGAATGATGCATACATTTCCTTAGCCTTTGCCTGCCATATCACAACCACTTAGATGTCCCAGCTCCAATTTCAGGGGCAGTTCAAAGCTGAGGTTTCTGATAGGAAAGTACAGAATGATGCAAGAGCCTTGGAACTTATCCCATCAGATCTGTAACCACTCTGGAAAAATTAACATGCCAGCTTGGGGAAGATGAAGGTGAAGACAACAGACACCCCTCTCTGAGAGATATATGTGAGAAACAGACATGGAAATGGCCAATCACAAATACAGTAAGAGATTTCTAAGCCTAAGCCTAGGATGTTGACTGAAAGGAGAATTTGCGTGGTGAGACAGCATAGCTCAACAGAGGCAGGGACAGCTCAGTAGAGCTGGGACCTGACCAGATTACTAGGGAAGAACAACATGAGCAAATAAATCCAAATTATCAGCTCCAATGTTGGCATTGTCACTTGCCAGTTTTGTGATGTTGGGTGAATCTCTATGGCTGTGAGCTGTAGGTTTTTAAGGTTTTACATATTAGTCTTAATAACCTCCACATATGCAGTAGTCCCATGCAAGGTCTTACAGGAGGGACAGGTAATCTTCTTCAATAAAATGTTAAAGGCTCCAGAGAGACTGCTTAGAGATCAGACCAGTATTTATATGACTTAAATGGAATCTTTCCTT
The DNA here is from genome assembly GCF_049350105.2 of Macaca mulatta. Classification (NCBI taxonomy): domain Eukaryota; kingdom Metazoa; phylum Chordata; class Mammalia; order Primates; family Cercopithecidae; genus Macaca; species Macaca mulatta. The sequence goes on along the minus strand of NC_133412.1, from coordinate 139,348,185 downwards.
CAACGGAAATGCTCCAGATTCACATATCTTACCCAGTACTGGGTGGGCATCTCAGAATTTCTAGCTATTCCAGAGATAATTTTCAAACCACAACTGGATAGTTATGAACTACTTCTTGGCTTTATTTAAGGCTTGCATCTTGTTTCTAGCATCGATTGGAACCTGGGAGATTAGGGAAAACTCTGACCATACACAGTATGTAGACTTCATTCTCAACATTCTAGGATTAGACTAATGTTATTAGGATGCTTGAGGGTGTGTGACATTGACGTGATATGTAAACTGAGCAAACTTTATTCATTCAACAATTGACAGTACAGTTGGATAGCTCTTCTGGATGTTGTGTCCATGCTCTCTGGAATGTGTGGTCTCCAAAGTCATCAAGGTGACGTAAGAGTGAGCATGGAGAAGGTATACCCTGGATGAAAGTGACGCATCACTTCCACTCACATGCCATTGGTGAAAATTAATCACATGACCATATCTAGATTCAAAGGGGCCGAGAAATGAGGGAAAGCAGATAGAACAGTGAGTGGCAACAGTCTCTACCATGCTTCCTACACTTCCTCTATTGTGAAATGTATCACATCCTATTGCAAATGTGTATCTAACTAATTGTCACATTGGTAGATTTTCAGCTCTATTGTGGCACTGCTATCTCCTCAGCACCTAGTATACTGCCTGGAATGTAGTCAGGACACATTAATGACAGCAAAGATATATGATCAAGGAATGCTGTCCACTCTGCCTCAGACTGTAATAAGAGTGAGGATAAGCTTTAAATGTCAATGTCATAAAAGGTAAAGCAAGATTGTGGCAATGCTCTAGATTAAAGGCAGCTAAAGAGACTTGACAAGTAACTGCAATATCTGTCCCCAGACTGGATCCTGTACTGGAAGGGAGAAAATGTTACAAATGACATAATTAGATCAGATGACGAAATTGGAATATGGATGTCACGTTAGATTTTTTTAAAGTATTGCATCAAAATTAGCCTGTGAAGATAAAAATTGTACTACTGCTATGTAAAAGACCTCTCTAGTCTTAGGAAACATACACTGAAGCATTTAGGGGCAAATGATCATAATTTATATAGTTTACCTTTAAATACTGTAGGAAAGGGGTAAAATGTTAACAATAGGCAAACCTGGGCAAAGATATATGGGTATTCCCTGTACCATTTTTACAACTTTCTGTATGTTTGAAATTATTTCCAATTTAATTGCTAATAAATAAAATGTAATCGTGTTAAGTTGCTAATATTTGGGGGTTTATTGTTGCTGGAGCACAGCCCATACTATGCTGACTAATAGAAATAGAATTGGGAACACATTGCAGGGCAAACAAGCTTTATTCAGTGGATCAGAGAAGAGTTTTTAGAAGATGGCTTGAAAAAAAAAAAAAAAAGCAGGAGCCAGTCAAGTGAAGAAGGGGGAGTATTGCAAGCAAAAGAACTGTATTTATGAGGGCCCAGTAGTAAGAGAGGGTACAGTGCATTAACAGAAAAAGAATTCAGCACAGCTGGGACACAGAGCAGAGAAGAGGTGAGAGATGAAACTGGATATGTAGACAGGGTCAAGTCCTGATGGGCCCTATAAGCCACATTAAGGTTTTGAACTTTAAACTATAGACAATGGAAAACCATGAAGGGTTTTAAGCAAGAGTGACATGATATGATTTAGATTTTTAGATTACTCTGGCTACAGAGTGGATTAGAAGGGAGGAGGACTATTTTAGAAAAGGTCAATGGGACAGAGAGGTGTGGGAGGTTTAACAGCTAGTTAGGAGATGAAGTCTATTGGCCTGGGTGATTGATTGGTGAGAAATGGGAGGAGGGAATGATACTCAGGTCTGGCTGGGGGAGTCAAGGAGATGGTGCTCCCATTCCCCAGACTAAGAAACCTAGAAAAATGTCAGGCTTGCCAAGAGAAAATAATGGTTACAGCTTGGACATTTAGATGGGACATCCAATGAATAAATGTTCAGGAGGCAGTTGGATGAATGGGAGGGAGCTTATACAGAAGGTCAAAGCTACAGGTAGAGATATAGAAGCTCTCAGCACTTTTATGGGAGGGGTGAGGTCATCAGGAAGAGTATAGAGTGGAGAAGAAGGTCCAGGGCAGACCCTGGAGGTTCACTGGGAGTATAGATGGATGGGTAGATGATTTGATAATTACTCTGGGCTTCAGCAGTACCAGTGTGGATAGACTACACTACTCTTGTGACTCACTTTCTCTCTCATTGGGGTAATAAAGCTCTGTTAATTGATACTTAGATAAAGGCTTAAATTAGATTTAGAAGTTTCAAAATAGCATGTGTTCACATGTAGAAGGGATTTCTGCATTAATTAACGATGAAAGTGTTTTAGTGGGTGATCTGTTGACATCCTATTTTACAGATAGGGATCAGAGGGTTCAAGAAGTTTTAAAAGTTTTATTTCCTGTTTCTCAGTGATTTGGCTGATAAGCTACAAATCAGATGCCAAGATTTTGGCTTTTAAACTTAGTGTAATTCCAAATTAATTATTTAGAGGTCGAGACATGCTACACACACCTTTTTGTATACTTTTTTTTTTTTGGAGATGGAGTCTTGTTCTCTCTCCCAGGCTGGAGTTCAGTGGCGCAGTCTCAGCTCACTGTAAACTCCACCTCCCCTGTTCAAGCAATTCTCCTGCCTCAGCATCCTGAGTAGCTGGGATTACAGGCGCACGTCACCACACCCAACTAATTTTTGTATTTTTAGTAGAGACGGGTCAGACTGGTCTTGAACTCCTGACCTCATGATCCACCTGCCTTGGCCTCCCAAAGTGCTGGGATTACAGGCGTGAGCCACAGCACCTGGCTACCTTTTTATATTCTTTACTTTTTTTTTTTTTTTTTTGAGACAGAGTCTTGCTCTGCCACCCAGGCTGGAGTGCAGTGGTACAATTATGGCTCACTGCAGCCTTGAACTCGTGGGCTCAAGCAATCCTCCCACCTCAGCCTCCTGAGTAGCTGGGACCACAGGTGTGAGCCACCACACCCAACTAATTAAAAAAAAAAACAAAAAAAAAACTAGTCTCAATATTTTACCTAGGCTGGTCTTGAACTCTTGGGCTTATGGGATTTTCTCGCCTCAGCCTCCCAAAGTGCTTGAGATTACAGGCATGAGCCACCCCACTTCGCCTGTTTTCTGGGTTTTAATCCTCCCTCAATTTATTCACTGGTTCAATCAGCCAGTGCTCTTCTTTTCATCTATGTGCTTTTTTGGAAAGTTACATGGAAACATAAATTTTTAGTCAATTAGCTGATCATTGTCCTTCAACTCCTACTTATACTTCTAGGCTCAGTTCAGGTGTGCTCCTGGAAGCAGTGGTCACTCTTCCTCTCTAGGCTGGGTAAGTGCCTATGGGCAAACTTTCAGCATTCTGCTGACAAGGTCTGTTTCCTCTGGTTCTCTCCTGCTAATTTGCACCTTGAAGACCAGAACTGACTGGGTCTGACTTGCTCATCTTTGAATCTCCAGCACTATGAGCAGGACTCATAGAATATGTTCAACCCCACGATTTGTTAGAGGATAGGATTAATGAGGCCTTGATTGTCGGTATGATTTCTTTTTGGGCCTGTCACTGGCTATCTCAAGGCTGCAGACATGCCCCCTTACCCCTGGTTGACTTCCTTTCATGCAATTGTCAGCTTTCAGAGTTGGCCATTGACCACAAACCTCTCTTCTCTGTCAGTTTCTCCTTTCTTCACTCACTACCCTGTATAGTATTTGGCTTCTGGCACAGAGTAATTTGGCCTTGCCAGCAATTTATTGGGTCTTATCTTACAGGACATGGTTGGCTAGTCATCTGTCATAAAACTAGCACACAGCAGACACCTAATTAATGATGATGATGGTATTAACATACTGACAATTGAGCTGGACACCTTCTGTTAGTATGGTATCCTGTAGGGACTGCTGTTTTCCTCTGTTTGGATCAATGTCTTTGTACTAATACTTCTTGAAAGATGAAGTTGTGGAGATGTGGAGCAGGCAGGACCTGATCGGCAGATATTGTTAGGGTGGCTGGAAATTAATTCTTCAGGAGAATGTGGGAGGCAGGGAGAAGAAGAGAAAGGAAGGGGAGGAGGTAGGAAATAAGAGATTTGGAAGGTATGGGTCTCCAGGAATAACTGCTACTGTTTTTCACTTTACAGATTATTTACCCCTCAAAACAACCCCCAAGGTAAGTATTGCCTTTGTTTTGCAGATGAGAAAACTGAAATCTAGACATATTAAATAACTTGTCCAAGATTACATAGTTAGTAAGTTACAGAGCTAGGATTCAAAGGCAGGGCTGAGCTACTCAAACCCATATTCTGGTACCACAATCCCTCCCCACTTCCCCCTCACCCTCCAGGACACAACAATCCTGAATAGTTAGCTTGATCACATAGGACCCTGGAAAGATACTTGCAGGCCTTTCTTCCCACCTGAAATCAGAAATACTAGAACATAGTGTCCCATGTAACCACCTAGAGACCACTGAGGAGCTAAAGGCCGAGTCTGAGCATTTAGGGTTTGGTAATCATTACACAGCTGTTCACAGTGTGGCTGTAGCCTGGCTACTCCTCTCTCTGTTTCCTTTCAGAGTGTTTTTTCTTGCTTGGAAATATTTAGTGTGGCTGTATTTGAATTGTTAAAGTTATAGCATCTGGTATTTTGTGTGCATTTCCTCTGAAATTAAAAAAAAAGTCTATTATTTTCTCCCTCCAGCAAAATCTCTGTCTCTCTCTATGCCCACCCTTCCCCCTTTTTAATTTTAAAGCGTTTGTTTGGCACATTCTCCTCTCTTCAGACTTGATGGAATTCAGGTTTCAAGAGCATCTGCTCCGGTTCCAGCAGGATTTTGAGGACTTTTAAATTTGTCAGCCAGTTCCTTTAAGCAACGGACTACCCTTTCAATAATTAAAGGAAAAACCCCAAAGCTACGAACAACCTGCCCTTCCTCCCCCTTTTTTTTCCACACTACATTCAGCATTTTTGGTTAATACTACTTCTGGATAAATTGGAAAACAAAATCTCTGTGGGTGACCAGGCAAAACTTATTAATCATATAACCCTAACAGATGACATAGCCCTAATACAAATATTTGTGCTTCTGTCACTGGCACTCATCTGATCACTGCCAAATAGTGACAGATTTTAAAGACAATCACATTAAGTATTAATCAAGCTTGAAAGATGCAGCCATGCAGAGGCATACTAATGAGCAGGCATTTCCTGCCTGCCTTCTGCACTGACAGCATCCTACGCCAGTATACTATTGAAACTGTTCTCTTCCTTCTTAAAACATCATTTTCAGCATGCCTAAAAATCTAAGATGGCTATTGGTTGGCTGAGTGACCTTGAGCAGATGACACAGCTCCTATTAGATTATGAGCTGGGCTGCAGGCTCCCCAGCCATGCCCACATTCCTTGTTCCAGCCTCTGTCTCACTGGTGGAGTATGAGCAAGTGCTGGATGTGAGAACTCTTGGGGATTATGAAATGGGGACTAGTACACGGAGAAGGCAGCGTGGAGTCAGGGGAGATCAGCCTGGGCCTGGAAGGAGGAGGAAGAACACTGCAGGAGAGGGACCCAAGCAATGGTGGGAACAAAGTGTCGGCCATGTCTGCTTGGCTTGGGTTGGAGATTAGCAGAAGATAACATGGGGGTTTGGCAAGATAAGAAATTAAACAACAACAACAACAACAACAAACCATACTGTTTTAATGAAAACTTCTACTTGAGTGAGGAGGCTCCTTAAATAAGAAGGCATCTGGGAGGGTAAATTGGCCAGTCTGTACACTCTGGAAAGTCAGTCCTGGAGAGAAGGGAATTAGGTGGGGACTAAGACTACGCAGATGGACAATCCCAGGATGATAGGTTCAGTAATGCTTGGAGGATGAAGAGAGGAGGAATTGGAACTCCAGTCCTACCACAGCTCCCCCTTGGTCTGTTCAATCCTTACCAGCAGAAAATGGATCCCATGCAGGGCGCAGTAGTTTATTCCTGTAATCTCAGCACTTCACACTTCGGGAGGCCAAGGCGGGTGGATCACTTGAGGTCAGGAGTCTGAGACCAGCCTGGCCAACATGGTGAAACCCTGTCTCTACTAAAAATACAAAAATTAGCTGGTTGTGGTGGCATGTACCTGTAATCCCAGCTACTCGGGAGGCTGACGCGGGAGAATCGCTTGAACTAGGAGGTGGAGGTTGCAGTGAGCGGAGATCGTGCCACTGCACTCCAGCCTGGGTGACAGAGTGAGACTCCGTCTCAAAAAAACAAAAAACAAACAAACAAAAGAAAGGGCTCCAGGGGCTCCAGGGACTCCAGAGCTGTTCAGAGTTCCTGGGGAATAATGTTGAAGAAAGAATAGACCAAAGTTACCAAAAAGAGGAAGAGGCAAGCAGCTCAATCAGGGCCCCATGGAGACTTGCCTAGGTGGTGTCAGCTTTTAAGCTTTGTGGTTTCAGACACATGAATTAGCCTGAGATGTCCAGACTCAGGAGACTGACTCACACTAAACAAACTCATGTGAGATTGATGTATAAGTAAAAAAAAACCAACATCCCAGTTTCTCATTTATAATAAGAAAATGTAATTATTGGAGTGGAGCAGTGGTGAATGTGTGTTTGTGTGTGTGTAAATATTGATTTGGCTGATTTGTACTTTTTCCCTTCGTAGACACATTTACAAATTATAATTTTAAAAGTTGTTTGTTAAGTACAAGCTCATAAAAAAGACACATAATTTATTTTTATTTATGTTTTTAAGTTCTGGGATACATGTGCAGGATGTGCAGGTTTGTTTCATAGGTAAACATGTGCCATGTTGGTTTGCTGCACCTATCAACCCATCACCTAGGTATTAAGCCCTGCATGCATTAGCTCTTTTCCCTAATGCTTTCCCCACTGCCTGCTTTTCCCTGACACAACCCAGTATGTGTTGTTCCCTTCCCTGTATCCATGTGTTCTCATTGTTCAGCTCCCACTTATAAGTGAGAACATGCAGTGTTTGGTTTTCTGTTCCTGCATTAGTTTGCTGAGAATAATGGCGTCCAGCTTCACCCACGTCCACTCATTCCTGGGGAACTCTGAGTTCCCCGGGAACTCTGAACAGCTCTGGAGTCCCTGGAGCCCCTGGAGCCCTTTCTTTTGTTTGTTTGTTTTTTGTTTTTTTGAGACGGAGTCTCACTCTGTCGCCCAGGCTGGAGTGCAGTGGCACGATCTCCGCTCACTGCAACCTCCACCTCCTAGTGGAGTGAAAGGAATGAGTGAAAAGGAATGAGACATGATCTCATTCCTTTTCATAGCTACATAGTATTCCCCAGTGTATATGAAGCACATTTTCTTTATCCAGTCTATCATTAATGGGATTTGGGTTGATTTCACATCTTTACTATTGCGAATAGTGCTGCAATGAACATTTGCATGCATGTATCTTTACAATAGAATGGTTTATATTCCTTTGGGTATATACCCCGAAATGGGATTGCTGGGTCAAATGGGATTTCCAGTTCTAAATCTTTGAGGAATCATCACACTGTCTTCCACAAGGGCTGAAGTAATTTACATTCCCACCAACAGTGTAAAAGCGTTCCTATTTCTTTGCAACCTTGCCAGCATCTGTTGTTTCTTGCCTTTTTAATAATTGCCATTCAACTGGCGTGAGATGGTATCACATTGTGGTTTTGATTTGCATTTCTCTAATGATCAGTGATGTTGAGCTTTTTTTTCCATATGTTTGTTGGCTGCATGTAAAGGACACATTATCTTTTGGACAGTGCTGCAAACATACCAGCCAGTTCTTCTTGTTTGGCTTTCATTTTTTAAACTCTTTGAAGATCACTTCCTCTCATTCTATTTTCACACAACTTTGTGTATACTTAACTGGCGCCAAGCTGTTTCTTAGAAATTAAAGCTCTTTCAGTTGGGTTTTCCCGGCTGTTAGGGAAGCCTGTTGGTGAGACACTAGGTAGAGAATATCGGAAGATAATGATCTCATGGTAACTCTTTGCCAAGCAACCAATCCATTTAAACTCCCAACATTTCTGTCTTCCCTTATTATTGGGAAAAAATCATGGAATCATAGAATTTTAGGAGCTGGAAGAGGCCTTAGAAATAATCTAACCCAACTCCTTCTGTTGATAATCTGCTTGTTTGATTATTTGAGTTAACTTCTCACTTATAACTCTCCATTTTTTTCTTATTCTTTCTTCTGAGGAAAGAAGAGGGGAGATCCTATCAAGGTGAACTACTGTCCCTTCTATGCAGTAGATCCCATTTCCTTTACTGTGGCCATCTAATTTACTGTCCAAACTGGGACACTGTTGAAAGTAAAGGAGGCATTGTTAATAACAAAGCCAAAACAGCTGGCAAAACCAAGACTATCCTGCGGAAATGTAGATGTATGCTCGCCACTGCTTCTGCTCCCCCTCCTTTTAAAACTTGATTCTTGAAGTAGCCTTTGTTTCAACTGATTTTTCAATCTCTCCATTTCATCTGCAAAGAAACCTAATCCCTCATCCGCTTGTACTGCGGGCCCTCATTTTGCTAATCTGTAGGGGCTGGGGCTGTGGTTTTGCCCCTTAGGTAAGACTCACCTTGTCTCCTGCCTCGGGAAGCACTGAGTGAGGGGATGTTTCTTTTGGGGCAGATGTTTCTTTTGGTGGTTGAAGATAAGAATGCTGAGAGGGAGATAAATAGCTTCTTCCAAGCAGTCTGTGCCAATTCTGTTTCATCACCGTCCCTGACTTCTGCCCCTACCCAAGACCCATCTGGCTTTCTTTATCCTCAACCTCCCCCACAGCTCTGGGACTTGTCTCTCAGAGCCACCCTTGATTCTTGAAATAGTCATCACCTTTGCCTTCAATATCAGCACACTTACCTAAGAGGAACTTGCTGAGATCAAGCCACTGCAGGATGAGTGCTGGGGCCACCTCACTCACTTTCATTTGCCCCCTGCATGTAACAAGGAGTCCCGCCTGGGCTGACAGCTCAACCAATATTCGTTGGAATTAAAATGGGGTGGGGGTAGGGGGCTGTAAGTGGAGCCTCAGGGTTCTGTTTGCAGCTTTTTCATCTTTCTTCTTCCCCAGGACAACTATTTTGGGTGTTGTTTTCTCTTTACCTGGCAGAAGAAACAACTAAAGTGCTTTGAGAGCCATCAATCACACAGTGGGAGTCAAATTTTCATCAACCCACTAAATTCCCAAATTTAATGCCCCATGGGAGATAAAGTGGAAAGGTCCCCAGTTATTGGGACGTCCTGATTTTAGAGATTGATGACATAATAAGTTACATCTAAGCTTCTCTCAGTTTTGGAGTTTTAGCCCCTCCCATCCACTAAAGTTTAAATGCCCTATGCAAAGCCCCTGACTATCTAATGAGATGTTCACTGGGGGCTTCCTGATGCTCCCTTTGTAGATGTTGGTCGAAGCTGGTTTGGCCTCAGGGTGTGGTAACATATCTTTACTGGCGATTTATGAAACTTATTCCAGGATTCAACTCCTGGGGATTTGTCTATTAATGTGGCTCGAACCCATTCCTGACCCCTTTCCATCTTCTGCCAAAAATCTCCCAAGGTTCAAGAAGAATTGAGTTTATCTTCCCTGAATTACTTCCTGTTCATTATTTTAATGTCAGCTTCACCTTGGTTTCTTACCCACAGTCTGACTAGCAATGAGGATGAAAATATTGATCATTTCCCAAGAAGCTGCTTCAAGGCTCTGTCCAGGGCATTGAACACTCAGCTTTTGGACAAAGCCAATAATTCAGAAAACTTTTGAGGCTTCTGTATATTTAGTTGCATAGGCTCTTCTGTCTTGCTGCCCGAAATGCATGGTGCACCTTTGGCCCACTGGCAGATTCAAATCCAGCACCTACTGTGTGCCAGGCACAGACCCACTCTTGACTCCTTTTTACTAAAACTGTGGATTTCACCTTTGGAGTTCTTTGGCTTCCATCAGCCTGCCCCTGCCTCCTCTGGAAGACTGCCCCCAGTCACTGGAGCCCCTCTGCTCAAACACACAAAGTTGTCAACACGTGGAAATTTGTGGTCTTCAAGACAGCCCTTAGCCAATGGCTGACAGGTGTGGAGCTGGGACAAACTCAGGTATAATTTATATCCCAGAATTTCCCTGCGGGTGCAGGTGGAGGTAACTCTCCATGGGGCTTGGCCTGAAATTGTGCCTTTGTTTGGCTTGTTTTTCTGCCCGTTCTACTTTCCCCACTTCCTTGCCTGTTTCCCCTGAAAGCATTGCTTAGTAAATCACTTGTCCCTGAATCCCCGTCTTAGACCCTGTTTCTGGGGAACCTGACCCAAGACAATATTATCTTACTGAGTTCTCAAAGCCACCCTGTGAGAACTGAATTCTAAAAACTACCTTCATTATTCTCATTTACAGGTAAAGAAACTGAGATGTCTCGCATTTAAGTGATTTCCCCAGGACCATACAACTCATAAGTAACGTGCCGAGTTGGGATTTAAATCCAGAATTTCTGACTCCAAATCCAGGACCCGGCTAATTTACCACTTTCTACTGTAGTATCACCTTCCATCCCACATGGAGGATGGTTGTTTAGTCAACAAATATTTAGAAAAGCATCTACTTTGGCTGGATGCGGTGGCTCACGCCGGTAATCCCAGCACTTTGGCAGGCTGAGGCGGGTGGATCACCTGAGGTCAGGAGTTCGAGACCATCCTGGCCAACATAGTGAAACCCCATCTCTACTAAAAATACAAAAATTAGCCAGCCGTGGTGGCGGGCGCCTGTAATCCCAGCTACTTGGGAGGCTGAGGCAGGAGAATTGCTTGAACCTGGGAGGCAGAGGTTGTAGTGAGCCGAGATCATGCCATTGCACTCCAGCCTGGGCGACAAGAGCAAAACTTCCTCCCCCTGCAAAAAAAAAAAAAAGAGAAAAACAAAAAGAAAAATATCTGCTTTCCATTGTATATTGTGAACACAATAGTATGAAAAGTAGTTATTAATGAAATGATTACATAAATGTATAATTATAAACCATAATAAAAGCTATAAAGTACTTCTATACCAGGTTTATGTTGGGTAGTGTGTGGGTGGGTGGGTGGGTAGGTCAAGGAGAAATTTAGGTTTGGGGGAAGACAGGTTTACATGAAAAAACAAACTCTTATCTGCCTGAAATGCAATGACATGCAGCTGAATGAAATTAAGTTTGATTTTGTATTTTCTATCCAAATAAGTTTAATTTTGCAAGCTTCATGTGGCCTGGAGCTGTTTGTGTAGCGTGCTCTTACTGACTGTCAACAATTCTATCGGCACACAGCTCACTGCTCCTTCCACACACCCAAAGACCTTGGCAAACCTCCTTGGTGCCAATCAGCAGCCCCTAGTAATGTAAAAAGTACTGGCAGCTATGGTTTCCCATTGCAGAGTCCCTCATTAAAATCTGTGCTTGGCAGAGCAGCTGGTCCCAGATCACAGATTCCGACTCACAGTGGGGAGCTCTGAGTATGGAGACAATGAAAGCACACAGCTTGTTAATGACACCGTCAGAAGGTGGGGTTCCCTTCCAGCTATTTCGAGAGAAATTTGGGCCATTTATCACAGACACAGACATTTATTCACTCATACCTAAGCTCTTCTATTTCTTCTCTAAAGGAATGTTATTAATAAGCAAAACTTTGTTCAAAGTTTTTTTAGTTAGTTGCCATGAAAGAAGTGCTAGGATCTGAGCTGTCTTTGGAAGGCAGTTATGCTTGCCACTATACCACCAACACTGAACTGTCTTTGAATAAACCCAGTTTAGATGATGTCTTAGTTTATTTTATGTTGCTATGACAGAATATCACAAATTGGGTAATGAAATAAATTTATTTCTTACTGTTCTGGAGGCTAAGAAGTCTAAGGTCAAGGGCCCCACATTTGGCCAGGGCCTTTTTGCTACATCTTCTTATTGCAGAAGGCTGAAGGAAAAGAGACCAAGAGACAGCCAAATTTGCTTTGATAACAACCCACTCTCACCATAACAACATTAATCCACTCAGGAAAGTAGAGCCTTAATGGCCTAATCCCTCTCCATGGTCCCATCTCTTAATATTGTCACAATGACAATCATGTTCCAACATGAGTTTTGGAGGGGACATTCAAACCATAGAATGTGGTAGGGGATATTCCAAGAAGCATAAGACCATCCACTGCCCTTAAGAGATTCCTTGTAATCTAATTATTATCGGGGGTGATAGCAATGGTGATGACCATTGTAATACTCATCCATGAGCTGCTATTTGACAGTTGACAAAGTCTTTTCAACTTTATTAACTAATACTTCCTGTAGTTCTTTCTCTGGGGTGGAAACTCAACGGATTTATTCCATGCTGATTTGTGATCAATAAACAGAGAAGCTGGCTCGGCTACTACTGATCCAATCAAAGGTTCTAAGGCTGTCATCTATAAATGACCCTAAATTACATTAAAAAATAAAAAAGCAATCTATCTATCTTCAGGTATGTGAAGTTGGAATCAGTAAAGGCCAAAACAGCTTCTATGGCCACATATTCTCTCAAGCTCTACTTTAATTAATCATATTTCTAGCTACAGAAATGTCCACCTATACCTGGAACCTCAAAAATCAGGGTTAGAAGGTTTTTGCTTGACGGACACTTATTGGTGTAAGATAATTTTTAAAAAAATTGTTGAGGCCTAACTAAATTATAACAATAGCAATAATGGTTTAGAATTCATTGCGTTTATATGTGCTGGGAACTTTGGTAAGGACTAGGGAATCAAAGGGGTATAGGAAGCCAGGTGGGGTGGTTCATGCCTGTAATCCCAGTACTTTGGGTAGCTGAGGCAGAGGATCTCTTGAGCCTAGGAGTTTGAGACCAACCTGGGCAATTTAGCAAGACTCCACCTCTACAAAAACAAAAAAAATTGTTGAGTGTGGTGGTCCATGACTGTAGTCCTAGCTGCTCAGGAGGCTGAGGTGGAAGGATTGCTTGTACCAGGAGTTCGAGGCTGCATTAAGCCATGATTGTGCCACAGCACTCAAGCCAAGGTGAAAACAAAAAGGCAGGGTATAGGGTGAGGTCCACACCCTCAAGCAGTTTTACTCAAGCTGGGAAGATCCACCTAGGCTAATTGGTAGATGCTTGGTATAGAGAAAAAGATTAATGGACAGAGATAGTGCTGTGGTCTGGCATAGTCAGAGATTATTTAGAGAGAAGACAGAGTAATTTAAAGCCCTTAAATAAGGGATCATATTTAGATAAGTGAAAGGGCATGGGAAGAATGTACCAGGCAGAGGTAGCAAAAAGAACTGGTGTTTAGAGCTGAGAAATAGACGAGTCATATTTAGAAGACGACAAAGAGAAGAGTATGATTGAAGTGTTGATGTAAGAGAGGATGGAAACATAAGCCCAGAAATCCAGTAAAAGCTTGAATGCCAAACTAGGAGGTTAGATCTCTGGTGACAGCTACCATATATTGGATAGTAATTAAATATGAAGAACACAACAGTAATAATGACTGGTGCCATTGGTAAAGGTCTAATATTTACCTGGTCCTACAGTAGGTATTTAATGTGCTTTCTCATTGAATCACTCTTTAAGTCAGCACATATTCATTGCCCACTATAATCCTGTAACAATCCAATAGGGTACTTGTTGATACTTCCTTTTAAAGATGAGAAAACTGACACTCAAGAGGACTAAGTAATTTGTGCAAAATCACACAGCTAATCAATAGCAGAGCCATGATTTGGCTTCATGCCTGTCCAACAAAGCCTGCCTTTTTTCCACAATGCTACACTGCAGGCTTCTGAGTCTCTATAGAGGTAGGCATAATGAAAGTTGTTTGGCAAGGGTGAGGACATCATAGCAGAGAGAGTCTGGAGGGCAAACAGTTTGCAATAGGGCAAACAGTGCAGTAGTAACTGTGGTGTGAGGAGAAAAATGAGAAAAGAGTTTGTAGTGAAAGTCAAGATGAATGGAAAGGAAAAGGTGAACTCTGAAGACATAATGAGGGAATAAGAATGTTCAGGACTTTGTGTTTGAGTATAGCTAGAGAGAAAGAGAGGAGCAAGAGATGTTTCCAGAGATCCACGCCTGGGACTTGAATGTGTGTGAGATGTGACTGTGATAATCAAGACTTTGTGTTTTCTTAAACATACTAGAATATGTGCATCTAAAGAACAGGGTCCTTCAAAGCTGTTACCTTGGGAGACTTTGGCCTTGTTCTGACAATGTTGCCACTACTAAAATTTATAATTATGAGGACTCTTCCTTCAGGACTGCCTTCATCCATATGGGAAGAGGTCTCCTGACTGTAGCCAAACATGCCATTTCTCAGCCTAACCACTCATCTGATATTCCAAACTTGGCTCCAAGTCACTTACTTGTTAAAAACAAAAACAAAAAAAAAAGTAATTGTTAAAGGACAAAGCTTTGCCACTTTCGAGGGTTTGCTCAGGCTCACTTGCTCCCAGGGGGACAGTGTGGACAACACAGACCCCAGGCAGTCCTGGGTTTGAACTCTGACACAGCCAGTTCCTTGGCCAAGTTATTTAACCCCACTGTGCTGCAGATCTTTCAGCTACAAAATGGTTATTACAATTCCTTCCCCAGAGTGTTGTAGGGTTAATTAGGATGCTTTCAGTAGCAAATAACAGAAAAGTCAACTCAAATAGACTTAAACAATGTAGGAATTTATTTGCTCACATAGGGGGAAGTCCAGAGGTAAAGTGAACTCCAGGCAGAATATAACTGGGGCTCAAGCTTTAGTTCTCTGCAGTTCTCTTGGCTGTGTCCTCTTCTGATTTCCAGCGTTTTTGTCAGGCTGGTTCCCTTTGTATTTACAAGAAAGTCATTAACAGCAGCTAGGGCAACATGCTTTCTTCCTCATGTCTAGCGCAGGAGAGAGAAAAACCTCTTCCCCAGCAGTTGAATATAGACACTTCCCTCCCATACATTTGGATCATCTTAAGACACGTGCCCATCTATGGGTCAATAGCCAGCATCACACTGCCATGCATAGATCAGCTTAACCTGGGGTAGACTGGGTGTCAGGAAGAATTAAATAGTATAACTCATGGACATTAACTGGCCTATAACTAGCACTCAGTACAAGTTTATTATTTTTTTCTAATAATGAAAGGAGAATTAATTAGGTCAATTACACATACACTTCTTATTAAATATGGAATGTCTTTTTTCTTTAATGTTTACCTTCACTCTCTCTTTTGGTCTAGGGCCACAGTCTCACTTCCCATCAAAATGGATTATAGGGCAGTGCACAAGCTGGGACAATAGCCCTGACCTTACTTGTTTAGTGCATGAAAAACAGCTCCAGTTTTGAATTCAGAGGCAGAAGTCAGGACACATAAACAGGAAGGGAATGCTGAGTAGGGGCTGGGAAATGGGATGATTGGGAATTGGGAGGAAACTCCAAAATATTATTGATTTTACTTTTGCTCTGCTCCTCTCAGCTCTGTTCCTAGTGCTGTCTCTGCCTTCGCAGGACTCACTGGGGCAGGGGGTGGGCCTTGCCAGCAATTAGAGGGAAGTTTTAAACACCTCATCCATCCAAGCATACTTAGGACCCCATTTCGTCGTTATGTATTTGGCAACTAGCTGGGAAAGACCAGAACTGAGGCTTTCACACCTATTTAGCACCTGGTTAAGCGTCACTTGGCATCTGCCAAATGGGTCTCTACCATTTAGGGAGAATTTGCACTGATTACCACACTAATTAAGCAGAAGTCATTGCTACTCACAATCATTAGACTAAATCGGTTTCTGGGGAAAAGTCTTGATAAGCAGCTGCCCAAATGAAATGGATTTGAAGGCATCCCATGCACACAGGCTCACGCACCAGAAATTGCTCTCGTGCTGTCAGCCATCACTACCTGATTATTCCAATGAACAGATTCTTGATGTGACTAAACCCAGAGATAGCTGACAGTCTCAAAGCCAGGTGACATGGGCTGGGGAATCTTACAAGGTGAGCTGCTCACACTTAATTGAGGTAAATTATACTAAGTACCAAGCTTGAGGAGCATGCCTTGCAGTGAGTAGATATTTTGCACATCCTTTGGCTTTATTCCCTTCCCTTTTATTTCTGTTCCAGGGATGCTCTTGGAGTAAGCAATTCTCTGCCCCAATGACTTTTTATAATTGCCCTTTAGATTCCTTAGAGCATTTTATAGACTCAGTTGTGGGTGGAAAGAAGCAGACTCTCAAAACTTTGATTCTTAGAATTGCTGTGAACTTGGCATTTGCTCAACAATTTTGGGGAGTGTGTGTGTGTGTCTTGTATACATGTATGTGTGATGGGGAGGATATATAGCTTTGATATCCAAGACATTAGGGATGCCTGTAGCCATCTGAGGACTTCTGTAGGCAACAGATTCTCAGAAGAGAACAAAAACTCAAATAACAACATCAGATACAGTAGTCCCCCTTTTCTGAGGTTTTGCTTTCCATAGTTCCAGTTACCCATGGTACAGTAAATAAGATGTTTTGAGAAAGAGAGACCACATTCACATAACTTTTACTACAATATATTGTTAGAATTGTTCTATTTTATTATTGTTGTTGTTCATTCTTTACTGTGCCTAATTTGCAAATTAAACTTCATCATAGGTATGTAGGTGTAGGAAAAAGTTAGTATATATGGGGTTTGGTGCTATTTGCGGTTTCAGGAATCCACTGGGGGCCTTGGAAGATATCCTTTGGATACGGGGAGAGACTACTGTACTATTCCTGGAAGACAGTTCTTTTAGATCAAGGCATAAACTGCATCTGGAGACTTATTCTATCTCTTTTTATAACATGGCTATGGATTTTAATAAAATGTGTTGGAAATTGGAGAAATGCTGAACTGGGTGGGTATTACAAAAATATAGAGAAGAACTTGGCATATATATATTTGGGGTACATAATGTACTACTTTGAGGTAAGCTTGAGACATTTTATTGGCTACTTCTGGAGATCCTATTGTGCATCATGAAGTCAGTAAATTTTCCCAATATTGTGCATGTCAGGGACATTTATGTATTTACTAGATTTTCCTGGAACCCTAAGGGAAGTAATTTATTTTAGGGGAGGAAGTGAATGACTCCATATTATTAAAAATTGTGATGATGTTTTGGGGCAATTGCATCTCACTTTCTAGAAGGTCGGAGAAAGAAATTCAATTTGAAGCCAATGGAAATTTTCAAACATGTGTGCAATCCCATATAGCAAATGCCATGGAAATCTCCACATTTCAGTGATTCTCAATGGCCTGTTTGTATCAGGCAGTATTCAATGAGGTGAAACTTTGTCCTAAATAAAAATGTGGACAATTACTTGGAGTTTATTCTAATGGGAAACTGTTGCCCAACATCTTGGGGGAGGTGGGGTAGGAGTAATGAAGGAACACTGACTTGGAGAGTAGCTTCTGCAGGAAACTCTCAGAGGGGATTATTTGAGAGTTTAGTTGGGAGGGAAAACCAGATAGAGGGATGACCATGAGAACAAAAGCCTTTCAGAAATACATAGAAGCCTTTGCATTTAATGGAATGAGGGAGAGATGCTCAATTCATCTTATTTTTCAAATTGAAGGGAAGGGTAATCTGGCAAAGCTAGAGAATTTGGGACATACAGATAGCAGGAATCTGAGTGACACATACATATTATTAAGCTAGGGGCTCCCAACCACTTAGAGCAGTGTTTGGTACCTGCTAGGTGTGCGTTAAATAACCATTGTGCATATAAAATTAGAACAGGACACAAAGGTATCCTATGAGTAGTAAAGTGCTACACAGGCGTGGTGGCTTGTGCTTGTAATCCCAGCACTTCAGGAGACCAAGGTGGGAGGATAGCTTGGGGTCAGGGGTTTGAGACCAGCCTGGGCAACATAGCTAGATCCCATCTCTACAAAAATCTAAAAAGGTTAGATATCATAGCTAATTAATAGATATTAATGATTTATCAGTTTCATTTCCAGGAGGGAGGTGGGATGGGATTGGGGATGAGCAAGGCTGCTGAAAGCAGGGAAAGAGAATAGAGATGGGGAGCGAGGGAAGCTGCAGGTTTCTCCCTTAGTACAGCTGAGAGGGACTCTCTTGTCTCTTGATTTTGAAAAAGAAGAGCATTTTAATCTTTTGGTTAATGCTTTGTTTGGAGCCTGTGCACATCCCTACAGTCTTGATGATCTCAGAGCTCATTCTGTCTGGCTTCTGGCAACTTTGCAGAGCACTGGCTCATCATTCTGAGTCAGTTTAACAGGTGAATAGGCCACTGGGATTTGAAGGCCCCATCCCCAGCAAGGCTACCTGAGCCACAAGGAAGCTCCTACTGTTCTATAGTGACAACGCTGTTGCCTGCCTCTGTAAACACGTGGAGAGTTCCAAGGGTGAGCCTTCTTCGACGGGAACCTTGCTGTGGAGCACAGGGTATATCTGTGTGTGGCCTGAGCTCTGGGATGATGAGAGGTCCAGAGCTTACATGTGCTCAACTGCCTCTCTGCTTGTAAGTTTCCCTCCATAAATCCTATTTTATCTCTATACTGCATGATCCATTTGATCCTTGAGATTGGGGTCTTTTTTGATATGAGATTCAGGTTTTTCAGACACCTGGAATGGCAGACGGATAATCCCCCACCATGAAGGATTAACAATAAATATATATTTTTTTCCCCTTGAGCAGACAGGCATGGCCTGTGAGCAGGAGAAAGAGTGTAAAAGGAGAAAGGCAAGATAGGTCAACTAATCTTTCTTTATGCTGAAGAGAAGCCCATTTCCAGCCTGTCCTTTGACAGGGATGCTGTTGTTTTTATCTGATACTTTTCTTTCCACATCCAAAAGCTTCCTAGAGCTGCTGGGTTGCTTTGGACTGGCTGGTTTTCTGCTTAATACCAGAAAAAAAACAAAGATGGAGTTATCTCTGATAGATTATCTCTGGCCCCTAAATGAGGATACAATGAGAGCTGTCCCTGCAGGGGAAAGGCAGGCCAGTAGAATGGTTTGTTGATCAGCATGAGCTGTGGGCACAGAGGTTGGAGCACCTATAGTGTTTGTCCACCCTTCAGGGGCCTGCAGTTTAAGTGTCTATTCCTACCAGAAAGTGTCCCAGAGAGCCCTCCTGAGACTTGCTGGCAGATGCCCTCCCTGTCTCCTGTTGGGTGAAGCTCCTTAATCTGGGCAGGTGATGCTGCCTTCTTGTCCCAGGAGGGCTGTCTAAAGTAACTACAGAAGGGATTGGTTTATTTCACTGCTGAAATGCAGCCTTCCCCTAAATGGAAGGTGGCAGCTCTTGATCCAATAGTATCGATTTGCTACAGCTGGTCTGCTCAGTCTGTAGAAAAACTCCACACAATTGGCTACCTAAGGAAGCAGAGAGGTGGCTCAGCTGAGCAGATTCAAGCTGGGATGGGGTCAGGTGTGAGTCAAGGCTGCAGGTCTTCAGTAGCTCAAGTAGGGGGATCGTTCTCCCTGGGCCTGGCCCCTGTCTACACAGCACTGTGGTTCAGATTTCAACTTGGGAATCAAACAACCCTGGCTTCAAATTCCCCTTCCTCATTTACTAGCTATATGGACTTGATCAGGTACGTAACCTCCTCTCATTCATTTTTGTATTAAAACATTTTTTTCTGAGCACCTGGGAAATCTCTGTATCTTTCTACACCTGTGAGGCATGTCTGGCTCCATTTATGTTCTGGATATGTGAAAAGAGCCAAAAGTACAGATGGGAGGGAGGCTGCCTGGCTTTCCTTTCTAGTCATTTAATTGGGGAAAAAACTTGGACCCAACGTGGCCCCTAGTGTTCTGTGAAAAACGCCATTTTGTCTTTCTTCAAACGGAGTCTGAAAGCAGCCAGATGCCTCTAGGAGGACAGTGAGGCAGCTGTCACCTGGGAGAGGCCACAGCATAAATCACAGAGAGCCAGGTAGGCAGGGCAGGTTCAACTAGCACAGGAAAACACCCTCGGTGTTTATGAATCGATGACCTGCCAGGGAACTGGTTGTGTTTCCATTTCCTTTTCCTCCAGATCAGACTCTTGAGAGCTGAAAACGCTGGCCCTCGCTTACCCTTTTCAAATAAAAATAAAGGATAGCTCTGGACAACCGAAGGTGACTCTGTAAATCTCTCTTGGTTCATGACTGTCTTTCCAGGGCAGTCATTTGCTGAGCTTGACAGCGCCAGTCTCTTCCTAGGTACCTGATGTTCTCTCTTGGGCAGCCTGATGCCATAGTTGTACTGTGCCAAGAGGCCAGGCACTTTCCAAAATCATAGTTACTTCCAGTTAAATACAGCAGTTAAATCTCTACAGTCCACTCTTCTTACCTCACTAAAATGATGGCCAAGGAATAAAATGTTAATGTGGGAAACTATGAAAGAGGTCGACGCATTGTTGAAGGATGGAAAGTAGATGAAGGAGCCACCACTCACCAGGGAGGGGAAAGCGATGACTTCAGTGCCCAGGAAGAAGAGTGCGGATGAGAAGCAAGCCAATGGCCCCTGCGGTGTAGCAGGCAGGCCTGCCGCATAGGCTGAAGCCAGGGGGTTGGTTGGAAATCCGTCTAGGTTCAATTAGAACCCCAGATTCACTCCACCCCTGCGGAGGTGATAACTAGGCCCCTCATTCTCAACTTCTCTATTTAGAATTGAACTTGAAGATAAGTAGACCCCCTCCCCTCTGACACTCTCAACTTCTCTGTTTAGAATTGAACCTGAAGAGGCTAGGCTCAGGACAAAAGGACATCCTATACAGAGACAGTGCAGCTATCACATAGGTTGAGTGTAGGGATTCTGAATGTGGGGGCCTCCACCTACTCTGCTCTGCCCTCCAAATGCTGACAGCCTTTGGTCAGTCTTTACTAATTTCAGAAAGTTTTGTGGGGTTTTTATTGTTTGTTTGTTGTTCTTATTTATTTATTTATTTATTTATTTTTGAGACGGAGTCTCGCTCTGTCGCCCAGGCTGGAGTGCAGTGGCCTGCTCTTGGCTCACTGCAAGCTCCACCTCCCGGGTTCACACCATTCTCCTGCCTCAGCCTCCTGAGTAGCTGGGACTACAGGCTCCTGCCACCACGCCTGGCTAATTTTTGTATTTTTAGTAGAGTCGGGGTTTCACCATGTTAGCCAGGATGGTCTCAATCTCCTGACCTTGTGATCCACCCGCCTCAGCTTCCCAAAGTGCTGGGATTATAGGCGTGAGCCACTGCACCCGGCTGTTTTTTTTTTTTTAATTAAGTTCAGGGTTATAGTTGTCTTTTGGGGGTGGACTGGTCTGATAGAAGCTGATCAGAGCTAATTTTTGGTAACATTATGTTTTGATAACTTTTATTCTCCAGTCGCTTTTTCCCACGTTATTTTTAAATATGAATGAACAACCGAGGGTCAGCACTAACTTGAAGTAAGCATTCAACATAAAAGTCGGAGAAGCAAAACAAACAAAAACAATGGGGGAAGTTTGGGGAAAGGTATTCACAGAGGAAACATACTGCCGAGTGCAGAGGTGGCCTATTCTTTAGGGACACTTAATAGGAAACACAGACCACAGACCCTGGTGTTTCAGGACCCTTTTTTTTTTTTTTTTTTTTTTTTTTTTTTTGAGATGGAGTCTCGCTTGTTCACCAGGCTGGAGTACAGTGGCACAATCTCGGCTCACTGCAGACTCCGCCTCCTGGGTTCAAGTGATTCTCCTGCCTCAGCCTACCACAGGACCCTCTTAAACCTCAGAAGTTGGTAAGTCAGCCCCGGGCATTCAGAGCTTCCCATCGCTTCTTCTTTTTTTTTTTTTAATTTGTTTGTTTATTTTAAAATTATCAGGAAGTGTTAACTTGTCTGAACTCAAACTGTGAACTCCATCTCCCCTGTGGTGGGCAGGGGCTGCAATCTCAGTTCCATTTTTTAGCCTTAGCTGAGCAGCTTAGCATCTGCCCCACATATGCGTGGCTCAGGGGCAACCAGAGATCAGGTGGGAGTTTATGCACAGAATATGGGGCTTCCCTCTGGCTCTCTCCTTTCCTCTCTTTTTGCTGTTGTGAAATAGTTGATAGTCTGATTCTTAAAGCCAGCAAGCCTGCAGATTTCTATTAGAATTTTTACCCTCTGGTGCAGAATGGGACTTGTTCTCAGGATAGAAGCTGTGAAAGAAGGAGAAATGACCTAATGCTTCCAAATGTCAACTCTTCTTCAGTATTCGTCTACCTTTGGTCATGCTTCACCAATTTCAGAGAGTTTCCTGGGGTTTTTATTTTTTATTTTTAAGTTCAGGGTTATAGTCGTCTTTTGGGGGAGGGCTGCTCTGGTAGAAGCTGATCAGAGCTAATTTTTGGTAGCCGTTATTTTTTGGTAACTTTTATTCTCCAGTCACTTTTTCTACCCTACTTTTAAATATGAATGAACATCCAAGGATCAGCAGAAGTTCGAGGTAAGCATCCAACATAAAAGATGGACAAACAAAACAAAACAAAAACCGTGGGGAAAGTTTGGGGAGAGGTGTTCTCAGAGGAAACAGAGATACTGCCAAGAGCAGAACAAAATGCAAAAATAAACCCTCCACAATAATATTCTCAGACATACAAAAACATTTCACCTGCAAAACAAAAGCGGCCTACCATTTTCAAAAAAACAATGAGAGAAAAACAAAATTCTAGAAATTTAAAAAATAGGATTACAGAAATATTTAATAGTGAAAGAAATCTCCTATGAAGCAAAACAGACAAAAAACAACCCAGATGTGGACAAAAAAGAAATAACAGATTTAAAAAATTAGAGAAACAATCTCAGGGTCAACAGAAAAGAAGAATAGAGAAAATGGAAGGGAGAGTATTTTCAAAGAAATAACACAAGAAAATGTCCCTGAACTGAGGGGCATGAATATCTAGAATCTAGATCAGGGGTTAACCAACCATGGTCCATGGGCCAAATTCAGCCAGCTGTCTGTTTTGTAAATACAGTTTTATTGGAACACAACCATGCTCATTTGTTTATATATGGTTCATGACCACTTTGCTACAACGGTAGAGTTGAGAAGTTAAGATGGGGCCATATGGTCCACAAAGCCGAAAATGTTTACTATCTTACCCTTTACAGGAAAAGTTGGCTAACTCTTGGTCTGAATTGAAATATTCCTCCATCGACCAATATCATGAATAAAAAAAGAACCAGACCGAGGACATTACTGTGAGTTTTCAGAACATCAGAGATAAAAAGAAAATCCTGAGATTCCACAGAGAAACAAAGGTCATTTTACAAAGGATCTGAAATGAGAATGGGATTGAACTTCTCAAAAGCAGCAGTGGAGAGTACAAGAAAGTAGAGTGTTGCCCTCAATATACTGCAGGGAAAACAACTTTCAACCTGGAATTTGATCCAGTGTAAGGATAGAATAGAGTGTTTTTAGACAGCCATGTGTGAAAAATTGTACTTCTTGTCTTCTGCAGAGGAGATGATTCAATGTAATAAGGAAATAAACCAAGATATGAGAGATATGGAGGACTGTGGGCAGGACAGTGACAGGAGATCCTAAAAAGACAGCTGGGCTCCAGGCCCACAGAGCAACTGGTCCAGGCTGGAGCAGAGCTGAGGGGGCCAAGGCTGGGTTCTCCAGGAAAAAAAAAAAAAAGAACCAATGATTCTATGTGCTGGACCCAGTGGAGCAGAGCACTGACCACTGAGTGTTTAGGAACACTTGGTGCTGGTTATTCAGTAAACTAAGAAAGTCACCAAAAAATGCAGTTATTTCAGGAAAAACAAAAAAGTTGTATGAGAAAGAAAATGTAATTACAGCACTGACTCAAGAGTGGGTGATATTTACATAATCGCCAGGTGGCTGCAGGGTCCCCCTCTTGCTGGGTAGCCCTGGAACACCTCCTTTTCCTTTGTTCCTCCAGCCCTGGGGGAGGCAGGAGCTGAACCTACTGATTTCTGTTTGCTTTTTCAGCAATTCTAACACTTTCTGACTAATACCCTGTATTAAATCTCCCTCTATTGAGTTATGTGGCATCAGTATATATATGGAGTCTGACTGGTCAGTCAATTAATAATTCTAAAATCAATAGATCAAGAAATAGCAGTGTAAGCATCATGTTAGAAATATGGGAGTAAATACCAGGGGAAAAAAGGAAGGAAGGAGTTGCAGTTATTTGCCTCTGAGGGGAAGAACTTGGGGATACGGATGGGGGGAGAGATATATATTAGGGCAATGTTATTTTTGTTATAAATCTTTTATAATATTATTTGGCTTTAAACTAGGTGCATATATTGCTTTGAAAAAAATAAATACAAGAAAATTCACTGACATATCTGTCAATCTCAGAATGAGCCTGGTCACTGGGTCGCACATTACCACAGATCGGGAATACCAGCAAGTTAAAAATTCCAGTGAGGCTGGGCGCAGTGGCTCACACCTGTAATCCCAGCACTTTGGGAGGCAGAGGCGGGCAGATCACGAGGTCAAGACCATTCTGGCCAACATGGTGAAACCCTGTCTACTAAAAATACAAAATTAGCTGGCCGTGGTGGCACGTGCCTGTAATCCCAGCTACTTGGGAGGCTGAGGCAGGAGAATCACTTGAACCAGGGAGTCAGAGAGGTGTAGTGAGCCAAGACTGAGCCACTGCACTCCAACCTGGTGACAGAGAGAGACTCTGTCTCAAAGAAAAGAAAAAAAATTCCAGTGAGCATCGGGACCTCCTCTAGGCTGATAATAGGTTACAGAGGAGGAGACCTAGATTGCTCATCTGATATAGGTATTCACTTGGAAATATTGCTTTCATGGAGTGTTTTGCTTGGATCTCACACACACACAAATACCGTTATTTCATTTTCCTAGCACATAGCAAAGAGCATAGTGCACAGAAGTTTCTTAGTTCTGATAGGTGGACAAGATAGGCGGGGGAGGGAGTACTCCACTTTCTTCTACCTTAAGCTTGAAAGGCAAGAATTCTGTGGTGGTTCCTGGCTGAGCCCTCCGACCATTAGTACAGGCAAACACCACCACAAGCAAGCCTCAGCCCAGGAGCAGGATTGTCATGCTTGACTCTTTCCTGCAGAAACCACCTTTGCAAAAATTATAGCACTGAGAAAATTATGACAGTGAAAGAGACCTGACCTAACTAACTCCATCTTGCCTTTAACCTCCAAACCGCCCTTGTTCATTCCTGGTAACCACAAGAAGAATTTCATTTATAGTTTAACTTAGAAACAGAGATGATAACAGCCCTTTCCCAAAACAAACCCCTTCATTGCCCAGGGACCATATCACCTTATAAAACTAACAAAGTAGGTAAAAGAATAGAAACTGTGGTTTAGGAGTCATACAACTGGAGGGCACAACATTTCTACCTCCCCAGTTGCTCCTATGGATAATATCACTATTATAAAACCTAAGATTGGTGTTCAAGATATTTTTCAGACTCTGCATTCTGATGAATCAGCTGGCATCACCTAGACCAGTAAACTGGCTCGTCTGATCTTGGGGCTCCCACCCAACAACTGACTCAGAGCAAGAGGACAGCTCTGACTCCCTATGACTTCATCCCCGACCCAGCCAATCAGCATTTCCCATTCCCTAGCCCCCTGCATGCCATGCCATCTTTAAAGAACCCTAGCCTCCAAATTTTCAGGAAGGCTGATTTGAGTAATCATAAAACTGCAGCTTCCATTTAGCCAGCTGTATGTGTATTAAACTCTTTCTCTATGCAATTATCTTGTTTTTGATACGTTGGCACTATCTGGGCAGTGGGGAAGATGAATCTGTCGGGTGTACACTATGCCCCATTGCAGAATGGGCCATGATAACATTGAAGCATATGGACCCTCCTAGTCACACTTACAGACAAAGATAAATGGGTAAAATTAAAACAACACCACTTCAAAGTTGAGATACTTCCATTAGAGGTATTTCCCTCTCAGCTTCCTTCATGCAGCCTGAATCTTGTACCATCTCTCGAAGTCCTGCTTTTACCACCACAGGACTGGCATAATCTTCTACAATTGTAATCTTCCCAAACAAATACTCCTTTAAACTTCTCTTTTCTTCCCCTCCCTTCTTTTTCTTATTCCTGTAGCTCCAGACCCTTGGTTCTCTCCTATCTCCTAATTTTGAAACAGGTTCCAGGGACTTTCCCAAATAGAGACCACCCTAATAGTTCTGATCTAGCCAAACTTTAGTAAAACTCCAAGTGAAGACACCATTAGAGTTAACCCCATGCCTTTGTTTCTCATATAGGGGATGCAGTGAAAAGGTCAGGGCTTCAGAGCTAAACATACATAACAGGTGCACCATTAATAATTCCCAGTAGTATCTCTTCCCCACAGCAGTGCCTCTAAGCCCTGCACAAGTCTTGGAGTTTGCTCTGGAAAGGGAAGGAAACTATTGATTCTATGAAATTTTAAGTATTATACTTACAGAGATACTTGAAGGGGAGTAAAGCAAAGGTTCTTAGATTTTGAGTTTTGCTTGAGAGCTGGCAAGGGCTCCTATGAAGCTCTTAAAGAAAACCTACACCTCCACAGCTTCTGCTGGTTCTTGGTATAACTAAGAGGTCAGAGGAGATAAAGAAGAAGGGCATGGTAATTTTGTTTAAGCAACAGGTTAATGGCTTTTGGTTCTGAAAGACAAGGATTTGATATTGTTTGAAAGAGAGAGAGCAATTATAACAAAGGGGCCTACTGCTCTGCTTGAACAGAATTGAATTCCCTGTTCTTATGACTCTCAGTCCCACACCAATCAGTCAGTGTGAGAGCCGAGGCTAGGAGAGTGCAGATCTCTAGGGAGTGAGATGTGAGGACCAGCCCCAAGCACCTGATGGGATATCAGAACTCAGGAGAGAACTGATCCAAAAAGGAATTTTCTGTGGCAGAAATGGTCTAGAGGCTCAATTTACAAGGGGAATGTTGTCCTGAACAGTGCTAGAATTCTCTTCTGCTTCACACATGATATAGTTTGGATTTCTGTCCCTGCCCAAATCTCATGATGAATTATAATCCCCAGTGTTGGAGGAGGGGCTTGGTGGGAGGTAATTGGATCATGGGGATGGATTTTTCCCTCGCTGTTCTTGTGATAGTGAGTTCTCACAAGATCTGGTTGTTTAAAAGTGTGTAGCACCCCCACCCCACCTGCTCTCTCTTCCTCCTTTTCCAGCCATGTAAGGATGTGCCAGCTTCCCCTTCCCCTTCCACCATAATCGTAAGTTTCCTGAGGCCTCCTCAGCCATGCTTCTTGTACAGCCTGTGGAACTGTGAGTCAATTGAACCTCTTTTCTTTTAATAAACTACCCAGTCACAGGTAGTTCTTTATAACACAGCTAATATAACACAGAAGACAAAATGTCAGTTTCACACACTAGCCATGTGTTAGAGATGTTAGAGGAACTAGAAGAGAAAGAGGTCAGTGTCCCTGCTTGGTGAACAAGACTCATGAGAGGAAAAGTGGCTGGGGTGGTGACCACTTGCTGGAGCTCAGAGTGAGTAAGTGACAACCACCCTGAAAATGGAAGCATCCTTCTTCCCCAAAGTGCTTATAAATATTGGGGAGGGAGCTGAATATCCCGCTATTTGTTCTCTCATTGATTCAACAAGTATTTAATGTCCAGCCTTCTATATGCTGGACGTTGTCTAGGCCCTGGAGACACAAGAGTAAATAAGACAAAGTCTTTGCCTTTATTTTGTTTCTGTCAAATGACTACAGCTTATTACTAGCCAGAACCTCTTTAAAAGGTTTTCTTTCATCTAATTAATCCCATGAGTTAAGTTCATGACACCAGCCCTCAAGGGTGAGGTCATAGAAGCCAGATACACTTCTGTTGACTTCATCAATAAAATCAATTTATTGGGTCCTACATGCCAGGCATCCTGTCAAGCTCCTTGTGTATCTAATTTATTGTGACAATGTAGGGGAAGAAAAATATTTTTTCTTCACCCCTTATAAGTTCTTAGTTGGAACAAATCCTTATAACAAAAGACAGATTAACAAGAGAAAAAAGAAGTTTATTAACTTGTATTTTTCATGCTGTTGGGTCAGAAAATGATACCCCAAAGTATGCTATTTTGACACATTTTTTTTAAATAGGAGAAAAGGCATACAAAATATTGTTATAACATGGGTAATATTGGGGGATCACAAGAGGATAATTATTCAATAATCCAGTGCAGTATAGAAGCTTATATACCCATTTTCATATGGGGGGAAGAGATAGGGAATGTAGACAATTCTTTTGAGTGGCAGTAAATCATTAGGGAGAATGAATGGACCAAGTGAAATGAGTAGAGTTCCCTTATCCCCCTTGCAGGGTGCCTGACGGGAGTGGCTCAAACCCATAGAGGGAGCATGCAGATGGGCAGGTCAGGGGAAGCATTTTTGGGCTCCAACCCCATGGCAGCCTCTAGGATTGAGTGTTTACAGCTCCTGAAGCGCCAGTGGGTAGGTGTTAGAGTGCACTCGTTTAGTTTTGCCAACTGTAGGTGGCTTGTATATTAATCAGCTCAATTAGACCCTCTGCCTTGTCACAAGGACAGAGGGCTTTCTATATCTCAAGTTCTTGCCCTAGTGTACCAGAAAAATCAGATCACATGTGGGCTTAGAGAATGAGTGCAAGGTTTTATTGAGTTGGAGAAGTAGCTCTGGATAACCAGAAGAGGGGTGGAGTGGGAAGGTGGTCTTCCCCTGGAGTCAGGCCACTCAGCAGCTGGGCTCTCCTCCTACTGTCCCTGACAGAATGAATTCCATGTCATCCCACCTCGATGGCCTGCTGGCACCTGCTGGTGTCTGTCAGTGGGCTCTTCTGCTCCTCTGCTCCTCTCAATGTCCATACACTTGTGTGTGTGCCTGCTAGGGTCTTGGGGGTTTTATGGGCACAGGATGGGGCAGGGACATGGTGGGGCACAGTGGTCTTGGAAAATGCAACATTTGGGCATGAAAACAAGACTGCTTGTCCTCACTTAGGTCCGTGGGCACAGGCCCAAGGGTGGAGCCCTAGTCAGGAACCCTGGCTTTCTCTACCCAGCACTTCCCTGCTCCTCTCCCATATCACAAGGCACTAGAAGGCAAATACTACAGGAAGGTGAGAGGAGGGAAGGTGAGAGGCAGGGTTGTGCAGGAACAAAGGTTGTCTTACTACGAACATGCTGAGCACTTAGAACTAAGGAGGCAGCCACGGAGCCAAGGTTCTCTAACCTTCTCCAGTGCCCTTGTCTCTTGCCCCTCTGCCCCTTCAAAGACAGAGGAAGGGGCTTTCCCTGAAGCTCCCTTACTTGATTAAGAGGAGTTCTTCCAGAAAGAATGCAATTGTCTTTAGATTGCCCAGGGAGGTTTAAAAAAGAAAAAAGAAAACAAAATGCAATTGTCTTGGGTCCCTCCCTATAATCTTATAAAATAGAAGAGTAATTCCTAGGAAGAAAAACCAGAGTTGACCCCACACTCAGAGCCCAGATAAACTTTGTCCCAGGGAACCCCTCTGGCTTTGCTGAGTTTTTTCCTTTTTGCCCAATAAATTCTGTTCCCCTCACCCTTCAGAGTGTCTGTGAGCCTCATCTTTCCTGGTCATGTGACAAGAACCCAGTTTTTTCTACAACATCAAGATACCTCTTGTCTTTATAAATCTATGTTCTGCTTTTACGCAAATAGAGGATGGGCAAAGAGCTTTCCTGCATCTGCTTCCTAAGTGCCTTCAGCTCAATTATCCTGCATATTTTGGGGTGTCATCTTCTGATATCCCACAATAACATCATGGTTTATCTGACTCCAAAGCCCTGGCCTGGACAATTTTAAAATCACTCAAATACGAGCATCTTAAAAGTCTAATTTACTTTCCAGTTAAAGTATTTCTGGCCAGTAAAGAGTTACTTTAGAATATACATGTACACATCTTTGGAAAAAAGACAGTTTTTAAGCATTCTTTCTCCCTGGGGAGTTTTTTTGTTTTTGTTTTTGTTTTTTTATCATGGCTCAAATATCGTGTTAAAATATTATCTTTCAAATATTAAGATATATTCATTCAAACTCTGATTTCTTGCGTATCCAAGTCTCTAGAAAGTGCTTTCTGAACTGGCATCAATCTTTAACGTGTTAATATACAAGAAAGTACATCTTTAAATACAGACAATTGAATTCAGTTCCCCCCAGAGCCTCCTGAACGTCAGGTGGGGTTGGGGGTGAGCTGGAATATGACATAATCTAAGTCTCATGCAAAATATGCCTGTGCTTACTAGGATATAATTTAGGTTATCTCCTGGGATTGTTTCAGAGAAATCCCTGCGAGAAAGAAAAATGCTAATTCTTATCCCAATTACCAGTGTGCTCTTTAATTTAAATAGAATGCCCTCAGTGTGTTGGATGCTTTATGAGATCCATCACAAAGACATGCTCCAGCCCTCAAGGAACTTCCATCAAGAAAAGATATGACAAATTCTGGGGTTATCTAGGGCCAGACAAATAATACAAGGCAGAAGAGGAAGGGCACTTGAACCATTTTTCCTATGGCAGAGACCAAAGAGACTGGACCCTGATTAACCTTTCTTCCCTTTTATGGTATCTCTTGCTGTGGTTAGAGAAATAGAATGTTTGGAACAGGAGTTAATACTTCCTTTATTTTAGTGTGCACAAGCTCACCCCAAAAATCAAACCTTCAGTGCCTACAAGATAAAGTAAAGGCCACACAGGCTCAAGATTTTATTATGGCCAGTTTTCTCTGCTACCAAATATCCCAGAAATTTGTAAGGAAAGTTAATTCCTTTTAAGTCACTGTCCCTGCTCATTCTCTGCTATGGGGAATAATGAATAGGGGGATAGTGAAACTGAGGCCTAACCTGATTAAGCCTGCCACATTTAATATACTTTGCTTGCTTTTAATCACGTACTTCTAAAAGTGATCTCCTCACTGCTGAGCAAGGAGATGGAATAAAATCTTTCCTCTTTTGTAAAACCTGTTGTCACAGTGATTGGCTTGCTGCATGTAGGCAGAACAAATTAATATTGGTTTGATATCAATAGTAATGTGTGGGAAGTATGGACGATACTGGTTTGTTTACAGTTGGGTAGAATGAGTTATTTCTCCTGCTGTGTTTTTCAGCAGTGGTGGTGGTAATGGTCACACCAGCTCTTGCCTAGATTCTAGTGACAGAGTTCAGGACATACTCCCACAAAATATGGCACTTTGCAATATTGAGTATTTTAAGCTGAAGGAATTTGAGAAAAGGTAGATGAGGGAGGACCCTCCAGCTTTCCCCTGAAAAAGGTTGTGAGAGTTGCTAGAGGAATTGGCAAAGATGGAGAGATGCTAAGAAGAATCTGAACAGAAAGGACTTAAGTTTTCTCCCAGTTTATTATCCTTGGCTCATAGCCCTTTGTCCTATCACATTTTCCTATAACTTTCCACTCTTCATTGAACATACTATAAAAACACTCAGGTTTAACCATTTCTTCTGGTCCTCACTTCCTTATGAAGTCTTCTTGTCACATAAAACTTATATTAAATAAACTTGTATGCTTTTCTCTGTTAATCTGTCTTTGTTTAGAGGGGCCCCAGCGAAGAACCTAGAAAAGAAAAAATATTTTCCTTTCCTACAGTTTCTGGTAATGATGAAGGGAAAATAAGAGACTAGGACATCCATTCACCTTAGAAATTGCAGTTCAGATCGGGGATAACTGACAAAACTGTGGCAAAAGGTAAGAATTCTTACCACATCAGCTTCACTTCCCAGATCTATGAGGAAGGTAAAGAGAAGAAAATAAAAATTTCTCCTTGTCTTTGGCCAAGCGTGGTGGCTCATGCCTGTAATCCCAGCACTCTGGGAGGCCAAAGTGAGAGGATCCCTTGAGCTCAGGTGTTCAAAATCAACCTGGGTAATATAGTGAGATGCCATCTCTACAAAAAAAAAAAAAAAAAAAAAAGCCAAGTATGGTGCCACACCTGTAGTCCCAGTGTCCCAGCTACTCAGGCAGCTAAGTGCCACTGTGGGCAACAGAGCAAGACCATCTCAAAAAACAAAGGAACAAAAAAATTTATCCAGGTCCATTTCTTTTCAAATTCAGATTAGCAGGACAAAACCATTTGTAAAAATTAGTTCCTTGGATTGGTTAGTGAAGGAAGTATTTATTTTTCACCTTTATGTCAGTTTGCTTGGATATAGTCATGCTAGGTATAGGCAGCAATTAAGGTGATCTTATTAAGCCTGCAAATAACAGAAAACCCTTGCCAAAGGATATGCCTTCTTAAAAGGGGTAAAATTTTGATTTTCATACAAACAGAATGAGCACATGCCAAATATTTTATTAAGCTCATTAATTCAAGAGGGAACTAGTAAGATATTATAATCAATTTAAAGGAACACCCAAAGAATAGAGGCATATGTAAGCAATTAGAAATACAAAAATGAGGCTGGTCACAGTGGCACATTCCTGTAATCCCAGCACTTTGGGAGGCCAAGATGGGCAGATTGCTTGAGGCCAGGAGTTCGAGACCAGCCTGGCCAACAAGGCAAAACCTGGTCTCTACCAAAAATAAAAAAATTAGCTGGGCACGGTGGTGCATGCCTGTAGTCTCATCTACTCAGGAGGCTGAGGCACAAGAATCGCTTGGACCCAGGAGGTAGAAGCTGCAGTGAGCCGAGATCCTGCTACTGCCCTCTAGCCTGGGTGACAGAGCTAGACTCTGTCTCAGAATAATAAATAAATAAATAAATAAATAAATAAATAAATAAACAAACTAAAATGCATTTACTTAGTAGAACAAAACTATGGGAGATTAGTCACTTTTGCCAGACAAAATTCATTTGCACATTTATGGACAGGAGTTATTTGCATTCCTGGCAGCTACATATAATATACAGAGTTGTAAAATAGTTCAACAACACAGAAAGGTGCAGAGACCCCATAGAATCAGATAATCTGGAAGAGTGCACTAAACAGTGCCTAATTTTCCTTTGAAGGTCATTTGTCTATTTTAAAGTCTTTTAGAATTTTTCGCTTTGTCCTTCAGTGGCTTAAACCAGTAAGTTTATTTATCTCATGTACCAAATAGTCTGGAGATAAGCAATATGACATTGTGATTTGTATTAAGATATGCATGTTTGATCTTCCTCATTTCCTGGCACATAGCTCCTAGAACCCTTGGAATCTCCAAAATGACGTGTCTTTTTGTATGCTAATGAGTTGACTGATGACTAGAGGACTCTTGGATGGTGGCTGGTTGCCAGGGGAACCCAATGTGTGATTGGAGGGTTGAGACTTACAGCCCTTCCCAACCTCCAGGGAGGGGAGAGGGGCTAAAGGTTGAGTTATCAACAAATGATCAATGATTTAATAAATCATGCCTACATACTGAAGCCTCCATTAAAAACAAAAGGGATAGGTAGGGAGAGCTTTTGGCTGAACACATGGAGATGCCTGGAGCGTGATGTGCATGGGAGCGCATGGAGGCTCAGCCCTACTTCCCATCTGCCTTGCCCTGTGCATCTCTTCCATCTGGCTGTTTATCTGTATCCTTTATAACATCCTTTATAATAAATGGGTAAATGTAAGTAAAGTACTTCCCCAAGTTCTGCAAGCTGTTCTAGCAAATTAAGTGAACTTGACAAGAGAGTTGCGGGAACCCTGATTTACAACCAATTGGTGAGAATCACAGATCACAACTGGGACTTACGGTTGGCATCTAAAGTGGGGGGCAGTCTTGTGGGAGTGAGCTCTTAACATGTGAGACCTGACACTATCTCCAGAAGACAGTGTCAAAAGTGAATTGAACTAGAGGATGCCCGGCTGGTGTCTGCTGGAGAATCTGGTGTCAAAAGTGTTGTGCTGAGTGACTGTAAGGGGAATAGAGTAGGAAGAGCAGTTTGGTTTTCCTATATCTCAACACCAGTCCAAAGCTGGTACAGTGGCCTAGGTGCGTTAGATCTTGTCTCCTTCTATCTCGTGCTTTTCATCTGTTAGGACTCAGAACATGATATCCCAAAATATGGTGCTTTGGTACATGCCGAGTGCTTTGAACAAAGGAGATGGAAAGGCCTCAGAAATAAGCCTTGGTACCAAGGTTTCTCTCTGACCTTTTCCTGCGCCCTCCTTTTCTTTCCATGAGGGGCTGTCTCTGAAGTTCTTTTCTCTGATTGAGAGAAATTCTTCCAAAAGGAATGCAATTATCTTGAACCCCCTCCCTAGAAATCTCATCAAACAACCAAGGAAGATTAATCACCAGAGAAGAGATTAAAAGTTATCAGCATGCCTAGACAGGCTATTGTCTATTCTTCTGGAGGCTGCTCCACAACAACTTTTATTACTGGAGACACTTTCATCTGCCTTATAAGACAACCTTTGTTCACCATGCAGTTCCTCCCCTTTCCCTCCCCTAATTTGTCACCACCTCCCGTGAAAGCCTCAAGCCTTTATTCCTTTATGCTATTTAAGCTTAAGCCATCTGGCCCTTCTTTGAATATTATATTTTGTGTGGCTCCTGTGCACAGGTGCACATTAATAAATATGTATGCCTTTTCTCCTGTTTATTGTCAGTTTATTTCAGCAAACTCAATTAATTGAACCTTCAGAGGGAAAATTTAAACTTCCCTACACATCCTTAGTGTCATGGGCACAACTGCTGGGGCCAGTGTCACAGGCAGTAAAGGAATTTACCAAGACAGTTGTGGGGAAAGAAAGGAAGATTTATTAGAGGGAGAGTTTGTTGCAAGGAGGTAACAGGCAGCATGGTAGAGAAGGGGCTGTCTGCAGAGAGGCAGGGGCTGGAGGGAAGTTTTATGTAAGGTTGTACTGGAGATGTCACATGTGGAATGAGGTATTTGGGAACCGGATGTTGTGCCAGCAGGCTGTCTGTGATAAGCAGTCTCTCAGAACAATTGTTCTCCCCAACCTGGGACCCCTTCCTTCTTGATGCTTGCTTATATTTTCAGGACTCCACATTCTCCCGTGACAGAACAACAATGACAGATCTTTGGCACTGGGGTGAAGGTCTTATCTTCCAACTATTTCCTGCTGGTCTGGGGTGTAGAGTTGCCCCTACCTGTGATTGTTGTTCTGTCAGGATACCCTGTGAGCTCTTGTCCCAGATTGTGGGACTTAGGATATTGAATTTTGCTGGAGGAGGTAACTCATTAGAGAGGGGGAGCATGTCAAGGCAAAACTGGTGTCCAGCCGAATCCAGTGGAGAGTTGTAAAGGTAGCAAGCATCATTAGGGAGAGACTGATATCCTGTTCACAGCATTAACTGATATCCTGTTGTAGCAAGCATCATTAGGGAGACACTGATATCCTGTTCACAGCATTATTTGAAGGTGAAACTGCTGAATTCTGGAAGATAAAATTTTGTTTTGTTTTTTAAGCCAGTTATTGAAAAGGCAAAAAACAAAACAAAAGAAAACTTTTTGCAGTATGACTGTTTTTCCTTATTGGAAGCCCATTTAGATAACCTGGAAGTTAAACTTGAAAAAATGTGCTTGAATTTAATCTGACACAGCAACAGTGTGTTTAAGGTTGTGAGTATAACAGGGGAATATATGACTGTTAGAAACAGCATGAGAAGTTTCTGGATTACACTGAAAATTTAGACATAGTAAGGAAAGTTAAGAGCACAGAATTAAGTTTTACTGGAGAAAATCTTTACTTCTTTAGACATTCAAGATAAAACATTTTAGCAGTAAGTCATAACAACAGTTAGAACTGGAGGAAAAAACTTACAGGAGCTGACAAAAATGCTGAAAGAGAGAATTATTATTTTAGGCCTTTTCAAGGGGAGAAAAAAGCTGAAAGCAATGAGAGACACAGCAAAAGGTGAATTTTGAGATATGATTCTGAGAAATTTTTAAGATGTTATAAAATAAAAAGTAATTTTTTTTTTAGTTTCGTTAAGACCAAATCAATACTTAAGAAAACCTTGTTTTAACATAGGGGACCAATCTTTAAAGACCATTATAAATAATTTCCTTTTAATTATAACCAGTTTAATCACATACAAAATTCCTTTCATAAATTCCCCTTCATGAACTTTTCATGACTTACACAGACCGTCTATGACATGTCTGGACTTTCTGACTTGTCCTAAACATCTCTGTTTTTAAACAACCAGTCATTTTACTTTAGGACAAGATTTACCATACAAGATTCTTTCTCATATAAAATCTTTCTTCTTTATAACTTTCCTTACCAAAAATACCTCTTTAGACAAAAGTCATTTTTCTTAGGAAGTTATGGTTTGTATTATATGTTGTTGTGCAACTCCTGTGAAGGAGGAGCAGATAAGAAAGTTGTCTACATACTTCAGAAGTTATCCCCCCTCAAGAGATTGTTCAGTTAGACTTCTTGCTAGGGCTTGTCTGAATAAGTGTGGGCTCTTTTTTAAACCCCTGCTGTAGGACTATCTAGGTTGAAGATGATGCAGGATTTTTCTTGGCCCCTTCGCGAAACTCCCGGGAGGGGCTCCTTGTCTACTTAGCTCACCACGCTTAACCCCTTGTGAGAGGGAACACGTGAGCAAGTGAGTGCAGGATCCATCTCGTCACTCCACCAAAACAGGGGCAAGCTCTGTGCAGGGCCCACAACCAGGGCCCGTAGCCCTGGCAAGGGTGCCCATGACCCCAAAACCCCAGAGGGGGTGTTAGTGTGCTAATTAGCTCTTTTAGTTCTGCTATCCACAGCCTGATGGACGGCAGTGAGTTAGCAGCTCAGTCATTCCCTGGCCCCATTGCACAGGGCAGCTGTCTTCTGCTGGTGAAGGCAAAGGGCCAATGTGACAGCCTTTCTGTGTACCTGTACTCAGTGGTCCTGAGCTCTTGTCCAGCATCCAAGAAGAATGAAGTCATGCTTGACGATTGAAGGATGGTGAGGGCAGAGAATTTTACTGAGCAATGAAAACAGTTCTCAGCAGAGGGGAGCTGGAAGGGCAAGTCATCTTTCCTCAAAGTCAGAAGATCTCTTCCCCAAAGTTGGAGAATTTTACTGAGCAATGAAAACAGTTCTCAGCAGAGAGGGGAGCTGGAAGGGCAAGTCATCTTTCCTCAAAGTCAGAAGATCTCTTCCCCAAAGTCAGGCTGTTTCCCCACCAAAATCAGGCCATCTCCTCCCCAAAGTTAGGCCATCTCTTCCCCAAAGTCAGGCCATTTCCCTCCACAAACTGAGTCTGGGGTGGGGGCAGGGAAGGCTATAGGTAGCATTGGAAAAGACAACATTTGGCTACTTTGCCTGGAAGGGAGGGAGGTTCTCTCCTATCCTTTCTGGTCAAAAGTTCCCAATACCTATGTGTAGCACAACTGGAACATATGTTTTGAGACTGTGAGTGCACAGAAGTCAAGAATTGAGGTTTGGGAACCTCTGCTTAGGTTTCAAAGGATTTATGGAAATGCCTAGATGTCCAGGAGGAAGTTTGTTGCAGGGGTGGGGCCCTCATGGAGAACCTCTGCTAGGGCAGTGTGGAAGGGAAATATGGGATCAGAACCTCCACACAGAGTTCCCATTGGGGTGCTGCCTAGTTGAGCTATGAAAAGAGGGCCATCAGCCTCCAAACCCCAGAATGGTAAATCCACCAACAGCTTACACCATGTGCTTGGAAAAGCTGCAGATGCTCAACACCAGCCTGTGAAAGCAGCCAGGAGGAAGGCTGTGTATCCTGCAAAGCCACAGAGGCAGAGTTGCCCAAGACCATGGGAACCCACCTCTTGCATCAGCGTAACCTGGATGTAAGACATGGAGTCAAAGGAGATCATTTTGGAGCTTTAAAATTTAACTGCCCTGCTGGATTTCAGACTCACATGGGCCCTGTAACCCCTTCATTTTGGCCAGTTTCTACCATCTTAAACAGCTATATTTATATAATGCCTATACATCCATTGTATCTAGGAAGTAACAATTTGCATTAATTTTACAGGCTCATAGGTGGAAGGGACTTGCCTTGTCTCAAATAAAATATTGAACTGTAAACTTTTAAGTTAATGCTAAAATAGGTTAAGACTTTGGGGGACTGTTGGGAAGGCATAATTGGTTTTAAAATGTGAGGACATAAAATTTAGGAGGGGCCAGAGGTGGAATGATATGGTTTGGTTGTGTTCCCACCCAAATCTCATCTTAAATTCCCATGTGTTGTGGGAAGGACCCCGTGGGAGGTAATTAAATCATGGAGGCAAGTCTTTCCCATGCTGTTCTTGTGATAGTAAATAAGTCTCACAAAATCTAATGGTTTTAAAAAGAGGCGTTCCCCTGCACAAGCTCTCTCTTTACCTGCTGCCATCCATGTAAAATATAACTTGCTCCTCCTTGCTTTCCACCATAATTGTAAGGTTTCCCTAGCTACATGAAATTGTAAGTTCATTAAACCTCCTTTTTTTTTGTAAATTACCCAGTCTCCAGTATACCTTTATCAGCAGCAGAAAAACAAACTAGTACAGAACCTAGTAGGGCAGCAGTGGTTAGATGTTTTTCTACTGGGACCTTCTGGTCCACTGGGGAGTGGCCCCAGCTGGGGACCTTCAGTTGTCTCTGGGGTTGGATGCTGTCTACTGAGAGGTTGGGTTGTAGGAGAGGAAAGGGAGAGAGTAGGGGAGCAGTACCCAGGCAGTTCCCATGCATTCCCCAAGCAGTGGCTGAGCACTCCCCCTGTGGGCCACCAAAATGTCACAGGTGCAACTGTTGGGGCTGGTGTCATGGGCAGTAAAGTAATTTACCAAGACAATTGTGGGAAAAGAAAGGCAGATTTATTAGAGAGAAAGTATGTAGCAAGGAAGAAATGGGCAACACAGCAGAGAAGGGGCTGTCTGCAAAGAGGCAGAGGCTGGAGGGAAGTTTTCTAAGGTTATGCTGGGGAGGCTGCATGCAGGATGAGGTATTTGGGAACAGGATTTTGTGCCAGGGAGTTGTTTGTGATTGGTCTCTCAGAACAATTTTTCTCTCCCACCTGGAACCCCTTCCTCATTGTTGCTTAATTGTCAGGACTCCACACTTAGTTTTATCCTCATGGTTGCAAGATAGCAGCTTTGCCTCCAGGAAGCTCTTTCTGAATTCTAGGCAGGAAGAAGATTTTCTTCTCCTGCTCTTCTCCTTCTGAGATTTTCTCTTTATATTTGGAAAGGGAAAAACTCCACAGGATCATATGGCTACCCACAGCTGCAAGGGAGACAGGGAAGGTGAGTGTTCTGGCTGTTTGCCCTCTATAGCAGAGGAGAACAAGGGAAAATGGGGGCACTGAGTGGTTTTCAGACAGCTGGCCTTTATCTACCATAGTATACTTAATCCCTTATTAATATTTTAGATGCGATCCTAAAAAGAATTTCTCCACTTATGACTATAGATAAACTTTTATTTAAGATTTTAAAGACACGTATATTGGGTATATATGTAGGTAATTATATAGTGTAATGGTCAGACTACAAAATGGTGAGCTTAAATATAAAAACCCAAACTGCTACTGGGAAGGTTATGAACTAAAATTCCAAATTTAGAAAAGTCTTAGGCATGCAGAGCTATTTGGAAAGAAAGGTCCAAGAAGTTGAGTTGATGTGTGGAAGGAATTGTTTTTCTTTTTTTATTATTTTTATTTTTTATTTTTTAGGAGTGAAAATTGAATCTAAAAATCTAACAGCTAGAGGCTTTTGTGAATGTAGGTGGAATTTGTAGGAATGAAATATTTGAAGTGTTGTGTTTGATCCAGGAGGGTTATTCTTTTGTGCTTTTTCTCTTGGATTTTCTATTCTTTTTGATAGGAAAATAGGCCCAGATGTGTGAGCCACATGTTCCTAGGTAGTGCTCAGGAAGGCTTACCTGCCATCTGGAGTAGTTTACCTTCCACTTTGGGAACAGAAGGACTCAATCCCATTTACATGTGTCACTGCAGCATTCTACATCTAAATTTCTATTCTGTAGTCTCTGTCTCTGCTTTCTATGAGTAAGAGGTACAGATAGTTAGCTTCTCCTTGAGAACTGGTTTCAGTAAAGGTTAGCCTGCTGTCCCAAGAAAATGTCTCAAATGACATTTGATATTATAGCTATGACTTACTTCATGTTATTATTTTAGGTGTCTACAACCAGTTCCACATGTCTTATACCAATCCATCCCTCCTTACTCAGATGAGTAGTAAGAGTTTTCTAGCCATGGAAAGCTCAGTGTGTGACTCCTTTCTGTCTGAAGGCTAGACCATCTTCCCTGGCTGGTGTTAACCATGATGTTACTGATGGTCTTGTGAAGGCCAAGGCCCTTGGCCTGCTGAAGGTTCACTGAAAAATTACTGACATGAGGCAAATTGATTAATAGGAGAAAAGCCATATAAATGTATTTAACATGTAGGCATGGGAGCCCTCACAATGAAGACCCAACCCCCGCAACATGGTTCAGAAACTTATATGCTATTCTGGCAAAACAGGTTGTGGGAGAGGGGAGAAGAGGAATTCTATTGAGGGGATTACTGCAGAGAATGAATGGACTGAGAACAGAGATTAATTTCTAAATAGTGAAACTGTCTTTGCAAAAATTATTATTATTTTAACCTAAATAGACAGTGAGAGATAAAAAATTATATCAGTGAGAAAATTATAACAGTGAAAGAGATCTGAGCGAACCCATCCCCCGATCTTGCCTTTCCCCTAAGTATTACTGGATTTTTAGGCAGAGCTAACTTTGGAAGACATATGGATTATAATTTAAATAACAGGCCTCACCCTAAACTCAACTGCTTTTGTAAAGTTAATGGGAGGCCCTGAGGTTGTGGGGAGGAGGGGAGCCTGAGTCCTGCTAAGGCTCAGACATAAACAATTGTCAGTCCTTATCCTGGAGGTTATAAGATATGCAACTTTCTCAATTACCCCTGCACATAACATCACTATTGTAGCACCTAAGATTGGCCTGTTGAGATATCTTTTCAGGGTTTTTGCATGTCTGACACCCATGGCTCTGCCTGGATTCATCTGGATCCACCAGCCCCACTCCTGTGGCCCCATCCAGAAGTGATTCAGCTTGCAGGAGGACAGCTTCAACTTCCGGTGATTTTGTCTCTGCCCCAACCAATTAATAGCAAGCATAGCCACCCCCACCCCTTTCCCAAACTGCCTTTGAGAAACCCATAACCTATGAACTTCAGACAAGAATGATTTGAGTACTAACTCCATCTCCCACGTGGCATGGCTAGATTTCTGTCTATTAAACTCTTTCTCTACTATAATGCTGTGGTCTATACTTGTGCAGCAGGCAGGAAAAACCTCTCCAGTGGTTACAATAGTTCTGTTGACAGTGAAAGTTTCTGTTCAGTTGTGGTTACATGCCTGGTCTTACAGGAAGAGGAAGAAAAAATCAATTGTTCTTGGTGGGCCTGGATCTTAGGCAGATAGAGGATCTTCAACTATTTTGGGTAAGATAGTGGTGGAGTCAGTGGGGAGATCAGACAGAACTTGAGCTTTCTTAAGTTCACCATGTCAAAATGCCATATTTTGGGGTATGAGTTTCTGAGCCCCAAACAGTCTCTTCTGTGGAACAGCTTTCATCTTTCACAGCACCTTTGCCCTTGATGTTCTCCCTGCTATGTGAGCCTCACTGGCTCCCAGTTCTAGTTTTCAGCTCTCTTATTCTCCCTGTTTCTCTATGTCCATTTTCCTCCTCTCCTTTCTCTATAGGGAAGGGAAAAAATAATCCTTTGCTTCTGCCCTTCCAGATTCTTGGCTGGGTCTCTGTAATGAAAGATTAACAAGAGAAAAATGAACAGAAGTTTACAGTATATTTAACACATACATGGGAGAAACTCAGGATGAGTAATCCAAAGGGGTGGTCAAAACTTCAGTTTAAATTTCAACCAAAGAAAATGAGCTTTTGGGCTTCTGGCTCGGGGAGACAAGTTTTGGGAAAGTAACCAGGAAAAGTATGGTAAACAAGGGTAAGATTTGTAGTGCAGACTTAAGCAGAGTCCTTTAATAAGAGTATTCTGGTACAGAGAGGGAGATACCCTTACAGATGGAGATTTCCTTTATAGATGTAAATTTCACTTACAAAAGAGAAACTTATACTCTTGTCTTTGCTGTTTCTCAAAATATTCAGCTCAAAATAATCTTGATGTCAAAGAGGCATATTTTAGGGTGGCATATTCTGGTCTCCTACAATCCTGTGCCTTTTCTTGTCTTAGTATCAATATCTCAGTTTTGTTTGCTTTTTCTTTAAAGCCCCTCTTCTTGCTCTCACAGCGAGAGGGTTTCTATTTCCTCTCAGAATGCAATCAGAAGAATGACCTCCTCAGGAAACAGACTCTCCATTTCTGGGAATTCTTGCTTTTTAGAAGCAAAACCAGGTAGCTTTCTTTGCTTCAAAACATCTGTAGCCACCGCCGGTTGCAGAGGCCTGCAGGGATCCAAACCTCTGAAGTTCAAAGGCTGTCTGCTGATTAGCACCCTGAAGAGACCAGGAAAAATATGCCTTGGGGCTTTTAATCTTCCACATGGGAGCTACAATACAAATTGTCTATTTACATTCTGATGAATAATGAGGAGCTGGAGAATGACTGGCTGTCTAGGAAATGTCAGTACCAATGTAAAAAGGGTAAAGAGAAGGAGCTGGCTGGAGATGCCACTGGGTTCCCCAACAACCATAGCTAAGGTGAACGGTTATGGCCAAGGGGTTCCTCCAAGGCTTCCATGAGCAAACTGGGAGTAAATGAGTGTTCAGTGAGAATAGGAGATCCAGACCATTCTCTATCTTAATGTGGATTGTGGAAAGGGCCATGAACCCAAAATGAAGAGATTTAGTTCTAGTCTTGACTTTTCCTCTGATTACATGTACAGGTCTTACTTTCTATTACTTCTCTGGGCTTTACTTTTTAAAATTATTAAATCTACAGTCTCCAGCTAGAAACACGTGATTGTGATGCCCTAGAGGTTTCTATTCTCAGTGAACTATACTAGCAGAGCCCGCAGAAGAGCAAGGATGTTCTTTGAAGACTGGTTCCCATAAGGAATGTTTAATATGACAGGAATTGGCAATGCAGTGCCAACATTACATGAAGGAGTAGCAGTGCTTTGTAGTTGGTCTCAAAAAAGGTTTTTATTATTATGTCAGACTAGAATATCCCATACTGGTTCTCATGCATTCTTAGAGTGATGGATTCAAAGAAACTTAAACACCTTAAAAAAACAAACTTCAAAAGATATAAGATGGCATAGGGGCTTTATCTCCCATCTTTTATCCCTTGTTCCCCAAAAATTAAAAAGCAAGAGCTCGGCTCTCAGATAGCAGACACATGCTGAAACAAAGATCTTAGACCATCAAGAACAGAAACTGTAAGGGCAAAGGAAGCTTTGCTTCTACTCTCTGAAAGTTTGATAATTTGAGTCTCTGGAATAAACTGGACAGTAGACAGATTAACAGGAGAAAAGGCGCACAAATTTATTATGTACATTTGCACAGGAATCCCACAATATAGGAGACTCAAAGAAGGACCAGATAGTCAAAACTTAAATAGCATTTTGAGCTATGCAAATAAATAGGAGATTGGGGTATCTTTAAGGAAGGTAGCAATAGGTCTGGGATGTTAAGAGGAGGAAATGTGTGATGAACAAAGGCTGATGTTTTACGCAGATAAAGTCTCTCAGGTAGAAGTCCTCAGAAGAATAGGTAGTATCAACCTTTAGTCTATTTTCCTGTGAATTAGCCTTCTTTGTTTGATGAGAGTATAGGGAGGGTGCTGAGCACAATTGCATTCCTTCTGGAGGAACTTCCCCTAAACAGGTAAAGGAACTTGAGAGAAAGACCCTCCCTGCATTTGCTGCTCAGTTTGAAGTCCAAAGCTGCATATTTTTAGATATCATTTTCTGAGCCCCAACAATACTGCTACACTTCAGGCCTGTTGAGGAAAAGATCAGTGAACAAAAAGGCCAGTGAACCGAAAGAGAGAGAGAGACCCTGACATTACGATTGTGGGCTTATTGGAGCAGGGAAGGGATTAAAAATATGGCTTTAAACTGCAAGGTAAATAGAGTTATCCCTCTTTGACCCACGCAGTGTTTCAGTTCCTGATAACACTAACAATAATAATTAAAATTATTCACAAAGATTTATTGAATGCAGATGTCTAACCATAG
Organism: Macaca mulatta; assembly: GCF_049350105.2. Lineage (NCBI taxonomy): Eukaryota > Metazoa > Chordata > Mammalia > Primates > Cercopithecidae > Macaca > Macaca mulatta. The sequence continues at coordinate 139,304,167 of NC_133412.1, read as the reverse complement.
AGTTTAAGTGCTTTCTTCATTTGACCTTCACAACTGCCCTATCACATAGGTCGTATTATTATAAACAAAGAAACCGAGGCTCAGAGAAGTTATTTGCTCAAGTTCTCAAAGTGAATGAGTCAGGTTGTCAGGATTTGCATCCATATCTGTAGGTGGATGTGGAGGCTAAGGCAACTCTATCTTGGATGATAATCCACCATATTACCTTCTGATTAACCCCTGTTCCTGAGAGGCCTTTAAGATCTCCAGTTTATCTATTGTTCCCTGTGTAAAAGCAGGTACTTACTGTAAATCCTGCCCTTAAGTCAAACAGTCTTGATGCTGTTGTAGTTTAATTGTCCTAGATATCCCTCCTGAATCACCTCTCCCCTATGGTATATAAGCCTGGGTCTGGAGGGTAATAATGTGGGAATCCACCATCTTGTCTCACCACCTATCAAGACACAGACATGGATTCTCTTTGTAAGTCCCTATTAAATGTGGTGTGTGTGTGTGTGTGTGTGTGTGTGTGTGTGTGTGTGTGTGTGTGTTTAAACTGGCTATGTCAGTCTCTTTCTTTAAATGCTCAGCTTCCTTGGACTTTGGGATAGGTTTGCATAGACCTGCCCATTGCAGAACAGTGAGATTTGTAGCAATGGAGTAATTGAAGTGTTCTGTCAGATCCAAGGAGGTTATTCTTTTGTGCCTTATCTGACTCCAGAGGTTGTACTTTCAACTTCTTTCCTCTGGTGTCTCTACTTCTTATCAGGAGGCTATGGTCTCACTCTGCACAGCTGCTGCCATTACTATTATAGGAGACCAGAATATGCCACCCCAATATATGTCACTTTGGCATGAGAATTATTTTGAGCTGAAGGCAATTGAGCAGAAATAAATACAAGGAAAGCTCTCTGCCCTTCCCCATTGCTTCTGAGTAGGACATACATTTAGAATGGCAAAGGTGACCCCACTCCCTCTCTACCAGGGAAGACAAAAGTTGATCACTAAAGACAACTTTTGATCCTGATCAGCTTGGAGGCTGCACCAGATGAATCTAAACAACTTCCAATTGTCTGCCTTCCCTCAATTGGTTATCCATGGAGATTCAAAGTTATTTTTCCTTTGTCCTGTCACTTCTCTAAAAATTTACTTTTTTTGTTGTTGCTGTTGTTGAAAATGCTATATAATCTGGATTTCTAAGCCAATTCTTTGAGAAGTACTCATTCCCTGTAAATCTTCCATGTATACATGAGGTATACATGTTAATAAACTTATGGTTGTTTTTCTCTTGTTAATCTATCTTTTGTTACAGAAGTCCATCCCAGCTAAGAACTATGAAGGGAAGAGGGAAAATTATTTTTCCTTCCCTACGCTATTATAACATCTAATGCATCCCTTTTCAAAGGCTTCTGGAACCCTGGGGTTACATAGAAATGTACTAGGGTTCTGTGAGGGTCACTTTTCCAGTGGCCTCTAGGTGCCTTTGTGAATCACTGCCTATCCCCAAGCCTCATTTTGGCTTTGTGAATAATTTATTTTTTCCCGTTGAGTTCAAGTCATAATTTTCTTTCCTTCTTTAAATTACATCTCCATCTTTATTTCTAATGCAATTAGAGACTGCTCCAGAAAGTTAAATCTGCAAGTGTTTCTGGCTAAAGCCGAAAATTCATTATATTTGTCTAATTGTAACCCAAATAGGAAACAACATAAGGAAAAAAGTCCCATTCAACCTACATCTCTAATCCTATTGCCCTATTTTTCTCATGCAACACTGTGTGGTTATACAATGTTCCCTTAGGAGAGGCTGGAGAGGGCAGAAGGAAGGGTCTAGTATAACTGCTGGGATGGGATGTGGGCATTCTTAGATCCTTGGTTATGTCTCCATCAAAAGATTGTTTCAAATTCTTAGAAGTTGGGGGTTTCAAACAGTGTCCCTATGGTTTTCTCCATTTTGAATGAAAAATTTTTAGCAACAAAGGAAGAAGAAACATGCTCCTCTCACATTTATTCTCACTTATGTTTTGAATTTGAATGTGCAAATAGATGTAGCCAGACTCTCAAAGTCAAGAGTTTCAAACTCAAAGTCCATCATGAATAATCAGGTGACATAACCAAACTGAAGTGCCCTGCTCAGGGAGACAATGGAGATGGGTGATGTAGTAGTCTGTTCTCACACTGCTATAAAGATACTACCCAAGACTGGGTAATTTATAAAGGAAAGAGGCTTAATTGACTTACAGGTCCACATGGCTAGAGAGGCCTCAGAAAACTTACAATCATAGTGGAAAGGGAAGCAAACACATTTTTCCTCACAAGGCAGCAGGACAGACAAGTGTGAGGAGTGAAGGGGAAAGAGCTCCTTATAAAACCATCAGATCTTGTGAGAACTCACTCACTATCACAAGAACAGCATGGAGGAAACTGACTCCATGATCCAATTACCTCCCACCAGGTCTCTCCCTAGACATGTGGGGATTGTGGGGATTATAATTCAATATGAGATTTGGGTGGGGACATAGCCAAACCATATCATTTCACCCCGGCCCCTCCCAAATCCCATTTCCTCATGTTTCAAAACCAATCATGCCTTCCCAATAGTCCACTAAAGTCTTAATTCATTCCAGTATTAACTCAAAAATCCAAGTCCAAAGTCTCATCTGAGACAAGGCAAGTCTCATCCACCTAGGAGCCTGAAATCAAAAGCAAGTTAGTTAGTTACAAGATACAATGGGGGTACAGGCATTAGATAAATGCTCCCATTCCAAATGGGAGAAATTGGCCAAAACAAAGGGGCTACATGTGCCGCCCATACAAGTCCAAAATCCAACAGGGGAGTCATTAAATCTTAAAGCTCCCAAACTGTCTCCTTTGACTCCATATTTCACATTCAGGTCATGCTGATGCAAGAGGTGGGCTCCCACAGTGTTGGACAACTCTACCCCTGTGGCTTTGCAGGGTACAGTCCCCTGCCCTGGCTGCTTTCATAGGCTGGCATTCAGCAACTGCAGCTTCTCCAGACACACAGTGCAAGCATTTGGGGGATCTACCATTCTGAGGTCTGGAGGATGGTGGCCTCTTCTCACAGCTCCACTAGGCAGTGCCACAGCGGGGACTCTGTGGGGGCTCCAACCTCCAATTTCCCTTCCATACTGCCTTAGCAGAGGTTCTTCATGAGGGTTCTACCCCTGAAGCAAACTTCTGCCTGGACACCCAGGCATTTCCATACATCTTCTGAAACCTAAGTAGAGGTTCCCAAATCTCAATTCTTGACTTCTGTACACCCGCAGGCCCAAAACCACATGGAATCTGCCAAGGCTTAGGGCTTGCACCCTCTGAAGCAACAACCTGAGCTGTATGTTGGCCCCTTATGACCAAGGCTGGGACATAGGACGCCAAGTCCTGAGGCTGCACAGAGCAGCAGAAGGGCCCTGGACCTGGCCTGCAAAACCATTTTTTTTATTTTAGGCCTCTGGGCCTGTGATGGGGGAGGCTGCCATGAAGGTCTCTGACATGCCCTGGAGACATTTTCCCCATTGTCTTGGTGATTAACATTCAGCTCCTCATTACTTATGCAGTAATTCCTGTAGCTGGCTTGAATTTTTCCTGAGAAAATGGGTTTTTCTTTTCTATTGCATGGTCAGGCTGCAAATTTTCCAAACTTTTATGCTCTGTCACCTTTTGAATGCTTTGCTGCTTAGAAATTTCTTCTACCAGATACCCTAATTCATCTCTCTCAAGTTCAAAGTTCCACAGATGTCTAGAACAGGAGCAAAATGTTGCCAGTTTCTTTGCTAAAACATAGCAAGAGTGATCTTTACTCCAGTTCCCAACAAGTTTCTCATCTCCATCTAAGACCACCTTAGCCTAGACTTCATTGTTCACATCACTATCAGAATTTTGGTCAAAACCGTTCAACAAATCTCTAGGAAGTTACACACTTTCTTCACATCTTCCTGTTTTCTTCTGAGCCCTCCAAACTGTTTCAATGTCTTTCTGTTATCCAGTTCCAAAGTCACTTCCACATTTTCAAGTATCTTTCTAGCAGTACCCCACTCTCTGTGGTACCAATTTACTGTATTAGTCCGTTTTCATACTGCTATAAAGATACTACTTGAGACTGGGTAATTTATATAGGAAAGAGGTTTAATTGACTTAGTTCTGCATTGCTGCATTACAATCATGGCAGAAAGGGAAGCTAACACATCCTTCTTCACAAGGCAGCAGGAGAGAGAAGTGCTAGAAGGAAAGGGGAAAGAGCCCCTTATAAAACCATCAGATCTCATGAGAAGTCACTCACTATCACAAAAACAGCATGGGGAAAGTGACCCCATGACTCAATTGTCTCCCACCAGGCCTCTCCCTAGACATGTAGGGATTAGGGGGATTACAATTTGAAATGAGATTTGGGGGGAACACAGCTAAACCATATAAAGTGAGAACTGTGCAAGGCGCATGCCCCTCTTTAGGGACTGCCCCTATTTAGCCTCAGTTAGTTTTTGCCTCCTGGAATTGGAGATTCGACATAACTATATCTTTTAAGTTTTCAAGAGGATCCAGAAATCCAGAAATTTACATGAAAGCTCTGAATTTTTGAATGCTGGCAGCTAATTTTAAAAAGTGTAAAACACTCTGTAGAAAAAAAACCCACGTGTAGGATAAACAAAACACAGTCTTGGCACTGCAGGCTGCCATTTTACAACCTCTACTCTAGAACTTTATAGAGTGAAGGTAGAACCAGGATTTGCGTAAAGAGAAGAGGAAAGCATTAGACATTTTGAAATTTCAGAGGGTATTGGGTGGTACTCTGCCACACTCAGTGGCTTCCTCCACAACCAGCTGCATGAGGCCAAAACTGAATGCCTGAAGAGGATTTGAACAGAGGCTGAGAATGTGGACAGACCTCCTACTTAATACATGCTGACTTTGGCTTTCTTTTAGCTCCATAGGTCTATGATTTTATGCAACCAAGAAATAGGCTCTATAAGAGTTAAATGGACAAGTTACTTCCAGTTGTGTGTATCAATGTCATCATTGCTGGCACAATTACTCTTAAGATGTCTTTAAAAGGAAGGTGGGGATTGGATTGCTGGAGACTGGCCTGCTTGGTGCTTAGGTTTCTGTGAGGAAATTAACTGGAACAAGAGAAACAACCCAATCCATGTAATGATATGACATTAAAACTGGTACTTAAAGAATAGGAAGAATTTTGACACAAAAAAAGCTTGGATGGAAAAAACAGTACCCTCGGAGGAAGCAACAGTGTGAGTAAAGTCACAGAGATAGTATATATATTACATTCAGGCAGCCTCCAGTAGTTAGATTTCACCATTTCTTTTATTTTCTAACAAACACTGGTCTAGCTTCTAAGCACTTTACAAATATTAACTCATTTAATTCTCATAACATTACCATGAGGCAGTTATAATCAATAGCACTAATCATACTCATGTTATAGATGAGGAAACAGAGTGTTTTATTATTTAAACATTTGTTAGGTTTGGATGATAGGTGGGGCAGAACACAAGGACCCCGGACAGGCGAAAGGCAGACACTTTATTCCTTATAGCTCCCAATGAGAGAAGGCTGCTGCACAGAGTCACACAGGGTGTGCGACTCAGGGTGTGTGACTCCCAGGGAAAGGGTAACAGCAGCTGGAACTGTTAAAAGGGGACTTGTGTATGGTAAGTGGGTGGGGTTAGCCAGGTTTCTCAGGCTTCTTGTGGATTGGATATTTTTAGTGCTTCTGAAAGGGCAAGGAAGAAGGGGCCACATCCTAAGAGCTTTGGCATCAGGCAGCTGGATGTGTAAGCTGTAACCCACGTGAGTTAGAGCCCAATAAAGAAGGTTGGAATGTGGATTTAGGAAACTGCCTGCAAAGGAGAATTGACAGTTTTTTAGCCATAATCTCAAAACTGGGTCAAGACAGCACTTGTGAAATATTATATTACCCTGAGGCACAGAAAGACCCAGTTACCTGCCCAAGGTCTAAGTGGCAGAGGCTGGATTCAGCACCAGCATTCCAGTTCCAGAGTCCATGTGAGAGAAGTCTAGAAAAGTAAGTAGAGGATCAGATCAAGCAGGTACTTGAAGGCCAAACATAGGCACTTGGGTTTTCTTTGGTCAAATGGAACTGTGGTAGAGGGACACAGCTGGAGCATGAGAGCAATCTTGTAGAAGGATATATGTGACAGTGGGGCCTGGGCTGCAAACAAGCTGTCACCCTTGCCAAACTGTTATGTTTATCTCTATGCATATATTTTTAACTTTTCCCCATTTTTTGGTGGGCCCTTCTTCCACTGAAACATGTGTTGGTTTGTACTCGTCACTTGAGAAAAGGATATGGCAATGTGGATGTCATTTTTATAGACAAGGGGAAAAGGACCTTTATAAATATGTCAGTATGTGATACTTAAAATTCCTGTTTAGTACATCCTGCCTATATACCTCTGGGCAAAGTCTGCTTATTTGGAGGGTTGCACCTCTCCTACTCTTTGCCCTCTTGGTCCTTTTTTCTACTGTTTTGAACTTCAGTTGGGATTCATCAAACAGATGACTACAAATGCAATTGCCTCTTTGATTAATTCCTTCAATCTACACTAAACTCCTATATTCATATTGAACAAATACGGCATTGGATATTTAAAAAAATCATCTGTTAGTTTTGTCTTTGTCCTAAAAAAATTAGCCAAGAGTTGTGAGAGAGGGAGACTGTGAAACTGAGAGGAGAATTCCCAGCGCTGCTCTGCTTGGGGAAGCAGATTTTGTGCCTTATGTGTTCTCCTTACCCTGGCATGCTGTTAGGTATTTGGAAGCTGAGCCCTCTTTCAGACCGGAAGGGCAGATTGTTGGAGCAATTGCCCCTTAGCATGACTTTGAGAGGAAGGGGTGGGGTGAGTGGGGTGGATTGCTGGAGACTTACCTGCTTGGTACTCAGGTTTCTGAGAGCAAACGAAACAGCATGAAGGAAGCGCAACAATTGACGCAAAATCCCTAAGAGCACTGTGGGATTTGTTGTAATCACTCCCTAGGATATGTATTAAAAAGAAGCGTTTTTCTTCGTCCATGGTCAACCAGGAGGGTGGTAGCTTAGACAAGCATAAAGTTTGAGGCCTCTCGAAGACTTACCCTGGGGTCCTTGTTTTCTCTCCACCCATGGCTGAACAGGGCCAGCCCCAGCTGAATCCTGAATGAGGCAATAGACTTTCTGGCAGTTCACAAACACTTTCTCTCTACAATAGTATTAGCTCCCAAGCTTTGCCTAGGGCTTTCCAGTTCACCGAGGCTCTTACTTAGTTTAGGTCATTTAAACCTCAAACTTTCTAGGCTGACCTCTCCCCACATTGAGGCTGCTGCCCCCTACTTGCTACCTTCAGGCCTGCCTGTAGATGTTAGCTGGCCTATTCCTGCTTTCTGGTGCCCACACAATGCAATCTCAAGCATTGTATGGACTGTTGTGAATTGAAACCAGGCCCATAGGTCTCTCTCAGTTGTCTAATTAGTTTAACCCATTAGAGGTAAGGCAGCTGTGAGTGAAAATGGGCTTGATTTTGAAAATGAGCACGTGTGAGAGCTACTTGCCTTCTTGCATTTTGTTTTCAATAAAGATCTAAAATAACAGGTCTTTTATTTTTGAAAAAAATGTTTCTGTGATAGTGAAGTTTGAGGCTTTATGTCTAGTTGTTTGGGGGAGTTTTTTGTATGTATATGAGAGGAAAACAACCTTCCAGTTGTACCACTAAAGCCTATTATTCATATAATCATGGGAATTGTCCTTCTCTCCAGCAGACATTTGTTAAAGGCCTTCTACACCTCAATTATTGTGTTAAGCGTTCCTTTAAGATGAAGATGAGCATCCTTAGTGCTGAGCCTGAAGGGGCTTCTAAGGAAGAGGCCAAAGGAACCAGCCAATGGCAGGTGATAGCCCAGGAGTGGGTGAGGATGCTCCTGTTAGGTAAGCAGGCAGAGAAAGATAGGTAAGTAGGTCAATACATGCAAGTAATACAAATAAATATATGCAAATCAGACCCTTCCAAGCCCAGAGATGCATAACCATATGGTACAAGGGTTCAGTTAAAAAAAAAAATACAGCTATAACCAGCCCTATTGATAGTGAGAAGAGACAGCCAAATGCCTAGGCAGATAGGGGCAGGTCACTGGTGAAACTCTACCTTCAAGCCAAAAAACAGCCTGAAGGCTGAAAGACCAGATTGCTGGTCCCAGATTAAACCCATGACCCAGAGTGAGAACTTCTGTTCCTATTTGCCAGCGCTTTCCCAATTGATTCTTTTTGAATCATGCCTTTTAACCAATCAAATATTGCCTTTTCCAATACTATGTATGGCCTGCCCCTCCCCTATTCTGAGCCCATAAAAGCCCCAGACTCAGCCACACTGGGGGGACTTTCCCACCTTCAGGTAGGGGGACAACCCCCATGTTCCCTCTCCATGGAAAGCTGTGTCATCATTCAATGAAACTCCCCGTCTTGCTCACTCTTCAATTGTCAGTATATTTTCAACCCTCTTTTATGCTCAGGACCCAACAAGTACAGGTACCCAGAAAGACTGTCACACTGGCCTTTTCCCCTCACCAGCAGAGTGCAGCCACCCCACACGATGAGGCCAGGGGCCAACTGAGGTGCTAACAGCCCATCATCCTCCATTGGGCTGTGGACGGTGGAAATAGAAGAGCTACTTAGCACACTAACACCCACTCTGGAGCTTCAGGGTTGTGGGCACCCTTGCCTGGGTGCCACCTTATTCCCCTTGAGGTGACATGCCTTGTCTGGCCATGGGCCCTGCACAGAGCTTGCTCCTATGTGAGTGCTCAGAGTGACTGACCAGATCCTGCACTTGCTCACTTATGTTCTCCCTCCTACAAGGGGCTAAGTGCAGTGGGCCAAGTAGACGGGACACCTCTGCTGTGAGTCTGACAAAGGGACTGAGAGAAAATTCCAGCATCAATATGTCAATATGGAAAAACACAGAGAATGTTTTTGAATGCTTTCAAATATCCTGACAGTTGGTTATACTGATAATGCTTACCTAATATATTTTATGGGTACATGTACACACATACACACACATATCTACATATGTGCATGTGTATGTATATATGTATACACAGATAGATGTAAATTTAATTTTCTATCTTCCTTTAAAAATTAATTTCAGTGTTGTTTGATAAAATTTATTATTGACACAATTATAAAATGATTTCAAAGTTAGAAAAAGTATGATTAATTTTGATATGCAGTCAAAATTTTATGTCATCATATACATTTAAAGTGTAAAAAAAGGAAAAGCACACTGGCTTTGGAACCACTGTGTTGCTTTCTCTGTAGTGGGAGAGGAATTCCATAGTAAACCAAGCACTAAACCATGACTCTGCACAGTATGTGTGTAGGGGTCAATAAACTAAGGGGTCAATAAACCAGCAGTCAATAAACCAGGGGTCAATAAACTAAGGGGTCAATAAACGAGGGGTCAATAAACTAAGGCCTGTGGGCCAAGTCCAGACTGCAGTTTGCTTTTGTAAATAAAGAACTTAGCCACACCCTTTGCTTACTATTGTCTGTGGTTACTTTAGCAGTACCATGGCAGAGGTGAGTAGTTGTGAACATCACCTTATGGCCCACAAAATCTAACATAATTACCATCTGGCCCTTTAAGAAAAAGTTGTGGCAAGGGTCCCTGTATGGCATTTGGGAACAGAGGTCTGTGCTCTGTTCAGAGTTGGACAATAACAATATCAGAATGCGGGTACCAAGAGCTTAGCATATCTCTGTAAAAAACTCTGCTCCTGAATGTGTGGGCCCCTGTGGTTATTGCTTACTCAGGAGTCCTGCTGTGTGGAAACCATGTGCCTATTAACATACTAACTCTCTTTGAACCCTTGATCACTCCTACAAATTCTCTGAATTCCACCCCCGTCTCTGAATGGACAGCACATGCAGAAAGCTCTTCATTGTGGGGGATCAGGAAGGACAAGCGTAGTCATCCTATGTCTGAGTCCCATCATGTCCTCAGTGACCTGGACATTGTAGAGTAAGGAGCTCCAGTGCTTGCTGTTTCCTCTGCCCTTGTATACATTGAGGCCTGAAACTTACACTGCAAAACACAGAAGACAGGGGCTTAGTGTGATTCCTGCAACTTCAAAACTTTACCAGTTTGACTATGAAGATTTTCCAGAGCTGTAGAACCAGAAAGGGAAGGAGACAATGCTTCCCCCCATGATATAGACACAACATTTCATAAGGAATTAAGGTTTGGGGCTATCTATCTGGGTTGATATCTTCCTCATGCAATAGATGTTCCTTGGTTTCAAAACGTGTCAATGTAAATGTCTTAGGAAAGAACCATTCTGATTTCAGGATAATCTGCACCTGGTAGGAAGATACGCTGAGATAATAGCTAAGGTCAAATTAAAGTACCTTTGTCAGTTAATATTGTAAGAATTTGACTTTTATAATTAAAATATAGTTCAGTAATTTTCTAGAGGTGCATATGGGTAGTTTCTTGGTGTAATATTTTTGTCTTTTACTCACATTCTTTTTCTTAAAAACTAGTTTGTTTTCTTTCTTCATCTCTAAAATAAATATTTATTATTAAAAATTCAGAAAATACAGAAAAGTGGAAAGAAAAATCTCTCTATAATTCTCCTACCTATATACATTTCAGCGTATTTCCTTCTAATATTTCTGGGTCCTATGTTTCATTGTTACTGTGATCATATTCGAAATGGTGTATATAACATCTTTTGGAAAAAATGTCTGGTTTGAAGAGTATAAAAGTAAAACATAGTCTTTGTAGAAAATGTGAAAATACAAAAGAAGTATCAAAAGGTTCAGATTCTGGCAATATGGCAGCGTACACATTCAGAGAAATTCCTACTAGTGCAGCACAGTTTAAAAATGTTAGATAAAAAAAGAAAAACCCTAATCCTATTACTTTTAATGTATAGTTGATGTAGGGGACACTAAGGGAATATACCTGAGGCAAAATCACAGAAAAGCATGAAACTAAAGAGAAGCTTGCTCATGTGCTGGTGTTTGTGCTAAGAATATCTGCTGATCTCTGTGAGCCAAAGTCTGGGTTCGAAAGACCACTTTATACTGAGAACAAGAGATAAGATAGGGGTCTAAAACAGATGAAAGGTCAGAGAACATCCCCCTCAGTAAAGCTGAAACTCCCTGAAAGGCAACATACTTAGAGTGGAACAAAACTAGGAAAAAAATCTGCTCTGTTGGTGGACTAAGTTGGAGGGCAAAGAAATAACTCTCTCTTGAAAAGGTTCAGGACTAGAATTAATGCTATTATTTGACCTAAAAACACCTAAGTTGAAAATTTATTTTTTTTCTTTTTTAAATAAATTTTAAAATTTTTGTAGAGACAGGGTCTTACTATATTGCCCAGGCTAATCTTAAACTCCTAAAGTCCTGGGCCCAAGCAATCCTCCCCACCTCGGCCACCCAAAGTGCTAGGATTATAGGTTTGAGCCACCCCACCAGGCCTGAAAATTTAATATAAAATGGTCTGGATTGGTTGTGTCCTCTGGTATTTGGTAGGGATAAATGCAAATTATCTCTGGAGAGACTCACTTTAAACTCAAGCCTCAACAAATTCCACAGGTAAAGTTCCACAGAATCTTGGCTCGCAAGTATAAATCACTGAGCATATTAGGAAGGAAGAGAGCATCAGCAGCAACCAAACCATAGAATTAGACCAGCAAAGTCTGTATATGTTGAAGTTATCAGTGATTAAAATATAGAACAAGTATGTTCAATGTTTAAATAAATTAAATAGAGGTTACTGAAAGTACCTTAAGGGACAATATACAGTTTCAGATTTAAAAAACAACTAAATAGAATTTGTAGAAATGAAAAATATAACGATGAAAATTATGGATTGGTTAAGTAGCAGACTTGACACAATTGAGGAGAGATTTAGTGAGCTGGAAGATAGATGTAAGGAAATTTTCTAGACTTCATTATAGGGAGACATGAAGATGGAAAATATAAAAGAGAAGGTAAAGGATATGGATAATCAAAAGAGAGGCTGCAATACATGTCTAATCATAGTCTCAGAAGAAGTGAGTTGAAAGAATGAAGGAGAGAGAAAATTAGGAAATGTAATAGCTGAAAATATTCCAGAATTAACAAAAGATACCAATCCCAGATTCTGTACATTCAGTGAAGCCCAAGCATAATAATTAAAAGAAAACCCACTTATAAACTCACTGTGTTTACACCCATATGCATCTGCTGTTGTAAAATGGCAGAACACAATAATCAAACAAAAGATCTTAAATGCAGCAAGAGAAAAAAGATACCACCTACAAAAAGATAGGTAATCTTTCAATAACAACAGAAGCCAGAAGACAGTGGGAAAAAAAATCACAAATTGAACCTTTTAGTTAAAGGACAAACTTATCACACTGAATTTTAAATAATCTATCCAATGACTGTTTATATGAGACTTTAAACATAAGAACACAGAAAAGTTGAGAGTAAAAGCATGAGAAAAGTATATGCAGGCAAATAGGAACCAAAAACAATTTGGCATAGCTATGTATATTATTATCAGATAAAACAGACTTTAAAGCAAAAGGCTTTACTAGAGATAGAGTATCTAAATAATAGTTAAAGCTTTAATTCACTACAAAGATATAACAATTTTAATCTTGAAAGCACCTAATTACATGGCTCTTAATTGATGAAACTCTGAGGAGAAACAGACAAAACTACAATAAAGTGGGGGATTTAAATATACATCTCTCAATAATCAATAAGTCAAGCAGAAAAAAATTCAAAACTTAGAATTTTTGAATAACACAAAAAGCAACTCTATTCTAATAGCCATATAGAGTGCTTCACCCAAAAAATGGAGAACATATGTTTGAATCAAGTTTTCATGGGACATTTATAAAAATTGATTATAATCAATTAAACAAATCTTTACAAGTTTTAAAGATTTGGTATTATTCAGACCATATTCTATGACTGCATGCTAACAAATTAGAAATAAAAACCAAAAAGATAACTTAAGAAACATGTGTTTGTACATTTTAACACTTACCTCTAAATAGTCGTTGCATCAGAAAGAATGAGTGTTAAAAATTTGTGGTATAGCCAAAAGCAGTAACTAAATTGTACACTATCCAAATTTTCATTTAAGATTTATGTACATAAATACATGTGTAGATGTACATGTGACACACAGTCAGGAAATTGACTTCCCAAGAATACATAAGAAATAATTTTTATTCAGGATAAATGTAAAATCAGGTTATTTACCAAATTAATGGATTGGCAACTTCACAGGAAATGAATGCTATGTTGTCTTAGCCTGTTTGGGCTTTGTATTCAGGAAATAAGGCAGATTTCATGCTTAGATTATTCATAATACTATTAGTACTAGTAGGTACCCCATGACTTCTAGCTTGGGGATTATTGGAAAATTTTGATAAGGTATATGGACTGTGACAGACTGTGGTTGTTGTAAGTTGTTAGCAAAGTACAGATTGAAGGTATTATTTTCAGACTTCTTTTGCATTTACAACTGAACAATAAAAAAACTACAAAATAAAATGTGGAATTTGGTGATACTCAGAGGGAAATTTATGGTCTTAAATATATATTATCCTTAGAGGGAAATACATAGCCTATTATGCTTACATTAGAAAAGAAAAAAGGCTGAAAATAAATAAGCTAAGCACCCAAATTATGAAGTTATAAAGTTAAAAAATAGACTAAACTTCCAACATAGAAGAAAGAAAATAATAAAAGGACAGAAATTAATGAACTATGAAAGAAAGCTACAGTAGAGGTACCAACAAAACTAAGCATTTTCCTTTGAAAAGCCTTAAGAAATTGACAGATCTCTGGCAGAATTGCTTAAGAAAAAAAGCAGAAGCTACAAATAGACTATAATATAAACTATAAATAAATATGAAGAATGAAACAAGACAAAACTACAGAAGCAGGCAAGTTTAAGAATATTACAAAAGAATAGTATGAATAGCTTAATGGCAATGAAAGTGAAACCATGAAAAATGTTCAAATTTGTAGAAAGTATAAATTTTCATAAAATATAAAATATGGATAAAGCAGCCAAAATTCTGCTACCCTTTCTTGTCTGTCTTGTCCATTGCTCTGTCTTTAGCACTTGTCACACAGTAGGGTCACATAATTAAAATTAGACACAATAATTGTTAACATTTTGATGTATTTATTTTTATGTTTTAAAACATAGTTTATTTGTATATTGATTTTAAGCATCAATATTACAGATACCTTCACAGATACTAGATAAAAATGATAAAGTGTAATGACAGACAGCATATGTTTTATTATTCTTATAGCAGCTAATCTTATCTAAATTTCTTTGGCAATAAAATGAACAATATGTTATTCATACAACTACGCTTTTGTGAAGAAAAGAAGAGAGATTTTTTCTAGTAATTCTTCTAGGACAGCATCCTAGCCACATGGTGTTTGATTATTTTTAGCAAAGACTGGAATGGCATTATTATTATTTTATGATGTTATTAAACAAGATTTGCAGTCACTGGAGAGGGGGAAAAATGCCTTAAGACCCCAATTTCCTGGCACACTGAAAGGCATTGAAACAAAAAGGGAAACATCATGTGAGACAGTGTAAAGAAAGATCTCCTCTGATCACAGACCTCATCTGAAAATACACAATACAGTTCTAGGATTTAAAATGAGTGGAGATAATCCATGAATTCTTTGTTATCACAACTTTTCTGTATCTTCCCTTCAATGAAATAGTTTTTCAAAAAACTTTCTTTGAAAAGAATATATGTGTGATATGTATATTTATACACACTATATAGACTGTATATAGTATATATACTATTTAGTATATATACTATACTATTTATTATATACTATATAGTGTATATATTTAGTATATATACACTACATAGTATATATACTACACAGTACTATGTAGTATATACTACATACTATATATAGTATATATACTATATAGTATATATATTTAGTATATATATTTAGTGTATATATACTATTTTACATATTTACATATACTATTTTATATTTACATATGCTATTTAAATATATATACTAAATATACTGAATAATATATATACTAAATATAAATATATACTAAAAATATTTACACTATATATATACACTATATATATATCTAGTATATATCTATAGTATATATACTAAATATATATAGATAGTGTGTGTGTATGTGTGTGTGTGTATATATATATTACTTGCTTATCTGAGAATGTCTTTTTGTTGCTTTCCCAAATGAAAGGCAACTTATCCAAGTAGAAAATTCTCAAGGATCCTACCCTCTCATTCTCACAAACTAGTATTATATATTTTTTGATACATGTGTACATATGTAAATGTATAGAGAAAATTCTGAAAGGATATATACTAGATTTTCAACAGTAGTTCTCTCTCTTAAGAAAGGTATTTTCAGTATGTGTACGTATGTGTGTGTGCATGTGTGTGTGTGTGTGCATGTGTGTGGTGTTGGGAGTAGGTAGTGCTCAAACACCCCATTAATGTTACCTGTAGTATTTAAATTTTTCTAATCAAGGAGGGAGTGAAACATTACCAGTAAAATTAAAACTTAATCTTGTGGGTCATAACATTTTTCCTTCATGATTTTATAGACATTGTTTTATTGCCTTTTGGCACTTAATTCAATAAATTTCTTTAATACTTTTTGAATGCCAACCATGCATCATTGTACAGGGGATACAAAAATGAGGAAAGATGGACTTCACTGAGCTTACAGCAAACTGGAATACAGAGACCTGATCAAGGAATCATAAAAACAAAAGCAGGTCAGGCACAGTGCTCATGCCTGCAATCCCAATACTTTGGGATGCCAAAGCGGGAGGATCACTTGAGCCCCAGCGTTTGAGATCAGCCTGGGCAACAGAGCAAGACCCCTTCTTTACAAAAACATTTAAAGAAAATAGCCAGGCTTGGTGGCATAGGCTTGTAGTCCCAGCAACCAGCAAATTGAGGCAGAAGGATTGCTTGAGCCCAGGAGCTTGAGGTTACAGTGAAATATGATGTGCCACTCACTGCACTGTAGCCTGGGTGACAGAATTAGACCCTATCTAAAAAAATAAATAAATAAAAATAAAAAGTTCATGTCAATTTTGGCTTCTATTTTATAACATTCATTCTATTTTAAAAATGCCCTTAATTTCTTTTTATATAGCTTATTTTACCCAAATAGTTAAGCTAAATTAACATCCCTGAAAGACACACCATCCTTATTCTGTGGCTTTGAGTGTGCCATGACCCACTCAGTGGCTTCCTGTGCATAAGATGCCTAATTTGGGAAGCACCATCTTCAATGTTAGTTGTCTTTTGCTCAAGTTTTCTTTCTGCTAGGGGCGCCATTTCCTTCTTGAGCAGGAGAATTCTTGGTTATCAACTCAAATCCCACCTCTTAATTTAAAATTACTCAACAGATTAATTCAATAAAGAGTTCATGAGAGGCCCTTCCTGCTAGCCTGCCTGGCCCTACTCCTCCCATTAGAACTAACTTAGCCTTCCTTTGTATTTCCATAGCACTTTTTAATGCCCCTGTCATAGTTCTAATCCCATCATGTTAGGACTTACTTTGGATGTGTCTGTTTGTCACTAGTTCAGTGAAGACAAAAGCAAAAGCGAAAGAGAATCTTACTTATTTTTGCACCTTGGAGCCCATCACAGTGGCTGGTACGTGGCTGGAGCTCTTTTCACCAGAAAGGAAGAGGCTACCGAGGTTTTGAATGGTGTGCTGTTGAACTCTGATGGCAAAGAGATTCACCTGGATCACTGCTCCCTACAGCAGAATCACCTGGAGGGCTTGATCGCGTAAAGTTTCCCACTCTAGCCTTTACTCGTTTCAAGCTGAGGATGTTTGCAAGAGGTAGTGGGGACCTTTCCTCTAATCCTAATTAAACTTGCCTTTGCTAGCAAATTCCAAAAGCCAGAAGCAGGTATCTTTAACATACATGAAAAGCAATCTACGACTGAGATGCTATCCCACTTCCAGGAGAAGACTGTGGCTCTCTGGCAATTATATCAGCTTCCACCCTCAGGGATCTACTCAGTCTCCAGACCACACCTGGTCTGGTGATTCTCCAAGCTGCTCACATGTGCCCTCCTCCAGGAGACCTGCTTGGAGGAGCAGAGATGTCAGCTGCAACCCTCCAGGTTCAGCTCAGGAAACACCCCCTTCTCAGTCTGGCCTCCTTTTTCTTTTCTCTCAAGAGTTTCCTAGATCTGAGATCTCAAAGGCCATGGGCTCTTCGTCTCCCACATATGAGGAGCCTGCCTTCAGCAGTTGCAAATAAAAGATCATTTGATTCCACTGCACCTTCAAAGTCTGGGTTTTCACCTTGACGATATTTATTGACTGAGGTCATCCAAACAAGGATTGCCGAAGGCTGTAGCATCCAGTGGTTTTTGTGAGTGTGACGCCCCTGCTGCTGCCTCTATTTATAAGGTTTGAGCTCTGGTTTCTGATGGTTCCAAACCTAGCGGGTGGGGGTGGCAGTCTTTTCTTTACCTTCTATTTGCCTGTTGGCAGCTCCGAGAGACTAAAATATTCTCTTCCTACAAGCAGGCTACTGAGACTGGAGCACAGAAATAGCTGTTTTAGCCGTAGCAGTAAAATGACAGGAATCTCTGCCCAGAAAGGAGGGATGAATCAATGTTTGCTTAAGGAATAAAGACCAAACTCCTCTGGAAAAACAAAATGTGATTTTTAAATGATCAAAGCTGGTTTTAGTAATCACTGAGGGAACTGAACTCTTTGAAGCTCTCAATGCATGTCTGATGGTGTCCTTGCTGTTAAATATCAGATTTATTTGGCCATGATTAATTGCTGATGCTGGATTCCTTTCGTCCCCTTGGCTACATCTTCTCAGCTAACCCCAGTCACTTGCTCCATTTTCATCTTTACGCTTTTATGACATTTGCACTGGCCACTATATTAGCACTTATATATGGATAAGGTGGAGAGAAAAGAAGGAAAAAATGAAGCCTCATTTTCAAGACATATGTTCATGTTCATTGAATAACATGATATATATCATTTCTTGCTTTAACCATTAAAATAGCAGCTCTAAACCAACCAGCTGCTGCTCCTGATACTTCTCTAAAGAGGAGATTTGAGCCTGCCTGGTGCTGACAACAATAAGTGGCATCCTTGTCCATGCAGGGCCTCCAGGATTTCACCCTGCCTCTCACTCCTGCCATGTGATCCACCACCAAAATCTCCAATGTAACATGAACTCTCTTCACAGACCCAGGTTTCCAACACCATGCTAGTCCCAAAGCTTCCCTCTAATTAGCCTTCCAAAAGGGGTAAGGTCTAAGTCCCAAAGTAAATGAAAAAGGGAAAACAGAAAAAGCTACCAAGAGAGGATGTGCAATAGGAGGTAATGGAGGGGAGGATACATTTTCTTTTCTCTTTCCACTTCCCAGTTGGCAACTTGTTGGATGACAATAGCAGCAGATGCAGTGGAATTAGGAAAGCTGGTAAATGTGTCTTCTTTTCTTGAAAAAGGTTTTTGGGCCAGGCGTGATGGCTTGCCCCTATAGGCCCAGCTGCATGGGAGGCTGAGGTGGAAGGATTGCTTGAGCCAAGGAGTTTCAGGTTGCAGTGAGTTGTGATTACACCGCTGCACTTCAGCTGCGTGATAGAGTGAGACCCGGTGCCACCCAATACAAAACCAAAACCCAAACAAACCACTATAGTGAGTGGTCTGAAAAGGAGATACATGTTGCTTATGAGAGCAGGTAACAGGAGAAAGGTCCTGGTCAAGGGGTCAGAATGGAGCCCCTGTAGAAATGATTGTGTGAAGCAGGAGGACCTTTCCGGTAGAGAGGGCTGTGAGTGTAAATTCTTACGGTAGGAGCTAAGCATGGCACCCAGGAGGGACTGAGAAAAATTTACTGTGTCTAGAGAGCAGAGAGTGGAGCTGGAGGGGTAGGTAGGAATCAAATTATGGGAAGGCTTGGAAGCCAAGTTAAGAATTTGGTTTTATCCTAAGAGCCACTGGAATCAATTGAAAGGTGTAAATGTGGAAGTGACATCAGATTTGTATTACAAGGTGGTCACTCTGGATATTGTGTGGAGAACTGAATGCAGAGGAGCAAGGGTGAGAGTAGAAAGACCAAGGAGGATTCAAAAGCACTAGGCTTGGAGAGAGATGATAGTTGCTAGGACTAGAGTGAGAGTGGCCATAGAGATGGAGGGGGTATATTTGAGAGACTTTTGGGAGATAACATATACAGGACTCTGCAATTAATTGGATATGAGGAGTGAGGGAGAGGAATGTGTCAAAAATAACTCATAGTTTCTGGATGAAGTGACTGGAGCAAGTGATGATGATGGTATCTGTGGAGATGTCACAAGAAGAGAACTAGGTTTAGAGAGAGTATAATAATTTCATTTTGCATGGGTTGAATTCAACAACCATTTAAAATGAGGAAGTAGAGATGTCAAGTAGACAGGGATTCTATAGATCCAGACCCAAAGAGAGGTCCAAACTGGAGATTTGATTCTGTGAATCAGTGATATAAAGGTGGTAAGTAAATCCCTGTGTCTGGATGACATTGCTGGAGAGTGGGTACAAAGAGAGGAGAAGATGGCCCCAAACACAACCTTGAAGAGCTTCAACATTCAATGGCCTGCCAGAGGAGAATACTGAAAAAGCATATATTGGAGGAGCTGTCACAGAAGTAGGAGGGAAATTAGAGGGGTGCTGGGTTATGTAAGCCAAGGAAAGAGGGTTTCTAGAGGACATTGATCAACAGTATTAAGTGGTTCTGAGAGATTAAAATCCGAAGTGTTTTGGAGGTTTAGTGATATGAGGAGTCATTAGCAATCTTTTTTTCTAATAGAGATGGGGTTCTACTGTGTTGTTCAGGCTGGTGTCCAACTCCTGGGCTCAAGTGATCCTCCTACTACAGTCTCCCAAAGTGCTGGGATTACAGGCATGAGCCCATACCCAACTTCATTAGCAATCTTAATACGAGCTGTTTTCATAAAGTAGTGTATGCAAAACTCAGATTAGAGTGGGCTAAGGAGTAAGTGGGAGGCAGAAATATAAGAATACAGAACTTAAGAATTTTTGCTATGAATGAAAGGAAAAAGACAAGTAAATGGCTGAGATGTGGGTGACAAGTAAATGATGAGAATGTGGGTGAAAGAAGGGTATTAAATTGGGAGATATCTAAGCTTGTTTAAAAACCACTGAGGTTTATCCAGTTGAGAGGCAAAGTTGGGGGCTGGATGGGGATAAAGAGCACAAAGAGTGGACAAGATTTACACGCTGGACCTTAACTGATAAAAACAGAGATGCTGGATATGGCGGATTCAACTTCAGGCTTTTTTAGAATTGTGAGCACTAGGCCTGTGGGTGACATTTCTTTCTCTTTGACAAGGTCATAGTGCATTTAGAGATGGTTATCTTCATGTTGCTGCTTCATTTACTGTTAAAGAGGTGGAATTGGAGACCAATTTGTACAATACATTCCATTGTAGATTCCTTGCGATTTCCATCTGGCTGCTGAAGAATTTTTTTTTTTTTTTTTTTTTTTTTTTTTTGAGACAGGGTCTCACTCTATTGCCCAGGCTGAAGTGCAGTGGCATGATCTCCACTCACTGCAACATCAACTTCCAGGGCTCAAGTGATCCTCCCACCTCAGTCTCCTGAGTAGCTGGGACTACAAGCATGTGTGCCACCAGGCCCGGCTAATTTTTGTATTTTTTGTAGAGATGGGGTTTCATTATGTTGTGAGGCTGGTCTCAAGCTCCTAGGCTCAAGTGATCTGCCTTACCCAGCCTCCCAAAGCACTGAGACTACAGCACTAGCATGCTCCAACCCTAGAACCAGATAGATAACTGTCACTTGGATTTGGTGACAGTTAAAAAAATCTGGAAACTAAATAATGTATGGCATAGTACTATGTTGTGGAGATTTTAACACATTTGACACTTTTCCCAATAAAAGGTGGAGTCCAGTTACCCTCTCCTTAAATATGGGCTGGTGACTTAATGGCTTGCTTCTGATGAATAGAATATTATGGAATTGATGCTACATGACTTCTGAGGCTAGGAATAAAAGCTTCCACTTGGCTGTCTCTCAAAATATGTGCCTTTAGGACCCTGAGCCACCATGTAAGAAATCTGGATACTCTGAAACCACCATGCTAAAGAAGCCATGTGCAGAGATGGAAGCTATGTAGAGATAGGTAGATGCCTGAGGGGTGCCAGCTATACTTGTCTTCTTAGCCCAGGTGCCTGACATATGAGTAAGAAAACCTTTCAGGCAGCTCCAGCCTCACCACTGTCTGCAACTGCATGGGAAACCTTGAGTGAGAACCACCCTGCTGAGCACAGCCAGCTCCCAGAACCATGAGGACTAATAAATTTATTTCATACCACTAAGTTTGGAGTGATTTGTTATGCAGCAGAATTTGTTTATTAAGAACCAGATAATTGATTTTTAGTGTAAGTTTTAAATATACCTGCCAAGAAAGTATATCTGGTTTGGAAAATTAAAAATTAAAATTGAAAAAGAAAAAAAGTTTTAAGTGGGAAATATTTTTTTTTCTGGTATAAAAATGAGAAAAGAGAATATAAACAAATTTCAAGTAAGACTTATTTTATCTTTATTCTTAATGAGTATGAATAACTAATACATTTATAAGTGATTAAAAACTGAATAGGCAGGCATTTTCAGTAGTTAAAATGTTAATTCAGTACATCAAGAAAATTCCTTATTTCGAATATTAAGAATGAGGTATATAATTTTAAAATAGAATATCAATATTTTTCTTCCACATCTAAAAAAAATAAGATGATACTTAATAAATATTTGTTTGAGGTAGTGAGTTATCTCAATTGATTGCTCAGTCCATTACAGATCAAACTGCTTGTTCTAATCTTTCCCCCTTCTCACCACTGCACTTGACTAGTCTTAAGAAAAAATTTTGTTTGAGGAGTCACCAACATAATAAGCCTCCTGTGTGCCTGTGGGAAAGATGGGGAAAGGAAGCCTACCCCAGTGCAAGGCTGGCTGTTCATGTTCCTGGTTGGTACAGACACTGGGTCCTGGAATCAGGATGCAGGGAGGGGGAGGTAGAACAGGTTATTATTTTTTTCAGGTGGTTTTGGTTGCCAGGAAGAGAGAAATGAAGCATAAAATAGATTATTTTTCTCAGTCTAGCTTTCTATAGTTAGTAAAAATTCCTCCCATATTCTGACAATTTTTTTTTCTGTCAGTGTTTTCATTATCACTGGGAGTTCTAGTATATGTATTTTAGGGGGAATTTTGGAGAGGTTGCATAGGGGCTGTTAGATGTGATTTAAATTGGAAACCTTCATCTCTCTTGATATAAATTAATACATGACCCACAAAAGGAGTTTTGGCTATCAGCTATTGAAGATGCTGGCCTCAGGAAGCTTAAGATTTCAACGGTCTAGTGTGCAGAGGGCAAAAAAGGTACCAAGGGAGTAAGGCTAATGGAGCCCCTTAGCAATCCTAAGGGATGGGAAACTCAACCAAGGCCACTGAATCACATATGGTGGTGCAGGTTGGGCAGAGCCAAGGGGGCCGGCTCCCTTGTCAAGCCTTGCTGCAGCCCAAGCTCCCTTGTCAAGCCTTGTCTCAGATGAAGGGAGACTCTTTGTTATTTGGTTCTCCAGAGGAGGTGACTTTAATTTGCACAAAGGCATCTTATGAGCTAGCAGAGACTGAGTATGTACAATGCACACTGTTGTGCATTTGTGTGTGCATGTATGTATTTATGGGTATATACAGTTGTAGATGATGAATGTGGGAAGGTAAAGGTGAGTTCTTAAAGCTTGTGATTACTTTCTGA
Source organism: Macaca mulatta (assembly GCF_049350105.2). Lineage (NCBI taxonomy): Eukaryota > Metazoa > Chordata > Mammalia > Primates > Cercopithecidae > Macaca > Macaca mulatta. The sequence goes on along the minus strand of NC_133412.1, from coordinate 139,281,282 downwards.
CTGAGGTCTTGGGAGGTTTGTATTTGCTCAAGCTGTGATAGTTGGGTTTCTGTTACATACTACTTTTACAGAATACATACAGCTAAATGTTATTTCTCATCACATACTTTCTGTTTGTTTCTGCCTCTATTCTTTCCTTCATGTTTTCTTGATCTCTCCTCCCTGCTCTGCTTATGCCAGTCATGCCTGATCCATGATATGTGCTCAATAAATTGTAGCTGTTATTTAATAACAAGGTCAACAAATGTAGAGGGAGTTTTTAAAAAAAATGCTTATCTTGACATGACAGTAAATGAGGAAGATGTTTATCTAACTTTAGTGCCATTTTGATGCAACAAATGGAACCTTGGGTTGTCAACATTCCTGAAATGCAAAAAATGTGCTATACTTTGCTATACCAAGACAGGAATAGTATAATCAGAAGAAAATAAGCGTCCTCTTCTGACGAGGCAACTTTAGGGAAAGAGAATTGAATCCTGGAAAAGATCCTGGGGCTGCAGCAGATAGGCATTCTTCCCTTGGAAGCCAACTGAGACCTGATTCATTCCTCTGACCAGGAGCAACCAGACCAAACTACCCTCACTCCTAGTACAGAGAAGGACCCCTCTGGCAACTAAAGTGATCATTCCAGACAGGAGAACTCCATTGAACATTCTCTGTTGTCTACCGTACTATCATGATAGACTCCAGTTTAAACATCTGAGCATATTGGATGCTTGAATTTGATTGAACACCCCTGGGATTAGGCTGAAGAACAAGGTGACCCTATTGCTTGGGACAGTTAAGCCCAATTATCAGTCCAGTTCCAGATCTGGTTCTTTGGTGAGTGCCCTGGGAGGCTACCAAATCCTCAGTTCCCTGGAAAGTGAAACCCTAGAGCTTCCTAGAGCTATAAGGCTCTGTTCTTGAACTAGACTGAAAATAGGCAGGAACCAGAAATCAGAAAAGCCTCCTAGACATAGTAAGATTTAATATGATTACACTGTTTCCATGAAGAATGTCCCTCTGTGTCTTTTGATGTCTCCCCAACCAGGAAGTTCCTTCTCATGTCCTGTTAGGGAAACACAACCCAGGCCCACCTAAAGCAGAAACCAGTGGTTCCTTTGCACCATCTGTACTGCTGCCATCATTTTGAAAATGCATTGCTTTTGTTACAGATGGGGCTGACCAAGACAGTAGGGAGGATCTCTTGAATTACTAAGTCTGGGAATCCAGAGAAGGTGATTTGAGCAAGGCCTGTGTGAGGATGGTTGCCTTACAAGACCGAGCCGACGAGAAGTGCAGTGAAGTTGCTGCACCAGAGGACAGGGGGTCCAGTAGCCCAGGATTCCACAGGGAAGAAACACCTAAATCCTTGGGAAAGGAGGGAAAGGAGGGAAATGTGAGTTCATGACTTATTGTCTATGTTGAAGACTCTCATGACCAGGAGACAGTATTGGGGAATGATGTTGGCAAGCCGCCTCTGGGTACTGTGGGCCAGAAGCAGCTTCTCTGAGAGCTGTGGTACCAGATCAGTGGATGGAGTGCAGGGAAAGGTGTGAGGAACTGCCTGTTACTACCCGTCTCCAGTGCCGTCTTGATTAGCACCAAGAAATGCCCTCTGTTAGGGGGCTAGAGAATCCATGCTGAATGAACTTTTAAAAATAAAAGATGTGGGCTCCGGATATTAACAAATGCTGACGTGAATCCACACTATTTCTTATCTCTGGTTCTCTTCTTTGGAATTCAGCTACCCCAGCTTCTGGCGGTGTTGTCATTAGCTGGAGGCTGACAGGGCCCCTGGAACTGAGCTTATTAAGAACAAATGAGCCTTGGGTTCAGACCCCTTCGGGGTTTTGCTTTCTGAAGCTAGGCACAAATGAAAACTCAGCTGCCTAGGCTTTGCATTATTACATTTTTCTGGGTTATATTAGGCTCCAGGGAACCTGCTTTATGCATTTCCAAGTTGTTTGTTTTAACAGAGGATATCAAATTTTAAACAACCCTCAATTATCAGAGAATCTCCCTTTAAAATTGGAATTCTTGGCAGCAAAATCACTATTTTGAAACTCCCGTTTCTCAGTCAATATATTGGCTCCCGGAGTCTTGGTCCTGGCTGCTGACTTAACTTTGCAGCCACAACTTTTTGCCCCAGTTAGTATTTGTTGAGTCCAACACAGCTACAGGGTAGGAAACAGCTTCCAATTTTCTTGCTGCCTCATCAGCAGAATTGACAGCTAAATTCCAATTGCGGAGGCTTTATTACTTTTGAAGATGTGAGAGGCAGAAAAGAGCACAGCTGGGTCCTTTATCACAGGCGGAGTTTGCAGGACTGCCACATAAAAGGATCAGCTTTTGACTGTTAACTGAGGACAATTTAGTCTGGAGGTGCTTGTGGGGAGATGATATTTGAAACCCCCTTATGTTGGATTCTGTGAAAAACTACACTCAGGAGTGCACGTCAGGGTTTAGCACTTCCTCAATAAAGTGTGCTCCAAAAAACCAAGGGACAAAACGTTTTAAGAAGCTCAGCTGTTGCAGTGAGGCAAGTATGCTGTGCTGTTGTGGTGGGATAACTCATCCACACTGGTGGATATCTCCTACTTTCCTGGAAATGCAATAGCCAAGCGGCGTGAGGACTCAGCCTGAGGAAAGAGTAGCACAGACATGACAGAATCAGGTGGGGTTTCTGGTTTTATGTAATTCTGTAGGCAGAGGAGGCTGGTGAAAGGCTTTCTAGGCTGGGATGTTTGTTGAATCCTTAGATAATTACTTTCTGGCCACATATTCACATGTTTCTATTTCCTCAAATGAATGTTTACTTCAGAAAATATTTCTATTACAGAAAAATGGTATTTTCCCAGGAAGCCAATGCTCAGCCATCCTTCCTCGTGTGCCCTTGCTCAAGATGGTAATTTACCAAAAGAGTGTAATTATGCAACTGGAAAGCCTTTAAATTGGATTGTGAGGGAAAACCCTGTGGAGTTTCTCAAAACAGGCCAGGTGTGAACGTAAAGTAATGAGACTGATATGTCAATTTTTGTATACCTGTACAAAACCAAATCAATAATTCTGAATGCTTGCTTCCTGCTTCCCCAGCTAAACCTAGGGTTATTGAAGGCAGACCCTGGACACATTTTGTTAGAGCATTATTTTCTCTATTTGGGGGTTGCAAGCTTTCATTGAGGGCCCCTATTGTTTCTTGTTTATTTATCATCTCTCAGGTGAAAAGGTCTCTTCCGATCTGGGGCTTGTTGATGGAGAGGGCAGAAATTTTCCTCCTGGATCCTCTCACTGTGCACGTAGGTTATTTTTAGAATCATCTCAGTTCCTGAATGGTAGCATTGGTGGAAGTGCACAGTTTCTACCATTTTATAGTCTTCTGTTCTCATATTTTACTAAATATTCCAAGAAAAAGGTTTATCAGGTTACTAACTTTCCACCGTTTTATCCAGAAATCTTTCCCTCACTATTTTAATAACACTTCTTTCATCTTGTGGCTGGTTTTTGAATAAGGAGCTACTGTAGGCCTAAAACTCTTCTAAGTTTCTTCGTACAATCTCAAGGCACTTGAAATTCACATGGGTGTTTTGCAACACAGGCATTTCTGACATGTGAGCTACATATACATTCCCAAAGACTGTTGTTTCTCTAGTTGCCTTAGGACTCCATGAATTTACTCCAACAATAGTGCCATTGCTCAAAATGCCCAGACATCTCCTCTTGTGGAATTGTCTCCCAAGCTGGTTGGCAAATCATGTGGAAAAACCTGTCATAAAGTAATGTACAGTCTCAGCTTTTTTTTTTTTTTTTTTTTTGACTGAAGCCAGAATTGTATAGCTAGGCCACCTAAATTCAACTTTTATTCATCAAAATGCACTCTAAGTAACTTCTGTTTCTCAAAATCAAATCCATTTTCAAAGGATGAATATTTACCGGCCACAATTAAAGAAATTCTAAAGAAAATGCCACAGACTATGAAAGTAATTCCTAAAATGAAGCTCCATGAATTCTTTCAAATGGCAGTAGTATTTGACTAGTATAGCAACTCCAAAGAGACTTTGTTGGAGCCAGTAATACTTGTTTAGATGTGTGAGTTCTGATAAGTTGGTTATAAAAAGAGTCTTATTTGGTCTGGGAAACAAGGTAGGTTGGTTTAAAAAGATCATACCATTTGATATGGGATATGATATATGAGATAAATGGGTCCTACCTCTGCCAGTGAACATGGGCAAAGTGCTTAGAATCTCTAGGTTTCTGATTCTTCACATTTAAAATGAAAGGTTTAGATGAGATGATCTCCAAGGACTCTTAGCTTGAATACACAGTAATTCATTCATGGAACATTTATTGAGCAAATACTGTAAATGTTAGACGCTGCTTTAGGAAAACTAATACAAAATCCCTGTCCCAAAAGGTCTCAAAATCTAGCCAGGCATATGGATTATATATAATTTTTATATCATCAATATCATAACATGATCTACTCTCATATATTATACAATATAACATAATATTTGTTGCTGAATAAACTGACTACTTGTTCATCAAACATTTTTCTTTTTTTCCTGACAGGCATTGTAACTGATTTGCCACACCTAATTAATTAAAAAAGAGTCTGGGAAAAAAAGTTTAGCCTGCAAATGTTGGAAAAATAAAATAAGGAACCTTCAGCTATTACCTTCCCACTTTTTCTAAAAGTTCTGGAAGCTGGGAGTGTGGGAGAGGGAAGGGGATACATATGTGAAAGGAAGAAGGTAACATAGAAATACAGGAATAGATCCGTGAAGAACAGATAATAGTAATTATTAGAGTAGTTAATTGCCTGACCTCAAGATGTATGCTTAAAAAAAAAATTACCTGAAAAAAAAAAATGGGCTAGCCAGCACCTTTTTAAAAAAAGTGGGGATAATGGCCAAAGGATCCTTGCTTTATTTTTCTAACACTTGCAAGACAGTAAAAATTCTTTTGAAAACTACTCAATCAAGAGTGAAATCTGAGTTACTGGCAAGAACGTTATCTGAAACCATGACTCTAAGACATGATTGCCTGCTGTCTTGTAGTTCAGAATTTGATATGAAGCTGCGTTGAGGTTTAAAATGCCATTTGTTAGGAGTTAGAACTATGTTAACCATATTACAGGTAAAATCTAAGTGAATACTTAAATTCATCTAAAAGCCAATGTCTTTGGCTATTTTCAGCTTAGTTGTAAGGAAGATAGCAGTAAATTGTTATTATATTGCGGTAGGTAGATAATGGCCTCCCCCAAGGTGCCCACATGCTAAGCTCAGAAACCTGTGAACATGTTACCTTACATGGCAACAGGGGCTTTGCAGATGTGATTACATTACAGATCTTGAGAGGAGGGGGTTATCCTGTATTATCTGGTGAGCCCGATGTAGCCACAAGGGTCCTCACAAGACGGAGGCAGGAGTGTCAGAGTCAGAGCAGGAGCTGAGACAGCAGAAGCAGAGGGCAAAGTGATGTGGGGCCATGCATCAAGGAAAGCAGCCAACTTCTAGAAGCTAGAAAAAGCAAGAAAAGGGATTTTCTCCTAGAGCCTTAGAAGCAGCACAGCCCTACCATCCGTTTTGGACTTCTGACCTGCAGAACTCTAAGATAATGCATCTGTGTTGTTTCAAGCCACTACGTTTGTGGGAAACTAACACATATGTAACACACTGTGGACTGTACATTCTCCTCCGTTTTATTCATAAACAGTTTTTAGGCACTGCTATGTATGAGTCACGTACTATCTAGGTGCTGTAGAGGAAAAAGAAGGTTTTAAAAAAGCTGTCTTCCATAGCTTTTGTGTTTTTGAAAGAAATTAATTTTTGAATCCTATGGTGCTTATCATGTATTTATACTACGTGCCTTATAGTGTGTGTGTGTATATATATATGTATGTTTTACATATATGCATCTGTATGTATGTATATAGCATACAGCTATTCCTTAGGGATATATATACTAAGGGCTTTACAGATAATCATTCCTTTAGCTCTCTCATAACAACTTAAGGTACTACTATCTCCCCTTCACAAGGGAGAAAACTGAAGTGAGGGGAGTTGAAACCTGCAAGAAGTTACCAATAAGGAGGAGATCTCCATTTTGATGGTCTGGGGGCAGATCAAAGTTGGTTCTGTATGAACTGACCAAAACTCTGATAAGAAACTATATTCTTTCAGCCTTGAAGATTGAGAGGACAGAAATCAGGAATCTCACAGTGACTGTACAGTGAGAGTGGTATTCTGGAAAAAAGAGTGTTGGAGCCCTAGATTCTGTCTGTAAACTTCTACACCATGCATGCCTGGGACAGACTCCAAGTAGCTCAGCGAAGCCCAAAAGATGAGAAGTGAGATTTGAACTGTTGCCCAAGAGAAACTTTAGAGGTCGAACCAAATCAAATAAGTTGACTGCTAAAACAAAAACACTGACATTCTTTGGGGGAATATAAAATATAAAGATGTCTCTACAACATAGAATTGACAAGGTCCATGAGTCAATCCAAAATTACTTGACATATGAAGGATCAAGAAAATGTGCCCCATCCTTAAGAGAAATAACAATAAACAAAGACCAGCCCTGAGGATTTAGGAACAGCCCTTGGAATTAGCATGCATGGATTTTAAAATTTTAGGCTATTATGTGTATGCAGAATGAAGAAAAATATGCTTGGAATAAATTAAGAGAAGAATCTCAGCAGACAAGTACTGTACAAAAAAATTATGGAAGTTCTAGAATTAAAAATACAATATCTGAAATTAAAAATTTACTGAATGTATGTAACTGAAAAAATTAAGAATGACAGAGTAGAGAGTCAGTGAATGTGACTAAATAGCAACAGAGATGATAAAATATGAAGAAAAGAGAGAGAAAAGAGTTTGAAAAAAATAAACATAGTCTCAGACACTAAGAAGTCAACAAACACTGTATTATCCATATAATTGTAATTCTAAGAAGAGAAGATAGAGACTGAGACAGAAAAATCTATTTAAAGATAGAATGGCTCTCAAATTTATTGAAAGGCATAAATGTGGAGCTTCAAGAGTCTCAGCAAAATCACACTTAAAAATCACAAAAAAAAGCGATGCCTAGGTGCATCAAAGGCAAATTGCTGAAAACCAAAGATAAAGAGGAAATATGGAAAGCAGCCAAAGAAAAATGACATATCCAGAGAGAAATGATTTGAGTCATCATTCACTTCTTGCCAGAAATGACAGAGGCTAGAAGATAGTGGAATAACACATTTAAAAAAAAATATTTTATTTTAAAATAATTGTAGACATAGAGAAAAGTTTCAAAAGTAGTACAGAGAGTTTTGCTGTATATCTTTCACACAGTTTCCTGTTATATTAACATCATACATAAGCATTGTTAATTATCAAAGCCAAAAATTCAACACTGGTACAGTACCATTCACTAAACTACACGATTTATTGGAATTTCACCATTTTTTCTGCTAATATCCTCTTTCTGTTGCAGGATCCAGTTAAGTATCCCACATTACATTTAGTTATTATGTTTTGTCTCCTACAATTTCTGTCAGGTCCCCAGTATCTCCCTTCCGTCTTTCATTGCCTTAACCCTTTTGAAGAAGGGTGCTGGTCAGTTATTTTGTGGAATGTCTCTCAATTTGGATTAGTCTGATGCTTCCTGGTGATTAGAAGGAGACTGTGCATTTTTGGCAAGTATATCACAGAAGTGATATTGTATTCTTCTCAGTACATCATATCAAGAAGTTCATGATGTCAGTGTATCCCATTCCTGGTGATGTTAAGTTAGATCACTCAGCTAAGGTAATGGTTCTTCACTGAAAAGTTAGTACTTTTCCTTTTGTAATTAAAAGTATCTTGTGGGAAGATACTTTTAGACTGTGCAAGTGTCCTGTTTCTCCTCCAACTTTCACTAACATTTGTCTGTAGATCTTGCCTGTGACCATTTTTACTAGGGTATTTTCCTAATGGTGATTTTCTGAAATAATGTCTTCAAGTGATTAAACAAATCTTTTTATCCAAAATATTATATCCCATAGAAACATTCTTTAAGAACAAAATTGTACAACTCAATAATAAAGAGAGAAATAACACAATTAAAAATGGGCAAAGGACATATCTCCAAAGAAGATATACAAATGAAAAGATTCTGAACATCATGAGCCACTAGGAAAATTCAAATCAAAGCCACAATGAAATACCACTTCACACCAAGTAGGATGGCTATAAAAAAAAAAAGACAGATAATAACAAATGCTGGCAAGAAGACAAAGAAATTGGAAGCCTCATCGATTGCTGATAGGAATGTAAAAGGGTGCAACTGCTTTGGAAAACAGTCTGGCATTTCCTCAAACCATTAGACGTAGAGTTACTATATGGCCCAGCCATTCCACTTCCAGGTATATACCCAGTCAAAATGGAAACATATGTCCATATAAAAACTTTTAACACAAATGTTTATAGAAGCATTATTCACAATAGCCAAAAAGTGAAAACAACCCAAGTGTCCATTAACTGATGAATAAATAAGTAAGATATGGTATATTCATACAATGGAATATTATTTGGCCATTAAAAGAAATGTAGTTCTGATACATGCTACAACATGGATAAACCTTGATAACATTATGCTAAGTGAAAGAAGCCAGTGACTAAAGACCATATATTATATAATTCAATTTCTATGAAATGTCCAGCTGGGTGCAGTGGGTCACACCTGTAATCCTAGCACTTTGAGATGCCGGGGCAGGAGGATCACTTGAGCCCAGGAGTTTGAGACCAACCTAGGCAACATAGTGAGACCCTGTCTCTGCAAAAAAAAAAATAATTAGCACAGTGTGGTGGCATGTGCCTGTGGTCCCAGCTATTCTCAGGAGGCTGAGGTGGGAGGATTGCTTCAGCCCAGAAGGTTGAGGCTGCAGTGAGCTGTGATCATGCCACTGCACTCCAGCCTGGGTGACAGAGTGAGATCCTGTCTCGAAAAAAAGAAAAAAAAGTAAAAAAGAAATGTCCGTAATAGGCAAATATATACGGACTAAAAGATTAGAAAGATTAGTGATTGCCTAGAGTTGAGGGATTAGGAGAGTGGGGAGTGACTGCTAATGGATATGGAGTTTGGAAGTTGATGCAAATGTTCTAAAATTCGTTGTGGCAATGGTTGCATAACTCTGTGAATACACTAATAACCATTTAATTATACATCTTAAATGGTTGAATTGTATGGTATGTGAATTGTATTTAAATAAAACAATTTTGGGAAAAAAGAACAATGTTGAAGTAAAGACATTTTCTGAAGAAAAAAACCCTAGGAGAATTTATTGACAGAAAACTTGCACTACAAAATGCTATAGAAATTTCTTTAGACTGCTGGTCTGTTATACCATATGGAAACTTGAATCTTTAGAAAGAAATGAAGAACATCAGAAACATAATTATTTAGGCAACTATAAAAGATTATTTTTATTTTTATTTCTTTAAGATACAAGTAACTGTTTAAAGAAAAATGATAAAATTGTCTTATAGGATATATAACATTTCATTATAGACCTTTCCTAGCCAGTGCAATAAGGCAGGAGCAAGAAACTAAAGATATAAGGATTCTGTAGCTTGTTTACATGGAAAATGCATAATAATTAGAATTAATAATGAACTTAGTAAAGTCATTATACAAAGCCACTATACAAAAATCAATTGCATTGTATACTAGCAACAAACAATTAGGAATTGAAGTTTAATTAACAACACCCTTAATAAAATCATTGTGTCAATTTAATCCTCTGAGAAATAAACACTGATATAGATTTTGGAGGGCGAGAGATTTATTGGGGGCTAACAAGATAAAAGGGAGAGGAAGCAAAATTTAGCACAGATAACCTCATATTATGATGCTTGACCAACTCATTTGGGGAGTTGCTTTGAAGCAAAATTATGTTACAGAAGATCCATATTGGGCAGAAATGGCTAGACCCCATGATATGGTTTGGCTGTGTCCTCACCCAAATATCATCTTGAATTGTAGTTCCCATAATCCCCACATGTGATGGGAGGGACCTGGTGGAAGGTAATTGAATCAAGGGGGCAGTTTCCCCCATGCTGCTCTCATGATAGTGAGTAAGTTCTCACGAGATCTGATGGTTTTATAAGGGTCTTCCCTTTTCTGCTCAGCACTTCTCCTTGGTGTTGCCGTGTATGTTAGTCCATTTTCATGCTCTGGTAAAGACATACCTGAGACTGGGTAATTTATAAAGACAAAGAAGTTTAGTGGACTCACAGTTCCATGTGGCTGGGGAGGCCTCACAAACATGGTGGAAGGCAGAAAGGGAAATGCATGTCTTACATGGCAGCAGGCAAGAGAGAGAATGAGAACAAAGCAAAAGGGGTTTCCCCTTATAAAACTACCAGATCTTGTGAGACTTATTCACTACCATGAGAACAGTATGTGGGAAACTGCCCCGCTTATTCAATTATCTCCCACTGGATCCCTCCCACAACATGTGGGAATGATGGGAACTATAATTCAAGATAAGATTTGGGTGGGGACCCAGGCAAACCATATCGCCATGTGAAGGACATGTTTGCTTCCCTTTCTGCCATTATTGTAAGTTTCCTGAGGACTCCCTAACCATGCTGAACTGTGAGTCAATTAAACTTTTTTCATAAATAACCCAGTCTCGGGTATGTCTTTATTAGCAGCATGAGAATGGACTAATTCACCACAGTACCTTAACTGTGTTCAGTCATCACCTGGGGCTGCCCAAGAAGAGCTTGACTATATCTCTAAAGATGAGGCAAATACGGAAGGTGCTAACAGCTGCATGCTATCAGCTTGCAGACCTTATTGCAGCTCAACAGTAATGTTATTTTGTAAAGGGAAATTCAAGTGGTGCAGCTCCATGACTGCCACAAGCAATAAAACATATCCTATAACTAGGGAATAAATGTAATGAAAGAGGTGCCAGACTTGTATACATAAAACTACACAATAATATTAACAGAAATTAAAGAAGACCTAAATAAGCAGAGGGATATAGCATGTTCATGGCTTCGAAGGCACAACATTGTAATGATGCCAACTTGAATCACTAATCTATCGACTCAAGGCATCCCAGTAAGTACTATTTCTTTTGTGGACATTGACAAGTTGATTCTAAAGTTCTATAAAAATTTAAAGAATAACCACAACATTCCTGAAAAACAAAGTCAAAGGTCTTATATTTCCAATAAGTAAGAAAGTATAGTGTTGACACAATCTTCTAAACAAATGATCAATAGAATAGTACGTCTATTCTATTGTTCACCTAATTTATACCAAATTGCTGTTGAAAATAATGGGAAAAAAAATTTCTCAATAAAAGATACTGGTCAAATTGGATACCCATGTTGAAAAAATGAACTTTTACCCCCGATACCAAATATAAAAATTGCAGATGGATTGTAGTTGTAAATATGAAAGTTAAAATAACAATGCTTCTAGAAGATAATATAGAATAGTATCTTTATAACCTTGGAGTAGGCAAATATTTCTTAAAGGTATTAACTAGGAAAAGAAGGATTGATAAATTGGAACACATAAATGTTTAGAACTCTGTTCATTATAGGACACCTCTAAGTGAGTGAAAAAGCAATTTATGGAATGAGAAAAGATATTTGTAATACATATAACCAACCAAATTCTCATACCCAATAACTAGAAAGAATTCCTGCAAATCAATAAGATAAGGCAGGCAATCCAGCTGAAAAATAGGCAAAAGACTCAAATAGGTATTTTACAACAGAGCATCTCCCAATGTTCATTAAGAAAAAAGCGCTTTAATTAATCATATATTCATATTATTTGTATTCTGATGCTTTGACATCTTAGAGCTTTGCTGACCTCGGAGGGACCTTTCCTTCCAATATTAGCTAATTCCTAGAGATAGATTAAACAATTTGAGAATGTGTTTCATATGTAAACCAACCAATCCAGAGCCTCTATTCCAACCTCCTCCTTTGTGGGTCTCTAACATTTGGATCCACTATTCTCCTACCCTAATCACCTCAGGGCCGGGTATCAGACAATTAGGAACAGCCCCTACACCCCAGAGTGTACAAATATTATTCAAAGTAGCCAATTCTAAACCTTTTCACCTTGCCTCTCCTGTTCCTTCCTGTGAAAACCACAACCAAGGCACTTGCCCAGGTTTTGCCCTTGCTTTCCTAACTGCCTTGTTGCTTTCCTGTGTGGCCCCCCATATGGTGTGCTATGCCTCCTGTTTTTAGGGAGCTGTGAGTATTAAAACTGTGTCTGTGTGTCTTTTTATACCTGATTAAAAGAAATGCAAGTTGCTCTTAAAACAGTGCTTCACCTCATTGGAAATGCAAATAAAAATCACAGTGAGATGCTACAACTTACCTACCAGAATAGCTAGAATGAAAAAGACTAAAAATACCAAGTATTTATAAGAATGTGGAACAATGAGAACTTTCACATACTGCATATCCTGCTGGTGGGTGTGCAAATTGGCACAACTATTTTAGAAAGTAGTTTGAGAGCATCTACTAAAGTTGAATATTACATAGCCTATGACTTGCCATTTCTACTTCTAGATATATGCTCAACAGAAATTCACAATATGTGTACCAAAATACATGTACAAGAATGATCATAGTAACATTATTTGTGATAACTCCAAATTAGATACAACTCTAATGTCCATCAAGAGTTGAATGAGTAAGTATATCACAGTATATTCATACAATAAAATACTGTGGGACAATGAAAATGATCTACAACTATGCACAGTGAATCTCAACAAATATACTGTTGAACAAAAGAAGCCAGGCAGTGAAGAGTATATAATGTATGATTCCATTTATATGGGACTCAAAATCAGGGAAACTAGTCTATGGTGACAGAAGTTGAGATAATAGCTTACCTTTGGGGATAGGGGGAGGCTGGAGGGATTATGACTGGGAGGAACATGAAAGGGAACCTACTTGTGTGTTCATAATATTCTCTTTCCTGATGTCAGTGGTGGTTACATAGGTGGATTCACTTTGTGAAAATCCACAGAGCTGTACATTTAGGACTTGTGCACTTTCTGTATGAATGCTGTAATTCAACAAAAATGTTGAAAAAATCAATGAGAATTTTTGCCTACAGAATAATTGTTGCAAGAATGTAAACTATATTGTTATAAATACTTGCAATCTTTTATGATGAAAGCTTGTCCTAGTAGGGGATCACATTGCTGGAACACATGTGAAATGAGCTTGCAATCTAAATTTTATGAGGCTCCTATGTCAAATGCTGTCCTGGCTGTCGGTCATGAAACTGTTTTGGTTATTACTGAAACTGAATGAAACTGTGTTTGGGGGGCTCCCACCTGGAGAGTTGGTGGCTTGTTTAGAGTTGTGTTTTACTCTGTGCCCTTGGCCAGGTGCTACTTACTGACATTAGTTAATCTTGCTGAGTCTCTATTCTCTTATCAGTGGGATGTGACTAATAATGGTAATTGCCTCACAGAGTTGTGAATAATCAATAAAGTAGAGTATGTGAACGGCTCAGTGCAGAGCCTGGCGCCTGAGTAAATGCTCAGGAGTTATTCGCTGTTATTGTTTTTGTTGTGTTTGTGTTCTGACATGTTTTCTAGATTTATAATTTTGTTGTGTTTCTGTGATGTGTAAACAGGAAGTAGGGGAAGGATATTTTAAAGAGGAGTTTGGGCACAGCTTCACCTACCCTGCCACAACCCCAGGTTCACCCATGGAACCCGAGATCTTTGATGAGGGCCCATCCTGGGTCAGACTAGGTTTGGTGATCGTGCATGGGGGATGATTCTTTGAATACAGGGCTCTTGGGCTTGCAAAGAGAGTAAGAGATGGTATTTCTACTGGAGAGTTTGATCTAAGCCTGCTGAGAAGCAGTCAACACCATACCCAGGGAGCTCAAGGCCATACGTGAAATGTAAGTTCAAATTTACATGGGCCAAGAACTGAAGCTCCTGTGTTTACCTGCTTGTCTGAAAAATAAGACATTTTCTTTTTTTTTTTTCTGAGACAGGGCCTTGCTCTGTCACCCAGGCTGGAGTGCAGTGGTGCAATCATGGCTCACTGCAGCCTCAACCTCCCAGGCTCAATCCATCTTCCCACCTCAACCTCCTGAATAGCTGGGACCACAGGCTCATGCCACCATGCCTGGCTAATTTGTGTACCTTTTGTAGAGATGGGGTTTCATCATGTTGCCCAGGCTGGTCTTGAACTCCTGGGCTCAAGCTATCCACCAGCTTCAGCCTCCCAAAGTGCTGGGATTACAGGCATAATGAAAAATTAGAATCCTAAAAAGATCATTGTGAATTTGGAGAAGAAGTCCTAGACCTGAGGTCATAGCTATACTAAAGTATAGTGGGGCAATACTCACTATTTGTAAAGCACAGTAAAAGCTCATATGAAAGTACTTAGAAAGGGTAAAAATTATCCAAAAAGACAAATGGGCTTTTGAGTTACCCAGGAGACTCTGAGCATTGCCCTTCTTGCCTTTAGCTTGTCACTCCAAATGCTTCCAAAGACTGGGCTCTGAGGCTGGCCTCACCTTTCAGCGTTTCACCCCAGGGATTCTCCATCAGCCAACTTCATAGGCCAGGAGTTATTACAGGCTGCTTCACAAGATGTGCAAAGGCCAGCTGTGAGTTTGTTTCACTTAGGGAAGGTTAGTGGAACCTCGGACATGAAATCTCTAAGTAACACATGAAATTCCTCACTCACTTTATGCAGCCATGGTCTGAGATGAGAAATCAGAAGAGGAAGCAAGATTACTACAGAGTTAGGCTGGGATCCCACCAAGCTGGCCATGACTGGCTCCCATTCCCTCCGCATATCTTACATGTTAACCGGAGACAACTGTTAAAGTTCAAGGAGGAACCAGCTCAACAAAGCCTGATCATGAAAAGTTATACCCAAATCTGGAACCAGTTGTTCTGACTCTTCATACCAGCACCAAAGAATTTGTTTACATTAGAAAGAAGAGAGTCTTTCCAATACGCTTTTGGCGATAAACTACAAGCAAACATGGAAACCTATACAAAAAAATAAAAATGTGGCTTTTAATATTTTTCCTAATTGATAAAAATCCTCATTAACTAGGCATCCAGAAAAAGGAAGGCATGAAAATCTCTTGTTCCATGTTACCTCTTTCTTACTACATTTTGACTTATTCAGGCTGATTGTGCATGCAATTAGACAAAAACCGAAAACAAGGGTATCTTGCACTTTTTTGAAAGATTATTGAGGAAGGCAGCTATTTGAAGTGAGAGTTTTGCTTCAATCTCTGCCCTGCCACATACTAGCTGTGTGACCGTGCGCAGGCCACTGTGCCTCTGTTCTTCATCTGTCAAGTGAGGATAGGAATGCAAACAGACAGACGACAAACACAAGTCTTTAAGGTGCATCCTAGGCCCGCTCTCTTTCTTGTAAACAATGCTTCCAACAATTACCTGCTCCCTAGGTGAGCTCAGCCATATTCCCACCTTCCATGTATGCCCTGCAGGTGCACCTGCCTACCTGACAGCTCTACTTAGTTGTCACAAAGAGAACTTAACATATCCAAAATCAGACTCGTGGTTTTCCCCCAAATTGATCTTCTTGTAGTCTTTCTTAACTGAGAGGCTTCTTTTATCAAGTCATGAAACTAGAAACCTGAGAGTCCATTTTGATTCCTCCCATTCCCTCTCATTGCCTCCTCTCCCACTTCCAGTTCATTTACAGTCCTAGCTTGTAAATGCTAACTCCCAAAACCTCTTGAATCCACCTACTTCTACCCAAGTCCACTGCCACCACTCTGTTTTACTTTACCATGATACATTCCCATCCAACAGGTCTCATCTTCAATTACTCAAGATCCTCTGGAGTCTCTCTCCTCTGCCTTGGAGCCAGCATGATCTTTTTAATATGTTCGTCTTATAGTGTCATTTACCTGCCTGTGCCTTTTGGTGGCTTCCCATTGCTCTCAGTATAAAGACCAAAACCTTTAACATGATCTTCAAGGACAGCATGGTTTGGCTTTTCCCTGTGAGTTCGGCCTCATCTCACCTCACACTCTTATCTACTGAGCTTCACTCATAGGAGTTTTCTTTCAGATTTTTTGGTTTTTTTTCAAACTTTTATTTTGAGGTAATTTCAGACTTACAAAAATGTTGCAAAAATAGTACAAGGAATTATTGTATATCTTTAACACACATTCCTCATATGCTAAATTTTACCACATTTGTTTAGTCTATTTTTTTCTGAACTTCTTGGGAGTATTATAATAAAGAAATTAATATAAGTATAGTATCATTTTCTAATAAACAAACCTTCTTTACAATTTGAGTAATTATCCCATTAATGTCTCTTATAACAAAAGAAAAAATGTTCTGCCCCAGAATCACAGATTCTACTTAGTTGCCGTGTCTCTTTCAACTCCTTAATCTGGAACAGTTCCTCAGTCCTTTTTGTCTTTTATGACCTTGACACTTTGGAAGAGACTTGGCCAATTATTTTGTAACATGTCTCTTATTTTAGGTTTGTGTGATGGTGCCTCGTGATTAGAGATAGGTTATAAATTTTTGGCAGGACCATCACAGAAAGGATTCTATGTTCTTCTTAGTGCATCAAATCCGGAAGCACGTGATATCAATTTATCCCGTTACTGTTGATGTTAACTTTGAGCACTTAATTAAAGTGCTATCTGTCAGATCTCCACAGTAAAGTGACCATTTTTCCTTTTGTGATAAAAAATATCTTGTGGAGAGATACTCTGAGACTACAAAATAAACTTTCATCTTTTAATATTACAATCCATTGATGATTCTCGTCTGAAATAATATTTACTATGGTGGTTGCCAAACGAAGACTCTTTCAAATTTAAAATGCAATGTTCTCCCCAACCCCAGGGCCTTTGCACATATTATGTCTTCTGCCTAAGATCCCCCTCCTCCTCAACTGATTAATGATTATTTCTTTAGATCCCAGACCAAATGTCATTTTCCAAGATGTCTTCTTTGGCCCTTTCACCATACTAAGTAAGTCTCTCATTTATATATTGTTGGGCATCATGTAGTACTTTGTGGGACTTGGAGTTGTAGTTTTTATACTTATTTCTTCTGTGATTATTTAAAGTCTGTCTCCTCCACTAGGCTATAAATACCATGAGGGCTGGTTTTTATGCACTGTTATGGTTCTAATGCCTAGCACAGTTCCTTGTATACATAGGCTGCTCATTAAATTTAAAGAACTCATAGAGTTATTGTGATGATTAAACAAAATAAGATACATAACATTCCTAACATATAGTAGAATCTTAACAAATATTGGTGCTCTCCCCATCCTCCAGCCCTCACAATGGGTAAGGCTTTCTATAACAGGCGAAACGTCTTATACCAAACAAAAATTTGTCATTGGAGGTGACCTTCTGTGCCCTAAAGGTTGATCTTCACTTGAACTTTACTAACACTTCAATGGAAGGACATTTATAAAGAACAAATCAGACTAAAATACAAGGTTACATTTCCTTTCTTATCTTCAACATGTGTTGAAATGGGCTTCGCTTGCCAATTTGAGAAATTAAACCTCTCTCTTCTACTATCTTTCAAAGTGACCCTTGGTTATTTATGAGAGCTCTGCAGACAATTGATTTACATGTGAAGAACTTGTCTCTCAGGGTTTTCTAATCTGGTCTCTTTGCCCTGCTGCCATACAGCTCCTGTGGCTCATCTTATGAGAGAGCCATTCTGCTCTCTTCGAACGATTGTCCTTCACAGGCAACCTCCACTGATGTCCCCTCTGGCCCTGGGGGAGGGACAGTACTGCTCTCCTCTAATCTAAACATCTCAAAACAAGTGTTGGGGACTTCTGATTCAGGATGCAAAAATTGCTCATTCATGAACTCCCCCTATTTCCTGAGACACCATTGAAATTGCAGGACTCAGAGAAACATGAATAGAAATATGCTTATAACAGAAAAGAGTTTGGAAGGAAAGATCACTGGTGAATACATGATTTCAAGAAATTCCCAGGCCAGGCACAATGGCTCATGCCTGTAATCCCAGCAGGTTGGGAGGCCAAGGTGGGAGGATTGCTGGAGCCAAGGAGTTCAAGACCAGCCTGGGCAACATAGCAAGATCCCTTCTCTAAAAAAAAATTTTTTTTTAATTACGCAGGCACAATGTTGCACACCTGTAATTCCAACTACTTTGGGAGGCTGAAGTAGGAGGATTGCTTGAGCCCATGAGTTCGAGGTTGCAGTGAGCCATGATTGTGCTACTGTACTCTAGCCTGAGGATGGTCTCAAAAAAAAAAAAAAAAAAAAAAGAATTCCCAGAAGAGGGCAAATTAAAATGTGTTGATTAGTGTGCAATGCAGAGAAAGCCATAGGGCAGGTAGGGCCAGGAGAGGAGATGGGAGCTGATCTTACCTGTGAAACTTAAGAAGCTTTGGGCTCTAGGTCACAGATATAAGAGGCAGTATTAAGAGAGAACAGAAAACAGGAGAATTTATTGAAGATAAGAGGGTCAGAAGTCAGCTCCACACTCCTTCTCTCTTTGATGTCCAGTTACAGAACAATTAGGAGCTTAGATTCACTACAAGACTGAAAAACAAATAAAAGCCAAAACTAAACCAAACCAAACAAAAAAAGTGGTCATTCCTCTAAAGAAAGAGAACAATCTTGGAGCTCCAGTGGTGCAGTCAGTTAGCACATGGTGCTTATACAGAAAGAGAACAATCTTCAGAGACTGAGACTTCTAGGTGGGTATTACTTCCTCCAGAATAAAACATTTTTTTCTTCTGGAATTTGGTCAGATTGTTTCTCACTCATCATCCTGAAGCAAAGTCTGCCATTGGCTATTTCCCATTCAGATACACAAAGGTTACAATAAGCCTTACCAGGGCAGAGGACTGTTAGGGAAAATAATTATAGAGTTTCTATAAAGCAGGAGAAGGAAACCATACCAGCTACCTAAAATAATCAGCCTTGTCCCTCATTCTTGAATATACATGAACAACATATAAGGAAGAAGACTAATATATAAAGAATGACCAAATAAATAAAACTGACGCTGGAGGAAGCAGAGCTATTTAGAGAAACAGAAGATAACTTTTAAAAAATCTAATTATATTCTCAAAGAGAAGTGAGAATATGTTGTCAAGACAGGAATACAACAATATAAAAAAGGAATAGTCAAAGATTAACCCTTGTAATTAAAAAATTCTGTTAAAATATTTAAAAATCAACAGCAAGATTTGGTAATAAAGTGAAAGCAGTCTTCCAAGCTATAGAACTAGAAGATAAATAGAAAACATGAGAAAAAAATAAGCAAAAGATCAATCCAGGGTTCAACATATGACTAATAGTAGTTTCAGAATTTAGACTATGTGATATAGGGTAGATTTTTTGTAATTGTGAGGAAAATTTCCAAGAGTTGAGAAAGGCACAAGTTTTCAGTTTGATGGGGCTCATCAAATGCTTTGCCATATGAAAGGGAAATTGATCCATGTGTAAGAATAATTTCATCAAACTCAGAAAGGTGAAAATAAAAAGAAGGCTCCAAAGGTTTCAGAGTGAGACAAACTAACACATCAGGTAGCCTACATTGTAACCAAAAATCTGGCATCAGCAACTCTGGATGCTAAAAGTTATGGAGCAATGTCATAAAGTTCAAAGGGAAAATTATTTTGACTTGGATTTAATTTGACCTAGAATTCTGTATCCCGCCAAACTGTTACTCAAGTGGTGGGGGAGGGAGGCCGTAAATACAGTTTTAGACATTCAGGGACTCAGAACATTTGCCTGACAAAATATGAGAGTGATCCTATCAAAAACAGGGGAAAGAAAGCTACGATTAAGGACAGAGTGGTTTCTAACCTGACAGTGTGCTGAGGAAAGTTCCAGCATGGCAGCTGTGCATCAGGCCTGGCGACCAGTTAGTCTACAAGGGGAGAAGAATTGGAGAGCTGTTGGAGGTTGTCTGGGTGAAACGAGGGTTCCGTGCAAGACTATCATTGAAAGGCAGGGAGAAATTGAGGATACTCTAATAGCTTATTAATCTTCATTCAACAAGAAAAACAAAAGGTAATTTGAAATCTTAGGAAAAACCAAACAGAACAAAGTCATGGGTCACACAGAAAATTCACTACTTTGTGTTATGACTGGGGAATGGGTTGAGTGTAAGGACAGGGAATTTATTTGATCTTGACTCTACCAACATTTTTCTCCAAATGTCCCTGGGGTTAAAACATTTTACTTGTAGAGAAAGAAGAGTAATTATATGATACCAATTGGCTCTGTGATAAACAATATTTACATAGTAATTGCCATGTAAAAGGTGTTTATTGGCTTGTTAGTGTTGAGACTCAATCTATAAACAAAGTGTGGAAGATTTAATTAAGCTTATGGAATTGTATTTAAATGTTATTGTCCTCAATCATGTAAAAGAAAATATACAACAGAAGTATGGATACGGAAAGAAGAGAAATGAGAACAGTAAGTTAGGGACAGTCAGATCCTCAACTTATAATGGTAGGTGGTAGTTAAGAAATACTGCCAAAAGTTGATGGAACCAAAACTAGGTGTTTATGTATGTTATTTAAAATTACACTGGCAGCTGGTAGATAATGTGAATAGTTGAGTGCTACTATTTATTCCTGATAGAAAATAGAAGATGGTAAAAGAAAGACTGTTGTCATTTCTCCAGCTCATCACTAAGCAGTAAATAGTCATGTTTGTTGCTAAGAATATTGACTGGGGTATACTTGAAAATTAATGAGTACAGACATACAGTGCTTTTCAATTGCTAAATGTTTTCGTTAAAGGGGACAGGCTCTCTAGGGCACTGACTTAACATTTTTAGTGCTTGAGGCCCAAGCAGAGTGAAGGGTGTGAATATTCCATGTTTCCAGCCACCCTAATTGTATATGATAATGATAAAACTGCTGGAGAAATGTCCCGTTAAAAACCAAAGAGGGCCAATTTCCAGATGCACCACTGAACACAAATGCACTTATTCTGCTGGTCCATTTGACAGCAGCCTCCTCAAGCCCAACTCAAGTGGCACTTGCCAGAGAGATGAGGCTGGAGCCAGTGGTCCCATCCACAGGACCAGCAAGGCTGTAGCAGCACCTGTCTGGGCCTCTGTGGCCAAGGCAACTCTCTCTGCCAAGCTATCACCTGAGATTCAGATGCAAGAGGATATTTGCTTCAGGGAACATGTCTTGTACAAGGCAGGTAACAGCTTCAGACTCATGTCAGTGCTCTGTTTGCTGCCCTACGAGACAGTGGAACTAAATGAGTGGCAAAGGCAGTCCTTCTCTGGCAGGCTTTCTTCTGAACTGATCTAGAGACAGGAACCTCTTGTTATGAAGAAAGACAGTTTCCCTATTCAGGGAGAATTACTGCCCTCTCCTGCTGACGCTGAGAAACCTGCTAAGTCTGATACCTTAAGTAGGATGCCCTTTAAAAGAGAATTCTTGTCAGGCATCTAAGTTCACTCTTCACTTTATAGTAGAAATTGGGCCCAGCTTGGTGGTTCCTGCCTGTAATCCCAGCACTTTGGGAGGCTAAGGCAAGAGGATCACCTGAGCTCAGTTCAAGCCTGCAGTGTTCTATAATTGCTCCACTGCACTTCCAGGATGGGTGACAAAGTGAGACCCTGTCTCTCTGTATAACTATCTATGTTTTTATCTGTATCTATCTGTATATAGATATAGATACAGAGACAGAGTGGAAATTGGGTCAAATGCCTGTAGTTATATTCTTTCTTAACACAGTGAGAATGAGATTCTGTAAAATAGGATTTTAAAACAAATTATTTACTATGACCCACGAAATATACAGAAGTATGCTCAGGTAACTGACAGCTGAGTTCTTACCTCCTAATTGTTCAGGATAGATAGGCTAAGCTTTGAAAAGTCTGCCTTGACCACAACCTCATGCTAAGGGATTGCTGTGCACTGGCTTCTCATGATGGAAGTAACGGTCAAGTTACACAATAGAGCCTCACTTCTATAGCTTAAACCAATCAGACCTGTACAAGGTGTCTGATGTATAGATTAGCAAATCCATAGGCTGATGAATGGCAGCCTGTGATAGCACACAGCATGGGAACTCTGCCAAATAGGAACATCATGATACTTCCTCAGAAATCTGAATTGGAATTAGAGGAAGACAGTTGATGAGTTTGTAGGAGTAACAGAAGTGGGACAGCACAGTCTGAGAAGGTAATACACAGATAAAATATGGAAGCGTCCAGGAGACATCATTACCATGAGCATATACATTTCAAGGTAGAGCAAAGTCACTAGAGTAGAGGCTGGTGTGGATTGTGGAGATGGGGTGGCAGAAGCAAACACAGAGACGAACTGAGTCAATGTTAATGGTGGAGTTCAGAGAGCAGATTAATAACATTCTGCAACTGAGAGAATGTCTGAGGTGCTCTGGTGCTTCCCTTGAGGCCTGGTATGCAGCTGTTTCTCGGCTTCATGGCATCCCCTTGCTTCCATGCATAACTTTATGAGAGACTCCCACAGTGTGAACGAACCAGCAAGGGTCTCTGTTCTTTGCAGCCCAAAGAACCCGGCTAAACACAACAACCCATCTGTGCTGCCTTTCTAGTTGGACATGTTCTTTTGAGACTGCTTTCCTGGGGAGGTGATAAAGTAGCTGAGGCATTGAAAAAACTAGTCTGAAGCAAAGAAAATCAGCACTGCCCACTAAAGCCTAAGAGTAGCACACCAAGGCAAGTTCTTTTCTGGTATCCAGGAAAAGACAACTGAGGAGCAAGTGCTGAGTGCTTGGGGATTATGTCAGAAACTCCATTTCCAATGTCTTCACTGCCAAGGAATCCCCATTACCCCCACCCCACCCCACCCCACCCTCAACCAACCACTTTGGTTTTTCTTCAAGGACACTAAGTTTTGAAAAGATTTAATCTAGCAAACCGGCTATGTTTATTTAGGTAATGCATCATTTTCTCATTGGAATAGATATGAATCTTATCCATAAGCTCAGGACGAATAGATAATACTTTTTTTACTCTCTAGCGCTACCCAATTTTATTCTGAGTCCCCATTTCACTGAAGCAGGAGGAAATTTAACTCAGTCAATCTCGAGGCACTATGTCCCAAGTGAGGTAGGGTGCAGGGGATGGTACTGGTCACTGGCCATCTCTGTCCCCATGAGCGGTTAATTCTGAGATCTCCATGGTTCCTACAGGCTCATTCTCCACACCTCCCACACCACAGCTGGGCGTTGAAAGCTTCACTGTGACCGGAAACTCAGTGCTAGGGTCCCTTTCCCTGAGTGTGGCTTGCAGCCATCCCCTGGAAGGTGTGGCCCTTGCCTAGGGGCACTGTCTTGGAAAAGGGCAGTGGTCCAAGATTTTTCTCTTCCTCTTTTGGGCCAGTTGGGAAATCTTTGCTTTTTAGTTGCAGAGAACCCTCCCCTATAAAATTAATCTGGATGATAGGAAGTTGAACAGGAAGCCCAGTGCCTGTGGAAAATTTATTATATAACTGTAACTTGAGCGCTTAGCCATACACACACAAATGTGCATGCATGTGTGTGCTCAAGTGAATTAAATTAGTCACTAAAATCATGTTTTCTCTCTCAGAATTAAATAATAATTATGTTGATTGAATGCACACGACGTAGGAAGCGACATGGTAAGTATCAATAAGCTAGTGGGATTTCTGGAGTTTCTTTTGGTTGAGTCCCAAAGCAAAGAGGAGCCATGTGGATTAGAGACTCTCATAAAATAAATTCCGTGAAGCAAGTCAATGAACTGTTAGCTCAGTCTCATTAACTTTAGGGAGACCCCAGATGAGGCCTTATTTCTGAAATATCTGGTTGCAGGAAAAGTAAAAACCTGCAAATGTCTCCTTAATGTCTCTTGTTGCCACTAAATTGCTGCCCACTTAATTCTAACCCTGAGCCTCTGCAGAAGGAACTGAATGACACTGGGCTTGGGGATACAGTTTATTTCTGGGCTCCGGAATTTCTCTTGTAAGTACCCTCCTGCCTGTCTTCCAGAGTGAAAGAGTCCTCTCTGTTTCTCTCGGTTGTCTGTACTAACAGCCTTGAAATTATAGACCTGTCCCCAGTGATTGGAAAGTGCTGACTCATCAGTTCCAGGGTTTTCTAAAATGTGTTCAGTGGCCTGTGCGGGGAGAGAGGGAAAGACAGAGCAGAAACATCTTTCCTGTGACTAGGGCTTTAAGTTTAGTGTATTCAGGACTTCAGTGCACAGTATTTATCTGACCTCACACAGCACTGTGCAGAGTGGTGGCGGTGTCCTTTCACATGAAAAATGGGGCTCAGAGAGGCAGAGGGGCTTGCTCGGGGTCATACAGCAGAGCTAGAACTGGACCAGCTCTTCTGTTTCCCACCTCCATGCTCTTAGCCTGATACCCAGTCCTTCTCAGTGGAACTAGGTAGTGGCCATACAAGGAGCTCTTAATATGAGCATGCTTCTGGCCCAGTAGAAATAGCAAGAAAATATTAGATACATTTCTTACCCTTGAGTCACATAGAGCTTAGTTGTTTTTTGTTTTTGTTTTTGTTTTTTTAACTTTTATTTTAGGTTCAGTACATGTGCCGGTTTGTTTTACAGGTAAGTTGCATGTCACAGAGGTTTGGTGTAAAGATTATTTCATCACTCAAATAATAAGCATAGTACCCGATACGCAGTTTTCAATCTTCTCACTTCTTATACCCTCCACCCTCAAGTAGGCCCCAGTATCTGTTGTTCCCTTCTTTGTATCAATGTATACTCAGTGTAGCTCCCACTTACAAGTGAGAAAATGTGGTACTTGGTTTTCTGTTCCTGCATTAATTCACTTAGGATAATGGCCTCTGGCTCCATCCATGTCCTTGCTGCAAAGGATACAATCTAATTTTTTAAGGCTACATAGTATTCCATGGTATTTATGTACCACATTTTCTTCATCCAGTCTACCACTGATGGACATTTAGGTTGATTCGATATCTTTGCTGTTGTGAATAGTACTGTGATGAACACATGCATACGTGTGTCTTTATGGTAGAACAATTTATATTCCTTTGGGTATATACCCAGTAATAGAACTGCTGGGTCAAATGGTAATTCTGTTTTAAGTTCTTTCAGAAATCACCACACTGCTTTTCACAATGGCTGAACTAATTTACATTTCTACCAGCAGTGTATAAGTGTTCCTTTTCTCCACAACCACACCAGCATCTGTTATTGTTTGACTTTTTAATAACAGTCATTGTGACTGGTGTGAGATGGTATCTCATTGTAGTTTTGATTTGCATTTTTCTGATGATTAGTGATGTTGAGCATTTTTTCATATGCCTGTTGGCCACATATATGTCTTCTTTTCAAAAGTGTCTGTTCATGTCCTTTGCTCACTTTTTAATGGGGTTGTTTGTTTTTTCATGTAAATTTGTTTAAGTTCTTTATACATTCTGGATATTAGACCTTTGTTGGATATATGGTTTGAAAATATTTTCTCCCATTCTGTAGGTTGTCTGTTTACTCTATTGATAGTTTATTTTGCTGTGCAGAAACTCTCTAGTTTAATTAGGTCCCATTTGTTGATTTTTATTTTTGTTGCAATTGTTTTAGGTATCATTGTTATGAAATCTTTGTCAGGACCTATGCCCAGAATGATATTTCCTAGGTTATCTTGCAGGGTTCTTATCGTTTTATATTTTACATTTAAGTCTTTAAACCACCTTGAGTTTTTTTGTGTATGGTATAAGGAAGGGGTCCAGTTTCAGTCTTCTGCATATAGCTAGCTGGTTATCCCAGCACCATTTATTGAAAAGGGAGTCCTTTCCCCATTTCTTGTTTGTGTCCAGTTTGTCGAAGATCTAATAATTTACAGGTGTGCAACTTTATATCTGGGCTTTCTATTCTGTTTCATTTGTCTATGTGTTTGTTTTCATACCAGTACCATGTTGTTTTGGTTTCTGTAGGCCTGTAGTATAATTTGAAGTAGGGTGGCATGAAGCCTCCAGCTTTGTTATAGCCTTGGCTATTTGGGATTTTCTTTTGGGTTCCATGTGATTTTTAAAATAGTTTTTTTCTAATTATGTGAGGAATGTCATTGGTAGTTTGATAGGGATAGCGCCGAGTCTATAAATTGCTTTGAGCAGTATGGCCGTTTCAATGATATTGATTCTTCTTATCCATGAGCATGGAATGTTTTTCTATTTGTTTGTATCATTTCTGTTTATTTTTTCTCAATGAACGAATTTTTTTATTCCTTCTCATTTGCAGATATATGTATATATGCAAACACAAACATATAAACAAATGTGTTACTTTTTTTAGGATGTTTCTTTTTTTAATTTTACTTTAAGTTTCAGGATACATGTGCAGAATGTGCAGGTTTGTTACATAGGTATATGTGTGCCATGGTGGTTTACTGCACCTATTGACCCATCCTCTAAGTTCCCTCCCCTTGCACCCTACCCCCAACAGGCCCTGGTATGTGTTGTTCCCCTACCTGTGTCTGATTGTTCAACTCCCACTTATGAGTTAGAACATGCAGTGTTTGGTTTTCTATTCCTGTGTTAGTTTGCTGAGGATAATGGCTTCCAGCTTTATCCATGTCCCTGCAGAGGACATGATCTCATTCTTTTTTATGGCTATGTAGTATTCCATGGTATATATGTACCACATTTTCTTTGTCCAGTCTATCATTTATGAGCATTTGGGTTGGTTCCACATCTTTGCTATTATAAATAGTGCTGCAATAAACATACGTGTGTATATGTCTTTATAGTAGAATGATTTATATTCCTTTGGGTATATAACCAGTAATGGGATTGCTGGATTAAGTGGCATTTCTGGTTCCAGATCCTTGAGGAATTGTCATACTGTCTTCCACAATGTTTGAACTAATTTACATTCCCACCAACAGTGTAAAAGCATTCTCATTTCTCCACAGCCTCACCAGCATCTATTGTTTCTTGACATTTTAATAATCGCCATTCTGACTGACGTAAGATGATATTTCATTGTGGTTTTGATTTGCATTTCTCTAATGATCAGTGATGCTGAGGGTTTTTTTTTTGTATGTTTTTTGGCCACATAAATGTCTTTTTTTAGAAGTGTCTGTTCATATCCTTTGCTCACTTTTTGATGGGGTGAGTTTTTCTTGTACATTTGTTTAAGTTCCTTTTAAATTCTGTATATTAGACCTTTGTCAGATGGATAGATTGCAAAAATTTTCTCCCATTCTGTAGGTTGACTGTTCACTCTGATGACAGTTTCTTTTGCTGTGCAGAAGCACTTTAGTTTAATTAGATTCGATTTGTCAATTTTGGCTTCTATTGCAATTCCTTTTGGCATTTTCATCATGAAGTCTTTGCCCATGCCTATGTCCTGAATGGTATTGTCTAGGTTTTCTTCTAGGGTTTTTATGGTTTTAGGTTTTACATTTAAGTCTTTAATGTATCTTGAGTTAATTTTTGTATAAGGTGTAAGGAAGGGGTCCAGTTTCAGCTTTCTGCATATAGCTAACCAGTTTTCCCAGCACCATTCATTGAATAGGAGATCCTTTCCCCATTGCTTGTTTTTGTCAGGTTTGTCAAAGATCAGATGGTTGTAGATGTGTGGTGTTATTTCTGAGGTCTCTGATCTATTCTACTGGTCTGTATGTCTATTTTGGAACCAGTACCATGCTGTTTTGGTTACTGTAGCCTTGTAGTATAGTTTGAAGTCAGGCAGTGTGATGCCTCCAACTTTGTTCTTTTTGCTTAGGATTGTCTTGGCTATATGGGGTCTTCTTTGATTCCATATGAAATTTAAAATAGTTTTTTTCTAATTCTGTGAAGAATGTCAGTGGTAGTTTGATGGGAATAGCATTGAATCTATAAATTACTTTGGGCAGTATGGCCATTTTCACGATATTGATTTTTCTTATCTATAAGGATAAGATATTTTTCCATTTGTTTGTATCTTCTCTTATTTCCTTGAGCAGTGGCTTGTATTTCTCCTTGAAAAGGTCCTTCATGTCCCTTATTAGCTGTATTCCTAGGTATATAATTTTCTTTGTAGCAATTGTGAATGGGAGTTCATTCATGATTTGGCTCTCTGCTTGTCTTTGTTGGTGTATAAAAATGCTTGAGATTTTTGCACATAGATTTTGTATCCTGAGACTTCACTGAAGTTGCTTATCAGTTTAAGGAATTTTTGGGCTGAGATGATGGAATTTTCTAAATATAAAATCATGTTATCTGCAAACAGAGAAAATTTGACTTCCTCTCTTCCTAATTGAATATGCTTTGTTTCTTTCTCTTGCCTGGTTGCCCTGGCCAGAACTTCCAATACTATGTTGAATAGGAGTGGTGAGAGAGAGCATCT
Source organism: Macaca mulatta (assembly GCF_049350105.2). Lineage (NCBI taxonomy): Eukaryota > Metazoa > Chordata > Mammalia > Primates > Cercopithecidae > Macaca > Macaca mulatta. The sequence continues at coordinate 139,252,946 of NC_133412.1, read as the reverse complement.
TCATCTTGTACTGGTTTTCAAAGGGAATGCTTCCAGCTTTTGCTCATTCAATATTATATTGGCTGTGGGTTTGTCATAAATAGCTCTTATTATTTTGAGACATGTTTCATCAATACCTAGTTTATTGAGAGTTTTTAACGTGAAGGGATGTTGAATTTTATCAAAGGCCTTTTCTACATCTATTGAGATAATCATGTTGTTTTTGCCTCTGGTTCTGTTTATGTGATGGATTATGTTTATTGATTTTCATATGTTGAACCCGCCTTGCATTCCAGGGATGAAGCCGATGTGATTGTGGTGGGTAAGTGTTTTGATGTGCTCCTGGATTCAGTTTGCCAGTATTTTATTGAGGATTTTTGCATTGATGTTCATTAGGAATATTGGCCTGAAGTTTTCTTTTTTGTGTGTATATTTCTTCACGGTTTTGGTATCAGGATGATGCTAGTTTCATAAAATGAGTTAGGGAGGAGTTCCTCTTTTTCAATTGTTTGAAATACTTTTGAAAGGAATGGTACCAGCTCCTCTTTGTACCTCTGGTAGAATTTGGCTGTGAATCTTTCTGTCCAGGGCTATATTTTGTTGGTAGGCTATTACTGCCTCAATTTGAGAACTTGTTATTGGTCTATTCGGGGATTCGACTTCTTCCTGGTTTAGTCTTGGGAGGGTGTATGTGTCCAGGAATTTATCCATTTCTTCTAGATTTTCTGGTTTATTTGCATAGAGGTGTTTTTATAGCATTCTCTGAAGGTAGTTTGTATTTCTGTGGGGTCAGTGGTGATACCCCCTTTATCATTTTGTATTGTGTCTAATTGATTCTTCTCAATTTTCTTCTTTATTAGTTTAGCTAGGGGTCTATGTATTTTGTTAATTTTTTTCAAAAAAACCCAAGCTCCTAGATTCATTGATTTTTTTGAAGTGTTTTTCATGTCTCTATCTCCTTCAATTCTGCTCTGATTTTAGTTATTTCTTGCCTTCTGCTAGCTTTTGGATCTGTTTGCTCTTACCTCTTTGGCTCTTTTAATTGTTATGTTAGGGTGTTGATTTGAGATCATTTTAGCTTTCTGATGTGGGAATTTAGTGCTACAAATTTCCCTCTTAACACTGCTCTAGCTGTGTCCCAGATATTCTGGTACATTGTCTCTTTGTTCTCATTGGTTTCAAATAACTTCTAGATTTCTGCCTTAATTTCATTATTTACACAAGAGTCATTCAGGAGCTGGTTGCTGAATTTCCATGTAATTATGTAGTTTTGAGTGAATTTCTTAATTGTGAGTTCTAATGTGATTGCACTGTGGTCTGAGAGACTGTTATGATTTCAGTTATTTTGCATTTGCTGAGAAGTGTTTTACTTCCAATTATGTGGTTGATTTTAGAATAAATGCCATGTGGCACTGAGAAGAATGTATATTCTGTTGATTTGGGGTGGAGAGTTCTGTAGATGTCTGTTAGGTCCACTTGATCCTGAGCTGAATTCAAGTCCTGAATATCCTTGTTAATCTTCTGTCTTGTTGATCTGTCTAATATTGACAATGGGGTGTTCAAGTCTCCCACTATTTTTTTGTGGGAGTCTAAGTCTCTTTGTGGGTCTCTAAGGACTTGTTTTATGAATCTGGATGCTCCTTTATTAGGTGCATATACATTTAGAATAGTTAGCTCTTCTTGTTGAATTGTTCTGTTTACCATTATGTAATGCCCTTCTTTGTCTGTTTTTGATCTTTATTGGTTTAAAGTCTGTTTTGTCAGAGACTGGGATTGCAACTCCTGCTTTTTTTGTTTTCTATTTGCTTGGAAAATTTTTGTCCATCCCTTTATTTTGAGCCTATGTGTGTCTTTGCATGTGAGATGGGTCTCCTCAATATAGCACACCAATGGGTCTTGACTCTTTATCCAATTTGCCATTCTGTGTCTTTTAATTGGGGCATTTAGCCCATTTACATGTAATGTTAGTATTGTTATGTGTGAATTTGATCCTGTCATCATGATGCTATCTGGTTATTTTGCACACTAGTTGATGCAGTTGCTTCATAGTGTCGTTGGTGTTTAGTGTGTTTTTGCAGTGGCTGGTACCGGTTTTTCATTTCCATATTTAGTGCTTCTTTCAGGAGTTCTTGCAAGGCAAGCCTGGTGGTAGCAAAATCCCTCAGCATTTGTTTGTCTGGAAAGGATTTTATTTCTCCTTTGCTTATGAAGCTTAGTTTGGCTGGACATGAAATTCTGGTTGAAAATTCTTTTCTTTAGAACATTGAATACTGGCCCCCAATCTCTTCTGACTTGTAGAGTTTCTGCTGAGAGGTCTGTTAGTTTGATGGGCTTCCCTTTGTAGGTGACCCGTGCCAAGACCAGCTTGGTCTGGGAGACCCTAACCCAACGGCACTAGAAGAATTAAAGACACACACACAGAAATATAGCGTGTGGAGTGGAAAATCAGGGAGACTTATAGCCTTCAGAGCTGAGAGCCTCGAACAAAGATTTACCCACATATTTACTGACAACAAGCCAGTGATAAGCATTATTTCTATAGATTATAGATTAACTAAAAGTATTCCTTACGGGAAACAAAGGGATGGGCCAAAACAAAGGGATGGACTCTGGCTAGTTATCTGCAGCAGGAGCATGTCCTTAAGGCACAGATCGCTCATGCTATTATTTGTGGTTCAGGACTGCCTTTAAGCGGTTTTCCACCCTGGATGGGCCAGGGGTTCCTTGCCTTCATTCTGGTAAACCAACAACCTTCAGTGTGGGCATCATGGCCATCACGAACATGTCACAGTGCTGCAGAGATTTTGTTTATGGTCAGTTTTGGGGACAGGTTATGGCCAGATTTGGGAGCCTATCCCCAGAAGACCTGGCCTTCCTCTCTGGCTGCTTTTAATATTTTTTCCTTCATTTTAACCTTGGAGAATCTGACAATTATGTGTCTTGGGGTTGATCTTCTCATGGAGTATCTTAGAGGTGTTCTCTGTATTTCCTGAATTTGCATGTTGGCCTGTCTTGCTAGGTTGGGGAAGTTCTCCTGGATAATATCCTGAAGTGTGTTTTCCAGCTTGTTTCCATTCTCCCCGTCTCCTTCAGGTACTCCAATTGTATATTTGGTCTTTGTACAAAGTACCATATTTCTCGGAGGGTTTGTTCATTCCTTTTTATTTTTTCCTCTAGTCTTGTCTGCATGCCTTATTTCAGCAAGGTGGTCTTCAAACTCTGATATTCTTTCTTCCACTTGGTCAATTTGGCCATTGATGCTTGTGTATGCTTCACAAAGTTCTTGTGCTGTGTTTTTCAGCTCCATCAGGTCATTTATGTTCCTCTCTAAGCTAGTTATTCTAGTTAGAAGCTCCTCTAACCTTTTATCAAGGTTCTTAGCTTTGTTGCATTGGGTTAGAACATGCTCCTTTAGCTCAGTGTAGTTTTTTATTACTCATCTTCTGAAGCCTACTTCTGTCAATTTGTCCATCTCATCCTCTGTCTAGTTCTGCACTCTTGCTGGAGAGACATTGCTATCATTTGGAGGAAAGAAGCACTCTGGTTTTTTGGGCTTTCAGAATTTTTTCATTGATTCTTTTTCATCTTCATGAGTTTGTCAAGTTTTGATCTTTGAGGCTATTGACACTTGGATGGAGTTTTTATGGGGGCTTTTGGTTGTTTTCGATGCTCTTTTTGTTGCTTTCTATTTGTTTGTTTTTCAGTGGTCAGGTCGCTCTTTTGTAGAGCTGCTGTGGTTTTCTAGGAGTTTTCTTCAGTCCTTATTCATCTGGTTTGCTCCCATGCCTGGAGATGTCACTCAAGAAGGCTGGAGAACAGCAAATATGGGTGCCTGCTCCTTCTTCTAGGATCTCTGACCTCAAGGGGAACCAACCTGATGCCAGTAGGATCACTCCTGTATGGGGTGTCTGACAACCCCTGTTGGAGGGTCTCATCTAGTTGGGTGGCATGGGGAACGGGACCCATTTAATGAAGCACTTTGTCCCTTGGTGGGGTGTGCTTTGCTGGAGGGAAACGCATTCATCTGGGCTGCCCGGATTCCTCAGAACTACCCAGAGGAAAGACTTAAGTCTGCTGGTCCACAGAGACTGCAGCCACCCCTCCTGCTAGGGGCTCAGGCCCAGGGAGTTCTGGGTTCTGTCCCGGAGCCTCTGGCTGGAGTTATTGAAGTTCCTGCAGAGAAGCCCTGCCAAGTGAAGAAGGAACAGTCAGGGTCAGGTCTGAAGAGGCACTCTGGCCGCAGTCTGCCACAGCCTGTATGTTGGGCTGGCTGTGGGGGACACATCTTGGGACAAAGCCATCCAGCCTCCCTGGCTCCAGCAGGGGAAAAGTGTGGCCTGGAGCAATAGAGATGGATGCTGCCCTTCCCCAACCCATGGAGCTTAATGTGTTAGGCAGTTGTGAGCCCCAGTGCTGGCTGCTGCCCCTCCTACAAGGAGCTCATCTGGCTTAGACAGCAGGCAACTGCAGCTGTGGTACTGGTCTCCCCTTACCCCAGGAGCTCAGTAGGCTTAAGCAGATTCCAGCTGAGAGACTGTTGAGAATCTATGTGGCTCCAGAGTTGCTATGCTAGGGCCCGGTGGTGTGGGTTTGTGAGTGGGATCTTCCAATCTATGGGTTCTAGTTCTGTGGAAAAAGCACGGTTTCCCCGGCTGGTTAGCAGGCTCACTCACCACCTCCCTTAGCTGGGTGGGGGACCTCCCCTGCCCTGTGTGGCTCTCAGGTGGCCTGCTGAACCACACTGCTCTTCCTTCCTCTCCGTGGATCATGCCAGCCACCTAGTCAGTTCTGATGAGAGAACCTGGATACCTTGGTTGACAGTGAAGGATTCACAGTCTTATTATGGTTTTTGTCAATGGGAGCCTCCGATTGCTACTCTTTCTAGTCTGCCATCTTGGCCCCACCCCTTCTCTGTTTTCTTTGAGCAGTGTTTTATTGTTCTCATTGTAGAGATCTTTCACTTCCCTGGTTAGCCATATTCATAAGTACTTTATTCTTTTTGAGACTATTGTGAATGTTATTGCATTCTTGATTTGTCTCTCACCTTGGATGCTGTTAATGTATAGAAATGCTACTGATTCTTGTACATTGATTTTGTATACTGGAACTTTGCTGAAGCTGTTTTTCAGATCTAGGAGCTTTCAGGCAGAGCCTGTGGGGTTGTCTGGATATAGAATCATATAATCTGCAAACAGAGATAGTTTGAGTTCCTCTCTTCCAGTTTGGATGCCTTTTATTTCTTTCTCTTTCCTAATTGCTCTGGCAAGGACTTCCAGTGCTATGTTGAATATGAGTGGTGAGATTGAGCATCCTTATCTTATTCCAGTTCTCAAGGTACATGCTTACAGCTTTTGTCTATTTAGTATGATGTTGGCTGTGGGTTTGTTATAGATGGCTCTTGCTATTTTGAAGTATGTTATCTCAATGGCATTTGTTGAGGGTTTTTAACATGAAGGGATGTTGAACTTTATTGAAAGCCTTTTTTTTTTTTTTTTTTTTGCATCTATTGCAATGATCATGTGGTTTTTGTCTTTAGGTCTGTTTGTGTGATGAATTACATTTATTGATTTGTGTATGTTGAACCAACCTTGCATCCCAGGGATAAAGACTACTTGATTGTGGTAGATAAGCTTTCTGATGTGCTGCTGGATTTGGTTTGCTAATATTTTGTTGAGGATTTTTACATTGATGTTCATCAAGTAAATTGGCCCGAACTTTCTGTTTTTGTTGTGTCTTTGCTAGGTTTGGTACCAGGATGGTGCTGGCCTCATAAAATGAGTTAGGGAGGAGTTTTTCCTCCTCAATTTTTTGGAATAGTTTCAGTAGGAATAGTACGAGAATACACCAAGTAGAATTTGGCTGTGAATCTCTCTGGTCTTGGGCTTTTTCTGGTTGGTAGACTTTGTATTACTGATTTAATTTTGGACCTTGTTATAGGTCTGTTCAGGCATTCAATTTCTTCCTGGTTCAATCTTGGGAAGTTTTATGTTTCCAGGAATTTATCTGGTGCTCAGCTCCCAACTCTGCACTGTGTATTCTAACTGTGGGGTACTTGTATCGGGCACTGACTTTGTTCTCTGGCTCCTCAAGATTAGGAGTCCACTGCATTGGGAAGGCCTAAGTGCTCCCAGACTTCTGGCCACTACACTCTGATGGGTGGTGTCAGCCAAAGCATTTCATAGTATGGTGGTAGTGGGATCCATCCTTGTTTGCCTGTGCCAATAGTGGCAGCAGTGGCAGCGCAGCAGAGTGCATGCTCTTTGGCTGTGGCCTGGTGCAAGAGGGTGCTGGGGTGCCTGCCTCCATGCAGCCATTTACCACAGTGGTGGAGGTAGCATGGCTTGGGGGGTGTGGGGCCCCTGCTGGTGACTATACACATGATTGTGCTGCTGTTGGTGTCAGCATGGGGCCATGGCACTGGCAGGCACAGGTCTGTGTGAGCATTCTTGCACCACAGGCAGGAGTGGTCACTCAGGGTGGAGGCGGATTCACTGTTCTTTGTGCTTAGTTTCACTCCCATGGCAGTGTGGGCACAAGGGCAGGGCTGGCTGACTCTGTGCCCACCAAGGTGCCATCTGCTATGGCAGTTCGGTGGAGGCAGGAGTGGGCAGTGTGCACTCCTGCTGTAGCAGTGGTAAGGAAGGGTGCATGCACACATGTGTGCTGGTGGGGCAAGGAAGACAAAACCTGTCTACACACACATCCACCAGCAAAGTAATGTCGGGGATTGCTGTGGGCCTAGGGGAAGTTGCATTGTGGGAAGGGAGCAGGTGGGCTGGTGTGTGGTTATGGAGTCCACTCCACTGGAGCTCTCTGCTCGTCAAGCATAGTCTGCCAGCACAGGAGCTATGATGTAGGCCCCCAGGGCACCCAAGGCTGCCCTGCAAGCAGGCATGGCCAGGCTGGGGCCCCAGGAGAGGCCAGCCAAGCAAGCGTGCTCAGGTTGGCCCAGTCTGATGGGCAAGACTGCCCTGCAGAGTTCAGGTGAACAGTTCCCCTAGGGCTAAAGTCTCCTATGGGACCACGTCGAGCCTCGGGGGATGGACATCCCTGGTTGTGCTCCACTAGAGACGCTCCTGCACAAAACCCTCTGGGTTTCACATCAGCTGGCTTGCTGTCACCACCACTTCTCTAAACAGCTCTCCCTGCCAATTCGAGTGTCCATGGTGGTTGAGGTGTCTCTCCTGCCAGAATTCCAGAGGCCCATGGTGAGAGCATATTGCTCCTTGCCAGTTCAAATCATCCATTCCCCCATAGTTGTTGGGGGCCAGGAACAAATCCCATTGTGCAGCAGCCCCATGCAGGGATCCCAGCTTCCTCCCTCTTCAGCCCACCTTCTGTGTCTTCCCTCTGTCCACGCTCGGTGCCTTCCCTCTGAGCTGTAAGGAGTGCTCCAGTTATCTTGGTCCCTCAGTGGCAGCTGTTCCACCTGGCTGCTGCTGTTCGGCCATTTTACCCAGTATTAAGGTGCAATTTTCTTTGCATGTGAAATGAGACCCATCTCACTGAGACTCCTAGTGCTGTGTGTGTGTTACTGGTGGTTACTATTATTTCCACAGGACACATCCTTCAACCTGCTGACCTCCATCCTCATTCATTCTGTCTCCTCTCCAGTGACGTGAATCCCATGCCCTTGAACCCATTCTGGCATTTTCCTCCGGCAGGAATTGCCACTCTCTGCTAGGTCATTCCCATCCATGTCAAGCAACTACTATAATACCTCCTAGCTTTAAGAAAAACTACCTGTCCTTGACCCTGCTTTTTTCTCCTTCTACAGCATCGTTTATCTGCTTCTTGTTGCAGTAAAACTAGTACTAAAAAAAAAAAAAAAGTCTGTATTCACTGTCTTCACTTCCTCTTTTTTCATTTCCTCTTGAGATCACCCAAACAAGCTTTGATCCTCACCGCTTCACAAAACTAGTCTTGTTAAGGTCACCAGAGGCATCCCTGCTGCAAATCCAGTGGTTCAGTCTTTGTCCTTTTCTGATCGGCCTCCTGCAGTATTTGGCACTATTCACTCCCTGCTCCTTGCAACCAGTTCTTCGTTTGGCTACTGGGACACCACTTTTCTGGTTTTCTGCATACCTCATTTCCTAGCTTTGCCTTTTCCAGGTCTCTAAATTACCACCTTCCTCAGAGCACAGAGCACAGTCCTCTTTTCTAATTACATTCACCTCCCAAGAAATCTCCTCCACTTTTATGCTTTAAGTGGCATCTCTCTGCTGTCAGTTCCTGTGAACTCCAGGATGGTACATCCAACTACCCACTCAACATCTCTACATCTCGCTTTCTCTTACACTCCATATCCAATCCATCAGCAAATCCTGTTGGCTATATCTTCAAATTTATTCAACTTCTCACTTCCCTTCACAAACTAGCCCCAGCCATAATGATCTCTCTCCTTGAATACCACACTAGATTTCTTAACTGTTCCCACATCTATACTTGTCTCTCCATAGTAAATTGCTACATGTCAGCAAGAGTTGTCTTTAAAATGTAAGTCATATTATATCATTCTCCTGCTCAAAACTCTCCAATAACTTCTCATAAAATTCTAAAGGTCTACAAGGCCCCCCATGATCTGACCCCTAATTCTATCTTTAACCTCATGTCCTCACACTCCCTCTCTATCACTGCTCCAACCCCACTGGTCAACTTACTATTCTTGGAGCCTGCTGAGAGTGTTCCCAGCAGGGCCTCTACCCTTGCTATTCCCTGTGCTGGACTCCTTCTCCCAGAGAGTAGAGAGCCAGTTGCAATAGTTTTCTATTGCTGCAGTCATTTTAGAAATTACCACATATTTAGGAGCTTAAAACAGCACCCATTCATTGTCTCACATTTCCACAGGTCAGAAGCCCACCACTGTGGCTGGAGCATTCCACTCCTAGGTATATTTCCAATAGAACACATACATGAGAGTACCAAGAATGTGTACAAGGATGTTCAGAGAGCCTGCTTCATGATACCCTCATATGAGAAAGAGCCCTAACTGATAATAATCAACAGTAGAATGAATAAATAAATGCTGTATATTTTTGAGATGGGATGCTAGGCAATAAAAAGAGTGAACAAATTATAGCCACAGACAATGATGTGGATAAATCTAAATAACATAATTTTTGAGTGAAAGAAGTAAAAAATCTAAAATGTGTGATTCCATTTAGTTAAGTGAGTTCAAAACACATTGAAACTATAATATTTAGGGATAAGGAATATGTGACAAACTATAAAGGAACAAAAGGAGTAGTCACAGTCCAAGTCAAGATGGTTTCCTTTGTGGAGAAGGATGAGAGAGGGATGGGAGAGGATTCTGCACATTTCCTTCTTGATCTGGCTGGTGGTCACACAGAGCTCCACTTTATGGGAAATTATTTAGCTATATAATTTTGATTTATGTGGGGTGTTTTGGTGTATATTATAACAGAAAGAGAAAAATATATATGTACCTGGAAATATAGGTTTAGAGGAAACTGTTCTGCGTCTAGAATTGAAGGCGGGTTGTGGGTTTTATTCAGTGGGATAGGAAACTGTTGAAGTGCTTGTTTGCTAGGCAGGCAGGGGATCTTTTTACCAAAACATTAACATAAATCCAAGTAAATGAGAAGATTTCCTGTAATTCTACCATTTTCACTTTTGAGTACTTCTTAAAAAAATTTTACCATCCTTACTAGATAAGTGGATAAAACAGGATATGGCTTTAATTTTCAATACTTTTAAAAAAAGATATAGGTCAATGTTTCATGTCACTAACCAGTCTTCATAATAATTTTTATTGACTTTATAATGTTCATTTGAGTGGATTTACCTTAATTTACTTAACCATTCTCTTATTATTGCTTTAAATCCATTCTGACATTTCATTATTATAGGCAATACCTCATAAGCATCATATCCCCATTGAATGATTGCCTCAAAACACATTCTCAGAATATTATTTTAAGGTCAAAGATTATGAATATTTTAATGAATATTGATACTTGCAAATTACTTTCCAAAAGAATTTTTACTGGTTCATATTGCCAGCCAGTATGCATGAGCAGATTCATTCATTTAGTCATTCAACAAATATTCAATGAGCACCTATTGTATTCCAGGACTACCTCTGCTGTCAGAGAGTTCAGTGTCAAGTAAGGAAGACACACAAGCAAAAATAAACTATGATTGGGGGCCAAGGAAGATCCCCCAGAAGATCAGGCCCACATAGCAGATTAACTGTGAAATGCATGTGGCTGTGTTTTAATAGATGTGAAAGTTTGTTGACAGTTTTTGAGCAGTGTTGATATGAAAAGAACAACACTTCAGAAAAGTTAATTTGGCCACCAGTTGCAGGAGAGATTGGTTGTGAGTGGCTGGTGCCAGGGAGAAGGGTATGAAACTTTGGGGAAAGAGGGAATGAGGGTTCCTGAACCAGAGAAGAACTAGGAAAAGAAGAGCAGCAGAGAGGTGAAAGTGACTGTAACACTGTTTAACAAGCTAGGAGATCATGTATTAGCCATATAAAATGTTATAGTACAAACACAAAGCATGACTACATCATTAGGGTTGACAGTTCCACACTGCAGATGGCTGATTGACTTTGGGGTCTCATTGTGACATTCGTCAGCTCTACTCAGTGCCATGCATAACCTGATGGTTAGAAAATCATGTGGCCCAATTACTGTGACTGTGGGAATCTTAACGTCTGTATTCCTAATTTCCTGTGTGTTTAAAACTATGCTCTAAATGATACTTGAAGGTAGTTTTTGCATCCTGTATATGCTGTGATTTTCCCAGGACGTCACTGGCCTTATACGATAATAGACTCTGACTGTCTGATACATTTGCTCTTGCAACACTGTCGCAATTTATTGCTGAAAATGAATACAAGTGGCATCAAAATGCTCCCCAACAGCTTTTACCAGCTCTCTTCACAAAGCGAGGCAGCCATAAATCAGGCAGATGTTAAACATCTGAGTTGAAGCTGTATCTCTCGGCCTGAGCCCAAAGCCTCTGGGTTGGCATTGATGTGTGGCTGGGAATGGTTTATGCTTGTCTTTCCCTCCAGAGCATATGGGACAGCACTAACCGAGAATTACAGACTGGGGATCCTGAAATCTCACAAAATTAATCAACTGTAATGTTTTTACAGAGATGGGGGAAATAGAAGAAGTATAACTTAGGAAAATGGCTTGGTTTAGCAACCCATAAGCTGCTATCTGTTCTGCTGCTTCTTGTGTGCAGTGGATGTTGAGGTCAGTATTTAGACAAATGCTGCCCCAGCGCTGTGGCGGCCACGCATCATTGCTAAAAGCATTCAAACCAACAAAATGAGATTTTGAATGTTCAGGAGGTGTTGACTTGACTTAAATAATTTAAGGTCTTGTAAAACCAGGAACAAGCCCTGAAAAACTAAAATCTACATAAAAGAAACTTAGCTGTTCATATTTTCTTCTGTTCCCCTTGGCTGCCCATTAAATGTTCTGGTCCTTCTCCACCTATCTTCATGGAATTTTTTATTTCCCTGCTCTTTTCAGTGATTTTCTTTCTAATCTAAAAGTCAACACTTATTTTCTCTGTATGTACCTCCTGGAACATTGTGAACTCCGTCAAAATCTTTCAGAATAATACATTTATCATTTCTTAAGAACTTACTATGTCCCAGGCACTGTGTTGATTCCTTACATGTATTATTTCTATAAGGTTATTACCATCTTTCACTGGAGACAGTGGAAACTCAGGCAGGTTAAATATTGTCCCAAGTCACAAGACGACAGTGGCTTAGTTGACATCAGAATCTGTATCTGACTAGCTCGAAAACTTATTTTTCTTTCCATTCCGGCTTCTACCTCCCAGATCTAAAACTTAGCAAAATAATCCAAACCCAGTTTTTCCCCTCAAGGATTTTATAACGTTTGATATTTTATCAAATTTAACTGCAGATTGCACATTGTCACGGGCTCCTGCACCCAGGAGGAGTTAATGCCTTGCTGGGCTTCCAGCAGCAGCACTCCTATTCTTGGAGGTCTGGCTGAAGTTTTGCAGAGAGCAAGGAAAATCCCATTTGCTCCAGGCTGCAGACTCTGAGCAGCTTGGCTGCTGAGTCTGGGTCTTGTCCTGGAGCTGAAAAATATCACTAACCATGTCCTGTTTGGCAGATAAATCTTGCCACCATCAGGCCTGTCACTGGTCGCATCTCACATGCCCCAGGCTATCTCCTGAAGAAGAATTGCCTTGCCAGGTGGCTATTTGGCCTGAACCACTGCTGCATATATCACCCAGGGAAATCAGAGCAAGCCAAGAGTGAATTCATTGCATGTATTGAGGAGTGATTTCACCAGATAAAATACATAATGTGTCTTTGTTGATCTAGCAGTCACCAAGGCAACCTTGCTGAGAATGGTCTGGTCTGGTCAGGAAAAGGAAGGGCTTCAGAGAGAGGAGTTAGGGAACCACCACATAGTCACTGGCAAGTTCACAGCAGGAAAAACCCTAAAACAATGATGCATAAACAAGTTTTCATCTTTTTATTATAACTTTCAAACACTCAAAGTTAGAGAAAGTAGTAAAATGAAGTCAGATCAGACTCAACAGTTATTAAGATTTTGTTACATTTGCCTCATTTATCCCTGAAAACCCACTTTTTGGGGGCCAGAAGTAGGATTTCCACTTCAGGTCTTGGGTCTGCCACAGAAGAGGAATAGCAAGAGTTGAATTCTAGCTCCTTATTATTTTTATGAGTAAATTGATGCCCATTTATTTGTTTTAAAACATTTACTGAGTGCCTGAGCACTACAAATGACAGAAAAAGAAAAAGGCAGCATGCTTTATTGGAAAGAGCTTTGGCTCTGCCATCTACTATGTGCTCAGCAAATGGCCATGAACAATCTTCATGGTCATGGAGCTATAATTACTATAATACTATCAGGATAAGATCCTGCCAGTAAGGGGCTTTCAACCTCACTGGGGGAGACAGACCTTCAAAATAATAGGTGCAACAAGGTCATTAATATGGGGATAAAATTTTCTATGGGGGCACAGTGGGGAAAATAACAAGAGGATGAGTTGTAACTGAGTGGTAATTGAACCGAGCCTGGACAAACACAGTAGGTGCCTCCAGGTGGAGGATTGAGTATGGGTGGAATGGCAATCCAGGCAGATGGAAGATCCCCAGCAAAGGCACAGAGGTGTAACCCTTATGGGGAGCTCATCACACTTCAAATAGGTACATGACTGATCTAGTGGGTAGCAGGGGCCACATCAGAAAGAACCATTTATGCTTCAAACTTTATCCTGTAAACAGTGGGGACTAATGATGACCGGAGTCACAGGATTCAGCCTGGAAGCTGTACATGATGGTGGGCTTAAAAGACTGGAGGTGGGGAAGCTAGGTAGTAGGTGTTAATTCAGATGAGAGATGATAAAGGCCTCTGCTAAGACAGTAGCTTTTGAGGGCAAAGAAAGAGTCTAGATAGGAGAAATGTTGATGCCAACATCAATAGAACTTAGTGATTCACTAGATCTTTGAAGGGGCAGGGGCCAGAGGTACCTTGAGGAAGAAGAAGGAGTCAAGGCTGGTTTGAGGGTCCAGCTTTGATGTAATTCACAAGGGGAGCAAGTCTTAGACTCTGGTTACAGGCAGGATTGATCAGAAGGCACTTGATCACACACAATGATGTATTGTCCTTATGGTTTTCATTATATTTCATTTATATATACCATTATATTTCAGCTTTTATAATAGGCCTCTCTGGAACTTTATGAGCATATAATATTTATTTAACAGTTTTTTCAATAATTACTAGGTTCTGCTAGTCTAGGCACTGTGAATACTAATGAACCTCATTAAAGCAGGAACCCCCATGATCTAATTTCAAAACAGGATTATGATTAAGGAAAAACATAGTCCATCAACTGAAAAGAAATTTCTAAGTGTTTTAATAATTGCTATTTTTGGATATGTTGAAAGGACTCACAGTCCCGAGAAACAGTTCTCTTTTTAATCTTTTTCTCTTCCATCAATTTTTCTCATACACTGCAAATACTCCCCCACATTTCTTCAGAACCACTCCTGTTAAGCCTTCTCCCTGCACTGGCTCTGATCACTCTTACTCTATTCTTTCTCCTTCTCTAGATTCTGTGCTATGAAAGGCCAAAGGACCAGAGGGCAAGAGCGGGCAGTAATTGATCAGACAGGCAAAGCCAGATCCCCCTTTAATGAGCAGTGAGAGAGAACAGTCTGGAAATATATACAATTATAATTTGGGTTTCATCACACAAAGATGAATAAGCCATCTGCGATGATGGACACCTCGCTCCCCAGTGATGTGTATATTATAATCATTTTATGTTTATTTTTGTTGTAGGCAACTTTCATCTTGTGGATGGCAATGCCAACATTATAATGAGCCAGGAAAGCTTGCTTACTGGAAGAGGGGTTGAGGGCAGCTGGTGTTAGAGGAACTGCCTCTGCCAGGAAGCTAGGACTGTCTGTTCTCCTTCTCCAAATTCACACTTCAGGCTGCTTTTGGTTGACGCTTTAGGGAGATGTTTTGGGATTGGCTTTCACAAGGGTAAGAGAATAATAGTAAGGCAGCCAGGGCTGAGCCAGAAGTTTGCTGCGGCTTTGCGGAGTCTCCTTGTTGTTGGTAACCTATGACTGTTCTCTCGCCTGCTGGCTGCTCCTGCCTGGCCCCTTTAGCATTTCCAATCTCTGATTTTGCCTGGCCCCTGACTTTGCCTAGTCACTTGCCTAGTCATTGGCTCCAGTATCTCCAGGGCCTGCCAATAGGTCTTAATTTTGGATGCTGTTTGCTATCTGGCCTTCAACCCCACTGCTGCTGTGATCCTGCATTTTGAAGGGCCCCACTAAGCAGTCCTTAGGGTCCTAAGCATTCAGGCAGGTGCACCCTTGGTACCTACTGCCAGAGACCTACTGCCAGGGGTGCACCTTCCTGACTGCTTAGGACCAGAGAGAATTTAGCAGCAGGATATGATGAGCCAATTAAGGACATGCAAAAGAAAGGGATTAAATTGACCAAGTTGGGCCAAAAGAGAAGGTAACTTAGGAGAAACTGTATAGAGTATAGTTTTTAATCTTGGTGGCAAATTGGAGTTACTAGGGAGTTTAACAAAAGAAAAAGATGATTGGGCCCCAAACCAGTTAAATTAAAATCTTTGGGAATGGGGTCTGTAGAGGCAGGTCTTCAAGGCCCCCAATGTTTCTTCCCCCTGATATTCTCATCCTTTTAGGATTTTACCCCATTGAGTGTGGGTAGAACTTAGTGATTTGTTTCTAGTAGAATAAGGTGGAAGTGAAGATATGTGACTTGGAAACTATGTCATAACAGGCAGAGTGGCATTGCTTTGGAGAAAGCAGAATGCCATGCCAGTAGCAGCCTGGTGGAGAGGACCAGGCTGAGAAACTTTGGCCAAGAGCCAATAAATGAGTGAGCTAAATGTAAAGTATAGCCTCCCACCCAGTCAAGTCTCAGGTGACATCTTGATTACAAACATCATGAGAAACTCTTAGAACTACTTGGCTAAACTGCTATGATATTTCTGATCCACAGAAACTGTGACATAATAAATGTATGTTTCTTAAGCCACTAAGCTTTGGAGTGATTTGTTATACAGCAATAGCTAATTGATACAGGGCTCAAGCATCTGTATTTTTTACAGGTTTCCCAGGTGATTCTAAAGTATAGCCAGAGTTGAGAACCTTCTGGAATCAAGGACTGAATGAGAGCAGGAACCTAGGAGCTCACCGGGAGCTGTGGAATGAAACAAATGTCGTGTGTCGGTAACCGTGCTAGATATTTATATATGGTATCACTTGCTGAAGTCAGAGCACCTTCCATAGGTTATGTGGTATCCTCCCTATTTTACAGATGAAGAAACTGAGACTTGGCAAAGTTACCCATTAGGAAGACTTGAAACCCAGGTCTAACCTTATTCAGAAGCCTGAGTTTCCTCTGCTATTTCTGATGCAGCATACCCAATCCCCTGTGAGATAGCTTGGACCAAAAACAGAGGTCTGGCTCCTGCTAAGCCAGGAGCAGTAATTTGCCTGCATGTCAGTTTACCTGGATTTACCTTCTGCTCCAGTGGCTGCTGAGAGCTTGCTGGAAGGAGTGCTGATTACATGCTCACCAGGGATGTAATGTGCATCACCATCTACCACTCAATATACATTGCAGGGGAAGCCTGAGGCAAGAGCATTTTTGGAGAGAAGAGGCCAGGCCAGACTGTGCAGTCCTGACTGCATGATCCTAGTGAGGCCTCTCTCTTTACCCCTTGGAGAAGATTTGTGGGCCTGGAGTCCTAAGCTCTTCTCTCAGACCATTTTACCCCACCATTTAACTATGATTTTTAAATTTGAAGCCCTATATGACTTCACGCAATGTACTAAAATGGTCCATGTGCTAGGGATACCTGCGCTTCCAACATACACTGCCTAAATCTATGTCCGTCTTCAACCCTAGGGAGAAAATCTGCCTTTAATTAAAGACGGTTCTGGAATGAAGTTTAGAGAACAACTAGCCATAGAAAAAGTGAGAAAGCAGATGTCCTTCAGTTGGAACTTTATAGGAGATTTTTAACAAAATCGTTATCATCCAAGCCACATAGTGTTGTTCATCAGGCTTCAGCTGCAAAAACCAGTCCTAAAAGAAATACATTATCATAATTGAATAATCTTTAATTACTGATACCAAAGTGAAAAACAACAAAACCAAACCCAAACCCAGCTCTCAATTTATGTTTAGTGTGGATTACTTAAAGTTAATATCTTGTGGAAATAGCTCAGTAAATTTAATTACTCAGCAGTGGTGTCCCATAAATCTGAAAGTCAATAGCTAAGTCAATTAGCTGCTCTAGTCTAACTCACATTATCTTCACCTTCTATGGTGGCTTCTGGGTAAGTGCCTTTAGTGACCCAAAGCTGTTTTGTCATAGTGCTCAAGTACATGGAGATACTCCTGGGGCTTTGAAAAGTAGGGACAGTCATAGGGAGACATCACATTCCTTCAATGACCATTCATCACTATAGGACAGAGGGTAATGAAGCAAGGCACACCTGAGCCACCAGCGGCATGGGACTTGATGCAAAGTGGAAATCAATGAGGTGCAAACACTACGCCCATGAGGTCAAGGCAACATTCACTCACTTCTCCAGTTTTGTCTCTGCCCTTCAAATCTGGATACGATTTTAAAATATGTTTGCAATAAAGGTAAGAGTATGGCATTTATGAGGTAAAATCATTAATATGGAAAAATATGAAGAAGAAAATAAAATTGCCTGTAATCCACAGATAATGCTTCATAGATAACCACTTTTAATATTAATAGTTTGGTGTTTTCTTTTCTGGTCTTTTTTAACAAACACACATATTTTTAGAGTCTGCATAGTTTCCTTTCTTGCTTTTTAATTTATAATTATGTCATGAACATTTCCTCTTGCCATTTAAAATTCATTTAATGGACGATCAGTATTCTGTTGTTAGGCTGAGTCACAAGTTAATTTATCCATGTTGTATTATTGGACATACAGGTTGTTTTCAATTTTTCTTTATAGAAACACTATTTCTAGAAGTGTTCTATGTAAATATTTATACTTTTCCCTGATAATTTTCTTAGAATAAATTCCAAGAACTGGACTTTCTGGGCCAGAGGATTGCACATGTTTAGGTCCCTTTAGTCATGCTGTTAAAGTCACTGCACCTGTAGATACAGGACTGCCTTGTTTGGTTGCACAGTTTGGACACTGTGCAAAGGTACCTAGCTGAGAGGATGAATTAGGGCTGAAATCCACTCAGCAGTTCCCTTGCCCAGCCTTGCTCCCTGCAAGTGCGACACCACAGAGAAAGAAAGAAATGCTTTCTACTTTGCCCGAAAGCTCCACCAGGTTGTCATACCATACCACCCCACCTGCCCAGAAGGGGTTTGTCTTTCCACCTTGTCAGCCTAAATAGACATATTTTTGTAAATTCTACATAGGTACCGTATAAGTTAGCTGGAGGCTGGCTCCGCAGTATAATTTTTTAAAATTGAGAAATTTAATGGCAAAAATTGATATCTCATTAAAATGTACCCGGGATGTCTCTTTCAGTTGTGTGGATTGCCAAAGCCTTCCTTCAAACCACATCCACTGTTGTGTTGCATCTTCATATCAAAGTGCTTTCGAATCACTGTCCTCTGGATCACAAAGATCTCCAAATTGGGCATTCTGCCTTATCAGAATCACTGCCGTCCTGATCTAGCAATGTATGTGTTTCTTAGCAACCTCCTCCATGAGTCCAAGCTGGGTTTGCTGTAAAGGTAATGTAGCTTATGCTTCCAGGCCCTTCCCAAGGCCCTAGATCTAATTTGGTATTAGTAATTTTTTAAAGAAGAGTCATCCAAATTGTATAATCTTCAAATCTTGCAAAACACAATTCACTCCTGCCTGGGAGCTACACTTCTCAATTATTTCTGGTTCTAAATTTCATTTGAGTTACTATTCGCACTAACTGGGGTCTTTAGAAGCCATGGATATAGGAAAGTGCTATCTTAAAACATTTTTTTCAGCCTAGTCAGGCCTTTTATTACCTACTCAATACTTTCTCAGTTATTGCCTCAGGATTACAATCTCTTCTGTCCATCACGATTGTTTAAAAATATATAATTTTAAAATATGTTTTTTATAACTTTTGGCTTGCTTGTCCCTTGACTGCCAGCTCAACTCCAGTAATCCTCTGCCTCACATTCCTGTCCATGTGCATGATACTCCTGAAGGATCCCCAAACCGTCTCTGGCTAACAAAGTCATCAGTGCCTCCTGATTATATTCATGCTGACTTTGAGCCTCTTGGCAACCACAGATAACCCTCGGGGCTACTTAAATATATGCACATTGCTAGACAATTTTTTTTTTGTAATACATCTGTTCACATTTCAACAGTGCTAAAGAATCTAATCTTGCTTTGTAACCATAATCAGGGATGCTGAATTTAGCAGTAAGTAATTTAGTCAAACTGCCTGGTGTTACATCTTGTCTTTGTCCTTCTCTAGCTGGGGCAAATTACTTAACCTTTATGATTTTCACTTCTGTAAAATAAGAATGATAATAATACCTACCTCATGGAGTTTTCTGAAAAATAATAATACATATTAACTAATTAGAATAGAGCTTATAACTTAGGCAGTTATTATAATAATTGTAATGGTTTTTAAGGCAGCACTGGTTAGAATTAGAATTTTGGAAGAGTAAGTATATTAAGATGAGGTCTGTTTTGTACATTACTATGTCCCTGATGCCTAGAACACTGCCTGGCATTTAATAGTTATGCAATAGATGTTAGTGCTTAAATGAGTGAAAGAATGAAGCCTAGAACCAGAATTTGCAACCTTTGAATTGAAGGGCTACAAAGAAACTGACGTTTGGTTTGAGAGACTGAAGCAGCAGATGGCGGATGCAGTGGTTTATGATTTAATCAGAGATTGTCAAAAACTTCAAGTGGAAACAATCAATAACTAAGACATGATTTACTTAAAGGAATCTGGCTGTTTCCTCTAGACCCAAAACACAACTACTGAGCGGTCCATGGTGCCAGTTTAACTGGCAAGCAATCTTTGTGCTGAAACCCAGCAGTTGGAGAAGGTGGGAAGGAGTGGAGGAAGAAGGGATATTCATCTAGGGTGATGTTCTGGAGGGGCGTTAGCAACAGAGGGCCTGCCTAGAAACAGGGCTTCTGAATCTCGAACCCACAGAATCTGGGTCTACAGATGGGTGGGGGAGTGTGGTCTGTGAACTCCCTTAAAATTATATCCAGGGTATGGGAAAATCTGAGTATGTACGTATGTGCATTATTCTGGGAATCCCAGTACTGTTGACAATTCTCAAATAGTTGCAAGACCCAGAAAGGATTAAGAATCATTTGAGTATCTGCTTAAAATCAGGAAGCTACAGGGAGGTTGTGGAGGGTTCAGGGTGGAAGATGACCAGCAACATTCTGTGTGATATCTTCTATCACTCTGCCTCTCAGGCAGGAAGGAACAACTGTTTCTCAGATGGAGCTGTGCTGTTCTCTCCATTGTGGCCCCTTTGGGTGCTCACTAAACATTAGCTGGTCTTGGTCTCCTTGTTGAGCCATTCATTTGATGCTTGAGCTTCCATCTGATGCTTGGCTTGTGTGGGACCAGGCAATGTCCATACCCTAAAGACACTGAGTCAGAAGACAAAGAATGTACAAGGTAAGCATCTAGGACTGGAGGAAAGAATGAGTCAATGTCCATGCTCATCTCCTGTCTTACTGAGGGCTGCCCACATTCTTCTTCCCTTTAGTTGTTTCACCATAGGGGATCTGGGAAGAAAAGCTTCAGGCAAAGACATTGACTTTTAGGAAGTGGTTTTCTAGATGAACAGCTGCTGACTTTGTTGCTAGAGTTATAAACTCTCCCCTGGTCTTCAGGAAACACTGGAGTCTTCCTGATTTTGCCAGCCAAGGGCTGGGTGGAGATGAAGTAGTCACTTCAGGGCAGACAAATCGCATTTGGTTTTCAAAAGCTATAAATAGAAAATGTATTTTTACAGAATATGCCCCTGTAGGTCTAGCCCAACTTTAGGGTCCTTTACATTCAACAGACTCATCTGTTGGGTGTTGTCTTAGAGTCTCTCTGAGGTTTGTTAACACAGCAGGAAGACTAGATGCCAGCAGCTGTCCAGGGCGTTCAGCCTCTGCTACGTGCTGCCTTCTAACATGGCCTATTTGAGGTCACCACCTCACCTCGCCCTTGAAATGTAGGGAGGTGGGGCTTACTTTGAAACTGAAGATGAACATACTACTCACTTGAGTTTGAGAGCTTTGGAATACTTGAAATAACTGTTTTCTTTTCCACTATTACTTTTTTAAAGGTTTTTTTTTTTTTTTTTTTAACGGAAATACCTGAGAGGTTTAATAACACGGAAGAAAGTCTGATAAGCTTGGTCTGGGAACATCAGAAGGTTTCAATTTTTTTCCTCTAATGAACACTGCATTGATTGACACATTTAAAAAATTGCTATCAGACATGAATGACTAAAGATCTCATAGGGCTGATTGTCCTACACAAGAGGTCATGCTGATTTCCATCTTATTGGTTTTACTTAAATATCACTCCCAGCCTCCAAGTGAGCACATTGTTCATGTCAGGGACTTTAGGTTATATGACCTTTTTGCTGCCATCCTGCCCCAAGCATCATACCTTGTCTCTCAATAAAGAACATGAGTCTGATGGTGATCCCTGGGATTTTGATTTCCAATATTAACAATAATGAGGTATGCTGTGAAGATGAAGATAGAGGAAGAAGGGACATTCACTCATGGCTCTGGGCCTGGTGGTTCATGCCTGTAGACTCAGCTACTCAGGATGCTGAGGCAGGAGGATCCCTTGAGCCCAGGAGTTCAAAGCCAACCTGGGCATCATAGCGAGACCCTGTCTCTTAAAAAAAAAAAAAAATATATATATATATATATATTTCACCCCAGAATTCATGCAGGATAAAAGAGAATTTTTTAAAAAGAAAAACAAAAAACACAATGAAACAAAACAAAACAGGGTGCTATTTTTTAATGTGTCTTCAGCCAGGAGAAAATTTTTATCTAAATTGTGTTGAGCATCCACAACTCATGATGTAGTAAAAACTCAGCCCTATCATTATCAGTTTTTGGGTAATTTAAATTTATCCCCTGCCCCTAGAAAATGTTTGGTAAATCATAGATGGTCCTATGGTCATTCTGAGTCTCAACACATAATCTCAATTCAGTAATAGAATCAATCCAGTCCATGACATTAATCAATGTCTCAGTCTTCATTCAGAGGAGAGACATCAACTTCTTTTTAGTGGGCTGAGGCCAATAATTGGCAGCTACCTGCCTTTAAGGTTCTACTCTTTCTCTTACTTACCTTCTTGCAGACTCCCAAACTCCTATATTCTATCCTGCAAGGGCTGAAGAGGGGCAGAGAAAGAGGAGAGGTAAGGGGAAAGGAAAGCTCTGACTGGGCTGAGCAGCTTTTGCTCTCGGTGGAGAGTGGTTAAAACTCATTCTTTCTCTCCTGGGATATGCAAATACACCTGTCACTAGGGACCTCCCACATGCAAGTCTTGGACTATAAGGGATGCTGTCTATTCCCTAGACAAGCTGCTTCCCTTGTACCCTGGCTCCCTAGTGGCCCACTAGCCGAATGCTGGAGCTGACTTACAATACAAGCAGCTCACCAAAGCCAACTGTGCATGTCCGTTCCCAACTCCACAGAGACTTCAGACAGGTGGCTGGAAATTGGCCATGAGGGAATATTTACACCCAAGAAATTGGCAAATGCAAAAAATCAGAGCCTTTTTTTTTTTTTTTCTGGAGAACTGGTTCTTAAACATTTACCAGCACATCGCTGAGTCCACCCCATCCTGGCTTGTGCTTTTGGAGTCCCACTGCTCTCCAAGGCAGTCTTCATGCGCAGGATTTAACCAGCTCTGGCCCAGCTTTCTCTCTCCCCTGTGTCTACAGGAAAGCCATCTTTTGTCTTACCAAGCTCTGTGAGGACTATAGGCAGATCCCAAGGTAACAGTGGCAGCTACTTTCTCCAAAGAATCTCTTCATCACATTTTCTGTCCTCTTCACATTTTGATTGTTTTTTAATAGCCTTTATCTGGCAGGGAAGAAGGGGCAAGTATCATGGAACCAGTTAAACTGGTCATTTCCTTTGGAAACCGCATCTGGGGAGGCTGTCTCACACTCATTTTGATATTTGATGTATATGGACCTTGTTTTAATTCCTCTTATTCATCCATGTGTCATTCTGGGCCAGGTTATCATTCTGCGGCTTTCAAAATGCTGGGAAAGCAAGCACTGTTCCATGTCATAACAATTAGAAGTCGTGCTGTCTAGTATGGTAATCACTGCACTCCTGTAGTTAAATGTAAGTTTAAATTAAATAAAAGTAAATAAAATTTAGTTCCTCAGTTGTACTAGCCACATTTCAAGTGCTTAGTAGCCATATGTGGCTACTGGCTTTTATTGGACAGAAGATTTCTGACACTGCAAAAAGTTGTATTGGACAGTGCTGATTTAGATGGACTTCGCCATGAGAAGTTCAAAATGGCAGGGATATGATACGATAATGAAGGAGAGTCCTAATTCAAAATAAGTGCCAGTGCCTATCATATTAAGATCCTTGAAGTCTAGTTTGTACAGGCTACACAGCATTTCACAACTAAGATTCCACTGTCAAGCACCAGAGAGGGACAAGAGACTGACATTGCACCATCTTGTAGCCTTTGGCTGCAGCACCACAGGAAATGAACAGATTCCTTGGCAAATGTCATGAACATTTGCAAATTTTGATATGTATACTCTGGACTTTTACACTTGCTTTTAAAATATGGCGTCTGTTTGACGATGTCATCCTTCAACTGTTGTTAGTCTGCCTGGAGGTGAAAGTTGGGATGTGAGGCTGAGAAGAGGAAGCTGGGGAATGTCAGCCAAGGGGCATTAAAAATTAGTAGGGCTGGGTGCAGTGGCTCATGCCTGTAATCCCAGCACTTTGGGAGGCGGAGGTGGGTGGATCACCTGAGGTCAGGAGTTCAAGACCACCTGGCCAACATGGAGAAACCCTGTCTCTACTAAAAATACAGAAATTAGCTGGGCCTGGTGGCACGTGCCTGTAGTCCCAGCTACTCAGGAGGCTGAGGCAGGAGAATTGCTTGAACCCAGGAGGTGGAGGTTGCAGTGAGCTGAGATCGTGCCATTTGCACTCCAGCATGAGCAACAAAAGCAAAACTCTGTCTCCCCCCCCCCAAAAAAAGAAAAGAAAATTAGTAGTTTCAGTAAAGCCCAAACTTTATGGGCTCCAGGAAAAATTTCCTTCTTACCAAGCACCAGAAATGTTTCAAGTTATATGGGAATTTTGAAGATTATTAGACTTAATATAGGGATTTTGACTTTATACCATCTTGACCAGATGATTTGTAATCCTAGTGAGTGGATTCTTGTACTCACTGTAGGCTGTGGATTTTCTGCAATAATGAGTAAGGGGAATTGATGCTCATGTTTCAGCATTCATGTATGAATGTCTATATGTTTTGAGGTGGTCAAGCTAGCTCCGATCACCATTTCTGAGGTCTGAGCAATGGGCCATGCCTGGGTAATACCTCAAAGCTATCACCATGAGCATTACTGTGCAGTAGTTTGAGGCCCCCATAGACAGAGTGTTTGAGTGAAAAATGGCTTTGGTCTTGGAAGCGGCTTTCTGGGGGCAACCCCTCAAGTCCAGTGCTTGAGGGACTTGTGTAAGCTGTGAGAAATCTTTATAACCTGGAGCAGAGACAGCAGTGAGGCAGTTTTGCTGAAGTATGTAGGCTTAATGGTCTGGATATTTTCATTCAGAGTTATGAGGCTTTTCCAAGGCTGACAGCGGTGCAAGACCTGATGGTGGAAGAGGAAGTTAAGGTAAGGAAATGTGAGGAGCTCCAGTGGTAAATGAGGAAGCTCACCACAAATACAGAAGAGCTGGGCTTGGCCTAGGGAGGCACTTTTCCCCTAGGACACAGGAAAGTCTTTCAAGAAAGATCACTAAACTTTTGTGAGCAAGAAGCAAATGACCTAAAGATCACTTACTTGGAGGTTGATGGGTTGATGAGTAAATGGAAAATGATTGCAGTTTTTCTTTCTCTCTCGGATGCAAATATAGAATGATGAAGTTGTCTAAGTTTCTAGACACCATGCAACAGCAGCAGCTCTGTCCCTCTATTTGTTTTGGAAGACCAATACTTTTCTTTGCCTTTTTGGGGAATATAGAAAGAGAACATAGTTGCTCTTAGAGAAGTTCAAACATAAATCAGGTTGTATACCTTGAAGTTTTGGGGTTTTTTTCTTGTTCAGTTTTATAGAGAAAATATTCATAAGTGTCTGCCTAGAGGAAGCTTTGGAAACACATCTTAGCCAACTGCCCCCAGGCTCCTGCTTAACCTGGGGTGGATACCCGTATGGATGCCCGACTCTGCAGATACCATATAAAAACTTGGATCCTAAATCAGGAGACCCTATTTTGTTTTAAAGTCCCTTTTACCACTGGTGTCTAGTACCTGAATCTATTGCCCTGGTTCTTTTTGGGGGTCTTTTACTTATTCTTTTCTCACTTCCATTGGGAAATTGAAAGATTTCTATTCCATTTTTCAAGTTTTGCTATATTTTAAGTTTTTCCATACAGACTCCATCCCTGTGTTTTCAATATCTGGATGTCTGGGTCCCAGATCCTCATCTGGAATCCATGGGCCACTGATCATCTGCTTCTATAACTGTTAGAAAAAAGACACTACATTTGCTATGAACCCAGACTTAGGTTTGCTCTCTTTAGGATAGTATTTTGGAAACACCAAAAGGAAGAAAATAGATTTACGCCAAATGTTACTTTAATCTCTAGTCGCAAATACAGCCATGCATCACATAATGACATTTCAGTCAGCAATGGACTACATATGCAACACTGGTCCCATAGTGTTATAACATCATATTTTTACTGTACTTCTATGGTTAGATATGTTTAGCTACACAAATACTTACCATTGTGTTCCACTGCCTAAGTATTCAAGACAGTAATATGCTGTACAGGTTTGTTGCTAGCAATAGGCTATATCATATAGCCTAGGTGTGTAGTAGGCTATGACATCTAGGTTTGTGTGAGTACAAGCTGTGATGTTTGCCCAGTGATGAAATCACCTAATGATGCATTTGTCAGAATATATCCCCATGGTTAAGCAATGCATGACTGTATTTCAAGAACACTTATTGTGGGCATTAACCTATGAGAATACAGAAATGTATAAGACTCAACTCCATCCTTAAACAACTTAAACTTTAGTTAGATACATAAAACAGAAGCATATGAAAAATTAAATGAGACCAGTATTAATAGCCAGTGTATTAAATGCCTACTGTGTGCTAGGTGATTTACATGCATTATTTTAATTGTCACAATTACTCCACAAGGTATGATTATCTGCATTTAACAGATGGTAACCCCCATGTCTTAGAGAGGGTAAAAATTTTCCAAAGTTTACTTGGCTAGCAAGGAGAGGCACCAGGGCCTGTCTTCAAAGTCAGAACTCTTTCTGCTGAAATATATTGACTTTATATTTGCTCATTTTAACAAAAATAGAGATTATTGCTGTGTACAACATAAATGCTTAGTAAAAAGTTATAAGGAATTCTGAGGAGGGAAAGTATTCTGTGGCCTGGGGTGGTTAGGGAAGACCTTGAGTAGAGATGGAGTGATTTGATCTAAGATCCAAAAAATTAGGAGGATTTGCCTAGGGAAGAGGAATGAGAGACCAGCCTACCTACAGGGGGAATGGCTTGAGCCACAGCCTTCTGGAGCCATCTTGAGGGATGCACTGGGAGGCGCAGCTTAGTCTCATTTCAGTTCCAACTGAGAGGCTCTACAGGGCTGGAGAAGTTTTGGGGATAGGATGGAGTTATGACTGTTATCCCCATGGTTGGGTTACCTTTCAATGCCCAGGTTTGCTTCTGGAAGGATTTTCTTAGTTTGTGTCTTCCATGGCAATATTCTATACGGGCACTGGGAAAACACATTTTGGGAGTGTAAAACAGTGTTGGCATCCCACTTCTTAATGGTGCAAGTTACGGGGCCCGAGAATTGCCTTAGAGGTTGAATAATTACTGGGTTTTGGATTTTTTAGTTCTCTTAAAAACTCTTCAGGCTTTGAGTCTATGTGTATGCTTCTGATCCAGAGCCAAAGTTCTTAACTACACAAAGCTATTGAGCCCAAGAAATGCTGTCTTTCTTTTTTAATTGAGACAGAGTCTTGCTCTGTCACCCAGGCTGGAGTGCAGTGGCACAAGGTTGGCTCACTGCAACCTCAGCCTCCCGGGTTCATGCAATTCTCCTGCCTTAGCCTCTCCAGCAGCTGGGATTAAAGGTGTCCACTACCATGCCCAGCTAATTTTTGTATTTTTAGTAGGGACAGGGTTTTGTCATGTTGGCCAGGCTGGTCTTGAACTCCAGACTTCAAGTGATCCACCTACCTCGGCCTTCCAAAGAGCTGGGATTACAGGTGTGAGCCACCTGGCCCGGCCCAAGAATTGCTGTCTTTCAACCAAGGGCCGGTGCTCTGATGTCTCCCAGATTGTCAGAATAATAGTTTTGGGGCACCATCTGCAATCCTACCCCATAATCCAATCTTGCCCACCTTCATCTTTGCAACCGCCTCAAAAAGTTATCATCATTATCCTAATTTCACAGACAGAATAAGACACCAATGGAAAGGAGCAGAGGTCTTCAGGGTTCTCTCACTTCTCTAGGTTGCATGAGGCCCTGGCACACAAGTTCTCTAGGGAGTCCCCAGGTACATTCCACAAAGTTCTGGTCCATCTTTCTTAACAAATCTTTTGCCTTTGAGGTTTCTCTTCATGCCATCCTTCTGCCTTTGATCTGAGAAAACACAGGCCCAGTAGGTGTCAGGACTCTGGACTCATGGATCCTCCTTTTTAGAAGTGGGCAGTAGGGTGTGAAGCTTCAGAGAGTGCTCCTGGCCCCCTTTGCCTGTCAGAACCACAGGGAATAAATCCCCTCTTGGCCCAGCAGTAATCAGCTCATGCCTTGGAGCATGAAATTTGATTAGCCCTTTATCTCAGCTGCATTACTTGGACTGTTATTATGAGTCATAAAATTTACAAACCCCCATCCCACCCACCCCTCTGTCAGTGTGACACTGGTGTAGGACTTGGTGACCTTTAGGGAACAGGAGCAGGGCTTTGCTCTTTTTCATGTCTGTGAATTTGCATAAACAGACCAAGGTCATACTGCCACAAAAGGAGACTCACTAATTAGGGAAATCCTAAGAGTTACTGAGGTTACTTTTTGCCCTTTTGGTATACCACTCGTACAGGGGAGGGAAACGGTGTAGGTATGCATAATAAGACATGCCTATCGTATTTGCAATGCAAATTCTGTCCCAAATTAGAAAAAGAGCTACATTACTCTGTAGAAATGAGTTGAGGGTCTGTATCTGGAAATAGTAGCCTATACTGATTTCCCAAACTGATTTGCAAATTAGAATATTCTAGAGCACTGTTAAAAAAAAAATTATTTCTAGCCCCTACTTCATACCTTTTGCATTGGAATCCATATTTCTAAAAATTCAGCCAAGGAGTCTGTATTGATCATTTTTGACCAGTGTTTTGGGATGCACTCATTAGCCTCCATTTGGATGCCTAAGGATCATGCATATCACAGCTTGGGTGCCCTAGAGATGCCTTGTTAACAGACAGAGAGTCACTCAAGCTTGAGTAAAGAGGGTTTACTTTAAGGATTCAACAGGCATGAAGGGCCAGAGAGAGAGTCCTCCTGAGTCATGTGAGAACAGACACTGTAAGTGGGAGTAGGGAGTCAGGACGGAGCCTGCCCTCTTGTTCCTGAAAGGCCACAGGCCCCTGCCTGACAGCTTCATGCCTCATTCTCTGCCTGTACACAACCCAGCCTACTCAGGTCAGGCATCTGCCATGCTGACTGGTTTCTGTATTTTGTGATCCAAATTATTTGGCTTTTCTGTGTCGTGGGTTCAATCACAGCCAAACTGACTGAAACTGAGAAAACCAGGTCAGTGAGAGTCCTAGATCTCCCTTTTCCAGTCCTCTGAAGATCTTTCTCATTAAGATATAAGGAACAGGCTGGGCATAGTGGCTCATCCCTGTAATCCCAGCACTTTGGGATACTGAGGCCAGTGGATCATTTGAGGTCAGGAGTTTGAAACCATCCTGGCCAACATGGTGAAATCTCGTTTCTGCTAAAAATATAAAAATTAGTGGGACATGGTGGTGGATGCCTGTGATCCCAGTTACTGGATAGGCTGAGGCAGAAGAATCACTTGAGCTTGGGAAGTGGAGGTTGCAATGAGCAGAGATTGCACCACTCACTCCAGCCTGGGTGGCAGAGCAAGACTCCATTTCAAAAAAAAAAAAAAAAAAAGACGTAGGGAACAATGAGAATGACAGGCCCATTGCCCAACATGTTCAATACACCATCAAAGAATAACATGCCATTTTAACCAGAAACTTTTATATGGACCAGAAGGAATCATGGTGGCATGACCAGCACATTCTCTTCTTGTAGTCAAGATGCATGGGAGGTCAAGTCAGAATCAGTAATTTTTATGGCATTTACTGTTCATCTCTTGATTCATTAAAAAAAGTATTTATTCAGCACATATTTTGTGCCAGGTGCTTTGGGACCTTGGTACTGTTTAGGTGCTTAGAATACTTTCATGAAAAAAATAAAGAAACTTGATTTTAAGGAGCTTGCATTTTAGAGGAGAGATGGGGGAAGATAAACAATAAACAATAAATAAGTTATGCAGTATGTTAGAAAGTGATTATTTCTATGGAGGGAAATATGTTAGGGTAAAAGGGATCAAGAATTCCAGAGAGGTAGATTGCAATTTTGAATAGGGTGATCAGTATGGTCTCATTGAGAGAGAACATGTGAGGAAAGATTGAAGGAGGGTAGATATGTGTTGGGAGAGCATTCTGGACAGAGACAACAGGCTAAGAAAAGGCCCTAAGGAGAGAAAACGCCATTGTCACTGGAATGGGTGAGTGAGGACTGATAATGGTGGCAGAGGCCATAAGGACACAGCACATGGGAACTCGTAGTCATTTAGACTTTGGTTTTTTGCTCTAAATGAGATGGAAGTCAAGGCAAGGTTGTAAGCAGAGGGATGACATAATTTGACTTGCTTTTTCATTAATTTTGTGTTTAATTTTCATTATGTAGACAAATAATATTATCACATTATTATATTATTATATAATATATATTGTCATATTATATTATTACATAGTAATTATAATGTTGTATAATAATAGGGTCAATTATTACACAATATTTTATTATGTAGACAAATTTATATTTAAATTTTTTATTTATTTTTTAAGCTAAAAAAGCAGACAAAATAGTATAATAACCCTTCATGTGCCCATTACCCAATTTTACAATTATCAACTCATCAATATTTGATAAATATACTCCCCATTCACTTCCCCTCCTCTCTGAATTCCAGATATAATATTTACTCAGTAAGCACTTCTGTTATGTAATGTGTTTTTGATTGAGGTACAATTTACAATAAACTACAGCTTCAGGAATATTTTCATACCCTTGTAACCATTATTCAGATAGGGATATAAAACAGAGTCTTTCCAGCACTCAAGATTCCCTTGTTTCTCAATTCATAACCCTACCACCACTATCCAAGGTAGTCACTATTTTAACTCCTATCATCAAAGATTAATTTTGCCTGTTCTTGAATTTTTTTGTAGAAAGAATCATACAGTATGTAGCCTTTTGTGTCTGACTACTTTAGCTCACCATTTTGTCTGCAAGATTCATTGATGTGATTGTATGTAGCAGAAGTTTGTTGTTTTTTACTGACATATAGTATTTTATGATATGACTATTCCACAATTTATCCATTCTGTTGACAGCTGGATTATTTCCAATTTGGGGCTACTGTGAACATTCTTGTGCATGTCTTCTGTCAGACATATGAACTCATTTCTCATGGATATATACCTAAAAGTATTGCATCTAGGAATGCAATTGTTGTGTCATAGGGCAGACAAATGTTTAGTTTTAATGGGTATTTCCAAAGTGGTTGAACTGATTTCACTCCCTTTTGTAATGTAGCAAAGTTCTAATTGTTCCACATCCTCACCAACACTTAGTATTATCAGGTTTTTAAAAAATTTTAGTCATTCTGGTGGGTATTACTTTCCTAATGAGTAATGTTATTGAACACCTTTCCATATGCTTAATAGACATTTGAATTAATATTTTATAAAATATCTGTTTAAGCATTTTGCACATTAAAAATGATTTATTTTGTTTTGTAGGTGTTCTTTATATATTTTGGATACAAGATCTTTGTCAGACATTTGTATCATGAATATCTTCTTCTGGTCTATTGGTTGTCTAATAGCTTTCTTGATGATTTGATCAACAGACATTGTTAATTTATTAAAATGTAATTTATCATTTTTTCCTTTTATGATACAGTCTGGCTTCTACATTTAGATATATGATCTACCTAGAATTAGTCTATCTTTATGGTAGGAGGTAGAAGTCAGAGTTAATTTTGTTTCACAGAATATCTGATTACTTCAGCATCATTTTTTGGAAAGACTATTCTTTCTCCACTGAATTGCAGTGGCTGGCTTTCTTTCTCTTCCTTTCTCTTGTTCTCTCTCGCTCTCTCTTTCTTTGCAAATCAAGTGATTAGACAGGAGAGGGACTATTCTGGCCTCTCTATTGTGTTTCATTGATCTATTTGTTTATATTTGTACCCATACCAAGCTGCCCTAATTTCTATAGTTTTATGGTAGGCCTTGAAATCGGGTAGTGTGAAGTCCTCTAACTTGATTATTCTTTTTCAACATTGTCTCGATTATTTTAGACAGTGTGTTTTTGCATTTTCTTAAGTTTTAGAATCACTTTGTCAATTTCCAGAAAATCTCTTTTGATTTTGATTGGGAAGAATTGAATCTATAAATCAATTTGGCAAAAATTGGCATCTTAACAATATTGAATCTTCCTTTCAATGTACATGTAATGTTTCTTCACTTATTTAGGTCTTCTTTGATTTTTCTTAGCAATGTTTTGTAGATTATAGTGTAGAGGTCTTGTACATTTTTGTTAGATTTTGTATTAGGTATTTTATCATTTTTTGCTATTGTAAGTGGTAATTTTTTCATTTAATTTCCTAATTGTTTTTTGCAAATATATGCTAATATAATAATTTGTTTTGTATGTTCACTTGGTATCCAGCAGTCTTGATCAATTAACTTATTAATTCTAATAGTTTTTAGATTCTTTGGGGGAATTTCAACGTATACTATTATATCATCTGTGAATAAAAGACTTACTGATTCCTTTCTAATCTTTATACTTTGTATTATATTTCTTATTATTTCCTCATCACATTGCTAGGACCTCTAGTACAATGTTGAAAAGAATGGTGACAGTACATATCCTTATCTTGTTCCTGACTTTAGAGGAGAAAGATTTCAAAATTCACCACTGAAAATCATGTTGGGTCCACTTTTTTGTTGTTGCTGTTGTTGTTTCTTTGTTTTGTAGATACCTTTTTTTCGTAAATTTTTTAAGGAAGTTCCTTTCTATTCCTAGTTCACTGAGAGTTTTTTAAAAACTAAGAATTAGTTTTAGCTTGGGTTCAGGGGCTCATGCCTATAATCCCAGCACTTTGGGAGGCTGAGGCAAGAGGATTGCTTGAAGCCAGGTGTTCAAGACTAGCCTGGGCAACAAAGTGAAACCCCATTTCTACAAAAATAAAAAAACATAATAATAAATTAGTTTTTTATTTTTTTTAAATTGAGACTATCTCACCCTGTTGTCCAGGCTGGAGTGCAGTGGCTCAATCACAGCTCATTGTAGTCTTGACCTCCTGGGCTCAGAAGATCCTCCCACCTTAACCTCCCAAGTAGCTGGGACCACAGGTGCACACCAGCACACCCAGCTAATTTTTTTAATTAGTTGTAGAGATGGAGTCTCCCTGTGTTGCCCAGACTGGTCTCAAACTCCTGGAACTCAAGTGATCCTCCCACCTCAGCCTCCCAAAGTGCTGGGATTGCAGGTGTGCGTCACAGTGCCTTGCTAGTTTTGAATTTTATCAAATAATTTTTCAGCATCTATTGACATAATTATGTATGTAGTTTTTCTCATTATTCCATTAATGTGATTAATTACATTGATGGATCTTCAAATATTAAACCATTTTTTCACATTTACAAAAGGACTACTCTTACTGTCGTGTTGAAGATAGATTAGAAGGGCCCCAGATAGAGGCAGGGAGAGTTATTAGGAGGTTATTGTAGTCATCCAGGAGAGAGATGTTGGTGGTTCAGACCAATGTAGTTGCAATGGAAGTAGCGACGAGTAGTCAAATTACAGTTATATTTTGAAATATAGGGATTTCCAGATATAGTTTATGTGGGAACTGTAAGGAAAACACTGGAGTCAATAATGAAGTCAAAGTTTTTTACTTGAGCAACTAGAAAGAGTTGCCATCAACTAGGATAGGAAATGATGCACTTGAAACAGGTTTAGGAATTAAGAGTTACGTTTTTGACATGTTAAGGGAAACTGTGGAGATGTCCAGTAGGAAGTTGGACATATGGATCCAGAATTAAGGAGAAAGTTCTGGGCTGAAGATGTAAATTTGGGAGTCATTGAGGACTAGATGGGATTTAAAACAATGAGACTGAATCATATCATCAAGGGAGTTGAGTAGATAGAGGAAAGGTCCACTCCAAGAAGACAATGGGAGGAAAGAAAGAATAGTAAAGGAAGCTAAAAGTGGAATCACTGGGATAGGAGGAGAAACAAAGAAAGTCCATCCAGGGACCCAGTGAATAACACTGAATCGGGAACAGAGGCATGATGAGTCGTGCCAAAGGCTGCTGGTGGAACAAGTTAGATAAAAACAAAAATTAAGTATTAGACTTAGGAGTGTGTAGGTAACTGGTAACCTTTATAAGAATAATTTTAAAGACAAGAAACTGATTGAAGGGTTTAAGAGAGAATGAGAGGAAAGTGCTTGATTAGAATACATAGCACTTTTGAAGAGTTTGGTAGCAGAGAGAGCAAAGAAATGGGGCCAGAGCTAGGGGAAAAGTAGGATTAGGAGAATGTTTATTTGCTTTAAAGATGGAAGAATTAATAGTATGCCTGCATGCTTATGGTAATGATCCAGTAGGAAAAGAAAAACTGAAGATATAAGAGAAGGAAGTGAATTGCTGGAGCAAAATCCTCAGGTAAATGAGAGTTGAGATCTACTGCACAAGTGGAAGATTGGCTTTAAACAGGGAAAGGAAATCACCCATGCCTTAGAGACTGAACATAGTTCTGGGGGCAGGATTGGTAAGCACTGAAATCCAGGTATCTCTGACTTTGTCAGATTGGGAATAAAGATGTAGTCCCCATGAGAGCCAAATCTTAATGTCTGTGAGCCCTCTGCTTGCCGCTGGAATCTCAGCCTTTTCTCCCAGTAGATTTAGAGACCCAGGGATGCTGCTTATACTTGTACCCACATGAACCTGTTTATTAATAGCTATCACAGGTGGATAAACTTAAACTTCACACATTCAAACCCTGACAGTTCTACAAGGCTCAAGGCCAGAGCTCCTTTATCCCTGCTGTAAATAAATACTTCTTCTTAGTTATGCAAAGGCCCCAGAGCGGAGTTACTTATGCAAACTATGTCTCAAAAGGCACACATGTGACACCGGCAGAGCTGGATCAGGGTAGATTCTGGTGTCAGTTGCTGCACAAAGCCAAGAGCCACTATTTCCTCCCAACATCTGGTCTTAGCATTAGCTTGGGCTCATGATAGCTCAAGTCTTCTTCCCTGTGGTGAGTAAAGTCTCAACACCTCCACTATTGCTTCATTTAAGCTGGCTTTCACTAGTCTCCCTGCTCCCCACCAAACTGGAGCATGATAAAGACAGACAAAGAACAAAGAAAGACATTTGTCTCCAGGCACCAGTCTGTGTGGGTACTAGAAACACTAGGTGCAAATTTTAGTGCTGTGGCAGCAGAGTAGAGGGAGAGAAGGAAAGCACAAGCACATTTCACTGTCCCTGGGCATCCTACACCCTCTTCTTGCCACTGCACCAAGTCCCACCATATGCTAAGTCCACCAGCTGTGTTGTTTCTCACTGAACCCCACAATTTGAGTCTTTGCCCCAGTGATTTCTCAGCTTTTATGTAAATCAAGGGTCTGAAATGTATATACTGGAGGGAGTGGCATGACCTAATTCCTCCAGCTTCTATTCAGTCAATACATGTGGAATCAGAACAAGGAATGCTTAAGTCTGTAGCAGTGTGAGGCTAAGATGATTCAAAGGATTTTTCTACAAGGGAATCCAGACTACTTAAGTGTCTCTCTTTCCAGGACACTGCTGTCGTGGGCACTGCCAGTGGCTGTCTTTATGGCTTTTTTTGTGAGTGTCATGGCTGACCAGCTGACATTTGCCTAGGCTCACTTTTCCTTTATTCATGTTAATTAAATCAAAGGTGTCATGGCAAAGTTTTGCTGGCCAAGATGCCAGAATTTTAGAAAGGATTTAACTCCAAGAATTGTAGAACTTTTATGTTAATAACTCAAATTAAAGTATTTTATGGGATGAAAATTGATGAGGCTTGTAAAAATCACTAGGGGAGGAGACTTAGTGCTCTCTGACAGCCTTTGCACATTTCTTGGATGAGTCATGAATCTCTCAGTGGAATTCAACTGGTTTGCTCTAAATGAAGTTATCAATCTGCCTTTCTCTGACCCCCAATATAT
The DNA here is from genome assembly GCF_049350105.2 of Macaca mulatta. Classification (NCBI taxonomy): domain Eukaryota; kingdom Metazoa; phylum Chordata; class Mammalia; order Primates; family Cercopithecidae; genus Macaca; species Macaca mulatta. The sequence continues at coordinate 139,217,600 of NC_133412.1, read as the reverse complement.
ACATTGATCACAATGGAAATTACAGGGTTGCAGCATCATAACACTGCTGTTACTTGTTAAAGATGACTATGAGTGAAAGTCCTGTGGATCTGGCCTTGTGGGAGACACGTCTTCTGCTTCATGGTCTCTGTGTTGGGTCTGCTCATCTGTTAGGTGTTTCTCTCCAGGGCTGACTCCTGGGAGACTGACTTGCGAGAGATTCTTTATTCTCTGTGCCCTGTAGAGCGATGGGGAAAGCTAGGCTTCAAGTAGCCACAGACTGGAACATCTATTTCTGCTGCTTCTTTTGGTCAGGAATCCTCCTTCTTTATACCCTGTGTCCAGATCCTACTGACTCAGCCTAGATCTCTGTAAAACAGAGGGACTATGGGTCACTGTAATAGCCATTTACCTGGTATTCCCTCAAATGATAGATTCAGACAAGAGAGCAGAGTTTCTTCCTCTGACATACACATCCCTGGGATAGATAGTCTGGGTAGTGCATACGACTTTCCACTATCCTAGTGTCATTCCCAAATATACATCCATTTGCAAGGTGTGGTAGCAAAAGTCTTTTGAGTAAAACTAACGCATATCCAAATTCTAGTTTTGCCACTTATCCTGTGACGTTAGGAAAATTAATTTATTCTTTATATGGGAATAGTGGTTTACAGTTAAAGCGGTAGCCATTTGTGGGTTCACAAAACCACAATCAATGTGGTCAATCCCCTCCACAATCCTTTGAGGCTGCTATAGTACCCCAATTCTACCAACAAGGAAAAGCAGCCTGGGCAAGGAGAAGAGGCAGGACCAGGTTTGCCTGTCCAGAGCAGTGAAACTGGGTCTTGCCCCAGGCTTTATGGAGACAATCCCAGTGTTCTTTAATTTTTTGGTTGTCACAACTGCAGGGTGAAATATTCCTGGCATCTAGTGGGTGGAGGTCAGGAATGCTTCTAAACACACTGCAAGGGTGCATGGGACAGCTGCCCACAATAAGGAATTATCCAGCCAAAATGTCAATAGTGCCAAGGCTGAGAAACATGGCAATAGACCCAATATGACTTCATCAAAGATGGGTAAAAAATGTCCCCCAATTTGCTCAGTTCCCTTGAAAAGAATTGTATTTTAAACATATGTCAAGCTGCAGAGAATACTAGAATGTTCCTCTTGGCATTTCACCTTGGCATTGGCTCACTTTGCATATGTTCCTCTTTGCATAGGCTCACTTTTCTTTTACTCACATTAATTAAATCAAAGGTGTGATTGCAAAGTTTTGCTGGCCGAGGTGCCAGAATTTTAGAAGGGATTTAACTTCCTGAATTCTAGAACTCCATACCATACACATAAAATAATTCCAGGTAGATCATGTATCTAAATGTAAAAGCCAGACTATCATTTCAAAAAAAGATAAACTAGATTTTATTAAATTAAGAATATCTGCTGATCAAATCACATCAAGAAAGTTATTAAGCAACTGTGATGGTTAATACTGAGTGTCAATTTGATTGGGCTGAAGGATGCAAAGTATTGTTCCTGGGTGTGTGTGTGAGGTGTTGCCAAAGGAGATTAATATTTGAGTCAGTGGGCTGGGAAAGGCAGACCCACTCTTAATCAAGGCTGCCAGTGAGGCCAGTATAAAAGCAGTCAGAGGAATGTGGAAAGGCTAGACTGGCTGAGTCTTTGGGCTTTCATCTTTCTCCCGTGCTGGATGCTTCCTGCCCTTGAGCATTGGATTCCAAGTTCTTCAGCTTTTGGATTCTTAAAGGACTTACACCAGTGGTTTGACAGAGAATCTTGGGGCTTCAGCCCCAGACTGAAGGCTACACTATCAGCTTTCCTACTTTTAAGGTTTTGGGACTCAGACTGGCTTCCTTGCTCCTTAGCTTGCGGACAACCTACTGTGGGACATCGCCTTGAGATTGTATGAGTCAGTGCTCCTTAATAAACTCCCTGTCATGTATACATCTATCCTGTTAGTCCTGTCCCTCTAAAGAACACTGACTAATAAAGCAACCAATAGACTGTAAGAAGATGTTCATGATATAAATGTCTGACAAAGATCTTGTGTCCAAACCATATAAAGAACTACAAAGAAAAAGAAAATAAACCATTTTTTAAATTGAATTAATCTTTTATAACAAGCATTTTATAAAAGATTAATTCAGATGTCTAGTAAGCATATGAGAAGGTGTTCAATAACATTCATTAGGAAAGTACAAATTCCCATACGTACCAGAATAGCTAAAGTTATTTTCAAAACTAATAATACTAAGTATTGCTGAGGATGTGGAACAATTAGAACTCATACATTATAGGAGGGAGTGAAATCAGTTCAACCGCTTTGGAAATACCTATTAAAACTAAATACTTGTCTATCCTATGACACAGCAATTGCACTCCTAGATGCAATGCTCCTAGTTATATATCAATGAGAAATGAGTTCGCATATCCAAGAGAAGATGTGCACAAGAATGTTCACAGTAACCCCAAAATGGAAACAAGCACTGTCAACAGAATGGATAAACGTGGTATAGTCATGTCGTAAAATATGACATACATCAATAAAAAAATAACAAACTTCTACATACAATCACATCAATGTGAAACAGCTTGCTGTGACAAAGAACAGAATTCTAACAAGTAGGAAACTCTTGGGTAGACAATTTAAAATAGAGACCTGTATTAAATTCATAGAATAAACTAAACAATTTTATAAGGGAAAAGAATATATTAGAAGTTGTTTACATATTTCACAAGCTCTAACCACTGGTGTGCTGTATGACAAGACTTACAATTTCTAGAAACTATTTGTATACTAGATTCCCTGATAAAATAGTTCATGTCTTTTTGTAAGCAAAATTTCTAATAAATGTATTTGTCAGTGGGTAGTGTAGTTTATGGACATCTGGCAGCAAAATCACCAAATTTCAAACTAATAACCCTTGTAACATCAGATCTTTACACATTTTACGTGTTGTTTTGAGATTCATAGATTCACATACATTTACTTCCCTCAGCTCATGAGAGTAAGGCTCATATTTTTCACGGCATATTCAGAGGTCTCAATCGTAAATTCTTACACAAATTCCAAAGGCAATATTTTCTTTAGACCCAGGGCACGTATTAGTATTTTTGGCTGGAGTTAGGTGAGATAACTCTCTAAAAGCGACGGCGATGGCAGAATATTAAACAGGCAAGTAGAGAAATCTCATACTTGGAAGCTACTTAAATGAGCTTGTTCCCAATATCGGTGATTCTAATACCAATGATGTCGACTGTTTCCCACTGAGGTGGCCACAGGAGTCTCCATGAGGAGGGCTGTTTTTGAGTTGACATTTGAAGAAAGACTGGAATTCTGATGGAGAAAAAACCACCTAAGTGAGAGAAATGACATAAGCAAAAGCCAGGGTCTGGGAAGTAAAAACGTAATTGAAGGAGAGTAATTTAAAGTACAGTGTTTATGAAGGAAGTATTCACGAAGAAAAGTAGTTGGAGATAAGACTGGAAAAAGCGATTAAGATTAGAGCTTTGAGAACACGGATTAGGGTTTTGGGTGTTTAAGGGGGCAGAACCATGTAATTACTTTAGCAGGGTGGGAATAACTTTCTTTAAAACTATTTTTGAAATCTCAGCCAAATTATGAAGTCTAAGCTTCCATAGTCTAATGAAGAAGAAGTGAAAAGCAGAATCCAGAAGGAGTAGTTAACTTATGGTTGGCAGGGGTTGGGAAGACGGTGGAGGAAAGGAGCTCCAGCCTGTGATGGGCACGGTGTGCCAATGCCGGGAGCCACTCTGGGCTGCATGAGGCAGGCGTGCACCTTGGATTGGCTGGGATGGACGTGTCAGCAGCTCTGCCCCAAGCCCTGCCTGACTTGGCTGTGGTTTCCTAGTGTTGGCCTGAATAACCCCAGAGAAAGTGAGCTTTCCTGTTGGCATTCCTCGCCTCTGACTTGAACTTGGCTCCTCCTCTGGAAGCAAAGATTTCTCTGTGTGGTTATGCTAACTGGCAGATTTTAGAACATTCTCTGGGTCTCTCTTCATTCTTCAGTCTTGTATATGTGAATCTAGATAAACTCTCTTTTCCATTATGGGACCAGGAGAAATTGTTGCTTGGTTAAGTGTAAGAGGAAAAATACCAGTAAATTGGATTTGAGGTAGGTAATTTACTGTTTTGTCTTCCTGGTTTCCCTTCTGCCCTTGTCTGGCATTCCCTTTCCTTAGGGAAATGCACAGTTTTCTATTCCATGTGGTTCTGGTGGTACTGTCACTGCTGATGCTCTGCTTCACTAAGCCACAGGTGTGGGCATGTGACCAGAGTCTGGCCAATCATAGTGTCCCATTCTCCAGGCCACAGTGATTGGACTAAGATGCAGGCATGTGACTGAAGCAGGACCAATCAGAATCCTTCTCTGGGACTTACGGGATCTGCCACAATGATGCTTAGAATTTTCTGTAATAAAGATCGTTTTTCAGTTAAAAAGAATGAGGCCATCACACTGAAAGAAGCAGAGCTGAGAGAGAGAGAGACCTGATAACTGTCCTTTGTGTTCCTAGATCTCAGTATGTAGGAGCCTGTTCCCCTACTGTCCCCTCTCCCCAGTACCTATTTCTTTTTTGCTTGAGTTAGTTTGAGTTGTATTTTGTTCACTTCAACTTAAAAACAAACCCTGATTAATATAAAAGTTGTTTCTTGTCATTTGCTTTATTATTAGCTTCAGCTGTATAACTTTTTTGGTCCTACATAACCAGCAAAGCCTTTTGAGGATGAGACCCTCTGTAGTGTTCATTTAAGCTTAGTCCAGGAGGTATCCTTACAGATGTGACATCTTTTCAATGTCTCCTGGCTTTCTATTCTCAATTCTGTGGAGTTATGCATCCCTAAAGACATCTGAAAATACTTGCTAACAACATAGACAGGGATACCTGCTCTTTGGGTCTAGTTTCCCAGCAAGGAAAATAGATTTTGTAGAGTATTTCTGAAAAACAGATGAAAATTGTGGTGATAACATACATCAAATACTAAAAAGAAAAGTGGTTCAGAGAAAAGGCATTATATCTATGAGTATCATTAAGGTGTTTCATTATGTAGTAAACGAAATGCAGTTTCACACTCCATCAACTTAAGTTTAAGACACTGCGTGCATGTGTTTGTATGTATGTATGTGTATAAGACTTTGCTACAGAAAATGGGACAACCTAAAGTCACTACAAAAGCCTTGAATCTTGATATTAGGAAAACATTTCACTCGTGTGTGTGTGTGTACACAAGAGTTCTTAAAGTGTTCTAGTAATACACTTCCTGTCAGAAACATTGTTGTTATCCTAATCCATGCATGCTCAGCTGTGAGTGAGTTGGGACAAATGAAAGGGGGAGCCAGGAAAATGTCCCTGAAATGAGATCATCTGAACCAGCCTCGCCAGTTAAGATGAGTGACTTTGTGGGGCAAGGCATGGCATTAGGAGTGGCCAGGCCCCTGGGATGATGCCTGAGTGTGCAGTGGCAGCACTGTGGTTCTGAGTGGTTCTTCTCTTTGGAGCAGGACTTCAGGTGGCAGCTTGCAACTGAGGCAGAAAAGCTGTGCAAAGCTGCTTAGCCCAGCAATAGCAGGAAAGAAAAGCAGTCCAGGAAGAAATGCGACAGGACACCATGATGTCTTCCCCTTGCAATGCTTAGATCTAGTAATGCCTCCTATGAAGTCAAGTTTGCCACAGTGACTTCAAAGTGTAGCCATCTGTCATCTCTACAAAAAGCCTGAGGACATGAGAGTGCAACGTGCCATGGTCTGTGACCTTACGACTGATCCCAAGGTCTCAATCAAGATTCGTTATCCTCCACCTGGGTTTCTACATTCCCTCACCACAGTGAGCATTTTAGTGGGTCAAGGCTGCTACCCTGTAGGGTGGCTTGAACTTTCATCTTCGAAGGGTCTGGGCCTTTCCAGGCCTCAGTTGTATACCAATGGCCTATTTATGGTTGTCATGGGCACAGGAATCCCTGAGAGACACCCCCAGGGATCTCTGGGTTCCAGAGGCACTCCTTCCTGCCCCATGTTGTAGAGTGGCAACCTGGCTCCTTGTGGTCATCAGGGCTGATTGCCCCTGCCAACAATGTAACTCCTTGCCATGCCTACTTCTTCACTGGCAGGAGAAGCCTGAAACAAACAGATAGCAGGCATGTCTTCTAGCAGAATTCCAACCATGTTCCCCCTTGGGACCTGGAACCCTTAACCAGCAGAGCATAAGGTCATGGGACAAGGACTGCAAATTCCACAGGGGGCCACTGGGAGTGATGGTGAGGGAGGAACCACTCCTACTTCCACCAGGTCACACCTTTGCAAACTGGTTGCCATGGCAGTGTAAGATGGAGCACAGAAGACGGCCAACACACTCAGACTCTCCCTCCATCTGAGTTTCTGTCTCTGTCTGCCTCTTTCTCTCTGCTCTCTGTCTCCTCCACCTTCTGAGAGCCTGGCTCCCTACGAGAGGGCAGAGACAGTGGCTACTGAGGTCACATCTGCACCTCATGGCCTTCCCAGCTCTGCCTCACCTGGGCTGCTCCTTCCTCAGAGTTCTGGGAACTCTGAAAAGCGAGAGCAGAGGAAAGCCTGTCGGTAGTTTGTGCTTGTGAAGCCGGTGCCCAGAAGGAGGGAAGATTCTAGAGCAGAAGGCTTCACTGACAGAAATTTGGTCAAGGATTAGAATTATTGGAAACTTGAATTTAACTGAACCCATCTCAGAGCAAACATCCCTTCTGTCCTTCCTGCCCCCTCAGTGGGTAAGTCACAGGAACAGACAGGAAATGCTCCATCTCTTTGTCCAGAACCACTCTTCCCTGGACGCAGTTAAGAACTGCTTCCTCCTTGCAGCAGGAGCTCTGTAGATCATCCGGACAGGCTCCTCCCTTGGGTACACAGGCCCTGCAGAGCCTGGGAGAGGAGGCCTGAGGTTCCAGCAGCTTCCCCTTCACAGCTCCCTCCGCACTCCATCCTCTCACCATCCAAGAAATGTGTGTATTTTCACTTCTGAGCCGTCGTTCATGCTGGCCTATCCTCTAGCATGACCTTCCCATCTCTTTTACACTTTTCTTAAAACCTTAAACACTTTTTTATAAAGCCCAGCCCAAGGATCATTGTCTGTGTGAAGGTCCAGGTGGAATTCTCAAGTATCCTATCTTCCTGTGATTATATCTCTACCCTAGCACTAAGTGATTTATATGTAATAATACATTTAATTCTTATCACAGTCTTTGAGATAGAGCTTATTATTATCCCCATTTACAGATGAGAAAACGGAGTCACATGGAGATTAAATAACTTGCCCAAGGTGACACCATGAGTAATATTATATTCTAGGACCATGTCTTGTCTTCATACTGGCATCCACCAGTGTGTGGCATTGTGTCTGTCACATAACAGGCCATAGACAATGCTGCCAAGTGAATGATGTGGATGCTGGTGCTTGTTCAGAAGAGCCATATCAAGTCTGATTTAAGCATAAAGCAAGTGTGGTTGGTGCTTTGTAATACTAAGGCAGGTTCTTTTGTTTGTGAACTCTCTGGGCCTTGCAGTGCCCTCTCTACCTCTTTTCTTTCTGCTTTCCCTGTTTATTTCTTTCTCTGCTACATGAAGAACATAAAGGTGAATTACAAAGAGGAAGAGGTTTGCTTGGAGAAGAAGATTGGGGCCCTTGCTAAGTTAGGTGTCTGGTGACTTCATTGGCTTCATAGTCTTTTTCAGGGTTGGATAAATGAGAATTGACTCTGGAAGGGGTGGAAGAAGGAAGCTATCAGAGTACCTGGTGAGAAATTGAATTCAGAGAAGGGGAATGAAGTGGAATATGTTCTTTTCAGTCCCATTGATCTTCCTTTCCATCAAGGCATTTCCTGCAGGCTTCATTTAAAGGTACAGAATTATAGGAATTAGATATGTTGCCGTATCTACAATGATGGCAGGATCATTTGTCAATGAAAAAAAAATTCAATTGTAGAATTTCTAGAACACTCTTCATGCCTGACTTGTTTCTAAGATCCTTTTAATTGCATATGAGCCTTTTGTTTCTTAGGACAAAGTCATTAACCCCTACTGCACTGAGCTGAAAGAAGAAATGAAATGCAGTTTGATTGTCAGGGAACCCTGAGTAAAATGTTTCAGAGCTAGAATCTGTGCCTGCTCTTTGTAGTGAGGATCTACACCTGCTCCCTCCTCATTTGCAGTACTGCTGGGAGAAAGAAGTGATGTGGTCCACTATGACCCCCGTTCTTATTAGAAGTTTTCTAGGAAAGTAGCATCACAATCAAGGCTAAGCCATGGGAGTTAAGAATATGCTTATCTGGTGACAGAGGTGCGGGGTGGAGAAAGTAAGTCTTCTCTATACTTCTGATTGTGTTGTTGAACTATAGATTGGGAGAAATAAATGTATTAGTGTTGAAAATGTTTCCTTGCTTGTAAAAGGAGAGAGAATGAATTAAAAGTGTTCTAGACTCAGAACTGGATTTCAGTGTGAAATGCTAGGTCTGCTATGAAATATAGGCACACATTTTTCCTTATTCCTCATTCCCTTCTTAATCCCTCCTTTAATCTTTAATCCATTCCCTCTTTAATCCTTCTACTCTAAATCGTGTCCTCTGAAGACGGAACAGATGAAGATGATGATGATCAAGATAATAATAATATGAATGTTAGTGATGATAATATTAATATGAACTATACTTTATCAGTTAGCATGTAGTAGATACACCAAAATATTTAATTCTCAAAAAATTCTTCATAGATACAGTTATTTCTATTTTAGAGATGGGAAAACTGAGGTCCAGAGAGGGAAAGTAATTTGTGTATGATTTGTGTAGGTTCACAGTAAGTAATGGCTGAGTCAGGATGGGCTTCAGAATATTTTTTGCCCCAAAGCTCATGCATGCTCTTAACCAGTATTTTACCCTTAGTAGGAAGAGAAATGTGATCCAACGAATCTCGGACGAAGAATCCAGTGGACTTTTCCTTCATAGCTCTTGGCCTCTGAGACAGTGTTCATGTTCCATTGCCATTAAACCCTACAAGTCCTCATCTTTTGTGATAGTTAATTTTATGTAGCAATGTGCCTGGGCCACAGTGCTCAGGCATTTGGTCAAACATTCTGGATGTTTCTGTTGAGAATATTTTTTTGGATGAGATTAACATTGAAATGTGTAGGCCCGGAATAAAGCAGATTGCCCTCCATAATGTAGGTAGGCCTCATCTAATCAGATGAATAGAACTGACCTCCACTGGACGTGGTGGCTCACAACTGTAATCCCAACACTTTGGGAGACTGAGGCAGGAGGATCACCTGAGGTCAGGGGTTTGAGACCAGCCTAGCCAACATGGTGAAACCCCGTCTCTACTAAAAATACAAAAATTAGCAGGGTATGGTGGCACACCCTTATAATCCCAGCTACTTGGGAGACTGAGGCATGAGAATCGCTTGAACCCGGGAGGCGGAGGTTGCAGTAAGCTGAGATCATGCCACTGCACTCCAGCCTGGGTGACAGAATGAGACTCTGTTTCAAAAAATAAAAAACCAAAAAGCTGACCTTCTCTGAGCAAGGGGGAGCTCTGCCAGCAGGAAGGCTTCAGACTTGAACTGTAGCACTGGCTCTTCCCTGATCTGCAGGTTTTGAACTTGCCAACCTCCATAATTGTATAAGCCAGTTCCTTAAAATAAATCACTCTCTCCCCCACCCTTCTATACAAACACATCTTACTGATTCTGTCTCTGCAGAACCCTGACTCATACATCTTCCTTCCTAGACTTCTTCTCCTTCCCTTCCTCACTCATCCTTCTGCCCTGACAAGAGAGCTCCTCAGTTTTTAGATGGCAACTCTGTGCTTTTTTTCCTCTCTGTGTCATTTCCCTCAGAGAACACACCCATCCTCACAACTTCACAATAGATGTGAGTCACTCCAGGACCCGAGTTTTCAGCCCCGACTGCTTTCTGTACCTCCAGATCCTCCATGCTTGCTACTGACTGCATCTTTGCAGGCAGATGTCATCAAACCCAGCAGCTGATCATTCAGCTCCAACATCATCGTGCCCTCTTCCTAGTCATGGGATTCCTTTAATCTCCCAGGCTTGAAACCTTGGAGTTTCTGACCTCTCTTTTCTCCCTGCTCCATATCCAGCTGGCCAGCCAATGTTTCACATTGCATTTCCTTGGCACCGTCTTTCTAGCTGTTCCTTTCTCTTTCAGTGTTGGCACCACCTGCTGCAGGCCCACTTATCTCCTTTCTGAACAGGAATCCTTGTCTTCAGGTCCACTCTCTTTTCCAGTCCATCTTGCGCAGAAATGGCAGATTAGCTTCCCAAAAGCACATTTTCTTCCTCTCTCATTTCCTAATTTGGCAGGACTGGAAGGCCCAAACTTATCTTGAGCCAGTGGTAAGGCTAGTCCTGAAGTTGATCCTTTATTTGAGAATAAGACCCAACTCAGCATCTCACCACATGCTTCCCAGTCCTGGGAACAAATGCCACAAAGAATTTTACCCTCGCCCAGAAACTCCTCTGCAGCCCACAGTCTCTTATCAGGAGCTTCAAACATCCAGGAGCACTGAGTGAAGTTTCGATTGTATTGGACTTGGAATCTTAGGGAGGGTTACACCAGAATCCAGGACCAACACCCTGCATCATTCTTCCAGCCCTCAAGGGCTCTTCCCTGCCACCAGCCCTTGGCCCAGCAGGGAAGTCTCCCTCTTTCTCCGTGGTGTCTCCCTGGAGTCTGAACTCACACGTGGATGTCAGGGAGGGGACAGATTTGGAGAAGCAGCTCCAAAGAAAGTAAAGAATTTTTGTATTTCTAAATGTTACTGCAACCTCAGGAAGCTTCAGTGAGCTCATAAAGGCCAACAGCTGCTAGGGCAGTGACTGATGGAAATAACTTACCTGTAGGTATCTATACTGGAAGGAAAACTATTTTGGAGGGTGGGGATAATATTGCAGAATTTTGCTCTAGTTCCCCTAAAACCGGGTTCTTGTCACATGACCAGGAAAATTTAGGGTTTTATTGGGCAAAAGGGGAAAAAAAGGAAAAAAAAAAAAACAAAAAACTCAGCAAAGCAAGATGGAGTCCTGCTGACAGGTCCCCCACCTCCCAGATTGAATCCCAGGCCACCACACAGGAAGAAGCTAGGCTCTTCCCGCTTGCTGGTGGCTCCACCCTGTTCCCCCATTGCGCATGTGGGCATGTTCAGACAAGGCCCTGGGCAGGTTCCCTCATCTGCACAAAAGCATCTGTTGTAAACACTTGTGGGGTGGGTTGGAGATTCTCTGGGGACCCATTTTTATTTGCCTAGGCATTTGGCTGTCTCATTGTGATTTTTAAAAGTTGCCTTTCAAGAATGATACAAGTATTTTTGGGTACTTCAAGCTAAAGACTTTTTACAGAATTGGGCCAAAGTTGTATAATAATAATTGCTCTTATTTGTTGAGTACTTAATGGTGCCACACACAGTGTTAAGTACCTTGTATATGTTAACTCAGTTACTCCTCACAATAACCTTATGAACTATAAACAAATATTTTAATGTTACAGATTGGAAACTAAGGCATAGAGAGGGTTGCCCAGGGGACAGCTAAATAAGTAGCAGAGCGAAGATCCGGACAGGCAGTCTGGCACCAAAGCTCATGTTTGTAGCTACTTAAAATTTGAAGACATAGAGAAGGAAGGATATCTAATTGATTCCTCTGTTTGGTAGGTGAGAATTAACTCTAAATGGTGATATTCATGTCTTGTCTTTAGGCCACAGAGAAACAATGATCACTAAACAGGGTCGGATTAACAGCTTTAGAAAAAGCTTTGAGGAAGACAGTTGTTTTTATGGAAGCCTGAACCATGCTGAATGGGCTAAAACTTGCTGTTGTAATATAATTCTATGTTGACTGGCTGGTCAGATTTGGTTCATTGCTGCAATCCACAATTACTTATCAAGCACTTACTACCTATTGGGAGCTATGCAGAGGAGTGAGGATAAAAGAGTGAATCAGGCAGACCTGGCCCCTGTCCTAAGGGAAGGGTTGTCCTTCGTTGGAAACAAAGCTTTAACCCATAGTTTGATAAAAGATGGACCCAAAGGTAATATTCTATATGGGCAAACAAGTCACTTGAAAAATTAGGGCAAGGATCCTTTAGCTTATAGAGTAAAAGAGTGAAGAGAGACCACATCAACTATCAGAGTAAAAAGTCTGATAGTGCACGGGACGGAATTGGTCTTGTGCTGCTCACTGCTCTGTTGAGTACAAGAGGGTGAGATTTCTGTGCAGATTATTCTCGAAAAAGCGTCAAGTACCTGTAGGCACTTTCAAAACCCATCTTTTGATGTTGATACTGTTGGTCACCAAGTCAGTATAAATTTTCAGTTGAGGGGAACAACTTGGGGGAAATCTCAGAGGAAGACTTGGAGCACAAGGAAAAGAAAAACAGAAAACATCCCTGGACTAGTATTAAAGTTCAGGGGACCTGCCAACAATCAGGCATTTTGCTTAAGCTGGTGAAAACATTGACTTGGGCTAAAATTAGTGTCTGTTTTGGGGCAATCAGAATAGCTTTAATTAGACATTGGCCCAATTGGAAGAGTTTTATCTTGACTGAGGAAAGAGTAATTTCTCTATGATGAAAATCTAACTTTGAAACTCCTGATAGGTGACTTAGAACTTGCTATGGTACCAAAGGGCTCTCAAATTTGGAGTGGAGTTAAGGTCAAGGCAAAATTTAATATATCCCTAATGGCTGGTGGGTGGTGTGCAGGTAAGGACCTAGAGGCTGCTTTCTATTGGGTCACAGGGTGACAAGGGGAGAGATAAGAGTAATTGAGGATAGATGGAAAATGTTAAATCCACTTGCTGTAATTGAGGAGAATTTTTCTTCCTTTCAGTGATACTGATTGCTCAGGGGCAGATAGAATGAGCAAAGGTATCACAAATGCTGAGTCTAAATTCCTTTGGTGTGTAGATAAACTTTAGTGTTTGTCCTTCCGCCTCACATTGATGAGGCAAAGCCGTTACATGAGAGTGACACGTTGTTCACAAACCTCAGGTACTTCTCTAAGCACTGGGGAGCTGCTGGGGCTGTCTTTCTAAGGATTTCCATCTGAAATGGGAAAGTTCCCTGGCCCTCCCTCACAGGACATGTGACGGGGTATGGCTCATCTGTTTGGCCGCCGTGTGTGCTCAAATCCCTTACCGAATGGGGAGCACATAGATGGGCAGGTGCAGGAGCCGGGGCAAGTTCCCCTGGACTCTGGCCCCTCGGTAGCATCCAAGGGCAACTGTCTGCAACTCTCGAAACCCAAGTGGGCATGTGTTACAGTGCACTCTTTTAGCCTTGCCAACCATGGACAGCTTAAGTGTTAACCAGCTCAATGCCCTCTTAGTATCCAGGTCTTTGTCCAGTGTCCAGGAAGAATCAGGTCACACATGGACTTGAAGGATGGTGAATGCAGAGGTTTGAGTGGTGGAGGTGGCTCTCAGTGGGATGGATGGGGAGCTGGAAAGGTGATAGAGTGGGAAGATAATCTTCCCCTGGAGTTCAACTGTCCAGTGGCTGATCTCTCTGACTGTCCCCAGCCAAACTCCTCTTGACATTCAGATGCTCCTCTTCTCTCTACCATGCCACTCTGCCATTCTGTTGCTCTTTTGTTCATCTCCTCATCTGCTTCTGGGGCTTGGGGTCTGGGGTTTACCTGGGTACAGGATAGGGGAGCCAGGTAGGCATGAAAACAGGAATGGCTTTTCCCATATAGGTCCTCAGATTTCCAGGCTTGAGGGTGGGGCCTTTGCTGTGAACCACCTTCTTTTAACCAGTATTTCCCTGTCTCCTGTCCCTATCACATCCAGTTGGAGCCTTTTAAATTGTAACCTCCACTTCCCCAGATCATCCTAGCCTTCAGTAGGGTGTTCAGAGAATGTGAGTGATTATGACAGTGATAACAGAAACCACTTTTGGCAATGAGTTCCCAGTGGACCTGCTGGGGCTTCAAGTTTCCCTCTTCCTTGGCCCAGTCCCTGGTAGCTTCTGTGTTCTACTGTAACTCTCCAGTGGATTCTTCTTGCCTTCTGTCCAGATAGAGTCAATTTGTCAAGGCAGGAGAATTGCAATAGAGAAAGAGTTTAATTGACACAGAGCCAACTGAATGGGAGTTTTATTATTACTCAAATCGGTCTCCTTGAGAATTGGAGGGCTAGGGTTTTTCAAAGGAAGTTTGGGGATGGGGTGGGGTTGGTTAGGCAATGGAGGCTCACTGCTGATTGGTTAGGGGTGCAAGCATAGGGGTATGGGAAATGATCCTCCTGGACACTGAATAGCTTCTGGGTGGGGCCACAGGAACAGTTGGCAGGTCCAGGTGGAGTCATCATCGGTAGATGGGTCCTTGGAGCCATAGATTTCAGATGTGCAAAAAATCTGAGAAGATACCTCAAAAGGCCAATCTTCCAATTCTACAATAGTGATTTTATCTGCAGGAGTAATTGGGGAAGTTGCATGTCTTACGACCTCTGGAATAAAGGCTGTCAATCATTTTTGTCTACAACTTAACAGAATTCAGGCCCCCCTCCTTCCTATGAACCCAAAATATCTGAGACAGGTTTCATTAATTTAGAAATCTTATTTTGCAAAGATTAGGGATGCACTCATGACACACCCTCAGGAGGTCCTGAGGACCTGTGCCTAAGATGGGAGCGAGGGGACTTCCAGATCAGGTAGATTTAAACATATTCTGATTGTCAATTCATTGAAAGAGTTATTATCAGTAGAAAGGAATATCTGAGTTAAGATTAGGGGTTGTGGAAACCAAGGTTTTATCATGCAGATAAAGCCTCCAGGTAAATGACAAATATAATAGATTTGATAATGACAGATAATGATGATAATGACAAATAGATAATAGATAATACATCTAATAGATGATGACAAAGACAACGGATTGTAAATGCTTTGTAGCCGACTTAAGGTCTGTGTTGATTCCAGAGGGATATAATCAGGCATGTCTGACCCCCACTCCTCATCATGGCCTGAGCAGTCTTTCAGGTTAAATTTTAGAGTGCCCTGGCCAAGGAGGGCATCCATTCAGATGGTGGCAGGGTTCAGGGGACTTCGAATTTCAGTTTTGGTTTACATTCTCCTAGGCTGGTGTTCTCTCAATAGCTTTACAAAGGCAGTTGAGTTTTGGGGAAGGGCTATTATCATTTACAATATAAACTAAAAGTCTCCCGAAGATAGCCCAGGAATAGTTAAAGGTAGCTTAAAGGCTAAAGGCACAAGAGGGATTGGTTAGATCAGATCTCCTCCACTGCTATAATTTTCTGACTGATACAAGTTTTGCAAAGGTGATTTCACTATGTGGCAGGCTTCAAGTTCTCCTGCAGCCACCAGTGCATAACCTGGCTCTTGTGACTGTGAAGTCACATTCCAACCTCTAGGAAAGTAACATTTCCTCTGCCATTCCAAAACCCTGGGTTTGACTCATTTGACTTCAAAAGATAGTGGGATTTGGAGAGAAGGGAGAAGAAGTTAAAAATTCTTATTTCTGAGGAGAATATCCTTTTGCAATCCTTCTCTCTGTCAAACCTGTGGGTTCCCTTCTTCCTACTGCCATCTTCCTCTTCCTCATTAGATTAATTTGGGAGAAAGTCCATTTGGCTTTCTTTGATAAATTGGGATGAGATGGGATAGTCCCCTTCACCCCCTTCGTGTGCTGTGTGCGGGAACTGGCTTGTTTCACTCAGCCCACTGCTGGCCACTCCTCATAGGAGGAAGCGTGAGAGCAAGTGAGTGCAGAAACCAGGGTGAATGAATGCTGGAACCAGCCAGTCGCTCCTCTCTGGCAGGAGCAGGCTCTGTGTGGGCCCTGCAGCAGCGTCCAAGCATGTTACAACCAATGATATTTCAGTTCTGCCCTCCGGGGATGGCCAAGTGCCAACCAGCTCAGTGAAGGGTGGGGATGGGCAGACCCTGCCCTCTTGGCACCTGGGTTCTTTTCCAGCATCCAAGAAGAATCAGGTCACACAAACTGTTTGAAAGGTAGTGAATGTAGAAGACTTTGTTGAGTGGTGGGTGATTCTCAGTGGAAAGGGAGGCTGAAAAGGGGATGAGAGGTGATCTTTTCCTGAAGTCCACTGGTCTCTGGCTGGGCGCCTCTCTGAAGCCACACCATCTGAAGTTAGCTGTGTCTATCTGTAGTCTCCAGCGCTAATTGCTTCTCTGTGTGACACTCAGCCGCTTGTGTTGCTCTGCTAGCTGAAGTCTTTTATGGGCACAGGATAGAGGCAAGGCAGGCCAAAAAGGCAACATTTGGGTAGAAGAACCGGGTCAGCTCTTTTCACTTAGGGCCACAGTTCCAGGCTTAAGAGTGGGGTTTAGCTGGCAGCCCAGCCCTTTTGTATCAGTGGTAAGATGGGCCTGAGGCAGCCTCTTACTGGACAGGAGTCCCCGCTCCGCGTGTACTGCAAGCAGGGCCTAAAAGGGAGCAGAAGGAAGGCATAGAGGGACTGGAATGGACTAGGTGTTCAGAGCCTGAGAGATATAACAGGTGTGACTGGCTGGGGCCGGCATCACAGGCAGTAGAGAATTTACCAAGACAATTATAGATAAAGGAAGGCAGATTTATTATTATATGTTGCAGGAGTGCAACAGGCAGCACAGCAGAGAAACGGCTGTCTGCAAAGAGGTAGGAGCTGGGGGAAGTTTTATAGGGTCACGCTGGAGGGGCTACATGCAGACAAGGTTTGCATATAAGGTCATGCTGCTGGGACTCCATGAAAGGAGCAGCGAGGTATTTGGGAACAGGATGTCGTACCAGTGGGACCTGGTGCCCTTTCCTCATTTTTACTTACTTATTTTATTAGGACTCCACAAGACTGAAATCCCGTTTCTTCCTGTGTATGTCCCTCTGTGCTTCTCACCAACAGAGCATTTAGAATGGATGCCTAAAGCAGGATGGGGACATACACAAGACAGAGGGCCACTTGACCTGCTTCCAGCCCAGTTTACCAGCTGAGGATGAGGTTAGGCCGAATGTTCAGGGCCACCATGTATGATGGGTGTTTTGTGCATTTAAGACACAAAGGTCTTGACTGAGGGAGCAAAAAGCGGGGACTGGGTCCAGTTTATGTTCCTTTAATTAGGATGACTCTGTCCGGAGGAAGGGGCACAACACTGTGAGCCTAGGGATATTTGCCCAGAGAGGCCTCTTTTTCCTAATTTTCACTAAGGTGCTACATCAGCTGCCCTGCCTTTCAGAGGTGTTCATTGTGCCACTGATAGCCCTTAGTATCCTGCAGCAGCTGTTGTTGGAGGAGTTCAGGGTTTGGAACCATAGCTTTCTCTCTTTCCTTCAAATGCTAGTCATAATATACAGCTGCTGCTTTTGCCATGAGAATCTGTCTTGGCCTTTCTGTAGGGAACTGACTGACTTTGTAGGGAACTGACTGACTTTGTTGGGAAGTTTGACACTTTCTGATTCTCTTCCTTTATGTGTGCAACAGGGATTCTCAGGAACATTTTTCATCTGGAAATGTAAGGATTTGGAGAGCTGATTCTCAGAGACTATGGGTTAGCAAGGCTTACATTGTTCCACTCCCAAGAGAAAATTTTAGGGAATCAAAGGAATAGAACAAAACCAGGATGGGGTGAGGGTTTTATTCTTCATGCCTTACACAATGTCATTGAACTTTTTGCATGATCAATACCTGTAGAATATCTGTCAGAAAATAGAGGCCACCCACTTCTTGGAGCACCACATGACAAAGAAAAAGCTTTAATGTATGGCACCTGTTAAACATCTTTTGGTGTAAATGAAAGAGATTGGTCACTTCCAGGGGGACGCGGGGAGCAGCTGGTGTCTGCAGATCTTTTCCTTCCACAAACCTCTTTCATTCAGCTTTCCCAAGACAAGTGGCAGGCAGGTCTCAAATCTCTATTCTGATGTTTGATGCCATTCAAGGAGCAATCTCATTAAAGAAAAAGGCTGAGAAACTAGTTTGAGTATTATCTGACTGTAATTTGACATTATCATGAGTTGAAAATGACAGAATTTTGTTGAACAAAAACCCTTTTGACTGATGTGTGTCTCTTCTAGTTCTGAGCATTTCGGTCATTGTTTTATAAAAATAATTTTATTTACTTGAGGTTTGGCAAAGAGAAAGAGAAACTATTTACTCTTTAAGGCAAGAATTGCCTTATAAAGAGTATATGACCTGTTTTATTTTTTGCACAAATTTATGCAGTACATGTGCAACTTTGTTATGTGCATAGGTTGGGTTGTTGTCAAGTCATAACTTTTAGTGTATATTCCTCACCCAAATAACATACATTGAACCCATTAACTAATTTGTCATCATTCATTCTCCTCCCAACACCCTCCCACCCCGCCACTCTTCTGAGTCTTCATTGTCCAACATCACACTCCCTACATCTATGTGTACATATGTTTCAGCACCCACTTATGAGTGAGAACATGTAATGTTTGACTTTCTGTGCCTGAATTGTTTCACTTGAGATAATGTGACCTGTTTTGTTTTGTTTCCTTTCCAGAAACTCTTTATATCTTTCCCTGTCTCCAGTGCTCTAAACTGTCATGATTATATGCCTTGGTCTTTTCCATGTATTGTGTTGAGAGCTTGGTAAGCCTTTTAATCTGAAAGTTTATGTCCTATGGTCTGCGACATTTATCTCTTTTACATTTCTTTGAAAATCTTGTCCCCCTCTGTTTACTCTGTTTTATCCTTCTGGAGCTCAGAGGATTCAGATGTTGGATTTCCTGAATTAAACCCCTAATTCATTCAAAAATATTTTTTTCATGATTTTACTTAGTTAACTATCTTTAACATTTTTTAATCTTTTATTTATCTTTTATTCATGAACTATTTTTAAACATTTTAAGACAAACCCAAACTTACAGGAAAGTTACAGATACAACAGAAATAACTTTTTTCCTAGTCCATTTGAAAGCAAATTGTGAACATGATACATCATGACATCTCACTGCTTTAGTCTGTATTTCCTGCAAACAAGGACGTTCCCCCACAAAAACACAAGATAAGCATAACAATTAGAAATTAACATTTATACATGACTACCATCTAATTCTCAGACCCCAGTTAAGTTTTTCTGTTTTTCTCAATCATGTCCTGGACAGCAAAAAGATCCAGTTCAGAATCACATGTTGCAGTTAGTCATTTCTCTTTCATCTTCTTAATCTAATTTTTCCTTCATGACTTTGACACTTTGGAAAAGCACAGGCCAATTGTTTTGTAGACTTTCCCTCAAATTGGGTTTGCCTGATGCTTTCTCTTGATTCGATTCAGGTCATACATCTTAGGTAGTAGATTTTACAGATGGGCCGCAGAGCAGTCTCACTGCATCCGCTCAGGTGGTGCATGACTTTGATTTGTCCTATCCCTGATGATGTTCTCCTTGATCGTTTGATTAAGGAGGTATCTGCCACATTTCTCTGTAAAGTTTCCCTTTTTCCCTTTGTAATTAACAAATGCTTTACGGAAAGGAATTTTGAAACTCTGTAAATATCCTTTTCTTCATCAAACTTCCCATATAGTCAGTATTTATGTGGGTATGACTCATGGTTTCCTATTATGTTCAGTGGATTATAATCCCTTACCATCATTACTGATTTTGATGTTCAGAATGTCCCCAATTTGAGCTGGTTTCTGGATCTTTTGATGTGTCGCATCATTCTTTGAGAGCTTTCTTACTTTTAGGCATACAAAATATTCCAGACTCACCTTAGTGTTGGAATTAGCCATCTTTCTAGTGGTCAATGGTATTTAGAAGTTGAGATTTGAGTGCTGTGTTTATTGCTATTGGGGCACTGCCAGGCACTCTCAGAGGGTAATACACACAATACACACACAAATGCACAAATAGTATATACATAACTATATATACATTTTATTCCTATATCTATCTATAGTGAAACAATATATAGGTTCATTCCAATACCTCTAATACTATAAGGTTTATTCTAGTTTTCTCTTTTTCCATATTTTAACTTCCTTCTCTGAGAGTGATATCTTTAACATCTTTACTTATCTGGTCAATGGCTTTATGTAACCAATTCCCAATCAAAGCCATCTTTCCCTCCCCCATGAGGATATCTGCCTCATCCTGGTCAGGATCTGACTCCCTGTGCCAGGCTGCCGCTGACCCCCCAACTATGTGGATATCTTCCTCACCCCTCTCGTGCTCAGACACCCCAAGCAGGGCTTCTGAGTCTGCACAGATACTATTTCAGGGTCACCCTGCACCAGGCCACCACACCCCCATACCCCCAGGTAAAGCTCCAATTCCTGCACTGAGCCACCACATCCCCTCCCCTCCCTTAGCCACCACACACATAGCCTCCATACTTTTCTCAGCCTCATCTCATGGTTTTGAGACAGAATTGTTCATAAAGGGAAAAAGAAGAAAATCTCTTGATCTTTTTATTTTGCCTTCTAGAGTCTCTCTTTTCCTTTACCTTCCAATCTTTCTATTAAACTTTTAAAAATCTATGACTTTTTTTTTAAAGACAGGGTCTTGCTTTGTCACCCAGGCTGGAGTGCAGTGGCACAATCGTAGCTCACTACAGCCTTGAACTCGGGGGCTTAAGTGATTCGCCTGCCTTAGTCTCTCAAGTAGCCCAAGTGTGTGCCACCATGCCCAGCTAATTTTTAAAATTATTTGTAGAGATGGAATCTCACTATGTTGCCCAGGCTAGTCTCAGACTCCTGGCCTCAAGCAATCCTCCCTCCTTGGCCTCCCAAAAAGCTAGGATTACAGTCATGAGCCGACATTGATAGCAGTGGCAGACCCTCCAGAGCGGCTGCTGCCATCTGCCAGCTGCAGCTGGAGGCATGGGTGGTGGTGGCAGGAGTGACTGCAGGAGCAGTAGTGGCCACGGTGGGCCCCTGTGCCTCGCGTCCCTGAGGCAGCTGACTATGCCACCCCCATCGTCTCACAGCCGGGCGGGACCCGCTCCCAGACCCAGAGCCTCCGCCGCAGCCTCAACCTTGCTGCCTGCTTCATCTCGGGAGCCTGTGAGCACCCGGCGGAAGGCACAGCCGGGACTTATTGGGACAACTCTGAGATCGTCAGGTTCATTTGTATGGGGCTGGCCAGGGCCGCCATGCCACCTGCATCTTGTCCACCGATGCTGCAGGGAAAATGTGGACAGGAGGTGGGCAGTCCCTAGAGCCCGCCACTGGAAGCCCCTTAGAGCCCACTGCCCTGGGAGCCGCAGTGATGGGGTCGGACTGAGTTGTCCGCTGGTGGGGGAAGCAGCACAGTCAGGCATGGAGGGGCCGGCAGAGAGGGGCCTGGAGGCGGAGGTGTGTCCAGGGTGGTGGTGCGCTCCACTCTCCATGGAACCAGCAGGGGCTGGGAGCAGGCAGGAGCCCCACCCTCCCAGGTGCAGCTGCAGCCACCCAAGTCATGGCTGCAGACCCAGGCATCTCTGCACTCTCAGGGTCGGGAAGGCCCACCCGCCCTGCCCCCGCAGGCTCAGAGGTGTGTGCTCCTGCTCCCTGGCCCCTCCCCACTCCCTGCACCTGCTCTGATCTTGGAGCAAGGTTGTAGCCTAGCCTGCACGCTGCCGCAGCCCGGGCAGGTGTGTGCACGCTCGAGGCAGCGTGGACATGCCAGCCCCCTGCCTCCTCGCCCCGCCGGACTTTGGACGCCAAGAAACACAAGAGGGAGTCCAGGTGGGCCTGACGGCAGCTCAGTGCTGGCCTACAGGTGCCTATTTGCCCAAACAGCCTGAACGCCATGAATGGCAGTAGAACGCAAATAGGCAGAAGGGGACGGGTCCTCTGTGAATCCCCACCTTCAAGCTGGGGAGCGCTTGAACCCCAAGGGCGGGGCTGCAGTTCCCATAAACCATAGTGGGAACTTGTGGTGCTTTTTCCAGGCCCGCCCATCGACCAATCAGCATGCACTTCCTCTCCTCTAAGACCCGTAAAAAGCCTGGGACTCACCCAGACCCAAAGAGATGACTGGAGACCAGCTGCAGAGAGGTGCTGGCTACCCTAGGGTCTCCTCTCTGCTGGGAGCTGAACACTCCTGAGGATGACCTGCCCAGCAGAGAGGAGCTACCCTCTCTGCTAAGAGCTGAACACTCGTTGGGACACCGTTGGGACACCGAGAGGGGTTGCCCACTGCGGGTCTCCTGTGAGCTGTTTGTTACTCAGTAAACCTCCTCTTTGTCTTACTCACCCTCCACTTGTCTGTGTACCTCATTCTTCTTGGGCTCAGGACAAGAACTTGGGACCTGACAGATGGTAGAGCTAAAAGAGCTGTAATACAAACAGGACTGAAACATGCCCTTTGCTCACCATGCTGTGGGCAACAAGGAGCAAAGAGAGGAGAAAAGAGCTGCAGCCCTCAGGTAGCCCAGACCTAAGAGCTTGACAAGCTGGGGCTGTGAAACCCTCTTTAGGGCTCTGTGATTCCTGGTGTCTCCAAGTTTCTGGGTGAGAACACGTTCCCTGGTGTCAGCCGGAGAAGCTGCCTATGGTATGCCTGTTCCAGCTGCCGCCTCACAGGGAACCAGCCTCTTTGCCGGTGCCTGGGGCTGCCCACCCCACTGGAGCCAGCATGCCTGGTTGTGCACAGTGGCTGGACCCCATGCTCACTTGTTTACACACCCCTCGCCACCCTACTCACCCTTGGCAGGTGTGGATCAGGCCAGAAGCGTGAGCTGAGCACAGCCTGCAGGGGCCGAGCCAAACTTGGGCTTAATCCTCAAGAGCTCTTTCTTGTTCTCTGAGATGGAGTCTCGCTCTGTCACCCAGGCTGGAGTGTAGTGGCGCGATCTTGGCTCACTACAAGCTCCGCCTCACAGGTTCACGCCATTCTCCTGCCTCAGCCTCCCGAGTAGCTGGGACTACAGGCGCCCGCCATCACGCCCGGCTGATTTTTTGTATTTTTAGTAGAGATGGCGTTTCACCGTGTTAGCCAGGATGGTCTCAATCTCCTGACCTCGTGATCCGCCCGCCTTGGCCTCCCAAAGGGCTGGGATTACAGGCGTCAGCCACCGCGCCTGGCCGAATGTTCTTTTTAAATAGCACTCTGATCTTGTTTAACAATTATATTTCTTCTCTGTCATTTTATCTGTTGCTTTTCTTTTCTCCTATTCTCTGCATTGTTTCTGAGAGTTCTAAATTTCTTTTTTTACTGTTTGTTATAATTTCTGTCTTTCATGTGGGAGACTTCCTCAAATACCTGTTGATGACCTGTCCATTTGTATTTAAGAATGAGCCAATAAAAAGCCAAATGCAGGTCCTATGTATGGACGAGACCTGCCAGCCAATTGACCTCACCATGACAAAGACCTTCCTTATGACTCCTTGGTTCCCTTGTATCACAAGACACCCCTACACTTAAGCTTTCCTATGTCACAAGTTACATCTAACCATAAAAAAGAAATAGGTATTAGGAAGAAATCCTTGACAGCTTTCTCAAGTTACTAATCCATTTCTGCATAAATGTTCCATGCAAAGACATAGAAGAGAACATCTAAAGCTTCTTAGACTTGAGAAGGCTGAGGAGTTGAATCTCTGAGATACTCAACTTCTGCCTTTCTTCCTCTTCTAAGCAGATTTTAGTAAATGTCAATTATAATCCAAAATTTGAGTCTTTATTTACAAACTAACTATAGGATATAGATGTGCGTGTGGGTGTGTGTACACAGATTTATCTTCTAGTTCTGTCTGCTGAGAAGACCTCGAATTAATGATACCCTTGTAACTAAAGGCACATTTAGAATCAACACTAGTTTTTAAATTTCATTCTCCAGTAAAAGCAATGAGAGCTTCTTGGCGAAATGGCTCATTTTAGGCTAGGTTAGAAAAAGTACAAGATAAACCTGGAACGTCTTATGTTTCCAGAAAGTAAGAAAGTACTCAAAAATTGTTGGGGATATGTCAAAAGGACAGAAAAGCCTATTTTAAAAAGTTTTCACTGGTCAAATTTGGGACAATTTGAACAACAAAATAAATAATGAGAATGATGGAAAATAACCCATAGAATAAGAGAAATGTCCCTGAGTCCATCCTGATATAGATACTTTAATAAATAAATAACAGAGGAAAGACAAGAAAGCTCTCACTGTAGAATTTCAAATAAAAATGTAGAAGGAGTTATGGAGAAAAAGAAAATCATCATTTGGCACTCACCAGAGTAATAGTTGTTGCACGCAAGAAACATCAATGCATGCTAAAACTAGTGTGTCAAAATTTGTTGAGAAACAGAATATGTTGCTCCCTATAATATGGTTAACTAATTTAAAAAGCAATGTTAGGGTGGAGAGGCCTGGCAGACACCACATTAACCAAGTGATCAAAGTTAACCTCACTAGTAATGAGATACGTGGACATTATGTCCTTCCTGATATGGTGCACTGAGAAGGAACATTCTCCAAGGCAACTGACTAGTACTTTTTAAAATTATTAAAGTCATTCAAGACAAGGAAATAATGAAGATCTGTCTTAAATTGGGAAAAACTAAGGAGACACAAGAACTAAGTGCAGTGTCCTGTATTAAGTCCTGGACCAGAAAACCAGAAAAGTAAAATTGGTAAGATTTCACTAATGGCTTAAATTAATTAATAGCATAGTATCGATGTTAATTTCTTGATTCTGATAATTATACTATAGCTATGTAAAACATTAACATTTGGAGAAGCTGGGTGAAGGGTGTATGTACTATACTTGCAACTTTTTTGGTAAGTCAGATTGTTTCCAAATGAAAAGTGTTTAAAATTTTTAAATAAAATAATTAAATCAAGGCCCTACCTTGCTTTTACACAGCCCTGAAACATCATCATAGATAAGTCTTTCACCGGTGTTGTTCATTTTCTCCAAAGAACCTCTCTGCCAGCCTTCTGGGAGGGGATGAAGAAGGCACTTAGAGTTTCATTATTTATTCAATGTGTAGATGTTCATGCAATTCTCTCCTTTTCATTTAGTGCTTTACCCTTTATTGAGCCTTGTGTTTCTAGGTCTGAGACCTTTATGGCTCAGTTTCTCCAAGGAGTATGCTTCTTGTTTCCTGTAATAGGTAGAGCAGGGCTGGCCATGTGGCTTCCTGGGGTAGGAGAAAGAATGGGACTCGGCTCTAAAAGCTTCTCATGAAGATTTTTACCAGTTAGGTTGTTTTCAGTCTCACTCCTCGACTTCCCCTTCAGAGATACCCAGTGCCTCCAAACCCAAAACTTTTTAGGGGCTGCGTGGTACAAGTCAGCTTGCTTCTCACTGGCCATCCCTCTGAAGGCAGCTGGACTTGGACTGTCTCCGTGAGTCATCACTCACCCATTCACCTTCCATTGTCCTGCTCTATATTGTCTCCCTGCCCATTCTCTTTGTCTATAGGGTTTATTCCTTTAGGTGCCTGTATGGTCATTTTAGAGACATTGCAGTGGAAAGCAAAGATAAATGCATGCTTCTAATTTCCAGGCCTTACTGAAAGTTCTCAAAATATTTTGTATCTTTTCTCTGAGCAAGTCCATATGCTCCTCATGCAAAATGGATTTGGGCTAATGCTGTAACATTCAGAATTCTGAAGCAATATATGAAGACTAGGTTCCTTCTTTGGACCCTTGCAACCTTGAGGGTCACTTGACCTTGGCATTTAAAAAGGTCTCTAGTCATATGAAAGACTAATGTAGGTTTTCATTTCAGAAACTAGCATCTGTCAAATATTCAGGCAATAGACCTCCAGGTGTATTGTAGAGGGGACTTTTTTCTGGGGATTTGCAGATACAGGGTCATTTAACTAAGCCTTGAGATGCAGCCACTCTGGGAAGGGAGGGAGTAGAAAGTGAACAGGAAACGTAACATGGCTAAGATCATGAGCTTTGGAGCTAGACTTTCTGAGTTCAAATCTCCCCTCAGCCACTTGCTTGCTGTATGTTCTTGAGCACGTTATTTATCCCTTAATATATTCAAGTTATTTACCTATAAAATGGGTATAACAATACTCACCCCATTGGTTCATTGTGAGGATTAAATAATACCATGTATATAAAACATAAATGTTACCTAATTTTATTACTACACCCTATTAAAATGGTTTACTTGCTGGACCTTCCAAGGATGACAGAAGCAAATAGTAGGGAAAAAAATAGTGTGCTCATTTAAGAGACAAACCATGATAATCTTGCCATTTGGAACCAAGGTGGAAAGCATGGACTGGGCGCACTGCTCCCCTGGATGCTCTGAGCTGGTTTTGGTGTCTGAGCCATTCGAGCTGCAGGGATCACCTTCCCACTCTGTGCTCTTCCCTGCCAGTGACACTGTTCTCTCCTTAGCAAACCAGAGACCTTTCAGGTGAGGCTTCTTGGCAAAAAGGACCATTTTTGTTCTCCTTTGGAGTCTGTTTGGCAAATAATCCCTGTCTCCTTTTTTTTGGAGGTTTAAACCCATGTGTATCTTTGGTGTAAAGCACTGATAACTGACCCAAGGCCTTTACTCCGGACGAGAAGCCATGCCTGAAGGAAGCAGCAGGACTTCTGGCCTAGGCAGCTGCCTTTGAGTGGGGCCATTAGATACATAGGAATGTTGTCCAGGGTCTTAGAGAGCGCTCTGTTTCTCTTTCTCTCTCTCAAGTTCTCTCTCTCTCTTGCTCTTTACTTTCCTTCTTGTGTAGTTCATAGAAGGAGGGGTTCATAAGCCCCATTCTGCATGGTTAGCTGGTGGTTGCCAGGAGGTCTTCTGGATCAAAGAGGTCGTGGATAGGTGGCGTCTGCTCTTGAATTTTAGTAGATTCCCTCCAGGAAAGTTATATGGCTGCCAAGAAAGATTCTGTTACAACAATAAGAAGAGCAGCTGTTGTCTCCATGACCGTTGTTCCAGAAACTCATAACAGCATGAACCTTGGTTTTAACATTCTTCTAGAGGGGCTTGGAGAAGACATTTTACAGCTGGCAAATGTTTTTAATCATAACATGGTGTGTGTTCACCAAGAAGCCTGCAGAAACCACGGGGGATACAGAGTATGACTAGAAGCCTTGCAATTTCTATAGAGAGCAAAGCGGGGGAAGAGAAGTGATGGTTGTTGTCTTAGAAAACAGGAGAAGTTAACTTCTCTTAACATATTTTGGGGAATAAGATTGTTTTCACTCACATACAGGCAAATATTTTTAAACACATGTTCTCCCTAATCCATGGGTAAAATAAAATGTCTTAAAGGAAACAGACCCACTTCATGCACATAGGTGACTAGCACAGATCACCTCTTGTAAGTGTTACTTTTTCTGTTGCAGATGAAAACTTCTGAAATCCATTAAATGGTACTGTTTTCAGGCCACAGAAGATGATTTTGATACAAATGGATGTGAAAGTCTTTCTGTGCAGCATGAGCAAAGCATTTGAGCTCTGGTTTTAAGTACTGCGGTCCATAGAACACATCTATAGTTCTTTCATTTAGACCCAGTCACTGGGTAGGGCCCACGAAGTAGTTGATTGCATGTAAGAAAGCACCCAACCCTTTTGTTCCTATATGAAGTTGAAAAATCAAACACAATTAGAGAAATGATAATTCCAACTTCCCTGACTACGTAACATTAACCACTCCCAAAGAATGGTGAATCTAAGGAGCATCTTGAGCAAATAAATTGTCTTACAACATTTAACATGTAGGATATTCTATTTTAAAACGAAGATCCAAGGCTACTGTGAGGAAGCATTAAAGGGTTCAGCCGGCTGCCCACACAGGCTTCTTGGAGTATCCTTTAGCAGGGACATCTTTGTCCAGTATCTGAATCTTCAGCATCAGTACGTACAGATGTGCCCTAGCTCTCAAGTATGGAGGAACATTTTCCAAATGCATAAGACACTGATTTTCAAACATATTAACATAGGACTTCTACAATGAGAGACCAGGCTTTTCAGTAATTGGATACTTAGTCCACCTATCTGTGTCATCTCCCTCTCAGTGTCTTCCCTGAAGACCACAAGGTTCCTTGGTGAACTTAAAGAGGAGAAAAGATTACCTAGTTTCATGGGACCAGCATGTCACAAGAACTGGAAGTCTTGTCCCAGTTCCACAGGAAAAGCCATTTTTCTAGCAACCAGAAACCATGAATTGGTCAGACTACTGGTTAGATGGATTTTTAAAACCCTGACCAGGACTTCTCTATTTATCTCCTGTCCCTAGGGTCTTTGGAGAGCTTTGCATTTGCATTTGTCATTAGCATGCCACAATTTTCAAAACTGTAGCTTACTCAATAAGCTAAAGTTCATTTGAGATGAGAAGTTTCCTGTGGAGACACACAAGACACCCGGGGCCCTTGGCAACATTCGGGAGACACTCCAGTCTTATCGGTAATGTTTGCCAAACATCTCTGAGTGTGGACGACTCACAGGGGAGGAAGAGCTGTTGGGGGCTAATCCCATGCATTGCATATTGATTTGTCACTTTGTGTTTTCAAAGATGTCATTTTCTGACTTGTTTCTAAATCCTAGTGCTAATTTTAGGGACTTTTCTGACTATCCAGAATTATATTTTGTAGGATATTTATTGGATCACCAGGGAAACAACTTGTTATAATTCTACTTAGTGAAGCTACATACATGCAAAATCAAAAAGAAGAAATAAAACAAACCATGGCTTACCCCCATCAGCTTCATTCATAGGCGTGCAGCCTCTTGAGATTCTTCTAACTTAAAGTGGGGACAGGAGGAATGTTTAGGATGCCTCGCATACCAGTCTGCCATCCAGATGCATTCATGGAAGTGTCTCACCGTCTTCAGCCAATCAGCAGCCTGAGGGTACTTGACCCTGGTATTTGACCATTGTCTGTTCATATGTGTCTGGAGACTTCATGGTCTCTCTGAGAAGCTCTGAGTCTGCTTCTTGGGTACACAGTGGTAAACCACTGAGATGGACTGGGACCTGATGAAAACTGCAAATGCAGCTGGAAACAGTCAACTTTGCCATCTCTCAAAAGATAGGCTGAGATGCTCAAGTTTAATCTGTTGTGTATGTGTGATGAGGAAAACATCAAGAGCCTGGGAAAGGAACCTAAACCTTCTTCAGCCTTCCCCTTGATCGGAGTTGTGTCTGCCTCTGCTATATTTGGGAAACTCTTTCCATATCCTGGAGAAAGCCCAAGAACTTTGACCTTAAGTTCTACGTAAGAATTTGATCCAGGATATTGGAAAACCTTTAAGGAAAAGTTTTATTTTCAAAGATCCTTTTCCATCTTGTTAAAAGTTGCAATCAAAATTCACTTCGAGGCCAGATGCAGTGGTTCACGCCTGTAATCCCAGCACTTTGGAAGGCCAAAATGGGGTGGACCACCCGAGGTCGTGAGTTCGAGACCAGCCTGGCCAACATGGTGAAACTCTCCCTCTACTAAAATTACAAAAATTAGCCAGGCATGGTGGCACATGCCTGTAATCCTGGTTACTCAGGAGGCTGCGGCAGGAGAATCATTTGAACCTGGGAGGTGGAGGTTGCAGTGAACTGAGACCATGCCACTGCACTCCAGCCTAGGTAACAGAGCAAGACTCTCTCTCTCTCTCTCTTTTTCTACATATATATATGTGTGTATATATATTTTTTAAATTCTCTTTGATTCTTTTATGTAAAAATCGTTCTGTGAGAACTTTTTTTTAAAAAAAGTTTTATTTTTTAGAACAGTTCAAGATGTACATGTCTCTGCTTGGCTGGGATAGTTTGCCAACCTTTTCTTGCTTTTGATGACCTTGGCATTTTTGAGCAGTACTGAGCAGGAATTTCATAGGACACTCCTCTATTAGAATTGGTCTGATGTTTTCCTCATGATTAGCCTGGAGTTATAGATTTTGAGGAAGAAGATCACAGAGATAGTGTCATTTTTACCGCATCATATCAAGGTTACATAATCACATGATTTATGGTTGTTGATGTTGACCTTGATCACTGGACTGAGTTGTGTTTGTCAGGCATCTCCACTGTAAGGCTACCTTTCATTTTTCTGTCTTCGTATACTATACCTTCTGGAAGGAAGCCACTCAGCACGGCCCCCCTTAACAAGTGGGGCAGTACACTCCTTGAGGGCAGAGTGTGTATATAAATTGTTTGGAATTCTGCGTGGGAGATTTATCTCTCACTCCCCTCCCCGCATTTATTAATGTATTCCATCATTTACTTATATCAGTATGAACTCATGGATATTTATTTTATAACTGGATTATAATCCAATATACTTAATTGTGTTGCCTAAATTGCTTCAATACTGGCTATTGGGAATTCTGATAATTGGTTCCTGGGCTCCTTTGATGTACTCCCACCAATGTAGTATTTTTGTTTGAGTAGGTTTTTAGTACTTCCTTTCTTTCTGGCATTACACAATCATCCACGCTTATCATGTACATTTTTTGCCCCAGCCTTAGAATCAGCCATTTCTCCAAAGCACTCTGGTTCCTTTTATTGGAGAATAATAATAGAAATAAAAATCTGGGTTGTAGATGCACTTGGTGCTACTGGAGTGTCACTTCATCTAGGCCCTCTCAGCTGAGAGAACCAAGAAATACGTGTGCGTATCCCAACACATGAGTATACATGCATCTATAAATATTTTAATATGTAACTGTCTGTATCTGTATTAAACTAAGAAATTCCTCTGATATCTCTATCTCTAATCTATTACCATACAGGTCATTCTAGCCTCCTCCCCTTGCTTATCTGTAAATTCCCACTCCAACAGTGAGAAATCTTGCTCTTCGGGAACTGTTTTATGCAGATAAACCAATGCTAACATTTAAGCAAACATTTTAAGCAAAGACAGAAATGTCTTTGTCTCTGTCCATGTTCTTGCCTTTCTGCTAATATTTTTCTAAACATATATGCTTACATATATTATTTCCATATTTTCACATAAATTGTACATATTCTTACATATGTACCTTTGTAATGTTCTTTTGTCCTATGTAACTACTTATCAGACACATATTTTTTTTCTTATTTCCATAAGTTTTCAGGGAACAGGTGGTGTTTGGTTACATGAATAAGTTCTTTAGTGGTGATTTCTGAGATTCTGGTGCCCCATCACCCGAGCAGTATACCTGTACCCAATTGATAGTCCCTCATCCCTCTCTCATCCTTACTCCCATGTCCCCAAAGTCCATTGTATCATTCTTATGCCTTTGCATCCTCATAGCTTAGCTCCCACTTATGAATGAGAACATGCAATGTTTGGCTTTTCATTCCTGAGTTACTTCACTTAGAATAATGTTCTCCAATTCCAACAAGGTTGCTGCAAATACTAT
This sequence comes from Macaca mulatta, assembly GCF_049350105.2. Classification (NCBI taxonomy): domain Eukaryota; kingdom Metazoa; phylum Chordata; class Mammalia; order Primates; family Cercopithecidae; genus Macaca; species Macaca mulatta. The sequence goes on along the minus strand of NC_133412.1, from coordinate 139,186,355 downwards.
TATTTTATTCCTTTTTATGGCTGAATAGTATTCCACGGTGTATATATATATATGTACCACAATTTCTTTATCCACTCGTTGATTGATGGGCATTTGGGCTGGTTCCATATTTTTGTAATTGCAAATTATGCTGCTATAAATATGCGTGTGCAAGATGTTTTTCATATAATGGCTTCTTTTCCTTTGTGTAGATACCCAGTAGTGAGATTGCTGGATCAAATGGTAGTTCTACTTTTAGTTCTTTAAGAAGTCTCCACATTGTTTTCCATAGTGGTTGTAATAGTCTACATTCCCACCAGCAGTGTAAAAGTGTTCTCTTTTCACGAAATCCACACCAACATCCATTTTTTTTTTATTTTTTTGTTATGGCCATTCTTGCAAGAGTAAAGGGGTATTGCATTGTGGTTTTGATTTGCATTTCCCTAGTCATTAGTGATGTTGAGCAGTTTTTCATATGTTCGTTGGGCATTTGTATATCTTCTTTTCATAATTCAGACACATCTTTTTATGTTAGTAAATTCTGAGGTACTCTTTGTTTTTAAACATATGTATTCCATAAATTCACTAGTCCCTTATTAATGAATGCCTCATTTGTTCCCAAATTTATCACTATTACAAATAATGCCACAGTGCAAAATCCTTCTGGATGTTACCTCTGCAGAAAATGTTCCTAAAAGTGGAATTTGCCCTACAGATAGGAGTCTTTAAATTTTTCAAAGCACTTTCAGGAATATGAAATTTAATTTAGGCTGGACTTCTAGGAGTCAAACAAAATCTGATAGTTTATTTGGGGGTGCACTGAGTGAGGGCCCCACTGGCTCTGTCTTGGTGCCACAGTGGAGAGGGTCTGTAGGAAGGGCCCAGGTCTGTTTTGGCCTCCTCCATGGATCTGATGCCTTCTCCCCTGCAGGTTGCTTTGGACTGTCCTTGGGTCAGCACCTGGGATCTCCCTAAAGACAGAGTCTGGGTCATTGCACTTGATTGTTCTCTGGCCTAGTCTGACCTTACTCAGCAACCAACTGCTCAAATCTTCTCTGAGCCCCGGTCCCCCACCACCACCTTTCCCCATGTTCCTCTCTCTCGGCATTTCTAGGTCGATTCAACCCCGACCTAATTGATTGCTGAAAGCTCTGTGCACATCAGCCTCTGCTGTATCCTGGGAGCACCATTAACACATTTCTTTAAGTATCCGGGATAGGTGAGTCAATTTGCAGATCAAGCAAGAAAGAATAGAAATTAGATTAAAGCTTCACTCAAACCTTGCAACCGAACCCGGGACAAGACCTACTAGAAAGTCAGACGTAGAGGCTCTGTCTTTGACATCCTGGTGTGCTGATTCTACTAATCTCTGCCCTCAGTGTCAACTGCCAAGCTGCTTGCTAAAAAAGCTGTGGAGAACTTTCTTACAGGTATTTTCTTTAAAGAAACTCTCAAGGATTAGAAGTCTTCTTGATTCAAGGGAGTGAAGTGGTGATGAAATGGCAAAATGACACTCTGTGGAGTCTGTGACTCCTAAACTCATGCCACCTGGGTAAGCATTTATTCCCCTCATGTATTTGTTGTGAGAATTAGATGAGAAAATGTATAGGATTTAGCATAGAGTGGAGAGTCCGTAAATATATAGTAACAGCCAAAATAGCTAATATTTATTGAGAATGGATTATACACCAGACACTCTTCTAAGTATTTCACGTGATCCCCACAGCAATACTGTGAATTGGGTGCTATTCTATTTCCTAAGTTTACAAATGAGGAAACCTAAGTACAGGAAGTTAAAGCAACTGGCCCAAGGTCACACAAGTAGTAATGAGATTCAAGGTCAGCCATCTGTCTTCAGAGTTTGTACCCTCCAATCCACTCCGCTGGCCCTCATGAGGTGCAGTGTTCCCTAGTGGGATGAGGGTTACCTTTGAATCCATGGCAGACACTGCTAGATGCCTCCCCAGTGTCCCTTTTCCCACCTCCTTGCTAATTGAACTCCAATATTTTTTGCAGGGTGGTAACATGTCAGGTTAAAAATAAACACCTTCCCAGGATCCCTTGCAGCCAGGGTGGATGAGTGGCCCAGTTCTGGCCAATGAGAAGGAAGCCAAAGGGACAGACTCAGCTGGCACCACCTGTCCATCATTCCCTCCTCTCCTCTCCTCTCCCGCCTGCCTGTGATTGTGCTTGCTGGAAGTGCAGCAGCCTTCTTGTGGGCAGGAGGATGACGCCACATGCCCAGGGTGCAGGAGCAGGAAGACAGAGGGTGGCTGGGGTGTCAGCAGCAGTGCAAGCCACCAGCAGTTCTGGAGGGCTCACAGCTGACCTTTCAGTGAAGGAGAAAAATGATTTCCTGTTTAGTTCTTTCACTGTGAGTCTGGTTTCTGTTATCTGCAGCCAACAGCAATGGTAACTGAAACAAAATCCCAGCTGTGCTAGGAGGTCCCTCGAGTGAGAGGGAAGTGTGTGTGCGCATGGGCGCATTTTGCTTCATTAGTTCTGAGTCTTGGTTTACTAATTTATTCTTATTCCTCATGTTACACCCCACAATATCTGGAAAGGCAGGTATATAGCCCATAACCGATGAGAATGAAAGGAAGAAAGGAAGGAAAAAGGGGAGAGAGGGAGGGAGGGGAGCAGTAAACAGCCATAGTCCAGAGGGTGATACAGAATAGGACTTATCCTTTCCCACCGGGCTGCAGAGTCAGCCTGGGATGGATGCCCAGAAGCTTTGTGTCCCCTGGCCTTGTCTCAGTTTCCCTTTTCTAGCTCTTTCCCCTCCCTCCCACTCCAGTTTTATCTTGTGGGTGCTCCCTGTGGTCAAAGCCAAAGAGATCCTCAATTTTGGTTTTACCCTACAAGGGCAGCAGAGGAATCTCCTACTGTTCTCTGTGTGAGGGTCACTCAGGGGGTTCTGAGACCTGCTAAAATTGATAGTACTAATAGCATGGATGCAGGAGACAAACGATACAGGTTCAAATTTCACTCTATCATTCTTAGCTGTGTGATCTTGGAGAAGTTACTTGCCTTCTCTGTGCCAAGGATTACTTATCTCTTAAATGAGAGTAATAATAGGGTTTATTAATAGAGTTTTTGTAAATGTATATGTCAAATATTTAGAAGAGTGATTCTTGACTGGGGGCAATTCCTGTCCCCTACCCCAGGGGCCGTTTGGCAATGTCTGGGACATTTTGTTGTCCTCACTGGAGGAGGTATGCTGCTGGCATCTCTCTAGTGGGTAGAGACCAGGGATTCTGCTGAGCATCTTATAATGCACAAGATAGCCCCTACAACAGAGAACGATCCAGCCCCAAATGTCAGTAGTGACAAGCCTGAGAAACCCTGATTTAAAACTATGCCTTGCTCATGATAAATGCTATATAAATTAGTGTCACTTTGATGTGTTATGCTAAAGATTCCCTTTCCACTCTGGGTGGAGATAAAAAAGAATCAAAGACGGAAAGGGGACCAACATTTTTGTTCTGCCATGTATGTGAGAGGTACAATAATGAGAAATTTTAAGAGGGTTGCAAGTATTTGAGATGTGTCTTTAACATGCCCCACACTGTGCCTGGCATGTAGTAGGTGCTTCTTAAATAGATTTTAGGACAATCATACTTTAGTCATTGATCACATTGAGGGCTATGGATCTTCTTGTGAGTTGGAGTTGCTTTGTATTTTCCTGAAGCCCTTTGGTAACAAGACATGAGGTGGGGGTGGGGAAAGTGCTGGAGCTGTTGAGTTCAGCCTTGGGGAGGTAGTGTCATGGCTGGCTTTTTTCTTCTCCCCTGAAAATGTTGCCATTCAAGGAGGGAGAGTTGGTCTGCTTGGCCTTGGTATTTGGGGTGGGGGATCTGGGAGGTGGGAAGACTGAGTGTCCTGAGGCTAACTGCTTAGAGAAGGGGTTGGCAAATTGTTTCTGTAAAGGGACGCATTTAAATAATTTAAGCTTTTGGGGCTAAGAGGAAAAATTAAGGATATTATGCACATAATCATGTAACAAGAGAGAAAACACATGGCTACACATTTTTATTGAGATAATTAAAAACTTTATGAACACTAAATTTGAATTTTATATAATTTTCACATATCATAAAGTATTATTCTTCTTTTGATTTTGCTCAATCATTTAAAAATGTAAAATTCATTTTTAGCTCTTGGGATGTATAAAAACAAGTGGTGGACTGCATTTGGCCTATAAGGCTGTGGTTTGCCAACCCCTGGCTTAGAGCATCATCACTTCAGCCTGTGGCTGGTCTTTCCCTGAAGCCCTAGCCTGGTTCTCTCCGTCACTAATGCCGGTCATGTTCCTTTTAGTGAAGTCCCTACTGGAATCCCAGGCTATGCAACTGAATCCCTGTGCAGTTCCCCAGCAGCCAGACTGATTGCAAACAGTCAGCCCCCTAGGGCATTGGGCACTTTGTGCTAGAGGCCAGGACTACACAGGTGGAAAGGTTGTGTCGCCACCCCGGCATTGCTTGCCATGTAGTGAGGAGACACCATGAATCAGGACAGTGAGATGGAGGTCATCGTGGGCACAGTGCTCAGATCAAGGGCATGGGGAAAGGAGTACCCAGGTTCTCAGAGGGCATAGGGAAAGCTTCACGGAGGTGTTATGCTTGAACTGAGACTGGAAGAATATATAGGAGTATTTTAGAGATTGGGGGTTGAGGGTGTAAATTTTCAGGCAGCTGAAAAGAGCATTGTGAATGATGGGGGATGAGATGAGAGGGCATACCATGTTCATGGACTTAGAGATGCCCTCCTTTTTATTGCCAGCACATAGTTTGAGAAGGGAGAGGGTCAGCTATAAAGCTGGACCAGCAGGCAGTGCTGAGTGTGGCTGTGGGCTTGCCTCTGGGACCTGCAGAACACTGCCATGTTCTCATCTGTCACCCAGGCTTGCACCTGCTGCTCGGACTCACACCTTGAGGCTGGGCTACAGTTGGTGCTTTCAGACCTCCCACCTGCCTAGACTTCTGCATATCACCCAACTTCAGACTGGGCCAAACCTGCCCTTTGCCAACCTGGTAGCCAGCCCTCCTGTGCCCCTGCTGGTGTACCTGCTCTACCCCTGAGGATTTTTCAGCTCTGGCTTCCACAGAAAAGACTCCTAATTTCTGATAAATAAAATTATTTCCTGGAATCTGGCCTGTTTCCTCTCCTTCCTACTCACCAGTGACATCTGGACTCACTTATTTCCCTCATCGGCTTTGTAAATGGGAGAAAGTAGAGATGCCACATGTGGGCATTCTTACCTAATCAATCAAGGAGACAGGGCATGTGATGCCCTTGCTGTTCTGAGCTGCACAGAACCCCTGCCTCATGTGATGGCTGCAGAGAACACATCTTTGGAGGTGCATGGCTAGAGGCATCAGGGATAAGCTCAGATTCAGCCTGAGGCTATTTCTCCATTTCAGATATTAAATTCTGACTCTGTTTATCTCCAGTTGGTTGTATTTTTTTTCAGGGTCTACCAGAAAAAACCCGACATTAGGAATTGGACACCTAAGATCTTTAAAAGTGAGTGAAGTGGAACCCTTACACACTACTGATGGGAATATAACATGGTACAGCCACTGTGGAAGACACATTTGGGATTCCTCAAAAAATGTTAAACATTTGACCTAGCAAGTTCACTCCGAGCTATATACCCAAGAGAACTGAAAATGTATATTCACACAAAAACTTGTACGCAAATGTTCACAGCAGCCAAATATTCATAAATGCCAAAAAGTGGAAACAACCTAAATGTCCATCAACTGATGAATGGATAAACAAATGTGGTAATGCCCACAGTGGCATACTATTCAGCCATGGAAAGAAATGAAGCTCTGATATATGCTATAACATGGAAGAACCCCAAAAACACTTTGTTAACTGAATGCAGCTGGACACAAAGGACCCCATATTGTATGATTCTATTTATATGAAATAGCCAGAATGGGAAAATCCATAGAGACAGATAATAGACTAGTGGCTGCCAGGGGCTGGGAGGAGGGGGGATTGGGCAGTGAAAACTTAATGGGTACAGGTTTTCCCCTGGGGGTAAACATGCTCTGGAATTAAATAATGGTGATGGTTGCACATCATGAATATACTAGAGGCCACCGAACTGTACATTTTTAAAAAGGCAAATTTTATGTTATGTGAATTTTATCTCAGTAACAATAAAAAAGTGAGTGAGGTTAGCATTCAGCTTCCTGCGCAAATAGAACCCCAGGTGCCACAGAGATGTTTCCGACGTCCTTAGCTCCTGGCTCTTACAGATCCTGAAGCCCAGTCAGCCTGAGTCCAATTTATGCTACTCTCTAGAAGAAGGCCAAATGAAGAATTGGCCCCTCTCCAATCCCAAGAACAGGCAGTAATTCTTCTTTTGTGACACCATTGAGATGGATATTTATATTTGGATAGTTCATCTGTTATTCTTATGGATTCTGTGTTGACACTTGGTTTGTCCCCTTGATCTGGAGGCCCAGGGCTCGTCTCAGGCAGGGGCTCCTGATCTGTGAGGAGGGGAAATGTCTTTTCTCTGTCACTTCACCAAGTCTCCCCAGCTGTCCACAAATTCTCTCCACAGCCCCTCAAGCATTCACAAGCTCATGCATTCCAAAGGCACCCCTTCAGGTTTTTGGGCCAGGACCAGGTACTGTCCTAGGCCCTGAGGATATGAAGATGAACAAGACACAGTCTCTGCTCTCCAGGAACGAGTTGGGGAGGCAGAGAGGTGAGAGCACAAGTGCAACACTGGTGTGACAGAGGAAACGGCCAAGGGTGAGGCAGTTGGCAGAGGGGCCGGTGGGGGGTGCACGAGTTGGGCCTGGGAGAACAAGTAAGAATTCACCAGGGAGACAAGGCAAAGAGACAGACTTTTCAAAGCCACAGTGTGTGAAATAGCCTGGTACCTTAAGGGAAAAATTTGGGAGTGGGGACAGAGGGTGGTCAGTAGATGAGCAGATAAAGTTGGATAACTAGGCAGGAGCAAGATTTGGAATGCCTTGTTTGCCAGTCTGAAATTGGGGTCTATCCTGATAGTGAAGAGAAACTACTCAAAGATTTTAAGAAGAGAAGTTCCATCATCACATTTGTACTTTAGGGGGTAAAACATTCTGGGAGCAAAAGAGAGCCTGGATTGGAGAGAGAGTTGGAGTGGAGGTCAGCCAAGAGGCTACTGCACCAGTCTACACGTGAGATGAGGAGAGCTGGATGAAGGTCACGGCCGTGGGGTGAAGGGGCAGGGACAGAACTGACTTGGCTGTAAGATGCTGAGTAGCCATGGATGATGCAGTAGGGTCGGGGATATGAGGGAAAGAGCAGCCCTGGGAGACTCCAGGTTTCTGACTTGAAAAGAAGTCATTATGTGAGAAGGGGAGCATATTTGGGAAAAAAAAGTGACAAGCTGAGATTGGGGCAGGATGATCTGAGAACCTGAGGCACATCCAAGTAAAGATGTCAGGCAGGCCAGCAGGGCTTGGAGCTGGGGCTCAGGGTAGAAGTCAAGACAGGATGGTGGCCTTGTGCACATGCCCCATTTCTCCCCAGAAGCTTGGTTTGGGGAGCCATGACCTGGAAGCTGCTGGCGCCTTCTCCTGCCAAGGTCATCCTGGTTTAAACTCTTTCTCCCCGTTGGCATGTGATTTAATGCTTTTCACTTCTCCCTTTAAATGGAAATGCATAAAATGATCTCTGTCCTCCAGTGGGAATTGAGATTTTTTTCCTCTCTCAGCTCTGACACCTGCTACTGTTTCACTCATTATTAAAGGTCTGTGTGACTGGGTGGCATGCCTCAGGCGGTGCTAAACAGGGGTGCAGGAGGGCCTGGAGAAATGTCAGGAGAGAGGCATCAGAAAATGATTCACAGCAGCAGAGAGCAAGAAAAGACACGGCATGTGCTCCAATGTCTTTGCAGGGCCTCCAAGTAAAGATGCCACCCTGTCCCTGGAATATTAGACTCTGCTGCCGTGGTGCCTTCCCTCTTCCCAGGCCTCCTTCCTACCGTAGCTCCTCCAGTCCACCTTCTGGGTGTGTCATATTCTGCAGGGTCACTGCCTTTCCTCAGTCCCTCCTGCAGGATGCTACCCCGATCTTGGCTGCTGAAATCCTCCCCTCTGTACTGGTTACCTATGCTTTTGTAACAAATTACCACAAACGGAGCACTCACACAGCACAGATTGATCATCTTACATTCCAGAGGCAGAAGTCTGACACAGGTCTCACTGAACTAAAATCAAGATGTTAGCAGGCTGTGTTCCCCTCCGAATTTCTAACACAGAATCTGTTTTCTTGCCTTTTTCAGTTCCTAGAAGCCAGCAGCATTCACTAGCTCCTGGCCCCCTTATATCTCCCAAGCCAGCAACAATGGATGGAGTCCTTACATCGCATCACTCTGACCTCCTTTTCTGCTTCCCTCTCCCACTTCTAAGGACTCACGTGATTACACTGAGCTGGCCTGAAAACCCAGGCTGATCTCTCTACATTATGGTCAGCTAATTGACAGTCTTCATTCCATCTACAATTTTGGTTCCACTTTTCCAGGTCACATGTAAACAGATTCCAAGAATCAGGATATGGACATCTTTGAAGGGATTCTACACTAGGCACACGTGGCTATTTACACTTAGATTTAAGTGAAACTTTAATTCATTTAACTTACGGTGAGGCTGATACTCTGCAAGTCTCTGAGGCATATAGCAATAAATCAAACAGTTTGATCTAGAGATATATGAGCTGATAACACTTGGGTCTGCTTGTACCAGACCTAGCTTCCAGGGAAGATATTTATGTTTGAGCAAGGAGATTCTTGTTAGGGGATCGCAATTATAATATTAGCAACATTTATTGAGCATTTAAGTTCTATGCTAGCAATATGCTAAGGAGTTTTCATGCATTTTCTCATTTAATTCTTAGAATACCCCATGAGGTAGATAGTATTATACCCATTTTACAGATAAGAGATTTTGAGGCTTGCAGTGGTTAATCAGCTTGTCTAAGGCCACATAGTCACATAGTTTATAAGTAGTAGAGTCAGAATTCAAGGTGGGGTTGCACATGGCAGTCTGGGGTCTCTCTGTCTCTGTCCACTGTGCTGCCTCTGTCACCATGAGGAGTGGCCCCATTGGGGCCAGACTAAAGGGCAAGCTACCCAACCCTACCAGGCTCCAGTCACAAGTGATACGCTCAAGGGAACCTCTATCTGAAAGGCCAGTGGCCAGGAATCAGATATTGGGGTGGGGACACAGGCTGTGGGCGGTGTTCTACACAGCCCGCTGTCCTGGCTTTCCTCGGGCCTGCCGTAGCTGTGGGTTGCTTTTCTTCTTCAGCCCTACTCAGGCTGTAGAGGGAGACAGGAGCCACTATCTAGTCCCAGCTTGTTTGCCAATTTATTATCTTGCGAACAAATCCTGCCTTGTGGTATTGTTGCTGTAATGGGAAAGAAGTTCATCTATTTCCAATTCTGCAATGTAGGCAGACTTCTAAGGGGTCTGTTTTCAGTTCACATATTAATGTGCCTCCTGCCACAGCTCCAAATAGCTTCTGCTCCTACATGTGGGCCATTTTACTTGAAGGGATGGGGAGGGAGGAAGGGGAGTGGAGCAATATTTTGTTTGTGTACACTTCCATCTGGGACAAGGCTAAAGGGACCAAACCTTGTCCTGTCTTGAGACAATACCCAAAGGCACCTGGACAAGATAAAAATCCAAATCCTTTATCTGTGAAAATTCTTTGCTCCAACAGAGCTGAAAAGAAACATGCATCTGTGTGTGTGTGTGCGCTCATGCGTGCAGCATGCATAGTAAAGCTGTCAAGATCTTAGGTTGCCCCTCCTTCAAACAGCATGTTACTTACTGTCGTCTCCATGATCCTCATAGCTTCCTGTTTATCTGGGGACACCACAGGTCGCAGAAGGACCAAATCAAGGAATGGGAGATCCTTCTCTATGCTCTTGAGGCCAGCCAGGGACACATTTTACAACATCTTGTTTCCCCCAAACAGCGCTAGGCTGAGACACTGCCAGTTAGAAATTCTACATTGCAAGGGTTTTGCTGACATTTAATACCCCAGTCCATACGATGCCATGATATTATTTCATGTTTAACAAACTGAAAAAACAAAACATCTTCTCAGCCTCGGTGGGCAGACCCAGGCAGAGCTGAGCTGTTGGGAGGCCAGGGAGTGAAATCCTGGAGGGGACCCAGGAGTTCTGCGGCCCCTCCACCTCACATCTGCGGCTCTGACCATGGCTTCTCTTGTCCCAGTGCCTGATGAGTTTTATTATTATGATTATTACGGAGACGGAGTTTCGCTCTTGTTACCCTGGCTGGAGTGCAATGGCGAGATCTCAGGTCACTGCAACCTCTGCCTCCCAGGTTCAAGCAATTCTCCTGCCTCAGCCTTCTGAGTAGCTGGGATTACAGGCACCCGCCACCACGCCCAGCTAATTTTTAAATTTTTAGCAGAGACGGGGTTTCCCCATGTTGGCCAGGCTGGTCTCGAACTCCTGACCTCAGGTGATCAACCCACCTCAGCCTCCCAGAGTGCTGGGATTACAGGCGCGAGCTACCACGCCCGGCTCTAATGAATTTAAGAAGTTAAAGTTCCAAACTAGAGAGGAAGATGTAAATGTCCTTAATTCTCTGTCCTGAGACATCATTCATTAAAACCCTAATGTTTTAGTCTTTATTTTAGATTACATTTTTTAATTTATCTCCCCCTTCCTCATATGGGAACCTAGTGACTTTCAATTACCGCTATCTGAGAAGAGATGTGTTTGTGTACATAGCCAGGGGCTTAGATGTGTGCTTATTGTTTGCAGAGTAGTTTTTGTGCTCTCCCAGGTTTTTTCTCGCTTATGTGATGCTCCTTAAAATCTACCTTTTAATCTTCACAGTCTGGTTCTCATTTGTGTTCAGGCTCTGGGTCTTCTGACCCATGTGTTGCCTGCCCCACCATGTATTATTCATAGACACACCTGTTCTTAAGAAGAAACCAAACAGAGATGAATTCATTTTTTGGAATTAATTCGTTTTTAAAAAATTCATTGTAAGTGGGAAATCACAACTCTCAATTGTAAACCTGGTGCCCTTATCCACTCATGAGTTATTCTGGAAACATCCCTTGAAAGCCCTCTTCCCCAGCAAGCAGAGGCCTGCTTTTCTTTGCTTCAGAGGGAACGCAAGAGCCCTGCTGGAGGGTCTTCGCCAGGGACATATCTTTGTAATCTCTGATGTCACTCAGTTGCATTGTTTTTGCCTGGCAGGAATGGTTCAGCATTGAGAACAAGCCTGTATCACTGGAATGCATTTCGTGTTGATATAAGAAATTTGCAGAATTTGGAAAATGGAGCAAATTGTATCCTATGAGAACCTTGCAAGGTTTGCATTATTATCGAGCTTTCATCTTTGCTATTATTGATTAGTTTTGTTCCTAACCTTTATTTTTAAAGCATTTGAAGTAGTCTTCTGGTTGAGGATGATTCCTAAATTCTTAGTTGTTCCTTTGATGCGTATTTGTCTTTGAGCTTCTTAGTTATACTGGGACCCAAATAACACCTCTTCTTATGGTAGATTTTTCTCCCAGAATGAACCAGCTGCTGTTTTGATTCAGAGCAATGCGGCAAAGAGGCATGGCATGTGAGGCAGGGAAACCCACAAAAGCTTTTGACAGTAAACTGACATTTCTTTCTTTCTTTTAGAGATGGAGTTTCCACTCTGTTGCTTAGGCTGGTCTCCAACTCCTGACCACAAACAATCCTCCTGCCTCAGCCTCCCTTACCTGGCTGAAGTTGACAAAGATGTTAATCACTTTGTAATATAGTTTAAATGGTTGAAAGAATGGCCTCTAGGGTAGGAAAAATTCTACCCATATTAGTCAACTGACTTTGGACAGGCTATTTAACATCTCTAAATCTAAGTAAACTCATCTGGGGGTGGGGGTGGGGAGAGAGAAAGAGTAAAGGTTTAAATGAGATATTCGATTTTAATACTGACTGCTCTCATTGTGTTAGACGTTATTACTGTTGAATTTGTGAACTGAGATTTAAAAGTATGACATTGAATGGGATATGGTTACATATCCAACATGTGTAGATAGATGCACAGGATGGTTTGTGTTGAAGACAGCTGTCTCCATGACAACCATGTTGCCCTCTACTTAGCAGGTCCCCTGACAAATCACCTAAGGCAGCATTTTACTTATAGCTCAATGATTCCTGGCTGTTCCAAATGCTTTAATAAGGAGGAAGAAAAATTTTTCTCCTTTTTAATATAAGAATAGCTTTTATTAATTTTAATTGCACATATAATACATTAACACGTTCTTTTTACTAAAAAAAAAAAAATTACAGATAAGGCTGAAATCCCCTTTGACTGCCAGCTCCAATCCTCATCTCTGCCCCTGAGGTAACTCTTGGTATCAATGTTACATGTCCTGTGCATTTTACCATGCTTTAAAGACCCATAGTATCTATACCCATAGAAAAAATATTGTTTAATATGCCTGGGTGTTTTATATATAAGTTATCATAGTGTGTGTCAGTCTGCAGCTTGATTTTTGTTCACTCAACAATAGGTCTTGGGGATCTTTCAATGTCAGTACATGTAGTATATATATTTTAAAACACTGCTGTGTGTATATATATATATGTATACACACACACACACACGTGTTTGTGTGATGAATGAACCGTAGTTTATTTAATCAATCCAATTTTTACACTCAGTTCAGTTATTTCTGCACTTAACATTTGATATTTTGCAAACAAAGCTGCCACAAACTTGCTGAGACCAACCTTCTGGGCACATGGATAAGTGTTTCTCTGGGGTAGATATGGAGAAGTGGAATCACTGGAACAGAGTATGAATATTTTGCATTTTAATAGATATTGCCAAATGTCTCTGCAAAGTGATTATACCAGCTTATGATCCTACCTAGAGAGTGAAGAATATCATTTCCCCCATGCCCCTTTTAATTTTTTCTAATTTAGCAGGTAAATAAAAGAGATCTCTCTCTGATGTTTGAATTTCTATTTTCCTGACTACTGGTAAAACAGAGTATTATTGTCATGCACTTATGGGCCACTTACATTTTCTTTTCTGTGAATTACCATTTTATATCTTTAGAATATTTTTCTGTTGGATTTTTGTTTGCTTGTTTTCTTTTCAATCTGTAGAGGTTCTTTATATAATCTAGATACTTATCCTTTGTTACAAGTATTTTCTCCTTTTGTCTTTTCATTTTGCTCATGTTGCCTTCTGTCACACAAAAGTTTTTGTTTTTGATATAGTCAAATTTATCAGTTTTTTAATGTGTTTTGTTTTTTGTGTCATTTAGAAATCTTTTTCCATATAAAATCATAAAAAATCCTCCCACATCATACTTTAATTTTTTTTACATCTCAGTCATTAATGAGAGAAGCCTTCTAGATAAGCCAGTCCCTATGTATGTTGCAGGTGTATCTGCAACCAGGTAGGAGTGAAGGTCCCTTCCTCTGGAACCCGGAAGGAGCCCTCAGGGAGGATGGAGCAGTCCCAATAGTTTCCAGCAGAGGGCAGTGTCTGCGCGGGTCTTCCTCTACTGGGACCCTGAGGGGTTCCCTGCCTCACCAAAGGGAACAGGTAACTGCTCTGAAATTAGCAGGTCTTGGGGAGGGGAGCAGGTATCTGGTCACAGAAAAGACCAGGAGCAAAGTCTGTTTCTGCATGTGTTCCACAGTGGGAAATAAAACAGGGCCACGGGGACAGTGTCCTGGTGGACCCTGTGTTTTTTGTCTGCATATGGGAAGAGAGAAGACTGGAGTAAGCCAGGATCATAGCCAGCTTTCTCCAAGGGAAGCTTCGAGTCCAGCTTCAATCTGGTCAGCACACCTGAGATAAAAGCTTAGGTTTTACAGAGAACACATTATTTACCAGACAAACAACAGGCAAGATGGAAACATGCAATCCCCAAGCTTATTCTTTTGATTTCATCAATAATTCAAGCCCTGTCTCCTTTGGTGGGGGAGTGGGGAGAGGAGAAAGAACAAAAGAGCCCCGTGGCCAGAGGCACAGCTGACTTCAGAGGGGAAACCAAGGAAACAACAGACAGCTCTGTTCAGCACGTTCCCTCCCCACCTCACCCCAGGCACATCCCGGGCTAGCAGCTCTGTCTTCTGTTGGTTTGTTTAATACTATCAACGTGCGCTATGCTGTATCGTTATGAAACCAGGAGAGCCTTGGCAGTGAAACTCACAGACCCACGTAAATATATTAATCTGCCTAGATTTGCAAATCTGAACCAGTCTCTTGGCCCACCCATGTGCTGGTTTTTCTCTGCTTGCCTTCCTGTGTCCACTTCGCACCTTTCTCTGGCCTTACTCTGTGCCTGGGAGGCTGCCTGTGGGGTGAGTCAATGGGCTCCTGGCTCCTCAGCTTCTGCTTTAGGTGGACCAATGGGAGGCACCTGTGGAGAGGTCTGGGCATTTCCCTCCCAGGATCTCTCCTGGTTGAACTGTAGTTGGCAGTGGATCCCTTCTTCTGCAGATTCAAGGCAGCCTCCTGCTACACTTGGACAAACAACTACCCACTCTCCCCTCTTTTCATTTCATGCCTTGGGGTGTTGGTGGTTTCTGGATAGTTTGTGCTTCACTGTCCCTCACTGGCTTCCCTTTTCCCTGCTCACACCCTTAGAAATAGTTCCTTCATTCATTTCTCTTCAACCTTCTCTTCTGAGTGTACTGTTTGATTCTTGCCCTAACCCTGAAGAAAACAGAAAGCTAAATCTGTCTTAATTCTTCATCCTGAAACAGATCAAACATACAATTAAAATTTTATTATAGTTTTGGATTCTCTTTTCCACACAGTCTCCAAGCCCAGGGTGGCTGCTGCCCTCACACCTTTCCAAGAGACGGCACAAGGAGTCATTGCAAACCTGCCTGAAAAGCTCCCACTGGCTGTATTCCTTTTCTGCAGTTCTCTAGTGTTGATTTATCAAAGACCCCTTTCCTCAGGCCCACAAAAATGTCCTATCGCTATAAATACTCTTCAATCCAGTTCTAAACTTTAAAGGCAAACAACCTGGAAGATGAAAGGATCATACGAACCAATTTGGATGCCTGGAGGTTTAACTAATTCATTAAGGGATGGTTGCAGAAAGTTGCTGGATATGTAAACTGCATTTATATGCAGCCCTCATCTTCAGGGACAGGATTGTTGTTCTAAAAGCTAAATAGTTGCAATAAGCTGGCATTCCAAGTAGATGAGGCCACTTGGTTTTCATCTCTCCACAAGGCGTACATGAGTAAGTGAACTGGGTCCCCCAAATCCCCCTTCCCTTCTCCTTCCACCTACTGGTGAAGATGTAAATGAACAAAGCCCAGAGATTGCAAGAGGAGCAACAGGACCCTAATTAACACATTGGATAACCCAAATAACTGAGAGCTGTTTGGACACCTACTTTAATTAACTGCTAAGTGAGTCTTATTCCCTACAGACTGTCCCAGTTTTCATCACGTGTTCTTTCTGCGTGCATCTCTTCTACATCTGTAGCTACGAGACTGCCTCTCTTCCTGTCTGGCTCTCACCCCATTTTCAGCCCAGCCTCGTGACTAACAGATTCCTTGGACACCTTACCAATGTCCAATCCATATCCAAAGCCTAAGCATGTCATCCAAGTCTCTCCTTGATGTGCACTCCTCTGCTCACCTCTACCACCAGCACTTGGTCCCAGGCCCCTGCACAACTTCAACAGCTTCATAGTTGCTCCATACTCCTAAATCAGCACTTCCCTCTCCACGGCACAGCCAGAGTAAGCTTTACAACATGGAAATCTGTCCTGGATACTCTCCTACTTAAAATCCTTTGAAGGCTCCCCATCACTTTTAGGATAAAGACTCAAAGCTTTATAAACCTGCGGCCTAGTCCTGCCCACCACTTCTGTGCCCATCCGATGCCACCACCCTCTGTCATGGCCTGAGTCTCTTTATGGTGCTTTTCTCTGATCCTTAAACTTGCCATGCTCTGTCTCAGCTCACGTCCTTTTCCTTTGCCTGTGATGCTTTCCTTACCACCATCAACACTTGCCTTTGCCTAGTTAATTCCTGTGCATTCTTCAGAATCCAAACTCCAACAATCTCCTTCCTTAAAGGAGCCTTCCCTAACCTGAGACTAAGCCAGGTTCCCTGTCACACACTCCCCCAACATGGTCACATGTTGTGATGACTACGTACTTTAAAAATTGAGGGTTGTCTCCTCCACTAGCATGTACACTCCTTGAAGTTGGGAGTTGTGTCTTTGTGCACCTGCCATTGTGTCTGGCATCTAGGCCTATCTCAGCAAAGACTTGTTGAATGAATGGATGGACACTATTGTGCTCTTTCTTTTAATATCAGCGGGTGATGAGGGCACCACCACAAACTGAAGAAATGCAGGTCCTCAGTCTAGAGAGATGTACGCGTGGTACTGATCAGAGTGGGAGGTGGACTGTGTTGTTGTCTGACAGCTGACAATTCTCTGATTTTGCAGAGTAGGAGGGTATCCACATGTTCTTGCCTCTTCTGTCTGTGTAGATACTCTCCCCTTTTGGCTCCATCTTGTGCCAGTGTTGTGTACATGCCCACCCACACCCCCAGCCTGTGACCTGGGAGAGCCCCACCAAAGCCCCGCTTCCTCGTGGCTTCATGCCCTTGTTTATTCTTGGGCTGGGAAACCTGAGTCTTCCATTCCCAGGCCTGCTTCTGATCATATACAATATAGTACTTAAAAGCCAGTTGGTGTCCTGGAACTTCTTTCTTCCCATTAATTGTTGGCAATGCAAATGAAGGATTAAATTACAAGCAAGAGAGACTTTTTGTTCAGAAGCTTGAGTTTTAAGAACCGTCCCCAGGGAAATCAAATGGAAGGGGGAAAACCAAGCATACAAGGCCTTCCTTCCATTCCCCCAAATGTCAGCCAAGATTGCAGCCTAAGGGATGAGTTGGAAGTCGGGGAGCCAGGGCTTGGAAAAGTAATTGTTTATACCAGGGCTTTTCATACTTTACCATGCATCAGAATCAGCTGGAGGGCTTATTAACCACAGATGGTGAGGCCCACCCCTAGAGCTTCTGATTCAGTTGGCCTGGGGTGGGGCTCAAACATTTGCCTTTTCAAAGTACCCTGGTAATGCCGATGCTGCTGGTCTCTGGGGCCCATACCTTGAGAACCACAGCACGACACTGTACTCTCTCCCCATGTATTCTAACTCAGTGCCTCTCAAACTCCAATGGTGATGAGGATACTGCTGCCACACTGAGGTCCCTACGCTGAAAAGCAACACTAGGTAAACAGTTGTCTTCTGGAGCTCTGCTTCTCTCCGATAGACATCTTTTCCTTCCTTTATGCCTTCCTGGGATATTGGGGATATTTGGGGAGACCTTCGAGAGAGACGGGTGCCAGGGAATATCACTCTAAGTCTTCTTGGGTCTCATTGGCCTGACCAACAGGAATCCAACATTTATATGCCAGAGGTTTATTTTGTCTAAGCTACGAAAGGAAACTTGGCCTTCTTTAACCACCGTTTGCTGGAGAGAGCCTTGCCCATGATGCTGATGGGTATGAGGAAGAAATACAGTGGAAGAGCTGACCTGGAGGAATCATGCTGCCAAGTCAGACAACTGGAACATGTCCCACTACCGGGAGTAGTTTCACTAAGGTTGTGAAAGGGTGGGATTCAACAGGGAAAACGAAAGCTTGCTCCCTTTATTATAAAAAGTGTTGGCCGGGCGCAGTGGCTCACACCTGTAATCCCAGCACTTTGGGAGGCCAAGGAGGGTGGATCACCTGAGGTAGGGAGTTTGAGACCAGCCTGGCCAACCTGGTGAAACCCTGTCTCTACTAAAAATACAAAAGAAATTAGCCGGGCATGGTGGCAGGTGCCTGTAATCCCAGCTACTAGGGAGGCTGAGGCAAGAGAATCCCTTGAACCCCGGAGGCAGAGGTTGCAGTGAGCCGAGATCGCGCCACTATACTCCAGCCTGGAGGACAAGACCGAAACTCCATCTCAAGAAAAAAAAAAAAAAAAGGAAAAAGTATTGTGTTGGCAGCATATGGTTTCCGACCACGAGCTCTGTCTGGGGTTAAGGGACATAGACTCAAAGGCTTAAGTGAAATCGCATTTGTAGGTTGTTTACCGCAGAGCTTAGCCCTTAGTATGTGCTTCATCAATGACGACTGCCATCATTTTTAAATTGGGAAGCACCAATTGTAGTAGAATCAGAATCCACATCGGAGGAAAACTGGCAGCTTCATAGCCTATAGAATCAAACTGGATGTTTTGGCCACTGGGATTTCCTATGCTCCGGAGGCCTAGCTCAGCCCCTATGATATTTGCTACATTTTTGTTGAATGAAAAGAAGGAGCTATACAAGTCTGGGTAAATGGGTAGGTGGGGAGATTTGATCTCATGGAAATTGTCCAAAAGGAAAAAATGAATGGAATTCTGAAAGTGAGGACTTTCAGACCCTGGATAACCTTGCTCGGTTTATTTATAAAATGGGTCACTCCCAATCCTTGACAGGGTTATTGTGAGAAATGTTTTATGATGGAAAGTGCTTGGTTAATTATAAAGCATAAATCAAGTATTCATTATTTTAATAAAGTGGAGGACCTAAAAGTACCTCACGGGTCATCTGAGTTGTGATCACCTCAGTGATGAGGCTGGGAGGAAAATTTTCCAGCCATCAGGTGTTGGTATGTTGGACAGGCCTTTCAGGCTGGCTCTCACTGGCTAGAAAACCCTCTGAGCTTCTTAGTATTATTTGCTAAATGGGACATAAACCTTTTCAGAAAGCCGGAGTACAGGTGGGCCAGCAGGTAAGGCTGCCTGAGAAAGACTCACCTTTGTCGACCCAATAGGGAGCCTGTGAGCCTGGCTGGCAAGGAACGGCCCTCGAATCTCCCTCCCCAGCCCCTTCTCAGTCTAATGCATCTCATTTATTGTTAATGCTGTTTCCGCTGGCTCATTTGCAAACAGCCTGAATAAAACATCAGAGCAGAGCGGGAGGGGTAATCCTGCCTTCTGCAGCTGCCTCTGCCACACTCCTGTCCTCCTTCCCTTCCTCCAGTCCCTTCTCCCCTCATTACTCTGATTAACAATCTTTACCTAATTGGCTTGTCATGAAACAGCCAGATAGGACTCCTGGGCTCTTGCAGGGATAGTGAGGAAAAATCTTGGGCAGGCCCAGCATTTGTGTTTTTTTGTTTTTGGTTTTTGGGGTTTTTTTTTTTTTTTTTTTGGTTTTTGGTTTTCTGGATGTAGGGGGGAAAAAAGCAAACACTGAATCTTCTCATAACCTTAGAGAGGAGATCTAGGAATAAAGTGGCTGCTCTGCTCATTCCAGGGAATTGCCTTAGCCCGCAGGAGGATGGCAAAGGGTTAGCCCAGTAGCAAACCATTCAGCACAGGTGAAACGCTGTGTGGTGTGAGGCCCTGTGGTTTCTAATGCACGCGCTACACATTGGGCTAGAGATGCAAACCTACGCGTTGTCCTGAAAGAAGGCAGATCAGGAAAAGCATGGCTCAATAGGCATGTAGTGAGCATGACTTTCAATCCACACACACAATTGTAAAGAAATAGAGTTTCTGTAATTTTCTCTAGTTTAACTTAATTACTGACTACCCCGATTCTTATAGCAACCACTTCCTTGCATTTCTTTATAGCTTTCTCACAAAAAGTGCATCCCTAAGGCACTGTAATTTAGCTTTGCCTATTTTTAAAAATTTGCTATGTCTTTTTAATATTTTTAACTTAGAAGTTCCACCTAGACTTCATCTTATTCTTACAGATTGTTTTTGTTTTCTTTTGTTTAAGGTAAAGTTTCCCACAGTCTGGATTTTGCTGATTTTTTATTTAAGAAAACAGTTCAATATGTTCTTCTGAGCTCTGTGTTTTCTGCAAATTGGTAGCTGGATCCAAAGGCTTGATTAGACTTAAGTCTGATCCCCTTGGCAAGATTATAGATGGTGTTGTGTTTTTTGTTAGGAGGCAAATACTGTCTGCATGTCTCCCTTTTGTGATGTTAGCAGCTGTTGAAGTTCAGTGCCGAGATCCATCAGTTCACTGGGGGTTGCAAAATGGGAATGTTCTAATTCCCTTTTTCATGTATTAGCTGGAATACCTCCACAAAGAGATGCTTTCTCTCCTCTCTGATTTGGTTACCCAGTGGCACAGTTCACAAAAGAAAGACAGGATAGATGCTTGATTCTTTGCCTTTATTTATCCGTTTTCAAGATAATAAGTAGGTGCTTTTTATCCTCCAACAAAGCAACCAGTCTGTTTTGTTTTTCAAATATCATGAGGAACTCATGGATTTAAACACATTAGATGAATTAAGTATGTATATACAATTGAAAAATTCTTTTTGAGATACAAAGGTCTCATCTTTGGCAGCAAGAGCTCCTTCAATTGGCTCCTGAGTCCTTCTGACATGACCCTAGTAGTCTTTGATAGCTTCCCTGCTATCTGGAATAACAAGATGTTCCAGACCCATCCCCTGTCCCAGACTGAAACCAGCCATTTTTTTAAGAACCCTGCTTTCTTTTAATGGGATATAGTATTTTGAGACCTTAATCATTGTGCTACGGATGCTCATTGCTATTCCACTGTGAGGTTAGTCATTCTTTTAAGTCCTTTCCATTGGACAGAGCTAAAGGAGCTGGGGGAAATCTACCCCCAGCCATTCTGCAATAACGCTTATTTTGAAAACACTAATTTGTTCAACCACAATTGGTATGTTAGGGAACAAGTGGAGCATTACACAAATTTTGTGTTTGGCTATTTTACACAGAAGAAATAATCAACGAATGCAGAAAACCACACCAAGCTGAACAAAACTATGTAAGAATACATAAAATAATAAAAAATAAGAATAGTCTTTTTCAAAATCAAAGAGAAGCACAATCTATACACCATCTCTCTATAAACACCTTAAACAGAAATTGCCAGATCTAGTAGATGCGGCACATTTTACTGCTGTGAGTAGTGGGTTTAGTGGTTTCAAACACCACTCTAATTTCCAGAATTTTCAACTGAGGGGCAAAGTTGCAAGTGCACATGAAAAGGTAGGAAAGGAACGTCTAGCAATTACTCAGAAATTAACTGAATAAAGCTACAGAAGAGATAAAATTTTCAATTTTGATGAAACAGGTTATCTATTACAAATGCATTCCTCAAAGAGCCTCTCTCTCAAAGGCAGGAAAACATGACCCAGGATTTAAGGCTACAGAAGGTCAGATAACTCTCATGTTCAGCGTCAATGCCCAACAGAGGACACTGAGCCACGTTCATCCACATCTAATGTGACAACTTTCCGTCCAGTTTCAGACAAGCTTGCTTCCACCCCTTCATGATAGCTGAACATGCTGCAATCCTTCCAATGCCCAGTTCCACAAGCAAACTTCAGGTCTTTTTCAATGTGAGGTACCATATTTATTGTATTATTTACCTATTTTTAACATATTTTTAACCATGTATATAACTGCTATGTCATTTTTGCTAGATTTATATCCTTTTAAAAATTTGTCACTGAAGTTTTTGAGTGCTGTGCCTTTACCCACATTTTGACCATAAACCCAGTGGTTTTTAATCTTGTGATTTTTTTGCACAATGAGGTGATTTTTTTTTTTTTTTAGGAACGCATATGTTATATTCTGGCAGAACTGAATACACACACACACCTCATGAATTCATACGGACTTTCCAGTTTAATTTCAGTACTATAAGATTTTTACTTAATCTATAGGACACCTGTACTTCCTTTCTTCTATACCCAAAATCCTGGTTGTCAAGTACACAGGAAATAATAGACTATTCAATAAATTATTAATTTGCATTATCCCATTTTATACACACAACAGCCTCAGAATAACAATGCGAAAACCACCACCACCTCTATGATTCCTGAGAACCCTCCCAGGGGGAGCCCTGACTGCTCCTTTCAAGAGCTGGCAAGGTAAAGACAAGACTGCTCTGGTCTCTCCAGAACTCCTTACAAACCTCCCTGCACTCACTATGACTGGAATGGTGTGATGGGTAATTTTATGTGTCAACTTGACTAGATTAAGGGATGCCCAGATAGCTGGTGAAACATTATTTCTAAGTGTGTCTATGAGGGTGTTTCTGGAAAAGATTCACATTCTAATCAGCAGTCTGAGGAAAGATCTGCCCTCACCAATGGGGGTGAGCCTCCATTGAGGCTCCACTTGATAGAACAAAAAAGTGAAGAAAGGGACAATTCTCTCTCTCTTCTTGAGCTAGGACATTGTGATCTGCTGCCCTCAGAGCTCCTGGTCCTTGGGCCTTTAGATTCTGGGACTTTCACCAGCAGCCTCCCCAGTTATTAGGCCTTTGGTGTTGGACTGGGAGTTTCACCATCATCTCCCCTGGGCCTAAAGCTTGCAGACCACGTATTGTGGAACTTCTGAGCCATAATAATCATGTGAGCTGATTGCCACAATAAATCTCCTCCTATCTATCTATCTATCTATCTATCTATCTATCTATCTATCTATCTATCCACCTGTCCATCCTATTGATTCTGTGTCTCTGGAGAACCCTGACTAATACAATTGAGTAAAATCCCTCCTAGGTTCAACTGCTATTCTCGTGAGACCCTGCTTTGCTTCCCAGTTTTGGGGTTGGCCTATTGTCAAATCTGTCAGATTCCCCCTTCCTCTCTCAGCTTCTTCTGGCACATACACTGACACCTTGAAGATCTTGAAGCTGCTGGTGGTTTGCCCCATCTGCTTGTATTTTAGGGTTTGTGAGAATACTTTGTCACTTAACCTTGTAAATGTTGTCCATGGATTTTATAGTTTTTGGCTGTCTAATTGCTCCATCTGTTTTATGTAGGAATTATGGGAGATTTAAAAACTATGCCACTGTCATTTCTATATTCTCAGAATCCCTCCTTGATAACCATTTCTTTCATTGTTTGTCTTTGAAGATAAATATTGATTTTTTAAAATCTACAGATGTTTTACATTTTTATTAGTTAAATCTATTTGATCTTACCCCATTGTTTTTATGTTAACAAAAAGTCCTTTACCATGTAGAGGTTAGACAGAAATCCTTCTACAATTCCTTGTGATGTTTTAAGTTTCATTTTGTACACATAACTCTCATATCCATCTTATCCATTCGGAAACTATTTTGTAAAATACTCTGGGAGGAATATCTAAGTCAATTCTTTTCTCCTAAAATACTAAAATTTTCAACTCCATTTATTGACTTTGTAATTCCTCCTTTATTATAGATCAATTATAAATATCAAAGTCTATATCAAGGTTATCTCTTCTTGGTGTGTCTGTCCATTTTTCACAATTGTACCTCAATACTTACTTATTTCAGCTTACTGGTATATTTTAATATCTAGGGCATGTCCCACCTCACTATTTGTATTTAAATAAAAAAGCCTACTTGTTTTCATCTGTATTATCTCTCAATGAATTCCAGCAGAGGAAAAGTTCAAAGTCCATCTTTTGGGTAGCTCTTTGGTTCCCTGACAATTGTTTTATTTGAAATGTATCCATATCTACTTGTTTGACCTCTTCCAAATGGTGCCAAACATTCCAGGAGGTGCTGTCCATGGCTGTAGCTGAGGATAGGCTGGCCAGGCTCATGACATCTTATTCAATGCTGTGCAAATAAGTTTGGGGGAAGGTTTAGGGCCTGACATTACATCTGCTCAGTAAGATGATGGAAAGTCATTGAGCTTAGGCATACCATCTGACAGTCAGGGTTCAACCAGGTAGACAAGACTTCTTGTGCCAAGAGACTTAGCCTTTCCAGCTATGGTTCGAGAACATGCTCAGCATTGATAGGTCCAAGATGGGGAAGAAGGTCCATTCACAGGTAGCAAGAACTCAACACCAAGCTTCAGGTCAGAGCAAATACTTCTTAAAACACATGACATACATTTACAAGACAGCTGGTTAGAGCTATGACCATGATCTGAAGCCATGGGACAGAACAAAACTCATGAAATTACATGGAACACGAATCCATGGTCTTAATCTCTCAAGGTTGCTGAAACCATCTGACCTGGCACAGTCATAAGTCAGCAATATAACATATTTGAATCCTGGACTTCAATTTTTTCTACACAGAACTTTCAGTTCTGACCTTGTGAGGTGAGACTGACAGCTTATAAATGCCTTCTCTTGTCTTCCTGAGACAAAAACAAAAACAAATGAATATGTCCAATAAATGGAATATAAATACTCATCTTGTAAATAAACTTGGAAAAATATTCTGAAATATCTCAGAAAGCATCATGCTAGAGCCTCAGCTGAGATTCAGTAGATTTTATTTTATGTACAGCCTATTGTTTAAAGGGATATGAGGAGTCAAATAATAAAACTCAGCCTTCAGGAAGATGCAGAGATACTAAATGGGAACAGGCAGCTCATGTCTGTCGGCAGTGAATCCTCTGGTAACGGGCCCATTAATCTTTTTGTATTTTCTGTTTTCAGCAGTCAGAACCTTCAATGCACCTGCAAGAAAACATATTCACTGATTCCATTATCTCATTCAAATTTAGAGCGTCAAGAACTCTTAAGGATGACCACTTCCATCCCCCTCATTTCATAGCCCTAGACAGGAGACCCACAGTCCTGCAGGGGAAAAGGACTGGCCCAGAAAACCCATCTGCAGAAAAGCCAGAACCTCTCAGGTCATTGCTGTAAAATGGCAGCTGCACTCAAAGACTTCACATTCTTCTCATGTTGTAGAAGGGCCAAATGAAGCCAGCAGTAGGGAGACTATGGGGACAAATTACCAAGGGATATCCCGGGAATCCTACTGGTGAGAAAAGCATCAGGCTCAAAGGACCAGAGCTTATATCGGTTGCTTTTGTATAAACTGCCCACAGTGCTCTCTCAGCGGGTGCAATCCTATAAGCAGCCACAAATAGAACATGGGAGCAGTGCATTTTAATTACCTAAAGAAAACAATAAGGAACGATTTTAAGCTAGGAGGGCTGCCATAATACTGTAAGTAAAGTCAATGCACTGCGTAGTACATGAAATGAATTAATTAGTATTTAAATAATAGAAATGACTATCAATTAGAAAACATTACCACAAATCACTTGCTACACAAACAGCGCTTTTTGTTTTGCTATTATTAATAATTCCAGCTACTGATTTTCTGTAATTGTAAACCACAATTTCCTTTTGGATGAACAGCTGAGCAGGGTCGCAATGCAAGGTCAAGTTCCCACTCACAGGGATAAAAGTCACCTGGTACCCCGTTCCCCCTTCTGCTGACCCTTCAGAGCTCGCTTGCTTCTCAGCCTCTGTTCTCTGCTGTCGGAGAAACCTAAGAGAATCAATCGCTGAGGATTTGCCCATTATGGATAGAACTGGCTTTTATATTAAAGTCTAACATTCAAGAAAGCACCTGAGGCAACATTTTCTGTTTCTGAGCATGGCTTGCTCCGATGAAATCATTCCACCTTGTATGACCAGCTCAGTAATGGTAGGAAGCAGATCTTGTTGGGTAGCAGATGACAGGGAATAATGTGATTCATTAGGAGGCCTGGGCCTGTGCTTTGGAAGAGCAGAGTTCAGACTCCTACTCTTTAATAATCTCAATGTGGGACAAGTTATTTAACCAGTTTGAGATTTTATTCTCCCAGCTATAAAAGGTAGGCTGTGCTTCTAGGCATTTATTTGACAAAGAAACAAGTGGAGATTGTAACTGTTATTTAAATCCTAAAAAGGACATATGACAGATGAGGAAAAACTTTGCTCTCCTTTCCTCATTTAAAATAAGTTGTCTGTTAAATCTCGGGCTGACTGTGGTTGGGTCAGCCGTCTATCCTGGGTGGACAGGGCTCCAAGAACAAAGGTGCAGGCTTCGTGTATTCTGTACTTTCCTCGTTCCCTCTGAAAGACACACATAGAGTCAGGTGCTGCCAAATTAGCAGAGCTGGCCTTTACCAAGCCCTTCTGGTGGCCAGCACCATCCGGAGCCTTGACGCGGACTGTCTCATTCATTCCCCCAGCAGCTCTATGAGGTAAGCCATTTGTGCCCCTTTTTACAAATGAAGACACTGAGACACAAAAGGTTAAGGTCACAGAGCTAGCAAATGATAGAACCAGGATATCAGCCCAGGAGGACTCTTAACCACCCTGCCAAACTGTCAAATATACAGTGGTCATCTTGGAATGGGCTTCTGCCCTGAACCCCTGCCACCTCTCCTGTTCAGTAATCTGGGTCTAACAACGTAAAAGACAATAATTGTCTTACATCAAAGGGCCTTTCCAAGCAGATGCCAGCTTAGACTGCACTTCCTCCAGGAAGCCCTCCCCAAGGCTCTCATGGCTCCTGGGCTCTCCCTATCCTGGCTTTAGGCTCAGTGGCCCTACAAGACTGGGAGCTTCTGGAGGACAGACAGTTCATTGTGCCCTCAGCCTCTTTTGCAGAGTCTGCCACTAGTTAGTAAATGTTTTGATAACAAGGCCTTTCTCTTTCTCTTTCACACACACCCAACAAAGACTGATGACCTTTGGACCCCAAAAGTCCCAGAACTCCTCTCCAGAACCCCTGAGTTTGTAATCTCTTCCCTCTGACCAAGGGCCTTTTCTAACCTATCCCCAAAGATGGGTAGAGGAAGTGGGGACAGGAAAGAACGGCTGTCCCACTCTAATTCTGGGTTTCTATCAGACACGATGGGGGGTTTCCAGTGCCTCTCTGCCCATCCCCCTAGGCACCTTTCTCCCCCAGAACACTGGATATCTTTTCCCAGGCCCTTCCTCTGGGGGGCTGGGTGGAGGAGGCAGCAGACAGAGCCCATGAGAGCCAGAGGACCCCAGTCTCTGCTGGGCTGCTCTCCTAGCTGCCACCTGCGAGCCACCTCCACCCTGCGAGCCATACCACCCTCTCTTCAAAGGTTACTGCAATAAAACAGGAAATAAAAAGCAGAAAGCCCATATTCTTTGGCTGATCAGTCTTTGTAATAAATGCTACAAGGTGGAACAGAAATAAATTTATGAACTATCTGAGCTGCAATTTCTTGATTTCAAAGTAATCCAATCGTGGGGAAATGTCAGTTCCAATTGAAAAGGAAAACAAACTTCAAGTGTCTGGTGTTCCCTAGCCTGAGCAATCACCAAGGTAATAAATGTGGTAATTGTTTGAGAGCTCCAGCAAGTCCTGTGCCGGGCTTAGTGGCCGTGTGTGTTTGTGTGCACTCCTGCAAACTTTTCACTCCTCAATAGCTCACGCTCTCACCTCTCCCAGTGCCCCTCCTGCCCACCATAGAAAGGGCATTGGTATTTGAGCCACAGCTGGTCTACAGAATTCAGAATCCAGAATGCAAGGGAAAAGAGCCCAATGCCATATTAAAACCAGGAGCCACCATGGATCTAGAAGGCAGAAGCCAGGCTGAATCGATCAGAGGCTGCCAGGGCATTCAAAACATTTACCTGGATCAGTGGGAAATGACTTAGAGACTGTACCCAGCCCAAGTGCCTGACAGACGTGGCTTCTTGTGGACTTGTAGGATGGTGTAGCAGCCAATAAAACAGTCTACACTGGCCCTGATTTCTACCATGCAATTCTTATTGTGTTACTCTCCATTGTCCATTGTTTTTGAGATAGAGTCTAAATTCATGATCTGACCCCCAGCCTATCTGTCCTCTCACACGACCAATCACACTCTGCTCCTTTTTACTGCGTTACACTTATTTTCAAAGTTTGCCTGAACTCTCTTACTGCCAAGCCTTTGCACAGCTGGTTTCTTTGCCTGGAGCATCTCCTCATCCTCTTCCCAACCCCAGACATAGTTCCCATCCCACCCATCATCTGGCTAATTCCATTTGTTCTTCGGGTCTCTCTTTTAGCCTCAAATCCTCTGAAAACCCTCCCTGATTCCAAGATAAGGCTAGGTTACCCTTCTATCCCTAGAGACATTTCCTTGTTTCTTGTTCTTGTCCCTGCAATAACACATAACCATCCATATTATAATTAATTACTCAAGGAAAGAAACAACGTCTTTGTCCTAGTGCTTAGCCACTGTGCCAAGGTCACTGTAGCTACTCAATAAATAATTTCTAATGGATGGATAAAGTATATCATATGGGAATCTGTCCATGAATACTAGTTTAGTGCCTTTGTCTTTTTCTTTTTTACATAAAATTAGATAAGATATCTATATATAAAGGCTCAAAGTGGTGTGGTTCAGTTGATGAGATAAACATTTCAGATTTGAGCATAAAGTGTGCCTTATTCTGAATGGAGATCCACCTGTTTATGCATTGGCACATTTAAAAATGAAAAGCAAATCATGTTTCTGTGACAGACACTGCTCGTTGCCTACTACTCAATAAATATTGCCCCTACTTCTCTTTTAATAGAACTTCGATTCTGCTTGTGGTGTCAATGTGCCCAACCCCAGAGGATGATTCCTGTGGTTAGGAAGAACCTGAGTCCAGGTTGCAGCATCTAAGCCAATCATGGAATCCTGGTTCCCTTTGCCAGGGCAGACATGTGACCTGGCTGGCCACTGATATCTGGGGTGAGGTCAGCTATCTACTCCAGGAAAATGTTCCTTTCTGATAAAAGAGGGAGCATGTATTAGTTCATTTTCATGCTGCTGATAAAGACATACCTGAGACTGGTAATTTACAAGGAAAAAGAGGTTTAATGGACTCACAGTTCCATGTGGCTGGGGAGGCCTCACAATCATGGTGGAAGGCAAGGAGGAGCAAGTCACATCTTACATGGATGGCAGCAGACAAAGAGAGAGAGCCTGTGCACGGAAACTCTCACTTATAAAAGCATCAGATCTCATGAGACTTATTCACTATCATGAGAACAGCATGAGGAAGACCTGCCCCCATGATTCAATTACCTCCCACCAGGTCCCTCCCACAACACATGGGAATTCAAGATGAGATTTGGGTGGGGACATAGCCAAACCATATCAGAGCAACAGGAAGAGAAAGAGTCCTCCTCCCCATCCTCTTCTTTGGTGCTTGGGAAGATGTTTTGTGAGGATGTGATTCTGGTGAATGTGCAGCCATCTTGCCACCATGAGGGGAGACATCACTGACCTACTGGGAAAGGCAGAGCAGAAAGGTAGAGAGTGCCTGGATCTCTTCTGCCCCTGAGCTGCTGCCCCCATATTGGAACCACCTACTTCTAAGCCTTTTGTTACAGGAAATAGTTAAATGCCTTTATTGCTTAAGCCACTGTTTTATGGTTATTCTATTATTTGTAGCTGAAATAATTTCTGGCACAAATGACTTTGAAATTTATCTCTGAATACCCCAAATTCATTATTAGCAAATATCAGAAACTTCACATCACTCCAGTCTGTAATTTTGCATCGTTTTCTTAGGGTCTGGAAAGTTTTTACAGCTGGCTTTTATTGACTGTGGTGGCTGATATGTTGAAGAATGGTGCTCATTGGTTTGAGGCTTCTGCCACTGCTTTTTTTGATGAATGAATATTCCAATCCTTACATTTTTCTCATTATATTCCTTGACTCCTCAGAGGAACGGGCCGGGGTGGAACTGAGACCTCCTCACCTGTATTTTGAGACTTGTCCTAGGAATAACTCACCAGTGTGCTAGGGGGAATAATGGCCCCCAAAGATGCCCATGTGCTAATCCCTGTGAAGAGTTCACATTGCAAAAGGCACTTTATAGGTGTGATTAATTTAAGGGCCTTGAGATGAAATTATCATGGAATATCTGAGTGGGCCCAATATAATTACAAGAGTCCTTAAAACTCGAAGGGAGAAAGAGAAGAGGGTGAGGCGGAGATGCACTACAGGAGAATGGTCGAAGATGCAGCACAGTTGGCTTTGAAGATGGAGGAAGCCTCTAGAAACTGGAAATGCAGAAACAAGGAATGCAGGCAGCCTCTAGAAACTGGAAATGCAGAAACAAGGAATGTAGGCAGCCTCTAGAAACTGGAAATGCAAGGAGAGGGATTTTCCCCTAAAGCTTTCAGAAAAGAACACAGCTCTGCCAACATCTTGATTTTAGCCCAGTGAGGCCCATTTCAGACTTCTGACCTCCAGGACTACAAGATACTAAATTTATGTTACTTAAGCTGCTAAATTTGCGGCAATTTGTGATAGCAGTGAAGGAAACCAATACAATGAGAGGGCCTTATTGACTGTAAAACTGAGCACTCCTGATTTGAGCAAGTACCTGGGTGCTGTCTGCCTGAGGGAGCATCCATAAAGCATAAACTCAAGCCAAAGCTTGAGAGGCCGGGCTCAGTACTGGAGCAGACCTCGTTTCAAAAGCATCAGTAAGTAGGTAGGTCTCTGATATGGTTAGCCTTTGTGTCCCAACCCAAATCTCATCTTGAATTGTAATCCCCAGGTGTTGAGAGAGAGAGACCTGGTGGGAGGTGATTGGATCATGGGAGCGGTTTCCCCCTTGCTGTTCCTGTGATAGTGAGGGAGTTCTCATGAGATCTGATGGTTTTAGAAGTGCCAGTTTTTTTCCTGTGCTCTTACTTCGCTCTCCTGCCACCTTGAGACAGCTGCCTGCTTCCCCATCTGCCATGATTGTAAGTTTCCTGAGGCCTCCTCAGCCACGTGGAACTGTGAGTCAGTTAAACCTCTTTCCTTTATAAATTACCCAGTCTCCGGTATTTCTTTATAGCAGTGTAAAAACGGACTGATACAGCAGTTCTCCTTAAGGGAGAGAAAAACCACCATGCTGTGAAAGACAGTACACATCCAGGTGGGCTGGGATTCTAAAGATGTCATTTAACACTTGGGAAACCAGGGCATCCTACCCTGCTGCCTTTTCTCCCCACTCCCCTCTCCACCTCTTGTTTTCCCATCTAATGCCCATGGGAGTGCCCAGAGTGTGTGTCTCTTATAGCCTGCAAGCAGCCTTATATCCCACATGTGGTTAGGAAGAACCTGAGTCCAGGTTGCAGGGTGGAGAGAGTGCTCTGGATCCAGCCCTGGAAAGATGTCATTTTCTTCTATCAACAGCAGCAAATAATGGGCCATTCATTCAACAAATGTGAGTTAAGTTCCAACTCACTGCACAGTGCTAGATGCTGAGGATACAGTGTTGAACAAAATAGATATGGTCCCCATCTTCTCCCCTAAATTCTTCTGAGGAAGACAGATATCAAACCAAAATACATTAAATAAAAATATAACAACACTTAAGATATATGATATGTGCAATGGAAAAGAACAGGATATTAAGAGAGAATATGAAGTGACTAATTTGGATTAGAGGGCCAAGGGAGGTGTTTCTTAGGAAACGATATGGAAATTGAGATGATAAGTAGGAATTAATCTAGAAAGAGCTAGAGGAAGGGAGATCTAGGCCCAATAAGCAGAATGTGCAAAGGCCCTGAGGCAAGAAGGGAGGGGCTGTTGCAGTTGTGTAGTGGATAAGGGGGAGCAGGGTATGAGAGGGGCTGCTGCCTTTTTAAAAGGCTTTGGTGGTTTCAGGCAAAGGTTCTGATTTTCATTTGTCAAGATGTCTGTGACATTAACTATGGGTGCCCATTTATTGAAGAAAAAGCAGTACAGAGGAAGGCTCAGGGCCCCAAGCTCCACGGTCCCCTGCAGCCCATCCTTTCTCTAGGGGGGCAGGAGTGAGGGGAGCCAGCAATACTTGTATCATTTCTGTGTATGTCTTTCTTCCTGGCTCAGTTTCTTTGCTATAACCTCTGGAAATTTTCAAAATTAGAATAATTACCTATATGGGAAGCCTGAGATGCAAATCAAATGAAAGGCAGTGGAGGGCTAATGAAGGCCAAGGACCTGGCAACTCAATGAAATGAACAGCCCTGTTACAGGTAGAGGATGACACCATATTATATGCTGCTTGAGCAGGAACAAAGGGAAATTCAGGACTTGTATTGTGCTCTAAAAGGGCAACTAAAACTTAAATATCTATTATCCATCTGCCTGCCTGTCTATCTATCTGTCTATGTGGCAAAGGGAAAAAATAAGGTTTAGATGCCTTGGGCAGGCAAAGTGCTCTTCTTATGTGGTACAGTTAATTGAGTTTTCTCAGGTCTCAGTCAAGCTTCAGTTAATGAGGTCGTGAATGAGTCAGAAGATGAGCCTCTAAAGCCAATATGGTAGAATGTACTTTGTACTTTGGATTGGCTGAGTCACATGTATATGTTCAAACTGAGATGAAGTAAGATTGAAGGATAATGCAAAACAAAACAAAAAAAATTCCTTTTATATGTAATAAAATCTGAACATAGTATGCATATATACTTAAAAGCTTTGATACTTATACACATATGTAAAGTTAATTTATTCATTTAAAAACCATTCTTTGAAAACTACATATGTGCCAGGAACTATTGTAGGAATAGACCTGATTTTTCTGAATCACAGATGTTTGAAAAATACAGGTTGTCCCTGAATTTCATCTGATCCAAATTTTATGCCACTTTTGGAAAATACATGTCAATGTAGTTGGCAGACCATCATCCTCGGAGTCTATCTTAATGGGTTTTTCAGTTTGGGAACTCAGTGAGGTCCAATGCTAGTAGGCTCTGTTTAGGTGTTTCCCTATTATGCTGTGGGGTTACAGGATCTTGGATTCATCCAAGAGATACTAATAAGTGCACAGATGAGGTGCTGGGACACTCTGGTAAAGATGACAATCAAAGTTACAGCTCTGAGTGGGCTGACAATCGACTAAGAATTTAGCGATCAATTCTTGACATTAAACAATGTCAAGAAAACACTGGAAGCTCAGAACTGGGGAACATTTGCTTGAAACCCACTAACTCAGGGTAAATCAATTAAGCTTGCATTTTCTCAGCTCATCCAGTTTCCATAGAAGCTTTTGTTGGTTCATTTTCATGAAAATTCAGCCCCTACTTTTATTGTCAATAAGTTAATAGGCTTTATTTTTATATTCTTTTATCCTGAGATATAATTCTTTATGTTCATAGATCAATATTAGGGGAAATTTCTTTGCCAAGTAATGATCCATGTAGTCATAATAAAAGGGAAAAATTCCAAAGGTTTTTAGAGCCAAAAAGAATTATTATAGATTCAAGTGGTTCCATAACTGTGTTGTCCAAATGTTTCCCCAAATTTATTAGCCATTTTCAGTCCTTTCATGATTGAGAATGAACCTCTTGCTAGCTGGGGCCAGAAAATAATCTGTTGAATTTTAGAGCTTGAAGGCATCTTACATGCTATAAAATCTAATTCATGCACTTAGGAATGAGGAGACACAGACCATGCTGTTGACAGCTCTGCCCATGCGAAGTCTTCCAGGTCATGGCCATTGATTTCATAAATTACAAATAGGATCTTGCTTAACCACTTGTGTGAATCTTTCTGCCAGTCTAAGTTGCTTTTTGAGAAAGGCTGAGGCCAAAGGAAGTTAATCTGCTTTAGATGTAGCCGTCACTGTAGAATTGAGACTAGAACTTAAGTCTCCCTAACAATTAATCTAGGACTAATTTTCATGTAACCAAAAAGCATCTGTAAAATGGGGATAGTAATACCACCCCCACTGTGTTATTGTAAGGATTAAACAGGACAATTTGTTAGAAATCATTAAGTTTACCTAGAATTTGTTTTACTGTAGGTCACTTGCCTCATCAAAAAGGTGGGTTTCTCAAAGCACCTGAGGGCAAGTTTGCAGGGAGACTTCAGGGAAGAACTGTAACCAGGAACTAGAATGCCTCAGGGCTCTCTCTCTAGCTGTCCTCTCTAACTCTGCCTTCATATTTGTTTGAATCTTCTTTATTTATAGACCATAAATCATGATTCATAAATCATGGTCACCGAATTTATGTGTGGGAAATGAACTCTTTTAGTTTCCATTGGCCATTCTCAGGGAAGAAATTTACTTGCCCATATGTTAGGCACAAACCAGGGAACTGGGTATGTTAGGGACAGAAGTAGTGGGGACAGCAGCAGGATGACCATAAGTTTGAAAAGTGTCAGTAAATAGGTAGTTCTCCTCAAGGGAGAAGAAATTTTCATGAGTCCTTCAGGACTCAGTACAAGCCCAGACTGGCTGGGAGTTCTAAATATTTCCTTTAACATTTTGGAAATGAAGACATCTACTCTGCTGACTTTTCTTCTCACTCCTTCCCTCCACTTCCTTTTTCCCCTTCCTAATGCCCATGGGAGTGCCCAGAGTCTATGGAAACTGTGAGCAGTCCTGTGTGTGGTTAGGAAGAACCCGAGGCCAGGTTGCAGGGCGGAGTGTGGGCTCTGACTCCAGCCCTGGAAAGATGTCAGCCGTTTTTAAAGCAACAGCAGTAAGTGATGGGTCATTTATTTAAAAAACGTGAATTAATTTCCAACTCACTGCATGGTGTTAGTTGCTGGGGATACAATGTTGAACAAAATAGATAAGGTCTCCATCTTCTCCCCTAAAATGTTGTAGGGAAGCAGACGTTAAACTGAAGACAACAAAATATATGATAACACTTATAATAAGTGTGATAAAGGAGGAAAATAAGATACTAAGAATAACAGGGAGGACTAATTTAGATTAGAGAGCAAGGAAGGTTTTTGTTTTTTTTTTTTTTTAGGAAATGATATATAAATTGAGACTTGAAAGATAAGTAGGCATTAATCAGGGATACAGCTGGGGGAAGAAAGATTCCTGTACAGGAAACAGCATGTACAAAGATCCTGAGGCAGCAAAGGGGCCTTTGAGCACCCTTTGGGCTCCTATCATTTAGAATGTGATAACTAGAGGTGGGGAAAAATGGTACTCAGAAAAAGAGGACCAGAAAAATAGCTCAGGAACTATCCTCTACAACTGTAAAATGTTGTACATATAAGAGTTTTAATATAGACTTAGAGAATCTAAATTATTATAAACTTAGAGAATCTGTCCTCACATAGGCAGATTGTTATACAATTAATAACCTGACATTGGGACTTTTGGAAACTACTCATGCAACAGATGCAGAGGGACAAGTGGAGAGGGACATTGTGTGGACTACCTTTGGGGCCTCTGCTCTGGTGGAAGAAAGTGGCAGGATCCTATTGATTTAAGGATCCAGCTCGGGACTTGTCATTAGCCTTATGGGATAGTGCAGAGTGGTAGCCAGTTGGCTTATCAGTCGGGTCAACAACAGTTTGTGTTCTTGGTCTCTTTTCCTTTCATGAATATGGAGCAATTTATTTCTAAGTAAGGATCATTCGCTTGGAGCATATACAAGGGGTCTTCAAAAAGTTCATGGAAATGTGAATTATGGAAAAACTGTGCATGGATTTCAATATTTTTTGCACCAAAATAAATGTGTAATAACTTGTTATAACATGTCTTAACAGGATTTAGTTTGAGGTGCTAAGAAGGATAAGACATCTACTTAAAAAGAGCCCCTATCACTTCGGGAGGCTGAGGCAGGCAAATTACTTGAGGTCAGGAGTTCGAGACCAGGCTGGCCAACATGGTGAAACCCCATCTCTACTGAAAATACAAAAAAATTAGCTGGGCAGTGTGATAGGCACCCGGAATTCCAGCTACTCGGAAGGCTGAGGCACAAGAATGCTTGAGTCCAGGAGGTGGAGGTTACAGTGAACTGAGATTGTGCTACTGCACTTCAGACACAGCAAGACTCTGTCAAAAAAAAAAAAACAAAAAACAAAAAACAAAAAAACACCTCTATCAGAGCAACATTAATTCTGCTAAATTTAAAGCAAGAACAAACATCAGATTTGTGTTGAAGCTTAGGTGGAAGAATGGTGAAATCATTGATGCTTTGTGAAAATTTTATAGGGACAATGCCCAGGAAAATCAGCAGTTTACAAATGGATACCTCATTTTAAGAAGGAATGAGGCAATGTTGACGATGAAGCTCATAGCAGCAGACCATCCACATCAATTTGAGAGGAAAAAATAATCTTGTTTGTGCCCTAATTGAAGAAGACCAATGATGAACAGCAGAAACAATAGGCAACTCCATAAACATCTCAATTGGTTCAGTTTTCACAATTTTGACTGAAAAACTGAAGTTGAGAAAACTTTTCACTCAACAAGTGCCAGAACCATTGCACCCCAGATCAACTGCAGATAAGAGCAGAGCTTTGAATGGAAACTTTAAATAAGTAGGACCAAGATTCTGGAGCATTTCTTCAAAGAATTGTAACAGGAGATGAAACATGGCCTTACCAGTACGATCCTGAAGACAAAGCACAATCAAAGCAATGGCTACCCAGAGAGGGAAGGGGTCCACTCAGAGTAAAGGTGGACTGATCAAAAGCAAAAGTTATGGCAAAGTTTTGTGGAATGGTCATGGCATTTTGCTTGTTGATTTTTCTGGACGCCCAAAGAATAATAACATCTGCTTAGCATAGGAGTGTTTTCAGAAGCTAAAGCTTTAGCAAAGAAAAGAAAAAGACAGAAAGAAAAAACACCTGCAAAATCTTCATCAGAGTCCTTTACCACGACAATGCTCCTGCTCATTCCTCTCATCAGACAGGCAATTTTGTAAGTGTTTCAATGGGAAAACATTAGGCATCCACATTACAATCCAGATTTGGTTCCTTCTCACTTCTTTTTGTTTCCTAATCTTAAAAAAAAAAAAAAAAAAAAAAAAAAAAAAAAAAAAAAAAAATCTTTAAAAGGCATCAATTTTCCCTCTGTTAATACTGTAAAAAAAAAAAAAAAAAAAAGAAGAAGACTGTATTGACATGGTTAAATTTCCAGGATCCTCTGTTCTTTAGGGATGGACTAAATGGCTGATATCATCTCTTACAGAAATGTCTTGACCTTGATGGAGCGTATGCTGAGAAATGCAGTTTATATTTTTTATCTTTATGTTTTAACTCAATTTTTTCATGAGCTTTTTGAAGTCCCCTCTATTTGTGAACTTCTATTTTCAGACCAGGATGTGAGAGAAATGCTATCAGGTCAAGGGCAGTACAATGAGTGATCTAGCTCATCTCAGCTCCTCCCTCATTCAGTTTAACCATGGAGTTCTCACACAGGCTTCAAGAATTGAGGAAATTGCTAATGGAATCATCACAGGGGTTGGCAAACTATAGCCCATGGACCAAATCTGGGCTGCCACCTGTGGTTTACTTATTACCTATCACTGCTTTCTCACTTAACTGAATGACCCACAAAGCCTAAAATATTTACTCTGGCCCTTTACAGGAGAAGTTTTCCAGCTCCTGGACTATACCACGTATGACCCATAAACTATTATGGGAATGATAATTTCACACTGAAAAGCTTGAAACAAGTTACAAGAGAAAGTGTAGGGCTAGTGAAGTTTTATTTTTTTCATTTGAGGAAAGGGCTCCATGTGAAGAGAGGGAGGGAGGGAGGAAGGAAAGCAGGCAGGCAGACACTGATTTGGTCTAGTCTAATTCTTTCATTTTACAAATAAGGACACTGAAGCTCAGAGAAGTAACATGGCCTCCTGAGGGCATACGACTAGTCACGTGACTCCCAGTGCAATGCATCCTCTCCCTACTCAGTAGGGCCTAATACATCAAATTGCCAACAGTCTTTGTTCTAATTTCCAGTTTGCCTGCTCATATTCTATAGTTTCTTTACTTGGTAGGTATAGGAGTTAATGGCTTGGAAACTTACCTTTTGGATGGTCAGAGAGTTGCCTGGATTACTCACAGGCAGGCCACTTTCACTGTAACAGTTATGAAGAGGAGGAGGGAGTGTGTCCAGGGACCGTGTGCTTGGAACCAGCGTGGCAATGTGTGAACTAAGCAAGTATGAGCCATCACATACTGGCACCGCTGCACCCTTGACTCCTCACACATGTCTGCAAACACACATCAGGCTTCCTAAACGGGGCGGATGGATCTGAATAACTTCAAGTACCCTGAACACCAGCCATCTGAATGTAGTCAAGTAATATTGGAGCTTGCATTCAGCACATGCCACTCATCCTTCCTTATCTGCCACAGTCAGCAGCATGTCAGCAGCTGGGAGTGCTTAATCCACATTCCTCAGGCTCTCCCATTTCCTCCTGGTGCCGGGAAGAATTAGACAAACTCCCAAATAGGTCCGGCCAACTTGCGTGGGGCCAGGGCACCTGGCAGAGCGCTGCTGGTGGCTGATTACATCCTCTGTTCTCTCAAGAGCAAGTTGCAGGACGAAGTCTGGGGAATAGACAAATCCCTTCCTGGGCCATTTGATCAGAAGGTTCATGAGTTCAGCTCTGGGGCAGTCCCAGACCAGTCCACTCACAGCGATTATCATGGTTTCTCTGAGGTCTCCTCTTTCTCCCCTCCACCAGGGAGATGATGGCTCTGAATATTTGTCCTGGCCCCTAAATAGCCACAGCCTTTTGAATCCCCAGATGTTCACATGGGCCTTTCAGGTCATTGTCTTTTCTATCAAATAATTTAGCAGATAATTTACCCTAAATAATCTGCCTAAAAAGGCCACAGCATATGCTGACTGTCTTTTACCTGAGGGTGGGTCTGCTGTCTGCTGCCTCATTTCTTTTTAGGGCTGCTTCTTTGTTCGGCATCCCCACCACACACACACAAACACACACAAACACACACACACACACACAGCCACTTCTGAGATTGGAGCAGCCCTTTGTTCGAAAGGCTCAAGACACCATTCGAGCCTCGAGCTCTCCCTCATCATGTTTTTCATCAGCTCTTGATTCATTCATGCAAAGAGGCTCCTAAAAGCCCCATGCGAGTCTAATGAACTAAAACCAGGCCTTCCCTAGGTTTCTCCTTCCATCACATTCAACAAAGATGCGATTGAAGCATTCACTGTAATATTGGGTTTCCCTACCCTTGCACACTCTGCTATTCTCCTAGATGACTCTCAGACTACCAATGCCTCCTTCACTATTCTTGCTCTAGACAGATAATCTTGTTTCTAATTCTCTGGAAAAATTGAAGCAGAAACTTTCCACATATTCTCACAACCACATCTATCCCCCACCAGCATCTGTACCACAGATTCTGCCTCTGTGTATATTACTTAGATAAACATCCATTTTCTTTTGTCTTTTCAAGGACATTCTTCCAGCAATTTATCTTTCTCTCTGCTATATCATCAATTTTCTCTCTATACTGAGTCATTCTTTACTTGGGAGATACACGCATACAGTTATTTCTCCCATCTAAACAAAAGTGGGAAAAAAAGCCTTGTTCTTAACTCCACTTTCCCCCCACCTACTACATCCCATTTCTTTGCTCCTCTTTGCCACAAAACTCCTTGGAAGAGACGAAGGCACTAGTTTCCATCAGTTCCTCTCCTCCCATCTCTCCTAAACTCTTCTAACATCAAAGTCTTCTTGTCAAAATCACCCATAACTTCCATTTGGTTAACAAAAGGTAATCCACGTTCCTCACTTTCCTTGCCCTATCAGCATCATTTGACACAATTCAGCCTCTTCTCCTCCTGGCTACACTCTCTTTTCTATTTGTTTGTTCTGTTTGTTCTATCTAGGCTTCCAGAACCCCATACCCTCCTGGCCTTCCTGGTTTCTCAATGAATACTTCTCAGTCTCTTCTGAGTCATTCTTTTTCCCAACTTTTCAGTGTTGGACTACCCTGGGGGTCAGTCATTGAATCTCTTCTCTTCTCTGTCTGATTTCATTTCCTTAATGATCTCATCATGTCTCTTGGCTTTAAATACCATCTGTATTTCTCCAACCCAGACCTTAGTCTGGAACTCTAGACTAGTATATGCCACTGCCTACTTGACATCTCCACTTGGATGTCTGCCTTAGTTCATTCCTGCTGCTATGACAAAATACCTTAGACTGGGTAGCTTATAAATAATAGAAATTCATTTCTCATCGTTCTTGAGGCTGGCAAGTCTAAGATTAAGGCACCAGCTGATTCGTATCTGGTGAAAGCTAACTCTCTGCTTCACAGAGGTGCCTCTTGCTGCCTTATCCCATGGCAGAAGGGGGAAACAATCTCCCTTGGGCCTCTTTTATAGGGGCAATAACTCCATTCATAAGGGCACAGCCCCCATGATTTTTATTTTTTATATGGTGCCTCACTCTGTCACCCAGGCTGGAGTGCAGTGGCACAATCTCAGCTCATTGCAGCCTCCCAGGTTCAAGCGAGTCTCCTGCCTCAGCCTCCAAAGTAACTAGGACTACAGGCGCATCCCACCACGCCCAGCTAATTTTTGTTGTGGTGGTTGTTGTATTTTTAGTAGAAATCGGTTTTCACCATGTTGGCCAGACTGATCTGGAACTCCTGACCTCAAGTGATCTGACTGCCTCAGCCTCCCAAAGTGCTGGGATTACAGGCGTGAGCCACCGTGCCCCGCCCAGAGCCCTCATGATTGAATCACTTTCTAAACGGCCCCACTTCTTATACAACCTGCCTTCAATTCCTCTCCTCCCATCTCTCCTAACTCTTCTAACATCAAATTCTCCTTGCCAAAATCACCAGTAACCCCCATTCGGTTAAATTCAAAGATAATCCACAATCCTCGCTTTCCTTGACCTATCAGCATTCATTTGACACCAAGATCACATTGGATACTCGTTTCCAATGTAATTTGGGGGAGACGCCAACATTCAGACCGTGGCAATGTCAACCCAGCAGACTAGCACCTCAAATTTGTCCCAAACTCTCAATCTTCTCCTTTGAATCTGCTCCACCAGAAACCCTGTTTTTCTCTGTTGGTGGCAACTCTATTTATTTATTTATTTTTTTAGCTATTCAAACCCAGAACTTTGGAGTCACCCTTAACTCCTGTCTTTCTCTCATAATCCATATCTAATCTTTTAGTAGGTGCTGTTTATTCTATCTTCAAATATACTCAGAATCTGACTTTTCTTACCATCTCTACTGCTACCACCCTGATCTGAGCTACTGTCATGTCTCACCTGGATTATTATGAAAACCTTCCTGCTATCATGTTCTTCCTGCTTCTATATTTTTCTCCACTACCTGAGGGTACTTTTCATGCTTTTAAAAGGTACACTTGATCAGGTTTGCTCAAAACCCGGCAGTGGTCCCTGTGGTGGATGGAAAAACAGTCCCTATAACATATCCATGTCCTCGTCCTTGGAACCTGTGAGTGTTGCCTTACATGGCAAAAAAAAAAAAAAAAAAAAAAGGGAGGAGCTCTTTGTTAACTGCAATTAAATTAAGGATCTTGAGGTTGGGAGATGATCCTCGATTACCTAGATAGGCCCTAAATGCAATCACATGTATCCTTATAAGAGCGAGGCAGAGGGAGAGTTAACCAACAGATAGAAGAGGAGAAGCCAGATGATCATGGAGGCAGATATTGAAGTGAAGCAGCCTCAGGTGCTGGGAGAGGCAGGGAACAGATTCTTCCCCAGAGCTCCTGA
The DNA here is from genome assembly GCF_049350105.2 of Macaca mulatta. Classification (NCBI taxonomy): domain Eukaryota; kingdom Metazoa; phylum Chordata; class Mammalia; order Primates; family Cercopithecidae; genus Macaca; species Macaca mulatta. Next base: position 139,145,107 of record NC_133412.1, on the reverse strand, counting down.
GGAGCACAGCCCTGCTGACACCTTGATTTCAGCCCAGTGAACCTGACTATGGACTTCTGACTCTTAGTCCTATGAGAGAATACATTTTATTATTTTAAGCCACCAAATTTTTGGTGATTTGTTATAGCAGCTACAGGAAACTAGTATATCCCCAATTTCATTCAGAGTAAAAGCCTATAAAACCCTGCATGATCCAGCTCCTATTAACTTCCTGACTCCACTCCTCCTGCTCTCTTCTCCCTCACTGGTTCTGGGCACGTTGGCCTTTTTCCCTTTGTTCTGAAATAAACCAGGCCCCACCCTACCCCACGAGGCTTTTGCTCGTGTTGTTTCCTCACCTGATGCCCAAATAGCTCCCCCACTTCCTTCAATCATAGTTCATAGCTCTAATGAGGTCTTTCCTTAACGCACTAACACCTCAAGCTTCTCGGCCCTTTACCACCCATTCCTAGTCCTCTTTATCCTGATCTGTTTTTTTTTCTTTTTCTAAGCACTCCTCCCCTTCTAACCTGCAATGTAATTTACTTGTTTATTGTATATTTTTTATGTATTGTTCTCTTCCCCTGTAAGATTGTAAGATTCTCAGGGCAGAAGCGATCACCTAATTTGTTCTGTGCTGTATCCCAATCACTTAGAATAGTGCCTGACACATGTAAATATTTGATTAATATGTGTTGAGAGCGTGAAAAGATGTCCTCAGAGTTCCTGTGGTGAAGATAAAAATTAGAGACAACCCCTTGTTTCTCCATCTCCCACCCACTTCCTTCCAAGGCCCTCACTGTATTGTCAATGCAAACAAACATAGTAAGACAGAAAATTCAGTTCAAGATGATGGGGAACATCTGAGTAGGTTAGCACAAGCAAAGGTTTCAACCTCCTCCTCCCCTTACCCTGGCCTTTTGTATACATGAATATGCAAGACCCATAACCTACCAAAATTTTGATGGTTAGTCTACAGAATTGTTTATGTAGCAGGCAAAATAATTGCAGGCCACAAAACTTAGGTGTTCAAACATATAAGTTTTAAATTTTTTCTTTAACTATCTTGGGTCATTTCACATGGTTGTGGAAAATGCAGTCTCACCAATTGAGGGCAAACTCAGTCACTTCAGGGTTATTTCCTTCCCCCGCTTTCCCTGGTGTAGGCTCTATGCCCAGGGGACTAACATGGTGTTGTGGCATCAGGACCCTGGCTACAGAGATGCCTGCCAAGTTGTCATTTCCTAAAATGTTCACATTCCTTTTTGCTCCTCAGCAATTACAATTCATACTAGATCCATTACACTTCTTACCCCAGTTAGGAGGCCGGATCCAACTATCACACCTGTGCTACTCTTAGCCTTTAAGAGAGAAAAGCAGGCTGCCTTGGCTTAGCTGCCTGAGCAACCAGGTGATCTGAAAATACCGAACACCACTGAGTCCTGGGCACTGTGGATGGCAATGCACAAGTCCCTACCATCGGACTATTATGTTCTAGAGAAGAGAGCTAGGTCATAGACACGAAAATGAATCAATGAAAAGGGGAGACATGGAGTACTGTGAAGGGAGCCAGAGGTGGTGAAGCTATTCTCAGGTATGACATTTAGGCTGAAACAGAATGATATAAGAAGGAAGCAGCCATGCAAAAATCTGGAGGAATGCATTTCCAAGGGGGAAGAAAGAGAAGTGCAAAGGCTCTAAAATAGGAAGGAATTCGGCCTCTTTCATGAACTGAAAGATGATTGCATAGCTAGAGTAGAGAGAAGAAAGGGAGAAAGAAAGCCACAGAGGTAGGCACAGCCAGATCAGGCAGGGCCTTGCAGGCTATAGTAAGGGGCTGGTATTTTATTCTACGTGTAAAAAGATCCCCTGAAGCCATCTCTATAGCATTCCGACATCTGTCCTGCTATAGTCTGTTGGAAAATATATGTTAGGATTTTCCCCTTCCATGGAAACTGAAGAGAAGCCTGGCACGTAAGCTGTCTACCTGCTCCTCCTCCCCCAGCCCTGTCCCCAAATCCTCAGGTGTCTACATACCCATACCCTTGGCTTAGCTGGGAATAGGGCAGGACACAGAGTCCCCTCTTAGAGACACCCCTCATACCTAACCACCTTGTCAGCAAAACTTGTGAAAGACTTTGGAAATAGGCAAAATTGATTAGTGGGTGTCCTATCTAGAGCACCCTTCTGGGTCATCTTTTATTACCAGCTATTGTACAACTCTGTCAAGATGTGGAATTCTGGTACTAATGCAAGTAATTCCTGCCCACGGGAATGCAAACTCTGTCCAGGGGAAGGAATTTGATTATTTCTATGTAGAAATTGATCAGTTTTGTATCTATCTGTATTTATTTAAGCATTTCTGATGTTCTATATATGTGATATTTTAAAAATTCTCCTTTGAACTAGTTATAACATCTTACCAGTTTCCTCATTAGTAATGATATGTTTATTTTGTATTTGTGAGTCAAGATTCTGCCTTTTGTAAATAAGTATTATTTGGGAACCTTAACCTCCTCTCTATTCTTTCTCCCCTGCCCTCTTTTTCTTATTCTCTTGTTCTGAACCATCACAAGACCCAGAGGTAAGTGAAAGGCAGATGGCATTCTTGTTCATGTACAGAGGAAACAACTGGAGCCTGGGGGAGTGAAGACGCCTTTGGTTTGCTGCCTCCTGTTCTGGGGTTCCATGGTAAGTGGGAGAAAAGCACAGCCTCACAGGCTGTTTGGGAAATGCATTGAAGTATTCTTGGGAATAAGGAGGGGTCTATTCCCAGGATGTAAATTTCCTGCAATGTACAATGCAACCACCCCACCAAATGAAGATTATCCTGCTATAAATACCAGGAGCACCCTCAGGGAGAAACACTGTGCTTGGACAACATAGATCTGCAGAATGTTGCTCTTGCATATGGGGGCTTTAATGACTGCCCCCAAGAATCCAGCTGGGACCCAGACAAACATTTTATTCACTTACCAAATCACTAACCCAGAGTCAGTTTTATGGTCATATCCCCACTGCCCGACATGCGAAAAAAGGTTTATGGCCTTCAGTAAAGACTTTTCTCTATTGAGTATCGAATTGAGTATATATTGTTTTAAACTCCAGCATCCTCCAGTAAGATTTATATTCTTATTTTGCTTAAGAGTCACATTTTAATGTGGCAATAAAAACAAGTGAGATTTGTCTCATTGGAAAGCATCCTGTTTAGTTAATTGTCAGACCCCATGCTGCAAATCACTGCATTGGATTTCTTGTACCCAGAGAAAGCTGCTGTTTCTTCCTCTCCTCACGAGTCACATGAGCCTGAGAGCCATGTTGAAGGGAGAAGATCCGGAGCTAGAGGCAGTGGGGAGGGGAGAGTAGGAAGGAGGAAACTGCCCTATGTTTTGCAACACCTTCCACAAAGCCTGCAATGCATGCATCAGTTCCCTTGGAGGCAGTGCGGTGAATGGACAGTGCCCAATTCTGAAGTCAGATCTGCAATCCCAGCTCTGCATTTACCGGCTCTGTGACCTTGGGTTGTTTAATGTCTCTGAATTTCCAGTCCCCTCCCATCCCCCACATAGATTATAATGATGCTATATCAATCCTCCTGGCTTTGTTTGGAACATTAAATTAGGTAATGGATTCAAAGAAGCTGGCTCCAAAAAAAGCAAGCAGTACATGTTGGATCTTTCCCCAGTAGAGGCTGACAACCTTGAGAGGCATCCAGCACAATGTGCCTGACACTTGCCAGGGGTCACCAGAACTACAGGCAAGTAGCCAGATAAGTGGGGGCAGACAAGCAGACATCGGGGGCTTAGGGATTCAGGCAAGAGTCTGAGCAGCAAGGAATGAGGACCCAGGCAAGATTAGGGAGAGAGGAGGTCAGGAGCAACACGGAGAAGGGGTGACAGGCACACAAGTGAAGAACAAGAGTGGGCTTGTTATTAGCCCAGTTAGCTTCTGGAGTATTTCTGGACCAAGACCAGGAAGGTCAGAGACAGCAGGTAGAAGACAATGGGCTGCTTCACTTGACAAGGAAAACGGCGTGTGTTGGGCAGCGTGAAGCATCGAGGGCTGCCAGGCAGAGGCAAACCAAATAAGTCCCTCTGCAGGGCCCTGCAGTATACAGCACAATCTGCCCCTTAAGTAGACCTTGGTTTCCCAGCCTTCGCCACCCACAGTGCACATAAGCAGTGCTAAGGGCGTCCCGACAATACAGGATGGCAGCTGTGATGCATCAATGATTCAAGCATCCATTCAGTAGGAGCCTCTATGCCCTAACAATAATTTGTATACCCTTGGGGCTTTCAAATGGGTTTTATCTCTAGTGTCAACTCTGAACAACTGGTAGTGGCTGCCTGAAATATATTTCTGTAGAGAAATATTTTGAAGGCCACATTTGAGAAGAATGCTGTGATTGATTATTTATGTCTGCCAAGGGCTTAGAAATGATGAGTGGAGGTATACTTGCTATCTTTTAGCTTGAAGTAATGCAGCCAATTCCTCCTAGCTGGTGTGCAGCTGGAGCATGCCTATAAGGTGCTGGTGGAGGAAGTTACTCGTTCATGTATTCATTTATTCAGCATTCTCAGAATAGCTTCCATCAGCAGCACTGCCGCACTGGAGGAAGAGAGGATGTGCTGTAGGAAGAAGTTCTGGGGACTCTCAGAGCTGTTTTCCAGACTCGAGTATGCTTTGGCACTTCATTTAGATTCAACGTCAGTAAATAACCCTGGGAAGTAGAAATTATTATCAACCCAGTTTTTCAGGATAGAAAACTGAGATTAATTTTGGTTTGGAAACAGCCAGTGGAATAATTCCTACCATAATAATTATGTCCTAAAATGCAGTCATTTGCATCTTTCACTGAGGGCCCTGAAGAGAACAAGATCATGCTTGTAAGAAGTCATTTGCCCTCTGTGTTATTTAAGGGCAGCCTTTCTGACATATCAGCCAGCCCTCAGCCAAGCTCTGAGCATTACCTAAACTCAGGGAATGCGTATTCAGTGAATTGGCCTGTATTTTATCTCTCTACAAAATAGCTATTTAAATATCCCTCGAGTATGCACTTTCTGAATCATTAAGGCTTCAGGGTGCATCAATTACACTAATTTGGGAAAGTGATCAAATTCATGCAGGGCTGTTATTTTTAAAGAAAAGACATTTTAGTGTATTGATGGGATATTGGTGTCCGGAGTATATAGATTTCCAGTTATCTCCTGTCATGGCAAGAGTCCATCGGGTTCCTTTAAGAGATGGAGAACACATTATGCCTGGTATTAACAAAGATCAATTTCAGTAAAGGAAGACATTCAACACAAGGGAATTGAACTGAGCTGGGAATAAATGATGTAATGTTTGAAGCAATAAGGGATAAGTCATTCTGGGACTCCAAGTTCTTGTATAAATGATGATTAAATGCAATTTTTGTCCCTGCTTTTTGCAAGGGGTGATTTTTCTTTACTGTAAAGCATAATGTATCCATTTCAGCCTTGTCAGCAAAGTATGCAGCTCATAATTGGACTTCTTAAAGATTTCAGATTTCTTTGGTCCTAACGTGAAGGGAGGGTCTTATCTTTATTGCCAACTCATTTCTACTCTTCAAACCAAAGTGACAGTCTTTTATAAGAATTTGGCTTTGGGTGTTATCTTTCAAGAAAACTGTATTCCAAACTTCAATACAGTGAATAGAGTTACAAAGACACCATGAGGATAATATGGAAGATTTTGGAAATAGAGTACAGATAAGCTCTCTGCTGAGATGTGAGATGCAGTGAAAAAAGATGACAAGATGAATAGGAATAACAGTGGTGCAGGATTTCTATCAATGTCTCTATGGGAAAAAGTCAAACCAAACCAGACTTTCTCATTTTTCCTGTGAATACATTTTGCGGAGGGGTGGGGCTGGGGGAGGCAGTCCACAAAAGCTATTTAGCTATTTAAGCATACTCATAACAATATGTAGAGCTGGGAACGACCTCAGATAATTCAACAGATAAGAATACTAATACCCAGAGAGGGAACGTGACTTACCCAGGATCACAGTTTCTCTTCCTTCTGGCTTGAGGTATTTCTTCGTAGCTAATTTAGGAAATTTCATTTTTTAAAGGGAACATCATTCCAATTTTTTTCAATTTTGTTTTTGATGGTGATATTGATTTTTGAATATGCACCAGAAACTAGCACCATGATTGGATGCCAGAAGTTCTAACTTGGAACTAAATTGAATGCTGAGTTTCTGATTCCATGTTTCTTGGGGATGATGTGGCAAGCATACAAAAAGCACATTTTCACAGAGCAACATTTGGAGGGCAGGCAAAAAAAGAGAAAAATTATATTTTAAAAATCAGTTTTGGTGTATCAAGTAATAGCTCTTTTCTTACCAGCGCCCTCCCAAGACAGAGGACTGGGAAGCAAAAAGAGACAAGGGTCGAACTACCTATGGGCTGGCATTTGTGATGCCTCCAGCTCAGAGACAGACTTATGGAGGAGCCAAAGTCTAAACCAGAAGAAAAGAACCAAGCACCTCACCCTTATTTTTATTTTTGTCCATGCCAACATTTTTTCCCCATCTAACCTTTAGATGGGCTCTTTTAAGGACTTACTCCAGAATGAAGAGGATTGCTGGGAGCCACAATTCTCAACTTCAGAGAAAGACACATCCAGGGTTTTCTTGAGCAAAGACGGAGCTGCCATCCTGACACCTAGAATAAGGACTCTGAAGTGGGGCTTCAGAAGTTTTATTCTTTGGGAGCTACTTATAGCAGAAAAGGTGTACAGCGCTTATTAATGGAGAACACACACAAGATGGCAGCCCAGAGGTCTGGGCTCCAATCAGAGCACTTCTGTCCACCAGCTCCATGTTCTCTGGAAAAATCTACTTCCTGCCATTAGACTAACTGACCTCTAGGTCCATGGGGATAGATCATCCAACAGCCCAGTCCATATTCTCACCCCTGTTATCCCCTCTGCCTTATCCAGCAACTGCCACCATCACATCCAGAACCATGCCACCCTCCTCCCTCTCTTTGCACTGCTTCAGGTTTGGAATCTCCACTCCTGGTGTACTAGTCAGGGTTCTCTAGAGGGACAGGACTAATAGGATAGATGAATATATGAATGGGAATTTATTAAGGAGTATTGACTCATACTATCACAGAGTGAAGTGTCACAATAGGCTGTCTGCAAGTTGAGGAGCAAGGAAGCCAGTCCGAGTCCCAAAACCTCAAACGTAGGGAAGCCAACAGTGCAGCCTTCAGTCTGTGGCCAAAGGCCCAAGAGCCCCTGGCAAACCACTGGTATAGGTCCAAGAATCCAGAAGCTGAAGAACTTGGAGTCTGATGTTTGAGGGTAGGAAGCATCCAGCACGGGAGAAAGATGAAGGCCTAAAGACTCAGCCAGTCTAGTCCTACCACATTCCTCTGCCTGCTTATATTCTAGCCTTGCTGTAGCTGACTAGATGGTGCCCACCCAGATTGAGGGTGGACCTTCCTCTCCCAGTTCACTGACTTGAATGTTAATCTCCTTTGGCAACACCCTCATAGACACACCCAGGAACAATACCTTGCATCCTTCAATCCAATCAAGTTGTCACTCAATATTAACCATCACACCTGGCCATCTCCCTATTTCTCCCACATATCTCTAGTCCCACCAGAGCTGCCATCTAGTCCCTCCATCCTTCAAGATCTCCAGTTCCCTGACTCTGCAGAGCCTCCCAGCATTTTCTGGCTTTCCTTCCTTTTCTACCTATGTTCTTCATGGGTAGTCACTTCAATAACACTCTTCCCAATACCCTTCTCTGCCTCTGGAGCTGTTCTTCCTCTGATCATCACACAACAATTCTAACTCTGGACAAATCCAACCATCCACTTCCTCAGATCCTGCTGCTTAGTGGTGCCTGTGAAAACCTATCATGGTGCCTGCCTTACAAATTAAAGATGCCAACCCCTTGGCACCTGAAGTTTCCAATCTGGTTCCAAATGACTGTTTAAAACCTTTAGCACTCTCCTCAAGCCCTCCACTCCATTCCTAGTCCTAGTTTCCTTCCTGTCATTTGCAGCAGATAACCTGGCTTTCTATTTCCTGAGAAAGAGGTCAGCAGGAGTTGGGATAACATAGTTTTGTGAAGTCTGAATGCCCTGTACTGGGAAACAAGAGGGCAGTTCAGACCAGGGTAGCATGAGCCAGAAGGAAGAACATTCTTTAGCAACCAGAGAGGATGAGAAACCAGATGACTCTTCGAGGTGGGTCCCAGTGCAGGAGGTCCTGAGGCCGAGGGAGCAGGGTTCATTAGATACCTTTCGACAGGACTAGTTCCATGCCTTATGGAATTTCTAGTTGGATTCAAATCTCAAGAGTTTTTAGTTTCTCCTCTACCTGAAACTTTTAAATTGTCCAAGTCCTGAGGATGAGGCAGCAGAGTTCATTAGCTACCTTTTGACAGGACTAGTTCCGTGCTTCATGGAATTTCTAGTTGGTTCAAATCTCAAGATGTTTTAGTTTCTCCTCTATCTGAAACTCTTAAATTGTCCAAATCACAAATAAATTGGCTTTGAAAGGCATTTCTGGATATAGAGTGAAAGAAAAGATGCCATATAATAAAGCTGTCTTCTTTGTATTGAGTTGGGCCACGGGAGTCCTTCTCTGAAATTCTGTAACTCCAGTAGAGTTCTGGGCCAATTATTTCCTCTTTTGTTTTCATCCTCTGGCTTCCCCGCAGGTGTAGAATTTTAGCCTGAAGAAAGATTTTTGGCTAGGGATTCTGCTCAAGCCATGGAGTTGTGGAGGAGATTCTGACAGATCAGAAGTACACTACGTGGAGGGGCTCTATTATGGTTGGCTTCTCTGCCTCACTTTGTTTTTACTCTGCTTGTTTTTTGATGATTCACAGAATTCCTAAGCAGGATAGAAGAAAGTAATGACCAAGAGCAAAGAGTATCGCTTATTTTACTTCTTTTAGTCATAAGGTCTGGATGTATTTTGGCTCTTCCCCAGTGCAGGAAGATAATCCATAGCAAGTTATTTTTTAGGTGCAGTTTTTGGGAATCAATTTCTTGTTATAGAAGTCAGTAGTTCTGTGCACGTATAGGCAGGCCCTAGGGACCACATGGCCAATGAGAAAGACTTTATCCTACATAAAAGTTCCTGGACAAAGTACAGCTGTTGAGCCTTTCCCCAGGGAGTAGCAAGGGCAAATGTAGTGAGAGTGAGAGAAAGATTACAAAGTGGACAATATAAGGATTACGAAGTGGACAAAAGAAAGCACCTGCCCAACCTCTTAGCTGAGTCAGCAACCTTGCAACTCCAATGGAGTCACTGGGCCTCCTTTCTTAAAAGCTGAATGAGAGCCAAGGGGGGGAATAATCACTGGGTAATGGTTAGCGGGAGATGGACCCACCACTAAAAGCAGGAGCTATTGGTCAGTGGAATAGTTGTGGGCCAGGGCTTCACTTCAGATATATTTATTAAACCAGGGACATGCTTAAGTTTCAAAAAAATTTATTTAAATGAGTTTATATCCTTTAATAAGTCATGATGTTTGTTATTTAAAGAAGCCTAGACAAATTATTCTGAAATAAAAGTTACTATATTTTGTTATGTCAGTAAATATGGTTATCCATGAGGTTGTTTATGGTAGATACTCTCACCTATTTCTAGAAGAGGGTTTGGCCAGGCGCGGTGGCTCACACCTGTAATCTTAGCACTTTGGGAGGCCGAGGCAGGCAGATCACTTGAGTCCAGCAGTTTGAGACCAGCCTAGCCAACATGGTGAAATGCCATCTCTACTAAAAACACAAAAAAATAGCCAGGCATAGTGGTGCAGGCCTGTAGTCCCAGCTACTGAGGAGGCTGAGGCAGGAGAATCGCTTGAACCCTGGAGGTGGAGATTGCAGTGAGCCAAGATCACTCCATTGCACTCCAGCCTGGGTGACAAGAGCAAAACTCTGTCTCAAAAATAAATAAATAAATAAAAATAAATAAATAAACAAAATGGGTTTAAAGAAAAACAACAAAAGAGGATTTGTAGTGGCATTTTCAATCTCTCATCCCTTTGGCTTTTGTTAACATAGGCTAAGTTCCTTGTTCAGAGTGACCCTGAGTGACCCTTCCTCCATAACTACAGCTCTCACAGGATCCTGGTAACAAGTACAGGGGTGGTAATGGCTTCCGCCCTTAGCAGTTTCTTGGTGCCTTAACGTGTGTTATTGGTTCTCTTAACCCTGCCCACACCTTTGTAAGAAGGCTCTTATTAGAGTCTCCTCATTGAATTCTGTTTCTTGCTGGAACTCTCATTGCTATAATCTCCAACATGTTGGAAAACCTATAAATTGTAACAGTTAAAAGAACCTCTGTTCTTGGACAAAGTATCACACTTGTAAAAAGATAGCCCTGGTGTAGTGCTTTGTACTTGTTTCATGTGCTGTTTGTTAAATCTCAATTCCGTCTTACAGGAAAGGCAATTGGAGCCACTGGGGGTTTAGGAATTGTACGGGGCCTGTGACTAATTAAGGTTAGGGTGGTCAAGAACTCAGCTGTCCAGCACTCTGCTCCAGCCCAGATTGTTCTGACCCAGCAGCAGTCAAAGGAAGGTGAACCTTTGCTTTATTATTTATCCTTCATTAGTTTCTAAAGACTCGAGAGAGATGCTCCTACGTAAGTGCCAGCCTTAGCATAACTTCCAAATTGAAAATAACAGATCTCCCTTCAAGGCCATGTGGTCATCTCCTCTTAATTTCCACTCAAGATCCCTGCTGCTTTTTAGAACCATCAGCCTTTCATAGGCGGTTCTGTCTCAAAGATCTTTCAGAAATCTGACTAGAATGGGCAGCTAGGAGAGGTCTCATATCATGATGTCAGGTATGTTTCTCTCCTGCTCTGTCTTGCTCTCTGTTTCTGTTTCCTGGTTTCTCTCTGTACGTCCGTTTGTCTTTCCTATTTTCTTCATGCCTTCCTCTCCTGAGAAGTCTTGTGGGACAGGCTGATAGTCCTTTGCCTGTTGAGATACCCAGTAACTGCTAACAGTGGGAAGCCATCGCCACCCCAGGCCATTACCAGAGCCCAGTGAGAGCTGTAGCCACTGAGGCAGGGTCACTCAGCCCCTGCTAGAGGGGTGGCACTGATGCAAGGAGAGAACAACCAAGAAATGCCCTGGTCTCCTCCTCCCCTTCTACCTTCTGATCTCCTGCTGGTGCTTCCATTGTCCCAAAACTGTAGGTCAGAGTGCAGTGGGATTGGGTGATGGGGTCTATAGGAGCAGCTTTTGGGGGAACCGTAGGATAGAAAAGGGCAGGGCATGGATGGAAGCAATGGCTTGGGTGGAGGTGGAGAACAAATAGAGAATAACCAACACAGGGATGATCCCACCTATTGACAACAGTGAGTCTGGATAGTGGGATGAATGAAAGCTATTTTAGTTCATTACTTTATTACTTCCCCCTGCCCAAATGGCAGCTTTGATTCCTTTCTTGATGAATTCCAGAGTCACTCTAAACATCTCTGTTTTCCTCATTCTCTCCTCTCCTCTGCCTCTTGCTCTGTTGGCCCAGGCAATCTACCAGTGCCTGGACTTGATTGTCTACAGCAAAGTTGAGTTGGGAGTCGCATCTCCTTTCTCCTGCATTCTTCTTTGCTGAAGCTAAAAAGGAAGGCAGTTTCCATGTATAGTCTCCCAAGCAAGCCATGGCACAGGTCTGTCTACTCAAATGGCAACCACAGTTGTGGTGCTCTCATTTCTATAAATTTGTGTATCAACAGATACAGGAGACAGACTCTAACCATGAAGCTAATGAAGTTTAATCTTCAGCATCCCCTGACTCACTCACACAGGCCCCTTCCAAGGTCCTACCAACAGTCTAGAAATTCCATATTCACAAGTGTCATTGTTTATCTTACAGAGCCCTCAAAATAGTATAAACTTCAGGCCCCACAAAACCTGGACCTATCCCTTCCTCTTTATCTGTGTCCCTGAAGACACCTTTCTGCCCATGTCTGTCCACAGAACTTGCGGCATTCTGGAGCAGAGGTAGTTAATATATGATAGATCTATTGACTAAGACTCCTCAGACATGTGGTCCAGTCAGTGGGCCCAAACAAAGGAGCAATTGCAAGATGCCATCTCATCCTAATAAAGCTGTGGAAGTGAAACACAATTAGTGACACAGGTGACAAAGGGAGGCTGCTGAGGTCTGGCTAGTCACAAAGCATTGGTGCTCTGCAGTTTAATAAACCCCACATGTGACACCATGGGGACAGTCACCTTGGCTGCTGGCTGGACGACTTGTGCACCTGCTTTTCTGAGAGGTGTGGTGAGGAAAGTTTTGGGTAGGCCCTTTCAGAACTAAAACTGGTCCAGGCCATGGGGATGCCAGCAGGAGCTCTGTACCTGGGTATATTTGGAAATGCCCACCCTAGAATACGGTACCCTGGGTTGGGTCACAGAAATGGGGTTGTGGCTCATTAGTTCCGGCCCCAGCTAATACTGCCAAGCACCAGGTTATGTCCCAACCATCAGATTTCTTTTTATACATAGTCACAAAATACCTACAAAGCTTCATGCTGTTGGCTTTAGGGAGCGACAGGTTTAGGATACAGATACCGTAATGCTGATCCTTCTCTCCACAGAAAAACAAGTCAAAAACCCAATCTAGATTGACAGCCTACTATATGGCAGCACTGAGCATTAAAAAAAATTTACATTTTTATATGTATTTAGAATTTCAGAACTTAGCAGGTCCTTATTTAGAGACAGAGAGGAAGGAAGATGGAGGAGAGAGAAGATGGAAAGGAGAAAGAATACTGTACTTACAAAAGGGATTAAGAGCAAAGACTCTGGAGAGTTTGATCCCAGCCACTTTACCAGCTCTAGGCTTCGGGCAAGAAACATCACCTTTCAGGGCCTTAGTTTCCCAATTTATAGGACAGGAATAAAAATAGTACCTGCTCCCTGGGGTTGCAGTGTGGATTAAATGAGTTAGCACGTAAAACCCTTAGAGCCATTCCTGGCACATGGGTTGAGCTCAGTAAATATTAACTGATGCTATTTTTTATATTCTTGGACAACATTGCAGGCCAGGAGCACCATGTTTGTTGGATGAAACTCTGTCTTTGCATAGAAAGGACTAAGGCTTTGAGCTTACTAGCCACAGGAACTTGGTCCCTTGACTTCCCCCCTCAGTAAAGCAAGGATGCCAATAATCTCTGCCTCATCAGGTGTGTTCTAAGAAGTAAATGAGGCAGCCTTCAGGCCTGACCTTTTGTTCTCTGTCAAGGAAATTGGAATGGCTGAATTATTTGAAAGGCATAAAATTACTAAGTCACCTCGAGTTTGCCTTCCATGTTTGCTGACGCTAGAACCTCTGTCAGCTCCCCTCCTCCATCCTGAGATAAGTGTTTGCCTTCACACATGCTCAAGACTCCTGAGAAAAGCCAGTCCAACCTCCACAGCCTCCAGGATGCTGCAGGGTTTCATCCCGAGGCAGATTCACTTCAGAACCCCCACACCTGCCCAAGATGGGACACTGAGGACCAGCTGAGAGCTCAGGCTCCACAAAATGCTCAACAAACTGGGCACGCTGGGCCTGGGAGCTACCTAGGCAGCTGGGCCGTGAGGAGGGCAGGAGCTCCGGCTCCTCTCCAGCTGGCAGGTCTGCTTAATGAGCTGCACTCAGAGCACAGTGACAGGGGCTTTTTGATGGGCAGAGTCATTAGCACTCCATTTTAATTATCCCTCCTGGCGTTCCCCATCACTTTTCTTTCACTTTACCTGACAGCGCTACTAGTGGCTCCCAAATGCCAAATGGTAACAAGTGAATAGAATTACTGTAAATGTGGATGACTCTCAAACTGGTTGGAAAACAAAGGACATTAGTCTTCTCTTGCAGTGTCAGCTGAGCAAGTCTTGCCTCCTTGGGGGCCCAGGAAGGGGGCTTATATCTGAGATTCACTTATGTCTCTGTGGGGTCTAATTTCTAACAACTGGTGCAGACAGCCCATTCAGGAAATGCAAAGAACAACATGTCAGTAGCTCCTTAATGCCATTCCAGCAAAGAGATAAGAGAATGGAGAGAGAAGAAGTACAGCTATCCCCTCCTGGTAGCTCTGAGAAGATGGGGACTAACAGAGAGAGGTAGTATGAGGAGAGGAGAAGCGGGGGACACTCTCCTTGTTAGGAATTACCCCTAATGGCTTCTATGACTATCATTGTGATTAAGAACTGTTATTTGAGAAGAAAGAGGGATCTCTCAAGATAAAAAGGTTATTCAAGAAGGTTCTGTTGGTGGCAAACTCCACTGGCATTTCTCTGAACAATATTTTTTTTCCTATATTTCCAAAAGACATTTTTGCAGGGTATACGATTCTTGATGGGCAGTTATTTTCTCTCAGCCTTTTGGAGACAGAATCCCTCCACCTGCTGGCTTCCATTACTGCTGTTGAGGAAGCTAAAGTCAGTCAATTGCTATTGTTGGGATCCGAGTTTCCTCTCTGGCTGTTTTTAAGATCTTCTCTTTGCCACACTACAATGTGGCAAAATGTTGTTGATGGAAAAAACCAAACTCTGTAAAATATTTGAAGAGGCTTATTCTGAGCCAAATATGTGAACCATGGTCCATGACACACAGCCTCAGGAGGTTCTGAGAACATGTGCCCAAAGCAATTGAGTTGTAGCTTGGTTTTATACAGTTTAGGGAGACAGAAGTTACTGGCAAAAACATAAAATTGATACATGTAAAATAGACATTGGTTTGGCCCAAAAAGGTGGAACATCTTGAAGAGTGGGGGCTTCCTGATTGGCAATTGGTTGAGAGTGTTAAGCTTTGCCTGAAGAGTTGAAGTCAGCATAAACAAATGCTTGAGTTAAGATGGGGTAGGGGGTTATGGAAACCAAGGTTCTTCTTATATAGATGATGCCTCTAAGCAACAGACTTCAGAGAAAATAGATGGTTAATGTCTCTTACTGGACCTTAAAGTGTTAGACTCTTTGGAAAAAGACCAAGAAAGTATAGGAGGTTCTTTACTGTATGCAGATTTCCTCCACAAGATATAGCTTTGCAGGGCCATTTCAAAATATGTCAAAGAAATGTGTTTTGGGGTAAAATATTTTTATTTTCTTCATGGCCTGCTATGTGTCACATGATGCTATGCCAGAGTCAGGTTGGAGCTGGGTATCTTATTGCCACAAAGAATCTGGTTTTTCAGTCTTACAATCTCCCTTTTAATGTCAGTGCTGGTCAGTTGTGCCTAAACACCTAAGTGAAGAGGGTATAATGAGGTATGTCTAGGCCCCCCTTCCCGTCATGGTCTCTCTTGGCCAAGGAGATTCCATTCAGTCAGTGGGGGGACTTAGAATTTTATTTTTGGTTAACAGTATAAATTTATTTTTATTATCCTGCTTGGAATTTATTGCAGTTCCAAATCTGGAAAATTCTTGGCCTTTATTCTTCAAACATGGCTTCTCCCCATTTTCTATATTCTGTCTCTGCAATTCCACTTAGATGCATATTTGACTTCTCTGCCCTTCATACCTTCTTGTTTCTCAGGTGTTTATCTGTGGGAATCCCAAGAGTCTGGTTGAAGGATTTTCCTCCAGAGAGGATTTGCATTTGCTTCTGCCACATGCCAGACGTGCTTCCAACACTGGGTTGCTTTGAATTAATTTCTCATTAACTAATATCTCTGGGTTTTTCTGGTATACATAGGTAGTGTCCAAGCTCCAAACATGTATGGGCACAGGCCTGTGGTTACAAATACTTAAAAGAGATTTTTCATCTTCCAAAGGCCAAAGCAAAAATAATCACATTTTCTTGTTTGTGCCCTTGTGAAGCAGAATTTTTTCCTAGTGTTTTTTTTTTTGTTTTTTGTTTTTTTTTTTTTTTTCCCACCAGTGGTTGTAGCATGTAGAGAATTCCTGCCCTTCCAATTCCCTAACTGGTGGTGATCCATTGTCTGGACACCTGCCCCACCATGGCCATAAAACCCCAAGGCTCTAGAAAAGATGATAGGGCCAAGGAACCCCTGGGGGGCAGCTGTTGGCTTCCACAGCCACTTTATTTTCATATTCTGAGCCTTTCTCTACTGTCTCAGAAGTTCTGAATTCTTAAAACATTTTGGTCAGCATTTTAAGTTGTTATTGTTTGCCTGTTTATTTTAGAATGGGAAAGTTTTCAGGATTTCTAGTCCACTATATTTTCCACCTTCTGTATTTATAATCCCCTCTTGAAAGAATTTATCAGCTTCTCACTCTCTTGATATTCCCTTTGTTCCCAGCAATCTCCTATGGTATGGGAAGAAAATACCTCCTTTTGTATGTTTTATCTCATACATTGTTTAGCCTCTATTTTATATATATATGCTTTATCGTGTGTACCTTAGGTTAATATATTAGTATATTCTTATAATGTATTATTAAATAAAAATACAATTTTTAACTGATAGGAATATGGAATCATGAGAGTTTGGAGACTCCACTGCCTTTTTTTGGAGACAGGGTCTTGCTCTGTCACCCAAGCTGGAGTGCAGTGGTACGATCTCAGCTCACTGCAACCTCTGCCTCCCAGGTTCAAGTAATTCTCCTTCATCATCCTCCCTGGTAGCTGGCATTACAGGCACCCGCCACCACACCCAGCTAATTTTTCTATTTTTAGTAGAGACAGGGTTTCACCATGTTGGCCAGGCTGGTCTGGAACTCCTGACCTCAAGTTATTTGCCTGCCTCAGTCTCCCAAAGTGCTGGGATTACAGGCATGTGCCACCATGCCCAGCCTCCACTGCCTTTTAAAGCCCATTGTCTATGTTCTTATGAGTTTTAAGGTTGGAAAGAAAATATTCAGAGCTTTGCGCACAGTGAACTCTACTTCTTCACACTAAAAACAATAGGTCTGGCAGGGTTACGCAAACAGATCCCGTACCTCAGGGTAGAGGTGGGCAGACAGGTAATGTACTTGCTGGGCTGCAGGTTAGGAGATTTTAGTTGACTCTGACTGACCCATGCTCTAAGACTCATTTTCATTTCTTTTCTGTAGCCCATGCTTTTTCATTTCGGTTTTTCTCTCTGCTACCTAACAAGCTTTTCTACAGCTTTGATTCACCCTATTGACACCACAATAGTTTAGTTTTTCTGTTTAAAGAAAAAAAATAGAGAACTGGCACAAAAAAACCTATCAAAACTTTCAAAAACAATTGACAGCTTCTGGCCCCAAATCACCAGTAGAAGCTCACCTGGGTTGTCCTCCAGATACCTTGCCTGGGGCTGTATTTGCTGTGAGCCCCCCACCATCCTTTCAGCAATCTCTGATGCCATGTTGCTCTGCCGGTCTGTCTGCATTCCCTGTCTGGGTTGTGTTTTCAGGCCTCAGAGAGTGCATTTCATCCTGACAGTGGACACAGTGAACGAGGTTCAAGGAAGCCGTCTGGCTGAGTGACCACAGTTCAAGAAGTCTATAAACAAAAGCTAGAGAATCAGAGCTGTCTTCTTCATTTTGAAACTGAATTGCATGCAGCCTTGGATTCTTTTTTGATTATGATCCCAGGTCTTTCATTTCCTAAAATGACCCCAAATGGGGATGTAGAAAAATGCTCAGTCTAAGACTATTTACTGTTTATAGCCTTATAAGACAGTACACAGAAGGCTCACATGATAAATATTATATAAATATGTGTGTATCTGTCTGTGTCTTGTATGCATAAATTGATATAATCCTTGTGATAGCAACAGCTTTTATGCAGTCATAAATAAGTCTTTAGATGTAGAATTGTGATACTCTGGTTTATTAGTATTGAGGAAACATGGCACAAATGAACAAAACATTTAATGCTACAGTGGTTGTGTGCACTGTTACCTCCATCACATAGACACATGAATGTGCCATGTCATAGGTGAGTCACTCCCAAAGATATTCAAAGCTGAAGCTGCAGCCATTTTTTTAAATCAGAATCTTTGATAACTCTGAATCCATTAATGTGGACAAAAACAGGTTCAGACTGCACTGTGCCAATGGGCGCTATTACCTCCTGTTCAGTCAAGTTAAGTAAACTGGGTCTCCAAATAGGCTTACATTTTCTGAGCTAACAGTCCTCCCCTGTTTATATTTTCTACTTAAGGAGGATATTTTTTAAAAGCCTATTTCACATAATCAATTTTAGTGGGCCCTTTAAAATGGAAGGTGAGCTGGAGGTAGTTCAGTTTGTTTAACAATAACTTCAGCTTATTGAAGTGAGCATTAGCGTATCATGTCCCCATATGGCGGTCATTAGAGAGAGGGGAAACTTGAGAAGCTTATTACTCTGAGATAGCTAGTAAAAGGAATTGAAGACATTTTTATAGGACCTAAAGATAGTGCCAATAAAGTTAGGACAAAATTCATTTGTAGATGATAAGCAAGAGGAGGAAATCTTTGAGAAACTAAAAGGTCTTAGCTCTACAGTATACAAAGTAGAGAAGCTTTCAGGTGAGAAGTCTATGGTTCATGTGCATATTCATTAATGTATTTACCTTTCTCAGTCACTCAGTTAACCAGTGTTTATTGAGCACCTACTATGTTCCCAAATGTGGTGGCTCCTGAGAATACAGTGATAACCAAGGCACAATCCCTATCTCAAGGACCTCACACATAGATGATAGCCTAGGAAAGAGGCCACTGAGTGCAAAGGGATGGAATAAGTGGAAAGGGAGGCAGGGGGTATTATGCCAGTGCATGTGGTGGTTACAGGAACGGTTCCTACCTGACTTGCTAGGGCAAGCATGGGATGTGGGTTGTTCCAGGCAGATAGAGCTAGAGGTATAAAAATCTGCAAGAAGAGAGAAAACGGGGTGTCCTTCAGCAACTTCCAAGTAGCTATTTATGGCTTCCACTAGTTCAAGGAAGGGAATATCAAGAGGTAAAACCTGGAGAAGTAAGCAGGGATCCAGATCACAAAGAACCTTGTATGATTCTTGAAAATGGAAAACCCTTAAAAGGTTCTAAGCAGGGGAATGATGTGATCAGATATCCATTTTAGAAAGATGGTGTATTAGTCTGTTCTCACACTGCAAATAAAAACATACCCAAGAGTGGATAATTTATAACAGAAAGAGGTTTAATTGGCTTACAATTTAGCATGGCTAGGGAGGCCTCAGGAAACTTACAATCACGGTGGAAGGGGAAGCAAACAAGTCCTTCTTCACATGATGGCAGCAAGGAGGAGTCCCAAGCCAAAGGGGGGAAAGCCCTTTTAAAACCATCAGATCTTGTGAGAACTCACTATCATGAGAACAGCATGGGGGTAGCTATCCCTATGATTCAATTACCCTCCACCAGTCCCTCCCATGACACACGGGGGTGATAGGAACTACAATTCAAGATGAGATATGGGTACAGACACAGCCAAACCATGTCAGATGGTGTAGGCTGCAGAGTGCGAAATGAATTGGAACAGGGAGAGGTGGACATGGAGGGCGAGTTGGGAGTCTGGTAAAGCAACAAATAAGCCAAAGGATACAAGTGGCCTGAACTAAGATATCTAACATGGGATAGAAAGAAGTGAACAGACGGAAGATATGCTAGAAATGTAAAATTAGGACACAGAAATGGGTTGAATATGGAAGAGGAGGAAAGAAAGAAGCTAAAGGGATTTTGGGTTATGCCACTGGGTGGGAAATGGTATCACTTACTGAGATAGTGAACAAAAGGGGAAGAGGGAGTTTAAGGAAAACAATGGTGAATTAAATTTTAGATATGTCATGTTTGCCTTTGGGATATCCAATTAAACTCTTAGATATATGTATCTGATGCCCAGGACAGGGAACTGGCAGGACTTAGAGATTTGGGAGTTATCATTTTATTCTTGGTAATGTAGGCAATGAAATATGGATGAAATTACCCTTGGTATGGGGAGAAGAGATCCTAGAACAGAGCCCTAGGGAACTAACCAATATCAAAGGGATGGAATGAGGGTGAGGAGCCCATGAGGCAGCCTGAGGATCAGTGGAGTAGAAGACCTAGGAGAGCATGTTGCCAGAGGGGCCATGGGGCCATGGGAAGAGAGGCTTTGGAAACAAATGGATTGTCAACAGAGTCAAATGCGACAAAGAGGTCATACAAAATGAAAGAGGAATTTTAAAAGAATGACTGGAGGTGTCCACTGTCATCAATGGTAAGCAGATCATTGGTGGCCTGGGTAAAAGCAGTTTCAGTGGCACAATGGAAGAGGAAACACAGCTGCAGTGAGTTGCAGAGTGAATGGAAGGTGAAAACGTGGAATTTAGAGTAAGAACAACTTTTTCAAGATTCCACATGTGAAGGACATGGAAAGAGGAGGCAATAAGTGCCAGAGGAGAATGACAGGATAGAAGGCAATTATTTAGAAACTAAATGATAGAAGAGACTTGAAGTGATTCAAATGCTCATGAGAATTAGCCAATAGAGAGGCAAAGATTCATGAGATGGAAGGAAGAAGGGGTGATGATTAGAGGGGTATATGTGAGAAGGTGAGATGGGGGGCTTGCCTGGGTCCTGGATGCAGAGAGAGGTACTGACCTTGGTAAGGAGGACAGACCTGGTGCCAGTTAAAAAACAATCACAAAATCCCAGGCAGGTACACCAATACATGTTGATGCCCTCACATCTGGAATCGACTGAGGGTCAGCTAACTGGCTCTACTGATCTTGGCTGTACTCACCTCTCTAGGACTCCACAGCTGTCATCTGATCTGGATGAACCTCATCTGCTCCACAAGACCCTCAGCCTCCTCCTGGGATGGGTAGACTTGCCTGGACTTGTTTATTCTCATGGCAATGGCAGAGATGCAAGAGAGCAAGCTCCAATTTCCAAGCCCATCTGCAGCCTCTCCTTGTATCATGCCTGCTAATCTCCCACTGACCAAAGCAAGTCATGTGGCTGAGCCCAGTATCAGGTCAGTCCACCCACACATTGCAAAGTTAAATGGCAGAGAGCATGAGGTCACAGATATCTTAACACAGATAAAGGGAAATACAGTTTTGACATTTTGTCAAACACAAGAAGAAAAAGCGGTTTGTAAGAATCCAAGGGAAAAAGACAAAGCCTAGCCATTCGCTCCTCTTTCGTGCAGATCAAGGTGCTGCTGTATTATTTATGTCCGGAAAGGTTAACACTCAACTGTGGTTAATGAGCAAAGTCAGCCTAGATGAGAACACTTCATGATAGGGTCAGCATCACCTTATAAAACTTAATGACAGCAAAGTCAGCTTTATTGCTTTTCTTGAAAGGGGGAAAGCCCTCCACCACCTCAATGAAGTTGGTGGAATCTGCTCCTGGGCAAAAGAAAAAAATGTTCTCTCCAGAGCTTGTTTATGAGAGAAGATTACTGGACTGTGAAAGAGTTTAATTTAAAGAGTAGGGTGGGGAGACAGGAGTGTCTGCAAAAGTGAGGAAAAGACAGCTCTGGCTGATATCCATATTATACTTGGAAGGGCAAGAAATGAGCTTGTGGATCAATGAAGCCAGGTTTTCAAGGGCTAAACCACAAAGGTAAGGAGCAAAATGTTGATTCTGTGATGGGGAGTGCTTTCCCCATATGCTTCAGACATTCCCCAAAGTTATCATCACCTGCCCTTCTCCCTCCTCTCTATTTTCAGGCAGAACCATTCTATAAATACTTCGCTTTGCTTCTGAAACACTAAAGCACAGCACTGCGAATTATAAACCTTCAGTGTACAGAGGTGTCTGTAGTTATCACCTGTGGATCTTGCACTTACATAAATCAGGGGTCTAGATGAGTTGCTCCCCCTTCTTTCAATTCAGTGTGTTGTGATGTATTCCCCGTCAGGGGCATTGATGGAATCTAGTGTCTAATTTTAACTAAACTGTCAGAAAATGAACACATGACTTTGAAAGTTTCCTGCAAAAAACAGCAGTTGGAAGATTTGCTGGTCTTGGACAGGAGAACAGACCTAGTGCCAGTTAACAGCCACAAAGACCCAGGCAAGTACACCGATACATGTTGATGCTCCCACCACTGGAATCAACTGAGGGTTGGCTAAGGAGCTCCACTGATCTTGGCTGGACTCACCTGTCTGGGGCTCCACAGTGGTCAGCTTACCTGGGACTCCAGCAGCTGTCAGCTCATCTGCTACACAGGGCCTCGTACTGGGATCGGTCGACTTGCCCAGGCTTGTTTTCCTCACAGTGTTGGTGTAGATGCAAGAGAGTAAGCTCCAATGCCCAAGCCCATCTGCAGCCCCTTCTTGTGTCATGTCTGCTAATCTGCCACTGACCAAAAGCAACAGGGAAATGGGAAATGGCTGGGCTGATGAGCAGCCCACCACAAGAACAAGCTCTTGGTCAGCTACACTGCAAAGTGACACAGTGGTGAGGTGATGTGATCACTTCAGAGAAGTCAGCTAAAGGGGAAAAAAAATTGAAATGATGAAGAAGATTACTGTTTAAAATACGTATTTATATCCACTATCATTAACTATCATTAAATGGTCCCAAGTGCATGTTGTACCTGAAGTTGTCATAACTAGCAGGACATGAAAACTTTAAGCATTCAGAACCCAGATACAAACTTCTGCAATTGCCTCAGCAATAGCCTAGGTCATGTAGTACCCAATCCAGTGTTTTTAAAAATGCGACTAAACTACAATAAAGAAGGATCTTTAAAGCCTTCTTACTTAGAGGAAGCAAAAGGCCACACATCTTTTTTCTAGTTCTTCCTTCTATTGTGAAAATAACTGAAATCAGATGTGGAAAAGAATATGGCCGCACACAGAAATGAATTACTTTGTCAGCCAATGATATTAAAAGATGCATAGAAAATATTGTTAAAGTTTAGAAGAAATGTGTCTGGAACAAGAGTGGGAGGTTTTAAGACTTGGGGATGAAAAGATGTTATCTAAATGAATGGTATTGCTAGGTTCTGTTTCCATAATGGCTGTAGAAGAACTGATTTTGTGAGTCAATAAAAAAAAGAGGCATGAAAGAAAACAGATTCTCCACAGAAAATGACATCTTGAAAACTGAATATTACCTCCAGTGGAGCAGGTGGTTTGATTGGAGAAAAAAAAGGATTCCAAAGTCAGGCTGTAGAGTTGTCCCATGTGTGAAATTCATTTAGTTCATTTTTCCTTAACAAGCTACTGTGGCAAAGAAGTAGAAGGCAGAATTTCATAGGGCAGTACTCGCAAACCTGAAAGTGCGTATGGTTCACCTGGGGATCTTGTTAAAATGCAGATTGTAATTCAGGAGGGCTGGCCTGTACTGGGATTGTGCATTTCTAACAAGTTCCCAGGCGATCCGGCACTGCTGGTCCATGAACTACTCTTGGAATAGTGAGAGCGTAAAGAAATACAAAATGTTAGGGTTGGTATTTATTGTATAAAAATAAGATCATTGACAATATAATAAAATCTTCAGGTTATTTGGTATGGATCATGCAAATCATTTTCACAGAGAGGTTTGCTGGTCACCTTGTGTCCGTGTCCTAAAGAGCTGTCGTATATGAAGATGTGCTGCTAATTTTACCTTTACAAAAATACCATATTTTCCAATTTCTGACCTTTTAAATAATGACAAATAGTTGTTGGTAGAATTCTATCCAGCAGGAAATAAATAAATACATCTAATCTATTTCTTTATGCAAAAGTGGCAATTTAACAATGAATGGGAAAGTAACTGCTCTTCAGAAAGCTTTGTGCTGTGAAGAGAACATTGTGAAAACAGATGTTTTCATTATGATGAATTTTTGTTGAAATGACAAAGCACCACCCACAAAAACTTTCTTATTTTCACACTAAAGAATTTGGAAACTGAATTTTCTAATATTTAAGTCATTTACATAGTGAATTTTGAACACATTTGCTAAAAATGTAAAAACATCAACTTCTAATTTCTTTGCACGAAAACTAATTTGGTATCAGAGAATATCGAAAATGTTAGCTGAATTTTCACAAATACTTTTGCATAATTGGTGAATAAGACTGAATAATTGTAAGGAACATGGCTGTGCTTTGGTCAAGGACAGACCGAGGTAAACATCCAGAGTGACTTAGCGAGTTTAGAGCACAGGTGTGTAACTCCACTTGTTATCACAGCCATGTAGCCATAACATAGGAAAGCCATCCCTTGGCTCTAAGTCGCTATTGTCTGTAAAAGGTATAATTGCCCTGCTGACACTGTACAGGTGCACTGGCGCCCAGAGAAAGAGAGAGACAGTCAGAGCTGTCCATCTTTGCAGACAGAGCAGAGGCCAGGACACAGGTCAGCTCGCTAGTGCCCAGAGAAAGAGTTAAGTTGCTGACACTGAAGGCAAGGGAGAAGCAGCCATGCAGCTATGTGTGTGGGAGCCACTAAGCAGCTGAGACAGGACAGACAGAGTCAGAAAGCTGTTGACAACTGCTGCTGAATAAAATCATCTTTCACCTGCCTACGGCCCCCTGAGTGTTCTTTCTGCTCATCTACGCACTCCCTCAAACCTCAGCATGGGCTGGAACCTGACCCTGGCCATGACAATAATGAATACTATAATTTAGTAGGAGAGACCAATGGTGCATGCCTTCCATATGAATCTATGAAGGATCTTTTTTTCCCTCTGATAGAAATTAAAATCAAGCAAGCAAACAAATCCAACTTAGAACTGGACCCTCCAATGAGTATACTACAAAGTCCTAAACCAAGATTTGAAAACAAAGTATTTTCAAGTGCATTGTTCTCACTAATACTAATAGTGTGTAAAAAGAGCTTAGTAAGAATAACATTTTATCATTAATAACACAATTACTTAAAAAGCATTGTTTCTTTTTTATCTTATACTTCATAATTTACATTTTGTATGTATTTTCACATATATAAAACATTGATACATCTGAATAACCTATGCAAATACACATATATTTTAGGGGGTTGTTTACTGTTTTTAACATACGGGTCATGTAACCCAAAAAGAGCAGAAGACACTGATGTAACTTAACACCTTTATAGACTGTAAACTCTGTGTGGCTATTTTCTTTTCTTTTTCTTTTTCTTTTTTTTGAGACAGAGTCTTGCTCTGTCACCCATGCTGGAGTGCAGTGGTGTGATCTCGGCTCACTGTAAGCTCCACCTCCCAGGTTCATGCCATTCTTCTGCCTCAGCCTCCCCAGCAGCTGGGACCTGCCACCACACCTGGCTAATTTTTTTGTATTTTTAGTAGAGACGGGGTTTCACCATGTTAGCCATGATGGTCTCGATCGCCTGACCTCGTGATCCACCCGCCTTGGCCTCCCAAAGTGCTGGGACTACATGTGTGGCTATTTTCATTCATTCATTCAATGAATATTCACTACACACAAACATTGGCTTAATGAGTATTGATTGCATTTATATTCTAAAAGACATTTAAGCTAAGGGTGATTGGATTTTGTTAGCAATATGCAAAAAATATGAATGGGCTATTCTCATGGAAAGAAGGAAAAAGTTATCCTTTAGGTTGGATCAAGCAGCTATGCCATGGAATGCCAAGAGTCTGTATCATTCCCGTAGCATTTATTGCATCCCTGACATGCCTGGTGAAGAAGTGTGAGCCAAGGAAAGGATTTGTTCCTGGAGATCTTAAGATCTTAACACGATTCACAGCTGGATCCCTACTGCTGACTCATGAGATCCACCCTCTGGAGCTGGCATTCTTCAGCAGAGCTGTGCAGAAAAGCTGAAAGGCCCAGTCAGAAGATTTGTATAAATGTTGCTTCATTTTTCTGCTTAAGAGCTTATCTTTTCCTTTAGAAAAAGAGTTTCTGAGGAATTCTTATCATGAAAACAGTTTGTATAAGCTGCCTCTTGTGAAACCATTGCTGTGGTTTCGCTAAGATAAGTCCTATTGTACATGATCAGCAGTTTAGAGAATTCCCAATGAGAAAACTGAATGAAGGGAGATATTTGGCTCTTATTTAAGGAGAAGTAGAAATTACTTTCTTTGTATTAGAAAGAATCTGAGGCAAAACCATGCTTTCGGGATAAAGAAATGGGTGTTTTTTCTCTCTCCTTCTAATTTTGATTTAGGGAAGAGAAGTAAAAGAGCTACTGTTGAAAAAAGGGAGTTGAAACCCAGGAGGAACTAAGTCATCAGCAGGCTCTAAATGAGGCTGGAGATAACAGCTGAGAGAAGCCACAAAGCTTTGCAATATAAATCTAGCCTGAAGGTCCAGCTCCCCACATCAGCCTTGAGGCATTCACGTCAAATTAGAACATTTCAATCAATATGGCTATGTGGGAGGATTTAGATTTAATGATGATTAATAGCAAACATATACGGAGTTAACAAAATGTTTCTCTAAGTGTTGATTTTTAAAGAATAAGCCACTTTATTGTTTATTGTTCTTTCAAGTCAGCAATTTTCAAACTATATTATGTAATTACTAATTAATTATACATTTGTTAGCATGGACTTGAGAAAACAACAAGATGTGAATCTCAGGAAAAAATCTTTCCTGATAGAGTGCCCAATAGGGCACTTACTGCCATTTGGTGGCAATGTATACTGATTGTAGGAAAAGAGCCTACAGGTTTTTTTTAATCCCAATTTTGTATACAGAGATTCATATTTCCACCCACTCTTGTCCTATTTTCTAAGATAATATGGGTTTTCAAAAGCTACAAAGATGAAGACAGCAATGTTAACTGATTCAACAAATCATTACGGAGCATCTACTCAGTGTCAGGCACTATTATAGGCACTGGGGATACAGAGATGGCCTAAAAAGTTGATGACCATGCTCTCATAGTATCCAATATCTGGTAAGAAAATGGACAATGAATGGATGAATAAAATAATTTCTGATGTTGTTAAGTGCTATATGAAAATAAAACAGGGTAAGCTGGTAAGGCGTGACTGGGAGAAGGGCTCAGGGAAGAAGATCTCTTTGAGAAGCTGACGTTTGGACTAAATTACAAAATGGAATTGAACTTTGCAAAGATCTGAGAGAAGAACATTCCAAGCAGAGGGAACAGAAAATATGAAGGCCCCAAACGGAGTGCAACTGTTTATTTTTAGTGAGCCAAGGAGAGATTGGTAACAGGTCAATTCAGATGAGAGGCAGGTCCTAGATTATGTAAGGCCAGTTTGAACTTTATTTCAAATTTTTGAATATTCATTTTAAATGTATTATGAAACTTTATTCTAAGGACAATGGAAAGCTGTGAGAAATGGAAAAAAGACACAATATTTTGCAGCGTTTCCCTTCAAGCATTGGACTCTGTTTTCCCAGCTCTGCCATCTGGACTAGACTTGTGGCTAGTTTTGACCTCAGAATGGCAAAAGCGATATGTTAATTCCAAAGCCTCAGCCTCAAGAGTTCCTGTAGCTTCTACCTTCACCTCTTGAAACAATTCTGCCATTATGTAAGAAATCCCCAGCCGAACTACTAAATGGTAAGTGACCACATGGAAGAACTGCCCAGCTAAGCCCAATCTATATTGCTGATCCACAGAATTATGATAAATAATAATTGGCTGTTTTAAGCATCTAAGCTTGGGGATGGTTTGCAATAGATAACAAACAGGAACCATAAGAAAATTTTAATCCTAGGAATGACATGATCTGATTTATATTTTAAAAGTTTACTTGGGTAGGTCACATTCAAAGAGAAACATTGAGAATCTAAAATATTGAGAGAGAAACACCAGGATTCCAAGGGAAATACTTGTCCAAATGGAATGGATACATTGTCTGGGGGCTGGATAGAATGTTCTCATTGAGAAATGATCACTGCGGGGTTTACTACAGCTAGGATACATGGCTCATAGCAACTGTTGTTGCAACATTAAAGTTGAACTGATAGAATCTAAACCTCTGTCTGAGCAGAGCAAGGTTTCCTAGGGCCCCTGAAAGCCTCACTTCTCTGAATGAAACTCCCTTTGCAGACAGGTTGCATTTTTGTAGACACTGATGAAGCCACTAGGAGAAGTAAGCACAAGAGTAGAGTTTAAGAAGAGTATAAGAATCAGCAATTTGTTTCTGGCTATGGTCATGATGAAGTAATGGGTAGCAGTCTTACCCTCCTGCTTTAAATAGCTATAAAACTGAACAAACGTTGCTGAGAGAAACTAAAGAAGACATAGACAGAGAGAGAGTTATACAGTGTTCATATTTTCCCCAAATTGATCTCTACATTCAACACAATCGCAGTGAAAATTCTACCAGGCATTTGTTTTTTAGAAATTGATAAGCCCATTCTAAAATGTGTATGGAAATACAAAAGTCTGGAATAGGATCAATCTTGCTAAAAAAACAACAACAACAGTAGAGAATTTTATACAATTTGATTTCAAACTGTAGTGTAAAGTTACAATAATCAAGTAGGTGTGGTATTAGCATAGGATAAATAAATAAATATATCAATAAAACACACTAAAGGGTCCAGAAATAAACTCACACTTATATAGGCAATTGATTTTTTAAAAATATGTCAAAGCTATTCATGAGGAGAAACAAAGTTTTCTTTAACAAATGGTAATGCAACAACTAGATTTTCATGTGGAGAAATGAGTGTCTTGGCCTCTATTTCACCTTAAAGGAAACCAAAATATTTCTCCCCAAAATAGGGAGGATTGTTAAGTGAAAGACACTGTAAACACAGAGGGAACACTCTGCCTTAGCCTCTACTTGCCTGATGGCAGAAGGGAAATCCTTCCTTGCTGAAGACAGCACTTGCTTATCAGCCCAGAGAAGATACCAGCAGGCACCAGATGAATCTGGGAACAGATTTTACTTCCAACATTGTCCTGCCTTTTAAAGATGGAAACTGTTCTCTCCTTTGTCTTGTCACTACAGAATTTGTGACTGTTTGTTGAAACACTGTTTAGGCAAGGCTCCTGAGATACTGCCTTGACAGGGATACTTTTGAACTGAGGCCTCTCCTACATGACGAGCACAGCATGTGTCAATAGACTTCTGCGGGTTTTTCTCTTGTTAATCTGACATTTGTTTTCAGAAGAATGTCTCAACTAAGAACATATGAGGGTTAACAATACATATATTTTTTCTTTCCTACAACATCACATATAAAAACCATCTAAATAGATAACTAACATAAACAGAAAAACTCACATCATAAAGTTGCTAAGAGAAAACATGGGAGAAATCTTGACTTGGGATAAGCAAATCTTTTTACGTACAGAAAACAATGACCATATGAATTTCATCAGAATTAAAAACTTCAATATAAAGTTTATGTCCGTAAAAAAAATACCGTTATGACAATTAAAAAGCAAAGCACAGACTAGGGTAAGATATTCACAATACGTATGTTTGATAATGAGCTTTTACCCAAAATACATGAAGAACTCTTGCAACTCGACAATAAAGAGACAACCCAGAATTTTAAAAAATGGACAAAAGATGCAAATAGATACTTCACAAATGAAGATATTCAATAACAACATGAAAATCTGTCCAATATCCTTCATTATCAAGGCAATACAAATTAAAACCCCAATGAGATACTACTTCACACTCACCAGAATGGCTAAAATTTAAAAGGCTAACACCACCAAATGATGGCAAAGATATGAAGCAACTAGAACTCTCAAACATTGTTGGTAGGTATTTAAAATGGTTCAATCACTTTGGAAAACTGCTGAGAGTTTCTAATTAAGCACCTATCAATTATATGACCCAGAAATTCTTCTTCTAGGTATTTACACAAGGGAAATTGAAACATATATCCACAAAAAGAATTATAAAGTGTTCATCGCAATTTATTCATAGCTCTAAATTAGTAACAACCTAAATCTCTATCAAAAGGAGAATGAATAAGCAAAATGCAGTATAGTTGTACCTCAGTATCTATGAGGGATTTGTTCCAGGGTCTCCTGCAGATACCAAAATCCACAGATGCCCAAGTCCCTGATATAAAATGACATCATATTTGCGTATAACCTATGCAAATCCTCTCAAATAAGTTATCTCTAGATTACTTATAATACCCAATACTTATAATACTTAATATAAATGCTACATAAATAGTTGTTATACTGTATCATGTAGGGAATCATGACAAAAAAGGTATGTATATGTTCATTACAGATGTAATTTTTTTCAAATATTTTCTATCGCGGTTGGTTGAATCCATGAATGTGGAACCCACAAAGGGCCAACTGTATATTTATACAATAACATATTCTGAGATAAAAGGGGACAAACAACTGATCCGTCAACAACATGAATGACTTTCAAAAGCACTTTGCTCAGCAAAAGAAGCCAGGCACAGAGAGGATGTAAACTAAAACAGGTAGTGAACTATGGTGTTCAGAAATCAGAATTGTGTAGCTGATCTGTGGAGGGACAGAGCAGAGATTCACTGCGAAGGGGTATGTGGGTTAACTGGATCATGGTTTTTGTGGACTTTACAGGATGCATGCAGCTGGCATCTGCTAGGCTTCTAGGGAGGCCTCAGGAAGCTCACAATCATGGCAGAAGGTAAAAGAAGGAGCAGGCATGTCACATGGCAAAGCAGGAGAGAGAAAGGGAGTAGAGGAGAGAGAGGAAGAGGGAGAGAGAGAAAGGAGGGAGAGGAAGGGAGAGAGAGAGCATGAGAGTGAGAGGGCAAGAGAGGTGGGGGATGTGCCAAGCCCTTTTAAATGGCCAGATCTTGCAATAACTCATTATTGGGGAAAACAGCACCAAACCATGAGGGTTCTGCCCCCATGATCCAAACACCTCCCAGCAGGCCCTACTTCCATTGGGGATTACAGTTCAACATGAGATTTGAGTGGGGACAAATATCCAAACTATATCAGAAGGTATTTGTTAGGATTCCTTGAAAACAGAAAGGTTTTCTTAGGATTTAATGTTTTGATTTCTAAGAGGTTTTATCTGACCTTTACAGATGTGGGATACAAGGTTAATAGCCCTCAGGCAGCCTGCCCTACCTCATATAAATAGATTATTTATCTACTCTGGCTGGGCACTATGTTAAGTACCGGATTATCTCATTCCACCTTCACAACAACCCTCTTCTTACAGATGAGGAGACTGGGGTTTAGTGAGGCGAATTAACTTCCCAGTGTCCTCCAGCTAGGCAGTGACAGGCGGTGACTTGAACCCATTCCACTCTTCTACTTGCTACCAACCCCTGTCCCTCTCAGGAGTGACTGGGCCCAGACAGACAGGAAAAGCCACAGCACCAGTAGTAGAGAAACTGGAGCAGTTGTTAGCAGAGGCAGCGTGTCAGGGAAGCAAAACCATACTGCAGAGAGAACAAGGGTTGCAGATGCTGGGATTTAAAAGAGCTGACAATGGAAATGCTGTCAGGAGCATCACAATTGCTGGCCCAAGCCGGCTCCATGAGATGTGGTAACAGTAGGATCAGAGACAGGTTTTCCTTGGCAGTTACTGGAGAATGAAGAGTTGGGGGCAGGGTGAAAGAGAGATTTGGAATTATAATAGAAAGGGGAAAATCACCTGCAGAAAATCCTTTCCTGCTCTGGAGCAAACTCTATAAGGAAGCTTGTGGCAGCCATGGAAATGGGGCAGGGCCATGTTTCTGAACAGAGCTAGTGCTCAATAAGAGCAATTTCCAGCAGGAAAAGCCCTTGAAAACCTCTGTGTCTGGTTTGTTTGTGAACCTGATGACACAGCTGAAGACTGCCCCAGGGCACAGAATTGTGGTGAAACCTGACGGTGTCTTAGAGACTCCAGGGGAGCTGAGCACTGAGGGATATTGAGTTGGGATTTTAGGGTTCAGAATGGAATGAATTTTTACATCTATCCACTTGTAAAATGATGTAGGGTACATACACCTACAACAGTCTTAGTAGGAACTGAGTGGAGAGGAGGGGATTCTGGGCTCCCCACCTAAGCTTTTGGGGTCTGAGAATTAGTGGTGTTTTTGCCCCGTGGTACTGTGAATTACCTTCTCTCTTAAATGATCTTATCTCTTAATTACCAGTGACGAGCTGTGCTCTGCTTATGGTAGAACATTCGCCTTTTCCCTAGTTGACATTCAGAGTCTGTAGAATTCCAGGCACTAATGAGCTGACTCAACACTCCTCAATATTGGAGAACCCACAACCAACATGTCTGGTAAAGCCCAGATTCTTCCATGCTCATTTGAAAATGGTAACGAGATGCCAAGAGCTCATCAGGGGACCTCCCTGGCAAACATCTCTGCGAGCAGAATGAGGGTCTCAGTGGTAGCTGACTCACCCCATCTCTCCTGCTAAGGCTCTCCCTTCCCTGTCACAGCAGAGATGGAGCAGTCAGCAGCTGCACTCCCTGTGAACATGAAGGTGGGGACTTTCCATCTCATTCTGTAAGCTTTGTTCACACAATGTCCTTTCTGAAGCTACAAGGGAAATTTCCATACTAGCTCCCTTGGTATGACAGTTGCCATTCCCTTCATAAATCCGCCCTAAGATTCCACAAGATGGTGCTTGGGTCTCGTTTTAAGTTGCCTCAGCAACCCAAAGAATCACAACTGCTGAAAAGTGGGATCCTGGGATCATTAATAGTTATAACTAGCTCCCCAGCCAGTCAACCCAGTCCATCCCAGAAGGATCTCTTGACTGCCTCCTGGGCTACACAGACTGTGTTTGGGCTAGAAAATGGCCACTGTATGGTTCCCCTGCCCCTCCTCCCATCCATCTCTCCACCAATGTCCAGTCTTGTCCTTCAGTGATACCATAATGACCTTCTCTTCTCCACCTATGTGGAAAATGTGAGGAGCAACCTCTACATCCAGGCCTGGCCTAGAGGCCTCTGGTTTTGACACTGATGTCTCTTTCTCCTCTCTCTAGGCATGTCTGTGTGTCTAGATCTGATTCCACCTGAGTGATTTCCAGCCTCCCTGTTGGCAGCATGGTTTATATTTAGGTTTAGCTGCAAATGGACAGACCGTTGATGCAGGGCCGCCTTCCCCTCTTGGGGTGTGCCCTGCTTTGTCTTCCTGACATTCCCTCTAGGAAGGACACTATGGGGAGCTCTCCCAGAGAAAAGTGTTGTCTTAATGGGCAGGAGTGAGAAAATCATGGCAAGAGGTGAGGGGAGTGATTAGTAGCTAAGGGAAAGGGTAGAGAAAATAGAAAATAGGGAAAGTAAGAAAAGAAGCATTAGGAGCTGCCTAAGCACAAACTACCCATCTCAAAAGGAAAAAAAAAAAAAAAAAGATATACATAGGGGAAAAAAATTCCCCGTGTCTTTGGAATTTGAATTGTGATATAGACTCAATCATTCAAACTTAATTGAATATCTACTATGAATCTGCACAGTCCCTGCTCTTGAGAGTTTATGCTCAACAGAGGAAATACATTTAACTAAACATTACAATGCAGGAAAGAAGAGAGGCTTGTGTAAACTGCTGTGGAAGCCCAGAGCCAAACTGAAGGGGTTAAAGGGGAAGCACTCCAGGAACTCACATTACAACTGAGTCTGCAAGGATTTTACCGAGTTGGGAAGGAGTGAAAATGTTTTCAGGTGAGGAAGTAGCATGAGAAAAGCATGGAGGTGCAATCAGGGAAAGGCAGGCAATTTGTTGTGACTGGAGCACATAAGATTTGCTGGAAAAGTGGAAAGAAGAAAAGAATGGAAGGAGTATGAGGCAAGGAAGCCAACATCTGGAAACTGGAAAGCAGCATGCACCGTATTAAGGGTTTGGGACTTTATCTTGCAGGGAATGGGGATGTGGCAAAAGTTTGTAAGCAAAGGAGTGACAATGAATATATGTGTTTTGGAAAGATAAATGTGACAATATGGCTTGGAAGCAAGAGAAGTTTTAAGGCAGGGAACTTATATACTAAACATATACTAACATATATAATAATATAGATCTACTAGCAGTTGGCAGGAGAAAATAACTCTTCAAAATTAAGACAGGGTCAGGGAGTCTGAACTGGAGGGAACTGATTCTTGAGGTTCAGCTGAGGAGCTAATGTCATGATTTGTTGTCCAACCAGATGTGTGAGTAGTGAGGGAGGAAGAAGAAAGGAAACCTTGGGCACTTGTGTAGATCTCTGTGCCATGAATCAAAATCTGAAATACAGAAAGAGGAGTTGGTGTTTGGGGATATTACGAGTTGACTTTTGCCCATGAGAAAATAGCTCTGGAGTTCCAGAGTTGAGAAGCATTACATTTTTGGTGAACAAACATGCCATACCTCACTCCCATTTCTGTCTCTTTTTTCCATCAGCCCCCACCCAAGAGCAAACTGAAGAACAGGCAAATGTGAATGTTCTTTGTCTCTAAATAATTCACTCCCCTAGTAGCTGAGAAGACATGTGTGTTTCAAGCCTCACCAGTTTTCCAAGGCATCATGCAGCCTTTGCTATATGAACACAATCCTTTCCTTTTTTGTCTTCCCCACACCACCTCCTCACCCCTAGATGTCAGGAGGAATTCCAAAAGGAAAAGAAAGAAAAGGAGGGTATACTGCCACAGCCTCATGCAAGAGCAATTAGGAAATGCATCTACAAAGTAGAAAGTAGGGTTTTTTTAAAGTCTGTTTCTCTTGGAACAGTCAGCAGGGATGAAGCAGATTACCTTAAATTCAAGAAAGGCATCTCAGGAAGCCATTCTTCTTTCCAGGAATTTGGGAACTATGCTGCAAAGAGGTAATCTCCCCAACTGTACCCTGACACTGGGAAGGGATACTTTCTCTCTTGGAGCCATTTCCCTTCACTCCCATGGAGTTGTTGCCTTGAATAGGTTCCTTTAGGGCTTTGACCAATGCCTAGGAAATGAGAATCCAGGTGGAAAATTATACATTGCTAGTCTTTACCTCGAGATCAATGCCTCAGTATGGTTCATGCTGATTTTTGCTAATCTGTTGTTGTGGGAAACAGGAGGACCAGAGAGACTTTGGGGTGTATACAGGAGGATCTTTACTGAGTGCACTCAGACCCAAATTCCTTTGTGCCTTAGCTTCTTAGATAGTGTTTATCAAGGCTTTTCCTGGGTCTGGGCTGTGCCTATTACTGCCTCTGGGATAAGTCAGCCTAATACAGGAAAGCTCATTTCTCTTTTTTTAATTTAATTTTTTTCTTTCTTTAATTTCCCACCTCACTGTAACAGAAGAGTTCTCACTTAGCTGACTTGTCTCTTTACCTGTACTAACATCACATGTGTGGCATTTGATAGTACCTGGGATCAAGGAAGGAGTGAATTTAGTTTTTTCAAGTTGTATAGAAGTTATACTGTTTAAATATTAATGGATGATATTTTCCCTCACCTCCTACCACCCAACTGACTCTATCCCACCCTACATTCAGGCAGCCAGGCCATTCAACATCCATTTTCTTGGGAAAGAGAATGAATAGCAGAAAGCAGGAAGATGGGGGGCAAAAAACACCAGTACTCTTCTAAACTTTTGAGCTCTAAATGTGTAGGCCTTAGGAAATAAGATAGGATTCATGTCACAGATGAAATAAATAAATATATATATACATATATATATAATATTTCCCAGGCTAGAGAGGGGAGGTGTGCAAGAAAGGATAATGAAATGAGTAAATTATGGGTACATATTTGCTGGTGGATTCCTAAGAAAGAGGGAAGAGGGGCAATAACCTAGCTGAGATCTGCTTGTTCAAAGAAATGGGAACTTTGCCCAGGATCCTGAAATTTAAGGGAGCCAAAGTATGAGATAGTGATGTTTAAATATTTTACCTGTTTCAAATCCCCCCTCCACTCTCAGCAAATGTGGCCCCTTTCCCTTCACCTGTCTAGCCTGAGATCAGCTTAGTTCTGCCAGACTTGCCCCTTGCCACTCCCATCAGCCAGGCAGAAGAGATGGTTGAAATGGGAGACCCAAAGTAAGGAGGAGATAGAACTTGCTGTGCCTGAGACCTGTATCCTTTCCCTCCCATTCTTTCCTCACAACCCGTTACCTCTGTTGATTGGAGGGCAGGTCCATGCTGCTTGCCCACATCACTGTTTATGACTCTGTTCTCAGGTATTTTCATGGGTACCATGGCTGGAATTGACCCTGGGAGCTTTCTCTAGTTAGCCCAGATGATGAACTAACTATGCTGGGATAGGTGCCAACCCTCAGCTCAGCTTCCCATAAGACGATGGGTTTCCTTGCCCCAAGAGAGGTTCTGTGATATCCCAACAGTACCAGGTTTTTAGGTGTTAGGCAGTTGGTTTCCTAGACAACTCCTGCAAAGAGCTATACCCCAAACCCAGACTGTTTGTTTGTTCCCTAAGTTACAAGGTCATTTCTCACCCTTGATCTATGAAAAGGCTGAAATAGCAGAGGGCAGGGTGCCCTGGCACCAACATGTCTCTCATGGATTGATGGCTGATGGGGGCATGTCCTTTCTCTTCTTTTGTTGACATGAAGCTCTTTTATTTCCTGCAAAAAGCTATTCCCTAACCCATGTTATTGGGGGAATCCACCCCCAATAATTCTTCATGGGTTCTTTCCTATTTTCCCTAAGTGTCGGCTGGTCTGAGAAATAAAGGGAAAGAGCACAAAAGAGGGAAATTTTAAAGCTGGGTGTCCGGGGGAGACATCACATGTCAGCAGGTTCGGTGATGCCCCCAAGCCACAAAACCAACAAGTTTTTATTCGTGATTTTAAAAAGGGAGGGAGTGTATGAATAGGGTGTGGGTCACAGAGATCACATGCTTCACAAGGTAATAAAATATCACAAGGCAAATGGAGGCAGGGTGAGATCACAGGACCGGGGGGAAATTAAAATTGCTAATGAAGTTTCGGGCACACATTGTCATTGATAACATCTTATCAGGAGACAGGATTTGAGAGCAGACAACCAGTTTGACCAAAATTTATTAGGTGGGAATTTCCTCGTCCTAATAAGCCTGGGAGCACTATGGGAGATTGGGGCTTATTTCATCCCTTATCTACAACCGTAAAAGACAGACATTCTCAAAGCATCCATTTCAGAGACCTCCCCTTGGGAATGCATTCCCTTTCTCAGGGATGTTCCCTGCTGAGAGAAAGAATTCAGTGATATTTCTCCTATTTGCTTTTGAAAGAAGAGAAATATGGCTCTGTTCTGCCCAGCCCACAGGCAGCCAGACTTTAAGATTATCTCCCTTGTTCCCTGAAAATCACTGTTATCCTGTTCTTAAGGTGCCCAGGTTTCATATAGTTCAAATACACATGCTCTACAAACAATTTGTAAAGTTAACGCAATCATCACAGGATCCTGAGGTGACATTCATCCTCAGTTTATGAAGATGATGGGATTAAGAGATTAAAGACAGGCATAGGAAATCACAAGAGTATTGATTGGGGAAGTGATAAGTGTCCATGAAATCTTCACAATTTATGTTCAGAGATTGCAGTAAAGACAGGCGTAAGAAATTATGAAAGTATTGATTTGGGGAACTAATAAATGTCCATGAAATCTTCACAATTTATGTTCTTCTGCCATGGCTTCAGCCAGTCCCTCCATTCGGGCTCCCTGACTTCCCGCAACACCATGTCAAGTAATGTTGAGCAATTTGTTGCAAGCCTGTTATATTGCTAACAATGACTGGGAGGCACTCAACTGGCAGGACTGTGCACTTAAAAAATTAAGAAGTCATGAAATGTAGATGAAATAGCACAGGCTCTGAACCTGTATTTCCATGCTAGCTCTAGTCTTTATTACCTGTCTAATCAAATGTGGGCAAATTTACTTCCCAGTCTCCATTCTCACATCTACAAAATAAGCAAAATTATCATCACTAGGACTGTAGTGAAGGTCACATGAGATAATGTCCCTAGTATGTTTGGCACTATAACTGATGTCCTCAAAATTATTAAGTTGATGCTAGAGAAGCATGCTTCAATCTGTGCACAATTTCTCCCTCTCCCAGGGTGTCATGCAGTTTCTCTGCACTAATTAATTTCTGCCTCATCGTGACCCACTTTACTCCTCTATAAAGCTGCATACTTTAAGGAACTGTTAGGAGTTATATATAATCATTTATCTGGGGACTTGATTCCTTATCTGGTAACCTTTCCCAGCCAGAACCCAACCCATACTCTGGGAGAAAGTGACAAAGGCCTATGAGCAGTAGGTGTTAGAAGGTCCAATCACCACAGCTCACATAGATTGGGAACAGAAGTTCTCTGGGTTTGGAGGGAACAAAACGTTCATGGCTTTGAAACCAGAGATTATTTCAAATTTTAGTTCTACCACTTAGGAGTTGTGTGACCTTTGAAAAGTCACTTTCTTTGAGACTCAGTTTCCTAAATTCAAATTAGGGTAACAGGGTATGGTGAAGATTAGAGATAACATTCCTGGCCCATAGAAGCTCCTTCATAACCAAGGCTATTATTATTTCTGTATAGGCCAGGCTCCTCTGGCCCTTGTTGGGAGTCTGTTTGATGCTAACAGTCAGGAACACAGTTGCACAATTGTGAATAAGCTTGCTCTCTAATCACTGAACCAGCAAGTTCAAGCAAGTAAAAGGAAGTCACCAGATAGCAGTGGTTCTCAACCCTGGCTGCACATTAGAATCATCTAGGGAGTGCTTAAGCTCTGATGCCCTCACTACACCCCAGACTAATCATGTCAGGCTATAAAGAAGGAGGGGTCAGGCCCAGGAATCAGTATTTTTAATGTTCCCTGGCCAATACCAATGTGCAGTCAGGGTTGAAAATCACCAGGCTGCTTCTCCAACATTATTGTGCATATTTAACACCTAGGAAAATAATTAAAATGCAGAATCTGATTGAGAAGATCTGGGAGGGGGCCTAGATTCTCCATCTCTAATGGGCTCCCAGGTGATGCTGATACTACTGAATGACAAGGGCTAAAGGAAGACTTGCTCTCATCATCAAAATAGAATGGCTGAGAGCCTGTCATTTTGGGAAGAGACAGAAAAACTATAAATTGTCCTCTTGCTCTCCAAAAGTAGAGTGGCCTGGGAGCCATTTAAAGAAGAGGTGTGTAGCCCTATATCTACAAGTAGTCCATAGGAGTATTACTATTATGACAAAGCCCAAGTTGATGGCCATAATTATGACCCTGAGTCTCTGAAAAAAAGTTACACTGGGTGTAGGAGCATTTGTTTAAGAGTACCAGGAAATGTATTTGTCTTAGTCAGTTCAGACTGCTGTAACAAAGTACCATAGACTAGGTGGCTTACAAACACCAGCAATTTTATTTCTCTTAGTTCTGAAGGCTGGAAGTCCAAGACCAGGGTGCCAGAATGGTGGGAATCTGGTGAGGGATGTTTTCCATGTTACAGACTGCTGACTGCTCCTTATATCCTCACATGATGGAAAGAGGGTGAGAGAGTTCTTTGGAATCCCTTTTATAGGAATATTAATCCCAATCATGAGGGCTCCACCTCATGACCTAACTATTTCCCCTAGATCCCACTTCCTGATACCATTGCCTTGGCAGTTAGGATTTCAACATATGAATTTGTGGGAGACAAAAACATTCAGTCCAATGCAGTATTACACATTGTAGAGATTCTTAAACAAAAACTTATCTCCAATTCTAAGAGGTAAGCTATAGACAAATCTTCCTCTGAGAAATAGTTAATATCTCACTGATGCCAATTACTGAGCTTATCACTCAGGTGTCACTCAAAAGGCACCTGACTGTTCAACCCTAGTCAGTAACTGAGGTAGCAGCATTATTGTTCCCAATTATTCACTCTCCTCTCTCTATAAAGGGATTATAGTTTCTACCCCATATGACTTTTTTTGTCCAATAGAATATGAGCAGATGAAACATGCTGCATGCTACTTCCAACCAGAAGTTCCAAGGGCCATCACCTGGTTTCTTTTGTTGCTCTTTTCTCTCTACCATAAGATTCCTTCTCCCTGGACTCCTAGGTCCAAGAATGAGGAAGACACAGCAGGGGTTACAGCTGACATGTACAGGAGTGAAAAATAAGCATTGGTTATTATAAGCCATTGAGATGTTGGGGATATTTGTTACCACAGTGTAGCCTAGTGAAAACTGACTAACATGTGAGACATGGAGACAGGGCTGCAGAACACAGAGCAGGCCCACATGGGGGGTTATGGCACGAAACAGCCATGAATGTCATCAGTTGTGAAAGTGGCTCAACATATATAGATCCTGGAGGACTCTTCATATATAAATGGGGGCACAAGGAGAATACAGATACCTCTTGGTAGATCTGGGGAGGTTTCTTAGAGAAAACACTCTCCTTGAAATGAAGGGAGGATATAGCAGGACAATAAGAGGGAGCTTGAGGGTGGGTCTGGAAGCAATTAATATAGTGAATTATTCTAATTCACTATATTTGGTGAATAAGAGGGCTTGAGTAGATGTTAGATTTGAAGCCCAACTTCAGAATTAGATTGTGGGAGGGGACAGAGGGAGGACAAGAAGTGGCTGAGGGTGTTGATGAAGAGTGACAAGTTTGTTTCTTTAGTAACACCAGGTCTTCAGGATGTCTCTTTTCTGATCTCCATGGATAAGGCATCTGAGGCCACTTTCAACTTCTTCTCTTTAGGTATAGTTCAGACTGGGGAGGAGTCCAGGGGCCCGACTGGCCAGATTCTAGGGCATTGATTTGGCATTTCTTTGTTCTATCTCTGATTCCATTTTCTCTGGTGCTGATGGATGTGGTTCTGGAGAACAACAAGGACACTGAATTCTCTTGCCTAGAAATGTTAGGCAGTCCAGGACCTACTCCAGCTCACTCAAATTCTGCCTGGGTCCTAGGTAGAAACCCTAGCTGTCATGAAGTATCACTCTGCTTGGCCCACCATTGTCCTATGCGTGTATCTCCCTTGGAGACCTCCCCTGCAGGGAGAAGTCATTAATGCAGGCAGGCTTCAAGTATTCCTGGATCCTCTCACCAAAACTCTTTAATACCATTTTAATTCCAAATCTCTCTCTGACCTCTAAGACTACTCATGCCTGCCATCCTTGTAACTATCAGCTGATATTCTGATGCATTTTCAGCCAGAGTCGAGTCTTAAAGAATTGTGTGTGTGCATGTCTTTTAAGAGCACTACGGCATGCTCTAATTATGCCAATGTAGGGATTATTCCATAAACCCTCCTCACCAGTTTATCAGAATCCAAATGGGAACATAAGATCTGAAAACAGGTGAATGCAGCTCAGCTATTCTGGACATCTTATTTCACAAAAATAGTGAAACTAAAGTGGGCACGTAGGAAAGAGTAAATCCTACAGAAGTAGAAAAGGTGACAGAAAAAGATCAAGTACAAAGGAAAGGAAAGTTTTAAAATGAGAAAATCATCCAGGGAACTAATGACTTTAGCATCTCTGTCTATGTCTTTAACCTCATCGCTCCTTCATTTGATGAAGCAGCCAATTTTAGCTTGCTAAGGCGCTCAGGCGGAGGAGAATGTTTCTTTGTGTTTCAAGCTAACAGAAAAGAGTCTTGCAAAATCATTTTCTTTTCCTTCTCTGCATGTAAAATCCATTATAAAGCTGGAGGCCATCTTTCTACTCTAGAGAAAAGAAAGTATTTACAAAGAAGGCAGAAGAATGTCTTCACACATATCACAAAAGAAAAGGCCAATTAAAGCCCTGAATGAGAGAGAGTTCTGTGAGCTTGTTTCTGTCAGGAACAAAAAAGCCTGGCCATTGACCAGCTTTCTTTAGACAAGGAACCAAACTAGAGTCACAGAGATAAGAAAATAGAAGGGCAGGGTCAGAATTCAACATCCACCAGCTTGTCCTCTGCCATCTTCCTCCAGGCCTCTGCCATGAGGGTGCCAGATAGAATAGCCATGGGAAGCAGGCAGCAGAATTCTCCAGGTACTGGCAAAGATGTTGGATCATCCAGAGCAATTGGAGAGACACAGCCAAATTCAGTCTCCATTTATACAGCCACTTACCTTCGCTTCTGTATTCCTCATTTGTTTTCTACTTTTTTGTGTTTTTTTTTTTTTAATCCTCAAAAATACATTTCTCTTACTTCCTCCTAATCACTACTAACTTAAGATTAACAGGGAAGGCTCTCCTCCAATTTAACTACAGTCTCCAAAGGTCAGCATGTTGGGTACTATGTTAGTGATGCCTCAGGAGTGGAGGCAGCGGTGCTTTGGGCTGTGAGATGGGGAAGAGACTGGAGTTGAATGTGAGGAGAAGATCCTAAGGAGGCAAGATTTGCTGGGTGGCAGTGAGGCACTGGGTTGGGAAGGTAAAGGACATTTGAGTCACATGTCAAGGTAGAAAGCTGGCTTACCATCTCATACCAATGGAGAGGTCATTGTTATGGCAAAGGAATGTGTCTCGAGGAGTCTGACCCCATTTTTTGATGTTTGGCCCCTGACAACTTTTAAGCCACCCCTCCCTCTTCCCCATATACCTACATAAGAAGGCCTGGGCATTCCCTCCTTTGGTGAGGGTAAAAGATTCAGATCAAGCACCCTCATCTCTGCCTCGGAACTTTCAAGCCAGACTCACCAACTAACCACAATAAAAACGCTTTCCTGGCTCCCTCAAGCTATTTCAGACCTGCGTGAGAGGACTGCCCTGCTCTCCTCAGAGACCTCAGTTATGTCATCCAAACCTTTTCAAACCCCCTTGTTTTGTATGGCATCATCTGTTTCAATACCCAAACCAAATTTTGGGCAGGCATCTACCTACCTCTGCAGGTAATCATTACAGAATAGACCTAGGAAATACCTGGTATTCTCATCATTTATTGTGGTATCTGGCAGCACTTCAGAAAAGCTGGGCCAAGTTAATGAGTAAAAGACAAGGCTAGAAGTTGATAGCATTTATAGGGGATAGAGTGTAAATGGGGGTGGATTAGAGTGGTCTTAATCCCAGTTTATTAGCCAGGGTCTATCGCCTAGGTCACTCTCATGAATCTGGGCTGTCTACAAAATCACATGCTATAAACATGTAAAATGTAAGCTTGGAATGTTGGCCATGGCTCTAGGATGACTCCTGGGCAACAACCACTGTTGTCTCACTTGTTCTGACCCACACTAGTTCTCCCTGCTTTTGAAGCCTCCATCTGGTTCTCTATCTGCCTCCAATTTTTATTTTACATGCTCTTGATTTGATGACTTGCTGTCGATACAGTAGCCTGACTTGAGCCGGTATTCCCATTCATATTTCATCTAGAATTTGGTTTTTGCTGCCACTCATCAAGGCTCTAGGTAAGCAATACCTCTACACACACACACACACACACACACACACACACACACACACCAGGGATTGGGTATGAATGGATTAGATGGATAGGGAGCTAGTGAGAATGAAAAGATATTGAGATATATTCAGAATCTAAACTTACCAGATATCTTAAGTACCCCCACCCTAGCTAGGGTTTATATCAGGTTATACATTATGAGGAAATTACATGAGTACAGAATCTAGTAGTGCATCTTGTTTTCTCTGAAGTTAGAGCAGGACAGCTGATATGGGTCGAATTTGTGTCTCCACACAAATCTCGTATCAAATTGTAATCCCCAGTGTTGGAGAAGGGGCCTGGTAGGAGGTGACTGGATCATGGGGGCAGATGTCCCCCTTGCTGTTCTCATGATGGTGAATGAGTTCTCACAAGATCTGGTTGTTTAAAAGTGTGCAGCACTTCCCCTTTCCTGTCTTCCTCCTGCTCTGGCCATGTGAAGATGTGCCTCCTTCCTCTTTGCTTTCTGCAATGATGGTAAGTTTTCTGAGACTTCCCCAGCCATGCCTCCTGTACAGCCTGTGGAAGTGTGAGTCAACTGAACCTCTTCTTTATAAATTACCCAGTTTCAGGTAGTTCTTTAGAGCTATGCAAAAATAGACTAATACAACAGCTAAGATCATTGATGAGAGAGTGGTTTTGTCAAAAAACAAGAGAAGAGCCCTTGGTCCAGTAGTGTCCACTTTTCAGTTAATCAAGAATTGTGGCTAACTGTCAAGTGTGGTTGAAAATATTAAATCCAAGTTATATATAAATCAGCACAAAATATGCTCTGTGATGGTAGAGACAGCTAAATTGGAAATTCCAGTTTGAGTGTTGCCTGTCTCTCTCTCCCTCTCTCTCTCTCTAGCACCTCATTTTTCTGTACCTTTGTTTCCTTATCTATAAATTGGTAAGTTTAGACCAATCTCTAAGGTTCTTCAAACTCTAAACCTTTAGTGGATATGTTAGTCAGGATAGTCTAGCCTATGTGACAGTAACAAAAACCGAGAATTCTTGTGACTTAAAACTTAAAGTTTATTTCTCATTCATATAAAATCCACTATGGTTCTTGGGACTGTCCAAGAAAGTTCACATACAAAGATCCAAGCTGACAAAAGCTTCATTGTTTTTGACAGGCTTCCAAGGTCTTTGCAGCAAGCATAAGAGATAAACTGAAGGTCAAGCACTAGCTTTTAAATGCCCTGGCTTAGGTATGACATATATCACTTCCACTCACAGCCTAGTAACAGCTGGCTCTGCCCAAGGGTGGGGCAGCGTGGAAGAGCACGTAGATATTCAATCTTTGCTGTGGTGGTTCTAGGACTCTCATTCATTATGGGCTCATATCACGTATGGCCCTGTTACCATGACACAGAGATATTCCAATGACCATAGGCGATACCTCCAAGAAGGAGCTGCCATCTTCCAGAAATGGCTCAGGACTCACAAACACACTAGCATGTCAATGGCCCCAAACAGCTAATCACCAACAGGGCAAAACCAGCCTAAACACGAGGTCTTCTAACAATGCGAGAGGAAATGCACAGATGATTTGTTTGACACCAGTAGGAGGTGGGAAGAGGATCCTGTGTGAAGCTAACAGACCACTGTGACCTAGTATGTTAGGCCAGAAAAGTGGACCAAAAATAAGTTGTTTGTATAGTTCTTTCTGAGGCAACAAAACAGATTCCAGATGCAAACTAAACAAGCTGGAGGCAAAGAAAGCGTCTGCACCCAACAAACATGTGTTTACTGGTTGACTACCTGGCTGGCTTTCTCAAACTCAGCAGTAAAGATATATTTCCTCCATACTCCAAGGTGAGTTGAAGAGTCTCAGTTGCCTTCCACAGAGCTTGTAAAGCTTTGGTGAATTTCAGGGGATGAGGGGTTCTTTTCAGAATGGATCCAATTGCAGGAGAAGAAAAGGAGGGTTGGAATAAATCCATCTGGGACCTGGGGCTGCCATG
This sequence comes from Macaca mulatta, assembly GCF_049350105.2. NCBI lineage: Eukaryota > Metazoa > Chordata > Mammalia > Primates > Cercopithecidae > Macaca > Macaca mulatta. The sequence continues at coordinate 139,100,142 of NC_133412.1, read as the reverse complement.
AGTGGGTCACAGATTATGCAGGTGTCCTCCTTCCATACCCTGGAATAAATCTCACTGGTCACTGCCTTTATAATTAGAACAAATTTGGCTTCAGAAGGCATTAAAGGGCCCAAGAGATATGCAGAGGAAAGGAAGAAAAATGGAGTGATCATCCAGGTAGCAATTCTGTTTTTCTTTAGGCTGAGGGTTCAACCATCTCTTCATCTTCCAAAAGATCCACTGGGGAATGTTTTCAAAGGGTAACCTCCTCTTTGCTTTACCAAAGGGGCTATCTAGAAAAATAGCTGTCTCACTTGGTAACATCCAATTCATCTAGATGACTCCACATAGAGCTTCTCTCAGGGAAGTCACTTTTGCAAGGCAGGGGGAAGATTCTCAGATGCCAGGCCATTGAGTAGCATTTGCTGAGGCAGCAGGTTCCTATACTCTCTAATTTCCTTACCTCCCCCTGCCCGTTCTGTACCCCAACTCTTCAGAAGATCCCTCATCCACTGGAAGCACAGCTGGGAAGGCCTGAGGTTAAGCCATGCCTAATTCATGTGGACTACTTCTCGGAAGTCTGTTAAGAAGTGTCCTGGGCGATCATTCATTCTAGCAAATAAAAGGGCCAGCATTAACTAGCTTAATTCTCTAAGAAAACCTTGGTGGTCAGAGGAGTTGATCTTAGAAGTCACAACTCAATTTTTGTTTTCCAGCCAGCCCTCTTGAACTCATGTCAGTCTGATAGTGTGAATAAGAACCATTTGCTGCACAAGTTAGAGTTCAGTCACTATACTACATGCTTTCAATACTTTATGTGACTTAATCCTTCTAACAACCCTATATAGAAGGTAGATCCTTTTGTGTGTGTGTGTGAGATGGAGTCTCACTCTGTCTCCCAGGTTGGTGTGCAATGGTGCCATCTCGGCTCACTGCAACCAGGTAGGTCCTTCTTAAAGATAAGACACTGATGCTAGTGGAGGTGTTTGGAGGTATAGTGACTGGCTTGGGTTGCAGGGCTGGCATTACAGAGGAGCCCTCCTTCCTACTAAGAAGTGGAGCTGGGATTTGAACTCACCTCTGCCTGATTCCAAGACCAGTGCTCTTCATACCATATTATTTGCCAAAAATACTAAGACAGAGTGTAACGCAAGAGGGTTGCTAGGCCTTCTCAACTTTCCCACAGAGCCTCAGGCAGCCATGAATTCACAAGTGCTCCAGCTGAGATAGGAGAATAAAGAGGTTGAGAGCCAGGATGTTGCCCAGCAAATAGCTGGCATGAGAAGATGGAGTGGCAGCAATGCCTTTCAGGAGCAGACTGGTTAACAAGCCTATGAGAAGTACCCCACCCCCCTACAGAAACCTGGGGACCACTTACAGGATGGAGACCCTGCATAAGCAAGTGAGGCAAGAGCCCATGAAATCTAGGTTAGTGTCCTTACTGCAATACCACCAATTCTTATGGGAGAGTAATTCCCAGGGAAATTGGGGCCATGAAAACAAACAAACACACTTAGAACCGTCTAACTGGAAGAAGCTTACAAATTCTTTAGTTCAGGGGTTTTTGGGAGGCCAAGGCAGGTAGACCGCCTGAGGTCAGGAATTCGACACCAGCCTGGCCAACATAGTGAAACCCTGTCTCTACTAAAAATAAAAAAAAAAGTACCTGGGCATGGTGGCAGGTGCCTGTAATCCCAGCTACTTGGGAGGCTGAGGCAGAAGAATCACTTGAACCTGAGAGGCGGAGGTTGCAGTGAGCCAAGATCGCACCATTGCACTCCAGCCTGGGCAACAAGAATGAAACTCAATCTCAAAAAAAAAAAAAAAAAAAAAAAAAAAAAAACAAAAAATTGCGCCTTTATTATTTTTCTAATAAGTTTTAAGTGGAACCTCAGTATATTAAAAAAATTTATAAACCTGAAGCCTGCTTCACCCCCCTTTATTCCTCCATGGGGGCCACTGAACTAATCTGATCCTCTCATTTTGCAGGTGAGGAACCAGGCCCTGGGAGAACAGCGAGGTGCTCCAGGTCACGGTGCCAGCCAGATCAGGTCTTTTTACTCCTAGGTGAGGAGTCTTTTCAATGCACTGCACAGGCCACTGAGCCAATGGCTGTTTGCTATGAGAGGCTGTCCTGTGGGCCTGGGAGGAGTTTCCTAACTATAGCTGGCCTGTCCTCTAGAGCCATGTTTCTCAAAGTGTGGTTCATGGTCAAGGATGGTCCACAGTCAAGTGGTGGGCTATGAAGATGGCAAAGAGATGGGAAAATACGAGTGCTCTTGGCAATTCTGATGAGAAATGATGCACAGCTCTATAGACTTTCATTTTTGTGTATGAATATTGGCTGGTTCTTAATAACACACCAAGCATGCAACTAGATTTCAGAAAGCTAAAGGTATGTATTTACGAACTAAAATGAGTCTCCTGGGGACTCTGATTCAGTAGATCCCCAGAGTCTGGCATTCTCACTCTATCTGGCACGTAGCTGAAGCTCCTATTATGCGGGTAGATACACAGGGAGCTGGGATTCCTGGAACTTTGAGGAATATCTGTGTTATCAACATGGCATCATTTGTCATCTTGAGCAGGTCATAATTTCAACTGCTGATCTTCTTGAATGAATGAAGATATTTGCAGACTCACACTTGTTAATCATTTTGTGTTTAACTTGTCTAGTATTACTTATTTGTTGTTATTATGTTCTCCAACACCTTGTTATCACCAAGTATTTTTTCCACTTGAGATGGGACCAAATCAGACAGATGGTCTTGTCTCCATTTTGGGGGCTGGGCTCCAGAGAGAAAAGAACTCCAACTACAAATACCTGTGTAAACAGCCAGTAGTCTGGTTTGACAAAAACAAACAAACAAACAAACAAACAAGTAAGTCATTTGAACCAAAATGGAAACCCATTTCAGCCACTGAAGTCCTGAGAAAAGAAGCTCTGATGTCAAGAGCCACAGCCTTGCCAGGCCAGCAGCATATACTCCTGGGGAAGGATGATGGAGTCACAGAGTGAATCTTGGTGGCTTCAAAGTATAACTTTCTGCAGAGCACACAACCATGCCTGTACCTGCAGAAAGAAAGAATCAGTCACACGCAGGAAGAGCCCTCCTCCCACTCTTTGCAATGCTTTCTGTCCCCAACTCTATCCCCTGCCCATACTTCGCTCATTACCCCCATGCCATCTGGTTTCCATTCCCATGTTTTGAGCCAAATGGCGTTCTTGCAAACATTACCACTCACTTCTTGACTGCTAAACACAACCGTCTGTACTAGGTCCCTGTTATAAGGGTTGAGTCATGTGCTCCAAAAGGAAATGTGGAAGTTCTAACCCCTAGTACCTCAGAATGTGACCTGATTTGCAGATGTAATTAGTTAAGATGAGGTCATACTTGAGTATGGTGGGCCCTTAATCCAATATGACTGATGTCCTTATAAGAGAACTCCATGTAAAGACATGGAAACATATGGGGAGAAGACTCATGTGAAGAGATTGGAGTTCTGCTGGCTGTTACAGCCAAGGAACACCTGGGGTCACCAGAAGCCAAGAAGAGGCAAGGGAATCACCTTTCCTACAGGTTTTGGAGGGAATGTGGTCCTGCCAACACCTTGATATTGGACTTTCAGGTTGCAGAACTGTGAGAGAATAAATTTCTGTTGCTTTAGGCCATCCAGTTTATGGTACTTTTTGAAGGCAGCCCTGGGAAACTAATACAAGTCCTCATTTTGTATTTTCAACCTTTTCTATTTACTGCTCCTTTATCAAAACTTGCCTTCATCTTGACCTCCTCACCCCGGCATTATCTCACTTCGCAATTATTCTGTTCGTTTCTCCTCTCTGACTCATATCTCCAGATGTCTCATTCCTAAATGCATACATATGCTCCCTATACTTCTGCACTCAAACTTTGCTCTTTTTATGCAAAGCTTCTCCTAGGTTTCACCGGTCACACTCATGGAGATGACTCTCCAATTGAGATCATTCATTTATTGGGCACCTGCTGTATGTGAAGCATAGAGTTAGATGTCACAATGACTCAGCTATAGGGCCAGTGGAATATTTAGTTTCAGTTTCCAGTCCTCCAGCTCCATATTACCTACAGCTCTATCTGGCACCTCCACCCTAATTCACCAGCCTCCCAGAACTGTCCGTCTACTTGCTTTACTCTTTTGCTTAATTGCTGCATCAGTGTCCTATCCCCTCAGGCTGGTGACCTTGGATTCATCTTTTATTGTTCCTTTTCCCATAACACTCAATCAATTATCATGTCCCCTAGATTCTACCATTACCCTCTCCCTCCATAACCACTCTTGTTTAAACCCACATCAATCCTCATCTGAAATATTCTGGCAATTTACTCTTCAGTATCCCTCCCTCCCATCTTTCTCCCTTCTGAGTCATCTTATGAGAATAATTACTCTTCCACAAGCACAGCTGTGATTAGACATTCCTTTACCAAACCCCCAATGACTCCCCACTGACTGACAAATTAAGTGTAAATTGCTCACCCAGTACTTAAGGTCTTTTATGACAAAGCCCTGCTCGACCTTATCCCCTGATCCTTCCCTCCTGGACCTCATATATCAATCAGATTAGATGACTTCTGGCCCTTCTCCATCTTCATATTTCTGTTTATGCCATTCCCTTTACCTAAAAAGTGTAGAATTCTTTTCCCCATTCCTCTAACCCAAATGGATGAAATTCTATCTATCATTCTTCATGGCTCCCTTGAAAACCATCATGGCCCTTCCACCAGGTGAGATCTCTACCCTCTTTGACCTCCTATCTTTCATGGTTTGTACCTCTCTTGGGCTGACTGTATTCGTATCACTTGTATTCTTGTCTTGTCCCCACAGTTGGACTGTGGGGTCCATCCAGCATGATAGATGCATGGAGAACATACCAGAAATGGGCAGTGTGGGTTCTGTTCCAATTTTATTGAGTTGCTAACACTCTAGGAATGGCAACACCCTGGGACATAATAATATTCCCAAAGGTGTTATTGAACCAAACTGCGGTTCGCTCGCCCAGAGTAAGGCCAAATGTTTATAATGAGGTTTGTAGTGGGAAAAAGGAGGGCACTTGTTTGTGGGGCACCAAGCAAGGAGAATCCAGCAGTTCATGCTTAACACCTGACATCCCTGATGGCTTGTAAGTAGGAGCTTTAAACGACAGGGGTAAACTTTAGGAAAGCAGAAGTTATAGGCAAAATTGTAAATCAATATATGGTGGTTACACATTAGTTCTGCTTAAAAAGGGCAGGATATCTTAAAGCAGAGTCTTACAGATCATCAGTAGATTGAAATATTTTCTGATTGTAGTTGGTTAAGGAAGAGAAGTTTTGTTTAAAATTTGGAGTCAGCAGAAAAGAATTTAGCTGTGGCTCATAGGTGTGACTTTCTCTAGGCACCTCAGGAAAAAATTTAGAACAAAGAATGGAGTTCAGGGTTTAGTCTTCAGTTTCTTGCTAACACATAAACCTCCTTTTCTGATGTCTATGTGTTAGCGGGTCTGTTTGGCAGGGGTCTGGGTTTTTGAAGAACAACTCAGGGACTTATGTTAAGATGTTATGTTTAGTTTTTATAAGGAACCAGACATTCCATGATTTTAATTTTTTAGCTATTGTTTTAATCTTTTTTTTAATTGTTAAGTTGTTTATTTATATTTTTAGGGCCAGTTACATGCCTGGAAGGAGTTTAAGATTTTTAAAAAGTTTTATGGGACCCTCAGGACCTTAAGTGAGCTCCCTGCTGTGTTTTAAAAGCTCTTCATTAAAACGCAGAAGACTTGACATGGACCTGAGATGCTACAGTGACCTGTCCTTTTGAGATTTAGTGGTATTTGAAAGGAAAGGAAAATCTAATTTTTAAAAAAAAGTTATCTTACAGGTAACTGACATCTTCACAGCATAAAATCATAAAAATAACAGCCAATATGTATATACCACATATTATATGCCAGACATTGTTCTAAATGTGCCACATATATCAATTCATTTGCTCCTCATAAAACCCCTTTGCTGATGAGGAAACTGAGTGCAAAAGGGTTACACATCTTGCCTGAAATCACAGCTAATTAGTGAATGAACCAGCCAGCCCCAGTAGACTGGCTTCACATGCTTGTTCCAAACCACTGCTTTATCGTTGCTGTGCTGTAGGGACAGGAAGGGAATCCCCTCCCCGGAGCTGTGCTGAGGCCCCAGGACACATCCTGCCTTTGACCTTGCATGGTTCCATCTAAGAAGCCACCTCACATGTAGAATAGTGTCCCTGACCAGAGGATGAGCATGATGGGAATGACCACTCAGGAAGTGTGTAAAGGGTATGGGGCTCAGATGCTCTGAAGAAATATCCCCAGCATGTCTTGAGGCTGAGGTGGCAGCCTCGCCTGGGTCTATTCCTCTACACCTACCACCTGGCCCTCCCTTTTCCACCCCCTGCCAAAGGGCCACGGTGAGTACTAGGATGTAACATTGTGCTAAAGCCACACATCTGGCTCTTTGGCCCCATCCCTTCTCCATTTCCCACTCATGATCTCCTCTACTTAAGAAATGCCATGTCAGAAGATGAAGCATGGAAGGGTGGAGTACACAGATACCAGGATGGGTGGGCAGGCTGGCATTGGGGAGTACTCTACTCCACTCACCCCTTAGACCACACCAGCTAGTGTGAACTGAGCTCCCATTTGGTGCCAGACACAAGTCTAAGTACTTTGTATGCATTAACTTATTAACCTTCACAGTAAGCACTTACCGAGTTGGTGCTCTCTCTCTCTCTCTCTCTCTCTTTTTTTTCTTTCTCATTTTACATATCAGAAACCTGGGGCACAGGAAAGTACAGTGATTTTTACAAGATCACACAGTTAGTTAGTGGAAGAGTCAGGATTTGAACACTTTCAGAGTCCTTGCTCTTAACCACTAACCTGACTGAATGCCCTCCCCAAAAAGGATGTGGTTGGAGGTATGTGAAATCACCCTGTAGAGCAGTCGTTCTCAACCTGGCTGTACTTTAGAATCAGTTAAACCGCTTTCCAAAATACCAGCGGCCAGGCACTGCCTCCAGAAATTTTGATCCCCTTGGTCCAGAATGGTATCTGAATGTCAATATTTTTTACAGCTACCCTGTGGATGCTAATGCATTGGACTGGGAGTTGTTTGGTCATCCATGTAAAGTGCATTCATTCTCTCGTTCATCCCTTTGGTCATCAAGTGTCATATGTGCCAACATGCAAGAAAACTAAATCCACCGCTGAAAAGAGTGCCACAGAGTTTTAGCCAACATAGACATATGAGCTTCTAGAAGGATAGATTATATAATCAAAACATATTTAACATTAATTTAGTTATACGTTTACATACATTTAAAATCATACATTACACAGAGTAGTGATTTGTTTTAGATATGTTGCTTTTTCTATTCTCATACTCCACAAAATGATTGGGTTTTTTTGTTTTTGCTTTTGTTTTTGTTTTTTAATTTTGAGATGGAGTTTCACTCTTGTTGCCCAGGCCGGAGTGCAGTGGTACAATCTCAACTCACTGCAACCTCTGCCTCCTGGGTTCAAGTGATTCTCCTGCCTCAGCCTCCCGAGTAGCTGGGATTACAGGTGCCCGCCACCATGTCCGGCTAATTTTTTGTATTTTTAATAGAGATGGGGTTTCACCATATTGGCTAGGCCAGTCTAGAACTCCTGACCTCCGGTAATCGCCCACCTTGGTCTCCCAAAGTGCTAGGATTACAGGCGTGAACTAATGCGCCCAGCCCCACAAAACAATTTTATTCAAACTTCTCATACGTGTCTACCACATTCGTGTCTTCACATCACTGAAGTCATGTTTAGTGTCATCTCCAAAGTGTTCTGGTACACATCATCCACAATTCTGTTTATTGATTGAAATCAGCAGTTCTTTAATATATGTGTGATGTGGTCACTGGAAATTTCATCCCCATGTCACAAAAATATACATTTGTATAACATCAGGACAGTTGGTTGGTTGTGTGTGTTGTGGGTAGGGCAGGAGTCACCTGGGTGGCTAGGTTTACCTCAGCTGCCTTCTGATTGATCTGCACTTTGTTCTGATCAGTTGTTAGATATTTCAAATGTTACCACTGCTTTCGATCATATTCTTGATTTTTACAATTTAGCAACTCCTTGCCATATTGCCCTTTAAAGTGAACCTCAAATGGCTTATTTACGGCCACACTTGCAAGTGTGAGGTCACACACATGGCAATGATTGCAAACATTGTACTGAATGTCCTTACCTCTAACTTCTTTTTATTTTTTTAAATGATTCTATCAGAGGTGACCTCTAAGATGTTGTTTGGGGCAGTTGCTCCAGTGTTCTGGATTCAAAATAAGGTAACTGAAGATATGTTCCAGCATGTGAAAGACTCTGTAAGGATTCCATTATAAGATGACTGATTTATTCCAAAAGGTCATTCAGAGAATGAGAGATCTCACCTTTCATCCAAGGTAGAGTTTTATTGAACGCCAAATGATGAGGAAGTCATTGTTATTTACATTTCTACCTGCAAGGTGCTAATAGGCATCGCACTTAGGCCTCCGCTTTGAGTTTCTTTCCCTTCTTTTGGTATCCTCAGACTCCGAAAAGTGGCAGAGGCACAAGATATGTCCTCCTCCTCCTCCTCACACCTTCGCCCCTGCTCCTTTCTGCCGAGTGTCTGCATTCTCAGCGGGACTGAGAGGCAGCCAGGCAGCTTCTAGAAGGCACCGTGTTTGAACAGGGATGAGACAAACCTCCTTAAGCTGCTTATTCTAAGTTGGGGATTGTTCCTCCTAGTCAATTGATACTGGAAATAATTACTTCTTAGAATCTTTGAAAACTGAATGTGTAAAGAGAAATTAAAATCTAATTAAATGGATGTAGGCAGTTCTGTCTGAGCTGACAACTCTAAAGCCACTGCAGTTTGTTGAAGGTTACATTATCTCTCTGTCCCTGGATACTTCGGGCTCTGCTTGGCTCTGAGCCCAATGCTCCCTCTCCAACACCCTTTTGTCTGCCCTATCCTGGGCCCAGGAGTCTCGTTGTTCTTGGGCAGAAATGCTGGCTAAAATAGGCCATCTGGGCGGGAGTTGCTGAAGGGCTTCCTGCAGAGGATGGGGGTTCTCTCTGATCTCGAAGCTTCAGATCAATGCTCTGCAACAGGGGTGCTTCTGGCATTGCAGCAGGATAGTTCTGTTTCATGCATCTCTGGCAGGAGGAGGGGGCCATGCCACCCCAGGTTGAGACCCACTGCCTTGAGCCAGCTCTATTCAGCCACCAGCATGTAGCTGGCAGCCAATAACAATAAGCCTTAGACCCTCAGCTTCAGTGTGACAATCTCATAGACAGTGCTGCCCCAAGTGTGGTCTGTGGACAAAAGGCATGTCTCACATGGCGGCAGACAAGAAAAGAATGCTTATGCAGGGAAACTCCCATTTACGAAACAATCAGATCTTGTGAGACTTACTCACTATCACAAGAACAGCATGAGAAAGACCCACCCCCATAATTCAGTTATCTCCCAGTGGGTCCCTCAAACAACACGTGGGAATTACGGGAGCTACAAGATGAGATTTGGGTGGAGACACAGCCAAACCATATCATTCTACCCCGGCCCCTCCCAAATCTCTTATCTTCACATTTCAAAACCAATCATGCCTTCTCAACAGTCCTCCAAAGTCTTAACTCATTTCAGCATTAACTCAAAAGTCCAAAGTCCAAAGTCTCATCTGAAACAAGGCAAGTCCCTTCTGCCTATGAGCAAGTAAAATCAAAAGCAAGTTAGTTACTTCCTAGGTACAATGGGGGTACAGGCATTTGGTAAATACAGCCATTCCAAATGGGAGAAATTGGCCAAAACAAAGGGGCTACAGGCCCCATGCAAGTCTGAAATCCAGTGGGGCAGTCAAATCTTAAAACTCCAAAATGATCTCCTTTGACTCCAGGTCTCACATCCAGGTCATGCTGATGCAAGAGGTGGGTTTCTATAGTCTTGGGAAGCCCCACCCCTGTGGCTTTGCAGGGTACAGCCTCCCTCCCAGCTGCTTTCACAGGCTTGCATTGAGTGTCTGGCTTTTCCAGATGAAAGATACAAGCTGTTGAAAGATCTACCATTTTGGGGTCTGCAGGATGGTGGCCCTCTTCTCACAGCTCCACTAGGTGGTGCCTAAGTAGGGACTCTGTGTGGGGGCTCCAACCCCACATTTCCCTTCCACACTGCCCTAGCAGAGGTTCTCCATGAGGGCCCCACCCTTGCAGTAAACTTCTGCCTGGGCACCAGGCATTTCCATACATTCTCTGAAATCTAGGTGGAGGTTCCCAAACCCCAGTTCTTGAATTCTGGGCACTTGCAGGCTCAAGACCATGTGGAAGCTGCCAAGGCTTGGGGCTTGCAACCTGTGAGGTCATGGCCTGAGCTCTATGTTGGCCCCTTTCAGCCAAGGCTGGAGCAGCTGGGATGCAGAGCACCAAGTCCCTACGCTGCATACAGTATGGGAACCCTGGACCCAGCCCATGAAACCACTTTTTACTCCTAGGCCTGTGATGGGAAGGGCTGCTGTGAAGACCTCTGCCTGCCCTGGAGAGAGACATTTTCCCCATTGTGTTGGTGATTAACATTTGGCTCCTCATTACTTATGCAAATTTTTGCAGCTGGCTTGAATTCCTCCTTAGAAAATGGGATTTTCTTTCTTATTGCATTGTCAATCTACAAATATTCTAAAGTTTATGCTCTGCTTCCCTTATAAAGCTGAATGAATGCCTTTAACAGCACCCAAGTCATCTCTCGAATGCTTTGCTCCTTAGAAATTTCTTTTGCCAGATACCCTAAATCATCTCTCTCAAGTTCAAAGTTCCACAAATCTCTAGGGCAGGAGCAAAATGCTGCCAGTCTCTTTGCTAAAACATAACAAGAGTCACCTTTGCTCTAGTTCCCAACAACTTCCTCATTTCCATCTGAGACCAACTCAGACTGTACTTTATTGTCCATATCATTATCAGCATTTTGGGTAAAACCATTCGACAATTCTCTAGGAAGTTCCAAGCTTTCCCACATTTTCCTGTCTTCTTCTGAGCCTTCCAAACTGTTCCAACCCCTACCTGCTACCCAGTTCCAAAGTGGCTTCCACATTTTCAGGTATCTTTTCGGCAGCACCCTACTCTGCTGGTACCAATTTACTGTATTAGTCTATTTTCACACTGCTAATAAAGACATACCCGAAACTGGTCAATTTACAAAAGAAGGAAGTTTTTTGGACTTATAGTTCCACATGGCTGGGGAGGAATCATGGCGGAAGGTGAAAGGCATGTATCATATGGCAGCAGATAAGAGAATAACACTTGTGCAGGGAAATTTACTCTTTTTAAAACCATCAGAGCTTGTGAGACTTATTCACTATCACGAGAACAGCACAGGAAAGACCCGCCCTCATGATTCAATTATCTCCCACCAGGTCCTCCCACAACAAGTGGGAATTATGGGAGCTACAAGATGAGATTTGGGTGGGGACAGAGAGCCAAACCGTATCACCTCCCCTGGGCACATTCTTCCACTGAGGCATTTTTGATGGCAAGAAAGAGACTCATTCACATCACCTGGAGAAAAGGTGGGGTGGGATGGGGACTGTCGTCACTCATGTGGAGAGAAGCTGAGTGTATGTATTAGTCAAGGTTCTCTAGAGGGACAGAACTAATGGAATATATATATATATATATATATATATATATATATACACATATATATATATATAAAATATATATAATAATGATTATATATATATATATATATAATCACAAGGTCTCACAATAGGTCGTCTGCAGGCTGAGGAGTAAGGAGAGCCAGTCCGAATTCCAAAACTGAAAAACTTAGAGTCTGATGTTCGAGGGCAGGAAGCATCCAGCACAGGAGAAAGATGTAGGCTGGGAGGCCAGGCCAGTCTCTCTTTTCACATTTTTCTGCCTGTTTATATTCTAGCCATGCTGGCAGCTGATTAAATGATGCTCACACAGATTAAGGGTGGGTCTGCCTTTCCCAGCCCACTGAGTCAAATGTTAATCTCCTTTGGCAACACCCTCACAGACACACCCAGGATCGATACTTTGTATCTTTCAATCCAATCAAGTTAACACTCAGTATTAACCATCACAGTGTTTCTATGAGTGTTGACCAGGGAGGTGAGAGCAGAGAGCAGCTGCTGGCCTCAGCTGTCTCCTCTAAGCATCCCTGTGCTCTGTCCTCCACTGCTTCACACCCCAGCTGCCTCCTTGTATGCTCTGCGCATGGTTTCTACTCTTCCCCACTCTGCCCTGCCTTGACACTTTTTGGCCTTTTCCAACCTCATGACCTCAGCTCTACCTGCCAACAACTCCAGCTCTGACATCATCTAGGTGAAGGTAACAGGAGAGGGAATCTGATGGGCTCTGGTCACCTTTCCCTGCCAGGCCTCAGTCTGGACAGATTCATGGATTGACTGTGCTTGAGCCAGGTGCCCTTGTCTGGGCCCATTGGTTTTCTCAGAAGAGGGAGGGGAACAGAGCCAGTTGGTCAAATGCAGACCCCTAAGCAGCAGGGGCTGCAGAGGTGCAGTTTCTCTTGAAAACATCCTGGGCTCAGTCTGTTGAAAACACTCTTGCTTCATCTCCTAGTACCCAAGCTGGGTGATGTCAGATAGTCTGACTGACTCCTGGCCCACCCCAGTCCTTGTGAGAGGAAGACTGGACTGGTAGGTACTGGACTCCTGCAGGGGCATCATCTATCAGATTTTATAACTCCATGAAAGGCACACTTGTGGACATTTCTGTCGTTGGAACCATCCCAGCTCTAAGGCTTAGCTGGTGAAAGGGGTGTAGAAGACGCTGGCAGCATTCCCCACTACCCAGCCATAGTGTGGTAGATGACTCCACAGGGGTTAATTGGTTTCTGGCTGATGAAATCACAGCAGAGTTATCCATTGTTGAAGCTCTTCAACAGCATAACAGTTATTACTCCCTGGGCACTTCCCCATTCCCTTCTGAGCCATTTCATTTTCTCGGTCTTGTCAGAAATGAGCATTTGCATCAACATGTCGGTGCCCCCTTGTAATAATGCAATAATATTATTGTTTTCACATGACTGTTAGGAGCAGTGCTGCAGAGGCTGCCACACAGGCCTACCCACTCACTGGCCAAGCCCTGTCTGGGGCCCAGGGCCTCACTTAGTGGTACGCCTGGGTGGAGAGGCCATTCTACCACCATGGACCTCTCCAGTGGCTGGCGGGTGACCTCCCCACTGGCATGGGTGCTTCCATCCCCACGACCAGGCCCTAAGCATCTAGATCTCAACCCATGCCCTTCTGTTGAGCCTGGACAAAGCACATAGTGGGTAGAAGAATGGAAAGAAGGCCGTCTCTTCCACACTGTTCAAGCACATTCTGGCCCTTAGTGGAAGCTCAAGGGCTCCTGCAGTCCATTTCTGGAGTAGGGCACTGCAGCTTCTAGCCCCTGGAGATAAGACTGAGGATCCAGGTCGGACTCAGAGCCTAGGGACAAAAGTAGAAGGACTCCTGTACTATGTCTGGGTTGCAGGGACCTGCAGAAAGCTCTGGCTACCAGCCAAGTGTGGTAGGTGTGGTCTGCTCGCTGGCCTTGTCCCCTGTGCATATACAGACACCTCAGAGGAGGGTGTCCTGCTGTAGGAGCCGGATTGCCACAGATAAAGAAGTCCAAGATCCTGGCTCCTGCATCCCATGCCTTTCTCTCCTCCTCCTTCTCCCTCTCCTCCCCCCCTCTCCCTCCTCCTTCTCTCCCCCTTTCTCCTCCTCCTCCTCCCCCCTTCTTCTCTCCCTGTCCTTCTTCTCCTCCCCCTCCTCCTCCCTCCCTCCTCCCTTCCTCCTCCTCCCCATACTCCTCTTCCTCCCCCTCCTCTTCATCCCCCTCCTACCCCTCCTTCTCCTCCCTCTTCTCTCTCTCTGTATCTTTCCACATTACGGATAGTTAGCAACCACTTCTTGCCCCACCTCCCTTCTCCTGGCTTGGACAGAGTTAAAAACTAGATTACTTTTGCCATTTCTTGGACCAGTATCTTCCATTCTTATTCCTTCCCACTAGAAGGACATTAGTCCTGGGACAATCTCTTAGAAACTACCATCTCCTCAAATCATGCCCTTATGAAATTCAATGCCTGACCTTCAAATAATGACCTGCACTTTCCCTGATTTTCCTCATACAGAAGTGAAATAGGTACTAAGAGATGGCTGGGGAGAATGCTGTTGCTATAAATTGCCAACCTGAAATGAGGCCATCTAGGTAGCTTCTCTAAAACTGTGAGGCAGAGAGGAGTGAAGGGGCCTGAGCATCCAGGGGCGCTATTCCCGGACATGCAGCCTTACTGTCAAGCAGTCGCTCTCTGTCTTGCCACATGGGAGGCACATTGGAGGGTTCATACAACTCTGCCAAGTACTTAATAAAGCAGCCAGTGTCAAGGGCTAGTGGCTGGAAGTACACCGCGGCTCTGTGGTGGTATTTTTTTAGCCCAGCCCTCTGCTCTTTCGCATCAGACTAACAGAGACAGGAAGGTCACAGTGCTCTGCAAGGGAGCCGTCTCCAAGGACAGGAGCTAGTCAAGGACACTTGGGCCAGGTAATCTGTTACCTCTGAGCAGCACATAACAGTGACTAATCACCTCTGTGGTTATGGATACATTTATAAATTCGATATTAACACCCAATACATTATTTATGACCCCAAATATGAATAATTCAGTGTGTCCACATTTAGCAGGTTTCTGCTTAAAAACCAGCTTTGCTTTGGGTCTTGGCTCGTTACATTGATCCAGAAAAAAAGGACTAGGAAAGAAGCAGCCTAGCTCATGTTCAGTGTGCAGGGAGGCTGGGGCTCACCATGGGGAGTGTTTTCAGCCCAGACTCGCGCTGACATAGGGAATTAACTTAGCACCTCCACTACCTTCCTTCAGCTTATTCATCCACATAATGAAGACAGTTGGGCTAGATGATCTCTCAGGCTCATTTCAGCCTTAAGATTCTGAGAAGGGGGAGAAAATAAAACTAATGAAAGTGGCAGAAAAATGTAATATCCATGCTCCAGAAATGGTTGCACTTCACTGCCTCAATCTTGCCAGTTGTCCGAGGGATGAGGCTGGGACTGCTTGATGGCCTGGTTTCCTGGGTGTCTACATGCTTCCGTCACCTAGCAATAGGTCCCACCTGCCTGTAAGCTGCTTGAGGTAGGGACTTACGTATCTTTGGGTTTACTGCAGCACTGAGCACAGTGACCAGCATTTAGTAGGTCCTTCTCTATGAATGTTAAGTGAAATAACTAATGAGGCAGATGTGAGGTGGACATAATTCCTACCCCTTTGCCAGTTTAGTCCATCTCTGTAATGGGGAAGGAGAAAATTGCCCAGTGTGGTCTTCCCAGAAGTTCAGAACTCAGTTTTTCACTCCAATAGGGCCATTCCATTCCTTTTTAGCCAAGCAAACTTATGGGAAAAAAATATTGACCATGAAGCTCTCCAAAACTCATTCATCTTTTGCCTTTGGTTGAAGTTGAGCTGATCTCCGCTCTTCCTAAGAGTTAATCTTCTGTTCTTTGGCTATTGAAACAGTGGCTGGGTAGCAGCAGGAACCTACCAGTGTGTGGCCTTGGGCAGATCAGTTCCCTAAGCCTCAGTTTGCTTATCTGCAAAATGAAAGGGTCAGACTCAGAGATTTATAGGGGAATTTCCAATCCAAAATTCATTATAAAAAGTGGGTGGGGAGAGAGGCAATGGGACCTGCCTTGCATAACCCAGAGTTTAGTGGCACTCAGATAGTAAAAAGTAGAATTGTCCATAATGGTTTAAATGATAGAAGCACCATGATATGACCCCCAGACTCAGTGAGCCAATTGCTCTGTCCCAGGGCCAGACCCCAGCAGCCAGCAGCCTCAGATTTGGGCTGATCATCTGTGAACCCAGCAAGTGGCTGCTAAATCACACCTGCTCCTATAAAAATAACTCCAGGTGCACTCCTGTGGGAGAAGGGGAGGGAGGCTGAAAGGCTCCCTTTGGATGATACGTAAGCTCTAGGAAAGAGACATTAGGAGTGATGGGAGTTAAAGTTGGAAGTCTCCTGGTCCAGCCAAATGTTCCCAAGTGCACCTGTTCATGTAGGAGAAATGGGGAATTTTTCTATTTTAAGAGATATGAGCCAATGGAGGCTCAATTACCTCTTTTGAGAGCCTGTTCTGCGTTGTGATCATGGGCACAGTTTTCTCCAAATTGAACTCTCTCTTCATGAGGCCCATTTCTTCCTCTTTAATCTTCTGAGTTGATAGAGAGGCCCTGGCTATGGCTAGAAACTGAATTTAGATTTCCCCATTTCACTTTCCTGCTCTTATTTACCAGCCTTCCTAATAGGGTCTCCTCTTTCTCCAAGAGAAAATACCCTTGTAAGCTTAAGGCTAGAAGCCATTCCTCTATTTTCCATGGCTCCTCTCAGGATCGTTGCAGGTGCTGCACCTTCTTCTCAAAATACAGTGACCCAAGATTAAGTGTACTCACCCCCTCCAATAGTATAGGTATGTTTTCTGTCACCCTGCCCCAAATTTCATGTTTGCTTTTACATAACTCCACTTCTAATTTAATTCAGCTGCTGTTTCACTGTGATTCTCAGATCGTTTTCTCCCCAGAAATGCCTGTTTTTGTTGTGTGACACTGAGCTCATTTACATGCATACGATGACACTGAGAAATAGCAGACAGTGATGACTGTGATGATGATAATGAAAATGAAAAGCAGATGATGATGACATAGTGTTGGTAAGAGTGAACAGTGTTCTTGGAATGCACTAATCCCAGAAAGCATATCATTTCATAGGAACGTACTTCAATATGTGTTTCTAAAAGATAAAGACTTAATTTTAATATAAGCACAATATAATTATTACATCTAAAAAATTCTTCAATATCATCAAATTTCCAATCAGTACCCAATTGTTTCATAAATATTTTTCATAGTTGGTTTGTTCAAACCAGGATACAAACTAGATTGATGGGTCTCTTAAATAGTTTTCTACTCCTTTTTTTTCCTTGCAATTTTGTTGTTGTTGAAGAAACTACGTCATCTGTCCTATAGAATTTGCCAAGTTTGGATTTTGCTGATTGCATCTCAAGAACATTTAATGTGTGCCTCTGCTCCCTGTAGTTTGTATAAACTGCAGTTCAATCTAGAGCTTCTTCAGATTTGGGTTTAACGTTTTTTGCAAGACTGCTCTGTAGGTGGAGTTGGGCATTTCCATCAAGGGGTTCATAATGCCTAATGGCCTCTCTCTATGAGGTCAGCAGATGCTAATGGTCATCTTCCAGACACAATGCTCTATTGCTTGACCTGGATTACCATAGGAATGCAGATGGTTGCTTTGGAGTTATTTGACAACCCGAATGTGTATGTCTCATGAAATTTCTTGTGTGTGTTATATCACAGTTTTAAAATGTTTAAAAGAAAGAATATGGGCATTTTAATAGGTGGCAGGAAGCCCCAAGGGCTGTGTGCAGGGCAGTCATATCCATGAGATAAAGCAGAGTGCCTAGCAGATTAAAGGTAGGCCTTAACAGCTGACATCCTAATTTCTGAAACCAAGAGGCCAATTAAGCTGCTGGTTCTATTGAGGCAAATGCCCATGGGCCTATGCTTTGGGGTGCTTTCTCCCTAGAGTAGATTATGCTTCTGCCTTCCACAAGGACTATTTAGAGGATTCCAAGCAACCCTAATCAAGAGATCTGTGAAAGAGGCTTCTCTGCCGGTGTTTATACTAAACAAGAGGGTATTCTTAAGTGGCTGTTTCCAGCAGCTAATCAGGTAGGAGTGAGCCTCAGCCAGGGAAGTTTCCACATTTTGACCAATTAATGTGTGGCCCTAGGGAGACTCCCAGACAGAAGAGAGGGAGGAGTCTTGCAGAGTCAACTACCCTCAGTGCCCTGAACTATAAAATGGGAGTAATAATAGTACCTATCTCCTAGTGTTGTTTTGATGATTAAATGAGCCTTTGCTTGCAAATGACCTGGCACACAGTAAGGAACCAATAAATGTTGGCTATTCTTGTTATGCAGTTCCTGAAACCTGTGACATTTGCTTCTACAGCCACAGAATAGCCAGTCTTGACGTAGAGTGTTAAGAAATATCGATTGATGAAGACCGTATTTAAAAAATGCCACTTTCTTAGATCTATGAAGGGACTTGGCTATGACATCAATGTGAGTCAAGTGGTTTCTTTCCTTTTCCTTTTTCTAGTAAGGAGATTTTGTGTATTCGGGAAACCAGTGAACTTTCTGAGAGTCAAAGCAGGACATAAATTATGATGATAACACTGATTGCCAGCCTGTGCCTTTGACCCTTAGCCAGAACCCTGCCAATGCCCCATGGGAATTGTAAAGTCATTAGAAACAAAGATATAATTAACATCCAAAACAGGCAGGCAGACGAGTTGTCAAACTTTGTGATCTCCAAATGACCGCAAGGCTAAAATCACTAAAGAGAAAATTAAAACACAAAAGCCAAATGTGCCTGACTTTGTCCTTTACTTTGGTTTAATGAGGGCCTGGCTTGAAGCTCACTGATGGAGATAGGACGGCATGATGGGCTGAGGGCATCTCTAAAATTAGCTTACTCTTTCAGTTTAGAAGTGATTTCCAAATGAGGAATTTTCCAGGACTCTTAACACTGCTATATAGGCAATGATCCATCCAACAAACATGTATTGAGCATATACGGTATAGACGTAGTGTGAGATCATGAAAAGCCAATAATAAGCAAGACAGACTTGAGCCTGGCCTTAGGAGACTTACATTCCAGTGGTAGAGACAAATAAATGAGCAATTACAACAGGTGGAGAAGTCATGTAACTCAAAGACAGTCTAATTAATAATATCCAAAAAGTAGTTCCTGGGTCACCAAAGATTCACAAGAATGTATACCATTTCTGCTCCTAACTGCTGTTGCCTTCCTCTAGTTTCTCATCACTTTGTACCTAGACTCTTCTCCCTAATAGTAGAGTCTCCCTAATAGTAGAGTCCTCTTCCCAGAAGACCACTTTTATCAAGTCAGATCCCTGCTCAAAAGTATCTGGGGACTTTCCACACTGACAAGGTTATGCGTAAATTCTTTAGGCTGGGTCTTGGAACTTGAGTACAGTTTTACAAGTAGATAAGGGAGATTGGGTTACGGGAGTAGATTCATTGCAAATGGTTGGAGCAGGGAGTACGTGGGGAAGGAACATTACCAAATGAGACAGGTGGAGTCAGTGACTTTCTTTTCCATTCCGTCTTTTCTTGGTGAGCTGTTGGCATCTTCTGAGCTTCTACACCTGCCCCAAAAGTCTGAAGGGACTAGGGCTGCACTATGATATCCCAGAACTAAGATTGGTTGGTTGCTCCTTCGTGTTGATACTCACAGCTCAGATGAATATCAGAATTCATCTGCATGTCAGACATGACAGAGCCTGCATGTCAGTTGTGAACAATAATGGTGGCCCCGGTTAATGAATGTCATGCAAGGACTGAAGGATGATTAATGCTAAGAAACCAAAGAAAAGAAATTTTAGCCAGAGTAGGTTAAATCTGTCCTAAGCAGGAAATATAACTCCGCAATTCCAATGGCTTTTTTATGTTTTATGTCAAATTCTCCAAACTTAAAATATCAACTTTTGGAGCACTTATCACACTGTATTTTAATTACATGTCTCCTTACTGTCTCTCATCTACCAGACTGTGGCATCTTCTTCAGGAACCATCTTTTACTCATTTCCTAAACAAAGCACCTGGCATAAATTTCAGTCCACAATAGACACTCAATAAATGGTAAGTGAATTCTGTCCCATTGCCTTACAAAGTCATTTCTAAGAACCTGAGGCCATGGTAATTTGTCTTTTCTCTGAAGTTTCAGGGTACCAATCTGTCCTATTCATATATTTTCTGAAATTGCCTTCCAACTTTCAAATGAATTCTAAAAGTTCATTGGAATATTCTCTGGTCACAGAAAAAAAAATGTTATAAAGGCTGTCATTGCCTATACTAGTCCATAAATCTTATTTTTAAACCATCATATTTGACTCAGCCAACACTCATTAAAAACTTACTATGTGCTGGGTGCTAGAATAGACACTGGAAATAAAACAGCAATTAGGCCCTGTCTTTAAGAAAACTCAAGATCCAGAACAGATAAATGATGATAGCACAGGATGAGGCAGAGGAGGAAATTTTTACCCTGATGGTAGTCACAAAACCTTCCCAGGGAAAGTGACATTTGAGCAAGGTTTTAAAAGATAAATAACTTTTTTTTTTCTTTTTTTTTTTTTTTAGAGACAGGTTCTCACTCTGTTGCTCAGGCTGGAGTGCAGTGTTGCAATCATAGCTTACTGCAACCTCAAACTCCCAGACTCAAATGAACCTCCCACCTCAGCCTTGTGAGTAGCTGGGACTACAGACATTTGCCACCACACCTAACGTTTAAAAATATTTTTGTAGAGACAGGTCTCACTCTGTTGCCGAGGTTGGTCTCGAACTCCTGGGCTCCAGTGATCCTCCAGCCTCAGGCTCCCAAAGCACTAGGACTACAGGTGTGGGCCACCACACTTGGCCCTTGAAAGATGAATTAGAGTTCAGCCAGGCAGCAAGATTGGAAAGGAAGAAACTCTGGCAGAAGCATGAGAAACAGAGAGGCCTGAGGTGCTGCACAGTCTAGATGGCAGAGAAGGGAAGTGCCTGGGGACCAGGGAGCTGAGTGAAGCTTCTGGCCTTAGGTAGAGGGGAGCCAGAGCCTCAGGTTCTGCTCTGTGAGCAATCACCGAGAGCCTTCAAGGCATGAAAGACCTGGGACTTTATTCGGTAGGTAATGGAGGCACTTCAGGCAGAGAAACGCTGAGATTAATCCAGTCCAGTTGCAGACCAGAGGGCATGGATTGGGGATGCAGCAGCCAGAGGCAGAGTCCAGGCAGAGGACACTGCATAGCCTTGGTGAGACATAGTGAACATCAGAACCAAGGTCATCCAAGCTTTCCTAAGCCTTTCTATTTCCCCCAATTGCCTTTTTCTCCACTTCTGTGCTCTCATATTCTCCAAAAGAATGGGCAGTGGGTCATGGGCTCCAGCAATGTAAGGAGTGTTTGTGTTGAAGTATAGACGGGGACATTTGCAAGCCTGCTATTTATTAGTGGAGCTCCCTTGAATGCATCTTATCTTCCACTAACACCATAAAGCACTGAGGGTAAATGTTGCATCTTACAGATCTCTCTACCGCTCTTCCATTCAGCCTCAAGAACAGTGTCCTGCATTGTGTTTAAGCCATTGAAGATTGGTGAATTCAAATGTATTGATTAATCTATACATTTTGCCTAAAATATATACTTGGGGGGCAGCCAGTATCATGTGAACATTTTGTTTACTCCTAATATGTTGTAGACACACAAACACCAATTAAAATCACACAAGTGAACAATTCTAATCTAAAGATGATATGGCATTAAATCATAGAGTTTAGCCTAGACTTGATGCTGATCCTTACCTTGGTCCTGATTCAATTCCACTGCCCAGCCATGGGCTCAGTTAATTTCCTCAAGATTTAGATGAGGCTCTGGCTCTTCTCTACCTAAGTAGCAGCTCCTGTGAACCCGCAGCATAAGAAACAAGTGATGGGCAAGTTTTGATTAATAACTCATGGCTGACAATCACACAATATTTTTCCTTTTTTGAAATTCAGTGAGAATTTCCCAATATATTATCCAGGATTTACAATCACCAGAAATTTGCAAAATAGCAAATCAAATTGAAATTCATTGACTCTGAGAATTTAGGAGCACTTTGGGGTCCTCCAGGGCCCTCAAATAGGGGCCCAGTTTTCATTCTTCTGTGGGTGGGTGGGTGTGGCAAACCTGCACTCCCTGCAGAATCTTGCAATTGAAAGCTCTATGAACCGGGGATTCACTAGGTGTTGGACAGAACTGTTAAAGAGCATTTTCTTGAATTTATTCATTTGACCCACATTTATTGGGTGGCAATGTGTTTTAGGCACCAAAAGGCAAACCAAATAAATAATAAAAAGAATGCTGCCTGAGTCAATCAGACCTGGGTTGACTATGTAGCCAAGTGTTAAGTTGCTTAACCTTTTTGAGCCTCAGTTACTTATCTGCAAAATGTGGACAATAAAATTCTTCTCTGCGTTGTGATCAGAATTAGGAATCATGATATGTAAATGACCTTGCATAGCACCAATATCATAGATGTTCATATAAACTGAGATCTCCTCTCCTTCCTTGTAAGGATCTTAAAATCCACAAGTGAATACAAATATCAAATAACTAGAGAATTACCTAAAAGCAGAGTAAAATGTTGCATTAATTTACAGCAAACTGCTCAGCATCAAACAACAGAGCCTGCAGCTGTCTAGAGAGAAGCTGCTCAGATATTCAAGGTAATTTTGCAAAAATCCACTCTAAACAAAAGTTGACATAAACTCATCTTTAGCTGAGCTGTAGCTTTGTGGCACTTTAAAAAATCTGTAATATTAAAAGTAAATTAAACAGTGCATATGACTAGGCATTGAAGGTGTTTAGGGAGTAATTTCACAGTTGACGACTCAAGCCTTCCTGTCTGATGACAAGTCACATTTTCCCATGGGTGGAGGAGCAGGGTTGCAGGAATTGGAGAGGAGGAGACAAGGACACAGGAAGTGTGACCTGGTTGGGGAAGGTGAGAATGTGGGCTGGGGGCTTTGACACATGCCTTCCTTTGAAGACCCTTACATGAGGATGGATGTCATTTTCTGAGCCTTCATTCAGCCAAGTGAACAGATACTCTTGGCTACAGAATCTGGGTCAGGAAATGTGGGTTAGCCTCCTAGTTTCATTGCAGTCCTGCAGGGTAACTCATTTGGAGGTACAGGTGGTCGTGGTGCTCCCCAGGATGCCAGGGACCTTCCTCTTATCCTCCCACTCCACCACCATGTTGCTATCCTCTTCACCACCACCACCCCCTCCCGCCCCTGTTCCCATCACCTCCCCTCTTGTGTCCTTGGGGTCATTACTGTACATATGGTAGGCTTTGGAGTGAATGTCAGAAGACGGAGCTTCTGTTTCTCCACAGAGAGATGAACAATGAGCTACCTCTCTAGCCGCAAGGAGGGTTCAGGTCTGGCCGAGCTTTCCACGTGCTCTTGTCCGTCCATACATAGGATGGGACTTGGCAGAAACAGAGTCCAGGGCTCTTCTGGGTTATCAGTGAGAGGCTGGCCACTGGACATGGTTCTCGTCCAAGGGACAGAATTGAGTCAGGCTGTATGTTAGCCATCCTGAGGAGAGAGCCAGAAACCCAAAGTCAAGGTGGAGTGGATCAGAAACCAAATGGGACCAGCCCAGAGCCAGGGGAGGACAGAATGAAACCACAGTTGATGATGAGAAGTGAGCGAAGTCACAGCAGATGGGAGTCATCAACCTAGAGCAGCTTTGACAAATCTCACCAAGTTGCTGTTGACCCAGCTGCAAGGGCTGTCATGCAAGTTGCCTGCAGGAGGCAAGCCAAGGCAACACAGGCAGTCTGTGTCTGTGGTCAGAGCAAACCCACCTGGCCACAGGAACAAGCTTAACAGTCTTTCTGTGCTTAGGACCTGAGAATTCACAAAGCATTTGACCTCCACTATGATACTCAAGCCTTGTGAAAACCTACTGTTCGTATCCATTTTGTAGCTGCAGGATAATAAAGATAAGAGACTTGCCTGAGGCCACTCAGCTCTTAAGCTGTGGAGCCTGGTCTTGTCCTATCCCTTCCTATATATCCCACATTGGATCTGTGAGCTTGGTTGTATCCATACCATGTTCCATTCAATCTAGCTTCAGTGGAAAGCTGGAACTATTCATTACCCTTGGTTCACAGGCTGAAGGAGAGTCTTGCTCGGTAGTGATCTAATGATCAGCCATTACCCTATTTCTGATCTCACCTGTCCCACCCAGATCTGGGAGGCCACAGCGTCTCTGAGGATAGGATATAGCCCATTCTGGCCACTCATCCTCCACCTGTGCCATGACCTACCTACAGGTGGTGACCCTCATCCTTCCTCCACATATATCCAAACCTCATTTTATTTTCCTCATTTGACTGTGCCTTAACATAGCTGTTCATTTCCTGCTTAATAACACTTGGCTCTGAGAGGAATCATGGCACAAGTTTTAACAGCTCTCCTATTATTGGATAATCACCTGTATGAAATCTCACCAAATCTAGGTAGCAATCAATCTGTAGTTAATTAATATAAAGCAACCAGTCCCATTAAATCCAAATGTTGCAACTGACACGGTTGGTTGACTAAATATTGGTGCCATTTATAAGTACTGCTTCTTGGATCATCCTGGACTTAAAAATATTTTTCATTAACTAGCTGGTATTTAACAGAAATTAATTGTTGGCCATGCATCATCAATTCCATCTTATAGAATTAAGACCTAGGGCTGTCTTGGAGCAGCGGTGTGCATAGAGGAGCTTCCTGGGTAGTTCTCTGAGACACATGATGTTCTCACCTTATTCACTGATTGTTACCTCACTTCTACATCTCCCTACCCTGCATGGTAATGAGGCTTCTTGTAATCAGGCTGCAACTTTGCAAATTCTTCTTTAATTTGTGTCTTTGGGCTTGGCTCACATTCCAAAACATTTTATTACTTGTTAATGTCACAGTGGGCATGGAGGCTCACAGAGTAAGAGAACTGGAATCAAGAGAGAAGAGTGGGAGTAAAGCGCTGGTGTAACTCTGAATGAGGCATCCCTGAGTTCATCTTGCAGTGTTAGGACTTTCATTTAAAGAACAGCAATAAAAACATTTGCCACCAACCTGCCCCATCTGTACTAGTCAGGATTCCTTTATGTGACAGAAGTGACAGAAACCCACTCAAAAAAAAAAATAATAATAATAATAGAAGCAAATAAATGACATTTATTGCCTCCTATCCGTGAGTCAAGGGAATTCAGGCATGATTGGACCCATGGATTCAAACTATTGTTTAGGACTTTCTTGCTACATCTCTTTGTCAGTTTCCTTGGGCTGCTGTAACAAAGGACTACAAACTTGGGATGCTTTAAAACAATAGAAATTTTTGCACAACAATGTAATTGTACTTAATGCCACTGAACTGTACATATGAAAAGAATCCAAATGGTAAATTTTGTGTTACGTATGTTTTATAGTAATTTTAAACATAGAAACAACAACAAAACCCAGACATTTATTCTCACAATTCTGGAGGCTAGAAGCCTAAAATCAAGGTGTCAGTAGAGCCACACTTTCTCTGGAGGCTCCAGGGGAGGATCCTTCCCAGTTTCTTCCTAGATTCAGGCTGTTGCCAGCATTCTTTGGCTTCCCTTGGCTTGTTGAGGCATTGCTCCAACACTCTATTTCCAAATAAGTTTGTGTTCTGAGGTTCCAGGTGGACATGGATGTGTGTGTGTGTGTGTGTGTGTGTGTGTGTGTGTGTGTGTGTGTGTCCATTCAACCAGGTACAATCTCTTGGCTCCCTTTGCTTGTTCAGCTTTTTTTCATTCAGGCTTCCTGTAAGTGGCAGCAATATAACTTCAGGAAACCCTAGCAATTTCCCAGAAAAGAGGTGAAAGCCCCTCCCCAAACAACTGGATTCTGAGTGGGCTGTGCTTGGATCAATCCACCCCTGGACCAATCACCCATCCTATCTGAGCCTGCAGAGTCAGGCCATGTCTGGGGCAGGGATGGCAGAGCAAGGTGACTGGCACACACCTTTCCAGAATTCCATGGAGATACTGGACAGACACAGAGAGCAGGTATCTCCACAACATTTCTCTAGCTTTCCATAAATGCAACTACGTTTCTATTATCAAAGAAAAGAAATATGTTTCTATTATTAAAGAAAATAACACTTTTTAAGGTGCTATTTCCACCTACAGAAACTTGATCATCCAAACGTGATGGCTTTGATTTTGAAGACATTAAATTAGGAGTTCCTTCGGGCTAGGAATTAATCATATATATATATAATGTATATATTAGAAGAAAGTGCATTCAAATAGGGTTTATAGGAAGACTATACTTAAGAATCCCAACTCCTTTTTATTCACATATCTAAGTCAGAAATGTAGAGGACAAGACCCTTAGATGACACAAAAAAGTGATATGTGTCACATTCAGGTGTATTTAGAACTATGGGGTATTCTGAGTAATTTGTTAAAGGAAGACCTAAAGTGTATTTCAAAGTCCACCCCGCTCCCACCACCAACCCTGGCTGAATTTCATTTTGTAGCTCTTTTCTGTTCTCATTAAGGTGTCATGTTTGTCAGTGGAAGTGCCACCTTCAAACCCAGACTTGCAGAATGAACTCTCAGTCACAGATTATTGGGTCTGTCCAACATCTTTGCCTTTCTCTCTTATTTCTGACATATAAATAGGGCAAGAACTATCATTCCCCTTTCCCTGAAGGGCAAGGTCAAAGACTTCTTTGAAAAGATTCTGATATCCTGGGTGGGGAAAGCAAAATAGATTTCATCCTCTCCAGGGTATGACATTTTGGGGCAGAGACTAGCAATGTTCTCTGGAAACTTGCACCTTAAATGGCTTTTCTAAATGTTTGCTTATCTCAGCAAGAAGATTTGCTAGACAGACATGCCTGCTGTCATTTCATTAATTTGCTTAGTCAGCAAATGGGTATGCCAGCCCATCAGTAACACTGGGCAGAACTTGAGCTTCCTCTGTGGGGCTGCATTTGCCTGGCCCTACTTATGCATCAGTTAACAACCTGCTTTTCCAGAACTCTGACAGTGTGAATGATGGTTTAGACTTAAGCACCACACAAACACTTAGAGAAGCTGTTCCCTGCCTCTGCCTGACCTCACATCATAGGAAAAAGGACTACGAAATAGCCTTTTCTTGCCTCATCTGAGTTGGCAGCAGTTTTGATGCGTCCCAAACTAATTTAGTTGCAAGATCCTCAGCAGTAACTAAGCACCCAGCAGGCACATTCCATTCATCAGTCACCAACCCAGATGGTGTCAAAGTGTGCTGCCTGAGACACCTGGAGAGACAGAACAGTTCCATGAATCAGAGACGCAAGTCTGAAAGCAAGAGAAGGGTAAAAGGAGGCTGAGGGATCAGGGAAGAAATAAATAATAAATAATAAAAATAACTAATACAGCCAAACGAGAGAAGGATGGATCAAAAGCTCTGGCAATGCAGGTAACCTAGTGACCAACTCATCCTGGTTTGCCCAAGACTTTCCCAGTTTTGAAACTGGAAGTCCCATGTCCCGGGAACCCTCCTTAGTCCTGGGCAAACCAGAATGGTTGATCACCGTAGGTAGTCCAAGGTGGGCTTTAATAATGCAAGGCAGGTGGGGAAGAATCTGAAGAGCAACCTGACATCATGTTGGGGCCGATTACGTTTAAAATTTGAAAACGCCTCTTTTGACTCTGCCACCCTGGTCCCAGGAAGCAGATCCCACAGCATGCCATAGATGCGGCCCAGGCTGCTCAGCTTTGAAGGCTGTCACGGTCTCACTCTTCATAATTCTCTGAAGTGCCATTAAAGGGAACATTTTGTTTTAACAGATCAAGCTCCCAGCATACTCCAAAGGTTGACCAATATGTATCTCTGACTGACTGGACTAGAACTTTTTTATAGGCAGTTCTTCCTAGCTGTTCATTCTTGGATTATATAGAAATCTAGTTGACAAAGTGGTGCCCCTAATTGAATGAGGCCGTGAGGCTAACACTAAAAGCAAATCACAAAATTACAGTAGGAGTCTGA
Source organism: Macaca mulatta (assembly GCF_049350105.2). Classification (NCBI taxonomy): domain Eukaryota; kingdom Metazoa; phylum Chordata; class Mammalia; order Primates; family Cercopithecidae; genus Macaca; species Macaca mulatta. The sequence continues at coordinate 139,072,375 of NC_133412.1, read as the reverse complement.
ATCAGAAATCTCACCCTAGAGTCAACACAGGCTCACCTGCAAGGGAGAGCGTGGCCTTCAAAGTTTCTCAGGCACAGACACTCACTGTCCCAGGAGGTTGTCCTGCCCATCCCAAAGCTAAAGTGCTTTAGCACTTTCTCATTTATCACTCTCGTCTGTCTTGAGCCTCAGACTGTCCTGCTGCTGGTCTCGGCATTGCCCTCACTGGAGTGGGCATCTCATGTTAAAACCATGCCTTCCATTCTCTCCACTGCCATGCTTCGGGACCTCGCCCACTCCTCCCTGCCCACTGGTCCTTGGCCTTGGCTTTCTGGCTAGGCATTGGCAGCCTACCTTGGCTCCGGCAGGACTCAGCCCAGATTACACAAAGGGTATCTATTTTTCCAGCAAAGAAATTCTCCTGTGGTTGGTTTCCCCATGCTGCTTGCTACCCACCTTGCAAAAGTGGAATAGACCATTTAATCAAGATGCTGTTTCAGGAGTAGAAGGCAACACCTAGGCCCTAGTTTTTCTACAATGCCCATTTCTCAATACCAAATAGCTTCACACAAACATTAACTTACTTTTTAAAATATTTATTAAGAAATTAGCACATGCCAGGCCCTAATGCAGGCATTTAGAACACAGGAGAGGACAAAACAGGCAAGAGTGAAATGGCCTTTGCCGGGGCAGTTTATGTCCTGGAGAGGCAGAGAGAGATGATAAGAGTATAGAAACTGACTAATAACACTTAAGAAAGTAATAAGCACTGTGAAGACAACGAAAAGAGGGTGCAGCCTTCCTGCAGAGGGTGCTTTCCCCTTATGGACCTTCCCACCCAGAGTGTAGTCTAACAACTCCTCCAAGGGCTCTGCACTGCCTCCTGCTAGCCAAGGTCAGCAGAACATGCTGTACTCTCCCCGGGTTGCTTCCATCTCTCCATGAGTAACTGTTTCGGTTTTCGCCTCTATCCCTCCCCGTCTTGCCGTTTGTGGAACACACAGTCTTAGTACTTTTCAAGGAGATGGGGGCTTTAGGAACGGAGGTTCTCTTGGTAAAATCCCTTCTTGAGATGCTCTCTGTCAAAACAGAAAATGTCTTCTGCAAGGTTACGCAGCTTGGCAGTTATGAGCATGGGCTTTGGCATCAGCCAACCTGAGTTCTTTTCCTTCACCCCCATCTGTCTTGCTAACTGGTATTGGTTCTTCAAAGCCTGGTGCAAGTGTCTCCCTCTGAGAAAGCATTTCCTGTTCCCCTGCAATATGGGTACCCAGCAGTGTCAGCTTATAAATGCCACGTGGGCATGGTCAAGTCTTATTAATTTGATACCGAATCACAGCATCTGGGGCATTGATGGGATTCAATAAACATTATTGAGTGCATGCATGAATAAATGAATAAGTCTGGAGCTCAGCAGGCCAGCCTGGATCTGATAAACTTGGTCCCCTAGCTAACTGCATAACCCAGGTGTCTACAATGAAAGGCACAGTAAACTTGTTTTCCCTCAAATCACATTATGCACAATGGAAAAGTTGGCAAGGCATCTCTTGGGTGGTTCAGATTGGCTCTCCCCAAAGCAAGACGCACAACTGTTCTTGTCAAAGCCACACAATGACCTCCTCAGTGGACTTCTTTGAAGCATCCATTGATCTTTAAGAAAAGTATAATTGAACAAAAGTGCTTCTTCCAGCTTCTTGTCTTGTTCCCTGAATTCCCTCTATGTGTTTCCAGCTGTAATGTGAAATTCAACTGTGTGTCAGCCCTGATGACGGTGAACTCCCTAGCTCAGACACTGGCTTGTTTGGGGAAAGCTGTTTTCACAGCTTTCCCCGGACAAGGTGCTAATCTCTGACAGATTGGAATGAAAAGTTATCCCAGCAGCTCAGACCACCCCCTGGCTGTGCTGGAGTGAAGGCATCAGTGAAAGCTAACCCCTAGGAGCCCTCTTTGGCATCTCCTATGATCTCTGCCTGCTGAGCAGAGGGGGCTTAGTTGTTTGAGGAATAATGGAAATGTCATAGAGTCGCTCTGTTGCTAAATGCTATGTTACAGATAGTAAGCAATCAGCACAAATCCCTGATATTGAAGGATGGATCACGATACCCTTCTAGAAACTTCCCATCCATTATCTTGGCCCGGCAACACTAAGGGAAGGTCATCATCAAGGTTCCAGTTTGCTGAAGTGTAACTTCTCTGTTGATTTTCTGCTGAACCCTCATTGTGGTTGATAGCAGATGGCTCTAATATGACACAGCACTGGACTAGACGGACAGCTAGGGCAAGTCAATGATTATAAGAGTCTCCATTGCTAATAGAGGCCACAGGAAATTGTATGTGAACATGCTCTGGAGACTGTAAAGCACTGTACAAATACGAGAAGTTATTATTATGGACCACCCATAAATTACTAATTTTGAAGAAAACGATGCTGAATATCATTTAATATCCTTTTAATGTCTCAGAAAGCATTTTAAAACCTCCCAATGCTTTGGTGGTATAATTCTGAACTTCCCTTGTTACAGTAGGCAGAGTTCGCAAGCTCCTAAACTTAGGTGACTTCGGTACTGTTTTCAGGGGAGCAAGACAGTTTAAAGATGATCATGGTAGATCTCACCACAAGATGGCACTATTTATGACATTTATTTGCCTTGATTAAAACCGACCTGACATTTGAGGGGTCCAGGTCAAGAGGGAAAAAGAAGGCCTAAATACCACATGTTTAATTATTTAAAAGTTAAGTCAATCTAACACACAAAGTAAATAAAATATGTTTCCTATCTGGAAAAACATACCTTCCTAATGAATTGGAAGGCGAGGTACAAACTGCAAAAGCTGAGGCTCATGTTGCAGGCGGAACAGATGGCTGAGGGAGGGTCAGCATCCAGCACCCTCGTCAGCCCATCGTGCACTGTGATGGCCTTGCATGCGTGCCTCTGAACCCCATCCACATCCCTGTGCCCCTCAGCCTTGGGCCATCCTCGAAGGCCAGACCAGGGGAAAGGTCCTGCATGATCTGGAAGTATGCTGAGGATTGCTTGCGCAGGCACTTGTGAGGGGAAGTCACCTAGAGCAAGGATTAGCTGACTTTTCTATAAAGGGTCAGATGGTAACTATTTTAGGCTTTGTGAGCAATGCGGTCTCTGTCAGCCCTATTCAACTTTGCCACCGTATCACGAAAGCAGCCATAGACAATACATAAAATGAACAGGTGTGGCTGTGTTCCAATAAAACTTTAAGTACAAACATACATGGATTTGGACCACAGGCCATGGTTTGTAGGCATGTAGTCTAAAAGCTGGGGCTAAGACTGCCAAATAAAATACAGGACACAGAGTTAAACTTGAATTCCAGATAAACTGAATACTTGTATAAGTAGGTCCCAAATATTGCATGGGTCATACTCATACTAAGAAAAAAAATGGTTTATCTGAAGTTCAAATTTAACTGTCCATCATGTATTTTTACTTGCTAAATCCACCCATGCTAGCTGGGGTGGGAGCAGAGGGTAGGACTGTCCCATTGGCCCTGGGCACTCCTTACCCATGGGGAGGGCCACAGGCTGGGCGAGGCGAGAGTGGGGCCTCTAAAGCACAGGCTGTAAGGTCAGGGCTACATTGCCCAGGGCCTGAGGACAGTTATGGTTTTTAAATGACAATTACATGCTCTCAAATAATAAATAGAATATTATATTTCCAATTTATATAGTTGATTTTCTGGAGTCTGGGCATTTATATAGTCAACAAATATTTGTCAAGTTCCTGTATGTGCTGGCACTAAAGGATACAAAATGGTGCCAGAAAAAAAGGGAAAAAAGGCATAATCCCTGTCTCCATGGGGCTTGTGCAGGGGAGGCAGACATCGCACCAATGTGCAACTTCACACATAAATAATCGTTACAAAGCAGAGGGGCCATGAAGAAAAGGAGAGTAACAGCAGAGAAAAATCAATCGAGGGGCAAGGAGGCAGACTGAGAAGTGAGGTTTGAGCTGAGATGCAAAGGAGCACTAGGAGTTGCCAGGTGAAGCAGAGAGGAGAGGAACTTCCTGAGGGAAGACCCTGAGCTGGGGCAGGAGAGGGGCCGGTGGTGAGTAGGAGGTGGCTCGGCCAGGCCTGTGAGCAGCTCCCATTCATTTCAAATGCAGCAGGAAGCTCCCACAGGGTTTTTAAAGGGAGGGAATATGATCCAATTCTCATTTTAAAAGCTCACACTTGCTGATTCTTCCTGCAGAGTGGATGGGGCAAGAGGAAGAGGAAGAGAGAGGAGTCTTCGGAAGGCAGTGCAGTCATTCTGGGAACAGGGAATGGTGAGAAGAGCACAGCTTGGAGAAGCCTGTGCAAGGGCTAGGGGATGGGGCAGGGACAAGAGATAGGGGTATCTGGACCAGCGCTGGGGTTTCTGGCTTTGCTGAGCAGAGAAAATATGAAGGAGACGCAGGCTTCGGGAGAAGATGGACATTTCAGTTGTTGACGTGTTAAGTGGGAGGTGCTGTTTATACCACTGAGTGGACATCTCAAGGGAGCAAGGAGATACACAGTTGGCCCTCCATATCCACAGGTTCCATACCTATGAATTCAGCCAACCTCAGATCACACAAATAAAAAACAATACAACAACTATTTACATAGTAGCATTTACATTGTATTAGGTATTGTAAGTAATCTAGAGATGATTTAAAGTATATGAGAGGAGGTATACAGCTTGTATGCAAATACGATGCCATTTTGTATAGGGGACTTGTGCATTCGCAGGTTTTAGTACTCACAAGGGTCCTGGAACCAGAAGATATGACTGTACTTGTCATATCTGCAGCTCAGAAGAGAGGCCAGGGCTACAAATGGAAGGCAGCAGGTGGTCGAAGTCCTATGGGAGGTATTTGTAGCCATGAGAGTAGCTGGGACCTTCGTGGTGAAAAGAGAAAGGGGTCTGAGGTGGACCCCTGAGGCCCTTCAGTGTTAGAAGAGGAGGCAGCAAAGAAGGAAAACAAGCAAGAACAGTGCTGTGCAAGCCAAAAGATGGGAATGCGTTAAAAAGTTCTAGTTCTGACAATTACCAAATACATCCTTTTTCCTTGAGAGCTTGTAAGGCCCCTCCTCATCACAGCCTCTCTTACCTTATCTTATTCCTATACATATGATGATAGAAAGATAAAGCAGATGAGCAAAAGATAAAAACACATCCATCAACAGCCATTACAGTCACTCTCATTAGTATTCACATACTCAGTGTTAAAGGAGTAAGTAAAAAGATGAATGGGTGACTTTTGAATAAGTGAAAGAGGATATTCATTTCCCTTGACTTCTTGGTTAGGAAACAGATTTTGAATCTTCTTTAAAGAATTTTCCTTAACAAAATGGCAGCCAGTAAAGGTAGAGGCTCCTTGAACACATCTAATGTGCGTTGGCACTTCCCAGCCTAGGAGGGCTGCCCTCCCATGGAAACTCAGTCAAGCACACTGGGCTCAGGAGCCTAGAAGAGTCAGTCCCATGCTCAACTCACTGGGATGACGGGTGCCATGTGCTGTTCTGACTACCTATGGGGAACTCATGGAGCTCCTGTGACTCAGATTAGTGACATTTCTTAGTTCCTAGTAAATAACCTTGTGTTTTGACCTGTAACAATGTGAAATGTTAACAAAGCCATGAGGAAATTAAAATCCCTTGATGTAGGTTGGAGGCTGCCTAAGTGGATCCTGTCCAGGTGACAAAAGGTCTGCTAGACCCTGAGAAGAAACAAAGAAAGAAAAAGGTCACCAAGTAAATAGCCATGTGGTGAAATGCCAAAGTACAAGAGTTTATTGAGACCAAAGAGGTGCCTTTTACATGAAAGAATTCCAACTAAAGGTCACTAACAGGTCCAAACACCAACTAATACAGGTAAAATGGAAGTTGATGGTTAAAAGAAGACCTGGGGCTCTGATTGCCGTATTGGAATAAAATCTAGTGAGCAGCAGTACTTTAGTTATTATTTTTCTGTAGAACTTTACAGTTTTCAAAATGTTTTTCCACATATAACCACCTTATTTTTTCAGAAACCTGACAACCGGTCTTAGCAGGGATTAGAATTTACATTTGGCAGATGAGCAGGAGAAAGGCTCAGAGAAGTTAAGTAATTTGCCTAAGGTCACAGAGCAACCTGGTCAGGTGGTTGTCAGAACCCAGGTCGTTGATCAACCAGTTCATTGATCGTTCTAGCACAATATCTTTCAGAACAATATCAGATCACAAAATGAGATCAACACAAGGCCTCAGTGATTCCACAAAGAATTTTCTGCCCAGCCGTTAGCCAACTTCTATGGCTGATACATATCTGTGTCTAACAATACCAGGGGTCTGTATAAATAGAAGCCATCAGTGAAGACACAGCAATAGAATTCCAAAAGAGGCACCACATAGAAAGCTCATGTTTTCCAAGCCAAACAAAGTAATGGCTATTACTGGAAGCCATGAAGTAAGGCAACATTAATATCAATTTGTTGCTACTTACTGTTGCTGTCCCCTCCTAAGAAAGGAGACACAGCCAGACTGCTCCACAGAGTGTCTCCCTGCTGGGATCTGTGGAGTTAGACAGAGTCAGTCATACCTCATCTCTCTCAAATCATTTGACCACCTCTCTTGGTTCCTTTTATGAAAACCTGCAGAAGAGTTAACCACCGACCTTCCAGAAATGCAATCTGACTCCTGCCCCCATCTGGCCAAGCCTTGGTGTGGATAGGATGGGAGTGAGAGAAGAGGCTGAGGTGCAGCTAAGAATTCTGGCCAGCACAGGGACATAAGATTCCAAAATCCTCAAGGGCAAGGATCAAGCTTGAGGGCAGACTGACTTTTGGGCTTCACTCCTCTTGTCATCTCAATTACCAAATATGGTCATGCAAATAGCACTCAGGGTAAATTGAATTACCCTGAAAGGATGTGAGATGGACAAAGTGGAAAGGATGATTACTCAGAAAGACATGGCTTCCCCTACAAATCAATAAGAAGAAGACAACCCACAGAAAAACAAGCAAAACATCTGGATAGGAACCTCATAAAAACAATATCCAAATGGACAATAAGCATATCAATAGGTGCTCAACATTGGTAATGCCAGGGAAGTTCTAATTAAAACCACCTGAGTTACCATCTCATACCTTTGGAATGGCTAAAATAGAGGACACTGAGTTCACACTCTAGAAGCTGGTACAATTCATACATGTCAGAAAACCATTTGACAGTCCCTACTGCTGCCGAATATATACATATCCCATCACTCAATAGTGCTATACCTGGGTACATACCCACCGTAAATGCATACATGTGTTCACTAAAAGGCGTGAACTAGAATGCTGAGAACACCATTATTTAGAACATCCCCAAAATGGAAACTGCCCAAATGTCTATTAACAGTAAGCTAAATAAGTAATGGCATATTCGCAAAATTAAATATTATACAACAATGAAAATGAACAAACTACCTGTACATAGGTGAATCTTACCAATGTAATGTTGAGCAAAAGAAGCTGAAAGGGGATATACTATATAACTACACTTATAGGAAGTTCAAAAGTGGGCAAACATACTCTAGGGTGTCAGAAGTTAATATGGTAACCCTTAAGGGATAACGACTATGAGGAGGATTTTTGAGGTGCCCATCATGTCTTGTTTCTTGATCTGGGTGCTAGTTACATGAGTGTGTTCAGTTTATAAACATTATTTCAGCTGTACATTTGTGATTTGAGCATATTTCTGAATGCATTTTATACTTCCAAAACAGCCTTTTAAAATGTATTTTATTTTATTATATTTAGAGATTTGTTCTTGTTCTGTCATCCAGGCTGGAGTGCAATGGCACTTCATAGCTCACAGGAACCCTAAACTCCTGATCATTTTAAAAACACATTTTGTTTTTCCAGAGGAGTTTGGTCTTTATTCCTTAAGCAAACAGTGATTTATTTCCTCCTTTCTCGGCATCAACAACCAACTCCAAAACCTTTTTTAAGGGAAAAAAATAATTTGCCCGCATTTCTAATTCCACCACTGCTGTCATCCAACTAGGTGTAGCCTGGGAAGTGAAGAAGAAAAGGAAAATTTCTTCTCCCCTCCATTACCTCCCATTGCACATCCTTTCTTGGTTACTTTTTCTCTTTTCCCTTTTTTATTTACTTTCGGACTTAGACCTTACCCCTTTTGGAAGGCCTAATTAGAGGGTAGTTTTGAGACTGGCATGGTGTTGGAAACCTGGGTCCATGGAGGAAGTCCACATCACACTGGATGTTTTGGTGGTGGATCACATGGCAGGAACAAGAGGCAGGGTGAAATCCTGGAGGCTCTGCATGGACAATGATGCCACTTATTGTAGTAAGCACCAAACAGGCTCAAATCTCCTCTTTAGAGAAGTGTTAGGACCAACAGCTGGTTGGTTGAGAGCTGCCGTTTTAATGGTTGAAGCAAGAAATGATATATATCATGTTATTCAATGCAACATGAACATATGTCTTGAAAATGAGGCTTCATCGTTTCCTCCTTTTCCCTCCACTGTACCCATATATAAGTGATAATACAGTAGCCAATGCAAATGTCATAAAAGCATAAAGATGAAAATGGAGCAAGCGACTGGGGTTAGCTGGGAAGAAGATGTCGCCAAGGGGAAGAGAGGAATCCGGCATCGGCAATTAATCATGGCCAAATAAATCTGGTATTTAACAGCAAGGATAACATCAGGCGCCCACTGAGAGCTTCAAGGAGTTCAGTTCCCTCAGTGATTACTAAAGCCAGCTTTGATCATTTAAAAATCACATTTTGTTTTTTCAGAGGAGTTTGGTCTTTATTCCTTAAGCAAACATTGATTTATCTCCTCTTTTCTGGGCAGAGATTCCTGTCATAACCGCTCTGGCTAAAACAACTCTTTCTGTGCTCCAAAGTCTCAGTAGCCTGCTTGTAGGAAGAGAATATTTTAATCTCTTGAAGCTGCCAACAGGCAAGTGGAAGGTAAAGAAAAGACTGCCACCCCCACCCCCTAGGTTTGGAACCATCAAAAACCAGAGCTCAAACTTTATAAATAGAGGCAGCAGCAGGGACGTCACACTCACAAAAACCACTGGATGCTACAGCCTTCGGAAATCCTTGTTTGGATAACCTCAGTCAATAAGTATCTTCAAGGTCAAAACCCAGACCCTGAAGGTGCAGTGGAGCCAAACCGTCTTCATTTGAAACTGCTGAAGGCAGGCTCCTCAAGTGTGGGAAACCAGGAGTCCAGGCCTTGAGATCTCAGATCTGGGAAACTCCTGCGGAAAGAGAGAAAAGGAAGCCAGACCGAGGAGGGAGTGTCCCTGAGCTGAATCTTGAGTGTTGCAACTGACATCTCTGCTTCTCCAAGCAAGACTCCTGGACCCACTCCTCCCACGACCCCCACAGAGGGGACATGTGAGTAGTTGGAAAACCACCGGACCAGGCGTGGTCTGGAGGCTGAGTAGATTCCTTCCCCATCACCCCCACCCCTACCCCCCATGAAGGATGGTAAAATTGCCAGAGAGCCACAATCCTCCCCTGGAAGGGGGACGGCATCTCAATGGTAGATCACTCTGTATGTCTTTGAAAGACACTTGCTTCCTCCCAGCTTCTGGCTTTTGGTATATATTTGGCAGCAGAGGTGTGTTTAATTAGGATTAGAGGAAAGGTTCTGATACTGCCTGAGAACATCCTCAGCCTGAGTAAAGGCAAGAGTGGGAGGCTTTACCCAAGCCAACCCGGTGATTTTGCTGTTGAGAAGTGACAATGTGCTAGCAGCCCTCCCTTGCTCACAGCACCTCCTCTGCCTCGGCGGCAGCTCTGGCCGCCCTCAAGGAGCCCTTCAGCCCACCGCTGCACTGTGGGAGCCCCTCTCTGGGTTGGCTGAGGCCGGAGCCAGCTCCCTCTGCTTGCAGCGAGGTGTGGAGTGAGAGGTGTGGGCGGAAACTGGGGCTGCGTGCGGGGCTAGCCGGCCAGCGCCAATTCCGGGTGGGCACGGGCTCGGGGGTCCTGCACTGGGAGCGACCGGCCCACGCCACTGGCCCCAGGCAGTGAGGGGCTTAGCACCAGGGCCAGCAGCTGCGGAATGTGTGAAGGGTTCCCCAGCAGTGCCGGCCTGCTGGGGCCGTGCTCCAATTCTCGCCAGGCCTCAGCTGCCTCCCTGCCGGGCAGAGCTCGGGACCTACAGTTCACCATGCCCGAGCCTCCCTGTCAACCCTGCAATGGACTCCCGCACCGCCCGAGCCTCCCCAAGGAGCGCCACCCCCTGCTCCGTGGTGCCTGATCCCATCTACCACCCAAAGGCTGAGGAGTGTGGCATGGGGCACAGGACTGGCAGGCAGCTCCGCCCACTGCCCTGGCGCAGGATCCACTAGGCAAGCCAGCTGGGCTCCTGAGTCCAGTGGAGACTTGGAGAACTTTTATGTCTAGCTGGAGGATCGTAAATGCACCAATCAGCACCCTGTGTCTAGCTCAAGGTTTGTAAATCCAATCAGTACTCTGTGTCTAGCTAATCTAGTGGGGATTTGGAGAACTTCTGTGTCTAGCTAAGGGATTGTAAATGCACCAATCAGCACTCTGTGTCTAGTTCAAGGTTCGTAAATGCACCAATCAGCATCCTGTCAAAACAGACCAATCAGCACTCTGTAAATGGGCCAATCAACTCTCTGTAAAATGGACCAATTAGCAGGATGTGGGTGGGGCCAGATAAGGGAATAAAAGCAGGCTGCCCAAGCCCGCAGAGGCCGTCTGTGGAGAGCTCTTTCCACTTAGTGGCGGCGTTGTTCTGTGTTTTTTTTTTTTTTTTTTTTTTTTTTGCAGTACACTTTGCTAGTGCTCGGTTTTTGGATCTGTGCCGCGTTTATGAGCTGTAACACTCAGAGCTGTAGCACTAACTGCGAAGGTTTGCAGCTTCCCTTCTGAAGTCAGTGAGACCACAAACCCACCAGAAGGAAGAAACTCTGGACACATCTTAACATCTAAATGGGAACAAACTCCAGACACGCCATATTTAAGAATTATAATACTCACCGTGAGGGTCTGTGGCTTCATTCTTGAAGTGAGTGAGACCAATAACCCATGAATTCCAAACACACAGTGATTCAGGTGAATCTCGTCACCATCAGAGTTCCACAGCACACATTCAAAACTTTATTGGCCTCATCCTCTGTGGTGAAAAGAGCTGCTACTACGTGCCAGGTACTGTAATGGGCTCCAAAGAGTAAAATTAAGATTGTGTTTTGCTTTTGCCTTTGCAGCACTAGTAGAGTAGACAGACAGACATATACAAAGTAAGTTTTAACACCGTGGGAGAAGAACCACAATGGAGGTATTACAAAATGCCATGGAAATACTAGGAAGGCTGAGTCAGTTATCACGGGAGTTGTGGGGCCAGGCAGGCTAGCAGGAAGAGTGTCTGATGAACTCTTTACTGAAATAAGCAGTTGATGAATTTTAAATAAGGAGGTAGAGTTGAAGCTGGATCTTGAAGTATAAATAGGAATTCTTCAGGTCAAAAAGAGAATGGCAGAGAGAAAATTGGAGCTACAGCTACCATTTAAGATGGTGCTTCCCAAATTAGATATGCTCAAGAAACCACTGTTGGGGGTCAAGGCACACTCAAAGCCGCGAAATAAGGATGATGTGCCTTTTCAGGGATGTTAATTTTGCTTAAATATTTGGGTAAAATAAGCTATACAAGAAGTGAAGTAAAGGCATTTTTAAATTAAAACAAGCATGAATGTTACCTAGAAGACAAAATTGACAACTTTTTTATTTGGTTTGGTTTTGGGTTTTCTGTTTGATGGGGTTTTTTTTAGATACAAGGTCTCACTCTGACACCAAGGTTGGAGTGCACTGGCATAATCCTAATTCACTGCATCTTCAAACTCCAGGGCTCAAAGGATGCTCCCACCTCAGCCTCCGAAGTAGCTAGGACTACCGGCGTGTGCCACCATGCCCAGCTAATTGAAAAAACAAAAATTTTTTTGTGGAGATAGTGTCTTGCTATGTTGTCCACACTAGTATGCGGCCTGAAGGAATCCTCCTGCCTCAGCCTCTCAAAGTGCTGGGATTACAAGTGTGAGTCACTGCACCTAGCTGACATTAATTTTTAAGATAAGGCATTAGCCCTCAAAAAAAAAAAAAAAAATACTGTATGCGAGCAGGGTGGTGGGGGTTCTGCCTTCTGCTACAGACCCACATCCCGAGGTCTGTGTCGCTTTCATCTGTCATTTGGGGTATTCTGAAGGAAAGGAAGAGAAGCCTGGTTTACATATAATCTGGGGATCAGGGTGTTGTGTGAGATAGTTCAGTGGCTGATCAGGGCCGGGCAGCCAGAGCCACACAGTGATGAGCTTCACAGAGCCTGTGAATGAGTTTGGACTGTACTTGGTAGGTAGAGGAGAGTCCCTGGCAGCCTGCCCAGACAAGGTGACTATGCTGCTTAAGCTGCACTGTGATCCTCACTACACGGACTTGCTGTCTGGATAACATAACTAAAGCGCAGTGCTGACCTAGTCATTCCCCTGCTCAAGACTTTCAGGGGCTTCTTGTGGCTGCTGAATGAAGTCCAAATTATATGCAAACCTGGGCTGCAATGTGGAGAATGGATTGCAAGCAACAAGACTGACGGTGAGGAGATGGGTGAGCAACCTGGGGAGCTGTTGGAGGCTGAGGCAAGGAAGCACCTGGGAGTGGAGAGAAGTAGATGGCATTTGAGGTCCTCATTGTTCTCTAACTTGCCATTGCAGCCTCCATCTCTCATGTACGTTTTTCTACATTTGAATAAAGCTAAATGACTCACTACTACTTGTGGTTTCTTGCAAACACATTTTTTGCTCATTCTGTTCTCTCTACCTGAAATGTCCTTTCTTGACCCCATCTCCTCCTAATGAAAAGGGCACCTGTCCTTCAGGGTCCAGCTCAGATAATCCTGGAAGCCTTATACTAAGCATCTGCTATGTGCCAGGCACCATGCCACATGCTTTGCATACTCTCTAATCTCTCTTCCCTGCAAAGTGAGTAGCACTATCTCCATTTGCAGATGAGGGAATGGAGCATCAAGGAGGTTAGGTAACACACTCAAGTCCACTTTGCTTGCAGGAGATTGAACCAGAATTTGAATCCTGATCTAGGTGGTGCTAAAACCTGTATTTTTTCTACAACCCCATACTACCTGCTCCTTCAACTGACTTTCCCTCAAAACCAAGCCTATGCATGAGTTGAATTCCTCCCATATTTTCTCAATATAGACTGGCACCTCTCTGGATGTTTAGCATTATTAGAAGTGTGGGGTATGATGAAGGAGATGTGGGTAGACAGAAGACCTCTACCTTTTTCATTCAATTTCTTTTGAATCGAGATGGGGTCTCACTCTCTCACCCAAGCTGCAGTGCAGTGGCACGATCTCAGCTCACTGCACCTTCTGCCTGCCAGGCTCAAGTGATCCTCTCCCCTCAGCCTCCCGAGTAGCTGGAATTACAGGCACATGCCACTACGCCCAGCTAAAGACCACCTTTAAGAACAACAGTGTTTCCATACTCTGGCTTCAACTCTGGTGGCTGTGTGGCTTTAGGCAAGTCACAAAACCGAGTTACACTTCATGGGATCATTGGAAAACAAAATGAAATAAAACAAATGAAGCTTGCAAATGAGTATGCACTCAATGATTGTTCCTCCTCCCTTGCACATGACGGTTGGTCAATAAATGTTTTAAAGGCTGAAGGAACAAAATGAAGGAAGGACATCACTTGATTGCTGCATCTACATAAAGCTTTGAAAAAGTGGAAACCCTATGTTTGGGTCCCAACCCTCCACCCCCAACACACACACACACACACGCAGAGCTTTCAAATAGTCTACAACATACACTTTCAAGTAAATTAAAACCCATTTTGGGAGCTTCTCAGACCTGCCAATACCGGAGCCCAGTCTCTGAGCTGAGTTCAATCCCAGAGCTCACAGTGCACTGTGCCTGTGGGGGCTGCCCTGCCTCAGGGCTGGAGTCTGTACTTCACCAGGTGCTTGCTGAAGAAAGGGCCCTGAGATCCCCTTTATCCTGACTACTCCTCCCTCCCATCCGGCTCAACCAATCACCAAGCCTGTGGGTTCTACCATCCGCTTCTCTCCCTCCCCTCTGTCCTCTGTGGGTTCTACCATCTGCTTCTCTCCCTCCCCTCTGCCCTCTGTGGGTTCTACCATCTGCTTCTCTCCCTCCCCTCTGCCCTCTGTGGGTTCTACCATCTGCTTCTCTCCCTCCCCTCTGCCCTCTGTGGGTAGAGCTCTTCCATTTCCCTGCCTCCTGCCTCCAGCCTCCAGCATCATTGATTGCCCTGAATTCTTGACATTGCAGCCAGGGTGATACAGTGGTGAACAAAATGAAGCCTGCCCTCGTGAAGATCAAACTCTTCAAGTGCTGTTTAGAAAGTTCACCAGTGTCTGGGCCCTCCTTGCTTCCCAGCCTTGTTTATTCCCCCCATTCCCCTGGCATTCTCCACTCCAGACACACTGCGTCTCACGTCTCACCAACACAGCTTGCTCTTCCTCCCCTCTGGTACTTTGCATATGCCCTTCCCTCTGCACGGAGCATCTTTTCCCTATGCATCATCCCCGCCACTTGACTGCCAGCTCCTCTTTATCCTCCCAGTCTCAGCCTCAAGGTCACCTCCTCCAGGGAGTCTTCCTTAACCCCCAAAGGCACTGGGTGCCCCTGCTATGTGCACCCTTAGCACTATGGGTTTTTTTTTTTAACTCTCCTTGAAGTCAAAGACCATGTTTTATATTAACTTCATATATTTCTGTCTTTCAAGGGTATAAGTATCTGAGGCTACTATACCACTTGTTGATGAAATGAATAGTTGAAGCAGCCAGTTCAGCCTGTGACGTAAAGTGTGCTGAGACCTCCCCAGGTATAAATACCCTTAGGCAGTCCACCCTGGGCACCTAAAACTTTGGAGGGGCTGATGGGGAAGAGGAAAGGAGCAGAGAGGCTGAACAAACAGGTGTTTGGCGGCCATCCTGCCTCCCTCCCTCTGTCCCCCAATACAGCGCAAATCCAACTTCAGTGTGAATCTATTCAGTATCTGGATGATGAAAATGACATTTTCTTTCTTGCCAGACCATTTTGCAGCCCTCAGGGTCCATTGTTCATTGTTTCTATTAACTTTGAATGAACCTTTTTTTTTTTTTTTTAAAAAGATGGAGTCTTACTCTGTCACCCAGGCTGGAGTGCAATGGCGTGATCTCAGCTCACTGCAGCCTCTGCCTCTGGGATTCCAGCAATTCTCCTCCCAGGAAGCTGGGATTACAGGTGTCTGTCACCACGCCCAGCTAATTTTTGTATTTTTAGTAGAGACGGGGTTTCACCATGTTGGCCAGGCTGGTCTCAAACTCCTGACCTCAGGTGATTCGCCCGCCTCGGCCTCCCAAAGTGCTGGGATTACAGGCATGAGCCACCGCGCCTGGACAACTTTTAATGAACTTTTTACAAGAATTTGTGTTAATAGGGAGCGTCTGGTAGACCTGGTTGGGAAAGGGTTTTTTTCAGGGGTCTCTGTGCCTTGAGATGTGTTCTCGGAGAGAGAAGGGAACCATCAGTGAGAGTGGGTGTAGCCTTGAGTCATGTTGAGAAGCCGGCGTCCTTCAGTTTTCTCGTCCTGGTAAGCGTTTTTCAGGTCTGCTGGGTTTTGGCACCTATCAGCAAGGCTATTTTAAAGCACATAAAATCTGAAAATAAATGGAGAAAGGCTGTGGCAGAGGAAGGCTGGTTTGGCAAGGACTGCTGCTTGTGAGTTAGCGTTGACACTGCAGGACACTGCAGCAGAGAGCGAAGACAAGGTTAGAGAGAAGGGCTTCACATGGGGGTCACACTCACACCCTCAGGCCTCCTCCGTCCTCACTGGAGGAGACACTGATGTCACACACCCCGGAACCACCTTCTGCTTCTCCTGGAATCTGAAGGTTGGGGTTGCGGGGAGAGGAGCAGTAAGAAGCAGCTAATTTCACTATCGGGAAGAGGTGCTAACATTCTACCTACCCCTCAGCCTTTCCCCATGCCAGGCCCCTACCAGTATCTGTAAGCCAGGTGACTGCTCCCCGACTCACATGGCCTCTCTTTGACCCAGGTGGCCAAAACTCAATAACAGAGAGTGCCTAACCTCCTGCCTTACTCTCAGCTATATCCTGCCCTCTCCCGCCCCATTCTGTCCCACATGCCTTGCACTCCATTAGTCTAACCTGTTCCTGGTCACCCTGGAAGCTGACCTCTGATCTCATGCTCTGTGTCCAGCTCTACCGCTTGTCTGGTGTAGCTGACACATGATACTAATCAGCTGGTCACTCCCAGACTACTCCCCTCACTGAAGATCATTTGCATCTGTGACAGAGACTGCCTGCTTTAGAATGCCGGGGATGCACCTGAGGCAGCAGGAAAGGAGGAGGCGCCTGGGTGAGACTCCTCGGGTCTGAATCCTAGTCCTGGGGTTTATCTGCTATGAACTGGATTACCAGGGTGAGTTCCTGAATCTCCCCCAGCCTATACCTCTTCATCTGTAAAATGGGGATTATAATAGCACCAGCCTCACAAGGTAGCTGAGAGAATTCCCTGAGCTGATTTACAATGTAAGTGCTTAGCAAAGCACCTGACCCACAGTAAGTGGTCAACAGATGTTGGATAAAATAAGAAAGTCAGCCCCCCAAGACCCTACTGATCTTCATGAATGAGAAATGGATGCTTACTCCCCACACCTCCAAAAATACAAAATCAAGATGGTTAGAATAATAGTGCCTTTCTCTGTCCTGGGCACCCAGGTTCAGAAAAGAGGAGCAGAGCTCCATAGAGGGTCCATGAATTGAATGGCTGCAGTGTGGCTGAGGAGTAAGCAGGGATCCTTGGGGAAGGAGTCTGAGGAATGGGGGTTCATTGGGTAGAGATTGGAGAGTAAGGACCTCTGGGGCAGGGGTCTGTGGGGCAGGGACCCATGAAGTAGGGTCTATGGCTTCCCTTGAGAACCCAGAGCAGGGAAGAAATCAGGATGAGCTACAGCTGTCACCCCCAGGGCATCAGGGCTGTGGAGGCTGCATGAGGGCTAGAAGTCGATGGGCCGTGTGCTGATAAAGCCATAAGAATCATTAGAGGCCAAGCAAACAGCGCTTTTCAGGTGTCCTGTGTGGCGTGTCCTGGCAAATGTAGAGGATGGAGAAGGAGCATTTTCAGTGGCACCTGCCAGAGTGAAGCAGGCCCAGGTACTGCTCAACCCCTTTCACTGAAGTTCAGACTTGATTCTAGGGCAGCAAATGCATGTTCTGTGGGTCCTGCTCCTTTCTGAGATGCCTGCCTTTCCCTTGACCTTCAAGTTCAGGAATGATAAAAATGCCAGACCTTCCACAGGTCTTTAGGGAGGGCAGGCCCACTCATCCCAGAAAGGCACAATCATTAGTGTCATCTCATTAAACTGAAAACTGTTGCCGACTCAGGCTGGAGCTGCAAAGGGTGCTGCCTCCTGGCTTCTGTGCAGCCTTCCCTGGGAGTTCCCCATGGTGGGATGAAAACATGAAAGTGAACAGGACAGGAAGGGGTCCTGAGCCACGGTGGCCTGCTGCTGGCAGGCACTGGGCTGCGGGCAATGAGGGTACCAAGATGAAGGTATTATTCGGGATTAAGATTTGGCTGCTCTCATAGAGACAGCAAGTACAGTGGCTTAAATAAGGTAGAAGTGATTTCTCTTGCACCCAACAGCCTGGATCCAACATGGAAGACCCAAAGTGCTGGGGACCCAGCCTCCTCCTCTCTTGTTGCTCTACTATTCCTAGGGTGTTCCTCTCAAGGACAAGGGGAATCTGGTCAAGGACAAATTCCCATCACATCTGCACCCTAGTCAGTGGGCGTAAGGAATCCCGTGAGCTGTGTCCATCACTGCTGCTGGTATCTGTTCCACCAGAACTTAGTCATGTGACCTTTCAAGAAAGCCTGGAAAACACTGTCTCTGTAAGAGTGCCCAGCTAAAATTCACGGGCTCTATGAAAGAGAAAACAGGTGTGGGAACAGTTGACAGTCTGTTAAGAGTGATTAAGACAGAGCCCTGCCCATGAGCAATGCAGTGTGCAGACCAACAAACCACGACAACGCACTGGGCAGGAAAAGTAGCAGTATTCAATCATTTACTCAAGGAACACTTATTAAGGCCTACACGCATTAAGGAAATAGATGTAATAGTACCGTCCTCTCCCTCATGGTCAGGTCTTAGGGGAAGGTCATGGTCCTAGGGGGAAAAGCCATCAAATGTACTAGGTGCTTGCTATGGTTTAAATGTTTGTCCCCTCTAAAATTTATGTTAAAATGTAACAGGTTGAGTAGGACCTTTAAGAGGTGGTTAAGGCGTGAAAATTCTACCTTCCCTCATGGGCGGCATGAATGCCATTATAAAAGGGGGAGTTCAGCCTTCTTTTGCCTGTTTGCACTCCCTCCTTCTGCCATGTGAAGATGAAGCATTCCTCTCCTCACTGGGGACGAAACATTCAGGGTGCCATCTTGGAATCAGAATCACTAAACCTGCCCGCACCTTGATCTTGAATTTCCCAGCATCTGGAACTGTGAGTCACTAAATTTCTTTTTATAAATTGCCCCATTTGTGGTATTTTGTTACAGTAGCACATAATGGACTAACTCCTATAAAGGAAACATTTGTTCATTCACCACACCCTGCTACCTAATAGTCCATGAACCAGTCCCAGATCCCTGGGACTGGTTCATGATAAAAGACACCACCCTTTCCCTCAAAGTGACTCACTCTTTAAAAGGAGAGACAGACACCTGACCAGACAACTGCAATCTGCATGGTTAATACTGTGATTGTGATAAGGCCAGGGACCCATAACACAGCCTGGAGGTTTTGCAGGACCAGAGAGCCTTCCCAGTGCTTTAACACCAGGTGGAACCCCAGAGTCTTGGTGCAACCCTGGGGAGCAGCCTGTAAATGACTGAAACTGAGTTTCTCACAAGCCCGGCTAGGAGGATCAGAGTTGGATTTAGATTTATTTTTTTTAAATACAGAAAAAAGATATTATTTTCACACTGGGTTATACACTAAGATTTATTTCCACCACACAAATGTAACTCCAGGAAACTGTGGGCTTAGGAGGCAGAACTTGGAAGATTCCCAGAGGCAGGAAATAGGTTTAGAGTGTCCAGAGGATGCACAGTGAGTGATTCATTCACCTCCTCTGCATCCCAGAACTTCACAATGTTATTCCCGCCAGCCAGGAATGTGATAGCAGTTGGGTGGGGGTGAAATCAAGGCTGCGTGCCCTGAGACACCCACTCCCTTTTGAATCTCCCCCAAGGACAGAGTCCACAGCCCCCAGAAAACTTGTTCTTGAGTTTTATTATCTCCATGGCCAAAAAATGTTCTTTGTCTAACCAAAATCAGTATTACCTTGAATTAAAATCCACTTCCTCTTATTTGGGCTTTGAAGGGCTAGGACAGTGTTTGTCACCCTAAATTATGCGAAAGTGCTTTCTAAGCTATCAAGTCTCATAAAAATATTAAGTGGTTTTGTTTTCATCATAGGTAATAATATCATGTAGCAGGTGAGGTGGAAGCTAAATTTTATTGAATAACACAGCCTGTTCCAGGAACTGTGCTAAGCACATTACATACATTACATACTGTAAACCTACCACAGCCCTCCCAGGTAAGCATTACATTACTTATTTTCCAGATGGGAAACTGAAGCACAGAGAGGTCAAGTAACTTGTCCATGGTCATACAGCTAGTTTGTGGCAGAGCCAGGACTAGAACCCAAGTCTGTGTGACTCTTTTCAATCTTCCATAATTCAAGAAGACTGTAGTTAGGTCACCCATAGTCTTTTCTTCTCTACATTAAGCAACTCTAGCTCTATTTAACTTTTTATTCTTTTTATGATGGGCACTTCATCTGGTAGAATATCTGACAGTTTTTGAAGTTTAAAAGCTGTTCTTGAGAGGTACAAATAGGTGGAGTTGTCTTAGGAGCTTAGTATATTGTAACCTCTGAGAAGAGTTTGTTCAAATCTTAAAATCCCAGTAGTACTGGGATCTTAAGACAATTATGACCATGTGGGGTCACATGTGAAGCGCTTAAAACAAAAGTGAAGACATATTGTCATGGGTTTTATTGTGTTATAATAAAAACTTGATTAATATCCTTTGAAAGACTTAAAATGATATTAATACGTAAGAATAGTAGGAGAGGTGGCAGTAGAGAAAAAAATTATCCAGCTATCGAAACCACTTGGAATACAAAATGTTTGTGTGTCAGGGGAAGGGGGTGAGAATTATTGCATACATTTGTTATCCATAGTTAATTTTACCTCCTCGCCTTGGTTATGCCAACTTTATCCTGTGCTTTTTATTTGTCTAAGCATGAGACAAGCATCAGAAAAATTCCAATAGCATCCTGCAATATACCTGACCAGTAATCCTCAAAGCTGCCAACATTATCAAAGAAACTGTCACAGCCTAGAGGAGCCTAAGGAGATATGATGACTACATGTACTGTGGCATCCTGGATGAGTGGAACAGAATAAGGACCTTAAGTCAAAACTAAGGCAGTCTAAATAAATTATAAACTTCAGTTAATAATAATGTTTTTTTTTAAAAAATCACCCATCAGCTCCAATTGGGTAATAATGTTCTTCATCAAGGATGAGGCCCAAGGATGGAAGAGACTAAGGGATAGACAAACCTCACAGTGGGGAAGCAAAAGTGTATGAACCCAAGGAGGAGACCTTGACTCTGCTCAGCCTCTAGCTGCTGTCTCAGCCTTAGGGCCATCATCTCCAGCTGCTGTCTCAGCCGTAGGGCCATCATCTCCAGCTGCTGTCTCAGCCTTAGGGCCATCATCTCCAGCTGCTGTCTCAGCCTTAGGGCCATCATCTCTTTTACCAGTGTGACATGAGCCCTCTGACCAGTGACGGTCTTGGGTTCTTGACCAGCCTAGGGCCTTCCATAGGATCCACACTCATCCCAGACCACTTGATTTAAGCCATGTAAGGCAAGCCCTTCATCTCTCTTTCACCACCTTTCAATCGGCCATTGATTTAACTTGGCAAGATTTAAAAACAATCCCCACCACCTTGTTAAGTTCTCCCCTTAATTAGCAGAGGAAGAAATGCAGTTATTGGAAGCAACCTCTCTCCAGCACACTTCTCCCTGTTTGGCAAATTAAAAGCATTTGGACGAAGCTCTTCCGTGGTCTCAATCAATAGCTCAAGCCATAATTATTCAGCGGTGCTTGCAGTTTTCTGTGCTGACAGCCGGCTGGGTGTGCTGATCTGTAATTGTTTCATATGCTTATGCAGCTTGTCTCTTCCCATGATTGGGGTCTGCAGCAGACTAATCAATAGCATCGTTGGGGAAACTGGGGAATGTATTTGCCAACATCCAAACCTGCTCAGCCCTCCCCATCTCTGCAGGTGAGATGTTACCCACAGTTACATGAGGCTCTTTTTTATGTTCCTGCTTTCACCCACTTGATGTGGAGCCGAGCAGCACTTTTGGGAGACCAAAAAATGCCCACTTGATAGGATAATTGTGTAATATCAGGCTTTAGAGTGTGTGTAGTGGTTATGTGCCAAGGAGCAGTAAACGATAAAATCTTATTGGCTTAGATTTTACCAGTTTCAGAATTACTGATAACTTGGATGGAATGTGAATTTTTGAAGTTTGTCTTTTCTCAAGCAGATCGTTGCCTAAAGGATGGTGCAGCTTCAGGTCGTAAGCAAAACTGCAGGGGTGGATGTTTAAGATATTTCAGAGGGTTACATTTTTTCAGTATCACCTGTCAGTCTTTTAGAAGTGCCCAGTGACACACAGACAGCCAATATGTTCCTTGCAAATCCTTCTAGAGTCTGATAGTAGAAAGAAAAAACTCCAATCCTGCATCTGTATTTCCCTAGACAGGTTACTTAGCTTTCCTTCTGAGTCGGTTTTGTTTTATTTTGTTTTTCTGCAAAATAGAAATATGGCCTGTCAACTTCCTAGGGGTACTGTAAGAATAATAAGAGGAAATAAAAGATATGACAGTAGCTTTTAAATGTAAAAAGTAGTGTGTCAGCTCATTACTTTACACATTAAAGAGAGTATTTTAAATACCTGTGGTTAATTTTTTATTTTATTTTATTTTTTACAATTTGCCTATTTAGGCTTACTCCCCATGTTCCTAAAAGTAATCAAATTAATTCTTTTAAGATTTATTAACATAGATTAACTTAGGCTATATTTCCATTCATGAACAATTAGATCTGAAAAGACTGCCTTTTTACATGAAAAGGAACGTGACGCCACTGATTCCAATGTGAACCTGAGCCCAGGTAGTTTGCACCAAGGGCATTGATTATTAAGTATGATTAGAGACTATGCTAGATCAAGGTATTGAGGCTCCTCTAGAGTATCCTAGGAATGATTCCACGAATGACTATCCCTTGGGTTCAATGCTGAGATGCATCCAAAATTATGGGTGCTCTTCTTAAGAAGCTGTGGTTTCTGAGGATCTGACCACTTTTCTGTAGGAGAAAATGGCTTGACAGCCTGGGCAGGGCACTGGAACCACACAGCCGTGGAATCTCTTTCACATAAACCTTTTGAAAGTGTCTGCAGTTCACCCAGTCATCAACACTCTTGCCTAATTTTTAATAAATACCCATATGCACATGGTCTTGTAAAAAGTAAGCTGCCCAGAAGCCTGAACAATTATGTAAATGGATGATGTCACTGATGCTGACCTGAGTCCCCTGCTGTCCTATTTACTGAACATACATGTTGCCACTCCCTTGGAAGCACCATATCAGTGTACCTTGACAACATCCTTTTGTTTCCTCCAGAACTGAACCAGCTTGGATAGGGTTCAAGTAGAACCTACCTTATACCAAATCCGAGGCATTTTGGCTTCTGTATTGAAAGACTTATTCGAGTCTGCAGAGATAGTTCATAATCATTGTTATTCTATTTTCATTTTCTTGCATTCAACCTCCATCAACCACCACCCATTAATCACATTTTTAAAAATTCAATGTGAATAATATTGCATATATTCTCTGAGCCACTCTCTCCTTATGTCAGAGGAGAAATTAAAGCAAACCAGTCAAAAATCTCTGGAAACACGGAGTGGTTTGGAAATAACTGTCTCTTTAAATGAAAGAGAACATGAAAACTGATGGTTCCAATCTGAGAGTGAGCCACACTTTATCCTGGAAGAATTATTAGAAAGAAAGGGACATATATTTCTGTTGACACTGTATATTAAGTGAACTTTCTAAGCCCTATTTGTCTGTATTGAATAAATATGCTAAGAATTTCCTACCATGTCCTGTATTTCTTCCGGTTTTAAATCAAAAGGATTAAGACTCCTAATTAAGACACTGGAGGAGGACCTGATCAGTTTTGCTAGTGCAAATTAGTTCAGAGGCCCAGAGCTGCTCCTTTCTGTTTGCTGGTATGGAAGGTTTGTTTGATTTAACATGATTGAGGAAATGAAATATCCCTAAGACAAAGAACCAATATTGCACTTCTGGAGAGTGGCTGAAGGGAAACTGGATTGGAATTGCACATTAGTAGTGGATCCAAAATAAAACCAGAAGGAGAAGTGTTCTTTAGAAGGAAAATGATGTGATGACTAATCATTTGAAATAGATTGTACCTTCTTCTTCCTTTATCTTTTTTTTTCTTAAAGGAGCAGAAATGAGTCTCAGTTTTCTAACAGGTCGTATGAGCTTAGGACATTGTCTTTCCTTCCTTCGGTATGTGTCAAGGTTTTAGATGCATTACCTTGTTATTATTCCCAGTATTTCTATAAAATAGTTATTATTACTACCCCTATTTAAGAGATAAGGACGCTCATACTCCAAACAAAGATACAGTAAATCCTTATTCATAGAATGTGACTTAAAGCAAAAGATACAGTAGGTCATCGAATAATGTCGTTTCCTGCAATAATGTCATTGGGTTTCATCATGAAGTTGATGAGGAAAAAAAGTTTGTTTTTAATATATCTTGTTTCACTTAAAGTCATAGCTTCCAAGAACCCACTGAGGATGTCAAGTGAAGACCTACTATATTGACCTCAAGTGAAGAATTCTGTGAGATCTTGGTGACTGTTTCTGATTCCATTGATCCACATTCATTTAGTAAGTCTGAGAAGAAAGATCTTCATCAAAGACAGTACAGGCTTATCCAGTTTTGGTGTTGCATTTTGTGTGGTTTGGTTTTATTCCTATTTGGTGGATCTGGTCAGGCAAGGATGATTCTCCAAGGGCTATGGAAAAAACAGGCAGGATGTACAGGGTACTCATGTATTATCAGCTGAATTCAGACCACAAACAGCCTGGAATGACTGTCTCTCATGCCAGGTTTGGGTTTGCCTTCTCAAGGCTGAGTTTCTTCTCTTCCCTGTCTCCCAGGGTACACAATTTGCATTTACTTCTTCAAGACCTTGGGGGCACTTTTACAACTTCTGTGCTCAACCAATTCAGTTGTTTGTATCTTACTTATATACTAGTATTCCATAAAAATGAAACTTCTTGTGTTGTTTGAGGGAAAGGGAGCTGGGGTCTATTGTGTGGCTGTGTGCTACATATTTGCAGGGACAATCACCTTTGTCAGGGGATTGTTTCTAGTACCTTATGGGTTAATCCCATTTTATGTCTTAGTTGGCCAGTCAGACTTTGAGAAAGAAGAGGATGAAAGATGGATCGTTTTAATTTTGTCGAGTTAGATGTGGTAATTCAGAGCAAACCCAAATCAACCATTTCCTACTTCCTACTCCACCACAGATGTGAGACACACACACACACACACACACACACGTACATACCAATAAGACACTGGGATATATGTGTGTGATAGATTTATGCACGTGTGTGTGTGTGTGTTTATGTGGAAACTTTAAGACCTGGGTTTCCATGAGTAACACATAATGGGGTAGAAATGTGTAATTGCTATGTGTGGACAAAGTGGATGTGAAAAATCAGTCCCTAACCATGGGATTCAGGAGTCCTGGAGGAAGATTCCAACAATACCAGTTATTGCCTTTTCTGTTACTTATCTCCTAGAAGCACTGATGTCTATGATTGTCATGTGACTTCCTGCAATGTATCAGGCCAGCGCTTAACAGGCATCCAGAAGTACATTGACTTAAGGTTACCCAAGATTTGTTTTATTCAAGTATGGTAAGACACACAGACATGGAAATGACTGCCATGAAGGGAGAAGTTTGTTATACTCACAGAGCTCTAAAAACAGGAGGCACCAGGGGAACAGGAGGAAACAGGAGCAAGGGAACACGTGGTGGGCAAGAGCTTCTATTGTGGTTTTCGCAGGAAGAAACAAGCAAGGGAAGGCGAGCAGGTTTAGGATTGGCTAGTTTGAATAATTTCAGCAGGCTCTGGGGAATAGCCTTGCCTGGTATTTTGGTACTTGGCTCTGGGATGATTAGGGAAAGGGAGAGTGGCCCAGAATGTGAGAGCCATAAAGGAAGAGGCTGGGGTGTGGGCTCTGGATGGGCTGGTTTGTGTATGAAAGGCATGCTCATGGGCTATTTGTTTACTATCTCTAGGAATTAGGTAGCCCTGGGAGAGGCAGTCCCTACAGGGTTAGCAAAATCCCAAGATGTCAAAGCATCCAAATACAGAAAATAAAAACACAGTGTTCATACATTTTGAACTTTGTACTTCCTGTGGTTCTGAAGACAGAGAAAGGGCTTCCGGGGTACTGGTCTCACGTATGTGGGGAAACCTTGACTGTGACTCGTTAGTATGTGAAAGAGTTAATGGCAGAGGGGAAAGCCCTACTTTTGGGGGGTTTGGGGATAAGTGTACAATTCAGTAGTTTTTAGCATACTCACAAATTGTGTAACCATCACCACCATCTAATTCAAGAATATTTTCATCACCCCAGAAAGAAATTCTGTACCAATTAGCAGTCACCCGCCGTTCTTCCTACCCTCAGCCCCTGGCAATCACTAATCTACTTTCTATCTATATGAATTTGCATATTTGGACATGTCATATAAATGGAATCCTACAGTATGGAGCCTTTCGTGTTTGGCTTCTTTCACTTAGCAAAATGTTTTCAAGGTTTATCTGTGCTGCAGCATGCATTGATATGTCATTCCTTTTACAGCCGAATAATCTTCTGTAGTATAGGTAGACCACATTTTGTGTATTCATTCTTCAGCTGAT
Source organism: Macaca mulatta (assembly GCF_049350105.2). NCBI lineage: Eukaryota > Metazoa > Chordata > Mammalia > Primates > Cercopithecidae > Macaca > Macaca mulatta. Next base: position 139,046,199 of record NC_133412.1, on the reverse strand, counting down.
GGACAGTTGGATTGTTTCCACTTTTTGGCTATTATGAATAATGCTGCTATGACATTTGTGTACAAGTTTTTTATGGATGTATGCTTTTATTTCTCTCGGATACATACCTGGGGGCGGAATTTCTGGGGCATATGGAAGCTCTATGTTTAACTTTTTGAGAGACTCTCAAACTGTTTTCCAAGATGACTGTGCCAGCAATGTATAAGGCTTCTGATTACTTCACATCCTCGAAGATACTTGTTATCATCTATCTTTTTGATAATAGCTGTCCTAGTGGATGTGAAGTGGTATTTCACTGTGGTTTTGATGTGCATTTTCCTAATGACTAATAATGTTGACCATCTTTTCATATGAAAGCTCTATTTTCTTGTGATTTTTCCTTAGAATGTGTGGTAAAATTAAACAGGAAATGGCAGTAAAAATCATTCTTAGTTTTATAACTCAGATATATATATACATATATATAAAAGTATATATTATATAAAGGTATTATATATGTTATTTTATATATAGAAAGGTATTACACATATACATATGTTTGTATATACATATATATGTAAAAATCTATTTTGGGGGTCTAGATTGTTTCAATCTTTATGCTAAGATAACTTGGCAATGATATACTGTAGTCAAATTTTGGAATAAATCTTTGTAACCTTTAAAATAAATCCCTTTATAATAAATCCCTTTATATATATTATAAATACCTTTATATATAAAAAATACCTTTATATATACCTATATAAAGGTAATAGGTATTTACATATATAAAGGCATTATGTGTATACATATATGTATGTATGTACGTATACATATACAGCATATGTATACTTTTATATTCTTTCTTGGAAGAAATCTGAAAAGAGTAAATACCTTTATATATATATACACACACACACACACACATATGTGTATATATATGTATAAATACCTTTATAATAAATACCTTTATATACATACTTGTAACTCTATTATATATAATATATAACCAAGACCCAGAGAAATGTTGTTACTTAACCTAAGATCTCACATCCATAAAAAAGAAGAGTCAGTATCCCACACCAGATCTGTCTGCTGGCAGAGTACCTTTTTGCTTTTGCTTTTGCTACGTAGTCACATTCCATGTATTCCAGAAAGCTGAGAAACAAATCTAACTATGTGTGGTCTGAGCAAGGCTGTCAGGCCTTTTACATGGCTCTGTGGGTGACCGGTGTTGTCCTGAAATGATATTATGTTCCATTTCACCATGGAGAGGTCAAACTAGAAATGGCCTGATTGGTCTCAAAAGCAATGTGACTTTGGGGGCCAATTCTGCTTATGCTCCTGTCAAAGGGGCGCCTATTTAGGACATGGGTCATGGTGACTCCCAAGTATTGATGGCATAAGTAATGCACAGCCTGCACAGCCTCCTCACCAGCAGTCAGGAAAGCCATGTATCTGCCAGCTAATTCTAAGAGCAGCGTTCCCCTTCATGCAGATTTGTGACTCTCCTGGGCCTGGTAGGCACATTTAAACAATGAAAGAAGATTAACACTCAGCCAAAGAGACAATTTTAATGTCACCAACATAGCATTGACTTTTTCCATTTCAAACATTTGCTGGCATAATTTGATGCAAGGCTACCATGTATACCAGAAATACTCTCTCACATTTCAGCAATATCTGCCAGGGGAAGTCACTCCAAAGAGCTTTTAAGTCCTGCTTAATTACAAGACCATTGAGTAAGTCTGAGCTCAGCTGAGCCAGGACAAACTGGCCCACTTCAGCATCCCAGCAGGGGATCTTCCCCCTTAAAATGGAGATAAATGGTTCTTGCCTAATCACCAAGCAAAGAGTGAACTTGGCCAAGATGCTGTCAGGCCTGAAGTAGACCATGACCTCCTCAGGGGACCATAAGGCCTGACAGGATTTCTCTTTGACGTCCAGAGTCTTAGATCCACAATTACTTTAAAAAAAAAAAAATGGGGATATGTACACTTACCTTCCCTATTAACAGATTTTCAATGGGTCATGAGCAGAGTCCCTGTGGTTGGAGACAGGGGTTAATGAGACTTAACTCCCTCAGTCTGGCCAGGCTCTTTGAAGTCTGGTCTGAGACCAGAATTTGGGCCTGAATACAACTGGGCAGGACTGGGAGGGAAAGTTGCTGAGATCTGCCAAATGCCTTTCCCTAATACTATTAGTGCTCAGTAATTCTGGCAACTTTAGGATCCTAAATTGCTATCTTCAAGTGCAGAAAGAAAAAAGGAGATGGGTCAAATTGAGAAGTTTAAGAGAAGCACTGTTTTTAATGGATCAATTTTCTGTTGCCTCTAGTCTGTTCGAAAGAATACAATTCTATGAACCATTATTCACGAGCACTCATAGATAACAATTAGAGTAACAACAACATAAATCTTCCCGATATAGGCAAGGAGTAGCTCCTCGGACATGTTCAGTAAGCTGAGGGAATAGATGATAAACTCTTTAGGGCACTTGTAATTATAAAAATAGAAATTATTCTTATTTGTCTTTAGGATTTAGACATACACAGAGGGCCACCTATCTGGGCTCAGTGGTCTCCACACCTTTGGGTTTTTTACCCCATCCGTAAAATTTGTTTCAGCACACATCCCCCAGTGTGGCATGTGTCTATACATTTTATGCATGTCTTTCCATCTTCATCTATTAGGTACATTTTAAAACATATACAAGAAATTGAAACTAGCATAGAGTCAGATAAAAATCAATAGAAATAAATCCTACCATGTTTTCTTCCTTCATCTCAAAAGATCATCTAGGTCCATCTCATTCTGAAGATGCCTGCTCTAACTCTCATGGAACCTGTATTAATCAGCTTGGCTACCATAACAAGATCCCACAGAGTGGGTGGCTTAAACAACAGAAAATCATTTTCTCACACTTCTGGGAGCTGGAAGTTCAAGAGCAAGGTGCCAGCAGGGTTGGTTTCTGGTGAGGTCGTGCTTCTTGGCTTGCAGAAGGGCACCCTCCTGCTGCATTTTCACATGGTCTCCTTCTGTGCCTGCACACCCCTGGTGTCTCTCTGTGTTTCCACATTTCCTTTTATTATTTATTTAGTTAGTTAGCTTATTTTTGAGATGGAGTCTTGCTCTGTCGCCCAGGCTAGAGTGCAGTAGCACAATCCCAGCTCACTGCAACCTTTGCCTCCCAGGTTCAAGCGATTCTCACGCCTCAGCCTCTTGAGTAGCTGGGATTACAGGCATGCGCCACCACACCCAGCTAATTTTTGTATTTTTTGTAGAGATGGGGTTTCACCATGTTGACCAGGCTGGTCTCAAACTCCTGACGTCAAGTAATTTGCTCACCTCAGCCTCCCAAAGTTCTGGGATTACAGGCATGAGCCACTGTGCCCAGCCTGTATTTCCTTTTATTATAAGGACATACGAATCTGGTGGTGGCGGGGAAGGACACAATGCAGCCCCTACTACAGCCTCTTACACATGAAAGTCTAGACATCCCCCTACAGGAAAAAGGAGAAGCTGCTGTTTGACACTGATGCCCAGGGGAAGTATCTTGGGGTTCTACCTGTCCTCATGCCATTAGCTACACGCACTTGCATTGCAACCCTCCGGGGGTAATGTTGCCCCTGTGATAATCATGGGACCACCTTTCTCAGAAACCAGAGCTGATCCTTCTAATGTCAGGAAACGTCAGGCCACTGACTGACTTCCCAGAAGTGACAGGTCACTTGCTCCCCAACCTCACAAAGGAGAAAGGCAAGAGAACTTACCCCCGAAGAGCCTTGGACGGTGCTGGGTGGTCCTTCTTCAGTCTCTCTTAGCTGCAGAAGCAAAGCCAAGGCACTAGGGAGTTAGTATCAGAAGATCCTGTGATGAGCCTAGTACATGAAACTCCTTCCAATATGGTGCAGAGGCAGGGCTGGTCGTTGGCAACACCTTCAATAGTATTCTTTTACATATTTGCCTCACTTATTGAACATCCTCTGATTTCAAACTTGTTCAGGGCTAATGCCATAGCGCATGGGCCTCCATGATTCATATGTCAGGTGATTCCTACTTTTTAAGAGACTCAAGTGTATGTTGGAGTAGGATTGGGTAGGACAAAACCAATCCAAAGGAGTTAATCTCTAATGCTGGAATTTCAGATACTAGGAAATTCTAGGTTAGGAAAGTATTTGAGAGACAGTAGCAGAACCTTCCCTGGCCATTCACATCACCTCTTGACAAGAGATACTGATGTTGGCTACAGTGTTCCTATCATTCAAAAGCTACCACTTCCTCTGTGGAACAGCTCTTGTCCAAAAGGGACATCAGTGAGAGGGGTTAGGATCTGACTTCAGATGACATTGACTCCAAGTTATTGATTCCAGGCTAGGGAGCAAGCTAGACAGTGACCTTCTCCAATAGTGAACAGATGAAGTGAATCTGTGGATTGGTGGGAGGCTAACATGAGGCTCCGGAACTCTGCTACCTGAGTTCCAGTTCTGGCTTCTGAGTTCTGGGTCGGCCACGTCCTTCCTGCTATACTGCCTGTGCCCCGTTTTCTTATTTTAAAATTGGGATAGTAGTAATGTCTATTTCATGGCATTGTTAAGGGTTTTAAATTAGATAATACAAGTGCTTAGCATAGTGTCTGACTTATAACAAGCTCCCAGCCAATGTTAGCCATTGTCATTACCAAGTCAGAAGGCCTGAAATCAGGCAAAAGCATGGCAAGCTTGCACCTCTTCAAAAGTGATGGAGATATGCAAGAAGAAGGACCCCATAATAAGAATTTTTTCTATTAATACAATAAACTATAAATATGCAGAATAAGTATTTATTTATTTATTTTTGAGATGAGGTCTCAACTCTGTCACCAGGCTAGAGTGCTGTGGCATGATCTTGGCTCACTGCAACCTCCACCTTTCAGACTTAAGCAATCCTCCCACCTCAGCCTCCCGAGTAGTTGGGTCCCCAGGTGCATGCCACCATGCCTGGCTAATTTTTTGTACTTTTGATAAAGACAGGGTCTTGCCATTTTGCCCAAGTTGATCTTGAACTCTTGAGCTCAAGTGATTCCCCCACATGGACCTCCCAAAATGCTGGGATTACAGGCATGAGCCACTGTGCCCACCCAAGCATTTAAAAATATATAATGCAGAATAGTGGAGGCTTTTCAGGGCAAAATGGAGATAGGCTTTAAAAGGCAGATGCTGATTTTGAATTCCTGGCAATACTGTGAAGAGATGAGGTGAACGCTATCCAAGGGCTTTAGCATTGGGAGGCAATGGTGAGAATAAGAAGGAAAATTAGCCAGGAAAATTTTAATCTTGAAAATCAGAGCCCAAAACAATGGGTCTTAAGTTTTTGGGGATCACAAATCCCTCAGAGAATCTGATAGCTATAAACATTCTCCCAAAAAAAACCCTCACGTTCACATAAAACTCTAGATATTATCCCAGGGTGATCCTGGACTCCCTTGGAGTCCACAGATCCTGAAGGAGTCTGTGATCCCAGATTAAGAATCTCTTATAGGAGAAGGAAAAGCCCACAGATGACACGGCTTGGTGTCAGAGACCATCTGGAAGCATGCGCATAAAGCTCAGACACTGAGCCCAGCCAAATGGGCCCTAAGGCCCCAGCCTGGCGATGTAGAATGTGTATCCAAAAGTGGCCCCCCTGTGGCTATAGAGTTATGTGGACACCTACCAGTGGTATGTGCTAGTCGCCAAGGACCAAAGTGGGCAGTGGGGTATAGTTGGGGTCGGGGGACAGCAGGGAAGGAGCAGAGCAGCCCACAGCAGCAGTCATTTCCCTTTGGTGAAGAAGCCCTCCCCCTGTAAGTAAGGAAGTCAGGGAAGTGTGACCTGAACTCAGACAGGAAGGCTGCAGACCTCACAGCGGTGTGCCTGCCACCGCTCTGCAGATCTGTTGGGTTCCTGGAAGTCGCCCTGGACCCCATCCTCTCTCCACCCTGCTTTCTGGTTATCCCACACATCATCTCCCTCTTGCCGCCTTCCCACCGCCCTGGCCCTCAACAGTCACCCAGACTCCTAGGAGTCACATTCCCCACTGTCGATGCCCCTTTAGCCCTCTGGGATTTATGCTCCATGCTGCAGCTAGAGTGCTCTCCACAATCATATCCAACTTCCTGCATACAGCTTCAAAGCTGTGTGGTGGGCTTACTCCCACCCCCAGCCACTTCTCTTGCCCCCACCACCCGATGGGACCTATTGGCTGAACGCCCTGTGGTCCAGCTCCCTTTAGACCCCCCAGGGCTCTCAGCCTCCCCAGCCCCAAACCCTTTCGTAGCCAACTCTACACATCGTTTAGGTCACTTGTCACCTCCTTTAGGAAGTCTTTCCCAGCCTCTTCTCCACCCCACAGCATCTCTTACCATTACCCTAAACTCCAGCCAGAGGGACTATGGTCTCTGCAGTCCCCTCTAAGCATGCTTCTGGGCTCCAAGCCATTCCTTCTGCTGCCTCAGCTCAGCCGGGAACACTCCCTCTAGAGACCTTCAAAGCCTTCCAGAGAGCTAGGGCCCCCACGTGTGCTCAGCTCCTGGCTTTCTCCCTCTCCTGTGGGCTACGTGCTCTTTCCCGAAAGGGTCTATGCCTTGTTTACTTGTCTTGGGTAGTATTGGGTTGTTGCGAGGATGAATGGGTGGCATGTAGGTGAAGCACTTAGAACAGTGCCTGGAAAACATCAGGAGCAATTGTTAGTTCTATTATTGTTATTGTTGTTATCATCACCATCATTATTATTATCATTGACTGCTCTAACCTCAGCGCCTGATATAGGGAGATATCCAATAAGTTTTTGTTGAATGGATGGATGGATGGATGATAAAATTGTGTAAGTGTATTATTGCAGTCATCTTCAGTGCTTTTTATTTTTGTTTCAATGCTTTTTAAAAAAAAAAAAATCACTTCGTGTTCTTCAAAATATCCTGGGGAGGATTCTGGATCTGGCAAACCCTGAGGCTGAAGTATAGAAAGACCATCCAGAATCACACCAGAAGGGGACAGAATGCAGCAATCCATGTCCTTGCATCCCTCTCCTTCAGGATTCACCTTCCAGGAGAGTTTGAGGGGTCTACCTCTCAGATCAGCATTGGGAGGAGATGGGGAGAATTTCAGGAGAGAGAGAGAATGGGGTCCCATTGTGCCTCCTGAGTCTTCGTGTTCTGCTACTGCTGCCCAGGGCAGGGGGTGGGGGCCATGGTTGAGCACATTCAATCCCATTGAGATTTCATTAACTTGCATTCATTTGTGTCACTTAATTATCATGAAAGGGATCCTTCTCTAATAAATGTGTTTTCCTAACCCACAGCCTCTGGGCTATCATTCTAACCATATCTATTATGACTGAATGGCTTCTTGGGAACACAGCGACCTTCTTTGTATTTGGAGCTAAGCAGGGCATACTAAAGAGCTTCCCGCCCTCCAGAAAAGGGGGATGGACAGGAAAGGACCCGGTGCTCTGGGGACCCAGCCTCCTGCTCCTTCATTGTGAATCACCTGCTGAAATAACGATCTGGAGCCTGGTTTGTTTACATAGCAGCATGCCAGGCGACAGCTAAGGTGTTACACCGCAGCCTTCCAGGAAAGGGCAGGGGCCTGCTTGTGGGTTTAAATAACAAGGCAACTAAGAAAGCTTATTCATCTTGATCTGTTGGCTTCATCAGTGAGGTGAAGGTGCTGAGATAACATCAAGCAAAAAGCAGCTCCACCCTGGGGGACAATTTAGATCCTAGGTCTTTCTCATCCACATTCCTATTTAAAAGGAATTCTGTGCCTGAGCAGGGTTTTATTTCCCTCTGCGCCATGGTTTGTGTTAGAATTCTTCTTTCCTCTCTTGCCCTCCAAAATAGATCTCACTGGGCAGCAGAAGCTGGGTTCTTAAAAACAAGCGATTGTATTTCATTGCAAACTGCACAAATGAGCAGCTGTATCTGTATTGATGAATGAATGTCTTTTGTCTTTACAGATACTTTAAAAAATGCACGGTCAACAGAGAACTGCATGCTATTTGGGAAACAGATTTACCTTCTTAATTATATTTTTACTTGCCCTTGGATTAAAATTAGTTTGCCTTGCCTGAGCCAAGACTGCCTTGGGTGGTGAGAGATGATTAGAGAGAGCCCTGGGGAGAGGAAAAGCTGATCTGATATGAAACATCTGGGGCCAAGGTCCTGTAGGGGGATGGTCTTTGAGGACTCCAAGAGCTGAGGGTTACTTGGGGCTCCTTTCCTTTCCTTTCTTACAGAAGGTACTTCTGGCTGGCAAAGATGTCAGTGATCAGTTTTCAGGGGGAATTATTGTGGCTCACTGAAGATGTCTTTCCAAACTCACAGATCCTAATGATCACTTTATCAACAGAGAAATGATATCTAGGACGGGGTCTCTGTGCTTGGCCGGAGACCTCCCATCCTCTTTAGCCAGGATTCTCTTGTGGAGATGAGGAGCTTTGTCAATAATTGTGGATCTTACCAACTCCACCCAGCTAAGACTTGAAGTTCTGGCCTAAATGAGCAACAAACATTGAGGTTGGTGGAGTTTTACAAGCCCTCCCAGCTCTTGTGCTGGCAAAAGAGGAAGCCTGTGCATGAAAGTCGAACTTTGCCATAGCAATGATACGGCTCCGATGAGTGGAAGAACAGCAGGGTTCTTCGTCTGAAGTCAAATTAGGTAAAATAACACTGACACACGTGGAGTGGTTTTAAGGACTCGAGAGTTTAATAGGCAAGAAAGAAGAGAAAAGAAAGAAAGAAGCAGCTCCCCTGTACAGAGAAGGCGGAGTGGGGGGCGGTTCCAAAGCCGAGAGACCAGACCCCAAGTGCGCAGAAACCAGCCAGGTATATGGAGAGGCTGGAGGAAGCAGTGTCTGATTTGCATAGGGCTCAGAGGATTGGTTTGACCAGGCATGTCATTCACGTAGCCCTGGAAAAAACTGGCTTTCCCACCCTAGCCTTTTAATATGCAAATACAGGGCGCCATGATGTTCTACACACGTGGGGATATGTAGGGGCAGCCATATTGCCAGGAACGTGTGGGGCAAGGGGAAGAAGGCAGCAGGAATGGCCTCGTTTCCTTGGACCCAGTTTCTAATGGCCAACGTTTGCATATCAAAGGTTGCCTGCCCGGCTCTAAGAACCAGGGCTTTCCTGCTAGACAAGAAACGTTTCTGGAAATGCTTTAAAAGAGATGAAAACTTTCCAAGGACCCCTTTTCCTGTCTATCTGCCTAGAATAATTTTTAATAAGTCCCATCGCAGCAAGTCCCCATGTAGTGGGACAGGTTGCAGAGAGTGTGTTCAGCAAGGAAGAGGTGCTGTGCCTTACTTCCAGCCTCACCTGCACAAACCTTCTGCTCTAGCCTTCATTCTCTCTTATCCAATGTGCTGGCCTATTAGAAGATCTAACAGGTAGAGACACTAAAGAAGGTTCTTTTGTGTATGCAAGATTGATCATGGAAAGCCTCTCATGAAACACAAGGTGTGAGCAAAAAATAAACTTCCGTTGTGTTAAACCACTGATATTTGGGAATTTGTCTGTTACAACCAGCTAGCATTACTTAACTAATAAATCTTCATATTTAAGAAGTAATAGGGGACAGGTTTCTCTAAGTTATAGTTTCTTCCTCCCTTCCAATGACCCATATATTGTATATACAAAGATGTTTTTGGAATGAATGGAAATTAGTTCATTAGTTTTAGAAAACACACAAGTTAAGTGAGAGAGAAGGTTATCTCTTCCAAGAATATGTTGAGAAAAGAAAAGCAGATGAAAAGCATCTTGAAAGAGATTTTAAGCTTCTTAGTTGGTAAGAGTGATTTTATAAGCCTCTTCTTTATAGTGCTTCCAGTATGTTTGGAAAGTGATGAGTGGTGAGAAGTGGCATTACCATCTTATAAAGGAGAAACTGAGGCATGGTGAATGCTTTGCTGAGAAATCCTTCAAATCAGGGCTGCTGGTTTTGTGACCCCCATTCTACCAGCTTAATGAGATTGTGCAAATAAGACCGGTGCTATTGCCCTATCAAAGGAAGAAGGTGGCCGGGCGCGGTGGCTCACACCTGTAATCCCAGCACTTTGGGAGGCTGAGGCGGGCAGACCACGAGGTCAGGAGATTGAGACCATCCTGGCTAACACGGTGAAACACCATCTCTACGAAAAATACAAAAAAATTAGCCAGGCATTGTGGCGCGCACCTGTAGTCCCAGCTACTCGGGAGGCTGAAGCAGGAGAATCGCTTGAACCTGGGAGGTGGAGGTTGCAGTGAGCCGAGATTGCGCCATTGCACTCCAGCCTGGGTGACAGAGCAAGACTCCATCTCAAAAACAAAAACAAAAACAAAAACAAAAAAAAGGAAGTAGGTAAAAAACAAACAAACAAAAAAAAGGAAGTAGGTATCAGGTTCTCCTCTACAGCAATCCCCCTTATCCATGGCATATGTGTTCCAAGACCCCCATATCCTGGGGGTCTGAAGTGCCTAAGTTTTAGTCTGGATGACTGAAACCATGGATAGTATATATATAATATATATATATATTGCATGAATTTCACTTTCCTTTTTCACAGTTTCAGATAGAAGATTAATTCCTATTTAATGTCTAAGCAACCTCAGGATATGATTTTTAAAATTTTAAAATTTCCTTATAAGTCAAGAACCTTTTCACTTAAAGTAGGCACTTCACAGCTTCTCTTTGGCATATCCTAATTGCCAGCATCACACGTCTTGTGCTTTGAGGCCATTATTAAGTAAAATAAGGGTGACTTGAACACAAGCTGTACGATACCTTGACACTTGATCAGATAACAGCCAGCTCCTAAGTGACTTATAGGAGGGGATATGTACAGCATGGATGTGCTAGACAAAGAAATGATTCAAGTCCCAGGTGGGACAGAGAGGGAGAGTGAGAGATTTCATCACACTCTTGGAATGGCATGCAATTTAAAACTTATGAATTGTTTTTTCCGAGAATTTTTCATTGCATATTTTCAGACAATGATTGACCAAAGGTAACTGAAACTTGGGAAAGTGAAACTGTGGATAAGGGGGGACTACTGTACCATGAAGCACACAAAGAGAAAAGGCACACTGAAATCACCACTTTTCCTACAATCCTTTCCTAATTTAAATTCTAATTAGATAAATCCAGAAGTAGGGGAGATTACAGAGGATGGGAACAAAGCGCCACACTGGGAGAATAATCAGAGATGTTATGAAGAAATGGGTAGGAGGAGTGGAAGAGGAGGAACAGGATTCCACAGAAAGAATGCTCCTTTTTCTTGCATTGACCATCCCTTGAGAATCATCGTGAGGTCCAGAGACTGTGTTGGGGGCACTGGAGACATGCTCAATGCTCTGAGCAAACAGGCCTTGAATGGGCACTTTCCATACCTGGAGCCTGCTAAGATTTAGAAGGGTTTGTGGGGAAGGTTGGAGGGTGTCAGAAGGGTAGATCCCAGGTTGTTTGTTGCCTTGTTTTATAAAATTAACCCACCGTAAGCCAGGTGTGGTGGCTCATGCTTGTAATCCCAGCACTTTGGGAGGCCAAAGTGGGTGGATCACTTGAGGTCAGGAGTTCGAGACCAGCCCGACCAATATGGTGAAACCTAGTCTGTACTAAAAATATAAAAGTTAGCCGGGTATGGTGGCATGCACCTGTAGTCCCAGCTACTCAGGAGGTTGAGACAGGAGAATTGCTTGAACTCCAAAGGTGGAGTTTGAAGTGAGCTGAGATCATGCCACTGCACTCCAGCCTGGGCAACATAACCCACTGTCAGCTAGGCTGTGCTTTTAGGGCAGATTTAACCCTTCACAGACAGTCACAGTGCTGTCCAATGACATTTGCATAATAATGGAAATGTTCTCCAATTCTGTGGTAGCCACTAGCCACATGTGGCTACAGAGCATCTGAAATGTGACTATTGCAACTAAGAAATGGAATTTTAAATTTTGCTTAATTTTAGTTAATTAAAAAAATGATGGGTTTGGAAAAGTATCCAAACATGGCCCTTAAACCCTTTGTGCTGGCATAGGAATAAGCATTATTTAATCTTTACCAACAACCCTATGAGATAGCTAGAATTCCCATTTTCCAGATGAACAAACTAAGGTTCAGAAGTTTTAAAAACTTGCCAGAAACACTCAGCAGAAGAAATGATTTTTACCCAGATCTATCTCATTTCATTATATCCTTAACCACACACATGAATGTTCCATAATTCAAGCCACAAATGTACTTTTCTCCTCCTGTTTCTTGCACACAAAGCATCTGGCCTCCAGATTGTTTTGTTTTGTTTTGTTTTGTTTTTCCATTTCCCTTTCATTACTGGCTTGATGTTAGAAATGCTAAGTAAAAGTGCCTGGAACCACTGAATATTAATACCTGGCATTTGCACAGGACTTTACAGTTTACAAAACATCCTGACATTTGTTATTTCATTTAATCCCCACTCCCATCAACCATATGGGAAATTATTACCGTCTCTTTTTAATGAGGTGGGGGGAATGGAAACTCATAGAAGCTAAGTGAGCCCCCAGTTAGACCAAAATGGACCCAAGGCTCAGACCCAGGCCTTCTGACTGGGAGGCCTGGGCTCTGTCTTCTGCTCAAAGCTTTTGCCTCAGTTCCTAAGAGGCAGCAGATAGATGCAGACAGGCAATCTCAACCTTTCCATGCCTTGAACTCCTATGATCGCTTATAGAATAATGGGTTTTTTTGAGACAGTGTCTCGCTCTGTTGCCCAGGCCGAAGTACAGTGGTGCAATCATGGCTCACTGCAGCCTCAACCTCCTGGATCCAAGCCACCCTCCCACCTCAACCTCCCTAGTAGCTGGGACTACAGGCACATGTCGCCATGCTCAGCTAATTTTATTTTTTAATTTTTTTGTGGAGACAGGGTCTCCCTATGTTGCCCAAGCTGGTCACAAACTCCTGGGCTCAAGCAATCCTCCCGCTTCAGCCTCCCACAGTGCTGGGATTATAGGCGTGAGCCACTGCACACAGCCAGAGTAATGTTTTTAGATACACAAAGTCAAATACATAGGGTTTCAATGAAAACCAATTATTTTGAAATTAAAAATATTTTTAATCAAATGTGTGAAATACTGTTACACATGTGCCTCTTTATTAACCCGATCTAGCAGCTGGTCTAATAACTTTTGCAGTTTCAAAGCAGTGATTGGTGTAAATGATACTTGAAGGTATGTGCAACAATAGTAATGCCATGAAAATATCTTCAGTTTCTGACAGTGAGAGAGACCTAGGTACTGCTAATACTATTGTGGGGTTTATGCCCACATTTACAGTAACAGAAAAATACTTAATTTCAGTTAAAAGCTAGTAAAAATAAAGACATTTTTTCCCAAGTTCACAAACCATTTAATTTTATCCATGGAATCCATGGGACCACCCACGTAGACCTCTCAGTCTAGAGGCTTCAAAAATCCTCAGGACTGAATCATATCTCCCTCCTCCATGACCAGTGAAGAAATTTGAGATTGCTGGCTTGGATTAAGTAAGGAAAATTAGAAACATTTTGATGGCCATGATGGTCAACTTGGGAACGCTACTTCTAGTGCGTTATCACTACAGTGCCCTGGAGTCAATGAGTTTTCTGCGTACCCGTGCTAATGACCATGAGCATCCCCACCATCTACCTTGTGTCTGTCTATGTGGCACCTTCCTGCCCACGACTCAGGGGATTACACCCAGGAATATCCAAGAGAGTCAGGAACTTGTGGCTTCTTCCTTTCATTTTAAACATTCACTTCCAAAACTGATTGTCAGAACACCTCATTTTGGTTGTTCAAGAGCAGAATGATTATCCCTGTTTTATAGCTGGAAACAACAATGAAGTACCAAGTGATTGAGTGACCGTCCCAAGGTCACACAGCAATACTGCAGAGAAGGTAACTCGGTGCTCACGACATTCAAAATCCTATTCAGTATTTAGAAATTGTGGGTGAGGAGGGGTCAATGATGCGGAAGGGTGTGGAAGGCAGACACACACAGAAATGAGGCCAGGTAAATCAGGCTAGTGACTGTGTGTTTAGCAGGTACGTGCTCAAAGTTCTTAAAGTAAACACTTTAATTCTATTTCCACTACTGAAAAAGAGAAAAGAGAGAAAGGTGACCCTGATGATTTGTCATCTCAAATTTCAAGGATCGCATTGCAGATGGCGGCATGCCCAGACCTAGCAGCAGCTCTTGGCTAAAGGGAGATGTTGAATCTCTAAGCTCCTGCGGACAGATTTATAGTAATTTCTTGATGTACCCAGGCAGAGTGATTGGCTGTTGCAAATCATTCCAGAACTTACGTACAAGAACAAATAGGGGAAATGACATTTATACGGACTCACCCTCAAGTAAATAACTTTACTGTTTTTCTCGCCTATCATATGATAGGCGAGAAAATCACTGAAAGCCTGTTTTTCCTTTGGTCATTAGTTTTAGCCCATTAACTGCATGATAAACAAGGATTTAATTAAAAGCCACTGTCATATTTAAAACTCATGACACATACCAGGAATAAGCTCATGTTGTTGAAAGGATCACAGTATAGAGTAGCAGGGGGAATTCTAAGATTAAACTGGAAATTCATTCGCTCCAGTGAAGAAACCCCAAACACTTGAATTTTAACCTGTCAAGGATCCTTAATTTGCTTTTCATCTAGTGAGGAATTTGGAGGTTCTTGAGTATTTGAAGCAATTTATCACTCCCTGTCCTTTTTCTTATCTCTCTGGGCATTTACCAAAGAAAGTCTGGAGCTAAAATATGAACATATAATTTGTATGAGACATATATATATATATATACACACACACACCAAAATGTCTTTCCCAAGCCTGGCACAGCTGTCACCAGTGCCACTACTGAAATTTCCTCAGGATTTTACAGATCTAGAGAAGATATGCGTGTTCCTAAGCTTTAATTTCAACAAAGGACCACAAGAGGTGGGAGGGAGATGGGGTGGAAGGGATACTAAGGACTGGCCTTGCTGCCTGAGAGGCCCTTGTCATGCTTGCCGCAGTGCATAGGGGGCCAAAGTTCATGGAAATTCTTCCTCCTGGGCTGGTGGAGACAGAAATGGATACTTGTGAGTCTCGCTGTTGCTTGCCTCTTCCTGGGGGAGCAGTTTAAGAAAAGGGACTAGGGCAAGTGGAAATGAAGTTGATTAGGAAACCACCCTACACTTTGCTTATGCTTATGTCAAATACATGAGGGTGACCACCACCCTCATCAATAGATCATGATGTTCTTGCTCATTAAGCCCAGACACAGCCCCAAAATGCCTCTCTACAGGGAGCCTCCACCAATCAGAGTTGGTATAAGAGATAGAATCCCCTTACCATGTTCAACCTTTGCCCGTCTTTGCCCATGCAACAAATAGTTGCATTTGTTGTTGTTTTAGCGTTTTCAGTATCCTGCATAGTGAACGGTGAAATGCCTATCTTGGATCATTAGGCCTCACTGTCTGACGGATGCTACTCACACACATCGGACACCTAGTATGCTAGTTTTGACTCGACTGCCCTCTCCTATGCCAGAAAGCATATTCAAATATGGGTAAATGTCAGGGACAATATTCTAGGGACAATAAGGAAAACATTTCTTAAGTAAACAGTCAACAAATTTCATTATAAATGTTATAAGAAATTAGTTGCCACACATCTTACAGCTGTGGAGCAGTGAGGTACCTTAAGCACTGCCTTAGACACTGGAAAGCAGCTTCAGGGTCCAGGACAAGATGGCAGTCCAGCCCTCATCCTGCAAATCTGAGGGTGCCGGCAGGAGTCAGCCTGGCATCCATGCCACACCCTGACAGTGTTGGTCTGTTCATTTTGATCAGTTACCTGTAAGCAAACTTTCAGCCCCTGCTTCAGAGAGAAGCTGAAGGACCTAGGGGCAGCTTTGTCTACTAATGGCTCCCCATGAAGTGCCTCAAATTAGTCTTGGGGTTGTAATAAAAGAGGAGCCAGGACCTGCCAATTTGTCCCACCCTATATTCCCTCCCTAGACCTTCACACACACACCACCCATCCCGAATCCCCACATCCCTACATCTAGCATTAAACATATGGAAGTCTTGAGCAAAAGTCAAAGAAACAACAAGAAAAGTTTGAAATCAGTGAATGGCTTTATTGCTCCATGTTTAACCTCAGCGTCTTCCAGGCAGGAAACTCTCCTTCCGCATTTGCTGTTTACCTTGAGGAATCTGAAGTTTAATGAACTTAATGCAAGAAATATTCATGAGACCACACTGCCCTGTGAATCCCTCCTACTGAGGGGGTGGGCAGGACAGGGAATTTGACTAGAGGCATTGCCAGAGCCCTTGGAAATAGGGAGGCGTAAGTAACCTGGCTTCCTGTCTTTGTTTCCTTTTAATGGCTCCAGTGGCCTCCTCAGTTACAGCTCTTGGTGAGTAGGGAAGCATCCTGGATAACGCTGCACTTTGCATGATGCAGCTCATCACTGAACTCCACCAAAGTCAGCTCTGGGATCACAACATTTCCAGGTAGTGTTCACGCAGTGAGGCCAGCTGCCCTCTAACCAGAACTGATGGAGCCTCCCAGAGGAGGCCCCCTAGAAGGTGAGAAGAAATATTAATTAGAAATTCAAAAATAAGATTTTCACCCTCCCACTGGGCTACACTGGGCTGCAGCCCTTGCAGAATAACTGAAAAAAATATTATGTCAACAACTCCCAGGGAAGAGAGACATGACCTCTTTGAGGCCCTGAGCCTTTAGTTTTCAGAGATTCAGGAAGGCCCTCAGCTTGGCAGTGGGAGAAATTAAATCCCTTCATTGATGCCACATTTGGAGGCATGCCTGGGTTTGTCACAGGGTGGTTTATTTCATGGTTAAGGATAGAGGGAGGTAAAATCAGAGATGGTAGACCCAGCAAAACATTTGGCTGACTGAATTTGGGTTTCAGACTCTGCTGCTGTAGACGACCGCCAGCTCGGGTCGCCATGAGAGCTCATGAGTGCTTGCTTGGTGACTGAGGGCTTTGCTGTGGTTCCTGAGAAAAAGAGGGAGTTGGGGCCAGGGGGTGGAGGGAGGAGATTCAAGTAAAAGGAAGGCCAGGGAAAGGTGTGATGCCCTTTCTGGCTCAGAGGTTTTGTACTTAGAATGTGATACAAATCTGACAGGCCAAGAGATATTTGAGATGATCAGCATTATCTTTTTGACAGGAAAAAAAAAAAAAGAGGAAACAGAGACAGTCAGCATAGGCCCTAGAGTGCTGCTGGCGGAAGGAAAGTCTCAAACCATCAGCTCTTACTCACACAGCTGGGAATGACTCCACCACTGCCTCCAGCTCCTCCTCTCCAAGCTGGGAGATCACCCATTCACCATCCTCTTAAAACTCATTAAAAAAAAATCATTTCATAATGCTGACAAATACACTGGGGACCCAACTTAAAAAGAAACTTTAATTTCTATGATTAATTTTTAATAATGATTGTGATATGGAGATTTATTGAAAAAAATTAAAATGAATTACCAGCAAGCTATTAAATGCACATTTCTGACCTGGTACCTTTTTAAAAGCCTGATGTTGCAGCGCTGAGATGCACTCCTGTGACCAGCAGCCTCACCCTCTCCCTCCTTGAAGTGGTGTCAAGGCCACCTGTGGTGAGCTAAGCTGGGCTTCTGGTCCGGGGATCTGTTGAACTGTCACACCAGCAAGCCCACCCCAACATCATCCCCAACAAATATCAACCTCACTTTTCTTCCTATTATTCCAAGAGTTTTTATGACCAGCTTTAGGAAGGCATGAAGCATTAAAAGCAATGAATGGTAAAGCAACATTTTCCCCCTACAGACATCTTGGTCTTGGCATACACTGTTTTACATTAGATTCCTAAACTCTTTTTCTCCCCCAGATTACCATGACTCTTTCCCTTCTCTGCCACTTCGTCACTTCTCTTCTTATTCTCTCTTAATACCACAGAATATTCTTATTATGGTCACAAATAAGATTTGGATTAGATTATACTTTGGCGGCAGCACATCAGGGCCAGATGTGTTTGTTTTGTAATTCCAGAGCCAAGGTATGTGGTTTCCTGTGTCTAAAACGATGAAGTGCCAGTGTCATAGTGGGCAGAATCTAAAAAGCGCTTGACCAGGGGGACCACATCAATCACTTGACAAATTTGGTATCCATGCAAAAGGCACTTGACCTGGGAGATTCCAGGAACCACAAGATGATAGTCATGTCTAATGGATGGCCTGGCCATAGGACCCCCTCGCTATGTCCTCTTGATTAGAGCAAAACATTAGGAAGAAAATACAGGAATGAATCTTTCTGGAATTCTGATAAGCACTTGTCCTTGGTCAAGTGCAGAAAGCAGAACTTAGCATAATGCTGACCTGTGGATTTTTAGCTATCGAAAAGTTGAAGAAAGCTAATGGGTCAAGGAGATGAGCCAGGACACTCTTTGCAAAACTGGTGAGAACAATGGGAAAGACTTAACAGAAGGTAATGTGAGATTTGCAGAAGACTAGTGAATAGATAGCATTTTCTATTGAATCCATCACAGTGAAGAAGCAAGGGGAAGATACCAAGAAGAAAAGGAGAAAATGTGGCTGCCTGGAGAAGGAGAACACTGTGGGTCAAAAAAGTTTACCCTGGAACTGGGGGCAAAAGGGAAAAAGCAGCTTGAGAGAAAAGAGAAGTAAGATGTCAAGATAAAAAAGAGGGAGCCCATGCTAGCCTAGCCTCCCATCTCCAGCCTCCCCCAGCTCTGCAGCCTACAGAGCCACTTGGTCCTCAGATGCACACTGTTGATGCATACCTCCAGGCTTTGTTCACACTGCTCTCTCTCTCTCTCTGTCTCTCTGCAATGCCCCTTTCTTCTGTCCACCTGGCAAATGCCTACATATCCTTTTAGAATTCACCACTCTGCCATTTTCTCTGATCAGCACTCCCTCAACACCCAGCTGTCAAAAAAAAAGTTTACATATCCCTTATTTCTACCAAGAACATGTTTTGAGATGTCTATATCACCTCACTTTACATTGATTAATTGGTTTCACCTGTTTCTGTTACCAGATCGACTATCTCTTGGCCTGTCAGATTTGTATCACATTCCTTGATCATAAGGAATCCCAGAGATTCCTTAAGAATCTCTTCCTAAGCTTCTTTAGGAAGAGAACTGTGTCCAAGTAATCTTTGTATTCCAGATACTTAGCACAGTTTCTAACACATGATAGACCTCAATAAATATTGGTAAACTAGTTAAGACAGCAGAACCTACAGCAGAGAAACACAGGCCTCAATAGATGGGTGTTTTGGCTTGGTTTACATGAATCTTCAATGATGGGTAAAATCTGAGTAAGTTTAGAGCAGGGATCAGCAAACTAGAGCTTACAGGTCAAATAAAGCCTGCCATCTGTTTGTTTGTTTGTTTGTTAATAGCTTTTAAAATTATAATTTAGATACCACACAATTCACCATTTAAAGTATAAAATTCAATCTTTTATTAAATACACACAGTTGTGCAACCATCACCACAATCTAATTTTGGTATTTTCATTGACTATACAAGAAACCTCATTAGAAGTCAGTCCCCATTTCTCTCTTTCCCCTTTCGTCCCCCCACATCCGTCCTAGGAAACCGCTAGTCTACTTTCTATCGCTATAAATTTGCCTTTTCTGAAAATTTAAAAATTTGAATTGAAGAATGAACAAAAATGGAATCATACAATAGGAAGCCCTTGTTACTGACTTTTTTCATTTAGCATAATTTTTAAAAATCCACCCATGTTATACATGTATCAGTACTGCTTTTTAAAGCCAAATCATATTCCATTATATAAAGACACTACACTTTGTTTATTCATTTATCATTTGATGGATATTGGGTTTTTTATCTTTTTGCTATTATGAATAACGCTACTATGAAATTATATGTGCAAGTATTTGCATGAACATATATTTTCATTTCTCTTGAGTATATATGAGTACATACCTAGAAGTGGAATTCCTGAATCATATGTAACTCTCTGTTAATTATTTGAGGAGCTGTCAGACTCTTCCAAAAAGGCTGCACCATTTTACTTTTCCACCAGCCCTGTAAGAGGATTCAAATTTCTCCACATCTTTGCCATCACTTGTTATTGTCTTTTTCAATCTAGCCATCCCAGTGGGTGTGAAATGGTATCTCGTTGTGGTTTTCACCTGCATTTCCCTTAATGACTCATGATGTTAAACATCTTCTCTTGTGGTTGTTGGTCATATGTTTATCTTCTTTGGAGAAATGTCTATCAAATCCTTTGCCCATTTTATTCATTGGATTACTTGTCTTTTTATTGTTGACTTGTTAAGAGTTCTTCATATATTCTAGATGCAGGTTCTATATCAGATATATGATTTGCAAATATTCTGTATCCTTCTGGGGATTGTCTTTTTACTTTCTTGATAGTACCTTTTGAAGCACAAAGCTTTTAGCTTTGATGACATCCAATTTATCTTGTTTTTCCTTTGTTGCTTGTGCTTTTGGTGTCATATCTAAGAATACACTGCTAAATCCAAGGTCATGCAGATTTATCCCTGTGTTTTCTTCTAAGAGTTTTGTAGTTTCAGCTGTAACATTTATATCTTTGATCCATTTAGTGTTAACTTTTGTATATGGTTAGAGGTAAGGGTCCAACTTCAACCTTTGCATGTGGTTACCCAAGTTGTTCCAGCACCATTTGTTTAGAAGACTTTTCATTCTCTATTAATTGGTCTTGCCGCTCTTGTTAAAAATTAGTTGACTATAGACACATGGTTTTATTTCTAGATTCTCAATTCTATTGTATGTCAGTACCACACTGCCTTGGTTATTATAGCTTTGTAGTAAGTTTTGAAATCAGAAAGCGTAAGTCCTCCAACTCAGTTTTTCTTCAGGATTGTTTTACCTACCTGGGTCTCTGACATTTTCATATAAATTTTAAGATCACTCTGTCAATTTCTGAAAATAAACAAAAAAAGCTGTCTGGTATTTTGACAGAGATTGCTTTGAATCTGTAGATCAATTTGGGAAGTATTGCCATCTTCACAATATTAAGTCTTTCAATTCATACATATGAACTGTCTTTCAATTTATTTAGATCTTCTGAATTTCTTCAACAATGTTTTGCAGTTTTCAGAAGTCCTGGACTTACTTTGGTAAATTTATTCCTAAGCATTTTATCCTCTGTGATGCTGTTGTAAATGAAATTGGTTTTGGAATGTCATTGTTAGTGTATAGAAATACAGTTCATTTCTGTAAATTGATCTTGTATGCCACAACCTTGCTAAATTTATGTATTAATTCTAATCATGTTTAATGGATTCTTTAGGACATTCTATATGCAAACGTCATATCTCTATTTACTATGTCATCTACAAATAGAGATAGTTTTATTTCTTCTTTTTCGGTCTGAATGCCTTTTACTTATTGTTCTTGCATAATTGCCCAGGCGGAATCTTCCAGTGCAATGTTGAACCAAAGTGGTGAGAACAGACATCTTACTCTGGTTTCTGATCTTTTCTGATCTTAGAAGAAAAGCATAAGCAAGATATTAGCTGTGGTTTTTTTGTAGATGCTCATTATCAAGTTAAAGAAGTTTTCTTCTATCCCTGGTTTGCTGAACATTTTTATTACCACTACCTGTTTTTGTATAAAGTTTTATTGGAGCACAGCCATGTTCATGTATTTACATATTGTCTACAGCTGCTTTTGCACTGTTAGCAGCAGAGTTAAGCAGTTGTAACAGAATCTATATGACCACAAAACCTACATATTTACTATCTGGCCCTTTATAGAAAAAAAATGTAGTGGCCATTGGTTTAGAAAAGAAAGGGGTAGGCCTGCTGGAAGAAGAGCATCAATCAAGCTTGCAAAGAGATATTAAAGTAAAGAGAAATAGAGGAATCAGATTATGGAGGCTGAGGAAACCTGACACAAAAGAAATAAATAAATGAGCCATTATAGGACACCCGGAAGAGAGTGACATCAGGAATATGGAAGGCAAGGAGAGGCATGAAGAAAAGAGCAGCCCGGGAGGATTTGGAAACCATCCTGGTGGAGGTGATGTGGGTCTGGACTGGACAGGGAGGGGAGCCTGCAGGTGACCTTCCAAGGAACCCCACAGCTGGTGCTGGGAAAGGGCTGTGGGCGAGGAGTCAGGAGCTCTGGTTCCAGTCTTGACTCAGGCTCTCCCCTGGGCAGCTCCTTCCATCAAACTGGCCTCAGCTTCCTCAGGAAGTGAAATAAGGGAGTTAGGTTCCATAACTGAAGGTTCCTTCCACCTCTGCTTTCCATAGTTTGAAGCTGTAATTTCAAGAACAATGAGAAACAGCATTTCCTCCTTTTCCTTTCTATCCTCCTATGAAAGGCAGGCTTGATATTTCCCGTCACATCCTCGTTTTAAGGCCAGCACACCCTTCGAGTCCCTTTCAGCTACTTTACAGGTTGGTTGTAAAAGTCACCCATGCACTGACACATGGTTTCCCATGTTCACGGATCAGAATCCCCTGAAAAACTTGTTGAAACAAGCTGCTGGGCCCCACACACAAAGTCTCTGAATCAGTGGGCTGCGGTGGAGCCCAGGAATGTGCATTTCTAAGTCCCCAGGTGCTGCTGATGCTGAGACCACACTCTGAGACCACTGGGCAAACACTCCTCCTCCAATCCATCCCACTTTTAAAACATGAGAGTCAGATTTTCTCTCCTTCTCTTGGCTGTTACTGTCCAGCCACATCTTCCTTCATCAACATGTATTTCATGCATAGAGGACTCCTGGAACTCTTCTTGAGGTCCTCCCAAGCCAAGTAATCTTCAGAGAACCCCAGCGCTCCAGCACCTCTTGAGACCTGTTTTTAACGTAGCCCTAGCGGGAGTCACTTACCCTCCACCTACTGTTTGGGAAATCAAGGTAATTCAACAACACAGGATGCCGTGAGAATTGATCATTAAGAGTTTGCCAAATGCTCTAGAGGGCATTCTATAATAGATAGTGATGAGAATGGCAAAGTACTGAATTTGAAAGAACCTTGATAGAAGAGTGTGCACAGAGTAAGGAAATGGACTCATAAAATCCCTCTGACAAACATATAAGATACAAAAATTGAGATTTAGAGATTTACAGCTATTTGGAGAGAGGAATTGCATACTTTTGCTCTGAGGCATTAACAATATACATTTCAAAACACTCTTCAAAAACTTTTTTTACATTTTCCAGTGATGGACTGAAAGTAGCCTGCCTCTCCTCTTTGGGGACTGGCTGCTTTCCCTAGCTGTTGGCTGGGCTCACGCTCCAAGGCTCCTAATTTCAGCTTCTTTAGAGCACATCATGACCAACAGGCACATCCCAGTTCGTGTTTGTTTGTTTGTTTGTTTTATAAGTCTCCATTATTCCCCACCAGCTCTTAATGCTTCATTTGCTCAGCTCTGACCTTCCACCACTAACATCTCTGATTGTGAAGTTTCTCAGCCTAATTCCAGTCCACTCGATGCCTTAAGAAAGGAGAGCCCAGCCCAGTTTTCTATTCTCTGTGCTGGCTTCTTGACTGATGAATAATGCCAGTATTGAAATTATTGCTTTGTTGCTGTTGGTGGCGGTGGTAGTGTTGTCATTGTTACTGAGAACCACACGATAGATCTCTATTTTTCTCCCTCCTATTTTGCTCACAACCATGTTTTCCCCCAACCTGCCTCTTAACACAAAAGGAAAAGTTAGCCAGCTGACCCTGGGGGTCTGGGAGAGCCTCAGATTTGACAGCCAAAGTTGGATGTGTACTTAGTGGGTAATAAGTACCAGGCTAAGCATGTAAGATGCATTATCTCATACAGTCCTTAAAGCCCCAGGAGCTAGAAGTAGATACTGGTGTTCCCATTTTACAGAAAAGGAAATCAAGGCTTAGAGTGGGTAAGCAGCATGTCCTTAGACATACAATTCGTGAGGAACAGAGCCAGGAACACTGGTGGTCTGACTCCAGAGCCTGGGGCTCTTAGCCTCTCATCATATCACACTAGTGGGAAAGACAGATAAGTGAGATGAGATGATAGATGATAGATAGATAGATAGATAGATAGATAGACAGACAGACAGACAGGATAGACAGATGACCTTTAAACTGTAATTAAAGAGTGGAACATGCAACATTCAACCAGAAACATGTGGGCTGTACTTCCTGTCACGGGTATTTTTAACCCCCATTGCAACAGTATTGAGAGGTGGGGCCTAATAAGAGGTGTTTTGGTCATGAGGGCTCTGCCCTACTGAGTGGATCAATGTCGCTATAAAAAGGATGTATGGGAGTGAGTTCTCTCTCTCTTGCTGTCCTGCCATGCGAGGTCACAATGTCCCTCCTCTCCAGAGGGTGCAGCGATAAGGCACCGTCTTGGAACCAGAGGCTGGCACCTGGATCTTGGACTTTCGAACCTCTAGAACTGAGAAAATAAAGTTCTGTTCTTTATAAATTACCCAATCTGTGGTATTCTGTTATAGCGTACAAAATGGACTAAGACAGGCGTCATCTTTCATCAGCTACTAAACGATTACACCATGAGGGCAGTGATGATGTCTCGTCATCACCATGTCCCCATAGTCTAGTTCTGTGCTGGGCGCACGGTAAAGAATTGTTAACTGGATATACAATTGTTATCTAGGCCTCTGAAAGAACAGTAAGAGAATTCTGTGGTATCACAGAGGTAGCAACTGCAGAAAGTAGCCCCGCTAGGTGCCCAACTGGCTGGGATAACCCTGATAGGAAAAAGAACCAGCAGAAAGTAAGTAAGGGCAAGTCCCCTGCCTCCTCAGCATCACAGTCTCCCTGTAGCACCCCCTGTTGCAAAGTACAGTAGAGAGCCATCCAGCAAAGCAGAAGTGTGCTTTGCAGAGTCTCACCTTCACTATCACAAAATATTATGTAGGGAGTGGGTTTGGAGTGAGAGATAATACCTGAATAATTGGAAAGCTCATTGTAGTGGGTTAAAAGAGTATACACTTTCTACTTTTGCTAAAACAAGAAATTAATTGGGGTATTTCTCTTAGCCTATAATAGTTAGTTTATGCCTTTTTCTTTCCCCTGCAGCATCCCTTCTCAGGGATGACTCAGAAGCAACTACTCTGTAATGTTTGCCAGGGAAACCCTACAGAGACTGGCTGTTTCCATCCGGACATGATGCAAACAATTCTAGGAGCTGCCAAAGGGAAGTCATGGAGCCTTGAGTTATGAATAAACTCTTTTTCAGGAATGGCTAGTTGAGAGAGATTTAAGCACTTGCCTCCAAACTGAAGTGTGTTTTTCCCCCTAAACATCATAACTCTTTAGTAAAACAACCAAAACAACCGTGTTGGGTATTATCTCCCGAACTCATAAGCAAAAAATTTATATCTATATCTATATCTATATATAGATAGATATAGATATAGATATATATACTATTTGACTCTACTGCTGTTGACTCTCAGAACAAAGTAATATGTGAACAGGTAAATCACAGGTGCCTCCTGGAAGGAGCCCACCTTCATTCAGTAAGAGATATAAAAGTCTTAACTAGAGGTTTCTGGAGCCTAAATCCCTGAGCCCAAGGTTTTGTGCACATAGGTTTTTCATCCTGTTCTCCAAAGCTTTCTGGGTGTTTTTTTTTTTTTCTTTTCCTGGAGTTTATTCTTGCCTCTCTACTCAATAAAAGCTAGACAGCGAAAAAGCAATGTGTCATTTATGTAAGGCACTCTGCTTTTGTTTAAAAGTGAATTATACCTCAAGCCCTGGAAAACACCACCTCCTACTGCGTCGTGTTTGCTTTGTTCTATGCACTGTTTTTTTTTTTTATTTTTTTTTTTATTTCTGTCTCTTGCAATTTTGGGTGGAGTCGCACAGTGTTTTTCGCCACCTCCCTCCCTACCTCATCCTGGCTGCCCACCATGTTCTTCCTATATGCCTTCCATAAGGTGTCACACTCTGGGCTATAAATACCTTAATTTGCATTGGCTATAAGAGGGCCGACACTGTGTAGAGTCAAATATCCAAAAAGAAAATAGGCCTTAGGGAGCTTTTTTTCTTTATCACTGAAAGGGAAGTCCTGACCCAATAAAGCTTAACTTCCTCTAGAATAGTAATATGTATGCAAGATGCTGTTGGCATAAGATATTTTCTAAAATAACATGGATTGTAGGAGTTTTCCTTTTTTATAATGCAAAGACAATTTAAGCAATAAAATATGTGGTGGTGTCACATGGAAGCATACAATATACATGCCATCACTGAATACTGTCTATGCTTCTAAGGTCTGATACGAATGATTATGGAATGGAGAAAGAAGGTCCCCCAAAGGGATGCTGCGAAGAACTAAGCAATTTGTTCACTGTACTTTTCAAATTGGCCACAATTTTTTTAAAGATGAAACTCAGTGCTGGTGAGGGTGTGGAAGGACATAGACTGCTGATTGAAGTACACTATTACTGTGGTTCGAAAAAGCAACTTAGAACCATATATGGCGAGACTTAACAGTGATAACATACTGTGTCCCAGTAATTCCAATTTCAAGAATCTATACTAGGAAACAATTAGTAATGCTATTAAAGATTTATATAAAAGAAAGTTTATGAAAATTACAATTGCTAATAGTAATGACTATTATAAGTAAACTAAATATAGAAAAGCTCCAATAAACCATGGCATATTCATATAATGAAATATTATTTGGTACTTAACAATCACATTATTGAGAAAAACTTAGTAACACGAAAAGGGGCTAGTGATGTAAGGCTATATTTAAAAAATAGCAGAACTCAGTACTGTGTATATAGTTTGCAACCTGTTGTTGCAAAAAATGAGTATAATATATGCAATATATGCACATATATATACATATATACATGTGTGTATCTATGTGTATTCCCTGAATGTTTGGTGGGTTACAGGTAAGTTTCACTTTTTTGTTAGATCCTATATAATTTCCAAATCATTTTTAAATGAGATAAAGACTATTTTAGAAACATATCTAAATTATTGATAATAGAAAATGATACCACCATATTTATCATATTCCTTAAAAATACAATCTTAGTTGGGTTAGCAAGAACAATTCTCACAGTGGGCTTTCCTTTTCTTTCCTGACACCTAAAATCCACTGACTTGTGAGTTTTAGAAATGTCTCCATTTTTCTTCTTTTCTGGCGCTGATATATTATGACTGGACAAAGTTCTAGTGTCAGCAGCTAGGACAGCATGATTGATGTTAACAGTAGGTTGGGCAGTTCTGAGATGCACCTCAGAGACGTTTGAAAACCTTGGAAAAGGGCTAATTTAGTTTTTGAGGTAGAAAGACAAAATTATGTGTATTAATACATGTTCCTTTTGAAAAAGGTAACTAAAGTAACATAAAAGCTATTATGTTTTTTCTCACATCTCTTGGAGTAAAATGGCTCCTTGGAATTTTTACTATAGCTCCCTTTTTTTCTTTCTATCCAGCAAACTGGGCTGATGGGTGGATAGGAAGAAGAAATTATATTCTAAGACACTGCTTAGATATATTAATAACTGAAGTAAGGGGTACTTTATTTTTCCGTGGTTCTTTTATGCATAGCCATCTCATTTGACCAGCAAAACAACCCCATAAGCATTAGAACAGAAATTATTAAACCAAGTTGTGGAAATTAAGCACAGGATGAGAACATTCACCTACAGACTCTGGTGATTGTCTTTGAAGTCCTTTAACCCGTTGTTGCCCGAGACTTCTGCTCAGTTCTTGGGCCACGCAGAAGCTAGTGTTATATTAGAGCTCACTCTCAACATGCCCATGTGACTGTCCAAAGCACAAAAGCCCTCCCCAACCCACACCACACTCACCTGCCATCGCCAGAGCAGCAGGTTGACTGGGCTGTCAGTTCCAACTGGGGCTTGGATCTCAACTTTCCTGGGATTCTCACATCCTACCTAGCCCTAGACTGAACTCATTTGGCTTGGGTTTCCCAGCTCTGACCCCTACCCTGCTTATGCCACACACATACACACACACACACACACACACACACACACATACACATCACCATCACTACCACCACTGCCTCCATTAAGACACTGAATTGTTTGCAGGTTGAGTCCTTACAGGTCATCACGGGTCCCAAACCCATGGAGTTGTCAAAGCTATAACAGAAGCAGTGTGTGTCTCCAGATTCTTCCAGCCTTGTTTCCTCCTTTCTTCCCTCCTTCTTCCTCACTCCCTTCTTCCCTTCCTTTCTTCCTTCTCCCTCCTTCTGTCCCTCACCTTCCCTCCCTTTCTCCTTTCTATCCTTTCTTCCTTCCTTCTCTCTCCCTCTTTTCCGTCACCCTCCCTCCCTTCCTCCCTTCCTTCTTTCCTTCCTTCTATCTCCCTCCCTTCTTTTCTCCCATCTCTCCCTCTCTCCCTCCTTCCCTTACCTTCCTTTCCTCCTTCCTTCCTTTCTTCCTTCCTTCCCAGTTGTCACTTTGTTGTCCTTGGACCTTAGGTGCTGTCAGTTAAAGTCCTCAGTTGTTATCACTTTATCGCAGTATCTTCATCTGTCCATGAGAGGCCTCTCCATTATCTTATTTATTAATTGATTCACTCTTAGTTCCCAAAGCCACTCCCTTTGTCTTCCCTCACAAGGCAATTTTAATGTGTTCAATGTGTATCTTTGTGCTTATAAAGTGGTATAAAAGATGCAAATTGTTGATTTGCATGCATATATTTGTAATTGACATAAATGGTTTGGCATTGTAGATCTCATTTTGTTTCCTACTTTTTTCATTCAACATTTTGTTTTATGATCCATTCATGTAGTAGCTAGGTGTTGATCACATCAAGTGCTTCTAATTGCTGCCTCCATGGGCCTGAATCCATGACATTTTCCATCCCCTTTCACAGTGACTGCTATTCAGTTGCCCAAGAAAAGCAGATGCGGGAGGAACCTGCTCCGCCTTTAATCACTGCTGAATTGCATCATTCATTCTGCCTCATGTGTACAGCTATAAAGCATGAGCTCTCCTAGAAAAAGTACACACTTAGTTTTGCCAAGGTTCAATCCTAAACTGGCCGCCAGTCTATGTGGCCCTAAGTTTCTCCTGCCAACCAATCCCTACTGAGAAATGTTTAGTTCTGGATGTGTTCAGATGACATATTGAACCCATCCTTGCTCTATGTAAGCTCATAACAAGACTCAGCAAATTTGTTTTTGTTTTTGTTTTTTTGGTTTTTTCTTTTTGTTTGTTTGTTTTTGAGATGGAATCTTGCTCTGTTGCACAGGCTGGAGTGCAGTGGTGTGATCTTGGCTCACTGCAAGCTCTGCCTCCTGGGTTCACGCCATTCTCCTGCCTTAGCTTCCCGAGTAGCTGGGACTACAGGCGCCCGGCTAATTTTTTGTATTTTCAGTAGAGTCGGGGTTTCACCATGTTAACCAGGATGGTCTAGATCTCCTGACCTCGTGATGCACCCGCCTCGGCCTCCCAAAGTGCTGGGATTACAGGTGTGAGCCACCGCGCCCAGCCAGGACTCAGTAAACTTTTTCCATCGGTGGCTAGGGAATAAATATCTTAGGCTTTGAGAGCCATACAGTTGTGATTTCAACTATTCAACTCTGCCATTTTAGTGTGAATGCAGCCATAGACAATATGTAAGCAAATGTATGTGACTGCAGTTCAATAAAATTTTATTCATAAAAGGATGCAGTGAACTAGAGTGACCATGAGCTGGATTTGTTTGTGAGTCAGATTTGGCCATAGGAGGTAGTTTGCCCATCCCTGGTTTATAATAACTGGTCTCACAGAAAAGAAATGAGAGCGATTAATTCTGGGACTCCTCCTTGTCTTACGGCCATATTGCTTGCCTACTGGTGAGAAGCTGAGGTTATAAAACTCTCTCCTCCCTGATATGCCTTTTCTTCCTATCCTTCTCCAAACACTGATAAATCAAAGCCCATGGTACTGGCTTACAGTACACAGCCACTAAAAGCTTGTTGAATGAAAAAATTTCATATATACAGACATTTAAGTTGGTCTTAAAGATCACCGGAGACCAACCCCTGCAAACCAGGAGCATTTCAGGCTTAAAGTAAGAGGAAGCCATTTTCTGCCTGGGTGTTTTCTGCCTGCTCTGAGAGGCAGCCCACTCCTTGGTGAGGCAGCCTCCTGTGCTAAGCCACCAGGGATCAGCTACGGAAAAGCATTTCTGAGGCTGTACAGGATGTTTTCCAGTACCTGTTCGGGAAACCCTCCCTTCTGTCTCCTTGTTGTCTATTACTGCACACTTCTGCAGTTGCTGAGTAATGCTCCCAGAGACATCATCCCAGCACAGCAGGCTCCCAACCACAGCTGCTGCTGACAGCCAGGGAAACACAGTCAACATCCTAGAAACACACACTTGACCTGGATTGAGGGCAGCAGCTTCTGAATTCATTCCTCTGCTAATTTCTTTTCTTTTCTTTTGGAGACAGGGTCTTGCTCTGTTGCCCAGGCTGGAGTGCCATGGCACAATCATGGCTCACAGCAGCCTTGACCTCCTGGGCTCAAGCAATCCTCCCACCTCAGCTCCCAAGTAGCTGGGACTACAGGTGTGTATTACCATGCCTGGCTAATTTTTGTATTTTCTGTAGAGACAGGATTTTTCCATGTTGCCTAAGCTGGTCTTCTCCACTAATTTCTTAAAGTGAAACTAGATTCTCTGGATTTCCCATTCTGTGAAGAAGCTCCTGGGGAAGTAGGGGCACTTCCTCACGCTGTGGTGGCTATGGCTAAGGTAGCCAGAGGACTGGTTTCATCATCAGTCTTCTTAGGTCTTGACAGCCAGTTCCAGGAGGTCAGAGTCTTAGAAAAATCCCTGGACGGATTCTGTTCCAGAGCCAGGGGGCCACGGCCCAGTCCAGATAAAGGGTGGAGTGTATTATGTTTCTTAAATTGCAATATTTGCTGTAAGCCATTGTAACCCCCCATTAGGCACAAAATGTTAAAAGGAAAAAGGAAGAGAGAATTAGAAGAGAGAAAATTAGGTGGAGGGGAAAGGACCAGAAAATCTAAATATAAACCAAAAAGATAAGTCTGTTCTATGAATTTTCATATCCAGTATACTCATTCAACAAATATTTATTTTAATTAACATTTTTAAAATGGGAATGTAATACATTCACATGGTCAAAATTTCAAATAAAGGTAAACAATGAAAGAGAAGGCTTCCTGTCATCTGAGCCCCTAGGGAAACACTGTGTATTCTTCCAGAGATATTCACAGAATTGACAAAGCTATTAAAATAATTTCTTTCTTTTTTTTTTTTTTTTTGACAGATTTTTGCTCCTGTCACCCAGGCTAGAGTGCAATAGTACAACCTCGGCTCACTGCAACCTCTACCTTCTGGGTTCAATCTATTCTCCAGCCTCAGCCTCCTGAGTAGCTGGGATTACAGTTGCCACAACCATGCCCAGCAAATTTTTGTATTTTTAGTAGAGACGGCGTTTCCCCATGTTGGTCAGGCTGGTCTCGAACTCCTGACCTCAGGTGATCTGCCCACCTCAGCTTCCCAAAATGCTGGGATTATAGGCATGAGCTACCACGCATGACCTAAAATGATTTCTTAAATGATGTAGAGTTCAGCCTCTTGCTTTATTCACTTCATTCCATGTCTTGGGTTGAAATCTACCATTTTTCTAATTTTGCTACCTTTCTATTTTGTCCTACCTGTTTTCTGTTTCTTTTTCTGTTCTCTTTTGCCCTCTTTAGGATTAATCAAGTTTTTGTTTGTTTGTTACCATTCCACTGGCCTCCTTCATTAGTCTGTTAGTTATGTAATCTGTTATTTTTTATTTTTTTGAAGAGTTCCCTAAATGTGCAACATTAATTCCAAGAATGGTTGTGATTACCTTAGGCCCACACAAATAATTCAGGATAATCTCCTCATCTCAAAGGCCTTAACTTAATCGCATCTGTAAAATCCCTTTGCCATGTAAGGTAACATGTTGATTAGAGCATGGACATCTTTGAGGAGTGGGGGACATTTTTCCATCTACCACAACTAGAAATTCAAGGATTGTAGCCTTGAATTACTAGATGTGGAAATACTGTGTAAGGAAAAGCTATCTCTTCTCTCCTATTTACTTATTCAGTTATTTATTTAGATCAGTATGGACTCATGGATATTTGTTTCAGTCTATAGGTTATAACTCAATTGTACTATTATTTTTTTCTTGCTCAAATTGTTTAGATTTGACCATTGGTTGCTCCTTCAGATGGGTTCCTGTGTCATTTTGACATATCCCTATCCTTTGGAAACACTTCCTTCTTTTCTGGTACCATATGATGTTCCAAGCTCATTTTGTATTTTCTGCACCCAAACCCTGGAATCTACCATTTTTCCTGTGGAACTCTGGTTCCTTTTACTGGAGAAACCAAGGTCTGGAAATCAGGCATGTTCATTGCTATTAAGTTCCACTCAGTGGACAGTTAGAATTAAACCACACACACAATCGCTTCTCGGCCTTTTGGCTAAGATCAAGTGTAAACCACACACACACACACACACACACACACACATTCTATACCTGTGTATCCATTGAAAAAAACATGAGTTCACACCATATGTCTGATTCTAGTCCAACAACACAAAGCTTATTCCAGGATTTCTCCTTTCCTTATTTGTGGCTTCTTTCATAAACAGTGAGAAACCTGGTTCTCATTAGCCATACTTATTTGTTCCTAGTATAAACATAAAGTAGTTACAGAACTGCTCACCTATGCCCCGTGTGCAGGTTCTTGTGTCTTTCATCATATAAGATCTAGTCAAAGTAACTGTTCTTCAAAATAACTTAGGTCAGTTCTTTCCTTCCCCATCCTCTTCAATGTTTTTCATTTTTAAAAAAATTCGCAGCCAGGCGCAGTGGCTCATGCCTGTAATCCCAGCACTTTGGGAGGCCAAGGTGGGCGGATCACCTGAGATCAGGAGTTCGACACCAGCCTGACCAATATGATGAAATCCCATCTCTACTAAAAATACAAAAATTAGCCGGGTGTGGTGGCGTGTGCCTGTAGTCCCAGCTACTTGGCAGGCTGAGGCAGGGGAATCACTTGAACCCAAGAGGTAGAGGTTGCAGTGAGCCAAGATCACACCATTGCACTCCAGCCTGGGCAACAAGAGCGAAACGCCATCTGAAAAAAAAAAAAAATCGCTTGTTCTGTTTTTATTTCATTCTGATTCTCCTTACATACTGTTTGCTTTGAAGTGTTTGTTTATATTTGGGTGTAAGTGTAAGATGGTGATTCTAAGAGTCAAGGCTATACAAAACAGTGTACTCAACAATGTATCTAGACTTTCTTCACTGGCAGTCTATGAGGTTTCCTGCTTCAACAGTGTTTGGAGGTAACCCGGTGCTGGTCCTCCACCCCCACCTCCCCACCCCACCCCCACGGCTCACAGTCAGCCCTCTGCAGCCTCCTCACCGAGCCCTCAGACAGCCCCAAGGTCCCTGCCACTCCAGTGCCACACAGTCGCCTCCACCTCTCCTTACCCTCCATGATGACCACATCCCCCTTGTGGATGAGCCAGCACTACCATACTGTTGGAGGGTCCTGACTGGGAGTCATTCAGATTCTTGGCATTTTGAACAAATAATTGGACAAAATGCACAAGCACAGCAACTAAAGGATGAAGCAAGGAAAGGACAGATTTACTGAGACAAAAGTACACTCCACAGAGAGCAGGAGCAGACTGGAGCAAGTGGTTCAAGAGTGCTGGTTACAGAGTTTTCTGGGGTTTAAATACTCTCTAGAGGTTTCCCATTGGCTACTTGGTTACACCCTATGTAAAGGAACGTTTGGCCCCCAACCACTCTAATTGGTTGTGGAAGGGGACGAGCAGCTGAAGTGAAGTTACAAAGGTACTTTCCATTTTTCATCTGCAAGGCAGCACAAAGGGAGTAGCCTCTGATCTTTTTGTTACTTGGGCATGGAGAGGTGGGGTTTTCCTTTTGATTCAGTTCTAGTACATCAGTGCAAATCGGCCTTAGGTTCCCAGCCTCCAGACCCTATTCTCCTGCCTCACCACCAGGACACAGAGGCTGCCATCAACTGCCAGATCAACCCAGAGCTCTACGCCTCCTATCTCTTCCTGTCCATATCTTACTACTTTGACTGTGATGATGTGGCTTTGAAGAACTTTGCCAAGCACTTTCTTCACCAATCTCATGAAGAGAGGGAACATGCCGAGAAACTGAAGAAGCTACAGAACCAGCAAGGTGGCTGAATCTTCCTTCAGGATATCAAGAAACCATACTGTAATGACCGGGAGAGTGGGCTGAATGCAATGGAGGGTGCATTACATTTGACAAAAAAAAAACGTGAATCAGTCACTACCGGAACTGTACAAACTGGCCACTGACAAAAATGACCCCTACTGTGTTGACTTCATTGAGACACGTTACCTGAATGAGCAGGTGAAATCCATCAAAGAATTGGGTGACCATGTTACCAACTCACACAAGATGGGAGCTCCTGAATTTGGCTTGGAAGACTATGTCTTTGACAAGCTCACCCTGGGAAAGAGCAATAATGAGAGCTAAGCTTTAGGCTAATTTTCCCATAGCCATGGGTGACTTCCCTGGTCACCAAGGCAGTGCATGGATGTTGGGATTTCCTTTACCTTTTCTATGAGTTGTACCAAAACATCCACTTAAGTTCTTTGATTTGTACCATTCCTTCAAATAAGGAACTTTAGTATGTACCCCCCCAAAAAAAAGTCACTCCTCTTCATCACTATCAGCACAGCCCCATTCCCATTACTTCCCACCCACCCCTAAGATAATCTCATTTATCCTTCCTGAATTTTTTTGTGCAAACAAGCAGATATGTGTGTTTTATCCTTTTTTTCTTATATAAGGAATAGCATACTATAGATATTCTTTTGTTCTTTGCTTTTTTTCTCTTAACAGTATATTCTGGAAATCATTCCAAGTTGGTTCTTATAGATCTTCTTTATTCTTCTATATAGCTATATAATGCTCCATTTTGTAGATGTCGTATAGTTTATTCAATCACTTCGCTATGTACGGGCATTTAGGTTGTTTCCAATACTTTGCAATTCTAAATAATGCTGCAACAAATAAACATGTACATATGCATTGTGTTAGTTTATTTGCATTGCTAAAAAGGAATACTGGAGACTGGGTAATTTATGAAGAAAAAAGATTTATTTGGTTCACAGTTCTACAGGCTGTACATGAAGCCTAGTGCCACATCTGCTTCTGGTAAGTGCGTAAGGAAGCTTACAATAATCTTGGAAGGTGAGGGGAAGAGAGAGAGCAAGAGAGAGACGAAGAAGGTGCCAGACTCTTTTAAACAACCGTATCTTACATGAACTCATAGAGTGAGAGCTAACTCATTACTGTGAGGACTGCACCAAGCCATTCATGAGTGATCCGTCTCCATGACCCAAACACCTCCCACTAGGCCCACCTCCAATGCTGGAGGGCACATTTCAACACGAAATTTGGAAGGCACAAAACATCCAAAGTATATCATGAATTTTTGTGTTCTTGGAGGTATGTCTTCAAGGTATTTCCTAGAGGTAGAATTCCTGAATCAAAAGTGAGTGAATATGTTGTTTTGCTAGGTATTGCCAAATTTTTCTCCAGAAGAGTTAGTATATTTTTAAATATTCTGTGTGACAAAATACGAAGTATACATAAAGCACTTTTGCTGCATTCCAAAGTATAATGGCTGCCTTGAAGAAAAGGCACTTGTGCAAGTATTTGAGTTGTGAGCTAAACTATCGATTTTTTACAAAGACACAGCAGTTTGTATTTGAAAAAACAAACTGACATCAGCAATAGTTATTCAGACTTAGGAATCTGGCAGATATTTTCTCAAACATTAACAAAGTAAGCCTGGGAAAAAAAATGACAGGATTTGTTGCCAATTATGAAATCTGAGCTTTCACAAGAAAATTAGAATATTTGAAAACTGGTCCCACCACTATGAGTTTTCCAAAACTTAAAGAATCTTCAGATGAGATTGGTGGCAATTTTAACTGTTGGAATTTTTAAAATATTGCATAATAAAATATATCAACATTCAGAAGATATGTATAATTCATGAGCCAACGTATTTGAAATGACCAATGCATAATGTTATAAAATCATACTTAAGTAACTTAAATCCACTCAAAGAGCAAGATAGACAAAACTATATAGTTTCAGATTCCACATTCAAAAAATTCTTAAGAAACTACTATTTATCAAATTCTGGCATAATATCAAAGAAGAATGCCCACAATTACCTTCAAAATATATTAAATTACTCCTCCCTTTTCCAACTGCATAATTGTGTGAAACTAGATTTCCTTCAGATACTTCAACCAAACCAAAGTATTACAACACGTCAATGCAAAATCCAATGTAAATTCAACTGTCTTCTCTTAAACCACACATTAAAGACATGAAAAACAATGCCACTCTTCTAATTAATTTCTTATTTTGGAAACTACAGTTATTTTTCATGAAAATATGTAACTTATTGTTGTAAGACTAAGACAGTTCAGATCGCTTCTATAACAAAATACCGTAAGTTAGGTAGCATATAAAAACAGAAACATTTCTCTGATTTCTGGAGGCTGAAAAGTCCAAGATCGAGGCGCTGGGAGATTTGGTGTCTGGTGAAGAGTTGCTTTCTGGTTCATAGATGGTGTCTTCTCCCTGAGTCCTCACATAGGGGAAGGGGCAAGGGAGCTCCCTTAAGCCCTTTTATAAGGGCATTAATCTGATTCATGAGGGCTCTGCCTCATTACTGTTAACAGTAATGGTTTTATTATCATTATTTTTGTTCCTGTTTGTTTTATTATGCTAAAATATATACAACATAAAATTTGCCATTTTAAGACCTTTTAAGTGCGCAATTCAATGGTGTCTATTTATATCACCATAAACCAAAACACTATGTTCTTGAAGTAATAACTCCCATTCCTTCCCTCTCCTAAGTCCTGGAAACCTTTAATCTACTTTCTGTCTCTATGAATTTGCCTATTCTACACATTTTGTATAATGTAATTATACAATATTTGTCCTTTTGTATCTGGTTTATTTCACCTAGCATACTGTTTTTCACATTCATCCATGTTGCAGCAGAAGTTCATTCTCGTTTATGGCTGAATAATTCTCCATTATATGTATATACCACATTTTGATGGTATTTAGCATTGCACTGATGGACATTTGGGTTGTTCGCTCCTTTTGGCTATTGTGGAAAATGCTGCAATAAACATTGGTGCATAAGCATCTGTTTGTGTTCCCACTTTCCAGGAGTGGAATTGCTGGATTATACAGTAATTCTAGATTTATCATATATCCAATACCTTTTTGAAGTATTAATGTTATTTCTAACGAATCAACAAATATTTTTAGATTTCCATTTTAATTTCTAATGCACTAAACACTGATAGATATAACCCATATAAACAAAAGGTACTTGCGCTTCCCAATAATTTTTAACATTGCAAAGGGGTTCTGAGAGCAAAAAGTTTTGAGAACACTGCTATATAGCAATGAAACTTAGCAAATTAGTTTTGCTAAGCAAAACTTAGCAAAATTAATTTTTCCAGCAACATGAATGAATCTCACAAATACAGTGTTGAGTGAAGGAAGCAACTTAAGTTCAGAACAGCCATAACTGCAAAATTTTCAGATGAATATATAGGTGGTAAAACCCTGACGAAAAGGCTAGATGGAATTAGCACAGTATCAAGGTAGTGATTGTCTCTGGAAATAAGAAAGGGGCCGCAATCAGGCAAAGACACGTGGGCAGACTGGAGGATGCTCACAATTTCCTAGTCTATTCCCTGCATGATAGTTACATGGATGGTCATTTTATTAAAAGCTGGTTTTTTGCTTTTCGTTTTGTATGCTTTTCACTGTGTGTGTGCATGTGTTTTCACAATTAATTTTAAATGAACTAATTTGTAATTAAGTTCACAATTAAACAGATTAACAGAAAGAAAATGATTTGGAGAATGGTAACACTAAAGAGAGATATTAGTGCCAGAAACAGAGTAATTTCAGCAGTAATGGAGAGAAAGACACGGAGAATAGAATTACTGTAATGGGCTTTGACCATAGCCTGGGACTAGGGGAAGGGCCTTCCTTCCCTGCACACTTTAAGCCCCTCTACACCAAAAAAGAAATTAAGAGCTAGATCTCAAAAAAGCGGTGAAGCATAGTAAGTCAGCAACCGACAATATCTTCTATACCACCTTATTTAGTCAGTTACATTTCCTCGGCACCATCCTCTTTTACTGAACTCAATTTATTTTGCTGATTGCATATCAGTACCTAACTAAAATTTTTTTTTCTTTGTTTTTGTACGCCATGATGAAATGGGATGTACGTCCCATGAAGGTTTGGCCCAAATCTCCCCTCTTCTCAGTGATCCCCCAATCACTTAACACGGTGCTATCACCTACTAAACAGCAAGGGGACCTTCATAGATTCTAGGCACTTTCACTTTCTTTTTAATATTCCATTCCACATCAAATCAAAGATAGTAAAATGTGCCTGTGGCCCACATTTAATATAACTGTTTTGCTGTAAAATTGGTGTGATTTTTATCATTATACTTTTGAGCCTTGTTTGTAAAAGACTTTGAAATGGACCAAAACAAACAAACAGAAAGACAAGAGTATATCTTCAATGGAAATCTTTATGTTGTCTAAAGCACACCCCTTTAGGTTTTCTGCTCTATGGGGTTTTCATCTTTCATAGTCTTTGAGCTATTTTACAACCCCGTAAATTGTAGCTAGCTGGTGGCAATGCAAATCATCCTGATCTATAAACATGAAAACACATTTTGTCATGTGGGGAGACAATTGATTTCCCTTCCCCCTCTCACTATAGAAAAAGCAGATTTTACATTTATTTGTAAATTCTTATATGTAACTCCGAGTTCAGGGCACATTACCCCAAAATATGCCACCCACCTTGGCATACTGAGTATTTTACGGCTGAAGGAATTTGAGAAATAAAATGTACAGAAAGATCTCTGACTTTCCCCTGCCCTGCTCCCATGAAGGAGATCATAAACCTCTCATGTGAGAGGTGCCCTCCCTACCTACATCTGGAGGAAAGAAGTATTCTTGCCTCTGAAGATGGAGGGACAGCAGGAGGAGTGTGAGTGAACAGGCCTTGCCAAGTTTCCCCTGATTTACTCATTCCCTTTGTCCTACCATCTTCTACAACTTTCCCCTCTTCATCAAACCCGGCATCAAAACACAGGTTCAACTGTTTCTTTAGGGTTTTCTTTCCTTAAGAAGTCCCCAGTATTACAAAAAACTTATATTAAATAAATGTGTTAGCATTTCTGTTGTTCCTGTCTTTTGTTACAAGGGTCCCAGCCTACAACTCTAAGACCAGTAGAAGGAAAAGCCATTTTTCCTCCCCTGCATGCCTGCATGTGTCTCTGCTCTTTGAAATCTCTTTTGAATCCATCGTAACATCATACTATTTCTTGTATTAAGTTAAATAAAATTATTGACATGTTCATTTTATATTTATATAAGTTATGTTTACTTTCTTAAAAAAAATTTTCTTTTAGCAGCTTTAGACATCTTCCAGCGATGTGCAGAGTGGACTCACCTGACAGACCAAGAGAAACTGCGCTCCCGGGGAAGAGAAATGCATCTCCAGGAAGCTGAAGCCCCAGTATGTAAATTGTTGGCTCCTGGAGAGGAGCCTGAGGTAGTGTAATGGTTAATATTGAGTGTCAGTTTGATTGTACTGAAGAATGCAAAGTATTGTTCCCGGGTGTGTCACTGAGGCTGTTGCCAAAGGAAATTAACACTTGAATCAGTGGACTGGGAGAGGCAGACCCACTCTCAATCTGGGTGGACACCATCTAATCAGCAGCCAGCACAGCTAGGATAAAAGCAGGCAGAGGAACGTGGAAGGGCTAGACTGGCTGAGTCTACTGGGCTTCATCTTTCTTCCGTGCTGGATGCTTCTTGCCCTCGAACTTGGGACTCCAAGCCCCTCAGCTTTTGGACTCTTGGACTTAGACCAGTGGTTTGCCAGGGGCTCTCA
Source organism: Macaca mulatta (assembly GCF_049350105.2). NCBI lineage: Eukaryota > Metazoa > Chordata > Mammalia > Primates > Cercopithecidae > Macaca > Macaca mulatta. Next base: position 139,006,183 of record NC_133412.1, on the reverse strand, counting down.
GTGGCCACAGACTGAAGGCTGAACTGTCGGTTTCCCAACTTTTTTTTTTTTTTTTTTTTTTTTGAGAGGGAGTCTCTCTCTCTCTCTCACCAGGCTGGAGTGCAGTGGCACGATCTTGGCTCACTGCAAGCTCCGCCTCCCGGGTTCGAGTGATTCTCCTGCCTCAGCCTCCCGAGTAACTGGGACTACAGGCACGCGCCACGAGGTTTCACCATGTTGGCCAGGATGGTCTTGATCGCTTGACCTCGTGATCCGCCCCCCTCAGCCTCCCAAAGTGTTGGGATTACAGGCGTGAGCCACCGCGCCCTGCCGGCTTCCCTCCTTTTGAGGTTTTGGGACTTGGACTGGCTTCCTTGCTCCTCAGCTTACAGACGGCCTATTGTGGGACTTCACCTTGTGATCATGTGAGTCAATTCTCCTTAATAAACTCCCTTTCATATATACATCTATTCTATTAGTCCTGTCCCTCTAGAGAGTCCTGACTAGTACAGGTAGCAATAGAACATTATTGACTGTTTCTCTAGTTTTTTTTTCCCCCTATCTCCACCAATTCTGTATTTTGTTTTGTTTTGTTTCGTTTCATTTGTTTCTTTTGCATGTGGCTGAGAAGTCATCCCCCAGTGGTGGCAACAACAAGCAGGAATTTGGTTTTACAGTCTGATCATGTAACGGTTTCTATAAATGGATTAATATGTTAGATAAATCTGTTTTCTGTTAAATCAAAAGATGACAGAGAATCTGGTTGGTTAGTCTTATTTGTTTATCGATTTGTCTATTTTGAGCTCAAAGACGTTTGTGCGCATCGGGAAGGAGAGTAGCCCTTTGATATCTGTGCCAGTGAGGTTTTGTGTTTCTGTGCCTCCTGTCTCTTAACCTGAGGCTAAAACTGTAGAATTGAAGCTCTAAGCTCCTTTGTGGCTAGACATCTATTTCTGCAGTTCAAGCCTTTACCTCTTGTTGTGTGAGTATAAAATCTTTTCCTACCTCAAGAGAGTATTAATAAATTAAATTTTGGTTTCTTAAAGAAGCTCTATTCTGATTGACTTAAAGACATAAATAAGTGCTTTTATAAACTGAATATTCCTAAAATTTTAATAAACTGAGGAGATTGGATTTCTAATACTTTAAATGTACTACACTAAAATATGCTTGCAGAAACAAATTCAGAAACCCTTTAAGAATGCAAGTAATTTTTTTTTTTTTTTGAAACAGGGTCTTGCTCTGTCCCTCAGGGTGGAGTGCAGTGGGACAACCATGGCTCACTCCAGCCTCACCCCTGGGTTCAAGTGATCTTCCCATCTCAGCCTCCTGAGTACCTGGGACTACATGTGCATGCCAACTACACCCAGTTTTGTTTTAATATTTAGTAAAAATAGGTCTCTCTATGTTGCTTAGGCTGCTCTCGAACTCCTGGCCTCAAGCCATCCTCCTGCCTCAACTTCCCAAAGTGCTAGGATTATAGGCAGGAGCCACCCTGACCACCTTCCATCTTTTTTTTTTTTTTTCTTTGAGAGACAGGGTCCCATTCTGTCACCCAGGTTGGAGTTCAGTGACATAATCATAGCTCTCTGCAGACTTGAACACCTGAGCTCAAGCCATCCTTCCGTTCTGGCCTCCCAAAACACTGAGATTATAGGTGTGAGTCACTTCACCCTGCCCAAATTCACATAATTACAGCAAATCTTTGGCAAATAAGGCTACAGACAGTTCCCGATTTACCATGGGTTGATTTGGGATTTTTCAACTTTACAATGGTGCAAAAGTGATATTCATTCAGTACACTCCTCAGTTTCAATGGAGTTACATCCAAATAAACTCATCTCAAATTGAAAATATTGGCTGAGTGCTGTGGCTCATGCCTGTAATCCCAGCAGTTTGGGAGGCCAAGGTGGGCAGATTGTTTGAGCCCTAGAGCTCAAAACTAGCCTGAGCAATATGGACAAGCCCCATATCTACAAAAAATACAAAAATTAGCCAGGCATGGTGGCATGCGCCTGCAGTCCCAGCTACTCAGGAGGCTAAGGTGGGAGGATCCATTGAGCCCAGGAGGTCAAGGCTGCAGTGAGATGATTGCACCACTGCACTCAGCCTGGGCAACACAGCAAGACCCTGTCTCAAAAAAAAAAAAAAGAAAGAAAGAAAGAAAAAAGAAAGTATCATACATTGGAAGTGTTTTTGGCTTACAGTACTTTCAATTTACAATGGGTTTATTAGGACATAACTCCACCATAAATCAAGGAGCACTTGTAGTTTAATATGTTTTGTTTAATAAAATAGTTATGTCTTCTCTGATTTATCTGTGTTGACTATAATAGAAGCATACATTTTATTCTACTTGGCTTTGCTTTGTCCTATGGTTATCAGGTTACTGATCAAACACACAAACATTATTTGTACATAATGTAAATTGGTGTCCAACAAAATTGAATCATGATTTCCAAAACTTTATTTCAAGAATAATTATGTTTCATAGCCTGCCAACTTAAAGATAATTTCCAAGATCCTTAGGTAGCTGAAAAACCTTGAACTGGTATTAAATTGAGTTATTTATTAGATATGTAGAGAATATCCACATAATTTCTAAGCAAGATAGACTACTGTACCATATAATAAATTAATTATAAGCTCTAGAGGGGCTATATCTATGAGTAATATTAATGAACATGTTCACTTTTGCCACTTTAAGAACATGTAAAAGAGATGTGCATGGCTGTAGAAAATTGTTTCAAGCTTTTCTAGTTTGCTGTAATGCTCGTGTATTGCAGGAAGTTCTCAATTATCCATCCCACACTCACTTTTCTCTGTAAGTGAGAAGTTAGTTACTTTGTTTAAAAGTTATGATTAATGAGTGGTTGCCACTAAGAAGCAATAGTGACAGGGAGATCCAACTGCATATGTGTTTTGATATTTCATGGAAAAAGAGCAGCTGTCCTCAAATTTTTTGGTCTCCAAACCATTTTACACCCTTGGGACTTGTTACAGATCTCAAAGGTTATCTATGTATGTAGATTATAACTATCGATATCATATTAGAAATTAGGCGGATCACGAGGTCAGGAGATCGAGACCATCCTGGCTAACACGGTGAAACCCCATCTCTACTAAAAAAATACAAAAAACTAGCTGGGCGAGGTGGCGGACGCCTGTAGTTCCAGCTACTCGGGAGGCTGAGGCTGGAGAATGGCGTAAACCCGGGAGGCGGAGTTTGCAGTGAGCTGAGATCTGGCCACTGCACTCTAGCCTGGGGGACAGAGCTAGACTCTGTCTCAAAAAAAAAAAAAAAAAAAAAAAGAAATTAGAGCTGAGAATTTTTTAAATATTGGTTTATTGTCTAATTTGAGAATAGCAGTGATGAACAAATTGCATGTTTGTATAAGTAACGTGATAGAATTATTTTAAAAATTTGTTTTGAACTTTTGGACCTGAGATTGGTCCTTATGTCGTGCGTCAGTTTGTCCCAGAATACAAAAGAGCATAAGGAAAGACCACAGTTGGAATGTGGATTCAGCTTGGCCTTTGTGGATGATAGCTCAGTCTGAAAAGAAGTGATGAAATGTGTTAAAATCTTAGGAAAGTTCATTCTATTTTGATGGGTTTGCTTCCCTGGTTTACTGATGAATGCCTTTGTTTACAATATAAATGGTAATTCTTCACTTTCTGTGAAGAATACTATGCTTACTTTACAAAATTAAAGTGAAGAATTCTTTCTGCCTAGAGAGAAAACATTCTGTGTCTTACCAGAATAATTTTCTGTCTTTTACGATGACTTTATAATGTCTTTGGTTATTTAAAGAGAAGAAAATCCTCATTTATGAAAGAGGTAAGAGTTTTTTCTAACTCCATTGCTGTTAGTATACATTTTTAAATGTTTTATTGTCACTTTAATTAAATAGGTAACCGAATATTGCTTCTTAGGTATCCATAGCCTCTCTTAAGCAAGTGTCTACACTTTTCTGACAACTTTTAAAAACTTTGCCTTCCCCAAATACGATCCTAAATGTAGAAAAAAACCATAAAACTTTCAAGATTTTTTTACACCTGAAACCATCTTTGAGATTTCCCAGAAAGCTCCTGGGAAAAAAAAATGACAAAGTTTTCTCTTTTACTTTATAAAAAGAGAAATATTAGAAATAAGTGGGTTTGTCTGATGTGAGTTTCATGGGAAGAGATATCAGAAGAGACATTCAGCCTGCCCCAGGTGAAATCTGGATAAGTTAAATGAATACTTCAGAAATTGTATGATTTATGAGAAGTCCCTGAGGATTTGTCAATGTTCTTACTTTTTTAGCCTATGTTTTCACCTCAGGGAAAACACTGATCAAAACTCTTAAGAAATGGTTTCTTTCAAGTTTTTCTGTATTTATTAGTATCCTGGCAATGTTTTGCCTGCTATTCGACAATAGCAGTATAGCGTATAGTATTATTAGTTGTAAACTCAGTTATTATTTGAAATGCTAACTTAGCCAAAACCTTACTTCTTTAATTTGAATCTAGAGGATTCTAGATCATTAATTCTCAGCTGGAGATATACATCAGTCTTACCCATGGAGTATGTTTAAAAATATAAAATAGAAGAATGTAAGCAAGAGGACCAACTAGACCAATGAGTCAATGAAGAAATTAAGAAGGAAATTTTAAAATTTCGTGAATCATGAAAATAGAAACACAACATGCCAAAGCCTATGGAATATAGCAAAAGCAGTATTAAGAGGGAAGTTTATAGCAATAAATGCCATAGGTTCAAATAAACAAGCTAATCTACATCTCAAGGAAGCAGAAAAGCAAAAACAAAGCAAACCCAAAGTTAGTAGAAGAAAAGAAATAATAAAAATCAGAGGAGAAGTGAACAAAATTGAGACAAAAAAATACACAAGATCAATAAAATGAAAAGTTAATTTCTTGAAAAATAAATAAAATCAACAATCCATTAGCTAGACTATCCAAGAAAAAAAGAGAAAAGACCCAAATAAATAAAATCAGGAATGAAAGAGAAGACCTCACAACTGATACCACAGAAATAACAAAGGATAACTTGAGACTATATGAACAACTATATGTCAACGAATTGGAAAACCTAGCAGAAATGGATAAATTCTGGGTCACAAGCAATCTACCAAGATTGAACCAAGAAGAAATAGAAAACTTGAACAGATCAATTAAAAGTAATGAGATTGAATCAGTAATAAAAAGTCTCCCATGAAAGCAAGCCCAGGACCTGATGGCCTCACTGCTGAATTCTACTAAACATTTAAAGAACTAATACTAATTCTTCTCAAACTCTTGCAGAAAATTGAAGAGGAGAGAATTATTTCAAACTCAATGTATGAGGTCAGCATTATCATGATACCAAAACCAGACAAATATACAATAGGAAAAGAAAACTATAGGCCAATATCCCTGATGAACATAGATGCAGAAATTCTCAAAAAAAAAAAAAAAAAAAAAGAACTACCAGCACATTAAAAGATCATCCACCCTGGTCAAGTGGGATTTAACCCAGGGTGCATGGATGATTCAACATACACAAATCAATAAATGTGATACATCACATGAATAGAATGAAGGACAAAAACTGATCATCTCAATTAGATGTAAAAAACACATTTGATAACCTTCAACATACCTTCATGATTTAAAAAAAAACTCTCAACAAACTAGTTATAGAAGGATCATACCTCAACACAATAAAGGTCATATATGACAAGCCCATAGCTGTACAGAATGGGGAAAAGCTGAAAGCTTTTCCTCTAAGACCTAGAACAAGACACGGATGCCCACTTCATCCTAGTAATGAAAGTCCTTATGCAATTAGGCAAGAGAAAAAAATATTCATCATAGTAGTGAAAGTCCAGGGCAACTAGGCAAGAGAAAAAAATAACAGGCACTTTAATTGAAAAGAAAGAAGTAAAATGATCCTGTTTGCAAACAACATAATTTTACATATAGAAAACCCTGAAAGTTTCACCAAGAAAGCCTCTTAGAACTAATAAACAAATTCAGGAAAGTTTCAGGATACAAAATCAACATATGAAATCAGTCACATTTCTATACACCAACAGCAAACCAGCTGAGAAAGAAATTAAGAATGCAATCACATTTAAAATAGCTATTAAAAAATTAAAATATCCAGAAATAAATTTAACCAAGGAGGTGAACTATTTCTATAAGGAAAAGTATAAAACATCAATGGAAGATATTAAAGAGAATACAAACAAATTGAAAAACGTACCATGTTCATGGACTGGAAGGATTAATGTTGTGAAAATGACTATGCTACCAAAAGTGTTCTACAGATTCAATGCAATCTCCTTCAAAATTCCAATGGCATTGTTTACAGAAATATAAAAGGCAATTTTAAAATGTATATGGAACCACAAAAGACCCCAAATAGCCAAAGCAATCCTGAGCAAAAAGAACAAAACTGGAGGCAACATGCTACTTGACTTCAAAATACACTACAAAGCTATAATAACCAAAAGGGCATGGTGTGGCATAAAAAGATACATATGGAACAAAATAGAGATCCCAGAAATAAATCCATGTATTCACAACCAATTGATTTTCAACAAAGGTGCTGAGAACATTCAGTGGGAAAAAGATAGCCTATTCAGTAAATGGTGCTGAGAAAACTGAGTATCTATATGCAGAAAAATGAAACTAGACTCCTATCTCTCAATAAATCCATCTACAATAAATCAACTCAAAATTGATTGAAGATTACATGTAAGATGCAAAACTATGAAACTACTAGAAGAAAACATGGTGGAAATGTTTCGAGACATTGATGTGTACAAAAATTTTATGGAAAATACATCAAAAGCACAAGCAACAAAAGTAAAAATAGACAAATGGAATTATATCAAACTAAAAAGATTCTGCATAGCAAAGAAAACAACAGAGTGAAAAGAGAACTTGCAGAATGGGAGAAAATATTTGCAAACTATTCACCTGACAAGGGATTAATATTCAGAATATACAAGGAACTCAGACAACTTAGCAAACAAATCAGATTTAAAAATAGACAGATTTTAAGATGTACTGAATAGACATCTCTCAAGAGAAGATATACAAACAGCCAGTAGGTGTATGAAGAAATGTTCAACATCACTAATCATCAGAGAAATGCAAATTAAAACCACAATAAGATATCATCTTGTCCCAGTTAGAATGACTGTTATCAAAGACAAAAAATAACAAATGCTGGAGACGATATGAAGAAAGGGGAACTCATACATACACACTGTTGCTAGGAATGTAAACTAGTATAGCCATTATGGAAAACAGTATGGATATTGCTCAAAAAACTAAAAATAAAACTACCATATGAGCCAGTAATTCCACTGCTGGGTATATGTTCACAAGAAAGGAAATCAATATATCAAAGAGATATCTGCACTACTGTGTTTATTGCAGCACTATTCACACTAACCAAAGTTTGGAAGCAAGGTAAGTGTCCATCAACAGATGAATGGATAAAGAAAATGTGGTACATATACACAATGGGATATTAGTCAGCCATAAGAAATAATAAAATTCTGTCATTTGAAGCAACACGGATGGAACTGGAAGACATTATGTTAAGCAAAATAGCCCAGGCACAGAAAGACAAATATTCCATGTTCTCACTCATATATGAGAGTGAAAAATGTGGATTTCATAGCAGTAGACAGTGGAATGATGGTTGCCAGAGGCCAAGAAGAGTGGGAAGAGGAGATAAAAAGAGGTTGGCTAATGGGTACAAAAGTACAGTTAGATAATAGGAATAAGTTCTAGCATTTGATAGCACAGTAGGGTGACTATAATTAAGAATAATTGATTAGAGTGTACCCAAAACAAAGATCTAGCCAATCAAGTCTCTGTGTGCCTGGAGAGACTGGGCAGTTTGACCCTTAAGCCTGAATATTCAACCATCCTACTCTTTGAAGCAGACACAACTGCTCTGCATCAGACTGTCACCACATTTGGGTCTCTCAAAACCATTCAAATTCCTGAGCACTTGATGGCTCATGCTAGTTCATCAAATATTGAGCCTTTCCTGGAGAAAAGAGGCTGTATCCCAATGCAAGAGCAGAATCCAGCCTCACAGCTGTCCCTCTCAGCAAATAGCTCCTTGGAAGCAAATCTGCCAGTGGTTGTCTGGACTGGCTCACCCAAAAGCAGACCTTGGAGAATAGTCAGACTTCTATCAGAGCCTGCAGTTTCTTCAGTAATGTCTGGGAAAACCTAAAGGGCTTAGAAAACTGGCTCCTCAAGAGTCAGCAACAGGAATTTCCTGAAAAACCAAGTTATCAAAAGTGTAATAGCCATTCCACTACCAGTTCTTTCTCCACTGAAACTGAAGATCAAGAGCTTCCTGATCAAGATGGGACAGACCTATCAGATTGGTTGGTGACTCCCTAGGAACCCCAGAAGCTGGAGAAGCTTGAGAATGGCAGTCGTGAAACCAATGAGAAGTTTAAGCACTTGTGCCAGTCCTACAATGTGAATGATTGACTTGTCAAGACCAACTCCCATACCAACTGTCAGGGCAACAAGCCCAAGGGGGTGGAGATTGAAAACCTGGGCAATCTAAAGTGCCTGAATGACCACTTGGAGGCCAAGAAACCATTGTCCACCTCAGCATGGTTACTGAAGATTGGCTTGTCCAGAAGCATCAGGATCCATGTAAGGTAGAGGAGATGTGCAAAGCCAATGAGCCCTGCACAAGCTTTGCAGAGTGTGTGTGTGATGAGAATTGTGAGAAGGAAGCTCTGTGCAAGTGGCTTCTGAAGAAAGAAGGAAAAGATAAAACTGTGATGCCTGAGGAACCAAAACCTGAGCCTGAGAAGCATAAAGATTCCCTGAATATGTGGCTCTGTCCTTCTAGAAAACAAGTAACAGAACAAAGGCACTAAAGGTAATGGTTCCTTGTAGAATTTCTGATTCCTTCCAAGTCATAAAGAACAGCTCTTTGTCAGAGTGGCTTATCTGGCCGCCATACAAAGAAGGAAGTCCCAAGGAAGACAGAGCTGGCAAACTGAAGCTTAAAAGCCCCATGACCACTTCCTGGTGTCCGTTTAACACAGCTGACTGGGTCCTGCCAGGAAAGATGGGCAACCTCAGCCAGTTATTCTCTGCTGAAGACAAGTGGCTGCTTGGAAAGAAGGCCCAGGAAGTATTACTTAATTCACCTCTATAGGAGGAACATAACTTCCCCCTAGACCATTTCAGCCTCCCTGCAGTTTGTGACCTTTTTGCCTGTATGCAGCTTAAAGTTGATAAAGAAAAGTGGTTACATCAGATTCCTCTGCAGATGTGAAGGAATGGACAGCAAGAGTTGAGCAGCTTTCTGCGGATCATCGCACATCATGAGCTGAATGACTACAGGTTGCCAAATCATTGTTTCTGGGTCTGACCAGTGAGCTTAGTTCTTCTCCTGCCTAATTTTGTACTAGTGTAGTGAAGTGAGTCATGAGATTGAGTTACTGTTTAAAAGAAAAACGCCGTTTAGCAATGCTGAGGTGATTCAGTTCCTTCCTTCTTACAGAAGTATTAATCCATCCTACACTAGAAATGCAGCATCTTGGTGGACTGGTCTTTTTCACAAGCCTCCAAGTCTCCTTAGATTGGGTTGTTACTAAAAGTATATTAAAGCACTCTAGTCTTAAAAATGAAATATTTCTGTAATCAAAGTGTATTGATGTATTCTAAAGGTAGTAAACTTCCCTAACTTTTAATTGCCCTATAGATGCTTCTCTTGCTGTGGGTTTTCTTCTGTTAGTGGTCTAAACTAATGATTTTTCTGTTCTGTTGACATATTGTATATTTTACACAAAAAATTAACCTGGCCAATGGCAATTACCAAAAATATATATTAACGATCTTGGCAATTTTTGACATCAACTACCAAACATTTTGGCCTACATGCTAGTTCTACATTATTTTTCATCTTCACTTGAAAGAAACTCAGCTATTGTCTTTATTTCTTTATGTAAATGTTATTAAAGTATCCAGTGAGCTCTTTTAGAAGGGCTCTGTATTATTTCAAGACTATTTTCAGGGTAGTTCTGGCCTTTCAAAATATTCTACAAACCTACAGAGTTTAAAAGAACCTCAGTACCAACTAAGCAAATAGGTAAGACGTTGGAAATGTGGTCGAGTACTTGAACCATTCAGTATCGTAGGGATTTGGGGTGCATCCTGTGTAAATGGAAGCCGAGCTTGACACATCTGGTGCTTTTAACTAGGAATAAAGTTGTCCTCTCACTGCAAGTACGGTATACCTGTACCTCCAAAAGTACAACACAGTGACATTGTTGTGAACAGACCCTTTTCAACACTTGTGCCTTGGGGTGTTCATTGAAGCTTTATGAAAACTACTGATGTTTTTTCAATATCCTTAAAGTTATGTCCATGCTTTAAAATGTCTCTGTAAGAGAGAAGAGGGGTTTATAATGTTTTTAAATTCTCTAAGATATTTTTGCTGCTTTCCAGACTTTGAAACTATTAAACTTCTTAACTGTCTACGTTATTAGAAATACTTCTGGGGAAACTTCATGGTCCCACAATGTCATTGCCATACAGCTTCACTAGAGTTCTTTGAACCACAGCTGAAAAGAGCTTTGTATTATTTTTTAATCCCCTCCCCAGATATAATTTAGAACTATTATAATAAAGGTGGTGGGTAAAAACAACTTAAGGAGCCTTTCTAGTTACCTTAAGTTGCAGCTAACTCTGTAGTTTCTTTTTTGAGGCCTAACAAACATACTGTATTTTGCATTATCAAAATGTAATTTACATTACTCACTATGTTAATGAGTACATAAAACATTCTTTTGCATTGATGCATTTTGTATCTGCCTTCATTAAAAGCAAAACAGCCCTTAAAAAAAGAAAAAAAGAAGAAATTAACCACAGCCATATGTCTTTGTTACCTACAAATGGTTTTTGTTTTACTCTAATACATCCCTGAGGTGATGCTATAAAGTGAAGGCCAGAGTTTATGTCTTAAATAAAGCTTCCCGGAAAAGGACTATACTAGGTACTTCAAACTATTGACATTTCAAAGAACAGACTCTTGGGTACAGTCTTTTGACGTAACATAACTTACACAACTTTCAGACTGCACCTGTGGGCTAAGGCATGATTTCTAGAACTCTTTTTAGTTGAGAAGCAGACAGCTTCACGAGATTGCTAACCCAAGATCCAGAGGAACAAGAATTAATTATAGGACTGAATATACTGATAAGGGAAATTTTATTGGGATTATCTGGAATATTGTTGTTTTTGTTTTAATGTTCTGTTTTCTGAGTCTATAAGAAAGCCATTTCCCTCTCTTCTCACACTTCTTTAACCCATGACAATTAAGTAAACTCTGCTTTTGTAAACTGAAATTAAACAGATTTTAGACAATTCCTGCTTACAGAGCACAGAGAAGTCACACAGACCTGTGCCCACCAGTGTCCTACCCCAAGCCAAAACCACCACCAGTTTGACTGCTCACACATTTGCCAGCAGGGTCCTGAACAGCTGCATTGCCTCTGCCACTGTGGTGAACGCCTGCAGGGAGGCAGGCACCCCAGCACCTGTGAGCACCCTGCCACAGCTGCCACTACTGATGCTGCTGGCATGTGTGAATGAGGAAGGATCCTGTTGTCACTACACTAAGAAATGCTTTGGTTGACACTACCCATTGGAGTGCAGTGACCAGCAGTGTTGGAGTACCTTGCTCCCCACCCCCAACCAGCAAAGTAGATTCCTAATCTCAAGGAGCCAGAGAACAAATTTGGGGCCCAATACAAGTCCCCCAGAGTTAGAGTGTGCAATCTCAAAGTTAGGATCTGAGTGTTGGCCACCTAAAATCTTCCAGAAACAAAGCCAGTTGGCTGAATCCACCTTACACCGAAATCAAACCCTCAAAGTCATCAAATAGGATAAAGGAAAGAACAAAAATTCAAAGGTCAGCAACCTCAAAGGTGGAAGGAACATAAGCCCACAAAGATGAGAAAGAATCAACACAAGAACCCTGACAACTAAAAAAGCCAGAGGGTCTTCTTTCCTCTAAACAACTATATCACCTCTCTAGTAAGGGTTTTGAACCAGGCTGAGATGATTGAAATAACAGAAATAGAATTCAGAATATGGACAGGAATGAAGATCATTGAGCTACAGGAGTACATTGAAACCTAATCCAAGGAAGCTAAGAATCATGATAAAACAATGCAGTAGCTGACAGATAAATAGCCAGTATAGAAGAGAATGTAACTTGCTTGACAGAGCTGAAAAACACACTACAATAATTTTATAATGCAATCACAAGTGTTAATAGCAGAATAGATCAAGTAGAGAAAAGAATCTCAGTGCTTGAAGCCTGGCTTTCTGATAATAGACAATCAGACAAAAATAGAGAAAAAAGAATGAAAGGGAACAAACAAAACCTCCAATAAACATGAAATTATGTAAAGAGATCAAATCTATGACTCATTTGTGTCCCTTAAAGAAATAGGGAGAGTGTAAGCAGCTTGAAAAACGTATTTCAGGATATCATTCATGAGAACCTCCCCAACCTAGCTAGAGAGGCCAATGTTCAAATTCAGGTAATGCAGAAAGCCCCCCAAGATACTTCACAAAAAGATCATCCCCAAGATACATAATCATCAGATTCTCCAAGGCTGAAATGAAAGAAAAATTGTTAAAGGCAGCTAGAGAGAAAGGTCAGGTCACCTACAAAAGGAAGCCTATCAGACTAATGGTGGACCTTTCAATAGAAACCTCCAAACCAGAAGAAATTGGAGGCCAATATTCAGCATTCCTAAAGAAATAATTCCAACCAAGAATTTCACATCCAGTCAAATAAAGCTTCATAAGCAAGGAGAAATAAGATTTGTTAACAACTTCAGTAAAGTTTTTAAACAACTTTAGTAAAGTCTCAGGATACCAAATTAATGTATAAAAATCACTATCTTTCCTGTACAAGCAAATGCTGAGGGACAAGCAAATGTTGAGGGAATTTATTACCACCAGACCTACCTTACAAGAGCTCCTGAAGGAAGCACTGAATATGGAAAGACTGTTACAAGCCACTACAAAAACACACTGAAGTACACAGACTAGTGATACTATAAAGTAACCACATAAACAAGTCTGCAGAGTAGCCAGCTAACATCATGACAGGATCAAATCCACACATATCCTTGTGTGGATATTCAATAATAACCTTGAATTTAAATGGGCTAAATGCCTCAATGAAAAGACATAAATGGCAAGCTGGATAAAGAACCAAGACCCATTGGTATGCTGTCTTCAAGAGACCCACCTCACATGCAATGACAACACAGGCTAAAAATAAAGGGATGGAAACAAATCTACCAAGCAAATGGAAAACAGAAAAAGACAGGGGTTGCAGTCCTAGTTTCAGACAAAACAGACTTTAAACCAACAAAGATAAAAAAAGACAAAGAAGGGCGTTACATAATGGTAAAGGGTTCAATTCAACAAGAATACCTAACTATCCTCAATATATATGCACCTAACACAGGAGTAGCCAGATTCATAAAGCAGGCTCTTAGAGGCCTTCAAAGAGACTTAGACTTCCACACAATAATAGTGGGAGACTTTAACATACCACCACCAATATTTGACATATTATTGAGACAGAAAATTAACATAGATATTCAGGACCTGAGCTCAGCACTGGATGAAATGGACCTGACAGACATCAACAGAACTCCCCAAAACAACAGAATATATATTCTTCACATCACCACATGGCACATACTCTAAAATAGATTACATTATTGGAAGTAAAACACTCCTCAGCAAATGCAAAAGAACTGAAATCACAACAAACAACCTCCCAGACCACAATACAATCAAATTAGAAATCAAGACTAAGAAATTCACTCAAAACCATACAATTACATGGAAATTGAATAACTGCCCCTGAATGACATTTAGGTAAATAACGAAATTAAAGCAGAAATCAAGAAGTTCTTTGAAACTAATGAGAACAAAGATGCAACATACCAGAATCTCTGGGACACAACTAAGGCAGTGTTAAGAGGGAAATTTATAGCACTAAAAGCCCACCTCAAAGAGTTAGGAAGATCTCTATTTAACAACCTAACATCATAACTAAAAGAACTAGAGAACAAAGAGCAAACCAATCTGAAAGCTAGCAGAAGACAAGCAATAACCAAAATCAAATCTAAACTGAAGAAGACTGAGATGCAGAAAATCATTCAAAGATCAACAAATCCAGGAGCTGTTTTTTTTTGAAAAAAATAATAGAATAGATAGACCACTGGCACACTAATAAAGGAGAAAAGAGAGAAGATCCAAATAAATACAATCAGAAATGAGAAAGGGGATATTACCACTGAGTCCACAGAAATACAATAATCATCAGAGAATATTATGAACACTTCTATGCACATAAACTAGAAAATCTAGAAGAAATAAATACATTCCTGGACACATACATCCTCCCAAGACTGAGCCATAAAGATATTAAATCCCTGAACAGACCAATAATGAGCTCTGAAATTAAGTCAGTAATGGCCCACCAACCAAAAAAAGCCCAGGACCAGATGAATTCAAAACTGAATTCTACCAGATTCTACAAAGAATTCTACAAAGAAGAGCTGGTACCATTCCTACTAAAACTATTTCAAACAATTGTGGAGGAGGGACTCCTCCCTAACTTATTCTATGAGTCCAGCCTCACCCTGATTCCAAAACCTAGCAGAGACACAACAAAAAAAGAAAACTTCAGGCCAGTATCTTTGATGAACATTGATGCAAAAATCCTCAGCAAAATACTGGCAAACCAAATCTAGCAGCTCATCAAAAAGCTTATCCACCACAATCAAGTAAGCTTTATTCCTGGGATGCAAGGTTGGTTCAACATACACAAATTAATAAACGTGATTCACCACATAAACGGAACCAAAACCAAAAACCACGTGATTATCTCAATAGATGCAGAAAAGGCTTTCAATAAAATTCAACACCCCTTCATGTTAAAAACTCTCAATAAATAGGTATTGAAGAAACATGTGTTGTGCACATGTACCCTAGAACTTAAAGTACAATTAAAAATAGTTTTTTTGAGCGGGGACCGGGCACAGTGGCTCATGCCTGTAATCACAGCACTTTGGAAGACCGAGGTGAGTGGATCATGAGGTCAGGAGTTCAAGACCAGCCTGGCCAAGATGGTGAAACCTCCTCTCTACTAAAAATACAAAAATTAGCTGGGCATTGTGGCAGATGCCTGGAATCCCAGCTACTCAGGAGGCTGAGGCAGAGAACTGCTTGAACCCAGGAGACGGAGGTTGCAGTGAGCCGGGACTGCACCACTGTAATCCAGCCTGGGTGACAGAATAAAACTGTCTCAAAAAAAAAAATTTTTTTTTCAAGAAACAGATTTGAAATATCTGATTCTCATTCAGTTCCCAGAATTCAGAAACTCTTAAAGAACCTCCTTACTTTTCATGGCAATATAGCTATTTGCATAATTTTGGTAGGAATTGGTCCTGCTTTTCACCAGAATGTAATTAAACAAATTGAGAGTGAAATCAAGGCCTTGTCTGAAGTGTCATATCTGAGAATGGTGCTCATTTAATCAGATATGCCCACCAGTTTGCTTTAAGAAACAGAAATTGGTTATACTTAGAGAATCAGTGCCTACAAAGCCCTCCCAGGAAAGCTGGCCTGGTTCCTGGCTGACAGAGTCCCTCGCTTTCAGAGGGTTAGAAAGGTCATTTTCTAGTAAACCAGTAACTTTAGAATATTCAGGGACCATAAGAAAAACGGATTTCACCCAAATTCATAGGTTACTGCAGGTGAAATTTGGTATAGAGAGTTTCTTGGAATTGATTTCCTAGCCTCAAGATAGTATATAGTAAAGGCTTTTAAACCCATCTGAGATTTTTATGAAAACTCCCAGACATAAGTTAATTTTGTGGCATTAGTTGTTGCTCAGTACTATATAGCTCAAGATTTGCAAAGATTGGCAAACTTAAGAGAAACGATATGCTAATTAACATCCTTGCTGCATCTATGTAAACAATCAGGCTAAACCTAATTGAAATCAGCCTTATTTTGTGATCAAGAAGTCTTTCTTTGAGATTATGTAATCACAAGGAGGGGAAGGAGATTGTTAGAAAAAAATTGTGAAAGACTTTGAAATGTACTAAAAGCTACCAAAGAGATTACTGGATGTTTTTATTGGAAAACTATGCGTTGTCTAGAGTATACCACTTTGGCTTACCTAATGCTGTGTGGTTTAGACCTCTCATATCTTTGAGCTATTTTATGACTCTGTAAGTTATAAAAATAAAATTATAACAAAGCAAACAATTTTTGTCTATAAACATGCAAATTAGTTCTGTCTGGTGGAGAAACAATTGATTCCCACTCCACCCCAACAATTATGGAAAAAGCCAATTTTGCATTTATTTGTAAATTCATTTCATGACCTACATATAGCTCTGCTCTTTGAATTCTCCTTTGAACTACTTGTAACATCTTACTGATGTCCTCATGAATTAATAAGTTAAATAAAATATTTGACATATGTTTACTTTGTATATTTATTTGACAGTCATGGTTTTATCTTAAAACTTAAAAAAGTATCCATTAACAAGTTAAATTTGTTTTGTTTTTGTGGTGTAAACTCCATTATATTTATTATTTATATATAATTATAAAAACATTGCATTGTCAACAGTTAACTGGTTGACATAATGTTAGTTTAATAGACACTCAATTGAGCATTTATTAAATTTTGCTTCCTATCTTGGAATTAATAATTTAATTTTAGGTTTCTAACATTCTTGCAGGTACTTGAAAAGTTCTTAAGCTGTAAGCACTGTAACTGTGGGGTAAAAATCAATAAAATAACTGTGTAGTCACTCAATAAATACTTGTTGAATAAACGATTGAATTACGAATAATATCTATCATTTTGGCAGCATTTCCCAAGTGCCATACATTTATATATACACCAGAAATAAAAAATACAAGATGAAAAATAAACTAGATAGTAAGATTTGTTGGAAATTATTATTGTTATTATTATTATTGCAACAATGGCAATATGGCAATAATAATGGGCTAAAACAGGTTGAATATCTTACCTGCAATTGCACAGTTCTAAGTGCCAGAAGCAATATTTGAACCCAGTTTTCTGACCATAGAGTTCATAGTTCATACCTTTTCACTACCCAGGATATGGTCTTGAGTCTTGTGCCTCTTTGAGGAAATCCCATCATGGTGAGTCATATTTTCTTTTTTTTTTTTTTTTTTTGGTTCTTCTACTCTCAAGCCCCATTATCCTTGTTCTTGGCTAAGGAGACATCTCACTGGAAAGCACAGCACTCACAGGCCTTGGGTTTCCAGTTCTGCCAGCAGGACAACGTAGCCCTTTCAGAAGCTACGTATTCTTGAGCAAGTTACTTAATATCTCTATTAAAATAAGAATATTAATAACATCTTACCCTAAGGGTGTTGAGAAGGAAAATGACATAATGAAGTAACAAGCTTGGCACTGTTCCTGGCACAGAGTAAGTGCTCAGTAAGCAGTGGTCCAGGTCATAGTTGCTTCCAGATTCCTGCTCCTCTCTGGCTACTCTAAAGCCTCTGAACTTCAGCCAAGGGCGGCAGGGATTAGGTTAGGAAGGAAGAAATGGTAGTGAGAGGACACAATTTGCATAAGCCTTTACATTTTATGAAAACTCTTTTTATTCCACAATGGAACAAGTCTTTTGAAGCAAGGCAGTACAACCTAGAGACAATTTAAACAAATTCCAGTTGGAGAGTTACAAGGGAGATTGCAGAAGGAAACTGGAGTCAAGCCTTAATGGGTCCAAATCCCAGTGGCCCTGAGCCAAGCAGGCTCCTGATTGCACTGAGCTCAAATCCTTCTCCAGGCCACAGAAATAAAAGGGAAGTGAGGAGAGGAGACCACAGGGCATTTGGGGGCCCAACTTAGGCCAAGCCAAAAACTCGGGTCTGGGTCCCAGTCTTTATTCTTGAGGAAGTTATTTGTCAGCAAATGGAGGAAAACCTGGGAGGGGCTTGTGTTGTTGGAAAAATATGTTAGTTTCTAATGCACACAAAGTCCCGAAATAAAGCTGAGCAAAGCAGCCACTGTGTCTCCCATTGCTTTCGTAGATCCCCATGGCCTTCATCACTGAGTTCTGCACAAAGGGGGCTCTAGGTATGTGCCGATTTCCTAAGGAAGATATACCAGACTGAAGCAAGAAAAGCAGGGTAGGTAGGGGTCTTAACTCACTTCTGAATGAGTGTGATTGTGATCTGCACTGTCAAAGCACGGGTCTTGCTCCATTCAATAACCACCTCCAAAAACAGTTTGGGGCTGTACAGGAGGGGCTGTGGAGAGGCGGGAGAAGTCATCATTACAGGTACAGAATTGGACTCTAACTTTAACCACAACCTCCAGTGAGGTCTTCCAGACCCGCCAAATCTCACAACCTCAGTTGAGACTTGGCCTTGAAAATGCGTCCCTGGCAGCTACAGTGTGGCACAGAGAAGAAGCCTGGGCTTTGTTTGCCTTTAACAAAACACCGGGTTGAAACCAGCCACTTACCCGCAGAGTAACTTCATTTGCTTAACATCTCTAAGCCTCAGTTTCTTTGTTTCTAAATTAAGGTTAATAGCATAGATCCCATAAGGTTGTCATAAGGATTAAATGAGATAAGTGGGAATTAAAAACACTTGCCTTGCAAGGTGTTTTAAGATTAAATAAGATCATGTATGAAAATCCAAGCCTGGCATTAACAGGCCCTTAATTGTGGCTGGGTTGGTTTGGGGGGGGGGGGCTATAAATCACCCCCTCTCCTTTTCATGATCTGCGCAAGTGAGATACAGAAAAAAAAAACGGAGTCTAAAAGATTAGCTTTGGAACCAGTAGAGACAGATAAGAGAAGAGGCATTGGCCTGCAGACAAGGGGGCTTCCTAACATTTTACCTTGGAATCAGCAGTGTCTCTCCAGTGCTGTTTCCTCCTAAGGAGTAGAGCTAACATTTCTTCATGGAAGCATCAGGACCGGGGAGTTAGATTCTTCCTGGCAATAAGTATATAATACCTCTCCAGCAGATGGCACATATTATTAAAAACATCCCGCTGTTATATACCGGTATGAACTTACCTTCTTAATTCAAGTCCTAACCCTTCAACTTGTGGTCTTGAAATATTTACATCACTTATCCATGTGTTAACATCTTAACAAGGAATTCTTCACAGATCAGCTTTTCAGAGAAGCACAGGATCCGTGAGTGATCAATTTCTTTTCCCCACACTTAAGCCACATCCACAGATTTTCTATTTTCATCACAACACTATAAATATCACAGTAACATTTTAAGTATATCCTTAGGTTTTTCTCTCCTCATCTGCTGTCCCTAAGGAGCAGGTGGGGTGCAAAAGAAAAGATGGAAACCACGCTCAAGGAGCCCCAGCCTCCTCTGCTCTCTTCAATAAATGCTGATGTCCTGCCCATAAGCCTGGCACTGGATTGGAACTGACTCCTGGTCCTATCAATTTCAACTTTCTACTTAATACTATATTATGTCAAATCTTCTAGGCTTCCTTTAAAACTCTGGATGAGCATGGGAGCTCAGACACACACATACACACTTGTACATGCACATGCATGCTCACATCCACTCACATTCACCCCTCAGTCTCAGCAGGTGATGTCTAGATGACGTCTCATGTTTCATACAGACAATAGGAATCACCATCTGGAAAGTCCTTCAGAGTCACACATTCAGAGCTACAATCCACCCACATCCACGTGCATTCTCTCTTCCTTTCCCTCTCCTATAATAAAGAAGTTCAATCAAAGCAATCTGAGGCAAGTTCTCTTACCTATTTTTGGATGACATCATCCCCTCCTTCTCAGGAATCTTTACTTTTCAGTGATTCTTTTTCTCTTTTGTACATGCAAGATCTATATTTCCATTGAATTTTCATGAAGAATGTACTCCCATTAAAAAAAAAACCTCTCTCACCACATCCTCATCAGTCAACTAGCACCCAGCCTCTCTCCTCCCTGTCACAGCCAAGTGTCTCAAAAGTGTCATCCAGCCACACTGACAACATCTGCTCACCTCTCACTCAGTCCTCAGACCACCCCAATCTGACTCTTTGCTCCATCAAAAAAAAAAAAAAAACCAAGGCTACCAATGATCTCCAAGTTGCTAAATCCAGCAGTTTCCAGTCCTTGCCTCAGTTATTCTCCCAGCAGCGTTTCAGAATTTGAAGACTCCCTTGGATACCTCAAGGCAACCAATGTCACAGCCTTGCCCCTGAATTGATCCTGACTTGGTTCTCCAAGCTCAAGAGGGTTTCCATCATCTAACCAGCTACCAGAATTCATCTGGAGTCACCCACAACACCTCTTTCCCTCTTACCCTCTATATCCAATTTGCCAGCAAGTATACTGTTTTGCTTTTGAAATATTTAAGTTGATCTATTTCCCTCCATTTCACTGCTATCCCTCTCCAAGCTACCATTTTCTTTCACTTGGTCAACAACACTGACTTCTTAAGCAGTTTTCCTCACAGAGCCTTCTGTCCTGAATGAACAGAAGGTGAGTGGTATTTTTTCAATGCAAATTTGATTTCCTCTCTCTCTCTCTACCCCCTCCCATCCCACCCTTCTTAAAACTCTTCAGTGGTTTTTTTATTGCTCTTAGAATCTAGATCCAAATCCTTAACATGGCTCATAAGATCCAACAAGGCCTGGCCCCTGCAGGGCCTCCATTTGTCTCACAGTTTGTGTGGAGCTCCGCTTGAAGTTGTGCAGTGCACAGCTTGCACAGCTGTATACCTAGGATCTGGGCCCTGACCTATCTCTCGAGTCTCATTTCTACCTCTCTGGCCCTTCTACTCTGTACTCAGCCACATTCTCATTTCTCAAATGTGTCCTGCTCACTCCAGGCAACAGTGTTCTTCATTACCTAGTACACTCTCTTCCTCTCTCCCAAATTCTTCTCTCGGATAATTTTCAACCAAAAGTCACTTCCTCAGGGTAGCTGTTAGTATTGATCACAGTCCCAGCAAGAAACAGACAGCATACTCCAAGAGGGCGAGTGAAGGGAGTTTAATGAAGGGGCATGTAACAGCGTCTGGACAGGGTCAATGGAGACCAGCAAGGGCTGGAGAAGTACCCTCAGCTGGACCCTGTTGCCACCCCTGGGTCTGAAGGAGCAAGAGGAGGACATTGCGGCTGTAGGAGAGGGGTCTTCTGACAGCAGCTGTGACCCCCAGAAGAGGAACACAACACTGCTAAACTGTAGCCCAACGGGGAGGAGGCTGGGCTAGAAACACTTCCACCCCTCCCCTTCCACTCTCTGATCTCCCGCTGGTGTCTCCCATTGGCTAAACCCACGCAAAAGTCAGAGGGCAAGGGAACCCACTGTGGCTCTCTAGGGGTCAGAGTAACTAGAAGAGGTTGCTGTGACCTGGAGAGCAAGTGGAGCATATTGTGCCTACCTTCTCTCTTCCCCCTCATTCAGCTCTCTTTGATATATGCTGCTTTAACACAGTACTGTCTTCCTTCATAGTTATTCTCCCCATTTGTAATTATGTTTCCTATGTTTCCTATTAACATCAAATTATTATCAAGTAATTCTTAATTATTTGATACAGATAGTTCTTCATATCAGATGATGGGCACGATGCGTTCATAAGCTCATGAGGGTAGGCACCACTTGGATTCCCAGTGCCTGGCACAGTGTCTAGTGTGGAGCTCTGCAAACATCTGTTGAATGAATAAACATCCTCATCAACTGCTGATTTTAGAATGTTTATATACTTTGGCCCACGTTTGTGAAGACTAAGGAAAGCCTGGTGTTAATGGGAAGGGCAAGGCCCTGGGCGAGGCAGACAGCACAGATGAGGATCCTCATCGTAGTGTCAGAGAGGTCCAGAACCTTCACTCCACATTCAGTCAAAAGTCTTAATGAAGCCTCTGGACCAAAGCTCCGGCTTTTCTCCTGCCCCATAGACAGAAATAGTGAGAGGTTCCAACTGGACAAGGGGCCAGATGGGGCAATAAATGGAAATACAAAACAAATGAAATACATCAGAACTTAGAGTTAAGCAATCCATGTCCTCCCCTGCTCTGATGCTTACTTTGCTCTGACACTTACTTTGCTGTGTAACTTTGAGTAATCATGCAACACCCTGGCTCTCAGTTTCCTCGACTGTCAAACAGGAATAATGTCTAAACTTTCCATTATGGTTGCTGGGAGTACCATATGAGGACGTGTGTTCTGTGAAATGTAGTTTATAAATTCTTAAGCACTGAACAATTCATCCCGCAGTTTCAGAGGCACATAAGATGATTCTAATAAAGCTCATTTTCTAATTTTTGTTTGGGGAGGGCACTCATTCTGGAAGCAAAATATTCACCACAGATACTCCCGAGCCTCATGGAACCTCCATTCACCAGGGCGGTTCCTCAGAGTGGCCCTGCCTAGTGACAGTTGGAATAATTATTGTAAGCACATAAACCCCTCCCTCCAAAATCAGAAAAGTCTCTTGCTGCTTCTCACCCCCTTCCTCAGCCTGAGAGAAGCTCCCAATGGCCAATCAGAATCATCACCCCTAGTTTTCTATAAGTACACACATGAGAAAGATACAGAGTGACTCATGCCTGTAATCCCAGCACTTCGGGAGGCTGAGGCAGGCAGATCATGAGGTCAGGAGTCTGAGACCAGCCTGGCCAACATGGTGAAACCCATCTCTACTAAAGACACAAAAAATTAGCCAGGCATGGTGGTACATGCCTGTAATCCCAAGTACTCAGGAGGCTGAGGCAGGAGAATCACTAGAACCCAGAAGGCAGAGGTTGCAGTGAGCTGAGATGGCACCATTGCACTCTAGCCTGGGTGATAAGAGCAAAACTCCATTGAGAAAGAAAGAAAAAAAGAAAGAAAGAAAGAAAGAAAGAAAGAAAGAAAGAAAGAAAGAAAGAAAGAAAGAAAGAAAGAAAGAAAGAAAGAAAGAAGGAAAGAAAGGAAGAAAGGAAGGAAGGAAGGAAGGAGACCTTGCCTCAGTTTCCCCATGGATCACTTGCTACATATTTATGAATGTGTAGTTAGGAATGTGTGATGTCATTATTTCCAAGTATGTGGTTTTAGCTTGCAACAATGACACATTACCCTAATGTGTGCTTCCTTCTAATGGATAATTATCCTTGATCCCTGTAATCATGACATAATATCTCTGAGGCAGAAGTGTTCTTATTTTCCTTTTCTTCTTCCTTTTTCCTCCTTAGGTTCATCCTTCCTGTGGATTTCTGATATCTCCTAAACTCATTGTGGATTTCCTTACCTCTCCAAACGGATGGCTCAGTGCCATTAGCTTTGTAATTTCATCTTTGAAAAATCTAATCTTTGTACTCCCTTCTCTGCTTTCCTTAACTTTTTAATAACACAGACTTGTCAGAACAGAAATTGCTTCTGGCCTGGAACAGGCTGTGCTATCAATGGCATGTATATTGCTGAGGCTGGGGTGGCTTCACTTTGACTTGACACAAACCCAATCAGGATATGAGACCTCTGAAGATATTCATCTTTATCTGAGGTCTCACAGTTGTTAGGCAAGTGGGAACGATATTGATGTCTGTATACCGCCTTGTCGTTCACACCAAAAAGAGAGAAAGAAAGAGAGATTCCTGACATTTATCTCTTAAACAAGACATGTGAGCAGTCAGACACTGTCTGACAGGACAAATATTTACTGTGCCTGCAAACAGCGGGCACAGTAAATATGCCCAGATGAATATGAATATGGCTGGACTGAATGCCAGTCCAGCCAAGGCAAAGACTCTGACCCGAGCTGATCGACGTTCAACGGAGACACCAGGTCCCAAAGGCTGAGGATTAAGGACATCAGTTAACATTGAACCATGCACAAGATTTGTCTTGTTGGCCCTAGATCAAAACTGAGCATTTTATTTTCATTTCCTGGATTCTCCGTGGGCTCATATTCTTTAGGGCAAGTAGCTGTGGGACCTTTTCATTCCTGCAAACTCTGTCTCCAGGCCGATCTTTCACCCGGCAGTCAGAAGGATTATAGGACTGCGGAGTTCTTCTGAAGATTTGCTAGCTCTCCTCCAAAAGGAAAATTAGACTCCTGAAGATCCACATCGCCGCTAAAAGTAAGCAAGGAGATGAGAGACCCGTCTGGGGATTGTGGCTAGAAAAAGCACTCGAGGCATTTTTGCAGCAGAGTCCTGAACAAACCACCGAGGAAAAGGAGGGGCGAGAATTTCCACTAACAAGCTTGACAGTTTTTCTGTAGCTCATAGAGAAGTCGTGCTTACTTCAGCAGCATTATTTTTTTAGACAGAAATGTCTGATTAGCAACCTCCTAGAGTGATGGTGCTTAATTGACACTGGCCACAAAGGCGTTTGAGAAGTTTTATCCCCTGCCTTTCATATAAAATACTTAAAGTTCTGCTGGTGCAGGCAATATTTGGGAATAAGTCTTTATCTCTCCGCTCCGCTAGCTTCCCAGGTGACCTTCCTTTCCAGGGAAGCCATATGCTGCTTGCTTCTGATGCTCCCTGGTTTGATTCCATTGAGTAAGCTGTTTAAACTCTCATGCCTCAGTCTCCTCGACTACCTGAGATGTTGGGGAGGAATTAAATGAGAACGTGTGTCTAAAGCTTTTCTACGGCCTGAGATTTTTGAAGCAGGCACTCATTACATGTTAACTCTCATAGTTATTATCATTTTGACAAATGTCAGGCTTGTCTCAGCTAAGCTGAGGAGTTGAGGCTTTCTCCCTGCCTTGGTCAGGATAATGAGGGCTGGGTGTGGCAGACACGATAATAGCCCCCAAAAGATGTTCATGTCCTAATCCCCAGAACCTGTGAACGTTACCTTATATAGCAAAAGGGTCTTTGCAGATGTGATTTAGATGGGGGGATGATCCTGGATTACCCGAGTGTGTCTAGTGTCATCACAGGGGCCTCACAAGAGGAGGGAGCAGGGGTCAGAGTCAGAAGACAGGATGACAAAGCAGAACTCAGAGAGGAGAGATGATCCTACACTGCTGGCTTTGAAGACAGAGCAGGGGGACACAAGCCAAGGAATGCAGGAAACCTCCAGGAACTGGAAGAGGCAAGGAAACGGAATCTCCTCTACGGCTTCCAGAAGGAACACAGCCCTGCCAAGACCTTGATTTTAGACCAGTAAGACATCTGACCTCCAGAATTGTAAGATAATAAATTTGCATTATTTTAAGACACTAAGTGTATGGCAATTTATTCCAGCAGCCCGAGGAAACCAATGCACTGGGTAACAGTAGAGACCTGTGGGTCCCGTCAGGAACAGAGGCAAGAACACAAAGGAAACTCTAGAGGGATGGCCTTGGGGACATGGACTCCACCCCACAAGAGGGCTCCTTGCAGACGCCTCAGCCCTGCAGGGAAGAGAAACTACTATCCCTCCTGGAAAGCCTTGGCATCAATGACGCTTGCCTCAAGGCCTCGAGGGGTGAACAGAGGGGCTGGAGGACACGCTCTCCATAGGGAGGTTCCAAAGTGGAAGATGGGAAGTGAGAATGAATGGCTATTGGAGGACAGGGCTGCTGGCTGCTGTCTCCTCAGAGAACTGCAGAGGAAGGGCCATGATGGAAAGGTGTGGCCACAGCGGCGGGCTCGGTTTCCACAATCTGCTTAGGCCCTCCTGCAATAAGGATGCTATTTTCACACAGGGCTTATGAGACTCTGTCTCATCTTTCCATAGACTTTGTGCTTTTTTCATTTCCCCTACAGGCCGGCACTCAAAAATACGTAATGGATGAATACATGAATGAATGAATGAATGAACCAACAAGTAAAAAGAGCCCAGATGTTATGACAAAATATCACCATTTCTCTTGGCTCGGAGGTGGGAGTACGGGGTTGGGAATGGGAAGGAGACTGGGAAAAGATCCTTTTCTTCCTTTTAATCTTCCTAGGAAGGGCCTGACTGAGTAAATCCCTTCCCTGCAGTCAGACACACTGGCAGGTGTCCTTAGGCCCAGATTAGAAAGGTGGCTCCGGGCCCTAGGTGCTGCTGCTGTCGTTGGTATGCAGGCAAACGCTCCTAGCACATTCGAAATCTGAGGGGGTGGATGCTAATAACCCATAATCAATGTTGCATTTGCCAACAGCCAAAAGAAAAATGAACCTTTAATTGAGCAAGATTTGGCATCAATCAATGATGTGACTTTAGTCAGGCAAAACCGACAGATTACTGAGCCGGACACCCAACTGTGAGAATTGCTCTCTACTGGGGTGAAGAATGCAAAATGTGGATAAACAGCCCATCTTGCCAGGCCCAGGATCATAACTCACTGGGAAAAAACACCTCTTTATATCTGTTTGTAAATCTTTTTCATTTTTCTCTTTTTTATGTTCTAAGAGCTTAACTTACTTTGTACCTCTGAGCCCCTTCACAGAAGTTTTGTGTTCTTATACGCTAATGATAGTTTCTAAGAAGCCATTGGACACAATGGAATCAGCAGATTTCCAGCACCCACCCAGAGAGCTGATAGAAGAGGAGCTTGAAGAAGCAACAGTCGGAGGCCAGAGAATTCTGGCAAGATGGTGGGGACGACGGCCACACTGGTTTTGGATCTTCCTAAATCCCCACCTAAAAACACAGATACTAAGTAGCAACACCAAAAAACCTGGCCATGGAAAACATTTTTCACAAACTAGCTGATGGGGTATCCCCATGAACCCCAAATACAAGCAGGTCAGGATAAACCACCAACTAAGCCCTGAGCACCCTCAGTATCTGTGAGGGAGTAGAGGGAAGTCCTGGGCAGCTACAGACCCAGCACAGGAGAACTCCAAACACCAACAGATGGGAAGCACTGCAGGCCTGAGACCAGCAGCTGTTATTGGGAGGGGCTTTGCTCAAGCCAGTGGGGGCGTGCAAGGGATCTGTGGTCTGCTCTGAACTATGAACTTTTGAAACTGACCAGCCAGGGTACCCCTCCAGCACAGGGCCCCAGAACAAGAAAACTACTAGGAGGGAAATCAAAACTGAGCTGGCGTGGGCTACAGACTGATGAAAATCAGCTTGTGTGTGTGTGTGTGTGTGTGTCTGTGTGTGTGTGTGTCTGTGTGTGTGTGTGCGTGTGTGTGTGTGTGTGTACATGTGCGTGTGCGCTGGTGGCCTCCCCCCAACCTGCTGAAGTGCCTGGAAGGCTCTTTCCTTCCCAGGCCCTCCTGTTGTTCTCAGTCATTGCTTTGATGACCTGTGTGGACACAGTTCTGCAGCTCCAGCACTTCTCAATCCTTTCAGACATGGTTCTGCATTCACCTTCTGGCTTCATGCATAATTCCAATCGATTAGTCCTAATTCTGCCCCCAAGAGTTACAAAGAAATCTCCTCTCTCTTCCATATGACAGGTTTCAAATATTTGACAACTGCTATCAGGGGCCCTCTAAAGAACCTCTTTTTCAGGCCAAGCATCTCCAGTTTCTTCAAAAGCTCCCTCTACAGTGTGACTTTCTGAAGCCTCAGTCCTGGCCACCTGCCTTTGGGCTTTTTGCAGTGCAGAGAAGCAGTATGGTATAGCGTAAAAAACACCAGTCCTGGTGCTAGAGAGCTTGTTTTTAAGTTCTAGAATTTCTACCTCCTGGCCTCAGTTTTTTATCCTCTCTGAGCCTCAGGATTTTTCATCTGCAATATGGGGATAATATGAAATCCTGGGTTTATCGTGAGGCTCAGGGAGTTAATAAATGTATCTTCTTTGAGAGCCCTAGAGCATGGTAAAAACATATATGTATATATATATACACACACACACGTTTGTGTATTATTTCTCCAAGTTGTAACATCAGTGGCACTTCAAGAGCCTGGAATAGACCACTCCAGAAGTGATCTGTTTAGAGGAGGGCACAATGGGACTATTCTATCCCTATTCTAGTCCAAGGCTTTTCTTAATGTAGTTTAAGTTACACAAACTTGGCAGATCCTTATTGAGCTGGCAGTCAACTAAGCAAGAGCCACTCCATTTACTTTAGACTCGTAATTGTCTCAGACAAGGTTATACATAATGTCACATGTCACCTTAATAAAAAGAGCTGCTTTCAGCCCCATATAAAGGGCCTCCTATGTTGAATTAGATGGGCCCATCATTCTTTTCCCAACTTGGTCCCAAGGAATATTTTATCTGGGAGGAGAGTGCAGAGATTATCCTTTCTCATTAAAAAACTTTATAGTCATATACATCTAAAATTCATTTTCCTCAATATCCTTTCATTGATTTTCAACCCTGGAACCAATGTAAAGATTTAAGTTATTCCCATCTTCGGTATAATCTGCCTCTTCTGGATAATAAACTCCATATACCCACTGTAGGACATAGCACATCCTTTTACTCGACCTAGATTTATGTCTTTCAAGTTTCCCAGGGTATCTTCACCAATATGCCAAGATTTGTTCAACAGCTTCACCACATGGCCCATGGGTTCTTGATTATCTCCTTAAATACTGCCCTAAAATCCAGCCATCTTTTAAAGTCGGCAGTAAAGTTTTAGAAAATGCATGTGATTTGCTGTTTTAATGAAAGTGTACCTTAAAAAATAAGAGGCAAAGCATGTTATTCACCTCGGGTAAGAAGGCAGAATCTCCTGGGAGCCCGGCAGCTTGGCTTGTGAGGCCTGAATCAATAAGCCTATGTCCACGTGGTGTCAGTTACCTTGGATTGCCAGCCAAGAACATAGGAAGAAATAAACAGCCTCATGGGGACTAATGTTGGAAATCAAAACATTCACACTTTGTTGGAATCATTTGTCCTCTCACATGCTGTGAGTGCACATAAGCTTTCAAATATATACTCTTCTCCATGTACCTACTTCCAGATATAGGACTGCCCTTACATCCAACAAGAATACTAACTTCACATACATTATTGGTGAAAGGGTGATGGCAATATATAGGTGTGTAACGATATTATCCAGTGACAGCAAGGCAAGGAATAAATTCTCACCTCATAAGACTTCGAAGGGAAAAGAAGCTGGTGACTAACCAACACCGGGCTCTGGTTAATAGTCCCACTGGTGACAATTCCCAAGTGATGTTGATCAGCCAAACCGCCATAGGCATTTGAGTAGCTAAGCACATCAAAGGCCCCTGTGATATTTACATCCATGTGGCTATATCTGGGACTTAGTTGGATGTATATTAACAAAAAATGTGTTTGTCAAATATCCCAGACAAGATGGGTGGATTTTCACTGTTTCAGTCCCTCCCCTCCCTGGTGCCCCTTAGGCCATTTGTATTTTGTAGTTTATGATTTCCAAGAACTACTTCTAAGTTGTTGACCTCAGGATATCTCCCAGTGAGATCGCAAACTCTGTGAATACAAGAACCAGGTCTTCAGATCCCTTTCTCTCCTCACTCAGGTCTTAATCCCAAGCCTTTTATAAAGCAAACACCCAATAGGTATTGCTTCACCAAATGGCCTCATGTGGTCTCAGAGATATCAACATGACGTCAGTCTTGAATTGCATTGCGCTGCATGACAATAACTGTAAAGAGGGAGGAACTGGGGCCAGGCGCGGTGGCTCAAGCCTGTAATCCCAGCACTTAGGGAGGCCGAGACGGGCGGATCATGAGGTCAGGAGATCGAGACAATCCTGGCTAACACGGTGAAACCCCATCTCTACTAAAAAAAAAAATACAAAAAACTAGCCGAGTGTGGTGGCGGGCGCCTGTAGTCCCAGCTACTCGGGAGGCTGAGGCAGGAGAATGGCGTAAACCAGGGAGGCGGAGCTTGCAGTGAGCTGAGATCCAGCCACCCCACTCCAGCTTGGGTGACAGAGCGAGATTCTGTCTCAAAAAAAAAAAAAAAAAAAAAAGAGGGAGGAACTGGGGCTTGGAAACTGTCCTGCAAAACCATCTCTCCCCACTCCTACTACAGATCCAATGACTTGTTGGTCCTTTGATGTATTTTTGCCTTGGTTGTATTTTTTTAAATCATGCTATTAGGGTTTTGTTTTCTTTCAGGTAGTGAGTTGAAGAGATAACCCTTTCTAAATTGCCAGCATTCCAAAGAGTCACAGGTATGAGGCCAAAGGCACTCCTAACAAGAAAGGTCAAGTGTGGTCACTCACGCGAGAAGCAGAGCAGGGCAAGCCACTTGCCCCCAATCAGAGACAGTCCCTCCGTGTGAAATGCCAAGAAGCCTGCTTTTGATTTGTGGCAGCCTATAACCTGGCCATTGCTTGAGGTCTGAGTCTTAATACATTTTCTCCACTTTCCAAGTGTATACTTACTTAAATTTTAGAATCATCTGGTTATAAAGTCCTGGAGGTTTTGAGGAATAAAACAACAGGTCAGCATGAAGTTAAAGAAGATAAATGAACACAGACCATGGGAACAAGGGCTGATGCCTGCTGGAAACTCAGCTAACCTGGTGTCGCAGAGGCACTGGCCTGATTGCTTGAGGCAGCTGGGTCTGAATTAAAACTGGACACACCTGGAAATGATCATTTTTCAGTTTGCTTGGCCTCTTCCCTATGGGTGGACCTGGCCGCCTTGTCTTATGTAAACAACAAAGTCACACATTTCTGGCCAAAGAGGTTGATCGAACACATTCATGGCAGGGACTTCACTGTCAGGAACAGATCACCAAGTACAGAAGGAACACACTAGACAGGGAGACAAGTTTATCACCCACAGTCAGTCTCTCCTAGTGTGCCTCTGGCCAAATACAGTATGACAATAGACATGCTGCTTCACCTGAGTCCCTCTTAAGGCAGACCAGCAGCTCCCAGTGCCCCAGTGGCCCACACAGGACTGTCTCCAAGCAGCTAACAGACAGTGGTCACTGGTTGAGCCAAGAAGAGCTTGGTCTCAGAGGTCCTAAGTCTAGAGCCTGGAATGAGGGCGAGGAGTCATGTTCCTGATCTCCCTTGCCATCCTATGTAGGGAATGTTGAAGGTCACTTTCATCAGACCCACAGAGCTAACCATCCCTTTTATAAAGACTGAGTCCAATGGGCTCCTGGCACACACCCTGGCAGGCAGGTTGGTTTGAAAATTTTGAAAAAATAAATAAGCAAAAGCAAGCAAACCAAAGAAATAAAACCAAAAGGACTGACTTCTCCAGCTGACAGGGCATGTCCTATACCCACCTCCAGGAGCTCTGTGCCTGAGCCCAGCTGCCTCCTCATTGGAGGACTATCCATGTCCCAAGCTACCTCTGTCATGAGAAGCCCTGCTTCTCTCTATTTTAAACCACCTTATAGTAAAGTCAAGACAATCAAGCAGTACAGTCAGTAGCCAACCCAACTGGTATGATGACCCCAACATCGCTGACTGAGTAAGCCCAAGACACAGAAGGTCAGTCCCTTCAGCATGGTCCCTTTGGCAACTGGAGGAAAAAACACTGATGTCATGGTTTTAAGACTCAAGCAACGTGATCTACGCTAGTGGGTAGAGCACAGGTGAGGGGCATCCAGATATGGTCCCACTCCATTCATGACTGAATCTGACTGTGGTGCTGGCTCAGGAATGATTTGCCTGGCACAGTGGTGGGCATCTGACATTTCAGGATTTGGCGGCTAGTTATAGTCAAGGCAGTGACATGCTTTCTGTGACTTTCCTTTGATGAAGAAAGTAGAGTAAGGGTTGCACCAGAGAGGAATCATTTTACTGACAGAAACCGCTTGTGCAAATTTAAATAAAGGGATATTTATTCTAAAGGTCTGGATTAAGTGGATCCAAGGAGAAGGTGACCAAGTAGACCCTGGAGCTGGGCCCATTTGGAGACCCCTGCAGCAAGCGTGCCTGGACCTTCACCCTAGCACCTGTGCATTGATCCCACTCAGCAGCCTGATTCCTTCCTCTTCATTTTCCAAGACAGGGAATCTGATTGGCTTCTGGCCAGTCAGAATTGGTCCCTTTTTAGTCAATGAGATTGGGACAGAAAGGGGACATGATGAAAGGACTCCCCTTGTCTGATTAGAGTAAATGTAAGTCCTCTGGGAAGAGAGTGCAGGGACAGGAGGAGACTGGTGGGCAGTTCTGCCGCAGAAGTCACCTCCTATTTGACCCCTTAGCAACGGGGCAGGATTCTTCTTTGTATCCCAGCATTATGACTCAGAAGAGTAGACCTGGAGCAGGGAAAACCCTTCCAACCTGGCCATCAAGGCTGATTAAAGGGAAACCAGGTGCCTTCAGGTCAGTACATAGATCATTCGGGAAAGTTGGAATGGGGGTGGGAGGGAAAGGGCAAGATGATATGCACGTTGCAGATTAATTAAATGTCTGCATAGAGTGGACTCCCCTGCCTCCCTCAGACCCTGTCTCCTCTGTGCTCCCACCCAGAGGAATGGCTAATTGGCAGAAGGTCAGTGCAGTTACCTAGACTCATTCCAATCCGTCCAAGAGGCAGGAAGGGCAAGGAAGGAGTGGTTGGATGACACACTTTTATGCAATCATCTGGAAATCTAATTTGTGGAACAAGTAGCCATCTGTTCCATGGGTGACGTGCCAAGGTACCTGCCAACAACAGAACAAGCTTTCTGCTGTTCGGGTAACTAATTGCATCTATGGGACCAACACAGCATGAAACTCAACCCGTGGAATATGATATCCCACTAAATTACCACTTTTGCTTCGGCTTTTCTTGGGGAGCCAGTATGCATACTACAGAGTCTCTGAAACAACAGCAGAGAAACAGAGAGGTTGGGCAGCCCCGTGCCCCCCAAAACGGGATAGGACAGCAAGTGTCAAGGGTAGCACGTTCCCGGAGCTGTGCAGGAGACTGTGGCTTTGCTCTAGTTTCTTTTTCCCTTCTGAGAAACACGGATGTTTGACTCAGTATGAAGCTGGGGAGGGGAGTCAGTGCCTAGAAGCGCTAAGTTGCTATCAGTGATTCCTTTTATACCTTTTTCTTTTCTAAGATACCTCGTTTAGAAACTAGAGGGAGTAGAATGTACTGGAGGTACGAAATCTACGTCTTCACCCCTATCACCATGGATGGCATGGTGGCCAATAGTTGCCTTTTTTAAAGTTTCAATGGTACTTTCATCAGTGTCATAAACTCCTCATAGAAGATGACCTCTTGTTGTTTGGTATCCCCTACGACGAGCATCACCCTGCAGGAAGCAAGCCAATAGCAGGTGGATTCTCTTTCACCTTCCGCACCCGCTATCCCCAGAGCCCTGTCCATAGGCAAGAGAGTCTCAAAGAGCCAAAGCAGACTTGACCCTAGGTTTTTGTACTGCTTGATTAGTTATCAAGAATGGATGGCTGGATCCATATCTATTCTGCCTCAAGAAACTTAACCCCAAACTCTTAGTGACAGTACATTTTTTCATCTCTGTTTTTTTTTTTTTTTAAAGAATATATCAGCATCTTCAAAAGTGTACCAAGAATACCAGTTGTCATATGGGCCTTAGTGTCAGCTGCTTTGGACTTCCAGTGGACTGGGAACAGGTCTCTCATCATATACCTGGCTGTCTGCTGGGCTCTTTCCAGCGTCTCATTAAATCCATATCATGCTGGATTGGCTCTGAGCATCTGTGAAAAAAAACCTTCCTGTTTTCCTGACAAAGCAGAACCTAGCACACTGCCCTTGTGTGATGAATACTTAGCGATTATCTTAGTGCAACCAAGAGGAAAAAGCAAGGGATTTAACCAGCAGGGGGGAGTATGTTTAGCACTCAAGATGCTAAGCTGCTAATAATCAGCATGAACCAAAGGTACTTCTGGCTCTCTGGTCCTCCAGGGGTGGGTGAAAGGTGTTGCATCAGAGCGGCTGTGGAAGGCAGCTCCCTAAAAGGCAGAACAGCCATTCGGCTGGGCCCACTATGAAAAATAAATAAGAAGTACTCAAAAGGATGAAATCAGCATTATAGAGATGTCTCCATTAGCCACGGGAATAGAGGTTTCAGGTGGAAACCTCAGAATAATCCCACAAAACAAAATATGATACCTAACAGTCAGTTATGAAATGGATTTTATGAGGTTTTTGGTGTTTCATTTTTTTTAATTTAAGAGGCGACTATAGAGTACCTTCTTTCTGACTGTCTTTTGCTAAGAACTGGGAACCCATGAGCCAGATGGCGGAAGGAATGTTGGCCAGGATTCACAATTCAGTGTCACCTCAGAGGTGACATGAGCCCCAGGAGCATGTTGGTAAATGTCTAACAACTAGCTCTCCCATAAAAGCCCTGAGTTGTAGTGTTTGCCATTTTTAGTGGTGTAAATGCTCCTGCCACAGCTGGTTTCATAGTATCAACATAATGTTACCGAACAGACTGTTGGAAGAGATGCACACAGATAGTAGCATTTCCAGACAGATTCACCAGGTGTAACAAAGAAAACCCAAGAGCATAGACAATAGTAAAATATAGCCAAATCGTTAGGAAGTCATGAATTTTGAGTACTTATTAGCTTTGTTTTAAATGTAATTTATTGAAGTGTGAGTTTATATCATTTAATTTTGAATACTCTTTCTGGTTCACAAAATGCCTGAATATTGAACAAACCTTTGCAGGCTTGTATGAGACAGACCCCACACACCACTGTATCCACTAGAACAGAGGCTGAATTCAGGTGACAGAAACCAGGAGACCCACCAACTTTGATGGGGCCTGGACTCTTATGACTACATTCAAAGAAAGTAATCACTTTTCATAAAAATTGATATATAAAAAAAAAAAAAAAAACAGTATCAAGGAACACCTAAAATGCACTTGTATGGCTTAGTCTACCATTTGAAATAAAACATTTGTCAGGCCTGTAATCCCAGCACTTTGGAAGGCCGAGGCAGGTGGATCACAAGGTCAGAAATTCAAGACCAGCCTGGTCAACATAGTGAAACCCCGTCTCTACTAAAAACACAAAAATTAGCCGGGCATGGTGGCACGCGCCTGTAGCCCCAGCTACTCGGGAGGCTGAGCCTGGAGAATCATTGAACCCAGGAGGCAGAAGTTGCA
Source organism: Macaca mulatta (assembly GCF_049350105.2). Lineage (NCBI taxonomy): Eukaryota > Metazoa > Chordata > Mammalia > Primates > Cercopithecidae > Macaca > Macaca mulatta. Next base: position 138,971,209 of record NC_133412.1, on the reverse strand, counting down.
GTGAGCGGAGACCGTGCCATTGCACTCCAGCCTGGGTGACACAGTGAGACTCCATCTCAAAAACAAACAAACAAAAAATTTGTCAGTAAATTTCTCGTATTGGCACAATATTGATATCTAAAGGCTTTCCATGAAATTCAATATGTAATAGAAATTATGGTACTGGAAAATTGCGCTCAAGTGACCAATCATTAACAAAACTCTAATCTTAATTCAACTAAACTTAAAACCTTAGGAGATTTTAAGAATAATAAAAAAAATTTTTTTAGGATCTCTTAACTTATATCTCATTCTCAATTTTATTGACTAGGTTTTTTTTCTTAAACTATGCCTTTTCGATGCCTCAGAGTATCTGATCATTGTTTTTGTACAAAGGGGAAAGGTAGGAGGCCGTTTCCTCTCCGGGAGACACTGGGCACAGATATGTAATAATTAAACCACAAGGCAGAATTGTCTGTTGCTTTAGATTCTATGTATTTGAACTGTAAAGTGTCTTTCAACTCCAGAACTTTGGGAATCTACGTTTCTATCTGAAGGGCCAAGAAATTCCTTTCTGTCATGTGTGAGCTGGAAGAGTTTGCTTTGGAAACTCTTTCTGTCAGTGATGAATTGTGCTTCCTCTGTCTGGTTCTACTGGGTGCTGGAGATGCGCATACACAAGTCCATGGCAAGGTCTACAAAATTCTCATACACCAGGAGAAATTCACCCACAAAGTTCATTTCAGCGTGTTCATAATAGCTAAAAAACGAAAACAACTTAAGTGCATGGTAAGGTACTGGAAAAGCTCAAAACAAGCCCCGCCCTGGGCCTGCTTCCTGCAATAGCCTCAAGGTCTTTCCTCTTCCGCTCAGTCATCCTCAGAGGTGGTAGGAAGTGGTGAGAGATCTAGAAAGAAATGATCAGGCAAAGGCTGAGTTTTCTGTGCCAGGAAACATATGATGCACAGTCTCTTGGAGACAAAGTAGAAGTAGAAATGTCTCTGGGGACAAAGTAGAAGCTGGTGATACGAAGCAAGTCTCCAGGAATAATGTGCAAATGACAAAAATCCCAACCCTGTACCTGTAAGAACTCCAAAATTTCCTGGACCAGGTGTGGCTAGGGAATTATTCAATTCCATAATTCCCATGTGGGGTTCTGTTGTCCCCCCACCCCCACACTTTCCTTGAGTCTGTCTTTTGCCTCTTCAGTCACCACTGCCCACCCCGCCCCCCGCCGACTCCAGAGAAAAATTAGGTGTCCAAGTCCCTAAATCTGGTGCCACTTCCATTTCCACACATCCACCTTTGTTAAGTTCTGGTGAAGGAAACTACTTTAGATCTTTGTTCAAAAGTCATATATTTCAAATACAGTTTTATGTGGTGAAATTCCACCTTAAGCTGGCATTTATTTGACTCATTTTTCTAACAGAAAGGTCTGGTTCAAAACAGCAGAGTTAGCTGATTCTCAGCTAGTAATGGTTGCTAGGAAACCATTCTGTGGCAAATCAGAATCACAGAAACTTTGACTTCCCCATCTTGTGAACTCCTATGGAATTAATGCAGGCTCAACTCGTTCAGTGATGAATCAGTACTGCCCAGGGATATCTCTTCTCTCTTACTGTTAAATTGTTATTTAATAATTAACTTTTATCTATAGTTTATGTCCTAGCTTTCCAGTTAGTTTTTAAACTTCAGAGGACAAGTCTCTTGGCCTGTGTACTTTGAGCCCCCCACTTGCAAATGCCTAGTCGGCAGGGCTTAACCAATATGCACTGATTGTATTTGAAGGCAGGTGGTCACATGAAAGAAATGCCTCCAGATTGGAAAAAGAACAGTCTGGTACTTTCTACCAATAATTGAGTTTTCAAAGCTATTTTGTTTCTTTGGCTTGTATGTCTGTTTTCTGCTCTTAAATTTGAGGCCACAGAAAACTTGGTGGAATAGTCAAGAAACAGTTATATGAATTGATGCAATTTCTTTAGAGAACAATTTGGTAATATTTGTTAAAGCTGGAGATACATGTAGGCAAGCCTATTGCTAGGTGCATAAAATTCTCATACACCAGGAGAAATTCACCAAAAGAGCTCATTTCAGCAGTGTTCATAATAGTTTTTAAAAAATGAAAACAAATGTTAATAAAGAAGAATAGATTTAAAATGGTGGGATGAGTGTGGTGGCTCACGCCTGTAATTCCAACACTGTGGGAGACTGAGGCAAGAGAATCACTTGAGGTCAGGAGTTTGAGACCTGCTTGCCCAACATGATGAACCTCGTTTCTACTAAAAATACAAAAATTAGCCAGGTATAGTGGCATGCGCCTGTAATCCCAGCTACATGGGAGACTGAGGTGGGAGAATTGCTTGAACCTGGTAGGCGGAGGTTGCAGTGAGCCAAGATCTCACCACTACACTCCAGGCTGGGCAACAGAGCAAGACTCTGTCTCAGAAAAAAAAAAAAAAAAAATGGTGCCAGATTCCTGCAACAGCACACTACACTAATATCATTCTATGCTACACAATGCTATATCACACTAGGCCATACTAACAGTTAAAATGAGCTGGAGTTACATATGTCAACATGGTAAATCATTGGACAAAACAAACCTATTTGCAGAGAAATGCATATCATATGATATTATTTAGATAAAGTTTAAGATGCGTTATACCAAATTGTGTGTATGAATATAATATATAGTAAAAACTTACAAATGATATATTATGGTAATAAAATCACTAAATTCAGTAAAGTGGTTGCCTTTGGGAAAGGGGGAAAGAGGATGCATTTGGGGACTATACAATTTTTCCTATAATGTTTTATGAAAAAGCATATTTGAAGAAAGCATAAGCTGAGTGTATAATGGTTATATTATTCACCATAGGTTTTTTATGTTTTATGTATTCATTTTCTTTCTGGGAATTTGTTTTAGGGTGACAAAAGGCCCATGATTCTTTCACTTGGGCAGATCACTGCACAAAGCTGGCACAGGAGAAGATAGTTAATTTCGGTTCAGGTATTTGATTCCTGCCGAGTTAGATGGATTCTTTTGAAGTTCTATCTACACACTAGAAAGCTCACATGAATTAGGTCTTTTAAATATCAGTTATAAAACAAAGGAAGGTCAGACAATGAGGCATGATTTTTTAAATATAGTAAATAATAACCTTTCTTTGTTTTGCCTTGTCTGAATAAAGTTAATTATAAAAGCAGTGTATCACTTTGGCAACTAACAATGCCTAGAGCGATGGCTCCAAAGCTTTAATAAGTGTAAAAATCACCTGGGACGCTTGTTAAAATGCAGATTCCCGAGTCCCACTCCCTCCCTCACCATGATGCTGAGTCAGTATAGCAGGGTTGAGGCCCTGTCATTTCCATCTTTAGCAACCTCCCCAGCTAGTTCTGGTGGGTGAACAGGGTAACCTTCGAGTAAACTGGGACTCTCTCAGGCAGATAGTCCTAACCATGAACCAGAGAACGTTAGTGATTCTGATTACGAGAACACACTGCGAGCATTGCGGGTGTAATATTAATATTAGCCAATAATTATCTGCTTGAAAATTCAAATCTACAAATTATCACATACAGCCTCCATTCATTCACCAAATATTTATTGAATGACTATTATGTGCACAGTGCTCCTTTGCTCTTCCTTCATTCTACTCTGTGACTCTCTTTACACATATCCATATGTATATTTTCACATAAATGCGGTCAAAAAATTCATCATCTTGGCTTTCTCTTTTTTTTGCCCCCAAAGTCACACTGATGTGCCAGGAATACTTTTTTCCCATGAGGTTGGCGGGTAGGTGCAGTATTTTTGTGCTTAACCACCCTTTCCTATTCTCCTGCTTCTTCCATCTATATTAGCCACCCCTCACCCAGATAATCTATGTTAACACCTTAATATGTACCCTTCAATATATTTCTTTATGCTCATAACATCTTATAAATACATAAGCACAGCATATTTATGTGTACGGATGACTCAGTGTAATAACATATACGGTCTCTCTTCTGGGAGCTGACCATATTTCAAAGGAGACAATACACATTTACAAGACAAAGCGGGGAAGCTTACACACATGGCACAGTGCCATAGCAATACAGTGAAAAAATAGATGGAAAAGACCTATCAGCATGAGGGTTGCAGCTTATGAGAGGCAGAAAATAGAAAGTGTAAGGGGTCATCAAGAAAATCCTCACTGTCATGGTCTCCACATGGACCGCTTGGATCAAAATTAGCTCAAAACCCAGATGCTATGTGTACTAGAGACACGTCTGCCAAGTCAAGAAGGAAATGTCTCTCCCTCAGAGGACGGAGCTGAGGGGAGCATCCTTCCCTAAGGTGGGGTTCCTGGACCCCAGGAGCATGGTGGGCCTGGAGCCAGGGGAAGGTCAGGTGAGCAGAGGCACCGTGTTCAACTGAGCAAATGCCACGGTGATATTTGCAGGCACAATCATGTAAATGTTATTTACTGTGAGAAATGCATTTCCCAGGCAGATGCTTCCCACCATGTATTCACTTGGCTGCCTCAGAAAGAAGCGAGTCTTTGCTCAGCCTCCCAGGTGGGTGTTGGTGTGTCAGGGGTCCTGTGATTGAGACTTGGCAGGCAACTTACAGGTGTAGCTAAAATCCTCCTCTTGGCTGGTGAAATGGGCTTCTGCCCCAGGAGTGGCAGGGCCTGAACTTGTAGCCTTTGAAGGACATGTCAATCTCCTCCTTCCAGGTCAGCCCTGTGACTTCACCGAGAAGGGAAGTGAGGCTTTGGGTAGAAGCTGCTGCCTTGGTGAAACCAGCATCAGAGCTCAGGGATGCAGCAGGGTTACAAAAAGATGAGAAAGTGACACAGAGACAAACAAAGCAGCCAAACAACAAGCAGCCGGGGTCTGTGAGGCGAAAGGAGATTGCTGCCTGTTCAAAAGCCCTCACTTCTCATTGCCTACTGGGCAGCCCTATTCATCCAGCATGGCTTTTATGTTTTCAGTCCTCTTGGCAGAACAGAAATGTAGGGTCAGAGGCTCTCCAGTCCTTGGCTGGACCAGGTATCAGGTGGAAAAATACAGTCGCTAAACAAAGAAATCTACAGCATGACTTTCAATGCTACCTGGGCTGGCCCCATACCACTCAATGGAAACAACCAGAACCCACTAGAATCCTCTAAGAAATATATTTGTTGCAGTCCTACCAAAGTAAGGTGATAAAGTTTAAAAGCCACTGCACCTGGAATTGAATACCTAGAAAGACAGCACAGTAGAAAGAAAATGAGACATCAGTGGTTGATATTCCAGCCCCACCACTTGCCTACAGGTCCCTTAACCTTGCTGAGCCTCCATTTCTTCATTTGTAGAATGAGGATATTAACATCCTCCTGCTTAACTCACCTGATGGATGTAGGGATTGTGCGCGGCAATGACCACTACAGCATTTTTGAAATAGTAAAGGTTATATCATGCTAAGGTATTTATGGCACTGTTTCAGATCTTCTGCTACTGAGGATTTGAGAGACCCCGATCATGAGGCCTCAGGAGACATGTACAACCTAGGAACATTTAGTGAGGACACCCAGGCAGTGCCTAATTACCTGCTAAACGTGGTAGAGAAGAAATGGCCACAGCCATTGAGAAAATCAAGTGATGACTCTGGTCTATAGGGTATAGTTTCAGAGAGGGGTTGGGAGTTGAGTCAGTTCTTGCAAATTTACTGACAGTAAATAATGGTACAGTTAAAGAACCCAGGTAAACACAAAGCATATAGTGGCTTTATTAGAGGGTAGAGAGAAGTTATCTGTGCCCCCAAGTTGGCAGGGTATCTGTGAAGCTAAGCCTACATCTCCCCCTTATGAAATGGCCTGTAGGTGTCCTCTGCTGACCCCACCTACCTTTTAGATGAGAGAGAATGAACTACAAAGAGCCCTCCAACCCTTCATTTCCTCATACTCCTTTCGTTAGGTTTTTCCCCCAAGGCCCCAATGCTAGGAAAAATTTTCTACAATTAAAATTTCAAGCAGTAATCCAGGCACTCCAATCTACTTTGTAGGGCAGAGTGTAAATGATAGAAAAATAAGTGGATGTCATTACCTTTTCCCTACTTATTACTTATTCAAAATATAGATGGCTGCCAATCAGCTCTTCAGATTAGCATGAGATCACCAGTGTCACTGCACTGAACTAATAGGATAATCCTTTCTTTAAAATTTTATTTTTGTAGAGACAGGGTCCCACTGTGTTGCCCAGGCTGGTCTCGAATTCCTGGGCTCAAGTGATCCCCCCACCTCGGCCTCTTGAAGTGCTGGGATTAGCGGCGTGAATCATCACACCAAATTAATAGCATAATTTTAACTAAAGAGCCACGAAACTTGGCATTTTTGTTAGTACATACGTTATTATCTGTGTAAATGTACAATTTACAAGAGACTTTCTGAAATACTGAAAAGAGTTCAAATATCTGATGGGACCTGAAACCTCGGATTTCTAGGTTGGCAATCACTTTTCTAGAAGGTAGTTTATAATCCACCTGCCATGACAAGGAAGTTAAAAATAAATTGCCTTGATCAACTTTGAGGCTTAGAAGTGAAATGAAGGTGACCAGAAGAGCATCCACGCTGTTCATCTTGGATCTTCCTCCTTATTTTCCACATACTTCAGAGCAGGACCCTCTGCCATCAGCCCAGTGGGTTTCTTCCGAACGGGACTCAGTGGTGGACCCTCGGCCACGAAAATCTCTTCACTCAGAAGCAGCCTGGACGCGTACTCGGTTGTCAGGAACTGTTCAATTCCCCCTCCCCCACCATTAGCCCTGCTCCCCTCATTCCCCAGCCACATGCCTTAATCATCTCTTCTTCATCCCAGCCCCAGACAGGAGTCCACGCTGAGCTTCTTCCAGGCCAGGGCATCTGGGCAGGAAGGGAAATGGCTGGACCAACCCTAGTCCAACCCATTCACTGGGCTGACTTGCCCGAAACCACAAGGCTCACTGGGGCTGAACTGAGCCTGGCACCGGGTTTTCCTGCCTCCTAATCCATTTCCCTTTCTGTTTCTTCTTTGGAAGGCAGAATTTGTAATGTATTGGTGTGAAATAAAACTAATCTCAGAAATTCCACCATGGTTTTCACAAAGCAGTGTTGTAACAACAGAAGGTTTAAGGCCTAAGGAGGAATATTGGAAAATAAAAGTTGGTGAGTAAGAATGCATTGGACCATCTCCAATAAACATCAAAACAGAAAGTACTCTGAATTCCAAAGACTGGTATCCACAAACCAGGCAGAGAGATCTCTAGAGAAGAGAAGAGTTGTTTGCTGGTGGAAATGTCCTTTGAGCAACTTCCCTATCTGCCATGTCGGTTGGTCTCCTGGGCAGACCACCTGCCAGGAGGGATTACCATGCAGGCAGCTGGAATGAGTCCCCCTGTGCAGTAACATCTGCATGTGGAGGTCTTGAATCCTCTTGTGAGATCAATAAGCATTCTTTCCCTGGGATCAATCCCCCATACATACACCGATAACAGAGCTTCTGAATCCCCAGCACCAAGACCCAGCCCTGACAAGCAAACTCGAGAACGGGGTCAAGGCAGCCCTTCAGCCGCTGTCTTCTGAAAGCTTTATCTGCACTGGGAGGCCCTTAGCACCAAGGACTGGGGAGGGAGGCAGCAAACTGCAGGGGGTAAGGGCGTAAGCCTTGGTGCTGGAAGCCTGGCAATAGCTGTGTGATCCAGCAAGTAGCTTAGCCTCTCTCAGTCTCAGGGTCCCCATCTACAAAGCATTGGTGGGGGTATAATAATAATACCTACTTCTGAGGGTCATTGTGAGGATTAAATGGTGCTTAGCATGGCAGCTGGCACATTGTAAACGCTCCATAAATGTTTGCTGTTGCTATTAATACCAGGCAGGCTTCCACCACGTTCCTTTGGCAAGGACGTTGCATTGTGCTTTGCAGTACTCAAAGACAGACTTCTCTTTTTAACACTCTGTCCTTCAGCACCCTGGCCTGGGACCCCTGGAGCCCCCGGGAGGTCATTTGCCTAGACTCTACAGGACAGGATCAAAGGACATCCTGCTAGCACAGTGGTATTAAACCCACATGACCAGCCCATGGGCTTGCCTGTCTCAATGGGGGACTGGAAGCTTAGAACTTCAATCGCTTATAAATGGCAACAGATCAGGAAAGAAAACCAAAGCACCCTCTGTCACTGTGGTTATTCCAAGAAAAGGAAATCCTTTGATGGCCAAGGGGGAGTCCTTGATGCTAACCTCTGTTCTGCCAAATCCCAGGGTGCGGGGAATCAATGCGTTGGAGACCCAAGATGTAATGCGAGAAGAAGTGTGATTGAGGACTGACCCAGGCTCTCCCGTCTCTTCCTCTCCTCTCCCAGAGGGAATTTGGGTTGGAAAACATTGATTGAGCATCAAAACGCTGGTTTAATGAAGGTTCTTAGAGACAGCTAGGGCAGCTGTGACTCCACAGCCCTCTCATAGAAAGGGGAGCTGACAAAAGGCCCCAGAGCATTATTTCAAGTTACTTTCTGGAAGCTTCCAAAATAGTCAAGCAATAATTTATTTGCAAAACCCAGAAAAAAACAGAGAAAGAGAATTTCTGAGAAAACAGGATTCCTTCTGCAGAACAGCAGGAACAAGATGAACTAAGAGCATGGAGGGTACAATTGGAATAGATGATCTGTACTTTACAGAGGAGGAAACTGAGGTTGAGAAAGACAGGACGTGTTTCCCAAGATCACAGCCAACCAGAGGCAGACATGAACTAATAATAGAAATAACAGCAGCCACATCTGTCCAGAGCTTCACACATTTCAGTCTTGGCATTCAGGGCTTTACATGGACCTTGAGCATGTTATTTAATCTCTCCGTGCTTCAGTTTCCCTGTCTATAAAATGGGGATGATAATAATAATGCCTATTCAACCTTGTAGGGTTATCATAAGGATTTAAAGAGTCCACCTTGTGAGGATCTTAGAATAGGGCCTGGGACATGGTGAGTACAATCTGTGTTGGTTCTTACTACTGCTATAGCCATGAAAATCTTTGTCATTACTACCTCCCTAGGTCGATGCTGGGGAGGAGTGAAGATGTTGTAGTCCCTCAGAAGGGCAAACCCTGTGCCTAATTCAAGGATGAAGGCAGTGCCTTCACCAGCTAAAGTAAGCGTGGTTGACATCTCTGGTGAGAAAGCCACCATGACCTCCCCAAGAGGGCAGGAATGTCACCTGCCAAGAAGCAGGGGGCCTCAGCCATGCAGCAGCCACCCCGAAGCTGCTGTAGGCAGAGGAGAAGCCCTGCCTGGCCAGAGGGAGCCGGCAGACAAGGAGGCGATCAATGTGAGAAAGGCCAAGGCAGATCCTGCAAAGAGCAGAGCAAGGAGGAGGAGCCAGAGGACTAAGACGTAGAAGACGGACAGTGGGGAGGAAGTGCAGGTGACCACTTCCTTCTGGAGACAGAGGGACCAGAATTCTTGCTGGGAATGTGGCCAGTGAGGAATCTGGATGCTGAAAGTTTCTGCGAAGATGGCCAAGGTGCATTTTAAAGGAAATTCGGGCAATCAGTATTGGAGTCTGCCTTTGTCCGTGAATGTATATAGTGCTATTGCGTTTATTAGGATGTTGTTTTCAGCACACATCTCTGCAGAATGTTGCTCCTGCTATCTGTTTCAGCAGCCTGCTTGGGGATGCATCGAGGTGCTAACCGGGTTAAACACTGCGTGGGGTTGATTGGTCCTTGAGACCCAAAGCACTCTGCATCTGTGGCTGTGGGAGGCCTCATGTTTCAGGATCAAGCCTGGCTGTGTGGCGCATTTCAGTCTTCAAGCCATGGAAGATGCTCTAGCAAGGAGTAGATAAGCCCTTTGCACCAAGGTTCTGTACCAGAAACTTTCCTCTGACACTATAACACCACCTGGTCACCTGGCAGGGACTAGGCTGGCCCTGGAGAACCCTCCCTTGCTCTGTCATCTAGGCTACAGGGGCAGTTAAGGGGCATTTTAAGGAAAACAATGCACGGGGCTCCAGAACGCAGGAGGGGATTTCTTGAGCACATCTGCATAGGCCATGTTTACATGTCTGCGTCCACATACCAACAAAAAGCCAGTGTCCACAGAGATAAATCATGGATGTTTGTTAACTGGTACCTGGGTTTTAGGTCTTTTCCTGAACTTGGTAAATTGGGTTGCGGAGAGGGTCCTACATTCACCAGAGTCTTTTAATGCGTGAAAGTAGATATTTTCAAACAGTCAGGAAACAACTACACTTAGGAGGATAAAGACAAGCACCATTTGTCCTGTGACAGGTTCAATACACAGGCTGCCCTTGTCTTCTGCCTTCTTTCCTATGCTCTCCCCCTCTGATTCCTCTACAGACCTTCCCTGGATGATTTATCTACTCCTACCATCACCTGTAGGTCTATGACTCCCAAAGGGACATTTCTAGCTCTCTTCTTTGCTGATCTTGGTCCCACACTTCCCAACTTCTCCTGACCATCCCCCAACATGGTGCTGGCTTCTTCAGCTCAGTATTCCAGAACTAAATTCATCCAGTACCCCCCTAAAGCCTGCTTCTCCTGAGCTCCCTTCCTCCACCGGGGCACCATCATATCTCAGCTATGAAATTCAAGCTATCTGATCTCTGCCACCTCCCAGCCGCCAATATTCCAGGAGCTTCCCAGCCCCTCCAGTTCTCCCCTCCACGGGGCCCTTGCTTCTGTCCTCTCCTTCCTGCTCCCTCTGTCACTGCTGCCTCCCTAAGTGAGGGCTTCCTCATTTCCCATCGAACAGCTGCAATCCTCTCGTTGCTGGCCTCCCAGGCTCACCTATTCCCTGCCCCATCCCAGTTCTTTTCAGATTCTGTTGGCAGATTAACCATCCAGAAGACCCTTGTTTGATTATATCACCCCTTCAAATGGGAAAAAGAAGACTGTTTTCTCCAGTCATTGTCTCCAGAATAAAATGCTAATTCCTTAGCCTCCATGTAGGGGAAGGGTTTGGAGAAGGAGTTTTCCTCACGAGCCAACTCCAAAGCATTATTGGTGGCTGTGGAGTGTGCCGTGTGGAAAAGGACCCCAAGGCTCTCTGCAGAGTGAGTGGAAAAGATGGCCACGATCACTGGCCATGTCCAGGAGCAGGGGACACCCATGCTGTCTACAGGCCACCCCACCTCTCAGCCTGCCATCCTTCAATCTCCCATTCCCCCTTTTTCACCCTGAGAGCTCTCCAATCTTCTGTGCTAAAATAACAGAATGCAGCACTGCTCTCCAAACCTATCCCACACCGCTGCGGCCGTGTGTGGTCTTTCCTCCTCCACCGAATGTACTTGCTGTCACCTTAAGCTACACAACCAATTTCTCAAGTCTAATCTGCTCCCTAAAAATGACCTTATGTTTCCTGAGCTGAACAATATTCCCTTAAACCCCTTAACTGGTGGCCCCTCGCTGATGTTACCCCTCCCTTTCCATAAGCAACTTAAAAGCAGACGCTATGTGGTTTGTCGTGTTTCGCACATGGTAGATAAATATTTGTCAAATGAATGAATGGATATTCAGTTGTAATATGTGTCCCTAAGAAAGGCACCATCTATCAGTTATTTTTTCAACTAGGTTAATAATGCAAGTATCACAACTAAACCATTGACCAATTATCAGCAATCAAAGCTATAACAGAATTGCAATCGAGTTCTGGCTTACCTGCCCCTCCCTATATTCGAAACCCTGGGAACTTGATTGTTGAACATTCCAGTCTCTTCTCTTGCCTGGCTCCCTAGGAGCACATGTGTGGAGGATAATTGAACCTCTCCAGGGCTTGTACTCTACTGAGGCAGAGAGCGGAGCCTTGGAGAGTTGTCTTGGTAGCACGATGCCATTTGGGGAATTTATGCTGATTTTGTTGCAGACGGCATGTTGTTTTAGTTTGCCTCCTACAAGTTCACGTTCATTGTTCTCCCTCTGGGTTTCAAAGACTCAAGAATTAGTTGACTCAGAGCGCCCCCAAAATAAAAGGAAAAAACACATATCCTGGGTGAATACACTCCAAGGCTGGTGGTGGATTTGGATTCTTGAGCACTGAGTTAAGAATGAGTCACCTATTGGTGTCCTCTGCGTATGACCCTGATCGGCAGAGCCCAGTGGTCCTCTCATCTGACTGGGCATCAAAGATTACTCGAGAGTGTTTTTTTTTTGTTGCTGTTGTTCTTCTAAAATTACATGTTGATTTCTGGGCCCTGTCCTGTGAGATTTTGATTTAGTTAATCTGGGAGGGGGCCTTGAAATACATATTTAGGAAAAACATTTCCGGGCAATGCTGGTGTGCAGGTATGTTTGGAAGCCACTGGGAGAGAAGAGGAAACGTGTGCAGAACGGGGTGGTTTCAAGGCCCGAGGGAGCACTGTACTTGCCCTCGGGGCCTTGGAGCCTGCACATGAGGCCTCCTGCTGGTCCTCCTGGGCTGGGGTAATTTCCTTCAGGGTGGTGGTTCTCCAAGTTAGTGTGCTAGAAGCATCCAGGGCAGATTGCTAGACCCGTAGATTCCCAGACCCAGTCCCCCTCGTTCTGAGGTGGTGGGTTTGCAGACCCAGGAGTCTACATGTCCAACGAGCCCCCCATGGGAACTTGATGTAGGAGGCCAAGCACCACTGAGAGGAAACCCTGCCTCTATAAACTTGAGTCCAAGCCTAGCTTTGGGGTGTCCCATACCAGCACTATGAGCCTTTGAGGATGGCCCATGTACCCCACCTCCTGCTTCAGCACACAGAGCAGCCTTCCTAACTGATGGTGTCTTGGTTTCTTGGCATTTACAGGCACACAGTGAGCTCTCTGTTCTGAAATGTATAGGAATTCCTTTGCCTAAAAGGACAAATAATGAGACCAGCAGCAACAGTCTCTCTCACACGCTCATCAGAGGCTGCACAGCCCATAGGCCTCTCCAGGAGGTGGTGAAGATGAGGGAGTGAGGGACCAGCAATGGGACCTCCTGCGTCCTCAAAGCCAGACCAGCGCTCCCTCATCCACACGGCCAGCTCTCTTCACCACCACCACCACAAGTGGGCGCTCCTTACTTTGCACACCTGAAAATGAGTTATCCTCTCCTTAGAGTCTTTGCATTACCTTAATAATGGTGGGTATTCACCTAGCCAGTCAGTCTGGGGCATCACTTTAGGCAAAACCAGGCCTGTCTTGCCTGATATGCCCAGCCCTCTGCCTCGCCTCACCCTCACCCTGGGCCCGCTGTGGACAAGTCATTGAACCCCACCACCATGAGCATTAGGTAGCACAGCAAGGGTATGCTGGTCGTCATGACAACTCTCCCCCTCCCCATTTCTAAAAGCCTGGCTGCAGTTGGAACCAGCCCATTTCAGCTATCCAAAGTAAGTTAGCTTTCCAGCGATGATGTCACAGTCTCCTTTAGCTTCCATGGCCCTGCAGATGGACAAGGAATCTTGGAATCCCTAGTAACCACAGATTCCTCCAGGGTCAGTGGACAGATTGTGTGTGCCCATTGCTGAGAATGCACTTGGCATGCTTGATGGGAAATTTAGCACTTGGTTCTATATTCCCACCAAAGTGGAAATTCCACTGATGCATGCTCCTTCTCTGTGTGTGCGTGAGTATCTTAGCTATTGCTGTGTAACAAACCATCTCAAAACAGTGATTTGAAACAGTAAGCACTGATTATTGTTCACAAGGCTACATGTGTCTACAGTCAGCTGAAGGTTGCAGTCAGCAGCGTTTATTACCTGGGCTGGTCTTACACAGGTCAGGGGCGGCAGGCTGTAAGAGGATCTATGATGTCCTCAAGCTGGGACAGTCGGACTCACCTCCATTCTCTATTCTTCCAACTGAGAACAGCACTGCACTGGGCCTGCTCTGAGGTGGCAGGATTCTGAAAGAGTGAGAGCAGAAGTGGGCCAGGCCTCCCGAGGCCCTGGCTCCAAACCATCCTTCCTGCCATGTCTGCTGGATCCAAGAAGGTAACAAGACCAGCCTCGATTCAAAGGCAGGAGAAACAGATTCCTTCTCTTCCATGGAGAAAACTGCAAAGCCGTATTTTTAAAAAGTGGATATAGGGAGGAATCATTGAGGCCACTTTTGGCCAAAAATTTGTCACAATGTAGAAAGATGAAAAGGCACAGGGTCTCACTTTGCAGTATATTGCATTACAGGAACTAATTTGCAATTATATTAATGCCTTTTAAGTGAGTGAGTGAATGAGTGAATGAATGAATGAATTTTAGCCCCTTAGACTTGGAGTTAAGTGCTGCCATTCTGTCCCCACCCCTGCATAGTACAGGACTTCAGCTGAGATGCCCGAGCCGCTCTGTTTCTCTGTCATAGATTTCCGTCACAATTGACAGTCCTTTGATTCAGGGCTTTCCCAAGGCCAGCAGGGTGAATTGAGGTCAGCGGAATGAGGTCCAGACGTTGTAACCCAATGCCAGCAAGATGCTGCAAACAACACAGAGCCCAGCAGCATAACAGGACCCCTCCCTGGGGCTTTGTAACCCAGAAGTTGCTGAGCTTGAGAATACACAGCGATGTCCTTTTTTAAAACAAGCAGCACCAATAAGCCAACAAGGGAACATAAGATATAAATATGAATTGTACCTGGGAACATAATCCTAACGCTGGCCCCAGGAGGAACGCTGTCTTGAGTTGCCAAGCCAGCAGGTCAGGGACAGGGAGGGGCTCAGGACACTTCTGCACTCTCTGCCTCTCCCCTCAACCACAGAACCAGAGACTCACAGCGTGTGGTTTCTAGTTTGCATGCTTTCATGCCTGACTTTTGAACGGTTGCCTCTGTATTTTGGGTTAGAACTTGAAATGTCCCTTGTTCCCAATGTGGATGAAGGTTTTTAATCCTGGGGACACAAGATGGCTCCATCTAAAAGAAACAATTTCTTAGTGTGCTGAGAGGCAGGCCTCAGGGGTCCTGCAGCCAGCACACCCTCCTGTATGCTTGGAAGCGAGCTCTTCTGCTCACCCACTGTGCTCTTTCACCCAGAGCCCAGCTCAACATCTAATGGAACCCAACAGTGGGAATCGCTTGGTTGCGTGTTTCACCGGCACCCCCGCAGCTTCCTTAGGATCTACACAGCTCTGAGTCTAGGCTCCTTCTCTTTTTCCTTTCTAAAAAGCCAGCAGGGGGAGCAGCAAAGCCCCCAGCCTTGTGTTTATTTTTAACATGGGCCTCCTGCATACATTATACATAATCCCCTCACCCCCATGTTACTGTGATCAATTCGTTCTTCTCGGAAGCGAGACTGTGGGAAAAAAAAAACCCTAAATACTAAATAATTAACTTGAGGACATCTTCCAAGAAAAATACAAGAATTCAAAAGAGTAATCTTCCACTTGAACGATTTGGGCCTCTATTAATTATAACTTTTATTCACTGTGATTAATGATTGCTAGGATGACATTTAGAAAAGAAAGTTGAGAAAGAATAACAAGAGGAAACTCATCCTTGTGATCAGATGTAACCATGGAATAGGCTTTCCCCAGGGACGAGGCAGGACTTCATTTCAAGATCCTTTTAAAACCAGGCCTACCAAAGCCTGGGAGAACATGCTAGAAGAAGCAATTGTCCTCCAGAGAGAGATTAGAAATGACCCAAATAGCTACTCACACCTCTGCTTTCTGAAGTAATTGACAGCTTGCAATAATGAGGATGACAACAGCAATAACAAATACTGCACATGTTCTGAGAGAAGATTTAATTATTTTTTAAATAAATTATTGCTACCTGCTTAACAACCTGATAGAAAGAAGACATTGATGAGTAGGCAGTAATCGTGTTTCATGCTGGGAAGCCTTTCTTCCATATTTCTTTCCATATTTCTTTTTGTTGTTGTTTTTGTTTGTTTGTTTTGAGACGGAGTCTCGCTCTGTCGCCCAGGCTAGAGTGCAGTGGCACAATCTCGGCTCACCGCAACCTCTGCCTCCTAGGTTCAAGTGATTCTCCTGCCTCAGGCTCCTGAGTAGCTGGGATTTCAGGCATCCGCCACCATGCCTAATTTTTTGTATTTTTAGTAGAGAAGGGGTTTCACCATGTTGGCCAGGCTGGTCTCGAACTCCTGACCTCAAGTGATCCACCCACCTCGGCCTCCCAAAGTGCTGGGATTACAGGCATAAGCCACCATGACCGGCCCCATATTTCTTATTTTAATCTATTTTCTTTCTCTATGGCTACATTAATGAATAATATGGATCACCTGCTAAACTCAATGCCAAATGTACCACATGATTCAGATAACAGCCTATAATTTAGGAGGAAATCCTCCAGACACATTCTTCGTTATCTGTTAGAACATGTTACCATTCCATGCCTTACCCAGAATGGTGAGGAACTGTTGGTATCTCAATGCCACTGAGAATGAGATGCACCAGATACATCTGGCATTTAACAACAACCATTGCAAATAAACAACGATATTTACATGACCATCCCAGGGCTCAGCAGCTCCAACTCCCACCCAGTTTCCTGCAGGGTCTCCAGGCTTCGCCTGGTTTCTGAGGGTCCCTTGCCCTACGGCAGCCTGCTGAAGAGCCAAGACCTCAGGTGGGTCCCTTGAGGATACGTGCCCCAGCCCTGCACCACCAGCCCCTCCTGAGGAATTCACTTACTTAGGCACCACCCCTGCCCAGCCAGAAAAGAAGCCGGGGTGTTTGGAGACAGGAGCAGTGTTCAGGGCCATGGCTTGCTCAGAACCATGGCTTAACAGCCGCCTAGCCCAGCCTTCCCAGGTTTAGCCTCTGCCGTTGCAGTCCAGGCTGCAGAAGCCTCCACCAAGGGCTCAGGATGCGCCCCCATCACGCATAGCTCCTTCTACTCAACATCCGCAACCATCACCCTGGGTCACTGAGCAGGGCCACTCCAATCTGTCAATGTGGAGGGGGATCCACATTTTGGATCACCTGCTAAACTTACCATGGCACATGCCACCATTCACTAGGCTTGGCCAGTAGAGGCACCACCCCCTCCCTGGAAGGATTTCTACTCAGAGGCCTTGCTGTCATTTCCTGGTTAAGTCAGCCCAAACTGTCAGATCTGGCACTTTTTCTTTCTTGCCTTGTACTTTAGTGAGTGTGTGCACATGTGCATGTGTGTGCTCATGGTGATAGTGATGATGATGGTAAGGGAGTGAGAGCAACCAGAGCACTCTCAGGACCTTGATATCATTTTTCCCAGGCTTCTCTGCCTGCTTGTAACCAGATAGATGCAGAGAGAGGCACTTTCACCAAGCCCTGAATGCAAACGGGGTATGTGTGGAATAACTTACTGAGAGAGTAATTTGTGTTGGTTTTGCTTCCGTGGGAGTCAAAGAATGAGAGGCATTTATCCCTCTCTCATCCTAACAGGCCTTTGTGATGGACATCTGAGCTCCTCAGTCTTGAGGAGTTCCTGCCATTTGCAGTTCAGAGTTTAGCCAGAAGTTGCAAATGCACAGAAGATAGCCGTGCTTATGCACATGTGCCCTCATTCACCCCGAAACACACCCCATATTGGAGGACCAGGACATTTCCGGAAGGCTGGTGCAGGGATCAAGTCAGGGGAACGGCTTATTCCAGGAGGAGAGATGGGTGATTTCCTCAACGCCAGAGAGCAGGAAGGGATGACAGACAGTGTCCATAAGTGGCATGGACTTGTGCCCCCTCCCCCTCCCACACAGCACCCAGAGGTGGCTGACCCTCTCTCTGAAGGGTGCCATGTGTAGGTGGCCAGGAGATGGACACCAGACCTGGAAGTTTGGGAGCCTCTGCCAAGATCCTACTCGACCCAGAAGGAGTGGGCACGCCCTTCCTCCTGTCTTCTCAGTATCGACCCTAAGGGGGTGGCAACCGGGGCTCTGCCCCAGAACACAATACCCCGCCTAGGTTCCCTGGGATTTCTGCAAGATCCTCAGGGAGAGGTGGGGCTAACCCATAACCAATCTTGACTTCTTATCATTGGTGCCTGGGAGCTCAGAGACGTATTTGATTTTTCTTTAGAACAAATTAAATGGTGTGACAGCCATTGTTTCTGAATGTAGTAGAGAAATTAGGGGAGATATGATACTTATTGTCATCCACCCATGGAGTCTGAATCCCAGACCTGAGTACAGTCAACACATCCCGTTGCACAATGACAGATGACCTTCTCCTAGATTCTAATTATTATTTAGAATCGATACTGTTAGGGGTCAGAAACCAGTACCCCAAAATCTGGCACCATGACATGCTGAACTGAAGAAGCAGCCTCTAGGTTTCTCTGGCCTTTGCCTCCCTCTTGTCTCTCAATCCTCTGTCTCTCCCAAACCATGGGAGGAAGCTGCTCTCTGATGTTCCCTTGTCTGCTATATTAGTCCATTTTCATGATGCCAATAAAGACATAACCGAGACTGGGAAGAAAAAGAGGTTTAATTGGACTTATAGTTCCACATGGCTGGGGAGGCCTCAGAATCATGGCGGGAGGTGAAAGGTACTTCTTTCATGGCAGCAGCAAGAGAAAATGAGGAAGATGCAAAAGCAGAAACCCCTGATAAACCCATCAAATCTCATGAGACTTATTCACTACCACGAGAATAGTATGGGGGAAACTGCCCCCGTGATTCAACTATCTCCCACCAGGTCCCTCCAACAACACCTGGGAATTATGGGAGTGCAATTCAAGATGAGATTTGGGTGGGGACACAGAGCCAAACCATATCATCTGCCTAACGTCCAGAGCCACCAAAGAAGAAAACAGTTACTTCCAGTCCCTTCCCTGAGTCTTCATTAACTTAACTCATATCATGGGAAGACAGACTGAAGTCTAACAGACTTGGACAGACTTGTCACAAACCATGGTCTTCTCTGTGGGTCCAACAGACTTTGTCCCAGGTCACTGCATGTTCTTCAAGCCCATTGAATTCCCCTGAAAATCATTTACTACCCCTCTAAAATCAACCACACATCCCCATGTCCCTTCCTCCTAAGGAAGAGGGTATATAACCATATGTACCCCTTTGTGAGGCAGACATAGGACAGTCCCTCCACGATTCCCCCCAGTGCATGTTAATACATTTATATGTCATTTCTCCCATTGATCTGCCTTTTGTGAGTTGATTTTTCAGCGAAATTTCAGAGGATGAAGGGGAAGCTTTCTCTTGGTCACTATGGGAACCATGCAGCAGGTGAAAATTTGACTCTGCCTTCCCTCCCCACCTCCTGTCCTCCTGGGTGGTCCTCAGCTGGGTCTGGGTGACAGTGGCTGGAGAGGCCCTATTTCGGCAGAATCAAGAGATATATTCTGGCTTGAACTCCAATCCTTCCTGCCAAGTCTTGCCCAGAGTGGGCTCTCAGTGGGTACTGAGTGATGTCTTAGCCAATTTTTCTCTTTCCATCTTTAGAACCTAAATCAAGCCCCTGCCCTACGCCCTCCGGAGGACTAGCCCAACTCCATCTTTTCTTTGTTGCGTCTGCATCTCCAACTGCCCAGGTCCCTTGTTGGGCTACCTAGGCTGCATTAACTGATAGTTGCTCTTATCCCAGTTAATAGGAACATTTCTAGGTATTCTTGCCATGGTTTGTTATTTGTTGCTTGTTTGCTCCGGAAGGGCAAGAACCTGTCTTCTACTCTTCTAGCATCTCCAGCTGATGCCAGTTTAAAGGCAGGGCTCTAAAGTCCCAGGGCCACTTTATGTACACGGCAGCCCCCTTGCAAGAATATGGTATCTAGAGAATGGAGCTAAACCCTCACTGACTCCTCGTGTCCTCCTCATTCCATCTGCCTTTCCACCTGCTTACAGCCAAGGTTATACCATCTCCTGATCCAGGTTTGAGAGGAGTTTGTGAAGTCAAAAGTGCTTTAAATCAGTATTTGGAGGGCAGAACCAAATTCAGGATTGGAAGCAGCCAACCAGCTTTAGTCTATTAAGGCCCGACTTGCTTGGTTTGGTTCTATAAGTAAACAGTTTTCTCAGCTGGGATGGATTTATTGCCCTGCCAATGACTTCCACAGCTAACTAGACCAACCTCTGAATCTCTTTCTGCTTTTGGGTCCCCCCAAGGGCAAAGTTCTTCCTATGAAAAAGATGAGATTATCTCCTTTACCCCCCAAAATCGTAGCTCTCCTCTGAAGCCAGGCATCTCCTTTCCCTTTAATTCAATTCTCAGACTGGGATTTCTTCCCATCCCATTTCTCCAAGGCCACGTGCTACAGGGAGGAGAGATGAGTCTAAAGTAACACCCAGGATCCCTAAAGATGCTTTCAGTGCTTCGAACGCTGGCATCGCAGGGAAGGGAGAGGCAAACTAGAAACTTCAGTAATTAGATTTCCTGGAATTAACTCACACATTCCATGCTGAGCAGTCAGGGTAAGCAATGCATCTTCAGCTCATCAGCATTAATTAACGGCCGTTCTTTTACACCTGACCCATTTATGGGAGTAAATCCCAGGTGATACCATGTAGCCACCACACACCTGTGCCTTTTTAAAAGGCTCCTAGGCCTCCAGGAAAGGCATCTACAGCTAAGTGAGCCCACCCTCCTTTCTCACGATAGTCAAACCAAGAGAAAGAGAAACACACACAAAAGGGAGAGAAAAACAAAATGCCACCAGCAAATTTCACATCCTATGTGCTCAGGAGGATGCCGCCACCCCAGCTGAGCAGATGTAGGATGGCTGGTTGGTGCTGCTCACCTCATCCTCCTCTTTGCCGTCCGCCCTAGACCACCTTGAACTGCTTTGCCAGCTGCCTGCTCTGATTCCGTTTCAGGAGCTGGCTCAGCAACCAAAATGTGCGTTGCTCTGGTGCTGCCCTGCGTGCACAGCAGACGCTCTGTGGATGTCCGGTGTCTCAGCAGCCAGTGGGTTGCATGACTGACTTGTTATCTTCCGGCCGCCTCTGTTGCTGCTTCATAGTTTCTGATCTGCTTTGCCTGTTCCTTGTATTCTGTGTTCAATCTTGCCTTCATCACAAGTTTTATCTTCTCCTAAAGAGGTGGGGATTGGTAGGGGTCATCCTTCTCCCATTTCTATGGCAAAAATCCGGCTTGTGCAGTGAGAAAGTAGCTCCACCTCCAGGTCAGGCCTAGAGCAAGTCTGACCAAGTGGAGCACCCACATCTCTGGACTCAGTGATTAGTTCACTTTGGGGGTGATGTGGGTGTCAGGGCAGGGAGGGGCATTTTCCTTCTGCTTTGTGGAAACTAAGAAATTTGCAAGCTCGAAGTTCTTCAGGTGGGGTGGGGTGCCAGGTGGCAGATATTTTCCATGTGTAGAGAGAGCCACCCTGGGAACAAAACTAACACTGGGGAAGACAGACGGGGCAGAGGGTTGGAGATGCAGGGGAGCAAAAAGTAGTTTCCTTCCACCCTTCTAGGTTCATTGGCTGGGCTATGAATTAAATTGACATAAGACAGTGTAACAGGAGAAAAGCCATGTTTAATTAGGTACATATGCATGGGAGTCCTGCAGAATAAACCTTGAAGACGGGCCAGGTGATTGAAGTTTATGCAGCATCCGGAGCTACAGAGAGGAATAGGGACTTGGGGCTTCTGGGGTAGTGGGGACACAAGTTATGGGAGCATGAGGGGAGGAAATGTGTGCTGAATAAAGGCTGTCTTTTTATGCAGATAAAAGTCTCTCTGGTAACAAATATGTCTCAGGAGCAGAGGTGACAATCTGCCTGGGCTGGTGCCAACCTCTGTGAGCCAAGTTAATCTTCCCCAGTTGAGAAGATTCCCAGGAGGGGATTCATGACAATAGAGTTCCTTTTGGAGGATCCATCTTTAGGCAGATAAGGGGGCTCAGAGAACGTGTCTGCCTGCATCGCTGTTGCCCAAGTCCCCTGACTTCAAAGTCATCAGCACACCACAGTGGCATATTTGGGGCTGGCATTTCCAGAATGCCTTCAGTGGGATCCTGAAGATATCATTTGAGTGCTGGAATTCAGGGGAACCTAAAATGAAAGGCTTTCCTGAACATTTCTGTTCCACAAGCCAATCCTTTATTTTTTATGCTTAAGCTAATTGAAGATGGAATTTTGTCACTTGCAACCGCTGCCTCACTAATGTGTCTTCTGACGTAAATCCTGGAGTCATTTGTGTATTATTTAAGGTTCTTTCACTTGCAAGTAACAGAAACTCTATTCAAGTTAACTTATGCCAAAAAGGGGAGAAAATCCTAAGCTGCAAAGAAAGAATATGGGTGCAACTGGCCCTGGGGACGGTGGCACTGGGGCATTCTTTCTTAGGCAGCCACTCCTGCCTCTTCCCTTGGTCTGCACATCCTGGAAAGGCCGCTTCCTTAGCCACCAGAGAGCTGGACTTGTGCCCTTACAGACTCATGAAGAAAGCACAGTCTCAGGGAAGGACTCTGCCTTGCTTTGTGTCTGTCCCTGGACTCACCCCTGTAGCTGGGGATGAGACCAGCTGTGACTGGTCTCTTCTGGGTCACACATGCACCCAACAGGGAGGAAGGAGAGGTCTGTTGCCAGAAGAAGGTAAAGGAAAAAGTATAAGCAGTGGAAACAATACTCAGCTCCAACTTCCTATCTCAGAGGTCCAGTGAAACTCCTCCCGAAAGCATCCCTGACAAGCCCCATTCAGATCACGGGCATCTGGTCATTTCATTCATGCAGCAATAAAGCACCCTTGCAATTTGTGTCATTGAACTTTTTGGAGCATACTTTTGGAGTGTTAAAATAGGATTGACTTTCTATTGAAAGTTGTAAACATTTCTATTTGTAGCTTAATTTTTATTCTTGTGTTGTTTGACAGTTTCTCCTCAAGAGGGGAAGAAGCAATAGGAGTCTGTCGGCAAAGCACTCCTTATTGCTGAGCGGCAAGTAAACCAGCAAGCATGGCGCTCCCAGCTGCACACCGTCTCCTCTGAGACCCAGCTACAGCCATCCAACTGAACGACTTCTTGCCTTTTGGCCATCAGAGTGCATGTGTGCCTGTGTGTGTGCATGGGTGTGCATGGCACCATGTGTGCATCTCTAGACAATGAGGAGTGTGGAGGGACAGGTGAAGGATCAAGGCAGGAGGTAGAGCCAACTCAAGAAATGAGGCAGGAGAACAATGCACAGTTCCCCTTCTCACTGTGCACACTGACCTATTTGTCACAGGCTGAAAAGAGCTGGAAACATGGTGGAAGGCTCTTACTTGTAAATATCATTCAGACTTTTGAATGGATCTTTTAAGATCAGGAAATGGGATCCACAGTTTACAGGTTTTGTTAGTAGCCTATTTGTTTTACTTGGTCCAGAGCATTTAGGCAACACTACCAAAGAATCTCCTACTAACGAGTTGTGAGTGTTCTTGTCAATATTTTACACATTAACAAGGGTCCTAGTTAGAATATGAAGTTAGACGCGTTTCTTTCAAGGGAACACATTACAATGACTGAGGGATAAATATAGATATATAGATATGTCTATATATTAAAGAAGGCAACATAGGACTAATTAAATATTATTTGTAATCACTATATGATTTAATGCATTAATCTATTAATAGTACCAAAATAAAATTTTAATCCTTCAAGTAATTTGGAATAATATTTAGTAATTGACAGCATTCCAAGTAAAGTAGTAATTAATTTTTTTAATGAATCATGTGTTAGTTAATTTAATAGGCCTTATACCTCAAAAATAATTATGCTTGTTTGTAATTAAAACATTTCAATTAATTACAAAGACTTCTTATGTGATTTAAGTCTATTAAAGACCATTTAATTACCAAACTTTGAATGTGTTATCATTCCAATCACAAAACGATTTTAAAGACTTTTCTTAATATCCAGGTCTTTATATTAGTCATTTACTCCTGCTGATATAAAAAGCATCCTAATTTAGTCTTGATGACAGCTGCTGATATCAAGAAATAGGTGGGTAATTAGAACAAATAATAGTGAACATGGTGGATGGTGTAGTATGCATGCAGCCTTTCTGCGGGGCACACATGCAATAACTAAAGGTGGACACTAGAGGGAGGTAGACAGAGAGGGTGAGAAAACAAAAAAGATGAGCTATACAAGAGCTGGACTTGAATGAAGACTGTGTTTTGCTTGGACCTCTTTGATGCTCATTTTCTGGAGGTCACACCCAGAAACCTAATTAGAAATATGGTTGATGATTCACACACCATGAACTTACTTTATCTGGGAAGAGACCTGAGCAAATCATGTTCACCTCTGAGGAAAGCAAGCTCATTATAATTCTCTCTCCACACTCAACACCTGTGTAATGCATCTCCGTTTTCAAAGTGATTTCATATACATTATCTTATTTTGCAGTCAATATGGTGTAGCAGAAAGAAAATTAGACTTGAGTCAGGGAATCTGAATTGTAGTCTGGTCTCTTTCACTAGATGCCTGTGACCTTGGATGAGGGACTTAACCTGTCTGGCAGAAGTTTCCTCACAGGTAACATGCTGGTGTTAGAACAGATGATCTCTAAGGTCCCTTCAATTCCAAAACTCTGTGATTTTATGATGCAGCCTATATAAGAGAGACTGTGTGTGCATGTGTGTGCACTTGGAATGTGTGTGCCTTGCCTTAAATGAGAATTATTTCAAATAAAACACTATTCTAGCTTCAGTGAAAGCATTTTCTCCTTCTGCCTTGCAGGGATAATGCAAACACAAGGGAACTCCCAAGTAGTGAAACAGCCCCTCTGGGACCCAGCAAGTACCAAGATTGGGTTACAAAACCTAATGTGTATATGAAATGTTTCCATCAACTTATAAAATAAAAGTCCAATAAAAGCAGTGGCTTTTTATTATGATTTAGATTTAAATCATCCCCTGCAGTGTTGAAAACCCAAGGGCAACCTTCCAAATTTAGTAGGATCTCAGAATGAAATGGAAATAGAATGTAGCACGGGAAATAGATGCATCAGACATCATCGTCCTACCTAAGAGGCAATTCTTGTTCTTTGTTTCTTGTGTTTCTTTAAGCCCAGCAAACGGCACAAATGTTGAAAGCTTATTAGAATTTTAAAAAATTCTCAGCATACTGATAAATTCTAACTTTTAGAATCTCTGAATTATTTTTTGTCTTAACACTGGCTCTTCTGTGTCATTTTCATTAAGTGAACACACAGCAATTTTCATCCCCAGCCTTGAAGACATTCTTACCTGGCTGTATTTAAGTGTCCTCAAATGTACTCCCTATTTCTCATCCATGCCGTTACCTCTCTGTTGCCAAGCTTCTGGCTCAGAGGGAAAAAAAGCAGAGCCACACTCTAGGAGAACTAGGAATGTGCACTCAGGGACAGGAGGGATTCCGTTTCACAGACTGTCAGGTCAGGGCTTAGGTAAGGGACCCAGGAGGCCCAGAAAGCCCACTCTAAGAGATACCATTCCAGGGTTCCCAGAGTGGCAGTATGACCTGGCTAAGGTGAGCTCCAAAGGGCAGTTCACTAGATCAGCACAACCTAATCTGGAAAGCAGAGAAAACAGGCAAGGCAGTGAATCTCAGATGCCATGGCTGCCCAAAGATTAAATGGACAGCAACCGTGCTGAAAGAAGGGCTAGCAAGTAGAAACGCGAGACGCATCAGAAAGCACTTCGGTGAGATCCCTAGAGCTCCTTTCCCCCCAAGGAATTCCAACTTAAGGGGAATATTTCATTCAACAGTATGTATTAAGCTCCTATTGGCACTGTTTTAAATACTAGAGCCGCACCACTAGACAAGTCAGACAAAAATCTCTGCTCTCATGGAGTTTATGTCCCTGTGAGGAGAAAGAGGCTAAATGTATGAAATAAATACATGATTGGATATGTTAGATACTGGTGGCAACTGCTGTGGAAAATATGCAGTAAGGTAAAGAGGATAAGAAGTATCAGAGATCAGGGAAGATCTGTTTGCCCTCTAGGGTGGTCAGGGTGGGCCTGGCTGAAAAGATGATATTTCAGCAAAGATTTTTAAAACGTGAGGCAGAGAGCCACACAGATATGTAGGGAAGACGCATTCTAGCCAGAGGAGCAGCCAGTGCATGGGCCCCGAGGGGGCCACAGTATATGGGAAGACAGGAATGTAGCTGGAGCAGAGTGAATGACAGGAGTCATATAAGAAGGCGAGGTCAGAGAAGTCATCATAGCCAAAATAGGCAGAGCATGTGATGCCATTGTGAGGACTTTGGATTTTACTTTGAGTGAAATGGGGAACCACTGGAAGGTTTTGAGCAGAGGGTTTCAGTGACATGATCTGATTTATACTTTAATTGGACCACTCCAGCACCTCTGTTGAGATTAGCCTGCAAGGGGCAAAGGGGGAAATAGAGAACACAGTTAGGAAGCCATCACCACATTTGCGTAGCGGCTGATGACGATGCGGACCAGGAATGGAGCAGCGGCGGTGATGAGAAGTGCTGGGAGCGCAAGTGAGATGTTGAAGGAAGCGTCAGCAGGGCATGCCGATGTGTTAAATACGGGTGTGAGAAAGAGGAATCAAGGATGACTGACCACCAGGTCACAGAGTGGCCATCAGCTGAGATGGGGAGAGCTGCAAGTCATTCGGAGGTTTTGGGAAAAGATCAGAGGTTTCCATTGGACGTGTCAAGTTTGAGAAATCCAGTGGACATCTAGTGAGGTTGCCGAGTGGATCCAGCCTGAAGATATAACTTGGGAGTCCTCAGCAAATAGAAGGTAATCAAAGCTGTGAAACCAGAAAAGATCACCAAGGTCACCAGGGCAGTGAGTAGAGATGGAGGAGAGAAGTAAGGACAGAGCATCGGAGCACTGAGTGTTCAAATGTCTGGATTGTATGGGGACTGGATTTCAGTTAGGTTGGATTTAAGAAATTACTTAGGGACTCAAACTTGAAGAAGGTGCCTGGTGTGGTGAGAGGGAGGGCAGGTGTACCCGCGGCTGACTTTTCCCTGGGGATCACTTCCCCAACCATCCTCCATTGCCATGGCCCTTGTAAATCTACATCCAGGAGACACTTTGACACCAGGGGCATCCAAGTGTCTTCTATGTGCTTAGGCATCTCAGGCAAGCATCCAATCCTTAAAAGCCTGGATTGCTAAGTCTCTTTGTTTTCACTGGGCCTCCTATTGCTTTCAGTCAAAAGCATATAACTACTTCATGAATTTATGCAAAAGTAAATGCAGTATTCCCTGCCTAGGGCCTAGCCATGGCTGTTTACCTACGCGGGCTTCTGAGCTGTTCACTGGGGCCAGTGCATCTGCTGCCTTGAGCTATAAACCTCCCATGCTCCTGGATCCTCCAATCCACGTTCCCTCCTTTATGGCTCTGTCCCTGGTGTTTCCTTCCCTGCAGCACCTCCTTAGGATGGTCAGCCACAGTTCCCGCACATACTCCCGGGTTTCATACCCAGGGCATCACTACCAGCCCATAGCTGCCCTGCACCACCCAATCAGCAGGCTGTGGCAAAGCACCCAACCTCACCACAGCCGGTTTCTCACCGTGGCCCAGGAGCAGCAGGCTTAGCTGGGTCCATCCAGCACCCTACCATACCATGTGGGCCCCACACCTGCCTTCTCTCTTGAGGAATGACTGATTTTCTTTAAAATTTACATGAGAAAAGACACAGGTTTCCATAGCACCTCCATGGTCAACTTCCCCTGGTACATCCTAGACAAGGTGAGGGGTTTGAATTAGCCTGAGAAGCTCATACTGCACTGCATAGAACTCAATGCTAAGTGTGGCTTTCTCTCTGAAATGCCCTCCCAAAGGGAGCACCTTCCTAAATCCCTCGTGCCAGTGTTGCAGTTCTACCATGCCCCACTCTTGGAGGTGTCCTCTGTGCCACAGCAGGCCCACAGAGCCTTTATGAGGTCAGAGGGCTGCCTCCAGTCCCTTCGTGGCTGGAGCCATTGCAAGGTGGTTCAGAAGCACTGTGGTCCCTTCCCAGAGCACTTTCTGCCTACTGGACCTTTCCCAGGTCAAGCCCGGAGCAGACTATAATCTCTGAGAGCAGCAGGCCATGAGAAAGCAGAATGACTATTACTTTAACTTACAAAGGAGAGGCTTCCTAAGCTTGAGCCTTCAAACAAAGCTTCCTTTCCCCAGATCTCCGTCTCTCTCCCTTTCTCAGTCTCTACACCTTTCATGCAGCCCCTCTCCTTCAGGTGCCCCACCCAGCCCTCCTCTTTACAGTGGAAACTCCACCCCTTTCCACAAACACAGAGGAGGGGTGCTGTCCCCCCCCTTCCCACCTCCTCCGACTCCAGCGTCTCATGTCCTCTGGTTGGTTCCCAAGTAGAGTGGGAAGATTTGGAAATGGAGGGAGTGTTGGGGCAGCCACAGTGACTGAGGCACACTATTGGCATTTAGTGCTGCAGGGCCAGGAATGCCAAACATCCAGCAATGGTTGAGATGGTCTTTTTCCAGCCAAAGCACCAACTAATCCCAGTAAGAATCACTCAGGCACCGAGAGTGAGAGCAGAGACAGAGCCCACAACCCAGCTTATTCCCACCAGCGAGGCTCACAGCTGATTTTCTCACTACTTTGTCTAGGAATTAATGTTCATGTTGGAGAAACTGTTCACTGGGGTTCATGTTTCTCCAACATGAACATTAATATTCCTTATAGAAAATGTAGTCCAGTCTCCTATGAGGAAGCTTATTTCTCCTGATGGTGTGTGTGTCTTTGACCTTGTCCCTTGATGACAGTAAGCCCCAGCCTCACTGTGCTGGATGGCATCCTTATACCTCAGTAGGTGGGAGCACAGGTTCTGGAGTTGAACTCCCTGGGTTTGAGTCCTGACGCTACCACATTTAGCAGCATTACTCTGAGTACCTGAGGAGGCTACTTGACTCTGTTTTCATCTGTAAAACGGAGAGAATAACAGCATCTAATTTGTGAGGCTGTCATAAGAGAATGTGGTAAGGTGCTAAGCCCAATAGTACTCAAGAAATTAAATTCTCTCCTTGGAAAAGGGTGTGCTCCAGTTCATCCTGCCTCCACCCCAAAGATCACTACATGGGATGAAATATACCTGTAAAAAGACTGTGTGTGTTTTTTACGTTGCTGGTCAGTGACTGGTCCAAAAGCATAATTCAATATAAATCTAAACAAGTTGCTATTTTGCCAAAGCTCGTGGGGCTTAACAAGGGCAGATGACTGTCAGCTCTGACACATCCCAAGAGTTCCTCCGTCATCACATAATATACACTCAAGGCATTCTGAAGAAAAGAATGCTCATGCAGTTTGAAGGTGATGCTGCTAGTGTGTGCTTATCTCTCGCAGCAAGCCCATCCAAGGAGAACAGGAGCCACCTTGAACCTAGCTGTGAAAAGAAGAGACAAATCATCACCCCAAATCCTTACATGTTTCGAGGCAATAGTTTTGACCTGCTGTTCCCCAAGATCCTTTTGCCAGAACTACAACCAAAAAGTTGATGGATTTTTTATTAGCCTTTTTATTAATCTCTCCCCAAATTGTCACTTTGTTCTTTCCCTCCATTTACTTTCTTGAACCTCTCCAGTGGAATGGCGAAATTGCATCCCTTTTTCTCGAAGTGAAATCAACATGGCCTTTAAGATGTTCAAAGCATAGCAGAGATTCTCCTTTCTCACTAGGTCAGCTGGGAGGATGAGAAAGGAGCCTAAAGTGTGTGTGTGTGTGTGTGTATGTGTGTTTGTGTGTCATGTGTATATGTTTGTGTATGGTGTCACGTTGTATGTTTCTGCAAGGTCTGTGATATATGTATAATGTATGTGTGTATGATATATGCATGTGTGTATATTTTGGCAGTGTGTGTGTGTGGTGTGTGTGGTATATGTACATGTGTGCTGTGTGTATGTGTGTGGTGTGTCTATGTGTTTATGTGGTGTTGTGTGCGTGTGCATGGTGTGTGGTATGTGTGATGTGTGTCTGTATGTAGTGTATTTATATGTAGTATACGTGTGTGGTATGAGTGCAGTATGTGTGTGGTGTGCTTATGTTTATGTTTACTGTGGCATTGCATATGTGTGTGGCATGTGTGTACATGTGTGTTTGTGTGTATGTGTGTGGTATGTGGCTGTGTGAATGTGTGTGGTGTGTGTGCATGTATGTGTGTGGTATGTGTATGTGTATGTGTTTGTGTGTGGTGTGTATGGTATATGTGTATCATGCATGCGTGTGTTGTGTGTGTATGGTGTGTGTAGGTGGTCTTTGTGGTGGTGTGTGCAGTGTGTGTGTGGTGTAGTGTTGTGTTTGTGTGTAAGGTGTGTATGGGGTGTGGGGGGTGTGTGTGTGTGTGGTGTAGTGTTGTGTTTGTGTGTAAGGTGTGTATGGGGTGTGGGGTGTGTGTGTGTTTATGGTATGTGTTTATGGTATGTGTGTAACATGTGTGTGGTGTGTATGGTGTGTGGTGTGTGTGTGTGGTTCATATGCAGTATGTATGTGTATGTGTTCTTACAGTATAGTGTGTTTGTGTGGGGTGTGTGTGTGGGGACAGTGGGGGTATGTGTGTATAGTGTGTGTGTGGTGTGTGTATAGTGTGTGTGTGTGGTGTGTGTGCAGTGTGCATGTGTATGTGCTTGTATGGTATAGTGTGCTTGTGTGTTAGGTGTGGGCGTGTGTAGTATGTATAGTGTATGTGTGTGGTGTGTATGGTGTGTGTGCAGTGTGTGTTTGTGTGGTATAGTGTATTTGTGTGTGAGGGTGTGAGGTGTGTGGTGTGTGTGTGTGGTGTGTGCAGTGTGTATGGTATGTGTATGGAATGTGTGTGGTGTGTGTGCAGTGTTTATGTGTGTGTGTTTGTATAGTATAGTGTTGTGTCTGTGTGTGGGGTGTGTGTGTGGTGTGGGGGGTATGTGTGTGTGGTATGTGTATACTCTGTGCGTGTGGTGTGTGTATGGTGTGTATTGTATGTGTGCAGTGTGTATGTGTGTGGCATAGTGTTGTGTTTGTGTGTGAAGTGTGTATGGTGTGTGTGTGGTATGTATGATGTGTGTATGGAATGTGTAGTGTGTGTGCAGTATGTGTTTGGTATAGTGTGTTCGTGTGTGTGTGTGTGAGGTGTGTGTGTGTATGGTGTGTATGGTATATGGTGTGTGCGGCGTGTATGTGTTTGTGTGGTATAGTGTTGTGTGTTGTGTGTGTGTGTGTATGGTGTGTGTATGGAATGTGTAGTGTGTGTGCAGTGTGTATGTGTTTGTATGGTATAGTGTTGTGTGTTGTGTGTGTGTGTTTATGGTGTGTGTAGGGAATGTGTAGTGTGTGTGCAGTGTGTATGTGTTTGTATGGTATAGTGTTGTGTTTGTGTGTGAGGTGTGGTGTCTGTATGTATGCACTGGGCAGGGCAGTGAGCAAGGAATGGAGGGTGCCCCAAGTCAGGCCCTGTCCTAGCTTTGGTAAGAGCAGTGCCTGCTCTTTGAGTAATTTATACACATTATCTCTAAACTGCACTGCAACGCCACGAGGGTTGTTCCCAAGTGAGGAAACTCAATCTTAAACAGGTTAAGGTCAGGCAACTTGTCTGAGGACACATAGCCAGTAAGTGGAGGAACTGGGATTCAAATGGGCCTGGAAAATTCCACGAGCATGCATTCTTTCCATTGCATCAGGTAGTCTGCCATATAACAGTTTAGGGAAAACAAACATCAATAGATACGATCAGTATTTCTTTGCTTTTCATGGTACCTTTCTGCCAAAGTTCTCTCTACCCATTAAATGTGTTCCAGTATCAGGATTTACCTGTCAAGGTGAATTTAAGAGGAGGGAAATCGAGCTGGGTCTTACAATCCTGGTTATTCTGTGAACTAATCAACAATTCTCTACTCTGGACCTTAAGCGTGAAAAAGAGAGAACAAAAGAGAAAGAGAAGAAACAACTCAAAATGGCCATCTTCAAGGAATTTGTTGGAGGAGGAATTGGGCACAAAGCCATTATGTTTGGTCTTTATTCATTTGTAAAACAGTAATCATGAAACACTGGTCCAAAAGAATATAGAATGGAGAATTTATGGGAAAGGATAGAAGCGTAAGAGGTTAGGGGTTTGAAATGAAATGAAGGGATTAGAAACAGAATAGTTACAAGGTGGGAGACGCCTGCCAGGTGTTCGATGGATTCAGTAGGCCATTTGGCCCCGCATCTCCCACAGGTGAAAAACTGAGACTATTCTGGCTCCATAACTTATCCAAATTCGAGGGCTGAGATTCCGTCCAGAACAGAACTTTGGAAGACATGCAGTTAGTGAAGGGTATTGACTGAGTGGCTCTACTCCTATCCAGCTCTGCCATGGGCTGTCATTTGGCCCCAGAGACTGTGGAACTATCTGGGCTGTGGGAATGCAGACTCCGGGGACGAGCACTGCAGCACATGTGAACAGACATTGGAAGGACTTAAAATCTCTAGGAAATACAGGAAAAAAAGGCATTAGATACAACTTCGGATTCTAAGAGGCATGAGACGTCATAATCTGTCACTATTGAATGAAAAAAACACATGCTAAAAAGTACTGAACATATTTTTGAGTTTAACAGAAATGCTAATAGTGTTATCTCCCCCAAAGAAACCCATGGTAGATTGGTTCAATTCATTTACTCATCCAACAAATATTTACTGAATGCCTGCTAGGCTAAGTATGATATCAAGGCTGGAAGTACAATTGTGAACAAGGACTGGTCTTTGCTCTCTATGTAACTGATATGTTAATTGCAAGAGATAGAAAACAAGTAAGCCAATAAATAAAATAATCCTAGGCTGCGATAAGTGATGTAAGTAGAAAAAGCAGTGACGTGCAGGTGAGCCACCAGAGGTAGGAGGAGGCAAGCTCCATCTGATGGGGTCTGCAGTCAGTTGGGGTTGGGTTCAAACCCAGCTTCACCACCCGCTAGCCACATGGCCTTGGGCAAGTTACCCTGGTGTCTTGGTTTCCTCATCTCTAAAATGGCTAATACCTGCTTTGTGAAGTAGTATTCAATGTCTCTGCTTAAACAGGAGTGGATTCTGTTGTTTGTGACCAAGAACTCCATCCAAACTCTCACTCTTTGAGGTCTTTCTATTTGCCAGTGTCTCCCACACAAATCTCTAACAAGTACTATATAAGACCTGTAAGGCAGACATATGACATAAAACAAATTTGGAACGTGAAGAATGAGGCGCCGTGTGGGTTCTAGTCTGGAGGAGGGGTAGAGAGACATCTGCTGTATCTGCTCTTATCTCTAAGACATACTTAGAGATTGTGTGGGAAACGCTGGCAAATATAAAGACCTCAATAAAGGAGAGTTTGGATGGGGTTCTTGGTCACAAACAGAATCCACTCCAGTTTAAGCAGAAAGGTATTGAATAAAGGACAGCTCAGAGAACATCTAAGAGGGTCAGGGAAGAAGGCTTGCCTTCTGGAATGGTGCACAGCTGCACTCTGGACTGCTCTGGGGAACACACCATCACAGCAGCTATCATAGCTGAGCATGGCTCCAGGATGCCACCTTCAGGAGCTCCACCACTGTGACCTCCGAAAGTAGATGTCCCTCTACCCCTTCTCCAAACTAGACCCGTACAATACAGCACCTCATTCTTCATGTTCCAAATTTGCTTTATGTGGGTAGGTCTGCTTGCAGGACATAAGCTCTGCCTAAAATCCTGTTCCTTGGGTGGCTAGTGAAGTGAGTTTCTGGTTTCTACCTAGGGAGGCAGGACACATGATATGGGAAATTCTTCCAGCACAGGAGGGGTGGTCAGCAGTACTGAGTGCTATGCACCTCAAGCATCCACGGTACAGAGCAAAAAAACCACACGGCTATTCACTAAAACCTATACCCAGTGTTCCTCCTTCTCCCTTCACAGGTAACAAATCAGCAGAGGCATCTTCGCAGGCTGTGGCAGCTCTTCTGAATTCATTAAAGAAAGTAGGGGAGGCCGGGCGCGGTGGCTCACGCCTGTAATCCCAGCACTTTGGGAGGCCGAGACGGGCGGATCACGAGGTCAGGAGTTCGAGACCATCCTGGCTAACACGGTGAAACCCCGTCTCTACTAAAAAATACAAAAAACTAGCCGGGCGAGGTGGCGGGCGCCTGTAGTCCCGGCTACTCGGGAGGCTGAGGCAGGAGAATGGCGTAAAAACCCGGGAGGCGGAGCTTGCAGTGAGCTGAGATCCGGCCACTGCGCTCCAGCCTGGGCGACAGAGCGAGACTCCGTTTCAAAAAAAAAAAAAAAAAAAGAAAG
The DNA here is from genome assembly GCF_049350105.2 of Macaca mulatta. Lineage (NCBI taxonomy): Eukaryota > Metazoa > Chordata > Mammalia > Primates > Cercopithecidae > Macaca > Macaca mulatta. The sequence continues at coordinate 138,937,155 of NC_133412.1, read as the reverse complement.
TAGGGGAAAGGAATGGGGAAAACAACAACGATATGCCATTTTACACCATCAAATCAGCAAAATGTAAAATTCTAACAATGTTGTGCAGTGATGAGCATGCAAAGAAATGAAAACTCATACGTGGCTAAGAGGAGTGTGGATTGATGTGGGCATTTTGGCATGCAATTCAGAAATAATCAATGAAACTGAAGATGCTTGTGCTCTATGACCCAGAAATCCCACTCCTAGAGATATTCTCAAATGTGTGTACAGAGACACATAGAAACATGTTCATTGCAGCACCATTTGTAATACTGGAAAATTGGAAATAACCAGAATGCACATCAACCAGAAAATGGATAAATAAAATGTGGCTTATCAAATAATAAAACATGATTCCACAGTTAATAAATGAACTAGAACTAGACACACAAAGCATGGGTAAATATCTAAGACATAAAAGTTGAGTAAAAAACAAGTTATAGAAGGAAAAAGAGTAAATCACAGTCTGATACCAATTGTAAACCAAAAATAAAATTCTAAGCCTCCCAACCAATTGGATGAACCCCTCCTCTCTGCCAAGGGCATTCATTCCTAAGTTGATCTGAAACGCTAGTTCAGGCCGTGATGGGAAGTGGGGGTCAGACATGCCTCATTACACCCTCCTCCCTTTGGAATCTGGGCACAGCTGACCAGCATTTAACATTAAAACAGAGGCCTTAAGACTGACAAAGCAGACTGTTTGTAGAAGTAAGGTACCAACATGACAGATAGCAGACACTAAAAGGAAATGACCCTGCAAAGTTGTCTCTCATGAGGAAAATGTAGATTTTCCCTTTCCTTTCCAGATCTTTTTCCTGATCCAGGAGAGAATTAACTAAGAGTCTGGCACCTTTTTAAGTCTGATAAGAAACATTTACTATCTATTCTCTCTGAAGCCTGCCACCTGGAGGCTTCATCTGCATAATAAAAACCTTGGTCTCTACAACCCCTTATCTTAATCCAGATACTCCTTTCTATTGATTCTAGGTCTTTAGATAAACTCTTTCAACCAACAGCCAATCAAGAAATCTTTGAATCCACCTATAACCTGGAAGCTCTCCTCTCTCCCCACCACTTCAAGTTGTCCTGCCTTTCCAGACAGAACCAGTGTACGGCACATATATTAATTGATGTCTTATTAAAACAAATAAAAGCAAGCTGTAGCCTGACCACCTTGGGCACACGTTTTCAGGACTTCTTGAGGCTGCATCACAGGCATATCCTTAACCTTAGCAAAATAAACTTCTAAATTGATTGAGACTTGTCTCAGATACTTTTTTATTTACACAAATAAAAGTTAAAAATGAAAAACACTGCAATCACATGTCCACGGGTACATTTACGTGGAATAACAGTGTAAATCATGCATGGGGCTGTTGCAGACCTAAGTGGCATGATGCATTTCTCTGGGAGAGAGGAAGTAAGGAAGACTTCAACTCTATATGAATATGATGTCTATGTATACTCTGCTTCTTTGGGTGATTAAAAATGTTACAACTAAAGAAAAGAGTGGGACTTAGAACCACTCAACCCTGGGTAGAAACTCTGACTCTTGTACATACTAGAAAAAAATGTTAAACCTCCATGGCCAGGCACGGTGGCTCACACCTGTAATCCCAGCACTTTGGGAGGCTGAGGTGGGCGAATCACTTAAGGTCGGGAGTTCGAGACCAGCCTGGCCAACACGGAGAAACCCCGTCTCTACTAAAAATACAAAATTAGCTGGGTGTAGTGGCGTGCGCCTGTAGTCCCAGCTACTCGGGAGGCTGAGGCAGGAGAATCACTTGAACCTGGGAGGCAGAGGTTGCAGTGAGCTGAGATTGCGCCATTGCACTCCGGCCTAGGCAACAAAAGTGAAACTCTGGCTTAAAAAAAAGAAAAAACATTAAATCTCTCTGAGCCCTAATGCCTTCATCTGGAAAATGGGGCTAATAATACCTATTAGGTTAAACCACATAAAATTGCCTGTTTTGCAGGACACATGCATTTGCACATCAGCAACTTCATGGTTCAGCTTAACTTTGCCCAGCAGAGCTGTGCTGAGAGCTCATGTTAAGAAACACTCATCTGGCACTCAATGGATAGTTGCCCTTACAAAAAGGAGAGGCTGGTATGGTGGCTCATGCCTCTAATTCCAGCACTTTGGGAGGCTGAGGCAGTGGAACACTTGAGCCCAGGAGTTCAAGACAAACCTGGGCAACATGGCAAAACCACGTCTCTACAAAAAAATGCAAAAAAATTAGCCAGGCATGGTGGCACACGACTGTAGTCCAATAACCGGGAGGCTGAGGTGGGAGGATTATTTCAGCCTGGGAGGTCGAGGCTGCAGTGAGCCATGATCCCATTACTGCACTCCAGCTTGAGCAACATAGTGAGACCCTGTCTCAAAAAAAAAAAAAAAAAAAAAAAAAAAAAAAAAAAAAAAAAAGGGCACAGTGGCTCACATCTGTAATCTTAGGACTTTGGGAGGCTGAGGTGGGTGGATCACCTGAGGTCAGAATTCCAGACCAGCCTGACCAATGTGGTGAAACCCTGTCTCTACTAAAAATACAAAAATTAGCCAGGCATGGTGGAGGGCACCTGTAGTCCCAGCTACTTGGGAGGCTGAGACAGAATTGCTTGAACCTGGGAGGCAGAGGTTGCAATGAACCAAGATCATGCCACCATACTCCAGCCTGGGCGACACAGCGAGACTCCATCTTAAAAAAAAAAGAAAAGAAAAGCAGATACGTTTCATTGGAAGGTTGAGGGTATCCCTGCCTGGAAGCAAAGGACGAGCTGGATGACCTCTTGGGGGCTCCTCTTTCTAGGCACCCACGGTCTTACCAGGTGAGCCCAGAGTCACTCAAACCATTGGAAGAGCGGGCTCTAGGATGAGGGAAAGATACTTGCCCATATCAATTCTTACAGCACAGCATTTCCAGTGTTATTTCAAAACAAGAGTATGGATTGGGGAAGACCTTTCAAAGACAGATGAGGCTTTCTCTGGCTCGTGTCTGATGAGAGACCTGCAGAGATACATCTGTTCGTGCTCAAGGAGAGCACCAGCCAGAGACCAGACTGTGAGGTCAAAGCCAATCAATATGGCCAACCTGGAAAAGGGACTCTGAACAAGCTCTACACAAATCTTAAGCTGAACAGACCGGCACATTCTCCCTAGAATCAGCCTTCAAAACATTGAATGCATATCTTCATTATACTCGAGATGGAACAAATTGCCTAGTAAATGTTTGCAGTGAGTGCCAGAAATGGCAGCACATGGCTGTTGGGGTTTTTGGAGAAGGAGGGGATGGTGAGGGAAGGAAAGAGCTGAAGACGATTAATGACCAAACCCTAGAGGAAAAGACACTCTAGCCAATTTGTGCTGATTTTCTTGTCTGAAAATGGGGAAAACCCATAGATTATTCAAGTTTAATTGATGCTTTTGCAGCAAAGGAAATGAAAGGTGCTTAATTCATATATATACTCTCCGAGGTCCATTACCAAGCTGTCACCTCCATCAGCCAAGCCACTAGGTTTTCTTCTAGTTCTCCTGTCTATGCACACACAGCTGTGCACCCAGCAGTACATCAATCCCTGGCAACTGGCCAGTCGGGTTGTTTAAGAGGAGAAAGGAGAATGGGAAAGAGCTGAAAAAAATCTGGACAGAGAAGCAACACCTTTGGTCTTTGCAGTTTAACAATCTAATTTGTTCTCTTCAAGTTGCAATCTTTCTGGTCTTATCCCTGAAATAATATTTAAGGACTTATCCAAAGTCACAGCAACTTCGCTGGCCAAACTTGAAATTGTTGGGCAAGTATTTACCCTCTCTGAGTCCGTTTGTTCATCTACACTACAGGGACATTTGTAAATTGGGAAAAACATTTTCCTCACAGAGTTGTGGTGGAAGATACATGAGTGACACAGACTGGATGTTCCATAAAGGCTACCTCCCCCCACTGGCATTTATCAGAACAGGTGGTTTTCACGTATAGGATCCAACAGTACATAACAGGTTCGGGAAGAGGAAGAGAGTACAAGAAAATGTGTAGCATGTAATAGATTTTAACTACCTAATTTTTCCTACCTGACCAAGTGAATATAAATGTAATACCCTCGCATACTCAGAAACCTAAGAGTGTACCCAGTTAAACCAGGACACGAATGAACAAGATTTTATATAAATGAGTTAGCCCTTCAAATCACATGTCCAAGAGGAAAGCATGAAAGAAGTACATAGCAAAGCTTTGGTGAGACCATATTTTCTGGTAAGTGAATGCCTTTTAATTCCAGCTGTTGTTAAAAGCAGGTTGAAAAAAGAGGGGAAAAAAAAAACAATGAGAGGGGCAGGATGTTTGCACAATGAGAAGGAGTTGTCCAGGCAGCACTCAGCTGTGAACAGTCCTTTTCCTCCGGAAACCCTTTTCCCAGCAAAGGCTGCTTAGGATGCATTTGCATTCAAGGAGAGTTGCCCCTCCAGCATCTCCCAAATTGCCCAGATGGGCATTCATAGGAAATGCAAATTTAGAATAAAAGCTGGAGAAAATCAATTGAGTTCTACAATGGGCATGTATTTCTTTTGTAATCAGAAGACAATAGATCTCATAAAAAAGAAATAAAGGAAGCCAAATTGATTAAGCCTATACAATTGAGGCAGAAAGTCTGTGTACATTAAAGCCTAATCTTTGTAAACAGTTGCAGACAGAGAGATTGAGAGTATGCAACAACCTGTCTACAAACTTTGAGGTAAGGGAGCAACCAATATAGTGTTGAGCAGCAGGAGCCAGCAAGGGACATGGATCAATAGGGTTCATCAGCAAACAACAGCTAAAGAGAAGGAAAAGAAAGGAAAGGTCTGGACCCAGAATGAAACCACTTTAGCACTGCTCATACCTGTAGAGGACAGAGAAGATTGGTAGTTGTCAACAGAATTGCCTTACTGGAACAATTATAAAGCAAAATATCCCTTAGGTCCTACCATAGGAAAGTTGTTTTAATAGTTGCTCTAGATAATGTCCCCCACCTACCAAGGTGCAGGATTTCAGTCCTGCTTCCTTGTGTCTCCTTAAGAAGCTCCAAAGGCTGGGTGTGGAAGCTTATGCCTATAATCCCAACACTGGGAGACTGAGGCAGGAAGATCACTTGAAATCAGGAGTTTGAAACCAGCTTGGGCAACATCGCAAGACTTTGTCTCTCCAAAAATTTAAAAGTTATCTGGGTGTGGTGACACACACCTATGATCCCAGCTATTTGAGAAGCTGAGGTGAGAAGATCACTTGAGCTCAGCAGGTTGAGGCTGCAGTGAGCCAAGATCACAGCACTGCACTCCAGCCTGGGTGATAGAGCACCTGTTTCTTAAAAAAAAAATCTCCAAAGGAAGGGAGGGTGATTTCCATTTACAGAGTCTCTGTCCCCACTCCAGTCTCTGTCTACAATTCTACTCCACTACCTGCTGTTACTTTGCCAGCCCTAGTTGGTGGCCCATGCCTAGTGTACCTCATTCTCCCAGGCTACTGATCTGGATGCTTTTCTTGGCTGTTGCTTCTGCCAGTTGTCTCCAGGCAGCTAGTCTCTGCTGTGCTATGTGCTACCACAGACAAACTGCTACAGTCCAAAACCATGGATGCTCCTGACACCATGCCCAGTCTACCCTTCCCAGGGCCCTAATCTTCTGTGACCTCCAAACTGCTCAGGGTCTGTGCCACCCAATGCTGGTCCTCAGCTTACCCTCCACAGCTGCACTGCTTGCCTTTTTTTTCACCATGTGTTCCCAGTGCTTGGGAAGTAATTGTTGACTGAATGAGTCAATGAACATGAAAGTGATAGTGGCAAGAGGCAGACAAATGCCTAGGCAGATAGGGGCAAGTACCTGGTAAAACCCCACCTCCAAGCCAAAGACAGTTTAAAGCCTGAAAGCCAAGCTACAAGTCAAATCCATGGACCAGATTAAGAACCTGTCTTCCCATTTGGCATGCTTTCCTCTGATTGATCCCCACCCTTCAACTATTTTACATATACCTACCCTTTCCTAATTGGTTTTCTACACTGCCATACTAACCTTTGAGTGGTGCATTTGCTTTAGCCTTTCTCTGCATACTCACAAACCAGTCAGCATGCACTCACCTATTCTGAGCCCATAAAAGCCCTGGACTCAGCCATACTGAGACAGAAATCGCCCGACTGTGGGAGTAGGGGACCCCCTCAGTTCTCAGTGTGCCCTGGAACAGCTCTCAGCGTGCCTTCTCCACTGAGAGCTGTTCCATCGCTCAATAAAATTCTTCCCCATCCTCTTCACCCTTCAATTGTCAGCATATTCTCATTCTTCTTGGACATGGGACAAGATCTCAGGAACCACCACACGTGGGTACAAGCTATAACATAGGTGGGCTGGGGCATGCCTGGCCCAGCCACAGGCTGAGCCAGTGCACAAGCTAGACTCAGCATGGGTGGGCTGAGTGAACAGGGTGCCTCCTGTGTCAGGCGGTGTGCCTAAGCAAGGCCTGGGGTGGGGTGTCATCCGCTAGAGGTCTTCAGCTGGCAAAGTGATTGAGAAAAATCCTAAGTCAAAAGGAGGAGTAAGAGATATTTCAGATGGTTCTTGAAGGACAAGGGAGTGAAACGTATCGAACACTCACATAGCTACACATTGATACCAGGTTTTTCTTCAAGGGAAATGGCCCAGAGGCTGTATTTACCACTCTGGTCAATTTTCCCACAATGCAGAATCTGACCCTCAATCTTCTAAACCAAAAACCCAGTTTTCACATTCTCTGAAGAATCAGGCTCACAGTAGCCAAATAATAAACTCAGAAAACCCACTTACTTCCTCATACACACACACACACACAAACGGTAAACAAAAACACCTGTTATTCAGATGAGAAGAGCCTACGAACATAAGCGATCAGTACATTTACTCCCTCTGGAAAGACCCACTTGAAAAGTCAACAATAATCAGAAGGCAGCTTGGTGATAATGAAATCAAGGAAAGTGAGAGGAAGCAAATGAGTAATTGCCATTAGGCTTAGATGGTCTGATGTGTGAGTGGTCATTAGAATTCTTATGGTTGCAAATGACAGAAAACCCAACCCAACTGGCTTAGGCAAAAAAGGGTTCATACAATTGAGAAAAACAGAAGCAGAGCTGATCCCAGGCATGACTTAATAAAAGAACCCAAAGGGATCTAGTTCCTCTCTTTATATCTCTTGTCCTAGTTCCTCTTAGTTAACTCTATCCCAGACAAGTTCTCTCCACCATGATAGCAATGTGGCTGCAGTAGCTCCAGCATCACACTCTAAACTCCAAAACTAGGTTAGGACATAACTTCTTTTCTAGTAGAAGTTATGCAGAAGTCCTAAGATTCACACGGTATAGTCAGGGGAATGAAAAGTGCTTGCTAGTCTAGGCTTATCCCATGCTCCAGCCCTTGAATTGGGGGTTGGACCATGCCTAAAATATGTGGCCTTAGAATGAGGAAGGGTTAATCACAACATTAATTGGAGACTATTAATAAAAATAGGATGAACAGATACTATGAAGAAAAATTAACATCTTTCACAGCCTACAATTTATGATGATATGCTCTTGTGAATGCAGCGGGAAAACTTAGTTTGCTGTGCATACTCCTGCACCCAGTCTCCACATTATGTACGCCCTCATCAGTATGCCTGGAAGTTTAGTAGTCAAGACTTTCGCCTTCCTGGTTAGTGCGTGGACATGCACTTCTTTTCCTGGGGCTCCACTGCTGACCAACTGCAGCTAATATAACACATTTACTCCATCACAGCTGAGGCCTCCTGGTTGGGAGCTCTTTATTCTCTCTCCTACAGATGCCTTCACATGCCTGTACTCTTATCCAAGGCAATTCAGATCCTTTGTGGAAAAAACAAATATGTGCCCCATAGAAAGTTGGGGGTATAGTCTAACAAAACTCCTATAGACACATTTACTTTAAAGTCTTCAGTGCCACCTTAATATGTAATATAGATTTTTTTCATTCTATGCTATAGTATTTTTCCTGCCTGCCAGGACAAATGGGATCCCCAGGACTATATGTCATGCTCCACACACTGAGCCCTGATTTACCCAAGTCATCAGTCCACATATAGACTTGGATGGAATGTGATCCCATAAGGTATGGAATCTGGCTCCCTGAGTGGCCACTAAGGGGCTGGGTGATGAACCTGGAAGCACAGAGAAGTCAATTTGGTGTGGGGTAAATAACTAGGGACAGAGAGAAGGGAAGGAGTTGGGCAGGTGAGTTTCTTTGGTTCTCCTTCCCAGGGGCTGTCCTGCAACGTGGCTTCCCCTTGCTACCCTTGCCTGCCAGGTGACCTGTTGTGTCTCCATGGCTTGCAATGCTGTTGGGTAGTGCCTCACATCACTTCCCATCCCCCCTTTTCTCACCACCATTTTTTCCCTCACCTTCATCCCCTGCCTTCTACCTCTCCCATAAAGCAGCAGCACATTAATCTTGGCTTCAGGCTCTGCTTTCTAGAGGAGCCCAGACTAAACTATGCTCCATTCTTGCATAACTCTCAAGAAAGCAATCTTGTTTCCAACTTTATGAGACATCTCAATATAGCCCGCAAGATCTGGCAACAAGCAGGGTAGAAAGGAAGGAAATACCAAGCCTGGAGAATAGCACGGCCAGAGGCACAGAGCTGCCAGAGTCCATGATGGAGTAGGATGATGAGAGGAAGTAGCAAGAAACATGTCCCAGACTCAGGAGGGGCTTATGGGCCAGGCCCTCCAGGGAGATGTTTACTATCCCTGCCTCCATCACAGCTTCTGAACGCCGACCTAGGAGGCTCCCTCCCCCGATCCTCAGTAAGTATTACTAAAGTAATGAGTCACTGTTACCGATCCCTCGGGTGTCATTGGGCAAGAAAAAGGCTGAGAGACACTGGCACAGGTGGGAAATGCAGGTCAAAGCGTGACAGGCATGCTAACGGGCTTAGTCTTCCTCCTACAAACCATGGAGGGCCTTAAGAGGTTTCTGAGCAATGGAAAGATAGAAACTCTGATGGTTAATTTTGATTGTCAACTTGATTGGATTGAAGGAAGCAAAGTATTGATCTTGGGTGTATCTGTAAGGCAGTTGCCAAAGGAGATTAACATTTTCGTCAGTGGACTGGGAGAGGCAGATCCACCCTCAATCTTGGTGGGCACCATCTAATCAGCTGCCAGAGAGGCCAAAATAAAAGCAGGCAGAAGAACGTGGAAGGACTAGACTGGCTGAGTCTTCCGGCCTCCATGTTTCTCCCACGCCAAATGCTTCCTGCCCTCGAACATCAGACTCCAAGTTCCTCAGCTTTTAGACTCTTGGACTTACACCAGTGATTTGCCAGGGGCTCTTGGGCCTTCGGCCACAGGCTGAAGGCTGCCCTGTTGATTTCTCTACTTTTGAGGTTTGGGGACTCGGATTGGCTTCTTTGCTTCTCAGCTTGTAGACGGCCTATTGTGGGACTTCACCTTGTGATCATGTGAATCAATACTCCTTAATAAACTTCCCTTCATATATTCTTCTATCCTATTAGTGCTGTCCGTTTAGAGAACTCTGATTAATACAGAAACAGAGCTGGTTTTTAACAATACAATCCTGGTGACGACGTCGAAGATGAGTAGTAAGGAAATTAGTTTGGGGGCTTTTTTTCCCTAATCTGATGACTGGTGAGATGAGAAGGAAGTTGTTTCAAAAATGATCTCCAGTTGAGTGATGATGCTATAAAACAAGTCAGGAAATAGAGGAAAAATTGTTTTACCAAAATGTAGAATAAACAATGAGTTTGGTCTGAGATGCTCTGGGCGTGAGGTCATATGGGACATTACAATGAACCCATCTTAGCAGGCAACTGGAAATACGGACACAGAGCTCAGGAGAGAAGTGGGGATTGGAGATAGAAACTCACATAGCATCAACATGATGTGAGGGCGGAAACCAAGGCAGTGGGTGGCATTGCCTCTGGAGAGAAAGGACTGCGGTGGAGCTCTGAGTGCAGCCAACCCAGCTGAGCGATGGCGAGGGAAATGGGACCAGGAGGTGGAATCAGGATAATCTGTCAAAAGGCAGTCTCAAAGACTTCAAGCAAGCACCCAAAAGAGGGGCAAATCAAGCTTTGATGTTGGATAATTTGAAGTTTCCTGAGCCAGTGCAAAGCACTACCCAGTACTTAGGGCAATCTAACAAACAAGGATTTACTGCCTGCTCGGCACAGAACCCACGACACTAAATTACCCCATTCATCATGGAGTTCAGGGCTGGCAGGACTACTTGGCATCACCTTCAGTCCTCAGCGATGCAGCTGCCGGACCACAGAGGGGCCCCCTTAGCCTGGACAGGAGCTGAGCCATGTATGGGAGGCAGATTCTTGAAGTTCCTCACTGCTGGCCTCACGCCCTTTGTCACCTGCTCCCCGTTTGCCTTCAGAGGCCCAGAAAGGAGGAAGGGACGGTCAGGGTGGGCTGCTGCCTGCAAACTCAGTTTGCTAAGGTGCTTGAGCTGTCTTTGTAAAGATGCCTGTCTGCTTGTGAATTGCTGGACTGAACAGGTGGACCAAAGCTGTTTTAATTCTTAGATCCTCTCCAGAGGCGACAGTTACCAGTTACCAGAGTGTTTACAATGGAGACTTTTGCTGGCAGCTTCAAATTTTCCCTACAACTGAGCTTTGTAACTTAGCAGAACCACTGGAGAAAGAGGAAGAACAAACGTGGATTCCCTAGGCTGGGAGCCTGGCACCATATTGAACACTCCACACACATCGCCTCATTTAACCTTCAAAATGCCCCTGAGTGGTACGTGTTGTAATCGATTATCTCCATCTTACAGACAAGGAAACAAGGCTCAAAGAATTAGTAAGCGAGGAAGCTGCATCAGACATGTTCAGTTTTCAGTAACAACTTCAGAGTTTCAAAATTCTTCCACATAGAACATTTCTTTTTGATTCAGAGACTCACACTGACTGTGAGAATTAACCCCATTTTACAAATAAGAAAACTGAGAACCTGAAAATTTAAGTGGCTTGTCCAAGATCCAAAGCTTGGGCCATCTGGACTTTGAGTTCAGTGTGCTTTCCACAATGCCTGCTGCTTCCTGCCCATTCCAGGAGAAAGTCTGGATGATACAAATAGGTGATTTTTCCTATTGTTGGTAAAGACTTTCCTAAACCTGAGGCCTCTTTCTTGAAAGACTTATTAGGAGATCTCAAAATCTGCCAAGTTCCCGAGTAAATCTTGCAAAGTAGAGTTACAAGACAGCATCAGTGTAGGGGGAGATGGTCTCTCTGTGTTTAACCATGCCCCAACGGTCACATTCTGGAGGTGCCTAGGAAGTATGGCCTTCCCGAGAAGTATGCCGCCTCCCTTCTTCATCTGCCACCCTGGGCCTCCTCTGCTTCTGTAGGAACCAGCAAGGCTGCAGTCTTGGCCACTCACTGTGTGTTCTTTAACCTCAGACTCCATGAACTTGGCTCGCACTAATGTCTCTGTTCTAGCCCCCACAGGCCACTCTGTGCCACTCATTCACCAACTCACCTTGGAACAACCCCCGAATCGCATGTGTTTGCCCTGTGTTCTCATTTAACTTACCCTTATTAAATGCTTCAGGCACAGATGGCCGCCTCCCCAACACAAATGCAAGGGACCTTGTCTTGCTCCTCTTTGCACCTCTCCTCAGTTCAAACTTAGAAGATTTGTTTTTTATTCTAGCCAAAAGTCAGATTAACTTTTTTATGACAATAACCTATTTCTTAGCAAAGGTATCTTTTTTGCTGTCAAATGAGTTTCAGCAACTTGTAAGAGGGAGACAGTAGCAATTTCCTTTACAATTCCCTTTGCCATGGAGTCCTCCTTTCCAAGCAGGCTGTCGTGACATTGTTCCCCAGGGAAGATGCCCTGACCAGTCAGGAGTCCTGGATTGCCTCACTCCCTTCACTAAGCACTGGCCAGAGGAGAATAGCAGGCTATTAGGTACATTAGCACAATCTTTACTTTACCATTTGGAATAATGGTAATAATAACAAGTATAGTATTTTTATCATAATTTCTCATTTGATTTTAGAGCTGAAAGGGCTGAGAGATTGAGTCTATCTCTCACTCACAGGTGAGGAAACAGATGAAGCTCAAAGCATCTAATATCCTGGACAAACCTCACAATCCTGTTCAAGGGTAGGCCAGCACCCATCTCACCAGTAAGGAAACTGAGACATAGACAGTAATTTATCCCAGTGGACTCAGCCAAACCCCCATAGAGTGGGACCAGACTTTCTGTTTCCTGATTCCAGGTCTGGCACTCCTTTCCCTCAGCTGCAGGGTTTCTCCTTTGGCCAGAAAACCATTGGAAGAGATACGAAGTAAATTGGAGCATTTGTGACACTAGACCTGACCTTGGCCCATCCCAGCTTGGAGCACTGCTTCCAAAGGCCTCCCTGCTCCTAGGGGGTCTTTCATCCATGCTCCAAGCAGCTGTGTGTGCTCCCACTCCAACCCCCCTTCCTTCTCAGTCTGCCTTGAGTCATGAAGTGTGGAAACTCCAAATACCAAATCATCTGTTAGATAGAAATTTTAGCTGAGTGCCAAATAGCTCACTGCCATTATAATTAATGTAAAGTGCACTGTCTGAAGCTCCCTATAGCAGCAGTTCCCATTTGTTGAAAGATGTTTTAGCTCTAAGTGATGTGAATCATTATGCAGCCCTGTTTGGCTGGAACAGCTGAGGAGGATCAGGGACCACTCAGGAAGCGAGCCGAGCTAGGACTGCAGTGACAGCCCTCAATCAGAAAGACAGTAAGGGCAGCCCCTGAGAAAAAGGTACAAGGTGCTTGCTATCCTTGGGGCACAAAGAGAAAGCCAAGAAGAGGGACAAAGGTGGCTGGACTTCCAGAGCAATTCCTCAGTCTCTTCTCAGGTCAGTCTGCATTGACAGCCACTTCCCAGCTGGTCATGCACGGCAGCTGGACAGACAGGCTGTCCCTGCAGCAGGTGTCTAAGGTGGGCTACCCCTTGTTATGGGGAAGGCAAGACGAATTGAAGACCCAGGTTTCAAGTTCAAGGAACTTAGATCTTGCTGGGAATTCAGGAGGTAAAACTCTGCTATCATTTGTGCCTACCTGGCAACCTGTTCCCTTCCTTCTGGCAACAGCATCAGATTTCCCATGAGCATCCCTTCCCTCCCTCCCAGTCTGTGTTGGCACGGCCCATCTCCAAGGGCTTTACAACCTGGACTGCCCCAGGAGCACTTAGGAGTCCCTTAAGACCAGATAAACTATCTCTGTCGTCTTCTAGAATGACCCTTAAGAACAGTTATTCACTTTATCCTGTGACATCCCTCACCTCCATCTTTGCACTTTTCACACTGAACTATGACTGTGTATTCATGTGCCGGTCTTCTCTCCCAGACCCTGGGCTTTTAAGGGCTGGGGTGTCTTTTAATTATTTTCATATCAGCAGCGTATTAGTCTGCTCTTCACATGGCTGGGGAGGCCTCACAATCATGGTGGAAGGTGAAGGAAGAGCAAAGTCACGTCTTACATGGTGGCAGGCAAGAGAGCTTGTGCAAGGGAACTGCCCTTTATAAAACCATCAGACCTCATGAGACTTATTCACTATCACAAAAATAGCATGGGAAAAATACTGCCCACCAGGTCCTTCCCACGACACATGGGGATTATGAGAGCTACAATTCAAGATGAGATTTGGGTGGGAACACAGTCAAACCATATCAAGCAGCTTCTAGGACAGTGCCTGGCACATGGTAGGTTCTCAGTTGATGTTGGATAGATAGATGAGTGACAAAACACACATAAACTATAAGTAATATAAAAATACCATAAGGGCAAATGCAGATATACAGACTTGTTGATGTTTTGTCAACCCTGAGTGCTACAAATCATGACACGCAGAGGCTTTATTGCATTTATTAGTGAGGCAAGATAAACCCCATCTGACAGAGCCTCCTAGTCATATATCAGGCAGACAGTGCAAGATTAAACAATCAGCCCTGGCAGCAACCTGGAGGTCATGCTGCATCTGGTGCTAAGAGGCTGGGCAAGAAAGCTTCCACCCCAGAACCAGAGTGTTCTTTAAAGCCGTGCCTTGGATCAGAGATGGGCTGGAGGAAGGGAGCCTGCAGAGGAGAAGGTTGTACATTTGCCCTGAATTCTCCTGGTGTCTAGTTTAGAAAACCAAAATACTTAATACTTGCCTGAAGCAGCTGAGGACCACCAGGCCACATGGAGCGAGGCTTCAAAAGAAAACATTTTGCTATAAAAAACAGTTAGGCCACAAGTCAGGTTCAGAGAAATACAGGGCATTTCTCCCCTCGTAAAATGCATGAACTTAATCAATAAACATCCTTCTTTCACAGTCCAGGTGCTCCAGGACAATCTTGCCTCAGTGGAAGAATTTTACCTTTGAAGGAAAGGAGGTGAACTTGACTATGTTCTCAAGATAAACAAATTCCAACTGAGATGCTATTTTCCTTCTCTTTTTCTCTCCACCCCCAACTTAAAAGAACTGGTATATCTGCTTGTTCCCCAAGTTAGTATTAAGGGTAAGGTAAACTAAAACTTATTTCTTCGTTGAGCCACAATATGCCTCTAAATCCAATTTTTGTTGGCCCCAAGCAAAAACCAGTTATCTGATGGAAAGAAAATGTTTCCCTTTTACAAGATTTGTATTCAGTAAACCCATGCATTCTACTGATTGTCATTATATTCCTGTCCTTCAGTTGTTTTCAGAATGAGTCTACTGACCCAGCCATCTCCCAGGTTTTGGGGCTCATGGAAAAGGACATCTCCCTTGCCTTGCCCATTCCTGCTGTTCCTGTGCACTGTCCTGCTACAGCCATGTAGAAGGGTTGCCATGCTTATTTCCTGTCCTTCCCATTCCCCTTCAGATGAGGACCAATCGCCAATAATCTTTTGATACCCTCCAGGTACAACTTCAGACACCAAGTTGTCCCCAGGGTTTGCTGAGCTGAACAAGCCTGAGTGTAACTGTCCCTCCTGCCTGCTGTTGAAGCTGTTCCCTTAAATAAATAAGTGGCCACCTCCTGGGTCCTCTCTGCACAGGCAGCAGGTACAGCAGGGCACCCTGCATTATGAACACCTCTGCTTTGTGGTTAAGCTTTACAATCTCCCAGTGAGGGTAGGAGAGCAGGTGCTACATTTCACATGGGCGAGAACTGGGCTTTGTATCCAGTGACTCTGGAGATGGCAGGGCTGGGATTAAGCCACGGCTCTAGCTCCAGACCCAGGGCTCTTTCCTTTCTGCCTCCTCCTCATGTCCCCCTCAAGCACCATTCCACCGCAGGCAGTGCAATCCCTCCATTGCTTAAGCAGACTCTTGGCTCTGCCACTCAGGAGCTATGGTACTTTGAGACAATTACTCTGTCATTCTAAGCCTCCATTTCTTCATCTGTTCGCTGGAGCTAAGAAGAACCCAGGCTATTTCAAGAGAAAAATGAAATGAGGTAGATGGAGCTCCTGGCACAGCGGACACCTCAGAGTAAGTGCCCAATAGCCGTTATTGTTTTAATTATTGATATTATTGTTACTTGGCTGAAACTGTTCGGTTTCGGAGCCAAAGCAAACCACTCAACTAGTAGGTCTTAACTCAGTCTCGGTCTTGGCATCATTGTTCCTGCATCTACCTCGCTTTCTTTTTCAATAAACTAATGAATCCGTCCCCTTTAACCAGAACATTTGTGGAATGTTGCTTGCACTTCTAAGATACTTAGACAGCTTCCTCCAGGGAGTATTCTTAGAGACACAGTGAGGAGAGAAAGATTCAGGCCAGACACCTATCCTCTGAGGAAGTCAGGCCTCTGGCTGGATGACCCTTCCCTCATCCTCCCTCGTGGGGCAGAAACTTCACTAGAGGCCACGTATCAGGCTGGCTACCTGGTCCAGATGTGGCCCCAACCACCCTCTGTCTCCTCCCCATCCATTTGGGCACCATGTCCTGCTGACTCTGCTCCAGTGACATACGCAGGCTCTCTTGCCACACCCACTGCCACCATCGCAGGCCAGGCACCTCTTGCATGGACAGTTAACTAGCCACTAACGAGTCTCTTTGCCTTCAGACTTTCCTCTCTGAGGAGCTCAGCAGACAGAAGTCACCTCCCAATGGTGTCCCTTCTCAGCTACCCCCGACTTCACAAAGCAAACGGCTCGGCCCCAGGTCCCAGGCCACGTGCCATCTGGCCATGCCCTGCATCACCTTACTGTCCCACATGGTGCCATGCTAATGCTCCAAATATCTGCCCAAGGGCCAGACTCACCCAGGTGTTTCATAAACGTGGGGATTCCCAGGCCCGACCCTGCCTTACTTACTGACCCTCTCTTGGGGCGGACACCAGAACTCTGTATTTGTAAAAAGCTCTCCAAGTGACTGAAGCACAGTGGTGTATCCTGCATGCCTGCCAAAGAGAACTTGGCCAGCCCCCCACATTTGCCACATATGTTCACCTCAGTGTCACTCTTTCTGCCAACAGCTCCAGTCTCTGCCTACTACAGCCTCCTCATCCTCCCAGGCCCACGTCAAACATCCACTCTTCCAGTAAGTTTGTCCCAACTCCTCCAGCCAGAAGGATGCTCTCTGTCCTCTGGCTCCTGTACCATGTCGTCATTTCCTAGCCTTCCTCACACACCCAGCCCTCATTTCCTTATCTCCCACCCCAGGCTAACCTGAGAGGTATCCTTGCCTGGTTGCTCTCTAGCCCCTCTCTCCATCCATGCAGGGATGATAGCAGCGCTTACTTAACAGGATTATTTTAGGAATTAATGAGTTATTTCATGTGGAGTACTTGAAATTGTGCCAATAAATGTAAGCCATTGTAATTATCGTTGCCATCCTGTCATCCTTGTTTGTGTTTTTATGGTGACTTGTATGTATGTGTTTCCTCCCTCGGGTCCCCATTGAGAGCGAGGACTACGCCTGTATCGTCTTCATATCCCACATGTCAACTGACACAGTGTGGGCCACCTGCAGCACCTTCACTAAACATTTGCTGAACGAACAGCAAGCAGAGCCATCTCAATGCTTCCCCTCATTCCTCTTCTCTCCACCTGCCACTGCTACTGTCATTCAACCTCGAACAATATGTCACCATCGGTATATGTAATTATTTATTTATTGTTTTGCAATTATTTGATTATCATCTGACATGTCCACCAAACTCTAAGTTCCCTGAAGGCAGGAATCTTTTTTTTTTTTTTTTTTTGAGATGGAGTTTCACTCTTATTGCCCAGGCTGGAGTGTGATGGTGCAATCTTGGCTCACTGCAACCTCCACCTCCCGGGTTCAAGTGGTTCTACTGCCTCAGCCTCCTGAGTAGCTGAGACTACCACAACTGGCTAATTTTTGTATTTTTAGTAGAGATGGGGATTTCACCATGTTGTCCAGGCTGGTCTTGAACTCTCGACCTCAGGTGATCCACCTGCCTCAGCCTCCCAGAGTGCTGGGATTACAGGCGTGAGCCACTGTGCCCGGCTGGGATCTTTTTTTTTTTTTTAATCTCACTATTGTGTCCGCAGACCTAGCACATATGGGAAACAGCTTCCCCAAAAATATTTTCAATGAATTAATTAACAAACTCTAGTTAATCAAAAACTGATTCATTCATTTACCAATGGATTTTTTTAGTTCTTTTATTATTCTAATATAACAGACAGTTCTGAATATTACAGTGGTTCTGGTCAATGAGTGCTCCTAGCAGCTAGACCTAGTCAGGGGTCGTGTCAGGGTCCAGGGCGGTGAGTATTAATAGTCGGATTGTTGCCCGCAGTCCAGTGCTAAGCAGGTATTCAGAGTGTGGGCTCTGCCGTCAACTGGGCTAGTGTAGAACACCTTATCGCCTGCATGACTGTAAACAAGTAACTTTTCTCATCTGTTAAGTGGAGATAATAGGAGATCTACTTCGTAGGGTTACTATGCATGTAAAAGATCTACTTCGTAGGGTTACTATACATTTTTACATAGTATGTAAACCAAAAGTTGGTTACTATGAGGATAATAATATTGGCTTCCAAATAACATTACAGACTAGCTTAATTAAACTTTTATGAGCTAGATCATGTGCTTCAATTTTCTTATCTATAAAATATGACACTCAAGTTCTTATTTTATGATAAAAGTGATGAGCTATTACAAGGGAACAATAATAATAGAAATTTAGGGCCCATCTAAGTACATCCTAACCCCTGACCAGAAATAGTTTCTAGAAAATAAAGCCATCACAGGTTCTGCTTCCTTAAGGAAAGTTCGAGCAAATTTTAAACACTCCTCGGGGAAAAACTAAAATGAGTAATTCTAGAACCAGGACAGAGAAAAGAAAGAATGGATCAACTCAACTACATTCTATAAGCCCTTACAGCCCCTCACTTCCCAAGAATGTTGATGACAAACACTAACCATCATTGTGACCCTAATAAAATGTAGGGCCCTGCACGATCAGTCTGTGCACATTCAAAATTGCACAATACAGGGGCCACATGTAATTAAAGGGAACTGCTCATCTTAACTTGTAGCTCACAAAGTACATTCAAAGAGATTCCATTCCTAACTCAGCACAACACATCTCAACGCACCTCCTGTCTGTGTGATGCTGTCTGGGAGATCCTCCAAACTCCAAATTCTTCCTTCAGCCCCAGCACCTGAGAAGGGAGACAGACCTTTCTCGCGTCTCCTCCCCAGTCACTCTCTGTATTGACTGATTTGTTCCTCTGTCACCCCACCTCCAACTCTTTTTACTTATCCCCCTCTCTCCACTCACAAAAGATCCTGGACCAGGGCTGGCAAAATGTCTCCTTTCCTGAGGACTGAATGGAGGCAAGTAGTCTGGGTAGAAGGCGGTCATTGTCTTCCCAGCATCCATCGCCTCCTCTTTCAGTAGCTGCAAATTTTGTTTTCCTTTGCTGACTTCGGGTCATTTTAGTGGAACTGCCAATGAGTACGTGGCCAAGGGGAGAGCACGTGACTCAGGCAAGGTGAGGCCAACCCTCCCCATTCATTCTCATGGCAGTCCCTGGTGCTACCTCTCCCTAGCTGGTTCCTGCCTCTCACTAGCTCTAGTTGCCCAGATCACTGCCATCATTTTCCCAGCCTCATTCTTCCATCTTCCCTTAGACTCTGTGAGCTGTCTGAAGTACTTCCAATAAATTTGTCTGCTTAACTTCCCCAAGTTGATTCTTATTGTTTGCAACCAAAGAACACAAGCTGATACCTAAAACTCACTTTTTAATTTTTATTTACTTATTTATTTATTTATTTTTTATTTTTAGACAGGGTCTCACTCTGTCACCTAGGGTGGAGTGCAGTGGCACAATCTCAGCTCCCTTGCAGCCCTGACCTCCTCAGGCTCAGGTGATCCTCCCACTTCAGTCTCACAAGTAGGAACTACAGGCACATGCCACCTCGCCCAGCTAATTTTTTATTTTTTGTAGAGATGGGGTTTTGCCATGTTCCCCAGGCTGGTCTCAAACTCCTGGGCTCAAGCGATCCTCCCACCTTGACCTCCCAAAGTGCTGGGATTATGGGCGTGAGCCACTGCACCTGGCCTAAAACTCACATATTAATAAATCTTGTCATCACCTCAGTTTGGAAGAATATGGTGCAGCCTGGACCAATGAACCTAATCTTAACTGACACAGTTTATTACAACTCCAGTCAAAAGTTAGCCTTTATGAAACCTGCTTTTTACTGCTTATGTCCATCCCCCACCAAAATCATTTGGGTATGTTCAAAATTCCTAGTGAAGAAAGGAATCATGGCTACTCATTTTGTAAAACCTACATTTACCCTCTAGAGGCTACTCAGAGTAATAAAAACCACACAGGGCAAGGTGTCAACATATTTGGCTTCTCTCATTTACTGCAGCTCAATCATTTAATCTCCCTGACCTTCATTTGTCTTGTGTATAAAAATACAGATAATAATATCAGCTCTTTCCACTTCTCAAGGAGGTTGTGAGGTCCAAATTAGAAAATCAAATGAAAAAAAAAATGCCTTGGGAATCATTAAGTTTGGGCCTGTGGCCCAGGCAAAAATTAAAGCCTACGATGGGCACTGTCTTCTCCTAACTGGTTCTTACCTCCTGGCTTGGCTATTCTCGTCACTGCTTCTTCCTCCCTTCCTGCTGTTATAGTCCCTGTGAGTTAAATTGCCCTTTCTCAGCCACCATCACAGTCTGGATGAAATACACCAGATGAAATATGGGTATGTCAGGATCAGTAGTATCATCCTTTTACAATGTGAATTCCTAATTAGACTGTGTCCATCTCAGGTTTTTAAAAAATAAATTTGTACACAGTACCTAACCTCAGACCATAGCATGGAGGCACACACTCAATACAACCCACTCAGAGTGGAGTCCCCTGGGCTTATGGGAACCGAGATCCCCTCTGAGCTTTGCTTTTGTTTTTTTCTATTAGAAATCAAGGTGGAAGAAAAACGTTCCTCATTCTGCACTCTTGAAAGTAAGAAATTGTTACTTTATTGCAACGTGGTTAGCTAGAGATCTTAACCAAAACCTACAGTTACAAATGGTTTCTACTCAAATTTCTGTTAAAAACAAACCACATTCTAAGAAGAGGAGAGAAGTGCCTGATGGAGAGAAAAGCGGAGGCAGAAACCCTGAAGATGTGGACAGCAAAGGACAAGATGCCCAGAATCTAGAGGCCACGGCTGAGGAGTGTGGGGAGTTGGGGGCAGAATTCTGTGGTCACCATGGGGCTTATGTTCAGAGCAAGCCATGGGCTCCACTGCCTCTTCTGCCCCATAGTGACAGACTACTTAATGAGAGCCACTGGAGCTTTTCCTAGGGACTATCAGCAAGTTGCTTTCCAGGGCACTGTAGCCTGTTAGTAATAGGAACAGCAATCATCGCTGAGCTCTCGCCAACTGCCAAGATGCCGCACTAAAGCTTTTTAAACTCTTGCAGGTAGGGACTGGGGTCGATTGTATTGTTGTCTGAATATTTACTGCCCTTCCGAGGGAGAAGGTTATACTCTTTTCCCCATTGATTTGGACATAATCAATGATCCTCCCACCCCACCTTCTGCCACTGAAATGGCAAGGTACCCAGACAGGTGCTCCTGTGTCAGCCAGGACCAGAGAGAAGATGACAGGGAGTGGCAGAGCTGCAACTGCTCCACCATGAACATGAGCAGGAACAAGAAATAAACCTTCGTGCTTGTTTAACACCGCACAATGTATTTAAGCTGACATTATCATGGGGCCGTTGGAGGCTGAGAGAGAGTAACAGCCCAAGGTCACACTGCCAGCAGGTGGCAGTGTCCTTCTGAGTGAGCATGGCACCTTGTCCTTCCTGAACACCCTCTCCCTGTTGCCCCTCTCCAGCCACCTGCCCTCACGGGCATCTTACCTGGCTTTGGCTCTCCATGAAAGCCAACGACAAAGGCAGCCCTCACTTCTCACCTCGGCTGGCTTCTCTTTAGCACAGGCACTGCTAACCCTTTCCTCCTTCCTCAAATGCTCCTGTGGGAACCTCCATGACCTTGCCTCTCTCCAGATCTCTTTTGGCATTTCTTTATCCCCCACCCCAGGCAGCCTTGACTTTGTAGTTACGGCAGAGGCTTTACAATCAGACAGACTCCTCAAGGTCAAATCTACAGTCTTTCTTCCACCAGCTGTGTGATCGCGGGCAAGTCTCCGAGCCCCAGGATCGTAAATAGAAAACGAATAAAAACACCTCCCTTGGCCGGGCGCGGTGGCTCACGCCTGTAATCCCAGCACTGTGGGAGGCCAAGGCGGGTGGATCACCTGAGGTCAGGAGTTCAAGACCAGCCTGGCCAACATAGCAGAACCCCGTCTCTACTAAAACTACAAAAATGTAGCTGGACCTGGTGGCAGCACCTGGAATTCCAGCTACTTGGAAGGCTGAGGCAGGAGAATTTCTTGAACCTGGGAGGCAGAGGTTGCAGTGAGCCAAGATTGCACCACTGCACTCCAGCCTGGGTGACAGAGTGAGACACTATCTCAGGAAAAAAAAAAAACAAAAACCTCCCTTGCAGGCTGTGGTGGGCATCACTAAATGGGCTGGCATGAGAATGGGAACATGCCAACCAGGGGACTACCCACGCCCTGTATGTGGGAGTCTTTCCTCACTCATTTGCCGGAGGAGCTGCTTTGTACTTCCTGACCCTACCCTTCTCCCTCTGGTCAGTCAATTCATAGGCTGTGCTGGACCCGTAAGATTCTCTTAATGAGTCAAACTGTAAGATCCAGAAGCAAAGCAGTTAGATCCATCTGCAGTTGTATCTGCGCAATCTTCAAATCTGTCCATAATCTGAACTTTTCTGTCACCTCCTCGGTTCCTGCCCTAGTCCAGATCATCACGTGTCACGCGGATGGCTGCGACAGTCTCCTACCTGCTCTCCTGGCTGCACCCTCCCTCCCAACTTCTGTCTCCACACAGTGCCCGGAGCTGTGTGGAAGTGGCACCATGTCCCTCCACCACACCTGTCTCGCTCCTCTTGTGTCTTTGCATGACTTGTTCCCGTGTTATCTCTTGGAATTCAAGTCCGATGACTCCCTGTCGCCACTCCACCCAAAGCACATGGGTCTGCTGGCTGCTCTGTGGACACCTCAGACAATGGCCCACCTCAGGGGCTTTGCCCAGATCCTCCCGTTTCAGCTGCTGGACCCGCATCCTTCGGGTCTCTGCTCTGATGTCACTGGGGCAGAGAGGCCTCCCAGGTCAGCAGTTATCAAGACAGCCCCAGCCCACACCTCTCAGCTGCTTTCCAGACCCTCCATTAGCTTCCTTTTTCCTCACAGCAGGATTGCAACCTGAAATATCTCTTTTTCTGTTGAATATCTGTCTCTTCCACAGGGATGTCACCTCCTCAGATCAGGGACTTAGCTTTGATATTCACTGCATCCCCAGTGCCAAAAAAATACCTCCTGACATACATTTGTATTGAATGAGTGATTGGAAGAATAATGCTGAACTCTTGAACTAAAAAGCCACAGTAGGGCCATGGGGAAGCAAGGAAGGCGTCAGCAGAGAGAAGCAGGGAGAGGAAGCAGACACGCTGCTCCTGGAGAGCGGAGATGCCAGAGAGAGGGGAGAAGCACTGCTCCTGATGGCCAAGGCCAAGTCCCAGGGAGTCTAGCTGTTTCCTGCCTGTGATATGACAGCACCGCAGACATACACGCACCATGCACACACAGACCACACACACTTCATACACACTGTATACCCACAGACCACACACACCTCATACACACTATATACTCACAGACTACAGACACCTCACACACACACAGACCACACATACTTCACACCTCACACACTATATACCTGCAGACCACACACACAGACCACACACACCTCACATACCCACAGACCACACATACCTCATACACACTATATACCCACAGACTACAGACACCTCACACACACACAGACCACACACACCTCACACACACTACATACCCACAGGCCACACACACCTCACACACACACAGACCACACACACCTCACACACACTACATACCCACAGGCCACACACACCTCACACACACACAGACCACACACACCTCACACACACTACATACCCACAGGCCACACACACCTCACACACACACAGACCACACACACCTCACACACACTACATACCCACAGGCCACACACACCTCATACACACACAGACCACACACACCTCACACACACTACATACCCACAGGCCACGCACACCTCATACCTCACACACAGACCACACACACCTCACACACACTACATACCCACAGACCACGCACACCTCATACCTCACACACAGACCACACACACCTCACACACACTACATACCCACAGACCACGCACACCTCATACCTCACACACAGACCACACACACCTCACACACACTACATACCCACAGACCACACACACCTCATACCTCACACACACTATATATCCACAGACTACAGACACCTCATACACACACCCCATACCCACAGACCACACACACCCCATACACACAGACCACACACACCCCATACACACAGACCACACACACCTCACACACACTGTATACCCACACACCACACACAGCTCACACACACACTATATACCCACAGACCACACACACCTCATACACACAGACCACACACACCTCACACACACTGTATACCCACACACCACACACAGCTCACACACACACTATATACCCACAGACCACACACACCTCATACACACAGACCACACACACCTCACACACACACAGACCACACACACCTCACACACACCACACACACCTCACACCTCACACACCACACACACCTCACACCTCACACACACTATATATCCACAGACTACAGACACCTCATACACACACTATATACCCACAGACCACACACACCCCATACACACAGACCACACACACCTCACACACACACTATAGACCCACAGACCACACACACCTCACACACACACTATAGACCCACAGACCACACACACCTCACACACACACGCACACTATAATCCCACAGACCACACAGCTCACATACACACAGACCACACACACACAGTCTATACATAACATGCACACATCACCCATCACACACACACCACAGTCCCACACCTTACACCACGCCTACATGCATACTACACAGACAACACCTCCCCACACCTCACATGTACATACACATCACACACATGCACCTTACACCCCCCATCTCCCTACCCACACACTTTCTGGAAAGCCTCGAGCAGCTTCCCGAGTCCTGTTGCTGCTGAGCCCACACAGTGGTGGTGCATCCAACGCAGACCCAGAGCACAGCAGGCTCCTTTAGTGCGAGTTCCCCCTCTCCCATCTAATGCCTTCACCATGAGCAGCTCTCACGCTTGAGAACTTACTCCAGTCTCCACTTCCCTAGAGTCTTGTTTCCTGTAGAGTCACAGCAGCAAATAGGCCCTCGCCCGGGCCCAGCCCCGCACAGCGCTTCTGGTCTATCGGTGGGTCCACGGAGCTCGGCATGTTCCAGGCTACTTGCCGTGTAAAATTGGCTCCCCAACCCATCTGCCCTGTCTGATAGCAGCGCCTTTGATTTTGTTATTCTGGTCAGAACCCGGAAAGTCATATTTAACATCTATCTCCTTCACCCCTATATCTGTCCACACAGCTTGTCAATTCTTTCCAAACACTTCCTGGGGTCAACCTTTTTTTCCATTTCCACAATTAGAGATTATAGCCCTTCACCCGGAAATCCTTCTCTAACCCCAGAAGAAATCAGGTCCCCATTTATACTCGAATAGCCCTGTACTTTTATAGAATTGGCCATGGCTTATAACAACATCTTTTTCATAGTATTTAATTAATGTCCCTGTCTCCCATTGCACTATAAACTCGCCTGTGGGAGTTTACATTCTGGTCGTTTACAATAGTATTTGTAAATACATAGTTACAAATACCATCGGACCATTCCCAATAAATGCCATTGGGTGAATGAATAGAGCAATTTTATTTTTCCTCTGTTTCTTTTGCCCTCGCCACCAGCTATAATGTAAGTTTCCCAAAGGATGGCGCTGTGTGTTGTTACTGCTTGCATCTGTGTCCCCAGCCCCTGTGCTTAGCGCAAAACCAGGAGCACACTAGGTGCTCAGGAAATAAGGACTTACTGATCTCTATGTCCCTGTCAATCATTCAGATGTTGAGTTTGTTTGGGGAAAGGCAAGTTCTCACTCCCAAGTGACCAGGCAGGCAGCAGCCAGGCCCTACCAGCCCCAGCTACCCAACAATCAGGAACGTCAGTGTTTCCTCAGTGGCCCACCAGGCTGGCTCCTACCTCTGCCTCCTGATAGGGCAGTAATTAGAAACAGCAGTCATCACCATGTCACATTTCCCGGAGCACCCTGCTGCAAGCACGGAACACGTGTAGCTGTGAGACCACCTGCCAGGAAGAGAATAGAAGAGCCATTTGCTGAACATGCAGAGGTGAGGGCTAAGGGGATGAGCTGCTGCATAGCAAATAGCTGCCCCCTCTTCCCCAAAGCCCTAAATAATTTCTCCACTTAAAAAAAAAGGGAAAAAAAAAACACAATTAATTTTTCATGTAGATCATCCCACTTGGAAGCTTAGGAAGGGCTGTGCATACTAACAGCCACGCTTGAAATGCCACACAGTTGGCCTGGCTTAAACAAAACCAAAGAGGGAAAGAGTGGAGAAAAATCCCAGTGGCCCTGGCCTGTGGCCCTCATTGAGGGCACTGACAGGCTGGAAGGTCTCTGCTGATTCTCTCTTGTCCTTAAGGGCCTGCTTCAGGCCACGTGGGGTCACCTTCACTGCCACATTTACCAGAATGACACTGGGAGGTAGGATTCATTGTCCTCATTGTATAGGCGAGGAAACTGAGGCAAGGGGAAGTTAGGCTCCTCAGCCAAGGTCACCCAGCCGATGGGAAGCAAAAATCAGGATTCCACATCCAGCACTCAGCCCCTCTGCCCACCCGCGCACAGCACTGTTTCCCAGCAGGCATTTAGGCAGACGCTGGGTGACCATCTGTCTGCAACAGAGGCAGGCTCTTCCTTTCTGGGAGGGAGGGCGGGCTCCAGCAGAGGAGCCCAATCCAGATTTTCCTGCACACTTGTTAACTGCTTAACTCCCTGCCTTCGCCCCAGAGTGAGGGAGAGGAGAGGTGCGGAGGGGAAGAGGTGAAGAGGGGCTCCACACTCCTCGTGGCTCCTCGCTGGCAATTTGATCAGGGGCCCTTCCCACACTCCTCCAGCACTGTCACAGTGAGGGGGCCCAAAACATCACCCCTGGCCAGACTCCCCCGGCCTGCGTCCTCTCTGTCGCCCAACTGGCTGTGTGACCATGAGCACACGGCTTAACAGCTCTACATTGCTGCCTAGGGCTGCCGTCCCAAAGTACCAGAGACCGAGTGGCTGAAACAACAGAAAAGTCATCTTTCACAGTTCGGGAGGCCAGAAGCCCGACACGAGGGTGGTTTCGGTGCTGGCTCCTTCTGAGGGCTCTGAGGGAAGCTGCCCCAGCCTCTCTCCTGGCTTCTGGAGGCTGCCAGCCATCTTTGGTGTCCTTGACTTGTAGCTGCCTCACCCAGCCTCGGCCTCTGTCCACAGGGCATTCCCTGTGACTCTAACGCTCCTGCTCTCATGAGGACATCAATCACAACAGGTTATGAGCCCAACTCTACTATGACCTCATTTCCACTAATTATGTCTGCAACAACCCTTTATCCAGATAAGGTCACATGCTGAGGTACTGGGGGGTTAGGACATCAACGTATCTTTTCCAGGGGACACAAGTCAACCCCTATCTATCTCTGTGCCTCTCTTTGGCCTAAAGGAAGAGAACAATAGTACATACAGTCATGCATTGCTTAAAAACGGGCTTCCGATCTGAGCAATCTGTCATTAGGCGATTTTGTTGTTGTGCAAATATCACTGAGTGTACTTACACAAACCGAGATGGCATAGCCTACTACACACCTAGGCTATATGGTGTAGCCTATTCCACCTAGGCTACAAACCTACACAGCATGTTACTGTCCTGAATGTTGTAGACAATTGTAACACAATAGTATTTGTGTATCTAAACACATCTAAAGATAGAAAGGGTGCAGTAAAAATGTGGTATTATAATCTTACAGGACCACTGTCATATATGCAGTCTGTCATTGACTGAAACGTTGCTATGTAGCACATGGCTGTACTTCATAGGGTGTTTGTGAGGACTGAATAATTTAGTACATAGGGAGGGCTTAGAACAGTGTCTGGTGTAGAGTAAGAGCCCGATAAAGTTGTAGGTGATTAATAATGCTGTCATTATAATTGTCTGCGGAAGAGAAGGAATTGTCCCCCCCCCCCTTTTTTTTTAAGCACTTGCTGAAGAGACTCTATTTTCTTATAGAAACAAATGACTAGGCCTGATGTGGTGGCTCACACCTGCAATCTGAGCACTTCCGGAGGCCAAGGCAGACGGATTACCTGAGGCCAGGAGACCAGTCTGGACAACAGAAACCCTGTCTCTACTAAAAATACAAAAATTAGCCGGGTGTGGTGGTGGGCGCCTGTAATCCCAGCTACTCTGGAGGCTGAGGCAGGAGAATCGCTTGAACCCGGGAGGCGGAGCTTGCAGTGAGCCATGATCATCCCACTTCACTCCAGCCTGGGAAACAGGGAGACACTCCTTCTCAAAAGAGAAAAAAAAGAAAAGAAACAAGTGACTAGATGTTTAGATATTCACTAGCTAGGACTCTTGGTTGACTATAGCAGAAATCTACTCAGGCCAGCATTGGCGGAAAGAGCAAGTCAGTGCTATAGACTGAATGTTTGTGCGCCCTCAAAATCCATATTTTGAAACCTAACCCCCAAGGTGATGGTATTTGGAGGTGGGGCCTTGGGGTAATTAGATTATGAGGGTGGAGCCCGCATGAGTGAAATTGGCGATATAGTTAGGAACTCAGAGAGTTTGCTTTTCCTTCTGCCATGTGAGGACACAGCAAGAAGACAGCCACCTATGAACGAGGATGTGGGCCCTCACCAGACACCACATCTGCCGGTGCCTTGATCTTGGACTTCTCAGCCTCTAGGACTGTGAGAAATAAATTCCTATTGCTTAAAAGCCACCCAGTCTGTGGTATTCTGTTATAGCAGACTGAATGGACTGAGACAATGAGTAAAAGGGAGGAACAAAAGCAGGAATTCCAAGAAGGCTTGAAAACCATTATCTGGATGACTGTGGGGAATTCAGGAAGCCTCATTCTCTATGTTGTCTCCCTGCACACCCACTTCGCTCTTCAGCCTAACAGGATATAAATCCCCCTTACCTGTGTGATTTGGGACAAATCAACCTCTCTATACCTCAGTTTCCTTATCTGTGAATGGGGATGAGAATAGAGTTGCTGTGAGGGTAAATGAGTTAATACATATAAAGTGTGTAGCATGGCATAGAGGAAGACAGTATGTGAGTGCTAACTGTTAGTATTAGTCTCCCTGCATGGCTGCTCCTGCTATTCTGTCCACAAGGTAGAAGACACAGCTGCTGACTACTCCAGAGTTTTCCCAAATCCTCTCTTCAAGAGAGCTACCTGGGCTGTGGCTGAACCTCTTCTTGGTGACTGCACGTTGCTGGAGAAGCATCTTGTGGCCAGACTGGGTGGGGAGCCTACCCTTGTGGCCATGTGGATAGAGGAGAAGGCCTGGAAAGAGGCCTGAGGGGCAGCCTGACTCATGTCCAAGGCCATCACATCCTGTTCTAGATTCTTTTCTTCTGCTGGAAAGGTCTCTAAACCAGACGTAAGTTTGCTGCCTAGACTTTCAATGAAGCCAGATCACATCCTTCCCCATTTTCACTGGTTTCCCATGACACCTAGAGTCAGATCCACATGTGTTAGCTTTGTTTACAAGTCCAGCCCAGATCTAGCCCCTGCCTGCTCTTCAGACCTTCCCCAGGCCTCTCACCCATGCTGACATGCTGGCTTGCTTTCTGCTTCTTAAGCATGGCAGGCTTGTGGCCTTCTCAGGACCTTTGCATATATCATTCCTGCTGCCCATAAAAAGTCTTCCCCCAAGATTTCCACATGACCAAATCCTTAGATCTATTTAGAGCTCTGCTCAAATGCCACTCACCTTCCGAGAGAGACCTTCCCTGATCTCCTTATCCAACAATTTCCCTGATTCCCACCTCCCATCATTCTCAGTGCATCAC
Organism: Macaca mulatta; assembly: GCF_049350105.2. Lineage (NCBI taxonomy): Eukaryota > Metazoa > Chordata > Mammalia > Primates > Cercopithecidae > Macaca > Macaca mulatta. Next base: position 138,907,465 of record NC_133412.1, on the reverse strand, counting down.
ATAATTTTCCTTCTTCCAAGCAGTGCTCACCCTCTGATTTTTATCTTGTCTGTCTCTGGGCTTACTTGTTTACTTTCCATCTACCTCGCTCCATAGAACATCAGCCTCTTAATAGTAATGACCTTGTTGCTCTTGTTTACCCTGATGTCCCCTGTGTCCAGTGCAAAGCCTGATAGATACTAACTTTTTATTTATTCATGGAATGAACAAGTCCATGAATAAATACATTCTGAACCTAGTAACATGTGAGGGATAGGGTCAGAAATTTCTCCCTGTGTTGCCATTAGGGAGCCATTCCGATCTTGCACCACCCACCCCAGCATGCCAACATGACATCTTTAGGCTCTGCACTGCTGGCTTCTCAGACCTCCCCACAGTATGCAAGGTGTATGAACTGTCTTTTAAAAATACATACCAGGCTTTTTTCCCGTTGCCCTGGATTTACTTGATTTATCCAACTGCTAGTAGTAGAGTTCTTCAGTTATGATTTTAGACATCACTAACAACATTTATTGAAGATCAAGGCCAAGCTAGCTATTTTCCCCCTTTAGTCCTTTGCAACCATCGAAGTTCTCTAATTCTACAGTTTGTCTGATTTTATTATCACCCAAGGATGCAAGATGATTTATTTGTTTACATAGGTTCAGATTATTCAAATATTCTTTTATCTACTCTGTAATAACCATTCTTTTTCTATTGCCTTAATTGTATCTTACTAGACATCTTGGTTTTGTTTTATGCCGTGTGGCCTTAGGATATACTGATGTGCTTAAACATTCTCACACATACTTTAATATATTGTAAGTCACTTAAACTCATTGTAACTTGTCTTCGCGCTAAGAAAGCATCATGGATTGCTCTCTTGGGAAGAAACACTAAACCAAGTGATCTTTTCCTGCATTCTAACGTGAATACACCCAGGCTTTGGAACACTCTTGCCCTGCTCTCCTCCACATGCTGGGCATATCCCAGCACCTTCAAGAGAAAGAGAAGAGAAAGCAGAAAGCCCCTCAACTATCAAAAGAGGTTCTCAGTAGCATAGAGGCCAGAAGTGTCCAGGTACCAAAAAATACCTCAGAAAGGGTTTTATAAAATCTTTTGACTACAAAGCTAAATTAGTCTTTGGTCCTCGTAGCATGCAAAAAAGAGAAGCAGTCTAAGTAATGACACCTGCCTGTCCCAGTTGGACTCCAGCTTGCTTTCCTTCGCTGCTTCTTGGAGTCTGAATTCCGTGTTTGCTTAGTTAATGTTTCCTCTCTGTGACCCACAAGTTGCTGGGTAATCTATCTGCAAAGTTAGAGATTGAGCTGAGGTTGGATTGCAGCCAGCCCCACCAAAGTCTTGGAGGTCTCCAGTGTCCTCTGTCTCGATCCCTTTGTGGCTCATCAGAAGTAGTCCTGTCCCTGTGAGTTCCTCTTCACCTCTCTACAGCTGAGGGCATGGCTATGGGGCCCTTGGCTCAGAAACTCTTCAGAATGGAGTCACATCCCTGAATTACATGTGGAATGGATGGGGCCCAGAGTAATTGCCCCATTTCATCAGAGAAGACCTGAAATTAATTCCTCTCTTTAATAAATTACCCAGGGAACTTCCCTTTTCCAATTTTCCTTCTGGTTTTAGGTTCTCTTTCGTTTCCTTTCCTTCATTGTTCCCCCAATCCCTCCTGGGGCTGGAGCTCATAAAATTGTTTCTTTTCCTGCTGAATCCTCACGGTTTATGGTCATTGGTACTGGAGATTCCCTGTGGCTCCTGAATTCCCCAATCATTTCCTTCCTAATAGGAAGCAGCAGGTTTAGAGTGGTTGCCTTGTCTTCTTTCCAAGCCATAAAATTTTCTTTCTTCCTTGTGATTTAAGAACCTCTAGGATGCTCCGTGGGACCCCCAGCAGCCAACAGTAGTTAAACTCCTACGAGTGTCCTGCTACTAGATTCTGTGTTTATGGTGACCTGTGTGACCACAGCAGCCAAGCCATCATCAGCTGGTGGGTGAAATTTTCAGAACATTTAAAAATGCCCAGCTCCCACTACACACCAATGAGGTGTTGATTAATACGGCTAACTTTAACGTAGTCAATGAAGGCCATAAAAGCCATCTGCAGATCTGTGTGGCTGACCCAGGGCCCCCTCGCAAAGCCCAAAGAGAGATCATTTGGCTGTACTAAAAGCACTGCAGGAGGAGGAAACAGAAGCTTTATGCTCTCTATCCTTGTGCCTCATGGGGAAAACTCCCCTTGCTCCACTCCCCTCACCCACTACCCCACCTGCCCCACACACCCCATTGATATACATTAGCAATTGTGTCTAACCAAAGAGGAACACAGACATGGATGCAGTGGTTTTTACTTGAAGACTTCTGTCCCGCAAGGAATGCAAGGCCTTTTACAAAAATGGCCATTTCCTGATAAAGGAGAATTGCTTATAAAAATGGAAAAACCAAGACACAGATAGAAGATAGCCCAAAGTCACGTTTGAGAGTCAGGAGTGGAATGAATGTGGCCCTTGGTCTTTTCCAGAGTTGTGTTGTATGCGGCACTGTGGACAGTGATGTTCTCAGAGCAGCTGCTGCAGGGCAGGCAGTAGTTTGAGCAGTCAATGCAAGTTCCTGGCCTGGGAATCTTTGTGCTTTTTTATTTTCTCAGGATTCTTGGGGCTGATGGGACCTTTTCCCAGTCCAGGTCCACACAGTCAGTTTTCAAGAATTATTCACAGATTCCTATGTGTAGACTGAACTGCCAAGTCACCACCTACCCTTGGCTCACAACACTGAAATCATAATTACACTGACACAGGCTACCATAGGGGGCCCCAACTAGGACACTTGACATTTACAGATAGGAAGAGCATGACTGCTTATGTAAATTACATCATAAAATGGAAAGGAATTTAATTATTTTCTGTTGATTTGGCAGCAAAACAAAATGACTTTTAACAAAATATTTAACAAGGATTTTTTTCATGTTGACTCTTAGGAGATTTATGTTCTGGAGCAGCTATCCATTCACAAACAGTTAAAAGGCAACATATATAAATACAACCTAATACTTGTCATTAAATTGAGTTAAATGTTGAATTTTAAAATTTCCTTTTTAGTGTGTGTAAGCAATGTGTAGTGGTATGTGGAAAATAGCTTCTATGTGCCTTTTGTTGAAACTTCGCATCACAGTTGTATAATGAATGGTGTGAGGTGAAGGTGGCTTAGTGTAGTGGTATGAATCCAGGCTTTGGAGTCAGTCCAGCTTCCTGGGATCAAATCCCAATTCTGCCACTTCTTAATTATGAGATGCTGGGTGGTAATGTGGCCTTTCTGAACCTTGGTTTTTCATATGTAAAATGGCAATGATCACCCTCTACTCTATAAAGTGGAGGCTGAAGTCAGTTAATTTATATGAATCTCTTAGTTCCATGCCTGCTACATAAATAAGCACTTGAGAAACAGTAATAATTATTATGAAGGGAATGTTATAAATTTCAAACATGCCCATGTGAACCATGACAGGGCTGGAGAGTGGCTGCAGGGAGACTCTAGAGGGAAAGATCGCCAGCTATGCTTTGCTTCCACAGTTGGAAGAGGGAATATTTCACCTAGGAAAGGTAGGAGATGAAAGCTAAAGATGGCTATTAAGTTAGAAGAAGGAGCCATTCAGTAGAGTTAGAGAGAGAAACTACTGAACTCTTTGAAAGATACAACCATAGACCTATGGAGAAGACTCTAATCATGTAAAAGTGAGAGAGAGAGAGTGGAAGTCATTGCTCAGATCACTCCAGCTTTTCACTGGTGCCCCCAATATTTGTGTTCTAGAGTATACTGTGTCCACTGGGGGACACTAAACGGCCCTGGGCACCATGGTTGGTATTTTGAATAAACCATCACTGAGCTGGCATCTTAGCTTAAGCAAACATTCTGGTGGAGGACGATAATCAGAGGTAAAGGCCTCAAGTAAAAAGCAGAAAGAAATGTGCAAAATGAGTTTAAATGGGGGGAAAAAACTAAAGGAAACCTGAAATCAAATATAAAGCCAGAAAGGGAAAAAGAGAATTGATTTTATGATAGATCCAAAAAAATCTCCTCTGCTGAGAGGGACCCAGACTTCAACCCTCCTCCTACTCACTAAGCAATGGCAGCCCAGGTTACGCATCCATCCTGACTGACTCAAGAATAACGCCTGATCTGACCCACATACCATCAAGGGGGCCCTGCCAGAATGAGGGCCAAAGGGACCCTTTTGAGGAGAAGCTTTGATACTGGGGATATGAAACCCAAAGGTGGAGTTAAGGCATTGCTAAGCATCAGTGGATTCTGGGAATCACTTATCCCAGGGCCTCCGAATGCTTTGGAATCAGGTGGATATCTTGGTTAGACAGTTCTCAGACCAGAGTCTCACTATTTGCCTTCAAAAATGCAAATCTTCCTGCCGGCCCAGGGATGGCACTGTTTGAAATTAAATCAGAAAATGTCAGCTCAGAGTATGGATCACTGTTTTTCAGGCAATTGAGGAATAGAATGTCCAGGTCATGCATGTTCTGCCCATTAGATCCTGAAAATGATTTCTCAGGCTCAACAGTTTCACAGGGCATATGTGGAAGACCGATGTTCATTGATCTCCTTTCTGAACCCCTTTAGGATGGTAGAATATTAGGTATTTACAAGGTCCAGCTTTGTGAAGACCAAAAAACTGGTCCAAGAGATAAGGCAACAGCTAAAGAGGTTGATGGTCTATATATTGATCAAGCTGAAGTCAAGGTCATCTTGACTGAGGAAAAGTCCCCTGTTCCTCTGCCTAAGAAAGCCCATGGGCTCTCCTGGGGCATGGGAATGGCCTAGAGGATTCCTGAGACAAGTCAGTCCTGGTCCTTAAGGTCACCCACACTGTTAGGCTCAGCAGAAGAACATGCCTTCTTGGAAGAAGCAAAGCCCAGGAACCAAGTCTGTCACATAGAAGCCTGGAAGACTCCACTGTTTTATTTTTTCCATCTACACAATGAGGATAATAGCGGCATACACCTCGGAGGAGTAGTTCAAAGATTCAATGAAATAAGTATCTACAGTGCTTAGAACAGTGTCTAGCACATTCAATTAATGTCAACAAATAAATCTCAATAAATAGCACTCAATAAATGTCAGTGATGAGGACAATGAAGAAGGGGAGGAGGAGGAGGAGGAAGGACATGTCATTCAATGTCAATTAAAGCCAAATCCGTCAAGAGATCAGTCTTTTAGCATTTAGTAGGAGAAAAAAATGTTTTCTCCAAGGGAAACTGATGAGAATATATATTTTTTCCCCATGTGCAAGATTCTCAAAGTTAAGTTTTAATCTTCAGTTGCCACTATGTTAACTCTTGTGTTTAGAATATTTTCTTTTTTCTCTCCTTGGTCTTGATCTTCTATTTTATTGCTCTTGTCTTTTATGTCCTTGGTTGTAAGCTGCCTGAAATTCCTGTTGGAAAAGGTGGGATATAAACAATAAAATAAAAATAAAGAGAAGACATTCCATAAAAGTTTGCTGAATTTATTGAATTGTCAAATCTTTCCACATAAACCAGACTGCTTCTGAAAAATGAGTAAGTGCAAGAGAGAGCAATAACAGAAAAACATTCTCCTTATTTTCTTGTTTATGTATCAAAATTCTACCTGGGAGAGCAGTCCCATTTCTCTTACTTCCTGGAGCCATAATGCAAATCCCCTTTTCCTTGTATGAGGATCTGAGGACCTGCGTGAGGGCAGCTGCCTCAAGAGGCTGATAGTCCAAGTTACACGCCATCTGTTCATCCTCTGCCTCGAGGCATGTGCCATTTCTTGTTGGAGTGGACAACTTCAACTGCTGATTCAAGCCCTCTCTTTTATCATCCTTCCACCTCTGCCTTGCTCTGACTCACAGAGGAAAAAAGAAAGAAAAGCACACCTGCATCCTCAAGGATCACAGATCCCATTCTTGAGGTTGCTATGGTGATGGACAATTTTAAGCATCAGGGTGCAGGAGCCACTGGTGCTGGGCAAATCATTGGGTTACAGAGTTACAGATGGATGGGTGCAGAGAGAGCCCCAGAGTGCCTCCCAGTTTGAGAAAATGACTGGCTTGTCCAGCTCGCTCTCCATACTCCGGCAAAGTCTTTCTGATGGAAAGGCAGCCACTTCACACACAGATTAATCACTATCTGGCCCTTCTCACACTCCTGGTGTGCTCTTGTGGAGTTCTTTTTCCATTATGCTCTAATGGGCTCTACAACAATGTGCTAAGGAGTAAGCAATTTGCTCTGAGGGCTCCAAGTCCAGGTGATGCTAAGAGAAGCCCAATTTCTCCTCTGATGAATACTTGGGAAATGGCCTTTCCCTCTGTGCCCCTAAACCTATAAGCTTCTGAGCTTGGTTCATGCCAGGACTGGCTTTCAACAGTTTGGGAGTGACAATAATGTATTTTAGGCTGATGTAGTCCCAAGTCTGACTGCACTCTGATGGCATCCTCCTCCAAAGCTTTTTCTTGCTCAGCTTTCTTTGCACACTCCTGTCCCCTACACAACTGGGCACTTCTCTCATTTTGCAAAAGGTTAAGTCCATTGGAGAAAATCCATAGGGTCTAAAACCCAAGCTGTTTGTGCTGACTAAAGTGAACTGGCAAGGAGAACAATGCCCCACAGCAGACAGTCGACAGAGGATGTCTCAGACCCAAAGTTGTGGACCCTGGTGGAGACTGAAGGTGGGTGGAGACAGGACACATTTCCAGACCCCATTTTTGACAAACTCTCCTACGAGGTGGGGAAGGCAAAACTCTCGTTTTCCCAGTCTCCCGTTTTTAGGAATGGCCATATGACACCATCTTGCCAAAAATGCCTGCTGGGGCCTCCAGGCAGGTTTTTGTTTTTCCCAATATAAAACTACTACTCTTTTGTTCCTTCTGCCTTCTTTTTTCCTTGAATAAAGACATGATAGCTGGAGCTCCAGCAGTCATGTGGCAACCCTGAGAGAAATGCCAAGGTTCCTAGGGCCTCAGCCCTGGTATCATTTAACCTCTGAACAAAGACTGGCAATGGCCTATCTCGAGACATCTTGTTTGAGAGAAAAACAATTATTATTTATTTAGACCATTTTTGTTAGATTTCCTTTTACTAGCAGCTCAGTGTTTTCCTCATTGATATAGGTCCTCTCGTTTCCATATTCTGACTCTTTCTCAAAATGTAGAGGTGTAGGAAGAAGCAGACACCAAAACCAAGGAAGGGACACTTCTTGGAGATTTTACACTGTCAAAGTATCTGATTTAAATCATTTGGCAGTTCCCAGTGGTCTTCCATGCACCATTTCTACTATTTCTAAAAGTTGGCCAAACAGATAGATGAAAAAAATGCCCAACATTTCCAATCATTAGAGAAATGCAACGTAAAACCACAGTAAGATTTCACCTCACACCTGTTGCATTGGCTACTATCAAAAAGATAAAAGATAACAAGTATGGGCGAGGATGTGGAGAAAAAGGAACTCTTGTGTACTGTTGGTGGGATTGTAAATTAGTACAGCTATTATGGAAAATGGACTGGAGCTTCCTCAAAAAACTACAAATAGAATTACCATATGATCTAGCAATCTCACTTTTGGGTATATATTCAAAGAAATTAAAATTGGTATGTCAAAGATCTGTTTGTACTCACATTCACTGCAGCATTATTCACAGTAGCCAAGAAATGGAACAACCAAAGTGCCCGTCAATGGATACATAGTTTTCGTTAAGTGGTATTTATACATGATGAAATATTCTTCCATTTTTAAAAAGCAGGAAATTCTGTCATTTGCAACAACATGAATGAACTTAGAGGAGGATATTATGCTAAACGAAATAAGTGAGGCACAAAGAGACAAATACCACATAATCTCACTTAAATATAGAATCTAAAAAGTCAAGTCCATAGAAGTAGAGAAAAGAATGGTGGTTAATAGAGGCTGGGGGCAGCAGTAGATGAGGCAAGGGGAGATCATTGGTCAAAGGGTATAAAGTTTCCATTAAGAAGAATAAGTTCTGGTGATCTCTTGCACAACACGATAACTGAAGTTAATAATAATTTATATCTCAAAACAGCTAAAGAACAGACAGGCATGATGGCTAATGCCTGTAATCCCAGTACTTTGGGAGGCCAACGGGGGAGGATTGCTTGAGCCCAGGAGTTTGAGAACAGCCTGGGCAACATGGTGAGACCCTCTCTCTACAAAAAAATTTTTTAAATAGCTGGGTCTGGTGGCATGCACCTATAGTCCTAGCTACTTGGGAGGCTGAGGTGGGAGGGTCACTTGAGCCCAGGAGTTCAAGGCTGCAGTGAACCATGATTGCACCACAGCACTCCACCCTGGGTGACAGAGTGAGACCCTGTTTCAAATTATAATAATAATAATAATAATGAAAAGAGAGTATTTTAAATGTTTTCACCACAAAGAAGTGATAAATATTTTAAGAAATTGATATGTTAATTACCCTAATTTGATTATTCCACAATGTATACATGTATCAAAAATCATATTGAACCTCATAAAATATATACAATTATTATCTATCAATTGAAAATAAAATAAAACTTAAAAAAATAAAAATAAAATAGAAGTGGCCCAGGTCAGGGTTTTCTTAGAGCTTCAGAAATTCTTCTGTATGCTATGACAAACGCAGAAATATTCCTATTTTTTCTGAGCAAACCATTTTGAAACAAAGGAAGGGAAAAGATAGCACAGTAGAATTATAAAGTAACTTAGCCCTGTAATTTTCTGCAGGCATAGATGAAAGGACTCTTCAATAAGCAAAATTTTTAAATGCCTCAAATGGGAGCACAACAATAAAGACAGAAATGGGACCCTGATTTCCTTTTTCCTTTTCATATGACAAGCCTCAATCCCAACAGCTCAATCTGCTGTCCCTTTAAGAAATTTTCCCCAAAGAAGAAAACTGGAGATGGCACAAGGATAAGTCCAGCTCCTGAATATGGCAATGAACGATTTACAATATGAATTTTTCCAAATCATTTTCATTCAGTTTGTGTGTGCTAGTGATGTTAGCAAATGTTCTGAACACTCTGTTCCACCTCCTGGACTCTGTATCCATAGTTCATTCAAAAGTAGAGCCTGGCTGGGTGTGGTGGCTCATGCTTGAATCCCAGCACTTCGGGAAGCTGAGGCAGGTGGATCACCTGAGGTCAGGAGTTCGAGACTAGCCTGGCCAACATGGTGAAACCCTGTCTCTACTAAAAATATAAAAATTAGCCGGGCGTGGTGGCGGGCACCTGTAATCCCAGCTACTCAGGAGGCTGGGACATGAGAATCACTTGAACCCGGGAGGCCAAGGTTGCAGTGAGCCGAGATCATGCCACTGCACTCCAGCCTAGGCAACAGAGTGAGACTCTGTCTCAAAAAAAGAAAAAGAAAAGTAGGGACCATTTCTTCCAAAGTGGGAAGAAAGCAGGAGACCCAAGCACCTACTCTCCTCTTACATCAGGCCTCTACCAGGTCCTCAGATCATGTAAAAATAAGGTGAATAAAACTCCTATTCTCCAGGTTTGTCATCAATTTCCTGTTTCTCCAAAAGTTCTTCTTCAGCTTTCTTCCAGGGCCTTTCTCTCTCAGAAGTCACATAGGTTCCTCAGGAGACTCCAATTTTTTTGTGGCTATTGTTGCCCTCTATCTAATCCAAGGGTCTGAGAGAATTCTGAGAAGACACAGAGCACCTGCCAGAATCTTCTTTGTCCTCGGACCTAGAGGAAAATCTTTTAATGCACGACATCATACACATCCTTTTGCTTTAGACAAAGACTTGCTACCTTGGGACTGAAGAGCCAGAAAGCCTGAGGACTGTGGCCGCCAGGATGAACCTTCATAGAGGATCCCCGGGAACTGCTATGGACGGACTTCACTTTGTGTTGCCTCTAGATAAAGGAAAACTTTTGCCCCAAATATACTTGGGAAATTGTCCTATGACCTGTTCATAAAAGGAAAAGATAACTTTTCAAATTATTTAATAAGAGATATTAATCCATTCTTTCATTTAACAAAACATATTGAATGACGGCTGTGTGCCAGGCACTAGCATACTAATGAACAAGATGCACCCTGCTCTCATGTAGTTTACAAAATGATGCAAGACAATGTAATAGAAACATCGTAATATGGGATGATAAGCACTAAAGAAGAGCATGCACGCTGCAAGCGTGCAGAGTAAAGTGAATTAACCAAAGGAGGGACTCCAGATGTAAGAGGGTCAGAGGGGCTCAATGTCATCACTCCAAGCATAAAAAGAATTTTAAGGGTGTGTAACACATGTTTTTCCAAAGCAGCTGCACTCCTGTGTGCTGCCTGACTCCTGGGTGTGGACTCACAGGTCCACGTCTTCATAGACTCCCAGAGCTAGATGGTTAGATTTCCCTCATTTGTCCTCAATCTCTTCGTGTCCTTATTCAACAGAGAAACAGGGAAGGAAATAGGCTTACCGCCTAAGAGAATGCCCCAATTTCCCTCTCTTCTTGGCAACTTCAGCTTCCTGTCCTTGGTTAATAGGTCATTCCTCCAAAATGAAAAGCTAAATTGATGTTGAAGAATGATATTTATTTATTTATTTATTTATTTATTTATTTATTTATTTATTTTTGAGACGGAGTCTCGCTCTGTCGCCCAGGCTGAAGCGCAGTGGCCGGATCTCAGCTCACTGCAAGCTCCGCCTCCCGGGTTTACACCATTCTCCTGCCTCAGCCTCCCGAGTAGCTGAGGCAGGCGCCCGCCACCATGCCCAGCTAATGTTTTGTATTTTTAGTAGAGACGGGGTTTCACCATGTTAGCCAGGATGGTCTTGATCTCCTGACCTCGTGATCCGCCTGTCTCGGCCTCCCAAAGTGCCGGGATTACAGGCTTGAGCCACCGTGCCCGGTCAAAGAATGATTTTTGAAAGGGTAAAATCATGACTCATAAAGATAAAAAACACACACATTAAAGAAATTATTTAACTTATTACTAATGCAGGAACCAGGTAGAAGGTACAACTAGTTCAAAGGAAAATGTAAAAAAACAGAGACATCAGGAATATTGAAATTTTCAAATGGAGGCAAAACTGGCTTTCTTCACATTTGAGAAATTAAATGAATCTCCACCTGATGGAATTTATTTGTATATCTATAGACAAGAGTTATCTTGCATTGCTATCAGTTATCTACAACTTAGAGAGTCTGATAGCATCTTGGAGGGGAAAGTAAAGTCTGATTTGTTGAGACCTTGCCTTGAAATTTGCCATAAAGCCTGTCTTTCAGTGGGGAGGAAAGGTAAAAGAAGATTAGGTGAGGTTAATGATTGGTGGACACAGCAAGATGAGGATGTTGAGGGAAGGGATATCTTGGGATATCTGTTGATGTTTTCTGTTCAAGAGTTGAAAGGCCTTCTGAGAAGTTCCCATAATGAACTGTGTTGGTCATGCTTCTCCAGGGAAACAGAAACAGAGAGGTGTTTCTTTTTAAGGAACCATCTCATGCCATTGTGGAGGCTTGGAAGTCCATAATCTACAGAGCAGGCTGGAAGGCTGGAAATTTCAGCAGACATTCATGTTAAAGTCTTGAGTCTGCATGCAGTCTGGAAGCATTTTTTTCTCTTCAGGACCTCAGTCCTTTTTTCTTTAGGCCTTTAATGAATGAGATGAGGCAGAACCACACTATGGAGGGTAATCTGATTTTTCTCAAAATCTACCGACTTAAAAGTTAATCCCATCTAAAAAGTACCTTTCACTGCAACACTAGACTGGTGTTTGACCCAACAACAAGGTACCGTAACATAACCACACTGAAACTTAACACTTATGATCACATAGACAATAAAGCCGCTTGCAGTTTTTATCTTCCTGAACATGAGTCCTCTGGAGCAGTAAAGCTATGCTAATAAAGACAATGGAATAGGAAAGTCATGCTAATATACACAGTCGGCTGTGTGCAAGTAGATGATTTTGGTTCTCAACTTTTTTTACATTACAGCTTACGTATTGTCTATCATATCTTTATTATCATAGCATCTACATTGTTTGCATCCATGTTTACAATCATTATTTAGATTAATTCTCTGTTTGATTTCATCCAGTCTTTTCTGTAATTTCAGTTGGCACATAGTGTCTCTACCCTTTCCCTCCGGGAGGCTCTCACAGCAAAGGCCTCATGTACTCATGATAAAGAGTTTGAACTTTTTCCAATAGGGATCTGTGGAAAACATCTTAGGTCGCTTTGGCCTGCAAGTAACACCAGAAGGCCCAAGTGAAAGTGGCTTACATGATAAGAACATTGAATATTCTTACATAATAAAAAGTCCAGTGGTAGAAAGCTTTAGGAACTCATCAAAATAGGGCTCTGGGTCACTGTCTCCCCATGACCACAATATGGGAGTCCAAGTCCAAGCACCACAGCTTAAGCACACAAAGCCCCAAACAAGGAAAAGGGATGTTTCTCTCGATGTGTCTTTTATATGAAGAAGGGATATATTTATCTGAAACCCTCAGAAGTCTTCCCCTCAGGTTCAGTTGGTCAGAACCAGGTCATGTCCCCATGCCCTAGCTGTAAGGGAATCTAAGAGGGCACATATTTGGCACTTTCAGCATCTTTAATGGGGGTCCAGCTCTACCACCGACCTGGATAGGATAGCACTGGGGATTGCTGAGGAACAAGCAACTAATAGTGTATGCCACAGATGGGCTTTGAGCAGGAGACTATGTGGTGAGATCTGCACTTGGAAGACATCCCTGCTGGCAACATGGAAGAAGGACTGAAGGAGGCAATAAAGAAGTGACAGAGGGTAGATGGACAGGCAGATTAAAAGTAGGTAAGGGGAGATGGTGGAGCATTAGTGGCCCCAGATGAGCAAAGTTCTCCATGCACCCAAGTGAGACACCTCTTGAAACTCACAAAAGTAGTAGAGGGACACTTTCAGGAGTCATGATGCTACATGAGCCAGTGACTTCTGTGTTACTGCAGTGCCTAGTTACTACAGTTACTGCAGTGCCAGAACCCCTTCTCAGCCCGCCAGCTGAAGAGGCCTGGGAAAGTTAGGGCTATAGCAGACACGTTGGCATTCATTTCCCTTAAACTTCCAATGACAGTTAATACTGAGCTGCTTTATGTTGGAAACCTCAAAAAGGCTTCCTCAGGGCCAATTGACGTAAAGGTTTAAACAGGTTTATAGAACAGGATTTCCAGAAAGCCTTTCAGCCTAACCTTTCAACAGCTGTCATATCTACAAGCTACCTGGAAAGATTTTTCAAAAGACCAAGACATTAATCTCTGGCCTTTGAGAGTTTGTTCCTGGTTTGAGGAACAAGACTTATACACATGCAGACTGTACAAGATAATGTTCTGATTAGGGAAGTTGTGGTTGTAAGGGACTAAAGCCAATACAAATAAAGGGTAGGAGATAGAAGATTGTAAAAATCCATGCCAGCCAAGGGTAAGAAAGGAAGTTTAGCAGAGCCTCATGATACCAGAAATTGCCAGGAGCTGAAGCCCTTCTTTCCGCCTCAGGGGAACATGGTGGTTTAGGCCCATATTTCTCTGTATGGATTCCACCCTCCTGCTTCTTTAAAAAGAAAAACAAAAAACAACAAAAATAAACCCAGCCTTTTCTGCTTACTATTCCTGCACAAAGCCCAAGGTGACCACCCTAGTACCTGGATCTATGTGACACCTACTTCTACCCAGCACTTAACGGCCGACAAACCACAATGTCTGTGTCCCTGAGTTCAGCCAGGAACTAGGCCATGTTGTTGGCAGATAATCAGCCTCTGAATGGGGCTCCCCAGGGTCAGATGCTGCTCTCTGCTGCAATCAGCTATATTTGGGGTCTCAATCAGTGCGGGCAGAGAGCGGATACCAGATATGCCTAGTTAAACAGCCAAGATGCAGTACATACTGAAACGGGTACCCAGACAGCTTAAGAAACTAAGGGTGGAGGGTCTGTGGAGTCAGAGAGGGCATATGAGGGCGTTTCCTAATTAGACATGTTACTCATTTTTTTAACATCATCTCCTTGTTTTGTGTATGTTTTTCCAAGAAGATGGAGTCAGATACCAAAAATAGAAAGGTGAAGAGCGTGCAAGTCTTCCCAGGCCGCAGAGGAGGAGCAGCAGGTCACTGGGAACTGGGTTTCTCAGACCATGTTTTCTGGGTGTCCTGAGGGCCCAAGTCTCCTCACCTCTCTGAACCTCATTCCTTCATCTGGAAACTGAAGGAAAAGATGTAAAGCGGCTGAATTAAATCATTTCTAATGTCCCTTCCAGCGGTGTCATTCTGTGACTGTGGCCTTTTTCCTTAAAGGAGGTGTTGTGAAAATAAACAAGTGAGAAGCAAGTCTTATCCTAGAAAGAGGGCCTCGTTACTTTTTGCTGTGGTACACTGTTGTCAGCATTAATCACTTCTCATTTTTAGAAAATAATGTGCGGGCCGGGCGCGGTGGCTCAAGCCTGTAATCCCAGCACTTTGGGAGGCCGAGACGGGCGGATCACGAGGTCGGGAGATCGAGACCATCCTGGTTAACACGGTGAAACCCCGTCTCTACTAAAAAATACAAAAAACTAGCCGGGCGAGGTGGCGGGCGCCTGTAGTCCCAGCTACTCGGGAGGCTGAGGCAGGAGAATGGCGTGAACCCGGGAGGCGGAGCTTGCAGTGAGCTGAGATCCGGCCACCGCACTCCAGCCTGGGTGACAGTGCGAGACTCCGTCTCAAAAAAAAAAAAAAAAAAAGAAAAAAAAGAAAATAATGTGCGATAGAAGGAACCAAGATCTTAACTGTGAGGTATAGCTAAAAAAATAAAATAGGCTAGGTGTGCTGGCTCATTGTAATCTCAGCACTTTGGGAGGCCAAGGCAGGAGGATCACTTGAGGACCAGGAGCTCAAGACCACCCTGGGCAACAAAACAAAACCCTGTCTCTACAAAAAAAATAATAATAATAAATAAATAAATAAATTAGCAGGGAATGTGGGAGGATGCACCTATGGTCCCAGATACTCAGGAGGAGGCAGAGGTGGGAGGATCACTTGAGCCCAGGAGGTCAAGGCTGTAGTGAGCTTTGATTGAGCTACTGCACTCCAGCCTGGGCTAAAGAGCAAGACCCTGTTTTTAAATAAATAAATATAAAAATAACTCACAGAAGGAGACCTCCATTCTCTGCTGCAGTCTGTTCTGGTAGCAATGGAAGCAAGGATGCAGGTACACCCTTTGCTTGTCACAGCTGAAATGCCACTAGCCAGGAAAATCTGAGTGTGGCGCCAGCGAACTGCCACTAATGCGCCTGGGCTGCTCCCAAGTGACTCTGGGGGCTAATGGAAGAACTGAGGACTGAAAGGATGGGGGTGCAGTAAATTGATAATTAGGAGGTTTATGGAGGGGCCTCTGAACTTCCAACCTGACTCAATTTCTCAGCTTGAAGCAGCCGCAGCCCCCTTGGCTGCTCACCTAGAAGAGGCAGGTTCCTGCCTTGGAGCTACTGCAGCCACTTGGCATCCCTCAGAGACCAGCTGCCGTGCGTGACCAGCATGCAGGGCTCCCTCATATGGGAATAAATTTAGCTTGACCTTTAGGAGAAAAGGGAAAAATGTCACCTTCCTAGCACAGGTGGTAGGAAGGTGGCCTCTGTGATGAAGAATAACCTCACTGTACAGCTTTTCAAGGAGGTAGAGAAAGGCTCTAAAAAAGAGCTGGGAGTGAAAAATTGAGGCCACAGCAAAGCCACACAGCATAAAGTTTAACTCCTCCCCATGATGGTCCCATAAGTCCCATTTTCTTGGGATCTGATTTCTCTCCTTTCCTTCCAACCATTTTTGGAAATCTCACTGACTTAGAAAAATAGCCAGGGCCTTGTGTGTCATTAAACTGGACTTGGCAAGGAGGCTGGCAGCACTTACCAGGTGATGCCATTTTAAGGGGTGGGATCCAAAGGGATAGGTTTCTGTCCAAGCAGGTGACCAGGACAGCTTCATTGGTGGGACTTTGAGGGGATGAGGATAAGCAGGAGGGATTCAAGTGCTTTCAGTATCCTTCACCCACAAATGTGCACCATCCTTCAGAGAGAACTATGGGACCCAACCCTGGTTAGAAGCCTTGGTCCTGTTTTTAAGACAATCCCTCTAGTCTGAGAGACATCGGTTCCATTGACCTGGACAGTGCTTAGTTGATAATGACAAATGGAAAGCAATCCTCTGACCAGAAAAAAGACTGTGTCGGGTAGCTGGGTCTTGAAGCAGGTGACGTTTCAGTCAGGGCACACCACAGCTTGAGACTTTGCTGGTCCCCTTGGTGTGTCTGATGGTGTCTTGGAGTGAGAAGGAAGGCTGGGACTCCCTGGAGAGATGTTCATCTGGCCTGAGTGGACCCAGAACAGTCGCCAGCTGTCAGGTTGGAGTTTATGGGACACAGGAGCTAGAAGGTGACTTCTTCCTCCCTTTGGCCCACACAGAGCCTCCCAGGTTCACCTCTTCTATGAAACCCTCTCTGATTACTTCAATCTCCATTGATTTGTTCCCCCCTTTGAATTCCTAGTGGAATTATTGTTCCAACACTTAATGGGATCATAGAGTTGGGTGGATGTTACTTAGAGACCATCCATTGTATTGAGGGTTGAGATGAAGGTATTTCACAGATGAGAAATGATATCACAATATTATGAGGGAAATACTATGTAATACCCCCATTTTATGGCTGGGAAAATTCCCTAACTCATTCTTAGGAAGGTTAAATAACTTGACCCAGAGTCCACAGGCAGTGAGAGTCACAGCCCCTGCTCTAAGCATGGCCATCGTATCCGCCTCCTCTTGAGCAGCATGCATAAGCCTGGTGGCTCGGCAGGGAGGGTGAAAAGTCCCACAGATTCAGAACCTTCCCTCTTTCTTTCTTTCCTTTCTTTCTCTCTTTCTCTTTCTCTCTCTTCCTCTCTCCCTTCCCTTTCCTTCCTTTCCCTTCCCTTCCCTTCCCTTCCTTCCTTCCTTCCTTCCTTCCTTCCTTCCTTCCTTCCTTCCTTCCTTCCTTCCTTCCTTCCTTCCTTCCTTCCTTCCTTCCTTCTTTCCTTCCTTCCTTTCTTTTTTGAGACGGAGTTTTGCTCTTGTTGCCCAGGCTGGAGTGCCATGAAATCTTGGCTCACTGCAACCTCCACCTCCCCGGTTCAAGCACTTCTCTAGCCTCAGCCTCCCAAATAGCTAGATTACAGGCACTTGCCACCATGCCCAGCTAATTTTTTGTATTTTTAATAGAGACGGGGTTTCACCATGTTGGCCAGGCTGGTCTTGAACTCCTGACCTCAGGTGATCAACCCACCTTGGCCTCCCAAAGTGCTGGGATTACAGGTGTAAGCCACTGCACCCAGCCCAGAACCATCTTTCGTAAGACCGCTGCCCTTCTCCAATTCGTTGATTTGTTCCATCCACTTTCTCATTGGTTACACAACAGGAGGTACAGTGAAGTTCAGCATCAACTATATCGGTGGGCCTCATTCTAGTCATGACTGTGACCTTGGACAGCATCATGAGCCAAGAAGACAGAACTGATTCAGCAGGGATGGGCAGAGTCCAAGAGTAATTCTCTTTTGGCTGTGATTCATTGCAGGTGGGCGGAAGAGAAAGCAGCGAGGCAGGGAGTGGTGGAAAAGTACAAGGATTCTGGAGCCAGATGCCTTGGGTTCTAAACCCAGGATTCTCTACTTACTAGCTGTCTGACCTTGGGAAAATTATATAATCTCTTTATGCTTCTATTTTCTCATTTATAACATGGGAATGATAAAAATATGTACCTCATAAGATTTTTACAAGGATAAAATGATGTTGTATTTATAAAGCTTTTAAAATCATATCTGGAATACATTAAGTGCTATACTATGTTTGTTAAATAAGGATTAACAGGAGGGCAGCAAGAGAAACTGTTAACAGAGTGAACAGACAACCTACAGAATGGGAGAAAATGTATGCATCTGATAAAGGTCTAATATCCAGAATTTATAAGCAATTTAAATCAATACGCAAAAAACAAATGATCCCATTTAAAAATGGGCAAACAACATGAACAGACACTTCTCAAAAGAAGACACACACACAGCCAACAAGCATATGAAAAAATTCTCAATATCACTAATCATTAGGGAAATGCAAATCAAAAGTACCATGAGATACCATCTCACGCCAGTCAGAATGGCTATTATTCAAAAGTCAAAAAATAACAGATGCTGGTGAGACTGTGAAGGAAAGGGAATTCCACACTGCTGGCAGAAATGTAAATTAGTTCAGTCATCATGGAAAGCAGTCTGGAGATTTTTCAAAGAACTTAGAACTACCGTTTGACCCAACAATCCCATTACTGGGTATATACCCAAAGGAATATAAATTGTTCTACCATAAAGACATATACATGTGTATTTTCATTGCAGCACTATTCAGAATAGTGAAGACATGGAATTAACCTACTTGCTCACCAGTGGTGGACTGGATAAAGAAAATGTGGTACATATACACGATGGAATACTACACAGCCATAGAAAAAAGAATAAGATCATGTTGTTTGCAGCACCATGGATGGAGCTAGAGGCCATTATCCTAAGCAAACTAAGACAGGAACCGAAAACCAAAAATCACATGTTCTCACTTACTAGCTTGTGCTTATGCCATGAGGCCATAAAGGGCAAGTGCTCAGGAAGGACAAGCTTTCCCTTGCCTGATTCACCCCTCAAGTCATATTCCAAGCACCTAGTAGGCAAGAATTGTGTTGCTTTTGAGTTTCTACCCCCATAGCGACTGACACAACTGGGGAATAGAATAGATATATAATAAATACCTGTTGAATGACTCTCCCACACATTCCTTACACTCGTCAGCCTCTGGCCTTGCTTAATCCCACATTAAGTTTTACCTAGATGGTGGCAGGTCTTCTAACTGGCCTTCTCATCTCTATCCCTTGTTGCATCTGATGCAGGCTGCACACAGCTTCTCAAATAGCCTTCCCAGGGCACATGCCACTCCAGTGCTCAGAAACCTTTGATGACTTGCCCTCATCATAAGGGTCTTGGCCTACAATTCAGGCTCTGTATAATCTGTTCTCAGGTGACAGTTCTAAAACTGTTTCCCTCTACTTTCAGTAGCTGTGCTCTCACCACTACTTCCCCACTATGGACATCTCCTACTTCTCCATGTTTGATCTGTCCCTCATCTCCATATGTTCAAATTATGCCCCCCTTCAAGATTTACTCAAATGCTCCTTGATCCCTCCAGCTAGAAGGGATTTCCCTTCCTCTGAATTCCATAGTCCTTTGTACCTACCCTGCTTATCATCATATTCTGGTCTGTCTTATAATTATTTAGGAAGACAAATTACCTTCTCTTCTGTAAGAATGCAAGCTCTTCAGGGCAAGTTGTGTGTAATCTATCTTTGTATCTACTACAGGATCTAGAAGTGTTCCTCACAAATGCTAGGCACTAAACAACTATTTTCTGGATAGATGGATGAGTGGACAGATAAGCCCGCTTGATGCTGAATAAAGTTTCTGTGGGGAATCTTTCTTCTTACTTTATCAGAAGACATTTTAGTCCCAGGATCCATATTCACTCATGAAGTAAGGGATGGAACTGGGACTCTAAAGCCCTAATTTTGCTTGACTTGACAAATGTGTTAGATGACCTTCAAATTTCAAGATGGTACCCTAGAAGGCAGAGAAGTGAAAAAGGGAAAGCCCAAGTCCAAGCCCTAAAGGAAATCCCTCTCTCCTGGTCATATTCAAATTCACTCACCAGGATGCTTATGACAATATGAATTGTCCTTTGCCATTAGAAATTAGAAAATACCACTCAAGAGGCGAAATGCCCCCCGAAATTGAAATTACTTACCAGTCACTGGAGGTGCTGAGCATAGAATTCACAGCTGAGAGGAAAAGGAGGGAAATATCATCAAGTATCAGTTATGATGTTATATAAATAAATAATCTGTCCACAAAAGAATTTTGTGAGATGGGCATTACTTTCCCCATTTTACATGAGAAAACTAAAAAAGATAAAGTAATTGCTCAAGATAACATAGCTGGAAGTGGTGAAGCCTGGATTTAAATAAACTCTGACATCCAAATCCCTGCTCTTTGCCCAAAGCAATAATGTCATACTCTTTGTTAATTCTCACTGCAGTGTCACCCAAGTTAGATGATGTGCTTCCTTATGTTTATGCCTTGGATGCTTCGTTGTTCTTGGTGGCCTCTTCTTTAACACCTCCACTGTATTAGTCACGGTAATTAACCCTAATTGCTGTAACAAATCACCCTCAGAATCTTAGTGGCATGACACAGTAAAGGCTCATTTTTCACTCATATCATAGTTGGACACAGTTGGGCAGTTCTCCTCCAAGCAGCAACGTAGGCATCCAAGCTTCTTCCAGCTGGAGATATGGCAACCTTAAACATATGGCTTCCACTGTTACCATGGAAGAGGAAGAGGGTGAGCTCAAGTGTGCTATGACTGAGTGATACAGCCTCAACCTACTGCAAAGGAGAATGGAAAATGTAATCTTCCTGTGTGTCCAGGAAAAGGAATTAGAGTTGGTAAACATTCATCAGTCCCCGATATACCTATTGTATCAACCAGGGTTCTCCCAGAAACAGAAGGCATGTCTAGCAGGGATTTTGAATTTAATGGAGGTAATATTTACAGCCATGTGAATAGGGTTAAGGTTGGAACCTATTAAAGATGTTGAGGCATCCAAGGACTAGAAAAACAGGAAGTTTATACCACTGCTAGTCTTGGGACAAGTAGAGGGAACCATGCTATCAGAGCCCAGTAAGAGCTGGAGCCATGGAAGAAGGGCCTTCTGACAGGAACAATGGCTGTAGAGGGATACACCCACTGTCAGCACTGCAACACTTAGGCAGAAAGGGAGTGGAGGAAGAAATACCCTGACCTCTGTCTCCTTCTACCTCAGTCTCCTGCCAATGCCTCCCTACGGTTAAAGGCAACTGGAAGCCTCAGAGTAAGAGAGCCTGGGTGATGCAGTCCACAATGGTCAGCCTCTGTGGCACAGAGAATAGCAGACAATGAATCTTGGGGATGCAGAGTCAAAGAATAAACAGCACACTGAACCATTCCATCTAACCTCCCCTCCCTGAGAAGCATCATTGTCCCTTGGGTCTTTCCCTGTGTGCTAAAACTGGAACTCTCTATGAGGAGAGGTCCAGGGCTGAAAGGACCCCTGTTCTGAGAGATCTTGACACACTAGGCCCTGAATCACAGCCCTCCACTCCTTTCCAGTGTCACTCCCTCTGTCCTTCTCCACCTTCAGCAACCAGCCCCTGGAACATACATCGAGTTGGTTCTGTGTTGATTGTGATTAACTGTGCAGAAACACTCACAGGAACTCAGTGCTCTTGCAGGGCCTGGAGAAGCAGCTGCAGTAATTACTGTGAATTTCTGAAATGGAGACTAATGGTGCAGGTTCACATCTAAAATGCTTTTGATCCTCTTCATCATTAAAAGGCCATTAAAGGTACAACACATATATTACCAGACATCAAATCTACATTGATGTGAAAAGAAATTAGGCCAATAATTGTTCCCAAGGCCATTATCTCCAGTGAGTAAGGGCACATGGCACCCTTTGTGGTTTTACAGAAGGGCTTTCATTGACCCTGATCGGTTTAAGCTAGACTGCATTGATTAAGTACGTACTATGTGCCAGCCTAATCAGATATCTACTTCTGTGACTACCTGATTTAAACTGTGACTTTTAAGAACTTGCCCTCTGGCTTACAGGCTGAACCTGGGGAAAAAAACTCACAGACCTTGAAAGACTACAAAAGTTTGTGGCAATAGCAATGAAAGGGTCTGCATAAAATAGTGACCCCAGCAAGACAGGCAAAACCATAATGTGTAAAATGATAAAACAGGGACTGCAGAACCATCCAATAGAATGCTTTGCATGTAATAGGTATTCAATCCATATCAGTTTAATTAAGAAATTAACCAATTACTCAAAAGAGTCTTTCTTTACAGGCTTAATATAAGGATAGAAATTAAGTCATTCTTATTGGCTTAGGTCCTAACTACTTTCTCTTAACTACCACCAAAGAGATTCTCCACCCAGAAGACTTACTCTAGGGTAAGCTCTCCTCAGCTAATCCCCACATCCATATTCCTAATCATCTGTCAGCACCCAGAAGACTCATCTACCAACCCATCCGTGTCACCATTGCACCTTCGGTCTGGTTTCTCATTGTCACCACACTCCATTTGTCACCCAGGTGAGGTTAGAGGACAACAATGTGGTCCTTACGTTTCCAGGTCTTCCAAGATGGGAAAGAGGATGAGGAAAGGATTCAGACAGGAGAGGGAACTCTGGGATTCACGGGGCACTGACTTCTCCAGAGAAAAGACTGGGGGCAGAAAACAGTGCAGAAGTAAACAGTGATAGAGAAAGAGAGCCTCACAGAGGGAACATCATTAAACACAGGGCACATGGCTTATCAGCTCTTAGAGCCTTCATAAGGATATCTTTGGAACGATGGCAGACCCAGTCACTGTCAACAAAATGGGTAAAAAGAAATAGGTATGGGTTTGAGCTCAGCCTTGGTCTCCTGGAGCCCCTCAGCCTTAGAAGCTGAGGCCTAGATATGACTGGAGCCTATGGAGAGGGTGATGACTGCAGGCCCAGAAGAGACCAGGGACAGAGAAGTCATTCCTAAAGTACAGGTCATCCTTGTATCTGAGGCTACTTTCACTATCAATGGACTTAAATGTCCACTAATAGGGGGCTGGTTAAGTAAATGATGGTTCAGCTATTTATTCTAATTCTGTGTATACCGATACAGAAAGATCACCAAAAAAAGGAGTATAAAAGAAAAATACAAAGGGCACAAAAGGTAGTATAATATGTTGTACTACCATCTATGTAAAAAAGGAGTAAAAGAATACATGTTTGCTTATATAGGCACACATTTTCTCTAAAAGATATGTAAGAAGCTAATAACATTGGTTGCCTGTGGGAAAATGAAGCGAGTGGCTGGAGGTCTGAGGCAAGTGGGAGAACTTTCACTTTTATATTTTAAAAAGTTTGAATGTGGCTGGGCATAGTGGCTCACGTCTGTGATCCAGGCACTTTCAGAGGCCGAGGCTGGCAGATCACGAGGTCAGGAGATCAAGACCATCCTCGCTAACACGGTGAAACCCTGTCTCTACTAAAAATACAAAAAATTAGCTGGGCGTGGTGGCACGTGCCTGTAGTCCCAGCTACTTGGGAGGCTAAGGCAGGAGAATCACTTGAACCCGGGAGGCAGAAGTGGCAGTGAGCCAAGATCGCGTCACTGCACTCCACCTGGGTGACAAGAGTGAGACTCCATCTCAAAAAAAAAAAAAAAAAAAAAATTGAATGTGACTATTATTTATTCAAAATATAAAATGAAGTAAAATTATTTTTAAGTGACTGGGGAAAGGAACTATCATTTATTGAAAGTGTATTAGGTACCTTGCATATGTTGTCTAGTTTACTTCTCTTAATAATCTTATGAGGTGCTTTTATTTGTATATAATTTTTTTAAACTCACAAAAGTAACACATAATGCAGCAAATCACACACATTTGCAAAAAACCACTTTTAATTCCCATTACCCTCAGAAATAACTATTGTCAACATTTTGGTGTAGTCTTTTTATAGTTTTATAGTTGTTTTTATAAAAACTGAATTGCAGTGTTCACACTGTTTTTTAACTTGTTTTTCTCATTTCTCCCCATATCATGAACATCTTCCCTTGTCAACGCTATTCTTCTACAAGGTAATTTTAAGAGGGTGCGTGAATTGTTTCATATGGATGCATCACAATTTTTCAATGAACTCAGCATTTTAAAATACCGTTATGAACATTCTTTTATACATATTTTATATAGCTCTGATTCTTTTATAATCACTTTTTCCCAGAAAGATTAAATAACTGCTTAAGTTCACATGGCTAATAAGGAGTACAGCCGAGATTAGCACTTGGTATGTCTGCCCCCAAAACTGGAGTTCTTTCTACTACCCCACACTACCTGGGCCTGCTTACTAAATGGTGAGTTTTTAAGATGTGGTTGAGGGGAAACGTTCTAAGTATTGTTGCACTGCTCCTGCAGGAAGATGTTTCAAGTGAATATGACAGCTTCCTAGAGGTGGGGAAAGTAAAGCTCACTGTTACCAGAGCTGTGCAAGCCTCCCTTCTCACAGATGAGACTTCGGGGAGGTCATCTGTGCTGGGCTGTTTGTTGTTAATTTAGCATTATCATCCCCCCTCTCCTAAAATCTCTGCATTTCAAGAGAGAAGCCTGGAACTACATTTCTGAGGATCTCTCTTCCTATATGGTACTGGGTTATATTCTGCCACTGACAAGCACATATTTGAGATTTAAAGCAGAAGAGATGTCAAATTTATCTGGTGGCAACTGGGGGCAAATATATAGGCAGATGGCAGAACTGAAGTTTGCATTGATTTCTGGGTAAGATTCTGCAAATCACCTGCTTTGGTAGTTCAAGCAGCTGAGACTGAAGTGGCTTCTTTGAGATCCCAGCATGTTTCAGTTTTTTAACCTATAGCAGTGGCTTCCCTCACCTTCACTCCCCCAGCTTATCCAATGTTTGTCTAAGTCAGACTCCATATTAAATTATTTCTACTTGAAATACCAAGATGGCTTCCATCTTCTGACTATCCATTACCAAGATTTTAGATGAGAAATATGGTCTTTCTGAAAATTAGTGAAAATATTTGTTGAACCCCCAAAAATTATTTACAAGGCCAGTGTGCTGTGTGGTTTCTTCATCTGTTCAGGTCACTTTTTTTCAGATATGCTGTACTTACTCAATAAACATTAAAGGAGCAGATACCATGTGTCAGGCATCTGGATAGTGCTGGGATCAGAGATACACACATAGTCTAGTAGGAAAGGCAGCCAGAACAATAAACAATACAAGTCATTGGCCAGTGTGATTAAAGCCAGTTGAGCTAAGTCTCATCTGTGCCCTATCTAAAGGGTATGGAAAATTGCTCATGTATAAGAAGAATCAATATCACAAAATAGTCATACTGCCCAAAGTAATTTACAGATTCAATGCTATTCCCATCAAACTACTATTGACATCCTTCATAAAATTAGAAAAAGCTATTTTAAATTTCATATGGAACCAGAAAAGAGCCCATAGAGCCAAGACAATCCTAAGCAAAAAGAACAAAGCTGCGGGCATCATGCTACCCGACTTCAAACTACACTATAACTACAGTAGTATTTGGCTATAGTAGCAGTAGTTTTGGCTACAGTAAACAAAACATCATGGTGCTGGTACAAAAACAGACACATGGACCAATGGAACGGAATAGAGAACTCAGAAATAAGACCACACATCTACAACCATCTGATCTTCAACAAACCTGACGAAAACAAGCAATAGGGAAAGGATTCCCCATTTAATAACTGTTGGTGGGAGAAATGGCTAGCCATATGCAGAAAACTGAAACTGGACCCCTTCCTTACACCTTATATAAAAATTAACTCAAGATGGATTAAAGACTTAAATGTAAAACCCAAAATTATAAAAACCCTAGAAGAAAATCTAGGCAATACCATTGAGGACACAGGCACAGGCAAAGATTTCATGATGAAAACATCAAAAGCAATTGCAACAAAAGCAAAAATTGACAAATGGGATCTAATTTAACTAAAAAGCTCTGCACAGCAAAAGAAACTCATCAGAGCGAAGAGACAACCTACAAAGTGGGAGAAAATTTTTGCAACCTATCCATCTGACAAAGGTCTAATATCCAGAGTCTACAAGGAACTTAGACAAATTTACAAGAAAAAAACCAACCCCATTAAAAAGTGGGCTAAAGACATGAACAGATACTTCTCAAAAGGAGAGATTTATATGGCTCACAAACATATGAAAAAAAAAGCTCAACATCAGTGATCATTAGAGAAATGCAAATAAAAACCACAATGAGATACCATCTCACGCCAATCAGAATGGCAATTATTAAAAAGTCAAGAAACAACAGATGCTGGAGAGGCTGTGGAGAGATAGGAACACTTTTACACTGTTGTTGGGAATATAAATTAGTTCAACTATTGTGGAAGACAGTGTGGAGATTCCTCAGAGACCTAGAACCAGAAATACCATTTGACCCAGCAGTCCCATTACTGGGTATATACCCAAAAGAATATCAATCATTCTATTATAAAGATACATACATGCATATATTCATTGCAGCAGTATTCACAATATCAAAGACATGGAATCAACCCAAATGACCATTAGTGATAGACTAGATAAAGAAAATGTGGTACATGTACACCATGGAATACTATGCAGCCATTAAAAGAAACAAGATCATGTCCTTTGCAGGGACATGGATGGAGCTGGAAGCCATTATCCTTAGCAAACTCACACAGGAACAGAAAATCAAACACTGCATGTTCTTAGTCATAAGAGCTGAACAATGAGAATACATGGACACAGGGAGGGAAACAACACACACTGGTGCCTGCTGGTAGGGGTGGTGGTGTGGGGAGAGGGAGAGTATCAGGAAAAATAGCTAATGCATGCTAGGCTTAATATTAAAGTGATGGGTTGATAGCTACAGCAAACCACTATGGCACACGTTTACCTATGCAACAAACCTGCACATCCTGCACATGCACCCTGGAACTTTAAAATAAAATAAAATAAAACAAAATAAAATAAAATAAAATAAAAGGTGTGGAAAATAAGCTTCATCTATCCAGATGTCTCTTCTCTTTGGAAGCCTCCCTATTTCCATAAGCAGAGTTAAGTGTATGCTCCATGGTGCTTCCAAGGTAACTTGTGTGTGTGTGTGTGTGTGCGTGCGTGTGTATATGTATGTACCTCCAGTAAAACTCTCAATTATAGTGATTTGATCTGCCCCCATAAGACTGTGATCTCCTTGAAATAAGATGTGATGTACTTACCAATCTATATGGGCTCACTTGATAAAAGGACTGCATGCTTCATCTCAAAATGGGGAATTTTGTGCCCTGCTTATATCCTAGAGTATAGATGGTATTGAGCACATTAATTTCTTTAACATTTAACCAATGAGCCCTTGCTAGAGTCATGAGGTGCCATATACTTGTCTTTTGTAGAATATAACATTATGTTGATGCAATTATAATTACTTACAAATCATGCACGCTGTGAATAATGCTGCAATGATCATGAGAATGCTGATATCTCAAGATATTGATTTCATTTCCTTTGGAAATATACTTAGAAATGGGGCTGCTAGATTATATGGTGGTCCTATTTTTAATTTTTTGAGGAAACTCCATACTGTTTTCCATAATTGCTGTACCAATTTACATTCCCAGTATACAAGGGTTTCCTTTTCTCCACATCCACACCAACACTTATGGTTTACTTTTTTGATCATAGTCCCCTTAAAAGGTGTGAGATGACATCTCATTGTGGTTTTGATTTGCATTTCTCTGATGATTACTGATGTTGAGCACCTTTTCATATATCTGTTGGCCATTTGTATGTCTTCTTTGGAAAACGTCCTATGTCCATTTTTAAATCGGGCTATTTGTTTTTTGACTATTGAGTCATGAGTTTCTTACGGATTTTGGATATTAGCTCTCCGTCAGATTCATGGTTTGCAAATATTTTCTCCCACTCCATAGGTTGCCTTTTCATTTTGTTCATTGCTTCCTTTGCTGTGCAGAAATTCACAGCAGCATTATTCACAATAGCTCAGATACAGAATCAACGTAAGTGAATGGAAAAAGAAAATGTGGTATATATAAAAAATATACACACAATGGAATATTAGCCTTAAATATATACACATATATATGACTCACCATCATCTCTTACTCAGACAATAATAACAACAGTAACAATAACACCAAACACACAAACGGCCTTTGTTATGTACTAGTCTAAGTGTTTCAACTCCTCACAACAATCCTGTGTTCTAAGTGTTTCACATTTATTAACTCAGAGAGACTGGTTATGATGTTTGCCCAAGGTGATGCTGCTAGTAGGGGCAGAGCTGAGATTTGAATCCAGGCAGTCTGGCTTCAGGGACTCTGCTCTTAATACTTGGCCCTGCATTATTTAACCACATCAATCTATTAAGGTTTTAAGGATGAAAAAAAAGACCAATTGCTCTATCAAAGCTTTTTACTTTTTTGTTGAGGGCTGCTTCCACAAGATGCTTGGGATAGCTACATGGCTTAGCCCAAATCTCTGAATTGGACCAGTGTTGGGTTCTGGGAGATCCTTAGAAGGAGGGACCACCTCCAGGGTAACTGACAACATTTCAGATAGCCTAAAATTTAAAAAATAAAAAAAAATATGTAAACAAAATCCAATAGCCTGGTTTTCTTAAGAATTGGCTTTGTGTTACAACTCAGAGGGAACTGTCTTGGAATACTTGTTAGAGGGGCTCCAAATTGATTTCAAAGGCTTGAGCCCACGAAGCCACGAGATTGAAATGAGAGGCTAAAGAAGGAAAAGAGGGGAGAAAGCCGATAGAAAAGAACAGTCTTGGGAGAGAACCATCAATCAGCTGGGCAGACATCGTTTTAGAGGAGCTCTTGTGGTGTCCACTGGAAAGGTAAAGTGTCTCAGTCCAGGAAGTATAAAGCATGATGGTCTTTATCCTCTTCCTGAGGATAAAGTGCCCCTGGTCCCTGAACAACCTCTGCTAGTTTGGAAGTCTCCTTGGAAGAGATGAGAGCATCAATCTTTGGGGCCCAGGGATCCTTCTTTCCCAGGTAGGCCATGAGGTGAGCTGCTGGGAGGGGGGCTTTCAGTTGTTCCCATACTCTGCCAGCTCACTTGGGCAGCTGCTCAAACAGGGGCAGCTTAAAGAGGCCTACTCTGATGTCAACTGCTCCTCACTCCAACTCCTCTTCCTTTTCAGGCCTTTCTGCCATTTCTCTTTGTTATGTCACTTGCTAGTTGTGTAAGCTTGAACGGTTACTTACACTCTCTGAGGTACAGCTTCCTCATCTATAAAATGCAGTACATTAGCATCTAGCTTATGGGATTGTTGCATGGATGAGACTAAATGTGTGTAAAGCACATAGTAGGTGCTCAGTAAGTGAAGGGTTACTATTGATGCTGCTGTTGACATTAGCCATAGGAATAAGATGGAAGGGGGTTCTGTTAGAAATAACCTGAGGATTTTCCTGGAGGTTCACAGCTCCAAGTCACAAGCAGGGCAATGTTGAGTTAAGGTTAAGTAGCAAGGGAGAAGTTCCTGGTGGTGTTTTTACTCTGCTCCCCACCTTGGTCCCTCCTTTACCATGCATATGCTGCGCACTGCCCTGTACTGCCCATCTCGCATCCTTTCCTCTCCACCCCATTTCCCTATGAAAGCAGCTTTCTCCATGAAGATGCAGATGTTACGGCCCCTTTGAGCTCAGTCTAATTGCAGAGCTCGTAAGTGCTCAGCACCGTGCTGGCAAACGAGGCAGTAGGGATGCATAATGTTTAAGCTCTGGTTATATTAATAAGAATACATGGCCAAGTGATAAATAAGCCAACTCAGGAAGGAAAATAATATTAGAAGGCTAACATGGAAGAACAAAGATAAGACCAAGGAGAGAAGAGAGGTGGGGTGGAACAGGGAGGTGGGATGGGGCGCAGATCTTGGCTTGCTTCAGTGGGAGCCAGCGAGTGGAAAGAGCACAAGCTGAGGAGGCCGACTCAGGTTTGAATTCTGCCTGAGGCAGATGTGACCTTGTGAAAATTGTTAAACTCAGTTTCTTCATGTGTAAAAATGGGACTGACAAGAATATACCTCCACTAAACTGCTGTGAGAATTAAGTGTGATAAAGAGCCCAGCAAATGTCATTTTCTTCTGTGTGCCCTGAATTCCCATAGCCTCACAGCCAAGCCTAGGAGAGATGCCCTGGACCCAGCCCAGACTCTTCACCTCATCCTCATGTTGGGGCAGAGAAAGGAAATGCGCCTTTGGGATGCAAAGCAGATAGGAAGGCCAGGAGGAAATGGTCAAGATTCTCCCAACTAAAGACAAATGCCAATGCTTCTCATTCATTCAATCAAACTGCAGTGAGCACTTATAGTATACCAGGTGCTTGGAATATAAAGATGAATAAAATATGGAACATTTCCCCAAGGAGCCAGATGTTAAGAGGGAGAGACAGATATGTAACCACAAGTGCTATGATGGGAGTAAGGGCTTAATTTATGATATCAATGTATCCTGATTTCAAAGAATCTGCTTTATTGAGCAAACTGCTAAAACGTGTGGAGGAGAATAACGAATACTGCTTGGAAGAATCAGAGGAAGGCGTTTGAACAGGATAACAACAATAATGAGGGCTAACATTTGCTAATGTTTACTGACACTAACACGCCAGGCACCAAGTAACCAAGTATTTTACATGTATTAACTTATTTAATCCTCACGACAGAAACATTATTATTCTCATTGCAAGGGTATTCATATTCATAAGAATAAGGTCACATAGTTTGAAGTGGCAGAGCCAGGATTTGAAGCCAGAGTCTGATTCTAGATCTCATATTCTTAATGTCTATGCCAAATTGCCTCTCTGCATGTTGAAGAATGAATCTTGTGGCCATTCCGAGATCTAAGGCCAATCCCGTCCCCCCTTTCCAAACCTCCAGAATGATCTAGACTAATAGAGATTGGATCATTCATCCAGTCATACCATGTTCATTTAAAAATCTACTCTATGCAAGGATATGTAAGATTCAGAACTGCAGGATTTGTTGGGGAAGGAGCAACCCACAACCCCTTACTACATCCATGAGTTCTGCTTTGTTGTAATTCTCCTTGGCTCTGGAGCCGAGAAACTGGGTTGTTAGGAGTTGGAGTGTCTGCTGGGCTGGTCTTTCCTACCTCTGCTCCTTGTGGGCAGGAATGGTGGAACCTAAGAGGTTCAAGAAATAAAGGGGCTCAAAGGTTTGGCAATCCAAAGGATGTTCCAAAATAAGGGGTTTCTCTCTCTCTTTCAAGGATGGAACAATTCTCCAAATGCATTCTAATGTGAAGCAGATAAAGTGGAACTGCCATGACAGAAGTGGAGTTGGGGATGTAGAGCCCCATTCATTCAATGCTCATGTATCTTCTCCCATCTTCTCAGATGGTTCTCATAGCCTCTTCAGGGGATGCAGTTTGAAAAATTCTGCCCTAGGTAGTGCGCTGACAAAAAGCTTGATGGTGGCCCCTCCTCAGCTCTACTGGCTGTTGAAGATAGGTAGCGTCTGCAGCAGGCAAGTGAGGTCAAAAAGCAAGGGAGTAATTAATCACTGTTGTCACTTGGAGGCTTTATGAGCATTTATATGACTCTCTGCCCTAATATGTGCTCTGAGTTGCTTGAAAAAGGAGAGAAATAGGCTCTGGGTTGGGATCAGGGAGAGGGGGGTCATGAAGGGTGGGTAAGGAAGGGGGTGTAGAAGAGTGGCAGATACAGGTAGAACAGATGACAAATATTTCCCCCTGTGGCAAATGCAGGAGAAGCCAAGGTTGAGTGGAAGAGAAATGAATCAAAGAAGAATTGGTCAGACTGGACGACGGACTCACACTTGGTTTTATCCTGGATCATATCATTGTTAAACTCTGCTCACTAGAATGCCCTTTACGGGGCAGTGGAACGGCAGACTTTGAACCTTTTCCCGTTCTGTGTACCCCTCCCTAGAATGGGAGTCCAGCACTGCTTCTGTAGGTGACATTATGTGTTCAGATATTGCTTTATGCCAGGACTCAACTCCCATGGCAAAGTCCAAAATATTGAGGAAGTATTGTGGGCTGGTGGAGGCAGAGCTTGGGAGGAAAACTTCCTGGATCCGAATCTGGACTTTGCCACTTACAGTTTTGTTTGACTTAGGCAAGTTATTTAGTCTCCCAGTTTCTTCCTCTATAAAATTAGAACAATACTAGTTTCTCCCTCATAGGGTTGTTGTGAGAATGAAATTAGTTAATACACAGACAGCACTTAAAACAGTGCCTGACATACAGTGGCTATTCAAAAGATGCTAGTTTTTTATTATCATCATCTTCAGAGGTATTTAATTATAGCTCTGGATTCTCTAAAACGTCAAATAACTACTGAGAGTCTTCTCCCATGTCTGAAATAGGTAGGCTGAAAACCTGGTTTGCAAGATTATGGGCAATTCAATACTGTACTTACAACAACAACAACAACAACAACAAGAAAGGCTTATCTCAGTCACCTTATAGTCTATTATAGATTCATCAGTAGAAGACAGAAGATGGTTTTGCTCCATGAAATCATTCAGGAATCTAGGCTCTTTCACTGCCTGGGAGCTTGGAGCTCTTCACTGATTTCCTACATACAGACTGGAGGCAAGTGAAGAAAGAATGCTTAAGAGGATCATTCAGAATAATGGTCATACTTGGAAGAGGCTTACATCAGTTCTGTACACATTCTATTGGCCAGAACTTTAATTATGTGGCCTGACTATAAAATGCAACCCAGCTATGTGCTTAGCAAAAAGATGAGACTGTTTGGAGAGCACTAGGCCAGTGTTTGCCATATCCTTCAACATTCTGTTATACTTAATACAGATATTAATAAAAAACTGTTTATTGTGGAAAACATTGAAAAAATACAAAACTAGAAAAAATAGTAACAAATCCCCACAACACATCACTGACTAAAAAGTTTTCATCTCATGGTCCATCTTGTTTCATCTATACTTACACTCAATTCCTCCTCCCACTCATATTACTTTGAAGCAAATCTGAGACACTGCATCTTTAAATCTGTAATTATTTCAGCACAGTACATTCTCAACCACTTACTATGTGCCCGTCACTGTGCGTGCACTAGGAATACAATAAGATAGGCTTTTTGTCTTTAAGGAGATGCAGCTGAGGAGCTTACAGACTACAGCTTATTGAGATATATCAGACTGAATCGCAATGACAATAGAAAACAGAACTCTTCTCTTAAACACACACACACACACACACACACACACACACACACACACACATCCTTGCAACAGCCAAAATGGCCATACTAATTAATAACCTTATTTTTCCTGACCTCCCTTATTCACTAATGAGCTTTCTTAAGCATCTTCACTCTTTGAGTAGCGGCTCCTGGGAGAGCCATTTTAGCTTAGGAGCTCTATATCACAGAGGATGAGCTTACCTGTCAGTAGAGGAACCTGATAATGGAGCAGCTGCTGAGAGAGGCTGAGAGGCCCTTTCTGGTCTAGTCAGCTCCTGGGGCTTCTACTAAGCGATGACCTAAGGCTTTAATTTTATCTTTTCTTGAAAGTGGGAGGGGTAAAATGGCCTCCAGGGGTTAAGAGGCAGCATCTCAATCAAAAAGAAACTGTTGACAGCTCTGCTGGCTCCAAGTTCTCTCTAATCAGAGCTCAGGACACCTTAATGGTGTCCTGCCACGTATCACCACCGGCACATCAGCCATTCAGCTAGCCAGACAAAGCAACGAAAAAAAATAACATCTGTATACTTCTTCTACTTCCTTCGGCATTCTCTACTCTGCAGAAGCCTGGAGTGAATTTCAGATGCAAGTGGACTTGGAAATTAGACAAGCCATAATTGGGTAAAACACAAGCAATACCAGACTTCATATTAAAACAATGTGCTCTCATGTACATAAATAACTCCAATGTCAAATTCAGCCACAGAATATTAACCTGCATCAGACAGTGGATTCTCTGAAGCACACACAGGGAAACTGTTTTTGCTCTGAGACGTATCTTGTTAAGCACAGAAGGTGCATAGAATCACACGTGGAGTTCCTCCTGCACTTAGGGGCTTGGAAAATGATAGCTTAAGTAGCCACTTACTATAATTTAGTGTCTCTATGTAAACACAACTGGCTGAGCTGGGAATGGACACTTTCAGGGCTCACCTTCCGATGGATGCAGGTAAGCAGAAGTCCACAGGGAGAGTGTGACCAAGCAGATGACTCCAGAGCCCAGGGGAAGTCTGCTATCAATTCAAAGAATTTTCACGTGGCCCACCTGCCCACCTAGTTCCTGTTGTGGATATGGGTAGAGTAAGATTGCTTTTGCAGAGCTGATAGCTTTTACAAAGCAATTTTATGTCTGTTATTTCTCAAAGTAACAACTAGAAGCTACCTCCATTTTAAAGGTAAGAAAAACCGAGGCCTAGGCACATTATATAGTTTGCCCAAGATATCAGCAGGTCAGTTTCAGAGCCAGAAGCAGAACTTAAGTCTAAAAAAGTACAGTGTTCTTTTTAACAGATCACACCTACAGTGGGAAACTCCTGCATGTGGTTGCACGGGGGAGTGCAATTCATATTGTAGACAGTGATGATTTGTATATTTATTGAGCAATTTTCTGGTGGATGGCAGTAAGAGTTTTATTGAATTTGTTAAAAATCAATAGATTAAAGTAACTGTCTTAGGAGCATCTTTATCCAGTTTTCACAAAGGCACCATACAGATTAGCGGAGGCCCTACTATACTACCCCCACTATCAAATTTTTCTCTGATGACTGTCAGTGTTTTGTGACGTTGGGCCTTTGTGGATTATCAATTTGAATCTAAAAGACAGGACTACTTATAGCAGGGGTCAGCAATCATCTTTTGTAAACGGCCAGACAGTAAATATTTTAGGTTTTGTAGGCCATACATTTAGGCTTTGTGGTAACTACTCAAGTGCGCTGCTGTAGTCCCCAAAGTGGCCACAGTCAATATGTAAGTGAATGGGTGTGGTTATGTTTCAATAAAACTTACAAAAACAAGCAGTGGGCACAACTTCCCAATGACTGACTTATAGAATGCTGGTCATTTGAATTATCAAGAGGAGTTTCTTGAACGAGCATAGCTTGTTAGAACCTGCTGAGCTCAAAAGGTGTGAAGCCAAAACTTGAAATTAGAGCTGATTTCAAACCCCTTGTTCTTTAAACTCAACACCTGTAAGATGTTCTTATTCTTGGTGGTGTGACCCGCCACTATGTGGCAATCAATTGTGCAGTATGTTTGTGAAGAAATTCCAGTGTTTTTGAATATCACTTAAAAAATAATGGAATAGACTAGATGGGACGCATGATGGTGGGTACTCATTCACACTTCTTTTGATTTTCTGAACAGTATGGGAAAGTTCGATCTGGTCCAGAGTAGTATATTGTCTCCACTCTTTGGCCTCTTAGGAGACGCTGACACCTCAGTTCTCTTGGCTTTTATGTCCACAAATCCCTCTTCTCTTAGTTGAGACAAAGCTGTGATTCTGTGAATGAAACTTTACTAGGAAACAAAGGTGGGAAAGAAAGCAAACAACAAAAGGAGTTTCTAAATATAAACAGGTGAGTTTGAACAGCCTGTTAATTAGGTCAGGAATTAAGTTACTCTATTTTTACTGAGGTCTAGAAAAAGACATAGTCAGTTGCTCTAGCAAAATGACCCTTGTTCCTCTTGCAACCAGATCCAGCCACCCAGGTTCCTAATCCAGACAGCTGCACCCTGGCACCACATAAGACCTTGTTACAATCTCAGGCTCCACCATGACCTTCTTAGAAATTTAGGGCTGGAAGAGAACTTAGAAGTTATCTAACACTTGTTACACACTTGAGGTCCTCAAGGCCAAGTCTGAGAGGGGCCCAGCCTATGAGCTTCATAGAATATTGTTATGAATATGCTATGAATGGGCTATTCTGAGCCCAGGAAGACAGCCAGCTAAGCAGGTATTTCTAAGGAATTGGGACACGTGCCACAACTGAACTTGAAAGCATTATGCAGCTGTTACCCTCTTACCAATCCTTTCCAGAGATATAATCTTAACTTTATTTTTAAAAAATTTTTAATGGGTAATTTTCATAATGTTATTTAACTGAATGTACCAAAAAGATATTTTACATTTTTTATACTAACTTTTATACTAACCAACCTGACGCATAATTTATATTTACAGCACATATCAATTTGCTTTAAATTAATTTTTATCTCAATAGCTTTTAGGGTACAGTGGTTTGTTACATGGATGAATTATATAGTGGTGAATTCTGAGATTTTAGTAGGCTCATCACCCAAGTAGCATACATTGTACCTAATATGTAGTTTTTCATCCCTAGCCCCCCTCCCACCCTCCTCTTTCTGAGTCTCGAAAGTCCATTATACCACTCCGTATGCCTCTCCGTATTAATCGACAACTTGAAGAATCAGGAGATTAAAGTTATTCCCCTACATTCTTTCAGTGTAGGGGAATAACTTAGCTCCCACTTTTAAGTGAGACTATATCGTTTTTGGTTTTCCGCTCCTGTGTTACTTCACTTACAATAATGACCTCCAGCTCCACTGAAGTTGCTGCAAAAGACATTATTTTGTTCCTTTTAATGGCTCAGTAGTATTCATGGTATATATATATCAAAATTTCTTTATCCACTCATTAGTCAATGGGCCCTTAAGTTGGTTCCACATCTTTACAATTGTCAATTGTGAACTGCTATAAATGTACGTGTGCAAGTGTGTTTTTCATATGACTTCTTTTCCTTTGGGTGGATACCCAGTAGTGGGATTGCTGGATCGAATGGTAGATCCACTTTTAGCTAGAGATACAATCTTGAACTTAGAAAAGAGCTTTCCCAATGTAGTCCAGAGGTTATAAACTAATGGGCCATGGGCCCAAAGGAGCCACAGATATTTATTTCGACCCCTTAGTATTTTATATCTCTTTTAATTAGTTGCTGATACTTCAAAATCTGAAGATTTTGCACAGAAAGATCCATCAGATTTTGCTTGTCTGGAAAAACATAAATATCTGTCCACATTATGTCCTTAGAACAACAATCAGCTGAGGCTGAGTAGAAGCTACTGCCTTGAGACATGTGAAACTGAACCAGTCAACCAAATTTGCAAACCCTGAATAAATCCAACCAATTCATTTCACTTACAAAGAAAATGAAGTTCTGAGAAAACTGGCCTGTCCCCATTTAATGACAATATCAAAATCAGAAGCCAGATACTCTGAATTTCAGTCAGTGATCTTCAATGAGAACTGCTGCTTTTCCCCTAAAGAACCTGAAATACAGGGATATTACGTGCTTGTGGGCACTATGATGAGGAAGAACAAAACTGAAAACGGGGTCTTCTGCTTCTGCACTCAGTATGTTCCATTTCCTTACTGGGCCAGAAATTCTCATGCAAATCAATAGGGAGGTAAGGCTAGCCAGGAACTCAAAGCCCAAACTTTCCAAGGCTTGTGATCCTGGAACAGCTCTTCCATGTGTCCATGAGAGAGACTGGTGCTAGGAACCAGTCAGTATAGAGGCAAATTCTTTTTGCTCCTTTCTGAGCAGTGCACTTTAAAAATTCCATAGTCTGTATCTGACATAAATTAGGGTATTGTAGCCAAGTTCCCAATTTCACCAATCCTCAAGCCACATGTATTTCTGTACAGGCCTATGGAACCTACTGCACAGTCTCCTGAGAGCATAAATGAAGTATTGGGCAATTGGCTATGGCCAAAGGGGACTTGTGTTTTTCTTCTGAGAGATTTGCTCTCACTGAGGCAGAAGAGATACTTCTAGATGCACCATTTAGACCCCAACACTTTTCCTGCTCACTGAATGTATAGTGACTGTATTCTTTCAGAACTGAATAATAAAGACAATAATCACTGTATAAAGTGGCTTTTAAAATGTGCTTTCTCTTTTAACTCTCAACTCCCTTAGAAGTTGGGGCTGTTCATCTTCTCAACTTTATGAAGAGGGAACCTAGTAAACAGGATTGGCTCTATATAGCAACAATAACAACAACCTAAAGCTTGGACAGAAAAGGAACTAGTCTCTTATTCATTTAGGTAGAGTGAAACCCTGGATTAGGGCTTTCACAACAGGCATGAATTCATTTAAGTGCCCAGCTAAGCACTAAATCAGACTTGAGTGGAAGAACTAGGAAAGCCTTGGTGAGATCTTTCGTAATTGCTTTGTCATTAATAAGCAGGATTCTGTTACGCACATTCAATGAGCCCATGCTAATAATTTAATTCCAGGCAAGTCTCTCAGAAATAGGTCTTTCAACAAGGAAAAGACCCAAATCCTAACCTCGCACTGGCCACTCAATTCAAAATCATGCAGGATTTTTTAAGTACCAGGGCTTTATGGAGAAATTACAATAGTGGTAAGAAAAATGTCAGCCTTCTCAACATGGCAACTTGTATAGAATGAATCACCATCAAGTACATGATTATTTACAAAAAAAAAAAAGTGGTTCTGAAAGGCTATTCAGAAAGATGTGGTCAACAGTATTCATCAGCCCTTCACAAGTGCAGGTTTAACAGTTTGGTTACTTCATCTTCTTACATAAGGCTACTGGCTACTTGGCTATTGAGGCCAGAGTCTCGACAGGGGTTTCACAAGACTAGACCTTTCCTCTCCCTTGCTGTTTTTTCATTTTAAGTTAATGGTGGAGTAAGCACCCCCTGAACCAATATTCCAATGAATAACAACTATAAACTCAATAAAACACAAAAAATACCATGAGGGTAGGAGACTGAATACAAACAGAGGCAAGTTCTGAAAAGAGGTTAAATTTTAAAGAAGGGAATGGCACAAGGTGAGTTCCACATTGTATAGCTTTTGGGC
Organism: Macaca mulatta; assembly: GCF_049350105.2. NCBI lineage: Eukaryota > Metazoa > Chordata > Mammalia > Primates > Cercopithecidae > Macaca > Macaca mulatta. Next base: position 138,868,899 of record NC_133412.1, on the reverse strand, counting down.
TGAAAGAAACCTGCAGTCTTTCTGGTCTAAGAATCAGAGCAACCACAGCTGCTGGAAAGTGAGGGGAGAAATCTCAGCAGAAATGGAGCCAAAGAAAAAGCACCACAAATTCTGTGCATAAATTCTATCCATCTCTCTGGCTGAGCCCTGAACTACACATGGCATAGACTCCAGCTAAATGAATTGAGATTTTCAGCTGCTGCCCAAGACAGTTTACAATTTGAGTCCAATAAAGTTAAATGCCTGCTAACACAAGCAAAAGAAAAATATATACACACACATATGTATGTATATAGATATATCACATCACTTTTCAGAGTAATATAATAGAATCTACAACATAAACATTTACAATGTTCAGGACACAATGTAAATCACTCAATATATGAGGGACCTCCCCCCAAAATCTGACCACTCTGTAAAGATAAACAATGGAGACCAATTCTAAAATTATCCAGATGTCAAATTTACCAGAAAATAATTTCAAAGCGTAATTTAAACATGCTTGTAGTGAATAAAAAAACTCAGTAGAGAAATACAAATAATTAAGTAGAAATTCTAGAACTAAATGATAAAATGTCAAAAATTAAGTCTTCAACTCCCTTTGGGAAATATTCCTTAATTTATTTCCTTCATATCTCTGTTCTTTGGTCCTTTCACCCCTGGAACTGGGTCAATTTAGAAGGAAAAGAGACTAACTTAATTTACCTTTGGATCTTCTATAAGGGCACAAATCAGATCCACAGTTGCTGATGTTCCGATGACATGTGACATGCGAGTTGCAAAAAAACTCATAATCCGAATTACCTCCACTCAGTTGTAGATTGTTTCAAATGACTTTTATTTGTACCAAAACTAAATGGAAAATTGCTTGCTGACACTGTAGGAAGTTAATTTCTTTTTTCTTTGGGAGGCTTGACTTGAGAAAAAGAATTTAGTTAAATTTGGTGGTGAGATTTTATATACAGTATTTTCATTTGGTGAAGATATGAAGGCCAGGACTAACAGTTTCTGCCTAGGATCCCTGATATTTAACATCAAGCCTGAAAGTCGTTCCTACAAAGATATGTTTCTTTTAGAATGTAGTAACTCCTGCCAGGCCTCTGTAGGAGGCAGGCTACATACAATAAGGAAGTGTTTTTATGAGGACAAAAGTGATGTTCAGAGACAAAACATCAAAGTCTTATTTTCTGAAGTGATTCTAACATGGAAGTATTTGGAAGAGATAATCCCAAGACTCAATCCATTGTGGGTCTCCCACTGGTCCTTCTTCTCCCTTGGTCACCAGGTTCTACATACTATGAGACATATACTTCAGAAACAGCCAGTTTCCCAGTGCCTAAGACACCTGATACTCTCAAAAGCAGGGCATGATAGGCCAGGGCAGAAATTGGTTCCTGGATAAAACAGGACCCTACTCACAAAAAGCGATAATAAATACATTAAGAAAGGCTATCAAACAAACCTGTAATCGTTTTAGAAATGGAGGTGATAGCTTCTCTGGGAGCAAGGAGTTATGATTATTTCACTCAATTAAAACAATGTCCAAAATAAGAGAATGAAAGCTCCCAAAGAGTGTTCTTAGCAATTTTGTAATGAGTACCAATGAAAACTGGTTTTCAGTATTAAAATCGACCAATGTCTCTGAGTTAAGAATTAGTTACTATATCAGAAACAGGAAAAAAACAAAGTAAATAAGCTGAAAAACTAAAAAGCTCCTCTTTTTATCACAGTTCTTCCACATAAGGCTGATCATCATAACATCCAATGATACAAAATTCTAGAAACTTTACAAAATTCCTTTTTAAAATTTATTTTTTGTTATCAAAGAGTATGTCCAGAAACATTGAGTACTAAAGAATTTGTTCATGGCATTGTTTTACAAAATTTTCTAATGGAGAGTGAATATTTTATTTTCCGATGTATTCTTCACTTATTAATGATGAGGTCAATGAACTGATGCAATTATTTAAAAAAAAAAAAAACCCAGATAACCTTATAAAGGAAAAAAACAAAAACAAAAACAAAAACCAAACGTCCATTCTCATTCTGAATCTGTTGACCGGAGTGAATGCAGTGGTCACAATACCACCACCAAATAAGAATCAACTTCGTCAGAGTAAGGAGCTGTTCAGGTCTTCTCAATAGTTCACATAGGTCTCTCAGATATAGGCACCATGTTTTAAGTCTCACACAAAATGTCTGTGTCACTTAAATTACACAATATGGCAGTGTTTGTCTTATGGGGACACATTGAAAGAAAGGGACAAAGTAGAAAACCTGTTTGCATGTTATATGTGAGTACATTATTGTACTGTGCATGGGTTTGAGGGCATTGCAGCCCTTGTTAAAGAGGAATTCCACCAATTGAAGCCTCTGTCAGTTCCCAGCTGCTCTTGGTGCTGAGGGTATCTACTCATATAACCTTATTTTGTTAGATCAGAGCCCTCTTCATCTACAGTTTGGCTCAAATGGTTTGAACTGAGTTTGGTTGTTTATCTCTTCCATCTGAGCTTTATTTCTCAGCCTCAGGATATGTGGGGTACTTGACCGTTTCTATCTTCTCTCGAACTTTGTAGGAGGGATATAGGCCCGTCCTTCCCAGTTTTCTGTTGACACCTTTAGAATAGCCATCCCAGTGATTTCCAGCCACACCAATGATATCACCAGGTTCCATGGGAATTTCATCTGCAGTTCGAGGTTGGTGAGCATAAATGGCAATTTGGTTGTGGGCATTCTGGCCCCCAAAATAGTAGATGTCATCTAAAGAATGGAAGTTTGCAGAGGCATCAGGATGTAGTGTTTGCATAATTTCATAAGCAACTCGACAGACCTTTGGAAAGAATTTAAAAAAAATTGTTAGTATATAAACGCTCTCCTTTCCTTCACAGCAATCTAAAAGCCCTTGGCCAAAAGGATGGGGAGTAAGAAGTTGAAAAGTAGGTGGATTCTAGCCACAAGCTTTCAGTTCATTTGCTCTCAGAAGATGGTACAAGTCATTCTTCATCTCTGTGTCTGGATCCTTTTTCAAATTAAAAAAAAAAAAACCCACGAAAGATTATTACAATTAAAATCTCTCTCTCTATAGTACAAAATAATTTAAGAATATGAATTAGTTAATTTTATCAAACATTTATTAAGAGCTACACACACGTGGTCCAAGCTAGGCACTCATGATACCAAAATGAGTAAGACATAGTTTGTGCCCTTAAAGAATTTGAAGTTTAGGATTAGGATAAAAAAAAACTTAACACAAATGCTGATGGTCCCTTTCCTTCATACACTGTTAATCAATCACACATTCTCATCTGATAATTAGATAGTATTTTTAATTTTGCAGATAGGCAACTAAAACACAAGGAGATTAAGTGATTTGTGCAAATTTCAGTGACAGAATTTCAACTAGATATAGAACCAAAATAATAAAAACTTTGCTTTCAGATTTAGTTCTTCAACAAAGGTTATATTGGCAATGTCATTTTACAATTGAGATCATTGGTAGAATACTGAGACTATAATAAAATAGGGATCAAAAAGATTTGGAACTTTTGAACTTCAAATTCAGCCAAAGGCTCATAGAAGGCAAGCAAAATTAAGAGGGACTCAGGAAAAGAAGAAACTAAATAATTAAAGCAGCTCCAATAATAGCAAACTATAATAACAATGATAGACGCTAATATTTACTGAGATTTTGCTAACTGTCAGACATTGTTTTTAGATATTATCTAATGTAATTAGATTCCTTTCAGCATCCCCATAAAATTCTATCATTATGTTCATTTTACAGATGTCAAAGCGAAGTTAAGGCATTGCTTAAGGTTATACTGATAAGCGGTAGATTCAGGTTGGAACCCAGGTAGTCTGCATATGCCTGTAACCGCTATATGTATTTTCTCTTGTAAATCTTATTCTCCATGTTCATATTGTAACAGCAGAAAGATATAGCATAAGACCAAAGACAGCCTTGGGTAAACCTGACAGTCTTTTCAGGGTGTCTTCACCCACTCTTCAGTCATCTCTAGCCAGGAATGCAGGACCTTGTGTTACTCTTAGGATGACCACAACCTCTACTGTGACAATGAGCCGTGATGTGTTTCCTCCTCTCCACTCTTAAATGTCTTACTCTCATAAAAACAGTATCGCAACCCGTCCCACACCCTTAGAGACCTGTTTCTTCTGGGGATAATCCTAATAATTAGTGTATGTTTTGCTATCAAGAGTTGTTCATGTGTTAACCTTGATGGATAATGCAACTGTTTTATTAAAACAAAGAAATAACTATTATAATAATAGCAGAGATTTCAGACACTGAGGTGGCCCATTATAAAAATGACAAATGTGACTGTAGGCCTCTGCAAGCATACCAGTGCCACACAGGTGTGGCCCTTTATTTTTCTCGTAAGAATGACTGCTAAGGATAGCAGCTGAGCTTAACGAGCACTAATTATGTCCCAGGCAGTGTTATAATAGTGTGCTCTTCCCTCACCTTGTCTCAACTCATTTAACTATTATGACAAACCTGTGAAGTACTATTATTATTCATATTTTACAGATGAAGAAGCTAAGCCACAGATTAAATTTCAAAAAATAAAAATAAAAATCCAAAAGGAACTAGTTAATGGCAGAGCCGCAATTAGAACTCTTTCAGGCTCTTGAGTATATATTCCCTTAGGATAAACACCTAGAACAATGCCTGCCACATAGTAGGTGCTCAATGAGTATCTGTTGAATGAATATTGCTCCAGGCATAATACCAGCCCAGTAATGGAGACGTAAGTCCATGGGTGATATTTAACCCTTAAGATCCATATATAACATTAAGAGGAAGTAATTTTAAAACTGTCTATATCAACCATAGGGCAATTTACTGCAAAAGGCTAAAAAGATTACTATAGTGTTAATGTTTGCATTTAGTCACTCTATGCTTCTTCTCTTCTTTCCTTACCTACCACGTGGTTTACAAGTTCAAATCACATGGTAGGTAAATGAAGGCTTGTAGCTGATGTCCATACTCAGGTTTGATGCTTGACAGGTGGCATGACTGACAGCAGTCTATGGTTTGCAAAGCAGAGGCTGGCTACATGTAGTATGTTTAACTTTATTCTGTGTTGACATGGCACTGCATCATTTTTAGTACATCGTAAAGCACAGAGTAATGGGTAACAGCAAAAATCCTGCCAAAGGATAAAACAGATATGACTGTATTAAAAAAAAATTTAAAAAGAGGGAGGAATCCATTAGTCTGAATTTCATCCCTTAGAAGTAGCCTGAGTTTACATAAGCCTCCAAAGCTTTCTCAGAGTAGATGCGATCTTATTTTTGTCAAAACAGACAAGGGCAGGAGGATCTCCTAGTGTGAGAAGTTGGAAGTGGCTGAGAGATCTGTGCACTTTTCCTGTAAACCACTTTGTTTTACTACAGAATAAGAGAATAAGAACCAGGTCTTTTCTTTGTTGTGAGAAATGCCAGAAGGATTAATGCAGTAACAGCTGCACTGTACAGCACTCAACATTGTAAGCTAGATAGAGCCCCTGTGGATGCAAATACTTTTCTTGTCTTCTGCTCTAGGAAGTAGTCACAGAGTTCACACCTTGGGATTTCACACTGTGCTTTCCTCCATGGTACTCTCAACAGGTATCCACTGTTGTTTCATGAGCCACATCTCAATGGAAATTCCAATCCCGAGCCTTCTGTCTGGAATAGTTAACGTAGTTTTCGGTTTTGCCCTCTGGGCTTCCAAAACCTGATTCAAAGTGTAACAAGAGGAGTAGAGTTGCATGCGGACTTGGAATGAGACCAGAGAGGCTCATAAGAGTACTGTAATAATTGCCATAAAGGGAGGTGTCATGGGGGAAAAAAGTGATTTTGTATTATGATGACTTTCAATGGCTGAAACTACTGAGTAATGTTCACTGCTCTTTAAACAATGTCTTTAACAATGTTAGTCTTTAAAGTGAGCACCTGCAACCATTTTTGTAAGTCAGATTTCAGAATAAAAATTGATCCCAGAACCTGATAAGCAATATTTTCAGAAAACCTTTCTGATACTGTGCCTATCTACAGCTGGGCTGTCAACTGCTGTTATTCTCGAACTATAAATTCTTTGCTTCAGATTTAAGATTCAAATAAGAAAATAAGTGACAAATGACATGCTTTGCACATTGGCGATTTCCAGTAACACAAAATAGGATTAATGTATTTGGTAGAATGTTTTAGAATATGGTTGCATAGCTTTCAAAATTCACTTGATGCACTTGAAAAAATGCTAATATTGCCTCCAATTTTCATATTAAATCCTGAGGACTGTGCTATTCAATTTATAAGGCTTTTAGGACAAACTTGGCTTTGAGAAACAGATCTGATGAAGGAATTCAGAAAGCTAAGAGCAATAATCGTAACAAAATTAGAGAGCAGAGCCACAGTGTTGGCTTTTAAAAACTTTTCATTGAAGAAGAGAGAATTCCCCTACCTCACTTAAGGACATAAAAGAAAGATTAGAAGCCTGAGACTGAGGGAGATGGGTATAAAAACTTCCGAGAAATCTCAATTAAGGTGCCATGACAGTTTTGCCTGCAGTTTTCCAAACACGTAGCCTTGCATTTTTCCTTCTAGTATGGCATTTCATTCCTGCGGTATTGTCTACAATAGCTCATGGTCAACAGGTCAACTCTTTCCCACTACTGTTATACGGTATTCCTCAAAGGATAGTGTATAGGAGACAGAAAGTTTACATGAGTAAAACTTAAAGACTGTCAAAGAATTATGAAGGAGATATTAAACTTGTATCACTTCCTAACATCTCTTGGCACATGAAATAATCATCGAAGAAAGTTGAGAGTTGGTTATCCATGTTTTTATTCTGGGCTGAACATATTCTCAATGTTTATCTTTTGTCACTCTTCTGGATGTATGGCTTTAGTCTTCCTCCACTTTCCAGAATGCTTATGACATATATAGGAAAGTCTAAAAATTAATTTCACTAAGGTCAACACACACACATTTACTTGAAATACTAGGTCTTCATTCACCTTTTGGGAATGAAGAACTTTTGTTTCTGAAAAATCACATCATATGGCAATATTCTCTTTCAATAAGCTAAACAAAATGAAGTTGAGGTGGTACACTGGCCCAGAGAAATGTACGTGCTGAATGTTAACAGTTCCTCTTCTTTACGGACCCTAAGCATTGCCCATGACCACAAGTAGAGCTAATGGAGTCCTTGAAGAGCTCGTTTCATGCTCCTTCTAAAATGTGAGAGCATTTGAAATGAAAGCCATGTGAAATGAAGAAAGCCATGTCTGAAATGAAGCCATGTGAAAAAGAGCTGCAAAATAAATACTATAGAGTCTAACAGGCAGAGATATTCCTATAAGTATTCATATATATAATAATAGCAGCTAATGTGTTTAATACTGTATTGCTAGGTACTATTCACAGTGCTTTACTTTTTATAACTTTTTATAACTCCTTAATCCTCACAAAAACTCTATACTATAGGTACTATTATTTTTTCACATGTAGAAAAATAAACCAGTTAAGAGATAGGCTAAGTAATTTGTTCAAGGACACACAGCCACTAATTGGTCAAAGTTGGACTCAAATACAGATATCCCGACTCTATACCACAGGTTGTCTCTTTCTTGATCTGTGATCAGTGGTCAATGGTTTGGCATTTTATCCCATCAGTGACTTTTTCTCACCCTCTATTGGCAATGACGACAAGATATTTCTTGGGCATTTTCAAACAATTCCAATTTTGGTTTTGGTAAGGGAATCTATGTAATAATCCTGCAAACAATTTCATTCACACTACAAAAACATTAAACTTTACTAAATATTTCTTTACTAAAAATATCTGAAAAAAATCCTGAGGTAAGCCCAAAGATTTATCACTGAATATGGAATTATTCTACAATTTCAAATGCTACAGTGGTTAGTCATCAAATAAGGTACATGATAAGGAGGTAATCACATTAGGCAAACTGCTACTCACTATAAAAATGGAAGGTATTTTTACTGTTAAACTTTTATTGTGAACCCTAACATAAAATATTTTGAGTTATTCAAGTCTATTTTGGGTTATGAAATATTATTTTAATTTTGCTTAGGTTCAAATGAGTGAAATTATTTTGGGCAAACTTTGACTGCCAAGAGTTTTTAGGAACTACATGATATATAAGTATGAGCCTTATTCCTTTGGATACAGAAAGTCTTCTCAGCACCACTCCTACTTCATATGAATTGCTTCTCTGGACCCAAGGTCTGAATACACTGAGGTCGACATTATGCATAAAACCAAACAAAGTAATAGAACAATATTCTCCTCAAGCCTAGACAGAATTCTACCATCATGAAGTGACAGAGATCCTGATTTCTAGGTCAAAATTGGAGTTATGAGGATCCAAAATTCTAAAGTACAGCTTCAAAAAGGAAAAAAAAGAGTAAAGAAAAAAATTCTATTCCAGAATAAGCCTAATGGTATTACTAAGGAGGGTTGGAAGAAGAAAAGCAAAACATGAGTACAACCCTGTAAGTCTCAGTGCCTGCCTACATGTGAGATTGGTAAACATTTAGACATGTGTAAATTTATTTAATTTTAGAATCTTGTGACTAGAACAGTGACTCTCAACCAGGGCAATTTTGCTCCACAGGGGACATCTGGCAATGTCTGGAGACATTTTTGGTTGTCATAATTTGAAGGGAGGGTCTTACTGGCCAGGGAGGCTGCTAAATCTCCTACAATGCACAATATGGCTCCTCACAACAAAGAATTATCGGGTCTAAAATAGTGCCTTGGTTGAGAAACCTGGACTAGAGGAGTTGACTTCAGGCAGGCCTAAAATCCAGGCCTACAGAGAAGGTGGCATACCTGGGGAAGTGACTCTTGATTCACTCATTCTAACAATAAGCATCAAGAATGTTTGGAGGTTGTTACCAGTTACATGTACCTGTTGATCAGGCAGATGCATAGTCAAGACTCTCAAAAACAGTTGGAAGGAATCAAGAAGTTATAAACCTTGCACCTTTCTTGCAATAAGAATGGAAATGAGAGTTTCTTAAAAGATAGGATCCGCACCCCAATTAGGGAGAAACATCAATAGTGGATGCCTTCACGGGAACTTGAAGACATTTTCCCTTCTGATTAAGATTGCTGCTGTGTGTTCTGTGCAGCTATCTTTGGGTAGTAAGTTGTGTTCTTATTCCATATTAAAGGAATCTGTAACCTTTGCCTGGCTAGGTATCTTTCCAAAAATCGTATCGCCATCCCATGACAATGTATATTGTCATGTAATAAGAAAGTATCCATTTCCTTTTACTCTCCGAAGTATACTCTCGTAAAAATGATGTGGCTTTCCTTTTTTCACATTTTCTTTTCTCTGCCTCTTCTCGACATTTAAGCATACACTTATCTTATACCAATTTGTATGTTCTGTTAATTATTCTCTAGTTATTTCATGTGTGTATTTTGCTTATTAGATTCTGGACCAGGGCAAGAACTGTATCTTCAATCTCCTTTGAAATCTCCTCTGCACCTAGTATAATTTTGAGTGTATTTAACAGCTGGTTGAATGAACTAACCAATAATATGTGCATAAATGAGAGAACAGAATAAAATCCACTATAAATATTGTTATTCTGATATTCCACAGGGCATATAAAGCTGGTTGGACCCTCATAAAAACACATACACCACACCCATAAAATATAATCTTCTGCAACAATTAAATTCAAACAATGATTGTGATATTGTGTTTCTTAAATTTAACATACAGTTTCTCACTTGGTAGAAATGTAGTAGAACTTGAAAGGGAATTACATTTACTCTCTTTTCTATAAAGCAATCAACTGAGGCAAAATTTAGGACATTTAAGCCTCTCAGTATCAGTGCACTAATGTGTAGAAATGGATGGATTCTGGTTACATATTGACTATATGCAAAATTAGAAAGTATTAAGTAAGCTTAATTACTTGTTGTTTCTGTTAAATGCTGTGAACAAGCCAAGTACTTTAAACAACTCCAGTAACTAGCTTCAGTGGAGATGTAGTCAGCCATTACTTGCAAACAACTAAATATTCAGTGCACGTGAATGGGTATTTTATGGGATCTTTCATTCTTCCACAAAAGGGATCATTACTGAGTATCAGAAAAATTGCACCTGAGTCACAATAATAAACATTAACAATACACAGACACACAAATAATTTTTCTAACTCCTATACAACCAAAAAGTATTGGTTATTTTAAAATGCCCTACTGACACTTACCTGGGATGAAAAAGTACACACTAGGAAGTCTGCCTGAGAGAGAAAATGTATATCCAGGATTACTCCACGAAGTGAATTTTCTGTGTATCGGTTGTGCAGTCCAGCTGACCAGGAAATAGAGTTATCACTAATAAATTCATAATTGGGGTACCTGAAAAAATAAATTAATTTATAGATGGTCATAGATACCACAGTATCCTATCAGAAGGTAGACTTGCTGCTTGGACTAAGAGCTTTCTAACAGAAAGGAGACCTTTAATTATGGCATTTAACAGTATAGTTGATGAGACATCTTTGAAGTCCATCCGTGGGGCAGAAACCATTCTGGAATGCCCTGTATATTAAACTTTATTGGCATATCATATAAAACACATACACACATCAAAATGTCCTTTATCAACTCATGAAATAGTCGAAAATTGAAATCTCCTTTTTCTTTTTGTAATGAGTGACTTTTAAGAGTTTATTCAAACTTCTTTCATATTTGGTCACTGGGCTTTTCCTTTAGAATATAAATGTTGTGATAAAACCTCATTAAAATTTTTAATTTAGAATTTTTGATCATTCAGATTTGGATTAGACTTTGTAAATGTCTTCTTCATTGACATTACAAGCTAATAATAAAAAGAAGAGACGAATATTTTAAAAATTTGTGAGAACTAACGGTCTCCCTTAACCTGCATCCTTCTTGAAGAATCATCTACTCTTACCTAATGACAGTAATAGCCCATTCTAATATTTATGGAAGCAAATTCCATAGATGCCCACCAAGTCATATTTTGGTAGTCTTGCTAGAGATAGAGTGTGTGTTTAAAAGTATTCATACAGGATGTCTTTTGAAGAGAATCTGGAATATAATAGAGGAGGAATAAATATTTTCTGGAGGAATAATAGTTCCTATATAGAAACCCTGAAGCATCAGGAGTCAGTTTACATGTTTGTCTTTCAAACAGTATTCCAAAAAAGGTTAGGACCATGAGTTTTTTTTTTCTCTGCATCACAGCATCTAGCACTCCACACAATGCTGTGTGAATAAATACATGAACAAGTGAGTGCTACCTATGCCTGGGACTTTCCCTAATCCCCTAAGAGCTGTTTCAGTTTCTTTTCATTTCATGGCCACCAAGGAGCTTTCCCTCATTGCCTCTGTAATAATGATTGTAAAGGCAAAGACTCTGAGCACTGTTTCAGACTGCTATTCAGTGTTCAAATCCATTTGGCCTCATTATTTTTGACAGTTTGCCCTCTTCAGCTCAAAATCAAGGAGATGAAGAAAATGTCACATTTGTTCTGAAAAGAAAACAACCAGAAATAGTTTTAATGTGATTCTTGTGAAGCTGCATACCCAGGCATGGAGCAGAAACAACAACAAAGAAATATGAAATGCTAGAGGGAGAAAGAAAGGGGGGAACTGATAAAACCAGTACCGGTTTTATCCTTGAATAAAGACTAACTTTGTCAGCATGGTTTGGATGTTCAGTGAAACAAAGGAGTGATCAATTTACCAAGAAGTAACACTAACATGAATGGTCTTCCTAACTAAAAGAGCCCTCTCTGGAACCAAATCAAAAGGGTACCTACAGCTGGGTGTGGTGGCTCATCCCAGAACTTCGAGAGGCTGAGGCAGGCAGACTGCTTGAGCTCAGGAGTTTGAGACCAGCCTGGGCAACACTGTGAAACCCCATCACTATTAAAATAAAAAAATTAAAAAAAAAAAAAAAAAAAAGGTACCTAAGCTCCTCAGGCCCATCTCTACATGCAAAAGAATTCTCAGGCCTATCTCTATGGCTTCATAAATGATACCTAAGTGTAAAACAAAACAAAACACACACAAACAAAACAGTAAATAATGCAAGAAGGAAACTTTACACCTTTCATAATGAGCATGAAACTTTTTGCACAAACATGCTTCTTATCTTTTGCCCTCAAGTATGTCAGTGGAGGAATTCTTCTACCCTGAGGTTTCAGATTCTAGGAATTTTTTTTTCTTTTTCTACTATATAAAAATTTATTTTTATGTCATCCACGAAGGACTAGCTTCCAGTTATAAACTAATATCTGGTGTTGTTTTCTGAAGTCCTTCCCTTGACTGAGGAAGATACTTCTCTTTATGACTTCACCGTACCTGGTACGTAAACTCCTTCAGGAGACTTATCTAACTATACTGTAATTATGTGTTACATGTATATTGTCTACCTGTTGGTTACTCCCTGAGATAAGGAGCCACACATTATATTTTGACTTTGTATTCCTAGTGCTCTGTGCTGTGTCCAGCATATTATAGGAGTTCAACAAAATAGTGAACAAATATACCACTCATTGCTGATTCTTCATTTCACAGGGCAACCAAATACTTTACAAAAAACTTTTAACAAATGACAAGAACATTTCAATGTATCTACTTTTAGAAAGAACTCATCCAGCATTTTAAAAATAAAGAATAAACTCAATTTGTAAATATTTTACCTGGGAGACTTTTAAAGGCTTGTTTTTCTTCCTGGTTTAACCCCATTCCTAATCTCCACAATCCTTAGAATGCAATATTGGGTAGCCAACTTTAATAGTTCTTATTTCTTTGACTGTCAATGATTCTGTGATTCAAACACTGTAATACTGAACTACTTAAGAGATTGCCACAATAGCAATGGCTGCCACAGTCACTGGGATGCTGGTGGTAAAATCTTGTGGATGAACTCAATTTTTTTTTTTTGAGATGGAGTCTCACTCTGTTACCCAGACTGGAGTACAGTGGCACCATCTTGGCTCACTGCAACCTCTGCCTCCCGGGTTCACACCATTCTCCTGCCTCAGCCTCCTGAGTAGCTGGGACCACAGGCGCCCACCACCATGCCTGGCTAATTTTTTGTATTTTTAGTAGAGTTGGGGTTTTACCGTGTTAGCCAGGATGGTCTCGACCTCCTGACCTAGTGATCCGCCCACCTCGGCCTCCCAAAGTGCTGGGATTACAGGCATGAGCCACTGCGCCCGGCCAAACTCAATCTTAACATGGAGAAATCTGAAGTGTAATACCAAGCCACAAAGCATTAACTAAGCATCTTCACACAGAAGCTATATGCATAAAGCTAATTTTAACCCCTTTTCAAAGAATAAGCAACACAGAAAATGTATTCTCCTCTGACTGTGTGAACACTATACATCATTTAAGTTTAATTTTTCATCTCTTCACCCTCTTAAAGCAGAAAAGTCTTACAATGATTACCTTGCACACTATATACTTTGTTAATAGATTAATTCATGCTTTTGGTCTCCTAAAACAATGGCAGAAGTTTTATGATTTGCTTAGGTATCAAAACCAATCCTGGGTGGTTTAAAGTAGAATTAAATCAGAGTAGAAAAACATTTAAGTAAAAGAGTAAATAAAAAAACCCCATCATTTAAATCCCCAAGAAATGACTCAAGTCAAAAATAAAAATAAAAGGATTTACAAAGAGAAAAAAATTATGCATAAAAGGCTACTACTATATTTATAACAGAATATGGAGAAAATTGCTGCCTGGACCACCACTGGGAGGGGAGTTACAGCTGTTGGCTACAAGGAGGAAATTCTGGTTTTACTACTCGTGCAGTTCAAGTAGATACTGCCAACTGTACTATAAGGGTTGTTTGGTATAAAACTGTCATGCTGTGCTATGGATCAAAGCTGTAAAATGTTTATATCTAGTCGAGTGTGGTGGCATGTGCCTGTAGTCCCAGCTACTTAGGTGGCTGAGGTGGGAGGATCACTGAGCCCAGGAGGTCAAGGCTGCAGTGAGCTGAGATTGCGCTACTGCACTTCAACCTGGACCCTGTATTTAAAAAAAAAAAAAAAAGTTTATACCCTTGCATCTAAATACTTCCAAGTCCAGAAATCTAAGGAAATAATGTGGATAATTTTAGGCATATGTCATAGCATTACTTGTAAGAATGAAACATTGGAAATAACCTGACTGCCGAATATTCGGAGAATGGTTGGTCAAAAAGCAATGACATATCCGTACAATGTATATGTATGTAGTCATTAAAAAAGATGTGGCTGGGCACAGTGGCTCATGCCTATAATCCCAGCATTTTGGGAGGCCGAGGTGGGCGGATCACCTGAGGTCGGGAGTTCGAGACCAGCCTGACCAACATGGAGAAACCCCGTCTCTACTAAAAATACAAAATTAGCCAGGAGTGGTGCCACATGCCTGTAATCCCAGCTACTAAAGAGGCTGAGGCAGGAGAATCGCTTGAACCTGGAGGGCAGAGATTTCAGTGAGCCGATATCACGCCATGGCACTCCAGCCTGGACAACAAGAGTGAAACTCTGTCTCAAAAAAAAAAAGATGTTTAGGCTGGGCATGGTGGCTCACGTCAGTAATCCCAGCACTTTGGAGGACAAGGTGGGAGGACTGCTTGAGCCCAGGAGGTTGAGACCAGCCTCAGCAACATGCGATCCTGTCTCTACCCACAAAAAATTAGCTGGGCGTGATGACACATGCCAATGGTCCCAGCTACTCGGGAAGCTGAGGAAGGAGGATCTCTTGAGCCCAGGAGGTTGAGGCTGCAGTGAGCCACGCTTGCACCAATGCACTCCAGCCTGGGTGACAAAGCAAAAAAAACTAAACAAACAAAAAAGATGTTTACAATGACTGTTTTAGCAACCTGGCAGAATGGATCTATTGCTGTATTAAGTGAAAAGGGTTTATATTATAAAGAATTCAATTAACTACAGTAATGCTCCAGTTAACAACGAGGATATGTTCTGAGGAATACATCATTAGGCAATGTTATCACCACGCGAACATCATAGAGTGTATTTACAAAAACCTGGATGGCACAGCCAACTATACCACACCTAAGCTATACATATATACCCACCTAGAATATATGGAATGCTTATTGCTCCCAAGCTACAAACCTGTACAGCATGTTATTATATTGAATACTGAGGGTAGCTGTAACACAATGGTAACATTTGTGTATCTAAACATAGAAAAGGTACAGTAAAAGTACAGTTTTATAATCTGTGGGACCACCATCACACAGGTGCTTAATCACTGACTGAAATGTGGTACATGACTGTATTAAAAAATGAGACTACATAAATGGGATTGAGGATAATACTTTTTCCTTGCTTTGGTAATGATATGGTTTGGCTGGGTCCCCAAACCTTGCCTGTGCTATTCTCATGATAGTGAATAAGTCTTACGAGATTCGATGGTTTTAAAAACGGGAGTTTCCCTGAACAAGCTCTCTTCTCCTGTCTGCCACCACATAAGTCATGCCTTTCACCTTCCATCATGATTGTGAGGCCTCCCCAGCTCTGCGGAACTGTAAGTCCATTAAACCTCTTTCTTTTGTAAATTGCCCAGTCTCAAGTATGTCTTAATTAGCAGTGTGAAAATGGACTAATAGGGTAAATTGGTACAAGAATTGGAGTGCTGCTGAAAAGATAACTGAAAATGTGGAAGTGACTTAGGAACTGGGTAACAGGCAGAGGGTGGAACAGTTTGGAGGGCTCAGAAGAAGACAGGAAAATGTGGGAAAGTTTGGAACTTCCTAGTGACTTGTTGAATGGCTTTGCCCAAAATGCTGATAGTGATATGGACAATAAAGTCCAGCTGAGGTGGTCTCAGATGGAGATGAGGAACTGGAACAAAGGTGACTCTTGTTATGTTTTAGCAAAAAGACTGGCAGCATTTTGTCCCTGCCCTAGAGATCTGTGGAACTTTGAACTTGACAGAGATGATTTAGGGTATCTGGATTATAGGTATCTAAGCAGCAAAGATTTCAAGAGGTGACCTGGGTACTGTTAAAGGCATTCAGTTTTATAAGGGGAGCAGAGCATAAAAGTTTGGAAAATTTGCAGCCTGACAATGTGACAGAAAAGAAAATCCCATTTTCTAAGGAGAAATTCAAGCCAGCTGCAGAAACTTGCACAAGTCATGAGGAGCCGAGTGTTAATCACCAATACAACGGGAAAAATGTCTCCAGGACATGTCAGAGACCTTTGCAGCAGTCCCTCACATCAGATGCCCAGATGTTTAGGAGGAAAAAATGATTCTGTGGGCTGGGCCCAGGGTCCCTCTGCTGTGTTCAGTCTAGGGACCTGGTACCCTGCGTCCCAGCTGCTTCTGTCATGATAAAAAGGGACTAAAGTACAGCTCAGGATATTGCTTCAGAGGGTGGAAGCCCCAAGCCTTGGCAGCTTCCATGTGGTGTTGGGCCTGTGGGTGTACAGGAGTCAGGAACTGAGGTTTGGGAATCTCTGCCTGGATTTCAGAGGATGCATAAAAACACCTGGATGCCCACACAGAAGTTTGCTGCAGGAATGGGGCTCTCATGGAGAACCTCTGCTAGGGCAGTGCAGAAGTGAAATGTGGGGTCAAAGCCTCTACACAGAGTCCCCACTGGGGCACCACCTAGTGGAGCTGTTAGAAGAGGGCCACCGTCCTCCAGACCCCAGAATGGTAGATCCACCAACAGCTTGCACCATGCACCTGGAAAAGCCGCAGACACTTAGTGACAGCCCATGAAAGCAGCGGGGAGGGGGGTTATACACTGCAAAGCCATAGGGGTGGAGTTGCCCAAGGTCAAGGGAGCACACCTCTTGCATCAGTGTGACCTGTATGTGAGACATAGAGTCAAAGGAGATCATTTTGCAGCTTTAAGATTTGACTGCCCCACTGGATTTCGGAATTGCATGGGGCCCGTAGCCTCTTTGTTTTGGCCAATTTCTCTCTTTTGGAATGGGTGTATTTATCCAATGCCTGTATCCCCACTGTATACAGGAAGTAACTAACTTGCTTTTGATTTTATAGGCTCATAGGTGGAAGGGACTTGCCTTGTCTTGAATGAGACTTTGGACTGTGGACTTTTGAGTTAATGCTTAAATGAGTTAAGACTTTGGGGGACTGTTGTAAAAAGTATGACTGGTTTTGAAATGTGAGGACATGAGATTTGGGAGTGGCCAGGGGTAGAATGATATGGTTTGGCTGTGTCTCCACCCAAATCTCATCTTGAGTTCTCAGGTGTTGTGGGAGGGACCCAGTGGGAGGTAACTGAATCATGGGGGCAAACCTTTCCCCTGGTGTTCTCGTGATAGTGAATAGTCTCACAAGATCTAATGGTTTTAAAAATGGGAGTTTCCCTGCATAAGCTCTCTTCTCTTGTCTGCTGCCATGTAAGACATGCCTTTCACCTTCTACCATGATTGTGAGTGTCCCCCTGCCCCACCAGAGATGTGGAACTGTAAGTCCATTAAACCTCTTCCTTTTGTAAATTGCCCATTCTGGGGCATGTCTTTATCAGCAGCATGAAAATGAATAGGGTATTTACCAACTTGCATATTTTTAAGTGAGCATGAATTAACTTGCTCACCAAGAAAACATGAAAAAAAGCTTGTGATGCATTCAAGAACAAGTGAAAGAGCAGACAAAATTAGTATCTTTTTCTTCAACCAAGCTACAAATTCAGTTTGGTGTTTTAAATTGAAGAAACATGGCAAACCATACTTTTTTTTAAATTGTGTTTTGTGCCCAAATATTCATTTAATCCCTCTTACATTAACTCATTTGTATGCCTGGCTGATTATTTGCCCTTTGTTTACATATATACATATCTCAGTGTGTGTGTGTGTGTGTGTGTGTGCGCGTGCACGCATGCACGCATGTGTATGGTAGTTGTGTATACGTGCTCAAGAGAGGGAGCCTTGAACAAAAAAGGCAATTTGCTTCAGGTTCATTTGGATTCTTCAGAGGTAGAAAAAGGCTTTAAATTATTATCTAATGACTTAGATTAATACCTGCATTACAGTCCTCATTCTAAATTTATTTATTTTCCTCACTCCCATTTGAAACATGGGGGACAATAAATACATTAATTAAATAGCCAAAAAGCTTAAATGATTAATTGTTAATGTTTCCAAACTGATGGGATTGAAATCAACACTCTAATATTTACTGGGCATTTAACTACAGCTAGGTATTATATCCAAAGTACTTATAATCTAATGAAGGAGACAGAAGTAAGCAAGTGCTAAACACTACAACAGAGGACTGCACAGAGTGGGGGACACAGGCCAGTCAAGGGTTCAGGGATGACTTCTGGAGGAGATAGTATTGGAGCAGAACTAAGACCAGAATTTTCTTCTCCTTAATTTCCTACTTTCACATACATTTAATACATCCTTCATTTATTGATAGTAAATAAAGACCAACTCCAGGTTTACCCAGATCCTATAAGAAGTATCCAATTAGGATTCGTGCTTTATCTGTGTGTTTTCAGAATACCCCATGTTAACCCTGTAATAGTGTTACTCACACTGTAGGGTAATTGCTTATTCCCCTATTAGATGTGGGAATTCCTTGACAGCAGGGAGTATCTTGTTTATCATGAAATCCCCAGCACCCAGCACAGTGCCTGAAATACAGGCAAGCTCAAAAAATAATTGTTACTGTTCCATACATACTAGTAGTCTTTATTCCTCAACTTACAAAACTTACTTTTTGATTCCTTACCTTTCTTTAGTATAACTTTCAAATTCCAGAAATTATTATGAGACAAAACTCTACATACGTGTTCAGTTGCCTGTAATTGTTAATAAAGACAGTGAAATCAAAACGGTAAGCACCTGGTTTTATTGCTAACAGTCTGTATAGCTGGCTAGTGTTACTGACTGAATGTTTACATTTGCATAAATTCCTATGTTGAATCCCTAACCCCAATGTGATGGTGTTTGGAAATAGGACCATTGAGAAATAATTAGGCTTAGATGAGGTCATGAGAGTGGGGCCCTCATGAGATTAGTGTCCTTATACGTAGAGACATCAGAACACTTCCTCTCCTGGTCACAGAGCACAGACTGAAATAGTGGCTGCTTACAAGCCAAGAGAAAATGAAATCTACCTTGCCAGCATCTTGATCTTGAACTTCCCAGCCCCAGAACAGGGAGAAATAAATTTCTGTAATTTAAGCCACTCAGTCTATGTTATTTGTTATGATAGCTCCAACAGACTAATGAAGATTTTAGTACCAAGAAGTAGGGTGATACTTTTAATGATGATAATGATTATTGCTGGTGACAATACATAAGTCAGTGGTCCAGTTCATTTTAGACTTCTAATAAGGCATTATTGGATATGGCTAATAAAAATGCTTTGATTAGACTGACAGTTATACAAGTATATAGTCACTTGAATTTTTAAAACCCTAATAATTAGCAATAATAATATACAAAAATCACAAGTCATGGGAAGTAAGAATTCTTTTAAACTGAAAGAGACAGCCCCACTCTAGAATCACCAGTTGGTCTAACTTACTTTGTTTTTGCCTCCTTTAATAAAGAAGGGTCATCTGTGGCCAAATACACTCTTTTTTTGTCCACTTGCATTCTGCGTGCAAGAAGCTGAAAATGTTCTTCAACATGCACCATGTACTCTTCAATGGGATGGAAGGCAGCTTCTGTTCCCACTTTGTCCGTGCGTCTGACGTGGACTCTGGGGGAGAAATTCAGATTCTGCTGGTAATGTACTGACACTGGGTGCTTTCAGGGTACTTAATTTATACCCCTACTTATGGTGGCATTATATGCATTTTTAACAGATTTTTCTTTCATTTTAACCATTAGAAAAAGTAAAACACATAGTATTTTAAAAACTCAAAAATACATATTCAAAATATATATTTGCATGCTAAACAATACAAGTGGAATTAGAAAGTAAGTAAAGCCTTTGAAGAATGATTTCTTATAGAGAAAATAATTCATATCTTAGGAATAAATGGGAGATTCCAGAGTTGCATTTCATACTAGGCAGCAACCAGCTGTCTGGAAAAAAACTGAATATAACTTTTTTGTTACCAGGATGATACCAGGATTCACAGCTGTTACTAAAGAACATTAGAGATATTATTTGTAAAGTTCTGATGCCAAGGGTTTTCCTCTTTATTTTACCCTGTAGAGTCACCATAACTGCCAGCTTGTAGAACTTAAAGTTGTCCCAGGAAAACACTGACCTGGATGAACTTTTATAGCACCGTTAAGACCGGCAAACCTTTTAATATTTTAAGTAAATGACGCCAATTCCAGCCCTTCTGTTCTGGGCATAATGAATTTCCTTTCTCTGTTTTTCACCATATCAAATGAGTGCAGATACTGATTTCATCTGTCATATTTAAGAAAAGCCCCAAAACTGTAAAATTGGGGAAACAGATTCACACTGCCCTGTACTGAATAAGGCACTGACTCCCACAGTATTCTCTCTCCTCCCATCTTAGTGTTTCCAAAGTCACTTTTTTTTTTTTTTTTTAAGACAAGGTCTTGCTCTGTGGCACACATTTTCAGAACATTTTCAGCAGTAGTGTGATTACGGCTTACTCCAATCTCTGTCTCCCAGGCTCAAGTGATCCTCCCACCTCAGCCTCCTGAACAGCTGGGACTACAGGCATGTGCCACCATGCCTGGCTAATTTTTGCTTTTTTTTTTTTTTTTTTTTTTGATATTGATGGGGTTTCAACCATGTTGCCTAGGTTGAGTTTTCTCAAACTTCTGGGCTCAAGTGATCCACCTGCCTCAGCCTCCCAAAGTGTTGTGATTATAGGCATGAGCCACTATGCCTGGCCCCAAAGTAATATTAATAGAAATAAAAATAACACTTTATTTTCATAAATTAAAAGATCCTCCTGAAATCTTGCCTTCCCCACCCCACAAATTACTAAATCACTATTCATATGTAGAAAAAGGTAGATTTATATGCCTTTAGGTCACAGTATATGGGTATGCCTTAGGCCAAGCCTAAGGCCAGTTTTTTATTATGAATCTGGAGTGAAGGTTTGATTTCACTAGAGTTACTCTGCCATCTTCATGGCTATTCTTTGCTTTGCATTCCAGACTATAACCCAGATGTGGATAAAATCATATGGACATCTATTCTATCATCTTTTCCTTCCCACATCCTTCATAATCACCCTTTCTCTGGGGAAACTGGAATTGTTCAGTGTGCTCTACAGAGATGAAGTGGGCAGAACAAATGATTCCACTGAATTTCAATCAAAAGTTACATGAGAAGAAATACGATTTGATATTCTGACTTCACATGTACCTTCTTTAGGTCTAACACTTAGAATGGGGTCAATAACTTCTCTACATATGAAGACTAAGACACAAGGAAAGATGTGGGGTGGGAAATATGAAAATAAAAATAAAAAGAAGCTGGACATGGTGGTACATGCCTGCAGACCCAGCTATTATACTTGGGAGGCTGAGGTAGGAGGATCACTTGAGCCCAGGGTGGTCAAGGCTGCAGTGAGCCACTACACTTCAGCCTGGGTGACAGAGTGAGACCCTATCTCAAAAATAACAACAACAAAAGCCAAAAGAGAGCTGTGATAAGAGGAGAAAGAAGCAAAGGAAGAGGAGCACTGGAGACAGTAATAGAGCACTACCAAGAAACTTTCTCAGCTATTCTAAGTAAACAAACAAACAAACAGAATAGTCTCCATGTGCCCTTAGGATAGCTCTAGAACCTCTGTTCTTTGGTGGGACTATAAAAATTGAACCATATATTGTAAAATTCACAATACGTTGTAAAGATACAGAACCCTAACTACTACATATCACAGTTTGAAGAAAAAATCAGATTCTTACCCAATAACTGGATGTTTGAAGCCAAGCTTCTTGGTGGCTTCTTCTATTTCTTTTTCTAGCCAAGGCTGTGGGCGGATCAAGTATTTGACAAACTGAGACACCCACCACACTGCAGGGTCACCATGCACTCGTATAAGTCGATCTGCGAGGTCTTCTGGTACAGCCAAGGGTAAATATGGAGGACGGGGATGAAGACTGTCTACAATAGGAAGCTCGACCACTTGAACATTTTTGTCCTTCACTTCACCTGACAATATCAAAACATATAATTGTTACTACATGGTATTCCTTATACATCTACCATTCAACAAGAACTTATTCTGAGTGCTTTCATCCTCATAGCAACTCTAAAGAAGTATAATCTTCACTTTACAAAAGAAGTTAAATAACTTGCTCAAAATACCAGAGCAAAAGTGACGGAGGTGAATTTCACATGCAGGTTAGTCTACCGCTCAAGTCTCTGGTCTTTTCTAAAAATTTCTATCATAACATGCTGTCATATCAACACCTCATGGTATCTAGAACTCAAAGTTATCTCATCAAAGAATGACAGTAGACACAGCCAGCTAGCAAAGTTCTGTTTTTTATTATTGTTTTGGAATTAGAAAATAAAGTGTTCTCAAAGCTTCTAGCTTTTCATTACAGCAAATTGCTCTTGCATTACTTTCATGACAGAACACAATGACTCTGGAAACACCTGAAGATTATAATTAAAACCCAATCATCTATATCTTTTAAAGAAAAAAATTAGATAATTCTAAAGTCTTTTTTTTTTTTTTAAATCTATTGGAGGGAGATGAAGCAAGATGGCTGAATAGAAGCCTCAACCAATCGCTGCCCCCACCACAGAACACCAAATTTAACAACTATCTACACAAAAAAGCACCTTCACAAGAACCAAAAATCAGGTGAGTGATCACAGTACCTGGTTTTAACTTCATATTGCTGAAAGAAGCACTGAAGAGAGTAGGAAAGACAGTTTTGGATTGTCTATGCCACCCCTTTCCCACCCCCATGCAGTGGCCATGTGGTGCAAAGAATCTGTGTGCTTGGGGGAGGGAGAGTGCAGTGATTGTGGGACTTTGCACTGGAACTCAGTGTTGCCATGTCACAGCAGAAAGCAACACCAGGCCAACTGGCAAGCAACACCCAGGCCATTAGCAAAGAATTCAGCCAATGCCCATGGAGGGAGAATTTAGATGTACCCTCGCCAGAGGAGAAATGTCCATCCCAGCGGTCAGAGCCTGTGTTTCAACAAGCCTCACCACTATAGGCTAAAGTGTCCTGGGGCCCTAAATAAACTTGAAAAGCAGTCTAGGACACAGGAACTGCAATTTCTAGGCAAGTTTTAGTGCTGGGCTGGGCTCGAAAGCCATTAGACCTACGGGGCATGTAACCTAGTGAGACACCAGCTGAGGTGGCCAAGGCAGTGCTTATGCCACCCTTTCCCTAATCTAAGACAGCACAGTTCACAGCTCCAAAAGAGACTCCTTCCTTCTACTTGAGCAGTGGAGAGGGGAGAGTAGAGGACTTTATCTTGCAACTTGGATACCAGTTCAGCCACAATGGAACAGAGCACCAAGTGGGCTCTTGGGGGCCCCTGATTCCAGGCCTTGGCTCTTGTAGGGCATTCCTGGACGTGCCTGGGCCAGAGGGGAGCCTAACGCCCTGAAGGGCAAGTCCCAGGCCTGGCAGCATTCACCACAAGCTGACTGAAGAGCCCTTGGGCCTTAAGTGAACATGAGCAATAGCCTGGCAATAATCCCTGTGGGCCTGCAGTGGCCACAGGGAGAGACTCTTTTGCCTATGAAAAGAGGAGTGAAAAGTGGGAAGCACTTTGTCTTGTGGTTTGGGTGCCAGCTCAGCTGCAGGAGAACAGAGGACCAGGTAGGGTTCTAAGGTTACCAACTCCAGATGCTGGTTCCCAGATGGCATCTCTGGACTTGCCAGGGGCCCAGGGGAACTCGCTGTCCTAAAGCGATGGATAAAAGCCTAACTGGCTTTGCCACCTGCTCATTGTAGAGCCCTAGAACTTTGGGCCAACACAGGAGGTAGCCAGGTAGTGGTTACACTGGGCCTTGGGTGAGATCCAGTGCTATGCTGGTTTCAGGTCTGACCTAGTGCAGTTCCAGTGATGACAGCCACAAAAGTGCTTGGGTCACCACTCCCCCAGCTACAAGAGGCTTGGTGCACAGAATCAGAGACTCCATTTGTCTGGGACAACGTAAGGGAAGAGAATAAGAGTCTCTGCCTGGTAATCCAGAGAATTCTTCTAGACCTTATCTAAGACCACCAAGGTAGTACCTCTGCAAGTCTGTAAGAACCACAGCATTACTGGGCTTGGGGTGCCCCCAAATGTAGATATGGCTACAATGACCAAAATCGGATCACACCACCCAATTCCCTTCAAATACCTGGAAAGCCTTCCCAAGACAGGTACAAAAAAGGCCAGATTGTGAAGACTACAATAAATACCTTCAATGCCCAGACACCAATGAACATCCACAAGCATCAGGACCATCCAGGAAAACATGACCTTAAGAAACAAACTAAATAAGGGACCAGGGACCAGAAATCCTGAGGAGACAGAGAGGTATGTGACCTTTCAGACAGAGAATTCAAGAGAGCTATTTTGAGGAAATGCAAAGAAGTTCAAGATAACACAAAGAAGGAATTCAGAATCCTATCAGATAAAGTTAACAAAGAGGATGAAACAATTAAAAGGAATCAAGCAGAAATTCTGGAGTTGAAAAATGCAACTGACATACTGAGTCTCTTAATAAAAGTCAACAAGCAGAAGAAAGAATTGGTAAGCTTAAAGACAGCCTATTTGAAAATACACTGTCAACAAAGACAAAAGAAAAAAGAATGAAAAACAATGAAGCATGCCTATAAGATCTAAATAATAGTTTCAAAAGGGCAAATCTAACAGCTATTGGCCTTAAGGAGGCGGCAGAGAGAGATAGGAACAGAACGTTTATTAAAAGGGATAATAACAGAGAACATCCCAATTCTAGATAAAGATATCAATATTCAAGTACAAGAAAGTTATACATCAACCAGAGTTAACCCAAAGAAGACTACCATTCAAGGCATTTAATAACCAAACTTCCAAAGGTCAAGGATGATGAAAGGATCCTAAAAGCAGCAAAATAAATAAATAAATAAATAACATACCATGGAGTGCCAATATGTCTGACGGCAGACTTTTTAGTGGAAACATTACAGGCCAGAAGAGAGTGGTATGACATAAACTACTGAGGGAAAAATTTTACCCTAGAATAGTATATCCAGTGAAAACATCCTTCAAGCTTTAAGAAGAAATAAAGACTTTCCCAGACAAACAAAAAAATGAGACATTTCATCAATATCAGACCTGTTCTACAAGAAATGCTAAAGGGAATACTTCAATTTTAAAGAAAAAAGATGTTATTGGGCAACTAAAAAACGATCTGAAGGTACAAAACTCACTGGTAATACTAAGTACACAAAAAAAACCACATAATATTACAACACTGTAATTGTGATATGTAACCTATTGATATCTTAAGTAAAAGACTAAAAGATGAACCAATCAAAAATAACTACAGCAACTTTTCAAGACATACTTGGTACCGTAAGATATAAATAGAAATAACAGAAAGGTAAAAAGTTGGGGGGACAAAGTACAGAGTATTTATTAGACTTCTTTTCAATTGCATGTTTGTTTACCAATCAGTGCCAAATTGTCATCAGTTTAAAATAACGAGCTATAAGTTATTTGCAAGCCTCATAACCTTAAATAAAAAAACATACAATGAATACACAAAAAATAAAAAGCAAGAAATTAAAACATACCACCAGAGAAAATCACCTTCACTAAAAGGAAAATAGAAAGGAAGGAAAGAAGGAAGAGAAGACCACAAAACAACCGGAAAACAAGTAACAAAATGGCAGGAGTAAGACCTTACTTATTAATAATAACACTGAATGTAAACAAGCTGAATTCTCTAATCAAAAGACATAGAGTGGCTGAATAGATAAGAAACACAAAATTCAATGACCTGTTACCTACAAGAAACATACTTCACCTATAAAGACACGTGGACTAAAAATAAAGGGATGGAAAAAGATATTTCACGCCAATGAAAACCAAAAAAGAGCAGGAGTGGCTATACCTATAACAGACAAAATAGATTTCAAGAAAAAAACTACAAAAAGGGACAAAGAAGGTCATTATATAATGATAAAGGCATCAATTCATCAAGAGGATATAATAATTGTAAATATATATGTACTCAACATTGGAGCACTCAGATACATAAAGCAAATATTATTACAGCTAATGAGAGAGGTAGACCCCAATACAGTAATAGCTGGAGATTTCAACATCCCACTTTCAGAACTGGACAGACAGAAAATCCACAAAGAAACATCAGACTTAATCTGTACCACAAACCAAATGGACCTAATAAATACTTATAGAACATTTCATCCAATGGCTGCAGAATACACATTCTTCTCCTCGGCACATAGATAGTATGACAAGGACAGACCATAAATTAGGTCACAAAACAAGTCTTAAAACATTCACAAAATTGAAATACTATCAAGTTTTTTTTTTTGTTGTTTTTGTTTTTTGAGACAGGGTCTCACTCTTGCCCAGGCTGGAGTACAGTGGTGTGACCTCAGCTCACTGCAGCCTCTGCCTCCCAGGCTCAAGTGATCCTCCCACCTCAGCCTCTTGAGTAGTCAGGACCACAGATATGTGCCACTGCACCCAGCCTCAAGTATCTTCTCAGATCACAATGAAATAAAACAAGAAATCAATAACAAGAGAAATGTTGGAAACTATACAAACACATGGAAATTAAACAATATGCTCCTTAAATACCAGTGGATCAATGAAGAAATTAAGAAGGAAATTTTAAAAATTTCTTGAAACAAATGATCATGGAAACACAACATATCAAGACCTATGGGATACAGTGAAAGCAGTACTGACAGAGAATTTTATAGCGGTAAGTGTCTACATCAAAAAAGCAGAAAAACTTCAAATAAATGACCTAATGATGCATCTTAACCAGAAAACTATAGCAAATCAAACCCAAAATTAGTAAAAGAGAAGAATAAAGATCAGAGTAGAAATAAATGAAATTGAAACAATCATTAATGACCAAATGGGATTTATCCCAGAGATGCAAGGATGGTTGGGCATATGCAAATCAATCAATGAGACACATCATATCAACAGAATGAAGAACAAAAGCCATGTGATCATTTCAATTGATGCAGAAAAAGCATTTGACAAAATTCAACATCCCTTCATGATAAAAACCCTTAAAAAACTGAGTATAAAAGCAACGTATCTCAACATAATAAAAGCCATATACATAGATCCACAGCTAATATCACACTGAGTGGGGAAAAGCTGAAAACCATTTCTCTAAGATCTGGAACACAACAAAGATGCTCTCTGTCACCACTGTTATTCAACATAGCACTGGACATTCTAGCTACAGCAATCAGACAAGAGAAAGAAATAAAGGGTGTCCAAAATGAAAAGAAAGAAATCAAATTCTCATTGTTTGCACATGATATGACACTACATTTGGAAAAACCTAAAGACTCTACCAAAAAAAATTTAGAACTGAAAAATTTAGTAAAGTTGCAGGATACAAAATCAACATATAAAAACCAGTAGCATTTCTATATGTCAACAGTCAACAACCTGAAAAAGAAATCCAAAACATAATCCAATTTGTAATAGTTACAAATAAAGTTAAATACCTAGGAATTAACTTAACCAAAGATGTGAAAGATCTCTACAATGAAAACTATAAAACACTGATGAAAGAAATTGGAGAGGACACCAAAAAATGGAAAGGTATTCCACGTTCACAGACTGGAAGAATCAATATTTTTAAAATGCCCATACTATCCAAAGCAATCTACAGATTCAATGCAATCCCTATGAAAATACCAATGACTTTTTCACAGAAATAGAAAAAAAATCCTAAAACTTAAATGGGGATGTGGTGGCTTACACCTATAATCCTAACACTTTGGAAGACCAAACCAGGAGGATGGCTTGAGGCCAAGGGTTTGAGACCAACCTTGCAAAGATAATGAGACTCTGTGGCTACTAAATAAATAAATAAATAAATAAATAAATAAATAACACTTACATGGAACCACAAAAGACACAGGATAACCAAAGCTGTCCTAAGCAGAAAGCACAAAACCACAGGAATCACATTACCTGACTTCAAATTATACTATGGAGCTATAGTAACCAAAACAGCATGGCACTAGCATAGAAACAGACACATAGACCGATGGAATGAAATTGAGAACCCAGAAACAAATCTGTACATTGACACTGACATTGATGACTCATTTTCAACAAAGGTGCCAAGAACATATATTGGGGAAAGGAAACTCTCTTCAATAAATGATGCTGGGAAAACTGGATATCCATATGCTCAGGAATGAAACTAGGCCCCTATCTCTCACCATATACACAAATCAAATCAAAATGGATTAAAGACTTAAATCTAAGACCTCAAATTATGAAACCACTAAAATAAAACATTGGGGAAGCTCTCCAGGATATTGGAGTGGGTAAAGATTTCTTGAATAATACTCCATAAACACAGGCAACAAAGCAAAAATGGACAAATGGGACCAACTCAAGTCTGCACAGCAAAGAAAACAATCAACAAAATGAAGAGACAACCCACAGAATGGGAGAAAATATTTGCAAACTACCCACGTGACAGGGGATGAATAACGAGAATATAAAAGAAGCTCAAACAACTCTACAGGAAAAAATTAATACTCCAATCAAAAATGGGCAAAAGATCTGAATAGACATTTCTCAAAATAAGACATACAAATGGCAAACAGGTATATGAAGAGGTGCTCAGCATCAATGATCATCAGAGAAATGCAAATTTTAAAAACTACAACGAAGTATCATTTAGCCCCAGAAAAAATGGCAAAATTCAGGCAATAACAAATGCTGGCAAGTATGTACAGAAAAGGGAACCCTCATACACTGTTGGTGGGAATGTAAATTAGTACAACCATTATGGAGAACAGTTTGGACATTCCTCAAAAAGCTAAAAATTGAGCTACCATATGATCCAGCAATCCCACTGCTGGGTATATATCCAAAAGAAAGGAAATGGGTATATCAAAGAGATACCTGAACTCCCATGTTTACTGCAGCACTGTTCACAATAGCCAAGATTTGAAAGCAACCTAAGTGTCCAGATGAATAAACAAAGAAAATAAGGTAAATATACACAATGGAGTACTATTCAGTCATAAAAAAGAATGAGATCCTGTCATTTGCAACAACATGGATGAAACTGTAGGTCACTGTGTTAAATGAAAAAAGCCAGGCACAGAAAGATAAACTTGACATGCTCTCACTTACTTGTGGGAGCTAAAAATTAAAACAATTGAAATCATGGAGATAAGTGTAGAATGACAGTGACCTGAGACTGGAAAAGGTAGTGGGAGGTGGGGGGTAAGGTGGGATGGTTAATGGGTACAAAAAGTTGAAAAAATAAGACCTAGCATTTCACAGCACAGCAGGGTGACTAGAGTCAATGACAATTTAACTATACATTTTAAAACAAGTAAAAGTATATAATTGGATTGCTTGTAACATAAAGGATAAATGCTTGAGGTGATGGATACCCCATTTATCCTGATGTGATTATTATGCATTATATGCCTGAATCAAAATATTTCATGTACCCCATATATATACCTACTATGTACCCACAAAATTTTTTCAAAAATTAAAAAAAAAAAAAACCACCTATATTTTCACCAGGCACAGTGGCTCATGCCTGTAATCCCAGCACTTTGGGAGGCCGAGGCAGGAGGATCACCTGAGGTCAGAAGTTTGAGACCAGCCTGACCAACGTGGAGAAACTCCGCCTCTACTAAAAATACAAAAATCAGCCGGGCGTGGTGGCACATGCCTGTAATCCCAGTTACTCGGGAGACTGAGGCAGGAGAATTGCTTGAACCCGGGAGGCAGAGGTTGCAGTGAGCCGAGATCATGCCATTGCACTCCAGACTGGGCAGTAAGAGCGAAACTCCGTCTCAAAAACAAAACCACCAACACCACCAGCACCACCACAACAAAAAAACTGTATTTGCAAATATGATAATACAATGTGTATTGCTTTTTACCTTGAACTCTAAAGTTCAAACAGAGCCTAGATGCTAATTTTTGCAGATTATGGTTACTTTCAGAATTAAATTTCCATAAATTAATGTTACTGATGTTCTATCACCTTTATAATCCAGTAAGTATAACCCAAAATGTGATAGCCAGCATCCCTATAGTTTATTTTACATATTAAAGACCACATAGTAGTAACTACAAGACCCTAAGATACCAGAAATATTTTGCTATCATAAAATGTACTACTGAGTTAAATTTTTGATAACAAAAAATATTAACCTGAACATACAAAATAACTCCAGTTTAGATGTCTGACTATAATGAATTAGAATAAAAATCACTGTACCATTAAAGAAATAACGTACTTTTAAAGAATAAACCTAGAATATGTTTGAAATGTATTCACCAGAACAAAACACAGTCTTCAAATTCTGTTTTCCTGTATCTATGCAAAATGTTTAAAATAAAAGAAATGATCTGGGAATAAAATATAGTCAATCAAGCCAACTACATGGTTATTAGAAAGTCAGTTTGGCTAATAATCTCTACTTAATATTCTCTCCCTCTGATATGTAAAACTTATTTTAGGATTCTTAGAACAAAACCTTTG
Source organism: Macaca mulatta (assembly GCF_049350105.2). Lineage (NCBI taxonomy): Eukaryota > Metazoa > Chordata > Mammalia > Primates > Cercopithecidae > Macaca > Macaca mulatta. Next base: position 138,838,209 of record NC_133412.1, on the reverse strand, counting down.
AAACATGACATTTGTTGCCTGAATAAATAGTAGTAAAAAAAATTCACCATCAGTACTGCAGTTCATCTAGGGTGTCAGTTGAGAGTTGGGCACCTTTATCAGACAAGAAACTATAATTAAGAGTATAAGAGTAAATAATTAGCTGCATTTTAAATTAAGCTATAATGGTCTCCCCTAAGGTAAGGAAAACTGGGGTGCTTTCCTTCAGGTGAAGATGATCAGAAATATAGTACATGCATGTAAGAAAAAGAAGAATGAAAGAGCAAGAATTTTGTTATAAAAAAGAGAGAAAGGAAGGAAAACCCTAGTCTCTTATATATGACCATAAATTCAGCTTCCTATAAGCAAAAGCAAAATTAGTAGGGCTGCCTTCCTTTTCCAACTTCTTCCTAACAAGGTTATTCTAAATGTTCAGTGTAACTAGCTCCAAATTTTACTTATATGAAAGTGTTATCCTCTGATTAACCCAAGGCCTCAGCTTCCTTACAGATTGCTCCATTAACAGCTTTCAGAAAGAAATAAAAACTGCCCACATATTCAAGACAGAGAACTCAGTTATTTTTTTATTCTTTATTCAATCATTTATTTATTCACTTGTTTAAATATTTAGTGAACATTACTGTTACAGTTTGGACATTTGCCCCCTCTTAATCTCATGTAGAAATTAGATTCCCAGTGTTGGAGGTAGGGCGTGGGGCCTGGTCCTGGTGGGAGGTGTTTGGGTTATAGGGGCAGATCCCTCAAGAATGACTTGGTGCTGTTCTAGAGGTAATGAGTGAGTTCTTGCTCTATTAGTTCTCAGCAGAACTGATTGTTAAAAAGAGCCCAGCATCTTCCTCACCCTTCTCTCTCTTCCCTCCTCTCTTGCCATGCAATGCCTGTCCCCGCCCCCTTCACCGTCTGCCATGAGTGGAAGCTTTCAGAAGCCGTCACCAGAGGCAGATGCTGGCATCATGCTTCTTACACAGCCTGCAGAGCCATGAACCAAATAAATCTTTTTTTGTTAAAAATTACTCAGCCTTTAGTATTACTTTATAGCAATGCAAAACGAGCTAAAACAACTATTATGTGCTGAACACTGTGCTAGGAAGCGTATACAGCAATTCTTCACCTATAAGTAATAACTACTCAAGATTTCCAGTTCAAAACTCTCATCCAGACTAGACTGCATTCAACGAAAGAAAAATAGATGGATTAAAAAAGATAACATCACCAACAAATATGTTATAAAAAAGATGCACTCTACTGTCTAGTAAACTACTAAGAAAAAGATATTTACACTTACAGAAGAAAACTGGCATGAATAAAAGCTTAACTTCCTCAATAACAACGTATTTCAAAATGAAAGAAAATAACATAGTACATGCTATGTCAGAAAGCTCTTCTTTTACTTGGTTTTCATATAACATTTTATATTCTATTCAAATATACATGCAAAAGAATTTTAATCTAAAAGAAATCTTAGAAATAATCTTGTTCAGTATTTTCTAAATTTTAGTCATTTGTGTACCATCTTTATGATTTTTATATCCATGTACCATATGTATTATTTAACATTTTAAAAGCCAATTCATTTTTTAAAACTTAAATGGCATCCTTTATAGATGTTAACCATAAATATAAATTCACTGAAAACAAAACCATGTTATGAAATTCTATATGAATACCATTGCTTATGGAAAACTCTAAGCCCAAACTGGACTTCTGTTAAAAAGGGAGATTATTATTGAGGTTTTAAAGGGTAATAATTGCTTTTCCTCTTACACTTCCTAAGAGTTTGAAACCAACTGAAAAACAGAGAGAGAAATAAAATGACAATCAAAATATCAGCTTGATAACCAATATCAATGAATTGCAGAAACTGGATTTATGGCTTCGTGGACTTTCTAATAGTTACCGTCCTGTTCTAAGCATAGTTTGTCAACCAAAGCCTATTACATGGTGGAAGAGAAGTGCCTTGAGTATGGGCCATACCATGAGAAAAGTCGGAAAGGGGTATTCCTCACATGTTTGGTTCCTCCTCCCAAACTTGCCAGTTGGATAACACATTGATTTCATTCCAAGTTCAAGGGAAACGAGGTCAACAGAAAGAGCAAAAAAGCACTTCTGTACTTTTTCCTTCTAAGGAATGGAATTAATTTCACTTCTGTAAAACTTTTTTTTTTCTTACTTTCATTGTTCTGTTTGACTCTTACGTGGAAACTCTTGAGGAGTATAAAGTTCACGGTACCTGTTCACCCTCACCCCTGCCCTACCCCCACAACCAAACAATTATCCAGTGTTAGAGAACTATTCAAGATATCTTAATACCAAACTGAGACTTTCTTTTTGACGTAATCAGAAAGATTGAAAAAGGAATAACTTTCTCACTATGTGATTCAATGTTTATTTTAATGTTTTATCAAGGCACTGCCTAAAGTAATCTCATATCCCACCTAAAATCATCTCTAGTAATCTTTCAGAGTTTGGGAAACAAAGATTTATTCAAACTTCCATTTTACAGAGGAAATAGACTGAGAGAGATTAAAATAAATTATCAAAGGTAATATTGTTAATAAAATGGCCAAGATCAGACCCTAGTGTTTACTCATTACTTACACTACATCCTACTTTATGAAACCTACATATTTGTTTTAATTTATTTTGAATTGAAAATTAATAATTGTGTATGTATTTTTATGGGGTTCAATGTGGTGTTCTGATATTTGTATATGCATTGTAGAAAGATTACATCAAGCTAATTAACATATCCATTATTTCACCAACTTTTTCTTCTTTTGTAATCAGAACATTAAAAATAAATTCTTTTAGCAATTTTGAAATATACATTAACTGTGGTAACCATGCAGTACCACAGACCACTAAAACTTATTCCTACAGTTTAACTGAAACTGTATACCCTTTCATCAGTATCTCCCCTTTCCCCATCCCCTCCCACACAATCCCTCCACCCCAGCAGACACTGGTTATCACCTTTCTACTCTGTTTCTATGAGATCAACATTTTTAGATATCACATGTAATTGAGATTATACAGTATTTGTCTTCCTGTGACTGGCTTATTTAACTATCAGAACTGCTGAACAAATTCAGTAAAGTTGCCGGTTATAAAATCAATGTACAAAAATCAATAGTGTTTCCCTACACTAACCACAAACTATCCCAAAAAGAAATTAAGGAAACAATCCCATTTACAATAGCATCAAAAAATGAAACAGGAGGAAATTTAACCGAGGAGGTGAAAATCCATACACTGAAAACTTATAAAATATTGACAAAAGATATTAAAAAGACAAATAAGTAAAAAAAGATGTACCATGTTCATGGATTGGAGGAACTAATATTATTAAAATGTCCACACTATCTGTATTAGTCCATTTTCACACTGCTATCAAGAACTGCCAAAGACTGGGTAATTTATAAAGGAAAAAGGTTTAATTGACTCACAGTTCAGCATGGCTGGGGAGGCATCAGGAAACCTATAATCCTGGAAGAAGGTGAAGGGAAAGCAAGGCACCTTCTACACAAGGTGGCAGTAAAGAGAAGTGCCAAGTGAAGAGGGAAGAGCCCCTGATAAAACCATCATATCTTGTGATAACCCACTATCTTTAGAACAGCATGGGGGAAACCACCCTCATGATTCAACTACATCCACCAGGCCTCTTGACATGTGGGGATTATGGGAATTACAATTCAAGATGAGATTTGGGTAAGGATGCAAAGTCTAACCATATCACTATCCAAAGCAATCTACAGATTCAATACAATCTCTATCAAAATTCCAATGTCATTTTTCACAGAAATAGAAAAAACAATCCTAACATATGTATGAATTCACTAAAAAACCCAAATAGCCAAAGCAATCTTGAACAAAAAGAGCAAAGTTGGAGGCACCAGACTCATTTGATTTGAAAATATAAAGCTACTATAATCAAAACAGCATGATACTGGCATAAAAACAGACATATCTACCAATGGAACAGAACTGAAAGCCCAGAAATAAACCCAAGAATTTACGGTCAATTGATTTTTGACAAAGGTGCCAACACACAAATGCAAAAAGTCTCATCTCTTCAATAAATAGTATTGGGAAAACTGAATATGCAGAGGAATGAATCTTATGTGGTAATCTTATACCACATACAAAAATCAACTCAAAATTTTTATAAGACTTTAAGATCTGAAACTATACAACTATAAGAAGAAAAGAGGGGAAAAGCTTCATGACAGTGGTCTGGGCAACAATTTCTTGGAAAGAACTCCAAAAGCACAGGCAGCAAAAACAAATATAGACAATTGGAATTGCATCAAAATAAAAGGTTCTGTACAGCAAAGAAAACAAGAGTGAAGAGATAATCCATGAATTGGAAAAAAATATTTGCAAGCCATACATCCAACAAAGGGCTAATACCTATAATAATAAGGAACTCAAACAACAACAGCAAGAAAGCAAATAACCCAATTAAAAAATGGGCAAAGGATCTGAATAGATATTTCTCAAAAGAAGAGAACAATGGTTCAACATATATATGAAAAAAATGCTCTTTAATCACGAAAGAAATGCAAATTAAAACTGCAATGAGGTATCACCTCACACCTGTTAGAATGGCTATTACCAAAAAGACAGTAACAAGTGGTGGCGAGGATGTGGAGGAAAGGGAACCTTTGTACACTATTGGTGGGAATGTAAATTAGTTCAGCCATTTTGGAATCTATATTTAAAAAAAAAAATTTAAGTATGGCCAGTTTAATCAAGAGAGCCCTGTCATTCCATCAAGACTTTAAGGCTCTAAAAGAATACACTGTACCAACCCTCCAGCAAGAAAATGTTTTATATGTAAAAATCATACATAAGTTAACACTATACATTTATAAAGAATCAGTACAAACTAACCCAGTTCAACATCAATTAACATGGTTATTACTGATTATTTCAGGAACCCATTTTCAAGTCTATCTCCATGCCATGGTCTGAATGTTTATTTTCCTCTCAAATTCATATGTTGAAATCCCTACTTCTCAAGGTGATGGTATTAGGAGGTCTCTGAGAGGTGATTAAGTCATAAGAGCAGGCAAAACCTTCATGAATGGGATTAATAACCTTTTAAAGGAGACCCTAGAGAACTTGTTTGCCCCTTCTACCATGTGAGGATACAGCAAAAAGTTATCACCCATGGGGAAGCAGGCCCTCATCAGACACTGAATCTGTTGGTGCCAACATTCTTTAGAACTGCAAGAAATAAACTGTTGTTGTTTATAGGCCACCCAGTTTATAGTGTTTTGTTATAGCAGCCCAAACGGACTATGACATTCCTCTGGTTAATAATCCTGTTTTATAAGGTCATTCATTCTCTTTGCTAAGGATAGGTAACACTCTTATCTGCCCTCAGCAAAGGGGAGATCGCTGAAACCCATAGTCTTGCTGCAGGCTGGAGCAGAGAGGCACATCAAGCAAAATATACTAAGGCAAATGCCTATGCATGCAGTCTTTGACTGTAGCATGTAGTGGCTGAGAGTATGGGCTTTGGAATAAAAAACTGGCGTCCAAATCCTCTATCACTTACCAGTTGTGTGACCTTGAAGAAGTTATATTTAACTTCATCCCAGTTTCTTCATCTGGAAAATGGCATTAATATTAGCACCATACTCATCTATAAAATGAGACTGATAATAGTATCTTACTTATCAAGTTATTTTAAGGATGAAATAAAATGTTACATGTAGAAAGCTTAGCACAATGGCTGACACAAAGTAATTCTCAAAAAATGTTAGTTCTTTATTTTGGGGTCGATTCTGCTGAAGAATTCTCAAGAGGCCAGCTACAGTTTGATCTAGGAAGAGACTGTTCGCCAAAATATCATATTATCTGAAAAAATATCTGAAAAGACCCCATTTCAGTGAGCACTTTATGCCCAAAGTATATCTAATTCATGCTGCTTACCACAGACAATAAAACAATGAGCAGCCTTTTCAAAATATTCAACAAATGACTACAATGAAGAGTAGAGACTCCTAGCTACTGTAAAGTTCTGACATTCTGTCATCACTACCTTGATTTGACCAAAACTCTGTTCTGTACTGAAACACAGAATAGCAGCTACTTGTCTAAAACAGCAACACTTTCTGCCCATATTATAGCAAGCGATTTGTATGTTTAATTTATATCTACAAAGACTATCTGGAATTCTAGGATACACATTTTCTTTAACAGTGTATGGTCAAGTATGACTCTGATTAGGTTCTTAGAGAACTATCTAAGACTTTTTAAAAGAGGAGGCAAGAGTAAAAGGAGTTCAAGTCTGAAAGCTAACTAGCTATAGTGAGACTTTCAGAGGGATGGGGGAGCTTTTTAAATTTAACTTGGACACAAAAGACAGCCATTTAAAATGAACACAGAAATGTGTAAGGTCTATTCTTTGGGATTTCAACAATGATAACATAAATATTTATATCCTCATTTAATGACAGAGATCTTTTTTCCCTTAAAATAGGGAGGATATATTATACTATTAAAAAGTGAACATCTAGGCTACTTTCCTTTTGTTTTTCAGCCACTGTGGCCTCTAGAGATCTCTTCTTGAACTTGAATGAGCAACTATGGCCTGTCATATGAATTCTATCACTGCTACTTAGGCGACAACTCGAAAGACTATTATCACTGTCAACTTGAAGCCTTCAACCAATTGAATAAAAAAATTCTAAACTGAATCATATGAAACATAGTGCAGTGTTAGCAACATTCTTAAGAATTGGCTTATCATACTCTGGGAATGACTGGGCAGCATTCTTATGAGGTACCTGCTGCTTTTACTAGCAACAGACATGCCTTGCAAAGGCAACTAAACTCATGGTTAATTGATCTCAATGATATTCTGACAGACTTAACTCTGGGTTGGGAGTTAAAAGAATGGCTAATGGAAAACAGGTAATATCTTAGTGAGTTAAGAAGTTCAGGATAAGGCAGGCAGGACAGTATCAAAAGAAAAAAGACAAAAGAGGTTTGTTTGCTTCATGCTACTAAACAGAAGGCTCCCTGAAGCCACTCTTAATGTTTCTAAAACAAAGTTAGCCATTTAACTTATACATATATAAAAGTTGCTTTGTCAAGAGATTGCAGACTACAGACAGCTTGCTGATAAAGGGGATACTGCCAACAGTCTCTTTGATGATTCATAAGGCCCTGTAAGTCCATGGCCAGATGTTTGAGGGAGTTTTTTTGTTTGTTCTATTTTTTTTTTAGTTAGTACATTCTCCTAACTTAGAACCTCCTTTCGGCTCAAAGGATCCCAAAGATACTAGAACAGCTTCTCTTCAGTAGCAAGAAACAAGAATATAGGAACAGAAAGCAGTAGGAAGACAAGGCTTAATTTCATCAAATTTACCCAAGAGCTAAACTCCAGCCTCACTTTCCTCCATTGCCCTATTAAAAAAAAAAAAATCACAATTCCACTCTTATGTTACTCTTATTCCTTCACTACATGTCATGCCCCTTGAAAGAAATAGCCAGTGGGGAGGATCTCAAGGCCCTTTATTCCTTGAGAATCCCTGAAAGAGACAACTAGAATAAGCAGGTATGCCATCAGGATCTCGCAGGATGAAGCTGTCAGTTAGTACACTGGATTCCTTTTTCTCTGGATGAATTTTACAGCTGCCTCTGTAATTAGCATACTTGAGGAGTTACGAATGAGATGTTTCACAATGGATTTAAGGCTATTTGTATTTTTTCTGCTAAATTATCATCCAATTACATTAAATCAGGGAGACCTATTGGGTTTCTTCATTATAGGGTAAAGGTCAATCCTAATACCCTAAGATACAAGAATTATTAACTAGAAATTTTGGCCACACCATAAGAGAAGGAAATGAAAATGCAGAGTCATGTTAAAGGAAGCAAAAACAAAACACTTAAGACTTCTGTGGAACATGAGGAAAGAGGGCAGTTAGTGTAACACTGTATAGCTTAATTTAGTATTGTATAGCTAAAGTGCTGTACAAATTGCTGATAGAAGAGACATACATCTTAGCCTACTAAAACAGGAACTGGAGCAGCAAATCTCCCTAGTATCATAAATTCCACCAATCTAAAAGGTACCAGTAGCTCCAATGGTCACCCTACCATCACACTCCCATCTTTTAACTCTTGTGCTGCCATCTCAGACTGCAGAATGTATCTTTTCCCCAGCTGCCCCTGCTTCCATTGTGGAAGAAAGAAGATGGGGTGTGCAGTACGGTCTTATGTGCCAAACTACAGCTGCTACTGTCACTGCTGCTGATGATCTGACATAGGTCACTTCACTCTCCCTTCCTTTTGGGCTGCGTAAAATCTCTAGAAAGAGAGCTAATTAATACTTTACAATCTATAGCTTCTGGTGGCATAGCTGAAACAAATAGTGTAAAGGTATTACTCAAAAAAATGGCTATATTTTACCCTTTTGGGTTTAACTGGGAAGAGGAGGGGATATCCATAAATGAAGATAAAGAACTATGAGGCAAAAGGCATGAAACCTTAACTAACAGTGCATGCAAATGAGAAGAGGGAAGAAGATATATGTAGCAAACCGGGCAAGGAGGAGATGTCTGATATGGTGGGAAGGAGTCTTTGGCTTGTTACTGCTTTAAAAGACAATGCTTTGTACAGATTTGATACTTGATATTATATTTCTCATATAATTTCTCATTTGAGCTTAAAACAAAGACAGTATCACCATAACTTTCTTTAGAACTTGTACTAGAATTTACAAAGGAAGACTTCTGCCACTTCCTTGTCTAGAAGGTTACTTAAAATTTTCTACCCTAAGCTGGGTGCGGTGGCTCACGCCTGTAATCACAGCACTTTGGGAGGCCAAGGCGGGCAGATCATGAGGTCAAGAGATCGAGACCATCCTGGCCAGCATGGTGAAATCCCGTTTCTACTAAAAATACAAAAATTAGCTGGGTGTGGTGGTGTGCGCCTGTAGTGCCAGCTACTTGGGAGGCTGAGGCAGCAGAATCACTTGAACCCAGGAGGCGAAGGTTGCAGTGAGCCAAGATCGTGCCACTGCACTTTAGCCTGGCGACAGACTGAGACTCTGTTTAAAAAAAAAAAAAAAAAAAAAAAATCTACCCTATGTAACATGCGTCTCAACCTGTAGACAGTTATTTACCAATAGGGCCACAACATCTTACCTGATAGCTCCAAATCATTTTACCATACTCCTATATTCATCTGATGTCATAAAGATTCTGGCAGGGATGAAGGGCCAGACTCTTTTTTTTTTCCATATACTACTTCACCTTTTCTTAATGAGCCATGCTATAAGATGCTTCTAACACAGCCACTGCATTTATATCTCCTTGTCCCAGCTCTCTATTAGTAACTGGAATTAAGAGCTAACAGTTATTGAGAACCAACTGTATGCGAGGTACTACATACACTAAATGTTTCCAATGCACTATCTCAATTAATCCACAAAGTTGTGATGAGGTACTTTCTTGTTCCCTTTTTTTTCTTTGAGATGGAGTTTCACTCTTGCTGCCCGGGTTGGAGTGCAACGCCGCGATCTCAGCTCACAGCAACCTCTGCCTCCTGGGTTCTTCTCCTGCCTCAGCCTCCCGAGTAGCTGGGACTACAGGCGTGTGCCACAATGCCCAGCCAATCTTGCATTTCTAGTAGAAACAGGGTTTCTCCATGTTGGCCAGGCTGGTCTCGAACTCCCAACCTCAGGTGATCTGCCCGCCTCAGCCTCCCAAAGTGCTGGGATTACAGGCGTGAGCCACCATGCCTAGCCTCTAGTTCCCATTTTATAGCTGAGGTTAAGCACCTTATTTAAGGTCACTTAGCTGGGAATCAGAGACAGGAGTTGAACCCAGACATTCTGATTCCAGAATCTTTAGTCCTATTCCATTTCTACTCCATTATCATAGTTTCAGTGAGAATCAAAATGACTCTTCATGGAATAACAAAGGGAGAGGTGGGGTGGTTACTCCAGGTGTGAGTTTAAATAGCATGGTAAAAGGAGGGGCTCTAGAGAAGTTCCTATGGGTAAGGTACAAATTTCTCTCTATAATGTGTACTAGATCTAGGAAATTACATAAATGATATGAACTTCAAACATGCATCATCATGTATATCCATATAAAGCAATTAGTGGATGTGAATTGTGGCTTAACAACTTCACAAGTTGTCATTTTAGGATTCCCAAAGAAAGAAAAAGAATAGTGTCAGGCCTCTGAGCCCAAGCTAAGCCTGTGACCTGTGCGTATACATCCAGATGGCCTGAAACAACTGAAGATCCACAAAAGAAGTGAAAATAGCCTTAACTAATGATATTCTATCATTGTGATTTGCTTCTGCACCACCCTAACTGATCAATGTACTTTGTAATCTCCCCCACGCTTAAGAAGGTTCTTTATAATTCTCCCCACCCTTGAGAATGTACTTTGTGAGATCCATCCCCTGGATCAATGGAGAACATTGCTCCAAACTCTGCTGCCTATCCCAAAACCTATAAGCACTAATGATAAGCCACCACCCTTTGCTGACTCTTTTTTTTCAGTTTCACTCCTCAGCCCGCCTGCACCCAGGTGAAATAAACAGCCATGTTGCTCACACAAAGCCTGTTTGGTGGTCTCTTCACATGGACATGTGAGACAAATAGCTAAAGACAGTTTATCTCAAATTTAATTTATTTGTATGACACATTTAGGGTGCATTTTAGTTATTTTGAAGTTCATGGTTAAGAGTTAATAATACCCTCAGAGAATGGAAATCAGCTGTCCTGTGACAGTCCTATTTTCTAATAATTATGTAAAATTACACAATAAGCTTTCCATGAAGGAAAAATAGCCTACTTCAGAACTGAAAACCCAGGAGCAAATTTATTATAAAGAGGTTTATTAAACTTGTAAACCACTCTTCCTATTATCTATTTAAACACTTACTTCTAACTATTAAACATTAAAGCACACATATTTTGCTTCCATCTTTAAATATACTTCCTCCTTTAATTTCTTAAGTGACATAATTAGGGATAAAAAATTTCAGTTTACTCATGAAGACCTTAAAAATTAAAGTATCTACTCTTGAGGATATGATTCAAAATTTGGGATATAATAACTGATGGTATCCAAAATGAATCACAAGATGAATACAAATATTTTATGTTTTCAGAAATAAATTGATTTAGACGAAATAAATCATACACAAGTTATGTTCTATGTAGCCCTGATTATTATTAAAATTAACATTATTCTTGTCAGTGAAATTTATAAAAGATTAAGATTAGAGAAAGAACTTTTAGAGGGGACGCGAAATCATTTTTAAGTTAATTCAACAGATCACTAAGTCGGACATACGCACATGAATAGGGACAATCATAATGTGTTATGTATAAATTTGTGTGGTTCAACCACTGCAGCTCAAAGAATGGTCTAATAAAGAAGACAAATAATTTTATTTAAGAGAGTGGGGATCTCCCAAATGACAATAGGATGATTCTCTTCTATCTAAAAAGATGAACGCTGAGAGGCAGTATGTTCAAAGCTTACAAAAATCCAAATATTTGGATGGGGGTTCAAATCTTAGAATTAGGACCCTTTCATTGCAAGTAGTTTAAGAGGCCGGACACGGTGGCTCACGCCTGTAATCCCAAGCACTTTGGGAGGCCGAGGTGGGCAGATCACGAGGTCAGGAGATTGAGAACATCCTGGCTAACACAGTGAAGCCCCGTCTCTACTTAAAAACAAAAAAAAAAAACAAAAAAAAAACTAGCCAGGTGTGGTGGCAGGTGCCTGTAGTCCCAGCTACTTGGGAGGCTGAGGCAGGAGAATGGCATGAACCCAGGAGGTGGAGCTTGCAGTGAGCCAAGATTGCACCACTGCACTCCAGCCTGGACAACAGAGCAAGGTTCCGTCTCAAAAAAAAAAAAAAAAAAGAAAAAAAGAAAAGAAAAGAAAAGAAAGCAGTTTAAGAGCATGTAAAATAAAACATAGTTTTATACAAAATGTAAAATTCTTACAGAACTAATGATCACAACAGAATATGAAAGTCTGAGATGATATGTTTGGGGGAAAATATGAATATTCAGGCCTTGATGTCATGGATGGCAACCATATGTCCTACAAAGTCACTGAGAATCACTGTTAATCACAGTAGTGAATGGAATGAATCAGTGATATGACCCAAAATGCTCTTCTTAGGCTTCAATGCACAGGAAACAACATATACAACATAATCAGATTATGTTACATTTTGGCTCTAAAGGATGCCTTTTCTTTGTGTACCAACAAATTATTTCTTTTCCTTGCCATATTGGAGATAAGAGGTAGATATACTACAGAAACCAGAAAAGGATAAGAAGAGGAAGAACAGAATATTACTTATGCCTAATAATGCTACCTGCTGGGTTAGACCAGAATATATAATTCATAAAGAATATTGGAGTTCAGAAGTTAGTACTACATAGAACATAACTTGTGTATGATTATCTCCTCTAAACTCTATAAAAAAACCAGTAAATATATTTTGAGAACGGTGTTAGTCAAGGATACTGGTTGTAAGGAATAAAAACCTAGACAAATTAGCTCAAATGAAAAGAAAGATTACTGAAAGAATACAATGGAATTGCCAAGAGATGAAGAGCAGAAAGTATAACTGATCTTTCCGCAATGAGAAATCTGCAATTCTTACCCATTTCTCTGTGGCTGTGGGGTCTGGGTGTTTCTGCTATACTCTCCTTTCTGCTAAGTGACTTATCTCTTGCTCAGAGCCCATCTTGTAGATATCAGCATCAGTCTACAAGATTTTACAGCTTAGTCTCACCTCCATGTAAACTAGAGTCCCTATCTTGTAATAATTCTAACACTAAGACCATGTGCTGAGCAGTGTGCTACATGCTTAGAAATATTTCTTCTAATCACTAGAACAATCCTGTAGAGCAAGTACACTTATAGATGACTAGTGAAGGAGTAGTCAGAATCCAGACTAGTCAGACTCCAGAGTTGGAGAGCTCACTACCAGGTTACACTACCTCTAAACAGGGAATTTTATTGGCAGAGCCCGGCCTAAAGGTTTAGTTGCCCAGGGTTAGGAACAGCTGTGAATGGGCATGTGTTTCTGCATGGGCCTGTGTGTGTGTGTGTGTGTGTGTGTGTGTGTGTGTGTGTGTGTTTAGAAGGGAGGGAGTGTTTACATGACATACACAAGAGAGCGAGGGGTGTATTCCTCAAACAGATTCTATTAGATGGGCTGTGGAGAGTTAATAGTTTGTATCCCTGGTCCCAACATTTGATAGGCACTCCACACAGAAGTGGTACAGTAAACCTTTGGCTTTCAGGAATTAAATTGTTCAGAAATTTAACTCTCAGAGGTATCTCAATCATTGCATTTAGCAAACTGTATGTTTTTGTGTGTATCTGTCTCCCCTGTAAGTCTGGAACAAGGACATAAACATAAACCTATTCATTTTGTTGCCTTAGTAACTACCACTATTGCAGGCACACAAAAAGCACAAAATAAATGCATAATTGAATAAATGAACTTAATAATATAACGTGCCGTACCTAACAGGGATCCCACAGTTTGCTATAGGAAATAATCACTTACCTAGACAGTAGATGAACCTACCATCCAGCATCACAACTGCATCATTCTTGGTAATTTTTGAGATTTGCAAATGCCACAGTTTTATTACTTTACGATGCAAAACAGTTAATATTACTCAGGTTCTACCTTTATTTAAGAACTTTACCAGTTTCTTAGATAATAGTTTAAGACCTCAACTACCTACAAAAAGGGAATATAAATACTTGCTAAGCTACATGGACACTTCTATTCTTCTTACTGCTTGCACAATACTTCAGAAATATATAGGTCTTGTGCCTTAGACCCATCAACTATTTCATAAATATATACTACCGAAATAGTACATGACAGGAAAAGAGATATTATTCTTCCTTTTGTTAATTTTTTTATTTTACTGTGCACTTTTCCAGGCAGTTGACTCTGATTTCCTGAACCCAAAGAATGATCTTTGGGGGTTTCGATAAAGAGTATAGAATCTATATTTTAGTTATTAAATAATGTAAGAAGTTATGGTTAATTTTTATATGAAGTGCAGAGCCAGATGAAATTATGCTACGCATGTATTATTGCTAGAATGTCTGTCCCTCCATTCAGAATTTTGTAGGTTTCATATTGAAATAAATAATGAAATTCATTTATAAGAATCTCACTTGGAGTACTTCTACACATTATAACAGAAGTTACAAAAATTCAACATTACATTTAAAACCAACTTATTTTCATATTCCTTTTTTTCTTTTTGAGATGGAGTTTCGCTCTTATTTTCCAAGCTGGAATGGAATGGCGTGATCTCAGAATGGCGTGATCTCAGCTCACCGCAACCTCCACCTCCTGGGTTCAAGTGATTCTCCTGCCTCAGCCTCTGGAGTAGCTGGGATTACAGGCGTGCGCCACCACGCCCAGCTAATTTTTTGGATTTTTTCATAGAAATGGGGTTTCACCATGTTAGCCGGATGGTCTCGAATTCCAGACCTCAGGTGATCCACCCGCCTCACTCCTGACCTCACGTGATCTACCCACCTCGGCCTCCCAAAGTGCTGGGATTACAGGCAACAGGCGTGAGCCACCATGCCCAGCCTCATATTCCTTTTTATAGCTGTTTGTGATCATTACTATCATTATAATAAAACATAATTTTCTTGAGTTCCAGATAATTTTCATGTAGTAGTTCAATTTATACTTCACAGAACTCTTTGTTCTCCTTAACAATGCATGGCCTAAAGGAAAACTAGTTTACCAGAGCTTAATCTACTGGGGTTTCATCAAAGCCTAACCCATCAGCGGGAAGAGAAATACCCAATTCGGGTTTACTAAAAGACTGAGACCTAATCAAGTTACTACAGAATACTTCCTCCTCCCCACAAACCATACCATCATATCAATAAGGCTGATGAACAATAATGAGAAATTACAGCTAAAAGAACTGCCTATTTCAGGAATCTCTAAAAAGTCTAAAGACAAGGGAGACCAAAACAAGGACGCTAGAAGAAATTTTAGCATCTGATACCACAGCTATGGCTAACAGTAAGCACACCCCAACTCCTAGTCAGATAAACAGAAAACTTCATACAGCCTATCTACTTCAGTTCCTTTTTATCCAATACTTCACATCTGGCTTTCAATAAAAAAATTACAAGGCATGCTAAAAGGCAAAAAATATAGTCTGAAGAGATAAACCATCAGAACCAGACTCTGATATTGCAGAGATTTTGCAAGTAACAGACTGGGAATTTAACTATGAATAATATGCTAAAAACTCTAATAATAAACAAATGGGCAACATGTAAGAACAGATGAGTAATGTAGGCAGAGAGAAGGAAACTCCAAGGAAAAAAATTTTTTTTAATGCTAGAAATAAAAAAATACCATAACAGAAATGAAGAATGCCTTTAATGGCCTCAGTAATAGGTTGGATATGACCAAGGAAAGAATCAGCTTAAAGATATGTGAACATAAACTTACAAAACTGAATTAAAAGGATGGAACAGAATATCCAAGAACTGTGGGACAATTTACAAAAGGTGGACATACATGTAATGAGAGTACCAGAGGAGAAGAAACAAAAAGAAAAAATTTCTGAAATAATAATGCCTGAGAATTTTCCAAAATTAATGAGAGACACTAGCCCACAAATCTATAAAACCTAAAGAACATCAAGTATCCATACAAAAAACAAACAAACAACAACAAAAAACCCCCAAAGAAATAAAACTACACCTAAGAATAACATATTCAAACTGTAGAAAGTCAGAAAAAAATTTTGAAAACCACTGGGCTAGAGGAACCTTATCTAGAGAGGAACAAGAATTCCTCTTCTTTTCAAGAAATCAAATGTTTCTTCTTTTCAAGAAATCATGCAAGCAAGAAGATAGTAGAATAGAATAAAGACGTTTTAATTCTTTTGAAAGAATAAAACCACCCATTTAGAATTCTGCATTCAGCAATATTTCTCCTTCACTCTTGAAGGATAATTAAGAATTTCTCAGACAAACAAAACAGGAAATTTGTTGCTAGCTTCAGAGAGGAGGAAAATTTTATAGATCATAAACTCAAATATGTATAAAGAAGAGTGTTAGAGAGGTATAAATGAAATCTTAAGTTCTTAATTTATCTACAGTGTATTCAAAATAATACTAGCAACAATGTATTTGGTGATCATAGCTTATGGATAACTGATGTGAATGACAGCAATGCTTTAAGGGATGGGAGAGAGAAATTAGGAATACTCTAAGGTTTTGGCATTATATATCCCATGAAGGGATATATAAAGTTAAGTGAAAGTGGACTTGGATTAGTTGTAAATATATATTGTAAGCTCTGGGGCAACCACTAAAAGAAGTTATAATTGATATGCTAAGACATAATAAAAACCGGAATCATTATAAAATGGTCCATTAAAACCAGAGAAGGCAGAAAACCAGAGGAAGATTTAAAAAGGAAACAAAAATAGGGCAACAAATAGGAAACAGCCACAATTATAGAAACAATCCAACTATATCAATAACTGCTTTAAAAGTAAATAGCCCAAAATATACCAGTTAAGAGACAGAGACTGTTCAAGTGGATTAAAAAAAAAAAATAGAAGCAAGACCCAACTACATGTTAGGTACAAAAACCCACTTTAAATATGAAGATATACCCAGGGTTAAAAGTAAAAAGTTGGAGAAAAATATACCATGCTATACAAATCAAAAGAAAGCTAGAGTAGCTCTATGAATTTCAGATAAAGTAGACTTCAGAGCAAGGAAAATTATCAGCAATATCTTACCTGAGCCCTGATATTAAAAAACAAAGTTTTTTTAAAAAATGAATAAAAATCAAATTATCAGCAATAAACAGCATTATACAATGATAGAGGGTTAATTATTGAAGAAGACACAACTATCTCTAATATGTATAATGCACCTAACAACTGATTGTCAAACTATATAAGGTAAAAACTTACAGAATTGCAATGAGAATATACAAATTCACTATTATACTTGGAGACTTCAATAGCTGTCTATCAGTAATTGACATAACCAGCAGGGAGAATATTGGTAAAGATATAGCTGAACTGAGCGGCACCATCAATCTAACTTATTTATAGAATACTTCATCTGGCCACAGTAGAACGCACATTATTCTCAAGTTCACAGGGAACATTTCACCAAGATAAACAATATTCTGGCCTGCAAAACATACCTTAACAAATTTAAAAGGACAGATATCATACAAAGTATGCTCTCAGACCACAATGGAATTAATTAGAAATCATTAACAAAAAGATAGGTGAAGCACTTTGTGTTATTTATAACACAAGAATCAAAGAAATGTCAAGAAATAAAAAATATTTTAAACTAAATGAAAACAAAACATTAAAATTCATGGAACATTGCAAAAGTAGTACTTAAATGTAAATTCATAGCACTGAATACATATAATGAAAAGGAAGAAAAAGCTAAACCCAATTATCTAAGTTTCCATATTAGTTAACTAGAAAAAAGTACAAATTAAATCCAAAGTAAGCAGAAGAAATCAATGAAACTGAAAACAGAAAAACAACAGAGAAAATTAACAAACTGTAAAGCTAGTTCTTTGAAAATGTCAGTAAGATGAGTAAACTCCTAGTGAGGCTAACCGAGAAAGAAGGGGAGAAGACCCAAATTACTAATATTAGAAATAAAAGACAGGCCACAACAACTAATCACATGGACATTAAAACGATAATAAAGGAATATTACGGAGAACACTGTACCCACAAATTTGACAGCTAACATGAATTGAACCAATTCTTTGAAAGATCCAATCTACCAAAATTCACAGAAGGAGAATCTGGTAATCTGAATAGGTCTCTATATTGATCAAATAAACCGAATGAACAATAATTTTCCAAAACAGAAAGTACCACACTCAAATTGTTTCACTGGTGAATGCTACCAAACATTTAAGGAACAAATGATGCCAATTCTGTGTAATCTCTTCCAGAAAATAGAAACAGAAGGAATCCTTCCTAAATCATTCTATGAGGCTAACATTACACTGATACCAAAACCACATAAAGACATCACAAGAAAGGAAACAAACTAATAGCTCTCATTAATGTAGATGCAAAATCCTCAACAAAATATTAGCAAATCAAACCTAACAATGTATAAAAAGAATTATACACCATGACCAATTGGAATTTATTTCAGACATCCAGTGCTAGTTCATCATTGAAAAGTCAATTACGATAGTCCATCAAATCAACAAGCTAAAGAAGAGAAATAATTTAATAATATCAATAGATACAAGAAAAGTAGTCCACCAAATCCAACACCTATTCCTGATTAAAAACTCTAAGCAAGAAAAAACACCTACAAACAACCTACAGCTAACAAACTGCATAATGGTGAGAAACTTGATACCTTCTTCCTAAATTGGGAACAAAAGAAGGATGGCCCCTCTCACCATTCCTATGTAACACTAAAAATAAAAGAAGCCAGTCAGTAGTGGAAGTCAATGGAATAAGACAAAAGAAAGAAAGAAAAGGTACACAGATTGGGGAGGAAGACATAAAACTATTTTTGTTTACAGATGATATGGCCATTTATGTAGGAAATCCCAAAAGTTGGCAACTCGCCCCTGTCCCTGCCAACCCCCAACGCCCCCCCCCAAAAAAAGCAGCAAAAAAACAAAAACCCTGCTGGAACTAATAAGTAACTATATCAAGGCTGTAGGATACAAGGTTGATATGCAAAAGTCAAATGTGCCCAGCGCAGTGGCTCACGCCTGTAAGCCCAACACTTTGGGAGGCCAAGGTGGGTGAATCACCTGAAGTCAGGAGTTTGAGACCAGCCTGGCCAACAGGGTGAAACCGCATCCCTACTGAAAACATGAAAATCAGCTGGGTGTGGTGGCACGCGCCTGTAATCCTGGCTACTCGGGAGGCTGAGGCAGGAGAATCGGCTTGCACCCAAGAGGCGGAGGTTGCAGTGAACCGAGATCATGCCACTACACTCCGACCTCAGTGACAGAGCAAGACTCTGTCTCCAAAAACAAACAAACAAACAAAAAAAAAAACAAAAAAAACACCACACAAAGAGAGCATTCTACTAAATCTAAGGCCTTTTCAGTTCAACTGAAAGGCCATATGAAGAAATAGTTTTAATTAAAGCATGAGTCACAGGTTACCTAAGACTTCTCAACCTGGGAAGAAACTTGTTCTGTTTGAATGGACAGAATAACGGTCCTTCAATATAGATGTTTTCAAGTTTGTAACTAAGAATTTTCTGGTTAATATTGACATAAAGGTTCTAATTTGATAAAAGTGGAAATACAGCTTCTCTAAAGTTCTCTTTCATGGTAAATAGATACATAAAATTTGCCCTCTTAAAAAAACAGTTTCTTGTTCTTTGCTAATTGATGAATTTTTAAGACTTAAACTGACAAGCTCCTCTCCCTACCTGTATTTGATGGCATTTTCAATTCTTTGACAAAATCAATCATTGTACAGACTGTTCTTAACAAAAAAAAAAAAAACTCTTAACACTAACAACTTTAATCCTTCATTGAGAATGGCTTTAATGTAATAATATGGCATATCCATTAATAGGCTTCAACTATTAACCTACCTAAGTAGCTTTCAGGAACCATAGTTCCATGATAATGTGTGCTTTCTTTCATTTCAGCAGAGATTTATTTCATATTGAACTTATTATTTTAAAAAGAATCGATTCAAGAACAGGTGTCTCAGGCTAGATTTGGTATTGCATAAGTAAGCTTTGTGTTAGAGGACGATAAGAATAAATTTAAAATTTTAATTGAACAATTCTAGGCACCAGAGGCAAACTTAAAGCTTAAAATGCTAAATAAAGCTAGCTGCCAAAAAGGGCAAGCTGGAGGTTACAACTGCAACAAAAATATAAAATCTCTCCATTTCTGCGGTGTCTTCTCCACATGGTAGACTGTGGCCTCTGCTCATCATTTCTGGTGGCCTCTGTTCACCATTTCTCTACTCTGGAGTTGTGAGAGGCATCTGAACCAAAGCAACTCCAACTTAAATAGGGGCTGGGTAAAATTAGGCTAAGACCTACTGGGCTGCATTCCCAGGAGGTTAGGCATTCTAAATCACAGTCTTAAGACAGAAGAAGGTCAGCACAAGATACAGGTCATAAAGACCTTGCTGATAAAACAACTTGCCTAAAGAAGCCGGCCAAAACCCACCAAAACTAAGATGGTGAGGAAAGTGACCTCTGGGGATCCTCACTGCTCATTATATGCTAATTATAATACATTAGCATGCTAAGAGGCACTCCCACCAGCATCACTGACAGTTTACAAATGCCATGGCAACATCAAAAAGTTACCCTATATGGTCTAAAATAGGAAGGAACCCTCAGTTCCGTGAACTGCTCATCCCTTTCCCAGAAAATTCATGAGCAATCTACCTTCTGTTTAGCATATAACAAGAAATAATCATAAAAATGGGCAACCAGCAGCCCTCGGGGCTGCTCTGCCTATGGAGTAGCCATTCTTTATTCCTTTACTTTCCTAATAAACTTGCTTTCACTTTACTCTATGGACTTGCTCCAAACTGTTGTGTGAGATCCAAGAACCCTCTCTTGGGGTCTGGATTGGGACCCCCTTTCCGGTAATAGGGTTAACTTACAATAGCATAGCATAGAACTGTCCAAAGTGAAGGAAAATTAATTTTTTGAATAATTACCATTTCAAACTATCTACAATTACATTTCTTTAAATTAATTTAGAAGAGAGTTGACTGCATTATTCTCACTGATCTACACGGCCACTGACAGAAAGCAAATTCTTCTTTCAGTGGTGCCAGGGAAAACTGTCCAAATCTCCTTTTTGAATTAGGAAATAGGGTGGTACTTTGCAAAAATGTGTTGTCTCATACTCCATTGATAAAAGACTGTAAAATAAGTTTTTTTTTTTTTTTTTTAAGTCTGAGCTTTTACCTTCCTATTTCTTGTCACTGGCCTAAATATAGAGGAGGCAGGAAAGGAGACAGAGCAAGGGCCTTTAAAAATCCACAGATTCAATAATCTTTTTCTGTGAGTTTCTCTTATCTGTGGCCCCTAATACAAAATGGCATTTGATTAATTTAAATTAAACTAATTCAACATGAAACTGGATAATAACATACTGTTTTACCAAAAAAGCATGTAAGAGTCCATTTTCACGCTGCTATGAAGACATACTCGGGGAAAAAAAAAAAAAAAAAGAGGTTTAATTGACTCACAGTTTCACAGGACTAGGGAGGCCTCAAGAAACTAAAAATCATAGTGGAAGGCAAAACAGGCATGTCTTACATGGTTGCAGGTGAGAGAAGTGAGAGAGGGAAAATGCCAGATGTGCTTACCAAGCTCGTGAGAACTCACAATCACAAGAACAGCACAGGAGAAACTGCCCCCATGATTCAATTACCTCCCCTCAGATTCTTTCCTTAACACTTGGGGGTTAGAATTCAAGATGAGGTTTGGGTGGGGACACAAAACTAAACCATATCAAAGCAATAGTTTTAAAATGCTAGTTTGCCCTTGACAATAGATAATATCTTCAAAATATAGCTTTTGGAACCATTTCTTTCCATTATTTTTAAAGAATGATATGAGTAGATCGAGGGTTCAGACTATTTTTTAGCCACAACTCAAATACTACATCAAATCTTTCGAGAAGGATTATTTCTTCTCTTTTTGTCATTTTTGCATATTCTAAAGACCTACTGGTAATTCATTTCCATGAAACAGAATTGCAAGGCAGTCTTTAATAAAAGATGGCAAATGTAATAATTTACAGATGTGTTTTTTTATGCATCTGTGGTTATTCCTGTTTTCACTCAATTACATAGTTAATTCCAATACTAAAATACAGAGGAATATGTACTGATAAATATTTAAGGGTATATTATAGTTATTATAGAAGCCTTTTTATCAAACTGAAAATACCATTAAATATATATATTTTAGGCCGGGCGCGGTGGCTCAAGCCTGTAATCTCAGCACTTTGGGAGGCCGAGACGGGTGGATCACGAGGTCAGGAGATCGAGACCATCCTGGCTAACATGGTGAAACCCCATCTCTACTAAAAATACAAAAAACTAGCCGGGCGTGGTGGCAGGCGCCTGTAGTCCCAGCTACTCGGAGGCCGAGGCGGGAGAATGGCGTAAACCCGGGAGGCGGAGCTTGCAGTGAGCCGAGATCGCGCCACTGCACTCCAGCCTGGGTGACAGAGCGAGACTCCGTCTCAAAAAAAAAAAAAAAAAAAAAAAAAAAATATATATATATATATATATATATATATATATATTTTAATATAATATCAATGCCAACCAAAATATCTGCATCAACATATAACACAGAAACCAAAGTTGCTACTTATCATTAATGTATATTCTTTTCAGGCTAAGAAAAATGTTCCAAGAAGAGATTTCATTTATTCAAATGAGAAACATTTAATTTAAATTATATATCCACAATAGAATAGGGAACAGTGATTTGCCCACATACACATTAATTAGTTCAATGATTATATATTAATATTAATGATATTCAGAAAAAGAAATAGCTTGAAGCTATTATCAGATTTTTAAAAAATGTCACAAATATAGACATAATATTCATTACTCATACAATGGATGCTATTCTATACAAACTGTAAAATCAGGGAATCTTTATGCCTCCTCTGCTTTTATTTTTGGTGTTTGGAATATTTTTCAATCCACATAAAGTAATCTATCCTTTTTTCTCTTTGAGAATAAAATTCCTCAATATCTAAATATTTGATTATTTAACTGTCACACTCTAAATTATGCTGACAGAAAATGCATCTCCCAATGTACTTTAATATTTTTCTGTGTGCTTAATTTACAAAATATAAATCGTTCATGGTAGTGTTCATTCTATCTTTAGCACTGTTTACAACCAACGGTTGAGTAATAACAATGTCGATCTTATGTCATTTCCTCAATTCAATTAAAAAGTTTCCTAACAAGCAATTCTGTATTAACTTGACAACTTTTGCCAATTTTCTTCAAAAGCATGGTTTCATTTTTTTCGCTCAAATTAATGCAATTGTATTATAAAATTACATGCTGAATTCCTAAAAATAAGAAACCTGGCCAGGCGTAGTGGCTCACACCTGTAATCCCAGCACTTATGGAGGCCCAGGCGGGCAGATCACGAGGTCAGGAGTTCGAGACCAGCCTGGCCAACATAGTGAAACCCCATCTACACTAAAAATACAAAAAATTAGCTGGGTGTGGCGGTGGGCACCTGTAATTCCAGCTACTCGGGAGGCTGAGGCAGAAGAATCACTTGAACCTGGGAGGCGGAGGTTGCATTGGGCCGAGACGGTGCCATTGCACTCCAGCCTGGGCGACAAGAGTAAAACTCCGTCTCAAAAAAATAAATAAATAAATAAATAAATAAATAAATAAATAAATTGCAATTACTGTGAATGTAAACATTGGTTTACAGTTTTGCTAATCCAATGACAGCTAAGACGGAATACAAAATGCAAGGTTTATTTAATTAAAGCACTACTATTTTCACATTTTTACAGCTTAAAAAATACTTGCACTGAAGCACCCTCTATCAGATTTGTTTTTGATTCACTTGAAAAATACAAGATAACTATCAGAACCAATTTTTTATTCACAACTGACTAAAGGGTAAACTAAGAAGCAGATGTTTTGATGCACTCTTCTACATAATTCAGCAAATAAGAAGTAGAAGGAGAAATAATGCCCAGGAGTTCTGGTATCCTGGAATGTCACGGGCAAGTATTTTTATCATCACCTGTCAAGTACTCCAGGTGTGCAGATTTGTATACCTAAGATTTCTGGTCACTTTACAACTTTTTCAAAAGCAGTTCAAATGCCATTTCTTCCTAGTTTTCTGGCTGGAATGACTACAACCTCCAATCCCTTTGGGTTCCTTTTTTTTTTTTTTCTGAGACAGGGTCTTGCTCTATTGCCCAGGCTGGAGTGCAATAGCATGATCCTAATTCACTGTAGCTTTGAACTCCTGGGCTCATGCAATCCTACCTCAGCTTCCCAAGTAGCTGGGACTACAGGCATGTGCCACCATGCCGAGCTAACTTAAAAAAAAATTTTTTTAAGAGACCAGGTCTCACTATGTTGATGAGCTGGTCTTAAACTCCTAGTCTGAAGCGATCCTCCTGCATCAACCTCCCAAAGTGTTGGGATTACAAGCATGAGCCACCATGCCTGGTGCCTTTGGGATTCTTGTTTAAATCTTAATAATAACATCACTAACCAAATTTTGCCTCATGAGGCAGACTTTTAAAATGTTTGTGTTTATTTCCTATTTGGATTGGGAGCTTCTGGAGTTACAGGGACTCTCTTTAACCATCTTGAGGTTGGCAAACATGTTCTGTAAAGGGCCAGATAGTAAATATTTTATGCTCTGCAGGCCACATACGTCTCTGTCACATCTTCTTTTTAAAACAACCTGTTAAAAATATAGCAAGCCTTACAAAACCAGGCTGTGGGTGTTGTAGTTTACTGATCCCTGAGCACAACATTGAAAGGTCAGATTTTGAAGTCAGACTGGGTTTCTGTATCTTAGTGGCTGTACTACCTCTGGCAAGTTACTTACCTATATAAAATGTGGATAAAAAGGGTTATTGTGAATACTAAATGAGATAATATATGTAATGTTCTTAGCACAGTAACACAGTATGGTTCACTAAATATTAGCTACTACTGTAATGTGATCACAATCATAGTGCTTGAACTGAGCAGTACTCAATGTTTACTGAATCAAAGATATCCAAAAACACACTCACATACACATATACAACTGAGATTTTATAAAGAAAATGCCTTAATTAGTCTATAGTTTTAAATGCAAAAGTATTTTTTAACTAAGTTATTTTCAGTTTTACTGAAAACATTAGAAATAAAAATCTTTAAAGTCTTAATATTAGGATAATTTTAACCAATGCAAAAAAATGAAGGTAAGGTTCCACCATAATAAAGCTGGTAAGAAACCAAGAGGATTAATTCTAGTGAAATTTTGTTATAAACAACAAGGCTATCACATTTTTAAAACATTCTTCAAACATTTCCATGCCTATTACTTCATTTGCTCTTCACCAGAAACCTTTGCATCACATAGATAAGGTGGTATGTTCTTTATTTGATAGATTCAGAAGGAGATTAAAATTTTTCAAGAACCATTCTGCTTATCATAGACTATTCAATTTAAGAAAACCGAGGAGCAAGTATTGGCCAGTATTAGGCAATGAGGAGACAAAAATAAATAGGACAAACTTCTTAAGGAAATCACGGCCGGGCGCGGTGGCTCACGCCTGTAATCCCTGCACTTTGGGAGGCCGAGGCGGGCGGATCACGAGGTCAGTAGATCGAGACCATCCTGGCTAACACGGTGAAACCCCGTCTCTACTAAAAATACAAAAAATTAGCAGGGCGCGGTGGCGGGCGCCTGTAGTCCCAGCTACTCCGGAGGCTGAGGCAGGAGAATGGCGCGAACCCGGGAGGCGGAGCTTGCAGTGAGCCGAGATGGTGCCACTGCACTCCAGCCTGGGCGACAGAGTGAAGACTCCGCCTCAAAAAAAAAAGAACTCACAACATAGTCAAAGAAACATGTAAACAAACTGTTTAAATACAGTGAAAACATTGGGTCAATTGGAGGGAAATATCACAAAGGGAATGATACTAAAAGATAAATAGGATTTCATGGGATGAAGTGGAGGAAATATATTCTCTAGAGAGAAAGAATTACATATTCCCAGTATAGCAATAAAAGTACACAAAACTTTCATTTCAAGGAATACAGTTGTAGGTGGACTAGTGAATTATGGAGTGCAGGGCACATTTTGAAAAGCAGGCTGTTTATGTGAAGGGGCTTATATCCTACATTCTAAGCAAGGAGTTTCTATACGCTAAGCAGCCATGGAAGGCTTTAGGAAAGGACAGAAAGTCATATTTGGTTTTGAAAATATCATTCTGATGGCACTGTGGAAGACAGATTAAAAGGAGATGGATTCTGAGAGCAGAGGAGATATTGAAATAATTTTTCCATAGAGGGAATGGGCATATGTAGGCAAGTTAAAGAAATGGATACTTTCCTATGACCTAACAATACCACTTCTACGCACATGTACAGCTTTCTAATCAACATGCTGTGAAATATTTGATGGCTGATAAAAATTTAAGTGTAAGGATAGACATAAATAGAGCAGCTAAACAGGATGGAGAAACCAGAAATAGATCCATATATTACTGATTGATTTTAGACAAAGACACCAAGGCAATTCAAATAGGAAAAGTTTTCAACAGATAAGGTTGGAACAACTGAATAAAAATATGGAAAACAATGGCCTTAACCCTTATGCGACACATGAAAATTAACACTAGAGGGATCATAGACATATATGCAAAAGCTAAAACTATAAAGTTTCTGGAAGAAAACACATGAGAATATCTTTAGGTAATCTATCTTCTGCCACTGGTACTCCTGGTTCTCAAGCCTTCAGACTGGAACTGGAATCTACACCATCAGCCCTCCAGCTCTCTGTCTGGCCTTTTAACTATAATACAGTACTGGCTTTCCTGGGTCTCCAGCTTGCAGATGGCAGATGGTGGAACTTCTCAGACTTGATAATTGTATGAGCTAATGATAAGGTACTGATCTTATAATAAATCTTTCAGGCTCTATCTCACTATATATCCTATTGGTTCAGTTTGTCTGAAGAACCCTGACTAATACAGTGGGCCATGTAGTCTCTGTTGCAACCATTCAACTCTGCCACTGTGGTGTAAAAGCAGCCACAGACAAAACACTAACTAACTAATGGGCATGAATGTATTCTAATAAAACCGTATTTACAAACATAGGCAGGGGGCTAAATTTGGTCTGAGGACCATAGTTTGTCAAGCCCTTTTTTAGACAATAAGATTTTACATGTAACACGCTGTCAGAGACCTCTGTAGCTTTGCCACCATCCCCCAGATGATAATATGGGCAGTAAAAATAATTTTTACATATAGTATAATGTGATAAAGTTTGTAAGCACTGCCCTAGGAAAATTAATATATATGCACAAACAGATATGCATAAAGATACTCACTGTCACTGTTTATAATGGCAAAAACTTGAAATAATTTATATGTTCATCAATGAGGCAATATATAAATCATGATACAGATGTACAAAAATTACAATAGTTGAATGAACTCAATTTCCATTATTAATGCATACATGAAACAAATGGGTGCCTCTAAGATGGTCATTTATGACAGGCCATAAAATAATAATCTTCCCTCTGAAATAGAGACATCACATAACTTTTAAAATGTAGATATCACATTCTGAATTCAATCTAGGTATTATATTTCCAAAGAACGCAGAAAGATTGCTGTATAGATTCTAATATCTCAGTTTGGGTGGCCCCATGGTTGGTACTGGATCTAATCTAGAAAAGCAGAACATATAGTATAATGCCTATTTTTGTCAATGTCATATTATTAATTCTAAATTATATGGATCGAGATTTGCCAGATGTAGCAGCAGAGGCAGCTATTTAACCTACTCCCCAACTCCTACATTTGATTTCAGTGAACACAGCAAGATGGACAGTGGCAGCAAAGAAAGAAAAATACTGGTGATTTACTCATTCATCAACTACTTTTTTCACCATGCCTTAAAATCCCACTGAAGTGTTCTAGTTCATTCCTAGCCAGAACCTAGATGTACTATATTCTCCCAGAATAATAGCTTCAAATATAATATACAAGACCCAAAACCTAGAGAGGACGGGATCATGCTACAGTGCTTCAATACTACGTTTTTGATTGCTTACATAATCTCTGCTGGTCTGGCATTATGTAGCTCCTTCTATTTAATAGAGAGGTACCAAAGGGATGTTTTCTCAGTCAAAGGCCCTCACTTTTATGTATTTCTAATATTCAGATCCTTAGGATTTGTACAATTCCATTGCTAGTGTTTAGACAAAAAAAACACTTTTAACTGAAAAACCCCTCTCTACTTTTAGGTAAAAGTTACTTGTAAATTCCCACCTGGGGTATGTTCAGATTCCTAAGCGTTCGCTCCCACAGAGTAGAGCCTTCCCAGGGGCCTATTTTTGCTTCTCTTAGTGTTATACACATATTAGAGCTCCAAGACAAAATGGTTTATTCCTAGTATCCCCCTTTACTCCCAGCCATCATCCTATCAACTTGCAGACCTTAAGAAGACTAACTGAAGACTGTACTGAAGACTGTTTTGTCAGGAGAGCTCTCTGACTGGGGTCAGCAAAGGCTCTATCTAAGAAGGCAACCCTGTCCCAGAAACTAAGAGAAACTGGTCAGCTCCTTGATTAGGAGCATATTTTTGATGTCTAATCAGTCTAGACACTGAGATTTTTACAGGGCAACCTAAATAAAACCCAACAGAAGTGGAGAATGATCCTCATGTGGGCTGGGGGAGCTAGGCAGTCAAAGCTGGCTCTCCTTGGGAGGATGGCTACACAAAAAGCCATCAAGTAGCTGAGTTTCATTAATGTTGGCTGTTAAAGTTAAAAGAAGTCCTGCTGAAACTCTATAACCCAATTATGCTATTATTATAATTTTGCTTTGTTCCCATAAAACTAAAGTGGTAATAATAACATATGGTGATTTAGAATATATAAAGCACTGTAAAATATATTATCACTCTGAATGCTCATAACAACTCTGTAAGGCACACAGAACAGGGAGGTTAAGGGACACTACCCAAAGTCACACAGTTAATAACTTCTGACTCCAAATCAATGACATGGATCTGTCCCGGTAGATGATGTTCTTCTTCATTCTTTAAGAGCTCAGCTCATGGATCTAGTGAAGTCTCTAATTCCTTCAGCCAGAAACAGATTTTCAATTCTCTGGTGGCCCACAGGACTTTATACCTCTCTTATGACAGTACCTTTTTCCTTTTTTACATTTACAGATGTATGGGTCTCATGATACTCAATGACAAATTCCTGAAGAGTCATCCTTATACTCCCCATGGCATTTAGAAACATTCAAATTTTTACTGAATGACTAATGCACTTCCCTGTTTATGATAGTGATCCATTTTTTTAAAGAAACTCTGTAATTAAAAACATTATAAATATAAATGTGCCCATTACTTATACCTAATACAGTACTTGTTGGCAGTTGTACTTTTTCAAAAGTAAAGTTAGATATCAAAATCTGAACAAGAATGATAACTCTAATTGTAATATATATTTTGGGAAAATCAATATGACTTATAGTATCACTAGTTGCAATTTCTTGCTTCCAGGGAATATAACCTGAATTAAGTTTAATGGCTACTTATAATAGGAGACTAAAATTGAATCAAAAGGAGGACCTCTTTAGGAAGAGGTGGACTCAACTCTTAATTATTTTCAATAACTGCTAAGAATATTTTTGATCTTTTTATTCTGGGATGCAAAACAAAAAAAAGAAGCCCGATACCAAAGTATCATCTAAGAAGGTTTGTGATTCTGTAATCTGCTTCTGATCTTCTGCTAAGGCAACAAAAATGCATGAGGAATAAAGTCTATTACTTAAACACACACACGCGCGCACACACACACACACACACACACACACACAAATATGTCTTTTTTTCCAATGGAACCTAATGTACAAACCACTATAGAACTTTCTTACTGAGCAACATCCTTTTGGAGGGGAAAAAAATATGTATAATTCCACTAAAGATCACAGACTTTATTATTTCCTATTCCACGAAATTAGCCTATGATTTATATAACCCTGAGAAAGGGAGACAAAGAAATTATAGATTCACATCATACTCAGAGCTCTGGCATATAAAACTAACCAAAAGGGATAGGATGCATTCTTGACTTTCTTCAAAATTTCAACAATTACCTTGTTTGTAGAATCACTCTAATGTGATCCACATGTTTTAAGCAAATAAGACTCTGTTATCAAAATACTACTAAAAGATTGCAATCTTCTTTTTCTATACTTTGATGTTTGAGTTGAAGGTCAACTGTGACTGAGACTCAAAGATTCACATAAGTATGTCTGAGGAAAACAGAAAAACCCAAATACTTACAAAAGGAAGAAAGGAAGGCAAGGAGGGAAGGAAGAAGGAAGGAAGGATGGGGGGTGAATCAGG
Source organism: Macaca mulatta (assembly GCF_049350105.2). Taxonomy (NCBI): domain Eukaryota; kingdom Metazoa; phylum Chordata; class Mammalia; order Primates; family Cercopithecidae; genus Macaca; species Macaca mulatta. The sequence goes on along the minus strand of NC_133412.1, from coordinate 138,808,003 downwards.
CAACTGACTACTAGCTCCTATTAGAAAAAAGATTATTTACTTTGTAATCTAGCTCCACTAGAATGTTTAAAACACGACTCAATTTGTAATAATTTATGCCAAACCTTTAAGGAATACACCTATCATAATAGGTATGTCAGTACTTATAAAAACATTGACAATTTCTGAGACAGTTATCAAGGCTATGTGGCCCAGACACCCCACAGGAAATTAAGAACACTGGATTCTATCTCTAGCTCTAACAACCTTTGATAGGTTCTAAATAGACTTTAGGGGATTTTTCAGAAACTTTTCCAATGAAATAGTTTGCGCTCCACAATGAGGTGGATGCTACTAAATAGGTATTGCTTTTTCCTAAATCACACCTCTTTTTACGTCTGAACTCATTCTGCCAGACCTTTTCTAAAAAGGGGAGAATAAATTGCTAAAAAGATTCATTCTTAGTTAACAGACTTTTTTCAAAACAAAATCTACAGCTTAATAAAAGTGCCTCACACAGCGTGAAGGGTAATGTTTTGAAATTTGGATGGGGATCTGGGGGGAGAGGTTTTATTTGTTTATTACATTTATTTTTTATTTATTTATTTTTTTGAAACAGAGGCTTGCTCTGTCGCCCAGGCTGGAGTGCAGTGGCTCGATCTCTGCTCACTGCAAGCTCCGCCTCTCAGGTTCAAGCGATTCTTCCATCTCAGCCTCCTGAGTAGCTGGTATTACAGGCTCCCGCCACCACGCCCAGCTAATTTTTTTTTTATTTTAGTAAAAATGGGGTTTCACCACGTTGGCCAGGCTGGTCTTGAACTCCTGACCTCTGGTGATCGGCCCGCCTCAGCCTTCCAATGTGCTGGCTGGGATTACAGGCATGAGCCACCGCGCCCGGCCTCTTTTTTTACATTTAATGTGCTCTGGTCAAACGCTTAGCACTGTGTAAATAACCTAGAAGGTAAATAACCTAGAAGTGCCTTGCTGCCTTGCTGCCATATGGAGTCTCTGTCAAGGTAAAACAAACAGCTAAAAAAACCTCACAGAATGGTGTTTCTTAAAATATTCCACCAAAATGCTAACAGCAGTGGAGGGTAAACTCATACTACTGAGAATATGAAGACTGGCCTCAATCAATGGGCTGGAGTTTGATCAAATTTTCATTTTATACCATTATAGATCTTGTTTTATTATTTGAAAATGATTTAGCTTATCTACCAGTAAATAAAATTAATAGTCCAAGAAAAGGTACCATGTTTTATCCTGGTAGGTTGCAAATCTCTAATTAACTTTCCCCAGGTTTACTCACAACTCAATTTGAGCACAGGATAAATATGAAAATAAATATCTATAATTGTAAGAGTGTAGGCTCACAAGGGTCAAGGCTATAATGTGGACAAAGCTTTAGTTCCCTATTCCCATATTTCCTGATGATCTCAATGAGATTTTAATGAGACACCATAGACTTCTATCTCCTCAAGTGGGAAATGAAAGAAGATGTCATGGTGAAAAGCAGTTTGACTTCTTCTGAGACATAAGTATATTCTAACTGGTATTTTAAATTCCTGAAACAAAGATCTTTCTTTCTTTTATGGCTCATAAGTAATAAAACAAAAAAGTTTTATAGCAGTTGAATCAAAAGTCCTTATGTATCTGCAATTACACTTATTTAGGTTAATGATTCTAAAAGGAGTCAGGTAAAGGGCAGAGAAACCTACTAGAATCTTGGAGAGGAGACATCTAGCTTTTCAACTATATGTGGTATCAACTCACTCTCCAAATCGCCTCCCTGCACAACCACATCTTTCCTGCAACAAAGCCAGTTTCACTAATTACACAGAATAACCACTACAAGCAAGAGTATACCAGAAGGTAGAAATCTCAGGTATGTTGAGATAAAAAAAATACTTAGAACTGCTGAAGGCTTAAGGTAGCTGCAGAGAGACTCTATGAGTGGCCCAGAAATTTATTTTGATTAAATGGTGGATTTACTAAGCATAGAGATATTCTGAATGTCTAGAAGTTATTATCAGAAGTTATCTTGCTTCTATGTATTTCTTTCAACTTTTCCACTTAACTTTAAAAAAATACATATGAAGTTCTTATGAAGGCATGATTTTCATCTCAGAATAAAAGGATAGCTTTCCTGTTGTTGCAGCTTGTAACCCAATAATATATTCCAGGTGGACAGGGAGGTAGGTAATAAGTATCATGAGTTTTTTTAAAGAGCTAAACTGAGGTTCAGAAGCTAAAGTTAATTCACAAAGTTCAGAAAGCTAAAAACAACAGAACTGGATCAGACTCACAGTCCAATATCCTTCCCCTCTCTCAGATCACCTAAACAGAGAAATCAAGATTTTTTGCAGCATAAGGGATCAAAAATAGTAAATGTACTTGTTTTAAGTTTCTATTAATACAATTATCAAAGACTGAAAATACTACTGTAAAAAGACTTAACAGACACATATCTATAGCCGAATACATATATTATACCTATATATTCTTAATCACATTATTGCTTAATATCAGTTTATAAATTGGTCTACCTGACGTCAATCATTATTAAGGATACAACTTGGTTAGAATATTTAGATGATTCCAATAGACATCTTAGTAGTTTTGTAAAGGTTAAAATATCAGTTTCAAAGGAAAGATTGAAAGTATAATTTCATTTGTGTTCTACTTGCTAAAGATTTTCCTTCTGACCTGAGTGAGATATTTGAATAAACAGTTTAATAGTTAAGAGATAACAAAAAAAGGCACCTGAAATCAACTTCTTATAACTCTGTCTACTCTCTAAACCAAAATCAAAAAAAGAGCTTTGAATCTCAAATTAAAACCTATCAGTTTTAGTGAAGAACAAAAATACACAACCATCAAAATGGAAATCCTATAAGTGATGCTTGTTTTTAAAATGAAACATTAGCTAGTCTCTCAGCATTCAAGCTTTACAATGAACTACTACTAGTTCCCCTAGTGACTCCATGTTCTCTTGCCTCTCTTTCTACATGTTGTGCCCACTGACAGAAGATTCTTCCACTATGTCCCTTCCTGGTTGACTCCTACGCATAATTTAGGTCTCAGCTTAAAAATCATTTCTTCCAAAAGAACCCCAAATATGTATTAGATATTTGCTTCAGGACAGTCTTAACTTACCCATACTACCACATTAGCACAGCATATTTTAATTGCTTATTTAGTTGTCTACCTTTCCCCCTTGACTGCCCTTTACAGGAAAGAGACTGTGTCTGTCTTCATGTAGTCCAGCATAGGTATCTAGCAAACAGCAAATACTTTAACTGAACTACTTTTATTTTAAGGCTGCCGCCACATAAACCTTAAAGATGTCAAATAAAACTCTTTGACTAAAACCTTTTGGAAATGAGGCATGGAGAGAAGGTTACCATTCAGTTTAGATAAGTGAATATACCAAATGGTCATCTACCTAGACATGTATTTAAACCAGGCACCTCGCCTCCAGGGCATCAAACTTCATCATATTTATAAATTATTTTTTTACTAGTCATTATTTTCATTTACAAATAAAATTTTTCAATTACATTTATCATATTAAGAATTCAGTTTAACTTATTTATTTTTTAAGATAGTGGGAAAAGACAAGAGGAGGAAAGACAAAATAGTCTAGGTTAACTGTTAAGGGGAATAATTTTTAATTTTTACAAGGAAAAAGTTTGAAGTGAGGAACTGAATTTAAATGGAGTTCTCTATCACTAAACCATCTATTCAATGGTATTTATATAAGCTAGAAGTGTATTTTGAAAGCTAGTCATCATATATAGCCTAAAATAGTCAATATCTTTTTAAAAACCAAATTATAAATTGTTGAGGCCAGGCACAGTGGCTCATGCCTATAATCCCAGCACTTTGGGAGGCTGAGGTGGAAGAACTGCTTGAGACCAGGAGTTTAAGATCAGCCTGGGCAATATAGTGAGACCTTATTTCTAACAAAAAATAAAATAACTAGTTGGGCATGATGGAGCATGCCTGTAGTCCCAGGTGCTGTGGAGGCTGAAGTGAGAGGACTGCTTAAGCCCACAAGTTCGAGGCTGCAGTGAGCTAGGATCATGTCCCTGCACTCCAGCCTGGGTGTCAGAGTAAGACTCTGTCTCTAAAAACAAAACACAGCAAAACAAAAATAAATAAATAAACAAATAAATATTGTTGAAAGGTACTTCAAATCATTAAACATAAAGGCAAGATTCCCATTTTGAATTATCACAAGCAATCTATGTGGAAGAATTGGGTCTAGTATGTGTAGTTAGTTCAGGTTGAGGAAACATCTTGTGGTGTAAAAAACTAAATTGATCATTTCATCATCAACCTTAGGACATGTAAACTATTAGGAATAGACATGGCATGTACAGGTGATGGGAAATATTTTGATTACTTTTTACTGGAAGCATCACCTTTAGTATTTTCCTTCACTTAACCATTTTACTTGGTACAAAGGATATAGTTTCACACACAAACATAAAATAATGCAGAAGAAAAATAGATGTCAACCTATAATAAGGTATGATATAGCTATGAAATGATCAATGTGCAAACTAATTCCTGCACTGGTGGACAGACTTGAACAAGAATTACTAAATTCCATCTGTAGGGACATCATGTCAAGTTATGTATGAACAATAATAATTTCACAGTAATGGTGACAAAGGAACTATCCCAAGATTTTTTTACAACTCAGAATGGCAACAGACATAGTTGATTTATAACTAACTAAAGGATTAATGTCAAGGAGCTTATTAAAATTCACTATTTCCTTTAATTCTTGGAAATATGTTCAATAGTTTCTCTAAAGGGTACATATATAATGTAAATAAGCAGACAGAAATCTATGGCAGTTATACTCTTCATAAAAACAAAAATATTCTAATCTTAAAAGAAGTCTCTTTTCAGATATAAGATTGGTATCTAAATTATTAAAATTATTTTATTTAATTTCTAGTTATTCCAGGCAGTTTCTGTGCCTCTAATCATCATTCTGCTAGGTAAAGTGTTTGGCATGAGTTTACTGATAAGGACTTAGACGAGGGGTACGGAGAAGTAATGTGCTAACCAGAGTTCTGGCATTTATAAGCTGCATGACCCTGGGTAAGTCATTTAGCCTTTACTAGGCCTTTGATTCCAGATGAATAAAGAAAGGATGATTTCTATATCCTCTTTAGTTGTAACATTAAGAAATTCTGAGTGCTTGAAATTCAAGCCATTTAAAATTTTCATACCCTGTGGTTGCCACTACAGACTACAAAATGTACAAGTAAGAATTAAAAATCAAACAAACCAAATAACCACTTGTAGCATACAGGCAGGGCTAAACTGTATATTAAACCTGATAAATCTGGTAATTTCACTTTTCTGACTACCATCCAAAAAGTTTTCTCTCCCTAGAACCAGAGAAGCAAAGTTTGGCCCTGCCTATTATTTCCACAATCAAGGAAGTTTAAACTGAACTAAGTCCATGAAATGAAAAAAGTTAGCCATAGTGGGGCTGGCAGAGTTTCTTTTCCTGAATGATAGATTTAGTATCTTCCTAACCTTTATAACTGATCTGTTGGCACTAGCTGTTAAAAGTACAGACCAGATCAGGAGAAGATGAAACTTTAAAGCTCAACTAGGTTCTAGATAAAGAGGTTCACCTTAAAATCTGAAGTAAGTTAAAAATAAAAAATCAGTTGATATATAAAATGAGGCTTCTACCCTATAGAAGACAAAAATCACAAAATACTTTTAATCCATACAGGACTTCTTGCAGAGCAACTCAAAAGTATTTTATAGAAAGTACTCAATTAAGTTTCATGACACTTCTGCAAAGAGTCAGATATTATTACTCATTTTTTTTCAAAGGAAGCAAAAGAAATGAAGGAACCAAAGTTACTTTGCTGATGACATAGCTCCCTATTTTGTATCTAGTGTTGTAGCTTGTGAAAAAAGGTACTTAGCCCCATAATAAATGATATTAACTGAAATGCTTCAGTTTTTAAAAAAATGTTGGAATTCCCACAAGATGTGAGTGCAGAGGATGTATATTGTCTTGCTTAGCATTTATCCTGATTACTTAATTCAGTATCTGTCACACTGCAGGCACTCATTATACATTTAATGAATAAAGGCTATTCATAGTAGCTAAAAATTACTAGATATGAGTTCATATATCAGGTAGTAAGTGCATTACATATATTATTTTATTTAATCTAGCAACAATTCAATAAAATAAGTTATTACTCTTCATTTTACTGATAAGGAAACTAAGACCTAGGTTAAGTAACTTGTCCAAGATTACAAAACAATAAAGCCACAATTTAAACAAGGTAGCCCAACTTTAGATCTTAAAGATCATGATTGTAGAAAGAAAAGCACTAGGCTAGCAGTAAGAAACTCTTTTCTATATTCTACACCATCACCACTTCCTTGGAGAGAAAGGAAATTTCTTAGTGATCTATCTGCTTATAATGCCTAGTATAGTACCTTAGTCACATTACTATTAATTAAATGTTTCCTGAATACAATTAAAATCACACAAATTAGGCTTCATTTGAAGATAAAGTTACCAGCAAGGTCCACCTCAGTGGTTCTCAAAGCACAGTCCCTAAACCTAAAACTTTTGTCAGAAATTAAAACTCTCAGGCTGCACCCCAGACCTTCCCTATCAGAAAATGGAGTTTTATGAAGACTTCCAGGTGATTCTCATGCATGTTCATGCTACTCATATATAGTAGTCCGTATAAACTGGACTACTTTATATGATGATTATTTCATATTAAAATGAGTTCAATAATGTGAAATCATCCTACAGAATGAAAGGCATATCATTATAATTAAAATATTAAATTATGCTCCCTGAAAAAAACTCAGTGATTTTGCTAAATTCACATAAAAATGAGCATCAGAAATGAAATACATAATAAAATACTTTTAAAATAAAATACTGTTCTTCTAGATTTTATCTGGATAATGTATAGTATTCATGGATACAGAGGAAAAGACAAGTATGTTCCATAAAGGACAACCTAGAAATCTAATAATCTGGTAATTGAGTGAATCAGCCCAGAGATCTCATATGCTGCACAAGCTCCTTACCTGACCAGTGTCCAGTGGAGATGCCAGATCTGTCTGTGCATGTCTCACTTACAGGCCTGAATACAGTCTCCCATCCACCAGTAGCATAGCGCCAATTCTGAGATTCCAAGATGAGTGTTCGCTGTGTGCCATATGCAATCATGAAGCAGTAGACCACATGATGGAGTTGACAGCCATAGCCACAGCCTTTGTTGATATTACACACCAGCTTCTTGGCTTTGCTGCAGTCCTTGGGATTCTGTCAGGGAGAAAGAGAAACAAAAATAAAGACAAGTACAGAGAGGTCAACTTCTCTTTTTTTTTTTTTTTTTGCTTTCAGCTTCAGGGGCACATGTGCAGGTTTGTTTTATAAACTGTGTGTCATAGGGGTTTGCTATACACCCCAAGTAATCAGCATAGTAAGTTATATGTGGTTTTTTGATCTTCACCCTCCTCCCACCTTTCACCCTCAAGTAGGCCCCAGTGTCTATAATTCTCTTGTGTCCATATGTACTCAACGTTTAGCTCACACTTTTAATAAGAACATGAAGTGTTTGGTTTTCTGCTCCCGCATTAGTTTGCTTAGGATAGTGACCTCCAGCTCCATCCATGTTGCTGCAAAGGACGTGCTCTCATTCTTTTTTAAGGCTTCATACTATTCCATGATATATATGTGCCACATCTTTTTTCTAGTCTACCACTGGTGGGTATCTAGGTTTATTCCATGTCTTTGAAATTGCAAATAGTGCTGTGATTAACATATAAGTGCATGTGTCTTTATAGCAGAATAATTTATATTCCTTTGGTTATATACCCAATAATGGGATTGCTGGGTCAAATGGTAGCTCTCTGAGTTCTTTGAGAAACTGCCAAACTACTTTCCAATGGTTGAACTAATTTACATTTCCATTGGCAATGTATAAATGCCCCTTTTCTCTGCAGCCTCACCAGCATGTTATTTTTTGACTTTTTAATAACAACATTCTGACTGTTATCTCATTCTGATGGTATATCACTGTGATTCTGATTTGCATTTCTCTAATGATTAGTGATGTTTCATACTTATTGACTGTGTATATGTCTTTTGAAAAGTGTCTGTCATGTCCTTTGCCTTTTTAATAATGTTGCTTTTTGCTTGTTAAGTTCCTTATAGATTCTAGATATTAGACCCTTCATGGTTTGCAAATATTTTCTCCTGTTCTGTTGGTTGTCTGTTTACTCTGTTGATAATTTATTTTGCTGTTCAGAAGCTCTTTAATTAGGTTCCATTTGCCAATTTTTGTTTCTGTTGCAACTGCTTTTGGCATCTTCATCATGCAATCTTTGCCAGGGCCTATATCCATAATGGTATTTCCTAGGTTTTCTTCTAGAGTTTTTATGGTTTTAGGTTTTACATTTAAGCCTTTTATCTATCTTGACTTAATTTTTGTATACAGTGAAAGGAAGGAGTCCAGTTTCAATCTTCTGCATATAGCTAGCCAGTTATCCCAGCACAGTTTATTGAATAGGGAGTCCTTTCTCCTTGGCTTGTTTTTGTCAGCTTTGTCAAAGATTAGAAAGTTGTAGGTGTATGACTTTATTTCCAGACTCTCATTCTGTACCACTGGTCTATATGTCTGTTTTTGTACCAGTACCATGCTGTTTGGTATGGTGATACATGGTATGGGTACCATGGTGTTTGGTACCAATACCATGGTTACTGTAGCCTTGTAGTGTAGTTTGAATTCGGGTAATGCGATGCTTCCAGCTTTGTTCTTTTTGCTTAGGACTGCTTGGGCTATTCAGGCTCTTTTCTGGGTCTATATGAATTTTAAATCAGTTTTTTCTAGTTCTGTGAAGAATGTCATTGGTAGTTTGATGGGAATAGCATAGAATCTGTAAATTGCTTTGGGCACTATGGCCATTTTAATGATATTGATTCTTCCTACCCATGAGCCTGGAGTGTTTTTCCATTTGTTTGTGTCATCTCTGATTTCTTAGAGCAGTGTTTTGTAATTCTCCTGGTAGAGATCTTGCACCTCCCTAGTTAGCAGTATTCTTAGGTATTTCATTCTTTTTGTGGCAATTGTGACTAGGATTCCATTCTTGACTGAGCTCTCACCTTGGACATTACTGGTGTATAGAATGCTACTGATTTTTGTACAGTGATTTTATAGCATGAAACTTTGCTGAAGTTGTTTTTCAGATCTAGGAGCTTTTGGGTAGGGACTATGGAATTTTCTAGGTGTAGGATCATACTGCCTGCAAAGAGAGGTAGTTTGACTTCCTTTCTTCCTATTTGGATGCCTTTAATTTTTTTCTCTTGCCTGCCTGTCTGCTCTGGCTAGGACTTTTAGAACTATGTTAAATAGCAATGGTGAGAGTGGGCCATCCTTGTCTTGTTCCAGGTCTCAAGAGAAAGGCTTCCAGCTTTTGTCCACTCAGTATGGTGTTGTCTGTGGGTTCGTCATAGATGGGTCTTACTATTTATAGGTATGTTCCTTCGATGGCTAGTCTGTTGAGGATTTTTAACATGAAGAGATTCTGAATTTTACTGAAAGCCTTTTCTGCATCTATTGAGATAATCTTTTTGTTTTTAATTCTGCTTATGTGATGAATCACATTTATGGATTTGTGTATGTTGAACCAATCTTGCATCCCAGGGATAAAGCCTATTTGATTGTGGTGAATTAGCTTTTTGATATGCTGCTGGATTTGGCTTGCTATTATTTTGTTGAGGATTTTTACTTCTTTGTTCATCAAGGATATTGGCCTCATGTTTTCTTTTTGTTCTTGTGTCTTTGCCAGGTTTTGGTATCAGAATGATGCTGCCCTCATAGAATGAGTTAGGAAGGAGTCTCTCCTCCTCAATTTTTTGGAACAGTTTCAGTAGGAATGGTGCCAGGTATTCTTAAATGTGTGGCAGAATTTGGCTGCCTATCCCTGGGCCTTTTCTGGATGGCAGGCTTTTTATTACTGATTAAATTTCAGAACTTGTTATTGGTCTGTTCATGGTATGAATTTCTTCCTGGTTCAGTCTTGGGAGGTTGTATGTTTCCAGGAATTATTTATTGTAGGTTTTCTAATTTGTGTTCACAGAGGTGTTCATAATAGTCTCTGATGGTATTTTTGTATTTTTGTGGAGTTAGGGTGATGTTCCCTTAACTTCTCTTTACAGGTGACAAGTACCAAAAATCATAAAATAGGTCAGGACTGATCCAGTACGTTTCTTATTTAGGAAAGAATCCTGCTGGATTGGATTTCAATGAATCCAATGAAAACTATACGTACATATTTAAGGAGATTGCAGTGAAAAGCAAGTTTCTTGGGAAGAACTCTAAACAAATGTGAAATTAAGCAGTTACATTTAAAAAAATTCTTTCACTTCTCATTTTTAACACTGCATTTTGTTTTTTATTTTTTAATTTTAAGTATAAGGATACATGTGTAGGTTTGTATACAGGTAAACTTGTGTCACGGGGGGTTTGTTGTACAGATTATTTAGTCACCCAGGTTTTAAGTCTAGTATTCATTAGTTATTTCTCCAGATCCTCTCCCTCCTCCCACTGTCCACCCTCCGATAGGCCCCAGTGTCTGTGGTTCCCCCTCTATGTGTCCATGTGTTCTCATCATTTAGTTCCTACTTATAAGTGAAAACATGCAGTATTTGGTTTTCTGTTTCTGCATTAGTTTGCTAAGGATAATGGCCTCCATCTCCATCCATGCCCCTGCAAAGGACATGATCTCATTCTTTTTTACAGTTGCATAGTATTCCATAGTATATATGTACCACACTTTCTTTACCCAGTCTACCACTGATGGGCATTTAGGTTGATTCCATGTCATTGCTATCGTGAATAGTGCTGCAATGAACATATGCATGCATGTATCTTTATAGTAGAATGATTTATATTCCTTTGCATACATATCCAGTAATGGGATTGCTGGGTCAAATGGTTTTTGGTTGAGTAATTTCCACACTGCGTTCTACAATGGCTGAACTAATTTACATTCCTACCAGCAGTGTATAGGTTCTTTCTTTCACTTCTTTATTACTCAGTCTCTTACTTCTTTCACTTCTTCATCACTCAGAACATGCAAATGGAATTATCTCTGAATTCAAAGTTGCATACATCAGTATCTTTATGAAAAAAGTAAAACAGTTCATTTATTCCAGCAGCATTTCAGCATTCTGAGCTTACCTTCTATGATGAAACTCAGATTATCTTAAAAGACAAATTCTAATTTCTCTGTTAATTCCATCTATCTCCACAATTTTATATATTACAACAAAATCTACTTTTTCATTATGAAGTAAAAGCCACTGAGTAAAGGGATACCTGATTTCAACAATTACAAAATATCAGGCATGGAACATTTAAAAAAATCATACTTGATAATAGCTACCAGCCATTTTTACAACGGAATGTAGAACGTGTTCTATACTGGCTAACTTGAGATGTAGTATGCCACTTTTTAATCGGGAGATCCAGAAAGCAAATGTTTAGCTAACATGATAATTTCTTTTTCTTCCATTCTAAAGTTCAACTTTGCTTTAATTTGGATGAGCTATTGCTAAATTATTCCCAGGCATCTTAGTTCTTCATATAACAAAATTAGTCTGAGAAGTTCTCCTAGCTGTTTTGTCTATGTGAGAGAGGATGGGTGACTCTAAGAACAGAATCTTTTATCCTACATAGCAAGAGGCAATGTAACCAGTTTTCAATTTATATGAGCCTTGAATAATGCAGTCACCAAACATCAACTCTAAAACCATTTTCCAGGGATATCATCGGTCCTGTCAAGCAGAGCCCTAGAAACAAAAGCTGCAGTTTGTAAAATGATTCCAAAGGAAAAACTGAGAAGGGAAAATACAAGTTACCTCCAGAAGAGGTACCTTTCATATTCAAATGTGTCACAGCAAGCTAGTCTTTTTTTAGATTAAAGCAGAAATACCATCAAGAACCTGAGGAAGAGTTAAGAGCCTTTTTGAATCTGAGAGAACCCTGATAAAATTCAGCAAGATTTGGTCAATATTGCTTCCACAATCAAGTAGTAGAGTTGGTGATTCTTTGAAACTATGAACTCATGGCAGACTCCTAAAGCAATAAGCATTCTCACACTTGTTGCTATAGCCACAAAAGATCTGAGAGGAACAGAGAAGTGTGGTAACATGTGGGAATGGGAGATCTGCATCATTTAATTTCTGTGCAATATTGTATAAGGATCCTGGGAATAAATAATATTCTCAAACTGATCCAAAGGTTTATTATTGACTCCATTTATCAAAAGAATGGACAAATAACACTGACATTTGTCAGATTTTCATGAGAAATAGAATACTTGAATATCACTAAAATTCATATGAATGAAAAAGGAAATGTCCTTCATATCTTCTTCAATAAACCTTTTCTTTTAGAACAGTTTTTAGATGTACTAAATTACTGCAAAGATAGCACAGAGAATTCCCATATACCTCACACCCAATTTCCCCTACTATTATATCTTACGTTAGTCGTCGTCTTCTTTTTTTTTTTTTTTAAAAGAAAAAAAGAGTGAAGGAACATAATAATTGAAACTATTTGACCTTTAGTTTGGAAACTATAGATTTTCTATTTAAAAGAAGACTCACATCTACATTTAAGAAAGTATATTCACTGTGTTAAGAACAGAGTTTGACTAGAACCTAATGCTTTGAGCACAAGAGCTGAGACCTAAAAGGGCAATCTGTACAAGTGGTTTAATGAATGATGCTTAGTGTATCTCAAATCAAGCTGAAGACAGACTATATTAATTCTTTTCTGTTTATGTCATAGAGGACACAAAGAAAGAGGTAAAATCCATTATGCTTGATTCTGAAATGAGAAATGTCTATACATATAAGGTGATGAATGGAAGACTCGAAGGGTGATACGAGAAAATGAATGACTGTACTGATAACAGTAAATGAAACACTGAAAAAGCTCAGAGTCACAGCCCAATTTTTTTGTCCAAATATTTAGAAGTGTGGAAAATTCAAAATAACTTGCTCATAAAAGTTCCAGAAAAAGGCAGAGGACACTAAAGAATAGAAAAGGTATTTATGTTCCTAACACAAGATTAGGTTTATCAGAGTACATATCTAGAAAAAAAATAAAGCAACAACTCTGAAATGAACAGGAAGTTATTGTGATGAAAAGGAATTTTATAGAAAACCCCTATTCTAAGCTAAGCCTTTGTTATCCAGCATTGTTACAGAATAGCAACAAATATAAAGAGATTTATGGGACTCTATAAAAGGGATACAGAGCCATAGTTTTGTAGTTTTCAAATTTCTTACCAAATAGCTATTATCAGTTACCACTGATCCTAGTTTTATACTATCCAGTTGATGTCTGCAAAAGACTAGAAAATGTGTCATATCCATGAGCAAGATATATAGAAGGGTCTCATTACTAAAAGAAGCTTTACTCTAAACTATAAACACAATAAATTATGTTTTATAATATGAGATTTTTGTATATGGGATCTACTTAAAAGTCAGACTCACCAATAGGCAGATAAATTCTAGCTCCTTGCAATAATGATAATTCAAGTTTTAGAAATACAAGGTACATTTGTGAAAATTACCTAAGACAACATTCTCTAATGAAAGGGCTTGGATAGAGAGGTTAAAGATATGATTTTGGTCCAATGAAGGTTCTGCTATGAACTCAATTGTGTGATTTGGTTTCAAGTGGTTAGTTTAAAATAGACACAAAAATTACCTCCCTACACAGCCTCTCCCTGTTCACTCACCCTTCTTTCTCAGAGCTACTATGAGGCTAAATAAATGAGATGGTATATGCACAAAATTAATTTGAACATACTTCTTATTTATCCTCATAGTTTCAAGAGACATTATTTCACACTGAATAAATCCAGTTTTTTGTATGTGTGTGTTCTTTTTGAGTATTAGTTAGTGTTGCAAGGTAGCCCAATCACGGGTCTTTATATGCTAACAATGTTATGTAACATTTTTGTAATTATAATTCATCAGCAAAGCTGTCACCATAGTACATATAAATCAAAAAATAAGGATTTAAGATATAACAGGATTCTTTTGAATTCAGTTCCCTTTTTATTTTCTTCAATTATTATTTTTGAGACAAGTTCTGGCTCTATTGCCCAGGCTGGAGTGCAGTGGCGCAATCATGGTTCACCACAACCTCAATCTCCCGGGCTCAAGCCATCCTCCCACCTCAGCCCCCCAAGTAGCCCAGCTAATTTTTGTATTTTTTGGTAGAGACGGGTTTTCCCATGTTGCCCAGGCTGATTTCGAACTTGTGAACTTAAGCCATCCTCCCACCTCAGGCTTCCAAAGTGCTGGGATTACAGGCATGAGCCACCACTCCTGGCCCATTATTTTCTTTTACACTATCTGAGGCATTTCATCTGACACTATTAGTTTCCAAGAATGACCCTGCTTCAACAGAGCTGAAAGCTGTGTTTTTTCTCTCTGCCCTATAAATCAACAATTGGGAACAATACTTGAATTAATAAGCCTCTAACCAAAATGGTATTTGAAGGAAAACAGCAGTCCTTAGAAATAAACGATTACTAATTCAGTAAGGTACCATCATAACGCTGACATATTTTACTTAGGTTAAAATATAAAAATAGTCACTATTGGACATATTTCCAATTAGGATACCAGGTTAATTTCCCCTTTGCAAAAAAAGAACAATTTCAATCAACTAGTAAACCATAGGCATTATTCTATTACTTAGGATTTATGGGTTTCCACTGACTCCACTTAGTAAATTAGTAGCATTGTGAATTATAAAATATTACCAAATAGTACTGATTTTGTGGCTTTTAATGATTTTTTTCTATGACTTTTAATAAAGATTTTTCCTACACACCAATAAAAGCAACTTCAGAGTACAAATTTTCCAGCCACAATGTAGTATCCCTCACCCGCCCAGAGTTACTACTGACCAAAAACACTGCAGAAAAAGGCTAAATTAACAACAAAGAAAACATTTAGTCAATATAAACTGCACATAATATCTCCAGCCACCTCTTGCAAACAGTAAATGCTCAATAACCATTAGTTCAACTGAATTACATTTACAGAGACAAAGGTGATGTCAAGTCCATAGTCATAAATTAACAGGTGGCAAACCCTCTCAGGTTCAAGAGACCTGCACGGTCTCTTGATCCACTGTCCACTGCCCTTATCTATTTCACCATGATATCTTCAATACAAGATGCAGCAAGAAGTCCAGGCTCAAAACACATATCTAGCTATTTCTGTAAACTGAAAATTAAGAATCAGAACCCCAGGAGATCCTTCCAACTCCTCTCTAAGAAATCCCTTCTATTGGAAGGAGTTAAGTCAAAGATAGCTCCTATTTCCAGTGAAGACAGTTCAGTAAAACCCAAAAAAACGGGTCAGGTCAGGTGAGTTAAATTGTACTGTGCTCTTTGTCTGCTCTAATAAGAAGACTAAACAGTTTTTAATTTGTTTGTTTAAAAAGATTTGCAATATCTAGCTTTGTGTTGCTAATGAAGAAAGAATTCATTAATAGGGTGTTGAAAGCTTTTCATTATATTAGAAACAATCTGATTTTATTTCTCTAACATTATTTTCAAAACCAAGGAGAAAAGGTAATGAAGCAAATAAGAGAACTGAAGTATTCCATGTGGTAATTAAAATGAAGACTCTGGCATAGTTAATAACCATGAAAGAGACAGTTAAAAAGCATGCTCACTTTTAAAAGCCAAGACCGGAAATTATTGTCTCTTAACATATTAAACAAGAATATTTTCCATAGCAAAGTTAAGACTGTACTAAAGCATCCTTTCCACCCCTCTAGCAACCTGAACGACCTGTTCCAGGTAGTAAGGACAACACAATAGCTCAGGCCCAAGTGCTTCGGGAAATTTCCCTATGGGTATTCTGTAAAATCTAAGAGTGGAAACTTAAGGGAGGAAAGATACCAAGATACAGAGTTTATAGACTGAAAGACCACAGTAAAGGCAGATCGTTACTATACAGTCATTGAAGAGGAAAGCTTGTCTTGGTAAGTAAAGCCACATTTAGCTTACTTTAAATAATACATTTTAAAAACTTTTGCTCTTTACCTGTAAGTCTCTACTAAATGCTTTAAAGTCATTTTTAAAAGATGGAAATTCCGTAAATCCAATAGAAAGCAACAAGCAAATGTGGGACATTTCTTCCATCGAGGCTTTCAAGACAGTATTCTGTAATCTCTGGGAGTTCCAGGTGGTCTCTAGAAAACCCTCAACTTAGATTCAAGAGACTTCCACGCCAGAATAACCTTGGTAATATTTTTCTGCTACCAGAAGGGCCACAAAGGAAAGGCAGATAATTAATGATTCGTATTCTCATTCAAGAATATAATGTAAATAAAACTATCTCCAAGGATACAGAAGAAAAGCTGTTATACAAGGAGCCAGAATCTGACAATCCTATATAAATGCACAGAAAATGTATCTTCTCAAGCACCTCAACTTTTCTCTGTAAGTTTATACCCTAATTCCCAGGTCTCAGAATCAATTGAACTGTTGAGGTTATAAAGAGCATGCTTACAAAAATTAAGATTGAATTTCAGAAAGGTCCTCCATCATCATTTTAGTTGACATAATTCATTTAGGGACTCTTTCCTCAAAACATATCATCAAGTATGATATGACAGGTACTCTTTTTAAAAAGCGAGTGAGAAGGGAAAAGAGGAGAAGAGGAAGTAAGATAGAAAAAAGGGGAGCTGGGAAGAGAATAGAGGGGAAGAAACGTGGACAAGAGAAGAGGACAGAAAGGGGAAGAGGAAGAGGAAGAGGGTAGAAGGGGGAAAGGAGTAAAAAGCATGCCTATGAATAGTCAGCCCTGTCTTATTACACAGGAGTAAAAAGATAAAGTATCGATTCTCAGCATTTTGGCTAAGATCAAGTGTAAAAGATGAAGTACTGGCAAAGGAAAACAATGGTTGAAACTGTTCCTGTGCAAAAGTTGCTCCAAATGTTTTGTTTTAAATAAAAGTCAGGGTTTAAGTTATACAGTTTTGCTGAGTTTTCCATTCTGCAAAGTACCATTCCTCTGGGTAGTACTGGTACTTACAGCACTTGTCTATTCGCTGGCTTTAAAACCAAACCATCAACAACAATTAGACCAGATGTCAAATCTGGATACCTCTTCTCCAAGACCAAGTATTTGTCTCATTTCTCCATGCAGCTAGCCATACATGAAAAATACACTGTTAGCTGAGCATGAATTTCTTTGGAATCCCCAGCTATTATTGTTTTTTTTTAAATGAAAAACAAAAAACAAAACAAAACAAAACCTCAAGACCACTTTTCTCAAACTACCTCAATGAACAGTACTGTAACCAGTTCACATTTTATTCTCTTTACGCCTCAAAAATTTTTAACACTGTATTTATTTTACTTTTATTTTGAAATAATTTAAGATCCATAATAAACTGCCAAAATAGTACAGAGAGTTACTGTACTTACGGTGTACCTTCCAAAAAGCTTTCCCCAAGGAGAACGTATTACTTAACCATAGTACATTATCAAAATCAGGAAACTGACATTACACAATACTATTAACTAAACTACAGACTTTTTTAGATTTTACCAGTTTTCACATGCACTCAGATTTTCTAACATGTATACACTCATGCAACTACCACCAAAATTAGGATACAAGCTGTACCATCAAAACAAAACAAAAACCCCTTATACTTCCAATTTCGAGGTACACTCTTCCCCAAACCTTAATCTCTGGAACCCACTGAACTGTTCTCCATCACTACAATTTAGTTACTTTAAGTGCATTATAAATGGAATTTAGATAGTTGTTAATCTTTTGAGACTGGCTTTTTATCATTCAGCACAATGCTTTTGAGATCCATCCAACTTGTGTGTAATAGTTGATTTCTTATTACTAGGTAGTATTCTATTATGTGGATTATATTATGGTTTATTTACTTACTGAAGGACACTTGGGTTGTTTCCACTTTTTGGTGATTACAAACTAAGATGCTATGCACATGAGTGTACAACTTTCTGTGTGGACATGGCTTTTCTCTAGGATATACAGGAATGTGATTGCTGGATCATATTGGTAATGGTATGTTTATGGGGAACTACCAAACTGTTTCCTAGAATGGCTGTACCATTTTACATTCTCATAAGCAATGCATGAAAGAGCTCGTTGTTCCACATTCCTGGCATTTTTTATTTTAGCCATTCTGACAGGTAATTGTATCTCATCATGTCTTTTGCATTTCCCTAATAACTAATGATTTTTGAACATTTTTATGTGCTTATTTGTCATCTGTATATGTCTTTTGTATAGCTGTCTGTACAAGACTTTGCCTATTTTCTAATTAGATTGTTTCTTACTATTGAGATTAGAGAGTTCTTAATACATTCTCTATACATGCCTTTGTTGGACATGTGATTTGCAGATTTCTCCCAGTCTATGGCTTCTCTTTCATCCTCTTTAACAAGGTCGCTGGTAAATAAAAAGTTTTTTTTTTTTTAGCTTTGTTTTTCTTTTTTATTTTTTTTGAGCACATAGTACGTATATATATTTATGGGATACATGAAGTATTTTTACATAGGTATACAATGCATGAAAAATCACATCAGGGTAAATGGGGTAGCCATCCTTTGTGTTACAAACAATCCAGTTATCCTCTTTTAGTTATTTTTAAATGTACAATTAAATTATTATTGACTGTCACCCTGCTGTGCTGTGAAATACTGGGACTTATTCTTTCTAACTATTTTTTGTATCCATTAACCATATCCCTTTACTCGCCCCCACAACTACATTTCCCAGCCTCTGGTAACCATCATTCTGTCTCTATCTCCATGAGTTCAATTTGTTTTAATTTTTAGCTCCCACAAATAAGTGAGAACATGCCAAGTTCGTCTTTCTGTGCCTGGTTTATTTCACTTAAGATAATGATCTGCAGTCTCATCCATGTTGTTGCAAATGACAGGATCTCATTCTTTTTTATGGCTGCATAGTACTCCATTGTGTATAGATATTACATATTTTCTTTGTTCATTCATCTGCTGATGGGCACTTAGGTTGCTTTCAAATTCTGGCTATTGTGGAAAGTGCTGCAGTCAACATGGGAGTGCAAATATTTCTTTAATATACTGATTTCCTTTCTTTTCATCATATACCCAGCAGCTGGGTTGCTGGATCATATGGTAGTTCAATTTTTAGTTTTATGAGGAACGTCCTAACTGTTCTTCGTAGTGGTTGTACTAATTTACATTCCCACTAACAGTGTATGAGGGTTCCCTTTTCTCCACATTTGTTATTTGTTTCTCAGCATTTGCTATTGCCTGTCTTTTGGGTAAAAGCCATTTTAACTGGGGTGAGATGATATCTCATTGTCGGTTTTTAAAATTTGCATTTATCTGATGATCATTGATGCTGAGCACCTTTTCATATGACTGCCATTTGTATGTCTTCTTTTGAGAAACATCTATTCAGACCTTTTGCCTACTTTTTGATCAAATTTAGTTGTTTGAGCTCCTTTTATATTCTGGTTATTCATCCCTTGTCAGGTGGGCAGTTTGCAAATATTTCCTCCCATTCTGTGGGTTGTCTCTTCACTTTGTTGACTACTTCCTTTGCTGTGCAGGCAGAAGGTTTTTAACCTGATAAGATCCCATTTGTCCATTTTTGCTTTGGTTGCCTGTGCTTATCGGGTATTACTTAAGAAACCTTTACCCATTCAAACCAATGTCCTGGAGAGTTTCCCCAATGTTTCCTTTTAGTAGTTTTATAGTGTGAGGTCTCAGATTTAAGTCTTTAATCCATTTTGATTTGTGGATATGGTAAGATTGAGGTCTAGTATCATTCCTGAGCATAAGGATATTCAGTTTTCTCAGCACCATTTATTGAAGAGACTTTCCTTTCCCCAGTGTAAGTTTGTGACTTATGTAGAAAATGAGTTTACTATAGATGTACAGATTTGTTTCTGGGTTCTCTATCCTGTTCCATTGGTCTATGGTCTATATGCCAGTACCATGCTGTTTTGGTTACTATAGTTCTGTAGTATATAATTTGAAGTCAGGCAGTGTGATTCCTCCAGTTTTGAGGTTTGTGCTCAGGATAGCTTTGACTTTTTTTTTTTTTTTTTTGGTGATTCCATACAAGTTTTAGATTCTTTTTTCTATTTCTGTGAAGAGTGTAATTGGTATTTTGATAGAGATTACACTGAATCTACAGATTACTTTGGATAGTATAAACATTTTAACAGTATTTATTCTTCCAATCCATGCACATACAATATCTTTCTATTTTTTACGTTCTCTTCAATTTCCTTCATCAATGTTTTATAGTTAGCATTGTAGAGATCCTTTACTTCTTTGGATAATTTCTTGTTACTTAATTTTATCTGTAGCTATTGTAAATGGGATTACTTTTTAAAATTTCTTTGTCAGATTGCTCACTGTTGGCATATAGAAACAATACTGATATTTGTGTGTTGACTTTGTACTTGCAACTTCACTGAATTCATCACTTCTAGTTTTTTTGGTAGTCTTTAGATTTTTCCAAATATTGAACCATATAGTCTGCAAACAAGAATAAATTGATTTCTTCCTTTCTAATTTAGATGTTGGTTATTTCTTTCTCTTGTCTGATTACTGTAGCTAGAGTAATCAGCACTGCGTTGAATAACAGTGGTAAAAGTGGGCCTCCTTGCCATGCTCCAGATCTTAGAGAAAAGTCTTTCAGTTTTTCCCCATTATGATACTAGTTGTGGGTCTGCTGTATATGGCTTTTATTATGTTGAGGTATATTCCCCCTTTATACCCAGTTTTTTGAGGGTTTTTATCATGAAGGTAAGTTAAATTTTATTAAATGCTTTTCAGCATCAACTGAAATGACCATACGGTTTTTGTCCTTCATTCTGTTGACATAACATATCACATTGGTTGATTTGTGTATGTTGAACCATTCTTGTGTCCCAGGGATAAATCCCACTTGGTCATGATGAATGACCTTGTTTGTTTTTGGTCTAATGCTTCTATCAATTATTGAAAGAGGGGTTTTAAAGTCTCCAACTATATTTGTCTGTTCTCCTTTCAGTTCTGTCAGTTTTTGCTTCATGTATTTTGAAGACCTGTTAAGTGCACACGTTTAGAATTACATTTTTTGGTAAATTGATCATTTTATTATTATTGTATCTTCCTTTGTCTCTGCTAGTTTTCTTTGCTCTGAAGTCTATTCTGTCTGAGATTAATAGTCACTGTATTTGTTTTGTTTTGGAGACAGAGTCTTATGCTGCTGCCCAGGCTAAAGTGCAGTGGCACAATCTTGCCTCACTGCAAGCTCCGCCTCCCGGGTTCATGCCATTCTCCTGCCTCAGCCTCCCAAGTAGCTGGGACAACAGGTGCTCACCACCATGCCCGGCTAATTTTGTTTTTGTATTTTTAGTAGAGATGGGGTTTCACTGTGTTAGCCAGAATGGTCTCGATCTCCTGACCTCATGATCCGCCTGCCTCAGCCTCCCAAAGTGCTGGGATTACAGGCGTGAGCCACCGCACCCAGCCCAGTCACTCTTTCTTTTGATTATTGTTTGCATGGTATATCTGCCCATCATTTTACTTTTAATCTACCTATGTCATTATATGTGAAGTTAGTTTCTTGGGGGGACAGCATATACATGGATCATTAAAATAAAAAACAAGCCGCGCACAGTGGTTCACACCTGTAATCCCAGCACTTTGGGAGGCCGAGGTGGGTGCATCACCTGAGGTTGGGAGTTCGAGATCAGCCTGACCAACATGGAAAAACCCCATCTCTACTAAAAATACAAAGTTAGCCAGGCGTGGCAGCACATGCCTGTAATCCCAGTTACTTAGCAGGCTGAGGTAGAAGAATCGCTTGAACCCAGGAGGCAGAGGTTGCGGTGAGCCGAGATCATGCCATTGCACTCCAGCCTGGGCAACAAGAGCAAAACTCTGTATCAAAAACAAGCAAACAAACAAACAAACAAAAAGCATTCTGCCAGTCTCTGTCCTGTATTTTTTTTTCTTTTTCTTAACTAGTATGTTTAGATCATTTGTATTTATATTTCATGCAATTACTGACATGTTGGGATTTAAGTATGCCACTTTTTTGTTTTTTATTTGCTCCTTTTGTTTTTTGTTTCCATTTCTCCTTGCCTGTGCATACTCTGAACTTTTTTTAGTATTTAATTTTGATTTATCTATAGTGTTTTAAGGAACTACAAAAATCAGAAATGGTTCCTGTAAAGTATGGTGTTCTATAGTGTTTTAAAATATCTCTTTATAGAGCCTTTTTTTTTTTGAGACAGAATCTTGAGTGGCGCGAACTCGGCTCACTGCAACCTCCGCCTCCCAGGTTCAACCAATTCTCCTGCCTCAGCCTCCCGAGTAGCTGGAATTACAGGCACATGCCACCATGCTCAGCTAATTTTTGTATTTTAGTAGAGATGGGGTTTCACCATGTTGGCCAGGCTGGTCTAACTCCTGACCTCAGGTGATCCCCCTGCCTCGGCCTCCCAAAGTGTGGGGGATTACAGGCGTGCTCCACTACGCCTGGCCTATAGAGCATTTTTAGTAGTTACTCTAGGGATAATTATATCTATATACAACAGTTATTACAGTTCTACTCATCTCAACATTTTACCATTTGAAATGGAATGCAGAAACCTTCCTACTTTTTAGGCTCCTTCACTCTCCCCACTTTTATGATATAGTTGTTTTAAAAATCACCTTCATATACATTGAGAACCATATCGGACATTGTCAGAAATTTTATTTCTAACCAAACATTTTAAAAACTCAACAGGAGAAGATTAGGCAATTCCCTGTATTTATTAATTTGTACTTTCTTCATTCTGATGTTCCAGCAGAATTCTCTTGTCATCATTTTCTGTCTGAAGAACTTCCTTTTTTACACAAGTCTGCTGGCAATGAATTCTCTGAGTTTTCTTTCATCCACAAATGTCTTTTCCTCACTTCATTGTATTTTCCCTAGGTGAAAAATTCTGGGTTGAGAATTCTTTCCTTTCAGCACCACAAAAATGTTTTAAATCTGATTTAAAGCCTATAATTCCAGCACTTTGGGAGGCCAAGACAGGAGGATTGTTTGAGACCAGAATGGGCAAAATAGCAAGATGTTAGCTCAAAACAAACAAAACAGTTTTGCTACTTCTCTTGGCCTCCATGTTTTTTGATAAGAAACCCAGAGTCATTCAAATTGTTCCTCTATAACTAATGCGCTGCTTCTCTCTGGCTGCTCTCAAGATTTTTTTCATTGTCTTTAGTTTTTAGCAAATTACTTAAAAAGTATCTGGGAATGGATCTGAGTTTTTCCTGTTAGGAGTTTGCTCAGCTTCTTGAATATTTAGGTTTGCCAAATTTAAGAAGTTTTCTGTCATTTCTTCAATTTCTTTTCTTCAAAATAAGGTATTTATTAAACATATCTTTATAAAAGTATCACAGATACTAAAGTTAATAAATCACAGACTAAAACTTCCAGATGCTTGCATCCTTCAGTCAGAAGGATAGACATGAAAGACATGAATGACATCGAGATGGTCAATATGATAACAGAGGTGTGTATAAGGCGCTGTAGCAGACTGGATTAAAAAAAAAAAAAAGGCCCGGGCAGTATTTCCAGTTCCACATGCTTTTCTACAACCAGCCCCTTCCCATCAAGAGAGGAGCTCTCTACCTCTCCTCTTCCAACTAATGGAGCTCATGACTGCTCTAACCAATACAGTACGGCAGAAGTGATGCTATGTGACTTCTGAGGCTAGGTTACATCAAGGACACACATTCCTCCTGGCTTGTTCTCCCTCTATCTCTGCCTCTTGAAGTGACCACCTTTGGAGCCCTCAGCTGCCACGTAAAAAATCCTACTACCTTGAAGTTGCAATGCTGAAAAGACCAATAGAGAGAGAGATGGCCAATGATCCCCTGCTATTCCACGTTCCAGATATTTGGCTCTTTCCAGCATCAGCCAAGAGAGGGAATGGGTTCTCAGATGATTCCAGCTCAGCCTTCAAGTATTCCAGATGAGGTCCTGTTAACAGAGACAGCTGGAGTAGAGGTAGGTATGGTAGAAGTTTCATTCATTCTTTCTCTTATTCCTTTATCCAATATTGAATCCCATTGTGTCAGGCACCTGGCTTGTACATCAGTTAAGACTGCTTTTCGCTGTATTTCCAAAAAAAAAAAAAAAAAAAAAAAGTGCTTAAACACTAAGAACACATTGTTTTTACTTAATGAGAAAATCAGAGGACAGTCCCAGGAATGTTTTGCTGTTTCCAGCCAGTCTCTTCTTCACCAGCCTCAGAATGTTAGCTTTTTATCTGAATGCCTCGTGGTCACAAGATGGCTGTAACAGCTCCAAAGCATTACATCCTCTGAAGCTTCTCACACCATATCCAAAGGCCGGAAGAAGAAGTATACTAGGAGCTTTTTTGTAATGTGCTCTCCATTTTTATCAGAAAGAAAAACATCTCTCTGACGTTCCCACCAGCCAACTTCCTCTTATATTGAATCAACCAGGTGCAAATCACACAGTCATCCTAGCAGAGGGCGTATAAGACAGGGAGGGTGCTAGGAAAGCGAGTATCTGGCCTTTCCAGCTTCTGGTCCACTGAAGGCTCTCACAAAGTGTTGATTCTCATCCTGTCTTTTGGTTTCTTGGCAGTTCTGGAAGCCAGAAATACAAAATCAAGGTGTTGGCACAGTTGGCTCCTTCTGGAGGCCCTAAGGAAGAAGTTGTTCCATGTCTCTCTCCCGGCTTCAGGTGGTTGCCAGCCATCCCTGTCATTCCTTGGCTTCCTTGGCTTGTAGATACAACACTCCAATCACTACCTGACTTCACTGGCTCTTTCCCTGTGTCTCTCTGTTCTTCAAATATGTTCTTCAATCTCTCACTCCTACTTTTCTTCTTCTGGGATTTCAATGATACAAATATGAAGATGTTTCTGCAATTGTCTCAGAGGTCCCCATAAGACTCTCTTCACCTTTTTTAAATCTTTATTCTCTCTGTTGTTCAGATTGGATAATTTACATTGATCTAAATTTAAGTGCACCATTTCCTTCCTCTGTCATCTCTGTTTTACTACTGAGCTAATTTTTAATTTATTTTATTTATCAGTTCTAAAATTTCCATTTGTTTCCCCCTTATATCATCTATTTCTTTGCTGAGACTTGCTATTTTTTTCATTTGTTTCAAGACTGTAATTGCGATTGGAGTATATTTATTATTATAGCTTCTTTAAAATCCTTGTCAGACAATTCCAACATCTGTGTCATCTTGGTGTAGCGTCAGCTGATTATCTTTTGTTATTTGAATTGAGATTTTCTTGGTTCTTGATATGATGAATATTATGTTAGGAGACTTTGCTGTTTAAATTTTCTATTTTGATAGGCAATCAAATTGTTTAGATTCACAATGCATGTCTTAGTCAACTTTTATAGGCTGTGAATCAAATGTCAATTTAATTAGTGTTGTTCTGTTCTGCTCCACTGGGCTACCCAGAGGCCAGTCTGAAACCTAGGTGGTATAACACAGCAAAGCCCAATTCTAAAACCTTTTTCTGTATTGATTCTAATCAGTTTCACGCAAAGGATGCTAAGGAGTCTGCCCAGGATTTCAAACACAGATTTTTTTAAGTCTCAGTTTCTCTAACTCCCTCCTCTTTTTAATCCTCCCTCTGCACTCTAGTTGGGAGGCTTAGGGGATGGAAATGGTGGTCAGGGCTTTGCCCACAGTCTCTGTGGCTGTAACATCCATTGGGGAGGGTTGCCAACTTGTTATTGCAGTTCCATCCACAGTTTCCATGGCTGCAGTGCCCAGTGGGAGTGGCAGGAACAGTGTTCAGTCGGAGTGGGAGGGGTACCCTCATTATTGCAGGACAAGCATGAGGGACAGGGCTATACGCACAATCTCCATAGCTACAGCACCTGGGGAAGGGAGGGAGGCAACTTTTAAAATGACTTGCCTTCAACTGGATATATATCATTAAAATGGGGCTTTTTTACCCCCCTCTCTGTCCACTGGGGTTTCTAGCTGCAGGCTGCTAGTACCCTTGGCTGGGATATATAGGAAGTAAAACAAATAAGTAAACACACAAAAACCAGGAAATTACAAGTTTTTTGTTGTTGTTGTAATTAGCAGGAAGCACAGTGATCTGGTTTGGATCTGTGTCCCCACCCAAATCTCAAGTTGAAATGCAATCCCCAGTGCTGGAGGTGGGGCCTGGTGGAAGGTGACTGGATCATGGGGGCAGTTTTTCACAAATGGCTTAGCACCGCCTCCCCCAGTGTTTTTCTCACAATAGAGTCCTCAGGAGATCTGATTGTTTAAAAGTGTGTAGCACCTCCCTGCCCTCTTTCTTGCTCCTGGCTCCACCATGTAAGACATCTCACATCCCCTTCTGCCATGATTGTAAGTTTCCTGAGGCCTCCCCAGAAGCCACTATGTTTCTTGCACAACCTATAGAACAGTGAACCAATTAAGCCTCCTTTCTTTATAAATTACCCAGTTTCAGGTATTTCTTTATAGTAGTACAAGAACAGACGAATATATATATAATGTATGATGTGTTTACTACATCTTTTCCAGAAATAGAAGCCTGAAACTGTATTTTAAGCCCAATATATTCTCATTTAATGCACATTTAACTCACAACTGTAACATTACTCATTTAATGGCAAACTAATAACTGTATTTTCAGAGGCATTTGCTAATATGTTTCTTTTAAAAATGGTAAACCAACTTTTTTTTTCAACAGTCTCTCAATCTTGAGAACAGTATCATATCTTCTTATTTAAAAGGAAAATATAACAGTTACTTGAAATGAACTCTAGTAGTGAAAATTTAAGGAAATTATTCAAAGCCTCTGTAGTGTGTAGACTTTGAATACAGGATGGACTCTTTTAGATTTAAAAACTTTTCCTTAGAGGTCAGCTTTATTTCCATTTTCAGCCAACAAATATAGTCAGAGACTCCCTACTTCTCCAAATTGAAATCTGTATGGTTCCTTTTTAAGTACAAAAGGCAGGGCACTAGGTCCTTTGGTTGCAAAGCCAAACACACAGTATCTATCTTTTCCTTAGCCCTTTAAACATAATCAACCATCTCACATGGGACACAATAGCAACTTTTCTATTTCAAATGTGACTTGTGGCTTCAAGATATCTTCTATCCCTGATACTCACAAACTCAGCAAGTTCGGCTACCGCTTCAAGGGAAGAAGATTCAGATTAAAAATAAAATAAAACAAACCCATCCCACCAAAAAAACCCCAACCAAACAAACAAAAAATCACCAACCTCAGGTAGATGTGAGCAAGAGAAATGTCCAAAACTTAGGGTTGTTTTATTGGCCGAATGTTAACTAGAATTCTAACAATCTTAGACAGCTTCTGATATGCTTCATCTTTATCTAAGAAATGGTAGTCCATGGGCATACAAAAGTGTCAGATTTTTATAGGTGATAAATTTTGTTTAACAATGAACAATGTTTATACCAATGAAAAGAAAGGAATAAAAGGTGTGAGAATTACGGAAAACACATGGAACAGTTGAGAGAAGATAAGAAGCAATGGTAAAAATAATGACGTCTCTTTCCATTCAAATATAGTCAGAGACTCCCTACTTCTCCAAATTGAAATCTGTATGGTTCCTTTTGCATTTGCATCTTAATCTTTCTGGCTGTTAGACCCTAGAGCCTCTTGTGATAGTGAGAGGTGACAACGTGCTAGCAGCCCTGGCTCTCGGCGCCTCCTCGGCATCAGCGCCCACTCTGGCAGTGCTTGAGCCCCTCAGCCCGCCACGGCACTGTGGGAGCCCCTCTCTGGGCTGGCTGAGGCCAGGAGTCACCTCCCTCTGCTTGCGGGGAGGTGTGGAGGGTGAGGCACAGGCGGGAACCGGTAGTATCATAGGCCAGTGTGAGTTCCCGCAGGCGCAGGCATGAGCTTCGCGGGCCCCCCTCCTGGCAGGAGAGGCCAGCTGGCGCCCCCTGCCCAGGGCAGTGAGGGGCTTAGCACCCGGGCCAGCAGCTGCTGAGGTTGTGCCGGGTCCCCTAGCACTGCCTGCCCGCATGCACCGTGCTCGAATTCTCTCCCAGCCTCAGTAGCCTCCCTGCAGGGCAGGGCTAGGGACCTGCAGCCCACCATGTCCGAGCCCCCGCTCCACAGTGGGCTCCCGCATGGCCCAAGCCTCCCCGACGGGTGCTGCCCCCTGCTCCATGGCACCCTGTCCCCTCAACCACCCAAGGGCTGAGGAGTGCAGGCCTGGCTGGGGACTGGCGGGCAGCTCCGCCCACAGCCCAGATGCAGGGTCCACTGGGAGAAGCCAGCTGGGCTCCTGAGTCTAGTGGGGACTTGGAGAACCTTTATGTCTAGCTAAGGATTATAAATACACCAATCAGCACTCTGTGTCTAGCTCAGGGTTTATAAATACACCAATCAGTACTCTGTGTCTAGCTCAAGAATTGTGAACGCACCAATCAGCACTCTGTGTCTAGCTCAAGGTTTGTAAATACACCAATTGGTACTCTGTATCTAGCTAACCTAGTGCGGACTTGGAGAACTTTTCCATCTAGCACTCTGTCTAGCTCAAGGATTGTAAACACACCAATCAGTACTCTGTGTCTACCTCAGGGTTTGTAAATACACCAATCAGTACTCTGTGTCTAGCTCAAGGTTTGTAAATACACCAATTGGTACTCTGTATCTAGCTAACCTAGTGGGGACTTGGAGAACTTTTCTGTCCAGCACTCTGTGTCTAGCTCAAGGATTGTAAACGCACCAATCAGCACTCTGTCAAAACAGACCAATCAGCTCTCTGTAAAATGGACCAATCAGCTCTCTGTAAAATGGACCAATCAGTAGGATGTGGGTGGGGTCAGATAAGGGAATAAAAGCAGGCTGCCGGAGCAAGAAGTGGCAACCCATTTGGGACCCCTTCCACGCTGTAGAAGGTTTGTTCTTTCGCCCTTTGCAATAAACCTTGCTGCCAGTCACTCTTTGGGTCCACGCAACCTTTATGAGCCCTGACACTTACCACGAAGGTCTGCAGCTTCACTCCTGCCAGCGAGACCATGAACCCACCAGAAAGAAGCAGCTCCAAACACATCTGAACGTCTGAAGGAACAATCTTTAGGAACAGCATCTTTAAGGACTGTAACACTCAGCACGAGCGTCCATGGCTTCATTCTTTAAGTCAGTGAGACCAAGAACCCACCAATTCCGGACACAATAGCATGACCATAATAGCTCCAATATACCATTAGAACTTTATTGTAGAGTAGAACAGAAGAAAATTAAGAACTAAATGAAAAGTGTTACCCTAATTCCCTCCTCACCTCCAACATGCAAAAAAATCAAAGATAAATTAAAATGAAAACTGATTTCATTAGCAGAGATGCTTCAAATTCCCTCTTGTGGAACCTGATATTAGTCAGAATAATTTGGGATTTGGTCCCAATATTTAAAAAGACATCATTGTACACATTTGAAATCTTTATCATCGGTAACACTACTACATTTTAAGAAGATCACTGTGGGCTGGGTGCGGTGGCTCACGCCTGTAATCCCAGCACTTTGGGAGGCCAAGGTGGGCAGATCACAAGGTCAGGAGATCGAGACCATCCTGGCTAACACAGTGAAACTCTGTCTCTACTAAAAATACAAAAAATTAGCCGGGCATGGTGGCGGTCGCCTGTAGCCCCAGCTACTTGGGAGGCTGAGGCAGGAGAATGGCATGAACCCAGAAGGCAGAGCTTGCAGTGAGCCAAGATCGCGCCACTGCACTCCCGCCTGGGTAACAGAGCGAGACTCCATCTCAAAAAAATATCACTGTGCTCTTCAAAAGGCAAACAAAATGGTGGTCAATCTGTAACATAGCAAGGGGTATACTCTTGAGTACTTACATAACTCCTGATATCTAGTCCTGTCACTCTAACGAGTAAAAATCCTTAGCCTCAAAAATGGAAAAAAATAACTGTTGGAGGTGGGAACCTCAACAGGAGGCAGACAAAGGCATATGCTCAGAAAGCTGACACCTGGAATACCGACAAGAGTTCATATATAGCTAAAGGAATAGAAGGAACAGGAAGAGGAAGAAAAGGAAAATAGGAGGAAAAACATTTAAGAATTATTTTCATCACTGTCTAGGCCATGGTCAGTAAAGTTCTTCTGTAAAGGAGGAGACAGTAAATATCTTTGGCTTTGCAGGCTGTACATTTTCTGTAGAAATTATTCAACTTTGCAACTATAGCCTGAAAGTAGGTGATATATAAACAAATGAGCATAGTTATGCTCCAACAAAACTTTATGTACAAAAACAGTTGGGTGGATTTGGCCTAAGGGTAGTAGTTTGCTGACCTCTTTTAGGCCAATAAAATCCGTAAAAACATGGTGGCAAAAAGGAAAAACAACCTCCAACAAAGTGGGCAGAAATATATGCTCCCAAAGCAAAGCCCCAGGGTCTTGTTCCATTTTGTATTTTGCTTTAATATAACTTCTGAGACTTCTTTTTTTTTTTTTTTTTTTTTTTAAACGTTTAATGAGACACATAGATTTAGGTCCTTAGTAAACCTAAGGAAATTCTCCAATGTCCACATTACTTTCTATTCATACTAGTAGCAATATTTTCCTAATGTCTGATCTGCTAAAACTGACATTTTCCTGACAACATTTACTTAGTCCATAAATATATTTTGAATCTTCCAGGATACTTCTACTATACATGGAACAAAATTTAAGAGCAACTATTACTCATTTCCTACAAG
This sequence comes from Macaca mulatta, assembly GCF_049350105.2. Taxonomy (NCBI): domain Eukaryota; kingdom Metazoa; phylum Chordata; class Mammalia; order Primates; family Cercopithecidae; genus Macaca; species Macaca mulatta. The sequence continues at coordinate 138,777,159 of NC_133412.1, read as the reverse complement.
CTGGAAAGAAGATGTCCCATAGATGTAATGGACAGGTTAGGATGTGTTTAATATTTCAACTGTAAAATGTCAGGCTTTTTACCCATACCTCTGATTATCAGTTTTAATCTACTTAGCACATAATTCTACATTCTATCACTATTAAGTTCAAGTTTTTATAATCTAGAGAAAGAAGAATCACCTCTCATACTATCATTAAAGACAAAGATAAATACAAACCTCTCTAAGTCTCAATTTACTCTCCTGCACATTGAACATTACAACACCTGCATCATAAGAGTTACTTTGCATTAGTACTAAGCATACAGAAAGTGCTCAGAAATGGCAGCTTACAAATGTTCTTCAATCTCATAGCTTCCTTTAATGTACTTTAACGTACTAGAGGAACAAGAAGAAACACCTGCTCCCTATCACAATCAAAGGACTTTAATAAGACCTTGAGTTATCTGGGTATTTTATCATCTATTGAATACTACTGACCTAAGCCTTGAGCCTAGTATAAGATCACTGTAATGACATTTTCTATAGAAATGTGCAAACCTTTCACAGAGAGGTCAAGTGACATAAGCTATGCAAATCACATACATCACTCCTGTTAAAATTTTTTATCACAATTGGTATTTTAGGTTTAGATAGGTCAAATTTATGATACATGAATTTGCATAATCCAAGTACACAAACATCCAAATACTTTTTTAGACAACCTACCACAGAACAATATTTAATGTGTGAGAACTATCATGTTCATTTTTCAGGGTCAGAGCATATCCATATGTTTTAATTGATTGCAAAGATATGTAATTGTATGCATATATGACTTATCAATGAGCCATATCTACGACTTACCTGATCTTGGATTCTCATTTGGTAATCTATCCTTAGCTAAGCAATCAGAGGGGAGGGGTAGAGGAAGAGGAGGCAATGAAGGTTACTGAACAGAGACCAAAAAAAAAAAGTCACTGGAAAGGCTGCTCAGTTACGGTCTGCCATCACCAAGACTCACACCTAGGGTATGGCTGACTTACACAAAGGTTCTTGGCAGTTAGTAAACAAGCAGTTGATACACAATTGTAGGCTGGTCAATTTGAGAAAGCGTTGCAGGCTCTAAGGAGAGATGGCAAGTGAGTCCTAGTCAGAGGCTAGCACTTTTTAATGGAAAGCTGCTGTTCTAATATTAAATTAAAACAAAATTTTAACTAGAGGCAATCTGGACATTCTCTTATATCCGTGTATGAGAGACAGAACTCACTCAGTCTTAAAGGGTCAGCATCTATTACTTTTCATCTAATTTTGCAGTATATCTTTCTGTATTTCAGGTTTCTTAATGTTGGTTTCTCAAGAATCTCCTATCTTGGAAGCAGGACTGAGAATCCCTTAGGAACTTGGGGTGCCCTCCTAGTTCAATGAGAAGAGCTTCCTTAGGAGTAGATTTGCTGAAATGTAAGCTTAAGGGACCCTTGCTTGCACAGATCCCTTCAAAGTCCCTGGGAGAGGCTTGTGCTATGTTACCTGGATGTGTTTTTGTAAAATTTCACCAACATGAGTTAAAAGAGTTAAGTTAAATAAGATATCTGTCTCTCAGAATTCGGTGCCATCTCACTTTCCCAGGGTTGGTATTAGTGTTGGGTAGCAAACAAAGTGGCCATCTGCATTTCTGGGATCCTGTGATGGAGAAATTAAGCTGGGAATTATTTAGTTTGGATTTAGAGATATATTTATGTAGTTCACAGTTGCTTTTGTGGACAGACATTTTTGTGACATAAATAGGTACAGGGTAAGAGAATGCACTGTGATATCAACGTGTCCCATGGTTCCTAGCATGACAAGTACAAAGTACTAACAGAAATGAAGAAGGCATTTCTCAATGATGCCTAGTCAAAACAGAAGTTCTCTTCCATCACTAATAGTCTTGAAACTGTAGTGTACACAATTAAAAATGTAGCATAAGCAATTATATGAACCATTTTTTCCTTTTCTGATGAGAATCACATAAAATAAAATTATCTGAATTCTTCTGTCTATAAGGCACAAGCTTGTAGCAGTACTACAAATATGAAGTATGTATGTATGTGAAGTTGCAAATGTTTACGTACCACAAATATTAATAACTTTAAAACATTTTAAATCAACCATGCTAGAGAAAAAAATCTATTCAGATTTTCCATTCTCTTTATAGACAATATTAATATTACAAAATCATTCTCAATTCTCTTTTCAGGAAACATTACAGATCACTGTCATACAAACAAAGGGTATGCAGCTAAGAAATGTAAGGGAAAACAGTATTATAAAGAGTATCAAGCAGTTAATTAAAAAATTATTTTTCTGGGGTTTAGTATTTGTGGCGTTTGTCAGCTTTACACAATTGTAATTTGTTAGTTCTTTTTTCAACGTGGAGTCAATCCTCACTATTCACAGATTCCATGTGAATTTACCTACTAAAATTTATTTGTAATGCCCAAATCAATACTCGTGGTGCTTTCACGGTCATTCATGGACAAATGCAATGAAAATTTTGAGTTCTCCAAGGCACATAATTTCAGCCAAGGTGACTTTCTGCCTTCTTGTTTCAAATCTCTTACAATAAACAAATGTCCTTTCTGCAGTATATTTAGCGCTGTTTTTCCCATTTTTGTGCTTTTTTTCCCAGTGGTTTCACTGTGGAAAATGGCCCCCAAACACAGTAGTGAAGTGCTGTCCAGTGTTCCTAAGGGCAAGAAAGCTGTGTGTGCTTTACAGAGAAAGTATGTATGTTGGATAAGCTTTGTTCACATATGAGTTATCAATGTTAAGGAATCAACAATATAAATTAAATAAGGTTTCTTTAAATAGAAACACACATAAAACAAGGTGATATATGTTAATCAGCTGATGAAAATGCTGATCTCACAGGAACCTAACTCTGTATTTCCCCTAGAATAGTGGTTCACTATTGCTAATTCAGTGTTTGTGATGACATTAAAGAATATAACTGGCCAGGCGCGGTGGCTCACGCTTGTAATCCCAGCACCTTGGGAGGCAGAGGCGGGGGCATCACGAGGTCAGAAGATCGGACCATCCTGGCTAACATGATGAAACCCTATCTCTACTAAAAAATACAAAAAAATTAGCCAGGTGTGGTGGCGGGAGTCTGTAGTCCCAGCTACTCGGGAGGCTGATGCAGGAGAATGGCGTGAACCCGGGAGGCGGTGGCGGGCACCTGTAGTCCCAGCTACTCGGGAGGTTGAGGCAGGAGAACGGCTTGAACCCGGGAGGCGGAGCTTGCAGTGAGCAGAGATCGCGACACTGCACTCCAGACGGGGGCAGAGCGAGACTCCATCTCACACACACAAAAAAATACAATGAATAATAATTGTAAACATTTAATATTTTGCATTCCTTTTTATAAAGACAGCACCAGAAGTTGAATAGGTTTCAGGTGTATCCCCCAAACCTGAATCTGCCTCTGCTCAAGAGCCTACATATTCCCCTTATAGGCATCTTGCTACTCCACAATTCTTGCTTCCCTGGAACTCATACCAGGATTGTGGAAGAAGAACTTTCATCTTGAGACTTGGTAGTTAAATCAGAACTCCCATTATTACTCTACTTATATGTGGAAATCAGACCTGCTTTAAGATTTGGAAAATTGTTTTTGGATCTGTATTGTGACTTAGGTCAGAGTCGAACTATAGCGAAACCCGCCATTTCTTGAAAAAAATGAGGCGTATTTCTAGAAAGAGAAAATTACTTTAGAAATAACTTTAAAACAAGTACACATTGGGCTGATACACCTAGGTTAAATAAATTATAATTTAAGTTCAATGTATATTCAAGAAAGTTAAAAGGATAAAACCTCTCTTCTACTAGGTGTTGCTACTCTCAAAGATTAAATGAGTTAGGGAGTAGCATCTATAATGGAATCTGTTTTATTTTATTTATTTATTTCTTTAAGACGGAGTCTCGCTCTGTCGCCCAGGCTGGAGTGCAGTGGCGCGATCTTGGCTCATTGTAAGCTCCGCCTCCCGGGTTCACGCCATTCTCCTGCCTCAGCCTCCCGAGTAGCTGGGACTACAGGCGCCTGCCACCACGCCCAGCTAATTTTTTGTATTTTTAGTAGAGACGGAGTTTCACCATGTTAGCCAGGATGGTTTCGATTTCCTGACCTTGTGATCCCCCTGCCTCAGCCTTCCAAAGTGCTGGGATTACAGGCGTGAGCCGACGTGCCCTGCTGGAATCTATTAATTTTATTTCCAGGTCACAGATGTTAATTACCTAAATATGTATTCCCTTATATACTCTTAATAAGGAATGATGTTGTGAAAGCCTTTTATTATTGATAATTAGGAGAATTTGAATATAAAAAAATATGTAAACTGAAAAATGTCAAAATGCTGGCAGTTTAGTGCGTGTACTCTCAGGAATTTAAAAAATTCCTTCATTACCATTAGGAATCTCAAAATGTTTTAAAACTCTTGCTAAGAAAACCTAAAAGCTGAAATTTGGACTTTGGTAAGGATTTTAGTTTTAAATGAAGGACGAATTAATTTGTGGCTTACTGTAAGTTATCCTAATAGTAAATTGTACTATTTAATTAAGATTAATGACTCAAAGAGACTACTGCCAACTGGAATCCGTATTGGAAATGAAGAAGTAAGTGTATCTATTTGTAGATGACATGAAACTTTATGTAGAAATTCTGATGAAATCTACAAAAAAGCACCAAGTGAGTTTGGCAAAGTGGCAAGATGCAAGATCAATATACAAAAAATCAATTGCATTTCTATGTGCTAGCAACACTCAGACAAGTTGATTCTAAAATTTAAATGAAAAGGAAAGAACATATAACGAATAACATTTCAAAAAAAGAAGGATAAATCACACTACCTAGTTGAAACACTTACTACAAAGCCAGTAACCAAGACAGTGTGGTACTAACAGAAAGATAGACACACATGTATGGTCAATTTATTTATTTATTTATTTATTTATTTATTTATTTAGAGACAGAGTCTCACTCCGTCACCCAGGCTGGAGTGCAGTGGCACCATCTTGGCTCACTGCAGCCTCCGCCTCCTGGGTTCAAGGGATTCTCCCGCCTCAGCCTCCCAAGTAGCTAGGATTATAGGTGTGCACCACCATGCCTGGCTAATTTTTGTGTTTTTAGTAGAAATGGGGTTTTACCATGTTGGCCGGGCTGGTCTTGAACTCCTGGCCTCAAGTGATCTGCCCACTTTGGACTCCCAAAATGCTGGGATTACAGGCATGAGCCATTGCGCCCGGCAGTCAGTTGATTTTTGATAAAAGTTCTAAAGCAATTAATAGGAAAGAGATAATCTTTGAAAAAATGATTCTAGATCAATTGAATAGCTATATGCAAAAAAATGAACCTCAACTTTTAGCTTACGTCCTTCTTCAAAATGGATCATAGTCCTAAATGTAAGTGCTAAAATTATAAAATTCCCAGAAGAAACCAGAAAAAAATTCTAGTCACCTTAGGCTTCATAAAAATTTCGTAAATACAAAATACAAAAGCATAAATTAAAAATTTAATAAACTGGACTTTGTCAAAATTAAAAACTTTTGCCCTTCAAAAGGCACTGTTAAGAAAATTAAAAGGCAAGCTGCAAACTAGAATTTCCAAACAAAAATTTCCAAAACACTTATCAGACAAAGGACTCATATCTAGAATATATATAAAGAACCTTAACTCCATAAGAAAGCAAACATCCCAATTAAAAAATAGGCAGAAGATTTAAGCAGACATTTCACCAAAGACGATATGCCAATGAAAATATGCATATGAAGAGATATTCAACAATACTTACAGGGAAATGAAAAAAACAACCACATACACACACAAAAAACCATGACATACCCCTACACATACACTAAAATAGCTAAAATTTAAAAGATAACCATACCAAGTGTTACTGAGGGTGTATGAGAACTAAAACTCTCAAACAATGCTGGTTGAAAATATAAAATGGTACAATCACTTTTGAAAACAGTTCAGTTTCTTAAAAAGTTAAACCTACACTGTTATATGACCCAGTCATTCCACTCCTAGGTATTTACCCAAGAAAAATGGAAGTATATGCTCACAGAAAGAGTTGTACATAAATATTCACAACAGTTTATTTATAACAGCCCCAAAGTGGAAACAACCAAGTGTTCATCAACAGGCACATATATAAATTTTGGCATAACCATATAATAGAATACCAGTCAGTAATTAAGAATAACAAATTATTAACACATACACTATAGATGTCAAAATAATTATGCTGAGTAAAAGAAGCCAGACACAATAGTACATACTATATGACTCCATTTATATACAATTCTATGAAACACAAACTAATCTATAATGATAGAAAGCAGATCTGTGTTAAACCTGGGGATGAAGGTGGGGAGTGGTGGAAGAAACACAAAGGGACATAAGCACACTTCAGAGTATTGAATAAGTTCACTATCTTGATTGTGGTGATGGTTTCATGGGTGTATGTACATGTCAAAACTTAACAAATTGTATACTCTAAATATGTGCAGTTTATTATATGTCAACTATATTTCAATAAGGCTATAAAAGAAAAAAAGAAAAAGAAACTACTGCCAAACAATAAAGAGATTACCCTTGAATTTAAGTCATCAGTAAGCCTTCTTATTTGTGTTAAACATCTGGTTCTATTTTTCTTTTGTTTTAAATTCTTTTCTATAGTCAATTCAGGCTAGGTTTTTAATTTATTCATACAAAAATATTTATGGAGTATTTATAATTATGGTAGGCACCGTTCCAGGCTCTGGAGTATAGCACAGAACCAAAGGTACCATAATATATCAGTTCTCTTAGTGTTACACTGATAATTCACTTACTCATTAACTCATTTATTTATATCCATTCTATGTTAATATTCTCTAATGCAGCACTTTGTTTTGGGGGAAATTCTTCAAAGCTAAATGAAATATTATGTTAGAGAACACAGATATGATATGTTATTCTTCCAAGCTCTTATCTTCAAATTAAATAAAATAATATGAGTGAATACTGTTGACAGATTCTACTTTTGTATGAAGGTCAATAAAGAGTTTAAGTTCACATTATCATTATTTAGGAAGGCAATAAGCAACAATTACATTAAAAATATGTTCCAAAAATATTGTGTATTTTGACCAAGAATGGTAAACGCTTAAGAGAAATAGAAGCTGTTAGCTGCAGAAATTCAACTAAGAAATGATTTTAAAAACCAATATGATAACTATAATTTTATAAAATTGGCTCTAGTATTTACCATCTGCTTTTTCACTTGAGATGACGTAGCATTTTTTTCTTTTCTTCTTAGATCCATTGGTTTGGTTCTTTTATTTTTCTTCATCTTAATTTTGCTTTTAATTTTTGCATTCTTCTAAGTTATTCTATCATTTGCTTATATTTATTATATTTATTTCTTTATTGCTTTATTTTATTTATTTCAAGTCAGGCCACCCTCATTTTTCTTCTGACCATTTACTTCTCTCATTTTTCCATTCCAGGAAGAAAAAGTATATGCAGAGCTTATAATCAAATTGCTCTTGTGATGATTGATAATCATTTTTTAAATGGTACATTAAAATGTATTTGGCAGTTGGGGAAACTTGATCAACAACTGGTTATTTGATGATTTTAAACAATGATTCTTAATGTACTTAGGTGTAAAATAGAATGTGGTTATGTTTTGAAAAACTATCTTTTAGAAATTCATACTGAAATAAATACAAATGAAATTATAAAATGTCTGGGATTTGCTTCAAAATGAACCTGGAGATGGTAAGGAGCACTGGTAGTACAGATGACACAAAACTGATCAGAAAGCTAGGTGATGAGGACAAAAGGGGCCACCAGCTCTTATTTTTATATATGTTAAAGTTTTTCATAATAAAAGTTTTCTAAAAGGGAATGATGAAGGAGCCCATAGGAAAACTTAGTGTACCAGAGATATGGGAAATAGCAGAAAGATCCAAAAAAAGGATCAGAAATATAACTTATCAAAACAAAGAATTGTAAGGAGTTTCAAAAGTGTGTGTGTGTGTGTGTGTGTGTGTGTCTGGATTTGAAGACAATCCAGGAATACTCTCAGGAAGTTTAAGTTACTAGACTTTAAACTTCCTAAGGGCAGACACCATGTCTATTTGATTTATGACTATATCCCCAGCAATGTACCTAATGCCCAGCACATTCAAATACTTAAGGAATGAATGCACCAATGAACTATTCAATTGCACCCTAAGCTCCCACAAGCAAGGGCTCTGTAAAATCTGTAAGAATTCAAAATAAAGTTGTTTTTAATAATGCTCAGAAAACTTCCTTCAATAAATTTTCTTTACTTCCTATCACCAGCTTATGTCCTTAGTCAGCTTCCAGTACAGCAATCCCCTCTGTTACTTCATGAAATCTACCCATGCCACCATATCCACTACCACTTCTTGTTCTGTCCTTAGTCAAGTTGTTCATTTTTTTTTTTTTATCTTGGAAAATGTATTTTCTTTCTCAGTATACTCTTAGGTTTTAGTTCTGAGAAACTGTCTTCTTTTTCCTAGATGGTCTCCTCTTAAACTAAAAATTTCTTTCAAATAGGGAAAAGCTCTGAAAGTTTCTGCCCATCCCAGTTGTATTAAATATTTAGCAAATATTTTAATGTAGTTAAGCTGACAACTTTTTCTAATAAGTTACAGATATTACCACTTCTGGCTTTATTCTGGTTAGGCAGAAATACAAATGCAATCTGAATTACTTGGTAGAACACAATTCACAACTCTAAAAACATGTGATGATTAATTTGATCTCAGAGTCAGTATACAAGCAGATAAATAATGTCTATAGTTATATTCTGGCTTTAAATCTATCTTAATGAATTAGTCCTCTCAAAGAAAAATGGGATCAAGAAAATCCTGTGTCAGAGTGAGGGGTGCCATAAGCTGAAATGTATGTTTAGTAGCCTCAATAATGCATCCCCAGCATTAACATTCCCCTTTTTCCAAAGGATCATATACTGTCACTGTAGTTTTCTATTTCACCAATAAAACTTATTTTTGAATGGAAAAAAAAAACTCTATCTTCATTTAGAAAGTGAAATAGTTATTTTCCATTTTCATACCTTTTTTCCTCTCTCTCTCAAAAAAAAAAAGAAAAATAATCTACCAATTTCCAGTAAGAGTCCTATTCAAAACATAAACCAATGCAAGCAAAACACGGAAGCAAACCAAAAATTCTTTTTGGCCGGACACAGTGGCTCATGCCTGTGATTCTGACACACTGGGAGGCCGAGGCAGGAGGATTGCTTGAGCTCAGGAGTTTAAGACCAGTATGGGCAACACAGTGAGAGAGGAGGCAGTTGGGGCTGGTTAGGTAGACAGAGAGGGAGGGTCTTGGGAGAAGGACAATGTTCACAGGAACAACTGTAGGACAGCACCTACACTGCTTCTGCAGCTAACAGGAAGAAATGTGGTTAAGAACTTCCCTTTGTGCCAGGGTGTTGCTCAGAAACAACTGTCCCAACTTAGGCGCAGGTGCAATAAATCAACCTAAATGTTCTTAACTTGACCGAGCTCATTATGTCATTAACATGACATTAACATTGTGGTTTTACCACCTGTCAGTTTGGCTTAGGCACGCATGAGTAATAACCAAGATGGAGTCACTCTGGCCAACCTCAAGCATGTGCAGATGCAACACCCCTAGGAGGGAGCTTTGCCTCTCCTATTTGGGCAAAACCCACAGACAACTTACTGGCTTCTGCCACATAAAAGACCCAGAAGTCAGTCCCGCTTCTGGCAACCTGCTTTCAGGGCACCTCTCTTTGCCAAGAGCTTTCCTTTTGCTTAATAAATCCTACTCTACTCACTCTCCACATGTCCACATGCCTCATTCTTCTTGGTTGTGGAACAAGAACTCAGACCTAGCTGAACTAGGGACTAAGCAGACAGCAACAATAGGGAGATCCCATCTCCACAAAATAAATAAATAAATATAAATAAATCTTTACTGTTGTTTCTTTTTACATACTTTATTCACCTGAAATGGGCTTAATTTTGCTTAAAATATCAACTTTGGGGCTACGCAGAAAACAAAATTCATTTTTATATACCAGAAGACCGATAATTTCAAGTTAAACTGGGAGATATCCTTTCCCCAGAAGCTATTTGCCCTAACTAGCAGCACTTTTCATGAGAACTGCCAACTTCCAACTGCTCCAAACAAGTTAAAAAACTAAGGCATTGAAGTATACAGATCTCACTCATCGTGCCTATTTAACATAAGTTGATGAGAAATCACAACATAAATTTTCTAAAGATAATCTTTTCCATGTAAAATCACCCAAAAGTCTAGGAAAATGACTTACATTATGGTAAAATGTGGACTCATATTGATCATATATCAGCAACATGCAGTTTTAAAAATGGACTTCATCAGAAACTACAGAAATAGAAACAATAGCATTTTCTCAATGTTATGATTTATGTAACACAAGAGTAAGACCAGGACAAAATGGCATTTAATACAACCCAATATTATATGTTCATTTTGTGAGAAAAAACTTTTTAGATAAACATATGTAGTAAAAGGCTAAAGTCCTTAGGAGATTTGCTTGATCCATTCTATTTGAGCCTAATAGCATACTTGGGGTTGTCTTCAATCCGATTATTATAATCTTTTAATCAGTTTAATCTTTGTAAACCATGCCATACAGCCTTCAACTCTGAAGAGAAAATGATTTTGACAACCACGGACTTTGTCCCACTAAACTCTAGTTGCCCAAAGTGCCTTTTTAATTTTCCATTATGTCCTGTGAAATTGGTCCTCTCAAGTAAACCAATATACAGGTTACTAAAATTGAGACCAAACTTCTTGTCATAACTGAGCTATATATTACTATAAACTAGAAATCAACTCCAATTGGAACCTTTAAAACCAGGCAAACACATGAAAATTAAATTACCTGCTCCCGAATGCACTGGACCAAAAACAAAATCAAGATGGAAATTAAAAAATTCTTCGAACTGAAAGACAGTAACGACAAATCCTATCATAACCTCTGGGATATGGCAAAGGTGGTGCTAAGAGGAAAGTTCATAGCCCTAAACGCCCACATCAGAAAGACTGAAAGAGCACAAACTGACATTCTAACGTCATATCTCAAGGAACTAGAGAAACAAGAACCAACCAAACCCAAACCCAGCAGAAAAAACTAAATAACCAAAATCAGAGCAAAACTAAATGACATGGAAACAAACAAACAAACAAAATACAAAAGATAAACAAAAAGCAGGTTCTTTGAAAAGATAAATAAAACTGATAGCTCACTGGCAAGATTAGCCAAAAAAAGAAGGGAAAAAAATCCAAATAACCTCAATAAGAAACGAAAGAGGAGATATTACAACTGACACCACAGAAATACAAAAGATCATTCAAGGCTACTATGAGCACCTCTATGCATATAAACTAGAAAACCTAGAGGAGATGGATAAATTCCTGGAAAAATACAACCCTCCTAGCTTAAATCAGAAAGAATTAGATACCCTGAACAGAATAATAACAAGCAGCGAGACTGAAATGGTAATTAAACAAGTTAACAACAAAAAAAGAGTCCAGGACCAAATGGATTCACAGCTGAATTCTACAAGACATTCAAAGGAAGAATTGGTACCAATCCTTTTGATACTAGTCTACAAGACAGAGAAAGAGGGAACCCTCCCTAATTCATTCTATGAAGCCAGCATCACCCTAATACCAAACCGGAAAGGACATAACTGAAAAAGAAAACTACAGACTGATATCTCTGATGAAAATAGACACTACAATCCTTAACAAAATACTAGCTAACCAAATCCAAAAACATATCAAAAAGATAATCCACCATGTTCAAGTAGGTTTCATACCAGGGATGCAGGGATGGTTTAACATACACAAGTCAATACATGTCATACAGCACATAAACAGAATTGAAAACAAAAATCACTTGACCATTTCAATAGATGCAGGAAAAGCATTCAACGAAATCCAGCATCCCTTTATGATTAAAACTCTCAGCAAAATTGGCATGCAAGGGACATACCATAAAAGCTATGACAAACCCACAGCCAACCTAATACTAAATGGGCAAAAGTTGAAAGCATTCCCTCTGAGAACTAGTATAAGACAAGGATGCCCACTCTCACCACTCCTCTTTGGCACAGTACTGGAAGTCCTAGCCAGAGCAATCAGACAAGAGAAAGAAATAAAGGGCATCCAAATAGTTAAAGAGGAAGTCGAACTGTTGCTGACAGTATGATCGTTCACCTCGAAAACCCTAAAGACTCCTCCAAAAAGCTGCTAGAAACTGATAAAGAATTCAGTAAAGTTTACGGAAACAACATTAACATACCCAAATCAATAGCTCTTCTCTATATACCAACAGCGACCAAGCAGAGATTCAATTCAAGAACTCAACCCCTTTTACAATAGCCGCAAAAAATAAAAATAAAATAACTTAGGAATATACCGAACCAAGGAGGCAAAAGACCTCTACAAGGAAAACTACAAAATAGTGCTGAAAGAAATCATAGATGACACAAACAAATGGAAACTCATCCCATGTTCATGGATGGGTAGAATCAACATTGTGAAAATGACCATATTGCTAAATGCAATCTACAAATTCAACGCAATCCCCATCAAAATACCACCATCATTCATCACAGAATTAGCAAAAAACAATTCTAAAATTCATATGGAACCAAAAAAGTGTCCGCATGGCCAAAGCAACACTAAGCAAAAAGAATAAATCCGGAGGTATCGCACTACCTGATTTCAAACTATACTATCTGGCCATAGTCACAAAAACGGCATGGTACTGGTATAAAAATAGGCACATAGACCAATGCAACAGAATACAGAACCCAGACATTTATTTACAGCCAAAAGCTTACAGCCAACTGATCTTCAACAAAGCAAAGAAGTGGGGAAAGGACACCCTTTTCAACAAATGGTGCCGGGATAACTGGCTAGCCACATGTAGGAGAATGAAACTGGATCCTCATCTCTCACCCTATACAAAAATCAACTCAAGATGGAATAAGGACTTAGCTAAAACCTGAAACTATATAAATTCTAGAAGATAACACTGGAAGAACCCTTTTAGACACTGGCATAGCCAAAGATTTCATAACCAAGAACCCAAAAGCAAATGCAATAAAAACAAAGATAAATAGCTCGGACGTAATTAAACTAAAGAGCTTTTGCACAGCAAAAGGAACAGTCAGCAGAGTAAACACACAACCCACAGAGCAGGAGAAAATCTGTGCAAAGTTTACATCTGACAAAGGACTAATACACAGAATCTACAAAGAACTCAAACCAGTAAGAAAAAAAAAATCCCATCAAAAAGTGGGCTAAGGATATGAATAAACAATTCTCAAAAGAAGATATACAAATGGCCAACAAACATGAAAAAAATGCTCAACATCGCTAATAATCAGGGAAATGCAAATCAAAACCACAGAGCAATACCACCTTACTCCTGCAAGAATGGCTGTTATCAAAAAAATCAAAAAACAGTAGATGTTGGCCTGGATGCGGTGATCAGGGAACATTTTTACACTGCTGGTGGGAATGTAATTAGTACAGCCACTAGGGAAAACAGTGTGGAGATTCCTTGAAGAACTAAAAGTAGAGCTATCATTTGATCCAGCAATCCCACTACTGGGTATCTACCCAGTAAAAGGAGTTGTTACATGAAAAAAGATACTTGCACATGCATGTTTATAGCAGCACAGTTCGCAATTGCAAAATTGTGGAACCAACCCAAATGCCCGTCAACCAACGAGTGAATAAAGAAACTATGGTATATGTGTATGTATATGCAGAGTGGAATACTATTCAGCCATAAAAAGGAATGAATTAACGGCATTTGGAGTGACTTGGATGAGATTGGAGACTATTATTCTAAGTGAAGTAACTCAGGAATAGAAAACCAAACACCATATGTTCTCACTGATACGTGGGAACTAAGCTAATGAGCACACAAAGGCATAAGAATGATAAAATGGACTTTGGGGACTTGGAGGAATGGGTAGGAGGGGAGTGAGCGATGAAAGACTACAAATAGGGTGCAGTGTATACTGCTCAGGTGATGAGCACACAGAAATCTCACAAAGCACCACTAAAGAAATGTAATCAAATACCACCTGTACCCCAATAACCTATGAAAAAAAAGAAAAATATTTTTCCAAAGCACTTTTTCTCTACTGAGATTGTCCCCATCTCCTTGAATATTAAAATCACCTTTTTCTCCCAATGCGGGGGGAAGGGGGGAGGAAAAGCATGAAAGTAACAACTTGTTAAATAGCAATATCTGAAACTGAAGGTAAGGTCCAAGTAAAGTGCTAGATTTTGCTATACTTTAAAAAGCCAGTGTAGCTTCACATTATTAGCATGATTTGCAAATGAAATTCTCTAATACGGAACCACAAAAATCGGCATATGGAGGATCAAATTAGCACTACAGGTGAAAGCACTTGGCCACCTAAAAACCAAGGGAGGGGGGAAGAAACTAAAGCAGGTGGCAGGTACTTGTTACAGTTTAGGTAGCTGAACTATCACCAGATCATAGTTTAGAACTATCACCAGATGTAGTTGGTGAAAATTTAATGAATATGAGGAAATGGAGGAAGCTCAGAAACCACAGTTATTTCCATTTTAAATAAGGATGATAGTTCTGCACCACCAGCCGTTTATAGTTCACTGAGTGAGGTTCTAGTTGATAGGAGATAATTACCTCTTCCCTACAGGAGGTGAAGTGTTTCTCATTCTGCAGACACCTCTGATGAATGGCCATGTGGGTATGAGACCAAGATAGCATGCCAAGATCAGTTTGGTTTTTAATGATCTCTTTAAACACTTGATTTTCTATTTTTTCCTATTTAAGTGTAGAAAAATGTGCACCTTAAAATATATAGAACCACATTACTGGCTGTCATTTTGCTTTTACACAACACTTTACAAGGAAAGTAGAGCATACACAGATAGCATGCCATCCACAGCATTAGAAAAGATGAGGGTGGAGGATGTTCCATGGTCATTTCAACTGCAAACATTTTGAGATTTGAAGATTCTACTGATTCATTGTTTTCCCCTGAAAATGATTCTCTCTCAGTGCCTTATCAGGTAAGGATGTTCCCACTATCCCAGCCATTTCAGTTCTTTCATCTACTTGGAAAGGCCTATCAATTTTATCTTCCCAATCTCTCTCAAATTTGTCTCTTCACTTCCAATGCAAACTGCCACATACCTTAATACTTCTTACCTGCACTATGGCCCTCTTATCTTGTCTCCCTGCTTCTAGTCTCTTCAAATAATCAAGTTCAACTAAAATACTACTTTCAGATTAATATCACTTAAGTACCACTCTCATCATACCACTTTTGTATGTAAAACCTTTCAAAAGCAGGTTGTGACTCCAAAATAGAAAAATGCTTATGGCACATTAAGCAGAAAAACAAAATCAAAAATAAATTATTTCCTTACAAATATGTAAGACGGTGTGTACATATTAATAAGAACTAGAAAAGAACACAAAAAGTTAAGAGAAATTAATTTTAAAGGGGCTGAGACTTGATGTTTACCAACACTTTCTGTTATAGTACCATTTGTAAAACAAGTAAAATCTTTCAGTGACCACTTACTGCTTATGTACGATAAAACTTAAACTCTGTAATCTGTAATTCCAAGCCTACCTTTCCAACTTATTTTCCATCCCTCCTTTCACACAACCTAAAATTCCAGACAAACTGAACTGCCACACTTATCATATTTTCCTGTACTGTTCTTTCCCAGTTACGAGCCACAGCTTACATGATAACCTCCAGCTGGTACATTCTTTTCCTTCATTTCTGTGTGTCCAAATCCTATTTAACTATCTTTTATAATTCAGTTCAAACAATACATTCTCCACAAAACTGTCCCTGATGTCTCCTTACTCAAAACCCCAATAAGCATTTCATCTATTTCTCTCCTATAAATGTAACATGCTATATTTGTATTGTATTGCATGTGTGTGTGTGTACGTGTGTAAGAAGTAGCTCCCTTTAGGACAGGGTCTTTGTTTTAGCCATCTTTGTATTCCACTCAAGGAGTAACATAGTGTCTTTCTGAATAAATATGTAAAATATGTGAGTACTTATTTTCAAAAGGCAAGGGCCAGGAAGACTAAAAACTAACTGAAATTATTACTCTTAGTTATATCATGATCCTTCTTTTTTTCACTCAAATTTATTCTTAACTCAACCTTCTTACCTGAAGATATGTTATTCTCCGCTGGACCAGTTCTGTCAGATCTTTGGCCTCTTTTTCCCGCCAATCACCTGCTCCATCTGTTTGACTGAGGTAGTATAGATCCGTCATTATAGACCTGTTAAAACAAACAACATTGGAGGTCTTATTAGTACTGCTTCACTGGATTACACAAAGTCTTAAGATGAATGCCAAATTCCTCATAAAGATTGATGCTCATATCGATGCTGGTACTCATCTTTTATTTTCTATCAAGGTTGTGCAATTCAAAAATCAGTCTCTTAAAATCCAATATTCATTCCTATAGTAAATTTTCACTGTTGAGAAAATACACTTTTTTTGTTCAAGCTAGTCAGCTGCACTTGTTTCCCAACATAGATCACTACAGAGATCTGGAGGAAAGTGAATACGCAAAGCAAACAAATGAGTAAATTAACATAGAGAAAGAAGTTGATGTTAGTATTTGTTAGTACCTCTTGGTTCTCTCTACTATCATTTCATGTCACCTTTTAATTTTTCTCTTCAAAGTTAAACACTCTGAGTGACTGGAAAAAGATCAGAGGAAAATTTTTACACAACTCTTAACAGTATAAACCAAGGGTCAGCAAACTTTTTCATTAAAGGCCCAGATAGTAAATATTTTAGTCTCTATGGATCTCTAAGATCCTTTGCCTTTGCAGCAGAAAGCCGCCATAGATAACACGCAAATAAATAGGTGTGGCTGTGTTTGAATAAAACTTTATTTACAAAAACAGGCAATGAGTCAGCTTTGGTCTCTGGGCCATAATTTGCTGAGTCCTGGTCTAAACTAATAAAATGACTGTTTAGCATCAGAATTCCCACTCTGTTTAGCATCAGTAATTTCAATTACAACATGCTGGATTACCTGCAGAGTAAAGTAAAATCTCCAGTAAGCTAAAAAGAGAAACTTTAGGGCTGCTACAAATGGTTTTATTTATATTGCATTAAATAAAAATTATGACTTGCATTTAGCAAGAAAGAAAAGTAAAAAGCAAGAGTCTCTGTTTGTCTAACATCCTCTACAAATCTGTCGGCAAATTTATAGCTAATTTCTAATTTTTCACATATCACCACCAGCACTTTTACCAACTGAGACACCATCTTCTCTCACCTGGATTACAACAACCTCCTAACAAGGTCTCCCTGCTTCCACCATTGCCTATGTCTAAAGTCTATTCTCAATATATCAGACAGATCCTGTTACAACATCAGGCAACTAATGTTACTACTTTGTTCTTAACATGAACTGGCTCCTCAGCTCACTCAGAGTCAAAGCCAAAATTACTACTTTGACCTAGAAGACCCCACCCAATATGGCTCACTTTGATCTCATCCTTGTCTTTGATCTCATCTCCCACTACCATCCTCTTTGATTTTTCTATTTCAGTCACACTGGTCTTGTTGCTAACCCCTGACAGTGTCAGGTATATTCCTACTCCAGAGCTTTTCTATTTGCTCTTCCCTGCCCTGGAATGCTCTTTTCTCAGGTATCTATTCACATGGCTCACCTAAATGACCTTGAAATCCTTGCTCAAATGTCACCATCTTCATAAGGTATTCCCAGGTTATCCCACTTAAAAATCCAACACTCTCTCCCGTCACCCTCATCCCTTGGTTTTTCCTCTCCTCTGTTTGAGTAGGTAGCTAGGCAGACATGAGATGGCAGGGGAAGTCACCCTCTTAACCCCCAAGCAATGTCAGGTGACTATCAGATGATGGTCAGGCAGTTGTTAAACTCTCTAAAATAATTTAACTGGTCGCAGCTGGTGCCAGGGAAAGGCAGTCTCCTAAATAGATAGAAAACAACTGAAGCTGATCATCAGCAGCTTCTTGATAAGTTTTCAAGAGTTGTGTGAGCTGGCTCAAGCATGTGTACTAAGAAGCAAAATGGCAGACTTTAACTGTTATATGACCTTCCTCTAGGATCACTCAACTGGTAAGGAAAAAAAAGCCTCAAATGAGCATGTGCACAACTTCAGTAAACACACTGCATAAGCGATCTCTCCCAAGTGCTGGCAGGCCACTGCTCATGCAGACAGCCTGCCTCAAGGAAAAATCAGGTAAGAAGAAATGCAAACCCTGGAACCACAGCAATATATACAGGCACATGTCAACGGTCAGACAGCGCACTTGATCCTCTCAAGTCGCCTGCTTGGCCCTCTTACAAGTGTACTTTACTTCCTTTCATTCCTGCTCTAAAACATTTTAATGAACTCTCATTCCTGCTCTAAAACTTGCCTCGATCTCTCACTCTGCCTTATGTGCCCCCGGCCAAATTCTTTCCTCCAAGGAGGCAAGAATCGAGTTGCTGCAGGCCTGTGTGGATTCACTGCTGCTAACACTTCTTCCCTGATTATTATATATTTTTCCAAGCAGTTATCATTTTCCAATATACAATATCACTTACTTCTTATCTTTCATGCCCTACTAGAATTTAAGCTCCAAAACAGTGAACTTTTTTTGGTTGCTTATTTTATTTTTTTGTTTTCTTTTTGTTTAAAATCAGCACGTGGAAGAGCGCATGTCACAGACAAAATATTCAATAAGTATCTTTAGATGAATGAAAAAGTAGCAAAAGAAAAACTTTCAAGAGTTCATATAATGAGATAATGGTGATAATTTTTATCTTTTACAAATCCAGTTTGATGGTAGAGAGGTTTGGGGAATAATCCTTACCCAGGTGTAGCTCCAGCTTCATCCCTTCTCAACACTTTGTATTAACTCCTCTGCTCAAGGCATGCTTAAGAGTATGGATTATTTGCTTATGAAACTTATAAAGTTAGAAACGTATATTGTCAGAAAAATTACACATCTAGAAATCACTTACAATGATTGTATTAACTAAAAACATAAAGCATTATCTGGAGATTCCAAGAGTACTTAGAGAAAACTGATGTATTACAATAAATAAAAAACAACAACAATAAATAGGTACACCTATTCTAAGTGCTTTACATTATTTCACTTAATTCTCACAATAATCTTACAAACTAGGTAAGAAATGGCAGGCATTGAGAGGTTAAATAATTTGCTCAAAGTCACAAACCTGAGAAATGTCAGAGTAGGAAACCAAACCCAAGCAATGAATTTTAAAGTCGAGGCTTCTAACTACTACACTAACAAATATCAAAGGAGGAGGTCCAGAGCACAATAATGTGTACTCTGCTCCATGTAAATATCCAAAAATTAAAGTCTGAATCAGAGGAGAGAGCTTTGGGAGCCAGACATACCAATTTCTCAATTTTGGTTCTACCTCCTACTTTGTGTCCTAGGAAAATTATTTTGACATCTCTGAGACAAAGTATCGAAATACCTTCCATATAGCTCTTTAAAAAAATGCATAGTGATAAGACACACAAAATAGTAATACATGTGGTAGCCGCTTTTTTTTTTTTTTTTTTTTAAAGCTAGAGACCCTCAGAGAGTTGTTTCTGAGCTTTTCCATTGTGTCTGAAGAGCATCTACTAATAATTCTACTACCAAGAGGAAGGAGCCATTAGATGTGGGTAACAGTAACGTGGTTCTGATGATCAATCATAAAAATGATCCAATAGTGAGTTCCCTATAACACCCTGAAGAAGGGGATTGATCAATGAGAAGGAATCACTTAAGAGACAGAGAAACATGCCCTCAACAATTGTAATTTGCCTAAGAGTATGTGACACAGTCTTAGTACTCTTTTATTCCTGATTCTTAACTAGATGCTAAACTATTTAGTAAAAATGCAATGGCAGCCCACAGGAAAGTCTTATTTACTATCACAGAAAGCCATTAGAAGTACACATGATTAACAGAGAATCCGTGATAATAGCCCCTTTTGAATAAAGTGAAACTATTAATTCAATTAAAAATTAAAAATCTCAGCCAACATTTAGACTATTCATCCTAAATTAATAGTGGAACAACTTTGAACAATGCTTTGGAACAACAGTTCCATTTGTGAAGCACTTTAGACATCTGTTTCATGTGTCAACATTAATCACATACAGGACACTTTGCAGCTTATCTACTTCCATTTTCACCCTTTTTAAACAGGGCAAGAGGCCAATATGTAATGCCTTGTCCATTTTCTTATTTGTTATTCTCATCTAGGATTCAAAACATTTTCTTTTCATGAAAGAGGTTTTGGCTGCAAAAACCAAACCTACAATGCCAGAAATTAACCTGAAGTCTTATAGACTAGGCAAAGTTTCAACTTTTAAGTTTTTTCATACTATAAAACTGAGTCCTCTATGGACTATTATGTAGACTACAGTATTTTTTTTTTATAGTTACTGAGGAGGAAAGTCACTATCTGTATGAAACTGTGAGTTGCTTATGGAAACACAGAAGTCTTTAACTATAATAGGGCTACAGGGCTCAGCTAAAAGTTCATTTTTTTTTTTTTTTTAAGATGGAGTCTTGCTCATCGCCCAGGCTGGAGTGCAGTGGCACAATCTTGGCTCACTGCAAGCTCCGCCTCCCGGGTTCACACCATTCTCCTGTCTCAGCCTCCCGAGTAGCTCTACAGGCGCCCACCACCATACCCGGCTAATTTTTTGTATTTTCAGCAGAGACAGGGCTTCACCGTGTTAGCCGGGATGGTCTTGATCTCCTGACCTCGTGATCCGCCCGCCTCAGCCTCCCAAAGTGCTGGGATTGTGAGCCACCGCACCCAGCCTAAAAGTTCATTTAAAACATATTCTCAGTTTCATAAGCCTCTTTCCCATCACCCTCATCACACTTATTATTCTTTATATTTCATAGGTTTTATCATAATAGAATGTGGTCATTTGTTTTTTCCTACCTATCAAATAGGAGTAATCACAAAACTTGTTGCAAGTCTCAACTTCACATTAATTCATTATTTATTTATTTATTTATTTATTTGAGACAGAGTTTCACTCTTGTTGCCCAGGCTGGAGTGCAGTGGCACAATCTCAGCTCACTGCAACCTCCACCTCCTCCCAGGTTCAAGCGATTCTCTTGCCTCAGCCTCCCAAGTAGCTAAGATTACAAGCATGCACCACCACACCTGGCTAATTTTTTGTATTTATAGTATTCACAGTGTTTCACCATGTTGGTCAGGCTTGTCTTGAACTCCTGACCTCAGGTGATCAGCCTTCCAAAGTGCTATGATTACAGGTGTGAGCCACTGCGCTGGCACAAGTCTGTTTTAAATAACAGTATCATTCTGGAGATGTCATACAGTGGAATAACCAGTTTATCAGCAAATATCTGTCAAAGGAAAAAAGGAAATTCAATATGCTCTTAGTTTTATGTTAAACGTGTCACTACACACATGCACATGGGTGCACGCATGCACATGAACACATAGAGAAACAAAAAGCATTACATTTCATTGACAACCATCATATAGCCTCAAGGAGGTAAAAACAGCATTAGGTCTAATTTAAAGAGAAGAGTCCCTTGAAATATAAGCATTAGCATGGTTTATACTTTCTTGTCATAGAAATCAAGACATTCCTTTACCATTGAGAATGAAAACTGATCTCTACTTTTTAAAATAAATTAGTTTATGTCAATGTTTTTACCAAGTTTACATCAGTACTAAGTCTTGGCAATTAATTAATCACATTCATCTGTCTCTATCTAGAAAGCAGAATAACCAAGCAACTAGAAGACCAAACATCAAAGAAAAAAAAAAAGACTACACTAATTTTTTGTGATAATGCAGTCAGGGTATCAATATAAGTTACTGTAACTTCATGGTCCACTAAAATTAAGCTTGTTTTTAAAATCTTTTGTTTCTTGGCCTCTCTGTTGGAGACCATGGAGGGAAGACAATCAAGTCCAGGATACAACCTTAAATTCAAACTAGTTCTTTACTGTTTCAATTATTTTTGAAAGTTATCATCCTGCAGTATGTATTTTTTGGCCAAAGACAAGAGGACAATCAAATCAGCAAGGGAATCATGGTGACTCAAAACCATTCTGCAGAAGCCCTGGGTTTTCAGTAACTGTACCCTGAAACCAAATCTCCTAGAAGAGTCCCAGAAATCAGGGAATCTGGCTGTTGTGGCTTTGACTATGAACATATCAAGAAATCTAGTAAGTGGGCATACTAAAGATCTAGTATGAGACCAGGTCAAGGTTTGGGAAATAACAAACCTAGGCAAGGGACCAGCAA
The DNA here is from genome assembly GCF_049350105.2 of Macaca mulatta. Classification (NCBI taxonomy): domain Eukaryota; kingdom Metazoa; phylum Chordata; class Mammalia; order Primates; family Cercopithecidae; genus Macaca; species Macaca mulatta. Next base: position 138,754,723 of record NC_133412.1, on the reverse strand, counting down.
AATAGTGCTGGCCATTTGAGGATACAATAAAGTTGCCTGAAGACACTGAGTAGAATAGAATTTTGTTTGTTTGCTTTTTGTTTTTTGAGATAGAGTCTCGCTCTGTCACCCAGACTGGAGTGCAGTGGTGCGATCTCAGCTCACTGCAACCTCCACCTCCTGGGTTGAAGCAGTTCTCCTGTCTCAGCTTCCCGAGTGGCTGGGATTATAGACATGAGCTATATGCCTGATGAGTTTTCTTTTTTTGTACTTTTGTAGAGATGGGATTTCACCATGTTGGCCAGGGTGATCTCAAACTCCCGGACTCATGTGATCCACCCTCATGTGATCCACCCTCATCGGCCTCCCAAAGTGCTAGGATTATAGGCGTAAGCCACCGTGCCCGGCCGAGTAGAATAGAATTTATGAATCTGAAAGCAAGTCACCTATGGCAGGTATTAAGACCTCTATTTCAAAAATTGGTTATGTTTTATGTTCTTTGTATTTTCTGCTAATTTCTCTATTTTTCTATTTTAATAGTCACAAAACTATTTTTTTAAAAAAAGACTTCTAGTCTGCCTCTATGCCACTGAGGAACGAAACACAAAGAGGGCTTTTTGTTTACACCTGATTCAAAATGTTAAAGAGAGAAGTTCGGTCCGGCGTGGTGGCTCACGCCTATAATCCCAGCAATTTGGGAAGCTAAGGCAGAAGGATCACTTGAGCACAGGAGTTCAAGACCGAGTTGGGTACCATAGCAAGTCCCCCTCTCCACAAAAAATAAAAAATCTAGCTGGGCGCAAGGACACATGCCTATAGTCCCAGCTACTCAGGAGGCCGAGGCAGGAGGATCGCTTTAGCCCAGGTCGTTTTTGCACCACTGTGCTCCAGCCTGGGTAACAGAGAGAGACCTTGCCTCAAAAAAAAAAAAAAAAAAAAAAAAGAGAGAGAGAGAGAGAGAGAGAGAGAAGTTCCCTCTAAGGGCCAGCACAGAGATGGAATCCAGGCAAGAAGGTGAAGGAATTAACACTTATGAGGGTAAATGTGACTAAGATTTACTCTCAAAGTCAAATCCATGGGCAAATCTGCATCATGGGCAAGAAAAATTACTTGAGTTTTGTCCAAAACTGTTTTTACTTCAGTTTGCTCCTGCAGCAAAAATAAGCAATGCTAAGGATGAAAACATGACCAGGAGACAGGCAAGAAAACAAAGCTCCTTGCTGTCTCCCTTATCTCGAGGAGGAACTTTAGGATGCCACCATCTTGACCACTGACACGGGTGGGGAAAATTCCAGACAGATGACAACAAAAATAGCTTATACTATCATATATAAGACAACAATTATGCTACTTTGGTGAGTGATGTCCACTAGGCTTACGTTTAGTTTCCAGGCCTTAACATTTTTCCTATTGAGTCTTTCAATAATCTGCCTTTATCTCTGCCAGTTCTGCAGAGTCTAAGAGTTAAGTTTTCCTAATGTATTAATAGGTCTGACCAGAGCCTACTAGAATCTATAGTGTGTCAAGCACTATGTGAAGTATTTTATATATTTTCCCTCATGTAATCATCACAATGCTGTGCTACAGGAATTATATCCCAGTATGTAGAAGAGAAAAAGCTCAGAAAAGCTAAGTATTTAGCAATTAAGAGAAAGGATTTTGGAGTAAAACCATTCTGTTACTTGGCCTGTGTTAAGCCACCTAATTTCTCTAGAACTGAATATAACTTTAGTTATAAAAAAGGAACTAAGCCAGGTGCAGTGGCTCACGCCTGTAATCCCAGCAATTTGGGAGGCCGGAGTGGGCAAATCATTGAGGTCAGGAGTTTGAGACCAGCCTGGCCAACATGGTGAAATCCCATCTCTACTAAAAATATGAAAATTAGCCAGGTGTGGTGGCACATGTCTGTAGTACCAGCTACCCGGAGGCTGTGGCATGAGAATCACTTGAACCTGGGAGGCGGAGGTTGCAGTGAGCCAAGATCGTGCCACTGCACTTCAGCCTGGATGACAGAGTGAGACTCCGTCTCAAAAATAAAAAGGAACAACTATGGGAGGCCGAGGTGGGCGGATCACCTGAGGTCAGGAGTTAGAGACCACCCTGGCCAACATGGAGAAACCCCATCTCTACTAAAAATACAAAATTAGCCAGGTGTAGTGACGGGCGACTGTAATCCCAGATACTCAGGAGGCTGAGACAGGATAATAGCTTGAACTCGGGAGGCGGAGGTTGCAGCGAGCCGAGATCGTGCCATTGAACTCAGGAGGCGAAGGTTGCAGTGAGCTGAGATCGTGCCATTGCACTCTAGCCTGGGTAACAAGAGCGAAACTCCATCTCAAATAAATAAATAAATAAATAAATAAATAAATAAAGGAACAAATAGCCCAGGCATGGTGGCTTACGCCTGTCATCCTAGCACTTTGGGAGACCGAGGTGGACGGATCACGAGGTTAAGAGATCAAAACCATCCTGGCCAACATGGTGAAACTCCGTCTGTACTAAAAATACAAAAATTAGCTGGGCATGGTGGCATGCGCCTGTAGTCTCAGTTACTAGGGAGGCTGAAGCAGGAGAATCGCTTGAATCCGGGAGGCAGAGGTTGCAGTAAGCCGAGATCACACCACTGCACTCCAGCCTGGCAACAGAGCGAGACTCTGTCTCAAACAAGCAAGCAAGCAAACAAACAAAAAAAAGGAACAAATAATGTATACCTTGTAGGACTATTGTGCTGATAAAATAACATAATGAATGCAGAACCTTTATCATAGTGACTGGCATATAAGAAATCCTTAGGAAGTGATTATTTTTAATGTAAAATCATTCTTAAGTTTGGAAATCACACCCAAAAGATGTGTGGTAGTAGGAAGCAAAACAGGATTAGAGCCACTAGATGAAAAACACCCTTTTCCACCTGGAGATTCTTCTTCTAATGCAAACTTTATTTTAGGAGACAGTGTTCCATTACAGGAGATGAAAAATCATTATCTGGCTGATAGAGACTACGTGATGAGCAGAATAAGGATGACTTCATAAAGATATGTATCCCTTTGCACATGAATATTAGGATTAATGTTCTAGCACCACTTGAAAATAAGCTTGGATTCCTTAGAAGAAAGACAATCATACAAAAACATTTTGTTCAAATAAATCCAAAATTCAAGAAAGAATATCCACATTCCAGCTTAATATAAGTCTCAAACCACATCTCAACTTAGTAAGATCTTCCTTCCTCCCTTCCTCTCTCTCTTTCTCTGTGTGTTTGTGTGTGTATAAAACAAAACACAAAGAATAGAAGGTTTGAAGGTTCACCAAACTCAACTTTTCACGAATGGGAATATCAATTATTGGACCTTCCAAAGAGAATGAAAATACAAGCTACGGGGCAACAACAACTATGATCATAAACTTTAAAAAATGATACACTTAAAAAAAATCTGTAAGCTATTAACCTATCAATCTTTCCCACTGTACCCCTTATTTGAGTCAAAGTCATTTCCTTTGTTACATAATCCCCCACAATGTTTTTTTGGACATTAGCAAATCAGCATAATTAACATAAGTATCGTTCACTTTTTGGAGAACACCATTTAGTCTAAGCAAAGCTGCCCTATATGTTACTGATAATGAGATGATGCAAACTAGGTAGGGGAGATGAGATTGCTACTTTATCAGATTGTTTTTCAATAGTTTCGGTCAACACAGTTGAAAAATGGCTCATCTCCTGTATTTTAGTTTGAAGTTTTATAATTGTTATAAATTACCATAAACAGGACTTGGTAAAAGAAATAATAAAATAAACGAATAAATTTTTTAAAACTGTGGTAATTTAAAAAGCAGAAAGCAGCAGCTTTGGTACCCTTTTCATAAACTGGTATCTGGCAATATGAAGATGACAAAAATAATCAGAGCAGCAGTGATTAAGTTAAACATGTCTCTCTCTGCATCGGCCTGAAAGGTTGATAAGACAAGACTCCATGATATGCTTAGAGGTTGAGGTACACATCTCAACTGCCATAAATCCAAGCACTGAACCTACAATACTACATAAATAATAAAACCACAATGGCAAAAATACTTACTCTAAACCACTTAATTCTCTCTATTGCAAAGAGGTAGGCTCGGGTCAATTCATGGTCAATGATATCAAAAGCTACAAATATATTTAACTGTATTACTGGGAAGAATGGTCATATGCAATCACTAGAATGAAATCATCATTTAAAAATCTAGTGATGCTAAAAATTGATATCAATATAGCAGACAATAATTACTATGCTACTCTATATTTATTATACCATCAACACCTCTAAATTCTTTTTTTTTTTTTTTGAGACGGAGTCTGGCTCTGTCGCCCGGGCTGGAGTGCAGTGGCCGGATCTCAGCTCACTGCAAGCTCCGCCCCCCGGGTTTACGCCATTCTCCTGCCTCAGCCTCCCGAGTAGCTGGGACTACAGGCGCCCGCCGCCTCGCCCGGCTAGTTTTTTGTATTTTTTTTTTTTTAGTAGAGACGGGGTTTCACCGTGTTCGCCAGGATGGTCTCGATCTCCTGACCTAGTGATCCGCCCGTCTCGGCCTCCCAAAGTGCTGGGATTACAGGCTTGAGCCACCGCGCCCGGCCAACACCTCTAAATTCTTAAACAGCCTGTAAAAGCTTATAAAAGCCCAAGAATATTACTAATTACTATGAGTTGATTAACCAACTGTGGTTGCAGGCAGATAAGGCTCTACTAGTTATTAGCTATCAAGGTCAATCAGGGAAATAAAGTGTTTTGCTAAAAATCTCAGGTGAGTTGAATCTTAGAACCAATATGATATTTGGCCCCCAGGCTGCATTTTAATGCCCGGTAATGCAAGTGATGAACAACAGGAGCCAGATTCCAGAAGAGAAAACATGGTGCCCTGACTACAAGGAAACAGCTTCAAGTGGGCAACAAAGGGGTCGTCTTCCCCCCACAGCTCACTGATGAGGTCACTAACCTACAGAGAAATGTGATTTTTACCAGGAAACACAGGCATCAGTAGTGAACTCACAAACAGAAACAGGGAGTCTGTAGTTGTAGTTCTCAAAGACCGCAACTTTAGCATCACTTAGTATTACTACTACTATTATGATCTGTTTTTCACCACAGAACACTTCTGACACCAAATGCATGCGTTTTCCACATCAGATAATTCTCCAAATCTCTGTGGACACCTACTAGGTAGTGACACGAACTACCCAGAATTAGCCCAGACCTCTCAGTTCCATAATACTACACCCTACTTCAGATGCCATCGCAAGTACAAAGTGGCCAGGGTACCCACACTCTGTCAAATTTGGCTACAAATCAGGGGCTCCCACAACGAACTACTCAAGTTCAATAATCTGCTAATAATCTTCTAATGTAGGTAGAAGGCTGCAAAACCCTAACAGAGCCCAAGACTCAGGAGGGCTCTTTAAGAAGGCAGGCCCATACCCAGGTGGCAGCCTCACTGACTATGGTCCCAGCTACAGACCTAGAAACCTTTACACTATAATTTGAGCTCATGTAAAAATAAAATGGACTTTTGTATCATATAAAAATTAACAGAGGCGAATGCAAAAGTTTGTTTTAATTCTTACACTTAAGTATCTTGAAAATGGTCAGTAAAAGGGTATATTCTATATAATAAAAATCCTTTCTATTTGTACATCCATCAGTTTAAGGGTTATTTCTCTAATGTTTGATTGTGTTTTGCTCATTATTTGTATTACTGGATTCTAATCTGGCTTCCTGGAGTTAAATTACTACCCTATGAAGTTATGTCCCAGGTTGATTGTCATTTCTGTTTAAGACAGGAAAATAAACTGACTTGGGTACCTTTACTTACCATTTTTGTTTTCAATGAACTACCATTATTTAACATATGCTAAACGGCACTGTAAGGAATCATAATAATTCAACAAGAACAAAAAAAAAAAGGAAAATTGATTTATATCAGTTTCTCAGGGGCCCACTTACTATATTCACTTTTCATTTGTACATATGGTCACAAAACATATGCGAGTTATAAACACAAATTATATTAATATTTACAAAATAATTCCTTAAAGAATTATTTCAATTCAGCTGGACATGGTAGCCCATGCCTGTAATCCCAGCTACTTAGGAGGCTGAGGAAGGAGGATCACTGGAGACCAGGAGGTCAAGACTGGCCTGGGTAACATAGAAAGACCTCCACATCTTTAAAAAAAAAAAAAAAAAAAATATATATATATATATACACACACACACACACACACACACATACACACACACACATATATATACACACACATATGAATTATTTTAATTTTTAAAAAGACTGGAAAATTGAATTCTCAAGTTATCTGATTACTCAACTCTTGTTTTTGGGACAGACTCTTGCTCTGTTGCCCAGGCAGGAGTACAGTGGCATGATCTCCGCTCACCACAACCTCTGCCTCCCAGGTTCAAGCAATTCTCGAGCCTCAGCCTCCCGAGTAGCTGGGCTCACAGGTATGCGCCACCATGGCTGGCTAATTTTTGTATTTTTAGTAGAGACGGGGTTTTTAGTAGAGATGGGGTATCGCCATGTTGGCCAGGCTGGTCTCAAACTCCTGGCCTCAAGAGATCTGCTTATCTCAGCCTCCCAAAGTGCTGGGATTACAGGCATGAGCCACCACGCCCAGCCCAATTGCTCAAATCTTAAAATTAAAGTTTCCATCAGAAGTCAGTGGCCAAAATTCTCCTTTACATACAGCATAGTCCACCTAAGTCAAATGCTCTTCAGATCTGAATTGTCCTACAAAACTGTGATAAGCAAAGAACACAAGCACAAAATTCCTTTTAAGAGAAGCTTCGTGCCTAGAATCAGCTTTAGGGTAGAGAAATATTAAGGACAGAATTAGTCAGCATTTGGTTTAGTGGTCTAAGTATGGCGTTACTGCAAGCGGGGCTAAATATATCAAAGAGTCTGTCCAATGTGTGGCCTAATAATTCACTGCCCCTTGAAATCCATGCTATCATATTTCTGTAGATTCATTAATGCTAAAATGATTCCAATAGACAGATTTTTATTTATAATTTCACCTAAAACAACCAAGCAATTTTTCAAAATCATTATAATATTACTGCTGATGTTAATAAATATGAAATCTCTTATTTGTATGGGGTAATTCTTTTCCTCTTCACAGTAGTAGGTTGTGCTAATACAACAATTTTTCTTTTATTGTTCACTAATGAGACAGTAATTGCCATCAGAATCCTACTGGGAACATAGACTTTAAATATAATAGGCCTAAAGACAGGTTTCACTGCATTTATAATGATTTTCAGATATATTTTGTTCTGCATGAACACAACAACGCCAAAATGTTTTCTTTTCTGTGGAAGATAAACTTCATATTATTTAGCAATGTGTGCATAGGAGAAACAAATTTAACCAGGCAGATCTCAGGTTCCTCTTTCCAGCAACTAATGAATGAACAATGAACAGAATGCTCCTTTTTACTTAAAGAAAAAAAAAAAAAAAACCTGTTAACCTTTCATTAGAATAATGCTATTTTAAAGTTTTTTATGTTTAAATTAGAAATGTAACCATTGGACTCACTCAGTATGAGTTCCAATGTACCGGAATGCAAAACTGCATACTCCGCTTCAAATACTGATTATATATAAAGAACATTTATAGAAAGATGTTTTAATGTATTGTTGGCTGGCATCACTACCTTCAGAATTTATTTAGAATATAAAGATTTCTAGAAATACATTTTAATGAATACTTTCTGGTGGTATATTTTGGTTGATGAACTGCACTTGGCAATTACCATCCTTTGGGACCTCAGGTACTCCTCTCCTCTTAAATATTGTAGGTGCTATTAATATTTACCACTCAACAGATGGGTTAACAAGTCTGTTTCTCATTCTTAGATTATAATCTTTTCTAAAGCCCAAATAAAATGTGAAAGGAGAATTGTACCTTTCATGATGTCCTAAATCCAAAAGAAATTCATCTGCATGTCTTTGGAGTTCATTTCCTTCTAAGTTCTTTAATTTCTTCAATTCACTCTGTAGGAAAAACCAGAGCTCTTTAGCTCCATTTTCAATCCTCCTCCTCAGGATTTCATGATCCTTCCCCAGACCTGCAGTCAAAGAACAGAGGGTCGTAGCATTTCCAACATTTTGATAAAAAGAAACTTTCGATTATTTGTGCTAAAGCCTATATACTGAGGAGGGAAAAACAATGTGTAATCACTTACCATTTCTGGTCTGTTTCTTGTAATTTTCAATCTGTTCTTTGGCCTTAACAAGCTGCTCTTCTAAAACACGTACTCTTCCTATAGCTGGCCCCTGATCAATGGGGCCTTCTGGTATCCTGTAGTTTAGGCAAGAAAATGTAAACATTTAGCTTTTAAACTGTGCAACAAAATACAAGCTCATTTTGCTAAAACATTTATACTGTAAACTCCGTAAGTTGCTGAGCCATACAGCACAAAAGAAGTACCAAATGGATTTTTTTCTTCAAAGGTATAGGATTAACCAATGAAATGACAATAAAGAAAAACAGAAAATAATAATCTACGATCTTCTAGGAGTTAACAAACCTCTAGAGCTGTTTCCTAGAATCTTTCATCCCATTACTTAGAGTACCACCATCAGTGGCAAAGCAGTCAATTTTTCATTAGCATTGAGAGTAACAAAAGTGAAGGAAAAAGTACAGAACAGGCTTAAAGGGAATAAGGAAGCATATCTGAACACATGTCTAAGGACATGCTGAAACATCAAATATAATGTATTTCTAAATTAATTACAATATCAGACTATGTAAATATGTCTTTCTATTCACGACATTAGACTACTAAGCATTGGTCTTATATAGAAAAAAGAAAGACAAGAGTAGAAGATAAAACATATCAGAAAAAAATTGGGCCAGGTGTAGTAGCTCATGCCTGTAATCCCAGCACTTTGGGCGGCCCAGGTAGGAGGATCACTTGAGCCCAGGAGTTCATGGCCAGCCTGGGCAACACAGCAATCCCCTGTCGTTACAAAAATTAAAAACATTAGCTGGGCACATGGTGGTGTGTGCCTGTAATCCCAGCTACTCAGGAGGCTAAGGCAGGAGAATGGCTTGAACCATACTTGAACCATAGTTCAAGATTACAATGAACTATGATCATGTCACTGCATTCTAGCATAGGCAGCAGAGTGAAACCCTGTCTCAAAAAAATAAAAATAAAAAATTGAAGATTATTGTTCTATTCATTTCCATCAGCAACAAAAACAATCAGTCAATAATATAAAATGTTGGAACATGGAACAGCAATCCAAGATCTTTTACATATATTATCGACCTCTCTGTTCAACTTAATTCCAAACTGTGCTTGTTCCTGTTTTGTTTTTATGTGACTTATGGCAGTATATCGTACTCCACTTTGATGTACATAATACAATTTTGTGCTAGACTAAACAAAGGTCTCCTAAAGATATCCATAACCTAATCATGAAACCTGTGAATATTACTTTATATGGCAAAAAAAAAAAAAAAAACCTCTGAACATGTAATTAAGGATTTTGAGATCGGATTATCTAGGTGAGCCATTTTGTAATAACAAATGTCTTCATAAGAGGAAGGTAGAAGAAGATTTTACTACAAAAGAGGAAAAGGTTATGTGGCTGTTAGCTTTGAAGATGGAAGAAGCAACCATGAGCAACGAACTCATTTTCAGAAACTGGAAAAGGCAAACAAACCAACAAACGAACGAAAAAGAAACCCTAGATGCTCCTCTAGAGCTTCTCTAGGGAATCCAGCCCTCCTGATACCTTGGTTTCTGCCCAGTGAAACTCATTTCAGATCTCTGGCCTCCAAAACTCTAAGAGAATAAATTTATGTTGTTTTAAGCCATAAAGTTTGTGGTATTTGTCAAAGTAGCAATAGGAAATTAATACATACATATATTGATCCTTTTACAAAATTGTCCTAAAGATTAAATCACTGATTTTTCTTTCAAAGTCTGTTTAAATGAGGAAACGTCTGTAAAAGTATTTAGCACAGTGTCTGGTAATAAATTTTATGAAGGCTACTATTATATCTGAGCTTTGTCATTTTAGAGATGAGCTGTAATCTCAAAAAGTCTGGGCTATCTATTCTTACCATCATGACCAGTTTAAGGGAACTTAAGTTTTAAATTATAGTTGGCAGAACCTAAAATCAGATGTCAACAGTCTTTTCTTTTTTTTTTTTTTTTTTTGGACACAGTCTCAATTTGTCACCCAGGCTGGAGTACGGTGATGGGATCTTGGCTTGCCACAACCTCTGCCTCCCAGATTCAAATGCTTCTCGTGCCTCAGTCTCCTGAGCAGATGGGATTACAGGCATGTACCACCATCCCTGGCTAATTTTTTTACATTTTTAGTAGAGACGAGGTTTCAGTAGGTTGGGCAGGCTGGTCTCAAACTCCTGGCCTCAAGTGATCTGCCCACCTCAGCCTCACAAAGTGCTGGGATTACAGGCATGAGCCACCGTGCCCAGCCAACATAGCCTTTTGATGCAAACACTCTGATACAAAAGGTTTTTTTTATAGCTTCTCTAACATTTTTTATATAACCTGATAAAGCCAAATTAACTGTCAATTACCTACACTACTTCAGAAAACATGTTTAATAAAGTAGCTATTGTTACAGCTATACCAAAGTAAGTGGAGACATTTTATAATTTCCTGTAAAATTGTATGCATTAACACTGAACAGGAGCATAAAAAGTAACTATCTTTCAATCAGGAGTGTCCAAGGCTACAGAATATGAATGAAAAAGCCTTCATTTGTATAAGCACAGAGTGAATAATAAAATGAACACAGTAGTTAGGTGCACAATTACCCAATTTATGAGCATGCATACATACACAAATGAGGCATGTCCTGGATATAGTTTTTAAAAGTTATGTTGCTAAGATTTGGCTCTTAATCTCTTTCTGAATTAGGTGGCTGGTTTCTAGGAAACAATTTGAAACTAGAATAAAACTTCAGTCTCTTGGGATTTATTTTGGCAGCAATATGCCATAGGACAGGAATGTCCTTTTTCAGAACATATTTTAGTGATAGAAAAATTGACAATAGAAAGATTATGTCTAGGTTCTCCTTTTTATCTCTTTCTTCAAATATTGGTGGAATAAACATCAGAGACAAAACAGTCATGAAAAAAATAGCATATGATCTTCTCAGTAGCTTTCCACAAAGACTTCCAATCTAATTCTAATAAAACATAATAGAATTAGTAATCTATATTACCTAATAATCTAATCCAACTGTGCAAAAAAAACTGTACAAAAGAAAAGTACTGGAAAAATCAATCTAAAAAAAAAAACAATACAGAAGAACTATTCTTTCCAAACTCCAACCAGAAAAGAGTTAATAGGCACGAACACTCTCTTTTCTGAATACTTAGGGAACAGAATGCTTTCTTATCATATTCACCACGCCAAAGGTACAGATACATCCACTTCTAGCCAAGATATTTACCATCCTGCCTGAAACAAGTCAAAATCCAGATGAAATGTATTAAACAATGACCTAATAAAACTGCAATCAAGCAACAAAGGGCAGTGATCGCCAGAGAAGGAAAACAAATGATGACAACCCTATGACTGTTCCAGCTTACTGCATTCAGAGAGTTTCCAGACCACAGTATATGGAGGGGAAATGCAGATGGAGCCAGTACATTCACTGAGTTGAAGAAATGGAGCTAAGAGTCTAAAAAGACCAACACAGAGTTTGAATAAGAGAACTGTAGAGGAGAGAGAACTCCAGAAATCTGCAAAGGTACCATTTTGGAATCAGCAGAGTACTCATCAGCACACACATATAAGGAACTACTCAGGCTGGGGAAAGAACTCTCTAAAAGGATTAGATGAAGTAGTACCTGGCATTCATACAGATTAGGCAGAAACAGTTCCTGATCCTACCAAACTAGAAAACTGTAATTCATAGGATGCTGGGTAAAATGCTCAGAAAGATTTGGCCTCAAAAGTAGGAAAATGTGCCCCAGACCAAATATTGCTTAGGTCCTGCTTAACAATTATTAAAAAACAAAATAGGATAAAATTATTTTTAAATAACGTAACTACATCCCATAACAAAATTTAAGAATATTTGCAAATTATACAAAAGCTTCTAGTAACCAACAAAGTAAAATTCATGATGTCTGGAATCCACTTACCAGGCTTGCAAAAAAAAACAACAAAAGATAACCCATAAAGAAGAGTGAAATCAATCTATCAAAACCAACTCAAAACTGACACAGATGTTAGAATCACCATAGAAATAACAGTTATTATGACTGTATTTCACATGTTGAAAAGTTAGAGACAGGGAAGATATAAAAAAGATGTTAAAATTTTAATAGATAGGCCGAGTGCAGTGGCTCACGCCTATAATCCCAGCACTTTGGGAGGCTGAGGCAGGCGGATCACCTGAGGTCGGGAGTTCAAGACTAGCCTGGCCAAAATGGTGAAATCCCATCTCTATGAAAAACACGAAAATTAGCCAGGCATGGTGGCAGACGTCTAGGTTCTCCTTTTTATCTCTTTCTTCAAATATTGGCGGAATAAACATCAGAGGCAAAACAGCCATGAAAAAAATAGCATATGATCTTTTCAGTAGCTTTGCACAAAGATTTCCAATTTAATTCTAATAAAACATAATAGAATTAGTAATCTATATTACCTAATAATCTAATCCAACAGTGGAAAAAAAAAATCCCAGCTACTCAGGAGGCTGAGGCAGGAGAACTGCTTGAACCCAAGAGGCAGAGATTGCAGTGAGCCAAGATCACACCTCTGCACTCCAGCCTGGGTGGCAAAGTGAGACAGAAAGAAAAGAAAGAAAAGAGACGGGAGGGGAGGGGAGGGGAGGGGAGGGGAGGGGAGGAAAAAATTTTAATAGATACCCAAGTTGAACTACTACAGATGAAAACTATAATGTCTGAAACGAAAAATATAAAGAATGAGATTTACTGCAGATTATATATTGTAGCATCTACTCTAAGAAACTAAGAAACAAACAGCAATGAAACTCCAATTAAGTGGAAGAAACGAAGTAATAAAGATCAGAGAGGACATCAATGAAAAGGAGAAAAAGAAAAATAGATAAAAACCAATGAAAACTAAAATATGGTTCTTTAAAAAAAAAAATCAATTAAACTGGCAAACTTTCTCCTAATAAATATTTTCGGTTTTATGGTCCAACCAGCAAAATCAAGGCTATTACTTAGGTGTATATATATATACATATATATATATATATATACACACAACACTTAAAATGTAACAACTTAACAATGGAAAATCATTCTTAGCTTGCGGGCCATGAAAAAAAGAGGTGGTTGGTAGAATGTGACCCATGGGCTATAGTTTGCCAATCCCTATTCTAGCCACACTAAGCAAAAAACATGGAGGGACTAAAAGCTAGTATTATCCAGATATCAAAACGAGAGAAAGATATAGTAAGAAAAAAATTACAGAACAGTATCTTTCATGAACACCAATATAATAATTATAAAAAAGTTTAGCAAACCAAACCCAACCATATGTAATGTAGATAGTAAATCATGATTAATTAAGGTTTATCCTAGAAATGCAACATTGGCTTACCATTAAAAAATAAATCAACGTAATTCTTCCTATAAACAAAAAAATTTTTTTAAACAAAATTTTACAAAACACATTATCTGAATATACTCAGAAAAAGGACTTAAGAAAAGTCTAATGTAAATTCCTGATAAAAAGTGTCAGAAATGGCCGGGTGCAGTGGTTCACGACTGCAATCCCAGCACTTTGGGAGGCCGAGGCGGGTGGATCACCTGAGGTCAGGAGGTCGAGACCAACCTGACCAACATGGAGAAACCCTGTCTCTACTAAAAATACAAAATTAGCCGGGCATGGTGGTGCATGCCTGTAATCCCAGCTACTCGGGAAGCTGAGGCAGGAGAATTGCTTGAACCTGGGAGGCAGAGGTTGTGGTGAGCTGAGATTGTGCCATTGCATTCCAGCCGGGGCAACAAGAGCGAAACTTTGTCTCAAAAAAAAAAAAAAAAAGTGTCAGAAACTAGGAAATTAAGGAAATTTCCTCAACCTGATATCAATCATCTATTAAAAACTTACTGTTAACACCATAGGTTAATGGTGAAAGTATAAGTATATTTCCCCTAAATCAGAAACAAAACAAGGATGTGTCTCTCACCACTTCTATTCACCACTATATTGAAAATTCTAGCCAGTAGACCAAGGCAAGAAAAAGAAACAAAGGCATTCAAATTGGAATGAAAGAAGCAAAGCTATCCTTGTTCACATGACATGATAATCTATGTTGAAAATCTGATGTTGTTTAACAAGGTTGCAGAATGTAACATCAACATACAAAATTCAATTGTATTTCTATATTCCTGCAAAAAACAATTGGAAATTAATATTTAAAACCACATTATTAGTTACAATAGCATCAAAAAAAAAGAAAAAAATTAAGTATCAATCTGGCAAAAGATGGGCACGACTTATAAATTTAAAATTATAAAACAACATTGAATTTGTTTAGAAATTGACACGCCAGTACTAAAATTCATATGGAAATACAAACATCTAGAATACTCAATACAAATCAGAAAAAGATAAAACTAAAAGGCAAACACCATCTGATATCAAGACCTATTGTATCTGGCGTGAGTTGGTGTTTGAATGACTGACTGAACGAACGAATGAATGAATGAACAAAAATTTTAAAAATAAAAAAATGTTTTTAAAGGCCTATTATAAAACTACATATAATAATCAAGACAGTGAGGTACTGGTATAAAGACAGATGACAAAGAGCATAATGAAATAGAAGAGAGTCCAAGAATAAGTCCACACATAAATGGACACTCAATTTATTTTTTTAATAAAGTCACAAAGATAATTTATCAGATAAAGGACAGTTTTTACAAGAGGAAAGCAAGAAGTTACCTTTCTGACCCTCAGTTCAGCAAAGTTATCTTAGCTACGACAGAAAGGTGTGATCCATAAAAGAAAAAATTGATAAACTGGATTTCACTAAAATTGAAAGCTCTTCTTTTAGAAAGACACAGTTAAGAGAATGAAAATATAACCCACAGACTAGAGGGAAAAAAAATTTTTTTTTTGAGACAGAATCTCACTCTGTCGCCCAGGCTGGAGTGCAGTGGCGCGATCTCAGCTCACCACAACCTCCACCTCCCAGGTTCAAGTGATTCTTCCGCCTGAGCCTCCCAAGTAGCTGGGATTACAGAAGCGCGTCACCACGCCCGGCTAATTTTTATATTTTTAGTAGAGACGGAGTTTCGCCATGTTGGCCAGGCTGGTCTTCAACTCCTGACCTCAGGTGATTCACCCACCTTGGCCTCCGAAAGTGCTGGGATTACAGGCATGAGCCACCACGCCTGGCCAAGAAAATATTTTTAAATCCTACATCTGTTAAAGGACTTGTATCCAGACTACACAAAGAACCAAATCATCAGGAAAAAAAGAAAAAAAAACTCATAAGCAAAAAGATTCAAATAAATGTTTGAATAAAAAAGACAAATAGGCGAATTAAGCACATTAAAAGATATTAGACATCATTAGTTATTAGGTAAATCCAAGAAAGCTCGACTGTGTAGCTGCAGCAATAGCTATATAGGCTGGCCTGGTTTACTGCTTGCATCTGACATCACAGAACAGGAAACAGCAAATCACTAGGGTTTCCTGTAGATGATCCTCATTCCTATTTTAAAAGCCTTTAAGGATGCCTATATGTTAGGTTTTTCTGAGATTTGACATATATTTCAAAAATTATTCTCCTGAATAAAAATTTGATGAAAATCTTTATTCAAACAAGAAGGTACCCTTCTAATACCCAAACATTAGCCCCACTCTAAAGGAATTCAACGCTTATAAAACATAACATGAAAACCAGTAAATTACTGGTTTGCAATCAGAATATGAAAAAATAGTGAGTTGCAGCCTAAATGAAATGATTACACAGCTCTCTGAGAAATTAAACTTTTCTCATTAAAAATGCACTTAATAATTCATGTAAAACAGGTTGCCTTTCTTAAATACTTTCAACAATTATGCCATGAATATTGGAAAGAAGATCTTAATTAAGAAAAAGAACATAGGCACAAATAAACAATATTAGGAAAGAACAGAGAATCATAAACACAGATAAAGAATTTTAAAACATCAAAAAATACTATGAATATTTTCAGGCACTTGCTTTAAAAACATGAAAAAAATAACTTCTAGAGGAATTAAACTACAAAATGAACTCAAAAATATATAGAAATTTTCAGCGGTCAAAAATCGATTGAATTTTTTGTAACTTTAGATTCAAGCATTTTTTTTTTCTTCTTTTGAGATGGAGTCTCAAATGAAAATACAAATGATACATTAGTAAATATAGCTATGTATTTTAAAATACATTTGTCACCAGGCTGGAGTGCAGTGGCACAATCTCGGCTCACTGCAACCTTCACCTCCCAGGTTCAACCGACTCTCCTGCCTCAGCTTCCCAAGTAGCTAGCATTACAGGCATGCGCCACCACGCCCAACTACTTTTTTTTAATTTTTAGAAGAGATGGGGTTTCACCATGTTGTCCAGAATGGTCTCGATCTCCTGACCTCATGATCTGCCCACCACAGCCTCCCAAAGTGCTGGGATTACAGGCATGAGCTACCGTGCCTGGCCAGGTTCAAGTATTTTTATACGAGTTTTACAAATATTCATAAAACATCTGAATCAAAATCTAGGAAATATAAAAAGAGAGGAAATTCTAAAATTCCATTCTTGAGATTAGTATAAGATCAATATAAAAGTAGACTAGGATAACAAAAAAAGACTAATTGAAATATAAGCTTATTTTCAAACTCCCAAATGACACATTAGTAAATATAGCAATATATTTAAAAATACATGACTATCTCAACTTTATCCTAAGAATACTACATTGGTTTACAATTAGAAAAGCTATTAATTTAAATTGATTGCATTAACAAATTAAAGCAAAATAAAATTACAATCTCAGTTGAAACAAAAAATCATTAGATAAAATTTACCACTTATTCATTATGAATACCTTAGCAAGAAAGAATGAATGGAAGGTAAACTCTTTAATTCAGTAAGCAATATTAGAAATTCATAAATAAATACCACATTATATGGATCAACTCATCAGTAGCATTCCTTTTAAAGCTAAGAACAATAGAAGACAGGTCTGCCATCTATGCTTCTATTCATCACGGTACTGAAGGCCTTAGACAAGGCAGTAAGATAAAGAAGAAGACTTACAAGTGTAGAAAATGAAGAAACAAATGTTATTCAGACAATATAAACTTTTAATACAGAAAATCCAAGATAATCTACAAATTGTACTAATAAGAAAGTTCAGGGGCATTACTATACACAATATCAATGTACAGAAATTAAAGTTCCTATACAACGACAACCAGAAATTACTAAATGTGTTTTTTAAAATATCACATTTACAATAGTAATGACAGAATCATAATCTTTCAAGGAATAAATCTAACAAAGAGCAACATACTTAATACATTAAAAAATTATAAATTTTCTGAAGAACTAGTTGTTTCCCAAATCGATCTATAAATTAAATGCACTTCTAATAAAAATTCCAAAAGGATTTTTTACTTAAATTTAGCAAAGTGATCCTAAAATACGTATGAAAAAGCAAACTCTCCAAAATAAGCGAGTTCATTTTGCAAAATAAGGGGAAAAAATAGGATTTCTCTCCCATCAGAAAACAAAACAAAGTTTTAGTAATGGAAATAGTGTGGTATTGGCACAAAGTCAGATAAGTAAGACTAATGGAACAGAATTAAGCACCTAGAAAGAGATCTCAGCATATATGACACACGTATCATTCTAAATTACTATGGAAAGGATAAATAATTCAACAAACTAAGAGATAGTTTCACAGAAAATTCAAACAATCTTACAAATAAAATTTTAAAATTTTAGAAGAAATTCTGCATTCTTCACGATCTTGGGAGAGAAAAGAATTTCTTAGAAGTTTAGAGAAAAAAAGTAAAAAGAAACAAACAAAGCCTCCAAGAAATATGGGACTATGGGAAAAGACCAAATCTACATCTGATTGGTGTACCTGAAAGTGATGGGGAGAATGGAACCAAGTTGGAAAACACTCTTCAGGATATTATCCAGGAAAACTTCCCCAACCTAGCAAGGCAGGCCAACATTCAAATTCAGGAAATACAGAGAATGCCACAAAGATACTCCTCGAGAAGAGCAACTTCAAGACACATAATTGTCAGATTCACCAAAGTTGAAAAGAAGGAAAAATGTTAATAGCAGCCAGAGAAAATGTCGGGTTAGCCACAAAGGGAAGCCCATCAGACTAACAACAGATCTCTGGGCAGAAACTCTACAAGCCAGAAGAGAGTGGGGGCCAATATTCAACATTCTTAAAGAAAAGAATTTTCAATCCAGAATTTCATATCCAGCCAAACTAAGCTTCATAAGTGAAGGAAAAATAAAATCCTTTACAGACAAGAAAATGCTGAGAGATTTTGTCACCACCAGGTCTGCCCTACAAGAGCTCCTGAAGGAAGCACTAAACGTGGAAAGGAACAACTGGTACCAGCCACTGCAAAAACATGACAAACTGTAAAGAGCATCAATGCTAGGAAGAAACTGCATCAACTAACGAGCAAAATAACCAGCTAACATCATAATGACAGGATCAAATTCACACATAACAATATTAACCTTAAATGTAAATGAGCTAAATGCTCCTTGCTAGGAAGAAACTGCATCAATTAACGAGTAAAATAACCAGCTAACATCATAATGACAGGATCGAATTCACACATAACAGTATTAACCTTAAATGTAAATGGGCTAAATGCACCAATTAAAAGACACAGACTGGCAAATTGGATAAAAAGTCAAGACCCATCAGTGTGCTGTATTCAAGAGACCCAGCTCACATGCAGAGATACACATAGGTTCAAAATAAAGGGATGGAAGAAGATCTACCAAGCAAATGGAAAACAAAAAAAGGCAGGGGTTGCAATCCTAGTCTCTGATAAAACATACTTTAAACCATCAAAGATCAAAAGAGACAAAGAAGGCCATTACATAATATTAAAGGGATCAATTCTACAAGAAGAGCTAACTATCCTAAATATATATGCACCCAATACAGAAGAACCCAGATTCATAAAGCAAGTCCTTACAGACTTACAAAGAGACTTAGACTCCCATACAATAATAATGGGAGACTTCAACACCCCACTGTCAACATTAGACAGATCAACAAGACAAAGTTAACAAGGATATCCAGAAATTGAACTCAGCTCTGCACCAAGCAGACCTAATAGATATCTACAGAACTCTCCATCCCAAATCAACAGAATATAAATTCTTCTCAGCACCACATTGCACTTATTCCAAAACTGACCACATAGTTGGAAATAAAGCATTCCTCAGCAAATGTAAAAGAACAGAAATTATAACAAACTGTCTCTCAGACCACAGTGCAATCAAACCAGAACTCAGGATTAAGAAACTCACTCAAAACTGCTCAACTACATGGAAACTGAACAACCTGCTCCTGAATGACTACTGGGTACCTAACGAAATGAAGGCAGAAATAAAGACGTTCTTTGAAACCAATGAGAATGAAGACACAACATACCACAATCTCTGGGACACATTTAAAGCAGTGTGTAGAGGGAAATTTATAGCACTAAATGCCCACAAGAGAAAGCAGGAAAGATCTAAAATCGACACCCTAACATCACAATTAAAAGAACCGGAGATCTAAAATCGACACCCTAACATCACAATTAAAAGAACCGGAGAAGCAAGAGCAAACACATTCAAAAGCTAGCAGAAGGCAAGAAATAACTAAGATCAGAGCAGAACTGAAGGAGACAGAGACACAAAAAACCCTTCAAAAAATCAATGAATCCAGGAGCTGGTTTTCTGAAAAGATCAACAAAAATTGATAGACCACTAACAAGACTAATAAAGAAGACAAGAGAGAAGAATCAAATAGATGCAATAAAAAATGATAAGGGGATATCACCACGGATCCCACAGAAATACAAACTACCATCAGAGAATAAACACCTCAATGCAAATAAACTACAAAATCTAGAAGAAATGGATAAATTCCTGAACACATACACCCTCCCAAGACTAAACCAGGAAGAAGTTGAATCCCTGAATTGATCAGTAACAGGTTCTGAAATTGAGGCAATAATTAATAGCCTACCAACTAAAAAAAGTCCAGTACCAGACGGATTCACAGCCGAATTCTACCAGACATAGAAGGAGGAGCTGGTACCATTCCTTCTGAAACTATTCCAATCAACAGAAAAAGAGGGAATCCTCCCTAACTCATTTTATGAGGCCAGCATCATCCTGATACCAAAGCCTAACAGAGACACAACAAAAAAAGAGAACTTTAGACCAGTATCCCTGATGAACATCGATGCAAAAATCCTCAATAAAATACTGGCAAACCAAATCCAGCTGCACATCAAAAAGCTTATCCACCATGATCAAGTGGGCTTCATCCCTGGGATGCAAGGCTGGTTCAACATACGCAAATCAATAAATGTAACCCAGCATATAAACAGAACCAAAGACAAAAACCACATGATTATCTCAATAGATGCAGAAAAGGCCTTTGACAAAATTCAACAGCCAGTCACACTAAAAACTCTCAATAAATTAGTATTGATGGGACGTATTTCAAAATAATAAGAGCTATTTATGACACACCCACAGCCAATATCATACTGAATGGGCAAAAACTGGAAGCATTCCCTTTGAAAACTGGTGCAAGACAAGGATGCCCTCCTCTCACCACTCCCATTCAACATAGTGTTGGAAGTTCTGGCCAGGGCAATCAGGTGGGAGAAAGAAATAAAGGGTATTCCATTAGGATAAGAGGAAGTCAAATTGTCCCTGTTTGCAGATGACATGATTGTATATTTAGAAAACCCCATCATCTCAGCCCAAAACCTCCTTAAGCTGATAAGAAACTTCAGCAAAGTCTCAGGATACAAAATCAACGTGCAAAAATCACAAGCATTCTTATACACCAAAAACAGACAAACAGAGAGCCAAATCATGAATGAACTCCCATTCACAATTGCTTCAAAGAGAATAAAATACCTAGGAATCCACCTTACAAGGGATGTGAAGGACCTCTTCAAGAACTATAAACCACTGCTCAATGAAATAAAAGAGGACACAAACAAATGGAAGAACATTCCATGCTCGTGGATAGGAAGAATCAATTATCATGAAAATGGCCATACTGCCCAAGGTAATTTATAGATTCAATGCCATCGCCATCAAGCTACCAATGACTTTCTTCACATAATTGGAAAAAAATACTTTAAAGTTCACATGGAACCAAAAAAGAGCCTGCATTGCCAAGACAATCCTAAGCCAAAAGAACAAAGCTGGAGGCATCACGCTACCTGACTTCAAACTATACTACAAGGCTACAGTAACCAAAACAGCATGATACTGGTACCAAAACAGAGATATAGACCAATGGAACAGAACAGAGCCCTCAGAAATAATATCACACATCTACAACCATCTGATCTTTGACAAACCTAACAAAAACAAGAAATGGGGAAAGGATTCCCTATTTAATAAATGGTGCTGGGAAAACTGGCTAGCCATATGTAGAAAGCTGAAACTGGATCCCTTCCTTACACCTTATATAAAAATTAATTCAAGATGGATTAAAGACTTAAATGTTAGACCTAAAACCATAAAAACCCTAGCAGAAAACCTAGGCAATACCATTCAGGACATAGGCATGGGCAAGGACTTCATGTCTATAACACCAAAAGCAATGGCAACAAAAGTCAAAATTGACAAATGGGATCTAATTAAAGAGCTTCTGCACAGCAAAAGAAACTACCATCAGAGTGAACAGGCAACCTACAGAATGGGAGAAAATTTTTGCAATCTACTCATCTGACAAAGGGCTAATATCCAGAATCTACAAAGAACTCAAATCAATTTTCAAGAAAAAAAAACCCCATCAAAAAGTGGGCAAGAAGACATGTATGCAGCCAACAGACACATGAAAAAATGCTCATCATCACTTGCCATCAGAGAAATGCAAATCAAAACCACAAATGAGATACCGTCTCACACCAGTTAGAATGGCGATCATTAAAAAGTCAGGACACAACAGATGCTGGAGAGGATGTGGAGAAATAGGAATACTTGTACACTGTTGGTGGGACTGTAAACTAGTTCAACCATTGTGGAAGACAGTGTGGCGATTCCTCAAGGATCTACAACTAGAAATACCAGTTGACCCAGCCATCCCATTCATTACTGGGTATATACCCAAAGGATTATAAATCATGCTGCTATAAAGACAAATGCACACGTATGTTTACTGCAGCACTATTCACAATAGCAAAGACTTGGAACCAACCCAAATGTCCATCAATGATAGAGTGGATTAAGAAAATGGCCACATATACACCATGGAATACTATGCAGCCACAAAAAAGGATGAGTTCATGTCCTTTGCAGGGACATGGATGAAGCTGGAAACCATCATTCTCAGCAAACTATCCCAAGGACGAAAAACCAAACGCTGCATGTTCTCACTCATATGTGGGAACTGAACAATGAGAACACTTGGACACAGGAAGGGGAACATCACACACCGGGGCCTGTTGTGTGGTGGGGGAGAGGGATAGCATTAGGAGAAATACCTAATGTGAATGACGAGTTAATGGGTGCAGCACACCAACATGGCACATGTATACGTATGTAACAAACCTGCACGTTGTGCACATGTACCCTAGAACTTAAACTATAACAAAACAAAAACTAAAAAACTTAAAAGTTATAGAAAACTGTGGTAGGACTGAAAAAACATAATTATCTTCTCCCAGGTAAAATAAAATCATTTTGTTACTCTAGAATTTCAAACAGATATTATGTAATTGTGAAACAATGCCAGTTACCTCACAACCTATACCTGCGTATTTAACTGTGAAGAGTTACTCACAACCAACTATAATATTCAATCATTATTTACCATTTATTTGTTATATCAGTCAAGTTTTAGCCTAATTTTTATTGTATATGCACACAGGTAGAAAATTTTAAAAAGTAAAGCCGTTATGGGAAAATGATACACACAAAAAAGAATTTATTAAATAAGATTTTTTTTTAAAGCCCAAAACATAAAAAGAAAGACTAATAAATCTGACTGCCTTAAAAGTTAAAAATTTGGGGGCCAGGCGCAGTGGCTCACGCCTGTAATCCCAGCAATTCGGGAGGCTGAGGGTGGGGCGGATCACAAGGTCAAGAGATCGAGAGCATCCTGGCTAACACAGTGAAACCCCATTTCTACTAAAAATACAAAAAAAAAAAGAAATTAGCCGGGGTTGGTGGCAGGAGCCTGTAGTCCCAGCTACTTGGGAGGTTGAGGCAGGAGAATCACTTGAACCTGGGAGGTGGAGGTTGCAGTGAGCTGAGATTGCACCACTGCACTCCAACCTGGGCGACAGAGCAAGACTCTGTCTCAAAAAAAAAAAAAAAAAAAAAAATTAAAAATTTTTGTGCAATAAAATTAATAGACAAGTCACAGGTGGAGAGAAGAGAATGGAAATATATACAATTAATATAGGATTATTATATAGATTTTATAAAGAACTCCTTCAAATCTATAAGAAAAGGCACGGCAATGTAATAGAAAAATGTACAAAGTATATGAACTAGCAGTTCATAGAGGAGGACTTTATTCATCAGTAATCCTGAGAAATGATCAGCATTTTTTGGTAACCAGGATATTCAAATTGAAACAGAGATACTCTCTCCTCTATCAGAACACTGACAATTAAAAAGTATGACATTGAGTGAGGTGAGGATGCACAGAAACTGGAACTCTCACATATTAAATTAGTTTTTAAGGGCTGCCATAACAGAATACCATAAAACGGGTGGCTTAAACAATAGAAATTTATTTTGTCACAGTTCTGGAGGCTAGAAGTCCATGATTAAGATATTGGCAGGTTTGGTTTCTTCTGAGGACTCACTCATTGGGTTGCAGAAGTCTGCCTCTTCTCACTGTATCCTCAATATGTCTTTCATCTGTTTGCAAGCCTCCCCTCTTTTGTTTGCCCAAATTCCCCCTTCTTAAAAGGACACCATCAGATTGGATTAGGGTCCACCTTAATGACCTGGTTTTAACTTCATCATCTATTTAAAGGCACTATCTCCAAATATAATCACATCTGAGGGAGGGGGTTAGGGCTTCAACATATGAATTTGGATGGGTGGGGGAAGCAATTAAGCCCGTAACATACATTAAAGGTAGCCCATACATACATTAAAGGTAGGAACGTAATATTAGAATAATTTGTTTAGAAAATATTGCTGAATTGCTCCAAAGTTGAAAATGCACATATAAGAAGACCCAGAATGTATCCTTCTAAGATTACCCTAAATAAATGTTAGCACATTTCCACAAAGAGACACTAGATGCCCATTAATAGAGAATAAATAGTAAATTGTGGTTATTCATATACAGTAATTTATTCTACAGTTAAAATGAACAAAGTATACCTATATGAGTATCAATCATGTATAATCTTACATGAATTTCACAATGTTGAGTGAAAAAAGTTGCAAAACATACATATATGTAGTATGATACACTCTTACAAATTTTAAAAAGATATAAAAACACACTTTCATGCACACTTATTTACATAATACAAGAATAAAAATGTGGACAGGAGGTATACACAACACTCAGAATAAAAATTCCTCTGGAAAGTGATGAAGGAAAGTGGGAATAAGAAGTTATATATGCTTCATTTATCTTTTGTGTTGTTTCTGTTTCAATTTCATTTAGTTCTGCTCTAATCTTGGTCATTTCCTTTCTTCTGCTGGGTTTGGGTCTGGTTTGTTCTTGTTCTTGTCTGTTCTTGTTTCTCTAGTTCCTTGAGGTGTGACCTTGGATTGTCTATTTGTGCTCTTTCAGACTTTTTGATGTAGGCATGTAAGGCTAAGAACTTTCCTCTTTGTGCTGCCTTTGCTGTATCCCAGAGGTTTTGATAGGCTGTATCACTATTATTGTTCAGTCTGGAGAATTTTTTAGTTTTCATTTGATTTCATTGTTGACCCAATGATCATTCAGGAGCAGGTTATTTAATTTCCATATACTTGCATGGTTTTAAAGGTACCTTTTGGAGTTGATTTCCAGTTTTATCCCACTGTGGTCTAAGAGAGTACTTGATATAATTTCAGTTTTCTTAAATTTATTGAGACTTGTTTTGTGGACTATCAAATGGTCTGTCTTGGAGAAAGTTCCATGCGCTGATGAATAGAATGTATACTCTGTGGCAGCTGGGTAGAATGTTCTATAAATACCTGTTAAGTTCATTTGCTCCAGAGTAGAGTTTAAATCAATTGTTTCTTTGTTGACTTTCTGTGTTGATGACCTGTCTAGTGCTGTCAGTGGAGTTATTATTATTATTTATTTTGTTGCTGTCTATCTCATTACTTAGGTCTAGTAGTAATTGTTTTATAAATTTGGGAGCTCCAGTGTTAGGTGTGTATATGTTTAGGACTGTTACAAGGCCTTGTATATATTTAGGATTGTAAAAGGCCTTGTCCAACAAGGCCTTTTGTCTTTTTTAATTGCTGTTGCTTTTTGTTTTGTCTGATGTAAGAATAGCTACTCCTGCTCGCTTTGGGTGTCCATTTGCAAGGAATGTCTTTTTCCACCCCTGTACCTTAAGTTTATGTCAGTCCTTATGTTTTAGGTGAGTCTCTCAAAGGCAGCAGATGCTTGGTTTGTGAATTCAAATCCATTCTGCAATTCTGTATCTTTTAAGTGGAGCATTTAGGTCATTTACATTCAACATTAACACTGAGATGTGAGGTACTATTCCATTCATCGTTCTATCAGTTGCCTGTATACCTTGGATTTTTTTTTTTAACTGTATTTTTGTTCTTTTGAAAAGATAAATAAAATTGATAGACCATTAGCAAGATTCACCAAGAAAAGAAGACAGAAGATCCAAAGAAGCTCAATTAGAAAACAAGCTTATGGTCACTGTGAAAATTACCATACTGCCAAAAGCAATCTACAAATTCAGTGCAATCCCCATCAAAATACCGCCATCATTCTTCACAGAATTAGAAAAAAAAAAAATTCTAAAATTCACATGGAACCAAAAAAGAGCCCGCACGGCCAAAGCCAAGACTGAGCAAAAAGAACAAATCTGGAGGCATCACACTACCTGACTTCAAACTACAAGGCCATACGTCACCAAAACAGTATGGTACTGGTGTAAAAATAGCCACACAGACCAACTGAACAGAATAGGGAACCCAGAAATAAACACAAATACTTACAGCCAACTGATCTTCGACAAAGCAAACAAAAACATAAAGTGGGGAAAGGACACCCTTTTCAACATGGTGCCGGGATAACTGGCTAGCCACACGTAGGAGAATAAAACCTCATCTTTCACCTTACACAAAAATCAACTCAAGATGGATCAAGGACTTAAATCTAAGACCTGAAACTATAAAAAAAATCTAGAAAATAACATCGGAAAAAAACCCTTCTAGACACTGGCTTAGGCAAAGACTTCAAAAGCAAATGTAACAAAAACAAAGATAAACAGGTGGGACTTAATTAAACCAAAGAGCTTTTGCACAGCAAAAGGAACAGTCAGCAGAGTAAACACAACCCAGAGTGGGAAAAAAATCTTTGCAAACTATGCATCTGACGAAGGACTAATATACAGAATCCACATGGAACTCAAACAAACCAGCAAGAAAAAAAAAATCTCATCAAAAAATGGGCTCAGGACATAAATAGACAATTCTCAAAAGAAGATATACAAATGACCAAAAGACGTATGAAAAAATGTTCAACATCACTAATAACCAGGAAAATGCAAATCAAAACCACAATGTGATACCATCTTACTCCCACAAGAATGGCCATTATCAAAAAATAAAAAAATAATAGATGTTGGCGTGCATGTGGTGATCAGGGAACACTTCTACACTGCTGGTGGGAATGTAAACTAGTACAGCCACCATGGAAAACAGTGTGGAGATTCCTTAAAGAACTAAAAGTAGAACTACCATTTGATCCAGCAATCCCACTACTGGGTATCTGCACGGAGGAAAAGAAATCATTATATGAAAAAGATACTTGCACATGCATGTTTATAGCAGCACCATTCGCAATTGCAAAAATGTGGAACCAAATGCCCATCAATCAATGAGTGGATAAAGAAACTGTATGTGTGTGTCTGTGTGTATGATGGAACACTACTCAGCCATAAAAAGGAATGAATTAATGGCATTCACAGCATCTTGGATGGGATTGGAGACTATTATTCTAAGTGAAGTAACTCAGAAATGGAAAACCAAACATCCTATGCTCTCATTCATAAGTGGGAGCTAAGCTATGAGGATACAAAGGCATAGGAAGGATACAATGGACTTTGGAGACTCGGGGGAAATGGCGGGAAGTGGGTGAGGGATAAAATAGTACAAACTGGGTTCAGTGAATACTGCTCAGGTGATGAGTATATCAAAATCTATAAATCACCACTAAAGAACTTATATAACGGAATACCACCTGTCCTCCAAAAACTTACGGAAGTAAAAACTTTTGAAAAAAAACCATCAAAACTTCAAAAGATAAAAACAAAAAGTTACATCTGTATTTTATTCTAGCAATCTGAAGCAAATATGGCAAAATATCAATACTTGTTCAATCTGAGTGAGATACATGGGGTTATATTATTTTCTGAGCTTTGCATATATATTTGAAGTATTCTTTAACAGCAAAAACATGCTTTAATAACGTTAAATAAAAAATAAGTAGTTGCTCATCATTAACAATATTTGATTCTGATCTTCTGGCATCATATAGTACTACATTATTAGAATATTGCTATAAAAATATCATATAGAATGTCTTTTATTCAGAAGAAATTAACCAACACCATTGCCTATCACCTACTAAATTTTTAGTCATTGTTACATAGTAGTTGAGCTGCTAAAATAAGATCATTTTGTTTCACACAATAAGAAAAAATTTTTAAACAATCTATAAAGAAAATCTGTAATAGTGGCATTATATCAACAAATTACTAAGATTAACATAATTTGGACCACTTCTAAATATAAACTAAAATGGCTGAAAGGTGGAGTTATACTCAGTAACCATAGGACTAAAATATTCCCAGCAAAAGCACAAGAAATAATTGTATTTATTCAAATGTCAAGCTTTGCAAGAGTTTGTCAGATTCGATACATGAAGCCAGTTCCCCTACTGAAGGAAAATATCACTTTGTTCAAATAAACAGTTTCTTATGACTATACATATCCATTTTACCTAACGTGCAAAAGTGTGAATTTATTTATTTATAATTTTCAAAATTGACTATAACTTTCAGACTCAAATGCAAACCAAGAAGGGGTAAACGAGTCAAGCAACAATATCAGTTTTAACAGAATAATCACACAGGATAATCTGTATCTAAATTCAGCTCTAAGATACTATGATATCAACATTAAAAAGGTTTCTGGCTCAATTCTCCAAGGAAATCTGTGTCCATATTTACTTTGACAAGTGTATACTAGACTACTGTTGTATCATCCAGCAGCTAACAACAGAGCAATGTAGAATGAATAGTTGTCTGTGCTCAATTCAAATGTGTTAAAAGAGGGGAATTTGGAGAAAACATACAAATCAGGGCAATGAATGATTAATAATTCAATGTTTTGTCTCCAGATTTTTTTAATAGAAATATAATTGCTTACTTATTTCCTCATTCCATATGCTGCTAATTTTCTTTAAACCTTATTAGAATTCAGCTGAAAATACATGAATAAATTTTTTAAGGTAAAGATTATACATAATAACAAGTCTAGTCCCCATGAACCCCATGTTACTACTGATAATGTCTTAGGCATTATTATTTACAAATGTTTTATATATTTTAACAGCTGCAGAATATTCATCCCATGGAGACATCATAATTTCTTAACCCATCCCCTACTGATATTTAAATTTAAGTTGTTTCTGTAACTACTTATTTAATGTAAGTGCTTATTTGTCACTCTTCCCTGCTACATTCAAATCTGTGAGGGTACTATTCTATACTTAGCATGTGACACATTCTCTGACACATAGTAGTTGCTTCATTAATATTTTTTGCATAAATGAAATAACACAAACAAATCACTGACTACTTAGAGCCAGGAGGAAAAAGAAGTATGAAGTGGTAAAGGCAGGACAAAATAACAAAGCTCTGTCACATGAACCAGCTACCGATCAGTAAAGTGAAAATAGAGCATTTGTAAACTGAAATACAAGTAAATGGAAAATTCAATTGACACACCTTTTACAAACAGGTTTTGCATTGAGAGATGAGTATCTTTAAAGAAAGAAAACATCCAAAACATGGATTGTTGTGGGGAATTTAGACACATTATTCTAAGTCCACTTGGTTAAAGTATACAATACTAATCCTGTTTACTAAGTTACCCTACTATTAAAATCTATCAGTTTTCTGAAAAAATTTTCTAGACTACAACAACATTTCTCTCAACAGTAATATTTACTTTTCTTCATGTACTCAAAAGAGCAAGAATCTTTGGTGAGAATATCTTATGGCACTGGATTTACAGGAGATTACTGAATTTTTGTTAGAGCATATGTATTAAGCAGACCTAATAAAATTAACGATTATTGTAAATCTCTTTTTCCAAATAAAGACGGCAGTTAATGGCTTTATCAAGAAATGAAAAGACCTTGGTTATGTGCCAATTCACACTACTGCAAGTCTTTTAAATGTAAGGTTCAAAGGTAGGGTAAATGATAATAACACTGCAATTACTAGTTTATGAAGTGAAGCAGAATACTTAGGACAAAATGTTGAAAACAGACTTGTAAACCTTGCATACAAAAGAGTATCTCTAGATGTCTGGCCCAGGAATGTATCCTGGAATTCTAAGTATGAGCTTCCTGAAACAGAGCTGTAAAGTCTTTATATGACATAGGTCCAAACTCAAGCAGCTTCCTTATCATCCTGTACCAGCCATTCCCTAGCATAAGTAAGAATTTAAAATATTTCTAAAAATACTCATAACTAAACCAAGAAATAAATCAATTTCCAAAAAGGAACTTTTGCCTCCTTTCAAGCACGTCTTCAATTTTTAAGAAATTCTTTAAGATAAAGATGAAGAAGAGGTGAACCACTGTTAAAAGTGTGGGGAGATGGGGAGAAACATGGTAATGCTCAATGAGTTTCAGTTTTCTCCTCTTTCTTTTCAGGAAAATAATTACCTTATTTATATGCCTGATACTGATACCATATTCTGAAAATAATTTTTTTGTTTACTTTAAAGCCGATGACTGAGGCTGTTTGCTTATTTCTCATTTATAAAGTAGGAAACAAGTTTCAGGCAGAAATTAAATTTTATGTTCAGAGACTTATTAAAAAATGTTCTGGGCTGGGCACAGGGACTCACGCCTGTAATTCTAGCACTTTGGGAGGCCAAGGTGGGCAGATCACGAGGTCAGGAGATCGAGACCATCCTGGCCAACATGGTGAAACCCTGTCTTCCCTAAAATACAAAAAATTAGCCAGGTGTAGTGGCGTGTGCCTGTAGTCCCAGCTACTCGGGAGGGTGAGGCAGGGGAACTGCTTGAACCCCAGAGGCAGAGGTTGCACTGAGCCAAGATTATGCCACTGCACTCCAGCCTGGCAACAGATAGAGACTCCACCTCAGGCCAAAAAAAAAAAAAAAAAAGGTTCTAAGAACCATCAAAGTATTTGTAAATTTTTACTTAATTTCAGTCTTTGGAATAGTAATTATACTACTATGAAAACACATTATTTTCCTCCACAATTCAGTAATTAAAACAAACTAAGTTGAACTGGAGAAATGAGAAAAATCAAAAAACACTCAAAGCTCAATTAGTAAATAGATGTATACAGAGTAAATAGAGTCAAACCACATCGCTATTACTTAACAGAATAAAAAAAGTGTGTCCAGGTGCAGTGGCTCACGCCTATAATCCCAGCACTTTGGGAGGCTGAGGCAGGTGGATCACAAGGTCAGGAGTTCGAGACCAGCCTGGCCAATATGGCAAAACCCCGTCTCTACTAAAAATACAAAACTTAGCTGGGGGTGGTGGCATGCGCCTGTAGTCCCAGCTACTCAGGAGGCTGAGGCAGGAGAATCGCTTGAACCTGGGAGGCAGAAGTTGCAGTGAGCCGAGATCACACCACTACACTCCAGCCTGGGCGACAGACTGAGACTCTATCTCAAAAAAAAAAAAATTTTTTTTTTAGTAAATAGAGCAAAACCCTATCACTATTACATAATAGAATAATAAAATTTTTGAGACAGGGTCTCTTTCTGTTGCCCAGGCAGCTGCAAATACAGCTTAATGTGTAGCTTTGACTGCTTGGCTCAAGCCGTCCTCCTACCTCAGCTTCCAGAGTAGCTGGAAACTACATGTGGACACCACCATGCCCGGTTAATTGTATTTTTTACTTTTTGTAGAAACAAGATCTCATTACGTAGCCCAGACTGGTTTCCAACTTCTGCACTCAAGCAATCCTCTCATCTCAGCCTCCCAAAGTGCTGGGATTACAGTCATGAGCCACCATGTCTGGCCAACAGTTTAAATTAAAACACATTAAGAATAAATTCACTGTGAGATGGCATGAGTCACAAATATCTGGCTCAATGTTAAACTGATTTAGTTGTCCATATTAGTCAGTGTTACTAGAGCTACTGTCCTCAGTGTTATATGACAGATGTTTAGAGTTTCCAAGCCTCCAAAAAAAAAATTCTGTTACACTATCATGGACTTTATTCCAAGTCAAGCCATTCTGTGATATGCACCATTCTTCTGTGGATAAATCAGATTAATCCACTACCATCACTGAAAAGATCATTCAAATCAGCGCCTTTTAAACTGCTGGTTAGGTGCATTATCTAGAAAAACAGTATAGAAATTTAAACTATAGTTTTTTTTACAGGAAGACGATTTTAGTAAGAGTCTTACCATTTCTTAGCTGTGTGACTCTGGGCAAGTTATTTAACCTATCCAAGGTCTGTTTCCTTATTTGTACTATGAAAATAACAATAGTACCACAAAGACTTATTTTGAGGACTAAATGTTCCAAAATTGTAGGGGCTCAATAAATGTTACCTGTCAACATTATTTAACACAATAATAAATAATGGAATGGAATAAATAATGTTCTATTGTGGAACAGCACAGATTACTGGTAAACAATTTCATGGTATAGCCCTCAAATTTTAAAAGGATTATAAGGAATATGATGACAGCTTACTCTTATGAATCAGGCTGCTGAGCTAACTAGGATGTCTACAGTCTCGAGAAAATTTAAGAAAATTCTACGTATCACAGTAAGTGTTTAAATAGACCAGGCTTGGAAAACTCAATAGACTAGAATACAGCAAGTCCTATGAGAGAAAACAACCATGCATTTTAAACTATGATTTCGTTTTTTTAAAAAAAAATCTGTTATATCATCAAAGAATTCTGCAGTTGATATTCTTGAGGTTGGATATGTGTATATTTGGTTTCTTATTATGCTACCCTAAAGGTATGAGTTGAAAATTATCTAAAAAATAAATAACTCCCCTAACTTTTCCGCAAATCCATACCATCATCTCCTTCAAAAACCTGAAGAATGAAAGAAAAATGGCTCTTAAAAACAGTAACATTAAAATAGCTGATCATGTAAGAAAGGAAGACATTCCTCCTACAGAACAATAGTTTGGATAACTGCTATAAATGAATTAACAATTTTGGAAAGAATACTGTAAAAATTATATGACAATATCAAGAGTTCTAAGTGAATATTGCTGCTATCAAAGCAATGATTAATAAGTATGTTTAATCTTCAAACTATGCACATTCACATCCAAGTAAAAAGATGTAGTTTTTATTACAGCAAATCTATATTTAAAATCAAAACACATCAAAATTACAACTTTCCATTTTGCATATGTAAGTGCATGTGTTCATCTCTGTGTGTACTTTCTCTAACCCAGTTAAAATAATCATTCCAAAAGGGTTAAAAAAAACCCAGAGCCTGAAGAGGACAAAAATTAATCTTCAATTCTACTGACAAAGGATCCAGAATCCAGATTACCAGTTTGTCAGCTCATTTTACAAACTTCATATCTACTGTTATTAAATAAATTTATATTTTCTAGCCCAGGTGATACTATTTATGCTGATACTTTCAGAAACAAAGGCAGTCATAGTAACTGTTTGTCAGCCACAGCAGAATGTTTTAGGCTAGAAATAATATAAGAGAATGGTGTGGAAGATAAATCGTCAAGTTATTTGATAAAAAATATATGTCAATTCTACTTAATTCAAAGTGAACTTTCTTCTCAAAGTCAAGTAAGTGGTTTTAGTTCTAATCCAGACTGAGGTATATATCACGAGAGTGAGGAAACAAAATACTTTATTTAAAGAGGATGAAGTGAACCCTGGAAACAAATTTTCTTTATTATTTCACCTCAAACAAGAAATGCTAATATTTTAGTTCATATTAAAATAGTCAAATAGACACAATAGGGTTCAAGAAAATATTTCTGAAATTATGCTAGTTAATGGCATTCTGATTATTACATCCTCTCATATTAACCATACCCAGACACTTTCAGGAGACTTAGGAATCGTTAATTAATAAATACAATAAATATAAGGTGCCAGATAAATGCCATTTACAAAGATTAAATATTCTAATGCATAAGATGAAACTTTAAGAATACACATTTGTTTTGATAGCAACAGGAGGCAGAGGAGGCTGAGAAATGCTAGGCAGACAGGGGCGAGTCCCTGGCAAAATCCCACCTTCAAGTAGAAAAGTCTGAAACCGAGGCCCAAAGTGAAAACTTCTATCCCTGTGTGCTCGCTCTCTCCCAGTTGGTTGTTTCTCAATAATATCTTTTTACCAATCAAATGCTGCCTTTTCCAAAACTACCTACAGCCCGTCCCAACCCCCATCCTGTGCCTATAAAGACCCCAGACTCAGCCAGCAGAGGGGAGAAATGGCTGGATATCGAAGAGAGGGGACTTAACTTCAGAGACAGCAGCTGGATGAGGCAACTTGACTTCAGAAGAGAGAGGCAGAGAGGTGGCTTGACTTCAGGGGAGAGCAACCTGCTCTTCCCATCCCCTTTCTTGCTCCCCTTTCCACTGAGAACTACTTTCATGACTCAATAAAATTCTCTACATTCACAATCCTTCAGTCCATCTGCATGACCTCATTCCTCTTGGGTACCAGACAAGAATTTGGGATGTACCACATGCGGGTACCCAAAAAGTCTGTCATACTGGCCCTCTGCCCTCGCTGGCAGAGGGCAGCCACCCAACACGATGAGGCAAAGGACACACTGAGCTGATAACACACTGGATGTCTGCAGACAATGGAGCTAAGACAGCATTGCAACATGCCCCCTGGGGCCTTGGGGTCGCAGACACCCCTACCTGGATGCTGCCGCAGGGCCTGCAGGGAGTTTGCTCCTGCCATCGCTGAAGCAGCTGGCAGTCCCTGAACTCACTCACTTGCATGTTCCCTCCTGCGAGGGGTGGAGCCTGTTCCTGCTGGTACTCGCTCCGGTTCCTGCACTTGTTCCCACACTCCCTCCCCTTAAGGGGGACACGCTGAGTAAACGAGGTACCCCTGTCGTACACCCTGCAAAGGGGTCAAGAAAATATCCTGCATCCGTTTTTCACTATTTTCTGACTAGTTTTAATGGAGATTTACTAAAAGTCAAATTTGGCAAGCACATCTTAGGCCAGGAGCGGTGGCACATGCCCGTAATCCCAGCACTTTGGGAGGCCAAGGCGGTGGATCACCTGAGGTTGGGAGTTTGAGACCAGCCTGACCAACATGGCAAAACCCCATCTCTACTAAAAATACAAAATTAGCTGGATGTGGTGGCACATGCCTGTAATCCCAGCTACTCAGGAAGGCTAAGGCAGGAGAATTGCTTGAACCCAGGAGGTGGAGGTTGCGATGAGCCGAGATAGCATCACTGCACTCCAGCCTGGGCGAAAAGAGGAAGGAAGGGAGGAAGGGAGGGAGGGAGGGAGGGAAAAGAAAAGAAAGGAAAGAAAGAAAGGAAAGGAAAGGAAAGAGAGAGAAAGAAGGAAGGAGAAAGAAAGAGAAAGAAAGAAAGAAAGAAAGAAAGAAAGAAAGAAAGAAAGAAAGAAAGAAAGAAAGAAAGAAAGAAAGAAAGAAAGAAAGGAAGAAAGAAAGAGAAAGAAAGAGAGAAAGAAAGAAAGAAAGAAAGAAAGAAAAGAAAGAAAGAAAGAAAGAAAAGAAAGAAAGAGAAAGAAAGAAAAGAAAGAAAGAAAGAAAGAAAGACAAAAGAAAAGCACATCTTAGAGAAGCTCATCATTTCACAGCTATTTTAATTTCTGTATTAAAATCACATTACCTTACATGGGTATTCTACAGACAATATTAATCTGTATCTATACACTAGGAAACACAGAATCTGTAATGTTCTTGATAAATTTTGAACATATCAAGAACAAAAGAAAATCTGGTTTGATTGCTATTGAAATTTTTCCTATTTCAAAATGAATGCAGTAGATTCCCCTCTTAACGTTAATATTCACTTAAGTTATATTATTCTTTTTTACAACTATTAAACTACTCTTTATTACTTAAAGTAAGTAAAAGGCATAAAAATATTGACACAAAGACTCACAAAAGGAGTGAGGTGCAAGTGATTATGTTTTACAGTGATTCAAGGAAATAATTCAGAAAATAAGGTAAAATCAACAATCTAGGATTATACCGGAAATCCTATAGAATTATGTTGGGGATTATGAACATTACTGGAGCCTAGAAGGACTGACTAATTGCCTAAAGACTAATATTATAGAAAGAAACTAAACTGGATACATTACATGATCTCAGAGGATGTGAAGAAAATGTAAAAGAAATTACCAAATTACCAAAACCACACCATGTATAGAACATGCCTTGGTCCAGCCCACATGCTGACATATAGTGAGTATCCAAGAAATATCTATTGATTGAATGATGCATTAAAGAATGACTTGAGATAGTAGTTTCCCAACAAGTAGAAGAGAAGAATATCTTCCACAAAAGACAGAAATACATGAGATGCACTGTTTCCAATGCTGACAACACATGCCGGTTCAAATAAACTTTCAATAACTCAACAGACTGCAGATCAATAGGGATTATTTTAAGGGGAGAAGGAGATTGAATACGCATGAAAACTTCTAAGGATATTCTAGAAGATAAACTGTCCTACTCAGAATGAAATGTCTTTTAGTATCGTTAGACAGAACTAGGCTATTTACTTAAAAGAATAAAATACCTTAAATGTAAGCTTAGTATCAGATCCTCTGGTAGAGTCCTCTTTGGTCTTCCACCAACGGCTGAAGTTTGAACAGCTCCTTTAATATATCTATCTATCTAATACAGATAAATAGATATGAAGGTAGGTAGATAGGAAGGTAGGTAGGTAGGTAGCAAGCAGACCTCACCGCTTAGGTATTCTCTGAGAGAACACAATTAATTCCTCTATAAGAAGCCACTTTTTGAATGAAGGAAATAAAAATAGATGATAGGTCAGTTCTCCCCCACCACCTAAATATAGTCATTCTTTTGTACAGAATTTACAAATATATACTTTATTTCAAGTAACACTCAAACAACAATTTTTTCATGAACTACTTTACACCAGAGGAACAATTATAACACAAAACCAAAGTGAAAGCTCTCATATATATCCAAAAGGATTCAGTGCCTGAATGAAACTGACAAAAAACTAATTGTATATACAGCCGCAAATGCAAAGTTGCAGAAAAATCTTCATAATCCCTCAGTTAATAAGAAACTTCCTGAAGAACTAGGAGGTGAGATCTAGAAGCAATGTCTTTTTGTTTATTCTTAGTTTTTTAAAAAAATATCTTGCAATAGAGTTTACATTTTTTTTTAGTTACAACAAACTCATGCAAAGAATTGTTACAATATGTGACTTGCCTGTGGTGTTAATCACATCAGTAAAGCATGCTGTTACTAGATTATATATGACATACACCCCCCCCCCAAAAAAAAAGTCTGCTTAAATGCTTCAATAGTGCACATTTCTCTTGGTTTATATGCCACAATACTTTTAAGAGAAAGGTAACAACTAATTTTCAGCTGAGATATTAAACATGGAGCTCCTTCATAAAGCATTCTAGCTTCAAACTATACTACCTGAGATTAAGACTCAAGATAAAGATTCTCTTCAGCTTCCCCTCATGTCACCAATGAAAAACAAGATTATCTGTTTGCAAAAGCACAATCATAACTCTATCTTACCTCTAATAACTTAACTGCCTTTCATCCAACAGTATCAAGCTGCTTTGCCAATGCTAATTAAGCTACACAAAACCCCAGGGAGGTAAGTTACCAACTGAAGGTTAACCCTTTCAAAGAAAGACTTGGATTTTTCTTGTATATTATCTTGCTGCCTGGCTGATGTGTAACATACTTGTCAGAAGAAGGGAGTTGAATTTCAAAGATACAATGTATTATAAGCTTTCAGAAGTAGAATCTCATGCCCCTTTCATGTTCTTAAATACTTCAATCTAAACCTGAACTACTGCTTTTGCCTTTTATTGAAAACATTGACAAGTGACAGGCCAAGAAAAACCCATACCGACCATTAATACCAACTCCAAGAGTAAATCCGAGTTTCTCCATATTAAAATGGAAAAATTTTAAACTAACTTCACATTCATTTAAGTAACTTAAATGTATTCACACAATTTTTTGTGTGAGGGAAGAATTAACCTTTTGCACAAATACTTCTAGGCTTTGTTTCCAAAGTGTTGACAAAGTAGTTTCTGTTTTCTTCCATTACTGTAGAAAAACATATGTTTTATGTGTGTGTGTGTATGTGTATTTTTCAAATAAAGTATAGGTAAAAGAACACAAACTAAAGGCCATAACATTTTGCCAAGTCAAAACCAGAAATCTTGTTTTTCCCCAACAATGAAATGACAAATGTCTAAAATTCCAAAATACAGAAATACCACCACCTACTTTCCCCATGGAGAATTTTATCCAGGGAGATGGAGTGCCAGAAGGTGAAAGAACACTACTATCCTCCGCCCTTAGACATATATCACCTTGAAGTATGAAGCCTATTTCCAACAAATACCAGGAGACTAGAAAAACAATTGTTTATGCAGGATTTCTCTGAGTTACTGAATCCTTAAGTTATATGGTAGTGTTTTAGAACCCTTTATTTTCTATGGAGGTAAGAATCACCCTGTATTGTGATTCTTACCTAATGTATTCCAGATACTAATCCACATTTAGGTAATGGATGAATGACACATTGGGTTCTATCACGCTCCCATCTAGGCAATTGAACCTGTTTCATTATTAGTATCCCCCATAGTTTGGTCAAGAGGAGAAACAGTGAGATATCATAAGGGATTTTCCCAATGGTACCTACTCTTTAGCTCCATGATGCAAAGGCATAAAAACAATTCTGCAGGTTAAGTCAAGATGTTTGGATTTCAGCATAAACTCATCCCCTTCCATGTGAGTTTCTTTTTATACAATGTGATAAATGAACTGGATATGCTGGGTGAAAACATACTCATTGCAAAGTTTCTAATTTCAAAGATTGAGAACGAATGTTTTTCCTGTTTTAAACAGTTATTAAAATACTCGATTTTCCGCCATGAACTCATGGTCATCAAA
Organism: Macaca mulatta; assembly: GCF_049350105.2. NCBI lineage: Eukaryota > Metazoa > Chordata > Mammalia > Primates > Cercopithecidae > Macaca > Macaca mulatta. Next base: position 138,715,887 of record NC_133412.1, on the reverse strand, counting down.
TGATTCTTATTTTGTACAAGGTTATGAAGAAAAAAATGTTAACTTATAAGGACAAAATCAAGTAATCAGAGCTCTCAACAACAACAAAAAAATGCTAGGAAATTAGCACTGGTAATTTCCTATGGGTAACAGATGGAGTTACCCATTGGTATGTCATATCTTTCTGTTTCTTTCCCCCAAGATAGGGAGGATATCTTTGAAAGGAAGCATAAGAAAGTAATAGAAGATGTTGCCTCTAGAAAGAAGAATTGAGGGGCTGGGTTTGTGGCAGAAATATCATGCCAATGTATACCCCTTTTGTACTCTTTGGATGCTTTACCATGTCTATATATCATCATTTAAAAAATGAAAATCTCTTGTTGTGTCAAAAATTTAATTAAGGTAAGTTTATTACTGTGAAGAGAAAGAAATGAGAAGAGAGGTCTTTAAACTGAGTGAGTGAAGTTGAACCAGTTTGAATCAAAACATTTAAGGCAAGGTCCTTAACAAGCAAAGGGTGAATATCAAAGCAAAGGTCTGGGAAGTGCCATGGTGTTCTCTGTAGAATTCTAAGTCTCTATGCCAAGTTCTTGTTTTTAAGTTTACATAGGCCCATGATCCTTTATTTCTTCTATATGAATTTCATTAAATAATGCTATTGTAGATTTTGATATTTAAAAGAAGTTTCTACTGAAATCAGAATTCCTTTCCTAAATATTTCATCATAAATAAATCTACCTAGATTATAGGTAAAAACAAAGAAACTGCACCCATTGGATATTTTCCTCTTTTTTTTTTTTTTTGAGATGGAGTCTGGCTCTGTCGCCCAGACTGGAGTGCAGTGGCACAATCTCGGCTTACTGCAAGCTCCGCCTCCCGGGTTCACGCCATTCTCCTGCCTCAGCCTCCCGAGTAGCTGGGACTAGAGGCGCCGGCCACCATGCCCAGCCAATTTTTTGTATTTTTAGTAGAGACGGGATTTCACTGTGTTAGCCAGGATGGTCTCGATATCCTGACCTCGTGATCTGCCCGCCTCCGTTGGTGGATTTTATAACACTCTTTTCCTGGCATACACTTCTAAAAATGCCTGTCTTTTGTGTAACACTGAAGAAAAGAACTAAGTTGAAAAGGAGGGAGTAGGGGAAAGAGGAGAAAAGTGAAAGAGATTGAGAGCGACAAGAAAAAGGAGCGAAATAAAGGGACTAGGAAAGAAAAGGAAAATGTGACATAGTAGTTCCCTCTTATTTGTGGGGATACTTTTTAAGACCCCTAGTGGATGCCTGAATTGCAGATAGTACTGAATCCTACATATACTGTTTTCTCGTATACATACATACTTACTATAAAGTTTACTTTATAAATTAGGCACAGCTAAGAGATTAACAAGAATAATAATAGAATAATTATAACAAGATAATGTAAAAGATGTTATGTGAATGTGGTCTGTCTTTCTGTTGCATTCTCTCTCTCTCAAAATATCTTATTTTCAGACCACAGTTGACTGTGTATACTGAAACTGCAGAAAGCAAAACCATGGATAAAGGGGACCACGGTAATATGATCTCTGTGGGACTAAGAGTCACAACTCATTTATAAAAAATTGCCAAGTACTTGTTATGTGCCAAGTACTTAAGGACACAAACATGAAACAAACACAGCCACTATCCTCAAATACTTTACAATCTGGAAATGTCAGATTCACAATTTGTGGAAAAGTCAAACACAAATTATGAATTGCAGCACATGTAATAATAACAGCGATAATTTGGTATGAGAGTTTAGACCATAGCAAGAAGAGATAATAAATGCCTAGTATAATTAAGGACTTTAAAAAGACAGCCACAGTGAACCATGTCACGGAAAAGTCTGCTGGGTGATGAAGGAAAAGACATTTCAAACAGAAGGAAGAGCATGTGCAAAGGAATGGAAGTGTGAAAGAGCATGCCACATTCAGTAAAGATGAACTTATTTTATATGGCTAGAGCATAGGGTACAGGGGAGAACAGGAAGTGAGGATGAAAAGGGAGGTTAAGGTGGGAGGAGGAGTAGTGGAAAATGAAGCTAAAACAATGAGTAGTGTCAGTTTTCTTAACCTCTAAAATAATGTTTGTTTTAAAAGTAAATTGTGTAAATATTTGCTGGGGTGAAGGCTGGTGGCAGTGTTATAAAAGCAAATTTCTTCACAACACAAATAAATACATTAATTATCAGTAAAAATGGATGGCACTATTTACCAATTACCCTCATCTATTAATTATATCAGGTTCAGTGGGCTGTCCACTTGGAAACAGTGAAGCATTATTTTGGTTTACATGAACCTGAAAGCCATAAAGCTGTATTTATTATCAAATGTTACAGAATTCACATTTGTCATTAATTCAGATTGATTACCAACCACACAACTAATATATGGATGCATTTGCCTTTATAAAATCAGGCATGCATACATTCAAAGTAATTGTGCAACTCTAAGCCCCAGAAATATTTATATTTAGCAATATTTTAATAGTCCAAGTGTCCTTGAGATTCAGTGTCCTGAATCTCAGATTGACTGTGTTGCCATCTTTATGCCTAAAAGTTACGTAGACAATATAATTGTATTCATAAAATATTAATAGCACAGGTGCTATACAGACGTTTGTCTTGGTAAAATTTTTCAGCCTACACACACACACATACTATTAGTTCTCTTTGTGACACACTGTGGCTACTACATATGGCACTGCTCTAGAAACATATTAATTCCTAACTATTATCAGTTGTATAACGCAGTTAACAGATCAGTAACCAAAGATTCAAAAGACTTGGACTACTGGCCTGCTTATAAAATTAACTAAATATTTGACTTAAGTCGTATCATTTCTGAACTTCACTTTTTCTCATCTGTGAGGATCATAACTATTTCCTGGATATATAAAAATTGTCTTTTACAGTGAATAACATTTTCCTAAATGTACAAAAAATTTGCTATTTTTGTAAAAATTAGTACATACTCTTTTTTTTTTTTTTTTTTGAGACAGAGTCTCGCTCTGTCACCCAGGCTGGAGTGCAGTGGCGCGATCTCAGCTCACTGCAAGCTCCGCCTCCCGGGTTCACATTCTCCTGCCTCAGCCTCCCGAGTAGCTGGGACCACAGTTGCCCGCCACCACTCCCGGCTAATTTTTTGTTCTTTAGTAAAGACAGGGTTTCACCGCGCTAGCCAGGATGGTCTCCATCTCCTGACCTCATGATCCGCCCGCCTCCGCCTCCGCCTCCCAAAGTGCTGGGATTACAGGCGTGACTCACCGCACCTGGCACATGCTCTTTAAAATAATAAAAGAGATGAAAACATGTAGGGGGGGAAACCCCTCAAATATGTCAAAATAGGTTTAAAAGCTTTTACAAATTTAGAGGAAATTATTTGTCCTTTTAAAATATAGTACATTTAATTTTACTTTTATTTAATAGAAGCATAAATTCAGTGAAAATGCATGAATTCCTCAATTTCAAATGGATATTTTTAAAAAGATCTAAGATTAAAAAACTGTCAAAAACATTAATAGACTGGACTGTCTTTATAAATATATTTTAAATTTTAGATGTTATTAACAGAAACATGAAAATACTTCCAACTCCAAATTTTGTTGGCATGTTATTCTTCACAGTGAAACTTTATATCAAATACATTAGATTCCAAAATCATAACTTACATAAATGTCTAGCATTAAATGATGTCATTGCCAATTTTATCAATTTATCTTTTAAATGGCTCAATATCCTAATCAAATGGTATGTTTTTCAAGAGAGACTGAGGGTATTTGGGAAGGTCTGCCTGTTGAATCTACACTTGGCTGGTGTCTTAGCTAAGAACAGCATTCCTAGATCACATTTTCTTTATTTCAAAAGAGTAAAAAGATTGCTACATTCATCTCCAGCACTGACTGTTCCTAGGAAGAAGCTTAGCAAGAGCCTGATTTCCCCCTCTTTGAAATGATATATTCTTCTTTCTGGATACCTGGAGAAATATCAGTTTTATCATTTAACCTAGATATGTCAAGCAATCAAAATCCACAGGACCCAAAATATTATTTTGACCCAAGGATGTGTTTCTTCTTTTCAGGGAAAGTGTCTTTATTATATTTTTGAATAATTTCTCTCTTCCATTATTTTCTATTCTCTATGCAATTATTTTAATGCTGGATCTTTACTGGTTATTCATATCTATTTCATTCTCTAAGTTTTAATCTCTTGTCTATATTCTCTCTGATTATGTCAAGTCTTTCTTCAGTCTCAATATTTAATTTTTAGGCAAGTTTCCTTCTGGGCAAGGCAGCCTGACTTCCATATTCTGAGTTGTGTCAGCTCTGAGGAAATCAAATGCCAATATTTCCAAAGGAAACTATGCTAATTAGACACGCCCACCAATCTCCAATCTTCACTGTTGTTTAACAATTTATGAAAAAACATTTTATTTATATATACTTTTTTTATTCCTTGTCTAAAATTATATTTTAAAACACAAGTAATCATAGTTGCATCGAAAGAGCAAACAGCTTAAAATAACCATACTTTTAGAAGTACATGTTTATGTTACTTCCTGTTATTTCATATTACATATAGACAGAACTTTACCCTGGCTATCATTTCAAATCAATCATTCCAGCTGGGTGCAGTGGCTCACACCTGTAATCCCAACACTTTGGGAGGTCAAGTTGGGAGGACTGCTTGAGACTAGCAGTTTGAGACCAGCCTGAGCGACATGGCAAGACCTTGCCTGTACAAAAAATTTAAAAATTAGCCAGCCATGGTGGCTCAATGCCTGTCCTCCAGCTGCTTGGGAGGCTGAGATGGGAGGATCACTTGAGCCCAGGAAGCTGCAGTGAGCCATGTTCATGCCACTGCACTCCAGCCTGGGCAACAGAGTGAAACCCTGTCTTTAAAGAAAACTTTTTAATTTAAAAATTAAAAATAAATAAATAATATAGAAATCAATCATTCTGCAGGTTAGAGAATTATAAAATGGGGAGGGGGCAAATGCAAACCCATGAAAGCGTGCATAAGCAACATCCTAATAGTTGAGCTGGGAGGCAAATGAAACAGATCTGTTTGTAAATAAATTAGTTTAATCAAAAAATGTATAAAAAATTAGGAATATCTATTTAAAAAGTATTTAGGTTACTTATATTTCCAAAATGCAGTATGTACTATTGTCTTATTTTAAGAAATTGTCACAGCCAATATAGAATATAAATTAGATCTGTCTGACTACAAAGCCTGAATGAAGAACTACACGAATGGATGAAGTCTTACAAACCAGTATGTAAAACACAAACATATACAAACTAAGGAGTTAAATACTGAAAGATGTGAAAGAAGAACCTAAGGCAAAACAAACTAATTTTCACTTGATATTAAATTACAAGTAATATATGTGAAAGTACTTAGATCCTAACACAGACACATTAAAATATTAGAACTTGACTCTGAATCTACATGTCTTCAATCTCTTGAATTTCTCTACTTCCTTCTGTTACCACCTGATCTATTTCTATCTTTATCCCATTTTTTATGTCCCTAATAAGCAAACAGCAACAGTGAAGAACAGTAATTCACTTTCTTTAATCTTTTAAATAAAGAGTTTCAAAGTTTGATGTTAAGAGGTAAACAGACAGGGTGCAGTGGCTCACGCTTGTAATCCCAGCACTTCGGAAGGCTGGGGTGGGCAGATGAACTGAGGTCAGGAGCTCGAGACCAGCCTGGCCAACATGGCAAAATCCCGTCTCTATTAAAAATATGAAAAATCAGCTAGGCGTGGTGGTGGGTGCCTGTAATCCCAGCTACTCAGGAGGCTGAGGCAGGAGAATCGCTTGAACCTGGGAGGCGGAGGCTGCAGTGAGCCAAGATCGTGCCACTGCACTCCAGCCTAGGTGACCAGAGTGAAATTCTGTCTCAAACAAACAAAAAAGAGGGCCAGGCGCGGTGACTCACACCTGTAATCCCAGCACTTTGGGAGGTGGAGGCAGAGGCGAGCAGATCACAAGGTCAGGAGATTGAGACCATCCTGGCTAACATGGTGAAATCCTACCTCTACTAAAAATTCAAAAACTTAGCCAGGCGTGGTGGCATGCTCCTGTAGTCCCAGCTACTCTGGAAGCTGAGGCAAGAGAATGGCCTGAATCCAGGAGGCGGAGCTTGCAGTGAGCTGAGATTGCACCACTGCACTTCAGCCTGTGAACAAAGAGAGACTCCGTCTCACAAAAAAAAAAAAAAAGTAAACAGACTCTTAGCTGGCTAATTCAGATATTTTAATGGAAATAAATGCTGTCTTCCTAAACATCTGCCTACTCTACACAACAAAGATGAGATCCTTAATATCAAAATATAGGGTTGGGAAGAGCAAACGGCTTCCATGCACTTTCTAATTAATCATTAAAATTACTAAAACCAAGTTATTATAGATGCTAAATTAATTGTATTTGACTCAGCATTCTCCTTTTATTTTTTGCTTATTACTTTCAGCAATCTAAATAAATTGTCGCTTATGTTGCCCAAAGCCCATAAGGTACTTATCAGTTTTACCAGATCTTCCTGTTTATGAATGGCAGTGTACACTTTTATATTTTATCACAGTGGTAACTGTGATTGTGGCCTGACCTACAAAAAAAATTATCTCTAATACCTTTCACAATGACATGAAAATGCAACATTTCAGAGGAAACTACTGTATAATATTGACAAGAATTATATGGCTGGACAACAACAAAAAAAGTCAAATGTAATGCAATGAAACCCAAAAATTTGCCAGGCTGGATGGCATGTGCCTGTGGTCTCAGCTGGCTTAGGAGGCTGAGCCAAGAGGATCACTTGAGCCCAGGTGGTCAAGGCTGCAGTGAGCATGCTAGTGATTACACCACTGCACTCAGCCTGGGTAACAGAGTGAGATCCTGTCTAAAAACAAAAAAAAAAAAAAAAAGGAAATAAAATCATGAACCCAAAAGGTGTACTTTGATCAAAGTGGTAAAAGGCAGATCAATAAAATCTTTTTTTAAAAAAAAGATGGCATCTAAAGATATTAAGTTTTAATTATAAAATAATTAAATCCACAGATGAAAATGTTTATGATTTATATAAAATACAGTCCTTAATTCCAATACATTCATGCAGCATTCACTATGCCAAAGGTACTGGACTAAGTAATACGTGGGATCAAAGACATAACAGGCATAGATCAGCATATCTAAGATGACCATTATCTGCTGAGAATACAAAGAATGATTTTTAATCAGGTAAGATGCTCCCCAAATCAATTGGGCTCATTCATTCATTCATTCAATGAGCATTTTATTAAAGACGCCAGATTCTAAACACTATGATACAAAGATGAATAAGATATAATCCGTTCCATCAAGATACTCACTTAAGATTCAGTTAAAAGACAAACGCATTAAAAGTTATCACACTGTGGAGAGTACAAGGACAGGAGCAGGCCATAGCTGCTAGGTGAACATACAGAAAGGGCACCTAATTCAGATGAATGAGGTCAAGAAAGAATTCTCAGAGGAAGACATGCTTGGGCTGAGTTTTAAAGAACCACCAACACTTACTAAAAATGCTTAGGACAGCTGAGGATGGAGCTGAATCAGTAAAACAGTAAAATATATAAAGGCATAGACAGGAAGCACAGTGGGTTGTTCAGCATAAAGGCTTAAGTTTAGGATGCAAATTAGGAAATATTAAGAGCAAACATTAATGAGGTGAACAGATTACGAAATGCCAACATTATAAATTTGTCTAAAAACAATGAAGTAAATACATTTTTATATCTAAATATTTCAGAATAGTATAACACTTCCAGGAAAAAATAAACAAACACATAAATTTAAACTGAAAGAAATCATGTGTTCATCACAAATAGAATATGGATATACAACCACAACTGGATATTCGTGACCTTATATATTATTTTAATTGGATGGAAAAAAAAATGCTGGCTCAATTCATCATGCTGACACTTATCCTCCTTTCAAGCTATGTCTCTATGCTGCAGAGTATATTCAAGTACACTGTTCTATTTTCTGTAGCTCAAAGGCAAATTCAACACCCTGACTTACAGTTATAGCAACAAGATTCTAATGTTTTCATCCAGATGTAATAAGACAAAATAAGTTGCATCCTGCCAGGACTAAGAAAATTAAAATCTGTCAAAATGTCATTGTGTATCTTTCTTAAACCACAATTTATACGCAAATATGCAAAAGTCCTCTTAGAAAATAGAAAAGTCATAAATATCTTCTTGCTAATTTGTCAATAGTGGTATCATTCGAGGCAGAAAATTATGGGTAGAACAAAAAAGGTAAAAATGGTTGACATCTATTAAAAATAAAATATACTAACTCACGTATTACACATGGATAAACTATGAAAAAAAAAAAGATTCCAGTAGGTTTTAACTGGACAAGACTGGAATGGATAAAGTTATATTTAAAATTTACATGTGTCAGTTTATATTCTTTGACACAAACAAGCACAGCAATATTCTATTTATATTCTTCTTTCAAGGCTCTTGTGTCCAAAAGCTCTGGCTGTATAAATGAGTTAAGTCTTACAAAAGCAGCAGTATCCTAAAATGAATAAATAGAAGGTGCTAAATAGTTTTTGAACTGAACCTCACTCCCATCATAATGCATGATGTTCTATACTTAACAGGACACAAGATATAAATGTTTACTTCACAGGTGAATACCAGGTACCTGAGGACTAACTGGTTATAATAAAATCCCAAAGATGACTCATTGTTAGTAACAGTTTTCTTTTTCTGTTATGTATTTTCTCTGTTGGTAATTTAAATATCAAAATGTTATTATACTTTAGGACAGTGGTTCTCAAATTTTAGTGTGCATCAGATGCACATTGAGGGCTTGTTAAAATACAGATTACTGAGCCTCATCACCGAGTTTATGACTCAATGGGTCTGGGAATTAACACTTCGGGATTAATTATTACATCATCAAACGCCTACATCACAAAGGCAGCAGCAGTATCAAGCTGTTCAGTAAGCTTTATTTCCTATCAAAACCAGGAAGTTTATTATAAGCTAAATAGACTCTAGAAATACTATTTTGCTGGGTAAAGTTAACTTCTGTGAAGTACCTTGAAATATTATAGAAGCACTACCAACTTTGAGAACAATATGTAAGAATTTAGTAAATCCAGTAGCCAATACTCTTTGGAATGATGTCCTAGGCTTAGATTCCAATCCACACTGTGTCTAGGGGCTGATTCAGATTATTATCTGATGCCTGAACAGAAGGATGATCAAATCCTGTTGTTGGAATAATGCTACAAGTTTCTCAAGAGAATCTTTAATATAAGATATTGCAGGAACACCTAAAAAGATGGAGTACGAACTTCCCCTTTAAGTCTTATCTTCACTGTAAGACATTAAATGTTAGAATTATGGGGGAGGAAGCCTATATTTTTCACTGACCTCTAGTTATTGGAAGCTACCAATAGCTATCAAAAACAATCAAATAATAATGAGTGATCAGCCGACTTAAGTTGGTTTTCAACAAGCTTCCATGTGTGTTTATATGTGTGTGTCTGTGTATACACAGTGTGTGTATATACACACACATAACATACATTTTCTACAAGATAGAAAATACATATATATATATACAGTCATGCGCCACATAACAATGGGCCACATATATAATAGTAGGTCCACAAGATTATATTTTTACTGTACCTTTTTCTATGTTTAGATATGTTTAGATACACAAATACTTAACCATCGTGTTACAACTGCCTACAGTATTCAGTACAGTAACATGCTGTATAAGTTTGTAGCCGAGGAGCAACAGCCTATATCATATGCCCCAGGTATGCAGTACACACTAGCCTAGCCTAGCCTACTACACTCTGTGATGTAAGTATACTCTATGATGTTCATATAGTCACAAAAAATCACCTAATGATGTATTTCTCAGAATGTAACCCCTCCCTTAAGCAACACATGACTATATATATATATGGCACTATCAGTATTTTGAAGAGATGCACTTTCCATAGTGCAGGGAAGCCAAAGGTGTATTTATTATTGAGATACCTTGAAATGACTTTTGCTTTCTTCTCAAGGATCAGAATAGGGTTATTACTGACACAGGTTTGATTTAAGAACTAATAGATCCTAGAAGCCTGTACACATTCCTTTAAATGGAAGTACATAAATTGTGCATATTTTTGTAGAAAGGTGAAATTAGCTCCAGGTATAAAAGGATTACGGCATAGCAAGAAATGAGCTTAAATCTGGCAAGAAGTTACCTTGTGTGGACAACTGCATAGGCAGTTTATGACCCCACTGGGGACTCTAAAGGACCACAGGAAGTTATTTTTAGATATACAACATCTGTTTCTACTCTATATGGCATTACCATGTCCAATAAGCTTTTGTATTACTGATCAAATAAACTGAGGACTTAATTTTAACTTACAATATGTGGTTTCTTCCCACAGACCCATGACCCACATGGAATACAGCAATTACCTAATCTAGCAAACTTCTGTTTTAATGTGCCATTTCTATTTATTTATACAGACACTAACCTATCATTATGGTTAATCTCAATCAATATTAAACAAGGTCTCTATATGCTTATACAGGTATATCTATATAACAAAGATGTAATGATTCAAGTGGCCATCTTTTTAATACTATTACATGGGGATCTCTGATCACACACAACAAATACCAAAAGTAACTGTAATATAAAATTGGATATTCTGTCATTATCTATAGGCTAATAAACCATACTGTCCTAAGTTAATTCTAAAAGGAAGGGAAACTTAAAGTATAAAAGAGGACAGTGTTGGCAGTATACTGAAAATCAGATACAACTTCATAATTCTTTGGAAGATTTTTATTTCTTCTTCTGCCACTGACTTGCAGAAAAATAAGTCTCTTAGCTTCTGCACATAACAAATGGTAAAATAGATAATATTTCTGAAGTGCTATTAAGTAAAACTGAGAATTAACATTACACTTTTGAAAATGTAAAATACCTCTGCCACGCCATAGCTTTTCAATACAGTTTTTAAAAAAGAACAAAAAGACTATGTTAAATCAAATTCACTCTATTTGAACAAGCAACAATAACAAGAAAAGCATAGTGTGCTATTTTACATTACATCTCCATGTATCCATTGTAATTCACAGGCTAGCTCTAATACATACATTGAAATCTATTTATATTTGTTCTCCTTCAGACAGCTTTGCCTAGAATACTGATCTCCAAACTAAACAACCATTTTGTTTCATTATTTTATCTAAATCAGGGGTTTCCAATCTTTTGGCTTCCTGTGGCCACACTGGAAGAAAAAGATTTGTCTTAGGCCACACATAAAATACACTAACAATAGCTGATGAGTTTAAAAACAAATCGCAACAAAATCTCATTATGTTTAAGAAAGTTTACGAATTTGTGTTCAAAGCTTGCGAGCTGGACAAGCTTGAGCTAAATGAATTAAAAGACATCAATAAAACAATTTCAAAAACAAACAAAAGAAATCATACTAAAACACAAATTTGCCTAAAAGAAACGTAAGAAATAGCCCAGGGTAATTTTTTTCTAAAGAATTTGTAGCAGATGTGTGCCATCTATAAATCAAGTGATACTGAAATCAATATGCCACAATGGCTGTATTTCCTGCTATTATTTATCTTCAATTATCAAGAAGTTATTGAAGTCATCATCAGCTCAGTATAGTAGAATAAAAGAATAAAACATAAAGAATGTTTAATCAAGCCCCTCAGCTCAACTATTCATACATTATATTAAATAAAATACTTAATGAAAATTTACTTTGCCTATGTAGCATTTATATATGGGAGAAAAACATTCAAATACAAAGTTTAAATTTTTACAATTTAGTTATTTAAGATTTTAACATTTTTTTCATATGACACCTTTCTCCAAGAATGGTGTGTTCTTCCCTACAGGTCTGGGTAGTGATAATGAATAATTAAAATTTCTATATTCTAAATAAAGCTTGGGGTGGGCAATTATAATTCCCATATTTAGAAGCATCAAACAGTTTTAAAAATCATATTGTCTAGTTATGAGAGCAGAATCACGAGAAATAAAGCCCATTCTATCCTTCTATTTAACCTAGTATATATTTAACTATTCTGTTCCAATAAACACATTTGTTGAATGTGATCACCTACCCCAATTTACTTTTCTACAATTGTAAATCCTAGACCCAAAGAGGTTAAGTGATTTATTTCAGGGTGAGCAATCACTCTGAAGAATGTGTAAGTTTTCTAAATTACCTCATCCATTGTGTTAACTATTTTACATTAGAAAAAATGAAAACATATTCTCTAGTTCTATGAAAGTATGTAAAATCATGCATTTTGGATTATCAGCTACCATTATCAGCTAAAAATCTATTTATTGAGGACCTACTAATAAACAAAAATTATTCTGCATATTTTTAAATTTCATTTTAAACTTATTGCAAAATAGATATTATTGCCATTTTTAAAGTGAAGAAACTGAAGATCAAAAAGCCCCCTTACATGACTTTTTTAAGATCACTAAGTTAGTAAGTGGTCGACTTGGGATCCAAACCCAAATTTGAGAAGCCCAGGTCCTTCATTTCACTAGATTGTTCCTTTCTAAGCATACCAGATCAGATCTCCTCCACCTAAGAGCCACTTCAGCACTAAATGCAAGGTGCCTCTAGTAGGAAGAGACACAAAAACATTAGAATAATTGAACATATAATAAAAGCAAGAAGAAATAAGAGGTAAAATGTAAGCTTATAAAGATATATACAGTAAGACCAGGCACAATGGCTCACATCTGTAAACCCAGCACTTTGGAAGGCTGAGGCAAGAGGACTGCTTGAGCCCAAGAGTTCCAGACCACCCTGGGCAACATAGGGAGAGCTCATCTATACAAAAAAAAATTTTTTTTAATTAGCTGGGCATAGGCTTGGCACGGTGGCTCACGCCTGTAGTCCCAGCACTTTGGGAGGCCTAGGTGGACAGATCATGAGGTCAGGAGATAACGTGGTAAAACCCCATCTCTACTAAAAATACAAAAATTAGCTGGGTGTAGCGATGCATGCCTGTAATCCTAGCTACTTAGGACGCTAAGGAAGGAGAATCACTTGAACCTGGGGCGTGGAGGTTGCAGTGAGCTGAGATCACGCCACTGCACTCTATCCTGGTGATAAAAGCTAGACTCCACCTCAAAAAAAAAAAAAAAAATAGCTGGGCATCATGGCGCAAACCTGTGTTCCCAGCTACTCGGGAGGCTGAAGTAGGAGGATCGCTTGAGCCCAGCAGATTGAAGCTGCAGTGAGCCTTGATTGCACCACTACACTCCAGCCTTAGAAACAGAGCAAGACCCTGTCTCAGAAAAAAAAAAAAAAAAACAGAAACAAGCACAAAAGATGTATAGTAAAACAAGAGCCTAAGAATAATATCAATATTTGGACCTTTATTTCAGAGCATGTCCATATCAACATGTAACATGCCTAACAATTCAGAGACTACAAAAGACAAGACTTAATGATGAAAACATCCTGGTTCACACAAACCTTTCTTTTTCTATAAAAGGTAGGAGAGCAAACTATGTAGGTTTTGTGGCTACGAATGGCCTCTTACATGTTCTGCTTTGAATTTGTTTTTGATCCAACCATTTAAAAATGTAAAACCATTCTTAGCCTGGAAGCCATTAAGAAAGAAAGAAACAAACAAAAAAAACAGAGAAGGGTGGACTTGTCCCACTGGCCATACTTTGTCAACCCCTGTTAAAGCTAAGCAAACCAAAAAAAGCGGACAACTATCTGCAGCAAGTGAGCTATTATAAGGATCTGTAGTGAGGAGAAAGTCAAATTTAATTTACATTTGAATAGTTGTGATTATTTATATAAAAGCTATATTTACTTGTGGCTGTTAACTAATTCCATTTGTATTTTTATCTATATTTTGAAAACTGAATTATAAAGTATTCATCAAAAATATCTGCTTCTGGCTCATACCTGTAATCTTAGCACTTGGGGAGGCCAAGGTGGGCAGATCAATTGAAGCCAGGAGTTCGAGATCAGCCCGGCCAACATGGCAAACACCTGTCTCTATTAAAAATAGAAAAATTAGCCAGGCACAGCAGTGCACACCTGTAATCCCAGCTACTCGAGAGGTCGAGGCAGGAGAATTGCTTGAACCCAGAAGGTGGAGGTTGCAGTGAGCAGAGATCATGCCGCTGCACTCCAGTCTGGGCAACAGAGCAAAAGTGTGGGGGAAAAAAAAAAATAAAAAAAGAGGGAGGAAGGAAGGAAGGAAGTGAAGGAGGGAGGGAAGGAGGCAGGGAGCTTCTAAGTGAATAGAGATAATCAGCTTGTCATTAAATGAACAAAAGGTCAGATTATCCAAAAAGTACACTATTTGGATATCCTATCAAAATGGGATTTTCTGTACTCATAGCTATGAAATTAATGCCCATGTATGAAAGATTACATATGTACTGTATACATATAATTACAGGAAAAAGTCACACATAAATGAAATTAAAGGCAAGTTCAAAATAATCCGAGTACAATAATTTAAAGTCTTGCCATATGCGATCACTCTAAATCGGAAGGAGAGAAAGAGAAAAGGAAGGAAGAAAGGAGGGAGAGAGAGGAAAGGAACTTCACAACGAAGGTAAATGATTTTTAAGTAATGGTAAATTTCTTTACTACTTGCAAATTTATACCCTTGGACATAGCCATCCAGAGGCACTCCTAAACTATTATAAGCAGTAAAATAAAATAAAATAAAATAAAATAAAATAAAATAAAATAAAATAAAATAAAATAAAATACAGGAATGAAGAGAAAAAAGAATTAGCTTTATATGAATTAGAAAACATTTCATAGAAAAAAACACTGGCCTTTGGAATCCAGTAACCAAAGCCATCATCCAGAAAACGAGTATAAAATATTAATCTGGCAACATCTATGAAATAAATGAAGTATCCGTTCAGCAACCCTGCCTTCAAGCCACGCTTATGATTCCTCTTCAGAGGACATGTTTCACAGAATCTGCTCATTATTTGCCCCTTCAGTCTTTGTACTAGGAATCAAGGGAAGCAAGACATTGAGCCACAAACAATGAAGTTCACTGTGATTGAAATGTTTAGTCTGAAATCATGTGGTAACAATTAATAACCAGAATAGCATTCTTATTGCTATAAAAATGCTACCCACCTCAATTCTAGAACATTTTAAAACAGACAAGAAGCACCATTTAAAGCTTTTCATGTTTAATTGAAGATAAATTATTCTGCAATACCTAGAGTCAGACTCTTTCAGTTCTTACTGGTTTTAGCACTTACTATGTGGTGTGAGGCAAATCACTTAACTTCTAAATAAGATAATTTATGTAAAGTGTTGGTACACAATGAAAACTTTGATGCTATTACCGAGCACAATGAAACATGTTAAAAACACATGATCCCTGCTGTGGTGGTTGACTGTAGGATGCCCCCACTGATTTTTATCTTCTGGTGTTCGAGACCTTGGAAAATCCCCTCCCCAAGTATAAATGGGACCTGTGATTTGCTCTAATCAATAGAATATTGCAAAGATGATGGAATGCATCTTCCACGATTGTGTTTAAAAAGACTGAAACTTTATCTTGCTAGCAGATTCTCTTTCTTGCTGGTTTTGATGAAGCAAGCTATGGTGTGAGCTGCCCTCTGGAGAGGTCCACTTGGAAAGGAACTGAGGGCAGCCTCTGGCAGAGAGCAAAAAACTGAGGCTCTTAGTCCAAACGACACCAAGAAAGTGAATTCCGCCAACAACCATATGATTTTAGAACTGTATCCTTCTTCAATTGAGCCTTAAAATGAAACTGCAGACCCAGTCAACACCTTTTGTACCTTTGTGAGGGAACCCAAAGCAGAGATGCCACCTAAACTGTGCAAGAACTCCTAATCCACAGAAACTGTGTGATAGTAAGTTTGTGTTGTTTTATACCACTAGGTTGGTAATTTGTTGCACAGCAAAAGATAACTAATATACCATTTAACAGGCTAGATATAAACAATCAGATGCGTTTTATTCTCTAATAGTTCTAAAGAACCTCAAATAAATAATTAAAAGAATAAATGAATGAATCACTAAACCTGACTCCCTATTTTTCTTTTAGACATGGGGTCTCACTGTGTTGCCCAGGCTGGAGTACAGTGGCTATTCACAAACACGATCATTGGGTACAACAGCCTGGAACTCCTGGACTCAAGTGATCTTCCTGCCTGAGCTTCCCTAGCAGTTAGGACTACAGGCTTGTGCCACTGCATCCAACTTGGACTCCCTTTTTTTTTTTTTTTTTTTTTTGAGACGGAGTCTTGCTCTGTAGCCCGGGCTGGAGTGCAGTGGCCGGATCTCAGCTCACTGCAAGCTCCGCCTCCCGGGTTTACGCCATTCTCCTGCCTCAGCCTCCGGAGTAGCTGGGACTACAGGCGCCCGCCACCTCGCCCGGCTAGTTTTTTGTATTTTTAGTAGAGACGGGGTTTCACGGTGTTAGCCAGGATGGTCTCGATCTCCTGACCTCGTGATCCGCCCGTCTCGGCCTCCCAAAGTGCTGGGATTACAGGCTTGAGCCACCGCGCCCGGCCTGGACTCCCTTTTTTATGCCACAGTTTATCCAGTGCTTTTTGCTAAGCTTTGCAATTTCCCTCCTATTGGTAATATTAATGGTTTATACTTTTTGATTTATAAAAAATTTTACTTTCTCTTCAAAATCATATAGCTATCTCCAGAAGTCTTCCACATGTATTATTTTCCAAATATTGAAAGTTTCCTTACTCTAATTTTCTTTTCTTGGTGGTGATTTTTATATTATATATGAATACATTAATATGAATGAGGAAAGTGATTATGACTCCTAATGAGAAGGCATGATCTTACCTTACATTCCACATAACCGGTTTCTACTGAACCATCTTTGTTGTGGGTAGGGAGTAGGCAAAGCTTGAAATGAAGGAGAAAAGAAATTTTTCTCGCCGGGCGTGGTGGCTCACGCCTGTAATCCCAGCACTTTGGGAGGCCGAGGTGGGCGGATCACGAGGTCAGGAGATCGAGACCATCCTGGCTAACACTGTGAAACCCCGTCTCTACTAAAAATACAAAAAATTAGCCGGGCATGGTGGCGGGCGCCTGTAGTCCCAGCTACTCGGGAGGCTGAGGCAGAAGAATGGTGTGAACCCGGGAGGCGGAGCTTGCAGTGTGCCGAGATCGGCCACTGCACTCCAGTCTGGGCAACAGAGCGAGACTCCGTCCCAAAAAAAAAAAAAAGAAATTTTTCTCTACATGCTAGACTTCTAGCTGATACTATAAATAAGAATAAATTTCTACAGCCCTATCCCTCCCCACTGAGCCAACTCCAAATACCCAGACTTCCCTATTCGTTATGACAAGATAACCTTTTACAAGACACTCCCCGATCCAAGTAACAGACAGTCCATTGGGACAGACAGGTTTTCAATGGTAAATGTGTATTCTGCTGTTGTTGAAAAGAGTATTCTGTAAATGTCAATTAGGTCAAGCTGATTGAAGAAAATGCTATACACATCAGCTATATCTTCACTGATTTTCTGCCTGCTTAATCTTTCAATTACTATAAGAGGGGTGCTGAAGTCTCTAGCTACAATAGTGAATTTATCTTTTCTCCTTGCCTCACATATTTTGCCTCAGGTATTTCACACTTTGTTGTTATGTGCATACATGTTAAGGACTATTATGTCCTCATTACTCCTTTATCACTACAGAATGACCCATCTTTATCACTGATAATTTTCCTTGCTAAGTTTGCTTAATGATAAATGGGGAAGAAAGGAATCTGGTAGAAAAAGAATGTACATTATAGCCTATGCTCTAGTCTACTGGACCCATATAAAAAACATGCAAAGGGTGTTAAGAAAAAAAGGATTGTTGCACATTTTCTGTGAAAAAGCAGTGACGTTTAGAGCCACCATACCAACACGATTAAGAATGTGGAATATGGAGCAAGAGAGCCTAGATTTGAACTCCAGATTCATCACTCACAGTTGTATACATTTCAGCAAGCTATTTGACTGTACTTCTCTGTCTGCATCTATAAAATGGGGATAATGTGAGTACTTACTCATAGGTCTGCGTTAGGGATTAAATGAGTTCATATATATACAAAGCTTAGAATGTGACCTGCTACATAGTAACACATATTAACAGCTGTTGTTTTTGTTGTCTTGCTGTTCCTGCTTGCTGCTAATGTTACTGTTAGGACAATTGAGATGCTAAGAGTAAAAGAAGCTAACAGCTTTTCTTGCGTTGTTTCCCACTGCAATCCAACACCTAGTTGATGGGGTGCCACGTGAGACCTTGAGAAAAGTGTCATAAAATTATGAGTTGCAACTCTCCTATGAATAGGATTATAAGCCATTCACTGTGCCTATACACTGGTAGGCCTAGCTTTACAAAAAACTTATAAAGACTATGGGCAAAGTGGATTGTTAAATCTTGAATCCAAATTCACTAAGTCTGCTATTTTATAAAGACTATTTTACCTTTTATCTTCTGTGTAAACCTAGATTTTCATATATTAAGTGGGGTTATACTTTTCAGTACACATGAAAAAGCAGGTAACAACGCTATATATCACAGTGTTCTAAATAGAACAACTGATATAATACTTTTGTTGCCTGAAAACTCCTTCCTTGGCATTTTTCCATGTAAACTTTACTTCCATGTAAATATGTGTGTGTGTGTCTGTGTGTGTGTGTGTATATATATTCAAGTCTTGGTTGTGAAGAAGAAAATTAAGACAACATAACAAATGATGATGAAAGTAGCATTATATTCTAAATGTGCTTTTATTCCACCAAAGTTCTGTCCCTAATAAAACCTAGTAATGACAATAGTATGTAAAAATACATGTGATCCTATGCTTCTCTACATATAACCAATTGCTATATTCATAGAACACGTGTAGTGGTTGAAAAATGAGTTTTCCTACCATTCTTTTCCTACCAAGAATCTACCAAGAGATTCTTGCTGGCCCTGTACCTAAGAATATGTTGATGCTGTCCCCACACTTCCTTCTCTGCAAGTCCACAGTGTTTAGGGAAACTATGGATCATCTGAAGTGCATGGAGAAATTTTTACTTTGTGCCACCATTTTCTGGCAATCACTTCTATGTGCATGATTCCCAAAGGCATATTTCTCTCTCACCCTGGCTTTTTTCCTGAGTTCTAGACTCACTTTTCAACTTTCCTTTGGATAAGTTCAGCAAGCACATTAAGTTCAACCTATCTAAATCTCATCCTGGTCTTTCTCCTAACAGGTTCATTATATCAGTCATTGAAAAAGATTACTGACAGTTACTGGTTAAAAAGAAAAACTTCAGCCAAATTAAATTTAAAGGAGTTTAATTGAGCAATGAACGATTCACAAATCCGGCAGCACCCAGAATCACAGCAGATTCAGAGAGACTCCAGTGCAGCCACATGGTAGAAGAAGATTTATAGACAAAAAAAGGGGAGTGATATACAGAAATCAGAAGTGAGGTAGAGAAACAACTGGATTGGTTACAGATCAGCATTTGCCTTACTTGAACACAGTTTGAACGCTCAGCAGTGTGTGAATGGTTGAAATATGGCTGCTGGGATTGGGAAAGATTCAGCTGTTGTTACAGGAGCATATTCCTAAATCAGGTCTACCTATTAAGTTAGGTTACAGTTTATCCAGTAGAACTCAAATATAGAAGTACAAAGTCCTTCTCGGACCGTATTTAATTCGCCTTAACATGACAAACTTCGAATCCACTTAAACTCTTCCTTTGCTTTACCACACAATTAAGATATATAATAGAAGGTTAAAAGGGAATCAAAGGAAGCATGAAAAACCAGGTCATTAAAAGGGCAAGAACCAGAAGGCTCTAGATATCTGGGCACAGGAACGAATGGAAATCTTGTATGTCAGCAACAGTGGGATAAATGAACTCCACTTTTAATACAGGTAGAGTATATGTAGTTATAAGTAGAATACAATGGCAAATAACAATGGCAAATCCTATTCTCATACTCATTGTAATAATGACAATAAGCACTCTCCCCCACCCCCAGAAAAAAAAAATTGCAAATATAATCCTTTTAAAGCATTAGAGAGCTGTGGAAGTGAGGGATTAAATTAACTAAAATTCCAGAGCAGGCTGAACTAGCTATGTTCTTACTTGGGAAGCATTTGCTGATTCTGGGTAGGGGTCACACAGAAGAGTGGTGTGAAAATTTGGAAACTGCAAGAGCAGTAAACACATAGCCAGTTTTCTCCATGATTGATCTGCTGGATTCTATAGCTCCAAGGCTAGACAGTAATTTTAACACAGAATGAAATTTCTCATAGTCTTATGATATTTACAAGACAAAGTCCTGCTTGAGGCCTACCTTAAACTCACAACTAGTTTTCTCTTCAATGTATTTCAAATTTAGATGCTGCATGGAGCAAGAGACCAAAGAGCAAAGCTCAAAACCTCTGAAGGGCAGAAGAAATGTCCTATACTTCAAATCTCAAGAGAAATCTACCAAATTGTCAATAAAAAGTCTAGAGAATTATACCTGAGGAACAAGGAAGAAACAAAGTGGGCTAGGTTTTACTAAAACTACAACATAGCCATGTTCAGTCACTGACTGTACTGGATTGAAATATTAAGCCCACTCTCCAACAGAGAGAAAAGCCTCTGTAGCCTCCACAGTGCCATTATACACAACATATAAAATTTAAAATTACAAGACATGCAAAGAGGCAGAAAATTTGACTAATAATCAAAATAAGTATCAAAAGAAATCAACCAAATGGTGATCCATGAAACTGAAATTAGCAGAAAATATAACAGTTATATTAGAATAACTATTTTAAGAAATTAAAGGAAACATGGACAAGACAGATGAAAAATTGAGAATTCCAAAGAAATGTGAAATTATCAAAAAGAATCAAGTGAATATTCTAGAATCAAAATATATAAAAAATTGCTAACTGTGTGTGTTTAACAGCACAATAAACAAAACAGAAGATAGGGGATATAAGTTGGAAGCCATTTCAATAGAAAAAATACAAAATAAAGTGCAAAGAGAAATTAGATTATGAAAGACGCATAAAGGCATGTGAGATACCATAAAAAATAAATTTAATAATACATATAATTGGAATTCCATAAGGAAAAAATAGAAAACAATGGCTTCAGAAGCAGTATTTGAAGAACTAATAACTGAGGGTTTTCCAAAACTGATAAAATACATCAACTCCCAGATTTAAGCAGCTCAGTGAACTTCGAGCTGAATAAAAACAAATAAAGCCATATCTAGGCACTCATAGTCAACTGCTTAACACCAAAGGCAAAAAAAAAAAAAAAGTAAACACAGTCAAAGAGAAAGATACACTTCTTAAAACTGCAGACTTCTCAGAGATGTGAAAGGCAGAAATCAATGAAATGACATACTTAAAATGCTTTTAAAAATAATTGCTAAACTAAATTCTACACTCAATAGAAATATCTAACAAAATGAAAGTTAAAGTTTTTAAAAGAAGAGAATCTGAATTTATTGCTATCAAACCTGCACTATAAATACTATAGGATATTATTAAGGCTGAAGAAAATGATTCAACATTAAAGAACTGAATAACAGGAAGGAATAAAGAACACTAGAAAGGATAAATATGTGACCAATTATAAAAATATGAATATTTATAAAAATTAATAAATCTGAATAACTTAATCAACCTAACTTAAATGACATATATACTAGATCAGACTCAGCAACAAGAGAATACATGTTTCTTAAGCATTCAACAACGTAAGTCATTTGCTGAGCCATTAAATAAATTTCAAAGAACTGAAATACAGAATATATTCTATCTGGTTGAAGAACAAACTAGAAATCAAAATTTGAAAGATAAACAGAATAGCCCAATTTGGAAATTAGGTAACAACTACTAAATAACCTATGGGTCATAGAAAAAAAAAATCACGATACAAATTTTAAAATATTTAAATTAATGACAAAAATAGAACATCATCAAAACTTAAGGAATACAACTCAAAGCTGTGCTTAGAGAAACTTAAAGCTTTCCAGGACATAAAAGAAAATAAAATAGAAAACAGATATACAATAAAGAAAAAAAAAAAAGCACAGAGGTTGGTTCTTTGAAAAAGCAAATTAAATTGATAAACTGTTAGCAAGATAAAAGGAGAAAACACAACCAATATTAAGAATGAAAAAGGAGACATTACTATAGATATACGAGTATGGAGAAGAAAATAAAATGGCACTAAGAACAATTTTATGCTAGAACATTTGAACATGTTGATAAAATGAACACATGCTTTGAAAAACACATCTCACCAAAATTGACATAAGAAAAAAAATAGAAAAGCTGAACAGTCCAATTTCTATTAAAGACATGAAATCCAGAATCTAAAACCTTCCCATATGTTCTCCTTCTTTGCCACCACCCTTCCCCACAAAAAGACTCCAGGCCCAGATAACTTCACTGGTAGAATTATAATATTTAAAAGAGAATGAATATCAATTTTACATAAACTTTTCCAGAGAACAGAATTGGCCTGCATAATATTGATAACCTGGAAAGACATCACAAGAAGGAAAAATTATAAATAAATATCTCATTAATATAGAAAAAATCCAAAACAAAATGTTAGCAAATTTAATCCAGTAAATATTAAAAAGTTACAAGAAATTCCAGGGAAAGAATATCTGCTTTATCAGCCCGATCAGGATAGGAATGTTGTTCCCACTGAAATGTTCTCAGGGAAGGAGTATCTTTCATTATATGTTAAAAATAAGATATTCTTGATAACATGAGGAATAATGGATACAAGATTGAAAAAGAAAAAGGCAGATATAATGAAAGGTTTTAATTAGATAGCAGGTGCTGTACACATTCCAATCCATCTCACTTGCTTTAAGAATATATGTATACTTCTTATACGAGAGACTAGCAGTTATAGAGAAGAGGGTCTAGAGCAAAATCTTCCAACCAACCAACCAACTAGAACGAAGGCAGCCCACTTTTTAATACAATGTTCCCAAACAACAGTAAAACATGACCTGTGAAGAACCACTTCAGTTTCCTTCCTACCCAACTCAGTATACTTCTGTTGCCTGGGACAAATTTTTCCACCAGAAGATTTATGCTTTGTCAGTAATCCATATTGGTAGATGATACACAGCTCAGAAAAATAGGTAATCAGAAACTAATCACACATTCTTTGTGGTTTTTAAATTTACAGTTTTACAACTAGCATCTAAATTCCAGAAGAAATCTCTTCTCCTTTCCTAGACCAAACAAACAAAAAAAACTTTATTAATCGGTCAAAAGGCCAAAAGCCACATTTGAATTTTTTTAAGTTCTGTTCTCAAAAATAAATGTCCCTAGAATAACAAGATTAGGTTAAAAGGAAAGTTGTCAATTAATCACATTTTAGATTTTACAACTCCATGAGATTGACACCCAACCAGGTTGAGGTTCACTGCTCAAGGGGGTTTCTGCAGAAACCAACAATTTTCTGGGTGTTTTCTGGTAAATTTCAACTCTGGGAAGCAATGTGGCTGGTTCAAATCCCAAGGAGCAAAAATTCTGTGAGCAAATAGCTATTTCACATTACTAAACGTTGAAACAAAACAAACATGAAGCATAAAAGGACTGAGAAAGTGATAATTTCTAAATTTTTTAAAGGCCCACTACATGTGTCCTAACATGATATCAAAGAACAAGAAAGAAAGAGATGTCTGGGAAAATCTAAATACAAGCATGTTGAAAACCTAAGCATCAAAGTCAACAGATTCAATCATTAATTTCAGTATAAGTTTACATTACCTCTTATCTAGATTAATACTTTAAGAGTTTCCCAAGAAATATCTTAACTCCAGTCTGGCACATGCACCAAATCCACCTGAAAATCTAAATCTTCCTCAACCATTTTTACTGTGTCATTCCTCTGCTGAAAAACAACTATGGTTCTCTATTATCTATCAATCGGGTCTATACATAACTCTTGCTATATAAGCCCACCATGATTTGACCTAATCCAATTACGCATTCTTTGTAGTTTCATCAACTAAGATGCGGTATCTATTTCTTCCACTTTTGAATATGGGTAGGCCTCTTGACTTGCAATGAAGAGAATGTGACAGAATTGACACTGTATTACTTCTGATGCTCAGTCTCATGAGGCCATGCAATTTCTGCTGTTTTCCTCTTGGAACACTACCATGTAAGAAATCTGGGCTATCCTTCCAGAAAAGAAATATGGAAGCGAGCCAGTTAATGGTCAACCTAATTGCCAAATATGTAAGTGAGATCATCTTGGACTGCCCAACCACAACCAAGCCACCAGATGACTGCAGCCACACGAGTGACCCTGTTTATAATTAGAAAAAAAGCCTAGCTGAAGTTAACCCAAATTGTAAAAATCAAGGGCAAATAAATGACTGTTTTATGCCACTATGTTTTTTTTATTATATTATGCCATATTTCATATTACTAATAAATATAATTTTGTGTTTAAATATTTTTAAAAAATGATTTTTTCAAAGAACTTATTAAAAGAAAACAGTTCCATTATTTAAAATAGGCAACAGATTCTTTGGGGAAATGAATAAATACTTCACCAAAGTTGACATATGAATGGCAAATAAACACATTAAAAAATGGCCAGTATAATTCATTACAGAAATACAAATTGAAACCTCAATGAGATAGTATTACATATCTATTTTAATGGCTAAAATAAAAATAACTGACAATTGCAAATGCTAGGTAGGAGGAGAGCAAGTAGAACTCTCAGGAATTTCTGGTAAGAATTTCAAAATGGTACAGGTACTCTCGAAAAACAACTGAGCTGCTTCGTATAAAGTTAAATATGCAGTTAACATATGACCAGCAGTCCCACGCCTAATGGGAGTGCCCAAGAGAAATAAAACTAGGGTCATACAAAAGTTTATGGAACAAAGGTTAATAGTGACTTTGTTCACAACTGCCCCAAAATGGAAATAACCTCACATTCTTGAATTGGTAAATGGAGCAAAAACAAAAAAAAAGTGATAGATCGTGCTATGATTTGGATGTGGTTTGTCCTCAACAAAACTCACGTTGAAATTTGATCCCCAACATGGCAGTGTTGGGAGGTGGGACCTAGTGGGAGGTATCTGGGTTATGGAGCTAGATCCCTCTTGAATAAATTAATGCTCCTCCTTCAGAGATGACTGAGTTCTCCTTCTCATGGGAATGGAATAGTTACCAAAAGAGCAGGTTGTTTAAAAAAGTCTGGCTTCCTCAGTTTCTGTCTTGCTTCCTCTCTTATCATGTGATCTCTTTATACATGCTTACTCTCCTTCCACTTCCTACCATGAATTGAAGCTGCCTGAGGCCCTCATCAGATGCAGCTGTTCAATCTTAGACTTTTCAGCCACCAGAAGCATGAGCCAAATAACTTCTTTCTCTATGAACTATCCAGGGTCGGGTATTCTGTGATAGCAACGCTAAATGGGCTAAGACACATCGATATAATGGAATACTACTCAACATTTAAAAAGAATAAAAATACTACTCAGCAATAAAAAAGAATGAGCTACTAATACAGACAATAATATTGATGAATCTCAGAAACATTATGGTAAGTGAAAAAAGACTCAAAAGGCTACATGCTACGTAATTCAATTTATATGACATTCTGAAACAGTAAAAAAGTGTCACAGAAAGCAGATCAGGAAGTGCCAGGGACAGGAGGTGGGGACAGAATTTGATCCATAAGAGGGAACAACAGAATTCTAGAGGGAGGTAAAATTCATCTATAATTTTTGTGGTGGTTACGTGACTAAGTATTTGCCAAAACTCACAGACATCTATGATAAAGTGAGTGAATTTTACGTACGGACATTACTCATCAATAGATCAGATTTACACTGCAACCTCCTATATATTGTGCTTGTACATTTGCATCCCTCTGAGATATATTTAAATTATTTTCCTAAATTTCTAACACTATCAACAAAATCCAGAAAATTCTACTGAAAGATTTGTTAATTGCTTTTCAAATTATTGTCTTGAATCTACAAAATCTAAAAAATTGTAGTTCCAAGCTTCTGTGTTGCTTTCCAACTCCAATCCATATGCCTTATGGCAAAGAAATGACCTAGTTATAAACATCTGAACTAATCCTTTGTAGTCTGACTACACATTTTCTCAGAAGAAAAAGACATAACAAATTAAGTACAAAATATTAACTTAATTACTACAAGGGGAAAAAAAATTCCAACGCTAGTAGCACCTCCATTTCTCTTCCTTTCATGCCAGAGGGCCCTAAAACGACATCCCTTTGGAAGAAACACAAACGGCCCCAGCAGTGAAGTCAGTGAAAGGGCACAAGAAGGCTTTCTTCCCTAATGAGGGAAAATAACTATAAACTATTTTCCTGAAATTATATTCCCTTATATAAACACGAGCTCATTGGCTTAGTCTGTTTTCAGACTGTAATTACATGGTAATACCATATGACTTAGGTGATTCAGCTCTTAGAAGTAGTCTCTACATTTAAATGTAGTAGTTAAGAAATTAATTTCAACATATAAAAATATAAAGAAAGTGACTTAATAGACCTAAAGATTATTTTGCAGAAAGAAAAACCCATACTAAAGGCAAGCTTTCCCTTCATGCAACAAAAACAAGACATTTGGCAGTCAGAAATAAACAAACTGAAATATCAGTATTGATGATGGAACCACAAGAAAAGTGAGCAATTATTTATGAGCCTAAATTGTTAAGGGGAAAAATATTTTTAGGAGCAAAATTCCCATGATATAGAAGGAGATTTTACTACAATCAAAGCAAACCCCCAAATCAACTAGAATAGTAGCTATTCTTGGTGATCTCATACGTCTCATACTAAGACGTTTAGGTCACTGATTTCTCTGCTTTCTGCTCAGGAAGGCAATACAGTTATCCAGAGTTTAGGTTTTGGAGTCATACTACTAGGATTCAAAGTAGGCTGTACCACTTGTAAAAAGTGTGACCTTCAGCAAATTAAATTACTTAACATCTCTATAATTCTTAATCTGTAAAACGGTTACAAAAATGGTACTAACATCTCAGAAAGACAGTGTGAAATTCAATGAGATGATCCATGCAAAGTCCTTGGCACAGTACCTGGCATGTAATAAATGACAGCTATTATTACTAACCCCTAAATTATCAATCTTTAGAATGAATAAGACTCTACTGAAAGATCACCTTTCTCTATGATGTTCCCTGAGTACCCCAAGTAGGAAAGAAAATAATAGACAAATTCAAGAAGTTCTATCCACTTTCTAATCCCTGACCACTTGCTATCTTCTTGAATGGTACTACTACAACAAATGACAAGAATAATGTTTCATTCATTTTTGTCTTAACAGCTAGCACTACCTTTCAAAAGACATAAAAGGACCCAAATAATGTTATGGTGAAGAAAAAGTTATGACTCTAGACAAAGGGAAAAATCCGAGTTCTAAACAAAGAGTGAAGGGCAGTGAGAGTAGAAAATGAGAGGACGATCGGTATCCTCTCTATAGCATCAAGGGTAATTTAACACTGCCAACTACATTCTTCCCTCACAGAATGTTCCTGAGTTTCCGTAACAGCTCTCTCCCTCTATTCTTCCCCAACTATTCTAAAAGCTTTCTGCACAACTGGATGTTTCCACTTTCTACTCTTTAATTTATGTGTTCTCAAAGAGAAATGAAATTCAGCTCTTTTTCTCTATACCACTTCCCTTAGCGTTAATTACCACCTCTGAAGTAATGACTCTCAAATCTTCATTTCTAGCTTGTCTAGTTTGAGAGAGCAAGTACTACATGATCATCTTTGCATATAAGATATTAGGTAATGTTTTACCTCAATAACTTTGCAAAAAAATTCAGAGATCGCCTATGTAATATTATGTTTACTTGCTCCCTGAAAATATATAGGAGACTTTGGTTTTCCAAACAGTTGATGCCTTCTAATAGATATATGTCACATTTTTTACAGACTAGAAATAGCAATGATAATCATTCTCCGCATTCCAGATCCAGTTGTTTAACGATAAACTTTTGTGTCTACATTTTAATAAGTTATAGTTAGACTAACTCAGCCTCCCAGTTATTAGAATATCTTTGTTACAGTTCATATAAAATTTTTACTATACACTAGTTTAAATCATAGTTTGGATTTAATACATCAATTTTTTAATATGTAACTGTAAATGAAATATAAGTACATAAATTAAATGGCATAGTTTTTCTACATTAAAATTGATATGCAAAATAATGATGCCACTATGGAGAAATTATCTTGGGGTGTCCCTGGGCCACACTGGAAGAAAAATTGTCTTGGGCCACATATAAAGCACACTAACACTAATGATAGCTGATGAGCTTAAAAATAAAATTTAAAAATCTCAGAATGTTTTAAGAAAGTTTATAAGTTTGTGTTGGGCCTCATTCAAAGCTGTCCTGGGCCACCTGTGGCCCATGGGCTGTGGGTTGCACAAACTTGCTCTGTATTAAATATACGGAGATAGAAAACTGTCTTTTGGCAAAGACAGCAGGTTATAAAAATAATTAACTATTTTTCCTAGCGGAATGAAGCCCTACACCTAAAAACAAAGTACAATATTTCATCATTCTTCCTTCAGTATTTAGGACCTACCGGAGAGATTCGGCCATTCTCCTCAAGTCTTCATTCTGCTGTTTTAAGCGTTCAAGCTTTGCCAGAATCTTGGACAGTTCTCGGCTAGAGTGATCAGGATGGTCATTATCTCGTACCAAGTGACCACCTATATAAAATAGCAAGGTCCCCCAGGCAAAAAGAATGAGCATAATCCAACGCCAGGAACCAGTCCATGGCCGCATTTTCAGATTTTCAACTCACTTCCCTGGAGTCCTGGAGCTCAAAGAATTGAAAACATTGTAACTCTGTTTCTAGTTAGTGCACAGATGAATAGACTTCTGTTGTTTCAACACATGATGCTTCAGACAAATTATTCTCTCTGGTAGTCCTGTGGTGAATCTTTCAAAGAGATCCTTCTGGTGATATGTGTAGGAAGCTTTATTGTCCTGTACTTCATGGACTCTACATGCTGTGGAAAGAGTAAGAAATGTATTTAAGTTATTTAAGATATATAAAACAGCATATGCTGAGATTCTTGGAGTTAAAGGAAACACATTGGTGTTGACTGGCCAACAAGCTGGAAGATAACCTAACTGCCTAATAACAAGTAAAGGGTAAAAGCTTTAAATCTGTTAATCTGTATATTAAATCAGCCATGTATATTAGTGCTCTACCAGATAACAGACTAATTAGCTCTAAGCCTGAAAGTCCTCAAAGTGCCATCATCACTTTCTTTTCCTTCTTACATAATTATACAATAGCTTATATACGAAGACTTAAAAATTGTATCTTTGAACAATCAATCAAAAACAAAATATACTCAACCACGTATTTTGGGCTAGTATATTCATTATCTCAAGAAAAAACATGTTCCCTGTATGAGTGATTTCATTTCTACCAGTTCTCAACTCCACTCTCCTCCCTCATTGTTCAGCTGCCATCATACCACTTAACTCTGCAGGTGACAGGCAAACTGTCACTTTTAGGATGAATTCTAAAACTGACATGCATATTAGCCAAGTAAAGGTTATCATAGCCATTAACCAGCTGGCAGTCATTCCAAATATCAGAAGCAAAGGTTCAAATGAACCAGGCTAGACTACTGCTTCTTCAAATTTATTAAAAATACCAACAATTACAACAAACATCTAGTACCAGTTATATCCTAGTTACTGTGCATCTTAAACTACAAATGCACATTCTTTTCCAGGCTTGGTTACAGGTATCATTTGTCTTTTCTCCATCATTAGGCTTAAAATTCCCTTGGAAACCAAACTATTTTCTCCCCAAAGAGAGAATCTGTAGGCAAAAATATAATTTAAAACCTTTTGACAGGCCAGCTGCCGTGGCTGACATCTGTAATCCCTGCACTTTGGAAAGAGTCAAGGCAGGAGGATTGCTTGGACCCAGAGTTCGAGACCAACCTGGCAAGATGGTGAAACCCCATCTCTATAAAAATTTTTAATTTTAAAAATGTTTTGATAATTTTAAAGCTATAGAAGAGAAATTATATGTCTAGACAGAGTTCCATATAAAAAAGGAAGATAGAAAAAACAAGAAATAGTTTCTGTATACAAGACTGAATGTGAGGGCACTTGACCACCAATTAGTGGTAAAAAGATTAGCAGAAAACATGGAGAAGAGGCTTCAAAAATCAGAGCATAGGGCCACTATTTTTCCACTTTTGCACCTTAAATCTCAATTGTTTTTAAAACACCAAATATTCAAAGAGAAGAAAATCTCTTCAAATGGTTGTCCTAGAAACACTCTACTTCCTTCCCATTTACTCCTACACCATTTACCTTAATGTTACTGATTTACAATGGCAAAAACATACAATGAAAAAGATTGTACTTGCTGAGAACTGTTTGAAAACCAAATTAAAAAGGAATAATCTAAGTAAAAAGTTGTCTGTTGTTTTAATAACTATTCTTAAATCTATCAAAAACACTCTTTTTATTGACTCCATTGTTCATCCCATTCCTTTCTTAAAACTCTCAAATCCCCACTCCTCTAAACTCAGGTATCCCCTACTTTTCATCTTATGTAAAAAAAAACACAGATATCCAGGGCTCTGTGACTTAAAAACCAAATAAAAAAAAAAACTCATTCCAATGGCATAAGAAATTGATTCAATTCAGTAAGTCTGCCAAAAAATGTAAGTATTAATATTTCAATTAATAATTTTGTGACAACATATGCAACACTGTAAAATGTTACTATACTTATGTGCTGAAACTATACTATATCCTAGTTAATTCCAAGCTATTAAGATATGCAGTTGTCCCTCTGCACCCTTCACAGACACCAAAATCCACAGACGTTTGGGATTCTTACATAAAATGGCATAGTATTTACATATAACCTACACACATCCTCCCAAACACATTAAATCATCTCTAGATTACTTATAACACTTAATACAATTGAAATGCTATGTAGATAGCTGATTTTGGGGGTTTTTTTGGGCAAATATTTTGATCTGTAGCTGGCTGAATCAATAATACTAAAACTGCAGCTACAGAGGGTAAACTGTGTATCAGATATTAAAATTTTTTTCTTTCCCTTCACTGTAAAAGTAACACAGAAAACAGACAACTGTGATAAACAACCAAAGCAAAGGTAGCTTTCTTAAAAAGAGTAATTTAAACAATAAAAAGACATGCTGAAACATTTTCCTTGGGATTACAATAAAAATTGTAATATTTAAAGCCAGCATAACTTGAACAGTAACAAAAGTTTACAGAAACAAATTTTGAAAAACAAAATTTGTATAACAAAAAATACTTTCCATTTTTTATAAGCCATTACCATTCCTTTCTTAAAACTCTCAAATCCCCACTCCTCTAAACTCAGGTATCCCCTACTTTTCATCTTATGTAAAAAAAAAACACAGATATCCAGGGCTCTGTGACTTAAAAACCAGATAAAAAATAAATTCATTCTGATGGCATAAGAAATTGATTCAATTCAGTAAGTCAGCCAAAAAATGTAAGTATTAATATTTCAATTAATAATTTTGTGACAACATATGCAACACTGTAAAATGTTACTATACTTATGTGCTGAAACTATACTATATCCTAGTTAATTCCAAGCTATTTTATAAACCATTTTATAAACCATTAATTTATAAGGCATTAAATTACTATATTATACATCAATATTGATAATACTTGAGTTGTAAAAAGCAATACATTATTATAGGACCAAAATATGGTCATTTTCTAAATTAATAGCATCATTTGAACTATGTTTTTGGAGAGACTGTTTCCCATGATTTTTTTTTGTATTTGCCAGTATTTTTTAAATCCCCGGTTTTGGGGTCAACAAAACCAAGTTAAGCTGAAAAACAAGTAGTTTTCTATGCAATTTTCCTCTGTAAGGTTTAAAAGAACAAGGTTTAAAAGAACAAGTACAGAATTTTTTCCCTATCTACTAACTACCATGCTTACTTACTTATGGTTACTTACTTATGGTTACTGTTTATTGTCTGAACCATGCTTGCTAAAATATAAATGCCATAATTTTTGTTCATTGTGTTCACTGATGTATCCCAGGCACTAAGAACGGTATTTGACACTTAGTTGGCACTAATAAATACAGCTTAAACTGCATTTATGCCCTACTTAAGACGGTAAATGGCAATGCAGAAAGTGAGAGAATGCTATTATACGGAAATGGTTCAAAAATAAGGTCATTAATAAACTTCCATATTTATTATCGTCAACATATATCTTATAAAGACATTCCTTGGTTGATTAAATTTAATTGGCCTAAAAGACCAAAAGAGTCCTTTTTTTTTTTTTTGAATCTCGCTCTGTCTCCAGGCTGGAGTGCAGTGGCACAATCTTGGGTCACTGCAACCTCCACCTCCAGGGTTCAAGAGATTCTCCTGTCTCAGCCTCCTGAGTAGCTGGGATTACAGGTGTCTGCCGTGGTGCCTGGCTCATTTTTTATATATTTAGTAAAGATGGTATGTCACCATTTTGTCAGGCTGGTCTCAAACTCCTGACCTCAGGTGATCCGCCTGCCTCAGCCTCCCAAAGTGTAGGGATTAAAGGTATGAGCCACCACATCCAGCCAAAAGAGTCTTATGGTTTGCCTTTTAACCATGAAAAACTAATGTATCTTATTTTCTTCATTTAGAAGACTCACTTTGCAAAGACAACGATATGACTGAAGAAAGTATGTACAGCCTTTGATATGAAAGCCAATCAACTTACTTGTGAAAGTATTAGTAAAAACAGTTCAAATTAGTAAAAAAATTTAAAAATTAATTACATATATCAGCTAATTTCTGACTAAAATTTATATAGCAGTGTTGAGATTTGTTCTCAGAGTGGGCTTTCTCTTCAAGAATTTATAAATTTATTACTACTAAAGACTCACATAGAGTACTTCTTCTGCAAAATACCAAATGAACTGAACTGTGCCAGGATTCTTTTTGCAAATTTATTTAATTAGTGATATCACCTTTTTTTTTTTTTTTTTTTTAAGAGAAAAGTTGGCTGGGCACAGTGGCTCACGCCTGTAATCCCAGCACTTCGGGAGGCTGAGGCGGGTGGATCACAAGGTCAGGAGTTCAAGACCAACCTGGCCAAGATGGTGAAACCCTATCTCTACTAAAAATACAAAAATTAGCCAGGCATGGTGGTGGGTGCCTGTAATCCCAACTACTCGGGAGGCTGAGGCAGAGAACTGCTTGAACCTGGGAGGCAGAGGTTGCAGTGAGCAGAGATCGCAACACCACACTCCACCCTGGGCGACAGAGCCAGGCTCTGTCTCAAAAAAAAAAAAAAAAAGAGAGAGGGAGACAAAATCTCGGCATGTTGCCTACGCTACATTGATACCACTTTTTTAAGGTACTAAGGTATTTAAATGTTTCATTTCTTTTGGTATTTACAGAGATTCTTTGGATAATATTTGTTTAATGTCTCTGGAACAATAAATATATTTGATTTTTCAAAGTACTTTTTCTGAATCTGGAAGCTAGAGTGTAATATCAGTAAGATAAGGAGACTTAATAGAGTTGCTATGAGCCTTAAATAAGGTTAACATTATATAAACCACTTATAATGCTTGGCACATAAGAAGTGCTCCAAAAAAAGTAATTTTATTTTAATGCTGACAAGACATAGAAATTAAAAGTATGGGTGCTAGAATCAGCAGTGTCTAGACTGGAGTCTCAGTTCTGCTACATCACAGCTAGGTAACCTCACTGAACAATCTGTAAACTGGAGAAAATAAATACCACCTCTCCTAGAGAATACTGGAAAAGGCTTAAATAAAATAATCATCAACAGGGAAGCACCTCAGCACATGATGCAGCAAATTGTTATGTGGTATATATTGATGTTGTTACATTATTTTACAGACCCATTTATGATTATTTATATAATTAATATGCCACATGCTGTTGTAGGCAGCTTCTGAAATGGCTGCCAACTATCTCTGTGTCCACTATTCATGTCCTTGTATCATCTCCTCCTCTGGAGTGTTGGCTGGACCTAGTGACTTGTTTCTTACATAGAATACGGTAAAAGTGACAGAATTTCACTTCCAAGATAAGGTTACAAAAGACTGGAGCTTCTGTGTCTTGCTCACATTGTCCCTGCTTGCTTATTATGAGGATACAAGCTACCATACTGTGAGCCATCATGCAGAGAGGCCCATGTGGAAAGGAACTGAGGGCAGCCTTTAGACAACAGTCAACAAAGATTTAAAGTGCTCAGTCCTAAGACCACAAGCACCTCACAAGGTTGTTGAATCCTGCCAATGACCATGTGAATGTGAGCAAGCTTAGAAATGCACCCTCACCAGTCAAGCCTCAACACAGCTGTAGCTTTGGTCCACATCTTGAATGCAGGCTTTTTAAAGACTCTCACCTAGGAGATGGAGCTTAGCCAGAGGATCCAGCTAAACCATCCCTAAATTCTGACCAACAGATAATAAATTGTTGCTTTAAGCCACTGAGTCTAAAGGTAATTTGTTATGTAGCAATAAATAATTAATACATATGTCTACCTTCACTAGAAGGTTAAAAGCCTGATCTTCGCTTCATGTGTTATTTTCCGTCTCTAGCAAGTTGTAGAACACCTTGGGCACAGAAGAGGCATTCAAGATGCAGGACAGAACTGAATCTTAATCACGTTTCCTTATGTATTCTGCTAATACCTCTTATACATATCATAAAACAAAATTCAATTTACAGCAAATAAGAGATTTAACAGATACAATTACAATTATTGGTTTATACTAATACCAGAGGTAAAAAAGGATATTTATTAATAGCTGCTAAACAGAGTTCCATCTCCAACCATGAAAGAATAACTACTACTAGATTAGCCTCATATATAAACTAGAAAACTTTAAAAAACATATTTAGAAAAACTGTTTTCAGATATTGGGCAAAGGTCAAAGAAGACTGATATCTGAGAGAAAGTTAACAATAAAAGTAAGTCCTATAATCACTTCACCCTTCTGCCTAGAAGCATTTGCTGAACACCAGCACAGAAAGAAAGAACCCAAACAAATCACAGCCATCTTCCTCAGGTGAGAAGACAAAGACCAAAGTGCAGGGAATTTAAGGTAGGTGGAATTTGCAGGTCATTATACTAAAGAGGAGGTAGATACTCAGAAGGAAAGCTCCAAATTTTGCATAGGAGATCCTTTGAGTCTTTGGCAGGAAACTAAGTTATAGTAAGAATTCAGGAAGCCTACAAAGGACAATTATCAGAAAGAGAAAAATTAAATACTGGGTAGCTAAAAGCTTAACACACCTCAAAGATTAGGCAAAGTTGGGAGACCTATGAGTTCCAACCAGGTACAATAAAAATACCACAGAGAAAACCTGCAGCATTCAGTAAAAATCCAAGAAATAGAACACCTTAGAAATGAGAATTAAGCAAGCAGGAATCAAGATAAATATCTTAGGCTATGCGAGGCATATACTGTCTCTGTCACATATACTTCTTAATTTTTATTTTTGTTTCTTTATAACCTTTTAAAAATGTAAAATCCATTCTTAGCTCATGGACTATACAAAAACGGGCTGTGGACCAGATATGGCTCATAAACCAAAGTCTACTGACTCCAGTTATAGAATAAAAGCTATGCCAACAAGAGCCCTAACAAAGCTTAAAAACAAGCTACAAAAGGATCAGTGTAATCCAAAAGTAAATTATCTGCCTGTCAAAATAAAACTCAATAATCTTCAAAGAAAGATAAGAAAATACAAACAATGAAAAATAGAAGGTACATATTATCAAAAGTTACAAAGAATACGAAGAGAGGTCATGCTGTGATGCAGGCATCCAAAGACCTGCTAAAAGCTAAGGATGGTGCTGGAACACTGAGGAAACACTCCAGCACCCCAGTCTCCAAACCAAGAATGAAAAAGCAGCAAGCAGTCCACTACTGCAGGAATTTCAAGTTTCTGATTCAGTGAATTTAACTATTACAATGACAACAAAAAAACAAATCCAACTCAAGTCACTGTTGGACTGACTCAATCTCTGCCCCATCCCAATCCACACATGCACAAACATCATCAAAGAAAAAGGGTACCCATTTCTGAGCATAAATACTATCCACCTCAATCTTTGTTGCCCTTTACCTAAAATGTCTGGCATGCAACAAAAAACAATTTTTTATGTGTATATATATATATACACACACACATACACATACACACATATATATTTTTTTTAAAGTTAAAAACAAACCCAAACCATAGTCAAAAGACAAGGCAAACACCAGAACCAGACTTATAAATGAATCAGATATTTGAACTATCAGACAGAAAACTTAGAATAATTGTAATTTATGTATTAAAGGATCTCATGGTAAATATGAACAAAATACAAAAACAGATAAGAGATTCAGCAAAGAAGAAATGCTAAATGAACATAAAAATGAAATGTCAGAAAAATCTTCAACAGAATTATCAGAAGATTAGACAAAGCTAAAAACAAATCAGTGAGCTTGAAGAGAGGTAAACAGATATTATTCAAAATGAAACCCAAAAAGAAGAAACAGACTGAAATTTAAAAAAAAAAACAAAAAAAAACAGAACAGGAATTTTAAGATGTAGTATAATATTCAATGATCTAGTGCAGGTGTAACTGGAGTTTTGTGAAGAAAACAAGAACAGAGAAGAAAATATACTTAAAGAGATGTTAGCTGGGAATTTTCCAAAGTAAAAAAATGATAAAACACCACAGCTCAAAGAAATGCAGAGAATTGCTAGTAGGGCAAACGTTAAAATGTAGACAAAAACCTGCTTAAAAAAAAAAAAAAACAGGCCGGGCGCGGTGGCTCAAGCCTGTAATCCCAGCACTTTGGGAGGCCGAGGCGGGTGGATCACGAGGTCAGGAGATCGAGACCATCCTGGCTAACATGGTGAAACCCCGTCTCTACTAAAAATACAAAAAACTAGCCGGGCGTGGTGGCAGGCGCCTGTAGTCCCAGCTACTCGGAGGCTGAGGCGGGAGAATGGCGTGAACCCGGGAGGTAGAGCTTGCAGTGAGCCGAGATCGCGCCACTGCACTCCAGCCTGGGCGACAGAGCGAGACTCCGGCTCAAAAAAAAAAAAAAAAACAGGCTGAAAGAGAAAAATTTTTCAGGTAGTTAGAAAAAAAGAAATATTACATACAGAGAAAAAAAAAAGGGAACACACTACATGTAATACAGAAGGCCAGTCAAAAAAACAATGGGGCATCATCATTAAAATACCAAGAGGGGAAAAACGGCAACTGAGCATTCTAGATCCAGTGAAAATACCTTTCACTGGATAAAATGAAGGCAAAACAAAGGCAAATAAAGACAAAATCAACACTCTTCCAGAAAAAAAAAAAAGTTAAAAAATATTCTGTGCCAGCAAAACTGTACTATAAAAAATGTTAAATGAAATTTTTCAAGGAGTATGATACCAGATAAAAATGCAGATCTGCACACACAAAAATAGCACCAGAAATGGTGAAATCTAAAAATTCAGAAATATTTTCGCTTAATTTAACCACATTAAAAGTTAAAAAGCTGTTAAAACTCAAAATGGCAATAATGTATCACTGGGTTTATAATATATGTAGATGTAAAACATATGACAAAATATAAAAAAGATGAGAGGGAGGAAATGGAAGTGCACAGAAGTCAAGTTCTCACTACACATGAACTGATATATTATTTGAAGGTAGACTAATAATTATGTATATAGTAAGACCCAGAGCTACACTGTCTGCTTTAATAGCTACTATATGGAACTATTTAAATTAGAATTAAAATTAAAAATTTATTTCCCCAGCCTGAGCAACACAGTGAGACCCTGTCTCTATAAATAAATTAAAAACTGGTGGTGCACGCCTACAGTCCCAACTCCTTGGGAGGCTGAGGTGGGAGGATCACTAGAGCCCAGGAGGCTGAGGCTGCGGGGAGCCGTGATCGCACCATTCTACTCCAGCATGGGAGACAGAGCAAGACCCTGTCTGGGGAAAAAAGAAACAAAATGTATTTCCTCAGGCACAATAGGCCACATTTTGATTGCTCAATAGCCACCTGTGTCTAGTGGTTACCATTATGAATGGTGTAGATACAGGGCATTTCCAACATCAGATGGCATTTCCCCAAAGCGACAAGTAGTTTTTATTAAATAAAATCAAAAGGTATAGCAAAGAAAAAGCCAGTGGTGAAGATAAAATGAAATTAAAAAATGAAAGTATAATTCACAACAGAAAACAGAGAAGAGAAAGTTCCTGAGAAGACCAGGAAAAGTTTCACAGCTGCAGGAGAGAAGGGAGCATATTTGAAGTATTAATAAAATAAATGACAATGAGCTGCAGTCTCTATTCTTCAGGATGGTCACTTTGGAAGCATTCTCTACTATGCCACCAGTAAGTAACTGACCTCCTAAATAATATACTTCATTTAGTGCAGTCATTCATGTTATATAAGTTTTATTTATTTTTTAAATATGCGGCATGGTTCTTATCAACATTTATAATGGAAAGCAACTGGAAGAAATCTACCACACGTTTTACCTAAATCTACACAACACGATGATCCATTCACTTATATGTTCAAAAACTACTCATTCAGTTTCTATTACATAAAATACACTACATATCCTAGGCATTGAGGATGTAGCAGTGAACAAGACAGACACAAATCCCTGCCTTCAATAGGTATTATAGTAGATTCTAATTGCAAAGTGAAGTAATGCCACTAAAACAAACAACCAAAAAAGAAAAAAAGCCTCTTCTTACAGCAACTAACATTCTGAGTGATGCAGCAGAAACTGAATATAAACTATTCCACAAATAACTGCATTTTTTGCTATCATTTTATTGTTTAAGCATAAAATTGAACACTGCCACCTGCATACCACAAAATGTTATAATACTATAATTTGAAAATCAAAATATATGTACAGTGTCAGAATAAAACATGGCAAATTTATTGTTGTCATCTTCAAATCCTTATGTATTACAGAATGTTTAAAATTATATATATAAACAGATGATCATTACATCAAGATTTTACCGCAGAGTTGAAACTAAGCTACTTTCAAAGTTTTATCACAAACATTTAGCACCTTTGTAAGATCCAACCATACTAAAAAAAAATCTTCAGAAGTGGAACCAAGTCTCTACAGTCTCTATTAAATTTACAATGATTACAATAACTGTGTTGCCACTGTTGTGACCATCACCATCATCACAACTCCCCCAAAATATAAGCAGGCTAGGATGTGTTGTCTTTTTCTTTTTTAAAATTCAACATTCTTTTAAACATTTTTACATACAAGAAGTTTGTGTGTATATATATGTAATATATACAACTTGATGAGCTTGCAAAGTAGACACCTGTGAACTCATCACCACAATCTATGCCATAAACCTATTCATCATCTCCAAGAGTTTTCTCCCACTCTCTTATTTACTATTACTAATTTGTGTGTTTGTAGTAAGAACGCTTTACATAAGACCTATCCTCTTAGGAAATTTTTAACCATACAATACAGTACTGTTAACTATAGGCACCATGCTGTACAACAGATTTCTGAGACTTATCTTTAAAACCAAAACTCTGTACCCTTTGACTAATACTTCCTCATTTCTCCCTCCTACATTTCCTAAAGATAGATATAGCTCAATTATTCCATTAGACATAACAAAAAATGCAGTACCATTTATAATACGATCAAACTGACACTTCTTAAGTCTAACAAGAAAATGAACAATGGCCACATTTGGCATATGACTGTGTGAAAAGGATGTCTCCAAGAATCACATTCAAGTAGCTTGACTTTGATGCTGAGGCCAGAAGATGAGTATGCGACAATCTGCTGAAGAACCAAAAACTAAAAGCCTGGCCTGTTGTGCTATGAGCCATGTCAAAGGAGGGTTGTCTTTTAAACTCAAAAAAATTCAGCACTTATTTAAATAATATAAATATGTGTACTCTATGCAAAGGGTAATATGGCATTATATATCAAATATTTACATACATATGCCCTTTGACAAGAAATTCCACTCGCAAGAATTTATGCTAAGATGCATTTTAATATGTAAACAAAATGCATTCACATATTCATTGCATCATTGTCTGCAATAGCACTAAACTGGAAAAACAACATAATTGCCCATCAACAGAAGTATGGTTGAATAAATTATTAATTATTTTGCCAAAAATATATATTTTATACTATGATGCCAACAAGAAGGAAAATGTAACCCATAACCAGGAAGAAAATCAGTCCATCTAAACAGATCCAGAAAACAGCAATAACAATGATGACAGCACACAAAACAAGTAGCAAAATGTGTGCAAGGATTTAAAAGAAAAAATGTTGAAAACAGAAAACTACAACAAAAATATATAACTTGCAGAACAAAAAATACCATGTAGATGATCCTCAAATTAACAATGGCTCAACTTAATTTTTCAACTTTATGATTGTACAAAAGCAATATATATTCAGTAGAAACCATTCTCTGAGTAACACTACAACCATTTTCTTCACTTTCAGTAAAGTATTCAATAAATGATGAAATATTCAACACTTTATTATAAAATAGTTTTTGTGTTAAGTGATTTTTGTCCAACTGTAGGCTAATATAATTGTTCTGGGCACATTTAAGGTAGGCTATGCTATGATGTTCAGATTAGGTGTATTAAACATATTGCAACTCACGATATTTTCAACTTATGATGGGTTCATCAGGACACACAATGATCTTGTTAAAAAAAGCCTGGTATCTCCTGCCTTCTCTTGCCCCCTTTCTCTTGTTCCCTCTCTTGCCATGTGATACACTGCTCCCCCTTTGCCTTCCACCATGACAGGAAGTTTCCTGAGGCTCTCACCCAGAAGTAGATGCTAGCACTATGCTTCTCCTATAGACTGCAAAGCTGGGAACCAAGTAAATCTTTTTTTTTTTTTTTTGAGACAGAGTCTCGCTCTGTCGCCCAGGTTGGAGTGCAGCGGCGAGATCTCAGCTCACTGCAACCTCCACCTGCCGGGTTCAAGCGATTCTCCTGCCTCAGCCTCCCAAGTAGCTGGGACTATAGGCATGCACCACCATGCCCAGCTAATTTTCTGTGGTTTTAGTACAGACGGGTTTTCACTGTGTGAATCTCTTTTCTTTATAAAGCACCCAGTCTCAGGAATTCCTT
Source organism: Macaca mulatta (assembly GCF_049350105.2). Lineage (NCBI taxonomy): Eukaryota > Metazoa > Chordata > Mammalia > Primates > Cercopithecidae > Macaca > Macaca mulatta. The sequence continues at coordinate 138,674,522 of NC_133412.1, read as the reverse complement.
TAGAGCAAAGCAAAACAGACTAATCCAGGTAGCCACTGTTGATAGGACTTATTGCCAGACACTACAGTGTTTTACAGCTTCACCACAGCTGAATCACCTTACAGTAACTATTATTATGAACAAAAAAACTGTTCAAATGATAAAAGGCAAATGAAAGTCATCCATCATCATTAGTTAGGCAAAAAGCCATTTACAATATCCTTTTTGGGGCCAGTTGGAAATCTGTAAGCATTTCCCCATTTTTGAGTTTGGCTTCAGAAAAGGACTTCTCGGAAAAAAAATTATCATCAAATTTGAAGTAATGTACATTGAAAATATGTTTAACTATGGGTATATATAGAATTTGCAATCTATTTTTAAATACAAATAAAACCATAATTTAGAGGGTAAAACAGCCACAAGATTGGGGGTGAACAATACATACATGGTAACAAAGAAGTGCAGGGGGCTTCTCATCAGAAAAAAATGCAATCTAGTAAGACAATGAGACAACACCTTTTTAAAATGCTGAAAAAAAAAAAAGAAATGACAAAACTACACTACGTTATTCAGTAAAAATATATTCAAAAATAAAAGTAGGTTTCTGTGAATGTGAACTTTCAGCTAACTTGGGTCAAATAGCTAGGAGTAGGATTGCTGGGTCACATGAAAAATGTATGTTTACAAGAAAATGCCAAACTATTCCAAAGTGGCTGCACCATTCTGAGTTGTCAGAAGCAATGAATAAGAAGAACTCCTGTTGATTCACAATCTCCCTAGCATTTGGTACTGTCAGTTTGTTCAATGGCAATTCTAGTAGCTGTGTAATGTAGTGGTATCAAAGTATGGTTTCAATGTGTATTTTTCTAGTAACAAATGACACTGAACATCTGGCCATCTTTTCATGTGCTTATTTTCTATCCATTTATCTTCTCTGGTAAAGTGTCTTTTGAGATCTTTCGCCCATTTTTTAGATTGTTTTCTTACAGCTGAGACTTGAGTTCTTTATATATTCTGAACATAAGTCTTTTAACAAATACATGATTTTCAAATATTTTCTCCCAGTCTGTGGCTTATCTTTTTATTCTCTTAACAGTATCTTGCACACAGCAAAATTTTTAAATTTTTAAAATATAATACAATATACTGACTTCTTTTCTTTTATAGACTGTGGTTTTGGTACTAAGTCTATGAATTCAATGCCAAACCCAAAGTCCAATATATTTTCCCCTATGATTTCTTTAAGAAGTTTTAGTTTGAGGTTTCAAAGTTAATCCACCCAAGAAAAACAAAAGCATATTTTTCCACAAAAAAATTAATCTCAAATGTTTGCAGCAGCTTTATTCATAACAGACAAGAAACTACAAAAAAAATCAAGATGGCTTTCATCAGGTGAACAGATTAACAAACATGATACATAGAAAACAAAGGAATACTAGTTAGTAATAAAAAGAAGCCACTGATTTACTCAACAAAATGAATCTTAACGTATGTTGCTAAGTGAAGGAAGACAAAACCAAAGACTACATATTGTGTGCTTCATTTACATGACATTATGGAAAGGGAGAAACTATAGGTTGAAAAATAGTTCAGTGTTGAAAGTACAAGGAGGAGATGATTATAAAGTGCCTTCGAGAGTAACTTTTATAGTGATGAAACTATTCTAAATGATACTAAAAAAGCACACACCAATTCTGTGGTACTCATCCTCCAAAACCATGAATCCAGTCTAATAATAAAAGAAAATATCAGACAAATCCTCATTTAGAGACATTCAACAAAATACTTGACCAGTACTCTTCAAAAGTATTGAACTATTAAAGTTATAAAAACAAACAACTGAGAAACTGCCATAGATTAGAGAAGTCTAAGGGGACACAATGACTAAATGTAATGTGGTATCCTGAACTGAATCTTAGAACAAGGCAGGGACACTATGGAAAAACTGCTGAAATTCAAATGTAGTCTGTAGTTTAGAGTATTTCACTACTGTTAATTTAATAGTTTAGACGAATGTACCATGGCTACGTAAGATGTTAACATTAGGGGAACATGGGCAAAGAGTATACAGTGACTGTACTCTCTTTGCTAATTTTCTATAATTCTAAAATTATTCTGAAATAAAAAGCTTTTAAAAGATAAATGCAAAATAAGTATATTTTTGGAAAACAAAAAATGGAAAGAATTTGTTGCCAGCTAATACACACTACAAGATATATTTAAAAAGATACTTTTCAGGCTGAAAGAAATGATTGTGGATAGAAACTTGAATGTAAATGATGGATTTAAACAGACATGTTAAATATATGGGTAAATACAAATAAAATTTTTTCTCATTTCTAATGTCTCTTTTTTTCACCCTGCCCCCTCCTCATTTCAAATTTCTTTCAAAATAAATTTGACTCAAAGCTAAAATAATAAAGTATTATGGGGTTTACAACACACATAAGAGTAAAATACATGACAATACTTACACAAAACATAACAAGCAAAAAAAAGGAAGGACACTGTTTTAAAGTCCCTACATTATACCTCAAGAGGTACAAAAGTATTTGAAAGTTTGGTGAAATAGGTAAAAGGTTCACAGCGTAAACTCTATGAACGTAATATAAAACAGATAAACAACAAAGAAAAATCAATGAAAACAAAAAAATGGGTTCCCTGAAATGATCAATAAAATTAAAAATCTTCCAGCTGGACTAATCAAGGGCACAAGGACACAAGCTGAAAAAAAAAAGAACGTAAGTTGCTAATATTAGGAATGAAACAGGCACTATCTGTAGTATCACTACAGATACCACAGAAGAGTAATAAGGAAATATTACAAATAATTTTCAGTCAATAAATGTGACATCATACCTGAAATGGACAGATTTCCTAAAAGAAACAAACTACTGAAGCTCAATAAAGAATAGATTACTTGAACAGCTTAATGACGTAAAAACTTAAATTCATAAAATTATGAAGTTCTACAACAAAGAAACTAACAGATAGTGATGGAAATCAGACTAGTACTTGCCAGCAAGTACGAAGATGACTGATTTAGAAAGGAAATGACAGTTACATGAGGATACAGATTTAAGAAATATCATCTAACTATATACTTAATATGGATTCGCTGATATAAATTATGTTCCAATAAGGTTGACAAAAATTTTAAGAGAAAGTTTCAATTACCCCTATTTTGTGACTATAATTGAAAATGTCAATAATTGAAAGTTATTTCATTAAATGCCTAAATTATGTCCTTGCATTTAAGTTTCAATGAGACATTTTTTTTCAGCAAATCACCATCCTAGTACATTCTTACTTTTAATGAAAAAAATTTCAACAGTATTTATTATACAGATGTAATCAACTTTCCAAATGTTAATGTGAAAACCATATTTTTCACAAATTTCAGACAGTAAGAATCAACTTAAATAATTAGTAATACAATTAACAAACCGGAGAAATTGTACTGAACCTACTTAGTAGCCGAACCTTTTCTCAGAATAAAAGGAATCAGCATAAATTATTCAAATAATAGTGATTTCCTAAATTACAATAAACATACACTGCGGTTATAAGAGTTATCAATTTACTTTTTTAACAACTGAAAAGAGTAAAAACCAAAATCATTACAAAGTGTTTCTTGAAGTAATTCAATATAACAGAATAAACTGAAAAATTTAACAGAAAAGTGAAGTCATTTATTTAACAAATTTAACGAATGACTGTTACAAGGTAACAGATTGAGCTTGACATATTTTAAACTCATTTTCTTCATTAACGAACTACTAGAAAACAGATTTTTTAAGTTGATAAAGAGAATTATAAATAAAACTTTTAAAGAAAAGCTAATTATCAATTATATTGTACATTTTAAGAGCCATATATAGTACATATATAATCCAATCCAATTCAGGATTAATACGTGCCCAAGACTCTATCTTTTAAATATCTTCTCCTTTGATCACAATTCATTTTTTAATTAAATATTGTTACAGAATTTATTAAAATCTTTCTGTTTTGCTCCCTATATGGGAAAAGGGTAATCTATAAGTGATGTGTTTATTAATGTAAGAAAGAATAGAAAGGAACAAGTAAAAATAGTGTTGTAAATTAAAATGGTCCTTTAAAGCTAGTTGAAATAAATTTTTACTTTATGTAAAAGCACTTAGTAAAACCAACCAAACTGAAATGAAGAAAACAAAAGAAAAAGAGGGAGAGAAGGGAAAAGACAGGGGAAGAAAGAGGAGAGGATGAAAAGAGAGAAGAAGAGGGTAAGACGGGGAGGAAAAGAGGGAAGGGCAGGAGAGAAAAAAGAAAATTTTCATATAACTCCTACCAAGATTATAAATATATAAAATTTGATTTTCATTCATTACTTATACTCATCTATCATACTTCATATTTCTTATCAGTAGTGTCATATACACATATGAATTTAAAATGCCAGCATCATAAATACATGAATACTAAATACTAATTTGCTGAAATCAGCCAATATCTTAGAAATTAATCTTCCTAGTTATAAAGTACAAACACATAATCACATTTATAAGGTTCCTATCAAGAATATCTCACTAACCTTAACAATTACACACAATAACACACCAGGTTGTGTTTACTGATACAATTAACTACTCAAATGAGTCCAGAAATCTGGACTTGTCATCTGTACCTTCAGCCCTAAATAAATTAATACTGCTGAAAAATGGTAATACTAATAAATTCAAATGAAATGTGTATATATCACCATTTTCTCTGATTGTGTGTGTGTATGCACATAAATAATACATACTTCATTGGCACCATGATGTGTTAATAGAAGAGCAACCATTTCAAATCAATCACATATGGACAGCTTACCCTGCTATAAACTAGTAGTCATAATCATAGAAACTCATATAATTGTGAAGATTATATGATAATATGCATAAAAGTGATTTGTACACAGTAAAACAATCTATAAATATTAGTTATTATCTTTCCCTTGCTTAGAAACCAAGTAGACCAGCCTTCTGCCAGTTTCTGGAATATGCCAAGTTCTTACCCAACATGCAGCCTTTGTTCTTGCTATTCCTTCCACCTTTGGCTCATTCTTATAATTCAGATCTCTACTTAAATTATACTTCTTTTCCAAAAAAAGTCCCTGACAACCAGTATCAATTATGACACATTAGGATACAAGAGAAATTGCAACTCAAGGTGACTTTAAAAATAAGAAAATTTTAGTTTCTCAATAGCAAAAAGGCTAATTCAATGGGGTTCAATGAAACTGTGAAAAATACCTTTTCACCTTTCTATTCTACCTAGGCATTATCAGTTTTTGTCCTCTAGCTAACTTTCTTCCTGGTAGCAAGTTAGCTGCCTCAATTCCAGCCATATGCAATTATGTGCAAAAGAACAACTGGGAATCTGTCTCATTTTGAGAGGAAACCACTGACAGACGGTCTCTCCTGAAGATTTACACATCTCATTAGCCAAGATTGAGTCACCTGTCCCTTGTAAAATTAATCACTGACAAGTGGAATGAGATTCCCATTACCAGCTTAGACTAATCAGAATTTATCCCTGAGGGTGGGCTCCAAAAAAAACTGGTACCCTGAAAACAAGAATGAAAGAATGACTGTAATACCCTGCAAGAATGCTACATACAACACTCTATGTTTTTTAATAAAAAACTCACCCTCCTTCATTATTCTCTATTATAACACAAATTGGCTTATTTCCTATACTAAAAGATATACATCAGTAGAGCGAGAGCTAAGAGTATACATAGCACCTAAAACAGAGCAAGCTCTTTAATAATATTTGTTGAATAAGCCCATACATATTATCCAAATGTATTTAATACCTATATTCAAAATCCTAAGCAAAATAAATTAAATCAGGCCTTAGAAGAATTAGAACTAAGATTCAAAGTCATTTTCCTATGTTTACTCATTTATTTTTATGTGCATAAAATGTCAAACGTAGATGTTCAGAAATACGTCCAAATGTAAGTTCGAAGAAATAACTTGCATTCAAGTCAACTCTTGATAAGCTGCAGGGTCCTTAAACACAACATGTAATAGTTATAAGGAGAGATAAATGGATTGCAAAAAAATTCCTAGTCATGGCCAGGCGTGGTGGCTCACGCCTGTAATTCCAACACTTTGGGAGGCCAAGGCAGGCAGATCACCTGAGGTCAGGAGTTTAAGACCACCCTGACCAACATGGTGAAACCCCATCTCTACTAAAAATACAAAATTAGCGCGGCATAGTGGTGCATGCCTGTAACCCCAGCTACTCAGGACGCTGAGGCTGGATAATCGCTTGAACCTGGGAGGCGGATGTTGCAGTGAGCCGAGATCGCGCCATTGCACTCCAGCCTAGGTAACAAGAGCAAAACTCCGTTTCAAAAAAAATAAAAAATTCCTAGTTATATACAACACAAATAATGAATAAACATTAACAATCTTTCCAGAGGACAGTTTCTGAAGAACAGTAGATTCAAAGGTGCAAATTCAAACAGATTCAAAACTGTTTCTACAGAATAGTAGGGATTCAAAAGTGCAGTAAACATGCACTCTTCATACAAGAGGCATGAAAGTCCTTTAAAGGCTAATCTTTACTACTGCATGTAAGAAGAATCATAATGGTATCACTGGCTGGTATTCAATTCACTAATACATAGGCCAGATTAGTGGCATAGAGTATATATCTCACAAAATAAGGGAAACAAATAAATTATGGAACAACCATTGTGGGATACTATGGCTCAGTTTTATATGCTAAAGACAAATACACATAATATGTTAGGTGAACAGTAGGACACAGAGGGAGCTGAAATTTTGGATGATGGTATGAGATCTTGGAAAGTACAGGCTCTAAGGTTAGACAGAACAAGGTCTAAATCATGGCACTGCTAATATAGAAATGGGACAGTAAAGAATCAAGCAGGACATCTCTGAACCTGCATTACTTTGTCTTTAAAATGACTGTAATAATTCCTATTATGCTGGTCTCTCATTAAGTATAATAATGATTACATTTATATAGTGTTTCTTGAATGCAAGGCCCTTTTCTAATTGCTTCACAGATATCATAATACTTAATCCTCTCAACACCCTTACGAAGTAAGTAGGTACTATTATCCCGATTTTACAGTGAAGAAAATTAAGGTACATTGAATTTAAATAACTTCTCCAAGGTCATAAAGCCAGTAAGTAGCAGAACCAGAATCAATGGCAGCTTTTTTCTATTATTAAGAAGAATCTGCTGACTTTAAGAATTGCAAGAGAAAACTAGAATATCTCCTATATGTATACTTTTAACACAAGGCCAGGCAACCCCACAATTATTTTTATATTTGTGAGTGAAAACCACAAATATTTTTTATGATTTGTGAGTGAAAACCAAAATATCTTATAATGATCAATCTTTTATATCAATGTGACTGGGTTAAGGGATACCCAGATCACTGGTAAAACATTTTATTTCTAGGTGTGTCAGGGAGGGTGTTCCCAGAAGAGATTAGCATTTGAATCAGTAGACTGAGTAAAGAAAATGTGCCCTCACCAATGTGAGCAGGCATCATTCAGTCCTTTCAGGGACCACCTGAATTGAACAAAAAGACTGAGGTTGAGTGAATGCTCACACTCTTCTTGAGCTAGTATTTTCACCTCCTGCTCTCAAAGATCAGAGCTCCTAATTCTTGGGCCTTCAGACCCCAAGACTTATCCAGCAGCAGCAATCCCCTCCAAAGGCCTTCCGCCTTGAATTTAGACCTTGGGCTCCCCTGGTTTTCTGGCCTTTTGAGCTTGGACTAATTTACGTCACTGGCTTTCCTGTTCTCCAGCTTGCAGATGGCATATGGTAGGACTTCTTAAATGACTATAATCCCATGATAAATCTCCTCTTATGTATCTATTTATTTATATCCTATTGGTTCTGTTTCTCTACAGAACCCTGACAATTATGCACCCTTATATTAACAAGTAAAAGAATATCAATATTTGTTGTAAAGGCTCCACCTCTCCCTCAGGAAATAGCTAACGTTTTCTAACATTTTTTTCAAATTTATTAATCCAACATTTTGAGATAAGACACTTGAAGTGTCATTGATAAGATATGATTTACCAGAAAAAAAAAGATTATACATATTTAACAATGGCATAACAGACTAAGAATCATATGAAAAACCATTATTCTATATTCCAAAGACCAGAGTGATTGGTGCCCCCTAGCTTTCTTAACCATCCCCTATATCCAACAAAATATGACTTGATAACTAGTTGTACAAATGTCATTGAATTATTACATATTTCCTTTTTTCCAAAGTTTCACATTTTCCTTTAATACAATTTTCCAGTTTCACCAGCATGATCAAAGTAGATCTACAATCTTCTCACTTCATTAGTTATTTATGCTACTCTCCTTCAGCTCTCCTTACACAACATATGCTCCTGTGTACATAAACCATTATATCTCAACAGTGTTTTATTATTTACACTTCTTCCTCTTGGTATAGGGATACAATTCTGAACATTATGCAGTCTCTCAACATAGCAATAGCTTAAGCAATATTGAGATTTGTTTTTTTCTTTTGTAAAAGAAGTCTGGAGATAGGTGATATAGAGATGATGGTTGCACAAAGTCCTCAGGGACCCAAGCTTCTAGCTTTCTCTTCCACCACTCTAGGTGCCTGGCTTCCATCTTCAAGATTGCCTCATGGTACAAAATGATTGTTAATGCTCCAGTTATTACACTTTCAATAAAGGGGAAGAAAACTGAATAGTAAAAAGGGATGCCTTCCCAGCTGAGTCAGTGCCTTTTAGAAGCACACACATAATACTTCTGCTTTCATCTCTTTTTTGCCAGAATTTAATAACACGGCTGGGAAATACAGCCTTTTCTTCCAGGCATCAATGTATCCAGTTAAAACAAACAAAGAAAAAAATCAGGGTTCTATTACTATAGAGGAAAGGGGAAATGTACTTTAGGGGCATCATGACTCCCTATCTATTTTTGACAGCTTCAGAATCACTACTGATGTTGAGAGAAGTTTTATATCATATCTTTAATATAATACAGCTGGTGTCAAAGCTATCCCCCGTAAGTGCTTTTACTTCCCTGGACATCTGGGGAGTGTGGCCAATTCTAAGCAATACTTTTAACGCAACAGGTATACTAAGGTTACAATTTTGAAGTATCATTGGATAGGATTCTTGGATCTACCTTATCTTACGCATCATATGGGAGAGAAAAGTTAGTATGTTTTATACAGGTTACCTAACACAATGTTGGGATTCATTCTGTGTGTCTCCACCAATTAGCCCAACCAATGGAGTTACACAGTGTGGTCTTTATCTGCCACAAATATTGGATCCATACTTATTCCACAGACATATATGCTTCATTATAATTATCACAACCTCATTTTATACATAATTGGCTGAAAATAAACTAGGACCCTGTGCAAAGTGTTTTACTTATTTTATTCAGTCAGGCCTCACAACAACCTTATTATGTTACTTTTACCCAGGTTTAAATCTGGCACATAGTAAACACTCAATAAACATTCTCTATTATCTCTATTAGTACATAAATAAGTACCCATATTATCCTTAATTTACAGATAAGAAAGAAGAAACAGAAAATTTAGTAACTTGCCCAGAGTCGTATATACTTTTAAGTAGCAGAGCCAGGATTCAAATCCCTACAAGCTAGCTCTAGAGTCCACTCAACTACTAAACTATGCTAATATCAGATAAAACCCAAAAGGTTAATTAATTTGCCTAAGATCACAAAACCAGGAAGAGCAAAGATTCACAGACAGATCTATTTAATGATGAAGCCCTTGTTCTCAACTTCAAATGAATCAAAGAAACATGGTTTGCCTAACCAAGGGATTATTACTCTTCAGGGGCAGAGTTACAAGGGAACATACTACCAAAGTAACAAACATAATCTATGAATTTCAATGGTAAGCAATTTAGGAGGATGAAATACAGTGTACATCTATATTGCCTAGCTAACACTACAGGTAGACCCATCTCTTTTAGCCATAATAGAACAAAAACAAAAGCAGCTCTGGCAAATGTATGTAGTGACTACCAGGTATCAATGTGAGTTTTCTCAGAAGTGAATAATAATTAATATCTAAAAGATCTTGAATAATTAAATGTCTTCATTTTATATCAGCTAGCAAAAAATTAAAGGGTAATAATTTTTTGCTACACCAAACTCAATGGATTTATCTAGAAGCAGCTTTTTTTGTTTGTTTTATTTTGTTTTGCTTTTTGAGACAGAGTCTTGTTCTGTCACCCAGGCTGGAATGCAATGGCATGGTATCGGCTCACTGCCAACCTCCGCCTCCAGGGTTCAAGTGATTCTCCTACCTCACCCTCCTGAGTAGCTGGGATTACAGGTGCATGCCACCATGCCCAGCTAATTTTTGTATTTTTAGTAGGGACAGGGTTTCACCATGTTGGCCAGGCTGGTCTCGAACTCCTGACCTCAGGTAATCTACCTGCCTTGGCCACCCAAAGTACTGGGATTACAGGCATGAGCCACCATGCCTGGCCTAGAAGCAGCAATTTTTAAAGATATCAGTAGCGACTTCCAGGGATGTGGTGAGGTCTCTGTCTCACTCCAGCCAGAGCTTGGGGTCCTGTATTCACTGCTCCGTGTCCTCAGTTTCAGGAGCCATAGATGGTCGACTAGATGCAGCCAGGAGGAACATCTCCCACTAAGGGACCAGGACATCAGGAAGACTGGCACACTCCTAGCAGATCTTCAGCGGGAAGGCACGGAAAGAACAGAGGCTGATGTGAAGAAAGAGGAAGCTGGAAGGGGCTACCGCACACTGAGGCTCATTATTGGTCCCCAACGACTCCAGCAGAGGGGGTGAGTTGAACAGGCAAGGAGCAACCCACTCTCACCAGAGGCCTCTGGAATCGCAGCAGGAGGAGACCCCTCAACCACCATGGACACTTGAGTTGGCAGGGAAAGCTGCTTCTAGAAGTGGTAAGGATAGAGCCCAGAGGGTTTGGTGTGGGAGCATCTGTAGTGGAGCACAGCCAGGGACACCTAACCCACTAGGCTTGACTTGCTCCCATAGGAGACTTTGGCCCTAGGGGACTAAAGAGTCAAACCTGAACTCATTGCTCCGAATGCCTGCAGGGAGGCCAGTACCCACTAACACCCTGCTACAGCCAATGAACATGCACCCCACCACATTGCCACTGCCACTGCCACTGCCACTGGCACATGCGAACAAGGATAGATCCCGCTGCTATCACCCTATGAAGTGCTTTGGCTGGCACCACCTATCAAAGTGTTGTGACTAGCAGTCTGAGGGCACCTCAGCCACTCCAGCACAACAGTTCACAGAATCCATGTTATACAACAATCAAAGCCCCAAAGTCGTCAAACAGGATAAAAGAAAAAACATCCATTCTTATGACAGCAACTTCAAAGACTGAAGAAACATTAGCCCACAAAGATGAGAAAGAACCAGCACAAGAACTCTAACAACTCAGCCAGGTGTGGTGGCGCACACCTGTAATTCCAGCACTTCAGGAGGCCGAGGTGGGCTGATCACGAGGTCAGGAGATCGAGACCATCCTGGCTAACACAGTGAAACCCAGTCTCTACTAAAACTACAAAAAATTACCCAGGTGTGGTGGCGGGCGCCTGTATTCCCAGCTACTCAGGAGAATGAGGCAGGAGAAAGGGGTGAACCGGGGAGGCAAAGTTTGCAGTGAGCCGAGATCATGCCACTGTACTCGGTTCTGGGCAACAGAGTGAGACTCCGTCAAAAATAATAATAACAATAATAATAACCCCAACAACTCAAAAAACCAGAGTGTCTTCTTTCCTCCCAATGACTATACTAGTTCTCCAGCAAGGGTTCTTAACTGGGCCAACATGGCTGAAACAACAGAAATAAAATTCAGAATATGGATAAGAAAAAAGATCATCAAGATTCAGGAGAACACTAAAAACCAATCTAGGCAAGCTAAGAAGCACAATAAAATGATACAAGAGCTGAAAGACAAAATAGCCAGAATAGAAAAAAAGACAACTGATCTGATAGAGCTGAAAAACCCTCTATAAGAATCTCAAGTATTAACAGCAAAACAGACGAAGCTGAGGAAAAAAAAATCATAGAACTTCAAGACTAGCTTTCTGAAATAAGACAGCCAGATGAAAAAAAAAAAAAGAAGATGATGATGATGATGAAGAAGAACAAAAAGGAATGGCAAAACCTCCAGGAAATATGGGATTATGTAAAGAGAGCAAATCTACAACTCGTTGGCATCCTTGAAAGAAATGGGGAGAATGGAAGCAACTTGGAAAACATATTTCAGGATATCATCCATGAGAACTTTCTGAACGTATATAGAGGGGCCAACATTCACAGGAAATGCAGAGAATCCCAGCAAAATACTTTACAAGAAGATTATGCCTGAAATATATAATCATCAGATTCCATGAGGCTGAAATGAAAGAAAACATGCTAAAGGCAGCTAGAGAGACAGAACAGGCCACTTACAAAGGGAAGCCCAAAAGACTAACAGCAAACCTCTCAGAAGAAACCTTATAAGTCAGAAGAGATTGGGGGTCTATATTCGATATTCTTGAAGAAATGAAATTTCAACCAAGAACTTAATAACTGGCCAAACTAAGCTTCATAAGTGAAGGAGAAATAAGATCCTTTTCAGACAAGCAAATACTGAAGGAATTCATTACCACCAGCCTTGCCTTACAAGAACCCCTTAGAGCAGCACTAAATATGGAAAGGAAAGACCATTAGCAACCACTACAAAAACACACTGAAGCACACTGACGAAGTGACACTGTAAAGCAACCACACAAACAAGCAGGCATAATAACAGCTAACAACACAATAACAGGATCAAATCCACACATATCAATACTAACCTTGAATGTAAATGGTCTAAATGCCCCAATTTAAAGGCACAGAATGGCAAGCTAAATAAAGAAGCACAACTCAATGGTATGCTGTCTTCAAGAGACACATCTCACATGCAATGACACCCACAGGCTAAAAAATAAAGAGATGGAGAAAAATCTACCAAGAAAATGGAAAGCAGAAAAAAGCAGGGGTTATAATCCTAATTTCAGACAAAACAGATTTTAAGCCAACAAAGATCAAAACAGACAAAAAAGGGCATGACATAATGGTAAAGGGTTTAATTTAACAAGAAGACCTAACTATCCTAAATATATATGCACCCAACACAAGAGTATCCAGATTCATAAATCAAGTTCCTAGGAACCTTCAAAGAGACTGAGACTCCCACACAGTAACAGTGGGAGACTTCAACACCTCACCAACAGTATTAGACAGATCACTGAGGCAGAAAATTAACAAAGATATTTAGGAACTGAACTCAACACTGGGCCAAATAGATCCAAATGGATCTGAAAGACATCTACAGAACTCTACCCCAAAACAAAAGAATATATATTCTTCTCATCTGCACATGGCACATACTCTAAAACTGACCACCCAGTCAGACATAAAACAATTCTCAGCAAATGCAAAAGAGCTGAAATCATACCAACTACTCTCTCGGAACACAGCATAATAAAAATAGAAGTCAGGACTAAGAAAATCACCCACAACTATACAATTACATGGAAATAAAACAACCTACTCCTGAATGACTTTTGAGTAAGGCAGAAATCAAAGAAATTCTTTGAAATTAGTGAGAATGAAGATACAACATACCAGCATCTCTGGGACACAGCTAAAGCAGTGTTATGGGAGAAATATATAGCACTAAACACCCTCATCAAAAAGTTAGAAAGAGCTGGGCACAGTGCCTCATGCCTGTAATCCCAGTACTTTGGGAGGCCAAGGCAAGGCAGATCACTTGAGGCCAGGAGTTCGAGACCAGACTGGCCAACATAGTGAAACCCCATCTCTACCAAAAATACAAAAACTTAGCTGGGTGTGGTGGTGCACGTCAGTAATCCTAGCTACTAATGACACTGAGGCATGAGAATTGCTCAAACCTGGGAGGCAGAGACTGCAGTGGACCAAAATCGTGCCACAGCATTCCAGCCTGGGCAACTGAGTGAGACTGCCCCAAAAAAATAAAAAATTAAAAATTAAAAACATATATTTATATATGTATATATAATGTATGTACCTATATATTAGATCTCAATTTAACAACCTAATATCACAACTAAAAGAACTAGAGATGCAAGAGCAAATCAATCCCAAAGCTAGCAGAAGGCAAAAAATAACCAAAATCAGGGCTGAACTGAAGGAGACTGAAACACAAAAAAAAATCATTCAAAAGATCAATGAAGCCAGGAGTTTGTTTTTTGAAAAAATTAACAAGATAGACAACTAGCTAGACTAATAAAGAAAAAAAGAGAAGATCCAAATAAACACAACTGCAAACAACAAAGGGGGATATTATTACAGATTGGACAGAAACACAAATAACCAGACTATTATGAACACCTCTATGTACAAAAAACTAGAAAGTCTAGAAAAAAAATGGACAAATTCCTGAACACATACACCCTCCTATGACTGGATCAGGAGGAAACTGAATCCCTGAACAGACCAATAATGAGCTCTGAAATTTAATCAGTAATAAATAGCCTACCAATCAAAAAAAAAAAAAAAAAAAAAAAAAGCCCTGAACCAGACAGATTCACAGTCTAATTCTACCAGATGTACAAAGAAGAGCTAGTACCATACCTACCAAAACTATTACAAAAAAATTGAGGGGAAAGGAGTCATCCCTAAATGATTCTATGAGGTCAGCATCATGATGATATAAAACTTGGAAGAGATACAACAAAGAAAGAGAACTCCAGCCTGGGCAACATGGTGAAACCCTGTCTCTACAAATAAAATAAAAAATAAAATAAAAAGAAAACTAGCCAGGCATGGTAGCACATGCCTGTAGTCTCAGCTATTCAAGAGGTTGAAGTGGGAGGATCACTTGAGTCTGGGAGGTTAAGGCTGCAGTGAGCCATGTCTGCACACTGTACCCCAGCCTGGGTGACAAAGTGAGATCCTGGCTCAAAAAACAAAGAAAAAAAAAGTACCTTTTTTTCCTCAAGGAAAAAAAAGAGAAGAAAACTTCAAGTCAATATCCTTGATGGACACTGATGCAAAAATCCTCAACAAAATACTAGCAAAACAAATCCAGCAGCATATCAGAAAGCTAATTCACCATGATCAAGTAGGGTTTATCCCTGGGATGCAAGGTTGGTTCAACTTATGCAAATCAATAAGTATGATTCATCACACAACTAGAACTAAAGACAAAAAACACATGATCATCTCAATACATACAGAAAAGGCTTTCAGTAAAAGTCATCATCCCTTCACGTTAAAAACTCTCAACAAACTAGGTATTGAAGGAATACACATCAAAATAGTAAGAGCTGGCCATGCGCGGTGGCTCACGCCTGTAATCCCAGCACTTTGGGAGGCCGAGGCGGGCGGATCACAAGGTCAGGAGATTGAGACCATGGTGAAACCCCGTCTCTACTAAAGATAGAAAAAATTAGCTGGGCGCAGTGGTGGGCGCCTGTAGTCCCAGCTACTCGGGAGGCTGAGGCAGGAGAATGGCGTGAACCCGGGAGGTGGAGCTTGCAGTGAGCCGAGATTGCGCCACTGCACTCCAGCTTGGGCGACAGAGCAAGACTCCGTCTCAAAAAAAAAAAAAAAAAAAAGAACAATGCAGGAGGCATCACGCTACCCAACTTCAAACTAGATTATAGGACTATAGTAACCAAAACAGCATGGTACTGGCAAACAAAACAACAACAAAAACACAGACACACAGACCAATGGAACAGAACAGACAGCCCAGAAATAAGACTGCATACCTACAACCATCTGATCTTCAACAAAACCTACAAAAACAAGCAATGGAGAAAGGATTTCCTATTCAATAAAATTATGCTGGGATAACTGGCTAACCATATGCAGAAGATTGAAACTGGACACATTCTTATACTATATACAAAAATCAACTCAAGACAGATTAAAGACTTAAAACCCAAAACTATGAAAAAGTCTGGAATACAACCTAGGCAATACTATTCTGAAAATATGACCTGGGAAAGATTTCACGACAAAGACACCAAAAGCAAATGCAACAAAAGTAAAAACTGACAAATGGGATCTAACTAAACTAAAGAGGTTCTCCACAGCAAAAGAAACTATCAACAGAGAAAACAACCTACAGAATGAGAGAAAATTTTGCAACTGTAAAGGTCCATGCATCTGACAAAGGTCTAATTTCCAATACCTATAAGGAACTTAAGCAAATTCACAAGAAAAAAATGAACACGTTAAAAAGTGGGTAAAGGATGTGATCACTTTTCAAAAGAAGACATATATACAGCCAACAAGCATATGAAAAAAAGCCCAACATTGATCAATACTCAACATCACTAATCATTACAGAAATGCAAATCAAAACCACAATGACATACCATCTCACACCAATCAGAACAGCTATTACTAAAAAGTAAAAAAATATCAGATGCTGGCAATGTTGCAGAGAAAAGTGAATGCTTATACACTGTTGGTGGGAGTGTAAAATTAGTTTAACCATTGCGGAAAGCAGTGTGGCCATTTCTCAAAGAGCTAAAAATCGAACTACCATTCGATCCAGGAATCCCATTACTGGGTATATAACCAAAAGAATATAAATCATTCTATCATAAAGACACATGCATGCATATGTTCACTGAAGCACTATTCGCAATAGCAAAGACATGAAATCAACCTAAATGCCTATCAAGGGTAGACTGGATAAAGAAAATGTGGTACATATACACCACAGAACACTATGCAGTCATAAAAAAGAATGAGATCATGTACTTTGCAGTAACATGAGGCCATTATCCTTAGCAAACTAATGCAGGAACAGAAAACCAAATGTTTTCTGTTTCATGTTCTCACTTATAAGTGGGAGCTAAATGATGAGAACACATAAACACAATGAAAGGAACAATAGACACTGGAGCCTACCAGAGGGTGGAGAGTGGAAGCAGGGAGAGGAACAGAAAACATAACTATTGGGTACTAGGCTTAGTACCTGGGTGATGAAATAATCTGTACGTCAAACCCCCCATAAGTTTACCTACATAACAAACCTCTACAGGTACCTCCGAATCTAAACTAATAGTTTAAAAATAATAAAAGGTAATGAAATCAAATTTTGTGGCCATTTGTCAGAATTAATGCATTTGTAGTTTTCTCACCTAAAATTACAACCCTGACCCTCATCTCTTCAGAGGTACCCAAATTATGGCTAAACATTTCTTCAGAGTTTTTTAAGACTCACAACGTACAATTCTGATGCCCTGGGCACACAACACATAAATCACAATGCTAATTAACTGGCTCATCTTCAAATATTCCCCTAAGATTTTCAAGTTCCTCTTTTAAGAATGGCATAGACATACAATAATCAGATATGGTACACTTCATACCTGGTACAGGAACTGAAACATTGTAAGCACTAAATAATAAAGAATGAAGCTCATGTCACCAAATGAGTCAATCATAAGCATAAGAGGCATTAATTTAAATCTTTCATGAGTACTTCATATCTTTTCTTAAAAAATTTTTAAACGCCCTTTTTAAATGTCATATTTAATGAGACATTCTCAATTACTTCCCACCAACTTATATCTGCATTCTACTCACAGTTTCCAATGCTTTTAAGCTACCTGAATGAATCTAAAAGAATAAGTAGTAAACTTACACCATATTTTACTGCATCGCAACAGATAGAATATAAGACCAACTTTTTTTATTGGTAAAAAGTTCCTACACTAAGAGTCATGGGGTTTTTGTTGTTGTTACATCAAATTCTGGGGAGAGAGGGGGAGAGAGAGAGTGGTGGGGGGAGACAGAGAGAGAGAGAGAGAGAGAGCGTGCGTGAGAGCAAATGTGAGAGCATGCACACAAGAGCACCATAAAACAGGCAATGATCTTCAGTGGGGCATAAAAGTACCAAAAAGATTCAGTTCTTATAAATCATTACAGTTGTATCAACTTTAACACATCAGTTGACTGGTAACTAATATTAGATGAAAAGCAGCCAAAGCAGGCTTTACTTACAGCTATGTATGAAAGAATAACACAAACGTTGTTACTAAAATTAATTTAAACAACAGTTAAAAATGAAATTTTACATATAACAGCATTTGAACTCACTGTGAAATGTGTGAGACATATCACTGGCTAAGGATGTTCTCAATTTTAGAAGTATTAAGAGACTTCTACCTTCACCCATGCAGCAGGAGTAGGATCCAGAACTACACTCCAAATGTAAACACTAGAAAATCGGACAAACAACGTATCTGACATTGGACAATCGATGATCTGACACTGAAAATCAGCTCAAAACTGATTTCTGAAATAAGGGAAACAAACAAACAAAAAGGTGAGCCCTATAATTGCCTGGGATTTCTTTCTGAAAGCACTTTTGTGACTGTAGTATGCAGGAGGTGACCCTAACAGAATCTAGTGCCATTGCTGAGTTGAAAAACACAAGAGGTCATAATACAGAAAGGCCGATGCAACAAGAATTTTGGGGAAAAGTTCCTGAAGTGAGAGAGTTACAGAAAAACCTAATTTAAAAAAAAAAAAAATCTCCTTAAATTACCTGAATATCAATACTAATCTACATGTGCATAGGGTGAAAACTAATGATATAGAGCAAAAACAATTTCCAGGAAGAGAAAAATCACCACATAGTTAGTGCTAAGTAATTTCCAGAGCTCACAAAGGGCCAGGAATCATTTAAGTTCTCACAAGCAAGACAGAGTCCTCAATGAATCCTTGGGACATTCAACAGACAGCCACTCAATAGAGGTCCATCTTAGTAACGAGGGTAAGAATGCACACGAGTAAATGTTACTCTAGACTGTCCTAGAAAACCTTAAAAATATTAGCACAAAAAATAAAAGATGAAAAAAGAAGTTAAAAGATTTGCTGCCACTGACCATGCCTCTAAAGACCTTGGTTGCAAAACTTCCCCTCCAGGTGACCAAGCCTCCTGAGACGACATACTCATGCATACCCCTCAAAATAGCAGCCACCACAGCCAACATCAGCACCAGAAAGGAGCCCAGGACACTGCAAGGCTGCCTTCACTGCCATGCTCAAGAGTAAGGTAAGGGAGGTAAAAACAGATGCAGGAGGTCAGGCATGGTGGCTCATGCCTGTAATCCCAGCACTTTGGAAGGCGAGACGGGTGGATCACCTGAGGTCAGGAGTTCAAGACTTGCCTGACTAACATGGTGAAACCCCATCTCTACTAAAAATACAAAATATTAGGAGGATGTGGTGGTACGCACCTGTAATCCCAGCTCCTCCAGAGGCTGAGGTAGGAGAATCGCTTGAACCCAGGACGCAGAGGTTGCAGTGAACCGAAATCGTGCTACTGTATTCCAGCCTGGGCAACAAGAGTGAAACTCTGTGCCAAAAAAAAAAAAAAAAGAAAGAAAATAAAAATAGATGCAGGAGTAAAAATAAGAACCCTAAAAAAGGAGAGTTGGTATGTAAAGGGGATAGACAGATAAGGTGATCAAAATGAAGGGAAACAGACGATTAGGATCAATGTGCTTTGATGGTGTAAAGAGGTTATGTCATATGAGAGGAAAATTGAGAAAAAAGAGGTGAATAAATACCTCAGACATCATATTGGTCGGTGAGATTACCAGGATAACAAAGCTGATGTTATTTTAAAATATAATCCACATGAAGCTAGAAGTCTAAAGGCATATGGCAAGATTCTAGAATCTGCTAAAATCAATAAAACCAATATACTTGGTCCTATAGATGATAAAATCCAATGTCTTATGATATTGGAGATGATGATAAAGATCTTGATGATACCTAAATTAAATTAAATGTTTTACATCCAAGTTTCCTTTTGGATTGCTAACCTTGAAGTTATATGGCTTCATTATCACACAGAAAGTTAACCAGCCTTCTATGTATCTAAACAATTTTATTTTGACATCCCTTTCCTAAATGAATACATGAACTCCTGATGCTCAAATACTCTTGAAAGCAGTTCTTTTGCCTTCCTGATGTTTTCCTCATTCATTAAAGTTTGATACATACTAACAAATAACCTTAAGAATTAAATTTTTCTACAACCCAAGAACAACTAATTTCAAACTCCTGTTCTCTTCATCATCACTCCCTTTAAAACAAAGAAGTAACACTCAGAGTTGGTAAATTTGAAGATTAATGAGAAAATGTTTATGGTGTAAAGAATACTGGAATGAGAATAATAATATCTGGGCCGGGCGCGGTGGCTCATGCCTGTAATCCCAGCACTTTGGGAGGCTGAGGCAGGCGGATCACGAAGTCAGGAGATCGAGACCATCCTGGCTAACACAGTGAAACCCCGTCTCCACTAAAAATACAAAAAATTAGCCGGGTGTGGTGGTGGGCGCCTGTAGTCCCAGCTACCAGGAGGCTGAGGCAGGAGAATGGCATGAACCTGGGAGGCGGAGCTTGCAGTGAGCCGAGATGGTGCCACTGCACTCCAGCCTGGGCAACAGAGCGAGATTCCGTCTCAAAAACAAAAAAGAAATGAGAGAGAGAGAATAACAATATCTGTCTAACAGACAAGAAAACCAGGGCACCAAAAGGAAAAGTCGGGAGAGGGACAGAATCACAAAGCTAGCAGTGTCAAACAGGAATTTCAACCAAGCAATCTGATTCCAGATGCAAGGAGGTCTTCCATAGCAAGGAGGTTTTCTATAGCAAGTATCTTCCCATGCATAGATCAGACAACGGAAACAAAAGGATCTCCCCATCAATGGACTAAAGTTAGACTAAGAAACTAAAAATCTTTGCCAACTCAAGATTGCTACTAATTAATGGTGACTTTTGAAAGTCACTCTAATGATGTGTCTTCTCATGCATAACATCCAAAAGAGTTATCTAAATGATCTCTAAAGACCTCTGCAGCTTGAAATAATTTAGTAGTATGAATTTTATTTTTTTTAAAAAAGAAGATTCCTCCAAAATTCTTTCTCACCATCCATAACACATTGCCTGCCATGTGTTTGGCACTGTAGTGGGTGCCAAAGATACAATAAGCAAGACAAGTAAATCCCAATTTCAGCATATCTTAGAATGTACTAGGAAAGCAAAAATGAAACCAAAAAATAGTGTGTTTTTTAACACATAAGACCACTTTGTGCCATGCACAATTAAATTTCTTATGTTTCTAAATATGCAGAGCCTGCACTCAACACAGGGCTTTTGATCCTGTCAGAAACACACTTGTCCAAATATCATCACAGCTATGTACCTCACCAAATTCAGGGCATCACTCAACTACCACCTTCTTAGTGAAACCTTCCCTGACCATTCTATATGAAAATGGCATCCTCCCAACTCCAACATTCCTTATTACCATCCCTAATGTACCTACTTTTCTCTAGAACACTTATCAACATCTAATATACTTAAAGAAAAGTATAAATATTGTGAGTGTATAAAAGAAGCCATTAATTTCATTTATACTAATGTATATGTTTTTATCCATACTCATACATGTCTTTATGTAACAATTTAAAATATCAATTATAAATGCTAACTTCACGTTTACAGTATTAATTCAAGCATTTTGTTTTTCTATAATTCTCTTCTTATAAACATATAAAGCATTTAAAATAGAATGATATCACTATATAAGATTCATACTTTTATACTACAAGAGTCAACATCTAACAACATGATTTATTCTCTATTTTATAAACTATCTCACCTTAAAAAATGAGGACAAAAATGAGATATATTATTCTACCTGGATTTCAAATTATCATACTCATTAAACTGGAACAGGCTTATTTTTCTCAAAAATAAAAAGTAAAAAAGAGAAAGAAATCTAAAATCATCCTCTAAGGTTTATAGTCTTATATCTGTGCTCACAGTTTCTGAAGATTTTCATAGCTGAATATACAATTTCTGGAGATCTCATAGGTAAGTATCCCCCAAAACAAAAAAATTGTTTGAAACTTGATACGTCAGAATTCAAAGGACTATGTGGTCTGAAAAATAAAACTTTTCTTTTGAAAGAATAATGGTAACTTTTGGCCGGGCGCGGTGGCTCAAGCCTGTAATCCCAGCACTTTGGGAGGCCGAGACGGGAGGATCACTAGGTCAGGAGATTGAGACCATCCTGGCTAACACGGCGAAACCCCGTCTCTACTAAAAAAAAAACACAAAAAATTAGCCGGGCGAGGTGGCGGCGCCTGTGGTCCCAGCTACTTGGGAGGCTGAGGCAGGAGAATGGCGGGAACCCGGGAGGCGGAGCTTGCAGTGAGCTGAGATCTGGCCACTGCACTCCAGCCTGGGTGACAGAGCGAGACTCCGTCTCAAAAAAAAAAAGAAAGAATAATGGTAACTTTTAACTAAGCAATGTTAACCTTTTTTAATATCATCACTTAAAATGTTACTAAACAGAACCATAGACACAGTTTTCAAACTGAATTACATATAATTTGAAATTCCAATAACTACACTAAAATGATCTTGTGGAGGATAAAAAAAATAAAGATGCTATAACATTTCTAATAAAATGAGTTTGTTATGAGCAAACTATGTATAGAATCGAACATTTTGATTAGTCCATTAATGTTTCCTGATAAAAACAGCAAGTTATTGAAATAAATTAAGAAAATAGGTAGTAATAATTTAAAATTCTCTACTATCCTGTGAAAACTAAGACTACTGACTAGACATAACCAGGACTCCCAAAGGACATGTCTTCTCTCCTCTCATTAAGAAAACGAGAAGCCATAATAAGCAAAAAAGAGTGCCAAAATAAATCTTTAGATTAAAAATGTAGTTCAACCTAATATTTATTAATAACTAAATCCAAATTAAGTTTTTAAGTATACAAAAAAGCTTAAGAACTTCAGTTCTTCTCCATTTAATAATGTAGACACACCTCCCTCAAAGTACCTCCAAAACAAAATTAAAATTATTATTAAATATATTTCTGCTACTACACATTTGTAAATGTTATTGTTTATTTTAAAACTACACTCTGAGTGTTACAGGTAAATACTGTTAAATGTTAAAGGTAGGCTGGGCATGGTGGTTCATGCCTGTAATTTCAGCACTTTGGGAGGCCAAGGCAGCCAGATTACTTGAGCCCAGGAGTTTGAGACCAGCTGGGCAACATGGCAAAACCTGGCCTCCACAAAAACTACAAAAATTAGCCAGGCGTAGTGGCACGCTCCTGTAGCCCCAGCTATTTGGGAGGCTGAAGTGGAAGGATCGCTTGAGCCCAGAGGGTGGAGGCTGGAGTGAGCCAAGATCATGCCACTGCACCCCAGCCTCAGTGAAAGAGGAGGACCCTGTCTCAAAAATATATATATTAAAAAACAAAAAATAAATAATAAACATTAAAGGTAAATGTTGAGCATTAAAAGTGAACTCTGGTTAACTATATTTCTTTAGAAAGAAAATGAAGAATTCTTTAATGACACATTTTACATTTACAGGACAACAGACCATCAACTAATAACTCTATTTATAGATACAGATATTATGTTTTAAAAAAAATTATCCAGAAATATTTTTAAGCAGCTTTATTATTTTTAAACAGTAGCACATGATCACGGTAAAACAATCACAGAAGTACATAAAAAATAGAGCAAAAATCAGTGAAAAACTTATCTCCTGTTAGAATTATTCATTGTTATTTCTCCACCATATCTTGTGACATTTTATAGAAATATAAAGTAACCTTACATTAAAGAAATCATTCCATACATCCTATTCAATAACTCTGTTTAATTCAACATTAGGTAAATTAGAATATCTTTCTGTGTCAGCCAATATATATCTCATTATTTTTAAGGGCTTTTCTGTATTACATTCTATGTATTACCATAACCAACTTAAGTATTTTCTGTATTAATAAACAGTTTGTTTCCACTTTTTTAATGAATTATCTCTAATACGATGGGATATGCTCCACTTCCTCACTAAAATGTTCCATACCCTAAATCATTTTCTACAAAACAGACATTCATGTATTCAAATATTTTTAAGTGCCTATTACATGCTATTCACTGTTCCAGACAACCTAAATTCCCTAAGTGTAGAAAATGAGTCTAATTTATCATTGTTGTATTTCTAGTACTTAGTGGGGTGTCTGATACAGAGTAGACCTTCATTAGGTGTTGAATGAATGGATGGCCATCCTTGTTCATTCATCTTTCTTCGCTTCTGCAATTATCTCCTTTTTTTTCATTTTTTATGTGGAATCATAACCTCAGAAGATCATTTTATTATGTGCAAGGCACCAACTCTACTAAATGTTTTACAAAAATGAAACCACAAGCCTGGCACAGAAGTTCATGCCTACAATCCCAGAACTTTGGGAGGCCAAAGCAGGTGGATCACTTGAGGAGAGGAGTTTGAGACAGGCCCATGGCAAAACACTATCTCTACAAAAAAATACAAAAATTAGCTAGGCATGGTGGTGCACATCTGTAATCCCAGCTACTTGGGTGGTGGAGGCATGAGATGCACTTGAACCCAAGAGGCAGAGATTGCAGTGAGCCGAGATCAAGCCACTACACTCCAGCCTGGGCAAGAGAGTGAGACTCTGTCTCATAAACAAATAAATAAGAAAAATAAAATAAATAAAAATGAAGCCACAGTCCCTGTTCTTAAGAGGCTTACAGAATCATCACATTCATAGGCCAAAGGCTTTGAGAAAGAAGTTTTATTTTTAGGACCAGGATACCCTACAGAGTAATGAGTCTTTACCACTCACAGTTCAAGCTCACTATGGGGAGCCAAGTAGATTAATACAGAGGAAAAAAATACTACTACAGTATTACCTTTTAGAAGCTCTGCTTAGCTGTGTTTTTTAAAGTTCATCTTGAGCTTCAAAACATCATTCAAAGAAAATATGAATCTAAAATATATGTTTTCCTTTGGTCTAACTCAGTGGAAATTAAGAGTAGGAACACTCTCATGCTAGTATTCCAGTGTTAAACTTCAAAAGGTCCAGCTTACACACATAGAAAAACCCTAAATGTCCAATTAAACTGCAAAGGTATGACTAAATTCATAGAAGATTTATTATGCTTTTCCAGGAAAACTACTCTGAAAGAGGAGAAAAAGAGATCACTGAAACATACCAAACTGCTTTTATTTCAAAGTTTGAGCCTTT
Source organism: Macaca mulatta (assembly GCF_049350105.2). NCBI lineage: Eukaryota > Metazoa > Chordata > Mammalia > Primates > Cercopithecidae > Macaca > Macaca mulatta. The sequence continues at coordinate 138,649,323 of NC_133412.1, read as the reverse complement.
AAAATCACCACAAAGCAGATCTGCTGTGAAACCTCTAAGGATGCTAACTCTGTTTTCTTTCATTGGCAACACACAGGTACCACAGGGATTAAATTAGAATCACAAAGCTGGAAAGAACCTTGATACCCATATGTAGTTCCTCCTTATGCCTTTTACGTCATTTGCACTTAAGCCAGTTTACATACATAAGAAATGTATCCACAACAAAAAATTACCCAGTGCAAGGTGGGAGTGGGCGATAGGAGATGAGGTCAGAGTTAAGGTGGCAGTTTGGGAGAAGGAAAGTAAGTCACCTAAAGATAAGGTCCGTGGAGATGACTGTTTAAATAAATGTCATGATCTAATTTCCATGTTGATATGATCACCCCAAAATTCATCCTTGAAGGTTAAATGCTATGCTTGAATGGAATATGCATATGTTGATTATGGCCATGTATTCTGCCTCCTAACTGTTCAGGATAACAAACAAAAATCTTGGCAAGAAAGGATGTTGATTTGCATCAGAGCTTAGATATCTCTTCAGCTTCAAAAAGCATATGGTACCAGGTTGTGCATCTTTATAAACATGCCCTATTACTGTTATTAGACTGTAAATTCTTTAAAACAATAGTTTCATGATATTGTAACTCTTTATATCCCCACAATACTTACAATATACAAGGTATTCAATAAATATTCACTGATAACACTGAAAATTCAGATATTTATCTAGCTTATTTAAGTAAAAATATTTAAAGTAACAAATTTATGTTAAAATATATAGAAAAATATATTACCACACAAAACAGATACTTGCATACCAATGTTCAAGGCAGAATTATTCACAATAGCCAAAAGGTAGAAACAATGTAAATGTCCACTGACAGATAAATGGATAAGCAAAATGTGGTATATACATGTAATGGAGTATTAATCAGCATGAAATAGAACTGAAATTCCGATACATGCTACAATATGGATGAACCTTGAAGACATTATGCTAAATGCAATGAGCCAGTCCTAGGACATACTTTGTGTGGTTCCACTCATATGAGATACTTAGAATAGTCAAAATCACAGAGAAAGTGAATAGTGATTCACACAGAATAGTGATTAAAGGGGAGATAGTGAGTAACAGGGAATTATTGTGTAATGGGCACAGAGTTTCACTTCGGGATGATGAAAGCATTCTGGAGATGGATAGTGATGATGGTTGCATAACAATGAACTGTATACTTAAAAATGATTAAATGTCAAATTTTGTTATGTATATTTTACCACAATAAAGGGGGGATGTATATTACTATGATATTATTTTAATAATCATTTGCCAAATACTTTGTATATTAAACGTAAAATTATAGACTTCTAGTAGTTAACATTAAATTATTAATAAAATAGTTACAAAAATAATTACCCAGTTTTATATTTAAGTATCTGGTTTCCTGAAAAAACAAACATAATACCAAAAAACTTGAAAAATAAAGTTATTTTAATTTCAGCAATACCTTTAATCCATTTACTCTAACTCTGCAAACCATTTGCCTATAACAAAAACACTTAAAGATGGCTATAATCAACATATCCATATGTCTTTAACATTTACACATAAATTCATCTCCATTTTCTCAGAAGAAGCTTGTCCGCACTTACTGATTTTCAACTAAGTTTTTATTTTATTTTCTTTTATCCTTTTCTTCAGGGTTAAGGACTACGCATGCAAAGGCTATTCTAGGTGCAACATTTTCAGGGTCAAATAAAGAGCTGTAATATGTCAAATGAAATTATAAACTGAGATTTCTTTTTCTTTTTTGCTTTTTTTATAAGAGACAAGGTCTTGCTATGTTGCCTAATAGAGTACCATGCTGTGGTTATTCACAAGCGTAACGATAGCACACAACATCCTCAAATTCCTAGGCTCAAATGATCCTCCCACCTCAGCCTCCAGAGTAGTTGCGACTACAGGCACACATGACCACAGCCAGCTAAACTGAGATTACTTAAAAGTGATTAGCAAACAATATGCTAAATTATCTCATAAACTTTAGTCAAAACAAAATAAATTAAAATTTATAATTATCTGAATATATACAAAAGCTGACTCACCTGCTACAAAATACAAAGGCAATGATATTTTGCTGCTGCTTATAAAAGTGATTCACATTTAAACAAATATAATTGAAATTCATAGGTCTATCACATCCTTAAAAACACAAACTCACTAGGTTCATCACTTTGTAACCCTTTGTAATACAATGTACCACACATACATTGATTTCTATACTGTGATTATGTCAAAGATATTATATTGATTTGACACACAGTTAAACTCAACAATAACATTCATTTAATTCATAACTCATTTAACATGATTTGTTTATGAGTCCTGACTTTAATTTTGTAACTAAACTTTAATATTGGTTTATTAGTTCTTTGGTAATTACTAAACTGGGAAATTTTCAGTAGATTTATTTTCCAATATCTAGCCACAAAACATTATATAGTGAAATCTTATTAAAATCTAAAGTTACCTAAGATTTAAAAAAAAAAAAAAGAAAGAAAAAGGTATGTTCAAGTGCCTCACTTCCTAAATTACTGCTCTACGAATACCCCTTCTAGAGGTGCTATTTCAAGTAAATAAATCCTTTGGATGCATAATTTCCCTATTATCTCAATGAATTACAGAAACTGTAATGCAGTAAGCTACTGTAGAGTCCCCATGAAAACACTCTAGAGACTTACTTTCCCTTAGTATATTTCTCCTACTATTTAATTCTTAAAAAGACATTGTCATTTTCATGTCCAAAAGATCTACACAGCAAAACTCACAAATTCATACAAGTTTTCAGCAATTTGACATAAGGATTCAAGAAAAACTTCCTAGACTACCCTAGGAACTGAATTTCAACCACTTCTTCATAAAGTGTGTATTACTGATTTTATGTTAGAGAAAAATGAGGTTTGGAAAGACAAAATAATTTGATTCCACAACCAAGTAACCACTGAATTCGAACACTGAAATCCAAATATTACTTATGCCAAAGGAAGGAGGAAAACACAAAGTTGCATGCCAAAGAGGTACCAGGCACACAACACATTTTTGCATACATTTCCTCATTTAATTCTCACCATTAATTTGTAAGGTAGGTATTATCTACATTTTGAAGAGGAGAAAACTGAGGTAAAGAAGTGATTTGACTTGACTAAGTTTTGTATACCTGCTCAGTGTCAAGACAAGACAGAAACTATTGATACATTGATACATTCTGTCCTCAAACCACTACTAGCTGTGATCCAAGTGTCAACAATGATAGATAAGATGGACTTTCTATAGCTCAGATAAGACCCTCAAAAGAGAAAATTAAATGGCCATAGCAGGAACAAGGGTTTAGTCATACATATATGTACATTGCTACCAAAGGGTTTGTTAACAGCCATGAAGTTTTCCTCATCTATTAGGCAGAAATCTGTTCTAGAGAAACACTGCACAACTGACCTTGGTAGACTGCCTGATAAAGACAACTGGGACAACCCTGCCTTGAGAGTCCTGTCAGCAGCACAGACGGGACAGGAGGCCAGCCTTACAAACATTCTTTCCTAGTAAAATGCTACAGACCCTAAGCCAGTTTCAGCCAGCTTACAGAGACTACAAACGAAATATCTTTGTGCTCTATAGTTCACCTGTTGACATAAAGAGCTGAATTCCACCTCATTTTAATGCTAAAATTGTGCCCTGAAGCGAAGATGGGATGTATGTTACTTATATGTTAACTCACTGTGCAAGCACTAGACTTCCCCATATATATTCACAGATCCCATGGTCGTTCTGTTAACAAAAGGAGAGAAGTTTGACTGATTTTTTATTTTGTTTTTGTTTTTGATTTTGTTTTTATATTCTACAGAGAAGGGAACACTTTCACTGCTCTAATTTTAGTAAGATTTCCAACTCCTTGAGAAAATCGTATCTATGTTGGTAATTCCCAGTAGGGTCACTGTCATGAATCTGTCTGGCAGTTGTTTTTAAGGCCCTGTTTTACACGACTGCCATTTCCTACCTTAACCACTCAAAGAATGACTTTCCAATGCTTAAAGGTCTTTAGAGGAAAGCTCCCAGGCAGCTACGTATGTGAGAAAAGCCTCCATTTCCCACAATTAGCTCCCTTTTAGGATATTTCCTCTAGAGCAGAGACTAAAACATCTATAAATGCCAACTAATGCACAGTATATTAAGGCTAGTTAATAAATGCCAAATGATAACGATACAGAACTTAACATGCAAATAGATGTCAACCCAATATTAGTCCACTAGGAAAATACTGTGAATGCTTTTTGTCAATAGAATAGCTTTGCAGACACCCTCTTGAACCAGATGCAAGTGATTAAAACACCACTTTAAGTACCCAAGAATGAAAATTAAAGTTTAAAGAAGCTGAAACACTTCTCCCCATGCCACCCAATGTCCACACATTCCACTAATTTAAGCTCATGATTCTGCTCCCCACTAGCCTAGCTCTGAAGGAAAGAAAGAATAGTAAGAAAAGGATGGTCTTGAAATGGGAAAGAAACATCACAATTTCTTTTTCTTTTTTCTTTTTTTTTTGAGACGGAGTCTCACTCTGTCGCCCAGGCTGGAGTGCAGTGGCGTGATCTTGGCTCACTGCAACCTCCGCCTCACAGGTTCAAGCAACTGCCTCAGCCTCCTGAGTAGCTGGGATTACAGGTACCCGCCACCCAGCCCAGCTAATTTTTGTATTTTTAGTAGAGACAAGGTTTCACCATCTTGGCCAGGCTGGTCTTGAACTCCTGACCTCGTGATCCACTCGCCTCAGCCTCCCAAAGTCCTGGGATTACATGCGTGAGCCACCGCGGCCGACAAAAACATCACAATTTCTAACAAAAATCAATTCTAAGTTACTTTCATATCTCCTTTAGAATGTTCAGCAACTTGTCATACAAAGTAAAGTCATGCACTGCATAATGATGTTTTTAGTGAACAACGAACTGCATATATGAGTATTCCCATAAGATTATAAATACCCCCCAGCCAGGCACAAAGGCTTGTGCCTATAATTCCAGCACTTTGGGAGGCCAAGGCAAGGGATCTCTTGAGACTAGGAGTTCAAGACCAGCCTGGACAATATGGTGAAATCCCATCTCTACTAAAAATACAAAACTTAGCTGGGCATGGTGGTGCACACCTGTAATCTCAGCTACTACCTGGGAGGCTGAGGCATGAGAATTGCTTGAACCAGGAGGCGGAGGTTGCCGTGAGCTGAGATTGCGCCACCGCACTGCAGCCTGGGCAACAGAGCAAGACTGTCTACAAAAATAAAGATTATAAATACCATAAATGTACTGTACCTTTTCTATGTTTAGATATGTTTAGGTACACAAATACTTACCACTGTGTTAGAATTGCCTACAATATTCAGTACAGTAACATGCTGTACAGGTTTGTAGCCTAGAAGCAATAGGCTATACCATATACCCTAGGTGTGTAGTAGGCTGTAACATCCACGAAGACACGAAGGAAAGAAAGATGTAAGGGAACACCATAAAACATCCAGAAAAAAATTACAAAATGGCAGCAATAAGTCCTTGTTAGTCAATCGTAACACTGAGTGTAAGTGGACTAAACTCTCTCCAATCACAAGACTCGGGATAGCTGAATGGATAAAAAAAAAAAAAGAAGACCCATTAATCTGTTGCTTACAAGAAATACACTTCACCTATAAAGACACACACAGATTGAAAATAAAGAAATGCAAAAGACATTCCATGCCAATGGAAACCAAAACAGAGTAGGAGAAGCTATATTTCTATCAGACAAAATAGATTTCAAGACAAAAACTGTAAGAAGAGACAAAGAAGGTCACTATGTAATAATAAAGAGGTCAATTCAGCAAGAGGATATAAAAATTGTAAGTATTTTAATATATATGCACCCAACAGTGGAGCACCCAGATATATAAAGCAAATATTATTAGAGCTAAAGAGAGAAAGACTCCAATACAATAATAGCTGGAGACTTCAACACCCCACTTTCAGCACTGAACAGATCTTCTAGGCAGAGAATCAACAAAGAAATAGACCAAATGGATCTAATAGATATTTAAAGAATATTTCTTCCAACAGCTACAGAATACACATTCTTTTCTTTAGCACATGGATCATTCTCAAGGATAGACCATATGTTAGGTCACAAAACAAATCTTAAAACGCTTAAAGAAAAAAAAAACACATAATATCAAACATCTCTGACCACAATAGAATAAAAATAGAAATCAACACCAAGAGGAATTTTGGAAACTATACAAATACATGTAAATTAAACGATATGCCCCTGAATGACAAGTGGGTCAATGAAGAAATTAAGAAGAAAATTGAAAACTTTCTTGAAACAAATGATAATGGAAAAATAATATACCAAAACCTTTGGAATACAGTAAAAGCTGTACTAAGAGGGAAGTTCATAGCTACAAGTGCCTGCATCAAAAAAAGGAAGAAAAACTTTAAATATACAAGCTAACAATGCATTTTAAGGACTAAAAAAGCAAGAGGAAAACAAACTCAAAAGTAGTAGAAGAAAATAAATAATAAAGATGAGAGAAGAAATACAGGAAATTGAAATAAAGAAAATACAAAAGATGAATCAAAAAGTTGGTTGCTGGAAAAGTTAAAACAGACAAACCTTAAGTCAGACTAAAAAAAAAGAAGATCCAAATAAATCAGAGATGACAAAGGAGACACTACAACTGATACCACAGAAATCCGAAGAATCATTAGTGGCTACTATTAGCAAATATATGCCAATAAATTGGAAAACTTAGAAAAAATGGACAAATTCCTAGACACATACAACCTACCAAGATTGAAACATGAAGAAATCCAAAACCCAAACAGACCAATAATAATGAAATTGAAGCCATAATTAAAAGTCTGACAGTAAAGAAAAGCCTGTGACCCAATGGTTACACTGTTAAATTCTACTAAACATTTAACAAAGAACTAATACCAATCCTACTCAAACTATTCCGAAAAACAGAGAAGGGGGGAGTACTTCCAAACTCATTCTGCAAGGCCACTATTATTACCCTGGTACCAAAACCATAAACAGACACATCAAAAGAAGAAAACTAAGGGCCAATATCCCTGATGAATATTCATACAAAAATCCATAACAAAATACTACCAAATTGAACTCAACAACACATTAAAAAGATCATCCATCATGACCAAGTGAGATTTATCCCTGGGACACCAAAATGGTTCAACATATACAAATCAATCAAAGTGATACACCATATCACACAAAATGATGGACAAAAAACCATATGACCATTTCAATTAATGCTGAAAAAACATTTGATAAAATTCAGCATCCCTTCATTAATAAAAACCCTCAAAAACATGAGTATAGAAGAAACACACATCAACATAATAAAAGCCATACACAACAGACCCACAACTAGTATCACACTGAATGGGGAAAAACTGAAAGCCTGTCTTTTATGATCTGGAACATAACAAGGATGCCCACTTTCACCACTGTTATTCATTATAGTACTGGGAGTCCTAGCGAGAGCAATTAGACAAGAGAAAGATATACAGGGCATATAAATTGTAAAGGAAGAAGTCAAGTTATCCTTGTTTGCAGATGATATGATCTTTTTTATTATTATTATTATACTTCAAGTTCTAGGGTACATGTGCACAACATGCAGGTTTGTTACATATGTATACTTGTGCCATGTTGCTGTGCTGCATCCATCAACTCATCAGCACCCATCAACTCGTCATTTACATCAGGTATAACTCCCAATGCAATCCCTCCCCTCACCCCCTCCCCATAATAGGCTCCAGTGTGTGATGTTTCCCTTCCTGAGTCCAAGTGATCTCATTGTTCAGTTCCCACCTATGAGTGAGAACATGCAGTGTTTGGTTTTCTGTTCTTGCGATAGTTTGCTGAGAATGATGGTTTCCAGCTGCATCCATGTCCCTACAAAGGACACAAACTCATCCTTTTTTAATGGCTGCATAGTATTCAATGGTATATATGTGCCACATTTTCTTAATCCAGTCTGTCACTGACAGACATTTGGGTTGCTTCCAAGTCTTTGCTATTGTGAACAGTGCCGCAATGAACATACATGTGCATGTGTCTTTACAGCAGCATGATTTATAATGCTTTGGGCATATACCCAGTAATGGGATGGCTGGGTCATACGGTATTTCTAGTTCTAGATCCTTGAGGAATCGCCATACTGCTTTCCATAATGGTTGAACTAGTTTACAATCCCACCAACAGTGTAAAAGTTTTCCTATTTCTCCACATCCTCTCCAGCACCTGTTGTTTCCTGACTTTTTAATGATTGCCATTCTAACTGGTGTGAGATGGTATCTCATTGTGGTTTTGATTTGCATTTCTCTGATGGCCAGTGATGATGAGCTCAGTGAAATAAAAGAGGACACAAACAAATGGAAGAACATACCATGCTCATAGATAGGAAGAATCAATAACGTGAAAATGGCCATACTGCCCAAGGTAATTTATAGATTCAATGCCATCCCCATCAAGCTACCAATGACTTTCTTCACAGAATTGGAAAAAAATGCTTCAAAGTTCATATAGAACCAAAAAAGAGCCCGCATTGCCAAGACAATCCTAAGCCAAAAGAACAAGGCTGGAGGCATCATGCTACCTGACTTCAAACTATACTACAAGGCTACAGTAACCAAAACAGCATGGTACTGGTACCAAAACAGAGATATAGACCAACAGAACAGAACAGAGTCCTCAGAAATAAAACCACACATCTACAGCCATCTGATCTTTGACAAACCTGAGAAAAACAAGAAATGGGGAAAGGATTCCCTATTTAATAAATGGTGCTGGGAAAATTGGCTAGCCATAAGTAGAAAGCAGAAACTGGATCCTTTCCTTACTCCTTATACGAAAATTAATTCAAGACGGATTAGAGACTTAAATGTCAGCCCTAATGCCATAAAAACCCTAGAAGAAAACCTAGGTAATACCATTCAGGACATAGGCATGGGCAAGGACTTCATGTCTAAAACACCAAAAGCAACGGCAACAAAAGCTAAAATTGACAAATGGGATCTAATTAAACTAAAGAGCTTCTGCATAGCAAAAGAAACTACCATCAGAGTGAACAGGCAACCTACAGAATGGGAGAAAATTTTTGCAATCTACTCATCTGACAAAGGGCTAATATCCAGAACGTACAAAGAGCTCAAACAAATTTACAAGAAAAAAACAAACAACCCCATCAAAAAGTGGGCAAAGGATATGAATAGACATTTCTCAAAAGAAGACATGCATACAGCCAACAGACACATGAAAAAATGATATGATCTTATACTTGGAAAAAACTAAAAAATCCACCAAAAACCTATTAGAACTGATACTATTAAGAACTGGCAAACTAATTCAGTAAAGTTGCAAGATACAAAATCAACATACAAAAATAAGTAGCATTTCTATATGCGAAATGTGAACAAATTGAAAAATTTAAAAAGTAGTCCCCATTTACAATAGCCACCAAAATAAATAAATACATACATACCTAGGAATGAACCAAATAAGTGAAAGATCTCTGTAACAGAAACTGTACTATACTGATGAAAGAAATTGAAGAGGACACCAAAAATGGAAAGATATTCCATGTTTATGGATTGGAAGAATCAATATTGTTAAAATGTCCATACTACCCAAACCAATCCACAGATTCAATGCAATCCCTATCAAAATACCAATGACATTCTTTACAGAGATATTAAAAAAAAAATTCTAAAATTTATAGGGAACCACAAAAGACTCAGAATAACCAAAGCCATCCTAAGCAGAAAGAACCAAAGTAGAGGAATCACCTTAACTGACTTCAAACTGTATTAAGAGCTATAGTAAACAAAACAACATGGTACTGGCATAAAAACAGACCCAGAGACCAACAGAACCGAGAAACCCAGAAAAAAATCCACACACCTACAGTGAACTCATTTTTGGCAAAGGTGCCAAAAACATACATGGCAGAGAAGACAGTTTCTTCAATAAATGGTGCTTAGAAACTGGATATCCATATGCAGAAGAATGAAATTAAACTCCTATCTCTCACCATATACAAAAATCAAATCAAAATATTGATTAAAGACAAAAATCTAAGACCTCAAACTATGAAATGACTAAAAGAAAACACTGGGGACTCTCTCCAGGATATTAGTCTGGGCAATGATTTCTTAAGTAATACCTCACAAGCACAGGCAACCAAAGCCAAAATGGACAAATGGCATCACACCAAGTTAAAAGTTTCTCCAGAGCAAAGTAAACAACCAACAAAGAGACAACCCACACAATGGAAGAAAATATTTGCAAACTACCCATCTGACAAAGGATTAATAACCAGAAAACAAAAGAAGCTCGGCCAAGCACAGTGGCTCACACCTGTAATCCCAACCCTTTGGGAGGCCGAAGCAGATAGACTACCTGAGGTCAGGAGTTCAAGACCACCCTGGCCAACATGGTGAAACCCCATCTCTACTAAAAATACAAAAATTTAGCTGGGCGTGGTGGCAGGCACCTGTAATCCTAGCTACTTGGGAGGCTGAGGCAGGAGAATTGCTTGAACCCGGGAGGTGGAGGTTACAGTGAGCCCAGATCACACCACTGCACTCCAGCCTAGGCAACAAGAGCAATACACCATCTCAAAAAAAAAAAAACCTCAAACAACTCCACAGGAAAAAATTAATAATCCAATTAAAAACCAGGCAAAAGATCTGAATAGATATTTCTCAAAAAAAAGAAATAAATAAAGACATACAACTAGCAAACACACATATGAAAAAGTGTTCAGCCGGGCACAGTGGCTCATGCCTGTAATCCTAGCACTTTGGGAGGTTGAGGCAGGCAGATTGCCTGAGCTCAGGAGTTTGAGACCAGCCTGGGCAACATGGTGAAACCCCATCTCTACTAAAATACAAAAAAAAAAAAAAAAAAAAAAGCCAGGCATGGCTGTGTGCGCCTGTAAGTCCCAGCTACTCGGGAGGCTGAGGCAGGAGAGAACCTAGGAGGTGGAGGTTGCAGTGAGCCAAGATCGGTGCCACTGCACTCCAGCCTGGCAACAGAGCGAGACTCCATCTCATAATAAAAAAAAAAAATTTAAAAATAAAAAAAATTTTTAAAAAGTGCTCAACATCACTGATCATCAGAGACATGCAAATCGAAACTACAATGAGATATCATCTTATTCCAGTTAAAATGGCTTTTATCCAAAAGACAAGCAATAATCAATGCTGGCAAAGATATGGAAAAAAGAGAACCCTTATACACTGTTGGTGGGAATGTAAATTAGTACAACTGCTATGAAGAACAGTTTGGACGTTCCTTAAAAAACTAAAAATTGAGCTACCATATGATTTAGCAATCTCACTGCTAGATATGTACCCCAAAAAAGGAAATCAGTATATCAGAGAGATATCTGCACTCCCATGTTTACTGTAGCACTGTTCACAATAGCCAATATTTGAAAGCAACCTAAGTGTCCATTAGCAGACGAATGAACAAAGAAAATGTGGTACACATACACAATACAGTACTACTCAGCTATAAAAGAGAATGAGATCCTGTCATTTGCAACATGGATGGAACCGGAGGTCACTGCATTAAGTGAAATAAGCCAGGCAAAGAACGACATGCATCTCATGCTCTCACTTATTTGTGGGATCTAAAAATCAAAACAATTGAACCCATGGAAAAAGAAGGATGATTACTAGAGGCTGGGAGAGGCAGTGGTGGGATGAGGGAGAGGTGGGGATGGTTAATGGGTACAAAAAAAAACAGGACGAATGAGTGACACCTAGTATCTGATAGCACAACAGAGTGACTATAATCAGTTACTTGGGTTCAATCAGGCTGGTGGGAAAAATATTAAAGATAGTTTTAGAGATAGACACAATCTTCTTGGAAAGTCAAGAAGTTTGCGTAACTTCAGGAATAGATATGGTTGAAGGCAACCTGATCTTTACCTCTAAACAAATTAAAGTAGTAATAAAGGAAGGCAGAGTAGTTTACCTAGCTAGCTTGTTTACTCATACAATCTTAAGACTAACCTTTGATGTACCAGGGGTGCTTAAGTGCTTTTTACTTGGAAAGTCCACAATGTCAATTACCCTCTAATGGTGTTGACTCAAGCTTTTGTTCATTGATCTTACTGCATAAATGCCAGTCTCACTGGTCACAACTGTTTACAGAACTCTCCAGGGAGTCTGTAAGCAGTTGAGACACCCTCAGCTGGACTGGCAAAACAGAGTATCTGTGTGTCATTGTACTTTATTCATCTGTGGCCTGGTCAGAGTCTGTGGGCAGACCCCCACAGTTGGTACCCCTGTGTGAGGGGTGTTGCCGCAATCAATAATTTAATTGTACATTTTTAAATAACTAAGAGTGTATTTGGATTGTTTGTAACACAGAGGATAAATGCTTGAGGGGAGGGACAGTGCATTGTCCATGATGTGACTTTTACACATTGTACGCCTGTGTCAAAACATCTCATGTATCCCATAAATACATATACCTACTATGAACCCACAAAAATTAAAAATAATTGTTTTTAAAAAAATCACTAAGTAGTATAATTCACTGGTTGTCCTTACTACCCAATTTTCAAAATAACAAATCCTGTTTATTAAAACAGCATTATCATACCTTCTACACAAATTTAAGATTTACAGTTCTTCCTCCTAAGGAAAAAAAAAACAGTAGAAAAATAAATTTTTATGTGAAATTTGACATATGGATGCCAATCCCCAACATTTGCTATCAACATGGAATTAACTTTGATCAAAATTAATTTACTTACAAAATCTTAGTCCACTGTATAGTGTTCTTCGCTGCTTTTTTATAGCAAGAAATATAGCTAAATTGTTTTTCAAATCACACTGAAAAATGGCTTACTACTTTTTATATTACTGGCTTAACTTTTATTCCATGGACTTTTAACCTACTTAACTAAAAGCATACCAATTAAAATTTAAGGTAAACATAATATCTAATTCACCTTAAGAAATCCAAAAGAACCATTATAAAATAAGCCTCCAAACTTAGCAAGCATATCAGAATGGCCAGACCCGAGGGAAGTATTAGCAATATCTTCACTTTACATATATGTAAATTTTATTATCACTTCCACATCTGTGGTGCATTAGGTACAACAGTCACCTCTGAACCCTTTACACAGTGAACACATGGTGGACTATTACAAAATTAGTAGCTAGGGTAATACCTTAAGGAATTATTAATAATTTTGTTATCCAGCCAGAGGATAGCTGCAGAGTTGGAAAAGTAAGTTTTCCTAGGAAGATAATAAGGAATTAGGGTGAGATACAAGGGAAATGACTTGGAGATGGTCACAAAAAGAATAGGCAAAAGTAATAACAAGGAAAAGATTACATAAAATTTTCTAGAAAAAAATAATATAGCAAAAACAATCAAATGAGAATGAAGATGGATGACTGTGAAAGACAGAAAATACTATAAAATTCCACTCTTAATTTTCTAAATACAAAATACATTCCTGAGACCCCATATTCCTGAAACTCCAAAACAAAGTCTAAATAAAACTGAGATGTAGGCCGGGCACGGTGGCTCACAACTGTAATCCCAGCACTGTGGGAGGCTGAGGCAGGAGGATCACAAGGTCAGGAGATTGAAACCATCCTGGTTAACACGGTGAAACCCCGTCTCTACTAAAAATACAAAAAATTAGCCGAGTGTGATGGCGGGCGCCTGTAGTCCCAGCTACTTGGGAGGCTGAGGCTGGAGCGTGGCGTGAACCCGGGAGGTGGAGGTTGCAGTGAGCCAAGATCGCGCCACTGCACTCCAGCTTGGGCGACAGAGCGAGACTGTCTCAAAAAAAAAACACACACACACTGAAATGCTGACAAGTAGTACTTGACATACTTTCTAGCTAAAGTAATAACCAACAAAACTGATTCAATTACGTCAGTTTCTAAGAGATAAAGAAATAAAGACAATTAAGACTAGTCAGGTCAAGTGGTTATACACGTAAAACTATTCAGGTAACAGTGGCTAGTTATATGAGACAAGATAGCTTAGCACATGGGGCACAGAATACAGCCCTGCTCCCAAAAAAATGTCATATGACTTTGAGAAAGCCACTATATATCATCTCTAAAGCTAAAATAATGTCGTCTCAGTAGGAATAGTGATACTGCATCAATAAGTAATACAATGTGTTGGGCTTTTTTTTTTTTTTTACTTTCTTTCTTTTTTTGAGATGGAGTTTCGCTCATGTTGCCCAGACTGGTGTGCCAATGGCATGATCTCAGCTCACTGCAACCTCTGCCTCCCAGGTTCAAGCCATTCTCCTGCACAGTGGCTCATGCCAGTAATCTCAGCACTTTGGGAGGCCAAGGCAGGCAGATCACCTGAAGTCAGGAGTTTGAGACCAGCCTGGCCAACAAGGTGAAACCCTGTGTCTACTAAATATACAAAAAAAATTAGCCAGGCATGGTGGCGGGCGCCTGTAATCCCAGCTACTCAGGAGGCTGAGGTTGGAGAATACAATGTTTTCTGAGTGAGGAGACACTACGGAAAGAGAACAGGGTTCCTGGCTTCTAAAAAGAGAAAAAAAGTATTTATTAACCAAGTTATTTCAATATATATTTAAAAAGTCTTACCTTCCTTCCCCTAGAACATAAGAAGCTGACAAAACCACATGACAATTATGAAGACAGGAATTATTGCTTGAATCTGGGTCACTAAAATTATTAGCTGTTCAAATGAGATAAAAGAAAGGGGAAACATTAATTATCTAGCAGTCTACATTTTCTTTGTTGTTAATGTGAAACATATCTCACACAAAACCATTCAAATAAGATAAACATCCCTATGGGTCCTTTGAAGCAAAGATTGGACAAATAGTAAAAATTATTTAAACAATTCCTGATCACCAAATGTCAACAAATTTAGTTTAAAAAAATGTTTTAATCCATACAGTTAACATCCTACTTTAATATTTTTTCCTAAAAAAGAACATGAAAGTTCACATAATACAAAAAAGCCTCACAGTTTTAAAGAAGGGGGTATAGGTGGGAGAAGTAAGAAATTCAAACAGCTTCAAGGACAAAAACCATGTCCCACACCAGAAAATATTTACAACTCTTCATCTTGAATTCAACTAACATCCAACTGCGGCAATCAGCCAAGCTTGGCAAATTAAAATAACAGTAATTCTGACAGATTATCTTCTATAAATATTCAAATATGAACATTTGTGTTCATGCAAAGGTCTCCATATGCCAATCAAAATGCTTTGTTAAGGATCCTAACAATGAGCTTTTTTTTTTCCACCCATCTGTAGGAATCCCCTGAATCCTTAACTTTCATTTTAACTCACCCCAGCTAATTATGAGACACATTATCTGTCTAGTTGTAGCTTGAATTAAAAACTTAAGGATAACATTCACATAGTATCAACAGACAAAAGGAACCTAGAACCTTTCAAAATCTAGGTCTGTAAAGACAAAAGGAAGGATCCAGGAAGGGAGGGAGGGAAGGGCAGAGAGAGTCTCTTGAAGGATGGCAACCAAATAAAAGATTACCTTTCTATTTGCGTTAGCAGATAGGTATTACTTTACTGAAAGTAAAATCTAGATATAAAGAGCAATTAACAATTTCATAAATTTGGGCTCTATTCAAAGTTTCATTAAGGAAGACTACTATTTATGTGGCTCAAGACAGGATGCTATGTTTTGATGACAAGTTTAAGTATATGAAACTGTCAAAAGCAGAAAAATGCCATCAGTATGAAATTCACACCAAACACACCTTTTGAAATCTACAGATGTCCTATCATCAGGAACAATCAATAAATAAGAGTAACAATGGCTTTAATGAAAGCAAATTATCTGACGCGTGAATTTGTTAATTGTTCCCTCCTGTCCTCCATTACTCAGTTTCCCTTAAACATGTACACAGTTACCAAACAGCCTCACGCCTTCCAGGAAAATTACAAGTGATAGGCACGTTTCTGCATTCAGGGCAGCATTATATTATAGAAGAAAATTTAACCTATTCAGAAGCATATACTTCTCTGATCCCACCTGGAAAGAAACAGCTATAAATAGCTCTACTAAAATTGCTCAAAATATTTCTAGACAGGCAGGCTTACAATAGAAACTCCTACTTTATGATCACTCACTACTCAGCCATCCAAGTCCAACATTGGATCTAAGCCAAACGAGTAGTTCTCAAGTGAGGGAAGGGAGAAAAAAAGTCTAGTCTAGGGACCAGTAGCTTCAGCCTCCCCTGGGAGCTTGTCAGAAATGCACAATCTCAGGCCTTACCCAGGGACATACTGAATCAGAATCAGTATTTTACCAAGATCCTCAAGTGATTTATATACACATTAAAATTGAAGAAGCTCTGCAGGAGGGGGAATATTTGAATGAGAAAAAAGGTATAATCTTTTCAGAGGTTGGTTACCACTGGAGGCCACTGTTTGGCTAATAGGCAACCAATTTTAAAACTTTGTTTATGGGTAACATCATTACTTTTACCATAATTTTTTTTACATTTTAAATAAGGGCTTTTAAAAAACAGAAATATCTCAAGAGGCAAAGAATGAGTATCTAATGATTAAATGTAAGTTCCCAAAAAAAGCTGTGACAGAGTCACCTTAGAATAAGTGGACCCAGGCTGGGCATGGTGGCTCACGCCTGTAATCCCAGCACTTTGGGAGCCTAAGGCAGGTGGATCACTTGAGGTCTGGAGTTCGAGACCAGCCTGGGCAACATGGTGAAACCCCATCTCTACTAAAAATACAAAACTTAGCCAGGCATGGTGGTGGGTGCCTATAATCTCAGCTACTCGCGAGGCAGGAGAATCACTTGAACCTGGGAGGTGGAGATTGCAGTGAGCTGAGATCCCACCACTGCACTCCAGCCTAGGTGACAGAGTGAGATTCCGTCTCAAAAAATAATAATAAATAAGTGGACCCATCTGGGCATAGTGGCTCACACCTGTAATTCCAGACCACTTGGAGGTCAACATGAGTGAATCACTAGAGGTCAGGAGTTCGAGACCAGCCTGGCCCACATAGCAAAACCTCATCTCTACAAAAAACACAAAACTTAGCTGGGTGTGGTGGTGGGCGCCCGTAATCCCAGGTACTTGGGTGGCTGAGGTGAGAAGGCTGCTTCAGCTCGGGAGCTCGGGGCTCCAGAGAGCCAAGATCACACCACTATACTCCAGCCGGGGCATCAGAGCAAGACACTGTCTCAAAGAGAAGAGAAGAAAACAAAAGAGGAGAGAGAGAGGGAGAGGGGAGGAGAGGAGGGGAGGAGGGGAGGAGAGGAGAAGAGGAGGGGAGAAGAGGAGGGGAGGAGCGGAGGGGAAGAGGGGAGAAGAAGAGGGGAGGAGGGGAGAAGAGGAGAAGAGACAAAGTAGACCCGTCTCATGCCACAACCACATTAACTAGACCCACCAATCACATTAACTAGACAAATTAATTTTTAAAATAATAACAACTCCTTTCCTTCCAAACCCTCAGCATTAAGAATATCTGGGACTGGGGTCCAAGTAGCTAGGAAAGAGACCAACAGACCAAAGGCCTATGGCCTCCTGTGACCAGAAAAGAAGGCTATATATACTGGTTATTCAGCTACTTTCTCTCAGATCCAAATCTACCCTTTAATACTCATCTCTGTAACACTGAAAATAAAACTCTGAAAACTACTTTTCTCTTCTGCAGCTAGCTTCCTCATACTGCCAATAAGGACACTAGAGGGAGAATGCAGTACATACTTTTTCCAGTCAGCATTGCCCAGCATAGGTTCTCCACCCCAGCAGTAGCAGTGATAACCACCAGCTTTTTCTGGCACTCTCAGAAATTCCCCTCAGACATACCAACAGCTGTCAGGAAGTACCCCCTCCAGAGGTTTTGAATCCCAATTCTATGAGGTCCCACATCCAAGTTCTTATTTCCCCCCAACCATATGAATAGTGGTTGATTCCTGCAAATACTGTCTCTGTGTTACCCCAGTGTTCCCTGTTTGCTTTTTCAGTCCTCCAATACCTGTATAATCCATTCCCTATATTAAATTTTCTGGGCTGAAATTTTTTTGTTTGTAATTCTGTAGAGAGAGGGGTTACTATGTTACCCAGGCTGGTCTCAAACTCCTGGTCTCAAGAAATCCTCCTGCCTCGAGTATTTAGTGTGGACTGTTTTCCTGACCTGATCCTAATTGAGCCATCACGGCTAGATGGAATAAAATTCAACATGATCTTGATCATTTTGGAAAACAGTCTTCCCAAACATGATAGTCCATAAGAAAATATTTACTGCCTCTCCTCGAAAATAGGTGCAAGATAGGAAATGGATACAAAAAGCACAGTTGAGGAAGAAAGAAGAAGAAACATAACCTAAGAAAGCAATATATTGAAACAAGTATCATGGTATAAAACACATTTTAACCCTGAAAAACATAAAAGAAAGGCCAATAAAAAGTTTGAAACAAATACAAGTTTTCAATGCTGATGAAAACCACAGACTTTTAGATATATGATTCTTCTGCCTCTGCCATTGTTCAGTTTTGTTACAGCAGTTTTATACCTAGTTTGGGTTATTACACTTTAAGGAGGCTATTGAGAAATTAGGGAAAGTCCAAAGAAGATTATACAAATGATGAAAGGGGACAGGAAATAGGATCTATAAAGAAAGGTTCAACAGTCAAACCTTTTAGTCTAGAGAAAAGAAAACTTCAGGCCAACATATTAACTGCCTTCCAGTTTAACAGTTCTAACCAGCTGCCCACCATCATCTCTACAGAGGAAATGAGCTTAAAATGGAAGACAACAAAGTAAGTGAAGACCTAAAATGTAGCTTCTTAGCTTATGACTCTCCTTCAAATAACTAAAGTGGTGGCTCTTAATGCTGGTTTCACGAGAGAATGATCCAGGATATTTACCAAAAGATGATGATGATGATGATGATGATGATGATGATGATGATGATGACGACGACGACAACGACAATGATGCCCAGAACCCCAAAGGCAAAGGTCTAATTTAACTGGTATGACACAGAGCCTAGGCATAAAGAACAAAAAGTATCCAAGTGTTTATAATATACTGAAAGCGGGAATGAGAACCACTTAATGGAACACTGCATAACTGTGCTACTCAAAGCATGTTGTAAAGAGGAGAGGGAGAGGGAGAGGGAGAGGGGAGGAGAGAAGGGGAGGAGGGGATGAGCTACATCCAGATCACCAACAGGAGCTTGTTGGAAAGGCAACATCTCATCCCATTCCAAAACTACTGAATAAGAATCTACACATTATTATGATCCCTACACAATCCCATATGCCCATTAAAGTTTGAAAAGCATTGTTCTATAATAGTTTGAAAGGGGCATAAGTGTGTGAGACCAAACACCAGCCTAAAAATAACTAAGCTGAATTTTTCTGAACTTTTAAATATAAAAATTTTTTTACCTTAAGGTCATTTAGAGTTTACTAAGAATACTATTTTAGAGAGTGAATAATAATTATAACTAAATATTCAACACATACTGTTTGCTGGCATTATTATTATTATTATTATTATTTTTTTGAGACAGGGTCTTGCTGTGTTGCTCAGGCTGGAGTGCAATGTTACAATCACAGATCACTGCAGCCTGGATGGACCTCCCGGACTCAAGCAATCCTCCTGCCTCAGCCTCCCATGTAGCTGAGACTACAGGCACATACCACCGCACCAGCCTGAGTTTTTCACTTTTTGTACATACAAGGTCTCACTATGTTGCTCAGGCTGATCTCGAACTCCTAGGCTCAAGTAATCCTCCCACCTCAGCCTCCCAAAGTGTTGGGATTACAGGCACAAGCCACTGCACACAACTCATTATTCTTTACAAATTGATTTAATCATCAACACATCTATAAAGTAGATATTTAATAATAATCAGTTATGGCAAAATAAGGTATTAAATAATCTGCCCCATGTACTACTTAAAAAAAAAGTCGTAAACCTGAGACTTGAGTTGTAGTCTGTTTAAGGGCCTATACTTAACCCCAAAATAATACTAGTTTATCAACACCATTCCCAAACATTCTGAAATCATTCACAACGAAAGTATAATAACTGGTAATGAAAACGCTGTAAGAGTAAAGAAAAAAGTAGTGTGCTCTTCTCTGGTTAAAAAAAAAAAAAAAATTCAGCCAGGTATGGTGGTGTGTGTCTATAGTCCCAGCAACTTGGGAGGCTGAGGAAGGAGAATCACTTGAGCCTAGGAGTTTGAGGCCAGCCTGGGCAACATAGTGAGATCCCTGTCTCTTGAAAAATTTTGGTAATAACCACTATTATTTATATTTGGGAAGTAACTGAAACCCTATGTTGGGGGACACATTCTTCCCCAATGCCTCCTTAATTCATCCCTACAACTATTACTACTTCCACAACCATTACTACCACTACAACCCTCAGAAAAGTAATGTACATGAGGCTATAATTAGTTTTCACAATGAAATAGGCATGACATAAATTTAGCCTGATTTTTCTCCTCTGTATCTCACTGCTTCCAACCTCTAAAAAAGTCTACTGCTTCCATCTGTTACTATAGAAGCAAAAATTACCATTTCAGTAAGACCCAAATGGTACTTCTGAAAATATTGAGGAAAACTTCTAAAGGAGAGGTCAGACAGAGACTGTCAGTAAAAAGCCTACTAGAAGCTTTAACAATTCATTTAATTCTAAATCGCACAAAAGAATAGTCAAAATTCTCAGAGATAAATAACATTGTTGTACTGGCAGATAGACTGAATTTAAAATATGCAAAATTATATACTATGAGTATTTAAAGCAGAGCATTACTAAGATATTTTAGCTTCATTCAACAAGCACGTTCCATTTAAAAAAAAAAAAAAAAAGCATACAACACCTTTTTAATTAACAATGACAAACCAACCCTGGTGACCTAGTTTCTGATAATGAACAAAACTACAGATATCAAAAATACAGTTGCTTAACCCATAAGAATTATTAAAGTCGATACAGGAGCCAAAAAGATTTGCAGGCTAAAGATATCAATGCAAAGACTCACTGAAATACAGTCTTCCAAACACCTAAGTTTAAAATTACGACGAGGCAATTTATTGGTTCCTTTGAGTAAGATTTCACTTGAAGAATCTAAAAAAGATAAGGTCATATGAAACACTGTGGGGATGCAACTTGATTTCCTAAAAAGTCAAGTGAGACTTCCCAGGAAGGCAAAGATACAACTCAAAAGAATAGACAGATAAAACTCAAAAGAGTGTTCTTAGGGAGGAAAGCAATAAGTCGAAAATACAGAGGCTGAACATTCCTGATTATCTTTTCATTAAATAATATGACTAATAAAATGACCCTGACCAAAACTCCCTGAAAATTTCTATCAGCTTTGAAATCTTCATATTATATAAATTATCTGTAGTTATGCTTTTCTTCTAGTTAGCAGCAGAAAAGTGCTCCCTTTCCCTCTCCACCTAGCTTCATAACAGCACATTCTCAATCTGCTTTCCTTTCCTACCCTATCTGGAGACTATAAATTGAGTAAAATACGACATATTTTATACTAAATTGAGACTACTTTACTCATAGTGTCAATAATTATTTTGTTTGAATAACTGAATAAAATATGATATATTCATTTTAAAATACTCCAAATAAGTAAATTGCATTTTATAAATTTTAATATTTATAATACTTTAATATTTACTAAACATTAGCTGAATGAATAAATGTCACCGCCCATTAAACTCTTATAACACAGAAAAATCACATATATGTAAACATTTAAACGGAAAAAATTTACCACCTCCATTACCAATAAAATGAAAAGCTTATTACATCAAAGAAAAATATTTAAAAATCATTAGAATCATTTTTTAATCATCAGGAAGAATAAATTTAAAAGATGATTCTCAAACTTCATAGAGAATAAGAATTATGATTAAGCTTATAAAACTGCAGGGTCTGGGCTCCATGGCCAGAGATCCTGATTCAGACTCAGTTTCAGACGACAAACACAAAACTCTACATTTTAACAAGCTTCCAAGGTAATTACCATGCAGATTATCCTTGAACCACACTTTAGTAAATATTTCACTTTCAAACCACTGTCAACTTCCAAACAAGTCCTTCAGGTCTGATCAAAATGCCCATTCCCATCTTTCATCTTAGGAACATCAACTTCTGATTAAGGAATCAACATACAGAAAAAGTAATAGCAACCAGTTACTGGACATGTATTACTGTTGGAAATGAACTTCTAACACACTCTAACATACACATACAAATTAAATTATATACTGCATATGAAGTATGTAACACAGTATCTGGCTGGAATAAATAAATGCTCAATAAAAGGAGCAACGATTATACTTAAAATTTATCACAACCTTAGGAGGTGGCTGCTATTATTGCCAATTTGCAGTTGAGGAAACTGAGGTCTAGTAACTTGCCCAAAGTCACAGGGGTAGTTAAGGGTCAGAAACAGAATTCAACACAACCCATTTGACTCCAAAACCTGAACTCTTTAATCTAGGCTAACTTCCTGAGGCCCCAGGGCAACAACCGCAGGTACAAAACCACTCCACAGTCATACCCACTAGAAGAATTTTCCTGAGTCATACCACAAAAATCATGGCCAAAGTCCACTCTCACACTGGGGGCTATGAAGAACTGCCCAAAATTGGGTAATTTATAAAGAAAAGAAGTTTAATTGACTCACAGTTCTGCATGGCTGGGGAGGACTCAGGAAACTTACAATCATGGCAGAAGGGGAAGAGGCATGTCTGACATGGTGGCAGGCAAGAGAGAGTGAATGTGTGAAGGAGGAACTGTCAGACATGTATAAAACCATCAGATCTCATGAGAACTCACTCACTAACATGAGAACAGCATGGGGGACACCACCCCCATGATCCAGTCATTCCCCACCAGGTCTCCCTTGACACGTGGGGATTGTGGGGATTACAATTCAAGATGAGATCTGGGTGAGGAGACAAAGTGTAACCATATCACATACTCTTACAAATATTCCTATATGATTAAGCGTGAAAGAAGGGCAGTTGGCCGGGCGCGGTGGCTCACGCCTGTAATCCCAGCACTTTGGGAGGCCGAGTCGGGCGGATCACAAGGTCAGGAGATCGAGACGATGGTGAAACCCCGTCTCTACTAAAAATAGAAAAAATTAGCCGGGCACAGTGGCGGGCGCCTGTAGTCCCAGCTAATCGGGAGGCTGAGGCCGGAGAATGGCGTGAACCCGGGAGTCGGAGCTTGCAGTGAGCCGAGATTGTGCCACTGCACTCTAGCCTGGGCGACAGAGCGAGACTCCGTCTCAAAAAATAAAAATAAATAAAATAAAGAAGGGCAGTCATAGGACTATGATGAATTGAGGTTGCTAAAAATGTTTAATGTTTTATAGCACTTGAGAATTACAAATTAGGTAATCTATGTAATAATAACTCCAAAAGGAATATGACTGAAAATATGTCAAAGGAATCTATTCCGAAATCACTCAGGGTTAGCTGTTTAACTCAAAGACAGTACAAACTCAGTCTTACGGTTCTCCACATCTAGGCAGCCTCGGGGGGCCAACTAACAGACTTATTTCCTCCCCTGAAAATACAAACATAATTAGTATTTACTTCAAAGTTCTCTATTTAAAGTGATTTTTTTCTACTTAAATTTTTCTAAAATCTGATTATGTTCCTAATGATTTTTGTGTCTAAATTTTTTATTTTTTAAAAAACTAACTTTCCTAAAAATGTCTGTTTCTCCCATCATCTCAAGTTCCTACTAAATGGTTTTCTTTCTTCCAAGTGTATTTCTAGCTTGTCTATTCCCACCACCTAGCCCCAAAATGGTAAGTACTGGTTTCCAAAATACCTCCTTACCTCTACTTGAACCAAGACTACATTCACAACAAATAAAACACAATTAGTCATAGCAAAAAATATTATATACTGGTAACATTAGCATATTACAAATTCAGAAAATGGAAAAAAGATAAAAGTGTGTTTTATTCTGCTAAATTATATTTTAAAAACTTGTATTTTAACCTGGTATCTCTCAATAAGCAATACAAATCCTATAGCTGTTGTTTAGCTTTTTAAACCCTACAAATAGCTAAGATTTTTAAAAATTAAATCTATTAAAATTAGGCTCTTAGTCAAATAAAATATGATACATAGATAAAGAGCAATATACAAATGGACCGTAGCCTGCAGGAAAACGTAACTCCCATTTGTTCACACTCTCCTTAAAGGAAACAAAATCTCCAGTACTACCACATCCAAACCAGAGGTGATGATTCACTAGACTGCTCCTGCCCAAGGAACCCCAGTGCAATAAGAAGCCAAAGTGAAAATCCTGCTTGAGACCTGTTTATTTAATATGTAAAAGCAGGTATCTCAATTACCTAAATTTTCACAAAGAATACATAACTTTTTTTTTAACTATCATAGTTAGAAAAGATTTGCTAGTTTTTAAAATGTGATTAATTTACTGGGTTTTTTTTTTTTTTTTTTTTAAGGGAAAAGCGAACTTTAGTAATTCCTATCTGAGGAATGAAACTGTAAACATATTAAATCCTATAAAAAGAAAGAAAAGAAAGGTTCTGAAAGGTTCCAGAAAGAGGCACAAAGTCCCTAAACCAACAAACACCATGTTTCACACTAAGTAAGAACTTTGTGCCTCTCCTACAGAGCTCTGTAGAGGAAAAAAAAAAAAAAACTGAGAGATCTTTAGGTAAAACCAGAGCCCAGAACTATGACAGCAGAAATTCTGGAGTCTCTTGGAAGTCCTTCTAACTATACAACAAAGCCTCAATCAGCAGGAAACCTAAATAGTTGGTAAAACCTTCCTCCCCACTTCCTTAAGTATAAAAAATATCCTTTCTCTTCCTTCTCCTGAATTCTGGAACCCTTCAGAACCTTACTTTTTTTTCTTTTTATAGGATTTAATATGTTTATAGTTTCATTCCTCAGACAAATACCTAATGAATGCGGGGCTTAAAACCTAGATGATGGGTTGACAGGTGCAGCAAACCACCATGGCACATGTATACTTATGCAACGATCCTGCATGTTCTGCACATGTATCCCAGAACTTAAAAGTAAAATTTTTAAAAATAAAAAATAAAAAAATATGCTGCCCCTCCTGAGCAGATTCTCTGGATACAACTAGAGAGTGATGCTTTGCAGCCCCAGATTCCTCTTCACTCCTTGTTTGTTACACACAGAGGGAGAATAAGCCATCTACTTGTAATTCAATCAGAAACTTTTTATGAACATAGCAACTACAATAAACCTTTTCTCTTCTAATGGTATGTAAATGCACTGTCTGGTAAGGTATTCAGTAGCCAAATGTAGCCATATGAAATGTGGTTAGTTTGAACTGAGATGTGCTGTAAGTGTACAATACACATGGATTTCAAAGACTTAATATGAATAAAAGAATGTAAAAATCTAATTGATATTTTTATATCGATTAGTTGTTGAAATATTTTACATACATTATGGTAAATAACTGAAACCAATTTTAACTGCTTCTTTTTGCTTTTTTAAATGTAGCTAACAAAAAGTTAAAAAATTACAGGTGTGGTTCACTCTACATTTCTAATGGACAGCACTGGGGTATAAATTAATGACCATAGTTTTTACTAAACTATACCTAGATCAAACTTGCACGTTTATATAGTATGATAAAATGTAGTCATTACAACAGCTAAACCAAAATTTTCTTTCCCCCTGACTTACAAAGTATACTACATTCACTTATCTGTTTCCAGGTTCCTTCCTTTCTTATCTCTTCATCTAAACTTAAAATATTGAATAAATTTTATGTTTCTTCACCTCCTCCTCACTTCCACCCAAATTACCGGCCTTGAAATATTAATCTTTTATCTCCAAAGACTATCATACTTAGAAAAAAAATAGGATAAAATTTTTCCCAAAGAGGCCTCCAAGGTTATCCCTAAGAGACAATACATGGCAATGTTAAAGGTTTGGTCTCTAGAATCAATAGCCCAGTGAGAACTCTACCTTTCACTAGGCAAATTATTGTAGCTCAGTTTCTTTGTCTGTAACAGAGGGTAAATACTATCATTTACTATCAAACTAATCTTTCATTTAATTAATATTTAATATTAAAACATCAATTCTATAGGTTATGAGATAATATAAGAAAAGCATTTAGCACAGTACCTGAGACTTTAGTGCTAAGAAGTATTAACCATTATTACTACCATTATTTCCTTTTTTGTCAAGCTTCCTGAACCTATCCCTTCTCTTTCTATTCCTAGCTTCACCATCAACAGGTTCTCTCTTCAGTCAAGCCTAAAGTCCATCTAATAAAATGGAAAGAATACAGAATAACGGAGGGAGAAGGTGGTCATTTGGGACTGACAAAAACAAAGAACTCCAAACACTGGAGCCCATAATAAAGTGGTCTGCATTACATGACAGAGAGATTCCTCACTATAAAAAGCAGTCAAGCTAAGTCTGGGATTCTGTAAAAAGTATCTTCACAGGTGACTGAAACAGTTGTTTCTAAAGTCCCCCTTTAATCCTCTATGCCCTGGAAAGGTATACAATGCAGATATTAAAATCTAGAAGCTATCTCATTGGCAATACTCATCAAAGTCTAAAAATTGTACATTCCTTATGGCACTCTGACTTGGCCATTGATTCATGCCTGTACACAAAAAAAACCAACAAGCTCCTATCTGCAACTATTGGAGAGCCCAATTTTAAACTTTCACCTTATGGCACGGAGAGAGAGGGGAAGACAGAGAGGGAGGGGGGAGATAAAGGGGAGGGGAGGAGACGAGGGAAGCAGGTGGGGAGGGAGAGAGAGAGAGAGACACGAAATGGTCAAAATTCCCACTTTGCCACTTGTGGTAAACCAAGCCTCATGGACTTAGAGCAGATTCAGGTGGGTAACTCTTTAGCCTAAGCCAAAATATAGGTAAGCTGAATCTCTTATTACCCTTTTCATGTTCTTTCATATACTATAGACATTTACATTATGTTTTATTTCCTTTCTCTTCCTTCTCCTGAATTCTAAAGTCTACAACACTGTGTCTGACATATTAGGTACTTGATAAAAGAAAAACTTCCGCAGAATTAAATTTTAACTGAACAATGAACGATTTGCAAATCAGGCACCCTCCTAAGCCAGAGTAGGCGCTGAGACTCCAGCACAGCTACATGGTGGAAGATTTAAGGACAGAAAAAAGAAAGCAATGTACAGAAAAAGGAAGTGACATACAGAAAAAGGAATTGACATACAGAAAAAGGAAGTGACGTACAAAAACAGTTGGACTGGTTACAGGTTGGTGTTTGCCTTATTTGAACACAGTTCGAACAGTTGACTACATTTGATTGGCCAACACTTAGTGACTGGCACAAGTGTGACTACAGTCTGTTTCTGCCTCCACTTGTTACAGTTCACAGTGTACAGAAAAACCTTTAGGCTAAACTGAAGAAGGCAGCTTTTGTCTAAACTTAACATACTCATAAATATTTGTCATATTGGATTGAATGTATAGCTGCAATATGAAAAAAAAAATTACTTACCTTCAGTTTTTAAAACACTTTCACATGATTTCACTTGATTGTCCCAAAAATTGTATAATTAAGCACATTGAAGACATAGTCTTATTTTTTGCTAAGTTACTGAAGCTCACAAGTCTAAGTAACTAATTCAAAATTATTCATTTTTTTATGTCTTCATAAGCAAACTTTTATTCCAAGACCAGGCTGGTTGTAAGTGACAAAATAAGAACTTTACAGCACTATATTACATCACACCACATGACACCAGAGCTTCTCTTAGAGAGAACCAGTGGGGTAAGGGAGAAGGCAAAAGAAGACTGTGATGATGACAAGTTTTTAACAATGAGTTAAATCTATAGCCTCCCTATATAAAATTTTCACATTTCACTTTTCCTATCTTACTGAAGTCTCAAAGTTCTATTTACTTTCCTAAAAGATTTTCTGTTAATTCCTTTTTCCTTACATAATTAAGTTATGCTTAATCATCAAAATTATATTCCATATCACATTTTACCTATCTTTCCTCGTATCTATAAATCAATTCATGCTTTAAAAACTATGTGATTTTATATAGTTCCCTTATTTTGTCTTAATGAATGTTTTATTACTCTTTTCAGTTCTCCAGTATTCTCTGAAATGGCTTCTGTTCAATTTTATCCAGTCTGAAAATAACCTATTGTCCCCACGCTGCTGATATTCCCACTGGACTCACATGAGAAAAGGACCAGAAGTTTCTCTGAAAAAATACTTGAAACAAGCAATCAGTCAACATTAGCTGACATTCAAGATATAAAAAGCAAAGTTAACTTGCTACCTACTGTCATTCCTGAGCCTATATTTAGAATGACCTACAAACCTCCTTTGATTAAAGACAATTCACTGCTCTTCTCTGAATATGTTTCCTCATCTGTAAGAAAGTTGGTCTCGATGTTTAGAATTCAAGATTTAAAGAGGTGCTGAGTCTGGGGATTTAAAGCTAAGTTTATTTACCCTAATCATTGATGTATTATTTTAATGCATATATTTGCACCTTGTCTACCCACTGTACTTTGAGGTAAGAACCATGTCCTATACAATTTTGTATGCTTACCACTTTTAATATGGTGCTATGCAAATACAGGCAAGTTTCACTTGGTTTTCTTTTTTTTTTTTTTTTTTTTTTTTTTAGTTCGTGTCTTTTATTAACTCATACAGTTACTTGTCTTCTGGCTTGTTGAAACAGTAAGTCAGACAACATTTGCCACAATAATGTCTGTCAAAGTGGCTTGCCATAAACACCCCAGCACCACATTCATCAGATGGGCACTCTCGACGAAGGCGACTAATTTTGCCATTCTCATCCACCTTATAATATTTCAGGACAGCCAGCTTAACCTTCTTTCTCTTGTGCTTATTCTTCTTGGGAGTGGTGTAAGACTTCTTCTTCCTTTTCTTAGCACCACCACGAAGTCTCAACACAAGATGAAGAGTAGACTCCTTTTGAATATTGTAGTCAGACAAAGTACGTCCATCTTCCAGTTGCTTGCCAGCAAAGATCAGTCTTTGCTGATCAGGAGGAATTCCTTCCTTATCCTGGATCTTGGCCTTTACATTTTCTATCATATCCGAGGGTTCAGCCTCGAGGGTGATGGTCTTCCCCGTAAGGGTTTTCACGAAAATCTGCATTTTTGTGGCGGCTCCACCGCAGATGGCGGATCGAAAAGGAAGTCACTTGGTTTTCTAACTAAAAGTGTTAAATTGTTGGCTTTAGCAGAAGGTTCTTCATATTTCCCTATGTGCAATTCAACAAGTCACTACAATTTTGAACCAGATTCTGAGCAGATAACACTGTAAAATTGTGGTGAGAATCCAAGATATTTTATTATATCTTATGATCAATATTCAGCAAAACTGCCATCTGCAAAAGAAATGGTAATTAACTGGGAAAGGCAAAAAGGCTCTAAACCTTGCTTTTAGCCACAGTCTTCCATAACCCTTATATATAATCCCTGACTGATTAACTAAAAACCAGACCTTAGAATGCCATCAACTCCGTAGATCAAAGCTCTGGGAGGGGGGAAGGATGTGACATACATGTGTATTTAGTTTTTGATTTATCATAGTAGGTCTTTCTCTAAAAATTAAGAGGTTTGCCAAATTTGTTTTCAGATGAGGTCAAAGGCAATTTCCTAGTAGAGTAAAATTTGAAGAAATATAGTTTTTTAACACAGATACAGGCTTTTGTAAATGTTTCCAGTCAACCTGTAATAATGTCAACATAAGCTAAAATTTAGATTGAAAACTATTACCCTACTCAGTAGTTTGAGCAGATGCCTGGGCCTTGATAAAAATCACTAAACTGTGTTTAAAATATATGTGTATCTGTAAAATTCAATACAGACACAGCTGACAAGAATCACTTAACTGTGCATACAGCAATAGAAGAACTAAAAGGTTATGGGAACCTTAAAAGTCACATGTAATCATCACATCTGCATGCAGTTAAATACATAGCACTCCAGTTTCAGAAATCCTGAGCTTACCAAAAACTTTTACAACTAAATTTGGGTTATTTGGGGTGGGGGTGAAAGAGATGAGAAAGGAGAGTAAAGAGCCTTTTACAGCCCCTATTTTGACTAAATCTGCAGCTGTAATTACAGCTGTTCTGAAGCTTTTCTTGGAACTGCCCAATTACATTTAAATAATAACCAAAAGTAGGTTTAATGAACAGAAGAATTTGACAGGAAGACTTCTTCATAGTTAAAAGCTATTTTTGACTATATAATTAATATTTTATTATTTTTGCCCTGCAACTAATCGATAAGAATTGTTATATAAATGCAAGAAGGTTTTTCTTCCTAGGGTTTTGGAGTTTTTAATGTTTTTCTGAAAAGAAAGTACACTGAATTTCTTTGGTACTTGTGCAAAAACTTGCATTTTAGGTTTCTTCTCCCTTGCCATGCCATCTGTTTTACTATGAAACAAGTCTATTACCCACATGACATAAATGTGTGATACCAATAAACAAAACATAATCCTTTTTAATATCATTCCAAATATATTTTTTAATGATGCATTTTACTCAAAAAAAGTTACAACATGAATCAACACAAATGAAGACTCATTTTTATGTTATATTTTAAATATAATCAACAGTTAATTTCCTGGACAATTATTCAAATAGGGAATTTTTTTTATCACAAATCTATAGAACTTTTTAAGTAACTGATCTGTCCGTTTATAAAAACATGCTCAATGGCTGAAATTTTTTTAATCGCATGTTATGTTTTATCCCTGGATAGCAGAGATTCCTATAAAAACATCAATACTTTCTTAGGGAGAAATTAAAAAGGCTAATACAGAAGGCTTTCAGATTCGCTAAGATTTAATATAAGGAAACTAAAAGAAATACGTCCCAGAAAATTAAAGAAAGCTAGGATACTGAACACTTGCTTCATATTCACCATTGTTACGGGTGTAGGAGAATGAGGTTAGGAAGCAAAATAACATGTTACAAAGAAAAGGTTCTTGCCAGTGATAGTTTAGTGTTAGATAAATCTGTTCTCTAACTTCCTCTGGCTATCAAAAAGAAAAGGCAACATTATTGAAATTTTCATATTTTGCTGAACAACAAAAAATCATAACTTTCTAATCATTGACGGAAAAATACTTAATACTACCTGACAATACTAAAATACTGACATCTGACACATTTACCCCGAGAGCCTCATGTAACTAATCTATTTTCCATAGTTATGGTCAGTACATTCATGTAGAAATAGTAAATATATTATTCTTCATGTTGTTTTTTTAAGTTGCTTCAAAAAGTACAAGGTCAATGGTGAACTTGATTAGGAAGGAACAGGAAACTCACCTCTTTTTCTGTATTCTGAAAACTTGGAAAGAAATGCCCCAATAATCCTAAATATGGTGGCCAAATAGTCACACTTTCCTGAATAGGCCTATATCTTCTATGGATGCTAACCAAACAGTCTGGTATTTAAATTAAAAGCTAAGCAAGCATTACAAGAGGAACACAAGGAGCCACAAAGCAAGAGGCAAACTAGCAGATAATAAGAGGATTTACATATTTAAAGAGGATAAAGATAATTTAATTTCAAGGCATAGATTATATTCACAGGAAACTGGCTCACCTGTAGTCAAAATGTACCTCACAAAGACAAAGAAATCACATGGAGCACAGAAAACAATTCACCAAACTCAAGAATGAACAGTGTTAAGCAGCAGCTGCTAGAAACCAGTAGTGCATTAAAAAGATAGAAGAGAATAGCTGATCCTTTCAGTCACAAAACTGAGTTCTATGAAAAGCACAGGCAGGCTTTGAAAGGTTGGGTGCATACACCAAAGCCTGCAAACCAACTATCAAAAATGATCTCATTTGACTTCTACTAGGATCATCACAGAAGGATGAAGCAAAATGAAAACTGGCAATTGCAATTTAAGTTGAAGATGTGTCCTCAACTAAAATAGCTGCTGCAAAACTCTATTCAAATCTCCCTTCCAGCCACATGGCTACTTCAAAGCTTTTCATTATCATATATTACTGTTTCCTCTACTACAGAGCACCTACACAGCAGGATCCAAGACACAGTGCAGGCTGGGTGAGGTAGCTCACGCCTGTAATCTCAGCACTTTGGGAGGCAGAGGTAGAAGGACTGCTTGAGGCCAGGAGTTTCAGATCAGTCTGGGCAACATAGCAAGATCCATTTCTACAAAAAAATTTTACCCAGATGTGGTGGCACACACTTGTAGTCCTAGCTACTCAGGAGGCTTAGGCAGGAAGATCACTTGAGCTCAGAAATTCAAGGCTGCAGTGAGTTATGATCACACCACTGTACTCCAGCCTGGGCAACAGAGCAAGACCCTGTCTCTAAAACAAACAAAGAAAAAACTGCACAAAGAATTCAAGGAGCAAAGACTGAGAGAAATTTCCTGCACCACAAAATATTTAACTCCTTCATCTCTGAAATTTCACAAAGACAGTGCCTTCCAAAATCAAAAGTTAGGAATCTAAAATTATGAGCAAGATAATAGGTCCTTCTATTTGGGGGGCTGGAACTGGGGGAGACAAAGAGAAAGGCTGCAAGAGCCAATGACAAAAAAATCTACTGTGAAGACACTAAAAACTGGGAACCTTTTTTTTTTTTTTTTTGAGATGGAGTCTCGCTCTGCTGCCCACGCTTGAGTGTGCAGTGGCACGATCTCGGGTCACTGCAACCTCCGCCTCTCGGGTTCAAGTGATTCTCCTGCCTCAACCTCCCGAGTAGCTGGAATTACAGGCACCCACTACCTTACCTGGCTAATTTTTGTATTTTTAGTAGAGATGGGGTCTCACCATGTTGGCCAGGCTGATCTCGAACTCCTCATCTCAAGTTATCCACCTGCCTCAGCCTCCCAAAGTGCTGGGATTATAGGCATGAGCCACCATGCCCAGCCCCAACATTCTTAATAAAACTCAAATTGCCCAATAATTGCTAATCTACATGATCAACTCTCCGCTCCTCTGAGACCTATCCTTGACTAATTACTCCTCAAACTGAACTCTGCCTGACCCCTCCTGTCAAAGTCCTATAAAAAAATTCCTCCATCCTTCTCCAAGTTAGAACTTTCCTTCAGGGCCTTCTCATGCCCACTATCTTCTTTTTTTTGTTGTTTATGAGACAGAGTCTCGCTCTGTTGCCCCGGCTGGAGTGTAGTGGCACAATATCGGCTCACTGCAACCTCTACCTCCTGGGTGCAAGGGATTCTCCTGCCTCAGCCTCCTGAGTAGCAGTGACTACAGGCACATGCCACCATGCCCGGCTAATTTTTGTATTTTTAATAGAGATGAGGTTTCACTATGTTGGCCAGGCTGGTCTCAAACTCCTGACCTTGTGATCTGCCCGTCTTGGCCTCCCAAAGTGCTGGGATTACAGGTGTGAGCCAACGTGCCCGGTCCATGCCCACTATTTTCTAACATAGTCTTATGCTAATAGAGTCTAACAGTGCTCTGGCTGATTTTCATCCAAACTATGTAATGTTCCAGGAGGGCAACAGGGCAGGAATTTGCATCATTTTTTCTTGATGGGTTCCAAGGTAATTGTAAGCACTGCTTCTATGTCCATATAATGACTAGGGAAATATGCAATAGAAAAGTAAAGCTTTCTCTGGTCATTTCTTTAAAATAATAAAGACAAAGACAAACACTTATTAAGCACATAAATATACTGCTATATACTTCTATGTAATTGATTCTATTTAATGCTCACTACAACCCTCGAGATAAATATGCTTATCCTCATTTTACACATGCAAAATCAGAAATTTAGTTTAAGAAACTTACCCAGTTAGCAACTGGTAAATAGAGGGTTTAAATCCAATTATCCCAAGTCAACTCTTTCCACTCAAGCAAAGCCATAAGCTACACTGCCCTAGCTCCAACTACCATCTATAAGAAACAAATGCATTCTTCTGAGCCCCCTCTGTCTTGTTAGGTCTACTTATTTGCTTTTCTCAATATCTCAGTAAGCCTCCATGACTTAAAAACTTCTTCATGTAATTCATCTCTTATTTCAACCTCTTCCTATATGTTCACCAATAAGACCTAAGTATCCTATAGCTGTCTCTCATCCAGTAATGCCAAGCTTTACAGTTAAAACAATTGTACTCCTAACAGATTTCATCAGGATGTATTCTCTAAACATTTCTAAGTATTTTTCTATATTCTTCACATCATTTAATTAGACTCCACTAGTATGTACTGTAGTTTATTTTAACCAACTGAAAATGATATTGGAAATAAAATACTTTTTAAAACCTAGGTATTACTATATATGCAGAATAACAGTCTGGGGGGATTTTTTAGAAAGAAAATTGCCAATACAATTTGTATATAATAGATACTTGCATTAGCTAGTGCCAAAACATAAAGAAATTGTAATTCTCAAACCAGAATTATTTTTACCACTGAAAATAATGGGAAAAAAAGTTTTAAAAAATGGAAAATAATGGGGTTAAAAATACACTATATATGGAGGTCAGGATGCAGTAAAACAACTAGGTTTGTCCTCTCACTTAAAACGAAACAAAAACGAACATAATATAGAAAACAACATTTTTCAAGAAACTGGACATCAAGCAACAAAGAACAGTGATTCTAGAGAGACAGGAAATAAACAATACCTTCAACAGTCCCAGCTTACAACCTTCAGAGACTTTTCAGGCTAAGGCCCAGGGAAGAGAAAGAAATCCAAGGGGAGCTAGGTACGTGGAGAAACTAACTTGAGTCGATGAAACAGAAGAGCTTAGAGTCCATGAAGACCAAGGCAGCTAGCCCTGGGAAAGTAGCAGGGTGGCTACGTAGAGAACAAAACCCAGAGATCTGCAGCAGGGCCTCTCAAATATTCAACACAGTACTGATGAGCTCAAAGTGTGAGACAACTACTGGAGGCTGGGGGAAAAAACATCTGAAAGAATTTGAAAGAACAGTGATGGATAATCATGCAGACTTAGGAATACTGCCTGTTCCTACCAGCCAAACTGGTAAAGCTCTTAATTAACAGGACATTGAGTGGAGTGCTTAAGAAGGTCTTGCCTCAGTAGTGAAGAGTAATTAGCCCTGGATTGAGCATTGCTCCAGGCCTTCTAAAAAACATCATAAAAGCAAGCTTCAAATTGTCTCTAACTACATATCCAGAACAAAATTCAACAGAATTTCTAATAATAAAAGAATATCTAACACTCAAAAAAGGTAAAATTCACAGTGTCTGTCAGTTAAAGATTACCAGATATGCAAAGAGGCATGAAAACATGAATAAAGCAATCAATTGACTGAAACCAACCCAGATGTTAGCAAACAAGGACATTAAAAATTACTATAGTTTTTAAATAGAGACAAGGTATTACTGTGTTACCCAGGCTGGTCCTAAATACCTGGGCTCAAGCAATTCTCCTACCTCAGACTCCCAAAGTGCTGGAATTACAGGCATGAGCCACCATGCCTAGTCTAAAAGTTATTCTAAATGTATTTCACATAGCTAAAACATTAAGGGACATGGAAGATATAAAAAAGATCTAAATCAAAACTCTAAAGATGAAAACTATAATATCTAACATAAAAAAAACTACATAGAACAACAGATTAGACACTGTAGAAGCAAAGATTCATGAACTTGGAAAAATACCAATAAAGATGATCCAAAAATGTAACACAAAAAGAGAAAAGAACACAAAAAGAACATAAAGAGCATCAGTGAACTGTGGGGCCACATCAAGAAGCCAAATACACATCATAACCAAGTGGGTTTATTTCAGAAACATAGAGTTGGATTGACCTTTAAAAATCGAGCAATGTAATACACCATATTAACAAACTTTTTTTATTTTTTTGAGACAGGGTCTCAAACTCTTGTCACCCAGGCTGGAGCGCAGTGGCATGATCTCGGCTTGCTGACGCCTCCACCACCCAGGTTCAAGCAATCAATCTTCCCACCTCAGACTCCCGAGTAACTGGGACTACAGGTGTCCGCCACCACGCCTGGCTAATAAAAAACTTTAAAAAAACAAACAAACATGGAATCATTTCAACACATTAAAAAAAAATGACGAAATTCAAAATCCACTCCTAATTTTTTTTTTAACTTTACCAAAACTAGGAATGGAAAAAAAATTTCCTCAGCCCAATAAAGTGCATCCTGAAAAATCTACAATACCATACTTAATTGTGAAAGAATAGATGCTTTCCGCCTAAGATTAGAAACAAGACTAAGATGTCCACTCTATTTCTATTCAACATTATACCAGAGGTTTTAGCCAGTGAAATCAGGCAAGAAAAAGAAATAAAAGGATTATCTTTTTATTAGAATGGAAGAAATAAAGTCTCTTTATTCACAAAAGACATGCTTTGTCTATGCAGAAAAGCCAATGTAAGCTACAAAAAAGCTACGAGAATGAGTACAGCAGGTTTTCAGGATACAATGCCACGACACAAAAATCAATTGCATTCTTATGCATTAGTAATGAATAATTAAAAATCTTATGTTATTGGCCGGGTGTGGTGGCTCACGCCTTTAATCTCAGCACTTTGGGAGGCTGAGGAGGGCAGATCACTTGAGATCAGGAGTTCGAGACCAGGTGAAATCCCATCTCTACTAAAAATACAAAACTTAGCTGGGTGTGGTAGCTGAGCAATCTCAGCTACTCGGGAGGCTTAGTCAGAAGAATCGCTTGAACCCAGGAGGTGAAGGTTGCAGTGAGCCAATACCATGCCACTGCACTCCAGCCTGGGTGACAGTAATTGACCACACCTGGCCAATAACTCTGTCTCAAAAAAAAAAGTTGATATGTTATTAAAATATTTATAAAAGCATCAAAAAATATAAAATACTTAAAGATAAACCCAATAAAATATGGGTAAGATCAGTAGATTGAAAACAATAAAACACTGCTGAAAGAAATTAAACATCCAAATAAATGGAGACATCTTATTCATGAGTCAGAAGATTTGATATTGTTAAGATGTCAATTGTCCCTCAAATTCATCTATAGATTTTGATGCAATTCCAATCAAATATTTACATACTGTTTCTAAAATTCATATGAAAATGTAAAGCCATTCAGGAGAGAAAAGCCACATAGTAATTTGAAAAGTGAAAGCTTAAAAAAAGGATCACTAACTATTTAACCTGGGGTTAGAGAAACAGCCAATTAACTAATGAGAAATAAAGAGAACTCTAAGAGTAGCCAATGCTCCCTAGGTTGACATAGAACACTAAGGCAAGAGCTTCCTCCAACCCTAAACTATCCCAGGGCTGAGATCCAGACCTTGTTGGAGAGAACACAGTCCTCTCACTGAATAGCAGAGAAGTTGCTGTAGTGCTGCACCAGCAGAAATTACTGGAAATCTACCTTGAGGAACTTGCCAAAAATCCATTCTTTAGGGTGCTAGTAAAATCTCTTCACAAAGATACTCTGTTACAAATCCACCTGAGGGGGAAGTAAAAGAAGTTGCTGGCCTTGGGTCACTGGTGCTGGGTACTGCTGCCCTCTGAGCACTGCAGAAGCCTGATAATGGTGAAAACATGCACCCTACAGAAACTGTAGAGTGGGGAAGCCAATGTGGGTTGACACTGAAGAAGCTGAGTGTGTTGCTACAGTCCACTAAGCAAGTACACAGAAATGAAGAAGCAAAACTTTTCTACAGTGTTTCTCCAACACTCTGTACTGGCAAAGCTTAACATTGTCAGCTGACAAAAGAAAAATATTTAAAGGGCCTGATATATTTTCACAGAGCAGGCAAAAAGGGTGCGTTTGAAGATGAGAGGCAACAGATTGGCAACCAGCACAACGGCCAAAATTGCTCTGAAAAGCAACAAGAAGTTGTATGGGTTAACGTGACCCGATTTCACGACATAAAGCCATAGTAGTCAGTATTGTAGTGGCATCGAGAAAGACAAAGAAATCACAGCACAGAAACAATATCATGGAGTTGTGGTCCATTTATAAGTTGATTTTCACATAGGCTTAGTTGGTTTTATGTCTATCCTTAATTGGTTTTATGTCTATCCTGAGCTACTGTTTAGTATAGACCAAAATTACGTTCAGCTCCTTCTTATCATGTAAGAGGAATTTGGAGGGTGTTG
Organism: Macaca mulatta; assembly: GCF_049350105.2. Lineage (NCBI taxonomy): Eukaryota > Metazoa > Chordata > Mammalia > Primates > Cercopithecidae > Macaca > Macaca mulatta. Next base: position 138,611,092 of record NC_133412.1, on the reverse strand, counting down.
CTTAAAATTTCATTCCACCTGTACATTTGTCACTTTAAAATTAAAATTGAGCTGGTATGAGACCAAAAAAAAAAAAAAAAAGAAAGAAAGACAAAGTGATTGGTGGAACAAAACAGAATCAGAAATAAACCCACGCATATACAATCAAATGATTTTTGACAAAAGTCAAAAGGACAAACCACTTCAGTAAATGATGCTGACACAACGGCATGTCCCTACCCCCAAAAAAGAATTTCTATCCACTTTTTACTCCATACAAAAAAATTAACTCAAATTGCATCATAGGTCTAAATACAAAACCAAAAAACTTCCAGGAGAGAACTTCTATGCCCTTGGATTAGGCAAATATATCTTAGATACATAAACAAAAACACAATCCATATGAGAACAAACTGATAGCCTGGACTTCATCAAAATTAAAACTGTGTGCTCTCCAAAGATACTATTAAGAGAAAGAAAAGACAAGTTACAGTCCAGGAAAAATACATCTGCAAAGCATGTATCTTATAAACAACTTTGATCAAGAATATAAACCGCTCTCAAAACTGAATAATAAGAAAACAAACAACTCAATTTATATAATGGGCAAAATATTTAAACAGACATTTTACCAAAGAAAATATACAAATGGTAAATAAACACAGGAATGGACAGCCCCTGACCAAAAGTATATACTATAAGTTCCATTTTTAAAAAACTTTAGAAAATGCACTAAATTTATAGTGACCAAAAGCAATTCAGGATTTTCCTGGAGGCAATGAAGGATGGGCAGTAGTGGGGGAAAAGATTACAAGGGGGCAAGAAGAAATCTGTGGAGGTAATGAGTATGTTTACTATCTTAATTGTGGTGATGGATTCACAGATGTATACATATGTCAAAACTAATCAAATTGTTCATTTCAGATGTGTGCAGTATTTTTTATTGCCAATCATACCTCAGCAAAGCTATTTAAAAAAAAAAATCACACTCCATCGACCCACTAGAATACAAACTATATAGAAGTCTCAGAAAAAAAAAGTATACGTTACAGAATTATAAATCACTTAAAATGGAGTTCATGTGATTAGTATCTTTTAAAAGTATCCCTAAAACTCAACAACAAAAAATCTGATTCAAGAATGGGCAAAGGACTTAAATAGGTATTTCTCCAAAGAAAATATGCAAATGAACAATAAGCATAAGAAAAGATGCTCAACATCACTAATCATTTCAAAAATGCAAATCAAAATCTCAATGAGATACCACTTCACACCCATTAAGATGATGATTATAAAAATAATAATAATAAAAGAAAGTAAATGTTGGTAAGAACGTGCTGAAATTAGAACTCTGTGCCCTGCTGGTGGAAATGTAAAACGGTGTAGACACTGTGAAAAACAGTATGATGTTTCCTCAAAATGTTAAAAAAAGAATTACAGAGGCTGGGCACAATGGCTCACACCTATAATTCTAGCACTTTGGGAGGCCAAGGCAGGCAGATCACTTGAGGTCAGCAGTTCAAGACCAGCCTAGCCAATATGGTGAAACCCCATCTCTACTAAAAATACCAAAAAAATTAGCCAGTGTGGTGGCACACACCTGTAATCCCAACTACTTGGAAGTCTGAGGTAGGAGAATCGTTTGAACCAGGGAGGCAGTGGTTGCAGTGAGCCAAGATAGTACCACTACACTCCAGCCTAGGTGACAGAGCAAGACTCCATCCCCCCCACCAAAAAAAACAGAATTACTGTATGGTACCAGCAATTCCACTTCTGGATACATACCCAAAAGAATCAAAAGCAGTGTCTGAAAAAGATACTTGTGCCAGGTACAGTGGCTGACACCTGTAATCCCAATACTTTGGGAGGCCGAGGTGGGCAGATCTCTTGAGCCCAGGAGATTGAAACCAGCCTGGGCAACATGATGAAACCCATCTCCAAAAAAATACAAAAATTAGCTGGGCATGATGAAGTGTACCTGTAGTCCCAGCCACTCTGGTGGCTGAGGTGGGAGGATCATCTGAGCTTGGGAAGGTCAAGGCTGCAGTGAGCTATTAAGATGATCATGCCACTGTACTCCAGTCTGGGTGGAAAAAAAAAAAAAAAAACACTGTCTCAAAAAAAAAAAAATCACAGTTCATTTCTGCAGTTTGCAACAGTTTTACTACTCCCAAGATGGATGTTATCATAATGATGGGATAGAAAGGGCAGATTCAGATAAAAAAGCAATCACAGTCAATAAGCACTTCTAAAGCTCCTAATCAGGGCCAGATACTATGAGGCACTAGGGACACAAAGATAAAGAATCCCTATTATTAAGGGATTTCTGTTCTAATCACATTTACCCATAGTCAAGAAATCAAAACATGTGGTCATTAACGGCATCATTTCAAACTGATTCCAATACCACCCAGAACCAATCATAATAAGAAGTTTCCAAATGATGGTAGCAAAATATTTGGTTTCTTCATATAAGAAAATTTTAATCCAATTCCCCCATTCTCAAACTGAAAAGAACCATTTCTCAAAGATAACATTAATGAGACAATAGATTAAAATATGTATTAAAAAAACTTGTAGATCTATGATACATTTAACATCTTGCTCATATTTGCAACAGGCACAGTAATCAAAATTACCCCACTTTTCTGGACACCAATTCCTGTTTTTAGTCCTTATCTTCTAGCCCCATGATTCAACTTACTGCTGGTCAAAACAATGTGAGAGAACAGAGATCAAAAACAAGTAAAGAAGGAAAAACAGGAGGGGAGGGGGATAGAAGGGGAAGAAAGATGGGGAGCAGGGCAAAGGGAGGACAGGACAGGGGAAAGTGGAAGTAGGAGAAGGAGAAAGGAAAGAAGAAAGGGAGGGAGAAAGGAAGAAATGCAGACATCAGTAAATTATGGAAAATGCTGAATCTCACTCATAATCAAAGAGATCCCAACAAAGAGATCCTTTCCACCAAACTGAGAAATACTAAAAGCTCAGGAATACCCAGTGTTAAAGAAACTTTGAGGAAAAGGTAACTGGGTAAACTGGTACGACCTTTTTGCAGGGGATTTGTTTCTAAGAATCAACAATCTCAAAAACAATTAAATCATTTGAGCCAACCATTCTATCTGAAGGAGTTAATGTTAAGGAAAAAGTAGATAAAATCGTTTGTGTACATCTACATACATGTATTAATATAGATGCCATATATTATAATATATGCCATAGACATCTGTAGCTTTTCAAAGCTTCTCAGAGAATTCTTATGATAATCTACTTTTGGAACCATGTCCCAGGGAATGAATATCTGTATTGAAGGAACTAACATTTAGTTAGCAACTTTTGTGAGCCTGGCATTATACTGACACATACATCACCTTGTTTAACCAAAACACATTAAAAGCTAAAGGGGATGTTTTAAAAAGATCTATATTCCTAAAATACTGATAACCAAAGCCTTACAGGGAATTTTCACTGCTCTATTCATACAATCAATTAACAGAATTTATGTTCCTCTGTTGTTTAAAGCAAAAACAGACAAAATAAAAGAGTTTATCTGGGCAAAGAATGAGTCATCAATCAAGCAGAGGTTTGAAGAGTTTCACTTGCAGCAGTGTGGGCTGCAAGCTTTACATGCTGAACACAGAAGGAAGACAAAGAAAACATCTCATTGGTTAGAGTGTAAAGACACTAGTTTGAGATTAGTTAGGTGGTTTCTAGTTGGCAAAATATCTAGTTTCCTTTTACTTTCTAAGTTGGGCTTTGGTTTGCTTAGATAGGAACTTAAACAGCTAAAGCCACCCAGCCTAGTAGCCTCCCAACTATAAATTTAACACTGCAAAGACAATTTCTAGTTACCATCTCAAAATTTCCCATTAATTTCTCTCATAAAAATAGGAGCTATCCCCAAATTAGGAAAAAAAAAATCACACTTAAGAATTCAGAATATCAAGTAAAAACTAATGGGAATAGGGAGTTTTTCCTACTGGGGATATTTGTTTTATACTTAACAGTCGAGCATCTCAAATCCACAAATCCAAAATGCTCCAGTGAGCATTTCTTTTGAGTGTCACGTCGGTTTCAGATTTTGGAACATTTTGGATTTCAGATTTGGGATGCCTGACCTGTATATATAGGGTTCAGTACTATCCATGGTTTCAGGTATCCACTGGGGGTGCCTTGGGGACTCCTGTGTATCAAATTCCCTCAAGTCAGCAACTCAGAACCTAAAGCACAAGAATACTATTGTTCTCAAAACCCCAAAGATAGATACTATCTGGGGTAGAGGGGGGAATACTCTCTTTAAAGAAGAGTATGTCCAAGAAGAAAGAAAAGAAAAATCAATTACACGACAATAATGGAGTTTACTTAGAGGGCTCTCAACATTTTACAGACCTGGTTCTAGAACCTGGAATCTTCTCACTAAAAAGATTATAACAGATACAATTACATGACAATAATGGAGTTTACTTAGAGGGCTCTCAACATTTTACAGACCTGGTTCTAGAACCTGGAATCTTCTCACTAAAAAGATTATAACAGATATAATCTAGACTTGGCTATATTAGTTTCTGACTTTTCTGCTGCCTTCACTGATGCCTGATAACTTTTAAACCATGATGCTTTTTACAGCTAGAACTCCTTTGGGGGGGGGGAAATAAAAGACATCACGAACCCTTAGTCATCTTTCCCTACAATTTGGTTCTATAGTTCAGATTCCTCTGACTTGACACCAAGTGAGACAAACTTACCCAGGCTAGAAGCTATAAGAAAAGTTATCTCATCAACTCTTGCTATATGATTTGCTCTTAGGCAAATCTAACCTGTGCCAGAATTTAGAAGTTGACCAACAGCTTATTTCCTCTGTACTACTGTTTTACAATATTAGGGTTTTTCAAAAAAAATTAGCAAACCTGTAGTCAGTTGATTAGCTGCAGGTCAGAAAGACACACCCAGAATAGGACATCCTATAGAAAATCTCCTCTATATAGAAATATATGTATAGAAATAAAATTGACTGATTTAGGTATTTTGCAAAGTTAAAACAATGCAAAAATATATGCTCAATGAATAAATGACTAACCAAAACGGTGCTCCTGAGCATCTAGTCTTAGCTCAAGGTGGCCCCAAGGTATTCATAATCTCCAACATCTCATATGTTTGAAACCAGAGACCTAGGGAACTCTTATTTAGTTAACAATAGTAATAATTAACATTTATTGAGCCACTACTTCATGCCAGGCACTGTGGTAAAGACTCTGCATTTTTTATCCATATTTTACAGATGTGGAAAATTAGCATCAAAGTTACTATTCAAGGTTGCACAGATCTTAAGTGACAGACCACACACCTGCTTTACTCCACAGTTTATGTGCTCGCTAGGGCAATTCCAGAATTCAAACAAACACCCTGATGGCCATAACTGTCCACAGAAATACTCAGAATCTTCAAGAATGCCAAAAAAGCTTATATTTAAGTAGAGAAAAACTTTATATTTAGGTTGACTTATACTTGGAATAAATCTAATTCTAAAAATTCAATCATCCAGTATATAATTTACAGTGAAAATTTACTAGTGGTAGCTTAGAAGTTGCTGAAGTTTATGCATAAAGAATTAAGGGATAAAGACATTTAGAAGAGCTTAGTCCCATATAATGTATTCAGACCAGAGCCATTTCTGAAATGAGTAAGGTTCCAAGATCTCAGTATTATTGGGCAGAGACTTCCACTATGAGATCTGTTTCTACGCTTGAGCCCAGAAGTTTAGAGACTGCGGTGAGCTATGACAGCACCACTGCACTCCAGCCTGGGAGACCTACAGCAAAACCCTGTCTCAAAAACAAAAAATCTACTTCTTCAAATCTACCACTTGAACAAAGAATTCAAGGATCCTCTCCTTTGTGAGATCTCTCCTGACCCTCCAGACACAATTCATTACTCCTTTCTGTGTGCTACTACTGAGTTTTACACATACTTCAGCTGTACTTACCACACTAAGCAAAATTGAGTTTCACACAGCTCAAAACATTTCACACATTGACAGACTAACATCCTCACACTAACTTCTGAATACCAAATTCAATCTTTTAGATATCACCTTATTAACAATGATTTTGAGTTACTGCATGAAGCCTTGTCATTTCACAATGCTAGGAAATTGGGAGAAGAGGTATGAAGCTACGCTTTCCCTGAAGTTTAGGAGGACATGACACTATCCTGACCTATGATGAAAAAAGAATAATTCTTCCGACCCCATACTCCAGTCCTGCTCTGGACAAAGCCTTAGTCACATATACTTGGAAGCTGGGAGGGGGAGAAGGATGAGTGTGAAGGAGTAATTAGAGTTATAGTTCTAATATCCTATAGTGTAGGTGTTCTCTTATCTCGTCTCTTACCCTTGACTTATCACCAAAAGTCTCTGATTTCTCTCTTGGGACAGTGCAGGTCTACAAGTATTGCTGGGTTCTAAGCAGAAATCCTAGGTGATCAAATAAGTGAAAGGCACCCATTAAGCACCAAGCTTTTACTACCATGGCAGGGTGAGAAAGACCCTTTCCCTCTTAACTTCCTATACCTACAATCCCAGTAGTAGGCCTCAAATTCCACAGGTTGTCACCTCACCCCCTACAAGGAGGTTGGGCCCAGGACTGATTTGCTCAGTCCCAAAGATGCCTAAAAATCCCATCCTTACACTTTTTCCGCCCCCCAAGACAAGGTCTCCCTCTGTTGCAGAGGCTGGAGTGCAGTGGCTCTACCATAGTTCACAGCAGCCTCAAACACCTGAGCTCAAGCGATCCTCTGCCTCAGCCTCCTAAGTACATGCACACACCACCATGCCTGGCTAATTTTTTTTTAATTTTTTTGATAGAGACAGGGTCTCACTATGTTGCCCAGGCTGGTCTCGAACTCCTGGCCTCAAGCAATGCTCTGCCTCTACCTTCCAAAGTGCTGGGATTATAGGCATCATCCTGACACTTTAATGTTATGCAGCAATGAAGATTTCTAATTCCAAAGGAGATAACACTCCCAGGAATTAGAATTGAATATTTTATAATAATAAATTTTAGCTCTGTGAAATGACTCTCCATACAAACACCCAAATACCTCCTACGCCTATGACAAGTGGAATTTTTATTTTCAATCAGATTTTGGGAGACATGTTATTATAGAGGAAATTAGGGGAGTTCCTGTACTGTAATTATTAACTTATATTTCTAGTTCACCTTCTGAATTATCAGTTTCCTAAAGGTAGGGTCGTTATCATTTTGTATTCCAAATTCATAGTAGTTGTTAACTACACTTGTTGAGAAAAAGGTAAGACAAGATTAGGGAGAAAGACTGGGAACAAGATACAAAGAAATATGTGAGCATCCTTATATGCTTAACTTTAGATCCCATACTAGTGGATATTCTTAAGTGGTATTTACTCTTTTAAAAAAATCCTGTCTTCCAGCCAGGTGTGGTGGCTCACACCTATAATCCCAACACTTTGGAAGGCTGAGGCAGGAGGATTGCTTGAGCTCAGAAGTTCCAGACCAGCCTGGCAATACAGCAAAATTTCATCTCTACTAAAAACTAAAAATAAAAAATAAATCCTATCTTCCCTGAAAAAATCCACAAAAATGAAGAACAAGTATCAGTTGAGAAATTTTACTACTTTTACAATAAAATGAACTGTGTCTGTCAGGTTCACCAAGGTATTAGGAGAAAGATGGTTATTTTTCAATCTTGGCAAATAACTTGAAGATGACAAGAGTAAAAAAGCTACATGCATTTATAAAATCTCCAAGAAATAATAAGGCTAGAAGATTAGGTACAATAGAAACTCTTTTTTAAATTTTTTTCTTTTTTTTTTTTTTGAGACAGAGTTTTGCTCTGTTGCCCAGGCTAGAGTGCAGTGGCACAATCTCAGCTCAGTGCAACCTCTGCCTCCCAGGTTCAAGCAATTCGCCCGCCTCAGACCCCTGAGTAGCTGGGATTACAGGCATGAGCCAGCATACCTGGCTTTTTTTTTTTTTTTAAGTAGAGACAGGGTTTCACCATGTTGGTCAGGCTGGTCTCGAACTCCTGACCTCAAGTGATCTGCCTGCCTCAGCCTTCCAAAGTGCTGGGATTACAGGCATGAGTCACCCTACCTGGCCTCTTTTTTTAAAAAAATATCTTTTAAATTTCAATAGCTTTTGGAGTACAAGTGGTTTTGGGTTACATGGATAAAATGTATAGTGGTGAAGTCTGAGAGTTTACTACATCCATCACCAAAGTTGCATACATTGTACCCAATATATCTTTTTTTATCCCTCATCCTCTTCCTAACCTCTCCGCGTCTCAGTCTCCAAAGTCTATTTTACTATTCTGTATGCCTTTGCGTATTAGCTCCCACTTTTGAGAACATACAGTATTTGGTTTTGTATTCCTGAGTTACTTCACTTAGAATAATGGCCTACAGCTCCATCCAAATTGCTGCAAAAATGTTATTTCGTTCTTTTTTATGGCTGAGTGGTATTACATGGTGTATATATACCTGTATAGAATATAAACTCTTAAAACAATCCTCTAATAGCTTTTACAGATGAGCAAGTAGGGTCAGAATCATCAAATTCAGCATCTCAGTGACACAAGAAGTTTCTAGAAGTCTCTAGTCATACTGATTTTCCACTTAAATTGCTGAACCCAATTCAGTTCTAAACATTAGTTTAGGGAGAAGTCACAAGAATGCAGAGAAATCTAATAAGTAATCCTAAGAAAGATGCCAAATTAAGCCTACAAACATTAAATTGGTAAGGAAAATTTCAATTTGTGAGTAAAATATTACAAGAATTAAACATAAAGTATTAAATTATTGGACTACAATTTACATCCTAAGTATGAATGTCTAGAATACCAACTCTGGCACATAAACAGGAGATCATTTTTATCACCTAGTCACAAAACTACAATTTCTGGGAATAAAACTTGGCAATGTAAGTCCAAAAGCATTGTTTCCTAATTATATAAGTAACAAAAAAATTTATAATCTCATTTTTCAAGATCCAATAAAAATTAGTCCTGTGAAAGAGAACACAAAATGCTCCCCAAATGAAGGCGAGAGATAGAAAAGACACACAAAAAGAGAAACAGAGAGAGACACAGATTTCTGAAAACCCAAAGATAAGGTACAAACATGGAAAACCTAAATGCACAAAGATATTACAGCAATACGTACAATGAACTATCAGTATGACCAACCTAACAGTACCTCGACTCAACGAGAAATGGGAAACATTTACACTGTTAACTGAAAAAAGGCACAAATTTGAAAAGAAATTATTATTACAACTTTGTAAAAAAAAAAATTCTGTATGAAAAAGGACTAAAAGGCACATATACCAACATGGTAACCACAGTTATGTTAAGATCATGGGACTGCGTGTAATTCTTTTACATTCAATAATAATAAATAAAAGTTATAAATAAGTTGTCTAAATTATCTATAATGTGATATTTTCAATGTAAAGCTTTCTAAAGAAAATAAAATTATATCTTACATTTAATTTATAACAATCTGTCTCTTTCTACTTCAATTTCTACTAAGCTATTTGAGCACTAAATTCATTATATGAACTAAGTTTTTTACCATATCACAAAAAAGTAAGAATTAACATTACCTTATTCTCTGCTCATAAAAATAATTAGTGGGAAATCTACTAATTAAGACATTCAATGTAAATGAGTCATCAAATTAATTGGTTCCATAAATCCAAAGTATCGGCACAGGGTTTTAATAACCATCCTCAGCATCATCAGTATACTTATCAGAAGTGCAATTAGTAAAACCTGACATGACCCTACACTCAAAAAGGCTATAAAAATAAAGTATATTTTTTTACAGTATAAGAGTACAAAAATAAACCTTTGGCCCTCAACATAGAAAACAAAGGTTACTGTTGCCCTCAATCTATACTTAAAAACAGAAGAGTAAATAGCCTGAGTCTATGCTATCACTAGATGATTGTCCCTCCTGTTGAAATTTGATCTCAATGTTGAAGGTGGGACCTAATGGGAGTTGTTGTTGGGGTGGGGGGAGGGGTCAGAACCCTCATGAATAAATTAATGCTCTTCCTCAGGCATGCTTGAGGTCTCACTCTATTTGTTCCCCCAAAAGCTGGTTGTTTAAAAGAGTCAGGGTCCCTCCTCCCACCCTTTTCTCCTTTCTCATTAGGTGCACAAGCTGGCTCCTCTTTGCCTTCTGCTATCAGCGAAAGTAGCCTAAGGCGCCCACTAGAAGCAGATCCCGGTGCCATACTTCTTGTACAGCCTGCAGAACTGTGTGGTAAATCAAACTCTTTATAAATTACCAGCCTCAGGTATTCCTATATAGCAACATAAAACAAGGCAGTCAACTCATCAATAATAATAATCAGTCCTATGATCAACTTCCCTCTGGAGGAGTTTTTTAATCTTTCTTGCAAATTAGAATACATTATCCCCAAAATGTGCAGACCTGATGTCAGGAAGAAATAAAATTCTTAATGAACAATACTGCCAAATCAGATAAAGGATACTGTAATAAGTCTTTTGACTAATTACAAAAGCATCAAAAATTGTCAAAAAAATAACCTTAAGTATGGTTGTAAAAAGCTTTTAATTCATCACTCCCAACCTCACAACAAGAAAAAAAGCTGGGGGGAAAAAAAACTGATAATCAACAACTCTTCTTAGAGCCATCAGAGAATTGAGGTCCAGAGGGCAAACTGCTGCTCTAAAACCTGGAGAGACAGGCAGGCAGATACAGAGAATCACAGTGTGCGGGAAGCAGAAGCCCAGGAATACAAGCTCTCAACTGAAGCCAGCATCAGTAGGAACACTTCAAACAGTAATTGTGGACTAGCTTGAGAGTTAAAAACTGCAAGCAGACCAGTCTTAGAGGGGTCCCCATACTTTCCTGAGTTTTACCTGCAGAAGCCCTACCAGGTTCTCATGGCAAAGATCTGAAAAAATCCCCTCCTGCCGGCAGCAGGGTAAGAAGAAAAACATTTTGAAATATGCCAGGGACTTTGTTTCTATCAAAAGGCATTCCAGTAAAGGAAACTATTTTACCAGAACCTAACCAACTGGGCTTTTAGATTGCCTAACCTACTAGGGTTTTACAGTGCCTAACCAACCTGAGGGAAGGGCAATACCCAACTCTAGCCCCATATATCCTTTGACAGGGAAAAAGAGAAAGATACCCAACTCAGGCTCACAGTTGGTAGAGGGCAGAGGTGAGGGAGAAAGTTCTACAGTCCTGAGATCTAATTACAGGCCTGCAGAACTTTCCCCCTTATACCTCTACCCTTACCACTACATCAATACAGTTCTTGTACAACACAGGATTACAACTTAAAAACCTGCAAGCCTCAGACCCCTTTTAAGGATTATTGACAAAAACCCAAAGACTACAGGGCAGATAAAAGCAACGACACTAGAAGAAATTTTAGCCTCTGATAGTGACGGCAGTGGCTTTCTGGTACAGGGAAGGCACAGGGAGAGGCGGACAGACCCCCTCTCTCAACAGCCCGCCGCCCTCAGTGCAGCACAGTCAAGCAGACAGGGGCCCAATGCAGAGCTGAATCTGAGCCTCAGGGGCCTGAGGCGGGAAGCAGGAGCGGTGCCCACTTCAGGGACCGGCCAGTGACACAGCCACTGCACCCACCCGCTGAGGGTGCCAGGTTCCTGGGCCTCAGGAGGAGGCTCTGTGCAGGGCTGCCTGGGGCCACATCCCTAGGGTCCACCCCATGTCAGGCAACTGCTGAGCCTGCCACTCCCAACAACCAGGCCGGACAGTGATCTGCTCTGCCTGGGCCACTCGAGTGCCAAGGCAACTGGGGTAGCTCCTGGTGATGTCACCCCTGCCCCAGATCCCAGCCCAGGCCCAGCAAGGATCTGGAGCCCCTGCCCCAGGATGAAAGGGGGTGGAGCCAGGGCTGCATGCTCCACAGTGCCAGTGGGAGCCAGGAGCAGGCAGCAGCCCAAGCCACCCAAGCCTGGGTGGTAGACCCAGGCCTCCATGTGCTCTTGGGGACTGGAAACAGGCAGGAGCCCTGTCTCCCAACCCCATACAGCTGCAGCTATCCAAGTCAGGGTTGTGGACCCAGGCCTCCTCGTGCTCTTGTGGGCTCGGGAAGGCCCCCCGCTTGCCTTCACAGGCTCGGAAATGCCTGTTCCCGCTGCCACTTCCCGTACCGGCTCCAATCTGGCAGGTTCTCAGAGCAGGGTTGGAGCCAAGCCTGGACACCATCACAGCCCAACAGGATATGCGCATGCTCAGACCCTGCCGCCTAGGCCCCCTGTGGGGAAGCTGAGGTGGAGAGCTGCTCCATGCTGGTGGGCAGGTGCCCCTTGGCACAAGCAGCCTGGGAACCATGGAAGGTGGCAGGAGGCAGACAGGCTCCTGGGTGGAAGGGGGCAGGTCCCCAGTAAGACCCCACCTTCAGGCCAGGGAGGGCCTGAAGGTTGGGGACCGGGCTGTCACACCCGCAGACTGCAGTGGGGGCTTGTGGTGCCTTTTCCAGCCCACCCATAGCCACCGATGTACCAACTGGCGCACACTTCCTCCCCACTGAGGTCCATAAAAGCCCCGGCATCAGCCAGGGCAGGGCAGAGGACCTCTCCTCTCTGCTGAGAGCTGGGAAGTCAATGGGGACCTGCTTGCAGAGAGGAGCCACTCACTCCAGGGCCTTCTCTCTGCTGACAGCTGAACACTGGATGAGAGGACCTGCCTACAGAGAGGGGCTGCCCTCTGCAGCTCTCATCTGAGCTGTTCTAACACTCAGTAAAGCTTCTCTTTGTCTTGCTCACCCTCCATTTGTCTGCATACCTCATTCTTCCTGGATACAGGACAAGAACTCAGGCAAAGGCGCCACCGGCCACAGAGGTTTCTAGCCAGAAAAGCAACACCTTAAAGATCCTGTAACATTTGCCTCTGATACCACAGCCAGAGCAAACACTAAACACAGCCTGACTTCTAAACAGACAAACATAAAACCTCACCCTAAAGGCCTATTTACCTCAGTTCCTTTTACCTGATACATTCTGTCTGGCTATGAAAAAAAATTATGAGGCACTGTAAAGGCAAAAAATACAATCTGAAGAAACAAAGCAAGCCTCGAAAACAGACTCGGATGTGGCAGGAATTTTTACCAGGAATTATCAAATTATCACCAGGAATTTTTTTTTTAATATGTTTTGAGACAGGGTCTCACTGTTACCCAGTCTGGAGTACAGTGGTGATCCACAGCTCCCTGTAGCCTTGAACTCCTAGGCACAAGCAATCTTCCTGCCACAGCTTCCCAAGTAGGTAGGACTACAGGTGCATGCCACCATGCCCAGCTAAGTTCTTTTTTCTGACCGGCCTGGGCAACACTGGAGACCCTGTCTCTATGATTTTTTTTTTTTTAATTGCCAGGCATGGTGGCACATACCTGTAGTCCTAGCTACTTGAGAAGCTGAGGAGGGAGAATCACTTGAGCCTAGGAGTTCAAGAATGCAGTGAGTTATGATGATGCCACTACTGCACTCCAGCCAGGGTGACAGAGTGAGATCCTGTGGAAAGAAAGGAAGAGGAAAGAGTAGGAAAAAACAGTGAAGGAGAACAGTGAGGAAGGAGAGTGTACAAATCAATAACACTGTAACAGGAAAGAATGTCTTTAGTAAGAGACACCAAACCAGGAAGTTCAAAGAATACCAAGCAAGATAAATACCAAAATATTTCCACAGACAAATGATAGTGAAGCTGCAGAAAATCAGACAGAGGAAACTAAATCAAAAGCAAACTTTAATTTTTTACTTATTAACTTCAAGACCAATAAGGTATCTCGAAAAAAGCAAGAGGTAAAGGAAAAAAACAACACACACACAAAACATCTTATCCACAGAGAAATAAAGATAAGAATTAGATCAAACTTTCTCTTCAGAAGCCACGCAAGCAAAAAGAGTGAAGTGAAATATTTAGCGTTAAAAAAAAAAAAAAAATCCAACCTTTCGGCGGGAACCACCATTTTTCAGTAATTCGCCAAAACGACGAACACAAAGGGAAAGAGAAGAGACACCCAATATATGTTCTCTAGGCCTTTTACTAAACATGGAGTTGTTCCTTTGGCTACATGTATGCGAATCTGTAAGAAAGGTGATATTGTAGACATCAAGGGAATGGGTACTGTTCAAAAAGGAATGCTCCACAAGTGTTATCATGGCAAAACTGGAAGAGTCTGTAGTGCTGCTCAGCATGTTGTTGGCATTGTAAACAAGTTGTAAACAAACACGTTACCCAGCATGCTGTTGGTATTATAAAAAACTTGCAAACAAACAAGGGCAAGATTCTTGCCAAGAGAATTAATGTGCATATTGAGCACATTAAGCACTCTAAGAGCCAAGACAGCTTCCTGAAACGCATAAAGGAAAATGACTGGAAAAACAAAGAAGCCAAAGAGAAAGGTACCTGGGTTCAACTGAAGCACCAGCCTGCTCCATCCAGAGAAGCACACTTTGTGAGAACCAATGGGAAGGAGCCTAAGCTGCTGGAACCTATTCCCTATGAATTCACAGCATAATAGGTGTAAAAAAAAAAAATAAAAGACCTCTGGACTGGCTGGGCATAGTGGCTCACACCTGTAATCCCAGCACTTTGGGAAGCCGAGGTGGGCGAACATGAGGTCAGGAGTTCGAGACCAGCCTGGCCAACATAGTCAAACCCCATCTCTACTAAAAATACAAAAAATTAGCCAAGCATGGTGGTGGGCGCCTATAATTCCAGCTACTCAAGAGGCTGAGGCAGGAGAATCGCTTCAACCCAGGAGGCGGAGGTTGCAATCAGCCAAGATCACACCACTGCACTCCAGACCGGGCGACAGTGCAAGACTCTGTCTCAAAAAAAAAGAAATACAAAAAATTAGCCAGGCATAGTGGCGCACACCAGTAGTCCCAGCTACTTAGGAGGCTGAGGCAGGACAATCACTTGAAACCGGGAATCGGTGGTTGCAGTGAGCCAAGACAGTATCACAGCACTCCAGCCTGGGTGACAGAGTGAGACTCCGTCTCAAAAAAATAAAATGAAATAATAAAATAAAATAAGAATAAACCTCTGGACTGTTTTTAAAAACACCAAACTAGAATTCCCGTAGAATCCCAGCAAAATTATCCTTCGAAAGTGACAAAGAAATAAAGACTTTCTCAAATAAAAACTGGGAGAAATGAAATCCAATAAACATGACTTGCAAAAAATGTTAACAGAAGTTATTCACAAAGAAGGAAAATTATATAGATCAGAAATATGGATTACAAAAAGAAAGGAAGAGTGTAGAGAAAAAAATAAAGGTAAAATTAAATCTTTTGTTTTTCTGATCCTTAATTCATCTAACAGATAACAACTTGTTCAAAATAATCATAGCAACAATATATTTTGTGACCATAAATTATAGAAAAGCGAAACAAATAAAAGTAACATTATAAGGAATGGGAAAAAGGAACTGACACTGTTACAAGGTATTTGCACTACCTATGAAGTGGTATAGTGTTATTTCAAAAGTGAACTTGGATTAGTTTAACTGTGCAATTATTGCAAACTCTGGGGCAACCACTCAAATAACTTCATTTTATTCATTTTTTTTTTTTTGAGACAGATTTGGGTGCAGTAGTGTGATCTTGGCTCATTGCAACCTCCACCTCCTGGGTTCAAGCAATTCTCCTGCCTCAGCCTCCTGAGTAGCTGGGATTACAGGCGCCTGCCACCACACCTGGCTAATTTTTTTATTTTTAGTAGAGACAGGGTTTCACCATGTTGGCCAGGCTAGTCTCAAACTCCTGACCTCAGTGATCCACCCACCTTGGCCTCCCCAAAGTGCTGGGATTACAGGCATGAACCACCATGCCCAGCCTAAAAAATAATTTTAAATAAGTATAATATATATTTTAAAACAGGAGACAAAATGGAATTATATAAAATGGTCAATTACAATGAAGAAGGCAGAGACAAAGTGAAAGACAAAAAGAGAACAAGGACAATGAGTAGAAAACAGTTATAAATACAGTAGATATTAATCCAACTATATGAATAATTACTTTAAACATCTGTGTTCTAAATACACCAGTTAAGAGACACGTGCTGTCAAGAGTAAATCAAATGACAAGACCCTACTATATGATGTCTACAAAAATCCCACTCTAAATACAAAGATGAAAACAGATTAAAAGTAAAGGGATGCAGAAAGATAGGCTACACTAAACCTAATCAAAAGAAACCTGGAATGGCTATATAAATTTCAGAAAGAGCAAGCTTCAGGCCAAGAAAAATTATCAGTGATAGAGGTGCATTACATAACAACAGATGATCAATCTGTTATTATTCACCAAGAAGACATAATTATCTTTATATGTATGTAACTAACAACAGAGTGTCAAAATACATAAGGTATAATAAAAACTGATAGAACTACAAGGAGAAACACATGAATTCAATATTATAGTTGGAGCTTCAGCAACCCTCTATCAGTAATTGACAGAAGCAGAAAATCAGGAAGGTGTGGTAGAACTGAGGACACCATCAATCAACTGGATCTAACCAACATTTATAGAACACTTCATCCTGCAACAGCAGTATACACATTCTTCTCAAATCCACAGGAACATTTCACAAAGACAGACTGCAAAATATACCTTAACAAATTTTAAAGAATAGACACCATACAACTAGACACACCACAATGGAATTAAACTAGTTAAACAAAAACATAGCTGGAAAATTTTTAGAGATGTTTAAACAGCTCACTTACACCTAACTCATAGGTCAAAAAAAATAGTCTTGAGAAATTATAAAATATTTTAAACTAAGTGTACATGAAAATAAAACACCAAAATTTATGGCCGGGCACAGTGGCTCATGCATGTAATCCCAGCACTTTGGGAGGCTAAGACAGGAGGATCACTTGAGGCTAGGAGTTCCAGACCAGCCTAGGTAACATAATGAGACCCCATTTCACAAATAAGTAAATAAGTAAATAAATAAATATGGAATGCAGCAAAGCAGGATGAAGAGATTAATTTTTAGCATTGAATGTATATGTTAAAAAAGAAGAAAGGTAAAATTAATCATCTAAGCTTTTAATTTAGGAAACCAGAAAATGAACAAATTAAATCCAAAGGAAGCAGAAGAAAGTAAAAATCAGAGCAAAATGGAAAACAGGGAAACAAAGAAAATCAACAAGACTCGAAGCTGGTTTGATGCCCTTAAATTTGATAACTTAGGTGAAATGGACTAATCCCTTAAAAGACAGAATCTACCAAAATTCACACAAGAAGAAACAATCTGAATAAACCTAAATCAATTTATAAAAACTGAATAAATAATTAATAATCTTCCAAAACAGAAAGCAACACACTCAGATAATTCACTCACGAATTCTATCAACTATTTAAGGAACAAATGATACCAATATTCTACAATCTGTAGAAGCAGAGTGAGCACTTCCTAACTCATTCTCAGAGGCCAACATTACCCTGATAATAAGCCCAGGCAACAGCCTTACAAGAAAGGAAAATCACAGAACAGTATCTTTCATGAACACAGAGGCAAATGTTCTCAAAAATCTTAGCAAATCACATTATACACCACAACCAAGTAGAGTATATTCCAAGCATACAAGGTAGGTTCAACATCTAAAAATCAATTAATGTAATCCAGGAAACAGAAAAAAAATCTTACAATCAGATCATATCAATAGATGCACTAAAAGTATTTGATAAAATTCTACATCAATTAATAATCACATGTTCTCAGCAAACTAGAAATAGAGGAGGATTTCCTCCACTTGATAGATAAAATTTACAAAAAACTTACAGCAAACACCATACCCAATGGTGAGAAACCAGATGCTTTCTCCCTAGGATCAGGAACAAAGCAAGGACTTCCCTTCTTACCACTCCTATTCAACATCATATTGGGCATCTTAGTTAATGCAACGAGACAAGAAAAGGACATAAAAGGTACACAAATTGGGAAGGAAGAATAAAACTCTCTGTTTGCAGATGACATGATCATCTACGTTTAACAAAAAAAAAAAAAAAAACCCAAAGTACTGACCAACAAACTCCTGGAAATAATAAGCAATTATTACAGATTGTAAGATAAAGTGGGGGGATATTTGGGAACTCTCTGTACTTTCTGTTCCATTTCTCTATAAACCTAAAACTGCCCTAAGAAATAAAATCTATTTTTTAAAAACTCCAATTCATTATAGGTGCTTAAGAAAAAATGTGTTCAACATGGTTTTCCTCCTTTGTTTCCTTTTTTCCCCAACAGGGCTGCAGGGGTGGCTGGGGGAGCCATGGAGAATCTCTTTAATTTCTCAAGCATCTTTGAGTCCAACAAAACACAACATGAAAAGTGAAGACTACACATCATAAAAGTGAGTAATTCAAACACATCCATACCATCTTTTTCAATCTTTACCAACTCATAATTCTCTGAAACTAAAAAATATTTCTTGTAAGTTGGAGGAACATTATTTTCTTGGTAATATAAGTATACCAACTCCAAAGCCTAAAATGAGAAGGAAAAGCACAAGGAACAGAGTTTAATCCAAGCTTGGATGATCAGCCACCATGGCCCCAGGAATGAAGAAAAAAAGAAAATCTTCCCAAGAATCATCAAAATAGCCCACACCAAAAGGTCAAGTTACTCTTTCTGAGTAACTCCTTAACATTCTTTTCTTTAACGTCAAGAAAATATATTAGCCAGGCACGGTGGCTCCCAGCACTTTGGGAGACTGAGGTGGGGAAATTGCTTGAGCACAGGAGTTCAAGATCAGCCTGGGCAACATGGCAAAACTCCATCTCCACAAAAAATATAACAAATTAGCCAGGCATGGTGGTGTGTGCATGTGCACCTGCAATCACAGCAACTCAGGAGGCTGAGGTGGGAGAATCACCTGAGCCAAGGAGGTCAAGGCTGCAGTGAGCCATGACTGCGTCAATGTACGCCAACCTGGGCGATGGAGTGAGGCCCTGTCTCAAAAAAATAAATAAAGACAGAAAGATAAAAAATTCTCCTACTCTTTTAATTGACTAGAATATAAATGTAAATAGAAATATGATAGAGGTATATCTTTTTATTATTGTAATTATAGTGTCTATTTAATTTCTATATTCTGTCTATTTTAATACATTTTATTTCAGGTATTGCTGGAGTGTTACTGCTAATTCTATATTCTAATGTATCTTCTAAAATTAATTAAATACATTACCATTGTTACAAGATCTAGTGAGAGTCTCTGAATTGCCCAAATATCCACTATGAAAACATTCAGTACAATTTGTGTGTGATGGAAGGGCTACATACAGGAAGTGGTGAGAGAATCCCATCACCCCCTAGTATATGGTTTTGAATTTCTTCCATATGGAATGAATAAAAATCCCTCTTTTCTCCTACTTCAGTAACTTTTGTCCAGATCTAAAAATACTGGTTCAACCTGTACTTATACTTATCATCAATATCTAGTCGTTGTTCATTTGTAACTTCAAAGAACAAGCACATACACGACCACAGGGGGTTTTGGTGGTACCAAAGAATTTTTTAGTGCCCACAATATCTCTATGAAGTAATTATTACATACTTTCAACATGATTCAAAGAAAGAATTCAAATACCATACTACAGTGACCTATTTAAAACATAAAGAAAACTCAATAGCATATGAATAACTTACACCTAGAATTCTAACACCATGCGCCACCTCACAGTACTATTACCATTCTCTAGTAAGAATTTTTCTAAAATCTCTCAACCACAAGAATGACACGAGAGACAAACATGGGCAACGAAGGCAGGACCACATTCTCATATTCACTTCAGGAAAGGTTATTTCATTTTGTGAACTCAGCCTGAGGGTGCAGCATTTTTCTAACTTTAAGTGACCTGCAGAATGCTCCTCTTCCAAATACACTATTCAAGTTGGAAACCAAAATGGTAAGTCAGAGAGATCAGGGCAAACAGCATGTTTACCTAATATCTTCATGAATTAGCTTCACCCAAATAAACAAAACAAATTAATTTATGCATGCTACATTCACAAGTTAGAGTCTATCTGATTAGTACTTAACGCATTTTCTATTCCCTTTTTATTTTGTGACTCCAGCAAGACTAATATTAATATGGTATATAGCAGGCACTCAACAATTATAAAACTTTAGAATCTGAGAACTAGATATGTCTTAAAGATCATTTGGTTTACTCTTCTTCTCTTCCTCAGGCCTCAAATTTTATCTATGAGGAAACTGAAACGAACCCAGTAGTCTCACAGACAGTTCTTTTGGCAGAAAAAGTATCAAAGAACTGAAACCAAATCACCTCACCAGATGCCAGACCCCTCATTCACCAATATTGCTTCCTTGCCCCTCCCAAGTTCCTGTTTTCTTACACATTGTTATATTTCTTCCCTGCTATATAAACCTTGGTTTTAGTCAGTCAGGGAGATGAAATTGAGACTGAGCTCCCATCTTCTCAGCTGCTGCACCTGATTAAAGCCTTCTTCCTTGGCAATACTCGTTGTCTCAGTGATTGGCTTTCTATGCAGCAAGCAGCAGGACCTAGACTGAACTCCTGGTGTATCAGTAACAACCTAATAGCTGAAGAAGACAGTAACTTTCTTAAGCTAGTTAATAACAGAGCAGAACTAAGGTAAGGATGCAGAGCAGAACTAAGGTAAGGATGCAGAGCAGAACTAAGGTAAGGACGTCCAAACTGATTTTCTTTCTACTATACCATGCGGTTGTCAAGAACTCTGAAGAACCTAAGATTTTACCCTACATGCAAGCTAACATCAGTCTACCATAGTTTCATGGACACTGAGAGCAAACACCATGTACCTACATACAGTTTGGACACTGAAGACTGAAACTACATGTCCCCCATACTGAGTTGAATAAGTGTCCTCCCAAAATTTTTAACTGCTGGAAATAGGGTCTTTGCAGATATAATCAAGTTGGTATAATGTCATTTTGGATTAGGATGGACCCTAATACATGACTGAAATTCTTATAAGAAGGAAATTTGAACACAAACACCCACAGAGGGAAGATGTCATGTGAATACTGAGGTAGATATTGGAGTTATGCTACCACAAGTCAAGAAACACTAAGGATTTCTGGCATCCACCATAACCTAAAAGAAGAAGAAAAGGATTCTTACCTAGAGCCTTCAGAGAGAGTGTGGCCCTGCCAAAACCTTGATTTCAGACTGCTAACCTCCAAAACTGTGAAAGAATAAATTTCTGTTATATTAAGCCACCCAGTTTACGGTGCTTTGTTATAGCAGCCCTAGAAAACTAATACACTCACACACACAACTTTCTAGGTACATTAACATGACTTTACCAGTCCACTGTCTTAATTAGCATAACTGCTATTCTAGGAGACTCTTGCAGAAATATAATGTGATTGTTCACTACAGACCTTCTGGAAAGACCCATCAACTCTCCGGCAGTTTTCAAAATCTTTATCTTACTGTTTCAACCAAACCTAAACTGTTTTATCATGACACCTACCCAATCCTAATCAAGCCTCATCACCACCACTGAAAGATCCAACTTAAACCAAACTTCAAATTCTCAAATTTTGACCTAAGACACTACCAAAGATCTTTTAAGGTGGTGTTCTCCCTTACCACAATAAGCAATAAACTCAGCTTTGTTTTATCAATAGGTTGTGTTAGTGATATCTCATAAACTAGCATCAGATAATCCTGGCAGAAGTTATAACACTCCTAGGTCAGAAACAAAGAACAGTTTACTACTCACAACAACAACATAGACAGAGTACCATATTTTGTACTGGTTCCTCAAGCTCTAATTCCTAAAGGCCAATGAAAGGAAAACCAAGTGCACATACTGTGGGTTGCACTGCAGGACAAGAAAACCTACGCCTACGAAACTCCAATCTTTAAAAGGAGCTACAAGCAAAAATGCCCAACCTTTTCCCAGAGAGATTATCTTAATTATCCCGGACAGCAAAGAAATGTGCCATCTGTCCTAATGGAAGCACTATTTCTATCTTCCTAGGCTGTTTGCTAAATAGATTTCTTTGAAAAAAATAGCTCCCAACAAAAGCTATCATTACTGTGCTCAGCAAATGTGCAGAAACAGAAGAGACCCATAAGATTGAAGAGAAATGTCTCTCAATACCTATTTCCTTTGTCCTAAAAGACTAAAAAGATTCTTAGAGAATCAAGATGAAATTGGTACAATACAATGAGAAGATGTTTCCAAAGAAAATATATAGAGCAAAAAGGTACACTTTCTTCTCTCAAAAATCTGTATAAACTAAAACCACTTCAGCAGAGTCACAATCTTATAACAAGCCTATATATCAAATATCAAAAGTAAATACTTAGATATTTGGATCCTATTTTCATTTTAAAATGTTCCATTTCTAGAAAAGTCTCTCAAACAAGTTATTTTTATTTTATTATTTTTTAACTTTAAAATAAAATGCTATTTTTTTAAATTATTTTTTGGCTGTTTCTCACAGTGAATCAAGTTTTATCACTAATTTCCAATGCCTGGCAGTGTTCATGAAATAAAAGAGACTAGTAGTTTTAAACTTCACCAATAATACCTGACTTTAATGTGGACCTTAACGCCTTTTTTTAAAATAAGAAAATAAAGACCCAGAGAGGTAAGATAGTAAGCTTTTACTCATACAGCTATCTGGAGACACTGCAGTGTAGCGTTCATTTTACTCATCATTCTGTCTCTCTCTCTTTATCCTGGGATCACTGCTTAACCTAATGGATGGGATAAAGTTAAATTACTCAATTTAATATTCTTTACAAAAACTCAGTTTTTGTTTATTTCTTTTGCAGTTAATTTTAAGTTAAATGGGCTACTATTTAAACAGTGCAAGATAGGATCTCAATTTTCAAATATTAAAAAAATATGCTTATATTGAATATATAGCTAGAAAAATCTAAACTTTATTTTTTAACAACCTCAAAATATTTTATGTGAATTAAAGCATATTAAATTTAAATTTAAATATCCCTTTTATTTTCATAAATACTTTACATAAATATTGATCTTAGAATTGTGGTTTAAAATCTAAATACCCTAAAATCCTGAAGAAATCATGACTTCTGAGCACAGCATTATCTTTGACTCTGTGTTGCATTTGCCCACTGAATAGATAACTATTCTCTTTCAGAAGTATCTCTAAAATGCTCTGACTCTGCCTAAAATGTTTTTTCTATTTAAGAAATGCTCTCTGACCACGGCGCCTCACATCTATAATCCTAGCACTTCAGGAGGCTGAGGCGGGCAGACTGCTTGAGCCAAGAAGTTCAAGACCAGCCTAGCCAACATAGCAAAACCCCATCTCTTCTAAAAATACAAAACTTAGCTGGACATGGTGGCACACATTTGTAATCCCAGCTACTCGGGAGGCTGAGGCAGGAGAATGGTGTGAACCCGGGAGGCGGAGCTTGCAGTGAGCTGAGATCCGGCCACTGCACTCCAGCCTGGGCGACAGAGCGAGACTCCGTCTCAAAAAAAAAAAAAGAAATGAAAGGAAAAAAAGTTTTAAAAAAATGTTTTCGGAGAACACAATACGGCAGGCCACTTATCTATAGAGATACTATGAAAGTTACATAATTCATCTAAACATGTTCAGAAACAAGAAAACAGTTTAAAGTTGCAGTAAGTCTTTTAGTGTCCAGGCTTAGAAGCTAGAGTCTAAACCATCCAACATTTTCTCAGTCAGAGCATAATACTTTCTCAAGACCTTTTTATTTCTATAACAAATAATGAACTACAGTTTCCTTATAAATATTCAAATAGGGTTTCAAGCTACTTTTTGAGGTCATTAATTTCCCCAAGGCAGAAAGACAGTTTCTATCACTTTCATCCTACATATTCATTCAAGAAAGTTTAAATTGACTTTTGCATGCCCAACCTTTACCCTGTTTAAGTATGTTTTTAATATAGGAGAATTCTAATGTACTTGACTTTTATAGATGACTTTTGAAGCTACCTATATGAGGTTTAACGATATTAATCTATCTGTATATTTCTGATCTACCATATATTCAAGAAGGCTACCTATTATCTCCAAAATCAGGAAACACCACAAGTTCCAATAGATCCCCTTTCTAATAATTTTACATCATTTCTCTTTCTGTACTCAAAATGACCATAAATTGCAAGTTTCTTCCCATAGCCACGATGTCCGTTGTGTTCTCCTTACGTTTTAATAACATTTTTAAAAAGAAATGCAACCACAGCCTAAAAGGCAATAGTTAAATCATTACCGCTCTTTAACATTAGCAACAACAAAAAGTAACTTCTATTAGTAAAAAGTATATGGGGTCGGGGGATGAAGAAAGGTTGATTAATGGGTACAAACATACACCATACACTTAGAAGAAATAAGACCCGGTGCTCAATAGATCAATAGGGTGATTATAGTTAACCTTTGTTGACTGTACCTTTCAAAATAGCTAGGAAAGAGAATAATTAAAATGTTCTTAATATAAAGAAAAAATGAATATTTAAGTTAATGGATATTCCAATTACTCTGATTTGATTACATAAAGGTATTAAATTATCACATGTACCCTGAAAATAAATACATACATCTAATATATATCAATGCAAAAAAAAAATTTTTTTTTTTTAAGACAGAGTCTCACTCTGTCACCAGGCTGGAGTGCAATGGCGCAATCTCACCTCACCACAACCTCTGCCTCCTGAGTTCAAGCGATTCTCCTGCCTCAGCCTACCAAGTAGCTGGGACTACAGGCATGCAACACCATACCCAACTAATTTTTGTATTTTTAGTAGAGACAAGGTTTCACCATGTCGGCCAGGATGGTCTCGATCTCTTGACCTCATGATCTGCCCACTTCAGCCTCCCAAAGTGCTGGGATTACAGGTTTGAGCCACTACGCCCGGCCAAATTTTTTAAAGAACATAGAATCACATTTTTATTTTTTTAATGTATGACTGCAGCAGTTTTATGATCATCAAAAACTACAAACAGCCTAAATATCCATAAACAGGTAAATGAATAAACTAATTATGGTATCCATAAAGTGGAACACTACTTGGCAATAAAAAAAAAAAAAAAAAACTACTGATACACAACTACTGATGCACACAGCAACATGAATAAATCTCAAATATATTATTCTAAGTGAAAGAAGCCAGGATTTAAAAACTACATATTAGATGATTCCAATTAAATGACATATTGGAAAAGGCAAACTATAGGGATAGAAAGCGATCAGCGATTGCTAGGGATTGAGGTATAAGGAGAGGTTAACTACAAATGAGCAACATGAGCAAATTTGGAAGGTTTGGAAAATGCTTTAATTGTGGTGACATATATTTGTCAAAATTAATAGAATGAACGCTAAAAATAAATAAAAATGTTAATGTAGGACTGAAATCTGGACAAGAATACCTTTAAAAGTCAGCTACTAAAAATGTCAGAAATGTTTAAGATGAGTTGCTTATTTTTAGCACCAAAAAATGCCACACAACGATGCCAAAAGTTAATGTATCGCGTTCAACCACAACTTTTTATCCAGCCCCATAATTTAAACTACAAAACTATTTAAAAGGAAGTAAAATATTTTTCAATGTATGCAGTGAATATTGTACACAGTAGGCAGTAAGAAAATGTTTCTTAACTAATACACAATTTAACAGAGTTTAGACTGACTTGGCCTTTCTACTTTACTGGTACGTAACATGTAGCTTTAACCACAAAATTATCTATTTCTCAAAAATATTAACATATAATTAGAAAAAGGAAGTGCTGTCCACAAAATACACTAACCTGAATTTGTCCAGTTAATCAACAAAGGCAATAAGTCACTTTATCTTGAACAAAAAGACCATTAGGGTCATTGATATCCTCTGAGCAAAAGCAGCAACCTGGAACAAAATAAAATATATGAAATTCAGCCCTTGACTCAAGCTTCAGTTAGCATTATTTTATATATATATATATATTTTTTATATATATATATATATTTTTTTTTTTCCGAGACGGAGTCTGTCGCCCAGGCTGGAGCGCAGTGGCCCGATCTCAGCTCACTGCAAGCTTCGCCTCCCGGGTTTACGCCATTCTCCTGCCTCAGCCTCCCGAGTAGCTGGGACTACAGGCGCCCACCACCTCGCCCGGTTAGTTTTTTTTGTATTTTTTTTTTTTAGTAGAGACGGGGTTTCACCATGTTAGCCAGGATGGTCTCGATCTCCTGACCTCGTGATCCGCCTGTCTCGGCCTCCCAAAGTGCTGGGATTACAGGCTTGAGCCACCGCAGGCGGCCTATTATATATATTTTTAAATCCCTTTAACTTTTCCTTACATAGCCAATCACAATGAGAGGTGACAATGTGCTAGCAGCCCTCATTCTCAGAGCCTCCTCAGCCTTGGTGTCCACTCTGGCGGCACTTGAGGAACCCTTCAGCCCGCCACCGCACAGTGGGAGCCCCTCTCTGGGCTGGCTGAGGCCAGAGCCTCCTCCCTCTGCTTGCGGGGAGGTGTGGAGGGAGAGGCGCGGGAGGGAACCGGGGTTGTGTGTGGCCCTCGCGGGCCAGTGCAAGTTACAGCCGGCACCAGCAGGGGTATGGGTTCAGCTGGCCGGCACATGGAGCGGCCAGCTGGCAGCGCCAGCCCAGGGCAGTGGGGGGCTTAGCACCTGGGCCACCAGCTGTGGAGGTTGCGCCAGGTCCCCCAGCAGTGCCGGCCCACCGGTGCTGCACTCAAATTCTCCCCTGGCCCTAGTTGCCTCCCCATGGGGCAGGGCTTGGGACCTGCAGCCTACCATGTCTAAGCTCCCCATCTGTGGCCAGAGCCTCCCCGACAGGCACTGTCCCCTGCTCCATGGTGCTCGGTCCCATGGACAGCCCAAGGACTGAGGAATGCAGGCACCGCTCAGGACTGGCGGGCAACTCCGCCTGCAGCCCCGCTGCAGGATCCACTAGGTGAAGCCAGCTGGGCTCCTGAGCCAGATGGGGACTTGGAGAACTTTTATATCTAGCTGGAGGATTGTATGTGCACCAATCAGCACTCTGTATCTAGCTAATCTGGTGGGGACTTGGAGAACTTTTATGTCTAGCTAAGGGATCATAAACACACCACACACCAACCAGCACTCTGTGTCTAGCTCAGGGTTTGTAAATACACCAATCAGTACTCTGTGTCTAGCTCAAGGTTTGTAAACACACCAATTGGTACCCTGTAACTAGCTAACTCTGTATCTAGCTAACCTAGTGGGGACTTGGAGAACTTTTCCCTCTAGTACTCTGTGTCTAGCTCAAGGATTGTAAACACACCAATCAGCACTCTGTCAAAACGGACCAATCAGCTCTCTGTAAAATAGACCAATCAGCAGGATGTGGATGGGGTCAGATAAGGGAATAAAAGCAGGATGCCCCAGTCAGCCAGTGGCAACCCGCTGAGGTCCCCTTCTGCACTGTAGAAGCTTTGTTCTTTCTCTCTTTGCAATAAATCTTGCTGCTGCTCACTCTTTGGGTCTACGCTGCCTTTACAAGCTGTAACACTCTCCACGAAGGTCTGCAGCTTCACTCCTGAAGCCAACGAAACCACAAACCCACTGGGAAGAATGAACAACTCCAGATGCGCTGCCTTTAAGAGCTGTAACACTCACCACGAAGGTCTGCAGCTTCACTCCTGACAGTGAAACCACGAACCCACCACAAGAAGGTCCAGACACATCTGAACGTCTGGAGGAACAAACTCCGGACACACCATCTTCAAGAACTGTAACACCGCGAGGATCCGCGGCTTCATTCTTGAAGTCAGTGAGAACAAGAACCCACCAATTCCGGAAACAATAACATGCAAATTCACTTATTTTGTACATTGACTTATTCTGTAAGTAGCCCTTTCCAAATGTCAACAAAAAATGGGTTTTCATTTTGCAAATTATACCCAAACTCAGTAACACTCAGTGGCTTAATTTGCTCCATAGTTCAACTTAAAATAAGTTTGCACTCATATAACTTGCTTTGTGAATATAAAATTATTTAACTTTGTCTATCTTTTAACATAAAAGGCATTCAGAAGTATACCTCTTTTCAGACCAAAGCTCAAAATCTTTTGTATTTCTCCTCGATTTTGTATGACACCTCGATTAGCTCTGTAACCTAGTTTCTTACTATCTTCTACACAAACTTCCACTAAAGCCAATTTAATTTTCTTTCTTTCCATAGAACAATCTGTTTATTCTCAGCTGTCGCCCCACAATACACCATTCCTTTTTTAAAAAAACAGGGATTTTTTTTCTCCTTTATCAATCAATGCATATCCATCAGCTTTCTCAAAATCCATCCCCTCTATATCTCCCTGCCTAACAGCTGACATAATCATTCTATACTCCATTAATCTTCGCTAGAATATTTTGCTACCTTATACATGCACCATCTCATGCAGTCTTTTGATCAGGGACCCTTCTCCTACTTCATTTGTTGCTGCCTCTCCCTCATCCAGTATCATGTTTGGCACACAGTAATCAATATGATTAACTGAAAAGTGAAATGGCCTTAATAAAGATTCACACATCAAATGTTCACTGAGTGTGTAGTATGTGCAGGTCACCAAGTACAAAAACCCAAGAACAGTACAAAGACACAATACATTCTATAGAAATGTGTCTTTCTGCCAGTCGCTTTACTCTTACGTCAACAACATGAGATTTTTCTGATTGACATTATTAATTGTGAGAAGTAGTTTTTCTCCAATGACATCAAAGTCTACTGAAAACAATTTTAGGCAATTACAACTAATATAAAAGCAATATCACCAACTTAAACTCCTCCCACCACGAAGGTAATACAACTATTTTCTTTTTTTAAAGATTTTAAAATTTATTTTGTTTTACTTTATTGTAGAGACTGGGTCTTTCTATGTTGCCCAGGCTGGTATCAAACTCCTGGGCTCAAGTAATCCTCCTGCCTCAGCCTCCCAAAATGCTGGAATTGCAAACATGAGCCACCTTGGAGTGCAAAAAACCAAGAATAATAATGCTTTATTATTTACATTACCTCATAGATCTATTTGAAGAAAACATAGTCAACTACTCCCAAAGCCCATAAACATACAATTACCAAATAGTCATTAAGTCTAAAATCAGCAAAGGTTTATTGTAATTCTTTCCTGTAACTTCACCCAAAAGTCTTTGCCAAACTCCACAATAATCCAATAGTATGAAATGTATGCCTCCAGCCATTATGGAATAACTGGTAACAGATTTACCCTCAGATGGTAAGCAACTGCAAAACCACACAAAAATACATGACCGTTTCCGGACAGTGAACAACAATTAGTATAGATCTGTGTTCCCTGAAACAAGAAAACAAACTACATAAGGCCTATGACCACACTGGCTTTCTGCCTAGAGACATGTTCTAGATACCCTTGCCAACAGGGAAATTCAAAGCAGAATACAGCAGTTCTGCTAACTTGAAAAGAACGGAGTTTGGAACAGTGGAGGTGGCAAGAATTACTAGAATAATATACCAGAAAGGAGAAACTTAAGCAGAAAAAAGCTACAGATACGTACATTGGGGTCTACTTGAGTCGTCAACTAAATACTAATCTACACATGCTTAGGGTGAAATTCCATAAAGTCAGACAAAAACATCTGCCAGGAGGTAAAATATGAACAACTCCGGGTTGACACTGAGCTCGGAGACATCTGAGTTCCATCCAGCCACAATAGAGACATCTCTTTACGCTCTAGGCAATAGGTACAGACCTCAGGAGGGCTAAATTTGTCCTAGAATAAAGATTACTCTGTAATGATCCCAACAGAGCTTAAAAACAAGTCTTGAATGGACAATATGATCCTCAGTTTAACATCTGTAACCAACAGCCAGAATGGAAAAGTCTCATAATTCATGAAGCATAAACTATTCAGAAGGGTTTTGCCTAGTAGTCACGAAAATTAAGTGGTTACACTTAACAAAGATTAAAAGCAATACCTAAAAGTTAAAAAACACTTTCAAAGAACTTCAATACAGACCAGGAAAAAGTTCAAAAAATATCTACAGGCACCGGGGCTGGTGGTACGCACCTGCAGTCCCAGCTACTCTGGAGGCTGCAATAGGAGGATCACTTGAGCCCAAGAGTTGAATACTGCCATGGGCTATGATCATGCTACTGCACTACACTATTGCCCAGGCAACAGAGCAAGACCCCATCTCTTAATAAAAAAATAAAAATAAAAATAAAGAATATAGGAATATAAAAATGTCCAGCACCCAACAAGGTACAACTTACAATGTTTTATTTTACATGCCTGATACGCATCAATTAATTAACAAGCAGGTTAAAAAAATTAAGGCAAGAAAATATAGCCAGAAGGAGAGCTATCAATCAATCAATCAAAACCAACCCAGAAATGACAGGGTTGGTAGAATTAGGAGACTAGGACATTAAAAGTTATTATATATCTGTTCCATGTGTACTAAAAGCCAGAAGAAAGGTTAAGTATATTAAGTAAAGACACAGAGCAAAAAAGACCCAAGTTGAACATCTAGAAATAAAAAGTAGAAGGTTGGAGGTCCTCTACCTGACACACCTGTTGAATTATGAAGTTTTTTTGGTCTGATGGATTCAGGCCCTATTCCTAGCCACTTGTGAGCTGAGTATTGTATTATTCCCTTCAATTCATTTTCGGTGGTTCTTCCGCAGCTTCCTGTAGTTTCCTTACAGGCATATATTGATCACTAGTCAACTGAATTCTTGAAAGGAATTTCGACAGATCTGTGAAGTTCTGTCTCTTGCAGCTTTCTCCTCTCTCGTACTCTACCTTGTGACTCTAGCTGCCTTGGCCCCCCAATCTCCCAGCTAGCTCCACCTCTTCAATACAGAGAAATCTCTAGGCTCCTTCTGGGTTCCACTGCTTTGTTCCACCCCTACAAACACTCTCTAGGTGGGAGCCAGAGCAACTGCATGATCTCGCCTAATTTGTTTCCCATCCCTTGGGGATAATGTCTTTTGCTGCTTGATGGCAAATGTCTTGAGAACTGTTGTTTCATTATTTTGTACCATTCTTTAGTTGTCTTAGGTGCAAAGACCATCCCTGTTAGTCCATCTTATCTGGAAACACTGTATTTTTAAAGGGGGACTATGAACTAAATTAACTTTGTGACAGCACTAAATGCTGAAATTTCCTAAATATTAGATGTATTCAATAAATACCATGTCATTATGTTATGACATGTCAATATGTTATCCTATGTTATATGTCAATATGTTATCCTAAAGCGAAGAAGCATAAATAGGATCTAAGAATCAGAAGGAACTCATATGAAAACAAAGTATTACCACAGGAGAAACGAAGTATTTAAGAAATGCGTTATTATTGACAGGAACGGGGGACAGAGAAATTCTAGGTAGAAAATGGCAGGTCCCCAGTAAAACCTCACCCTCAAGCCAAAAAGTCTAAAACCGTGGCCTAAAGTGAGAATTTATATCCCTGTTTTCCGGCTCAAATGTTGCCTTTTCCTAAACCACCCACAGCCCTGCCCCATCCCATCCTGTGCCTATGAAAGCTCCAGACTCAGCTGGTAGACAAGACCACAGCTGGACATCAGAGAGAGGCGGCTTGACTTCAGAAGGACAGCTTGATGGCATTACTACACAGAAGAATCTGGCCGGAGGTGGTTGAACTTCCCAGGGGAAGATTACCTACCCACCCTGTCCCCTTTCTTCCATTTCCGCTGAGAGCCACTTTCATTTGCAATAAAATCCCCTGCATTTACCATCTTTCAATTCATTCATGCAACCCCATTTTTCCTGGGCACCAGACAAGAGCTCAGGAGCCACAAAAGTGTGGATACAAAAGGCTTTCACACTGGCCCTTTGCCCTCACTGGCAAAGGGCAGCCACCTCACACAAAAAGGCAAAGGGTCCACTAAGCTGTTAACACTTAAGCTGTCCACAGACAGCAGAGCTAAAAGAGCACTGTAACACACCCTCTGGGGCTTCAATAGTCACAGTTACCCACTTCTGGACACTGCTGTGGGGCCTGCACAGAGTTCACTCCTGCTGTGGCTAAAGCATCTGGCCGGTTCTGGCACCCACTGATATGCACACTCCCTCCTGCAAGGGGTAGAATGCAGTGGGTTCGAGTGAGTGGAGGTTGAGCCCTCTGACGCCAAAGTGGCCAGCTGGTTCCAGCACTCATTCACCCCAATTCCCACACCCGTTCACTTGCGCGCTCCCTTCCACAAAGAGTTAAGAGTGGTGGGCTGGGGCCCGGCACGGTGGCTCACGCCTGTAATCCCAGCACTTCGGGAGGCCGAGGTGGGTGGATCACGAAGTCAGGTCATCAAGACCATTCTGACTAACATGGTGAAATCCCGTCTCTACTAAAAATACAAAATATTAGCTGGGCGTGGTGGCAGGCCCCTGTAGTCCCAGCTACTCCGGAGGCTGAGGCAGGAGAATGGCATGAACCCAGGAGGCGGAGCTTGCAGTGAGCGCCACTGCACTCCAGTCTGGGCAACAGAGTGAGACTTTGTCTCAAAAAAAAAACAAAAACAAAACAAAACAAAAACTGGTGGGCTGGGTAAACGAGGCACCCCTGTTGCGAGTCCCACAAAGGAGTCAGGGAAATATCCTGCTTCATTATGTAATAGAAAAAAATGATCAACCAAGAAAGTTTACTTTCATGATAGCTGAATATCAACAGCATCCAAAGAATAAACAATATCCAGTAATCAGCAATAAAAACCCAATGTAAGAAAAATCCCATTTTAGAAAAGATACAAACTGAAAGATTTCTCTGAGAAAAAATAAATATACCCGAAAAGATACAACCAAGAGTGCAGCACATAATAACATATCCATGTCAAATATATGGAAGAAATTATTCACTTAAGAAGAAATGCTATACTTGCTTATCATTAGTGGCACTAGAATTCATTCGAACATTACAAGATTTGCTGTAGATTGTACATGAACATAATAAAGGAAGAGAAGCAAAACAGTAAGTAGAAGTCTTCAGGAGAAATAGAATACCTATAGAACTAAATAAACATGTTATCTCCATGATGGAAAAAAGAAAGTATAGAGAAGGAAAGATCTGTTAGATTTTAAAATAAAGAAGTACAAAAAAAGAGGCTAGGAATCACAGATTTTATTTTCAATCTGTAATGTTGAACAGAGTCAGTCATTTTTACCCACACTGTTAGGAAGAAAGAAGACTGTGAGCTAAACTGAACATACCCTAGGTGAAGAAAAACAGTAAATGGCCCATTGAGTCTCATCTTTAAAGAAATACATCTTGTTCTAAAAAAGGAAACCACACACACATGCATACAAATACACATAAAATCACATATGAAATGAAGAAGAAAACCAAAGTCATGGGAAAACATTTTTAACAGATGACAAAAGCAAATTTTCATCAGTGGTGAAACTGGTCACTTTTAAGAAAAAGAGGAAAGTACTGTGTTGATAATAAAAGGGCTATTTACCCATAAAAAGTGAAAGCTATAAACATGTTTAAAAAGCTAAGTATGACTCAGGCACTACTGAGTCTCGTAACACTGATTATCCTAAGGTCATTCTAGGTTTCCCCAAAGCTGGACTTCAAACAGGGAGATGCTTCAACCAAGAAAGTGAGCTTTCCACAGTGAAATAGGGTAAGGTAGGGGTGGGGACAGCCTGGAAGAGGCTGCTCACCATAGTATGGGGTATGCTGCTCACGGCTAAAGTAAAAAAGCAGTAAGGCAGGACCTCAATGTCTTCTAGCTATGGGCCAATGTTAAGAGAGAAAACACAAGAAGGATGAAAGCCTCAGAGGAGAAAAGCACACTGACAATGGTATATTGCTTCCTTTCCTTCTTTCTCTGTAGTGTTGATATTCTAAGTGACTCCAGTATATCAACAGAAACTGCATTCTTTCTATTTTGGCAAAAAGAAAAATAGTTAAGGTAGGTGATAAATACTAACAAAAACTAGAGACTAAAATGGATTCTAGGAATAAGTGAAAAAAACAAAAAAGTCTGTTTTGTCCACTATTTCAACAAAAATGAATTCATCATTGTAAGACTGTCAAACTCATATTTATTGGTAAGCAAATGTTTCCTATAATTATTCTGACAATTAACATTACTTTACAGTAAAATAAGTTATAACTAATTTATTCACTACTCCCCCTCCTTTGGTGAAGTTGTCTACATCATCAACATAAACTAGTACGAAATCAACTATGTTAAATTTTGTCTAGTTTCTTACCAATTAAAAGGGTCTATTTATTTATTCATAATGGTCTAGGTAAATCTGTCCTAAATTTGTAAGTTCTATTTGACATTACAAAATCAATTACCTTGTTTTCTTCCTCCTTCTCAAACCAGGCTAATATGCCAAAAATCACTAAAACAATTTAAGTGATTTCTGTCATCCTTAATTCATAAATTTATTCATATAAATAGCTGTGTAAAATCACCTAAAATAAAAAATAATCTGAAAATTATAAAGGAAAATTGTATCAGTATATATTACAATCAAGATGCTTTTATAGTCATTATCCTTTCAGTTAGTCTGAATTAAGAAGGTAAAATACCAAAATTTCTGTTACAATATCATCACTCTTTCTAAATTCCCATGGGACACAGTTTGAATTTATAAATCCTTTTCAACTTCCTATACATTGTAACTGGTTGTTTTTCCCACCCCATCCCCAAAAGATTGGGCACACCATGAGAACAGAGCCTATATCTATTCACCCTTATATCCCTTAGTGGTTTCTAGCACACTACATTAACACATATTATATTTAGTATTTTCTACTCACCAATATCCCTTCTACCTATCTCACAAGGATATTGCAAGGATCAAATAGTACAATATTTATGAGAGTATTGTGCTTGAAATATTGTGCGGATATCAGATGTATTTTATTTCATTATTGTCTATGATTATTCTAAATCTTAGCTGGCAAGTAGTGATATGCTATAGGGAATGAGAACAGAACAAATGATCCTTCTGATAAGCATGAGTTTGATGGTTGCTCCATTGCCTCCTTTATTCCGCCCCCCATTCTATAGGTTCTAGACCCACTTAACTCATGACCAAAGCTTTCATCACCCTCTACCCACATCATCCCAGCACTCTTCACCACACCACAAACATCATCTGGTGTTTTTATGGTTTCTAGTACCAGCTGCACTTCCAGCTCCCAATCTATAGTTCATAACCGTTGGATTTTTTTAGCTACTATCTCTAAGCTATTTCTTAGTGGGTAAGATAAAGAGGTAGAATCAACAGGTCAGGGGTCTTATGACCTAACACTATCCCTGTGATGCTGAATAAATCATATCTGTTTCTGTGCCTTTATAAAAACACCAATATAAATATGTCACACTGCCTTAGTTGCACTAATTTAGGTAGGATATGAGGAGCCCAAGATCTGGTTATCGTGCCTCTCAAGAACACATTCTGGCATTGAGAAACTAATCCTGAAACAGAAATGGAAGAGGCTTAGTACTAGTCCCAGCTCTAAACAGTAATTTACTATGTGATCTCGGAAATAAGACATCATGTCCCTAGACTTCTAGATATTCTCCTATAATGAAGGAACTGGAATAAATTTTAAAGGTCTCCTCCAGATCTAAAATTCTGAGATGAGAAGCCTACACTGCCACCTTCCAGGGGCCATTAGAATTTTTCAGCTTGTATTTCAATCGACCTTTACCACTTGCTACTAAACATGCCAAAAACATTCTAATAATTCAATCAGACAAGATACCATTTGAAAAAGTGGTATCTTACCTAGCATTGAAAAAATGGTATCTTGTCTGGTTGAAGAAAAATAATTTTTAGAAGAAAATATTTTATATAATCTTTGTCAAAACATTCCTTTCCAATCCAAAAGTCCTTTTCCTTCATTATTATAAAATAAAGGTATTTTCCTATAACGCTTCAACATAAAATGTACAACGATTACACTGCACCTTGATTTACTGGAAACTAAAAAATACAGCTTATATTCACCAACAAACTCAAACAAAATTTACTTTCTTTTGGTGTTTTTTTTTTTTTTTTTTTTTTTTTTGAGACAGAGTCTCCTTCACTGTCACCCAGGCTGCAGTGCAGTGTGGGACATCAGCTCTCTGCAACCTCTGCCTCCCAGGAGCAAGTGACTCTTCTGCCTCAGCCTCCCAAGTAGCTAGGATTACAGGCATGCACCACCACGCCTGGCTAATTTTTTGGTATTTTTAATAGAGACCAGATTTCACCATGTTGGTCAGGCTGGTCTTGAATCCTGACCTCAAGTGATCCACCCACCTTGGCCTCCCAAAGTGCTGGGATTACAGGCAAGAACCACCATGCTCAGTGCAAAATTTACTTTCTAACACCGGTCCAGGACACCTACAGCACTTTATATTTAATATTTTTCTTAATTTAAAAATGGTTTCAGATTAACAGAAAAGTTGCAAATGGTACAGACAGTTTCTATACACCGTGTACCCAGATTCCCCTATTGTTAAAACCTCACACTGCCCTGGTACATTTGTCACAATTAACAAAACAATGTTATTATTCATTAAACTCCATAATTTATTCAAATAAATATACTAAACATCCAAAAATAACTTCCAGCCAGGTGCAGTGGTGTTCACACCTGCAATCCCAGCACTTTAGAGAGGCCAAGGCAGGAGGACTGCTGGAGCCCAGGAGTTTGAGACCAGCCTGGGCCACGCAGGGAGACTCTGTATCGACAAAAATTTAAAAATTAGCCGGTCATGGTGGCACATATCTGTGGTCCCAACTACTCGGAAGGCTGAGGTGGGAGGATTGCTTCAGCCTGTGAGGTTAAGGCTGCAATGAGCCAAGATTTCAGCCCCGCAGTGAGCCAAAATTGCACCACTGCACTCCAGCCTGGGCAACAGAGCAAGACTCTGTCTCCCCACAAAAAAAAAAAAAATTCCAAAACAAAAAGCAAAACTTTTTTTAAAAAAGATGAGAACATACAACATAATGAAAGATACATAAATAGAATATATGCAGAAGATATAATAATTGTCTGAAGTAAGATTAAGCATATCAATGTCAATAATAAATTCAAAGAGCTTAACTCTTCTATTGAAACAAGATTTTCAGATTGGCTCAGAAAGTAAAACCAATAGTACGCTATATACAAGGGCATACACCTAAAACAAAGTAATTAAGAAATATAAAAGGGAAAAAAGAGGAACAAAGGTATAACAGGCAAATATGGCCAGGTATGGTGGTTCACGCCTGTAATTGCGACATTTTGGGAGGCCAAGGCGGACAGATCACTTGAGGTCAGGAGTTTGAGACCATCCTGGCCAACACGGTGAAACCCTGTCTCTACCAAAAATACAAAAATTAACTGGGTGTGGTGGTGGGTGCCTGTAACCCCAGCTACTCGGAAGACTGAGGCAGGAGAATCACTTGAACCTGGGAGGCGGAGGTTGCAGTGAGCCAAGATCGCGACATTGCACTTAGGCCTGGGAGACACAACAACAATCCGTCTCAAAAAAAAAAAAGAAAACAGGAAAATACAATCAAAAAGAAAACACGGGTTATGATCTTAATACCTCACAATGTAAAATTCAGGCCAAAAAGCATCTAACAAGACAAAGGAGGACACTTCTTTATGCTGAAGGCCAAATTAACAATGAGGAAGAAAAATCAGTTATGAATATCTATTAACCAAAGAGCATGGTCACAACCTTGCAAAGCAAAAATCTATAGTAGATGCATGGAGAAATTAATGGAAACAGAATAATAGCAGGTAAAGCAATAGACAACCTAAGTAACACAATCAATAAGGTAGATTTTACTATATTGTATTTATTATATTGAGTTTTATATTCTGATAGAGAATACAACCCCATTTCAAGTAGACACAGGCTAATTCACAAAAATTGGCCATATATGTGGTCATAAATCTCAATAAGTTCAAGAGTAGAAATAACACAACCTACCTATGAATATACACACAATGCAATGCATCCAGAACTGTAAGAAAATAAATTTCTGTTGTTTAATATCATCCAATCTGTTGTATTTTGTTATGGAAGACTAATACAATTACAGACCAATATCTTCCATGAACATACATACAAAAATACTTTAACAAAATATCAGCTAATAATATTATAATATAATAAAATCTGGCAATATAGTAGTTCCCCCTTATTCACAGGAGTCCAAGACCCCCAGTGAATGCCCGAAACTGCAGATACTTCCAAACTCTATACACCATGTTTCGTTTCGTTTTGTTTTTTTGAGATGGAGTTTCGCTCTTGTTGCCCAGACTGGAGTGCAATGGTGCGATCTTGGCTCACTGCAACCTCTGCCGCCCGGGTTCAAGCGATTCTCCTGCCTCAGCCTCCTGAGTAGCTGGGATTACAGGAGTACGCCACCACGCCTGAATAATTTTTGTATTTTTAGTAGAAACGAGGTTTCACCATGTTAGCCAGGCTGGTCTCGAACTCCTGATGTCAGGTGATCCACTTGCCTCGGCCTCCCAAAGTGCTGGGATTATAGGCATGAGCCACCACACCCAGCCCACCATGTTTTTTTCTATATATACACACTGTACAATATGCATACAACGGACAAAGGGATAATTCAGTCCTGGGCAGGGCGGCACGAAATTTCATCATGCTACTCAGAATACAGTGAAATTTAAATTTAAAATGTATGAATGGTTTATTTCTGAAAGTTTCCATGTCATATTTTCAGACTTCAGCTGATCACAGGTAACTAAAACCATGGAAAGCAAAACTGCACAAGAGACTACTGTATTAAGCATTTATCCTGGCTTTTTAGAAGGAGCTGTAATATACTCTCAATTGACAAGGAAAAGCTACTTATTATAGAATAATAATAAATACTGAAAAAAAATTACAATTTTTAAAATCATCATTTTGTAACTCCCAATTAATTAATTCAAGCAAGTATCATCAATGAATGTTCAAAACATTACGTAAAGGATAGTTAGGGAACAGACTTTTAAGAGATTGTCAAAGTAGCCTCCCATAATTCTACTTGCTAAATTTCAGAGATAAATGTTCCTTCACAATGGAGAGATCTAGTGGGTCACCATAGTAACCAAGTTATCAAACTTAACATCCCCACCAGTGGAGAAATGACTTTATGTGCTTTGTAATACCACAGTATCATCTACAAAGTGTCTTGCCCAAAACTGTTTAATGCAAATGAAGCAAGCCTACCTTCCATCTACAAGTATATAAGAAAAAGAAAAACCACAAGAAAATAAATCAAGAATGTGTGACATTATATGAAACAATCAGCCTGGTCTCTTCGGAAAATAAATCTCATGAGTTACAAAAATTAGGGTGACTTCTCCAGAGCACAATAAACTGAAGATCCTTAACGACCAAATGCAATGTATGAGACTTGATCAGATACTGTTTGAAAAATACACATTTAAAAGATGTTCAGGGAGGCTGGGGGGCTCACGCCTGTAATCCCCACACTTTGAAAGGCCAAGACAGATGGATCACCTGAGGTCAGGAGTTTGAGACCCGCCTGGCTGACATTGCAAAATCCTGTCTCTACTAAAAATATAAAACTTAGCTGGGCGTGATGGCACATGCCTATAATCCCAGCTACTCGGGAGGCTGAGGCAGGAGAATCACTTGAACCTGGGAAGCAGAGGTTGTGGCGAGCCAAGATCATGCCACTGCACTTCAGCCGGGGCAACAGAGCAAGACTTTGTCTCAAAAAATATAAATAAATAAATATATATAAAAAGATGTTCAGGGATAACTAAAGAAATCTGAATTACTACTGTTCAATGGTATTAGGAAATTATTACTTTTCTTAGCTGTGATGATGATATCCTGGTTACAAAAGAATGTCCTATTTTCAAGTGATGTATGCTGGAGTATTTAGGGATGAATCACATTTTCGACTTTTTTCAAATAGTTCAGCAAAAAAAAGTGTGACACATACATACAAAGAGACAGACATAAAGACAATAAAGTGGCTGGGTGCCATGGCTCATGACTGTAATCCCAGCATTTGAGAGGCCAAGGCGGGTGGATCACTTGAGGTCAAGAGTTTGAGACTAGCCTGACCAACATGGTGAAACCCCATCTCTAATAAATACAAAAAATAAGTCAGGCGTGGTGGTGCATGCCTGTAATCCCAGCTACTTGGGAAGCTGAGGCAGAAAAATCGCTTGAACCCAGAGTCGGAGGTTGTAGTGAGCCGAGATTGCGCAACTGCACTCCAGCCTGGGCAACAAGACAAAACTCCATCGAGAAGAGGAGAGAGCAGACAGAGAAGAGAGGAGAGAAGAGAACTTGGTACACAGTTACTACTCTTTCCATTTTTCTTTCAGAGGAGGGGAGGAGAGGGGAGGGAAGGAGGAGGAGGAGGGGGAAGAGACAACTGGGTATACAGTTACTACTCTTTCCATTTTTCTTTCCTCATTTCATCCTGGTCTGAAAAATAATGTCCTTATTTTATAGTTGAGAAAACTGAGGATCAGTGAGATAAGTAACTTCTCTCACATAGTTCAATGTCAAAACCAAGACCAAGATCCAAATCCACTGCGCTACAGCCTGGGCAACAAAGCAAGACCACATCTTAAAAGAAAAAAAAAAAAAATCTCCTATCTTTCATTCATAGCTCTGGGTTTTCTTTACGCCATGAAGTTACTGGCCAATCTTACGTAAATTATATTATAAAACAAGCACTCTCAGGAAGAAAGGTTAAACTGAGGAAAGAAATAACAAAGTTCAAATAATTAGGAAAAAAGTTTAAGCCTACATAACACACAGTAAGAAAATATCCTTTAGATATATTTCAGTTTTTTGGTTTTTCAGGTTTTCTTGAGACAGAGTCTCACTGTCACCCAGGCGAGAGTGTAGTGGCACGAACACAGCTCACTGCAACTTCTAACTCCTGGTCTCAAGTGGTCCTCCCACCTCAGCCTCCAGAGGACTGAGAACTACAGGTCCATGTCACCACACCAAGTTTTTAATTTTTGGTGGAGACAGCATCTTACTCTGTTGTCCTAGCTAGAATACTGTGGCGTGGTCATGGTTCACTGCAATC
Organism: Macaca mulatta; assembly: GCF_049350105.2. Taxonomy (NCBI): domain Eukaryota; kingdom Metazoa; phylum Chordata; class Mammalia; order Primates; family Cercopithecidae; genus Macaca; species Macaca mulatta. The sequence continues at coordinate 138,570,017 of NC_133412.1, read as the reverse complement.
TCAAATTACTGGCCTCAAGTGATCCTCCCATCCTGGCCTCCCAAAGTGATGGGATTATAGGCATGAGCTACTGAGCCCAGTATAGTCGTTCTTAAAAGTGTTGAAAAATCATTTTATAACCAAGTATATATTCCATTTATACAATCTTTTTAAGTAGAATATATCCCAATGAATGCCACAGCTTCTTTGATTTGCAAACAGAATATCAAAGTAAAGTCCTTAAGGCTGAAGTTACTATTAGTTGCTAACCAATTTTCCTTTTGTAGGACCCAGATACTCAATCTCACATATACTGTTTTTAAGTTGATTTCAAGTTGTTGTTGCCTATGATAAAATAAGAGATATGTAAGTCATATTCTACTAAAAATATCCTGGATTATATGTGAATCATAACTTTGCCATTCAATTTTTATTATACCCTGAACTTTAACCCCACCAAGCCAGAAATAATAAAACTAAAGTTCATCTTGGGAGAGGGGAGAGACAGCTAAGATGATACTCATTTCTCCCCCTTTCTTAATCAGCCCTCAAACTAAACGATCAAACACAGTATTCCCCAATATTTTTGGCACTAGGGACCAGATTCGTAGAAGACAATTTTTCCACAGACCTGGGGGACAGGAGGAGGGGTGGTTTTGGGATGATTCAAGCACATTCCATTTATTGTATACTTTATTTTTTATTATTACATTGTAATATGTAATGAAATAATTTTACAACTCACCATAGTGGAGAATCAGTGGGAGCCCTGAGCTTATTTTCCTGCAACTAGATGGTCCCATCTGGGGATGACAGGAGACAGTAACACATCATCAGACTTTTAGATTCTCATAAGGAGTGCACAATCTGGATCCCCTGCATGTGTGTTTCACAACAGGGTTCATGCTCCTATGAGAATCTAATGCCATCATTGATAACAGGAGGCAGAGCTCGGGCAGTAATGCAAGCAATGGGGAGCGACTGTAAATACATATGAAGCTATGCTTGTTCACCCACTGCTCACTTCCTGCTGTACAGCTCAGTTCCTAATAGGCCATGGACTGTGATACCAGAATTAGGGACCCCGACCTAACACATACTATTAAAATTCTACTGTTGGTGAAACATATAACGTCCTTTATTTTTACTTTTCCCAAACTGGCAAAACACTTTTTCTTAAAGCTAATTCACAAAATGTTCAAATGCAAAAGAAGAAAAAAAGGTTAAAATTCCAAGAGTTGGTAAAACAGTTTCTACTGAATGACAGCTTAAGATTATAGACAATATTCTATTTTTGTGACGATGTTCATCTCTCATGACTCATGATCCAAATTAATAAATTATCTATCTTCTTTACCCTACACTACCACAAACTTTGAAAACAATACTACCACATCAACTAAAAAGACATTCATACCATTTCTCATTTATTTCCTTTCAGGCTAAGCAATTCATTCAATTTTTATAATTTTAAGTTGTTTCTTTTAAAAGACTAAAATATGCTTGTACCACGTCTTTGTCAGGGCAAATCTCAGGTGAGACAAAAAGATTTAATTCATAAAATTAGCTACAATTCAATATTGTAAGAGATGCTTACCTTAGATGCTAAGACCACATTCAGGGTTCATGGCCTGGGAAGACCACAATAAAAATCTTAACCATGATTCTTCTAGTGCCTCAATATACTCAAAGGTCAAAGAATTTTTACTAAATGTGCCTCTATGAAAAAAAAAAAAAAAGTATGGTTCTTAAGTGTGTCTCAGAGCAGAAGACCAGTCAATTCTTGAAAGAAGGAACAGGAGGAATTTATCCTTTAAAATAAGTACTTTCTAAAGAAGCCCACATACACTTTCTTTGCCCTTGCTTAGTCAGAGTCCCATAAGATACGTACTTAAAACCAAACGATAATTCAAACCCAAAAACTAAAACTCTTTTAGATAAGGGACAGAACACCTATGGGAAGTGGGTTTACAACCCAGTTAACAATGGTCTTACAAGCACACACTGGTCAAGTCTAGCAGGCAGTATGACCTTAAGTTTGTGCTATAACTTCCTAAACCATGATTTGATCTCAGATCCCTAAAATAACATAACAGTAATTTTCCAGAGGTGATGTCACCAAGATGGCAAAGTAAGACATACCAGCCTTCATTTCTCCATTAAAAAAAAAAAGAGAGAGAGAACTATCCACCCAAACCAAATAGCCCAGAGAGAACTTACCGGCCCATTAAAGAATCTACAGAAACACAATGGAGCAACAAAACAGAGACATAGAAAGGATCACTGGTAAGTTCAACACATCTGAGATGCCATGAGATAGCTAGGAACAAAGAAGAAAGGTAGAGGCTACTGGTATAAGACACATGGCAGGAACCACTGTGGTTCTCAGCGGGATACTCTGCAGAGGACACTAGCATCTCTTGCAACTGAGGAACCAACAGCCATTTCCACTTGGGAAGAGAAAGAGGTGGTTGGTTACACACCTCACCTCACCCAAGAAGGGGCCAAAGTTGAGCCACTTCACAAAAGAAGCCACCACTTTTCCCAACCCCTGCACATGCCCCGAACTCAGAAACACAGCTTCCTCATAAATATCCACAATCCAGACCCAGGTTCTGTGGCTGCAATGTGACCACCCACATCTCTAACACTCATACTATTGCCATAGCAAGGTGGTTCACACTCTGGAACCCTAGAGCCAAGCTCTCACTGCATGTGCCCATGCTCTGCACACCAGCCTAGCTGCCATAAAGAACTAAGCCCTGCCACAGCCCACAGCTCCACTAACTCTGAGCAAGCCTATGCTCCTGTTCTTTGCTCCCCAGCTGAATTACAAGCATACAAGCATCTACATCTCGCACAGTGTTACTAACATAGGAGCAGGGGTACCTGCAACCCAGGCAACAGTGTCTTACTGCTCCAGATCCCAGAGCCACAGACCCTTCACTCACACTTGTACTTCAGGCCTCAGCTCCATGACTGATCCATTAAATATAAGGCAATAAGAAACATGAAAAAACAAAGAGACTGTATTAGTCCGTTTTCACACTGCTACAAAGATCCTATCTGAGACTGGGTAATTGGAAGGAGGTTTAATTGTCTTACAGTTCCTCATGGCTGGGGAGGCTTCAGGGAACTTACAATCATGGCAGAAGGCAAAGAGGAAGCAAGGCACATCTTCATAAGGCAGAAGGAGAGAGAGAGAGAGTGCGCGCTCAAGGAAAACTGCCACTTTCAAACCATCAGATCTCATGAGAACTCCCTCACCATCACGAGAACAGCATGGGGGAAATCGCCCCCATGATCCAATCACCTCCACCAGGTCCCTCCCTCGACACATGAGGATTACAATTCAAAATTAAATTTGAGTGGGGACACAGAGCCAAACCATGTCAGAGACATACCACCACCAAAAGAATATAATAATGTTAAGATATTACTATATCTGGCTCCAAAGAAATACTAGTATAGGCCAGGCACAGGGCCTCACACCTGTAATCCCAACACTTTGGGAAGTCAAGGCAGGCCAATCGCTTGAGCTCAGGAGTTTGAGACCAGCCTGGGCAACACAGTGAAACCCCGTCTGTGCTAAAAATAACAAAAATTAGCCAGGAGTGGTGGCACATGCCTGTAGTCTCAGCTACTTGGGAAGCTGAGGTGGGAGGATTGCTTGAACCCAGGAGGTCAAGGCTGCAGTGAGCCATGGGCATGCCACCATGCTCCAGCTGAGGCAACAGAACCAGACACTGTCAAAAAAAGGAAGGAAGGAAGGAAGGAAGGAAGGAAGGAAGGAAGGAAGGAAGGAAGGAAGGAAGGAAGGAAGGAAGGAAGGAAGGAAGGAGGGAAGGAGGGAAGGAGGGAAGGAGGGAAGGAGGGAAGGAGGGAAGGAGGGAAGGAGGGAAGGAGGGAAGGAGGGAAGGAGGGAAGGAGGGAAGGAGGGAAGGAGGGAAGGAGGAAGGAGGGAAGGAGGGAAGGAGGAAGGAGGGAAGGAGGGAAGGAGGGAAGGAGGGAAGGAAGGAGGGAAGGAAGGAGGGAAGGAGGGAGAGAGGGAAGGAAGGAGGGAAGGGAGGAGGGAAGGGAGGAGGGAAGGAAGGAGGGAAGGAAGGAGGGAAGGAAGGAGGGAAGGAAGGAGGGAAGGAAGGAGGGAAGGAAGGAGGGAAGGAAGGAGGGAAAGAAGGAGGGAAGGAAGGAGGGAAGGAAGGAGGGAAGGAAGGAGGGAAGGAGGGAAAGGGGAAGGAAGGGGAGAGAAGAGGAGAGGAGAAGAGAGAGGAGAGAAGAGAAAGGAAATATAAAAACTGCCCAACAACACATTTAAAATAATTGCTTTAAAGTTCAGCAAACTTCAAAGTAGAACTGACCAAATATAAGAAAAAAATCCATGAACTTGCAAACAGGTTATTTGAAAATATACACCCAGAAGGGAAAAAAGGGAAAAACATGAAAAAAAAATAAAGAAAGGTTACAAGATTTATAGGATAGCATAGAGAAAATTTTCAGATTATAAGAGCTGAAGAAAGAGAAGAGACAGACAAAGGGGCAGAAAGTTTATTTAAAGAAACAATAGCAGAGTCAGGTGTGATGGTATGTGCCTGCAGTCCCAGTTACTCAAGAAGCTGAGGCTGGAGGATTGCTTGAGCACAGGAGTTCAAGTCCAGCTTGGGCAACATAGCAAAACTCTGCCTGAAAGGTAAAGAAAGGAAAGGGAAACAGAAAGGAAAGAAAAGTAGAAAACTTTCCAAATCTGGGGAAAGATATAAACATTGGCAGGACATAGTGGTACATAATCCCGGCACTTTGGGAGGCCAAAGTGAGAGCAACATACTAAGACCCGATCTCTACAGGAAAAAAAGAAAAAAAATTCGCCAAGTGTGGTGACATGTGTCTGTAGTCCCAGCTACTCAGGAGGAAGTGGGAAAACTGCTTGAACACAGGAGTTGGAGGCTTCAGTAAGCTATGATTGCACCACTGCACTCCAGCCTGAGTGACAGAGTGAGACCCTGTCTCTTTAAAGAAAAAAAGTAAATATCCAGGTACAGGAAAGTCAAAGTTCTGTAATCAAATTCAATCCAACCAAAACTACAAAATACATTGAACTCAAACTGTCAAAAATCAAAGACAAACAGGTTCCTGAAAGCAGCAAGAAAAAAGAAGCAAATTCCATATAAGCAAGCTTCAATATGGCTAGCAGCAGATTTCTCTGCAAAAATGTACAGGTCAGGAGACAGTGGGATGATATACTCAAAGGGCCGATGGGGGGAAAAAACTGCTAACCAAGAATACTTTACCTGGCAAAGCTGTCCAGAAATAAAGAGAATTTCACAAACAAAAGCTCTTTCCTGTTAGGTTCTTTTGGTGGTGGTATGTCTCATCACCACTAGACTTGTCTTACAAGAAATGCTAAAAGGAGTTGTTCAAAAAGAAAGAAAAATATTAGTAACACGAAAACACATGAAAGTAAAAAATTACTGGTAAAAGTAAGCACAGCGTCAAAATAAGAATACGCAAATACTATAATGATGCCAGGTAAATCACTTATGTCGTTAGTGTGAGGTTAAAAGACAAAACTACAGCCAGGTGCGGTGGCTCACTCCTGTAATCCCAGCACTTTGGCAGGCCGAGGCGGGCAGATCACCTGAGGTCAGGAGATCGAGACCCTCCTGGCTAACAGGGTGAAACAACATCTCTACTAAAAATACAAAAAATTAGCCGGGCATGGTGGCACGCGCCTGCAGTCCCAGATACTCGGGAAGCTGAGGCAGGAGAATTGCTTTGAACCCAGGAGGCGGAAGTTGCAGCGATGCAGCGAGCTGGGATCACGCCACTGCACCCTCCAGCCTGGGCCACAGAGAGAAACTCCATCTAAAAAAAAAAGAATTAAAAAAAAAAAAAAAAGACAAAACTATTATAATAGCTACAAGAATTGTTAAGAGATAAACAATATAAAAAGATGTAAACTGTGACATCAAAAACATTAAATGGAGGTATTAAAAGCAGAGGGTTTTTTTATGTGATCAAAGTTAAGTTGTTATTAGCTTCAACTAGCCAGTTATGAATACAAGGTGTTCCATGTAAGCCTCATGGTAACCAAATAACAAAAACCTATAGTAGATATACAAAAGACAAGAAGTAAAGCATCAAAGTATACCATAGAGGAAAGCATCTAATCACAAAGGAAGACAGCAGGAGAGGAAGAAACAAAGGATCTACAGAGCAAACAGAAAACAATTAACAAAGTAACAGTAGTACATTCTTACCTATCAGTAATTACAATGAATGTAAATGTATTAAATTCTCCAATCAAAAGACACAGAGTAGCTGAATAGATTTAAAAAGAACAGGACCCAATAATAGTTGTCTCATGGTATCCATAGGGGTTTAGTTCCAGGATTACCCACAGATACCAAAATCTATGGCTACTCAAATCTCTAACATAAAATGGCGCTGCACTTGCATGCAACTATGTAAATCCTCCCAAATACTTATAATTATCCTCACATTACTTTAAATACCGAAAGCAATCTCAATGTTATGTAATAGGTGTTATACTCTATTGGTTTTTATTTGTGGATATTTTCAATCTGCAATGGGTTAAATATGGATGCAGCACCCATCTATCCACGTATATGAGGAGCCAACTTTAGACTACAAGAGAATCATTTACTCTTTAAGAAACCACATAGACTGTAAGTAAAGTAAAAGAAAAAGATATTTCATGCAAATAACAACCAAACCTACTCCAGTAAGCAGGGGTAGCTATACTTAGGAAAAACAGACTTTCAGAAAAAGACTATAAAAATAATGAATGTATTTATTTATTCATTTATTATTTTTTGAGACAGGGGTCTTACTCTGTCACCCAGGCTGGAGTGCAGTGGTGCAATCTTGGCTCATTGCAACCTCTGTCTCCCAAGTTCATGCCAAGTTCCCACCTCAGTTTCCCAAACAGCTGGAACCACAGGCATGCACCACCATGCTTGGGTAATTTTTGTATTTTTTGAAGAGACAGGGGTCTCTCCCTGTTGCTCAGGCTGGTCTCAAACTTCTGGGCTCAAGCCAATCTGCCTGCCTCAGCCTCTCAAAGCACTGGAATTACAGAAGTGAGCCACCACACCCAGTCGGAATGTCAATATTTAATAATAAAGGGATCGATTAATCAAGAAGCTGTAACAATTATAAGTATATACAGACCCAATATCAAAGCACTTAAATATACAAAGAGAATATCAGTAGATCTGAAGAGAGAGATTGCAATAGAATAATAGTAGGAAATCTCAATATCCCATTTTCAACAATGAACAGACACAGACAGAAAATCAATAAAAAAACATTGGAGTTGAACTGCACTTTAGACTAAATGGATGGACCTAATAGGCATATACCAAACATTCTATCCAACAGCAGTATAACACACATTCTCCCCAGGAGTTCACAAAATATACTAACGACACATAATATGTTAGGCCATAGAAGAAGTTTTAACAAGTTTAAGAAGACAATAAATCATTCCAACCACAATGGTATGAAACCAGAAATCAGTAACAGGAAAAATTCTGAAAAATTCAAAGATACTGGCATACCTTGTTTTATTGTTTTTTACTTGATTGCAATTCACAGATATTATGTTTACTACAAATTGAAAGTTTGTGGCAACCCTGTGTCAAGTAAGTCTGTCAGTGCCATTTCTCCAACAGCATGTGCTCACTTCATGTCTCTGTCACATTTTGGTGATTCTCACAATATTTCAAACTTTGCCATTATTATTATATCTGTTATGATGATCTCTGATCAGTAATCTCTGATATTCCAACTGTAATTGTTTGGGGGCACCACAAACTGTACCCATTTAAGACAACAAACCTAATGTGTAAATGTTGTGTACGTTTTGACTGCTCCACTGACTGGCCATCTCTCTCAATTTCTCTCCTCTCCTCACGCCTCCCTATTCCCTGAAATACAACAATACTGAAACGAAGCCAATTAATAACCCTCCAATGGCCTCTAAGCGTTCAATGAAAAGAAAAGCCACACATCAAAAGCGAGAAATGATTAAGCAAGGCAGGTTAAAAGCCAATAGGTCAAAAGCTATGCCTGTTGAGCCAAACAGCCAAGTTGTAAATGCAAAAAAAAAGTTCTTGAAGGATATTATAAGCGCTACTCCAGTGAACACATGAATGATAAGTGAAACAGCGTTATTACTGATAATGGAGAAAGTCTGAGAGGTCTGAACAGAAAGATCAAACCAGGTAAGCCAATGTCTAATCCAGGGCAAGACCCTAACTCTCTTCCGTTGTATGAAGGCTAAAAGAGGTGAATAAACTATAAAAGAAAAGCTGGAAGCTAGCAGAGATTGCTTCATGAAGTTTAAGAAGCTGTATCCAGAACAAAAAGTACAAAGTGAAGCAGCCAGTGCCGATGTAAAAGCTGCAGCAAGTTATTCAAAAACATCTAGCTAAAATCATTGATGAAGGTGGCCACACTAAACAACAGATTTTCCATGAAGACTAAAGAGCCTTCTACTGGAAAAAGATGCCATCTAAGACTTCACAGCTAGAGAAGAGAAGTCAATGCTGGCTTCACAGCTTCAAAGTACAGGCTCTCTTGTTAGAGGCTAATGCAGCTGGTGACTTAAACTTGAAGCCAGTGCTCATTTATCATTCCAAAAATTCTAGGATCCTTAAGAATTACACTAAATCTACTCCACCTGTGCTCTATAAATGGCCCCTATCTGTTTACAACATGGTTTACTGAATAGTTTAAGCCCACTGTTAAGACCTACTGCTCAGTAAAAAAGATTTCTTTCAAAATATTACTGCTCATTGACAATGCACCTGGTCACCCAAGAGCTCTGATACAGATGTACAAGGAAATGAATTGTTTAGGCTGTTTCTGCATTGCTATAAAGAAATACCTGAGGCTGGATAATTTATAAAGAAAAGAGGTTTAGTTGGCTCATGGTTCTGCAGGTTTTGCAAGAAGCATGGTGCTGATGTCTGCTCGGTCTCTAGAGGTTTACAATCATAGCAGAAAGCGAAGGGGGAACAGGAATGTCACACGGCAAAAGCAGAGCAAGAGACAAGAGAACAAGGTGTCACACTTTTAAACAGCCAGATCTCATCACTATCATAAGGACAGCACCAAGGGGATGGTGCTAAATCATTCATGAGAAATCCACCCCCATGATCCAATCACCTCCCACCACGCCCCACCTCCAATACTGGGGATTACAACTCAACATGAGATTTGGGAAGGGGACACAAAACCACACTGTATCATAAATGTTGCTGTCATGCCTGCTAACAAAACATCTATTCTGCAGCCTTGGAATCGATGAGTAATTTCAACTTTCAAGTCTCATTACTTAACAAATACATTCATGAAGCCATAGCTGCCACAAATAGTGATTCCTCTGATGGACGTGGGCAAAGTTAACTGAAAACCTTTTGTAAAGGATTCACCATTCTAGATGTCACTAGGAACATTCATGATTCATGAGAGGAAGTCAAAATATCAACATTAACAGTTTAGAAGAAGCTGATGCTAACTCTAATGGGTTACTTTAAGGTGTTCAAGACTGCAGTGAAGGAAGTAACTGCAGATATGGAAAGAGCAAGAGAAGTAGAATTTAAAGTGGAGCCTGAAGATGTGACTGAATTGCTGCAATCACATGATCAAACTTGAATAAAAGAGGAGTTGCTCCTCATGGATAAGTAAATAAAGTGGTTTCTTGAGATGGAATTGACTCCTGGTGAAGATACTGCAAACACTACTAAAATGACAGATGATTTAGAAGATTACACTAACTTAGTTGATAAAGCAGTGGCAGGGTTTCAGAGGACTGACATCAAATTTGAAAAGAAGTTCTTCTGTAGCTAAAATGCTGTCAAACAGCACATGCTACAGAGAAATCTTTGTGAAAGGAAAGAGTCCATAGATAAGACAACAATATTTTTAAAAATGACAGAGGACTTGGTGGTGTGCACCTGTAGTCCCACTACTAGGGAGGCTGAGGTAGGAGGATCACTTGAACCAAAGAATTCAAGACGCAGCCTGAGCAACACGGTGAAAGCCCAACTCTTAAAACACACACACACACACACACACACACACACACACACAAATTGCCACAGCCACCCCAATCTTCAGCGACCTCTACCCTGATCAGTCAATAGCCATCAATATCACAGCAAGACCCTTCACCAGCAAAAACATTACACTCAGATGATCACTAGCTATTTTTAGCAATAAAGTATTTTTTAATTAAGGTATGTACATTATTTTAGACATAATGCTATTGCACACTGAACTATAGTATAGCATAAATAAAATTTTTATATACTACTGGGAAACCAAAAAAATTTGTGTGATTCACTTTATTTGCTTTATTCAGGTAGTCTGAAACCCAACCAGCAGTATCTGAGGTATGCCTATATACGCCTAATAAAACCTAGCTATAATTATTATTCCTGTTATTATAAGGTTTATTATCTGTTTTCTTCAACTGATAGTCTAATTTAATTATATTTTATTTAATATCAGTGTAAAACCAACTGCATGGAGTATACATACAGTATAATGTCAGCAACTACATTGATGCTTTAAATTACTTCAATCTCCTGACAACCCTATGAGCTAGTTATTAACCCATTTCGTAGATAATGAAATAGAAGTGTGGTAAAGTAACTTCTTTCTTCCAAGTCACACAATTAATATATAGCAGAATAAGTCTGCTATCAAAGGCCATGATCTTACTCATTTCACTTTACTTACTGGGAAGTTAAGAGCCAGGCACTCTGAGGGGGTAAAAAAATAGTATAAGTAATGGACCTTAACCTAAAGATATCCACATCCTAAAATCCACTCAGCAAATATTTACTGAACTACTATTACGTTCCAGATACTGTTTTAAGCTAAATCAAAGCTGTTTTTATTGGTGGCACTAGTCAGGGCTCTCTCCAACTAGTACTAATTCTATTACATGATAATCTCCATTGCCAGTGAATTTTGGAGAAATGGCTGTTTCCACAGCATCAACAGAAAATTTCCAAAATAAGCCTGGAACAACTTGACATACCAATAAGAAAAAAGTTATCAAAGAGTAGTAGCATCATGTTAAAAGGATTCAGAAGCTCTTCAAAGTGGCTCTTACTGATGGCTGGGTATGATGGCTCACATCTGTAACCCCAGCACTTTGGGAAGTTGAGGCAGGGCTGCTTGAGCCCAGGAGTTCTAGACCAGCCTGAACAACATAGCAAGACCATGTCTTTAGAAAACAAAAAAAGAGAGACAGGGTGAGGGGCAGGCTCCCACTGGTCAAAGATGTAACAACAATTTGAGTTTCATTAAGTATATTAATTGCAATGAATGAAAATCCAAATATGTTTAAAAAAAAAAAAGGCCCTAAAACACCTTCACAGGTTTAGATATAACAGTTCAGTATCTTGAAAACTGGTAAATAAAAATAAAGAATCAAGTATTTATCCTGCTTTTCTTGTGAATTATACTATTTAATAACCAGTGATGAAGAGAGTATTCTATGGAAGTATGCTAAGTAATACATTAAAAAGAAATAATTTAGAATATCACTATCACTATTTTGCAACCTCGAATGAATTAATCCATCTAAGTAGTGAGTATCAATGGCTGCTAATGTCACAAAGAGAGTCATCCAAATAGCCAAGTGCCTTCTGATGACACACTTCCTACTGCCTTGCCAAAGGGATCACACTTAATTAGGATCAAGCCTCTGAATCCAGTTGAAAATCTACAGGGCATACAGAGAACAGAGAAAAGTGCTAAACTGCACTATTAGTATGCAATCAGCAGAATGCAAACTGTGGGAAACTCTACAAGTCAAACGGCCCAGGGTTCAATAGCTAACTTGTAAGAAAAAGAGACAGATGAGAGGGGGGACCTGTGGATTAAAAGGCTTAAAAGACATATCAAATTCAAAAAATATATACACATAGTATTACAATGTCTAAGCATATAATATCACTTGGGTGATAAAACCAATGAACAGCATTATTTCAATAAATGGTAGCTGTTAACCTATTTAAAAATGTGAAGTTGTACTAGGTGACCATCCCAATTCTTTGCACATGATTACAGTGCTAATTAATTTAATATGAACGGTTTTCTAGCTGGGCACGGTCGCTCACATCTGTAATCCTAACACTTTGGGAGACCAAGGCAGGAGAATCACCTGAGCCCAGGAGTTCAAACAAGCCTGAGGAACATAGTGAGACTCTGTTTCTACTTTTTAAAAAATAAAAAATAAAGGTTTTCTGTACATCAGTCACTTTTCATACAAATCCTTGAGACTTAAAAAAAAACTAATAGAGGAAACATTAGACAGTATTTATATAAGTTTGACCAGTAGTTAGACCAAATGCCTTATAAAATAGACACACATTCAGTTTCTTTGTATGTCTTCAATTTTATTTCTTAAGTTAACATATAGTGAAACAGACTTTTGGGAAGAAGTAGGAGTATACAGTTCTACGAATTTCAACACACGTATATCCATACTCAGGATCAGAACAGTTCTATCACCCCAAAAACTCCCTCATGCTCTCTCTCCATAGTCACACACTCTCCCCATCCATAACCCCAGGTATCCTAGTCCATTTTGTGCTGCCATAACAGAATACCTGAGAGAGGGTAATTTATAAACAACAGAAATTTGTTTCTCACAGCTCTGGAGGCTGGTAAGTCCAAGATCAAGGTGCCAGCATCTGGTGAGGATCTTTCTGGCTGTAAACACTCATGGTAAAAGCTGGAGGACAAAAGGAGACAAATGCTACATCCTCACATGGCAGAAAAGCACAAGAAAGCAAGCCCTTTTTATTCCTTTATCTATTATTTATTTTTGAGATGAAGTTTCGCTCCGTCACCCAAGCTGTAGTGCAGTGGCGTGATCTCAGCTCACGGCATCCTTCGCCTCCCGGGTTTAAGCAATTCTCTGCCTCAGCCTCCCGAGTAGCTGGGATTACAAGCATCCACCACCACGCCCATCTAATTTTTTTTGTATTTTTAGTAGCGACAGGGTTTAACCATCTTGGCCAGGCTGATCTTGAACTCCTGACCTCATGATCCACCCGCCTCGGCCTCTCAAAGTGCTGGGATTACAGGCGTGAGCCACCATGCCCCACCACAAGCCCTTTTTATAACATTAATCCATTTGTGAGTGCTCCCCCATATGAACCAATACATACACCTTCATTGGGCCCCCCTCCCAACACTGTTGCATTGGTGATTAAGTTTCAACATGAATTTTCAGAGGGGACAAAACATTCAAACCATAGCATTGGATAACCAGTACACATTTTCTATCACTACAGTTTTGTATTTTTGAAAATACATGTAAATGGAATCACGAGACTAGCTTTTTTTAAAAAGTATAATGCTTTGGAGATTCCTCCAAATTGCTACACTACACATATCAACAGTTCATTCCTTTTTATAATTGGTACATCATCCATTGTATGATGCACCATAGTTTGTCCATTCACACATTAATATTTGTCTACTTGTACGTTACCATTTGGGTTGTTTCCAGTTTTTGGCAATTATGAACAGAGCATTACTGGTTTTTGCAGGAACATGTTTCATTTCCTTGGGTAAATACTTAGGAGTGGGACTGCCAGCTCATATGGTAACTTTATAAGAAACCACCAAATTGTTATCTGAAGTAGCTGTATACTTTTTTGTATTTCCATCTGCAAGGCAGGAGAGTTCTAGTTGCTCTATATCTCTGTCAGCTTGCTATTGTCTGGGTTTGTTGGTTTGTTTTGGTTTTGCTTTTCTAATAGGTAAGTAATGGTATCTCATGATTTCTATTTGCATTTCCTACTGGCTAAATAGGTTTACGTACTCAGTTTTTTAAAAGAAATATTACATTTAACTCTACTTGTCAAAAGACTATGTTTACTATTTAGTATCCAGTCTGTTAATGAAAAGAAATGCTTTTATAAACTAAACTAAGCTTGATGTCTTTTCAGAACCATGTACATTAAGAGTTTCAAACTGGCCTCTCAAGCAATAAGAGGAAGTTTATGCAAATATTTTCAATTTGTTTTACTAAATTTTTTTTTTTTTTTTTTAAGACAGTCTCACTCTGTCGCCCAGGCTGGAGTGCAATGGCGCAATCTCAGCTCACTGCAAGCTCTGCCTCCGGGGTTCACAACCTTCTCCTGCCTCAGCCTCCTGAGGAGCTGGGACCACAGGTGCGTGCCACCACGCCCAGCTAAATTTTTGTATTTTTAGTAGAGACGGGGTTTCAACGTGTTAGCCAGGATGGTCTCGATCTCCTGACCTAGTGATCTACCCGTCTCAGCCTCCCAAAGTGCTGGGATTACAGGCTGCGCCCGGCCCAAAACACTTCATTTTTTAAAACAGTTTCAGGTTTACAGAAACATTCTGAAGATAATTCAGTGAGTTTCCACATACTATTCCCCTATCCAGTTTTCTCTATTATTAACATCTTACGTTAGTACGGTAAATTTTCTATACTTAATGAATACTGATCTATTAACTAAAGCCCATCGTTTTAAGTTCCTCCTGTCTGTGACAATTTTACAGATTTCTCTGTTTTTGATGACCAGTTTTGTGGTGCAGTAGTCAGGTTTCCTTGTAGGATGCCCTTCTATACTGTATTGTTTTTGTTTTTTGGTTTTTTTTTTACATGAGATGAGGTCTCACTCTGTCACCCAGGATGGAGTGCAGCTGGCCCAACTTGGCTCACTGCAACCTCTGCCTCCTGGGCTCAAGCAATCCTCCCATCTCAGCCTCCCAAGTAGCTGGGATCACAGCAGGCATGTACCACCATGCCCAGCTCATTTTTTGTATTTTTTGGTAAAGACAGGCTGGTCTTAAACTCCTAAACTCAAGTAATCCACCTGCCTTGGCCTCCCAAAGTGCTGCGATTACAGGTGTGAGTCACCGCACCTGGCCTATACTGTATGTATGTATGTATGTATGTATGTATGTATGTATGTATATATGTATGTATGTATGATAGTCAGTACCTCAAATGTCTGTGTCCTCAAATGTCCACCCCTGGCTGAGCACAGTGGCTCACTCCTGTAATCCCAGTACTTTGGGAGGCTGAAGCAGGCAGATCACAAGGTCAGGAGATCAAGACCATCCTGGTCAACATGTCTCTACTAAAAATACAAAATACAAAAATTGGCTGGGTGTGGTGGCACGTGCTTGTTATCCCAGAAACTTGGGAGGCTGAGGCAGGAGAATCAGTTGAACCTGGGAGGTGGAGACTGCAGTGAGCCAAGATCATGCCACTGTACTCTAGCCTGGCGACAGAGCAAGACTCAGTCTCAAAAAAAAAAAAAAAACAAAACAAAAAAGTGTCCACCCTTAGCTGTTTCTGTTTTGCTCTGGATTCGTGCTTCTCAATCTGGATGCATCTAAGAATTATCTAGACAGCCCTTTGAAAACCCAGATTAAACCCCATTAAATTTGAGTAAACACAGGTGGGAACTGAACAATGAGAACACTTGGACACAGAGTGGGGAATATGATACACTGGGGGCTGTCGTGGGGTGAGGGGAGGGAGGAGGGATAGCATTAGGAGATATACCTACTGTAAATGACAAGTTAACGGGTGCAGCACACCAACATGGCACATGTATACATATGTAACAAACGTGCACATTGTGCACATTGTGCCCTAGAACCTAAAGTATTAAAAAAAAAAAAAAACTGAGTAAATACAAACTGATTTTTATTTTTTTTTTGAGATGGAGTCTCACTCTGTCACCCAGGTTGGAGTACAGTGTCAAGATCTCAGCTTACTGCAACCTCTGCCTCCCGGATTCAGGTAATTCTTATGCTTCAGCCTCCCAAGTAGCTGGGATTACTTACAGATGTGTGCCACCACACCAGGCTAATTTGGTTTTTTTGTTTTTTTGTATTTTTAGTAGAGATGGGATTTCACCACGTTGGCCAGGCTGGTCTTGAACTCCCAACCTCAGGTGATCCACCTGCCTTGGCCTCCCAAAGTGCTGGGATTAAAGGTGTAAACTACCATGCCCAGACATGTACTTACTTTTAAACATAAAATAATTTACCTACTAAACAAATCCATTGTGAACCAAAGCTTGGTTCGAATTTTTTAATAATTATCAACATATATGCGTATTTTACTAAAATTTATGAAGACAGAAAATGGTCACTATTCTAAGGTTCAGTACTACAAATTACAATTAAACTGACATTTGTATTACGACAACCCTAATCTCTTCTAACTCCACAAACATACTATACAGTAGATCTCCACATATCAAGTAGGGAAATAAATTCTAAAAGTTACAAAGAAAATTAAAAGTTGCCTGCCCCTCTTTAAAAATTTATATATCTTTCCACTTATCCTTCCATCTAAATAAGAAATTAACTACTAAAAAAATCTGTGTAAAATATACTTCAACATAACCAGTTTATATTCATTCACTTTTTTTCCTCTTTTAAGTGGTAGACACAGTTTCGAGTATAAAATGTAGCTCTAGTTTTGCTAGCTTGAATCTAAATTCTAATTCCACAGTTATAAATTGTTGCAGAGGTAAGGAAGTTTCTACTCAACCTCATTTAGGTGAAGGGTACTTCTCACTTACAATAAATGAGATCTTTGGACTATGCTTTAGCTTTTCACTCATTCTTGGTGTGTTTTACTGCCTTTATTGGTTCTTCATGGGCCCAAATAAAATTCTCACTAATACTTGTGACTTACCAATTATACCAACTATAGATGTCTAAAATTTAAGAGTTTAAAAAAAAAATGACCTTAGGTGGCCAAAGAAGTCATTTTCCCACAAGAGGAACTCCAGATGGATACAATTTTTAAACTTTAATTGATAAATAAAAGTTATACATATGTATTGTGTACAACTGGATGTTTTCATATATCTGTATGTTGTGGAATGATTAAATCAAGCTAATTAACATACCTATTATCTCATATATCCAAACTTTTTTTGTTTTAATGGGTAAAATCTACTCTCTAGCTGGCAGGGTGGCACATGTCTGTAATCCCAGTTATTCAGTAGGCTGAGGCAGGAAGATTGCTTGTGCCCAGGAATTCTAGATAAGCCTGGGCAACACAGTGAGACCCCATTTCAATTAAAAAAAAAAACTACTTTCTAAGCAATTTTCAAGTATACAACACTTTATTATTAACTACAGTCAACCATGCTGTACACTGGATCTCCAGAACTTATTCCTTTATATACCTGAAACTGTACCCTTTAACCACATCTCCCCATTTCTCCCCAGCTGACAGCCCCTGGTAATCACCATTATATTCTCTGCTTCTGTGAGTTTAACGTTGTTAGATTCTACATATAAGTGAGATCATGCAGTATTTGTCTTTCTGTATCTGGCTTATTTCACTTAGCATAATGTCCTCCAAATTCTTCCATGTTGTTATAAATGTCAAGACTTCCTTCTCCTGAAAAGCTGAATAGTATTCCATTGTGTGTATATATATACACACATTTTCTTTATCCATTCATGTGTTGATGAACACTTAGGATGATTCCATATCTTAGCTATGGCAAATAATGCTTCAACAAACTTATATAAGAGATAAGATAATTTTCTATTTGTAAAGAGATCCACGAGCAGAACCAGAGTGCTCAGCACTTACATGATGGTTTCTCAACACTAGGAGGCTTTTGTGCGTATTTTATTGTTGCTATTGGTGTTTAAGGGAGCATTTATTTTCCTTTAAAAGTATTCCACATCCATAGAGAAAAAACTTGTAGTTTCTTTTCCTCTCCATGAAACGCTTTATTAAATGAGTAATTTGTTTGAATAACAGACAGTATGGATTATGTACCAGGTAGGAACCCCCTTCAAAGTAAGAAAGAATATAGTTTCTATCACCCTTTAAAATTTGTTAAATATATTTATTACATTTAGGAGTATGGCTTTAAAGAAACTTCTGTCCTTCACATGACCTTCCAGTTCAAGTGTCCAGCAGAGTCTGACTTGAAATTATCAGAAGTTACTAAACAAAAGATTCTAATTAGCCTATATGAGGTACGTGTCCATTCTCTGAGGAAGACTGACTTGTTTCCCTCCATCTCTACTTCTGTTCTGAGTATTAGTATGATCCTCCTAAACCAGTTTGTCCATATCCTTATAGCCTCTTCCCCTACATGCAGTTCTAAAAACCCAGGACAGAGCTGGTATTTTTGCTTACATATCCATCCTTGAACCAATAAATGTGACAGAAATAAGCTTCCATTTGGATCGTGTTACCAGGGTAGGGTAGGATGAGTTTTCCAAAACAGGCAAGTAAAAAGGGGTCTGTTAGTGATCTAGACATATTCCCTGGAGGAATTGCTGGCCGCCAATTAGCCAAACAAATCTGTATCAACTACAATTGGAGGGCAGGGGAGACTTAATGGATACATTGTTCTTTAGAAATTATATTTTTCATTAGGAAATAAAATATGTGTAACTGTGCTTACACATTCCTTCATATTCCTGTTGAAGTTTCTTTTTAAAAAATTAAAATTTCAGGTACTACACAACTAGCAATGCATAGCAGCTTCTAACTGCAACACTGTGCCTGTGAACAAATATTATGGAAAATGCAGAGAGAAAGAGAATTCAGGGATTTAGCAGTGGAGAGGTGAAACAGCACCAAGAGTTCAACCACAGAACAGGAGTCAGAAGGGAAGATGTCTTAGATGGAGGTGTGAAGGATCGTGGATTCAGCAATGCATAATAAGAAAACCCAAAATAACTATGGCATAAACAAAAGAGAAGTTTATTTCTCTCTCACATAAAATAATCTGATAATACTCCAGAGCTGCTCTACCATGACATAAATATACAGGGTCTTTCCAGCTTTCTATTCTACCATCCTTATAGTATAGCCCCTATCCTCATGATCTAAGTTGGCAGCTGGAAAAAAATGATAAAGAAGGGCAAAGCTCTTCCTTTAAACAGACTTCTGGGAAATATCAAACACTTCTACTGACATCTAACTGACCAGAATTTAGTCACAAGGTAATACCTTGCTACAAGAGAACTTCAGAAAGTTGTTCTTTCCGCAAGTGGCAACGGGGCCCTCTATCTAGGTTTTGTTAACTTGAGAGAAGTAGACAATGAATATTTGAGGAAAGAAAAAAAACCTGCCAATTTCTGTCATAATAGGTCAAAGACAAGAAAGGCAGATGAAAGTAATGTGTGAATGTAAACCTTCCTTCTCTAATCTCAAGTTACAAAATGGCTAGACTGAAATATTCTTGATATATTCTTACTTGAGAGAAGAAATAGACAAAGAACCTTTGATTTTATTTAGGCAACTTCTTATCCCCTCTCTCCATATTATTGTAAAAGCCTATATGAGAAGTAAAAGTGTGAGCCAAAATAGTTAGGGCCAAAGTTTTAAAACCTCCTTCCTACACAGAGGTATGAAACCAACATGTCCAACAAACAGAAAACACCAAAGCAGAAACAATTTAAAACCAAACAAACAAAAAAAAAATCACTATCAGTATAAAGACTCTTCTACAGTTAAGACTTCTAAATTACCTCCTAGATCCAGAAACTCAGGCTAAACTCCTCTTCTTCACTCCCTACTCCATTGCTTGCTAAACCTCTCTCCTTGCATCTATAAAACGTATCTAATCTCCTTGGTTCTCCTTCCTTGCTATTTTAAGGATTTTATTGTAATCACTATGGGTAATAACAAAAAAAAAATCATTAAGAAATTATGAAGTTTTTTAAATCCTATAAAATTCCCTGGGACCTCAAATATTCTCATTTTACTGGGAAGAGCTAATGATGTCAACTAATATGAATTCATGTACTCTAGTCTCAAGCCAGTAAACTGCATTTCTAAGACCCTAAACATCAGGTGACATGTTTCAAAGAGTCCTTCTTTAACACAAGCATCATATGAAGATGGCCATGGTGGTGGTAGTGGTGGTAAGATCAAATTAAGACTTTTGGAGGTCCCAAGAACAGAAAATATAATAGTATAGCCCTGTATTCTCTCCCTATTAAATACAAAATAAAAACAGTACTGAACTGCTAACATTTAGTCCAACAAATTCTTATTTCTTTCCTAATTCTGCTTCAGTTTTTTTTTTTTTAATGTTAGATAGTAAATGCTTTCAATTGTTTTTCAAATTCTTTTTCTTCTGCTTTGCTGACACCCTAAGCTTTTTTTAATATGCTGTTTGGCTAATCAGTACTAAGTGCTAAGAAATAGAAGTAAAAGCAGTTGCAACTTGAAGAGGTCTACTCTACATCAGATATTTTACATGCATTATTTATAATTCTTGTCACATCTACAAAAAGGAGAGATTATCAACCCTGTTTTGTTGATAAAGAATGAACTCAAAGAAACTAGACAAGATGCCCAAGGTCACTCATGCAGTAAATGGCAGAGTTAAGCATCTGAAATAGGCCTTTATGTCTCCCAAGTCCGATCCATTAGACATACTGCCTATAGGGCATTTCTTCAGAACCAGCTCCTGGACAAAAATTTCATTTCAGAGAAACATTGAAAAATGCTTTTTAAATGCATCATTTGGTAGTACTCACATTTTCCATGGAATCTAATCACTGATAATCCTAAATAAATGTAAATATACAGCCCAGACTGCTACACTGCACAACTCCAGTGGGAAAAAAGAAAAAAATTTTTATGTGAATGATGTCCCCTGGAATTGTGTGATACAGTTGAGTGTGTAACCCCAATGCTTGTCAAAGACCCTGTCAGGGCCCTTTACTATTCTATTTTGGAAAAAAAAAAACTATCATTGTTTTTTCTTTTTTTTTTTGGTTTTTTTTTGAGAGGGAGTCTCACTCTGTCACCCAAGCTGGAGTACAGTGGCGCGATCTTGGCTCACTGCAAGCTCCGCCTCCCGGGTTCACGCCATTCTCCTGCCTCAGCCTCCCCAGTAGCTGGACTACAGGTACCCGCCACCATATCTGGCTAATTTTTGTATTTTTAGTAGAGACGGGGATTCACTGTGTTAGCCAGGATGGTCTCAATCTCCTGACCTCGTGATCTGCCTGCCTCGGCCTCCCAAAGTGCTGGGATTACAGGTGTGAGCCACTGCGCCCGGCCACTATCGTTGTTTTTTAAATCCAATAAGCATTCTCAGAATGTTAAAGAAAAGTTTTTGTTGTTGTTGTTTTGAGACAGGGTCTTGCTATGTTGCCCAGGGTGATCTCCTGCCTCAGCATCCTGAGTAGCTGGGATTACACACTTGTGCCATCAGGACCAGCTCAAGAAAGGACTAGCCAGACATGGTGACACACACCTGTGGTCCCAGCTTCTCGGGAGACTGAGGTAGAAGAACTGCTTGACCTCAGAGTCATCTGAGGCTGCAGTGAGCAATGATCACACCACTGCACTCCAGTCTGGGTAACACAGCAAGACTGTCTTTAAAAAAAAAAAAAAAAATGGGGGAAGATATTTTAAAGCACATGAAAATAAAAATACACCAAAAGTCAATCGTAAGAAAATGCAAACTAAAACCACAAGGATATACAACTATACACCTATTATAAGGGCTAAAATTTAAAAAAAAAAAAAAAACCAGATACTACCAAGTGCTAGCAAGGATGCAGAGCAACTGGAACTCTCAAACATTGTTGGTGGAAATGCAAAATGGCACAATCACTTTGGAAAACAGTTTGGCAGTTTCATACAAAATTACACATATGCTTACCATATGATCCAGCAATCTGCTCCTAGGTATTTACCCAAGTGAAATGAAAACTTATGATCACACACAAAGCTATACATGAATGTCTATAGCAGTTTTATTCATAATTGCCAAAAACTAGCAACAAGCCAAATGTCTTTCAACAGATAAATGGATAAACTAACCATAGTACATTCATACCATAGATTACTACTCAGCAATGTAAAGGAACAAACTATTGAAACTCGCAACATGAATGAATCTCAATGAATTTTCTAAGTATCAGAGGCTGATCCAAGAGTCTATATAACCACAATGTCACTTACAGTTGGCCCACCATTATCCACTAGTTCCATATCTGAGAATTCAACCAGTATGGATAGAAAATATTGTAGTAAAAACAAAATACAACAAAAAATAATACAAATAAACAATATAACAATGATGTACATAGTATTCATACTGTATAAGGTATTATATTTAGAGATGATTGGAGTACCAGGAGGATGTGTGTGTATATGTAAACACTAGGTCATTTTACATAAGGGACCTGAGCATCTGTGAATTTTAGTATCTGAAGGGGTTTTGGAACTAATCTCCCTCAGATAAGAAGGGACAACTGTGTATGACATTCTGGAAAAGTAAAACAGTAGCCACAGAAAATAGATCAGCGTTTTCCAAGGAGATGAACTTAGGGGGAGAGGTTAACTACAAAGAGGCAGCAGAAGTTCTGTGTCTTAATTATGAGGATAGATACATATTCTATGCATTTGCCAAAATCCATAGAACTGTGTATCACAAAGCGTGAATTTCAATGTATTAATGCACAATTTAAAAATGAAAAAAGTTGTATAAAAAATAAAGGAAATATTCCAAATTGGGAAAAAAGAAAAAAAAAGGGAGGGGCTTTTCACTACCAGATCTAGAAATGGTTATCCTCTGGAGATAATACAACTGTCTCCACTGAGCTGTAAAGATAAAATGTAAAATGCTTAACACAGGCTTAACACACAGTAAATTCTTAGTTTAGAATTCTTAAATTCTAGTTCCCTTCCCTTTCCCTGCTTCTCTCTCTTATGTATTTCTCTTTCACTGTGTCTACTACTCCCTCTTCTTTTTTCTGCCTCTGTTACGACTTTACATTGTTTTTGCTACTTCAAATTCCTTTTCCCTATTTCTTTGGTTAACAGTATCTATCCTTTGGGGAACTGACACTACTCCCATTTATATGGTTCTGATGTTAATGTCAACGACAATTCCCCACAGTGATTAGCCCAGAGATAAGCCTGTTAGATAGAGGCCATCCTAGGAAACTAAGTTCTCGGCTGTCTGAGGCCATGCATCCTTGCCATGAAAGAAGCTTTCTAACATAAGCAGAAAATGAGGCCAACAGGTGAAAAAATAAAATGAAGCTAGGATACTCTGAAGACAGCATCTAAGTTCCCAGATCTGTGGGCTTCTCCATCTCTATTCTTCCTATTTACATAGCCAATATATCACCTTTCTGTTTAATCCATTTTAGAATTATTGTTTTTCATGCTTCCCATTTTAAAATCACAAACTATTTGGCTTCTCTAAGGAAACAAAAACAGTAAATTATCTCTTTACTTGCTGTGGCCTTCAGTTATTTTCAGTATTAGTGGCTACTAATATCAAGATATTACCCAATCCCACTAATATCAAGATATTACCCAATCACACACATTTGAAGGAGGTAGAAATAGCTGGGCCTGGTGGCACACATTTTTAGCCCTAGCTACTCAGGAGGCTGAGGCAGGAGGACGGCTTGAGGCCAGGAGTTTGAGGTTCGGTACTCTATGATCACATCTGTGAATAGCCACTACATTCCAATCTGGGCAACACAGTGAGCGAGAGAGAAAAAAAAAAAAATAGAGGTAGAAATAAAGCCACATATAACTGTAGACTGAAAACAGGTGCCTACTTAAGATTTACATTAGAAGTAGTGAAAAACCTTCAAGACAGTTTTTAATGCACATTATATCAGGTTTTAAATCTTCAGTGCAGGCAGTACTCACTTTTCATTACCTTACATTTTACCACTCTGCTCACTCAAAGCTAGGTAATAAAGATATATGTTACTTTGTGTCATTCTGCCTTTGCATGCTCATTCACAAATTTTAATCAGTATCTGAAGAAAGGCAATAGCATATGCAAATAGGAAAAGCATACAACTGCAGTAAGGATTACAGAAAAAGTTTTACAAGTTGACAACACATAGCACACTTCTAATAAGCCATTCTTCAGTTTGTCTTCCTGGAATGCCCCTACTTGTTTTTGATGCTAAGCTAATCATCACTATGTACCATAGCCTACTAGAACGTCCTCTGCCACCTCACCCTGTATCATAGCAATTACCGAATTATAATTATATATTTATATGTTAGTGGTAATGAGAACCTAAACTGTTATTAAAAAAAAAATTAAACAGAAAAAAGCAGATGAATGAGATAAACACTGTAGTGATAGAAGTCGCAGTTTTGTTACAGGGTCCCAACACTTACTCAAAGGTAACCGCTGGGTCAGGGTTTCTGCACTATAGTGTCTTCTGCGGTTGCCACAAATAGGTTACAGGACAGAGAAACATGTTACAGGAAAAGGGTCCCAATCCAGATCCCAAGAGAGGGTTTTTGGATTTCACACAACAAAGAATTCAGGGTGAGTCCACAGTGCAAAGTGAAAGCAAGTTTATTAAGAAAGTAAAGGCATAAAAGAACGGCTACTCCATGGGCAGAGCAGCCCCGGGGGCTGTTGGTTGCCTATTTTTAAGGCTATTTCTTAATGATACGCTAAACAAGGGGTGGATTATTTATGTCTCCCAGTTTTAGAGCATATAGGGTAACTTCCTGACATTGCCATGGCATTTGTAAACTGTCATGGAGCAGCGCTGATGGAAGCATAGTAGTGAGGATGACCAGAGGTCACTCTCATTGCCATTTTGGTTTTGGTGGGTTTTGGCTGGCTCCTTAACTGCAACCTGTTTTATTAGCAAGGTCTTTATGACCTTTATTTTGTGCCGACCTCCTATCTCGTCCTGTGACTTAGAATGTCTTAACTGTCTGGGAATGCAGTCCAGAAGGTTTTAGCCTCATTTTACCCAGCTCTTGTTTAAGATAGAATTGCTCTGGTTCACATACCTCTGACAGTTTGACAAGCAAATGAATCTGATGGGGAATACAAAGATGATTCACAATTCAAGTTTGGATAATGGGAAGGAAAAGCCAATAATTTTTTAAAAAAAGAAAGTAGGAAAAAAATACATTTTAAAGGAAAAGAAAATTCAAATTTGAGTGAGTTAAGCATGATGGCATGACAATTAGATGACAATCTCCAGCTGGAAACTGACGTTCAGAAACTTACACTATAGGGGTCACGTGGAAGAGATTCTCACTAAAGCCAAAAGAACAGGTAACATTTCAAGAAAAAGAATCTAGAGAATGAAAAACATGTAAGGCAAATACTTGAGAAATAAGTTGACTTTGTAAATGAGCCAGGAAGACAGCAAAGTTATAAGGAGAAGGAGGAGGAAAAGTGGTACACAGTGCTAAATCTGAAGCAACAAGACTGAAGAGCCCCCATTTGGCAATTCAGAAGAACAGTTTTAGTGAAAAAGAAGGTAACCAAATTGAAACAACAGATACAAATTGTTTTTTTTTTCCTTTGGCCTGCTGCACAGTATTTAAAAAAAAAGGGGGGGGAAAGAAGAAAAAATAAGGAAAGGTTTTTGTTTAAGCCATTAAATTGTTGCTAGGGAAGATTAAAATAAAAATGATAAAAGAGTTAATTAATGGTCCTATACATTCTAACAGTAGAAGGGATAAAACAGGTAGCCATGAAAGCCTAAAGGGTATATCCCTGACACCAAATGGGGGACAGAACTTACACAATTTAAAGAGAAAGAAAAGCAAAGCTGAAGAAGTTTCTGTTGGATGGTCTTGGTCTTCTTACATTTAAAAAAAAAAAAGTAAGTGAACCTACAAAGTCTGAGAGCAGTACACTGGAATCAGGCCCTAGAAAGAAGTAGAGTGGTGGCTCGCGCCTGTAATCCCAACACCTTAAGAGCCTGAGGCAGGCAAATCACTTGAGGCCAGGTGTTCAAGACCAGCCTGGGCAACGTGGCAAAATCCAGCCTCTACAAAAAAATACCAAAAAAAAAAGCCGGGCATGGTGGCACATACCTGTAGTCCTAGCTACTCCAGAGGTTAAGGCAGGAGGATCACCTGAGCCCAGGAGGTTGAGGCTGCAGTGAGCTGGGATTGCGCCACTCCCCTTAGTCTGGCCAACAGAACATGACCCTGTCTCTTTTAAAAAAAAAAAAAAAAAAAAAAAAAAGGCCGGCGCAGTAACTCACACCTATAATCCCAGCACTTCGGGAGGCTGAGGCAGGCAGATCACCTGAGGTCGGGAGTTCGAGACCAGCCTGACCAACATGGAGAAATCTCATCTCTACTAAAAAAAAATATCTAAAATTAGCAGGGTGTGGTGGCGCATGCCTGTAATCCCAGCTACTCCAGAGGCTGAGGCAGGAGAATCACTTGAACCCAGGAGCGGGAGGTTGCAGTGAGCTGAGATCGAGCCATTGCACTCCAGCCTGGGCAACAAGAGTGAAACTCTGTCCCAAAAAAAAAAAAAAAAATAGTAGAAAAGGTCTGAAATAGCCCCTATAGGAAGTGGAAAAGAATTGCCAATCAATGCAACCAAGTATTTTAGAGAACATTTTCTCATTAATTGCTCATCTCATTTTTTACTTAACTTGTAGAAGGATACAAATTCTTCAGTCTATTTGATCTGATATTCCTTTTTTAAAGAGAGCCTTCTATATCCCATCTAATGATGTTCTGTGTGTCTACTTTTCCATTTAAATTACCCCCCATCTATTCTTTGCTATGTTACAAAACTTTTAATTATTCTTCCTGCTTTAATGTGGTTCTAGTCTTGCTCTCATGCTCTGTACAAATATCAAAGTAGTATTTGATTACTCAAGAAATCCTTAA
This sequence comes from Macaca mulatta, assembly GCF_049350105.2. Classification (NCBI taxonomy): domain Eukaryota; kingdom Metazoa; phylum Chordata; class Mammalia; order Primates; family Cercopithecidae; genus Macaca; species Macaca mulatta. The sequence continues at coordinate 138,543,340 of NC_133412.1, read as the reverse complement.
TGTCTATTTTCTTAAAGACAAGTATTTAAGAGAACTATATAAAGAATAGAAATTCTAAACCCAGAAATGGCTATATCTTCTGACAGCTACTCATTTACTATTATGACTAAAAATAAAAATTCCCCAGGAAAATATGAATGATGACCTTTAACACTTTGAAGCTTCAGAAGTAATAGAAAAAGTGTCTCTTTTCATTTACATTGACATTTTTCCAATTATACAACTCATATTTCGATATTTTATATGTATTAAAAATTCAGTGGAACTTTTAAAATAAATATGGCATAACATATTTTCAAAAGAACATTCTTGGCTGGTGCAGTGGCTTATGCCTGTAATCTCAACATTTTGGGTGGCCAAGGTGGGCAGGTCGCTGGAGCTCAGAGTTCGAGACCAGCCTGGGCAACACAGAGAAACCCTGTCTCTACAAAAAAATAGTTAAAAAAAAAAAAATTAGCTGGGTGTGGTGGTATGTGTCTACAGTGCCAGCTACTCAGGAGGCTGAGCTGGAAGGATAGACTCCGCCCCAGAGGTCGAGGCTGCAGTAAGCCATGAAAGCCCTACTGCACTCCAGCCTGGGCAACAGAGTGATACCCTGTCTCAATTAAAAAAAAAAAAAAAAAAAAAGATTCTTGTGATAAAAACAGTCGCCTTGGAGAACTCTACATTTATTTCCATAATGCTGACACTGACATTTCATAAAAAGCTTTGGGATTCAACTTTTGTAACTGCTTTAAAGTCTTTTTTAAGTCTTTTCTTTTTTCTTCTTTTTTTTTTTTTTTTGAGACAGTCTCACTCTATTAGCCAGGCTGGAACACAGTGGTGCAAGCTCAGCTTACCTGTAGCCTTGACCTCCTGTGCTCAAGTGATCCCCCCATCTCAGCCTCACAAACAGCTGGGCCTACAGGCACACACCACCACACCCGGCTAATTTTTTAATTTTTTGTAAAGATGGGGTCTCACCACATTGCCCAAGCTGATCTCAAATTCCTGGGCTCAAGCCATCCTCCCATCTCAGCCTCCAAAGTGCTGGGATTACAGGCATGAGGCACCTCGCCTGGCCTGCTTTAAAGTCTTAATATAATGTTTATAATATTGTCAGAAGTGACAAATCTTCATATAATAAACATAGTTTTGATTTGAAGATATTCCTTGTTATCAAAAAGTGGTTTACCTACATTAGAAATGCTACTTTTGAATAAAATCTGTGACTCTAAAACATGAAACAAATTTTCTTATGCTGTTGTAATGATACCATCATTAAAATATATTTATAGCTACATTATAGCTACATTCCCCTCCTCCAGTGTCTGCTCTGTGGGTTATCACTCATATGCTCTAGCACGTTGGGTAAAAATAAGGTTCAGTCATTTAATAGCCATACTTCCTACTACTGTAGGTAAAAATAACAAGGCCTGAAGGTTCCTAAAAGTCAAATTATTGATTATTTGAAAGCAGTTACAACACTGATTTTTAAATTTAGGCAGTTGTGATTCAATTCTCTTTTTTTATACTATACTGAAAATGAACATTACTCTTTTAGCATATACCTGACACCAGCCTACTCAGTCAGTTGTCTACTCCTGTTATAAACACACACATATACACATGTACACTCCTATTTTTTAAATCCTCTATACATGTACCGTTTTCCTAGTTTATAACCTGAATGTTACCTGTCAGCTTTGCCTCTAAGACAATCTTCCCAATGATAGTCATGCACTTCCTTTTGTTCTTCTTGAAAAACAATCTAATCCCACTTGACTATCTTGAGTGCGGCTTGGCACAAACTTCACTAAAATTGTTCCACCCTACTTTCTACTCCCAAAACAAAAAACTAAAGCAGCAAGCAGCATAGTCTTGTACCTCTCTTCATAACAAGTTTCAATCACTTTTGAAGCTCTACCTCACAGAATTATTCAACTGGCTTTGTTCTCTTCAAAAATCTTTATTAACTCAGCATTTAAGATTATCCCCACCCTCAGAGTTGTATGCATGAACTAAGAAATGCCCAAGAAAATGTTTAATCATCCATCTTGATTCTTCCAGACAATCCCAAATTTGTTCATTGCTGAATCATCCATTAGACCATGTCTTAGTCTGTTTGGGCTGCTGCTATAACAAAATACCTTAGACTGGGTAACTTATAAATGATGGAAATTTATTGCTTACAGTTCTGGAAGCTAGGAAGTGCAAGATCAAGATTTGGTGTCTGGTGAGGGCTCACTCTGCTTCATAGATGGCATCTTCTCACTGAGTCATCACATGGCAGGAAGTGGGGATTCAAGCTCCCTCAGGCCTCTTTAATAATAAAGGCACTAATCCCATTCCTGAGAGCTCTGCCCTCATGACCTAAGTACCTCCTAAAAGCCCCACCTCATACAACCATCAAAGTGAAGGTTAGGTCTCAACATAAGAATTCTGAAGAGACATTCAGACCACAGTTGACATAAGCCTCATTTTTTTGATCCAGAAAAACACACACACACACAGTGGCTACATTTAAGAGGAAAAGTTAATATATCTTTTAAGAAAAGGTCAGTGAATGTCTACCCAGCTGTGAAAAGTGGGATATAAGAAAGTCAAAATAATTCATTTTATGGAGGAAAAAAACAGAGGACGAGAGGGGACAAGTGGTTAACCCATGTTTATATATTTGGTGGCAGAGCCAACACTAGTATCCAAGTCTCCTGATTACAAGTTCAAAGCTTTTGTACTTTATCCATTCAGTCCCATTACTAACCAGAATTATGCTAAATAAAAGGAGTACACAAAAGACTACATATTGTATGATTCCATTAATATTAAAAATCAAGAAATGGCAAAACTATGGAGACAAAAATCAGATTCAGTGGTTGCCTGGAGCTGGGGATAGGTGTAGGGAGTGACTGCAAATGGACAAGAATGAGCTTTTGGAAAGATGAAAGTTTTCTAAAACTGGATTGTGATAATTGTTGCACAACTGTATAAATTTACTAAAACTTGAACTATGAACGTTATGGTATATAAATTATACCTTAATAATGCTATTTTTAAAATTACTAAGAAGGAATTCGGTATATAAGGAACTCAACTCAATAGCAAGAAAACAAATAATGCAATTAAAAAATGGGCTACAGACCTAAACAGACATTTCTCACAAGAAGACATATAAATGGCCAACAGGTATATGAAAAAATACTGATTAATCATCACAAAAATGCAAATCAAAACCACAATTTTATATCACCTCACACCTGTTAGAATGGCTATTCACATAAAGACAAAAGATAAGTATTGATGAGGACGTGGAGAAAAGGGAATCTTGTACACTGTTAGTGGGAATGTAAATCGGGACAGCCATTATAAGAGAACAGTGTGAAGATTCCTCAAAATATTAAAAATAGAACTACCATATGCTCCAGCAATTCCACTTCTGGGTATACATCCAAAGGAAATGAAATCAGTATGTCAAGGAGGTATCTGCACTCCAATGTTCGTGAAAGCATTATTCATATACATAAGATATGGAGTCACTGTAAGTGTCCACCAATGGATAAATGCGTAAAGAAAATGTATTATGTAGGCCAGGCACGGTGGCTCACACCTGTAACCTCAGCACTTTGGGAGGCCAAGGCAGGAGGATCACGAGGTCAGGAAATTGAGACCATCTTGGCTAACACAGTGAAACCCGTCTCTACTAAAAATATAAAAACAAAATTAGCCGGGCGAGGTGGCGGGTGCCTATAGTCCCAGCTACTCCGGAGGCTGAGGCAGGAGAATGGCCTGAATCCGGGAGGCGAGCTTGCAGTGAGCTGAGGTTGCGCCATGCACTCCAGCCTGGACGATAGAGCGAGACTCTGTCTCAACAAAAAAAGAAAGAAAATGTGTTATGTGTGCATGTGTATGTGCATGCATATACACACAGGATTTACATTAGCTTTTAAAAAGTAAGACAATCCTGTTGCAGTTTAAATACGCCATTCTGACATATTGACTATTTTGAGTCAAAGGCTTCTGAAAAACAGCAGGTGTAAGATCACTCTGACCTTCCTTCTATTTCTTAAAAGCAGATGAAATTCCCATGTGAAAGATGTCCTCCTTAACCTAAAAGGAAGGCAACATTTTTATCATCAAGGACGGGATATGGAGACCAAGAGAATTCCATACAAACTTTGTTAAAATAACTTCTATCTTTTAAGCCTCCCCATATAATCCAGTTTATTTTTCATAAGTTACTACCCTTTGTCCAATTCAGTATGTAAGTATTCAATTCTAACTGGATCTTTGGGTCTTTGTTTCCTTATGAGGGTTCCTGTGCCACATAAAACTTGTATTGAATAAATTTGTGTGCTTTTCTCCTGATAATCTATCTTATGTTAATTTAACTCTGAGGCCAAGCCAAAAAAAACTTTAAAAAGGTGGAGGTAAAGTTTGCCTCCCCTTTACACTGTTATGTGCAAATAATATGGATGAACCCAAAGGACATTATGCTAAGTAACATAGGACTGGCAGAAAAAGACAAATACACGTATTACATGATCTTACTTATATATGGAATCTAAAAAAGGTGAACTCGTAGAAGCAGAGAACAGAATGGTGGTTGCCAAGGGCTGGGGTTAGAAGGAAATGGGGAGATGTTGGCCAAAGGGTTATTCAGGATGAGTAAGTTCCAGAGATCTAATGTACAGCATGGTGACTACAGTTAGTAATACTTACTGTACACATTAAATCTGCTAAGAAAGTAGTTTTTTTTTTTTTTTTGAGACAGAGTCTTGCACTGTCACCCAAGCCAGAGTGCAGCGGCGTGATCTCGGCTCACTGCACCTCCGTCTTTCAGTTTCAAGCAATTCTCCTGCCTCAGCCTCCCAAATACTTAGGATTACAGGGGCACGCCACCACACCCAGCTAATTTTTTGTATTCTTAGCAGAGACGGGGTTTCACTATGTTGGCCAGGCTGGTCTCAAACTCCTGACCTCGTGATCTGTCCGCCTCGACCTCCCAAAGTGTTGGGATTACAGGCATGAGCTACCGCACCCAGCCAGAAAGTAGATTTTAAATGTTCTCACCACACACACACAAAAAAAATAACTATGTGAGGTGATGGATGTGTTAACTAGCATGATTGTGGTAAACATTTCACAATCTATACATATACCAAAACATCAAGTTGTATGCCTTAAATATACACAATTTTTATTTGCAGCACTTTGGGAGGCCGAGGTGGGCAGATCACCTGACATCGGGAGTTCGAGACTAGGCTGACCAACATGGAGAAACCCTGTCTCTACTAAAAACACAAAAAAAATTTGCCGAGTGTGGTGGTGCATGCCTGTAATCCCAGCTACTCGGGAGGCTGAGGCAGGAGAATCGCTTGAACCCAGGAGGCGAAGGTTGTGGTGAGCCGAGATCATGCCATTGCACTCCAGCCTGAGCAACAAGAGTGAAACTCCGTCTCAAAAAAAAAAAAAGAAACTCTAATTTTTTTTAGCTCTAAACTCTTAGAGCTCTCAGGGCTTAAAACTTGAACAACACAGGTTTGAACTGTGAGGGTCCACTCATATGCTAATGTTTTTCAATAAACATATTGATAAATTTGGGGGAGGTTTGTGACAATTTGAAAAAATTCATAGATGAACCATATAACCTAGAAATATCAAAAAAGTAGACCATGTGCAGTGGTTCACACCTGTAATCCCAGCACTCTGGGAGGTCGAGGCAGGAGAATCACGAGCACTGGTGTTCGAAACCACCCTGGGCAAGGGCAACATGGCAAAACCCCGTCTCTACAAAAAACACAAAAATGAGTCAAGTGTGGTAGCATGCACCTGCAGTCCCAGCTACTCGGTAGGCTGAAATGGGAGAATCGCTTGAGTCAGGAGGCAGAGGTTGCAGTGAGCTATGACTTAATCACGACATTCCAGCCTGAGTGACAGAGTGAGACCCTGGGTCAAAAAAAAGAAAAAGATGGGAGGCTGAGATAGGAGAATAACCTGAACACCAGAGATGGAGGTTGCAGTGAGCCAAGATCATGCCACCGCATTCCAGCCTGGGTCACAGAATGAGACTTCATCAAAAAAAAGAAAAAAAGAAAGAAGTATGTCATGAGTGCTTAAAATATATGTAGATACCAGTCTATTTTATCATTTACTACTACAAAATAGATACAAATCTATTTAAAAAGTTAAAAATTGTCCCAACTTATACCACACACTTAGCCATACATGGTGCCATTTGAATCTGAGAGAAACCATGTCTCAAAAAGGCAAAGATACAGTATTAAATCATAACTAAAATCATAACTACATAAATTTAACTGTACTACACCCTGAACTACTGAAATAATTTTGTAGCCACCTCCTGTTAATGAGGTGAGCTCAAGTGTGAATATTTGCTTAAAGTACCATGTGACATTAATCATCTCCAAGCAAGCAGTTCATCTTTCCGATAAATTGTATATTCCAGTAAAAAGTGATCTCTCGCGGTTTCTTCATGTTTAGTACGATACTATAAACCTCTACTATAAACCTTGAATGACACCTAAGTGCCACTAGTGATGCCGGAAGTGCTCCCAAGAAGCAAAGAAAAATCATGGTATTACAAGAAAAAGTTGACTTGCTTGATACGTACTGTAGATTGAGGTCTGCAGCTGCAATTGCCCGTCACTTCAAGATAAATGAATCCAGCTTAAGGGCCATTGTAAAAAAAGAATTCATGAAGCCATTGCTGAAGGTACACCAGCAGATGCAAATATTGTGCATGTTTTGTGAAATATTTTTTTTATCTCATATGGAAAATGTAGCTTTTATAGGGGTACAGGATTGCTATAAAGAAAGGCATCCCTATAAACTTTAGTAAGTTTCAAGAAAAAGCAGTCATTATACAACAACTTAAAACAAGTGGAAGGTGAAGGCTCTAAAGCTGAAGAATATAATGCCAGCCAAGGATGGCTTGATAATTTTAGAAACGGGTTTGGCTTTAGAAACGTCACAATAACAGGAGAAGCAGCTTCTGCCAACCAAGAGGCAGCAGACGACTTTCCAGATGCCATTAAGAAAATCATTCACTTTGGGAGGCCAAGGTGGGCAGATCACGAGGTCAGGAGTTTGAGACCAGCTTGGCCAATATGGTGAAACACCGTCTCTACAAAAAATACAAAAATTAGCCAGGCATGGTGGTGCACACCTGTAGTCCCAGCTACTCAGGAGGTTGAGGCAAAAGAATCACTTGAACTCGGGAGGCGGAGGTTGCAGTGAGCCAAGATCTCACCACTGCACTCCAGCTTGGGCGACAAAGCGAGACCCAGTCTCAAAAAAAAAAAAAAAGAAAGAAAATCATTGAGGAGGCCGGGTGCAGTGGCTCATTCCTATAATCCCAGCACTTTGGGAGGATGAGGCAGAAGGATCGTTTGAGGCCAGGAGTTCAAGACCAGCCTGAGCAACACAGCGAGACCCTGCCTCTACAAAAAATATTTTTTTAATTAGCTGGGGGAGGGCATAATGGCTCACACCTGTAATCCCAGCACTTTGGAAGGCCCGGGTGGGAGGATCACCTGAGGCCAGGAGTTTAAGACCAGAGTAGGCAACACAGTGAAACCCTGTCTCTACAAAAAAATAAAAAATATTTAAAAATTACCCAGGCATAGTGGTGCACGCCTGCATCCTAGCTATTCAGGAGGCTGAGGCAGGAGCACTGCCTAAGTCCAGAAATTTGAGGCCGCGGTGAGCTATGATCATGCCATTTGCATGTCAGCCTGGGCGATAGAGCAAGACCCCATCTCTTAAAAAAAAAAGAAATATGGAGAAAGAATATCCGCCTAAACAAGTTTTTAATGCAGACAAAAGTGCCCTATTCTGGAAAACAATGCCATAAAAAACATTCACTAGTAAGGAAGAGAAAAAGCACCAGTATTTAAGGCAGGAAGGGATGGGCTAACTCTACTGTTTTGTGAAAATGCAGTGGGGTTTATGATCAGGTCTGCCCTTATCTATAATGCTACAAACTCCCAAGCCTTGAAGGGAAAAGATAAACACCAGTTCCCAGTCTTTCGGTAATGCAACAAAAAGGCCTGGGCAATGAGAACCCTTTTTCTAGATTGGTTCCATTGATGCTTTGTCCCTGAAGTCAGGAAGTATCTTGCCTGTACATTCTTTTATTATTGAACAATACCCCTGGCCACCTGGAACCCCATGAGTTCAACACCAAAGGTGCTGAAGTAGTCTACTTGCCCCCAAACACAATGTTTCTAATTCAGCTTCTAAATCAGGGGGTCATGAGGATCATTGGACACAGTACACTACAGAAAGTACTGTCAACTCTATGAAAGAGAATGCCAATAAAGAGACGTCATGAAAGTCTGGAAGGATTACACCACTGAAGAAGCCATCATTGTTATGGAAAAAGCCATGAAAGCCATCAAGCCTGAAATAATAAATTCCTGCTGGAGAAGACTGTGTCCAGATGTTGTGCATGACTTCACAGGATTTGTCACAGGGCCAATCAAGGAAATCATGAAAAAGACTGTGGATATGGCAAAAAAAAAAAAAAAAAAAAAAAAAGTAGGTTAAAGGGTTTCAAGATACAAATCTTGGAGAAATTTAAGAAATAGACATCACACAAGAGGAATTTAAAAAGATGATTCGATGAGTGCTTCCAATTCAGTACCAGGTGATGCAGAAGGAATGCCAGAAAACAAAATGACATTAGACAGTCTGGTAGAAGATTGTCTGATTGTTCAAGACTGCTTTTGACTGTTCATGACATGGATCCTTCTCTGATATGGGCACTGAAACTAAAGCAAATGGTGGAAGAAGGATTGGTACCATATGGAAATGTTTTTAGAGAAATGAAAAAGCAAAAAAGAGAGAAGTATGACGTATTGTCATAAAGTTATACCACGTGTGCCTGCCTCTCCCGCCTCTCCTTCCCCCTTCCACCTCTACCATGCTGAGACCAACAAGAGCAATTCCTCTGCTTCCTTCTCCTCCTCAGCCTACTCAATGTGGAGACAATGAGGATAAAGACCTTTGTGATGATCCACTTCCACTTAATGAACAGTAAATATACTCTCTCTTTCTTATGATTTTCTTTTTTTTTTTTTTTTTTTCTGAGATGGAGTCTCACTCTGTCACCAGGCTGGAGTGCAGTGGCGCAACCTTGGCTCAATGCAACCTCCACCTTCTGGGTTCAAGCAACTCTCCTGCCTCAGTCTCCCTAGTAGCTGAGACTACAGGCACATGCAACCACGCCCAGGTAATTTTTGTATTTTTAGTAGAAACGGGGTCTCACCATGTTGGCCAGGATGGTCTCAATCTCTTAACCTCAAGATCTGCCCGCTTTGGCCTCCCAAAGTGCTGGGATTAGAGGTGTGAGCCACCATGCCTGGCCTATGATTTTCTTAATAACATTTTCTTTTCTCTAGCTTACTTTAAGAACATAGTATATAATACATATAAGGTACAATGGGTTAGTTGACTATGTCATCGGTAAGGCTGGAAGTCAATAGTAAGTTTACTAAATTTTTGAGGAGTCAAAAGTTACATGTGGATTTTCAACTTGATGGGGGTCTGTGCCCCAAATCCCGTGCTGTTCAAGGGTGAACTATATATGCTGAAAAGTGTCACTAAAATATGAAGAAACCAACTTTTCTGTAAACTTTAGATGCACTTCCCTGAATGATTTCCAAAAGTTGGGTACCTTATTTTCCAACTGTGCATTTATGCATGGACACAGCAAATGACAGGTACTATACAAATATACATACAGAAATGAACACATGATCCCTATTAAAACATTTTAGTTATTTATCATCATTTCTTTTTAGGTACTTCTGTACTATTCTAAGTAAGCCTCTGTAGACAGTCATATAAAGGATGTGTTCTGGCCAAGCTTGGTGGCTCACACTTGTAATCCCAGCATTTTACGAGGCCAAGCGAGGAAGATCACTTGAGCCTAGGAGTTCGACACCAACCTGGGCAACAGAGCAACACCCCATCTCTAAAATAAAATAAAAAATAAAAATAAAAAAAGGATGTGTTCTTTTCTTTGTTATCTAGTCTGACAAAAATTTCTCCAAAATAGACTTCTTTGGTAATTTTATTTTCATTACATCTTCATGCCATTATAACCCAAACACTAATCTTTTTTTATTATTAAGAAGAACTATTCCTAATTGCACATTACCAGGTTTCTTTAGTTCATTATTTGGTGCATCCTCAGTAGGTATACATCTTTTCGGCTTACTCAGCATTGAGAACATAATATTGTTTGTTTACTTACAAATTAAAAGTAACATATCTCTCATCCTATGTACACTTGACAACCTGAGAGGTATCAAGCAGATACTTCTAATATTTGAACCTTAAAAATAAGCAGAATTTTAGTTGATACAGGGCTGGATGTCTGTCATTATGTCAGGAAGCAATCGGGATTATCAGTAAACCTACATTTCTCATGCTGTTGAGGGGGTCAGTTTACCAAGGACAAGACAGGATCTTTTGGCCTCAAGAATTTCAGTTACAACCTGCCTAACCCCTAGAGTTTCACTAAACTTCCTAAGACAAAAAGAAAAACCTAAAACTTATAAAAAGAAAGCAAATTGTTTACCCTGGCTTAATTCTAATTGTAAAGAATCAACTTTCCCAAAATTATAATCTTTTGACATTTGGCAACTGAACGAATTAAAGTTATTCAAAGAGCTCAAGACATAAAAACTAATACGACTTCTATTATATATTTTCTCCTTCAGGTGCCAGTACAATTCTATGTATTGGAGAAATTGAGTAAGTCAGATCCCAATTGATTAGGCCCTAAGTATCAAATACACTTTCACCTTGTGAACTCACAGCAACCGTCTTAAACCTGCTAACAGCACTCTCATGAGTGGAGAACACTGTGTCTCATTTTTAGTTTAATACGTTAGTTCTCTTCAATGGACACAATTTTTTTTATAGTAAGAGGCACATGATGTATATATTTTTTACAGTAAGAGGCACATGAAGGTTAGAATTTGTTTTTGTTTTTGTTTTGTTTTTTGAGACGGAGTTTCACTCTTCTTGTCCAGGCTGGAGTGCAATGGCACGATCTCGGCTCACCACAACCTCCACCTTCCGGGTTCAAGTGATTCTCCTGCCTCAGCCTCCCAAGTAGCTAGGATTACAGGCATATACCACCACGCCCGGCTAATTTTGTATTTTTAGTAGAGACCAGGTTTCTCCATGTTGGTCAGGTTGGTCTCCAACTCCTGACCTCAGGTGATCCACCAGCCTCAGCCTCCCAAAGTGCTGGGATTACAGGCATGAGCCACCACACCTGGCCTATAAAATCATTTTTAATAAATATTAAACGCTATGCAACTGAAGTTCTTCTAGTCTCTTGCCTACCACCTCAAAAGGAAATGAAATCATTATAATAAACCTATTATAACATAAAAACTAATGTTTTACCTGGAAATGTTCTATGAACTCTAAGAAAAAAGGATACTGTAAAGATGGTCAATTCCCTCATTTCTTACCATTGCTAGAAGAGGATGACAAACAAGGAGAAAAAAGGAGGGAAAGAAAAGAACTGAATAAATCTCCTTCATCTCCAAATAAGGCAAGCTCATCAACCAGTACGCTCCTCTCTCTCTCTATCTCCCTCTCTTCACTGACTGCCCCAAGGTCCCAGACAACACAGAATCTACAAATTATATTTGTCCACTTTACCACTAATTAAGATATTACTATCAATTGTATTAAACAATTATAAAAATGATTATTTAGATTAACTTATGGAATGTTGACTTAAGTCATTAAATAACATTGCAATGCTTTTATTATAGTTTTGATCATTTGTAAATATTGTTTAAGCAAATTTATTCTGGTTCTAGATATTATTAGAATTTGATATCTCATTTAAGGGATATTATAGAAAAATCAGTCACAACACTGATAAAAATTTAAAACTCATTCATTGTGCATTGAAAGTCTTGATCAAATAAGACTTAGACAGATATACAGGTTCATTTTAGTTACATGTTTAAGGTAATTAAGAGGTCTCTCCCATTTTCATTTTACTTTTGTTCAAGTTTACAATCAGAAAGTTATAGCATTTATGCACTTTCAAGTTTATATCATGAAGTTTATTAATTAGAAAAACTAATTCTAACTTTCTTCATGTGCCTCATCGCTACATGATATAAACTCATTACTCAGATTCTAAAGTAAACATTAGCTTAATTTTCCATTTTCATCTAAGAGTAATATCAATGTTTCATTATTTTATAATGTGAACTTTATACTGACCAGTCATCGAGGCTGTAACAAAATCTTTCAAGTTCGTTTTCATATTTATTTGGTTTATGGAAAAATAAATTTAAAAAATCCAAGTTATAAAATACAACAAATACAGTGAGCATTTCAGTAGTGATCTTTAAAAGTTTTTCTTTTATTTCAGTGCTTTGATGAACAAGTTATACTACAGAATGACTACAGAAGAAAAGGCAGAATAGCAAAGGCAAAATTTGAACCACATTAGCACTACCCTTATATTTGGTATAATTTGTGAATTAAAAGAAGATTTATAAATTCAAAACATATTTCTCCTTCACATTGTCATTTTCTGACCAAAAAAAGACTACCACAAAGAGATACTTTTTTTTAAGTAGATGGGTATGAAAATTTAAAATGAAATTTGCCCTATAACTCTGCTTTCAGTAAGAGTACAAAAGTAACACTTATATTGACAAATATGGCATAATTCATAGGTCCTATTTGCTCTTCCTCCATCAAAAGGAAAATGTGTAGTATCATATAAAGTTTATATGGGTTTTATGTTCAGAATATTGTAGATATCAAGAAAAACCTTCGCCTGGTGGGTGGTAAGGTTAATTTTATTGGTTTGATTTCCCATTATTCCAAATGGAAGACTGTTGGATGATGGTGGGTAGCTGGGGAAAGGAAATAATGACAGGAGATTAGAATGAGAAGAGAAAGTTGGGATTTGAAACTAATCAATTTTTTAAAAATCTTATGACTAAGCATGGTAGCTCACGCCTGTGGGAGGCCAAGGTGGGATGATCACTTGAGGCCAGTTCAAGACCAGCCTGGACAACATGGCAAGACCCTCTTTTAAACTTAAACAAAAAAAAAAAAAAAAAAAAAAGGCCAGGCGCGGTGGCTCACGCCTGTAATCCCAGCACTTTGGGAGGCCGAGGCGGGCGGATCACAAGGTCAGGAGATCGAGACCACGGTGAAACCCCGTCTCTACTAAAAATACAAAAAATTAGCCGGGCACGGTGGCGGGCACCTGTAGTCCCAGCTACTCAGGAGGCTGAGGCAGGAGAATGGCGTAAACCCAGGAGGCGGAGCTTGCAGTGAGCCGAGATCGCGCCACTGCACTCCAGCCTGGGCGACAGAGCGAGACTCCGTCTCAAAAAAAAAAAAAAAAAAATCTTTTTGATAAAATAAAGGAGCCGTGTACAGTGACTCATGCCTGTAATCCCAGCATTTTGGGAGGCCAAGGTGTGAGGATCACTTGACCCCAGGAGTTCAAGACAAACCTGGGCAACATACCAAGGTCTTGTCTCTACAAATAATAAAAAATTAATTACCCAGGCATGGTGGCATGCACCCGTAGTCCCAGCTACTCCAGAGGCTAAGGTGGGAGAATGGTTTGAACCAGCGAGGTCAAGGTTGCAGTGAGCCGTGATCACACCAATGCACTCTAGCCTGGGCAACATAGTAAGACAACATCCCACCCCAATCTCAAAAAAAAAAAAAAAAAAAAACTAAATAAAATCAAATCTTAAATCTACATGTCCCCATATAATATTCTTCTGTTGGGGATTTTTTTAAAGATTCTTTAAAAATCAGTTGTAAATATCTTTTACTTTTAAATATGTTTAATTGTTTCACTATAACAAGCTACAATGTGAAAACAATTCAAACTCCAAGAAAGAAACTCTATACTATATGGTAGTGAAATATAAGCCAGAGAATCAATAAGAGGATGCTACACTACTATTGAAGACCAGAAGTTGATATCTCCTTTGAAAAGGATCAACAGAAGCAGTATCGATGCAGGGTACAAAAACTATAATAAAGCTGGATGTGGTAGCACATGCCTACAGTCCCAGCTACTCAAGAGGCTGAGGCAGAACGGTTTGAGCCCAGGAGTTCACAGTCAACCTGGACAAAATAGCAAGATCCCATCTCTTTTGGAAAAAAAAAAAAAAGGTAGCATAATAGTAATACTTTTAGTTTCAGAGCTGTTTAAAAATCTTAGTTTTATGTTTAGTAAAGTAACTATTCAAGTTTTTTTAAGTATTTACTCTCACGATTGTAAAAACTTTCTTTTACATTTATCAATGTGCTATAATATGAAATGATGTATCCACCATTTAACTAAATCAAGAGATTTATTAAATGTAGATTATCATAAATCAAAAATAACCATTAATGAAATGGAAGAGTCTATTTACTTTATCAGCCTTGAGATTCTATTTACATAATGAAGAGCTATTGATAACAAACAGCCCAAACACTATCTGCAAAAAAACTAATATTCCAATGATTTTAATATACATATAATTATCAGTTTCTAGGCTTGGATTTAAAGAATACCTGAATGGTCAGAAGTAAATTAACATACCTAATTTATTACAGTTTAGAAATCTAAATGAAATGCCACAGGCCACAAAACAACTGCTTCATATTCAAAGGCACACATTCAATTTGGTAGATCAGCTGGACTCACTGCATTATATTGCAGGAGATAAGGGTTAAGTGACCTGGGGATACTGTTCTCCAGATGTCTAAAGGGTCCATTTTTTTAATTGGAGTTATCTCTACTTTAAAAAAAAAAAAGGGAATTATACCTACTTTTGATAAATACCTAGCTTACCACACAATTAATACCTTCGCCCACATAAGATTCTACTTAAAGCTTTGTTTTTGAAATTTTAGGATTATAGCTATTATAAAAACAAAATTTAAGAACACACAACATGCACAATGGGTCAAGAATACATGCCTTCTCTTCTGATGAATAGCACAAGAAGGTTAAGAAAATACCATAACATACTCTAAGTTTGGGGATACATTTTAGAGATTTTTAAATGAGAAATCCAATAAATCTTTCAGCATTCAGCTTTCCATTATTGCAGCTCATGAAAAGATTTTTTTAACTAATTTGTAATACACAATATATTCACTCCACAAATAACTATGTACATATATATGCCCACATCAATGTCTTACTCTTTTAATTAAAAATTTATGTTTCTCTTGGTCATAAAAATCTGGTTTTAGGTGTTTTAAAAGTTCAAACAGCTATTAAGCTATACTTTGCTTTGGCACTAGCTCCCCCTCCAGACCAACGTACTAATATAACTGCATTTTAAAAAATAATAATAAGTAACAAGTTTTTCCAATTCACCAGCAAATTTTAAGATTCACCATTTTTAAGGACACTCTAATTTCGTCAAAATAACTGGTAAGAATTTGCAACAAAACAATGCAGGATGTAATCAGAATTACTGTTGTTATTTTTTTTTTTTTTTCAATTCTATACATCTTAAACAGAACTGATTTGTAGGAAAACAACTTCAGGTGACTTTCTAGTTAAATTCAAAAATATCCTCAAAATATAACCTATATAATGTCATATTTTATGGAAATTATTTTGAATCACTATCCTATTAAACAAGATACTCAAGTTAATTCACAACTTGACCAAAGATACGTTTTTGCATGTTTCTGCAATCCATGCAAGTTTCATTCCAGCTGTTCAGCTCTTGAATTCAAATAGAATTCTCAATTTATAAAGCAGCAAAAAGAAAATCCATGTCTTGGAACTACCTTTGTATGTTCCTTATAGCCTATTCATCTCTAACTCCCGGCATTTTTTACACAATGAACCTGTAAAATCACAATTACAAATGCTTGAATTCCCACCTTCTCACTAGTACTGTAGTATTTATAAATCAAGTTATTAAGATTTTCTATACACATAGCAGATTTCACAAGGACAGCAATGTACAGGGCCTTATTATTTGGCATAGGGTTTTAAGATGTTTTTACAGCTATTTTAAAGAGCAGAGACTACAACTCCATTATTTCTTATATATCTGATATACTGTAGTGGTTAAATAGTAATTTCTCTCCTAAAATACTTTATATATGATGCACCTATTTAATGAATTAGCCATAAAACATGGAATGTAAATTTAATCAAGAAAATAAATATTCACCTAACCGCAGGAATAACAAGAAAAAAAAAACTATAATGAAACCTGCCAACAGTTTTCAGAGGCAAGTCAGTTAAGTCAGTTACTTCAGATGCGTTTAACTCTAAACTGACACAAAAGTTGTGTTGAATTTGTTCCGCAAAACCTTGAAATTGGGGATTATCTACTGGAGAATTTGGCTTTTCTTGGGTCCACCTTCCTGAGTGGGTTTAAATAAACTGTAAATAATTCAAACACAGGAAGGAAAAAACCACCACCTCTCCGTGCCTTTAACCAAGGCCTCAATCTATATTATACCGCAAAACGCTAAAATAAAAGCTCATCAGGGACAAACCCTAAGCATGACACTGCCACTTAACTTAAATACACTGCGTCTCTGAAGATTGCAATCCCCACTGTGAAGAAAGAACAGGTGCTGCACCCGACAACCCACTCAATCTTGCAGGACAAACCTCCGAAAACGGATAAATATGGACTCATTTAACCTTCCCAAATAAGTTGAGACACTCAAAAGCCGCCAGCTCGTCATTTGCACATCAAAAGGGAGTACAGCTGCACTCAAGCCTTTAACTGCCCAGCACGGTCCCTCGCGGATCTTTGTGCGGGTCCACTCCCTGCTTTCTAGCCCAAGCAGCACTCAGAGAGAGCCCATAACGCACGGGCATCTTCCTCCCCACAGACCGCGACTCCAGGGACCGAGCTGCTGGCGAAGGTAAGACAGGTGTGGAGGGGAGACGACGAACACCTCCCACCCCCGCCCCCATCCATTCTCCTCCTCTAGGTTTTGGCCCCTGCCCTAGGCAAGGATGCGCGACGCCGAGGGCAGCGGCGCCGCAGCTCCGAGTCCCGGCTGGAGAGGCAAGCGCCCCTCACCCTCTGCCTGCGCCCCCGGGGCTGCGCCAAGGCATCCGCCAGAGCGTCCCGGGGGCTCCCTCCCCACTTTTCCGAGAGCTGCTGGTTAACCGGCAGCAGTTGCAGCAACAGGCCCGGGGGTCGCCTGGGGAAACGAGCAGGGACAGCCGCGGAGCCTCCTCAGATCCCGCGCGCAGCCCAGCCCAAGACCCCGAGGCGCGCGGGGCCCGGCTCCCAAAACGCCCCCTTACCCGAGGCGGGAGCAGAGGCGGTCTTCGCCGTTCCCCGTCGCAGCTGCCAAAGCCACAGCCCTCAGCTGCAGCTGCCCCACGCTGGGGGAGTGGGAAGGGTGGCTGGGTGGAGGATGCTACTCCCGACTGAACGGAGAGGAAGAAACGGAAACAGGAACCGCCGCCGCCGCTTAACGGAGCCTTCGGCGCCACTGACTGAGGCAGAGCGCGAGGCGGCGCGAGCCGGGCAGTCGCTGACAGCGCGAGACCGAGAGCGAGCTGGGTCTAGGGCGCGCGACCCCAAATAGTGCCGGCCCCATTCCGCGGGGAGACGAAGGGACGGGTCGACTGGGGCCGGGAGGAGGGGGCGGGATGGGGAGGGGGCCTGGAGCGGAGGGAACCGGCTCCTCCGGTCGGCCGGAGATAACGCGCGCACGCGCCGGAGAGGCTCTGACAAGGAGCGCAGGCGGGGAAGCCTCGGCCAGCGCCGGCGTGCGCGCGCGAATGGGGGCGCGCGCCCCTCGGCGTTCCTGGCTTCTGGGAGAGGGCGCGCATGCGCCGGCCGCTGCCACCTACGGCGACCCTGGCATGTGCCAGGGCTTCTCCCCGCCCCCTTCCTCGCTGCACCCGTGGAGAGCGTAGCAGCAGCATCCACCGCCTAGCAGAGCCGCGGGCCACAGCGGGACGGCACAGTTCCAGCAGGGCAGCGGCTGCGCACGCGGGCGCCGGCTCGCACATAGGCGTAGGCCGCCCTCTACCGCCTGAAGGCCGGAGGCTGAGCGGGGCGCGAGCGGATCCCGGATCCCGGGAGGAGAGCCGCCTCCTGAGAATGCCGTGCTCCCTACAGCGCTGGGAACGGACCGGCCCGTACCAGCTCAGTCGGCTGCCCTAGGGGGCACCCGCACTAGAGGTTTTGAAGCTGGCTCCTTGCTACTTTTAGGGGTGGGAGCTGCTGCTGCTCAGCTCCTGCAGCCCGCGTTTGGCCGCTTGGCTGCAGCTTCCAGCGCGATCCTACAATGGCATCGCTCCCCCAGGAGACTCAGCGAAGCCCTACTTTATCTTGTGAGAGCTGTTTCCACATTCACTCTAAGAGAAAGACCGCCCCCCCACGAGGGCCTGAGTTCGATGCCCGGCCTCTCCCGACCCGCGGCTGCGACAGCCCCTCTGAGGCGGAAGTTTATTCAGTACGGGAAAGAGAACAGCGAGGGGAGAGGCTTTGCCCTAGGATGTGTCCTACCCGCTCGGACTCGGAAAATTCCCGTCGCCCGCGATGCAGAGCAGTGGGCCGAAGGGCTGCCTCAGAGCAGCCCAGACCGCCAGCTGAGCGGGAGGACCTGAGCGCGCCGCCCCAGCACACAAAGTAGTCGCGGGCCGAGGGGTGCCGCCGAGGCCAATCAGAGCCGCGCGCCGCGTGAGTGGAGTGCGAGCCGGCCAATCAGAGGGCCGGAAGATGAGCTTCCCGTTCCAAACTCTTCCCTGTAGCCTTGGGACCCAGATCCCAAGCCTGGGGCGCTTTACGGTGGGAAAGCGAAATGGTGCCCTGAAGACAAGAATCATTTCTCAAGGCTTGGGCATTTTAAAGTACATACTGGGGACACTTATCCCAAAACAAGTAGCGGCGGCCTTTTAGATGTTAAATATTAAAAGATCACGGAAAAGAGATTTAAGAGGCAGTGGCCTGTCAAGATTGCAATCTGCCTAATAGTCAATAAATTCACATATTTATTGAGAATATGTACCAGGAACTCTATCTTCTTATGTGCCAGGAACTCTATCACAGATACACAAATAAGGTACTGCTGATTCCGAACAAGAAAATCCCTTGTCCTCAAGCAGCTCGGGTTCTGAGGGAGGTTTTGCTAGACCTTGTGACTCGTATTTATTGTCAGCTCTTTAAACAAAAAGCACTCTATGAAGTGCTGTACTTTACAGTCGTTTTTATGATTTTTATCTCCCTGTGAGAAAAGAAAATTGAAAGGAAAGTAGAGTGACTTATCCAAGATCACAAAAGATGTTCTAGCTCAGTTTGGGTGTCATCATTCAATAAAATTATTCAATAACAATTTATAAATGCATGGATGCTCTCTCCCATGAGAGGTCTGTAGTAAGCGTACAAGCAGGACAAAATTCTGGTATAAAAGTGACACACTTTGGTTGTTGGAAATGAACACAAATGTTAGGCTTATGTGGGATTAAAGGTAAAAATCTTATCAGTCATACTCTAGATAATTTTTAGAAGTCAGAGGTGGGGCGGATATTTACGTTTTAGTTTAAACACAGCATTTTAAAAATATTTTAACAAGCAAGCGTAACTTTTTTTTTTTCTAAGATAGAAGCAGCAGGAAGGATCACTTAAGCCCAAGAGTTCCAGGCTGCAGTGCCACATCATGCCTGTCAGTAGCCACTGCCCTCCAGCCTGGGCAACATAGCAAGACCCTTATCTCTAAAATTAAAAATAAAATTTAAAAAAAGAAAAGAACTATTTATAGTTGGTTAATAATCATGATAGTTTACACTGTATAATACTTTGAGATATCCAAGTTCAAAGCTTTACATTTGCCTCAAAATTCCATTTTTGTCTGGCCTTCCATTTTTACTTCCAAAATCCTAGGAATTAAAGCACTTATTTTCCCTACCTGCTTCCAATTGGGAAAAAAAAAAAAAAAACCTAGGAATGTTTTGCCCAGGATTTGGTGCATTTGTATAGAGCAGTATAGTGTATGTTAAAATAACAAATAACTTTGGGCCGGGCGCGGTGGCTCACGCCTGTAATCCCCAGCACTTTGGGAGGCTAAGGCGGGTGGATCACCAGAGGTCAGGAGTTCAAGACCAGCCTGGCCAACATGGCAAGACCCCATCTCTACTAAAAATACAAAAATTAGCTGGGTGTGGTGGCGGGTGCCTGTAATCACAGCTACTCGGGAGGCTGAGGCAGGAGAATCGCTTGAACCAGGGAGGTGGAGGTTGCGGTGAGCCAAGATCGCACCATTGCACTCCAGCCTGGGCAACAAGAGTGAAACTCCGTCTCAAAAAAAATAAATAAATAAATAACAAATAATTTGGTATCTCTTGAATACACTCAGAAACTAATTCTTCAGTGATTTTGAAGTCTGCTTTGTTGAATCAGTATGCTTCTCCACCTGTGACGGAACATTATTATCAAAACCCTTTCCAAGGCAGGCTCAGGATTTAGCTGCTATCCCAAAACTGGAGGTCTCTGTCAGGCAACTGATATCTGAGAACAAGTCTTTACACATTAAGTTCCAAGCCAATCATGAATTTCCAGGAAATTCACTTATAAAAGGGATGATTACCCTGCCTCTTCTCAGTGTGGACAACAGTCCCAGCTTTTTAAAAATGCATTTATTTTACTCTCTCCAGAGAAGAAAATTCCTAGAACTCAGTCTTTCTCTTGCCAGGTTAAATTCTGAGAGAGAAGGAATCCCCCAAAAGGTTCTAAACATCACTGGCCATCAGAAAGTGTCTGTGTCAAAAGCGTTTTTCCACAAGCTGCAGGTCCCCCCCTGTTGCTGGGCTCTCTTATTCTCTTCTCCCAACTGCTTGCCTCTGCTGCTCATCACTCCCAGTTTGTGATATTAGATTAAGTAAGTATAGGTACTCCACCTCTTACTCCACCCCTCCCTCACCAAACTAGGTTTTGGACCCATCTTTGCTTATCCCAAAAGTTAAAGACAAGTTCTGTTCAACAAAAGATTAGACAGAATAATCTTTATGATCTGTTATACTGAGAACTAACAGGGCCTTGTCAGTGCATTGTTCTCTTTTACATAGCCTCAGTCAAATTCTTGCCCATCAGCTAGAGCTATGGGGACTTGGGTGTGGGGCAAGAAGGAGTCAACCCTTAGACAATGGAAAAGATCAAAATGAAAGTTAAAGTGAGCACATGAGTGGCCATTTTATTGAGAGATTAGCTAGATCAAAGTTAATGAAATTGAATGCTATCACATTTCCTAAGTTGTGAACATTCATGTAGAAACTGGTTTGAAATTTACTACCATTTTATTATGACTGTAATAAAAATAATAGCCAAAGTGTAATAGTGCTGAGCACCAGGCCCCATGCAAAACTCTTTACCTCTACCGTTTAATTCTCAAATCAAACCTTTGAGGTGGATCCTATTATTACGGTGGGGAGATCTGTGGAGTTCCAGCAAGGGGTTGAGGCACTCAGAAGGCTTAGCATAAGCTACTTACCAAATAGTTTAGAAATTTTTCTATCTCTACCAATGTGTACCAACTGACTGTCAGCCATGGAAGCATTCTGAATAATTGTTAATTGTTCTCGTTGTTTTATATTTGTTGCTCTAGCTACACTTCACTTATAGCATCTGATTTTCCAGGAAGTCATCCAACGGTCAGCATTGTTATTGCCAAGAGCAAGAAGGGGTGACCTTGAGATAATCATTTTACCCATCTGGGGCCTCAGTTTTCTCATTTGTAAAATAAAAGGGTTGGACTAGGTAAGTTGTTCATCAGTTCTAAAACTACAAATCTAGCCAACTTGACACACCATTGACAATAACTACAAAAATGAAATATGGGGAGGAAGTCTATATTTTCATTTTTGTTTTTTAGAGACAAAGTCGCAGAATGTTGCCAAGGCTGGTCTTGAGCTCGTGGCCTCAAGCTGTACTCTCGCCTCAGCCTCCTGAGT
Source organism: Macaca mulatta (assembly GCF_049350105.2). Taxonomy (NCBI): domain Eukaryota; kingdom Metazoa; phylum Chordata; class Mammalia; order Primates; family Cercopithecidae; genus Macaca; species Macaca mulatta. The sequence continues at coordinate 138,521,376 of NC_133412.1, read as the reverse complement.
AGCTAAGAATCTGTATTTTCAAATTCAATGTGTTTTAAGTCACTTTTGAGCCAGCTCCTTAAACAAACTTTATACCTACTCATTAAAAAGCCAGAGCAAATCTTTCCCATTAGAAGAGTAAATGAAGTAATTGATTTAAAGACTGATGAAACTAGCCAGACTATGCCTCCCTATGACTTGCCTCCATGGCTGAAATTTCTGTCTTCTTCATTGGGATAAAGCAGCATATAGTTCACACTATTGATTTCTTATTCAACATTCACTCCTGTCCTTCCTTATTAATAAGGCTCTTTATTTTTGTTTTCATCTTCCAATTTTTTATGTAACCACCCAAACTCCAACTACAGAAGGGCAACTCAATTAGCCAGTTAATGGATTCCCTAATATGGTAGGAGATTTATCATGCTTACTCTCTCCTTCCAGACATACAAAAAGATTACATTTTTTCACACCCACCCCAGATACCCTCCTCCCCTTGCAGTTGGGCTGGACCATGTGACTGACTAGCTATAGCCACCAGTCCGTAGTGAGTTGTGGGTAGAAGTGGTATGTGTCAATTCCAGGTAGAACAGTTCATTGTCAGCATAAGTCCTTACAATGTTTACTCTTCCCCAGACTCAAGACCAGTATTATCTTGAGAGTATTGGTAAAGCCTCTCTCGGCTTAAGTTCCAAAAAATAAAGGACAAGGTAGAGCAGCCTGCCTCCCATTTTCATCTGGTTTTAATAAGAAATACATCTTTGTAGTTTAAGCCACTGAGATTTGGGGGTATTTTTCACTGCAGTATGACCTAGCATCTAGGTTATGCTAGACTAGAATATGCTAGAATTAGAATAGTCCTAGACTATTCTAATTAATATACTTGAAAACCATTAGGACCAGGACAAACTGGCCCAATCAGACCGAAGGAAAGGATTTTCAGTCCATACCTGGGGGAAGGAGTTCTCTCTTTCCTGCCAGATATGAGCAAGTCAACCTGTAACCCAGATTGCCACTGGCAGCAATCTTGCAAGAGGAATTAACCTGAAAATGAAGTCAACCTACTGGGGATGGCAGACAGATAGAAAACCCTTGAAGGTATGGTTGAGCTGTGGTCATACCACTCCTGAAATCTGCTCTTTCCTGGACTATTAATTCTACAAAATAATAATTCTGTTTGTTTGTTTCCACCATAACACTGTAAGCAAAAACTCTATCTTGTATGTCTTTAATTTCATCTCAGTTCCTAACACAGATATGTCTCAAGAAGCACTAAAAAATATTGGATATAGCCAGGAATGATGGCTCATACCTGTTACCTCAACACTTTGGGAAGTCAAAGTGGGAGGATCACTTGAGGCCAGGAGTTCAAGACTGGCCTGGGCAACCATAGCAAGACCCCTGTCTTTATTTTTTATAATATATTGGATACATTAAAAAATTTTAATGTAATAGATCACACTCTTGCCTTCAGAAATAAAATATTATCTGCATTAACAAAGAGAAAGAATAATTTGATTCAATCCAACCTTTTTACAGATGAAAAGATTAAAACCTTGTAAGACACTACAAGGTTTATCAAGTTCATATGCTTTGGTATGGCAAAATTGAAGTAGGGAAATAGCTAATAATTTCTTCATCAAAATTGACCATAGTTTCCAACTTAGGATAGAGAAGTATTGAGCCAGTATATTACCCTCAGACTTAGTAGCTATTTTGTAACCACATCACACCAACCTGGTTCAACTTTTATGTTAACAAACTTGTGAGTTGTTTTTCAGTTACCATGGGCCTCCAGTTTGAAGGTCACCTAACCTGAACATGCCCAGATGAACCAAGTCTGCAACCACAACAGGAACCTAAGTGCTCTGACTGAGGAGTGGGGAATGAATTAAGAAGGGGACACCACGTGACAGGATCCAAGATCTAATCATTATCATCACCCCATGGCAGGATCCAATCAAATCATACCTCCCAGCATCACCTCATTGCAAGATCCAATCAGATCACATCTCATTACTTTATGCTTATAAAACCTTGCCCAGGCCAGGCCAGGATCAGGAGGTCGGGAGATCGAGACCATCCTGGCTAACACGGTGAAACCCTGTCTCTACTAAAAATACAAAAAAATTAGCCGGGCGTGGTGGCGGACACCTGCACTGAGCCGAGATTGCACCACTGCACTCCAGCCTGGGCGACAGAGAGGAAAGAAGAAAGAAAGAGAGAGAGAGAGAAAGAGAGAGAGAGAGAGAGAGGGAAAGGAAAGGAAAGGAGAGGAGAGGAGAGGGGAGGGGAGGGGAGGGGAGGGGAGGGGAGGGGAGGGGAGGGGAGGGGAGGGGAGGGGAGAAAAGAAAAACAAGCCCTGCACAGGGAGACAGAGTTGAGCATATCCTCCCGTCTCCTTGCGGTTGACTTACAATAAAGCTTTTATTTTCTCAAAAGCCATGGTATTGGCCATTGGCCTCTATGCACATTAAACAGTGCTCAGTAACAATCTGACCTTGGGCAAGTTAATTAACCTCTCTGAGCCTTGGTTTTTCCATCTATAAGAAGGGATGATGACCCATAGCTCATGGGGTTGTATAGAATAAATGACTCAACATACAAAAAGCACTTAGTACAATTTTTGACATATAGTATATGTTGTACACATTACAGCCCTATTAAATGATGTTTATTAATAGCTAAACCATTTTTATGTATTAGGATAGACATGGTTCTCATTTACCATTCATTTAATTTAGACCACTGACCTGTGTTTTTTCATCTCATATAATTGTAGCATATACCTATATTAGTGTCTGGCCAGCACTCACCTTTTGTATAGGAACTACTGCTCTCATGCCCACAGTTTTATCATGATGGCAGCAAGAAGAGCTGTGTTACTGCTGTCCATTGCCCACACCTAATTGGTCAAGAGGTGGACACCTGACCCAAGATGGCCAATGAACCCATTCCTCCAGGATGTTTAGACGTGAGAAGAGAATTATCTCAAGCCTCCCTAGATATAAAATCTGAGAGAAGTCATTAGTCATTTGCCAAGTGCAGAAACTCATTCTGCATTAGAGAATAAAGTCAATGGACATAGGAAGCAGAGAAGACAGAAGTATCCTTATTATAGTGTTCTCAGTTCCAGGTTTTCCTGACCAGTAGTTGAATTTCTGCCTTTTCTTCTGCTTAGGCTCCTCTCTTTCTAGGCTTTCCCTGTATCCTTCCAATATTGTTTCCATCTTGCCTAAGCTGTTTCCAGGTGGGTTTATTGTAGATGCAATTAATGCAATAATATGCTCTATTATCATAAAGTGAAAAAATAAGAGAAAAATTCTTAGATATATTACCTTTCTTTCATTAATGACCTGGATGATACCGCTAAGAATATGACCGTCAAATTTATGAAAGTGAATCAATAAATTTTTATAAGATACTAACTATATGTAAGCTCCCAGTAGAAGACACTTCAGATTACCTTCCTATATCTTTTCTCTCATTTTTCCATAATAACAAATCCCCATTTCTGGATGGTCCTATTGCAACTCAACTAAAATCTCACTTTTCCTAGTCTCCCCTGCAGTAGATGTGGCCGCATGAGTAAGTTCTGCCTATTGAGATCTTAGCAGAAATATTGTGCAGTGCTTATATTTTTTAAAAAATATCATTAAAATGAAGGAGATATACCCTTCTTATCGCTTCTCTCCATCCTATTACCTGAGGCATGATGATGTGATGACTGGAGCCCTTTCAGCCATCTTGGACCATGAGGAGGATAGCTGTACCCTGGGAATAACGTAATAATGACTGGGAGGGAGCTAAGTCCTTCACAACTTTGTCGAGCCTCCACACCAATCCTGGATTGCTCATTTCCAAAATTATTTTATGTGAAAAATAAATAAGCTGCTGTTTTATTTAAGCCACTATTATCTAGGTTTTACTGTTATATGCCACTAATTCTGATACTATTGATACAATACCATTGCAATTTAATAAATTATATTGAGTTAGGCTGGATCAATAAGGCTGTATAAAAAGAAGCAAGGCTGGGACTGGATGCAGTGACTCACACCTGTAATCCCAGCACTTTGGGAGGCCGAGGCCGGTGGATCACGAGGTCAGGAGATCGAGACCGTCTTGGCCAACAAAAAATTGGCCAGGCGTGGTGGCATGTGCCTGTAATCCCAGCTACTTGGGAGGCTGAGGCAGGAAAATCACTTGAACCTGGGAGGCAGAGGTTGCAGTGAGCTGAGACTGCACCACTGTACTCCAGCCTGGCAACAGAGCAAGACTCTGTCTCAAAAAAAAAAAAAAAAAAAAAAGGAAATAACTAAACAAGGCCGGGCGCGGTGGCTCACACCTTTAATCCCAGCATTTTGAGAGGCCAAGGTGGGTGGATCACAAGGTCAGGAGTTCGAGACCAGCCTAGCCAAGATGGCAAAACCCCATCTCTACTAAAAATACAAAAAAAATCAGCTGTGCACAATGGCAGGCACCTGTAATCTCAGCTACTCGGGAGGCTGAGACAGGAGGATCGCTTGAACCCAGGAGGCAGAGGTTGCAGTGAGCTGAGATAACACCACTGCACTCCAGCCTGGGTGACAGAGTGAGACTCTGTCTCAAAGAAAAACAAACAAATCTGGCCCGGCGCAGTGGATCACGCCTGTAATCCTTGCACTTTGGGAGGCCAAGGGGGGTGGCTCACCTGAAGTCAGGATTTCGAGACCAGCCTGACCAACATGGTGAAACCCCGTCTCTACTAAAAATACAAAAAATTAGCCGGGCGTGGTGGCGGGCGCCTGTAACCCCAGCTACTCAAGAGGTTGAGGCAAAAGAATCACTTGAACCCAGGAGGTGGAGGCTGCACTGAGCCGAGATCATGCCATTGCAGTCCAGCCTGGGCAACAGGAGCAAAACTCCATCTCATAAAAAAAAAAAAAAGAAACAAATCTAAAAAGGATCTTGAAAGAACTGTTACAGAAACAAGTACATATTATTATACTTTAAAAATTAAAAATCCAAAAATAGAGATATAATCTGGGGAAAGATGGGTAGGAGCAAGATCAGAGAGAAAAATTACAGCCGAAAAGAAAAAAAAAATTAACCACTATCAGTATGATATAAATACTTGCTCCAGCAAGAATAAACCTTGCTAAAGTCACTAAAGTTCCAATGTTCAGCTTTTCAGAGGCAAAAATTCTACCTTATGTGTTAACCCAAGGGCAAATTAGATTCTGATGGGAAAACGCTAATGTTAACCAAACTGACAAAAGTCTGAAAAACCAGAAGGCCCTCTTGAGAGCAGAGATCCTGCCTATCTGTCTTGATCACCACCATGTAGCATATTTATTGAATGAGTTAATTAATTTTCATTGCAATATAACTGCCAACAGGATTGAGAAACATAACCTCTGGTTAGTCAGGATCTTCTAGTTTCCATGGGAACAAGGCCATATAAAATCATGGTTCAGAATGTAGATTCTAACTACATTTGAATCCTTGCTCGCCACTTAATAGCTGTGAGACCTTGGGAAACTTTAAAACTCTCTCTGTCTCATTTTTTCATACCTGTAATGTAGGAATAATAATATTATCTACATCATAGTGTTGTTGTTAGTATAAAATAAGTTATTACATATAACGCTCCTAAGAACAGAGCCTGACACCGAATAAGTACACGATAAATATTAGCCATTTATAGCTCTACAAAAATCCTAAACTAAAGCAAGCCTTTGCAGATCCTATAATTATCTGATCTAAATCCAAAGTCAAGATAACATGAAAACAGAATCTAAGGAAGCAGAAGAAAGAAGTGATTGACAAGATTTCCTACACCAAAGTCTGAATGTCATTTCAGTCAAGATTTCCTAGACCAAAGTCTGAATGTCATTTCAGTTCTGCAGTACATGCTATAACACAACTGTTGGTATTTAAAGCAAGGAGTAAATGTTCTAAAAACAACTCCCTATAAATTGTGCAGGTGTGATTTACAAGTAGACTTATAAACCTACATAGATAGAGGTCAAGTGGGGTTAACTTGTATTTATTTCAAGACTGATCATTTAGTTTAAAATACACTCCAGACGGGCACAGTGGCTCACACCTAAAATCCCAGCACTTTGGGAGGCTGAGGCAGGAGATTGCTTGAGCCCAGGAGTTCAAGACCAGCCTAGGCAACATGGCAAGAACCCCTTCTCTACAAATTTTTTTTTTTTTTTTTTTTTGAGACGGAGTCTCGTTCTGTCGCCCAGGCTGGAGTGCAGTGGCGCGATCTCGGCTCACTGGAAGCTCCGCCTCCCGGGTTCACACCATTCTCCTGCCTCAGCCTCCCAAGTACTTGGGACTACAGGCGCCCGCCACCATGCCCAGCTAATTTTTTGTATTTTTAGTAGAGACGGGGTTTCACCGTGTTAGCCAGGATGGTCTCCATCTCTTGACCTCATGATCCACCCGCCTCGGCCTCCCAAAGTGCAGGGATTACAGGTGTGAGCCACTGCGTCCAGTCCAGATTTTGTTGTTTTTTAATTAGCTGGGCATGATGGTGCATGCCTGTGGTCCTAGCTACTTTGGAGGCTGAGATGGGAGGATAACTTGAGCCCGAGGTTAAGGCTGCAGAGAGCTGTGTTCATGCACAACATTCCAGCCTGGGCGACAGAACAAGACCCATTCTCAAAAAAAAAAAAAATCACACTCCATCTTTTGAGCTCCTACACTCACATATCAAATGGCTGAGAAGACTGTGCAGCTTAGTTGAGCTCTTTAAAGTGCAAGGACTCAGGAATCACTCAGTTTACTTCAAAGAAAGATGGGCTTGTTTGAAAACACAAGAACTGGCCGGGCGCGGTGGCTCAAGCCTGTAATCCCAGCACTTTGGGAGGCCGAGACGGGCGGATCACGAGGTCAGGAGATCGAGACCATCCTGGCTAACACGGTGAAACTCCGTCTCTATTAAGAAATACAAAAAAAACTAGCCGGGCGAGGTGGCGGGCGCCTGTAGTCCCAGCTACTCGGGAGGCTGAGGCCGGAGAATGGCATGAACCCGGGAGGCGGAGCTTGCAGTGAGCTGAGATCCGGCCACTGCACTCCAGCCTGGGTGACAGAGCGAGACTCCGTCTCAAAAAAAAAAAAAAAAAAAGAAAAAGAAAACACAAGAACTGAGACTTACCCCAGAGCTGAAACACTGTCGGATACTGAGGCACCTAGAGAGCTGCCCCTCCATGTCTCTCACGTTTCTGCATTCCCCATGGCATTCCTTTTCCCGCTCTTCTCTCAGCACCAACTCACTTCCATTCTTTTTTTTTTTTTTTTAGACAGGGTCTCACTCTGTCACCCAGGTTGGAGTGCCGTGGCACAATCTTGGCTCACTGCAACCTGTCTCCTGAGTTCAAGTGATTCTCGTGCCTCAGCTTCCCCAGTAGCTGCGATTACAGGTGTACACCACCACAATTTTTTTGGTATTTTTAGCAGACATGAGGTTTCACCATGTTGGCCAGGCTGGTCTCGAACTCCTGGCCTCAAGTGATCTGCCTGCCTTGGCCTTCCAAAGTGTTGGGATTACAGGTGTGAGCCACTGTGCCCAGCCTTTTCATTCTTTATTCTACCTTTTGGTTGCTGCTTCCTTATAATTTTGGATCCCTTATAATTTCATCTCCCTTACAGCATAGATACTATCTTAACTTGTAAATTCTCAGTTTCCTATTACACATTCTCCAGAGAAGGAAGTCTTATTGGGCCTGCATATCTCTTTCTACCAAACCATGTCATAGGTCTTCTGGCCTTGAATCAGGTGTTACTTGTGGTCCAAACTACTTCAAGGTGGTGGTGGCTACCCCTTCAGCAAGGGCTAACACAGGAACTGGCTGACATCTTTGGTACCCTGCTATACTCCTTTCCCTTGCTTTCTCCTTCAATTTTCTGCAATTCTCCTAATCTCTCCAATATTCACACATAGATCGTACCATTCCCTCCTTCTATTTTCAGTACTTAGCAATTCAGTTCAGCGTCAGTCCTCAAATTGGTTTTTGCAAATTCCCCAGTGTGTTGTTTCCAAGAATTGTTGGATTTGGTTCTGTTTATGAAGTCAAGTGGGCTTTTGGAGCTTGTCTTTACACCATGTAGCTTCTCACCAACTGACTCAGCCTTCCTTACATTGGTCTGGTAAAAGGTGGGCTCAGAGGCTGGGCGCGGTGGCTCACGCCTGTAATCCCAAAACTTTGAGAGGCCGAGGCAGGCGGATCACCTGACGTCAGAAGTCCGAGACCAGCCTGACCGACATGGAGAAACCTGTATCTACTAAAAAATACAAAATTAGCCGGGCATGGTGGTGCATACCTGTAATCCCAGCTACTTGGGAGGCTGAGGCGGGAGAAGTGCTTGAACCCAGGAGGTGGAGGTTGTGGTGAGACGAGATCACGCTACTGCACTCCAGCCTGGGCAGCAGGAGTGAAACTCTGTCTCAAAAAAAAAAAAAAAAAAAAAAAAAAAAAAAAAAAAGGTGGGCTCAGGAGAAGTTATGAGTTATATAAGTGCAACCCTCATGGTTTTTTTAAAAAATAGCAAAAAGGTGAAAGCTGTATGATAATGGTACAAAACTGTCTTCATATAAGAAAGACAGCCCTTTTTTTGAGACAGGGTCTCCCACTGTGCCCAGGCTGGAGTGCAGTGGCATGATCCTGGCTCACTGCAGCCTCAACCTCCCAGGATCAAGCAATCCTCTCACCTAAGCCTTCCAAGTGGCTGGAACCACAGGTGCACACCACCAAGCTTGGCTAATTTTTCAATTTTTTGTAGAGACAGGGTCTCTCTATGTTGCCCAGGCTGGTCTTGAACTCCTAGGCTCAAGCAATCCTCCTTCCCAAACTTCCCAAAGTGCTGGGATTATAGGTGTGAGGCACCACACCCAGTCTTGAGACAGCCATTTGGAAAGCTAATCTCCAGAGTAGGTTTATCAAAAGCTAATGCTATCATATGTTAAAGCAAAAAGTTTATATAAATAATAGCAACAGAAGTCATATAGCCCTGAACCAAGAGGGAAGACTAACAGGGAATTAACAGGGAAATATAGAGGAGTATATGGATATTTGATGGGCACTAATGTCTCTGCCACATGTGGTACATGACATACGCAACCATATGTGGCATGGCTCTGGATAACGACTTAAACAAGAAATAACGAGAATAATGGAATGGATAGCAGAAGGCAAATTTCAAAAATTTTGAAGAATTTGATGATTGGGTAAAAAACTGACATAATGAGATTTGGAGCATAGTTATTTGATACCTTTGATATAGTTTATGGTTGATTGGATGCCACATGCAGGGTATGAAAACAAAAGAAAAAGAAAAAAAAATAGTTTATGCTTGTGCATAACTGTATTTAGAATTCAGGTCTTCCACTCCTAAACCCTATATTCACTCTTTCAGGCTCCATATTTCATGTACAAAATAGCAAAATATAGTTTTAAAAATTCTGGAATCAGATGGATTGACCATGATATCCCCAGTGTCTAGAACAGTACTTGGCCTGTGGGAAATGTTCAATGAACAGTTATTGAATAAGTGGATGAGTGAATGAATGAATACAGAAAGTAGATTTTATTACAACAGACTAAATAAAAGAAGTTTTGTCTTTACATGTTATTAGATCTTGCAAATGGTTTCCAATGAAGTTTTAATAGCTTTTAAAATAGCTGTTTTTAAAATATCATAGGAAACCTTATACATGCTTATGTCCCCATTCCTAAATAATAGAAGAAATCTAATTAACTTTTTCCTTCCTTGGTCTTATTTTAAAGATGAAGAATATTCTTACCCTAATAAAATAATCCATGCAGTCCTTTTACCTTTAATATTCTATGTGCCTCTAAGACAAAACTATGCATGATTAAGTTTCCTCTGCAACTTACAAAGAATGCATTTGCCAGCTCCTCCCATGTAACTATGCCTGTGATGACCATATTTTTTTCACCAAATGGCAAGTGATCCAACAACTAAGTCTAATATTAAAAATCTGGATTTTCCTGAAAGTCTAAGACCTATGAACATTCATGGCCTTGGATTTCAAGTGTCCTGGGCTGTTTGTCAGGGCTGATGTTCACCAATATAGCAAAATTCTCATTCGTCAGCGGTCTGTTTTGATTGTCTGAGCCTATGCAATAGTATTCAAAAAATATCTTTTTTTTTTTTGAGATGGAGTCTCGCTCTATCGCCCTGGCTGGAGTGCAGTGGTGCAATCTCGGCTCACTGCAACCTCCACCTCTTGGGTTCAAGCAATTCTCCTGCCTCAGCCTCCTGAGTAGCTGGGATTACAGGCATGCGTCATCATGCCTGGCTAATTTTTGTATTTTTACTAGAGACGGGGTTTCACCATGTTGGCCAGGATGGTCTCAAACTCCCGACCTCGTGATCCACCCACCTCGGCCTCCCAAAGTGCTGGGATTACAGGTGTGAGCCACTGCACCTGGCCCAAAAATTGTCTTTATCCTCCATGAGCTTAACTTAGTAAAAGAGAGGCTAACTGAAGTTATGATAAACAGGTTTGAACTCAGATAGTTTTGATTTTGTGGTGGGGAAATCTTTATCCTTCCTTGACTGTCTCCCAATCACAACTTACCACTTTGCTCACCAAAAGAACTGGGATAAATTCTACATTCATCACAGTAAATCTAGAACTCTAGTGTCACATGCAGATGAAACCAGAACATTTTTACATGTAGATGCCAACTTGGGTGTTTTCTTGTTTGTTTGTTGTTGTTGTTTTTTGAGACGGAGTCTGCTCTGTCACCCAGGCTGGAGTACAGTGGTGCGATCTCAGCTCACTGCAATCTCCTGGGTTCAAGCGATTCCCCTGCCTCAGCCTCCTGAGTAGCTGGGACTATAGGCAGGCACCACCACACCCAGCTAATTTTTTTGTGTTTTTAGTAAAGATGGGGTTTCGCCATGTTGGCCAGAATGGTCTTGATCTCTTGACCTTGTGATCCACCCGCCTCGGCCTCCCAAAGTGCTGGGATTACAGGCATGGGCCACCACGCCTGGCCCTAAAAAAAATTTTTTTTAATAAGCAGAGTGTTGGCAGTGTCTTGGTCTTCTAATAAATAAATACATAAAATTAGCAGGGTGTGGTGACACACACCACTTGGGAGGCTGAGACAGGAGGCTCACCTAACTCCAGAGGTCAAGGCTGCAGTGAGCTGATTGTGCTACTATACTCCAGCCTGGACGACAGAATGAGACCCTGTCTCAAAATAAATAAATAAACAAATATATAATAAATAAATAAATAAATAAATAAATAAATAAATAAATAAATAAAATGTCTAGAGGTCCTTCTGTATTTGTGACTCAATTTTCCATATGTACAGTTCTAGAAAAACTAAATTGCTAGACATGGATGCTCATTAAATCTCTACAGTCATTTGTATAAGAGAAAGAATATTATACTTTTATTATAGTCAAAATGAAAATTGAATAAACAGCAGCAAGTCCTTATTTAAGTCATCAATAGGCTTTTGGGAACTGCAACTTTAAGCAAAATGCCATATAAGGAAACCAATTATGCCACAGGCTAATTGACATAAACAAGAGTTAAGTTCCTATGGCATATTTGTGGTCACAAAAAATCACCAAACTTCTAAATAAAGACCAAAACACTTCTAATATTTAACATTGAAATAAATGTGACCTATACATACATTTAAGAAGGATTAATAAAAACAAGGAAGTTAATTATTTACCCATTTATTCCAGTTCAGGATCACAGGTGGCTGGAGCGTGTCCTAGCAGCTCAGGGGTCAAGGCAGGACCCAGCCCTGAACAGTATGCTGTCCCATCACAGGGCGCACATGTGCGTGCATGCACACACACACACACACATACACACATACTCAGACTGGAACAGTGTAGACATGACAACCCACCTAATATGCACATCTTGGGATGTAAGTGGAAACCAGAGTACCCAGAGAAAACCCACACAGACATGGGGATAATATACAAACTCTGCAGACAGTGGCCCCTGGTTGTGTTGGAAATTGTTTTCTCTCATCATCATTACAATGAAATGACATTGAACCACATGACATTATTCAAGGATCTGCTGTACACCAGATTTCCCCTAATATTCCTATAATCCTCTCGAACTACTAGAATCATCCTCTAGTGCTTTCTAGCCATAGAACATTACAAGTTACTGTGCTCCTTTATATTTCCAAGCCACCATGGTAGTCAGGTTCACGCCACACTCTAGCCAATGAAATGTGGGCAGAAGTGATGTGAGTCACTTCCAAGCCTGGTCTTAAGTGCCCCTTCAAGAACTTACAGCTCTTTCTTCCTCTGCCTTGGTGATCTTGGAGGCTACATATTCCAATCATCCCACTATAAGATAGAGGTAACCTACATCCTTAAGTATCCCCTAGGAGGAGAACAACCCTATAGGCATTGCACTGTGACATGAGTAATAAATAAATCTTAGCCAGGCCTGGTGGCATGGGCCTGTAGTACCAGCTGCTTAGGAGGCTGAGGTGGGAAGATCATTTGAGCCCAGGAGTTCAAGGCTGCAGTGAGCTATAATCACGCCTATAAAAGCCGCTGCACTCCAGCCTGGGCAAACTAGCAAGATTCCATCTCTTAAAAAAACTAAAACTAAAACTAAATAAATCTTTATCACATTAAGCCACTAATGTTAATTAACCAAGTATTATACTGGCTAAGAGAATAATGGAGAACTAAAATCCAGCCCCTGATTTAGTCACCGAACCATGTGCCTTGGCATAGTCTTTTGCCAAACTGAGTGCCCTAGGCTGCATCTTCCCAGTCTCTTCTAATTTACACACAGATGCTGATACGGTCTGGCTGTGTCCCAAACCAAATCTCATCTTGAACTGTAGCTCCCATCATTCCCATATGTTGTGGGAAGGACCAGTGGGAGATAATTGAATTATGAAGGTGGTTTCCCCCATACTGTTCTCATGGTAGTGAAGAAGTCTCATGAGATCTGATGGTTTTATAAGGGGAAAACCCGTTTTGTTTGGCTCTCATTCTGTCTTACCTGCTTCCATATAAGACATGCCTTTTGCCTTCTGCCATGATTGTGAGGCCTCCCAGCCACATGGAACTGTGAGTCCATTAAACCTCTTTTTCTTTATAAATTACCCAGTCTCGGGTATGTCTTTGTTAGCAGGATGAGAACAGACTAATACAGTAAGTTGGTACCAAGCGTGGGGTGCGGCTGTAAAGATAACTGAAAATGTGGAAGTGACTTTGGAATTGGGTAACAGGCAGAGGTTGGAAGTTTGGAGGGCTCAGAAGAAGATGAAAATGTGGGAAAGTTTGGAACTTCCTAGAGACTTGTTGAATGGCTATGACCAAAATGCTGATAGTGATGTGGATAATGAAACCCAGGCTGAGGTGGTCTCAGATGGAGATGAGGAACTTGTTGGGAACTGAAATAAAGATGACTCTTGCTGTGTTTTAGCAAAGAGATGGATGACATTTTGCCCCTGCCCTCGAGATTTGTGGAACTTTGAACTTCAGGAAGATGATTTAAGGTACCTGGCAGAAGAAACTTCTAAGCAGCAAAGTATCAAGAGAGACTTTGGTGATGTTAAAAGCATTCAGTTTTAAAAAGGAAACAGAGCATAAAAGTTCAGAAAATTTGCAGCCTGACAATGTCATAGAAAAGAAAAACCCATTTTCTGGAGAGAAATTCAAGCTGGCTGCAGAAATTTGCATAAGTAACCAGGAGCCAAATGTTAATGCCTCCAGGGCATGTCAGAGCCGTCTGCAGCAGCCCCTCCCATCGCAGGCACAGAGGCCCCCTGCTGTGTGCAGCCTAAGAACTTGTGTCCTGCGTCCCAGTTGCTCTAGCCATGGCTAAAAGGAGACAGGTATGGCTTGGGCCATGGCTTCAGAGGGTGCAAGCCCCAACCCTTGGCAGCTTCCACATGGTATTGAGCCTGCAGATGCACAGAAATCGAGAATTGAGGTTTGAGAACTTTCACCTAGATTTTAGAGGATGTATGGAAATGTGTGGATGTCCAGGCAGAAGTTTGCTGCAGGGGAGGGGCCCACATGGAGAACCTCTGCTAGGGCAGTGCAGAAGGGAAATGTGGGGTTGAAGCCCCCACACAGAGGCCCCACTGGGGTAGTGCTTAGTGGAGCTGTGACAAGAGAGCCACTATCCTCCAGACTCCAGAATGGTAGATCCACCAACAGCTTGTATCATGTGCCTGGAAAAGCTGCAGACACTCAATGCCAGCCTATGAAAACAGCCAGGAGGGAGGCTGTACCATGCAAAGCCATAGAGGCACAGCTGCCCAAGACCATGGGAGCCTATGTCTTGCATCAGCGTGACCTGGATGTGAGATATGGAGTCAAAGGAGATAATTTTGGAGCATTAAGGTTTGACTGTAGCCGGGCGCGGTTGCTCACACCTATAATCCCAGCACTTTGGGAGGCTGAGGCAGGTGGATCATGAGGTCAGGCATTCAAGACCAGCCTGGACAACATAGTGAAACCCTGTCTCTACTAAAAATACAAAAATTAGTCTGGCATGGTGGCGCATGCCTGTAGTCCCAGCTACTCAGGAGGCTGAGGCAGAAGAATCGCTTGAACCTAGGAGGCAGAGGTTGCGGTAAGCCAAGATCATGCCACTGCAATCCCACCTGGGCAACACAGCAAGACTCTGTCTCAAAAAAAAAAAAATCTGCCTGCCCCCTGGATTTTGGACTTGCATGGGGCCTTTAGCCCCTTTGTTTTGGCCAGTTTTTCCCATTTGGAATGGGTGTAGTTATCCAATGCATGTAACTTATTATATCTAGGAAGTAACTAACTTGCTTTTGATTTTACAGGCTCATAGGTGGAAAGGACTTGCCTTGTCTCAGATGAGACTTTGGACTGTAAACTTCTGAGTTAATGCTAAAATGAGTTAAGACTTTGGGGGACTGTTGAGAAGGCATGATTGGTTTTGAAATGGGAGGACATGAGATTTGGGAGGAGCCAGGGGCAGAATGATAGGGTTTGGCTGTGCCCCCACCCAAATCTCATCTTGAATTGTAGCTCCCATAATTCCTATGTGTTGTGAGAGGGACCCAGTGAGAAATACTTGAATCATGGTGGTGGTTTCCCCCACACTGTTATCATGGTAGTAAATAAATCTCAGGAGATCTGATGGTTTTATAAGGGGAAACCCCAGGCCAGGCACGGTGGCTCATGCCTGTAATCCCAGCACTTTGGGAGGCCAAGGTGGGCAGATCACCTGAGGTTGGGAGTTCGAGAGCAGCCTGACCAACATGGAGAAACCCTGTCTCTACTAAAAATACAAAAAAAATTAGCTGAGCGTGGTGGTGTATGCCTGTAATCCCAGCTATGTGGGAAGCTGAGGCAGGAGAATCACTTGAATCCGGGAGGTGGAGGTTGCAGTGAGCCAAGATTGCACCATTGCACTTCAGCCTGGGCAACAAGAGCGAAACTCCGTCTCAAAAAATAAAAAATAAAAATAATAATAATAATAATAATAATAATAAGGGGACACCCCCTTTCACTTGGCTCTCATTCTGTCTTGCCTGCTGCCATGTAAGACATGCCTTTTGCCTTTTGCCAGGATTGTAAGGCCTCCAGCCACATGGAACAGTGACTCCATTAAATCTCTCTTTCTTTATAAATTATCCAGTCTCAGGTATGTCTTTATGGGCAGTGTGAGAACAGACTAATACAGATGCCACACAGATGAGCAGTAGCCCTGAGTAGTTCCCTCCCACATGATCACTCTGTCTCCCTCTGTTTCCCCTTTATAATCCCTCTATAAAGAGCTGCCAGAATCTTTTTTTTTTTTTTTTTTTTGAGACAGAGTCTCGCTGTCGCCCAGGCTGGAGTGCAGTGGCATGATCTTGGCTCACTGTAAGCTCCACCTCCCAGGTTCACGCCATTCTCCTGCCTCAGCCTCCTGAGTAGCTGGGACTGCAGGTGCCCGCCACCATGCCCAGCTAATTTTTTGTGGTTTTTTTTAGTAGAGACGGGGTTTCACCATGTTACCCAGGAGGGTCTCAGTCTCCTGACCTCATGATCTACCCACCTCGGCCTCCCAAAGTGCTGGGATTACAGGCGTGAGCCACCGCGTCCAGCCAAGAGCTGCCAGATTCTAAAGCAAGCTCTGCTAAGGCCATTTCCTGCTCAGAAACCCTCAGAAAGACCCCATGGCTTCATGGATTAACACTCAAATCCTTAACATGGTCTCCAAGACCCTCCACAATTCATTGAAAAAAAATCCACCTATGCAGCCTACTCACTATCTTTGTCTTCTCACACCTGTGTTCTCCAGCTCTGGAATCTAGCTGGCATGAGGCAAAGAGCTCCCTCAGCATGACTGCACATAGCAGATGCACCCCATCTCACATCCTCCTAGTTTATGGAATCTCTACCATCACTTACTCCACAATTTCCACAGCACAGAATCTCTTTGGGTCCTTCTACCTTCTCGGGCCACCCTTCCCTTTAGTATTGAAATTAAAGGGCTAAATTTCCATCTTATATATTATAAGGGAACCTCCATCTAGGTTATCTGGGGGCAAAATAGGTTATCACAGTTGTTTCTCAGTTAGTTCACTCTACACCTGTTCTTCCACCCTGGCTATGCAGAATAGCAAGAACTCTCAGCTGTGTTCTCATCCCTAGTTGCATCCTACTTGTGTGGAGGGTGTCAGTAGCGCCCACCTTGTCACAAAGGAACCAAAAGGCAAGGAAAGACAGCATACAATACATCCACTCCTACTCTGTAGACACTAACATTGCCAGATAAAATACAGATGCTCATTAAATTTGCCTTTCAAATAAACAGCGAATCATTTTTTAGTATGCCCCAAGTATCGCCTGAGACATACTTATGCTAAAAAATCATTTGTTGTTCTCTAAAACTCACATGTAACTGGATGTTCTGCATTTTTATTTACTAAATCTGGCAACCCTGAGAGTGGGCCCCTTTTTGTTAAATTCTTAATCTTTTGCTCAGATTAGGGGAAGAAGCAGGACACTTCCAGCCACTGCACAATCCACCAAAAACACTGCCATTTTAAATAACATTTTTCTCCCTGAACAGCAATGTTTTCCCTCCTGTTATTCATTTTATAGTGATTTCTACACAATAATAAGCCTCTCATGTGACAAAATAAACTTTGTGAAGTCAGGAATCTTATTCTTCATATTCTTTCATTGACTGGCTGGATCTTGAAGGCATTTTTCATGAACTGACTACCTACTTGCTGCATTGGTATTTCAGGAAGTCAAAACCAGCAAAAGCACCAGAAATTTTAAAGCAGATGAGAGTCAAAAGAAAATATGTAGTGCACAGCAATTTTCTGACTTGCATAATGAGCCATTGATTTTATAATTTTGGACTTGCATACATGTTTCCAAATATTTCTCCATATCTTCCAGGGAATACTTAGCTGGGTTTTACCTGAGGGGTATCAGACACTCAAAGGAACACAGGTTATGTCTAGAAGTCCTTCTTTTAAGTTAGCTTGCCAGAGGAGTAATTCTTCCCTATAACAAAAAAGTCAGCTGGGTGCGGTGGCTCATCCCTGTAATCCCAGCACTTTGGGAGGCCAAGGCAGGCAGATCACCTGAGGTCGGGAGTTCAAGACCAGCCTGGCCAACATGGAGAAACCCCATCTCTACTAAAAATACAAAACTAGCCAGGCGTGGTGGCTCATGCCTGTAATCAGCTACTCAGAAGGCTGAGGCAGGAGAATCGCCTGAACCCAAGAGGTGGAGGTTGCAGTGAGCCGAGATCATACCATCGCGCTCCAGCCTGGGCAACAAGAGCAAAACTCCGTCTCAAAACAAAACAAAACAAAAGTTGGCTGACCAGGCGCAGTGTCTCACACCTGTAATTACAGCACTTTGGGAGGCTGAGGTGGGTGGTTCACTTGAGGTCAGGAGTTCGAGACCAGCCTGGCCAACATGGTGAAATCCCATCTCTAATAAAAATACAAAATTAGCCAGGTGCAGTGGCTCATGCCTGTAATCCCAGCACTTTGGGAGGCCAAGGCAGCTGGATCAGGTCAGGAGTTCGAGATCAGCCTGGCCAATATGGTGAAACTCCGTCTCTCCTAAAAACACAAAAAATAGCTGGGTGTGGTGGCATGCCTGTAGTCCCAGCTACTCTTGAGGCTGAGGCAGGACACTTGCTTGAACCCGGGAGGCAGAGGTTTCAGTGACCCAAGATTGCACCATTGCACTCCAGCCCGGGCAACAAGAGTGAAATTTCATCTCACAAAAAAAGAAAAAGTTAGCATCTCCACTGGGTAGGTGTAATTTTATTCTCTTTCAAACAGCTACATCATCTGTAGAATATGAAAGTAGCACACTGGCCAAAAGTTAACATCTTGTAAATCACACAGCCTCACTGTCCAGCTCTCACACCCTGTGCTTTCTTGGTAGCCCCTCTGGAAGCCAGAAATATGGTGGGTTAGATTATAAAGATTAACTAAATAGTATACAAATGTACATAGGACCATGGGAAACAAATGGTCTTGTTCTTTCCCTCATAGCATCCATGTTCCAGATGCCAGTAGGCATCACTAGCATGACAATTATTTTCAAAAAGAATAGAAAAGTAGGCCGGGCGCGGTGGCTTACGCCTGTAATCCCTACACTTTGGGAGGCCAAGGCGGGCCAATTACGAGATCAGGAGATCGAGACCATCTTGGTTAACACGGTGAAACCCTGTCTTTACTAAAAATACAAAAAATTGGCCGGGCATTGGGGCATGTGCCTGTAGTCCCAGCTACTCAGGAGGCTGAGGCAGGAGAATTGTTTGAACCTAGGAGGCGAAGGTTGCAGTGAGCCAAGATCGTGCCACTGCACTCCAGCCAGGGCGACAGAGCAAGACTCCATCTCAAAAAAAAAAAAAAAGGAAATTAATCATAGACTTGGCAGTGCTATGTACTTTCCTGGGGTAATAGTAGTAAAAGTGGGTGTGGTTTGGCTCCTTTAAATACATCATCTAGTCTAGAGATGTGGAAACTTTCTCAAACTGATATATAGGAATATAATAACCCTTTTAGAAAACTTTAATTACTTCATTGAAAAAAGTCAATTTATGTATATCTAGTAGATGCATTTTTTGAAAACTAGACAACATGCACATGATAAAAAATTCAAAAATTATATAAAAAGGCATAAAAGGAAAAGTGAACCTCTCTTCCACCCTATTCCCCTGTCCCCTTCCCCTGAAGCACCAGTGTCACCAATTTGTTTACCCTTCTAGATGTATTCTCTTAATTACAAGCATGTACTTTTTTTTTTTTTTTTGAGACGAAGTCTCACTCTGTCGCCAGGCTGGAGTGCAGTGGCGCAATCTCAGCTCAATGACATTTCCACCACCTGGGTTCAAGCCATTCTCCTGCCTCAGCCTCCCAAGTAGCTGGGATTACAAGCGCATGCCACCATGCCCAGCTAATTTTTGTATTTTTAGTAGAGACGGGGTTTCACCATGTTGGCCAGGATGGTCTCGATCTCCTGACCTCGTGATCCGCCCACCTCAGCCTCCCAAATGTACTTATATATCGTCTTTAAACATATTTTTATATATAGTGCGTATATACTATTATGCGCATTGCTTTTTCCTTTTTAAATCTTTTTTATTATAAAAGTATTATATAAATTAAAGAGAACAAAAATGTATGTAGTATGCCATTGCTGTGTATGGTGGCTCACACCTGTAATCTCAACACTTTGGAATGCTGAGGCAGACGGATCACATGAGCTTAGGAGTTCGAGACCAACCTGGGCAATATGGCAAAAACCCCACCTCTACTAAAAATACAAAAATTAGTCAGGGCTGGGCACAGTGGCTCAAGCCTGTCATCCTAGAATTTTGGGAGGCCAAGGTAGATGGATCACTTGAGGTCAGGAGTTCAAGACCAGCCTGGCCAATATGGTGAAACCCCATCTCTACTAAAAATACAAAAAATTAACCAGGCATGTTGGCATGTGCCTATAACCCCAGCTACTTGGGAGGCTGAGGCACTCCAGCCAGGGCAACAGAGTGAGACTCTGTCTCAAAAAAAAAAAAAAAAAACGCCGGGTGTGGTGGCACATACTTGTGGTCCCAGCTACTTGGGAGGCTGAGGCGGGAGGATCACTTGAGCCCAGGGAGGTTTAGGCTGCAGGCAGCCATGATCACACATACCACTGCACTTCAGCCTGGGTGACAGAATGAGACCCTGTCTCAAAAAGAAAATAAAAAATAAAAATAAAATTTTTTTTTTACATATATATGTATATATATAGTATGCCAGGCACAGTGGCTTGCACCTGTAATCCCAGCACTTTGGGAGATCAAGGCAGTAGGATCACTTGAGTCCAAGGCAACAGTGAGCTAGGATCATGCCACTGCACTCCAGCCTGGATGACAGAGTAAGCCCCTGTCTCAAATATATATGTATGTATGTATTCATTTATATATGTATATACATGTATATATTTTAATATATTCATTTATATATATAAAATGTAGTGATCTTGTTTTTTATTTTATAAAATTTAACAATTTTTCTTTGAAACTATTCCATATTACTGCATACCATTCAGCTGCAGTATGTTTGCTGCACAATATTCCATTATGTGGATGTACCACTAGCAAATCTGATATTGATGGAATTTTTTTTTTTTTTTTTTTTGAGATGGAATCTCGCTTTGTCGCCCAGGCTGGAGTGCAGTGGTGCGATCTCAGTTCCCTGCAGCCTCCGCCTCCTGGGTTCAAGCAATTCTTCTGCCTCAGCCTCCCAAGTAGCTGGGACTACAGGTGCCCGCCACCACTCCCGGCTAATTTTTTGTATTTTAGTAGAGACAGGGTTTCACTATGTTGCCCAAGCTAGTCTTGAACTCCGGAGCTCAGTAAATCTACCCGCCTTGGCCTCCCAAAGTGCTGGGATTACAGGCATGAGCCACCATGCCTAACCAATATTGATAAATTTTTACTTTTGCTATAGTGGAAGTTTTTTCGATTAGTTTTCCTTATTAGGTAAATAGATTCATATGCCACTGAGATAGTCAACAGATACATACTGAACACTTACTATATATCTAATACAGTTTGCTTAGGCCCAATAATGCAACAAAGAATATTCCTATACATTTCCTCATCTTCAGATTGTTTGGTCAGTTTTCATGTGTGTACTGTAGGATTGGTATTGTCCATTTCAAGCTTTTAACTAAAGACTCCTTCTTTATCTATTAAGACACAAATCTTCTCTCCTAAATTTGCTCAACGATGACAAAATGGGAGTTCCATACTGCTGAAACTTTAATCTATCACTTTGGGAAGATATAGCAATTTCTCTATAAAGATACCCCTGTGCTTACGTATAAAATCACAGAATTTAAGAGGCAGAGAAGAACTTTATAATCATATAGACAAACCTCTTCATTTTATAAATAAAGACAGTAAGGCTGAGAAGAAGATAAATAACTAGGCCATAATCATACTCCAGCTTCTTTTTCTGACGCAAAATTGGTTAAACATACCTCCTCATCCCCTATTTAAAAACCAAAACTGCAACTTCTACTTGTGGTCATGATGGAATAACATGGGCCTGATTTACTCTGTACATTAAGCAACTGAAACTGAGATAAAATATACAAAAGAGTTTTCAGATGTTGTACAACATGCAACATGGGACAATGCTCTTTGAAAGAAGAGAAACAAATCAGGTGAACCTATAATTAATTGCCCCAGCTCACTGCCTGGAAAGATAAACCTGCACAGGCAAGAGAAACTCCAACACAGCCTGGCAGATATTCTGAACCAAACAGATGAAGTTGAGAATCCAGAGAGGTGGAGTCCCGAATTTACAGGTACTTAACAACTGTTGATAACTGTGCCTGTTACCATTTTGAATTCGTAGGGTAGATTACCATATAGGAGAAAACTGCACAAAAAGAGCTAGTTCTAGAGTTGTGCAGGGGCTTCCTCTTGAGTCTTCAGCTGAGTACGTGTCAGCGCACACGTGTCAGGAAACTACCTTTGACCAGGGAAAGAGACACCTGAATGGAGCGGTTACTGGCAATCACATAGGAATGGAAATAGCTCACATTCCCTGAATGGAAAAACTTGGCGATACGTGGAGTATCAGGTTGAGGTTTCAGAAAGGTGAGGCCAAATTAGCCTTAGACTAAATGTTGCTCTGCACTTGCCTATCAAAGTTTACATGCGAGCCTCAGAAGGCTCAAACTGTTTCCAAGTCACTTAAATGTAAGTGTCGAAATACTTAAAGGATATTTAAATATTTAACTCAAAACTATTTAGCCAGCCACGGTGGCTCACCTCTGTAATCCCAGGCCAAGGCAGGTGGATCACCTTAGGTCAGAAGTTCAAGACCAACCTGACCAATATGGTGAAACCCTGTCTCTACTAAAAATACAAAAATTAGCCAGACGTAGTGGCAGGCGCCTGTAATCCCAGCTACTGGGGAGGCTGAGGCAGGAGAATCACTTGAACCCAGAAGGCAGAGGTTGCAGTGAGCTGAGATCGAACCACTGCACTCCAGCCTGGGCAAGAGAGTGAGACTCTGTCTCCAAAAAAAAAAAAAAAAAAAAAAAAAAAATTTAAAGGAAGACAAAAACAAATAAAAATTCAGCATCCAACAATGTGAAATTCACAATACTGGAATACAAGAAAAAATTACCAGGCATATAAAGAATCAGAAAAATATAACCCATAATGAAGAAAAAAAATAAATGAATGGAAACATATCCAGATATGACATAGGTAATAAGTAAAATTGGTAGAGAAAGACATTGAAACAGCAATTATAACTATGTTCCATATGTTCCAGAAAATAGAGAAAGGCATGAGCATGTTAAGAAAAGATATTAAAAAACAAAGACCCAAAATGAACTTCCTTTTTTTTTTTTTTTTTTTTTGAGACAAGGTCTCACTCTGTGGCCCAGGCTAGAGGGCAGTGGCGTGATCACAGCTAACTGCAGCCTCTGCCTCCCTGGGCTCAGACATCCTCCCACCTCAGCCTCCTGAGTAGCTAAAACTATAAGCACACACCACCATGCCCAGCTCATTTTTTTGCAGAAACAGAGTTTCACTATGTTTCCCAGGCTGGTCTCAAATGCCTATGCTCAAGCCATCCACCCGGGCTGGAGTACAATGGCACGATCTCAACTCACTGCAAGCTCTGCTTCCCAGGTTCAAGAAATTCTCCTGCCACAGCCTCCTGAGTAGCTGGGATACAGGCGCACACCACTGAACTTCTTTTTTTTTTTTTTAGACGGAGTCTTACTCTGTCGCCCAGGATGGAGTGCAATGGCACAATCTCTGCTCACTGCAACCTCCGCCTCCTGGGCTCAAGCGATTCTCCCACCTCAGCCTCCTTAGTAGCTGGGATTACAGGCATGTACCACCACGCCCAGCTAATTTTTGTATTTTTAGTACAGACAGGGTTTCACCATGTTGACCAGGCTGGTCTCAAATTCCTGACCTCAGGTGATCTACCCACCTCGGCCTCCCAAAATGCTGGGATTACAGGCATGAGCCACGGTGGCTGGACTGAACTTCTTAAAATGCAAAATATAATAGGCTGGGTGCCGTGGCTCATGCCTGTAATCCCAGCATTTTGGGAGACTGAGGTGGGTGGATCGCTTGAGCCCAGGAGTTTGAGACCAGCCTGGGCAACATGGCGAGACACTGTCTCTACAAAAAAGACGAAGAAAAATACAATAGTTGACATGAAAACTCAGAACTGCTATGACAATTATAACTTCTGCCATTATTTTATCATTTTCAATACCACAAATGTAAAAATAATATTTTCATTGGGCCTCAAAGCAGCCATTTTCATATAAAAAATCTAAAAGCCACAATCAAATGTGAATCAAAACCATTAATGTACAATAATGTTTGCATAGTAAAAATATGTTGTCTGCATTTGGTGTTGGTATTTATAAAGAATAGGAGCATCACACAGCCTTTTCTATATGCAAAACATGTTAAGCCAAGCATAACTTCTATTCAGAAGAGTTCAGAGTTTAAGGGAGAATAAAAATTAGTTTCTGTGACTTCATTTTTAAGCATAGTGCATGCGAAAATTAAAGAAAAGTATTTTTATATGCAACACTTTGGATATAGAAAAGCTAGTGATTTTTAGACCCTTGCCGGGATAAGTAAGGGCTTATTCCCAACAAACTGTTAATGAGCTACAGTTAAGAATGTAACCTAAGGCTGGGCGCGGTGGCTCACGCCTGTAATCCCAACACTTTGGGAGGCCGAGGCAGGTGGATTACCTGAGGTCAGGAGTTCGAGACCAGCCTGACCAACATAAAGAAACCCCATCTCTACTAAAAATACCAAAAAAAAGAAAAAGAAAAAGAAAAAACATTAGCCGGGCATGGTGGCACATGTCTGTAATCCCAGCTACTCGGGAGACTGAGGCAGGAGAATTGCTTGAACCCGGGTGGTGGAGGTTGCAGTGAGCTGAGATCATGCCATTGCACTCCAGCCTGGGCAACAAGAGTGAAACTCTGTCTCAAAAAAAAAAAAAGAATCTAACCTAAGAGATGTAGGTAAAGAGAAGGGAAAAGTCCAGCAAGAAGTAGAACCAAGAAAGTCATATGAAAAGTAGAAATATTTTAAAATGTGAGGACAATGGTTTACAAGTATATACAAATCTTCCCAACAGAGGCTGAGAAGGTGATAACATGAAAATGCATTTAAATTCAACCAACAGTTATTGAGTGCCTGTTACCTGTAAGACACTGCACCAAATGAAGCACTATCCCTTTCATCCAAAATCACAAAATATTATACAAGATATGGATGCAGATCTCATAAATAATTGTATCATAAATCTGACTGATAGCTTCAATAATGAAGGCATTACAACAGCTAAAGGAACATAAAGAATTGAAATAACTGGATCTTGGGGTGACAAAAGTGGTGGAAGACTCTACATAAAAGGTGACATTTGAACTGTGTCCTAGAAGAGAAAGGAATTTTACTATATATAAAAGAGAATTGTAGTCAGGCATGGTGGTGCATGCCTGTAGTCCCCCTACTCGGGAGGCTGAAGCAGGAGGATCACTTGAGCCCAGGAGATGGAGGCTGTTGTCAGCTATGATTGCACCACTGCACTCCACCCTGGGTGACAGAGCAAGACCCTATCTCAAAATTAATAAATTTAATTTAATTTTAATAAGAGAATTTTGTGGTTATTCTCCATTTAATTTCTCATCCTTTGCACCACCATCTATTCCCCACCTCTCACTGCCCTGCTTCCTAACTAGTAGCCTGCCTTACCTGACTATCCTTGGTGGTTCATTGGCTTCTGGTTGAGTTTGGCCAGTGAAAGACACTGACTGGAGATTAGAGGGCAGGAGGACAGAGAAGTTGGGATATTTCTTCACTGTGCCCATTCTGTTTCAACACTGTGATTCTTACAGTGGCTGCCACCCTCTCTGCCTACATTTCCTACTGATGGCCCCTTTCCCATGGCTCCAACTTGCACTGAGCTATGATGGCAGTGTTTCATCCCGTGGGACCTTTGGGCCTAGGGAAGATAAGAGGTTCCCACTTTGCTAGTCTTTGGTTACCTCAACCACTCTTGTGGTTTCCCTTTACCCTGACTATATCTCTGTAAATTATCCCTTCATTTGAACCATCTGAGCTGAAACCAGTCCTGATCAAAGAGAATAGTATAAGCAAAGACAAGAAGGAACTCATGACTGGGGAAACACAACTGCAATTTAGGTAACATTATAGAGATGGGAATCTAGGAATGATTTTAGAGAATTGGGGCCAGATAATGAGGGCCTTACTATGGAATTTGTATTTTATTCTTGGGTAAAAGAAATCCAATGGGGCCAGGCGCAGTGGCTCATGCCTGTAATCCCAGCACTTTGGGAGGCTGAGGCAGGCAGATCACAAGGTCAGGAGTTCACCAGCCTGGCCAACATGGTGAAACCACATCTCTACTAAAAATATAAAAATTAGCTGGGCGTGGTGGCACATGCCTGTAGTCCCAGCTACTCGAGAGGCTGAGGCAGGAGAATCGCTTGAACCTGGGAGGCGGCGGTTGCAGTGAGCCGAGATCATGCCACTGTACTCCAGCCTGGGCAACAGAGCAAGACTTCATCTCAAAAAAAAAAAAAAAAAAAAAAAAAAATCCAGTGGTGGTTATTGAGTAGGAATCAACAGAACTGTGTTCCAGAAAGATCTCTCTACTAACATGTGTAAGATGGAATGAAGAGGAAAGAGCCTGAAGGCAGGGAAGCCAGGTAAGAAGTGATTGCAATAAGATTCTAAAATGGAGCATTGGTTGGTGGTAGGGAGAATGGATTTCAAAAGGGTCTGCAATAAAATCTACAGGATATGGCAACTAAGTAAGAGAAGGGGCAAAGCAGAAGGGATTTTTAAAGATGACTTCCAAGTCTCCAGCTTGGCAGCATGAGAAAATGGTGACCCTATAACACAGAAGAAGTTGTTCTTAGAATTGGGGCAAAAAAAAAAAAAAAAAAACCACAACAGAACATTTGGGGCATAATGAATTTGATCTGGACCACATAGAAAGTGAGATACTACAGAGCATTTAGACTGAGATGCTCAGAAAAGAGCTAGACAATAGAGTCTATGTGTCAGGAATGAGGCAAGAACTAAGGATAAAAGCAGCTATTCCAGAGCTGTGGTTCTCATTCCTAGCTGCACTGAGAAGTGTTATAAAAAAGAGATGTCAGGGCCCGACCCCAGATCAATTAAACAGAATTTCTGGGTGAAGCTAGAAATCAGATGTAATTGGCCAGGCGCAGTGACTCACACCAGTAATCCCCGCATTTTGGGAGGTCCAGGTGGGCAGATCACCTGAGGTCAGGAGTTCGAGACCAGCCTGGCCAATGTGGCGAAATTCTATCTCTACTAAAAACATTTTTAAAAATTAGCGAGGCCTAAGGCCGGGCGCGGTGGCTCAAGCCTGTAATCCCAGCACTTTGGGAGGCCGAGACGGGCGGATCACAAGGTCAGGAGATCGAGACCATCCTGGCTAACACGGTGAAACCCCATCTCTACTAAAAAGTACAAAAAACTAGCCGGGCGAGGTGGCGGGCGCCTGTAGTCCCAGCTACTCAGGAGGCTGAGGCAGGAGAATGGCTTAAACCCAGGAGGCGGAGCTTGCAGTGAGCTGAGATCCGGCCACTGCACTCCAGCCTGGGCGACAGAGCGAGACTCCGTTTCAAAAAAAAAAAAAAAAAATTAGCGAGGCCTGGTAGTGCGCACCTATAGTCCCAGCTACTCAGAGGCTGAAGCATGAGATTCACTGGAATTCGGGAGGCAAAGGTTTCAGTGAGCTGAGATCACACCACTGCACTCCAACCTGGGTGACAGAGCGAGACTCCATCTCAGAAATAAAGAAATATCAGTATATATTTACTTAGATTTAATGGGATTTCATCTGGGTTTTCCAAGAGTTCCCTAGATAATTCTTAGATGCATCCAGATTGAGAAGGACTAATCCAGAGCAAAACAGAAGCAGCCAAGGGTGGACGTTTGAGAACACAAACATTTAAGGTAGGACAGAGAGGTGATAAAGAGCACAAATGATAAAGAACAGCAGATAAAAGCAGCAAAGAGAATTTCATCAAAGGAGTGGACAAGCACATCACATGCCACGGAGAAGTGAAAGAAGAATAGGAAGAGGCCTCTACATTTGGTAAATAGGAGGTCATTACTGATTTCTGGGAACACAGTTTTAGTAGTTGCAAAAGCCAAGTTGCAATAGGCAAGGGGTAGATTTTAGATGAGGACCTGGAGGGAGAGAGTGTAGACTACTCTTTCAAGAAGTTTGGTGCAATAGGTAGGAGAAAACAGCCAGTAACTTACATATTAAAAAGGTGGAGAGAAAGTGTTGCTGGATTTTAAGCTAGAGCATATGAGTTGACTATGGGTAAGTAGATAAAGAAGAGAGAATGAAGATATACAGTAGAGAAGAAGTTATTGGAAGAACACGGCCCTAGAGCAGCCTGGGGTGGGTGGCATCAAAATTATCAGTGTAGTAGTCAACCTGGGAAAGGAATACCAAAAAGACAAGCTTTAAGTTGAGTAAAGTTGAGTGAGCTCAAGCCATTATTTTCATTATGAGATGGAAGGTATGAATGACTGCTGAGAGCAAAGACGGTAGAAGGCAAAGGGGCAAGAGGCCCGGAATAGTTACTGACGCTTTCCCTGTGCCAGGCACCATACTGAAAGTCTACCACATTACCTCATTTCGTAATTAAATGTGCTTTTCAAGGACAAATGCTGTCAGATGGAATAAGAAACAAAAATTAGGCTCACTTTGTCCAATTCCAGCCATCTAGTCACCTTGCCCCTCTGGTACCATTACTAATTAATGGCCCTTTAAAGCCTAGCCTGCAATTTGTTTTAAGTTAAATGCTCATTTCTAGCTGAATAGGAAAATATTTCAGTTATGATAATATTCCTTTAGTTTAGTTTAAAGAAAAGAACCGTAGAAGATCATTTAAGAAAGAGAAAAAACCTATTATTGAGAACACTCCATTAGTGAGAGCAAAAGGAGATGGGGCTTCAAAAAAATAGTGTTTAATGGTCCAAGTTAATGGCAATCAATAAATATTTAGGAAGTGGATTTAACCTGCATATTTTTAAGTTCTTCTTTTAAATGTAAAAAAAAAAATGTAACTTTAGATTCCAAATCTATCAATGGCTAGGACTGTGCCATCTCTTTCTACAATGCCTAGGCAATTGTGGAGGCTCAGTGGATGGCAGCTGAGGTTGAGCCATCCTGCATTGCCTGACCCTCCTATTATTATCTATGCCATGTGGTACAGGCAAGCAGACCAGCAAGCTAGAAGGCTTCTAATTTTCCAGATGGTAAATGGGAACCTCTAAATGGGAAACTTGTGACACTGGCTGTCCCTTTCTCTGGGAAACACTTTCCAAAATTGGGATCAATACATTCAGAAGTAGCTGCCAAGAGTTTCCTTCATTGACATCCAAGTGAACCAAGTTGGGATTGGGGGTAGCTGCAAGAAAAGGCAAGAAACATGACCAGCCTGCCTGAAAGAGCCTGGAGAACCCCAGAGGGATGACCCTTCAAGTAGGAGTAAAGTTGGGATGAGGTTGCAGAAGGCTGGTAGAGGTTGGGATAAAATCACATTAGCACCCCTACTTGACTCTCCACGGCTTGAATACTGAACCACTAGAAATTGTTTCCAAAGACCCCTTGCCATAGGCTGCTGAACCATGCCTCTAAAATACTACATTATTCTATCCCTATCCATTTACTATTTTTGTCTAACCTTCTACTATGGTTTTAATGTGTGATACAGTTTGGCTGTGTCCCCACCCAAATCTCAACCTGAATTGTATCTCCCAGAATTCCCTCATGTTGTGGAGGGACCCAGGGGGAGGTAATTGCATCACGGGGGCTTGTCTTTCCTGTGCTATTCTAGAAATAGTGAATAAGTCTCCTGAGATCTAATGAGTTTCTGCTTTTGCTCCTTCCTCATTTTTCTCTTGCCACTGCCATGTAAGAAGTGCCTTTCACCTCCTGCCATGATTCTGAGGCCTCCCCAGCCATGTGGAAATGTAAGTCCAATTAAACCTCTTTTTCTTCCCAGTCTCTTGTATGTCTTTATCAGCAGCACAAGAACGGACTATTACAATGTGTCTCCTCCAAAATTCCTGTTAAAACTTAATCCCTATTGTGCTGGTATTAAGAGGTGGAGCCTTTGGGGAAGTGATTCAGTCACTAGGGCAGAGACCTCCTGAATAGATTAGTGCCTTATAAAAGGGCTAGGGAACTAGCTCAGGCCCTTTTTGCCCTTTTGCCTTATTCCAGGTGAGGACCCAGTGTTCACCCCTCCTGCCACGTGAGGATGCCCAGCAAGATGGCCCTCACCAGATATCAAATGCCAGAACTTGATCTTGGACTTCCCAGCCTCTACAACTATGAGAAATAAATTTCAATTGTTCATACATTACTCAGTCCATGGTATTTTGTTATAGCAGCACAAACAGACTAAGACGCCTACTTACAAAAAACAGACTCAAAATAATCAGGCCCCCTTTTCTTGAACCCAGAACAGCATGCAGTGCTGTGGAGACTGGATCCTGGTTTGTATCACTCACCCACTACAATTTCAGCTCCAAGCACATAAGGTAATTAATACTCACTATATTTTTTTGTTTTTTGTTTTGAGACAGAGTCTCCCTCTGTTGCCCAGGCTGGAGTGCAGTGGTGCCATCTCGGCTCATTGCAACCTCCACCTCCCAGGATCAAGCGATTCTCCTGCCTCAGCCTCCTGAGTAGCTGGGACCATGGCGTGCACCACCATGCCCAGCTAGTTTTTTTCTATTTTTAGTAGAGACAGGGTTTCACCATGATGACCAGGCTGGTCTCAAACTCCTGACCTCAAGTGATCTGCTTGCCTCAGTCCCCCAAAGTGCTGGGATTACAGGCATGAGCCACCATACCTGGCCACTCACTAGATATTTACAGAATGTTTGAACCTTGCTTATATGATGCTGCTTTCTTGTATTTCTGCATGTTATTTTTATTTGTTTAAAAAGCTTCTTATGTTGGCAGAGCGAGGTGGCTCATGCATGTAATCCCAGCACTTTGTGAGGCCGAGGCAGGCAGATCACCTGAGGTTAGGAGTTGGAGACCAGCCTGACCAATATGATGAAATCCCATCTCTACTAAAAATACAAAAATTAGCCAGGCATGGTGGAATGTGCCTGTAAATCCCAGCTACTATGGAGGCTGAGACAGGAGAATCGCTTGAACCCAGGAGGTGGAGGTCGCAGTGACCTGAGATCGTGCCACTGCACTCCAGCCTGGGCAACAAGAGTGAAACTCCATCTAAAACAAAACAAAACAAAACAAACAAAAAACGCTTCTTGTGAAATTTTTTAAAAGGTATTACTATATTTTTCATAATTCTTTACATGGAATAGTCAAAGAAAAATTTTGATGCTGTAAGGGTCACTATGTAGATGGTTGGCTAATCTTCTAGTAGACCTATTTCACCTATAGTCCTGGAAGTATTCTAACATCGGCAAACTGAGGGAGTATTAATGTGAAACAGACAGGGCTTTCTGTCGGTTTCCAAAATAAATAGCTTTCAGGTGAAATTATTATGGCTGGAAGACTTTATGGGTGACATCACCTGACATTTACTTGTGTTTTTTTTAGGGAAGCCTCTATTTCTCTCCTAGAGTCTTGTTCTTCCCTCTTACTTACATCCTGGGCAGGTAGATACAAAGCAAACATTTTCATCTCATTTCCACTCCAAAAATCCAAAATGATGACAAGATCAGCAATAGAACCCACACATTTGGCTTTATTGCAGATTCCATCCTACTTAATCTTTACCCACTGGCCCTCTGCTCCTGGTGCCTGGGGTTGAAGAAGATTGGCTTGACACAAACATCAGCTGTCTCTCAACCTCTTTCTTAGCAGCTCACCTTCATCATCATACCCACTTGGTAGGGTGACTCCTGAACTATAATAACAAGAATAGTAAAGTCAATCTTACATAGACTCTTTCATACAGCTAGCTCCATTACAACATGTTTGCCAAGTTAAGAGTTGTAGAATTACAGTGCAGCACTACTGAGTTAAAAATAAGTAACAGCTGATACTAATAATTAGCTTAATTTGTGGTCTGGTAGAACTGTCACAACTGAGGCAGCTTTCCCTCCGCCCCTCATCTCTCTGTCCTTTCCTTCTCCCTCCTTCTTTGGAAATAGCCACCAAGTGAAGTGCTGAGATTGTCATATGACTCACCATAAATTCAAGTCACTTATTCTTATAACCTGTAGCTTTATAACCTTATTATATCAAAAATTTCCAACTTCTTTGAAGTTGCATCATCCTATCATTGTTTAATTTCACAACTGGCTCTCCCAATGTCATGCACTCGGTGGGAGGGGCATACTAGGCTGGATTCAGACCTCTTGAGAGTTTGCAACATCCTCAGAAAGATTCTTGCTTTTTACAAAATCGAGGTTGACAATTACTACTCTGCACAGTAACACTGTAAAGAGGATCCTCCTTTCCACTTAAACCAAGGAATTAGAAAGCAAACAAATCAGCAAGGCCATACTAGGATCACATAGCAGAAATTGGGAATGACTATTTTTCCAGTGTCTATGGATGGTGACTTTCCATGAACACTCTGATCTCACTATAATTGGAAAGAATTCCAAAATATTATTACATAAACATGATTTTAAAACCCATGAAGCTTTGATTTAACACAGAACGCCCATTTTATCACATTTGGGTTTTTAAAATTTTTTTTATTTTTACCACCAGGCAAGAATATCACATTTGTCAATCACTTATCTCCCCATTTACTGACCTTAGTCTCTTAAGTCCTGGAGCACAATATGGACTTTTCCTACAATCAAATAACCTGGTGACCAAACTCTCCAGTTCCACCAAAGCTGCACCTTTTGCAAAATATACTCTTGGAAGCCAGAGGGAGTTTGGACCTAGAGGCTTTTCATATTGTCTGCTGCAGCATGTAGGATAATTGTCAGGGTGTCCTCTATGCTCTGATCTGCCAACTTATCTGAATGAAATGTATCTCAATAACACTCCATGCTGGAGAGGGGGGCCTGAGCAGGAAGCAGCAGTAACATTTTATGCACCTTTTATTATTGCATAAAAGTGATTAACTGACAATTTATTACTAGGTTAAGACATCAAAACAATTAAAAGGAACATAAAAATCTAACATTGCCAGGCTCTTCCGGGCTACCTGAGAGTAACTGACATATCCATCTTTTTCTCCCTCACATGAAACTCTTCATAGGAACTCACCTTGCTCTCCAACACCTCCCTACCTAGAGGTGACAGAAGAGCCCAGGTCTGAGTCCCATCAAATGTGGAGTTGTTTTTTGTTAGGGGAAGAGATCTCTTAGTTTTCTTGAAGATGAACTTGTCTGCTATGAAAGAAAAAAAAAATCAGCGCTTTTAATAACTGTGGCCAGGGCACAGTGGCTCACGCCTGTAATTCCAGCACTTTGGGAGGCCAAGCGGGACAGATCACTTGAGGTCAGGAGTTCGAGACCAGCCTGGCCAACATGGTGAAACCCCATCTCTACTAAAAATACAAAAACTAGCAGGGCATGGTGGTGGGCATCTATAATCCCAGCTACTTGGGAGGCTGAGGCAAGAGAATCACTTGAAACCAGGAGGTGGAGATTGCAGTGAACCAAGATCGCACCACTGTACTCCAGCCTAGGTGACAGAAGGAGACTCCGTCTCAAACAAAACAAAACAAAACTGTGGATGAAACGAGAGATTTTCATTTCTTGCCCCTACCACCACCACATATTCTTCTTGATTTTGTTTGGCTGATACTAAAATCAGGTTCACAATATTGTATTTGCTCCATCTCTCTCCACCAAAACAGAAGACTTTCTGCCAACTGTCTTCCTAGTCGCACTGCCCTGTAATATTTGCTAGGATAATAATCATGGAAAACTATACTTGACAAATAGAAATTTTCTTCTGCAGAAAGTTCTTTGGTTTTACTCTATGCTTTCCAGAATACACACCTTTTCTTATTATTTTATTTTATTATTATTTTTTTTGAGACAGGGTCTCACTCTGACTCCCAGGCTGGAGTGCAGTGGCATGATCTCAGCTTGCTGCAGCCTCCACTTCCTTGGTTCAAGCGATTCTCTGGCCTCAGCTTCCTGAGTAGCTGGGATTATAGGTGTGCGCCAACATGCCCGGCTAGTTTTTGTGTTTTTTGTCGAGACGGGGTTCACCATGTTGGTCAGGCTGGTCTTGAACCCCTGGCCTCAAGTGATCTGCCCACCTCGGCCTCCCAAAGTGCTGGGATTACAGGCATGAGCCACTGCACCCAGCCACAGAATACAAACCTTTTAGATTCTGAATTCAAAATATTCCTCTCTAAGAGGTAATGTCTGACAAACATTAGTTTGAATACCAGTGACACCACTTACTTGCTACAAGGCTCTCTGAGCCAATTTCATCCATAAAATGGAGCCAAGTCAAGTGAGAGCAATTAGTACTCCCACCCTATTCTTTTCATTTTAGACAGGGTCTTGCTCTGTCACCTAGGCTGGAGTGCAGTGGCACAGCCGTGGCTCACTGCAGCCTCAACATTCTGGGCTCAAGTGATCCTCCCACCTTAGCCTCCCAAGTAGCTGGAACCACAGGCACGCACCACCACAACCAGCTAATTTTTAAACTTTTTTTGTAAAGATGGGGTCTTGCTGTGTTACCCAGGCTGATCTCAAACTCCCAGTCTCAAACGATCCTCCCTCCTCAGCCTTCCAAACCCACCCCACCTGGTCCTCCCACCCTATTCTTAGTATTTATGTCCATGTCTTAATAATGGTGATCAGCCTGAATTTTATTTCCTACAATATTTGCCACATGTGGCAACTAGTGGCAATGACATACGATGACATGAGTTGGCAGAAAATAATTTTTTGGAAGTAAGCAGATATCTGAAATTTCCTGGGCTCATCTTAAAGGGTATATCGAGGAACTAAACAAAGACAAGGGTTCTCAGACCTCATATACCCTTAGGATTTCTCACCTTCCACTTAAGAAATGACCACCCCACCCCTGTGTTTATTAGTGACTCAAGAGCGGAATAGTTAGGTTTACAACTCACTCTTGGTAAACCGGTGCAGTGGCTCACACCTGTAATCCCAGCACTTTGGGAGGCAGAGGCCGGCAGATCACGAGGTCAGGAGTTTGAGACCAGCCTGGCCAATATGGTGAAATCCCGTCTCTACTAAAAATTAAAAAAAAAAAAAAAAAAAAAAAATAGCCAGGCATGGTGGCACACACTTGTAGTCCCAGCTACTTGGGAGGCTGAGGCAGAAGAATCACTTGAACCCAGGAGGTAGAGGTTGCAATGATCCAAGATTGCACCACTGCACTGCAGCCTGGGTGACAGAGAAAGACTCCATCTAAAAAAAAACAAAAACAAAAAAAAACAAAAAACTCACCGTTGGTTAAGACTGAAGATTTATAGGCACACTAGTCCAGTTGTCTTTGGGGAACTTGAGGAACCAATAGTGCCAAAATACCAAGTATCGCAAGCCAAAGAACTCATATCAGTCAGAGTCACCTTCTGTCTTTCATGGTGTGGGCAGGGGCAGGGGGCGTGGAGGTATAGAGGAAAGAGAGAATCAGAGAAAAACCCATGTTTATCCAGATCCTTTTTTCCCAGGACATTTGAGTATGTAGTACATTATAGACAATTTCTCCTCTAGGTATATAAACCAATAAAATAAATGGAAAAATCATTATCGTCCAGTGAAACATGGCAGATTGTACACTCACATTTATCTCTATTCTCACAAAAACAAATTCAGCAAAGAAATTTTTAAATGACATAAACCCACAAAGACAAACAGAGCATTAGACAAAGACACAACAAATGAGAGAAACAAACAATGTTAACAGAAAGCTGAAACCCTAAACCTACAGGAAAAACAGATCAATGAGTCTGAGAATCCCAGAAAGACTCAGCCTTTGCCGGCAACTTGTTCCTCCAAAGGCAGGAGTGCTGGGCAGGCCTGAAAACAGGAGGACTGGTTGAAAGTTTATATAAAACCAAGTTAGACCCCTTCCGGTTCTCCTCCTCTTAACCCTCCTTGGGCAGCTGTCCCTGCCCAATTCCTCCAGGATTCCACCTGGGAGAGGGAGATCTGGCACAGCTGGAAGAAAGACCGAGGGACGGTGGCACGGAAGACCATCTCTACACTGTTCCCCTCCTGCAATTGACTTTTGGCGCATTAGCAGCTAGGCTTATAGCCCCCAGGGGCGAATGGAAGAATTTTTCTCTGAGAAAACTGATAAACCTATGAAAAATCGGGATCCCACACAATTGAAATGGGAGAGTTCCCTGACCCGCCGTGGTACATGCAACAGGGGTGTGGTTCATTTATTTGGCCGCTGCACACTGGAACCCCTTACGGGACGGGAAGCACGCAGGTGAGCAGGTGCAGGAGCCAGGGTGAGCACTTTTGGGCTCTGGCCCCACAGCAGTGTCTAGTGGTATTACAACACTCTTTTAGCCCTGCTGTTCCCCTGGAGTTCAGTCTTTCTGCATTCTATCTCCTCTCTGGCTGCCCCAGCCGAACTCCTCTCATCATTCAGACACTTCCTTTCTTCTCTCCTTCTCTGCCGTGACACTCTGCTGCTCTGTCATTCTGCCACTCTTCTGCTTGTGGAGCCTAGGGTTTGGAGTTTATATGGCCACAGGATAGGGGAACATGCCATGCCAGAAGGCAACATTTGGGTGCAAAAACAGGAATGCCTGTTCTCATTTAGGGCTGCAGGTCCAAGCTTGAGGGTGGACCCCATGCCAGGGACCCCACACTCCCGCATCCTGTCCATATCACAATCACCCTGAAGGAAGTCAATAGTTGACTAAGATCCCAGGTAGAATGGCCAGATAAATTCAGATTTCAGATAAACAATGAATAATTTCTTATTATTAATATGTTCATAGTAATATTTGGGACACACATATATTTTTAAATTATTTATTACTTATCTGAAATTCAAAGTTAACTGGGCATCCTGTATTTTATCTGGCATCTCTACTCCCTACCCTGAATTCTATTCTAGTTGGCTCCTTAGTGCCTCATTCTCATACAGGAACAGAAAGCTAGGAACACACCAGGTATGTGAGGAAAGCCTCCAACTGGAAAGACAGAGACCAAAAGCAAATAACAGTACAAAGGCACTCAGAAGAAACGAATAATGAAGGAAGCAGAAGAGGCTAAACAAACTGAAATTATTATCAGAGAGATAGGGGAAAAATTGCTCCATGAAACAGGAACAGCATTCTACTAAAGAAAGAAGGAGGCCGGGCGTGGTGGCTCAAGCCTGTAATCCCAGCACTTTGGGAGGCCGAGACGGGCGGATCACGAGGTCAGGAGATCGAGACCATCCTGGCTAACACGGTGAAACCCCGTCTCTACTAAAAAAATACAAAAAACTAGCCGGGCGAGGTGGCGGGCGCCTGTAGTCCCAGCTACTCGGGAGGCTGAGGCAGGAGAATGGCGGGAACCCGGGAGGCGGAGCTTGCAGTGAGCTGAGATCCGGCCACCGCACTCCAGCCTGGGTGACAGAGGGAGACTCCGTCTCAAAAAAAAAAAAAAAAAAAGGCCGGGCGCGGTGGCTCAAGCCTGTAATCCCAGCACTTTGGGAGGCCGAGACGGGCGGATCACGAGGTCAGGAGATCGAGACCATCCTGGCTAACACGGTGAAACCCCGTCTCTACTAAAAAATACAAAAAAAACTAGCCGGGCGAGGTGGCAGGTGCCTGTAGTCCCAGCTACTCGGGAGGCTGAGGCAGGAGAATGGCGTGAACCCGGGAGGCGGAGCTTGCAGTGAGCCGAGATCTGGCCATTGCACTCCAGCCTGGGTGACAGCAGCAAGACTCCGTCTCAAAAAAAAAAAAAAGAAAGAAGGAGGCCGGGCACGGTGGCTCACGTCTGTAAGCCCAGCACTTTGGAAGGGCCAAGGTGGGCGGATTGCCTGAGCTCAGGAGCTCAAAACCAGCCTGGGCAACATGGTGAAACTCCATCTCTACTAAAAATGCAAAAAATTAGCCAGGCATGGTGGCGGGCACCTGTAATCCCAGCTACTAGGGAGGCTGAGGCAGGAGAATCACTTGAACCCAGGAGACAGAAGTTGCAGTGAGCCAAGATCGCACCATTGTACTTCAGCCTGGGTGACAGAGCAAGACTCTGTCTCAAAAGAAAAAAAAAAAATAGAAGAAGGAGGACGGGAAAGAAGTTATGAAATTAAGATAGCTTAAAAATATAGAAATAATATTTTCAATTATCTCAGTTACAGAAATCCGTTTTCTCAGTTTTCTTAAAAATTTACTAGAAGTGTTGGAAGATACATAGAGGAGTTCTGGTCTGAGATGCTGAAGGCCAAGGTGGGTGAGGATCTCCAAGTGGGGAATGCCCCAGCACAAGGCATCAAATGGGGAGAGAAAAGAATTTGTGCAGGGGAGGAGGTGGCAGTGGGAACAGGAGCTTCATTACATAGGGGGATTGATCAAATATGTAAATAAATTACAGATAATGAGTCATGGTCAGGTTTCTACTGCCAGAGAAGGGAGGTACAAATACAGAAAGAGAGAAAATGAAGATGTGCTCTGTGATATTGAATTAGAACTCATGTTTCCAACACAGGAGAGATAAATAGAAAACTAGAGAAAACTAGAGATGTAAATGTATGCATTTGTATATATTTGTATACATTTTGTATATGTTTGTATATATTTACATATATTCCGTAGCTCTGCTCACTGAGCAGCCCTGGGCAACAGTGATGCCTCAATAGCAGCAAGCACACCTAGCACCCAGATCTTGGCTTCTAAACTTAATTGTTCACCAGGGCTCTTTGGAGAAATGGCTCACTCCTGGGGCAAGGAAAGTACAAAATAAGCCTGGAAAATGTGTTGTGCCAGACAGAGCGAGACTCCGTCTCAAAAAAAAAAATAAAATAAAAGAATGATGGTAACATGTCAAAGGACATGGAAGTCAGCTTGAAGGACTCCTAATGGCTAAGCTGGAAACAATTTGAGCATCAAAATATGTAACTAATAAGTTAAAAGTCTGATGAGGAATGGAGTATTTGCAGTTTCTAAGTAAATCCCTCATAATTACTTATTAATTATGAAATAACTGGTCTGTAATTTTCAAAAGTGCCAAGGTCATATAAATCAAAGAGACTGACCAACTCTTCTAGACTGAAGGAGGATAAAGACATTATTGAGACAACTACTAAAACTTGAATGGGATCTAAATATTGAATGATAGTAGCGCATCAACATTAATTTCCTAATTTTCACAGATTTATTATAATGGTTTTTGTAGGTTGCATCCTTGTTTGTAGGAAATATACATCAAAATTTGTAGGGTGATAGGGCGTCAGATCAACAATTAACTCTCAAATAGTTCAGGAAGAAAAGTTCTGTACACTGTACTTGAAACTTTCTGAAAGTGTGTGATCGTTTTGCAGGGGACTAGAATGGGCCACCCCCAAATACGCCCTTTTGACACAGGATTATTTTAAGCTGAAGATAACTGAGAAACAGAAAAAAGCTCTCTGCCCACCCTTCCCACACTCCCATTTGACTAAAAGAAGATTTAGATTTTTCATCATCTGAAACTCTTATTGGCCCAGAGATGGCACTAAGAGAAATCTACATGACAAACATTACTAAACCAACTTTTAACTTCCAGGAGTTTTGCCCATATATTTAGCGTCCCACAGTTTGCTGCCCCAAAAAGCCTAAACCTCTTTTCCTCTGTCTTGTCACTTCTCAACATATTGTTCTTTGTTCAGATGCTATAAAGTCCCAAGTTTTAGCCACCCACTTTGCGTTACTCATCACTGCTCATCACTGAGTTTCTATTGCATGCTGCACATGTGAATAAATGATCTGTTTTTTCCTTGATAATCTGTTTTTTGTCAGCTTAATTCCCAGAGCTCCAGCTGGAGACCTTAGGAGAATAGAGGAAAAAGTTTTTTCTTCCTCTACAGTTTCAAGACAAATTATATACATAATATATAATTTATATATAGACAAATTATACATAACTATATATAGTTATAGTTATACATATAATTATATATATTTTTGATTATATATATGTGTCTCATATAAATTGTTGTGATAATTAAATGGGCCGATATGTTTTTAAAAAGGCTATGTGTGGCCAGGTGCGATGGTTCATGCCTGTAATCCCAGCACTTTGGGAGGCCGAGGCGGGCAGATCACAAGGTCAGGAGATCGAGACCATCCTGACTAACATGGTGAAACCCCATCTCTACAAAAAAATACAAAACATTAGCCGAGCATGGTGATGGGCGCCTGTAGTCCCAGCTACTCGGGAGCCTGAGGCAGGAGAATGGTATGAACCCGGAAGGCAGAGCTTGCAATGAGTGGAGATAGGGCCACTGCACTCCAGCCTGGGCGACAGAGCAAGACTCCATCTCAAAAAAAAAAAAAGACTGTGTGCTACAAAGCAGTGACTTCCTGCCATTTGGATTTCATGGTCCTATAAAACATTTTTTTAATGGGAGAAACATTGTAGTTACCATTTTTTTATTTAGCCACATGATGTCATGAAGAAGAGTAATACTGGCATCTATCATTATAATAATTTCATAAATGACTATTTCTGTGAGGAGCATCTCACCTTTGTTACCAGAAAGGGGTCCTGATTCAGATCCAAAGAGAGGGTTTTTGGACCTCGAGCAAGAAAGAATTTGGGGCAAGTCCATAAAGTGAGAGCAAGTTTATGAAAAAAGTAAAGAATAAAGAATGGCCACTCCACAGACAGAGCAGTGGCATGGGCTGCTCAACTGAGTATACTTATAGTTGTTTCTTGATTATATGCCAGACAAGGGGTAGATTATTCAGAGTTTCCTGGGAAAGGGGTAGGCATTTCCTGGAACTAAGGGTTCCTCTCCCTTTTAGACCATATAGGGTAACTTCCTGACATTGCCATGGCATTTATAAACTGTCATAGCTCTGGTAGGAGAGTCTTAGCATGTAATGCATTAAAATTAGTGTATAATGAGCAGTGAAGAGGACCAGAGGTCACTTTTGTCACCATCTTGGTTTTGGTGGGTTTTGGCCAGCTTCCCTACCGCATCCTTTTATCAGCAGGGTCTTTGTGACCTGTATCTTGTGCTGACCTCCTATCTCATCCTAGAACTTAGAATGTCTAACCTCCTGGGAATGCAGCTGAGTAGGTCTCATCCTTATTTTACCTAGCCCCTATATAAGATGAAGTCACTCTGGTTTAAACATCTCTGACATGTTGGCAGAGACACAATCTCAAAATTTAAAAATTGAATATATTTGCCTCTAAGAAAAACTCAGTACCTTGTCCTTATTCTTATCATTTTACCATTGCACTAACTTGTGACAATTTCTTCATGAAGCAGGCCATGTCCCCATATTTGGGGCCCAGACTTTCCTCTCTTCCTGCCCATTCACCTAATCTGTAAGGCTTTACTCTCCCACAGGGTAGCCACTTGTCGCATGTGGCTATTAGGCACTTAAAATGTGGTTAGTTCATTTTAAGTGCTCTACATGTAAAATATTTGCTGACTTTCAGACACAGTATAAAAAATGTAAAATATCTCAATAATTTTGTATATTGATTACATGTAGAAACAATAGTATTTTGGACATACTGGGTTAAACATAATATATCATTAAAAGTAATTTTGCGGCCGGGCATAGTGGCTCACACCTGTAATCCCAGCACTTTGGGAGGCCAAGGCGGGTGGATTGCCTGAGGTCAGGAGTTCGAGACCAGCCTGGCCAAGACGGTGAAACCCCATCTCTAATAAAAATACAAAAAATAGCCAGGCGTGGTGGCAGGTGCCTGTAATCCCAGCTACTGAAGTGGCTGAGGCAGGAGAATCGCTTGAACCCAGAAGGCAGAGGTTGCAGTAAGCCGAGATCATACCATTGTACTCCAGCCTGGGCAACAAGAACAAAACTCTGTCTCCAAAAAGAAAAAGCAATTTTGCCTATGTTCTTTTACTTTTTTAAAGTGGTTACTAGAAATTTTTAATTATTTATGTGGCTCACATTATATTTCCATCAAACAGCACTGCTATAAAGATACTTTCTTTTCCAAATCAGTTTGCCAGCTTTTCTTATGAAGAAAGAGTTGGGAGAGACAAAGAAATGAAATTGGAGAGGTGGGAGTAAAGAGATGGGGGAATGAAGGGAGGGAATAAACACATGGCCTGGGTATTGGGGACAATTTGCAGGATTTGTCAGATGTGGCTTAAGAAGAGAAAAGAGAATTTCAGAAGTGTTCTCTGGGTTCTGAATCGAATTCTCTGTAGTGTTCTTTTAGAGATTTGCATCTCTAAAGACTGGAGTGCATGTTAAATTTCTTCTTGGTTTCTGGATTACCTTCTTCGATTATGATTTGGGGAAACTGAACCTCCTGAGGGCTTCAGAATTTATTCAGGTTACTTTATTATTCTAAATAGTCCTTAAATCACTCCCCAGAGCTTTTTAGGACTTTTCTTTCCATCCTTTTCTTCCATGCTTACCACCCTTCCAAATGGGGCCCAGGGTTACAAAATAAGGGTAGTTTCTCAGTGCTAGAAGGATCCCTCTAAATTTCCCATCCTACCCCATCTCCTGCCTTATTAGACTTCACAGCATTCCTGTGGAACTGACTGTAATAGTGGTCCCTTTCTAATGGAGATCTCATCCCACTGAAGCTTTCTTAGGCTCTAGACTCTAAAGAAGAGTCATTTCCTTAATGAGATGCCACTTTCTTATCCTCCTCATAAATTAATGATTCAGGCCTTCCTTTTAAACTTCCCCCAAGGCAAAATGGTCCAGGATACACACTGCTCCATCCCATGGGGAAATCCACTTTCTGTAACGTAGAAACGAGTCTTCAGGATGGGGACAGGAGAAGAGAGCCCACCACTAATCCTTCTGGCCAGCTCCAAGTACACCTGACTTCTTAGAGCTCTGGAGAAATCTGGAGATGTTGCAGTCCTTAGGGAATCAGTTGCTTAAGGACACAGAGTCTTTTCTCTCTTCCATTTCCCCTTTCTCAGCTCTTCGCTTTTCTCTACATTCCCTTTTCCAGTAGTCTCTAGCACGTGTCTCTTCCTCTACCCTCCCTTCTTACAGAAAGAATCTGTAGCCTCTTCAGAACCATGGCATGTGCACAGGACCAATTTGCCACTTCTCCTGAGGGTATTGCATTTTAAACCTTTTAACTGACTGTACAATGAAAAACTGGTTTAAAAGAATTTCAATCTCCGGAGCGTAGCTGGAAAGTCTAGGATATTTAGAGAGGCGGGAGCCATTTCCCGGGGCTCTAAGATACAACACTATAGTAAGCTGCTTAATTTAATTAGATGAGGTAGGCCTTTTAAGAGTCTATTCTGAGGGATCCTTTGGATCATCTTGCCACTACTAACCAAAGTGATGCTTTGAAAAGCACAGAGCTGTGGTAGGGTATAGGCTGAATACTCATTCTGGTGGGCTGTTGGGTACATATCCTAGCAATAACATATAATGTCATTATGATCAAAGCATAAGACAGGATTTCTTTTCTCTGCCAACAAACAAGCAAACAAACCCCACAGAAGCCATCAGGGGAAAAACTAGTGTAATTGTTTTCCAATGTCCAATCTTTCCAAGTCTGATCCATTTAGGTCTCAGCTCAAATCTCACTTCCTCAGAGATGCATTTCCCCGACTACCCAGTCTATAGTAGCAACTACCCTGCCCCGTTCACTCTGCACAACATTATAGTGTCTCATTTTCTTCATAATATTTACTGTTACCTTAAATTTTCTCATTCAACTACTTACTGTTTTCTCTATTAGAACATAAACTCCATAAGGGTAGAAACTTTGTCTGTCTTGCACTCTCTCTCCAGTGCTAAACACATACTGTTACAGGAAAGGTCCCTGGATCCAGACCCCAAGAGAGGGTTCTTGGATCTTGTGCAAGAAAGCATTCAGGGTGAGTCCATAAAGTGAGAGCAAGTTTATTTTTTAAAAACACAAAAATTAGCTGGGCATGGTGGCACACGCCTATTAGTCCGAGCTACTTAGGAGGCTGAGGCAGGAGAATCGCTTGAACCCAGGAGGCAGAGGTTACAGTGAGCCAAGATTGCACCACAGCCTGGGTGACAAAACAAGACTCTGTCTCAAAAAAAAAA
The DNA here is from genome assembly GCF_049350105.2 of Macaca mulatta. Lineage (NCBI taxonomy): Eukaryota > Metazoa > Chordata > Mammalia > Primates > Cercopithecidae > Macaca > Macaca mulatta. The sequence goes on along the minus strand of NC_133412.1, from coordinate 138,477,639 downwards.
AAGAAAAAGAAAGTAAGTAAGTAAAGGAATATTAGAATGGCTACTCCATAGGCAGAGCAGCACCAAGGGCTGCTGGTTGCCCGTTTATATGGTTATTTATTGATTGCATGCTAAACAAGGGGTGGATTACTCATACCTCCCCTTTTTAGACCACATAGGGTAACCTCTTGTCATTGTCATAGCATTTGACATAGAACCTGCCTTTTGTCCACCTGGTCCAGACAGGCTCACATAAGTTTATGCCCTTCCAAACAGAGTACGACAGTACCACACACATTTGTAAACTGTCATGGTGCTGGTGGGAGTGTAGCAGTGAGGACGACCAGAGGTCACTCTCATCACCATCTTGGTTTTGGTGCATTTTAGCCAGCTTCCTTACTGCAACCTGTTTTATCAGCAAGCTCTTTATGACCTGTATCTTGTGCCGACCTCCTATCTCATCCTGTGACTTAGAATGCCTTAACCGTCTGGGAAGGCAGCCCAGTAGGTCTCAGCCTCATTTTACCCAGCTCCTATTCAAGATGGAGTTGCTCTGGTTCACATGCCTCTTACAATACTAGATGCTCAATAATTATTTGTTAAATGAGTGAGAGAGAGAGAGAGAGAGACAAAGAATTTATTAGGTCTTAGGAGGGGAATCATGCCCCTCTTTGCTCTTTAGGAGGGCAGGGTAATTGCAAATACTCAGACACTCATCAGACATTGCAGAGTATTTAATGAAGTTACAAAGCAGCTGAGGGCCTAGCGGTAGGCTGCCCAATATATCTAAAAGAAAATAGCAGTGTGCTTCAACTGGAAGTGATACTATGATCATTCTGTTTCAAGCTGAATAGGCCAAAAAAGGGGAGAATATCTTGGAACAGGTTCTTGCCAAAAGGATTAGAATAGAGTGAGGGAGAATAGATTAATGTGAAGTTGATCACTCAAAACTTCAAAAAGTATATACTGTACCTGGGAACACAGCCAAAGCATGAGGGTCGTGGGTGGACTGCAAGCCCTCAAGTGTAAGCCCCGGCTCACAGAGAAGACACACGTGCAATCGAGTGTGGCCCAGGAATGATGTGACATTGTGGAAAATGAAGTTAATGGGATCATTAAAGATGCAGATGTGCCTAGATTTCAAGGAAGACTTAGGCCTATTAGGAGAGTCATCTCAGATTCTATCTTGGCAAGATTTCAGGCAGAAATGTGTGTGGTTCTGTCATACTCTGTTTAGAAGGGCATAAACTTATGTGAGCCTGTCTGGACCAGATGGACAAAAGGCAGGTTCTTAAAGCTTTCATCCCTTCAAGCGAATACCTAGAAGTGTCTGTGGGGGTGAGGGCAAGATGGGTTGTTGACTGGGGTATGCTCCATTGATGCAAAAGAATGCTGAGAAGGATAAGGGTGTCTTGCACTAGCACGAGCTCTTTACTTTTCAAAATGAGGCCAGGCACGGTGGCTCACACCTGTAATCCCAGCACTTTGGGAGGCCAAGGCGGGCAGATCATCTGAGGTCAGGAGTTTGAGACCAGCCTGGACAACATGGTAAAACCCCATCTCTACTAAAAATACAAAATTAGCCAGGCATGGTGGCGGGTGCCTGTAATCCCAGCTGCTTGGGAGTCTGAGACAGGAGAACTGCTTGAACCCAGGAGGTGGAGGTTGCAGTGATCCGAGATCTTGCCATTGCACTCCAGCCTGGGCGACAGAGCAAGACTCCATCTCAAAACAAACAAACAAACAAACAAACAAACAAAGGTTTTGGATCTGTTTTCTCACTGTACTCCTATTTTAAACCTGTGAGGAAGGAAAGATGGTTACTGCTTTTATAGCCATTTGTGAGTGTGGAGACTGAAGCAAAGTAAATTTGTGGTCTGTCCAGAGTCAACTTACTTACAATCATAGGAGAACCGGTGTTCTCCACCAAGTTTCTAAAAATGTGGACCCCAGCATCAGAATCACCCAGGAGCATGTGTAAAATGACCCCACTGTAGGGGAGGGAAAATAGCTTTTCTGTACCCTTCTGAGTTCTTGGCTGTGGCCCCTGTAACAAAAGACAGGTTAACAAGAGGAAAGCATACACATGTATTTAATAAGTGTAAAGTTTTAGAAAGCATGGCAGCCTTCATAAACAAATGGAGACTCAGAGAAGTGGTAAAACCTGAGTTGTTTTATGCTACGTTTGATGAAGAGTGGGGAGTGGTGGAGATAAGACAAAAGGGTGTGAGCTAAGCATGGTAAACTGAGGGAAACAGCAAGGCCTATGAGTTCAGATTCTTCTCTGTGTCCCTTTGTCTTTAGAGACAAGGATGCTCATTTCTTGCCAGTATAGAGAGGGCATCTCTCAGATGAGGGTTTTATGACCTCCTTCAGGGGATGGTCAGAAAGTCCTTCCTGGCCAAGCACAGTGGCTCACACCTGTAATCTCGGCACTTTGAAAGGCTGAGGTGGGCAGATCACCTGAGGTCAGGAGTTCGAGACCAGCCTAACCAACATGGTGAAAGCCTGTCTTTACTAAAAATACAAAAATTAGGCCGGGTGTGGTGGCTCATGCCTGTAATCCCAGCACTTTGAAAGGCCAAGGCCGGTGGATCACCTGAGGTCAGGAGTTAAGAGACCAGCCTGGCCAACATGGTGAAACCCCATCTCTACTAAAAATACAAAAATTAGCTGGGCGTGGTGGCGCACACCTGTAATCCCAGCTACACAGGAGACTGAGGCACGAGAATCACTTGAACCCGAAAGGCAGGGGTTGCAGTAAGCCGAAGTCACGCCACTGCACTACAGCCTGGGCGACAGAGCGAGACTCCATCTCAAAAAGAAAAGAAAGTCCTTTCTGTACCTGCCATGTCTCAAATTCCTTCCGTTTAAAATGTCTGATATGCTAAGGTAGTGTGTCTGAACCTCATTACCCACTCCAGAAGTTCTTTTTCTTTTCTTTTCTTTTTTTTTTTTTTTTTTTTTTAGTCTCATTTATGAGGACAGAATTTCTTAATCAGAGGATATCTGGGGTCAGGTCCAGAAATCTGCACTTTCATTTTGAATTCCAGGTGATTCCTAGGCATACTAATTGTTTAGCATTGCGTATCACCCTTGACCCTAAAACAATCTGGGCTTTTTGTTTGTTTGCTTGAGATGGGGGTCTTGCTATATAGCCCAGGCTGGCCTCGAACTTTTGGGCTCAAGTAATCTTCCAACCTCAGCCACCTGAGTAGCTGGGACTACAGCCACCACACCCAGCTTCTAAAGCAATCTGTCATCCATTGAGTCATTAGCTTAATCCTGAGCTCATCACTTCCTGTATTCTTTCCCTCAAATAGTCCCCGTTGAACTGAAAACACAGCATGTTCCTTCAAAGAGAGGGTTGTGCTACTGGAAAGAGTAGATGGAACAACTGTTGACAGGGACTATTTGAAGCTCTGGCAGGGAGCACTTGTTAAAACAGTCACAGCTAAATCACAGATTGTAAAACACAGCAAAGCCTGGGAATCTGCTCTTCAGTGGTTAAAACAACATGCAACCCAACTAGCTGATCAAGTGTTCCAGGAATAAAAAGAACTGACACAGAGCTTCAGAGTCATCACAACTGGCAAAACCAAAGCTCCATTGGCAGGCTGGAGGGTTGTTGAAACAAGATATGCTGCAACAAGTTCTGGAGTGAAAGAAAGCAAGCATTTCAAACAGCCGATGAAAGTTTATAAAATAGAGGTGGGGAGGATCTGCCACAACATTCCCAGCAATTTCAGGAAATACCCAGGGCCACTAAAAATGGATTCTTGGGAAGAGAAGAATGTGAGTTATAATCTATTTATTTTTTATTTTTTATTTATTTATTTTTTTTCTTTGAGACTGCGTCTTGCTCTGTCGCCCAGGCTGGAGTGCACTGGCACAGTCTCTGCTCACTGCAACTTCCACCTCTCGGGTTCAAGCAATTCTCCTGCCTCAGCCTCCCGAGTAGCTGGGATTACAGGCACATGCCACCACGCCCAGCTAATTTTTGTATTTTCAGTAGAGACAGGGTTTCGCCATGTTGGCCAGGCTGGTCTCGAACTCCTGACCTCAGGTGATCCGCTGGCCTCGGCCTCCCAAAGTGCTGGGATTACAGGCATGAGCTATAGTCTATTTTTAATGTAAAATACTGAGTTTATATGAGTCTGTAAGGTTAGTGTCTTTACTTAGGAGAATAGTAATTTAGTCCTAGTAAGTATCCTTACAAGGTCTCCAGTAGTTCCTTACATTTATAGAGGTCTTTACAGTTTAAAATCACCATGTAATCACTCTCATGTGATTGTATAGCACCTTAAAAGTTTCCAAAGCTCTTTCATCATACCTGATGACTTACCATCTTCATCACTGCTCTGTAGCATTTACCATCCCCATTTTGCACAACAATTTTTTAGAAAATATGGGCTCATAAAATTACAGAATCTCTACAAGGTCACCCAACTAATTTGTGTGCACTAAGTTGTGAACTCAACTTCAGTGCTTCCCCATTTCCACACCTGACTTCCTATTACAGACTTCTGCAAACAATAATAACAAAAAATAAAATGTAGCTCAGCCCATCATAGCATTTGAGGGCTATAAGCCAACTTCCCATTTGACAGATGAGAAAATCCAGGCACAAAAAAGTTGAGGCTTTGCCCCAGGTCACACGGTTATCAACAGAGTCCAGATACTGGATCCCTATCTCCTCATTATCCAGTTCAGAGCTCATCCTACTTTGCCCTGCTTCCTCTCATACTTTGTGGATAGCTAGATATAAATCACATGTGTACATTTGGAATCTTGGAGTAAGTGCCTTTAATAGGCCTGTCCTCTGAAGTATGGGAGCCTAACAGATTAAAAATGCTTTAGGTTGATTTAAAAAGGCATCTCTGGCCTTTGAATTTAGCTTTAAAAGCTTGGAATGTTTGTCTTCTTACTCCATAATAGTATAATCAGTATACTTACCACATTAAGCAATGCAGAAACACCTGCTGTGAGTCGTGCCCACATTTCTCTTGTTGGTATAGATGGATGTAAACCCAGATAATGGCAAGACTGACAGAGTTGTTTCATGTTAGATTTTGAAGGGAGAGAATCATTCAGATTTGAAACATGATTTCTAAAATTACCAGTTATCAGAGGATGCATGAGGGCTAGTTCCACAACATAAGGTAAAAATGAGCATGCCTGGCCAGGTGCAGCGGCTCACACCTGTAATCCCAGCACTTTGGGAGGTTGAGGCAGACAGATCATGAGGTCAGGAGATCGAGACCATCCTGGCCAACATGGTGTATGTCTCTACTGAAAATACAAAAATTAGCTGGGTGTGGTGGTGCTTGCCTGTAATCCCAGCTACTCAGGAGGCTGAGGCAGGAGAATGACTTGAACCCGGGAGGCGGGAGGCAGAGATTGCAATGAGCTGAGATCGCACCACTGCACTCCAGCCTGGCAACAAAGCAAGACTCCGTCTCAAAAAAGCAAAACAAAACAAAAAAAAGAGTGTGCCTTGCAGGGATGCAATCAGAAAATTGTAAAACCATGTTCATAGCTGTATTATTCACATTAGCCAAAAGGTGGGAGCAACCCAAGTGTCAGTCAACAGACGAATGGATAAACAAAATGTGTTCCATGCACATAATGGATTATTATTCAGCCTTAAAAAGAAAGGAAATGCTGACCACGGTGTAACATGGATGAACTCTGAAGACATCATGCTAAGTGAAATAAGCCAATCACAAAAAGACAAGTAATGTGTAAGATACTTGGAGTAGTGAAATTCACAAAGACAAAAAGTAGAATAGTGGTTGCCAGAGCTGAGGGAAGGGGAGAATGGAGAGTTCGTGTTGAATAGGCTCAGAGGTTCAGCTGGGGAAGATGAAAAAGTTCTGGAGATGTATATGGTGGTGATGGTTGCACAACAACGTGAATGTACCTAATGCCACTGAACTGTATAGTACACTTAAAAATGGTTAAAATGATGAATTTTATGTTATGTATGTTTTGCTGCAATAAAGAAAGAAATGAATGCTCCCTGTTTATTGGTTTCTTCCCTCATTTTCAACAGGCAGCAGAGCATGTGTCCTTGGGGCAGCCCAGGGATTCCAGCTCAAGCTCCAGAGTGTTTTCATCCTTCTTCAAAACTTCACCAAAAACTCCACCACAAGAAAACAGTAAGACAAACCCCACAAGTGAAACAGATGGCCTGGTCTCTTCAAAAGACAGTGCCCCTAAAAAAGAAAAGATTGGTTCTTAATAGGAAAAAAACAGTTCTAAAAGACATTTTGGGAGCAATTGAAAAAGTGTGAATATGGACATAGTATTAAATAATATTAAAGAATAATTATCAGTTATTGTAGATGTGGTGATAGTGTTGTGGTTATGTAGGATAATGTCCTTATTTGGGGTAACCATATGCTGAAGTATTTAAAGTGTCATGATGCTTGGCAACTTACTTTCAAATTATTAAGGGGAAAATATATGTACTCACCAAACAGTAAAATAATAGCACAAAAAAACCCCACAAATAATGCAGAAAACAAAATGGCAAAGACATAGATAAAATAATTATTCAGTGTAAATGATACTGGGCGTGGTACCTCACACCTGCAATCCCAGCACTTTGGGAGGCCAAAGTGGGGCTGTCCGCTTGAGCACAGGAGTTCAAGACCAGCCTGTGCAACATGGAGAAACCCCATCTCTACCAAAAACACAAAAATTAGCTGGGCATGCACCTGTAGTCCCAGCTACTCTGTAGAATGAAATAGGAGGATCGCTTGAGCCTAGGGAGGTCGTACTACTGCACTCCAGCCTGGGCAACAAAGTAAGACCCTATCTCAAAAAGTGATAATAATCATAATGAAAAAAAGTAAATGATGTATTTAAAGGTGTTACTTGTATTAGTTTTTCAACATTTTTGTACATGTGATAATTGTTATTATAAAGTGTTTAAAAATTGAGTATCTGTGGTTTAATAAATATTTTTATTAATTTTTTGTTTAAAATCGACACAAAATAATCGTACATATTTATGTGGTACAATGTGATGTTTCAATGCATGTATATACTGTATAATGATCAACTCAAGGTAATTACTATACCCATCACTTTAAACATTTATCATTTCTTTGTAATAACACTCAAAATCTTCCAACTATCTTGAAACGTAGACTGCATTGCTATTAGTTACAGTCACCCTACCATGTAATAGAACACTAGAACTTATTCCTCCTAACTGTAACATTTTACCTGTTGACCAATCTCTCGTTCTCTTCCCTTCCCTACCCTCCCCAGCCTCTGGTAACCACTATTCTACTCTCTGCTTCTATGAAATCAACTCTTTCGGATTTCACATATGTGTGGAACTCATGTGGTGTTTGTCTTTCTGTGCCTGGTTTACTTCACTTAACGTCATGTCCTCCAAGTTCATCCAGTAGTCACTATTAAATTGCAAATTTATGCCTTCTCTAGTCAAACCACCATTACCACCAGTTCAGGGTGTACCCGGCACTTTGCTAAACCTTCACACACACTATTTTATGTGATTCGCACTCTGCCTCTATCAAGAGACTATTGTCATTACCCTCACTTTTGCAGATGAGAAACTGAGGTGCAGACATTAAGTAACTTCTCCAAGATTATGCAGCTAGTGAGTGACAGAGCCAGGGTTTACACACAGACAGTCTGGCAGTCTGGCTGTAGAATAGGTTACATCTTCCAAACTGGAAGTCCTGAAGAAAATTTTAGATACTGAGGCAAGCCTATGATGGAGATGTGTTGGGGACCCTCGAATCATGGCCATTAAGTGGGTATCTCAACTACCTAAGGGGAGGGTCTGCTTAGGCTGCAGAGCCCAAAAGAAATAGCCTCTGTTGGTGTATTCTAACAGTGAATCTGGGTATCTTGCCCCTCCCAGGGAAGCTGAGATTGTTTTACAGCTATTATCTCATCTGTAGCCCTAGGCAGGATGGGAACTGTTATAAATAACTCTTTCTAGTTTCAGCTCCAGAGACTTGCCCGAGGCTTCTGGCTCTGTGGTCCACATCTGGCTTCTGTAGACAGCAACAACAGTAACTACACAGTGGACATTTATATAATACTTGCTATGTGACAAGCACTCTTCCAAGTGCTTTAAATATACTAACAAATCCCTGCAACACTTCTATGAAGGAGACATATTATCCCCATTTTAGAGATAAGAACACTGAGTCACAGAACATAAGTAAATGCCCAAGGTCACACACCTAGTAAGCAAAGGAACCTGGCTCCCACCAGAGTCAGTACTCATGGCTTCTATTAATCCAGATGAGACCCAGGAGCTCCCTTCTGGTTCTTACCTCTCCTGGGGAGAACTTTGTCCCAGTGCTTGCCCCTGACCATATGAGTTGAATGAAATCATTGCTGACCCCCACCCAGGTGGCACTGAAAGAGGCCAGCAGTAGTGGCCTCAGTGCCTCTGCCAGATACGTGAGCCAGTGTTCCAGTACTCTGCTGTCCAAATTTTACCTTTGGGCCTTTGTATTTTACAAAGCAGCAGTAACTCCCAAGTGGTTTGATATCGGAAGTCATTGCCCCACCTTGCTGCCTGCTAAGGATGTGGCTGCCCAGCCCTAACAAACCACAGAAAACTTGGATGCTTGTCTTCAACGGAAAGAAGAGAAGGCTTCCTGGTGGGCCCTACCTGATGGAGCCAACCACAAAACCAGCCATTGGACAGGACTAACAGGACTATAAAGTAAGGAAAGGCAATCCCCTCCCAATTCCCCACCCACACTCTCTCACCTGCCACGTCAGGAAGTGTAGGGTGAACCTCTTTACACTCAGGTGTTAGTCAGGCTTCCTCACCCCTCCCAAGGGGGCATCGTAATATGGGATCCCTTGGAGGCAGCAATGACTCACCCAAAGGAATGACACTGGTAACAGAACGATAATCAAATGATGATAATCAAATGAGGCTTTTTATTGTTTTTTTCCTTTCTGCTATAGGAAAAAAAGAAAAAAAAATCTTTTTCTTTTCTTTTTTTTTTTTTTCTAAGATAGAATTTCACTCTTGTCACCCAGGCTGGAGTGCAATGGCGCGATCTTGGCTCACTGCAACCTCTGCCTCCAAGGTTCAAGCAATTCTCCTCCCTCAGACTCCTGAGTAGCTGGGATCACAGGCATCTACCACCACGGCTGGATAATTTTTGTATTTTTAGTAGAGACGGGGTTTCACCATGTTGGCCAGGCTGGTCTTGAACTCCTGACCTCAAGTGATCCACCCACTTCAGCCTCCCGAAGTGCTGGGATTACAGGCATAAGCCACTACACCTGGCGGAAAAAAAAAAATCTGTTCCTCTTCACTTGACCTCCTAGCTCCCCAGTTAGCCAAGGCTTCGTGTTCAGTGGTCAGTCTTAGTTCCTCATTTTGTCTTGGGGGTAGTGGTGGCAGCAGTTAGCTAACGGTTTCTCTGTAATTCAAGGGTCAAGCCCAAGAAGGAATTAGATGGCAGTACCCCAAAGGATGAGGTGGGGACTGGGTAGAGAGAAGCTAGAGCTTTATGGATGAGAGAGAGAATTGGATTCTACGAGTCTGGGAGGACATAAGGAGAGGCATCCTCAAATAATGGAGCTTTGTGCCTTTTCTGTAAAGGGCTCTGGAGGTTGTTGGTGTCTAGGGGAGCAGTTGGTGCCTGGAAGTCAGAATGTCTTTGTAGGAGGGGTTTAGGGGCAGCAATTTGATTGACAGGCCGGGAGGGGAAGAGGATGCTCTAAGCTGTTTACATGGCTACATACATGAAAATGAGAAAATATTAATTACCTACAACAAAGAACAGGGGATGCTGACCTAGATTATGGGGAGAAGATCTAAAGTTCCCTCAACACTCCTTCTACCACCACCACCACTCAAACTTGGCACATGACTAATACCGCAAGGAAACTCTCTAACTATATAACCTTGGAAATATCAACGAGGGCCCCTGTGCTAGAGCCTGCAGGTAAAGTAGGCACTTTGAGGGGAATCCTTTTAGTCCAATAGCTGTGTCACATAACAAAAGAAGCAACATTAATAATGGTGGCTATTTTGTTGGCTAACTCAATCCCCTGTCCCATTTTGCTATTACCAAGCAGGGCCCTGGATTCTAGTATGGCCCAACAGAAAAGAGGGGATTTCAATAATCATTAATATTGGGGATTGCACCAGCCAGGGCAAGGTGGGGCTCACAGTATGATTCCATTCGATTGAAGAAAGTAAAGCGATGTGCATTTCCTTGCTCCTTGGCAAAGTGGAGCGAATTCATACCTGTTATTTAGGCACCAGTGGGAGAGTGGTGGAGTGGGGAGGGAGGCAGAGTGATCCTCAAATCACCAGGCAGCAGGAGAAGCTGCCAGGCTCTGCCTTCCTCCATTTGCCTTTAGTTGGCAAAAGACAAATTAGCCCAGCGCCTCCTGAGCTGAGTTTGCAGTGCAGAGTCTGCAAGAATGTTTGCTTGGGGAGCAGCACTGTTCTTTAACTCAGCAGGTGTAATTCCATCACATGATTGTCTTGGATCTGCTTTTCCCCACTCCAGCCTGAGCTTGCCAAGTCAGAGAACTATAGCTGAGAAATAAATAGTTCTTCTCTGTGTCAGCCCAGGAAACACTAGGGGTCCCTTTACATGGAATAGAATGAGCATTTCCTTACTGCTGGGGTTAGAGAAGGCCTGTCTCCCTGCCCTTGAGGCCAACAAGCCAGAACTTCCTCTTCATAGGAAACTCACTGGCTTCCACGGGAAGCCAGACTGGGCCCTGCAGCCTGCCCTACCCATGCCCAGGCTTTATAGTTCGCCAACATACCAGTCAAAGGAAGAAGACTAGGGCCTTCACGAGGACACAGAGACAGGGCTAAGTGCTCTACTGCCTTGGAAACTTTCGGTACAACCTTGGCATCTCTAGCCCAGAAAGTTACTTCTATTGCAGTTTAAGGTTACTACCTTGGACAGGTAACTTTCACCTTCTGGAAATTGCTGACAAGGAAGCTAAATGAGAGGGACCTCCCCAGCCATAGCCTGGAAAGCTCAGCCATTCAGCCCAGGAGCCAAGATAAGTGAGCCTGGTCAGTGCCGGCAGCCTGGGCCACTCATACCTAAAGACTCGCAGGGCCCTGTGAAGCCAGGTCGGGGTCTGACCTTCCTCTTTCAGGGTACAGATGTTCCCTCTGCATGTCTGTTGCAGGACTAAGCTGGCTTGCGAGACTCTGGGGTTTCTGCACAGCCCTGACAGGGACCAAGAGAAGAGAGACTATCCTTGAGTTCTAGGGACTCCTTTTTTACTTTTAGTAGAGACAAGGTCTTGCTGTTGCCCAGGCTGTTCTCAAACTCCTGAGCTCAAGTGGTCCTCCCACCTCACCCTTCCAAAGTGCTGGGATTACAGATGTGAACCACTGCCCTCAGCTTGAGTACTTACTGGAAGTTCAGATTTCTGGGCTTTTTCTGGAATGAGACACAATACAAAACCCTAACACTTGATGTTATGTTTCTTTTTTTTTTTCTTTGAGACAGAGTCTTGCTCTCTTGCCCCGGCTGGAGTGCAGTGGCACGATCTCAGCTCACTGCAACCTCCACCTCCCAGGTTCAAGAGGTTCTCCTGCTTCAGCCTGCCAAAATAGCTGAGATTACACGCACCCGCCACCACGCCCGGCTAATTTTTTTGTATTTTTAGTAGAGACGGGGTGTCACCATGTTGGTCAAGCTGTTCTTGAACTCCTGACCTCAAATGATCCGGCCCACCTCGGACTCCAAAAGTACTGGAATTGCAGTCATAAGCCACTGCACCCGCCACTTAATGATAGGTTTCTTATAAACCTACTGCATGGTTATATAAACAAGATGATAGAAAAGGAAATCTCTGTACTGTTGTCTTCAGTGCTTGTTAAGATACACAGTAGCCACTCCAGTACCTTAGCCATCTCTGACAGGTGCTAGATTTTCCCCATTTGCTACTCATAATCTTCTCCCCACCCTTCTTTGCCCTGCTTTCTGCCCATAAGGCTGAGTTACAAGGATGACATCAGTAGGCTGCCTTTGCCCTCCAACCTCTAGGGGTTGGCCAAGGAAGTCGGCATATTTATTTTTCTGGTTCCTTCCTGCCAGGTGGCCCTCTATCAGCTTTCTAGGTTCCTTTAATGGGTTCCATCGCCTTGCCCTTACAGACACGGTGGCTGTAGTGGCTCTTACACTTACCAGTCCAAGGGTACTGCATGTCCCTTTTGCTTTGTCTAAGCCCAGTCCATGCTTTGTAAATAGTGACTTTATTACACTCTTCCTAAATGACTCAATGTAAGGCCATCCTTTTTTTTTTTTTTCCTAGGACCCTAACAGATGAAACCTTTAGAACATTTTGCCCTTATTACTATTTCTAAGTTAATATGGGGAAATTTTACTTGACTCTGCCCTTTCCTAACTTTTTTGCACATAAAATTTTATTTTTTCTTTTTATTTTTCTTTGAGACAGGGTCTACTCAGACTGGAGTGTAGCAGTGAATTCCTGGGCTTAAGCAATCCTCCTGCCTCAGCTTCCCAAGTAGCTGGGACTATAGATGTAAATAACACTTAAAAAAATTTTTTTTTGGCCGGGCGCGGTGGCTCAAGCCTGTAATCCCAGCACTTTGGGAGGCCGAGACGGGTGGATCACGAGGTCAGGAGATCGAGACCATCCTGGCGAACACCGTGAAACCCCGTCTCTACTAAAAAATACAAAAAACTAGCCGGGCGAGGTGGCGGGCGCCTGTAGTCCCAGCTACTCGGGAGGCTGAGGCAGGAGAATGGCGTAAACCTGGGAGGCGGAGCTTGCAGTGAGCTGAGATCCGGCCACTGCACTCCAGCCCGGGCTACAGAGCGAGACTCTGTCTCAAAAAAAAAAAAAAAAAAAAAAAAAAAAAATTTTAATTTTAAAAATTTTTTAATTTTTTTTGTAGAGATGGGGTATTGGTATGTCATCCAGGCTGGTCTCAAAGTCCTGGCCTCAAGCCCTCATCCCACCTTGGCCTCCCAAAGTGCTGGGATCATGGGCTTGAGCCACCGGGCTTGGGCTTATTTTCTCCTAGTATTGCTAGTTTTTTTTTTTTTTTTTAGACGGAGTCTCACTCTGTCGCCCAGGCTGGAGTGCAGTGGCGTGATCTCAGCTCACTGCAACCTCTGCCTCCCGGGTTTAAGCAGTTCTCTGCCTCAGCCTCCCAAATAGCTGGGGTTACAGGCACCTGCCACCACACCTGGTTAATTTTTGTATTTTTAGTAGAGACAGTTTCACTATCTTGGCCAGGCTGGTCTTGAACTCCTGACCTCATGATCCACCTGCCTTGGCTTCCCAAAGTGTTGGGATTACAGGGGTGAACCACCGCACCTGGCTAAAGTAGTTTTTTAAAATTTAAAATATATACAATAATTTTTTGTTTTTTTAAAAAGCAAGATCCTTACTATAATTGCTTTCAAGAGATAATTTTAGATAATGTATTAGTTCGTTCCTTGTTGATTATAACAGAATATGTGGAACTGGGTCATTTATAAAGAAAAGTAATTTATGTCTTACAGTTATGAAGGCTGAGAAGTCCAGAATTGAGGGGCTGCATCAGCGAGGGGATTCTTGTTGGTGAGGACTCTCTGGGAATCACATGGTGAGGAGCTGAGCAAGCTCACATGCTTGCTTAGGTCTCTCTTCCTCTTCTTAAAAAGCCACTAGTTCCACTCTCATGATTACCTGCTAGTCTATTAGCCCATTAATCCATTAACCTATAAATGGATTAATCATTCATAAGCGTTGAAACCTCTTGATCCAATCAACTCTTAAAGATCCAATACTGTCACATTTGGAGATTAAGTTTCTAACACATGAAATTTGGGGGACACATTCAAACCATAGTAGATAAATAAGGGAAAAAAATTCTTGCAAATTTTGCATTTTAAACCGGCACTGACAGGTGTTTCCGATGCATGCTATGGCTTAAGAAGCACTGCACAAGTCAGCTCTTCAAGCTTCTCACAGGCAGCCGTCCTAAGACATCAGCATCCCCTTCCCTCCATTAGAGCCTACATCAATGAGTTTGAGATAAAGCAATTTTATGTAAAAACAGCCTGATAGCTCCATTTCGGAAACTCTGTCCTTAACACCAGGTTTTGAAGTCCGGGAAACCTGTGTATGTTATTTAACTTAAAAAGTTAAATATGGGCCAGGCACGGTGGCTCATGCCTGTAATCCCAGCATTTTGGGAGGCTGAGGCGGGCGGATCAGCTGAAGTCAGGAGTTCGACACCAGCCTGACCAACATGGCAAAACCCTGCCTCTACTAAAAATACAAAAGTTAGCCGGGGGTGGTGGCGCACGCCTGTAATCCCAGCTACTCAGGAGACTGAGGCAGGAGAATTACTTGAACCTGAGAGGTGGAGGTTGCAGTGAGCTGAGATCGTGCCACTGCCTCTAGCCTGGGTGACAGAGCAAGACTCTGTCTCAAGAGAAAAAAGTTACATATGTATAGCTATATATTTAAATCACATATATATATGTAAAACTTTAAAAGTTTTATACTCAAGGCTTTTCCTAGAATATACATTCCTCCATATTCCTTATTTTAAAAATTACCTCTTTGTCTCTCAAGCTCAACAACAACTATTCTGTGAAGCTCTTGATCCTTCCACATCTGGCATGAAAATATCCCAAGTTATCTGCATTGGCAGATGGCTTCTGTGCTGAACAGAAGCTTTATCCTAGATTCAGTCTTCTCTCCCAGCACAAGCACCTGACTCGACTTCGGAAGTGTGGAGAAGGTTATGGAACTTCATCCTGCCCTAGTTCACCTTGCCCCAGTTCCAGTCCTACCCACTTACACTTCTTCTTCGTCCAAATGGATTATCCCCCTAATTTTCCCCTTGAAGATATCAATAGGAGATTGATTATCCTCACTGTATGCTCATTATTGTCTTGAGTTGCTCCTTAGAAGCTGTCGCTAAGTACTGCTAAGTACTAAGCCAGGTTCCTGTGGTCCGCTCCCGCACCCTAGAAGGGCCTTACGTGAATTAGGCTGGGATGAGTTCCAGCACATGGGAACTATAGGAAAATCTGAAACAGAGGCAAAAAGTGACCTTAGGAATGAAGTCTTCTTTGCATTGATGTGTGACCTGTTCTCCTCAGCAACTTCAGACTGGCTTTTTTTTTTTTTTTTTTTTTTTTTTCGGGACAGACTTGCTCTTTGTCCAGGCTGGAGTGCAGTGGCACAATCTCAGCTCACTGCAACCTTCACCTCCCCGGTTCAAGAGATTCTCCTGCCTCAGCTTGCTAAGTAGCTGGGATTACAGGTGTGCACCACCATGGCTGGCTAATTTTTTTAATTTTAATAGAGACAGGGTTTTGCCATGTTGGCCAGGCTGGTCTTCCCCAGTGAGTTTTCACCAGCTCTAGCCTGGCCTGACCCTTTTTCTAGTGAAAGGCAGGTCCCACTTGACTGTTATTTTCATCCAAAGGAATGAACAGCCAGAGCCTCTTACTTCCCAGTAAGCAGTAGTGGTTATCATCAAGCACTTGATTACATAGAGCTTTGTTTGGGGAATATAATTTTTTACAAGTCTGGCCAAAATAAAATACAGACTTGCCCCTAAGATCTGCGGGGTCCTGGGCATGAGCGCAGATGGAAGTCCACATGCCACATATATAAAAGTTGTGGCCGGGCGCGGTGGCTCAAGCCTGTAATCCCAGCACTTTGGGAGGCCGAGACGGGCGGATCACGAGGTCAGGAGATCGAGACCATCCTGGCTAACACAGTGAAACCCCGTCTCTACTAAAAAATACAAAAAACTAGCCGGGCGAGGTGGCGGGCGCCTGTAGTCCCAGCTACTCGGGAGGCTGAGGCAGGAGAATGGCGTAGACCTGGGAGGCGGAGCTTGCAGTGAGCTGAGATCCGGCCACTGCACTCCAGCCCGGGCTACAGAGCGAGACTCCGTCTCCAAAAAAAAAAAAAATAAAAAAAAATTAAAAAAAAAAGTTGTAAATTACACTAACAAACTCATAAAATATTTCAATTCCCCTATACTGATAAATATCCCATCATAAACACAAAATATACACATAGATACAAATATACCGCCCTTAAAAAAGAGAAAGAAAAGGGCTAACCTGGAAGGCCGGTTCAAATGTGGAATTCTTGAACTTCTCAGAGCTCCATGCGGGGACATGGTGGAATGGAAAGAGCTGGCCCCTGACCCACCCCCTACTTCTCTTCCTAGCCCAGGCTCTGTCTCACATGACAAGGGGCCTTGAGTACATTCACGTAGACATGACCAAGCTCCATCCACATTCCCACTCTCATCGCATCACACTTATTGCGCACCTTTCATGCCTAGGGGTTAAGTACAATAGTGGTATGGTCTGTCCTTGGGGAAGTGTACCTGGAGAAGTGGCCCAGGCCCAGGAATTAGGCTCTAGAAGGGGAATATGGGCTCTGAGTGGGAACATTCCATTGGTGGGTTCTTTCCGCCATGAGAGGTATAGCCAAAGTGGGCCAGAGTGAGGCCCTCTAAAGCATGGGACCCTCTAAAACATGGGACCATAGGCAGAAGGCAGAGCTGGTGAAATAAGATAGCTTAGATGGAAGATACAACCAACAGTAGGGAAATCACTAAAGACATGAAAGCTCCAGGTAAAATGGTGGCTGCAGAGAGGAGAGGAGGGAGAGATAGAGATTATCTAGAAAGCAGATGTGAGCAGACATGTAGAATGCACAAACCAGTGCTTCGGCAAATTCTACCTCCTTCCTGAGGAGCCTCCCAAGTCCTGGCTTCAGCTCCTGCCCAGAGTACCCGCACTTCTCTACTGGGCCCTACAGACCCCTTAGAATGTAGACCCTTCTTTACCTAAGCTAGTTGGAGTAGATTACTGTTACTTGACAAAAATAAAGTCTTGACAAGATACCACTTCATGACGCAAAAGAAACCGAAGTTTTCCCCGAGAGAGAGAGATGGCAGAGAAAGAAAAGGGCTAAAGACAGAGGTTTGAGAAAGATATAAACTTAAAATTCAGAAAAAGAGAAAAAAGAACCCAAGGAAGAGTTGTGATAGGAGTAGGGGAAGAACTAGCTCCCTCGGGTGAGCATTTCAGAAAGAAGAGCTAGGCGGCTGGAAGATGAGGCCTGAGTAAGGGTCACTGGAATTGATGACTAAAAGGTCACCGCTGACCTTCAAGAAAGCACAGCTAGAGACGAGTGTTGGCAGACGGATGTGCCCAGCTGTGCTGGGGAGATGGAGCAGCAGCTTTTCATACATGGCCCAGGGCTTTTCCTGACCTGTATGGGTGTGAGTATGACCCCCCTGCCTGTTTCACCACTTCCTTCTACTGAGCATGCTGGGGAACCCTGGCACCCTTGGGGCCAAGGCAGATTTGAAGTGTGTTAAAGAACAGGGAGTGAAGTGCCATGATCCCGAATGTGACTCCCTAAGGACAGAGTATCTGGAAAAAAACCAACCTACCAACTGAAGAACCACTGCGTTTTGGGGATCCCTAGTCTTTACCTGAAACACTGGGAATTACCTCTTCCTCTTATTCTGCATTCCTTTAGGATAGTTAAGGACAAGTTCCAGCTCAGACAGGTAGCAACCTCCGCTGCTCTGCCTGCCTGACAAGGTGAGCCAGCTTCTCATTTCCTTGTCTTGTCTCAAGGTGTGTACGTGTATGTGTGTGTACGTGTGTGTGTATGTATAGGGGAGGATCCCCGACAGAGTCTTTCTTCCAAGTCCCAGCAATTTGGCCGGGCACAGCGATTCATGCCTGTAATCCCAGCACTTTGGGTAGCCAAGGCTGAAGGATTGCTTGAAGCCAGGAGTTCAAGACCAGCCTGGACAACATTGCAAGACCTCATCTCTACCTAAATAAATGAATAAATAAATACAACCAAAACCAAAAAGTTGCCAGGCAAGGTGGTACACACTGTATTCCCAGCTACTCAGGAGGCTGAGGTGGGAGGATCATGTGAGCTCAGGAGGTCGAGGCTGCATGGGACAGCCTGGGCCCAACTTCTCCATCATGACCACTGCTCGGAGACTGCCATATAAGAGAGAATTTTGGAACTGTGAGGTTTGACCCTCATGATGGACCCGCTGCTCTGACTGGCTTGCTGTGAGCTGTCACCCCACCCTATTTCTCCTCACCCTTCAACCACAGCTCCCAACCTGAGTGATCACCAGGCTGTGTGACCCCCACTGCACCCCCTGCCAAGAGTGAAAGGGAGGACAGAGTCCACTGGCTGGTCCTTCCTGCAAAGTTTATGAAACGGGAACAGTGTCAGCAACATCTCCCCTCCCCTGACTCAGCAGCGTGCACTGTCAGCACTTCCAGCCTCCCCGTGACAGTGCACTCCATGGAGAAATAAAAAATAACTGCTCGTTAGAAAAATGAGAGAGTCCTGACCTTTTCCCATTGATTTTTCCCATTTTTTAATTTAAATATCTGCGGCCTGTGGGTATTAGCATCCACTGTCAACTTTCTCGGTGAAGCCATTCCCTAAGGTCCTTCCCCTCTTCACAGGAGACAGGATGTTTCTTAACCTACAGAAGAAGTTTGCTTTTCTTCTCTGAGGACCTAAAGGGAGTTTACCAAATAATATTTTCACATATTTCACTCGATCCTCTTAATTGTCTTGTGAAACAGGCATTATTATCTCCATTCCACAAGAGAGAAACAGACGTTCTGAATGATCCAGTGACTTGCTCAAGGCTGCTGAGTTCGTAGGTCCTGGACCTGAGAATTGACTTCTGCCTCCTGACTCTAAAGTCTATGCCAGGCTAACAAATCTCAGGGTGGGGGCTGGCACAGTAGGAGTGTAGTGTGGGAGACAGAATCTCAAATCCTTGTCTTTCCCTCTTTTCATAGAGCCCAGACATTGTGAGTTAAAAATAATAATAATAATAATAATAATTCTCAGGCTGGGTGCGGTGGCTCACGCCTGTAATTCCAGCACTTTGGGAGGCCAAGGTGTGCAGATCACTTGAGGTCAGGAGTTCGAGACCAGCCCAGCCAATGTGGCAAAACCCCATCTCTACTAAAAACACAAAAAATAGCTGGGCATGGTGGGGGGCGCCTGTAGTCCCAAGCTACTCGGGAGGCTGAGGTGAGAGTGAGAGGTGATAATGTGCTAGCAGCCCTCACTCTCAGCGCCCCCTAGGCCTCAGCGTCCACTCTGGCGGCACTTGAGGAGCCCTTCAGCCGGCCACGGCACCATGGGAGCCCCTCTCTGGGCTGGCTGAGGCTTGAGCCTCCTCCCTCTGCTTGCCTCCTCCCTCTGGTATGGAGGGAGAGGCGTGGGCGGGAACCGGGGCTGGCTGCCTTGCTCGCTGGTCAGTGTGAGTTCTGGCAGACGCGGGCATGGGCTCCGCGGGCCCTGCAGGTCCCACACACAGAGCAGCCAGCCGGCGCCGCCAGCCCAGGGCAGTGAGGGGCTTAGCACCCGGGCCAGCAGCTGCGGAGGTTGTGCCGGGTTCCCCAGTGCCGGCCCGCCGACACTGCACTCAAATTCTCGCCAGGCCCTAGCTGCCTCCCTGAGGGGCAGGGCTCGGGACTTGCAGCCCGCCCTGTCTGAGCTCCTCCCCCTACGGTGGGCTCCCTGGCAGCCTGAGCCTCCCGGACTGGTGCCACTCCCTGCTCCATGGCGCCCAGTCCTATGGACAGCCCAAGGGCTGAAGAGTGCAGGCGCGGCTCGGGACTGGCCGGCAGCTCCGCCTGCAGCCCTGGTGCAAGATCCACTGGGTGAAGCCAGCTGGGCTCCTGAACTGGATGCCGACTTGAGGAACTTTTATATCTAGCCGGATGATCGTATGTGCACCAATCAGCATTTTGTGTCTAGCTCAGGGTTTGTAAATACACCAGTCAGTACTCTGTATTTAGCTAACCTAGCTAGTGGAGACTTGGAGGACTAGCACTCTTGTGACTCTGTGTCTAGCTCAAGGATTGTAAATGCACCAATCAGCACTCTGTGTCTAGCTCAGGGTTTGTATATGCACCAATCAGCACTCTATGTCTAGCTCAAAGTTTGTGAATACACCAATTGGTATTGGTACTCTGTATCTAGCTAACTCTGTATCTAGTTAACTAGCACTCTGTGACTCTGTGTCTATCTCAAGGATTGTAAAGGTACCAATCAGCACTCTGTCCAAACGGACCAAGCAGCTCTCTGTAAAATATACCAATCAATCAGCTCTCTGTAAAATGGACCAATCAGCAGGATGTGGATGGGGCCAGATAAGGGAATAAAAGCAGGCTGCCGGAGCCAGTCAGTGGCAACCCGCACGTCCCCTTCCACAAGGTGGATGCTTTGTTCTTTGGCTCTTTGCAATAATTCTTGCTGCTGCTCACTCTTTGGGTCCACGCTGCCTTTATGAGCTATAACACTCAGCGAGAAGGTCTGCAGCTTCACTCCTGACAGCAAGACCACGAACCCACCAGAAGGAAGAAGCTCCAGACACATCTAAACATCTGAAGGAACAAACTCTGGACACCCCATCTTTAAGAACTGTAACACTCACCGCGAGGGTCCATGGCTTCATTCTTCAAGTCAGTGAGACCAAGAACCCACCAATTCCGGACACAGGAGGATCGCTTGAACCTGGACCTGGGAGGCAGAGGTTGCATTGAGCCAAGTTTGTGCTACTGCATTCCAGCCCAGGAGACAGAGCAAGATTCTGTCTCGAAAAAAAAAAAAAAAAAAGTCAAAGAGAAAGAGCAAAAAAAATACACTGACCCTTAGAGCAACGGCTTTAAACTTTTACAAATGTGACCCATTTGTAAAAGTACATTTTATATCTTGATCTGGTACATCACACACTTACACGCACGCACGCACACACACACAACTGGGCCAAAAGCTTTAGCAAGAGTAATATACTCTGATATATTTTGTTCTACTCCATTGAATTCTTTTTTTCCCCTTTTAATGATGGTTTTGACCCACAACATTGATTACCCACAATTGAAAAATGCTGCCTTAAAGCATAAACTATGCATTCAGAGACAAGCTCTCATACTACTCTTGTATAAAGTGCCAACTTATACAGTGCCCCAACACAAGAGTCCGTGTTCAGGAAATACTTGTTGAGCCTCTGGGCTTTTAAGGAGCCAATAATCCACAAGTTAAACAACTTGTTCTGGAAACTCCCCAGTTTGGTTTATGTGGAAAAGATCATGCTAATTCCAAATCCCAACAAACAAATCATTCACACACGTGCATACAAAAGAAAAACCTGGAAATGGATCTCTGTTGTGAATCTAGACTTGAAATTTTAAAATAAAATACTAGCAAATAGATTTCTTTCAGCAGGCATGAGTTAAGTGTCTGCCCAGTGCTGTGCACTGTCCTAGTGTCTAGAGATACAGAAACAAATAGGATCCAGGCCCTGCCCTCAAGGAGCTGCGGAGTGGCAGGAGGCTGAGAAGCAAAGCCTACAGTGCAGTGTGATGAGGGTAGCACAGGCTGTCAGGGAGTAGAAGGAAGTTATCTACCCAACCTAAAGGGCATAAAGATGGTTTCCTTGGAGCTACTCAGAGCCTAGACTTGAAAGGATGTAAGTTAGGTGGGAAAATAAATGGAGGACAGAGGTTTCAGGCAAAAGGAATAGCATGTGCAATGCTGTGGCAGTCACAGTTGATTGTCTATCCCATAACCAATCCCTATGTTCCGTGCTGGCAGTATGTTAATTATTTTGGGAAGGCATGGAGAGAGAGTGTCTACTACTCCTCTATATAATTTAGGGGGAAATCCTGACTAATATGAGCCAATCATCATGATCCCAGGATCCTTGCCAATTATTGGTTTAGGAATGAGCATAATAAGACCTGAGTCTGGCCAGTGAAATTTCAGGAAAGAACTTCCAGGAACAGGCTTGGGAAAAGGTTTCCTTGTTCTTAAAGAGACTCATGGTAAGAAAGAGTCTGTTTTGGCCAGGCGCGGTGGCTTACGCCTGCAATTCCAGACCTTTGGGAGGCCGAGTCGGGCCGATCACCTGAGGTCTGGAGTTTGAGACCAGCCTGGCCAGCATGGTGAAACTCCGTCTCCACGAAAATACAAAAATTAGCTGGGTGTGGTGGCAGGCACCTGTAATCCCAGCTACTCGGGAAGCTGAGGCAGGAGAATCACTTGAACACGGGAGGTGGAGGTTGCAGTGAGCCGAGATCGCACAAATGGACTCCAGCCTGGGCAACAAAGCAAGACTCCATCTCAAAAAAAAAAAAAAAGAAAGAAAAGAAAGAAAGAAACTGTTTCCTTCAGCTAGATGCTTTACTGTGTCAGTGAAATTCCTGGCTGTGATGTGGTCATTTCGTGCCCACGAGACAATCTACCTGGAGGGTGCCAAACCAGAAAGACAGAAAAACCAGGGACTTCAATGACTTTATTGAGTAGCCGAATTAACCAACCCTAGAGCTACTCTAGCCCACAACATGATGTCATCATGTAAGCTAATTGATTTTCCCCATCGTAAAAGTCAGTTGAGTCGGGGTTTTGTGTTACTTGCAGTCAAAATGAAATTAAACGAACTGGGCACAGTTGAGTTTACCTGTATTACCAGCTATTTGGGAGGCTGAGGCAGGAGGATCACTTCAGTCAAGGAGTTCAAGGCCAGCCTGGACAACATAGTGAGACCCATCTCTTAAAATAAAAATAATTAAATGAATGCAAAAGCTATAGACAAGGAAAAGGCATGTTCTGGGTTCTGCAAGGCAAAAATTGAGATCCAGAGGCCAAATCATACTATACTACAAACTTTAGCTTCAACATGAGATGCAAATGGCTGGTAAACATATGAAAAACTTGACCTCACTATTAAAGATAAAAGCACTTTGAAACTAAAATGAGATGTCATTTTTCACCTCCAGATTGACAACGATCAAAAAGCTTCATCATATCCAATATTGTCAAGAAGAAACCAGCACACCTATATGTTGCTGATGGGATGGTAAATGGCATAAATCTATGGACAGTAATTTGGTAATAACTTTCAAACCAAAAATGGACTTGATCTGACAATTCCAGTTTTAGGTATTTTATCCTACAGATATAGTTGGATGTATGGAAAATAACATGCACAAGGATGTTAGTTACAGCATTGTTTGTAAAAGCAAATTGGCTAACAACTATTTAATTGTTCATTATAATAAGGGATTGATACATTATTACATTCATATTGAGTTATATGCCACCATTAAAAGGAACGAAACAGTTCTGTACCTATTGATATGGAACTGAATCAAATAAATATTGTTAATCAAGAAAAGCAATATGTTAAATAGTACAGAATGGTATGCTACTAATTTTTTTTTTTTTTTTTTTTTTTGAGACATAGTTTCACTCTGTTGCCCAAGCTGGAGTGCAACGGCATGATCTCAGCTCACTGCAACCTCTGCCTCCTGGGTACAAGCTGGTATGCTACTATTTACGCATATAGGGAAGAATATTTGAAAATACATAAGACACGTTTGGAATAATCGCAAGAAACTGATAGTATCAGCTTCCCTAAGGAAAGGAATTAAGTGGATGGAAGTCAGGCAAGGAAGGGAGACTGACTATCACTGTATATACATACCTTCTGAATTTTGTGCCATGTACATACATTGCACATTCAAAATAATTCATTAATAGAAGGAGGACTTAATTCCCCAAATAAAAGAATATCTTAATTGGAAATACCACAACCTATTAAGCTCAAAAGAAATTGTTTGATTTTTTTTCTATAACTGCAAAAATGGCATTCAGTATTCAATATACATTCATTTTTAAGTGCTAGTAGAGATAGAATGAGTCTTCTTAATAAAGAGTACCTAATATTGGACATCATATTAAATTATGATTTTTGTAGAAGACATTGTCAATCCTTAGAGATCACAATAAGTTGCCTCCAAAAAAAGCTAGAAAGAAAATTAATCTCAAAATTAAATTAGTAAGATCCTCATACCACAAATGTGATTAGCTACATATTTGAAGGTAAATCTAAAGATTGTAATTTGTGACTTAAGAGATTAAGAAGAGACAGTATTCCAGTCCAGGTGTTCTGGGAATAATTTCAGGGAGGCAGGAGAACGTAACAGTAATGCCTCAAACGGAAACTTGAACCCTAGCTGGAAAAAGACCTAGTGCATGTGGGGGAATTAGTCAACCAGGCAAACACATCAGTTCCCCCTAAACATGGCTAAGTGGGGAAGAATCTCTTTGCCAAGCAGACTTCCACGTATACTTCCAGCCTTAGCCATAACCTGCCTTAGCTGGGAGATAATTCTTGAAATTAGCTCACTACTTGGTACGATTTCATGCTTCTTAAGCATCTCTGAATAATCTGGCTGTCTCTGAGGTTTATCTAAGGAGAGAACATATATAATGGTCAGGCTGACTTGAGCATTCTAGTCCACTCAAAGATTGTATTTTAATTGTAAACTGCTGAACTTCAAAGTCCCATTTCAGTTTCAGAGGTTCTCCCCCAATCCCCACCACCACCTCCCACCCTGGAATCAGCTAAGGTCCCAGTTGCAACTCCATTGCAGGACATCTTGTTACAGGTGTGTCTTCTGTAAAAAACCCTCTGCAGACAACTCTCCATCTCAGAGTCTGTTTCTATGGCACCCAGTCTAAGATACAATGTATGTATGCAAACATATATACGTATATACATACATTTCTTTATAAAGAAATCTATAAAACCTTCTATGTGATGGCCAGGCACGGTGCTCACACCTGTAATTCCAGCACTTTGGAAGGCCAAGACGGGCAGATCACCTGAGGTCAGGAGTTCGAGACCAGCCTGACCAACATGGAGAAATCCCATCTCTACTAAAAATACAAAATTAGCTGGGCATGGTGGTGCATGCCTGTAATCCCAGCTAGTCAGGAGGTTGAGGCAGGAGAATCACTTGAACCCAGGAGGCGGAGGTTGCAGTGAGCCGAGATCATACCATTGCACTCCAGCCTGGACAACTAGAGAGAAACTCCGTTTCAAAAAAAAAAAAAAAAAAACTTCTATGTTATCTGAAAAGATGTGAATGAATGGAAAAATAGAAGTTCCTGGATGGGAAACCTAAATATTATATAAATATGTGTTTCCTACAATTTAAGTTACATATTTAGCAGAATCTTGGTAAAAATCCCAGAAGGATGTTTTTAAACATATGACAAAAGAAAGGAAGAAAAGGAAAATTCTAAACAGGCAAGAAAGAAAACAGGCCTGGCACAGTGACTCACACCTGTAATCCCAGCACTTTGGGAGGCCGAGGTGAGAGGATTGCTTGAGGCCAGAAGTTCGAGGCTACAGTGTGCCATGGTTGCACCAATGCACTCCAGCCTGGATAACAGAGAGAGACCTTGACTCAAAAGAAAAAAAAAGGAAGAAAACCTGTTGCAGAGGGGAATGAAAGAAGGTGAACAAGATCTATCAAAAGTAAAAACCTGTAAAAAAAATAAAATATTGAAATTTTTTCTTTGTAGAGATGGGGTCTCACTGTTACCCAAGCTGGTCTCAAACTCCTGGCCTCAAGCAATCTCCCCCCTTAGCCCCTAAAAGTGCTGGAATTACAGGCATGAGCCACCACACCTGGCTTCCTGTACTGAGATCTTAATTTAAGAATAGCTGGGCGCGGTGGCTCACGCCTGTAATCCCAGCACTTTGGGAGGCAGAGGCGGGCGGATCACGAGGTCAGGAGATCGAGACCATCCTGGCTAACACGGTGATATACACCCTGATATGCTTTGGCTCTGTGTCCCCACCCAAATCAAATGTTGAATTATAATTCCCAATATTGAGAGAGGGACCTGGTGGGAGGTGATTGGATAATGGGAGTGGATTTCCTTCATGCTGTTCTCGCAATAGTGAGTGAATTCTCACAAGATCTGATGGTTTAAAAGTGTGTGGCACTTCCTACCTCGCTCACTCCCTCTCTCCTGCTCCACCATGAGAAGATGTGCTTTGCTTCCTCTTCGCCTTCTGCCATAATTTTAAGTTTCCCCAGGCCTCCCAGTCATGCTTCCTGTTAAGCCTGTGGAACTGAGAGTCAAACCTCTTTTCTTCATAAATAACCCAGTGTATGATAAAGCTATCATGATACAATGAGATAAATGAATATTTTTCTTTTTCTTTTCTTTTTTTTCTTTTGAGACGAAGTCTCACTATCACCCAGGCTGGAATGCAGTGGTGCGATCTGGGCTCACTGAAACTTCCACCTCCCAGGTTCAAGTGATTCTCCTGCCTCAGCCTCCCAAGTAGCTAGGATTACAGGAGTACACCACCACGCCCAGCTAATCTCTCTATTTTTAGTAGGGACAAGGTTTCTCCATGTTGGCCGGACTGGTCTGGAACTCCTGACCTCAGGTGATCCACCCGCCTTGGCCTCCCAAAGTGCTGGGATTACAGGCATGAGCCACCGTGCGTGGCCAAATATTTTTCAATAAATGGTGAATGGATAACTGACCAGCAATTTAAGAGAGAAAGGAAGAATTTAGATGTACACCTTATACACTTAAATTAATTTTGTTTGACTTAAAGTCTTAAAAACATTTAATACTGTGAAGTTCAGAAGAAAATAGGATTGAAAATTTGTCAAAACAGTAGTGGGAAGATGACTCTATAATTGTAAGCAATACTAATTGCTTATAGTGTAAGCAATAGTATATTGCTTATAGTGTAAGCAATAGTATATTGCTTCTAGTATAGCAATACAGTATACTACACAGAAAATATTAAAGTACTTAACTACATAAAAATTTTTTTAGGCCGGGCACAGTGGCTAACGCCTGTAATCCCAGCACTTTGGGAGGCCGAGGCAGGCAGATCACAAGGTCAGGAGATCGAGACCATCCTGGCTAACACGGTGAAACCCTGTCTCTACTAAATCTACAAAAAATTAGCCGGGCGAGGTGGCAGGTGCCCGTAGTCCCAGCTACGCGGGAGGCTGAGGCAGGAGAATGGTGTGAACCTGGAGGCGGAGCTTGCAGTGAGCTGAGATCACACCACTGCACTCCAGCCTGGGCGAGAGAGTAAGAATTTGTCTCCAAAAAAAAAAAAATTAAAGAAATGTTATATATAACATATCACCAGAATTAACAACAAACAACATACCAGGAGTTATATTTACAAGAACCATGTCAAGAACTCAGATAAATTGATAAGAATCCCATTAAGACCTCAGCTGATAACTGAACAAAAACTAACAAAACAATTCATGAAAGAACAAATATTAACAAACACATAAAAGTAGTCAATTTTACTAGTTATCAAAGAGAAGCAAATTAAAGGACGCATGGTATTTTTTCACTAAATTAATTAAATTAACTTTATTAAATGAACTCCTTTACTAAATTAATCCCTACCAAATTAAAATGGAAATCCCCAAATCCAAACCCAGTAATATCAGGACCTATATTCCTTGGGTAGTATCACAAATTGATGTAACCAATTAGGAAAGTAATTATAAGTCCTAAAAATGTTTATGCCCTTTGACCTAATAAATCTCTTTGGAGAATGAATCCACAGCAGAGCAGCAGAAGCCTAAAGACATCGCCAAAACTCAGTTTCATCCTTTTATGCTTTCCCTGAATTAGGCCTTCCCAGACCTGTGCTGTCCAATACAGTAGCCACTGTCCACATGCACCCCTCTTTCCTCCACAAGGTCATAAACTCCATAAGAGGTACCCTGTCAGTCTTGTTTCCTGCAGAATCCTAGATCTTAGAACAGTGCCTGGCACACAGTAGGCATCAATAAATACTTAGTGAATGAATTTATGAATGAATGTCAAGTTATTCCACCAATCTTCCCCAAATATGCTTTGAGCTTTCTTGTCTCCAAGAAAGTCTTGCCTCAAAGTATGTTTGCTTTTGCCCTTTTCTACCCAGAATCTTTATTGCTTATCTAAAACGATGTACTTTGAGCTTCAAGTAGAAACTGCCCAACTCAAAAGCATTTCACGATAAGGAGATTTTTTTTTTTTAATCTTACAAAAGAAATTCCGAAGTTATGCAGTTCCAGGGTTGGGTAATTCCATAGCTCAGCAATGTTCTCAAGGAACCATCTTTGTCCACCTTTTCTCTCTGCCACTCTGCAGCTGTTGCCTTTAGCTTCCCCTTTATGTTTGCAAGATGGTAACAGTAGTTCAAGCTCTATGTCCTTAATAACATCTCAAGGCCAGAGTACCTTACTTCCTTTTGAAGACTTAGAGATTTTCCCAGACATCCCTTCTGCAGAGTTCCCTTTCATGTTCCATTGTCCAGAACTATAGCATATGCCCATTATTTTATTGTATTGTATTTTTTTTAGAGACAGGGTCTCACTCTATGGTCCAGGCCAGAGTGCAGTGGCTCAAATCATGGCTCACTGCAGTGTCAAACACCTGAGCTCAAGCAATTCTCCCACCTCAGCCTCCTGAGTAGTTGGGACTCAAGGTACACACCACCTCACCCTGCTAATTTTATTTTTTATTTTTATAGAGAGGAGGGCTCACTACATTGTCTCCAGGCTGGTCTCAAACTCCTGGACTCAAGCAATCCTCTCATCTTGGCCTCTCAACGTATGGGGATTACAGACATGAGCCACTGTGCCCAGGCCAGTACATGCCCATTCTTAAACCAGCCCATTTCTAAACCAGTTACTGGCAAGAGTAGAGAATTTTCATGATTGGCCTAAAGAATCCAGATTCACCTTCCTCGGGCTGGCTGAGTCCCCCATCCCAGAGCTCCTGGTTGATATAACTTAAAGAAGTGTGACTAGGATAGGAGGCTGCAGTCCAGGAGATAAAATGGTCTCAAAATAAGCCCTTGAGACTTTTTATAAGTCACAAAATCCTACTAGATTTTCAAAGTGCAGCTCAAATCTCGGGTCTTTCATTAATCCTTCCCTTATTATCTTAACCAGAAGCAGCCTGTCTGTCCTATGAATTTAAAACCTTGAGTTCAGGCCAAAAACACTGGAATCATTCCTGATTTATCTCTTTATGTCATAAATCATAACCCTATATCTCATCTATCTTGTCTACTCTACTTTCATTATGTATCAGAATCTAATCTCATCTCACCACCCTTAGTCCTATCTCTCTGGTCCAAGCCACTATCATCATCATCTCATCCCAGATTGTTGCAGCACCCTTCTCACTGGCCTCAGGCTTCTCCTTGTGCAGTCTTGGAGTCCGTGCTTACAGAGTGATCCTTCCAAGGTGTGAGTCCAATCATGTCACTGCTCTGCTCAAAATCCTCCAGTGGCTTCAGAACAAAATCCAAAGTCCTTACCACCACTTGCAGGGTCCTCAGTGATCTGCTCTGTCACCTCTCTCATGTCCTCTCCTGCCCACAGTCTCCTGCTCACTACTTTCCAGCTACACTGGCCTGCTTGTTCTTAGAACTCACCAAGCATACTCCTTCCTGAGAGCCTTCGTGCTTGCTGCTCATCTTGCTTAGAAAATTCTTCACAGACTCAGATGACTCACTCCCTCCTTCTTCAGGTTTTGACTCAAATGTCTCCTTACCAGAGAGGTCTTCTCTGATCTCCCATCTAAAAAACCACATTCTCTTAACCATGTCACTCTACCCTCCTTAATCTGCTTCATTTTCCTTCAAAGTACTTCCCAGAAGCTGGTGTATTATACATATTTATTTGCTCACACTCTGTCTTGTCTCATCAGAACATAAGATCCAGGGGGCGGGGGAATAGGGGAGGGATAGCATTAGAAGAAATACCTAATGAAGATGACGGGTTGATGGGTGCAGCAAACCACCATGGCACGTGTATACCTATATAACAAACCTGCACGTTCTGCACATGTACCCGGAACCTAAAATATATACATATATAAAGAACATAAGATCCATAAAGCCAGGAGTTTTATCTGTTTTGCTCCCTGTTTTTGAGACAGCCAAGTATAAAGGGGTCCCCTGAGAAACTCCAACTGGCCTGCACACTGGGAGAACAGGGTGGAGCTGCAGAAGTTCATACGCTTTGCAGCAGGGAGGAGCCTGGCCTCTCCTGATCCAGGGTAGTACCTGGGATTCAATAGGTGAGGCAGGAGAAACCAGCTAGCAGGACTCTCACTTCGCTGAGAGTCCCTGTTTCCATTTATTTTCCTTTTTGCCCAATAAGTTCCATTTTTCTCACCCTTCAAAATGTCTGCAAGCCTAATCTCTCATGGCTGTGTGATAAGAACCCGGCTTTTAGCTGAACTAAGGAGAAAGTCCTGTAACACTTTAGCCTCAGAGCTTACAACAAAACACAATTAGTGCTCCATATATATTTGTTGAATACTTATGTATTCCTTTAACGTTTCTTATCTGTTGGGCATGGTCTCCAGCTGTTATCTTTACACACATCCTGTCTCTTCAGCGGGAACGTACGATTCTTAAAGGCCAGAGCTGAGTCTTAAAGCTCAAGGTTTTACACAAAGAGGCCACTCCAAAGTGTCTGTTGTTGACATTTGCAGGGAGGATACATCGGGGCAGTAACAGCTGTTGTTATGTTACCTCACCCGCTCTTGGCAGGGCCCTGAGAAGCTGACGTATGAGACACAACAGCATGTTTAGGAGAGGGTGCCAGGCTTGGTCTTCTTCCCCAGAGGAGGGACCAATTTGAGTCCTTGAACAGGAGCAAGGCGGCATCTCTCTGATACTAAAAGGAGAATACGGGCAGCACCTTTCCTACCTACATTTCCCCTAGAACTAGTCTTTCCACTTGGAAGTTTGTTTACAATTCCACGTTCTTTGCAACTGAATTGGGCCTCACCCGCATTAATTGGTGGCAAAGGTCACTACTTAACAGATGCTAAACAGAAGCAGAGCAAAGTTCAGGGTTGGTAAGGTCACACAGAGTCATTGCTCAAATTTAGGAAGGAAACTTCAGGTCCCACCCCCTACTAGCCCCTAGCGTGAGGTGGGGCCCCAGGAGGGGCATCTGAGCCCCAAGAGAGCGGCTCTCTTTAGCACCTGCTCTAGTTTCTGCACAGTTCTACATAAATTCAGCAGCAAGGCCATTTACCAGACACAAGGGAATCAGGCCACTTTCAAATGTCAATAGCATTACGCTTGCCAGGGGAGAAAGGGACAAGTGAGGAGACTGAAGACAGTGCTTTCAAGAGAAGAAGAAAAAGATATTGAATGTGCACTCACTAAGCCAAAAAAGCAAATGCCAGGAAAAACCGTGAGCCTTGTTTGAAACCAAGTCTGCGCAGAAGAGTCCCAGGTGTAGGGAAGGAGGAGCTGAGGTGGTCTGAGGACGCACAGCAAACGCCCTCGGGGGTGGGGCGGGAGGAGAGAACATATTTTAAGCAACCTTAAAAGACTCGTTTTAGCATTCCGCAGGAAATGAAAAGCAGATGTGTTGGTTTGGAACTTGTTTACATATTTGGCCTCTGAGAAGCTTCCAGGGCAGTTAGGACTGGAGAGAAGGGGTATTTTAGGCAAATACTATAGTCTCCACTTGGAGAGAGTGGGGCCCTTCTTCATTGGCTCACTGCTTCTTGAGAAGCAAGCATTTAAGCTGAAAGACCCTCCTTGTCCCTCTCTAAGGCAGGTCTGGCTAAAATAAACTGGGATTTGATACACAGAACTGATCTCCTTGTACCTTCTTACAGAAACTAAGGGTGGTTGCACCTTATCTCTTGCTTTCAAGTCACACCCACTGGACAGAGAAGCGAAATCAGAGGCCTGGACATTGGGAGGATGATGGGATGGTTTATACCAAAGGTCCTGAGATTTGCAGAAGGCTTGTTAGAATACAGATTACTGGGTCTCACCAGCTTGGCTGAGCTAAGGTGAGGCCAGTGACTACACACTGGAATCATCTGGAGATTAAAATAGACTGGTAGCTGGGCCCTGTTCCCACAGATTCTGATACTAATTGGTCTGGGGTGTGACTTAGGCATTTTTAAAAATTATTTTTAATATATAACAGAGAGGGAGTCTTACCATGTTGCCTAGCTGGTCTCAAACTCCTGGCCTCAAGCAGTCCTCCTAACTCAGCCTCCCAAACAGCTGGGATTATAGGTGTAAGCGACCATGCCCAGTTGACTTGGGCATTGTTTAAAGCTCTTCAGATAGTTTAAGGCCAAGGTTGAGAATCATTGAACTATTTCTCTTTTACCTGCTCTCATCATTCCATCCCTAGATTAATTTAAATTTACCTTCATAACATGTTCCTAGAGTGGTTAGGACCGCAGGAGACCGTGGGATCTAAATTAGGCACAAACCTAGACTTAGAGAAGAGGCTAAAAGAATATTGCTCTCTGAGACATCAACTATCAAAAAATCTATGTAAATGCAGGCAATTCACCTTTTTTGTAATATGTCCAGGAAATGGCGCTCCTTAAAAGATAATTTTTAGTTGCTGCTAAGAGACAGGAAAAGTAGCAAATCTTTAACACTTATTGAGCATTTATTATGTGCCAAGTACTTTTCCAAGTGCTTTCATTTTAAATTAATTTAATTCCCACAACAGCTCAATGGTGTTGGAACTGTTATCATCCCCCATTTAATAAATGAGGAAGCTGAGATACTAGGAGATGAACTAATTCGTCCAAAACCACACAATTAGTCAGTGGCAGAGCTGGCTTTCAAACTTTGGTGTGCCTCTAAATTATGGAGACTACAGAGACTGTTGAGAAAGAAAAATAGCTCAGATCAGTCCGAGCTATGTGAAGTATGCAAAATGTATCAAGCCTGGAGAGACATGAGTATGGGGTTTCAGTCACATCTCTGCGCCCATGCCCAGGGCAACTGTGGAAAGGCATTTTGTTTCTGCTTAACTGCCTTACCCATTATCTTCATGTTGGAATTTGTGATGCAAAAAACAACACATACCCAATCAATAGCTTATGTTATTTTAGTATAAATTCTTGGTAAACAATTTAGGAACTGCCTCTTCTTTTTTCCTTAAAAATCTTCTTGTAGTGATTTCTAATCAGAGTGTGTGTTTAGGGCAACTTGAACCTGTGCTCCCGGGTGGCCACCCTCAAGCTTTGAGCTTGAATAAACTAACCATGTTAACAAGAATTCTGGACAGAAATATAGTTATGATTAAGCATTAATTAGGCTGCACTTTGGCTCACTTCCTTGTAACAACAGAAAGTGAAAGTTATGGAGTACTAGATCCTGACCACTTGCATCCTCATTGTTCCTACAGACAGTATTTCTGTCTGAGGTTAGAATCATGAGGCCTCTAGTTAAGACAGACAGAATCTCTGACATTAGAATCATAAGGCTTTTGTTTTAAGAATTGCTTAAGATGTTTTTCAGATCCCAAATTGGAGCTGATGCCAACAAATTTGAAGACCCCCAGAGGACAGCAGAATCAGCATGAGAACACAGTTTCTTCATCTCCCTGTTCTATGACTTCATCTTGCACCCTTGGGCTAAGCAAAGATCTCCACACTTCGGCCCACTCCAAAATCACTAAAAATTCTAGCCCCAGCCAGGTGCTGTGGCTCATGCCTGTAATCCCAGCACTTTGGGAGGCCAAGGCGGGTGGATCACCTGAGGTCGGGAGTTCAAGATCAGGTGATCTCGAACATGGAGAAACCCCATCTCTACTAAAAATACAAACAATTAGCTGGGCATGGTGGTGCATGCCTGTAATTCCAGCTACTTGGGAGGCTGAGGCAGGAGAATCGCTTGAACTCAGGAGGCTGAGGTTGCAGTGAGCCAAGATCGTGCCATTGCACCCCAGCCTGGGGAACAACAGCGAAACTCTGTCTAAAAAAAAAAAAAATTCTAGCCCCAAATTCCTTGGGGAGACTGATTTGAGGTTTCCTCCCATCTCATTCAACTGCCCTACAATTAAACCTTTCTCTGCTACAACTAGGTGTTTCAGCATATTGACTTGCTGTGCACATTGGGCAATGGAACGATTATGGTTACAAACTCTATATTTAATCATCTCTTCAGAATGTCATTAATTTAGGCTGTGAACCCCAAATATCTGAGACAGGTCTCAGTCAATTTAGAAAGTTTATTTTGCCAAGGTTAAGGATGCACCCATGACATAGCCTCAGGAGTCCCATGACATGTGCCCAAGGCGGTCGGGGCAAAGCTTGGTTTTATATATTTTAGGGAGACATGAGACATCAATCAATATATGTAAGACGTACATTGGTTCAATCAGAAAGGTGGGACAACTTGAAGCAGAGAGTGGGCCTCCAGGTCATAGACAGATAAGAGACAAACATTCTTCTGAGTTTCCAATTAACCTTTCCAAAGGAAGCAATCAGATATGCATTTATCTCAGTGAGCAGAGGGATAACTTTGAGTTCTGTTTGTCCTCTATCCAAAAGGAATTTCCTTGTAGACAAATTGTGAGGTGGGTATATAGCTTTTTTATCTTAGTAGCTATCTTTTTTTAGGAATAGAATGGGAGGCATGTTTGCCCTAAGCAGTTCCCAGCTTGACTTTTCTCTTTGAGGGGGCGTCCCAAGATTTATTTTCCTATCACAAGGTTGACACTGTTCAAAATACTAATGACCAGGCTCTAACCCAGACCAATTGGATCAGGATCTCCTGGAGTGGGTCTTTATCAAAATTATTATTATTATTTTGAGACGGAGGCTCACTCTGTTGCCCAGGCTGGAGTACAGTGGTGCAATCTCGGCTCACTGCAACCCTCCACCTCTTGGGTTCAAGCAATTGTCCTGCCTCAGCCTCCTGAGTTGCTGGGATTACAGGCACACGCCACCACACCCGGCTAATTTTTGTATTTTTAGTGGAGACAGGGTTTCACCATGTTGGCCAAGCTGGTCTCAAACTCCTGACCTCAAGTGATTCACCCGCCTTGGCCTCCCAAAGTGCTGGGATTATAGGCGAGAGCCACTCTGCCTGGTCTATCAAAATTGTTTTTAACAAAACTCCTAGAGAGTTGTTGAACAAGATATGGGGCCACTGTTGGGGGTTATTTATTTATTTAGAGACAAGATACCTCTGTCACCCAGGCTGGACTGTAGACGCACTAACATGGCTCACTGCAGCCTCAACTTCCTGGGCTCAAGTGATCCTCCTGTCACAGCCTCCCAAGTAGCTAGGACTACAGGTACACACCACCATGCCCAGCTGATTTTTTTATTTTTTGTAGAGACAGAGTCTCAGTGTGTTGCCTAGACTGGTCTAGAACTCCTGGCCTCAAGTGATTCTCCTGCCTTGGCCTCCCAAATTTCTGGAATTACAGGCTTGAGCCACCGTATCCAGCCTCACTGTTGGGGTTTAAAATAAAGACTTTGGAATCAGATTATCCTAGGTTCATTATTTTGCCACCACTTACAACTGGAATCTTTTAACAAATTCCCCATTCTCCCTTTGAACTTTCATTTCCTCATCTGCAATGGAATGACTATACTTTGTCCTTGAGATTGTTCTGAAGATTACACGGGTTTAAGGTACTTAGCATAAAAATAAAGGCAGGAACATTGCAACTCTAGAAGGTCATTTTGAGACATTAAACAGGTCCTCCCTTCTACCATCAACACCACACACTTCACTGCATTCTACTGTTCTGCAGTCCCAGGCATGCCCTGCCCCAGGGAAAAGTGAGGTTATCATAGCTGGAATGCCAAGAAAAAGAAAGTCAGTGCTTAACTTTTGAGATTCAAATGAGATTGCTGAACACAAGACTTAGATTTGAGAGAAAAGACATTTTGAACATTCAGGGACTATTTGGCCCTAAATAGTTACTTTGAACCAAATAAGAATGGTCCAAAAGAACTCCCCGCACTCCTCCACGCAAGATTACCAGCCCCTAGATAGTTTTGTAGGGTTTTCTAGTCTGGAGAGATGTGTGGTTTCCAAGGAAGGTCCCTATCATCTTCCCAGGGTGAATTCTTTTAGCAGAGAGGAACTCTGGCTGGCAAGTAGAACACAATGATAAGCCTTGAGGAAACTAAGAGCAGAGGAAACTTGTATCTACTTCCTACCTAGGGAGGGCAGCTGACCCCACAGATTTGCTTATGCTACAGTGATATGGGGTCAACAGAGCAGAGATGGCTGTTCAGGTGATGGGGGAGAGAGCTCAGTGATAGCCTTGTTTCTGGCTGTGGTAGCTGTGGAAAAGTAGCTGGACTGCCCCACTGTCATGCCCTGAGAAGTGCTCAGAAGTGAACTGAGAGGGAGAGTTGGCAGCTCAAAGTG
Source organism: Macaca mulatta (assembly GCF_049350105.2). Classification (NCBI taxonomy): domain Eukaryota; kingdom Metazoa; phylum Chordata; class Mammalia; order Primates; family Cercopithecidae; genus Macaca; species Macaca mulatta. The sequence goes on along the minus strand of NC_133412.1, from coordinate 138,441,566 downwards.
GTCATGCCATGGAGGAACAATGCTGGATGGCAGAGCAAACCAAAAATTCTAAGCCCCCAGCCACCTGAATGCACCTCCTCATCTCGGCAAAGTGCATTCCAATGTTAACCTGAAAAGTTAGTTCAGGCCATGATGGGAAGGGGGGGTCAGACATGCTTCATTATACCCTCCTCCCTTTGGGAATTCAGGAAAAGCTGACCAGCATTAACATCAGCACAGACCTTAAGACTTGTTAACATACTAAGTCTGACAAACGTTTACAGTCTATTCTGTCTGAAGCCTGCTGCCTGGAGGCCTCACCTGCATGATAAAATCTTGGTCTCCACAACCTCTTATCCTAACCCAGGCATTCTTTTTTTCTGAGACAGGATCTTGCTCTGTTACCCAGTTTGGAGTGCAGTGGTACAGTCTCACTCACTGCAACCTCTGCTTCCTGGGCCCAAGCAATTATCCTGCCTCAGCTTCCTGAGTAGCTGGGATTGCAGGCATGAGCCACCACCCCAGTTCATTTCTGTATTTTTTGTAGAGATGGCATTTCATCATGTTGCCTGGGCTGGTCTTGAACTCCTGAGCTCAAGTGATCTGCCCGCCTCAGCCTCCCACGGTGCTGGGATTATAGGCATGAGCCATTGCACCGTGCCCAGAGATTCCTTTCTATTGATAATAACTATTTCAACCAACTGCCAAACAGAAAATCTTTGAATCTGCCTATGACCTAGAAGCCCCTGCTTCTAGTTGTCCTTTCTGAACCAAACCAATATACATCTTACAGGTATTGATTGGTATCTTATGTCTCCCTAAAGTGTATAAAACCAAGCTGTAGCCTGACCACCTTGGGAACACATTCTCAGGATCTCCTGAGGGCTGTGTCATGGGCCATTGGTCACTAATATTTGGCTCAGAATAAATCTCTTCAAATAGTTTACAGAGTTTTACCCTTTGTCAAGAGCAGCATGAGTTGAGCAAACTAGATGGGCATGCAGCTGCCTTAGAGGACAACACAGGGCTATGCTAGTATCTTTGGATGCCCAGAGATGAGCTGTTCCCCATCTCTGGAGCTACCAACTCAGAGCACAACGTGTTACATGGGTCCCCCCTTCCCACTCTCCTGCAATTGAGATTCCAGCTAAAGGAGATCAAGGGAGAGAGGATGAGTATGAATGAATTTCCTACTGGATTAATTTTTCTGCATTACACAGAATGAGAGTCTAAGATCAAAATTATGTTCTGTTTTAGAAAATCAAAGATGTATTCATACATATCTGAAACTATCTCATAAAATTAACGCCTGCTAATTATTAGAACTATCAAGATTCCCGAAACTCTGCAAGACAAGCAAGACGTAGTAAGGCTCCCTAAAAAGTAGCACAACAATCAATATGAAATAGATTTAATCAGCAGATATCTTTAAAATGGCAGTGTGTTTACAAGGAGTTTTGAGTAACATAAAAAAATTGAAAATTAAATATTGAGGCCAGGCGCAATGGCTCATGCCTGTAATCCCAGCACTTTGGGAGGCTAAGGAGGGTGGATCACTTGAGGTCAGGAGTTTGAGACCAGCCTGGCCAACATGGTGAAACCTGTCTTCACTAAAAATACAAAAATTAGCCGGGCATGGTGATGGGTGCCTGTAATCCCAGGTACTTGGTAGGCTGAGGCAGGAGAATTGCTTTAACCTAGGAGGCAGTGAGCAGAGATGGAACCACTGCACTCCAGCCTGGGTGACAGAGTGAGACTCTGTCTCAAAAAATAATAATAACAAAAATAAATAAATAAATATTGAAAAAGGGGAGTGGAAGCCCAGCATTATTGCAACACTGTCTAGGGAAGAAAGCCACTGTGTCTGTTAGACTGAATGGTTATTCCAGGTTCTGAGTGGTGTTCCTGCAGTCAAACATCCAGAGTTCCTGTGTTCTACTGTGGCCTGGATGCATAGCCCATGAACCTACTCAACTTGCTTTACTACAATTTGAAATTCACCAATGACAAACTTGGTTTTTCAAACACCTAAAGGAGAGAGGTGCAAATAGTAGGCACAAAGGCTCTGCTATGTTGAAAGGTGTGCCCTGCCCTGTAAACCCACACATTGGTGTTCTGGTTTACAAATAAGTCTCTGGTGAGTTCATTAATGGATGCCTCCTAGATAGGGTTGTCGGATTTAGCAAATAAAAATACAAATATTGGGGCCAAGTGCAGTGGTTCATGCCTGTAATACTAGCACTTTGGAAGGCTGAGTCAGGAGGATCGCTTGAGGCCAGGAGTTCTGGACCAGCCTGGACAACATACTGAGACCCTGTCTCTACAAAAAATTTTAAAAATTAGCAGCTGGGCATGGTGGCACATACATGTAATGTTAGCTGTTTGGGAGGCTGAGGTAGGAGGATCTCCTAATCCCAGGAGTTCTCAGGGTTGCAGTGAGTGGCAATTGCAGCACTGCACTCCAGCCTGGGCGACAAAGAGAGACTCTGTCTCTAGAACAAAACAAATATCACACGGGATACACTTATACTCAAAATTATTTATTGTTTATCTAAGATTGAAATTTTACTGTGTACTCTGTATTTTTCTATCAACCCTACTAGAGCCTACTGCTGCCAGGTATACTAATAAAATGGAGATCCTATATCTGCAAGGCTGAGGACCAGTCCCGACCCCAAGACCACCCTCACCAACATAATGCTGCTCTCAGGGAGCCCACCTAAGTAACCACCCCAAGGTTAGGTTAGGTTAGGTTTAGACTTTCACACACACACACACACACACACACACACGCACACACACTCTCTCTCACTGTCTCTCTCTCTCTCTCTCCCCTACCCTCCCTCCTTTCCCTCTCCCCCTCCCTCCTCTTCTCTCTCTCCTTTTCTCTTCTCTCTTCCTTTTATAAGTATTTTTTTATTAAAAATCATTTTTTTTTGTTTTTTTGAGATGGGGTTTCACTTTTGCTGCCCAGGCTGGAGTGCAATGGCATGATCTCGGCTCACCGCAACCTCCTCCTCCCAGGTTCAAGCGATTATCCTGCCTCAGCCTCCTGAGTACCTGGGATTTCAGGCATGAGCCACCACGCCCAGCTAATTTTGTATTTTTAGTGGAGATGGGGTTTCTCCATGTTGGTCAGGTCTCGAACTCCCAACCTCAGGTGATCCGCCCACCTTGGCCTCCCAAAGTGCTGGGATTACAGGCGTGAGCCACTGCGCCTGGCCAAAAATCATTTTTAACTGACACACACAACACTCCTATTTATGGGACACATAGTGATATTTCAATACACATATAGTGATCAGCAGATCAGGGTAATTAGCATATCCATCATCTTGAATATTTATCTTTTTTGGTTTACAGACAGGGTATTGCTCTGTTGCCCAGGCTGGAGTGCAGTAGCTTGATCACAGTTCATAGTTCACTATAACCTCAAACTCCTGGACTTAAGCCATCCTCCCACCTCAGCCTCCAGAGTAGCTAGGACTATATGCATTCACCACAACCTGGTTAATCAAACATTTATCACTTCTTCGTGTTGGAAACATTCAGTATCCTCTTTGAGTTATTTGAAACTATATAATATACTAGTGTTAACTATAGTCACCCTATAATGCTGTAGAACACTAGAATTTATTCTAACTTATTCCTCCTATCTAGCTGTAATTTTGTATGCTTTACAAATCTCTCCCTATACCCCCTTCCCGCTATCCTCTGTTCTACTTTTTACTTCCGTAAGATCGACCTTTTTTAGTTTCCACATATGGATGAGAACATGTGGTGTTTAACTTTCTGTTCAAGTTATCTGGCTCATTTCACTTAACACAATGTCCTCCATTCCATCCATGTTGCTGCAAATGACAGGATTTTATCTTTTTATGGCTGAAGAGTATTTCATTGTGTATATATACCACATTTTTTTTACCCATTCATCTGTTGTTGGACACCTAGGTTGACTCCCTATCTTGGCTATTGTGAATAGCACTGCAGTAAATATTGGGGTGCAGATGTCTCTTCAATATGTTGATTTCATATCCTTTTAGTATATACCCAGTAGGGGGATTGCTGGATCATATGGAAGTTTGATTTGTAGTTTTTTGAGGAAACTCCATACTGTTCTCCATAATGACTATGCCAGTTTGTGTTCCCACATAATAATCTTCATTCCTTCAAAGCCTTCTCTTATTTATACACAAAGTAAACAACTTCCCTTATTAAGCTTTCCAAGACTTTACCACCAGTTAATTCCAAGACCAAATTTACAACTTGGACAATACATATATAAAATTGAAAGTCATTTATTGGTGGCATCCAAGGAGGTAATGAACATTATTAACAACATCTATTATGTTGTAAGATTAGTTGCTTCGCTGCAGTAGCTAGTCAAATATGAATTCTTATTAACTTTCAACAAAGAGAATTTCTATTCCTTTTTTTTTTTTTTTTTGAGACGAAGTCTCGCTCTGTCGCCCAGGCTGCAGTGCAGTGGCGTGATCTCGGCTTACTGCAAGCTCCGCCTCCCAAGTTCACGCCATTCTCCTGCCTCAGCCTCCCAAGTTGCTGGGATTACAGGCAACTGCTACCATGCCTGGCTAATTTTTGTATTTTTTTTAGTAGAGACGGGGTTTTGCCTCTGTTGGCCAGGCTGGTCTCAAACTCCTGACCTCAGGTGATCCACCCGCCTCAGCCTCCCAAAGTGCTGGGATTACAGGCATGAGCCACTGTGCCCGGTCAAGAATTTCTCTTCCTTTACCTGAGTCTTCTTTCTGATTTTTGCCTGAATCATAATCCTAGGCTTTACTATCCATTGCACCCTGAGATCCTTAGCCTTCAGATCACTTTATAGAAAAATCAGTTAATGTGTCTCTGTAGGGCCACCTCATTTGTACCTAGGGAAAATTAAGTTAGGAGGATCACTGCAGAATAAACAGGGGAGCAGGTTTGACCTGTGATTCACTCAGCAAAAAAGATCTTTGCTCTGTTCCCAAGCCAGTTCTCCTTCTCTCTTTCTCAGCACTAACATAGTATAGGAGGTCAGTGTCTTTTTTTTTTTTTTTTTTTGAAACAAAGTCTCGCTTTGTTGCCCAGGCTGGAGGGCAGTGATGCAACAGGGCTCACTGCAGCCTCAACCTCCTGGGCTCAGGCAATCCTCCTGTCTTGATCTCCTGAGTAGCTGGGACTAGAGGCACACACCACCATGCCAGGCTAATTTTTTAATGTTTTTGTTTTTGAGACAGTATCTCACTCTGTCACCCAGGTTGGAGTTCTCAAGTGATTCTCCTGCCTCAGCCATCCGAATAGCTGGGACTACAGGTGCCTGCCACCATGCCTGGCTAATTTTTGTATTTTTAGTAGAGATGGGGTTTCACCATATTGGCCAGGCTGGTCTCTAACTCCTGACCAAAAGTGATCCACCTGCCTTGGCCTCCCAAAGTGCTGGAATTACAGGCGTGAGCCACGGTGCCTGACTCAGGATGTCAGTATCTTATACTTGACTGTGGCTTCCCTTTATCTTCTTCTAAAGAGGTTTCTGCCCTCTCTAGAGAGACAATATTGATTCCTTATCCCCAGATCAGATGGAGTTAAGTTCATGCTACTTGACTCAAGCCATCATCAACCTCTTCCATTCTAGACATAAAGTGCAATTTTTGCTAAGGAACTAAAGAGTCTCTCTAGTAAAGTGTGATTTAGGTCATTCTTCTAGAATTCGGGTTTTAATTCACGGCTGGCATTTCTGAAGTAGTTTAGGGTGAGCATCTGAAATAAATGACTCATCTCAGTCCTTCTATTTCTTCTATTTCCCATTATTTTCCAACTTAAACATCTCGGCACTAAAGATTAATTTATCCTCCCAATGCTGGCAACAGGCAAGTCATTCTGTAAAATATATTGGGAAATTAATGGACTTCCATTTGGGGAGAAGTAAACAGAAGTTGATAATATATATGCCTGTTTATCTGTAGACACACAGTATCGGGAGCTGAAGAATGAATAGTTCTAAGTCAGGCTTGTTGTTAGGTTGAAGAAAAACCCAACCAGCCAACCACCACTTTGGTTTTTCTCAAGCTGTCAGCTGAAGCAGAGAGAAGTAAAATGTTAAGTTGAGGGGTGTTTTAAGGAGCAAAGGAGATGCTATACTTGTTCCCATATTCTCCACCAAGTCAACCCTCCTTATGTGGCAGGGAGAGCTGCACTCAGACCCTGGATGCCCAGGGAGAAACTGGGAAGAGTTTCTGCTCCCATTGCAGGTAGGATCTGGTGGTTTGGTGAAATCCATGTGGTTAGGAAACCTCAGATTAATCACTGAGTGGTTTGGGAGACAGAGGTTGCTAGATGCCAGGGGCACTCAGAGGCAAAAGGACACTGAGGCATTATAAAGGCTCCTTCCATGGTGGGCACTTGACAGCAGACACAGCAACCTACGATATCAGCCTCAGCATTTACTCTTCTCCTGCTTCAGAGTGCAAAATATTTCCCTAGGTATTGAGCAAAAACACTGTGAGAACCATTCAACCTACTTCTGTATAAATGTAGTCCTCATACTACATTAGACTTTTTTTTTTTTTTTTTTTTTTTTTGAGACGCAGTCTTGCTCTATCGCCCAGGCTGGAGTACAATGGTGTGATCTCGGCTCACTGCAACCTCAGCCTCCTGGGTTCAAGCGATTCTCCTGCCTCAGCCTCCTGAGTAGCTGGGATTACAGGCATGCACCACTGTGCCCAGCTAATTTTGTATTTTTAGTAGAGATGAGGTTTTGCCATGTTGGTCAGGCTGATCTCAAACTCCCGACCTCATGATCATCCTGCCTCAGCCTCCCAAAGTGCTGGGATTACAGATGTGAGCCACCACGCCCGGCTGACATGATATTTTGTTGGCTAACATTAGTACAGCACCCTACAGTTTGTAAAGTGCACTCAGATCCATGGTCTTAACCAGTTGCACACAAACCTTATCATGATGTTCTATGATCATGAGCCATCAGTAAATAGTGGCGGTACTGAAGTTCTCCAGAACATGTCTCAGTCAGGGAAACCCTTCAATATGGTCTTACAAAGAAATATTAGTTTATTTGATAACTGAAAAGACAGAGGGTCTTGCTCTGTCACCCGGGCTGGAATGCAGTGGTTTGATCATGGCTCACTGCAGCCTTGAGCTCCTGGGCTCAAGTGATCCTTCTACCTCAACTTCCCGGGTAGCTGGGACTAGAGGCACACACCACCACACCCAGCTAGTTTTTAAATTTTTTTTTGTAGAGGTGGGGTCTTGCTATATTTCCCAGGTTGGTCTTGAACTTCTGGCCTCAAGTAAACCTCCTGCCTTGGTCTCTCAAAGCACTGGGATTACAAGCATGAGCCACTGCACCTAGCCATAAGGTATATTTAAGACAAAAGCTAATTGATGTTGGCAGGTAAAACTCAAGAAAGGTACAAGTACCCAGGTCCTCTGCTCTCCCTCGATCCTGTACACAGGTGGGCCTTTTAGGGTGCAGCTGGATGCACCATCAAACATCTGAGAAGGTGGCTCTTCCTTTTCATAGGTCAACTTGAGAGGGTCTTTGCTGTGGTGGGGTAAGTATTTCAGGGTTCAGACACTAATCAGCATGAGCTTACGGGCCAACAGCTTAAGGAAGTGCTATGAAATGCCCAGCTAGTGTCTTCAGGTCTCCTGGTACCAGAGGAAGTTGCAGTTGGGCACAGCCAGCCTCTTCTCTTGGGGAAAGAGGAAGTTAGCCCATTGCCAGGCAACCCAAAAAGAGCTTTTGTGACCATTCATTGGATATTCCTATTTGTCACACCACACTTTCTACCCATATCCCCCAAACTTAGCTAAGTACTCAGAACATAAAAAGTACGCCAAAAATAACTACGGCTGCCACTAATTGAGGGTCTATTGTATGCAAGTGACTTGGCATATTTTATGAGTAGTTCTCACAATGACTGTGCCAGATAGGTATTATTAGCTCTATTTTATAGATAAGGAAACAGAAGCTAGAGAAGGCTAAGTGACCTGCTTAGTAATATGAAAGTCACATAGAGCTAGTAAATGGCGGAGCTGAAATCTGAACCCATATCTCTGTGACTCCTTTTTCCCTCAGGCTGTGTAGCTTGTCACTGTGAACATCGGTCTCTCTCCTCTCCTCCCCACTGGCCTCCGTATATGTGTGTCTGTCTCCAGCTCCAGCTCCACCTGTCTCGCTGTCTCTGTTTCTCTCTCATCTACGGGTAGGTTCCCACCACTTCCTTTCCTGAAGTCCATGCCTTGCGTGCCTTCCTACTGAAATGTGCTTCACCAGTGAGGCCTCCTGACCCTTCTGCATTGTCACATGCTGGCCTGGATGATTTTTCTCACCTCACCCAGTCTAGTTTGCTCTCTACCTTCCAAACCCAGCAGGTACTTGAAAAGTAGTGGTCATCTGCTGTTAGTAAAAGCTCCAAGTAAAAAAAATGAAAGCTAAACTAGGAGCAGAACCAAAGGAAGTTAAGAGATAAGAACCAAACCTGGTTTCTCAGCAGGGCCCTTAAGGAAAGAATGACCCAAGGTCAGTCAAACGTGGACCCGAAAGCAGGAAGGGCCTCTGGCCTTTTCACTCAGCAAGATGCACAGGGAACAACCCAGAATATCGTGACTCTGGTCGAGGACGCTGGTGCATTCCCCAGGGACTTGTAAGCCCTAACAATCACCATCCTCCTCCTGCTCCTCCCCATCAAATGCATTTATTAAACAGCCTAATTATTAAACAAGGCAGGTGGAAGAGAAAGGTGGGAAATTAGAGGGTTGAATCAAGCTTTTGAAAAAGCTAGAATAATGATTCACTGTGTGTAACCTTTCATTTGGAGAAAAAGTGGATGTTCCTGATCCAGCCAGGTGCATTGTTAGACCTGTAGGGGAGAGATAGGGAAACAGACCATTTTTTTCTCTCTCAGTCACAACCACCGTGAGCTCAGAGCTGAACTGCCAGGCCTCAAGAATAAATTCAGAGGATTTATTCTTCTAACAAGGCCAGAAAACTGACAGAATCACAGGCAAGAATAATATCTGTTCAAGTCAATGTTCAGAATATTAGAAGTGTGAAGACATTTTATTAGCGAATCCACCAGATTTTCTCCTTAAAGAAAGAAATTGTGCTCTATTATTTTTCTCCTTTTTTCCTTCCTTCCTTCTTTCCTTCCTTCCTTTTTTTTTCAGACAGAGTCTCACTCTATTGCCCAGGTAATCTCAACTCACTGCAACCTCCACCTCCCAGGTTCAAGTGATTCTCCTGCCTCAGCCTCCCGAGTAGCTGGGATTACAGGCATGCACCACCATGCCCGGCTAATTTTTGTATTTTTAGTACAGAGAAGGTTTCATCATGTTGGCCAGCCTTGTCTCAAACTTCTGACCTCAGGTGATCCGCCCACTCGGCCTCCCAAAGGGCTGGGATTACAGGCATGAGCCACCACGCCCGGCTATTTAGTTTTAAATCCTGGGATGGAGCCCAGTGTCTAACACAGGGCGATGCTCAATAAATGTTTGCTAGGGCCAGGTAATGTGGCTCATGCCTGTAATACCAGCACTTCAGAAGGCCGAGGCAGGAGGATCATTTGAGCCCAAGAGTCTGAGACCAGCCTGGGCAACATAGCAAGATCCCCATCTCTACAAAAAAATTTTAAACTATTATATTGAAAAGTTTACTAGGATAAAATTGAAGGCAAGAGCTGAGTCTTGTACAATTTTGTATTCCACTCAGTGCCCAGCATTAAGTGAATGAGTGCCTGCAGGCATTAATGAACGAGAAATGCACTTTTTAATTTGCCTTTGAAGGAAAGCATATGCCTTTGCAAGCAGTGGTATCATCTTCCTAATTATCTAAGAAGTCTGTATTCTCTTCTTAATTTCATTTTGATTTTGTTCCCTTAAGAAGACAGAGCTTTTGCTAAACAAATCTGGCCGCTAAAAAGAAACAATTCTGCTGGTTTTTCTTCCTCCTCATGTAGTGTCAAACAGTCCTGAACTTCTGGACCTGTCAAGGTATTTCTTATGTTCCTGTCTGGGCACAGGTCAGGATTCTACCAGGAACTGGTCTAATTTGCCTCCAGCTTCCCTGGTCCTCCTCCTGTTGAATCTCACCTCTCCTCTTTGTTCTTTGTTTTGCCCCAGTTGAGTTTTGATCCCTTTTGCCCAGCAGCTCCCTGCCTTTCCCAATACAGTAAATCTCATCTCTCTCAGTTTAGCACATTTACATGGAAAGTATTTAATAAATCTGGATCATACGGGTAGCCAAGAAAGTACATAGTGTGTGTGGGGGAAACTGAGGTAGGAGCAGGGAGAGGCAAGAACCTTTTCTCAAAAGAGTCCTGAGTGTAGCTAGGCACGGTGGCTCACACCTGTAATCCCAGCACTTTGGGAGGCCAAAGCAGGTGAATCATTTGAGGTCAAGAGTTCAAGACCAGCCTGGTCAATATGGTGAAACCTCGTCTCTACTAAAAATACAAAAATTAGCCAGGCGGTGGTGGCGCGTGCCTGTAATCCCAGCTACTCAGGAGGTTGAGGCTCGAGAATTGCTTGAGCTTGGGAGGCAGAGGTTGAGGTAAGTCGAAATCATGCCGCTGCACTCCAGCCTGGATGACAGAGTGAGACCTTGCCTCAAAAAAAAAAAAAAAAAAAAGAGAGAGTCCCGAGTGGAGGGATAGTAGGGATCAGTGATGGGCTTTCTTTCCACAAACAGAAACAGGTGCAAGTCACTGAAGGGGATTCATTTGGGAGATGAAGTACATTTCATTCTTTCAGCTCCCTTCACAAATATATAAAAGCTCCCTATTTTACAGCTGAGGAACTGAAACTCAGAGAGGTTAGGAGACTTCCTGACCACACCTTCAGGCTCAGCTAGGTACCCCTCCTCTAGGCTTCTCTCATAGGACCTCTGTCTTAGTGCTTATCACCGTGTGATACAGTTACTTATTTATACCTTTTTCTACTCAATTTTCTGTACACTCACTGAAGGCAGGAATTGTCCCTTTCATTTCCATGATTCCATGGATAAAGCCCTCAATAAATGTTTGCTGGATGAATGACTTGCCCAAGGTCACACTGCTAATATATGGCAGAGCTGGGACCAGAACGAAGACCTCCGTCTCCCCAGATTCCATAGCCTTGCTATTCTCCTGGGACATTTTCTGGAAGAAAATGAGCTGCGGACCTATAAAGAAGCCAATCAAGCATTTGGCAGGTTAGTGAACTATACTAAGAGAGTTTATTTTGTGTTATTTTGTTGTTGTTTTCTAACTTTCATTCTCCTTTCTTTTTGCTATTGTCAAGAATTCTAGGCAGTTACGCAGAGCTGAGCCAGGTGGGTCACATCTATAATCCCTCCTCCCAAAATAGCTGAATTCATCATGTCTTCAGAGGGGGAGGCTTTGCCGATGAAAGTGAGGGCTGCAAATATCCACAGATGGCTTTCTCGCTCCCTCTCCTGCCCGCCTGCCAGGTGTGAACAAACACTTTGAAGAAATGTGGGGATGCCTGGGAGGAAATGTCAAAGGCTGTGCTTCATGGTTCTTAAAACACTGAAGAGCTCTGATCTTGTTGGTCCCGAACAACTAGGCTGGAAATCGCATGAGAAAAAGCTTGTTTCTTTTCTCATCTGGTCACACATATTGATGATGGAGGTTCTGTTCTTGTCAACCACAAGCAAGATGCTAGCACTTGACTTGGACAATGTGAATGCGGCCAGACACTGAGAAGAAAGAGATGCCAGGCATGCACTGCTGCTGACAGTAGAAGAGATTGTCTGGCTTCAAAGGAAAACCCAGAATAAAAAGGCAGCAGAGACCAGGGGTCCTGAGAACTGTATTTGTAGTGGTCAAGAGTCCAGGCTCTGGGGCTAGATCTGCCTGGGTTCCAAGCTTGCTTCTACCACCTCTTAGTTATCTTACCTTGGGCAAGTTACTTAACATTGCTGTGCTTCAATCCTCACGTGCCAAAAGTCATGAAAATCAACGAGCTAATCCATGAAGTTTCATCACTCTCCATTTGCCCTTCCAGTTCCATTCTCTATCCATTTCTTCATCCCTGCTCTGTGCCCTAAGAGACCAACCTCAAAGACTGTATCACCCAGTGTTCTTTGCCCTCTGGCTTCTAGTTGGATTCATCCAAAGGAGCTACTGGCAGAAGACATTGGCTGCTCAGAAGGATAAGAAAGAGCCAAGGGTGTTTATTCCCCTGGCTTTCACAATGCTAGGTCACCATTTCAACAGAGGCTGCATACCTCTACTTCCATCCCCAGCCACTGTCAGGCAGCCCTCTCCCTCAAAGAAGCTCCATAAGGGTCCCATTATCTCTGCTCTCTCCTCTTACCCTTTCAGACCTAGAGACACTAATGGCCTCAGCATTCCTTGTTGAGCACCCTAACCCTATGCACTCTTCTGCATATACTCCCTGTGTTAAATTATCTTCACTTTACCATTGGAGTGTCCCATTTGTCTTCTTTCAGCACCTTGACTAATGTGCCTGATGCATAATAAGTATTCAATAAAATTTTCCTATTTATCTTCTTTCTTCTCCTTCTATTCTTTCATTATCCTCATCAACCTTTTAATCCTTGTTTGTTTGTTTTGAGACGGAGTCTTACTTTGTCACCCAGGCTGGATTGCAGTGGCACAATCTTGGCTCCTGCAACCTCTGCCTCCCAGGTTCAAGCGATTCTCCTGCCTCAGCCTCCCAAGTAGCTGGGACTACAGGCGCCTGCCACCATGCCCAGCTAATTTTTGTACTTTTAATAGAGACGGGGCCTCACTATGTTGGTCAGGCTGGTCTTGAACTCCTGACCTCAAGAAATCCACCCGCCTTGGCCTCCCAAAGTGCTGGGATTACAGGCATGTGCCACTGGGCCTGGTCCTTAATCTGTTTTATTATCAGCTTAATATTAAGCAGAAGAGCTGGGGAGATTGTATTTGTTTCCTACTATTGCACAACAAGTTGCACAGCTTAGAGCTTAAAACAACACACATTTATTATTTCACCATTTCTGTGGATCATCTGGGTTCTCTGCTTTCAGGATCTCACTAGTCAGGGCATTGGCTAGGGGGCTGCAGTCTCATCAGAAGCTCGGCGGGGGAAGGATATATTACCAAGATCCCTCTGGTTGTTGGTAGAATTCATCTTTTTGCAGCTATAGGACTGAGATCTCAGTTTGCTTGCTGGCTACTGTCAGCTTCTAGGGGCTGCCTACTGTTCATTGCCATGTTGCCCTCTCTGTTAGGTCCTCTCACCACATGGCAGCTTATATCCTCAAGGCTGACAATGGGGAGAGTTTCTCTGACGTAAGGAGGTCCTAGTCACTCTTTAAAGGGCTTTCTCCTGACTAAACCAGGCCTGCCCAGGATAATCTCCCTTTTTATGAACTCAAAATGAACTGATTTGAGACCTTAGTTACAATGCAAAATCTCTTTGCCTTGCCATGTGATGTAACCTAATTAAGGGAGTGACACCCCTTTATGTTTGGAAGTCACAGGTTCTACCTGTGGTTTAAGGGGAGGGGATTACACAGAGGTGTGGACACGAGGAGACAGGAAATCATCGGTGGTCACCTTCGAGTCTGTCTGCCACAGAGGTGTCATCAGAAGGTTGGGGCAATACTCATTCAGCAGCTTTTTTGATAGTTGTTCACTGAGGTCTGGAAGGGGTTCTTGCCAGCAGGAAAGTACAGGACCAACACAAATGGAGCACTTGCTCTGGGCTCTGCATTGTGCCCTCTACTTTCCCCTTTGGTCCTCTAACAGCCCTGTGAGTGTCCACTATTATCTCTGCCTTCTGAGTGAGGAGGCTGAAGAGCAAAGAGGTTGAAGCAATTCACACAAGGCCGCACAGATGCCCCCTCTTCTTTTTTTTTCTCTTTTTTTCTTTTTTTTTTTTTTGAGACAGAGTTTCACTCTTGTTGCCCACGCTGAAGTGCAATGGTGTGATCTTGGCTCACTGTAACCTCTGCCTCCTGGGTTCAAGTGATTCTCCTGCCTCAGTCTCCCAAGTAGCTGGGATTACAGGCATGCACCACCCTGCCTAGCTAATTTTGTATTTTTAGTAGAGAAGGGGTTTCACCATATTGGTCAGGCTGGTCTCAAACTCCCGACCTCAGGTGATCTGCCCGCCTCAGCCTCCCAAAGTGCTGGGATTACAGGCGTGAGCCACCATGCCTTGCCGCCCTCTCTTAAATTCTTAAGGTTTTCAGCTGGGTGCGGTGGCTGATGCCTGTAATCCCAGCAATTTGTGAGACTGAGGCGGGCAGATCACCTGAGGTCGGGAGTTTAAGACCAGCCTGACCAATATGGTAAAACCCCTTCTCTACTAAAAATACAAAAATTAGCCAGGCATGGTGGTGCGTGCCTGTAGTTCCAGCTACTTAGGAGGCTGAGACAGGAAAATTGCTTGAACCTGGGAGGTGGACGTTGCAGTGAACTGAGATCATGACACTGCACTCCAGCTTGGATGACAGAGTGAGACTGTTTAAAAAATAAAAAATAGGCCGGGCGCCGTGGCTCAAGCCTGTAATCCCAGCACTTTGGGAGGCCGAGACGGGCGGATCACGAGGTCAGGAGATCGAGACCATCCTGGCTAACACAATGAAACCCCGTCTCTACTAAAAATACAAAAAAATTAGCCGGGTGAGGTGGCGGGCGCCTGTAGTCCCAGCTACTCGGGAGGCTGAGGCAGGAGAATGGCGTAAACCCGGGAGGCGGAGCTTGCAGTGAGCCGAGATAGCGCCACTGCACTCCAGCCTGGGCGACAGAGCGAGACTCCGTCTCAAAAAAAATAAATAAATAAAAAATAAAAAATAAAAAATAATTCTTAAGGTTTTCAGTAGGAAATAACAAAAGTAGAGGTCAATGTTTGAGGACTAAAAGGGCCTCTCCATGTGCATTCTTCTTTTCCACGGAGTTGGCATCTTTAATTTCAGGAAAGGGAAATACAGATTTTTTTTTTTCCCCCCAGAAAGAATTTGCTGGCTGGGTGTGGTGGTTCGTGCCTATAATCCTAGCATTTTGGGAGGTCAGGGTGAGCTGATAACTTTGAGCTCAGGAGTTCAAGACCAGCCTGGGCAACATGGCTAAACCTCATTTCGACAAAAAATACAAAAATTAGCCGGCCATAGTGGCTTGTGCTTGTGGTCCCAACTACTTGGGAGACTGAGGCTGGAGGATCACTTGAACATAGGAAGTGGAGGTTGCAGTGAGCTGAGATCATGCCACTGCACACCAGCCTGGGCAACAGAGACTCTGCCTCAAAAAATAAGAAGAAGAAGAATTTGCTAACACATAGCACAAACACTTATGAACTGTACCTGGAAAATACAGTTAAAATTCTCAATGGATAAAAAAGCCACCACCCTTTTTATTTGTCAATGAACACTTCACTTCTGTTCAGGATGCATATGAAAACAATCACAAATCACTATGTACATAGTGCTTTCAACTCTTTAAAGCAAATTCACATGTATTCTGAAGCTTTGTACTCTTTTCCCTTTTAACTGGACCTAGAAACCCCCCAAAAGTATAAACATTTAGCTTCAGAAGCTTTGGGAATGGCATTACTGTTTCAAGGGGTAAAAATCCTAACTTTCCACCAATGCCAAGAACTTGCAAGAGGTGACCCTTAGGTTGAGCATAGTATGCCCATTAGGAAAGTATTTACTGGCCACTGTAGCCAGTCCCTAATGTGGAGCCTGCTGCACAGAAGGCACATTATACAAATTTGTGGAATGACTAAAGTAATGAATGTATTTTCCGTTTCCTGGCCTTTTTCTTATTTCCTATGAACATTTTCTCATTTTTTCATTGTTTCTTTTCATTTAAAAAGTACTATATAGGCTCACTGTAAAAACAAAACAAAACAAAACTCAAAAATGTATATACTAAAAAACGAAAATTCACGCCAGGCATGGTGGCTCACACCTGTAATCCCAGCACTTTAGGAGGCCGAGTTGGGTGGGTTACAAGGTCAGGAGTTCGAGACCAACCTGGCCAATATAATGAAACCCCATCTCTACTAAAAATACAAAAATTAGCTGGGCTTGGTGGCGGCCACCTGTAGTCCCAGCTACTTGGGAGGCTGAGGCAGGAGAATTGCTTGAACCCAGGAGGTAGAGGTTGTAGTGAGCTGAGATCACGCCACTGCACTCCAGCCTGGATGACAGAGACTCCATCTCAAAAAATTAATAAATAATAAAAATAAAAATGAAAATTCACATCCTTCAGGCTTTTTTTTAGCGATAACCACTACAGACAATTTGATGTATCATTTGTATTGCTAAAATGGAAGCATTTGATATCTAATTATTTGCTCCTTAGTCCATCTTGTAGCATAGATGCCTCGTTCCTCTTAATGTCCTCTTTGTATTCGTTAGCATGTGTAGCAGACACCATCTGTTATGTGCATATCCTCTTAGGAACTCTTGTCATTTCCACCCATAACAGTCTGACTTCCAATGGCCAGTCCCTGCATCGTGTTTGTATTAGTGTATTTTCACACTGCTATAAAGAACTACCTGAAATAAACAAAAGAGGTTCACAGTTCTGCATGGCTGGGGAGGCCTCAGGAAACTTACAATCATGGTGGCAGGAGAGAGAGAGAGTGAGAGAGTTGGTGGCAGGGAGGGAGCACAAGACACCTATCAAAACAACCAGATCTCAGGAGAACTCTATCAGGAGAACAGTAAGGGGGAAGTCTGCCCTCATGACCCAATCACTTCCCACCAGGCCACACCCCAATCTCAGATTACAATTCGAGATGGGATTTGGTTGGGGACACAAAGCCAAACCATATCATTGTTAGATGGCTCCCTCCAGCCACTGAAATTAGTTTGCCAATGGATGGTTGGCTGGAAGTACTTGGGAATGAATGGGCCTCTGGGAGACAGCCTTTAGCCAATGACTAAAAGTTGTAGGAGTGTAACTACTCCTGCTCTCTGACCCCTTGGCTAGGTTAATTCTGAGGCATGTGCTTTATACTGTTTTTAGAGTTTCCATAAAATATTAAACTCTAGTTGCTTATCTTTATAACTGGCTTAATTATACACCCTTCATTGGTTGTCTGCCCTTCCCTGTATCACTTCCCCATTTCCCTACTTACACTTTCCAAACATCTTGCACTTGAATCCTACTTACAAGGTCTGATTCAGAGAGAACATAAACTAAAACAGCATGGATATGCTGTAGTTAATTTCATCATTTCTTATTAATGGCCATTTTTAGGTTGCTTCTGATTTTCAACAAAAATAATGCTGCAATAAAATCTTCATCCATGCAGCCTAAAAAATGTGCGCATATTCCTGAATTTTAATTGCTAGGTTAAAGGGAACAAATATTTGGTATTTAAGAGATACTGCCAAAAGGACTGGATCCCCAAATGATTTTATTAATAACATCCTTACCAACAGTTTATTAGGTGTACTTTACCCCACTTCTGGGGTAATGCCGACACTGGGCATTAGAAGTATTTTAAATATTTCTCTGATCAATTAAACAAAAATAGATGTACTCTAATTAGGCTTGTTGTAGCACATTTTAATTTGCATTTCTTAGATTAATTAGGATAAACGTTGTAGCATTTCAGGTAGTTATCAGATGACAGGACAAGAACACAGAGAAAACACACACACCCAATGTAGAAAAAATTAAGGTCTGGATTTAAGACGCTGACGATACAAAATCGTATCAGCAGCGGAGTGGCTGCGTGGAGCAAAGGTGGATGTCTCCAAGCAGCTTTCCCTGGTCCCCAGGCCTCAGGGTGGGGCACACTGTGCACCCAAGGGGAGTCAAAGCAGATGTGGAAAAGTTCAAGTCTTTTTATGGTTTAATCTCACTATACCCAGGGTTTTTACTGCCTTTTAAGAAGACCTTTATACACATAAGCCATGTTTCTGTCTACAGGGATGTTATCAACCTTGTATTCTCCTGGCTCTTGAAATAAACTTAACATGTCCAGCTGTCCTTGAGCAATAACTCCACCGGTACCTTTCCAACTTTCTGGAAAGCCCATTTCCCTGAAGACTATCCTTTGCCTATGATTTTATTTTTAGTTTTACTTTTTAAAGGCAAAGAGAATGTAGCCTGTGATTTAATACTCTTGTTTGGATGTAGAGTTCTAAAGCTGAGTGTGATCTGAAAACCACAACTAAAAATCTATTTCCCTAAAATCATCTGTTCATATGCCCAATGAAAATTTGTATTTCTTATGTGATTGGCCAGTTCATATTCTTTGTCCATTTTTTTAAATTGAATTTTGTTTTTTATATTTATTCGTTGAAAACAAATTTTTTTTTTTTTTTTTTTTTTTGAGACGGAGTCTTGCTCTGTCACCCAGGCTGGAGTGCAGTGGCCGGATCTCAGCTCACTGCAAGCTCCTCCTCTCGGGTTCACGCCATTCTCCTGCTTCAGCCTCCCGAGTAGCTGGGACTACAGGCACCCGCCACTTCGCCCGGCTGGTTTTTTGTATTTTTTAGTAGAGACGGGGTTTCACCGTGTTAGCCAGGATGGTCTCGATCTCCTGCCCTCATGATCCGCCCGTCTCGGCCTCCCAAAGTGCTGGGATTACAGGCTTGAGCCACCGTGCCCAGCCTTTTTTTTTTTGAGATGGAGTTTTGCTCTTGTTGCCCAGGCTGGAGTGCAGTGGAATCATGTCAGCTCACTGCAACCTCTGCCACCTGGGTTCAAGCAATTTTTCCACCTCAGCCTCCTGCGTGGCTGGGATTACAGGTGCCTGCCACCACGCCCGGTTAATTTTGTATTTTTAGTAGAGAGAAGTTTCACCATGTTGGCTAGGCTGGTCTCAAACTCCTGACCTCAGTTGATCCATCTGCCTCAGTCTCCCAAAGTCTTGGGATTACAGGCGTCAGCCATCGTGCCCGGCCAAATTTTTTTTTTATATATTGTGGGTATTAATCATTTGCTTGTTATAAATGTTGCAACTATCTCCTGTTAATCTGTTGCTTGTCGTTTGCCTTTGTTTACAGTGGTTTTTCATTTTTATTCAGTCATCTCAATAGATCCTTTCATTTATGATTTGGGTTTCTTGCTTTGGAAGGTCATACATCCGTCCTCAAAGATCATAAAAATAATCTCCTATTTTTTTCTGCTAGCACTTTATAGCTTTGTGGGTTTTTGTTTGTTTGTTTGTTGTTTTCTTGCCCTTAGCTCTTTAATCCATCCAGAATGTGTTTTTGTGGATGATGTGAAGAAATCTATCCAGGGAATTTTATCATTTTTGCTGCCACTATAAATGAGGTATTTTTCCTGCCACATTTTCTGAGTGGTTATTGCCAGTATATAGGCTACACATTTACCTTGAAGGTACAATTTTATAATCCCCCACCGTCTCATCTCAGCAGGAACTGGATATTTGTGTTGAAGGAAGACCCTCTCAGACTGGTCAGCATGCCTGCTATGTAGCCATTAAACAAATACAACTTGAGTATCCCTTAATTGAAATGCTTGGGACCAGAAATGTTTTGGATTTTTTTTTTTTTTCGGATTTTGCAGTATTTACCTATATCCACAATGAGATATCATGGGAATGAGACCCAAGTCTAAATAAACATGAAATTTATTTATGTTTTATCTATACCATATATACATAGCCTGAAGGTCATTTTACACAATATTTTTAATAATTTTGTGCTTGAGCCAGGCTCAGCGGCACACACCTGTAATCCCAGTGCTTTGGGAAGTCTACGTAAGAAGATTGCTCAAGGCCAGGAATTCAGGACTGTCCTGGGCAACATAGCGAGACCCCATCACTACAAAAAATGTAAAACAGCCAGCATATTGTCCCAGCTACTTAGGAGGCTGAGGTGGGAAGATTCCTTGAATGTAGGAGTTTAAGGTTACAGTGAGCTATGATTTTGTCACTGTGCTCCAGCCTGGGTGACAGAACAGGACCCTGTCTCTAAAAAAAAATTGTAATAATAACTTTGTGTTTGAAAAAACTTTGCATACACTGAACCATCAGAAAGCAAAGGTATCATTATTGCAGCCACATATGTGGACAACCTGTAGTTATCTGGCATCACCATAACTCCTGACTGAATTTATGTGCTACCAATAAACTATCATTTCCCTTTATTTGTTTTTTTTTTTTTTTTTGAGACAGAGTCTTGCTCTGTCGCCCAGGCTGGGGTGCAGTGGCCGGATCTCAGCTCACTGCAAGCTCCGCCTCCCGGGTTTAGACCATTCTCCTGCCTCAGCCTCCCGAGTAGCTGGGACTACAGGCGCCCACCACCTCGCCCGGCTAGTTTTTTGTATTTTTTAGTAGAGATGGGGTTTCACCGTGTTAGCCAGGATGGTCTCGATCTCCTGACCTCGTGATCCGCCCGTCTCGGCCTCCCAAAGTGCTGGGATTACAGGCTTGAGCCACCGCGCCCGGCCCCCTTTATTTGTTTTTTGTTTTTGAGACAGAGTCTCACTCTGTTGCCCAGGCTGGAGTGCAGTGGCCATCGTAGCTCATTGCAACCTCAACCTCCTGGGTTCAAACGATTCTCCCACCTCAGCCTCCTGAGTAGCTAGGACTACAGGTGCAAATCACCATGCCCAGCTAATTTTTAAATTTTTTTGTAGAGATGGAGTCTCACCATAGTGTCCAGGTTGGTCCTGAGCTTTTGGCCTCAAGTATCCTCCTACCTCAGCTTCCCAAACTACAAGGATTACACGTTTGAGCTGCCATTCACGGCCAGCAATAATTTCCTAACATTTACTTACACATAAGTGCTTAAAAGTAAAAAATACTGTAGCATAATTAAAACACACACACACACACAAGCCAGGTGTGGTGGCATGTACCTGTAGTCTTAGCTATGTGGGAGGTTGAGGCAGGAGGATCACTGGAGCCCAGGAGTTCAAGGCTGCAGTGAGCTTTGATTGAGCCACTGCACTCCAACCTGGGTGGCCCTGTTTCTAAACAAACTACAAATAAAAACAAACACTAAGAACCCCATGAATTTAAACTGCATCTTGCGTGCCTGTGTTTTGACTGCAAGCCATCACATGGGGTTAGGCGTGGAATTTTCCGCTTACAGCATCATGGCAGTACTCAAATAGTTTTAGATTTTGGAGTGTTTTGAATTTCAGATTTTCAGATTAGGGATGATCACCCTGTACCTCTCTTGGCCTTTCCTTCCTCATCTGTTAAGTGGGGAAGAGGGACCAAGTACTCTTTGTGGTCCCTTCTTGCATTAATAATGCTGAGGGTTTAAATAACTTCATTCTTTCTGGCCAAAAGGTAGTTCAGTTTCAAAAGGGAGAAAACTGAATCCTGGTCTCTAGTTGCTCAAGTCTCTTTACATTTGAAAATGATACAAAGAGTGGTAAAGATTAGCATCCCCTGCTCTTAGACTCAACACCTTGGCTATATTTAGCTAGAGCTAGCACTTTTTAGAATAAGACATTTGCAACGTATAGAGCTAAGAGCAGGGGAAAGCAATCATTCAGCATTTATCTGTTGTCTTTCTGTGAAATAATGTTTCTTTCCAAGGAAAGAGCAAAGAGATTCAGCAGTGGTTTCCTGCTCCAGGAAATTATTTTTCTAATGACCCAGCATTAGAAAGTTTGCCAGACTTGCTCTAACAGTCCACTCTTGACCAAGGGGTACAGTAGTATGTGAAGTGATATGGTTTAGCTGTGTCCCTACCCAAATCTCATCTTGAATCGTAGTTGCCATAATCCCCACAAGTGGTGGGAGGGACCCCGTGGGAGGTAACTGAATCGTGGTATGGCTTCCCACATTCTATTCTCGTGATAGTGAGTGAGTTTTCCTGATATCTGATTGTTTTACAAGGGGCTTCCCCCTTTCCTAAGCTCTCATTCTTCTTCTCCCTGCTGCCATGTGTAGAAGGATGTGTTTGCTTTCCCTTCTGCCGTGATTTTAAGTTTCCTGAAGCCTCCCCAGCCATGCTGAGCTGTGAGTCAATTAAACCACTTTCCTGGCCGGGCGTGGTGGCTCATGCCTGTAATCCCAGCACTTTGGGAGGCTGAGGCAGGCGGATCACGAGGTCAGGAGATCGAGACCATCCTGGCTAACACCGTGAAACCCTGTCTCTAATAAAAATACAAAAAAAAATTAGCTGGGCATGGTGGCGGGCGCCTGTAGTCCCAGCTACTCGGGAGGCTGAGGCAGGAGAATGGCATGAACCCAGGAGGCGGAGTTTGCAGTGAGCTGAGATCACGCCACTGCACTCCAGCCTGGGCGACAGAACAAGACTCTGTCTCAAAAAAAGCAAAACAAAACAAAAAAACAACCACTTTCCTTTATAAATTGCCCAGTCTCAGGAGTTCTTTATAGCAGTGTGAGAACAGACTAATACATGAGGTCATGTACCTGGTGCTGTTTCCCAAGTGGTTTCGACTGTAAATTCAAGAAGACATTTGATGTTTAGCTACCCAAAAGAAGCACAAGGATTCACTGGATGTGTGAGATAACCTACAATTTCTACCAAACTTCTGGGTCAGCCTTGATTTGCATTATATTGATATCATTTACTTCTAAATATTTCAGCATAGTTAATATGATATATATGTCATCTGTACACTAGGAGCAGTTAATTAACCTTTGGAGTCTTCCAAAAGAAATGCACTCTTCAGAAATGAATAACATCTGAAAGACTATAAGCAGAACTCTAAGCAAAAAAGGTCTACCCAGATGGCGACACCACTACAACTTCAACCATCTTTATTTCATATTAACACCAGAGGGCTTGTTAGCTAGTATAATAAACGTTAGATTATTAATTTTCCCTGGTAAAATGAGTTGTGTTCAAGATAGGTGCATTGGCTGTAAATACTGCATAGGTGCTCTCACCTTTCCCCAAACGGATCAGAAGCTTATACACGTTCAGGATGGCCTAAGCCAAGGATTGAGTCTGGTCCAGTGTTAAACCACCTGCAAGTAATTCTATCACCTGATGCCAACTGGAAGTTGAGTTTAACCCTGCCAGTTTCTAGGGACAGACCTAATAGCTACTGTAAATTTCTTTTTTTTTTTTTTTTTTTTTTTTGAGACGGAGTCTTGCTGTGCCCCAGGCTGGAGTGCAGTGGCGTGCGATCTCGGCTCACTGCAAGCTCCGCCCCGCCGGTTTCACGCCATTCTCCTGCCTCAGCCTCCCAAGTAGCTGGGACTACAGGCGCCCGCCACCTCACCCGGCTAATTTTCTTGTATTTTTAGTAGAGATGGGGTTTCACCGGGTTAGCCAGGATGGTCTCGATCTCCTGACCTCGTGATCCGCCCATCTCGGCCTCCCAAAGTGCTGGGATTACAGGCTTGAGCCACCGCGCCCGGCCTACTACTGTAAATTTCAAGCAGTAATGAATGTACACAATATTTCAAGATAACACCAAAAACAGTAAGGTGACATGAAAATATCTATAGTTTCTATTGGTGACTGTCTTAGTCTGTTTTTTGTTGCTATAAAGAAATACTTGGCCAGGTGCGGTGGCTCAAGCCTGTAATCCCAGCACTTTGGGAGGCCGAGACGGGCAGATCACGAGGTCAGGAGATCGAGACCATCCTGGCTAACACGATGAAACCCCGTCTCTAAAAAATACAAAAAACTAGCCAGGCGTGGTGGCAGACGCCTGTAGTCCCAGCTACTTGGGAGGCTGAAGCAGGAGAATGGCGTGAACCTGGGAGGTGGAGCTTGCAGTGAGTTGAGATCCAGCCACTGCACTCCAGCCTGGGCAACAGAACGAGACTCCGTCTCCAAAAAAAAAAGAAAAAGAAAAGAAAGAAAGAAATACTTGAGGCTGGGTAATTTATAAAGAAACGAGGTTGATTTGGCTCACGATTCTGCAGGCTGTACGAGAAGCATGGCATGAGAATCTGCTTCTGGTGGGAGCTTCCGGCTGCCTCCACTCATGGTGTGAGGCAAGGGGGAGCTGGTGTTTAGAAATCATGTGGTGAGAGACGAAGCAAGAGAGCGGGGGAAGCCATTAGCTCTCATAGGAACTAGTAGAGTGAGAACTCATTACCTCGAGGAGGCACCAAGCCAGTCATGAGGGATTCAGCCCCATGACCCTAAAACCTATTAAGGCCCACCTCCAACACTGGGGATCAATTTCTTTGTGGGGGAGTGTACCAAAGAAACCATATCTAAACCATAGCAGTGATAAAGTCACCAGTTCAGCTAATATGACTGTAGTTTCTTACCTGTATTACTACTCAAGGAAACGCTAAAATCATTTAGAAGTTAGTAAAAACAAAGATTTTTTTTTTTTTCATTCAAATACATAGAGTCTCTGAATATTATTCACTGACCTCACGGCGGGTCCATGGACTCAGGATAAGAACTCCTGAACCGGAGTTCAAGACCAGCCTGATCAACATGGTGAAACCCCGTCTCTACTAAAAATACAAAAAAAAAAAAAATTAGCCGGGTGTGATGGCGCATGCCTGTAATCCCAGTTACTCAGCAGGCTGAGGCAGGAGAATCACTTGAACCCAGGAAGCAGAGGTTGCAGTGAGCTGAGATTGCCCCACTGTATTCCAGCCTGGGCAACAGAGCGAGACCCTGTCTCAAAAAAAAAAAAAAAAAAAAGAAGAAAAGAAAGAAATCCTAAGCCTTACCTAGTGAATATTTGATAGTAGAGAAACCATTCAAAAGGGCCTCATTATTAACAATGCCCATGATGGGGACACCAATGTCTTGGTCAACAGGGTCTCTCCTGGGAATCCCAAAGCAGTCTGTAGGGCTGGGCTGCATATAGAATCTCCCCAACTGGCCGGGCACCATGGCTCACGCCTGTAATCCCAGCACTTTAGAAGGCCGAGGTGCACAGATCACCTGCGGTCAAGAGTTCAAAACCAGCTTGGCCAACATGGTGAAACCCCGTCTCTACTAAAAATATAACAAAATTTAGCTGAGTGTGGTGTGGCGGCAGGCATCTGTAATCCCAGCTACTCAGGAGGGTGAGGTGGGAGAATCGCTTGAACCTGGGAGGTGGAGGTTGCAGTGAGCTGAGATGGCGCCACTGCACACTCTAGCCTGGGGGTGACAGAGAGGGACTGTGTCTCAAAAAAAAAACCTCCCCACCTGTGTGCAACCAGGTCCCCACAAAGACTTCACAAAAGCAGAGTCTTCATCATATGATGAGTGGTACAAGAACACAGGCCACTGTGGAGCACAGGTCTGGCACAGGTCAACTTTCTCAGCAAATCTAGCTTTTCCTAAGGAAGCAGCAGAGATCTGTGGCAGACTGTAACACAGACACACCCATTTACTTTACCACTAGAACACTTTTCCCTTCCAGCTACTATATCCCCATATTTGCATAATTAAATGAGCCATTACATTGGTTCTTCCAGAACTAAGTAACCATCTGCCCTAAAGCTGTATCCAAGTCTCGCCTCTTAGGAAACTCAAGACTCACTTCTGGATTCTTTTAAAAGCCTAGGTTTATTTTTGAATTTCCATATGTGTTTTCTCCTCTTTTCACAAACATTTCAAAGGTCTTCAAGTCAAAACTCAGTCCCACCTCAAGCATCCTGAGCTCCCTTCTCTCAGGCAGTCTCTGAAGCACGTGGCCCAGCCCTGTGATGGCGACAGCACAGAGAGATCTCCTTCCCATCAGAGTCACCGGTAGCTGTCTCCCCCTCACTACCACAGGGCTGTGACGTGGCTTTCACAAGAGTCCCACAGCAGGAAGATGCCACTCAGGGGGTACAAGCTGGCTGGGGTGCTAGAAGGGGATAGGATCAGAGATCAAGAAAAGTAGAAGAATGGTTTCCTCCACTTCCAGCTCTGTTCTCTTTTGTTCTCAGGCCAGGAGGGTGTTTAGCACCCTGAGGGGAACGTGTCCTGAACAACTTAGTAAAAAGGAGAGAAGCCTGGGCGCAGTGGCTCACACTTGTAATCCCAGCACTTTGGGAGCCCAAGGCAGGCGGATCACGAGGTCAGGAGTTCGAGACCAGCCTGGCCAACATGGTGAAACCCCATCTCTACTAAAAATACAAAAATTAGCCAGGTGCCACCTGCAATCCCAGCTACTCAGGAGGCTGAGGCAGAATTGCTTGAACCTGGGAGGTGGAGGCTGCAGTGAGCCGAGATCACGCCACTGCACTCCAGCCTGGGCGAAAGAGTAAGACTCTGTCTCAAAAGAAAAAAAAAAAAAAGGAGAGAAAATACAGAATCAATCTAAGTGCACGTGTTATTCTCACTGGCACCTGTGTGTGGGAGGCTGGCCAGGAGAGAGGAGCTAGGTGGGAGGAAGTGGTGCGAGGCAGATGAGGAAGCCAGAGGACAGGGGAAGGGGCTGGGCAGGGGCTCTGCCTTCCTGGCCCCCTGGAGGCACTCACTTTATCACAGTGGTGGCTAGGCATGCTGGGGTCAGGAGGGGCAGCGAAACAGGCTTGTACCTCCGTGGGTGCCTCTGCCCGCACCCAGCACCCTGCCACAGGCCACCTGCCACTCTGGTCATTCCTACCATGGCTGCCAGGTGCTATTTATCGCTGGGTCTTTTTACCTAAATGTGGCAGGGAGAGAGGATAAGGAGAGGGAACTCTTCACAGAAAAATGTCCTTTCTCTCTAGATCCATGGGCTCCTTACTCTTCACACATCTGACTTATCCTTTGCTTCTTCCAGATTCAGACCTTTCTTGTAAGTGGTCCCCTCCCGAGTCCCAATATGCTTATTCTTCCAGGGGCTCCTAGTTACTGCCTTGAGGGAACCGTTTGGTGTCAGCCACCTGACCCCACGCTACAAGCAAAGAGGAGCCACAATTAGCCTCTATTCAAACAAAGGATTCCATCTATAGAAGCTCATTTGTTTTCCTCGCTGCAGCTGGCTGGGCTGGGGGGCTGGGAGGGGGTTTCTCTGTCACTTTTTTCTTAAACTTTTCCCTTACATCCAGGAAATGGCCAGTTCATTACAGTTAAAGAGTATGTTAGGGGCTGTCCCAGCAACCAGCCAATTCCTTGTATTTCAGGCTTTTTGTTCCATTAAAATACCAGAAGAGCTGTTTCATTCGGGCACTCCCTTTCCGGGGCTTGAAGAGAACCCAGAGGTGATTTCCAGCCATGGGTCTCCCTGTGAGCCTTGTAAACCCTCAAAGTCACCACCCTCCCCTTGTATCAGGAAGCTTAGAGCAAATACCTCCAGTTCTAGCGAGAGCTGGATTTTCTACCTGCCTCCCACCCCTAACCCTCCAGCCCCATCCCCAAAGTACCACTGGATTCTGGAGTCAGATGAGCCCCAGCTGTGTCCCTTCCTAGCTTCGTGATCATAGGCAAGTCAGTTAAACTCTGTGAGCCTCCGAAGGGAATAATGATAATGGTGATACCAACTCAGAAGGGCTTGCAGAGATTAAAACCCAATGGGATTTGTAAATGATGCTTAATAGACTTTAAAAGCCTATTTAAAGTTAGACAGCATCATTTCTCAGAATGCTGGGCTAGAGAGGAGCTTTTCAGATTTTTTCTTGTGTGCCTAGAATGTAAGCATCTGCAATGGCACTTGTAACACCCCTGGCGAGGAAGTTCTAATCAAATAAGGGTGGATCTCTTGTCATGTGTCCTTCAAAGAGTTAAATACTAAAAAGAAATGTGCAAACCTTAAGGGAACCTTAGTGCTGGACACACAGTAGGAGAAAATCTCTCCGTTTCCTGCTGGTTCTGGGTAACTGTGTGAACTTAAGAGGCTTAAGAAGACATAGGAAACAGTCAGTCATACCTGCCTCACAGATGACCTGAGTTGACAGTCACCCACAGCCCCCAAAGTTGTGGTGGCCTAGGAATGACAGCACAGAAAATCACCCTGGTTTCAGTATGACTGAACCCCACGTCTGGTCCTTCCCACCTCATCCCCTTCTGCCCTCTCTTTATCCTTGTCTCTCTGAACTGACAATGGGTCAGTGTCAGGCCTCTGAGCCCAAGCTAAGCCATCATATCCCCAGTGACCTGCCCGTATACATCCAGATGGCCTGAAGAAACTAAAGATCCAGAAAAGTGAAAATACCCTTAACTGATGACATTCCACCATTGTGATTTGTTTCTGCCCCACCGTAACTGATCAATGTGCTTTGTAATCTCCCCCACCCTTAAGAAGGTTTATAATCTCCCTCACCCTTAAGAAGGTTCTTTGTGATTCTCCCCACTCTTGAGAATATACTTTGTAAGATCCACCGCCTATCCCAAAACCTGTAAGAACGAATGATAATCCCACTACCCTTTGCTCTTTTTGGACTCAGCCAGCCTGCACCCAGGTGAAATAAACAGCCATGTTGCTCACACAAAGCCTGTTTGATGGTCTCTTCACACGGATGAGTGAGACAGTCGAGTCTGTCCAGAAAGGGTTAACCTTCAGACTGTCGGCCAGGTGATTGCTAAACTGGAGCCCTGACTTACATTTACTGGCACATAATTCTTTGTTTTGACAATTGTGACTGAGTGTTTTAACGCCTGGCTGGCCCTGCTGGAGTTTGTTTGACTATGTTTTGAAAAGTGACTTCAGTGCTTGTGGTAGTAATTGGCCTGGCACCACAGGCTGGCGACACGGCAGCGTGATGGACTGGAGCAATTTGAACTCAGCAGCTGATTTATTTTCTGTAGCTTCCTGCTTCTGCTGCTTCTGGTACTGCAAAGGCACCAAGTGGTCAAAGCCGACATGGGGCCCAGGGCCTTCTATCTGGTAGGTATGCATGGTGTGTGGAGGTGGTGTTTTTCTGCTAGATGTCCTTCTAGAAATGGCCAGGAATTTTCCAATGGCTCATGGTAGAAAAGGCTCCTATGCAGTGTTTGGCCTGTGATATTCCTTTGGGTTCAGTATCTACCAGGTTGACCTGAGATAGGCTTTGCCAGGAGTGTAGACATAAACCCGAATGAGAACAAGCAGAGGAGATTTATGGAGAGTCTTCTATAGCAAGGGAGTCAGCCACTAGCACTTGGTTTTGGCAGATGGTCAAAGTCAGGCGGGGGAGTAGGCAAGCTTTAGAGTGAGAAAAAAAGGGGAGGGCTTCAGGTGTGCTCTGATAGGAAGTTGTTGGCATGAAAGAGCTGGAGGCGGGCTACTGAGAAGCAGGGTGCCCTATAGAATTGGTGTGGAGAGCATATCTGGCTTTCTCTGGTTGGTCCTGAGTTGGAAGGAGGGCCAAAATTTAGGGAAGCTGGCAATGATTGACCAAGTCCTGACCGTTTGGGGGCTGATTGCTATAGAGGCTGTGGTTTAGCTTCCTGGATTGGTCATTATAGAGGTTGTGGATCAGAGTTCAGTTTTCAAATATGGTCTGGCCATTGTCCATTTGCATATTTGGTCTCTCAGTGGAGACTAAATTTGAGAATCCTAGTCAGTGTGGATTACGTTGGCATGGTTAAGCTGCTGCCTAGTAAAAATGTATCACACAGATGTTTATCATAGCAGTAGTTATAATTGCAAAAAAACACAAAACAGAAAACAAGTCCGGAAACAGCCAGAATACTCAAAAATTTTTTTTTTTTGAGATGGAGTCTCGCTCTGTTGCCCAGGCTGGAGTGCAGTGGCACGATCTCGGCTCACTGCAAGCTCAGCCTCCTGGGTTCACGCCATTCCTCTGCCTCAGCCTCGCAAGTAGCTAAGACTACAGGCGCCCGCCACCACGCCCGGCTAATTTTTTGTATTTTTAGTAGAGATAGGGTTTCACCATGTTAGCCAGGATGGTCTTGATCTCCTGACCTCGTGACCCGCCTGCCTTGGCCTCCCAAAGTGCTGGGATTACAGGTGTGATCCACTGCGCCCGGCCAGAATACTCAATTTTATAGAATTAAAATTAAGGTGTATACACATTGCACAAAACTTTTAAAGGGAAGACATTCTAATGACATTGGAAATGTTTATAAATGTGATGCAAAATGACAACTTGATTCAAAAATCATACATACTATGCAATTTTAGGTATAAACAGAGGTCAGTTGGAGAGTGTTCCTGGCCCTTAATTTTTAGGTAAGATGTCCTCAAATACCCATCACAGGGATATAGGCAGTCCATTACCCCCCTGAGATTTCTGAAAACTTTCTGAAGATGCATACAGTCATCCTACGCATACGATCACCCTGACTGAGCTCCTGCTTCCCCAGGATTATTTAAATTCTGGAATATTGGCTCATCACCTCTCACACGCTGCCTCTGACCTAAGCCATGTCAATCCAGTTGTAGAGCTCAGTTCTCTCCTTAATTTCAATAAAAACTCAGTCACCTAAGGCTTTTGCATAGAGCAAAGGTATCCAATCTTTTGGCTTCCCTGGGCCACATTGGAAGAAGAAGAATTGCTTTGGGCCATACATAAAATACACTAACACTAACAATAGCTGATGAGCTAAAAAAAAAAAAAAGGTCCGTTCATAAATCTCATCAAGTTTTAAGAGAGTTTGCAAATTTGTGTTGGGCCACATTCAAAGCTGTCATGGGTCACATGCAGTCTGCAGGCTGCAGGTTAGACAAGTTTGGCATGGAGGGATTTATATCTTTCTAGGCATACTAAAAAATTAATATTGTTAGCTGGGTGTGGTGGCTCACGCCTGTAATCCCAGCACTTTGGTAGCCGAGGTGGGTGGACCACTTAAAGTTAAGCATTTTGTACCCGTCTGGGCAACAAAGCGAGATCCTTTCCCTGCACAAAATTTATACACACACACACACACACACACACACACACACACACACACACATATAGCACTCTATACATATAAGCTCTCTCTACATATATATTCTCTCAGTCTGTCTATCCCTTGGCATTTTTCCCTGTTCCGGCTCCAGTCTCCCGCTATGTTCCCGAGCCACTTTGTGTTCCTTTTCTTTCCTTTCTTTTCCTCCTCTGCCCTCACCTTCTAGAGGAAACAGACCCTTCCTAAAAGATAATAACTGCATAACATAACGCAACCAATTCATCTCTCTTCAGTTACTACTGCAAACTTTGCTCTCCCTCTGCATATACAAGGACTCTGCTAAAGCTTTAAAATTACCAATTTTTTTTTTTTTTTTTTTTGAGACAGAGTTTCGCTCTTATTTCCCAGGCTGGAGTGCAATGGCACTATCTCGGCTCACAGCAACCTCTGCCTCCTGGGTTCAAGCAATTCTCCTGCCTCAGCCTCCCGAGTAGCTGGGATTACAGGCATGGGCCACCATGCCTGGCTAATTTTTGTATTTTTAGTAGAGATGGCTTTTCTCCATGTTGGTCAGGCTGGTCTTGAACTCGCGACTTCAGGTGATCTGTCTGCTTCGGCCTTCCAAAGCTCTGGGATTACAGGTGTGAGCCACCATGCTTGGCCACCAATTGTATTTTTGAGGGCTGCCAGTTTACATTTGCTCTGAGAAACAGGCCTTCTTTTTCTCCCAGGCCCTGTTGGGTGAGTAGGCGAGGGAGTGAGTGTTGGCAGGTGTTTTTTCCAGTAACACAGAGTTGTTTGAAGATTAAAGACAGGGTACATACAATTCCTCGCACAGGCCCTGGCACTGTGATTGCGCTTGTTGCTTTATCAAACAGTATCAAAGGGGGCCTCCTCTTGGTCTTCTAAGTTTCTAAGCCTTATCAGCATTTTGCATATCAGACGCCAGCTCTGCAGATAACTCCTTCCTTACTGGCTTCTGTGCAATTGTTCCTCTAATCTGTTCTTAAAGGGTAGAACTTTCTACCTCTGCTTTTTACCAAATAATCTTAATCAGTTTTGTTTTTCTAATGTTTATCCAAGAAGTCCTTAATTTTGTAAATCTTGGTATTAATTTTCGGTTGATCAAATCTGAAAGGCCTAAGAAAGTTAATGCTTTTAGATTTCACTGTTGAATTTTTCCCTTTTAAAAGTAATGAGACTCTGGGCTGGAAACAAGCTGTCTTTAGCTGGGGGCTCAGACGTATCTCATCTTGGGTATAGGGCCAGTGGAGAACCCTGTCAGGAGCCTTTTTTGTATGAGGGACCTGGCAGCCACCAGGAAAGAACTCTCTACGAGAGTAAGAGGCTGGGTGGGTGGGCGCAAATCTGTAATCCCAGCACCTTGGAAGGCTGATGTGGGAGAATCACTGAGGCCAGGAGTTTGAGGTCAGCCCGGACAACATAGTGAGACCCTGTCTCTACAAAAATAAAGATTACCAAAAAAAATAGCTTGGCATGGTGGAACATGCCTGTAGCCCCAGCTACTCAGGAGGCTGAGGTGGGAGGTCTCCAGATATTTTTCTTTTTAAAAATGTATTTATGTATTTATTTAGAGACAGGGTCTTGCTATATTGCCCAGGTGGTTATTGACAGGCATGATGATAGTGTACTACAGCCTCAAACTCCTGGGCTAAGAGGACTTACTGGTGCACATACCTGAGACACCCCTGAAGACTTACAGAAATGTCTGACGGGAAACCTGAGGAACGACAAGGTCTACGAAGATTTTTTTCTTGTCTTTTCTTTTCCTGGGTTCAAGCAATCTCCTGCTTCAGCCTCCTGAGTAGCTGGGATTACAGGCTTGCGCCACCATGCCCAGCTAATGTTTGTATTTTTAGTAGATGGGGTTTCACCATGTTGGCCAGGCCAGTCTCAGACTCCTGACCTCAGGTGACCCACCTGCCTCAGCCTCACAAAGTGCTGGGATTACAGGCATGAGCCACCGCACCCAGCCCCAAGAGATCTTTTCTGTTTAAAATGTATTTATTTATTTATTTAGAGACAGGGTCTTGCTCTATTGCCCACGTGGCTATTGACAGGCCTGATGATAGGATACTGCAGCCTCCAATCCTGAGCTCAAGCCATCCTCCTGCCTCAGCTTCCTGAGAAGCAGGGACAACAGGCGTGTGCAACCAGGCGGAGCTCCAGGGATTTTTCTGATACAGGGCCATAGCTAGCTGCAGTGTACTGAGCCAGGAGTTCAAGGCTGTCAGTGAGCTATGCTTACACCACTGCACTCTACCCTGGGCAACAGAGCAAGACCCTGTCTCTAAAAATAAATAAATAAGAGAGAGAAACTGAAAGACACTAGTTGGCTTCTGGTGGGGGGAAGGAGTGGTTTCAAGTAACCGCTGGGTGTATGTCTCTCCAGTTGTTTCCCACCCAGCACCCCACGACTATGATTAAGTCCTAATCACATCGGATAGGATAGGAGGCTTAGGTGATGGAGAGCTGATGTAGGCACAGTCACACAAAATTTCTTTGAGATATTAGGGACACACAGACAGCACTGTGGGGACGAGCAGAAGCGAGTATGGTTCAGGGATACTCTTCAATGTACAGATCCATGTGGGACCTGTAGAATAGGAGCCACCAAGGAACACTTCCTGCTTCAGCGGGTAGAGTCTCAGCTAGGAGGCTCTCCGAGGTGACCTAGGAGACAGGCACAAGGCAGCTGCAATGGGGGACAGTGGTACCTTTGGTGAATACCTTAAGTTTTAGGGAGTGGCGGTTGCAGCAGCCTTGGTGCTGTTGACTCAGTGTTGATATCACTGGCTTTAAGCAGGAAGCAGTACTATTTGCTCAGATATTAGTACCCTACATGGCAGGCACTGCAAAATGGTAGGCGAGCTCAGAGTCAGCCAAGACCAAAAGAAAACAGAGTAGAGGAGGGGAAGGTTGGTGGAGAATCCAAGAGAAATTTGAGATTTGATAGCTAAGAAGACTTGCTGGTGAACATACCTGAGACACCACTGAAGACTTACAGATACGTCTGAGGGGAACCCTGAGGAACGACAAGGTCTCCAGAGATTTTTCTTTTTAAAAATGTATTTATTTATTTAGAGACAGGGTCTTGCTATATTGCCCACAGAGCTATTGACAGGCATGATGGTAGTGTACTACAGCCTCAAACTCCTGGGCTAAGAGAACTTACTGGTGAACATATCTGAGACACTCCTGAAGACTTACAGAAATGTCTGAGGGGAACCCTGAGGAACGACAAGGTCTCCAGAGATTTTTCTTTTTGAAAGTGTATTTATTTATTTAGAGACAGGGTCTTGGTATATTGTCCAGGTGGCTGTTGACAGGCACGATGATAGCGTACTACAGCCTCAAACTTCTGGGCTCAAGCCATCCTCCTGCCTCAGCCTCCTGAGTAGCTGGGACTTCAGGTGTGTGTGACCAGCATGGGCTCCAGGGATTTTTCTGATATAGGGCAGAGCCATAGCTAGTGCCTGATGAGTGCTGACATCAATTTTATCACATTTAATTCTCATAACAATCTAAGAGGTAGGTAATATTAACCTCATTTTGCCAGTGAGGAAGGAAGAGGTCAGAGAGGGTACATAACTAACAAGGAGTCACACAGCTTGTGAAGTTCAAACACAAGTCTATTTGATTCTAAAGTCAATGATCTATGTATTAGTCTGTTCTCACACTGCTATAAAGACATACCAGAGACTGGGCAATTGATGGATTAAAAAGGGTTAATTAACTCACAGTTCCGCAGGCTGTACAGGAGGCATAGCTGGGGAGGCCTCAGGAACCTAACAGTCATGGTGGAAGGCGAAGGGGAAGCAAGCAGAGCTTCCCCATGGCAGAGCAGGAGAGAGAGCGAGCAAGGGAGGAAGTGCCACACACTTTTAAACCATCAGATCTCGTGAGAACTGACTATCATGAGAAAAGCAAGGGGGAAATCTGCCCCATGATCTAATCACCTCCCACCAGGTCCCTCCTCCAACACTGGGAATTACAGTTTGACATGAGATTTGGGTAGGGACAGAGAGCGAAACCATATCACTCTACCACTACACCATCATGCCTCCAAAGAGGACCAGAATCTGGTCAATAAATTTACTTGAAAAACATTTATTGCATGTCTACTATATTCCAGGCACTGTTCTAGACACTCACTATATAATAATGAACAACATAAACAAAATCCCTGTTCACGTTAGGTTTAAAGACTGGAAGTTATTGAAATTGTAACCTTATGTTATTTTCAGACTAGTCTGACCTTGGATACACAGGTTACATAAGGAAACTTGAATAATTCTGAGGCTTGAGATAACTTGGATTTCCATTACTCAGCCCTGCTCAGGGCCAGCTGCCAATGTCTGCCCCACTACTCATCTGTACATAATCTGCTCCATTACACTGATTTAGGAGAAAAACATAGTTCACTTCTGTTTTCCAAAGAATGAGAATAACTTGTGCTGGAGAGCAGTTGAGAACAGGGGAACAAGGACAGAAACAGAGGACACAATGCT
This sequence comes from Macaca mulatta, assembly GCF_049350105.2. Taxonomy (NCBI): domain Eukaryota; kingdom Metazoa; phylum Chordata; class Mammalia; order Primates; family Cercopithecidae; genus Macaca; species Macaca mulatta. The sequence goes on along the minus strand of NC_133412.1, from coordinate 138,406,469 downwards.
CTTGACGATTGCTGATGCCTATGCAAGAATGTGTTGCATTTAGAAACAGCATCTATATCCATATATATACCCATATAGTATAGGTATATCCATATAGCTTACACGAAATCAAGCTCTCATCCACATCCCTTTGAACAGATAGAGTACAAGACAGGCCCGGCAAGAGCATGGTGAGTGTATTTATACAACTGATGCTATGGGAATATTGGCAGGGTGGACTAGTCAGAGTCAAGTATGACACCATTGCTAGAAGCTTTTTTTTTTTTTTTTGAGATGGAGTCTCGCTCTGTCTCCCAGGCTGGAGTGCAGTGGCCCGATCTCAGCTCACTACGACCTCCGCCTCCCGGGTTCAAGCAATTCTCCTGCCTCAGCCTCCCAAGTAGCTGGGACTACAGGCGTCTGCCACCACTCCCGGCTAATTTTTGTATTTTTAGTAGAGACGACGTTTCACCATATTGGCCAGGCTGGTCTCGAACTCCTGACTTTGTGATACGCCCGCCTCGGCCTCCCAAAGTGCTGGGATTACAGGCTTGAGCCACCGCACCTGGCCTGCTAGAAGCTTTCTATACCCCAGTGTAAGAGGTGCAGGCAGGGTACATGGAATCATGATTTGACTTCCATTTTAACTAAGCCCATGACAAAGGAGGTAGAACATAGTTGTTAAGTACATGAACTCTGTAGCTGGGTGTGATGGCGCATGCCTGTAGTCCCAGCTACTCGGGAGGCTGAGTTAGGAGGATCATCTGAGCCAGGGGAGATTGAGGCTGCAGTGAGCTATGATTGTGAAACTACACTCCAGCCTGGGCATGGTATGAACTCTAGAGAAAAGCTTCTGAGTGACTCCATGTTGTGCCACTTACTAGCTGTGGGGCCATGAATAAATGATTTAATTTCTTTTTGCTTCACTTTCTTATCTTTAATATGGAGATGGCAAGGCACAGTGGCTCACACCTGTAATCCCAGCACTTTGGGAGGCTGAGGCAGGAGGATCACTTGAGCTCAGGAGTTTGAGACCAGCCTGAGCAACATAGTGAGACCTCATCTCTACAGAACAATTAAAAAATTAGCCAGGTGTGGTGGAGCATGCCTGTAGTCCCAGCTACCCAAGAGGCTGAGGTGAGAGGATCACCTGAACCCAGGAATTTTGGGCTATAGTAAGCTGTGATCATGCCACTGCATTCCAGCCTGGGCTACAGAGCAAGACCCTGTTTTTAAAAAATAATAAAGTAAAATAAAATAAAATAGAGATAACGATAATAAAAGCTGCCTCACAGGATGGATTCTAAAGATTAACAAAATATAAGTGTTAGCTATTATTAACAAAGATTCTTTGGATAATTGGTCATGATTGATATTATGTGTGTTTATGAAATCCTATTTCATTTTTCCTCTTTCAGGGCAGAAAGGAAGATTATATATTGCACCGTTCCTTTCACATACAGCTAGGTTTTAGCCAATTGATTATTGGTGGAAATGACAGCCACCCTCAGTCTTGGCACTTATAAACATCCTACAGGGTTTTTTTTTTTTTTTGCCTCTGCTGCAGCAATCCTGAAAGTCACATGAGATGGCAACATTCTAAGATGGTGGCACCTCCATCAGCCTGATGGAGAGGTCCCTGAGAGGGTCCCTGAGAGATTATACGGAGCAAATTCCCCTCCACCCCATCCTTATCTACATTGGACATGCAGCATCAACAAGAAATGAATGCTTTACTGTATCAAGCCAGTGAGATTAGAGATTCATTGTTACCAAAGCATAATCTCTCCTATCCTGATGGATTCTATAAATTCATCAGGATAGGAGAAGTTGCAAATGCTTTTCCCCGGCACCATGGGCCTTCATGTTCCAGAAAGACTTGGAGTCTTAAATGCCTGAAGTGCTAGGTTATCTACTCAAATCCTAGGGTGTGGAGGTTTCTCCATTTAAGCCTCTTAACTTCTTTTTTTTTTTTTTTTTTTTTTTTTTTTTTTTTTTTTTTTGAGACGGAGTCTCACTAAGCTCCGCCTCCGGGTTTACGCTATTCTCCTGCCTCAGCCTCCCGAGTAGCTGGGACTACAGGCACCCACCACCTCGCCTGGCTAGTTTTTTTTTTTGTATTTTTTTAGTAGAGACGGGGTTTCACCGTGTTAGCCAGGATAGTCTCGATCTCCTGACCTTGTGATCCGCCCGTCTCGGCCTCCCAAAGTGCTGGGATTACAGGCTTGAGCCACCGCGCCCGGCCAAGCCCCTTAACTTCTTAAGAGCCATGGATTCTTTTTATACTGCCAACAGCAACCCATATTTTTTAAGGCAAGATAAAACATTCCCCCTTCCTTTTCAAGCTGGATCTCAGCAGAAAGTCTTGCCGCTATTTTTTCAAATGCCACACTCAGTCATTCTTCTACACCTTGACTCATCCACTTGATGGCCTAGTCTTCATGAAGTATAAAGTCTGCTTGAAATGTTCATGTTTCCATGGCCAGGCCCAGTGGCTCACACCTGTAATCCCAGCACTTTGGAAGTCAGAGGCAGGAGGATCACCTGAGGTCACCTGAGGTTGGGAGTTCGAGACCAGCCTGACCAACATGGAGAAACCCCTTCTCTACTAAAAACACAAAAATTAGCCGGGTGTGGTGGCGCATGCCTGTAATCCCAGCTACTTGGGAGGCCGAGGCAGGAGTTTGAGACCAGCCTGACCAACATGGTGAAAACCTGTCTCTACTAAAAATACAAAAATTAGCCAGGCATGGTGGCAGGCGCCTATAATCCCAGCTACTCAGGAGGCTGGGGCAGGAGAATTGCTTGAAACCACAAGGTGGAGGTTGCAGTAAGCCAAGATTGCACAACTGCACTCCAGCCTGGGCGACAGAGTGAGGCTCCATCTCAAAAAAAAAAAAAGAAAAGAAAAAAGAAAGGATCAAGAATGTGGCAAGTCTGGGCTTTAATACATGGCCTAGAAATTTAATTCAATAAGTATCTATAGGCCACCTATTTGAGTCTGCTTTAAATGTTCACTGTGCCCGGCCAATCTTGACCCTTTCTTCCCAGAATAAGTCTGTGGGTAAAGAAAGGTGACTGGAAACATTCCCCATCACCTTCTGGTCTGAATGAATTAGGGCATGTTTGTCCATGCTCATTAGAAAGATGGAAGGCCGGGCGCGGTGGCTCAAGCCTGTAATCCCAGCACTTTGGGAGGCCGAGGCGGGCGGATCACGAGGTCAGGAGATCGAGACCATCCTGGCTAACACGGTGAAACCCCGTCTCTACTAAAAATACAAAAAACTAGCCGGGCGCGGTGGCGGGCGCCTGTAGTCCCAGCTACTCGGGAGGCTGAGGCAGGAGAATGGCGTAAACCCGGGAGGCGGAGCTTGCAGTGAGCTGAGATCCGGCCACTGCACTCCAGCCTGGGTGACAGAGCAAGACTCCGTCTCAAAAAAAAAAAAAGAAAGATGGATATGGCTGGGTGTGGTGGCTCACACCTGTAATCCCAGCACTTTGGGAGGCCGAGGTGGGAGGATTGCTTGAGTCGAAGAGTTCAAGACTAGCCCGGGCAACACAGCGAGACCCCCATCTCTACAAAAAATAAAAAAGTTAACTGGGTGTGGTGGCATACACCTATGGTCTCAGCTACTTGGAAGGCTGAAGTGGGAGAATCACTTGAGCCCTGGAGGTTGAGACTGCAATGACCTATGATCGTGCCACTACATCCCAGCCTGGGTAACAGAGCGAGACCCTGTTTAAAAAAAAAGAAAGAAAGGAGGATATGTGTGTTGTGGGTTAGAGAACTGGGAAGGGGTGAGAGTCAGGGAGTTGACACAATATTTATTTCTATTCCCTTATATACTGCCAAGTGAATATAGCTAAATTCTTATAAGCCTCTGCAGGTAAGCCATAAAGCTCTCTAAGGACAAGAACCAAGTTTTCTATTGATCAAATATTGATAGTTCTTTTATTTCAAACAAGACTCAGTGACAGGACTTTATATTTGCAGCATTATTTAAAATGTATAAGATATTTTCTAAGTTCTGTCTTACTTGCTCTTTACAGTAATCAAGGCTCCACATTCTGGTTTAGGTCACTGTACTGCCAAGTTAAAAAGAAGTTGGAAATGTTCCCTTGAGTTCTTTTGTGTTTCTTGTTTCTTTTCTCCTTTCTTTTCTGTTCGTTTTTTTGGGGTTTTTTTGTTTTTTTGTTTTTGTTTTTGTTTTTGTTTTTTGACACAGAGTCTTGCTCTGTCACCCAGGCTGGAGTACAGTAGCGTGATCTTGGCTCACTGCAACCTCTGCTTCCCGGTCCAAGCGATTCTCCTGACGCAGCCTCCCGAGTAGTTGAGACTACAGGCAGCCAGCACTACGCCCAGCTAATTTTTCTATTTTTAGTAGAGACAGGGTTTCACCATATTGGCCAGGCTGATCTTGAACTCCTGACCTTGTGATCCGCCCACCTCGGCCTTCCAAAGTGCCGGGATTACTGGCGGGAAGCACCGCACCCAGCCTCTTTTTTGTTTCTACACATCCAGCAATAATCTTCCTTATTTGAAATTTAGTGGTGAGCACAATGCAGTGCCCACTTGTAAGAGCTGGCGCCTTACAAGTGCTGCTAATCTTGGCCTGCATTGTTTACAAGAGGAGAGGCAGCTTGCTGTTTCCTTAGCCACAGTGGCTGCAGAGTCATTTACACTCTTAAGCTCCATCTTAGGACAAGCAGACAACGATCACCAACTGAGAACTCCTTACCCAGGGCACCACCGAAACCCTCTTGACCCACAATTTAAGGGTTCATACTTTTGGAAAAAGTATGAACTGGGACCAAGCCCTGGAACCAAACCAGTTACCTGGCTTATCAGGAAGCTATCCAGTGTTGCTGGGAGGTGTGGGGGTCAGGAACTCAGAGGTAATTCAGGCTTTCTGGGCTTAGAAGGTCAGAACCAAACTGGTCTTGGGCAGGAGAAGGAAGGAGCCCTGTCCTCCTAAGCCCTCCCTTCCTCGGGTTCTGGGAAGAAGCTCTGGGCTGCTGGCCTTTGCTTCCTCTACCTGGCACTTCCCCATTCTTCCACCTTCTTAGGTTGACCGACTGTTTCAGTTTGCCTGGGACCAAGGGGGTTCCCAAGATGTGGACTTTTAGTTTTTTGTTCATTTTTGTTTTTTGAAACAGACTTGCTCTGTCACTCAGGCTGGAGTACTGTCGTTGGATCTCAGCTCACTACAATCTCTGTCTCCCGGATTCGAGAGATTCTCATGCCTCAGTCTCCCAATTAGCTGAGTCTACAGGCACGCGCCACCATGCCTGGCTAATTTTTGTATTTTTAGTAGAGGCAAGGTTTAGCCATGGTGGCCAGGCTGATCTCAAACTCCTGGGCTCAGCTGATTCACCCACCTTATCCTCCCAAAGTGCTGGGTTTACAGGTGTGAGCCACCACGCCTGGCCTGGACTTTTAGTTTTTAAGCCAGTAAAGTCCTGGAAAAAAAAATAGGTTGGTCATCTTAGGACTTCATCCCCAGGTCTCACCTCTCTCTTCCCATGGTCTCCCCAGAGATTTCACTGACTTCGCAGCCTCCACCAACTTTTGATGTGTAATTCCCCAATAGACCCTCACCTCTGGCTGCTCCTGAGCACCAGGCCAGCATTTCAACCATCAGGCTTTATTGTCATTTACACAGCTAAGCTTAAATCCCATGGGTTCTAAATGACTCACCCTCTCACCCCTCCACCCCACCAACCCTGCTCCCACTCATCTTCCCCATATTTCCGCATTTGTCAATGCCATGGCATTGTTCCAGTTGTTCAAGATTTGTAATATTGACTCACATTCATTGAGTACCTCCTCTGTGCCAGGTTCTGTCCTAGGTGCTGGGGACTCAGCAGTGAACAAAAGTCATGGAGCCCTCATGGAACTTGCATTTTAGTCAAGAGAGACGGGGGGGAAAAATATATATATATGTGTGTGTGTGTGTGTGTGTGTGTGTATGTATGTGTGTGTATATGTGTGTGTGTGTGTGTGTGTGTGTGTATATATATAGAGAGAGAGAGAGAGAGAGAGAGAGAGAGAGTTAAGTACTAAGTACTATGGGCAACATTATTTTTCAAAAATTTTTATGGCCGAGTGCGGTGTCTCATGCCTGTAATCCCAGCACTTTGGGAGGCTGAGGTGGGTGGATCACTTGAGGTCAGGAGTTTGAGACCAGCCTGGCCAACATGGTGAAACCCCATCTCTATTAAAAATACAAAAATTAGCCAGGTGTGGTGGCGTGCACCTATAATCCCAGCTACTCGGGAGGCTGAGGCAGAATTGCTTGAACCCGGGAGCTGGAGATTGCAGTGAGCCGAGATCATGCCACTGTACTACAGACCGGGCAAAAAAGTGAGACACCACTCAAAAAAAAAAAAAAAAATTCCTTAAAGTTTCTTTTTTGAGACAGGCTCTTGTTCTGTCACCCAGGCTGGAATAGATGTTGTGATCTCAGTTCACTGCAGCCTCTGCCTCTGGGACTCAAGGCTGAACTTGAACTGAGTTCAAGTGACCCACCCATGTTGAGCTCCCAAAGTGCTAGAATTAATTTTTGCCCGACCCGGGGAAAAATTAATAAGCAAATATAAGGAATGCTTAGGGTGGGGGATGCAATAATAGATGGGGAATGAAGGGAATCCTTTTGATGTGATACAGAGGTCTGAGGAAGTGAAGACATGAGCCAAGGGACCTCTGGAGTACGAGTGTCCCAAGCACAGGGCACAGTAAATGCAAAGACCAACATAGCTGGGCAGACCAGGCAAGAGAAAGAATGATAAGAAAAAAATCAGGGATAAAGTGGGGGTGGGGGGAAATCAGTTTCTGTAGGGCCTTGTAGATAAAAGCATTTTATTTTCACTCATTTACCCTTTAATTTGTTGCCAAACTACAATGATCCCACCTCTGCAGGTCTCTCTTTCCCATTTCTGCAGCTACCACCTTGAGACAATCCTTCCTACTTATCATTTGAATTATTATATTGGCTTCCTCAGGGGTATTTTTGCCCCTTGTCTCTCCCTACTCTAATCCTACTCATGGTTGCTATAATCTTCTCGGAGCACAGTTCTGATCATCATCATCATCATATCATTAGCATACATTTATGTATCTCTGAATAAAAATATACTTTGAAAGGAGGGGGATGGACACAGGAGATATGTTCCCACAACTTCCCAGCATGTCCTTGTCAGAAAGAGATAAAACTGTCAAAAGTATGTTGCCAAACATGTCAGAGTTCTGTTTTTATGCCATAATGTAACAATTACAAATTTTTCATCAAAATAAAAAATAAATAGAAAGATGAATTAGTCACAATTCCTTTAGTTGCCACTAACAGAAACTCAGTTCAAATATCTTTCAAAAGGTGATAAATGTTAGCTCACATAGATCGATATTTGACATCTTCAGGAATGGCTAGCTCCACGTGCTCAACAAGGGCAACAAGAAATCTATCTCTCCCTTGGATTTGCTTTGTCTCTCTGTTGTCCTTGCTCTCCAGCAGACTCTACACATGCAGTGGTAAAGATGGCTGCCATTGTCTTCGGCTTACATTCTCTCACTTTGCAACCCCAGTGGAGAAAGGGTGCCTGTTTCAGCAGAAGTCCCAATGCTGACTCTCATTGGCTCACTCTGGACAAAGGGATTACTCCTCAACCACTCATTATGACTGCATTAGCCGGTCCTGGGTTAGGACCCACCCCTGGAGCCAGGGACTGAGGTCAACCTCACTTGAGCTACATGAACAGAGAGTGGAAGGTGGGTGGTTCCCAAAGAAACACTTGGTATTCAGGATGGAGGAGGGATGGTGGGCAGGCAGAAACAAGTGTCCACAATCAAAGGCTAGGAGCACCATTTTTGGTTAGCCCTAACCCCAAACACCTCTAAGAACTCAATAGGCCTCCGCCTTCAAATAGTATTAGTCACATTGTGCCTATAATTGATCATTTAAATAACTTTCTTGCCCCAACATCTTAAATGGCTCTCCATTGCTACCTCTTTGCCAGTCAGCTCTTCCTTCTCTGAATTTACTCAGTTGCTAGACAACAGGGCCTAAGGATGGAAAGAGTCTTTATCTCTGAGAGCAGGCTTTCAATACGTTGCAGCTATCGTTATGATCATGGGCACAGCCTTATTATTATTATTATTATTATTATTATTATTATTTGAGATGGGAGTCTCACTGTTGCCCAGGCTATAGCGTCATGGCGCTCACAGCAACCTCCACCTTCTCCCTCCTCAGCCTCCATAGTAGCTGGGACCACGGGCAAACGTCAACACGCCCAGCTAATTTTTTGTATTTTTGGTAGAGATGGGGTTTCACCATGTTACCCAGGCTGGTCTCAAACTCCTAGGCTCAGGTGATCCACCACCTCAGCCTTCCAAAGTGCTGGGATTACAGGCATAAGCCACCATGTCTGGCCACAGCTGTCCCCCTAAATATTTCAAGTAGGCATCTACTGAGACTTTAATACCCACACAACAACCTTATGAAAAAGTAGGCTTATTTCCATTTTATGTACGGGGAAGGTGAGGCACAGACATGTTGACTACCTTGCCCACTGTTTTTTTTCACACAACCAAAATATGGAGGCTCTGGGATTTGAACCCAGGCCTCTCCAACTCCTAAGTCCCCTTAGAAACCTGCACATTATTTCATTTCTATGAAGGAGAGGGAAAGAGTTCCTCACTTAAGTCTACCAACAGCTCTCAAATCACTTGAAACTCACCAGCGGCCATGACTGTCCCCCTGGGGCAAGTAGGTAGCCATATTTCACCTCATTCTACTTCTTTACCGGGCAGAAAAAATGGAGCAGAATCCGAACTGGTGGCTTGATAAGGGAACACTCAGAAAAGTAAAGGAAGTGGTGGTGCTGAAGCATCCTGCTGCCTCTCAACTCAAAGATCCTTCCACCAAACAAATACCGCCCACCTTCGAAAACAGTCATTGTGGTTAGAACAATGTCTGTATAAAAATAACCGGGCTTATCTTACTCAATCTTGCTCCCCTTCCTTGTAGGGAAAATGTCTGCCGTTCTGGTCTAGTCGGTGCAAGAGGGGCTTCCCGCCCGCTGTCCAGCACTGAAGGGGTGTCGCAGCTACGGTCAGCCTCCCTTCTCCCTTCAGGTGGCCCCTGAAGCAAGCAGAGAGCGCCTCGTGTTGGGACCTGAGCCGGCTCCCAAGCCCCCAGAGGGCGGGTTCCTGCTCCGCTCAGAGGCCTTCAAGCCCCTTTCACCTCCAGCTCAGAGGCCCCTGGGCCCACCTACACTCTGGCCCCTGATGGGCTTGGATGACAACTCCTAACCCACATCCTGAGGGAATTCTGATGAAACCTCTAAAGGCTCCGGGTCTTGGGGAAGACCAGGTGGGCGTGAAAGTTGGTCTCAGCGGAGACTCCCAGGGGCGTGTGGGTCCTAGAAAGGCCTGGCTGTCCCGAGCAGGGGCTGGAGTGAGGCAGCTGGTGGAGAACAGGGGCGCAGGTGTGAGCCTGGTGAAAGGGTGGGCTGCTCAGTGCTCTGTAGAGAGCACCTGGAAACAGTGAGGAGGAGGCTGATGGGCTGGGCCCTCACAGGGATAGGCAAGGCACGGCCCTAATGAATCTGGCTCCAAGCACAGCCCCTCCAGTTTAAGCTTGGGGATTGGGAAAGGAAGAGGCCCAGAGGGCGGAGCTGAGAGGACATCTCAGGAGTTAAGGTTACCAAGCAACTGAAGACTCAGGAGCAGCTCCTAGCTGCGTATGCCCTATGCCCGGGCGCAGCATGGAGGATGCCTGGGTGGGGAGGGGGAGGGGTGGGGAGGGAGGACTTGCCTTGCCCAGTTAGACTTGGAACCTAGATCCTTGGAGTTTAATGCTCTTGTGGGAGACATGAGGCAAGGTCTTGGACCGAGGAGGTGAATATCTGTTGCATTTTATCCAATATATTCCCGTCTTATAGTGAGAGACTATTTGAGAATATTAAGTTCCCCATATTGAAAGAGAAGTCCAAATAGAGTCTTTCAAAAATTTTAAATGTATGTTAAACTTTCCATTGTGGAATATTTTACCCATCACCCACCCCCACATCACCTGGGTAATTTTGAAGTAAAATCTAGTCATTGAATTATTTCACCCATAAATAGTCCAGTCAGTATCTCTAAATTTTAGAGCTGTTATTCTCTGCCCAGGACAGTTTTGCCCCCTAGGGGACATCTGGCAATTTGTTGAGAACTTTTTTTGCTTTTCCAGCGTTGCGGGGAGGGGGTGTGCACCCAGCCTCTAGCTGATAGAAGACAGAGTAGAAACAGGGCTGCTACAAAACATTCTACAACGCACAGGCCAGCTCCTCACGACAAAGAACTATATGGCTCAAAATAACAATAGTGACAAGGTTGAAAACCATGTTTTAGAGTCTAAAAGATAAGAACACTCTAAATACATCACTATAATATTGTTAGCATTCATAAAAACAGTAATTCCTCAATATCATCAAATATCTGATTAATATTAAAATTTCCCCAATTATTATGTAAATTTTAAAAATGTGGGGTTTAAATCAAGATCCAAATAAGACTCATACATTGCAATTGATTGATATATTTCTTTTTATTTTTTTCCTGCGTCCAATCATCTGTTATGGTTGACATATTTCTTAGGTGTTCTGGAATCTACAGGTTCTCATCCCTCTTTTTTCCTTGTAATGTATTTATTATAAAATAGATTTATTTTTAATTACAAAAGAGTACACAAGTACATTCCTGATATCAAAATTGAAACATACAGGTAAAGCAAACATTTCCTACCTATGACAGTCCAATCCCAGTCCTCTCCCCAAAGAACTAATTTATCAAAATTGTGTGTGTATTGGTTAAGATTATATTCAACTGGCCAGGCACAGTGACTGACACCTGTAATCCCAGCACTTTGGGAGGCCGAGGTAGGCGGATCACCTGAGGTCAGGAGTTCGAGACCAGCCTGACCAATATGGTGAAACTGCATCTCCACTAAAAATACAAAATTAGCCAGGCGTGGTGGTGCATGCCTGTAATCCCAGCTACTCAGGAGGCTGAGACAGGAGAATTGCTTGAACCTGGGAGGTGGAGGTTGCACCACTGCACTTCAGCCTAGGTGACAGAGAGAGAGACTCCATCTCAAAAAAAAAAAATTATTTTCAACTACATGTTTCAAAAAACAATAACAACAAAAGCTTTAATTTGATTTATTTTTCAGAAAGATAAGCCAAGGGATAGGTAGTCCAGGGCTAATGTGGCGACTCCATGAAGTTTTTAGGGTCCCAAGTTTCTTCTAGCTCCGTGCCCTACCATCTGTGAATGTGGCCCCCATCCTCATGTAGCACAATGGCTAATGGAAAACCATCCCTCTTTCTATATTAGGACTAGGTAACAAGATGGAAAAGTGGAAGGGCATATCTCTCTGTATTAGTTTGCTAGGGCTGCTGTGACAAAGGACCACAAATCGAGGGCTTATGCACAGATATTTACTTATCCTCTCACAGTTCTCACAGTTCTGCAGGCTAGAAGTCCAACATCAACGTATCAGTCAGGATTGGTTCCTTCTGAAAACTGTAAGAAAAAATCCATCCCATGCCTCTCCCCTAGCTGCTCGTGATTGGCTGGAAATCTTTGAGTTTCCTTACCTTGTGGAAGCATCACCTCAATCTCTGCCTTGGTCGTCACATGGCATTCTTCATATGTGTGTGTTTCTGTGTCCAATTTTCCCTGTTATATAAGGACATGTTTATATTGGATTAGGGCCCACCCTCATGACCTCATTTGAATTCATTACATCTGCGAGCACCCTATTCCAAATAAGGTCACATGCTGAGGTACGAGGGATTAGGGCTTCTATATATAAATTTGGGGGAGAGACAATTGAACCCATAACATTCTCCCATAAAGAGACTTTGTAGAAGTCTCTTACACTTCTTTGTATATACTTCTTTCGCCAAAACTTAGTCTTATGGCCACACCTCGCTGCAAGAGATGCTGGGAAAGGGAAGCTTTCACTGAGCACATGACCATCCCCCCAAAAGTCAGTTTTTGTTACCAAAAAGGAAGGAAAAATGGACAGAGCAACTACCAGCAATCTGCCATGGAATGTATCCTACCAGACATTTTTCTGTGTGTTGCATGTAACCAAATGACCACAAACTGGGTGGCCTAAAACACCAGAAACTGATTCTCTCACAGTTTGGAAGCCAGAACTCCAAAATCAAGGTGTTGGTGGGGCCACACTCCTTCCAGAGCCTCTAGTGGACAATCCACCCTGGCCTCTCCAGCTTCCGGTGGCTTCATTGTCCCTTGGCCTGTGGCTGCATCACTTCAGCCTCTGCCTCCATCTTCACATGGACTTCCCCTCTGGGCCTTCTCCTCTTCTGTGTGTCTGTCTGTTTTTGAGAGTGAGTCTCGCTCTGTCGCCCAGGCTGGAGTGCAGTGGTGTGAACACTGCTCACTACAGGTTCGACCTCCAAGGCTCAAGCGATTCTCCCATCTCAACTTTCTGAGTAGCTGGGGTTACAGGTGTGTGCCACTGTGCCTGGCTAATTTTTTGTAGAGATGGAGTCTCACCATGTTGCCTGGGCTGGTCTCAAGCGATCATCCCACCTTGGCCTTCCAAAGGGCTGAGATTACGTGCGTGAGCCACTGCCCTGGACCCTCTTCTGTCTCATAAAAACACTTGTCATGGCTGGGCGCGGTGGCTCACGCCTGTAATCCCAGCACTTTGGGAGGCCGAGGTGGGTGGATCACCTGAGGTCAGGAGTTCAAGACCAGCCTGACCAACATGGAGAAACCCCATCTCTACTAAAAATACAAAATTAGCTGGGCGTGGTGGCACATGCCTGTAATCACAGCTACTTGGGGGACTGAGGCAGGAGAATCGCTTGAACCCGGGAGGTGGAGGTTGTGGTGAGCCGAGATCGCACCATTGCACTCCAGCTTGGGCAACAAAAGTGAAACACTGTCTCAAAAAAAAACACAAAAAACAAAAAACAAAAAACAAAAAATACTTGTCATTGGATTTAGGGCCCACCCAGGTAATCCAGGATCATCTCATTTTAAGATCCTTTATTTTTACATGTGCCAAGACCTTTTTTGCTTTGTTTCATTCACAGCCAATCACATCCTGGACCCATCCATGAGTTCCAGGATGCGACCATATCCTTTAGGGTGAGGGGACCATTCAATGTCCTACACCCACCCTGGAGCAGCAGATATTTCCAGGAATAGCAAAATATGGCTTTCCACATTGTCCTCATTCATTTTAATTAGCAATGGCAGAGGAAGGGCACTGTGGTAAAACTGTAATGAAATGCTACACACTCTGAGAAGCATAAGTGGATCTGGTTGCCTAGGGCCTGTTTAAAGTTGGAGAAACTCGGAAGGTTCTGCCAAGTGTTGGCATGTGGGTGCTAAGCTGTTTTTGGTAGAATGGTAAACTATGCTAGCATGTTTTTCGATGTTTACCATGCATTTTAGAGAGGTTTCCTGCTAAATGAATTTTCAATTGAGAGCTAGCTCAGGAGCGGGCACAGAAAGATAGAAGGGTAAGAGAAACATTTCCAATGTATCAAGCTATGAGTTGCAGGGCCTCACTTCTTACTTAAAGAGCAAAATGTTGGCTAGGGGTAGTGGTGGAAAGTTCCTGATGCCAGATTTTGGAGGTGGGAGAAAGAAATAGTATCAGCCCTCTACCTGCCACCCTGTTCTTCATCTGCTTCCATTTCAGTTTCAGTATTTACTGAGACCATACTGGGCACCAGGAAAGACTTATTTTCCTCAAGCCTCACAAGCAGCTAGGTGTTATTACTTCGTCCACTTTCCAGATGAGATACTGTGATTCAGAGAGGTTAAGGCACTTGCGCCCATGATCATGTAGCTGTAAGTGGCTAAAGCAGAAGTTCTTAATGTTTTCTGACTGCTAACTTGGTGCTCTTTCTACCACAGCATGAGAGATGAACATTCCTTTCTGCTTGCGGGTGCCCATCCTGGTAAAGGGGTAGAGAGAGGAGCAGGCTCATCTCCTACCCACCAGGGCTTGCTCCTCCCTCCCACTTGAAAGCAGAACAGGCTGCAGCAGGAGGCATGCAATTGGTGTTTCTGCCGGTCTCCAATCCTAGTAGAAGAAACTGCCTAATTAAAGTCTGCAGCATGCCCAGAAGCTTCCGGGGTTGTTTTCCGTGCATTCCCAGAGCCTGATGATACATATTCTTCATGTTTATGTGGCGTGATACACTGTGCTCCATGAGCATGAAGTATTAGTGAGCCAATTTCACCATCTACGCAGCTACAGAGCAACCGGAAGGCATCCCTGTTTTAATTTATGAGGGACCAGCATGCGCAATCAATAGGTGCCCCACAGGTTATTAAAGAGGAGAAAGATAGCTCAGGCCGCCTTGTTTACTAACAGGCAAATGGTCTTCTGGCAGCTTCTGGCTTGCAAGGGATTTACATTTCCTTTTCAGGCCAGAAACAGTGGTGTTCCCTTTTCATCTCAGCTCCAAGCCTGAGAACAGGGGGCTGGTGGAGGCTCAGGCAGAATCTGAAAGTGCCCTTCCCTGCACTGTAATCTCAGAGAGAGGATGGGGTGGAGGGTCAGCCCAAAGATTTATGAAGTCCCTTTGTGTTTTGAGACCCTGGAGAACAATAGCTTTCCAGGATGGGGGTTGGGATGTAGGGGATGGGAGTGGGTGACTGGGTGTGAGAACAACCAAGCAAAAAGGAATAGGCAACTCCTACCAGGCTGGCTAGAGGGGAAGTGGTCTTTTAGTCGGCCTGCCAGTCTCTGGAGAAGTCCTTTTATTCGCTGTTTTTGCCTTCTCTTTGTTTTGGGTCCTTTGATTTCAGGAAGCTATGGTTCTTTTGCAGTCTACTTTTTAATAGTTCTGGAGGAAGAGGGTAGATTGGATTTTAAAATAAAATAGTAACCGCACTGGGTTATTTAAGTAGAAAGGAAAGAAGTACTTCCCTTCGGTCCACATTCTGGAGGGCAAGATGGGGTAATACAGCAGTTCTCAAACTTTTTTGTCTCAGGACCCCTTTATATACTCTTAAAATGTATGTAGGTTAGTGGCAGAAAATATAAAATATTTGTCAATTTTAAGATCACAATAATAAACCCATTACATGTTAATATAAATAACATATTTCTATTTTAATTTTATTTATTTATTTATTTTAGCAAGGTGAACTAGATTTAGTTTTTTAAAAAACAGGTAAACTGATTTCTTTTTTTTTAATTTTTTTTTAACTGATTTCTTTTTAAAGAAATAAAATGATCAGTTAAGGTCACTTCAGCTGCTTTTTAAAGTGGCTTTTTTCTGGAATGATGGAAGTTGTCGCCAGGGGGCCCGGCCGTGGGGGGCCTGAGACCCCTAGATGGTGGACTTGGAGACGGAGACCCCCGGGTGGTGGTTCTCCCAGACATGGTGGTTGTGTAGGTCAATGGGGGCCTGGACCGCCTCCTCCACGCAGCGCATTTGGATCAGCGCCATCTTGCGGTCCTTCTGGAAGAACTTGAGTCGTTTGACGACGCCCCCATGGCTGGAAGAGAAGACCTTGAGATATTCCTCGGATACTGAGGGCGGGATGTTGGAGAGGTGCACAGTGGCCGAGGGCAGGAATATGTTCTGGAAGTTCTTGAAGCCTGGCTTCTTGAAGCGGTGCAGGGCCGAGTTGCCATAGTCCTTGGTCAGGCCTTGGTCCTGCCGGCTCTCGAGGGGCAGCTGCACGTTCTGGTGCTTCAAGGGCGTGATACAGGTGAGGTGATGCGGGTGGGCTTCCCGTACAGCTTGTACCAGTTCAGGTGGCTCATGGCCGGCTGGGCCTGGTTGTCGTCCGCCATCTTCACCAGGGCGTTCTCCTTTTTATTGACCAGGATCTTCACGTGCTGCACGTACCCCTAGTCGCTGAAAAGAATAAAGAGGCTTTGGGGGATGGGCGCGGTGGCTCACACTTGTAATCCCATCACTTTGGGAGGCTGAGGCAGGAGGATCATGAGGTCAGGAGTTCGAGACCAGCCTGACCAACATGATGAAACCCCGTCTCTACTAAAAATACAAAAATTAGCCGGGCGTGGTGGCGCGCTTGTAATCCCAGCTACTCCGGAGGCTGAGACAGGAGAATCGCTTCAACCCGGGAGGGAGAGGTTGCAATGAACCGAGATCACGCCATTGCACTACAGCCTGGGCAACAGAGCAAGACTCCGTCACACACACACACACACACACACACACACACGCACACAAAATAGGCTTTGGGGTGTGACTCTCTCTGGGTTGAGGTTGCTGACCAGTAAGACAGAATTTCCTGCCCCCGCCAGGCCCGGGATGGCGATCCGGCCTGCCGCTGCAGCTGCCGCCGCCGCGGAGGGGATAGCCAGGGGTACCAGGGCTCCGTGGATGTTGGGAACTAAAAGGTCGAAGGCCGCGGCCATGTCCGGTCTAGCGAGGGCTGGCTGTCCCCAGAGGGCAGGTCTGGGCGTGGTAGTCGCGGCTTTTGTCATTGTTGTACTTGACGTTGAGACTGATGAGCTTGGGGAAGTCGATGCACAGCGAGTGGCAGGCGTTGTAGGTGTTCTGCCAGTCCAGCGACAGCTTGACACGCTGGGCGTTCTCGGGGTCGGCGTACTGCAGCAGGGCCTGGAACTGGCTGTGGAACTTGATGAAGGTGATGGTCTTCAACAATGTGCCGAACTTGGAGAAAATCTGGTGCAGCACATCCAGAGTCACTGGCTAGACGAGGTTCTCCACGATGATCCTGAGCACTGGGCTCTGCCGGGCCATTGCCATCCCTGCGTCTACGGCCACCGCCGAGGCAGCCAAGCCCAGGTTCCCCGAATGGACGCCTGAGGGCCGCCGGGTCCTGCGCCTGGTTGGGAGAGCTGTCGGTCTTCAGCCCCTTGTGGTTGGAGAACTGGATGTAGATGGGCTGGCTGCGCAGCACGGGTGTCACCGAGGTGCAGTAGTTCACCATGGTGTTGGCAGCCTCCTCCGTGCTCATCTCGATGAAGGCCTGGTTTTTCCCCTTCAGCATCAGGAGATTAGCGACCTTCCCAAAGGGCAGCTCCAGGGAGATCACCTCCCCTTCGGTGACGTCGATGGGAGCTTCTAGATGTGGGTCACCCTGGAGGGGACACCGGTGCTTCTGCTGTCACCTTTGAACTTCTTGCTGCCATTTCCATTTGCTGCAGAGGCCGAGTTGCTGCTCATGATAAATGGTCAGTTAGTGACACAAGTAGAGAAAATCTCGTCAGATCCCTGCTTTGTACCAACTGCTATATCTGGGACAATGCCGTCCATGGCACTCACAGCAGACCCGCGGGGATGGAGTGGAGGCGCCGGAATATTTTATTTTTTATTCGTTTATTTACTTTTGAGAGAGAGTCTTGCTCTGTTGCGCAGGCTGGAGTGCAGTGGCACGATCTTGGCTCACTGGAACCTCTGCCTCCTGCGTTCAAGTGATTCTCCTGCCTCAGCCTTCCGAGTAGCTGGGATTACAAGCGCATGCCCAGCTAATTTTTGTATTTTTAGTAGAGAGAGGGTTTGGGTTTCTCCACGTTGGCGAGGGTGGTCTCGAACTCTTGACCTCAGGTGATTCACCTGCCTTGGCCTCCAGAAGTGCTGGAATTACAGGCATGAGCCACTCTGCCCAGCCCATATTTCTATTTTTAAAAATCATATCATCCAAACAAAATTTTCAGCAAGAAAAATGACATTATTTTACATTTTTGAAAAATGGCATTGTTTTGCATTGTGAAATATTTTGAAATTTTTTAAATGTGTGCATTAACAGAAGATAAATGGATTCTCAAATATTTACTTTTGCATTCAGTATATTGCAATATGTTGGTTTGGTCAAAATGTGTGAAGAAAATCCAGCTTCACACAACTATGTAGCTGGAAAAGGGAAGAGTATTTAATAGTCCTCTTAGATAATTGTGGATATTCTATTTTGATACTACACCAAAACAAGTGTCTTAAAGGTTAGTTGCAATGTGAAGTCTGAAATTATGTCAAGAAACTTTTCGTGTTCTGTTACATTAAAATCCACTGGTTTGCTGTGTACTTAGAATGGATCTTTTACCCATGCATGATTTTGTAATACAATGCATTCATTGGTCATTGGAAAATATTTATCTTTGAATGATGCAGGTATTTCAAATGTTGACACATTTTATTATACCATATTAGAAAAAAATCACGGTCATTAATATCACCAATCTATTTCATTAGAAAAATCCTTATGAGAAGCTGTCAAGCTCCACAGTGGTAAACAAAAGTTTTTCCAAATTCTAACTTTTGCTTGGAAGCTCAAATTTTATCATCAGCAACAAATGCTATCAGTTGTTTTCCTTGAAGTGACAGGCTCCCTTTGTTCATTTTTAAGAAAATGTCTGCCAAATGCTTAGTCTGAAATAGCATTCTTTGTCATTTGTTCTTTCAAGCAAAAAGAAAAAAAGATGCTCCATGAAAAAAGTGGTTTGTTCAACTCACAACTCAAATAATTGCCTAAGTGTTTTTCCTAGAGATAACTATCATAGTTTGGAACACAGCAAAAGTACTTTATGCATACTTCTCATTTTGTTACACAGTGTCTCAGTCTGTTGTGTGTTTCCATAACAGAATACCACAGACTGGGTAATTTATAAAGAAAAGAAACGTATTTTTTACAGTTCTGGAGGCTGAGAAGTTAAGAGGCCCGCATCTGGGGAAGGCCTCCTTGTTCTGTCATCCCATGGCAGAAGGCAGAAGGGCAAGAGAGTTGCATGTACAAGAGGAGAAAGGAGACCGAGTTCCTCCTTTTTATCAGGAACACACTCCTGCAATAATGGCATTAATCCATTGATGAGGGCAGAGCCCTCATGACCATAATCACCTCTGAAAAAGTCCCACTTCTCAGTACTATTGCAATGGGGATTAAGCTTCCAACACAAGAACTTTGGGGGACATACTGAAGCCATAGCACACAGATTATTTTGAAAATTGTCAATATTTAATAGAATTAATTTTGACTGCTTCACCAAGGACATTCTCTCTCTCTCTCTCTCTCTCTCTTTTTTTAAGTAGAGGCAGGGTCTCGGACTCCCGGCCTCAAGTGATCCTTTGGCCTCAGCTAAGGCCTCCCAAAGTGCTGGATGATAGGGGTGAGCCAAGGCACCCAGCCTAAGGGCATTTGTTTAAGTGAATTTGGCATTCGTTTTTCCTGCAAGTGTGTGACAGTAATGACTGGTACAGTTGGATGCTTAGGATTTGGTTCATGCTAAAATGCCAGTAGTTTTACCCACCATCAGTGCAAATTGTCGACACAGTGAAAAAGACAAAAAACATCATATTATTATTATGAAAGTAGTTTTGACTTCAGGAATACCTCAGAAGAATGGCAGGAATCCTCAGGGGTCTATGGATCACACTTTGAGAACAGCTGGTGTAGTGGATGCAACAAATGACTCAATGTCAGAGACTTCCTACCCCAGCTTTGCCTCAGGCTGGCTCTGTCTTGTGCGAGTCATTTCACCCAAGTGTCTTGGTTTTCTTATTTTTGACATAAGCTGGTTGGATTAAATGATCACTGTCACCTCATTGTCATCTAAGGAACACTGTGGAGCATGGAACAGTCTTTATCATTGACTTCTTAGCATCATTATTTTTCCTGTTTTTCTCTAATATGGCTTGCTCTGTTGTGTTGTCAGGATAAACAGGCACGTATTCTCTTCTTATCCCTTTACAAAAGGGAGGGCAACTGGCTCTCCTGTAGAGCAGGAGCTCTGTTGGAGAGAACGAACTGAATGATCCACCTCTAGGGGAGAAGCTTTGGCATCCATGTATGCTATTTGAACACTGTGCCTTTGATCCTAAACTGTTCCCAGGGTGGGGCATTTTCAGTTAATCTGTGTGTGGGGAGGGGGGCTCTTTGTCCTGAAATTCAGCCAGGAAAATGGCGGCCAAGCTATAATAATAAGAGAAATATGCATTTTTCATGAAAAGTAAAGAAGACCAGAGCAGAGGGTTTTCTGAAGAAATCTACGTTATTTGGTGGTGGTGATATACATTTGCCTTCAGATGGAAAGATGCCAATGTTCTCCTGCTTCTCCTCCTTTAGCTGTGTTCATGTGTCGGAATTTACCTCTTGCCTCTACAGAGCCAGCAAAAGCCTGAGCTAAGGGAAAATGCAGTGATCCCAGTGAGGATCAAGAAGGGATAGGCCAGGCGCAGTGGCTCATGCCTGTAATCCCAGCACTTTGGGAGGCCGAGGCAGGTGGATCATGAGGTCAGGAGATGGAGACCATCCTGGTTAACATGGTGAAACCCCGTCTCTACTAAAAATACAAAAAATTAGCCGGGCGTGGTGGTGGGCGCCTGTAGTCTCAGCTACTCCAGAGGCTGAGGCAGGAGAATGGCGTGAACCCAGGAGGCAGAGCTTGCAGTGAGCTGAGATCGCACCACTGCACTCCAGCCTGGGCGACAGAGCGAGACTCCATCTCAAATAAATAAATAAATAAATAAATAAATAAATAAATAAAAGAAGGGACTGCAGGGCTTGGACTGCATTGTCCTAAGGGAAGTGGTATGCCTGGGGCGCCTGACGAGGGCCATATGTAAGAGAGGACTGCAGAGAAAAGGAGAACATTCACATAAGACAGCACACAAAAGGCAGCAGAGAAACCTATCATCATTTTTATGAATATTATAAAAAACAAAATGTAGCTAAACAAAGGTATGTCTTGTGTCCTCCACCTTTGTAAAGCTTTAGAATAAGTACTTGTATGCTTCAACAGAAGAGTGGCATTTGGTCTGGAGAAGAGAGGTGGGTCAATACGGCAGAAGCTCTTGAAGCAAAACTCCACCTAAGCAAATATCCGGTTAGCAGATGCTCCCTGTTGCCTCTATAGAACCCGCTAATGCCCATGGCGTGCCAGATACCCAACTAGTAGAGGTACTCTCAGGTACTTCTGTTCCCACAAATTGAGCTAAGTGCTCACCAGAGGCCAGGGCTATTGGTTCCCAACCCACATCTGCCCATTGTACTTGCAATTCTGATTATGCAATTTAATTATGAAAACCAATGAAATGTGAGGGCAAAAATGAGTTTTTGTTCCTATGAAAACTGGAGTTATATGCTTTGGAAAGATTTGATAAACACAAGTTACACACAAAAATTGCTGTTGAATTAGTATGGGAAAGACATGTGGTGAAGACTAGCAAAAAAATCATAAACATTTTAGGGTAATTCTCGGTAATGTAGAGTAAGGCTCGGATTGTCTTGTGTGTTTAAGTTCTCGTTCTACTCTAAAGAAACCCAAACTGGAATGTATGGTAGATTCCAATAGAAAGTAAGCTCTGTGAGTGCAGACTTTGTGTTGTTCACTGCTGTGTCCTTATCACCTAAATTATGCCTGGCACATAGTAGGAACACAACACGTATTTGTAGAATAAATAAACTGTAGGCCAGGCGCGGTGGCTCACGCCTGTAATCCCAACACTTTGGGAGGCCGAGGTGGGTGGATCACGAGGTCGAGAGATCAAGACCAGCTTGGCCAATATGGTGAAATCCCGTCTCTACTAAAAATACAAAAATTAGCCGGACATGGTGTCAGGTGCCTGTAATCCCAGCTACTCGGGAGGCTGAGGCAGGAGAATTGCTTGAATCTGGGAGGCAGAGGTTGCAGCGAGCTGAGATCGTGCCACTGCACTCCAACCTGGCAACAGAGCAAGACTCTCTCAAAAAAATAAACTGTAGATAGTTAATGCAAGAAAGATAAAGCAGAACTCCAATTAACAGATACCTGCTCCAAGAAAATGCCTTGATCCTACCCTTGAAGAAAATGGTACCTAAACTTACCTTTATATGTTTTAAGTTAAAATTGAAAGTTTAAGGTATGCTTTTACCATTTTCCCTCGTTCCCCTTGTAGATATTTTTATTTAGTGAAATATCTACTCTCCTGACCACATTGGACAGGGGGGCTTTGCTTGTATTCAGAAGTGGGGACAACATCTTGGTTATGTAATAGGCACTGCCCACCCCATAGTGGATTTCCAGATCAGCAGAGGACTACCCAGATCATGAGTCTTAATGCAGACTCCTCTGATCTCCCCTCTCCAGAAGGTAACTAGAAAAGCCTGCTCTGGCTCAGAAAGGAAGAGACCTGATAGGAGGCAGGTTGCATCTCTAGATAGAGATTGGCCCGGTAGATGTCGGCCGGAAGGAGACTCCATCCCTTTGAATCTTCCCTGATCCAGTAAGCTGTAGTGGGGATGTGTGCAGGCAACAAATGCCTCTTCCACTTCAGACTGTGTTTGAGATTCTTTGGATTTGGACTCAGGATCTGAGCTCAAATTTCTGTATACAATTAGCCCTTGAACAACACAGGTTTGAACTGCACAGTCCACTTATATGTGAATTTTCTTTTGCCTCGCTACCCCAGAGACAAGAATACCAAATCTCCTCTTCTGCCTCCTCCTTCTCAGCCTGCCTACTCAACATGAACATGATAAGGATGAAGTGGAAGTGATGATCCACTTCCACGTAATGAATATAAATATATTTTCTCTTTCCCCTTCCTTCCTTCCTTCCTTCCTTCCTTCCTTCCTTCCTTCCTTCCTTCCTTCCTTCCCTTCCTCCCTCCCTTCCTTCCTTCCCTCCCTCCCTTCCTTCCTACCTTCCCTTCTTCCTTCCTTCCCTTCTTCCTTCCTATCTTACCTTCTTCCTTCTTTCCTTTTTTCCTTCCTTTTCCTTCCTTCCCTCCCTCCCTCCCCTCCTTCTTTCCTTCCTTCCTTTTCTTCCTTCCTTTTCCTTGCTTCCTTCCCTTCCTTCCTTCTTTCCTTCCTTCCTTTCCTTCCTTCCTTCCCTCCCTCCCCCCCTTCCTCCTTCCTTCCTTCCTTCCCTTCTTCCTTCCTTCCTTCCTCCTTCCTTTCTTTCTTGACAGAGTCTTGCTCTGTCATGCAGGCTGGAGTGCAGTGACACAATCATAACTCACTACAGCCTTGAACTCGTGGGCTCAAGTGATCCTTCTGTCTCAGCCTCTGGAGTAGCTGCAACTATAGGTGCACACCACCACACCCAGCTAATTATTTATTTATTTTTTTAATTTTTTTTTTTTTTTTTTAGATAGAGTCTCACTCTGTCACACAGGCTGGAGTGCAGTGGCATGTTCTCGGCTCACTGCAACCTGAACCTCCCAGGTTCAAGCGATTCTCCTGCTTCAGCCTTCCACGTAGCTGGGATTACAGGTGCCCGCCACCATGTCTGGCTAATTTTCCTATTTTCAGTAGAGATGGAGTTTCACCATGTTGGCCAGGCTGGTCTCAAACTCCTGACCTCAGGTGATCCGCCCACCTCGGCCTCCCAAAGTGTTGGGCCACCGTGCCCAATTTTTTTTATTTTTTATTTTGTAGAGATAGAGACTCGCTGTGTTGCCCAGGCTGGCCTCAAACTCCTAGACTCAAGCGATTCTCCTGCCTTGGCCTCCCAAAGTGCTGGGATTACAGGTGTGAGCCACCATGCAAGGCCTATAATTAATAACATTTTCTTTCCTCTAGCTTACTTTATTGTATATAAGCTTTATTGTATATAAGTATATATACTTTATTGTATATAAGTATATAAGACATACAAAATATGTGTTAATTGGTTGTTTATAATATTGGTAAGGTTTCCAGTAACAGTAGGCCATTAGTAGTTAAGTTTTGGGGCAGTTAAAAGTTATATGTGAAATTCTTACCGCACAGGAGTTGGTGCCCTTGTCCCTGTGTTATTCAAGGGTCGACTATTAATATATTAACCTTGTGGCCTTGAACTAATTAGCACGCTTCCTCAAGCCAGAACTTCCTAACTGGTGGGCAGGGAGTGGGTTACAGGTATGATAAGATATTGATCCTCTCAATGCAAGGCCTAGGGCAGCTAGAACCTCTGGGTTAAATACCTCTGGTGCCAGCAGCCTCATACTTTTTCCATAGTGAGATGTGTGTGTGAGTGTGTGTGTGTGTGAGTGTATGTGTGTGTGTGCATATATGTGGTTTTTTTTTTCAGTTTCCTATGTGTATCATGATATGGAACAGGTTATGAACACTAAGAGTTGCAGCATTAGCTCCTCAGCTAATAATGCCCATTCTGCCTCTGTGAACAGGTTGTTGAGAGGATCGTATGAGATACAGGTGTGAAATGCTGCGAAAACTGTGAGAGTTATAAAGTAGTAAGCAGGGTGCAGTGGCTCACACCTGTAATCCCAGCACTTTGGGAGGCCAAGGCGGGTGGATCACCTGAGATCGGGAGTTCGAGACCAGCCTGACCAACATGGTGAAACCCTGTCTCTACTAAAAATACAAAATTAGCCAGGTGTGGTGGCACATGCCTGTAGTCCCAGCTACTCAGGAGCCGGAGGCAAGAGAATTGCTTGAACCTGGGAGGCGGAGGTTGCGGTGAGCCGAGATAGTGCCATTGCACTGTAGCCTGAGCTACAAGAGCAAATCTCCATCTCAATAAAATAATAAAATAAAGTAAAATAAAATAAAATAAAATAAAGCAGGAGGCCTCATGACAGACCAAGTGCCTGGAGTTATCTAGCAGCACAGGAGAGTTTGATTCCATTTCTCTAGCCCTAGTTTCTTCACCAGATTCTTGAATAAGTGGAAAAAAATGGGTGGGGGCAGGAGGAGTTGGCATATGGTGATCAAAATATTATCCTTATTTCTGGTAACTCTGATATTAGCATTATCTGTAGGCAACTGAGCTTCCTAATACTAAACCCCAATATCAGGCCGATTTTCCCACCTAGTCATGGGTAACTCCAGATATTCATCTCCTGCAGGGGAAACATCCGTCTAGGGCAGAAAGCACACTCCCTGCGGGCAGAAAAGAGAAGAGAAGGGGATGGGTCCATGCATGTCAAGTTTCTTCTTCCACACTTGCCAGTCAGATACCTCACTCACCTCTCCTGGGACGGAGTGAGGAGTGGGAGGGAACAGGGGCAGGAGTGTTCCACTAACAGACTAGTGGGTCGGATTCTTCACACAGAAGAACGCACATCAGTTGCACCTGCTTGAGATTTGGAAGGAGGCTGTGGTCTGTGTTGTCTGCTGTTTCCTTACAAATATGGGCACAGGGGCACTGGACTTCCGCAGGTGTCATTCTGGAGCCACACCTGCTGTGGTGGCTTCCTGGTCCCTCCAGCTTCTTGATGGGGACACAGGTAGCAGCTTCTTTAGCAGACATTTTTGAATGTTCTGCTGGTTATTGCTGGGAACATAGCCTATGTTTAGGCTATGTTAAAAACAAAGCCTGCTCCTTTAGCCTACCAGTGAACTTTTAAGCACCTAATTTCCTGAATTAAATTCTTTTCTTCTTAGAGTGTTCAAGTGGTAGCTATTATCTGAAATATAACAGTGATGGAGGAGCATTTTATCAGTATTAACCTTTCTGGGAAACCTTCTCTTTTGCTGTCCCCTCCCTGCCTTCCCACATTGGTTCTTTTCGTTTCTTATTGACCAGCATTGGGTCACATACCTATACCTAAAACTGTCACTGATCAAGGAAATACTGTCCATGTTCAGACCACACTAATCATCAAATAACCAGTGTGGAATGGTGAGCATCCCAGCTATTTTTATTTTTTGAGACAGTGTCTCGCTGTGTCGCCCAGGCTGGAGTGCAGTGGTGCGATCTCGGCTCACCGCAAGCTCTGCCTCCCGGGTTCACGCCATTCTCCTGCCTCAGCCTCCCCAGCAGCTGGGACTACAGGCGCACGCTACCAGTCCCGGCTAATTTTTTGTGTGTTTTTCATAGAGACAGGGTTTCACTGCGTTAGCCAGGATGGTCTCCATCTCCTGACCTTGTGATCTGCCCGCCTCGGCCTCCCAAAGTGCTGGGATTACAGGCGTGAGCCACCGCGCCTGGCCGCATCCCAGCTTTTTAGACTTATATTTTCTCATCTAACAGCTTAGGTTCTGCTTATTATTTTGGGACCCTGTGCCTAGGTCTTAGAGAGAAATCTTCAACATTTAAAAGCTAATCTTCTTCCAAGCTACCTCTCCCGATTCCTGGGTTCTTCTCTAATTATAATCTAAACGAGCACTCTTCTGCAACACAGTAAATATCTGTTGAATAACAACAACTGTGATATCTGTTATTATGAACAACACAGTAAGTATCTGTTGAATTGATTGGATTTAACTCTGAGTCTGGCAGTTTCAGAGGCAGCCCTGGGTTACCCTGGGTTACTACTGATGGAGAATAGGCCACAAAGCCATTACACCTCAGCTATTGGCTACTCAAGTCCATGCCCTGGAGTGGCAACAGGAAGGGCAGGTGGAACTCATTGTCAGACCCTTGTCTCCATCTCATTACTTAGAAAAGAGCAAAGACTTCTAGATGCCCTTGAAAAAAGAGCAAAGACTTCTAGATGCCCTTGAAGAAAAAGGAGTTCCATTTTCCCTATAGTCACCTGGGCTTTCTATCGAGTTATCAGGCCTCACCTCCTTCCACAGTCTGACACAGTGATGACATTTTTTAAGGACCGTAGTGGTTTTGGTTAAATTATCTTTCCTCTTGGAGATTCAGATCCAATCAGTGAATATATATCAAGTATCTGCTTCATACAAAGAATGCACGGGGCTATAGAGTACACATCCTGTTTCCTTTTTTTTTTTTTTTTTTTTGAGACAGAGTCTTGCTCTGTTGTCCAGGCTGGAGTGCATTGGCGCTATCTCGGCTCACTGCAAGCTCCACCTCCCAGGTTCACGCCATTCTCCTGCCTCAGCCTCCCAAGTAGCTGTGACTACAGGTGCCCACCACCACGCCCGGCTAATTTTTTTGTATGTTTTTAGTAGGGATGGGGTTTCCGTGTTAGCCAGGATGGTCTCCATCTCCTGATCTTGTGATCCACCCGCCTTGGCCTCCCAAAGTGCTGGGATTGCAGACGTGAGCCACCGCGCCCGGCCCACCTCCTGTTTCTTATCCCCAAGTGGTTTATCATCTAATGGAGCAGGGAGCATGTGTAAACGATGCTTTTTCTTGTTTGTTTTTCACTGCTCAGGTCATTAAAGGAAGATCTAAAATTCATATTTCTGATTCATTTGAATGTGTGCATATGGGGAGATAGAAAGGAGTTTTACTTCAGTTCATAAAAGTTTTATACTGCAATCCTTTTTTGGAGGGCGGGGGGACAGAGTCTCACTCTGTTGCCCAGGTTAGAGTTTAGTGGAATAATCATAGCTCACTGCAACCTCTGCCTCCTGGGCTCAAACAATCCTCCTGCCTCAGCCTCTTGGTGCATGCCACCACGGGGGCCCGGCTAATTTTTCTGTAGAGGTGAGGTCTCACTACTGCCCAGGCTGGTCTCAAACATCTGGACTCAACTGATCCTCCCACTTCAGCCTCCCAAAGTGCTGAGATTACAGGTGTGAGCCACCACGCCCAACCTACAATCTTTTAAGTCTTTTTCTGGAGACTGAAAGAGATTTACTGGTTATGACTCCTTGAGGGACCTCTCTGCTTGGAAGGAAGGGACTATTTTTTTTGAATCATTTTTTTTTAGTAGCTAACACAGCTGAACTGTAGAGCCACACAAGCAGGGAGTTGATGGTATCACTCACCTGTGTATTTGCAGTTGCCAAGCCCATTTTTGTTAGATGCCTGACAAATGCTAACGGATCTAGGGAAGAGCAAAGGAAGGGGTGCCACAGTCCAAAAGGAAATACACAAGGCATTTTAGGTGAGGGACAGTTTGACATTCACCCACCCTCTCTACCTTGACCAGTGATCTCTCCTTGCCACCTCCTTTCAGCCATGCTCAGCCACTGCACCTGTTTCTATAGCATTAGCAGCTTCTGCAAATATTGCAAACCCTTTCAGGATCTCCTACCTATAAAAATTAATTCCTGTAAAAACAAGACAAAAAGGCAATTTGAAAGAGAAACAGGACCTTCAAAATTCTTTAAGTCAGCATAAGATTTTTTTTAAGTAAGAATATCACTGTATTTATTTTCCTACTGGTAATTTTTCTTTTTTCTTTTTTTTCAACTTTTATTTTAGATTCAGGTACATGTGCAGGTTCATTACCTGCATAGATTGCATGATGCTGAGGTCTGGGGTACGAACAGGTAATTTTTCTATAGCTTCAACGTTTTCTCCTCAAAATGAATAAAACACCACCAAAAAATCCCAGCCAGGTGTGGTGGCTGACGCCTATTATCCCAGTGCTTTGGGAGGCCGAGGTGGGAGGATCACTTGAGCCCAGGGATTCAAGGCCAGCATGGGCAACATAGTGAGCCCTTACCTTTACAAAAAATAAATAAAGTTAGACAAGAATAATGGTGTGTACCTGTAGACCCAGCTACTCGAGAGGCTGAGGTTGGAGGATTGCTTGAGCTAGGGAGGTCAAGGCTGCAGTGAGCAATGATTGCACTCCAGCCTGAGCAACAGAGTGAGGTCCTGTCTTAAAAAAACAAATGTTTGCATTTCTGAATGGCCAGCATCCCCTTGGATCTGCAGTTAGGCTCACTACATTCCAGCCTTAGCACAATCTTCTGGGAAGTTTCAGCCTTCTTCCAGAAAATCAGTTTTGTCTGCCCACCGTTGCCACTCTGCTTCTGATCACAGCGTGTCTTCCCCTGGGCATAGGGGGAATCTTTACCCTTATTCTGGGGCCCTTTGTAAGGCCGATGCTTGCCACACTTCTTACAGAAAGCTCTTCTGGTTTTAGGCACATTGACCATCTTTGCAGTAGAGCTGTCTACACAATGAAAACAGGAAGTTTGGGGTCTCCTATTCTTGCTTCACCTGGCTCGTGCCTAACAAGAAAGGGAGGAATCAATACTTTCTTTTAAAGGCATTTCATCTGATAAGTTCTCAGTCCAAGGCATGACAGTCAATTTCTGTAGATAATAAAACCTCTCAGGGTCAATGAGGAGACACCTTTAATATCTAAGTGTGTGATTGGTGTCGTAGTCATGCAGTATAAAATGAATAGTGTCTAAACATTTGTTATGGGCCAAATCGTGTCCCCATAAAATTCCTATGTTGAAGTCCTAACCTGCATTACCTTAGAATGTAACTGTATTTGGAGATAAGTTCTTTAAAGGCATGACTAAGTGAAAATGAGGTCTTTGGAGTGAGCCCTAATACAATATGATTGGTATCCTTATAAGAAGAGGAAATTTGGACAGAGAGAGAGACAGCAGACATGTTTGCAGGCATGGATGAAAGACCTGTGGGGTCCCAGCAAGAAGGTGGCCATCTGCAAGCCAAGCAGAGGCCTCAGAACAAACCAAACCTTACCACGCTTTGAGCTTGGACTTCTAGCCTCCAGAACTACGAGCAAATACATTTCTGTTGTTTAAGCCCCCTTGTCTGTAGTATTTTCTTATGGCAGCCCTAGCAAACTCATTCCATATTTCTTACAGAATTCTTCATTGTGGTGTTACCACAAAGATGTGTTTGTGCAATGCATTTGTTGTTCTTACTGGGCGCTGTGTAATTGAGATTACAGAATAAAGCACAACTGACTGATAACACACGGAATCAGGTTTTGCTAGAGGGAAGCAGTTGCTAGAGGGAAGCAGTTATGAAGTCTCAGGAAATTGTATAGTCCTTCACACCTAGAGTTATTTTTTTTAACCCCCAAAATGATTCCTTTAAATGTTTCTTTTTTATCTGTTCACTCCCATATCCTCTTCTGTCTCCACTTCGCCACCCTTCCACTTTCCCCATCACCCAGTCCCCCTCCACACAGACACCTGCCAACACACTCATGTGCCCTTGAGCAGGCCCTGATATCCATTTCTGCCTCTGCCTAACAAAAACTAAAATAGCTCCTTCCTTTCAGCAGGAACCGCCATCTTCCAATAATTCGCCAAAATGACGAACATAAAGGGAAAGAGGAGAGGCACCTGGTGTATGTTCTCTAGGCCCTTTAGAAAACATTGAGTTGTTCCTTTGGCCACATGTATGCGCATCTATAAGAAAGGTGATATTGTAGACATCAAGGGAATGGGTACTGTTCAAAAAGGAATGCTCCACAAGTGTTATCATGGCAAAACTGGAAGAGTCTGCAGTGTTACCCAGCACGCCGTTGGCATTGTTGTAAACAAACACATTAAGGGCAAGATTCTTGCCAAGAGAATTAATGAGCGTATTGAGCACATTAAGCACTCTAAGAGCCAAGACAGCTTCCTAAAACATGTGAAGGAAAATGATCAGAAAAAGAAAGAAGCCAAAGAGAAAGGTACCTGGGTTCAACTGAAGCACCAGCCTGCTCCATCCAGAGAAGCACACTTTGTGAGAACCAATGGGAAGGAGCCTGAGCTGCTGGAACCTATTCCCTGTGAATTCATGGCATAATAGGTGTTAAAAATATAAAAGACCTCTGGAATATAAAAATGTTTCTCTTTATTGAGTAGAAGTGTGGTGTCCTCTCCCCCAAAGAAATATATATATGTATGTATGTGTGTGTATATATGTATTTGTGTGTGTGTGTGTGTGTGTGTGTATATATATATATATATATTTTTTTTTTTTTTTTTTTGAGATGAAGTCTTGCTCCTGTCACCCAGGCTGGAGTGCAATGGCACGATCTTTGCTCACTACAACCTCTGCCTCCCAGGTCCAAGTGATTCTCCTGCCTCAGCCTCCGGAGTAGCTGGGATTACAGGCACCTGCCACCAGGCTGGCTAATTTTTTTTTTTTTTTTTTGAGACGGAATCTCGCTCTGTTGTCCAGGCTGGAGGGCAGTGGCGTGATCTCCGCTCACTGAAAGCTCCGTTTCCTGGGTTCACGCCATTCTCCTGCCTCAGCACCCCCAGTATCTGGGACTACAGGTGCCCACCACCACACCCAGCTAATTTTTTATATTTTTAGTAGAGACGGGGTTTCACCATGCTAGCCAGGATGGTCTCAATTTCCTGACCTTGTGGTCCGTCCGCCTCGGCCTCCAAAGTGCTGGGATTACAGGTGTGAGCCACCGCGCCAGTCCCGGCTAATTTTTTTGTAGTTTTAGTAGAGATGGGGTTTCCCCATGTTCCCCAGGCTAATCTCAAACTCCTGATCTCAGGTGATCTGCCTGCCTCAGCCTCCCAAAGTGCTAGGATTACAGGCATGAGCCACCACACCCGGCCTTCCCACAGAAATACTTAAAGTAAATTTTAATTGTGTCCTGATTAATTATGTAATGTCTTTACTATTCAAATTTAATGTGTTTCTTGCTGAAAGTATGCAACAAAGTACTCAATTGGTTAGAAACTGGCCAGGTATTATGTATGAAATATTTGTACTGGTTTGAAGATAGTCCCTCTAAATCATCAAGGAAGAAATAAAATAATTTACAAAAATGGAAAAAAATTAAAAGAAAAATAAAATAGCTGCTGTATTCTGTTTTGGTTTTTTTGTTTTCCTAAGGCTTTATGCAGATTTCTACAACCAAAAGTTGAGATAGGTCTGAAAACCCTCACAAAGTGAGGGTAAGATTTTCTACTTGACCTCAAATCAGTCAGGGAAAATGGGTTCAGCAAACCAGGCGGTCACTGTGAGGTGTTAGGAACGGTTTTTATCAGGGGAGGAAAGCTACCTGCAAGGCTTGGTTGGGAATCCACCATGTCTACGGGGCACAGAGGCACAGCGGACGCAGCTCTGGTGAGGACTACATATCAGATAGGAGCAGAGGGAGAGCCTCCTGAGGCTGGGGGCCCAGAAAAGCCCCGGGTTAGGGTCTACAGGATTCTGTCTCCCACCCGGGGTGCCATGATGTCAGCTCCCTCATATATGGAAGTAGATTAGGCTCTGGTAGGCCTAGAGTAAGTCACTTAACTCTGGATCTGAACTGTAAAAATTCAATTTCCTGAACAATAAATAAGAATAAAATAGGCTGGCATGGTGGCTAACACCTGTAATCCCAGCACTTTGGGAGGCCAAGGTGGGTGGATCACCTGAGGTCAGGAGTTCAAGGCTAGCCTGGCCAACATGGCAAAACCCTGTCTCTACTAAAAATACAAAAAATTAGCTGGGCGTGGTGGCAGGTGCCTGTAATCCCAGCTACTAGGGGGGCTGAGGCAGGAGGATCGCTTGAACCTGGGAGGTGGAGGTTGCAGTGAGTCAAGATTGTGCCACTGCACTCCAACCTGGGCAAAAGAGCGAGACTCCATCTCAAAAAAAAAAAAAAAAAAAAAAAGAATAAAATAAGATTAGACTAGATCAAACAAACAGGCTGGGTGCGGTGGCTCACACCTGTAATCTCAGCACTTTGGGAGGCCAAGGCAGGTGGACATGAGGTCAGGAGTTCAAGACCAGCCTGGTCAATATGGTGAAACCCTGTCTCTACGAAAAATACAAAAATTAGCTGTGCATGGTGGCAGGTGCCTGGAATCCCAGCTACTTGGAAGGCTGAGGCAGGAGAATTCCTTGAACCTCGGGATAGGGAGGCGGAGGTTGCAGTGAGCCAAGATCACACTATTGCACTTCAGCCTGGGCAACAGAGTGAGACTCCATCTCAAATAAATAAATAAAATAAAATAAAATAAAATAAAAACACACATCAGGCTGGTCTAGCTGAGGGGCAGAGGCAATGGGCAGAGCCTCACCTGCTCTCACCTTGCCCTGTCATTCCTCCTCCTCTAGTAGTAATAAAGGACTCTTAGTGGATCCTTTTGGCTGAAATCCAGGGTGAAAATCACCAGATTTGATTATTTCTAAGGTCAATGATGTTCTGGGCAGCAATGGGCTTTGGGGAAAGGGGTACTGATTTATAGTGTCTGCTGATTTCAGTCGTGTAAATACTGCCACCATGGCTAAATTCAAGCTTACCAGTGACACATCAGTGAATGCAGAATTGGCCATGCAATCACATATCATATAGTAAAGTAATTATGAAGTAACAAGGGTTTTTTTTCTTTTTGTTTTTTTGAGACAGAGTCTTGCTCTGTTGTCCAGGCTGGAGTGCAGTGGCACTAACTCGACTCCCTGCAACCTCCACCTCCCAGGTTCAAGTGATTCTCCTGTAGAATTGTATCTTTATTCCTCAGCCTCCTGAGTAGCTGGGACTACAGGCACCCACCACCACACCTGGCTATATCTGTATTTTTAGTAAAGGCAGGATATTGCCATGTTGCCCAGGCTGGTCTCGAATCCCTGACCTCAAGTGATCCACCTGCCTCGGCCTCCCAAAATACTGGGATTACAGGTATGAGCCACTGCGCCCTACTGAAATAATGAGTTTTGGATATTTATTACCTTTGTTTTAATACGATTTATTTGATTGTAAGTTTACATAATTCAATTTTTTGAGAACGGCTGTATTTAACAATCAGCTTACAAAATTCCTGAAAATTTAACAATTGGTTCTTGCAAACTGGTATCCAGGATACCACTCACTATCAAGGACCTTTTTAGCTCCAACCTTCTAAATGTTTATACTAAGGAGTAAACCATTTGAAGCTGGGAAGGGCCCAGGGGGAATAATCCTAGGGATTTTGAGAGTGGACTCAGGAGGGGAAAAAACAAAACAAAACATGTTTTCAATGTAACATCCAGCACAGAGAAGAGAACTTGGCAAAAAACAGGTGCCCAGTGAGTGAATGATACAATGTCTCAATGAGGCAATGACTCAACCCTCACTCAGTTGGCTCTGTACTTTGAGTTACTTTTTCAGTTAATACTAGAGTGGGTTTATACCCATCCAGCCACATTCTATCATCCAGCCTTCTAGTGGGCCAGAGAGCACAAACTGCTGATACCTGCAGCAAAAAGGTGCCAGCAATGCACTGTTAGTGTGTTAACTAACTTTACAGAGGCTCCAACAAGGACTTCGTCCAATGACCCAAGCTGATCCCAGTGGATAACTCAGCCAGGCCAAGAAGCCCACATGGGCTCTAGCAAAACCTCCAGGCTACATGATCAACTGCCATGGGTGGGTATGATCTTACTGCGTCTTATCACTCCTCCTGACTACTATCTCCCTTCTGGTAGGATCAGTGTTTAATTCATATTTTTGTGCTTCCATTCTTCCCAGAGTTTTTGAAAATAGCGTGTGTGTTCAATAGCCAAGTAGTTAAGAGCATGGATTCTGAGCCAGACTCTCTGGGACCAAAACTTCTAGTTCTAGAACTTACTAGCTATGTAATCTTGGGCAAGCTGCTTAACTTCTCTGGACCTCAATTTTATCCTCTATAAAATATGAATAATAACAGTACCTACTTCACAGCAATATTGGGATGATTAAATGAGTTTTATACATACCGAGTGTACTGAGTACTTAAAACAATGCCTGGCACATAAAATATACTATTTAAATGTCAGCTATTATGTTATTATTACATAATATGTATATGTTCTATTGGCTGGGCGCAGTGGCTTACGCCTGTAATCCCAGCACTTTGGGAGGCTGAGGCGGGCAGATCACAAGGTCAGGAGATCGAGACCATCCTGGCTAACATGGTGGAAGCCCGTCTCTACTAAAAATACAAAAAATTAGCTGGGCGTGGTGGTGGGTACCTATAGTCCCAGCTACTCGGAAGGCTGAGGCAGGAGAATGGCATGAACCCAGGAGGCGGAGCTTGCAGTGAGCCGAGATCACGCCACGGCACTCCAGCCTGGGCAACAGAGTGAGACTCATCTCAAAAAAAAAAAAAAAAATATATATATATATATATATATATATTCTATTATTATTATGTAATAGATGAATGAATGCAGGTATCCAAATACATGGGGAAAAAGACCCTGAATGGTTGTGTAAGTATTCTTCTGAAAAACAAGGCCAAGTATGGATTTATAATAATAAATATAATACAAAAATAGCAGTAACGTTGGCTGTGTCTCTGAAATGTAATTACTGAATTTTCAAAATGTACTTTACAAGCATTATTTTACTAACTCCTCATAAAAATCCTTATAGGAAGGAATTACCATTCTCCGTATTACACAATTAAGAAAAGTGAGGCTTGTGGACAGTAACTGCTATAATCTGAAGGTTTGTGTCCTCCCAAAATTTACATGTTGAAATCTAATCCCCAAAACAATGGTATTTAGAAGAGGGGCCGTTGGGAGGTAAGTAGGTCATGAGGGCAGAGCCCTGGGGAATGAGATTAGTACTGTCATAAAGAGGCTCCAGGCTGGTCGCAGTAGCTTATGCCCGTGATCCCATCACTTTGGGAGATGGAGGCTAGAGGATCACTTGAGCCCAGGAGTTTGAGAACAGCCTGGGCAACATAAGGAGTCCTTGTCTCTACACAAAATTTTAAAAAGTCAGGTGTGGTGGCATGTACCTGTGGTCCCAGCTATTTGTGAGGCTGAGGTGGGAGGATTGCTTGAGCCCAGGAGGTTGAAGCTGCAGTGAGCTATGATCATGCCACTGCACTCTAGGCTGGATGCCAGAGCAAGACCCTGTCTCAAACAAACAAACAAAAAAGCGACCCCAGAGAGATTCCCTCACTCCTTCCACAATTTAAGGACACAGTGAGAAGGCAGCTCTCTGTGAACCAGGAAGCAGGCCTTCACTAGACACCAAATCTGCTGGCACCTTGATCTTGAACTTCCCAGCCACCAGAACCATGAGAAATAAATTAGCGTTGTTTCTAAACCACCCAGTCTACTTTCTCAACATCACAGTCAATGACTCAAATACATGTCCTATGACTCCAGCATTTGAGCTCTTAACTGCTAGCCTATACAGCTATATCCATAGCCCCAGCAGCCAGCTCCTGGCCTCTAGCCCCCCTGTCATCTCTCCTCTCACCTATCCCTACAGGTCCATCCAAGACTTACCTCTTTTCTGAAGATTTCTCAGATTTCCCCTTGGTAGGAAGCTCCCAGCTCTTCTATATACTGCGTGCCCCTCTCTCCTGTCCATGAGTATGTTACCTTGGACTCACTTTGTCTGTGTCACACAGAGGCTCTTTGTTTCTCCCCTTTGAGAAGGAAACTTTTTTCCAAGTCAGAGGTGTTGTTTCTCTTTTGTTTCTATCTTTGCAGTACCCAAACATCCCAGTAGTAGTGATCATTACCAGCTGCTGAGCACCAAATGCTTTACATGCACTGTTTTCCTTAATTCTTACAATTATCCTATTATCCTATTAGGCGGTCACAATTTCTGTCTCCATTTTCCAGATGAGGAAACTGAGGCTAGAAGAGGTTAAATGACTCGCTACAGTTAGTTGAGGATCAGATTTAAACCTAGGTTTGTTTAATCTCAAGCTCACGTTCTTAATCACATCTGTTTTTAACCATGTTTGGTTCTTAAATATACGCTGGAGAGGGAATGAGTCTCAGCCTTGACCAAACCTCCCAGAGCCATGAGGGCCTTGAAAAAAACCAGTGAGAAAAAAGGATTATCTGGAGATTTTGCAAGATCTGGGTTAAATTCATGACCAGGCTAAGCCACTACCCCCAAGCCCTATGACACTGTCAATCCCTGTATAAACCTGCCCTGTGTATTGTTCAGAGTTCTCCAGAGACTGTGCCCAGGTGTCTAGTGCACTCAAGACTGCTAGCCCAAGTGTCAAGATTTTAAAATGAGAATAATAGAAAATTCAGCTGAGTAGAACCAAGCCCTGTTCTAACCAAGCACCTTCAACTTCTCACAGTCACCTGGACTCAGTGGTAAAGAGGGGAGGACAGAGAGCTGAAGTTAGCTAAGAAACATGCAAGCTATTTGCACAGAAGAGAGGACAGAGCCTCTACCCTCAAGGTGCCTCCTGTTGCTCAACCCCTTTAAGACCATCTATAGAGCAACTCACTAGTGAATGCAAATGTATAATAGCAAAGAGCACAGAGAAGAGAGAGGCTGAGGGGGTGTGAAATTAAAAGGAGTGCTCAGAATGCAGTAGAACCCTTCAGGGAGAGTTTCTAGACATGGCAACAACTAGAATTTACAAAAATTAAAAATAACTTTTCTTGGTACAAATGCAATACATGCCCATGACAAACAAATCAGCAAATACAGACAAGCAAAGAAAGGAAATAAAAAAAAAACCCACCTACAATCTCACCCACCCAAAGACAACTTTTGTCCACACCCTCAACACCTTGACAATCAGAATTTGCAGAAGGGAATATGCAGAGCTGGAGCACGTGTTGTGTGTGTGTGTGTATGTGTGCGCGCACACATGCATCTGTGTGTCTGTCTATCTGTGACTGGACAGGAGAGGGCTGGCAGTCTTGCGTTTTGGTTTATGCTTGGGAGTAAGTGATAATTAATTCATTTGATGGGATCAGAAAGAACAGAGTTGAAGAAGAGGAGGACTAATAGAAAATCCTCTCGGAATAGGGAGAAATTTGAAGCAGGCAGTAGTACCAGGGAGTTTAGCTGAATAGTGAGACAAAACAGTCATAATAGTCTGGGTGCCGTGGCTCACGCCTGTAATCCCAGCACTTTGGGAGGCCAAGGCGGGCAGATCACTTGAGGCCAGGAGTTCAAGACCAACCTGGGCAAAATGGTGAAACCCTGTCTCTATTAAAAATACAAAAATTAGCTAGGTGTGGTGGCTGGTGCCTGTAATCCCAGCTACTCAGAAGTCTGAGGCAAGAGAATCTCTTGAGCCCGGGAGGTGGAGGTTGCAGTGACCCAAAATCTCACCACTGCACTCCAGCCTGAGTGACAGAGTGACTCTATCTCAAAAAAGTAAAGTAAAATAAAATAATCATAATAGCAATAATTATTAACCTTTTTGAGTGCTTACCATATATAAGACATTGTGCTAAGTACTTTACTTCCCATCTTTCCATTTAATCCTCACAACTACTCTTTCCCTATTTTACAGAGGGTAAGAGCCTTGCCCAAACTCACATATTAAGTGGAAATACACTGATGTTTCTTACAGTCTGCTCTATAGGCTACCTGCATCAGAATGCTCTAAGCGGTTTGTTACAAATGCAGTCTTTGGTTCTAACCTGAAGTGTCTGATTCAGCAAGTCTAGGTGTGGGCAAGAACATTTGGTCCTAACCTTGTTATAGGACCAACAAGTTTGTGTGCCTGCTGCACAGTAACAGACCAGTACACTAAGACAGCAGGATTTGCAGCAGAGAAAGGGTTTGACGCTCACAGTGCGTAGAGCAAGGAGGTGGGAAGGAGACTCTCAAATACATCTCTCCATGGAGTTTTGAGGTGGGACTTTTTAAAATTTTTTTATTTATTTTTTTTTTTTAGATGGAGTTTCACTCTTGTTGCCCAGGTGATCGTGCAATGGCGTGATCTTGGCTCACTGCAACCTCCACCTCCCAGGTTCAAGCTATTCTCCTGCCTCAGCCTCCCGAGTAGCTGGGATTACAGGCATGTGCTACCACAGCCAGCTAATTTTGTATTTTTAGTAGAGATGGGGTTTTTCTACGTTGGTCAGGTTGGTCTTGAACTCCTGACCTCAGGTGATCTGCCCACCTCGGCCTCCCAAAGTGCTGTGATTTCAGGTATGAAGCGCCACACCCGGCCTGAGGTGGGATCTTTAAGGAGATTGTGAAGGACAAGGGGCTGGAAAATTAGGGTCATTGATTGGTCAGGGTACAGGGGATGAAATCATCAGGAGGTGGAAATGGCATTCTTTAGCGAGTCATCTCCTGTGGGGTCCTTCAGATCAGCTGATATCAGTAGTCTCACTGATATGCAAGACCTGAAAGAATATCTCAAATGGAAAACATAATGTTTCTTAATGCTTAGTGTGTTATCTCTTCAGTGTTTAGGGGACCTATAGTCTAGGGTCCACATGATTCTAAGACAATAGGCAAACAACTGTGTGGAAGCCGGTCAGGCGCAAGCTGACCTAATGACTAATGCTGAGTGTGCTGCAAGCTTGGCTTATTTTCATTTTTCCCCTCCCTCCTTCCCTGATTAATTTTATAAAGTCTATAGGGACGGTTTCAACAAGAAGTGTCTATTTCGGCAAGTCTAGGTGAGGGCAAGGCATTTGTAACTTTATTTTTTATTTTATTTTATTTTTTGAGACAGAGTTTCACTCTTGTTGCCCAGGCTGGAGTGCAATGGTGCAATCTCAGCTAACTGCAACCTCCACCTCTTGTATTCAAGTGATTCTCCTGCTTCAGCCTCCCGAGTAGCTGGGATTACAGACATGTGCCACCACGTCCTGCTAATTTGTTGTGTTTAGTAGAGTCAGGGTTTCACCATGTTGGCCAGGCTGGTCTCGAACTCCTTACCTCAGGTGATCCACCCAACTCAGCCTCCTGAAGTGCTAGAATTACAAGCATGAGCCACCGTGCCCAGCTGGCATTTGTAACTTTAATACCTCTCCAGTGATGTTCTGTCCATCCAAGTTTGAGGGCCACTGATCTTGGATTATGGAAAAGTGAACTTGCATAAGGAGTCATCAGAGGTCAGGAGGTGATACACCTCTGGCCACAGGCCCTTGGTCTAGACTTTTCTGACCTTAATCATCCTGAACTTTGAAGCTTTAGTTTCCACAGGCCCTTTTGCAGTTGGGGGACTTGCCTTTGGGTGGAGATCGCTTGGTGCCTCTTGCACTTGGCTCTCTCACAACTGCTCTTAGATGCTTGAACACAAGAGAATAATTAAAGAGGGTCACTAGTGCTTGGTCAGCAGCTAGTCAGGCGTGCTCCTTCACTGGCAATAGTGAGGCCAGTAGGGGTAGCTGCAAGCACTGGGGTCTGGAAGGAGACTGGAGCTGACCATATGAGATGGGCGTGAGGATGGAACCTGGGTGGACTGGAGTAAAACCTGGTTTGGGCTGAGAGTCCGAATCATGGAGTCAAAGAAGCGACCAGGAACAAGGTCAAGGATGAGAAACTCGGAGGTGGGGATCACGGAGTAAACAGAGCGGCTTTTGGGGTAACTTTGGTGCTTTTCAACTAGATCATATCCAAGTCTGCCTCCAAAGTCCCAAGTATTCTTTTGAGATGGAGTCTCGCTCTGTTGCCAGGTTAGAGTACAGTGGCATGATCTCAGCTCACTGCAACCTCCGCTTCCCAGTTCAAGTGATTCCCCTGCCTTTGGGACTACAGGCGCATGCCCGGCTAATTTTTTTTTTTTTTTTTGTATTTTAGTACAGACAGGGTTTCACTATGTTGAACAGAATGGTCTTGATCTCCTGACCTCGTGACCCCCCCGCCTTGGCCTCCCAAAGTGCTGGGATTATAGGCGTGAGCCACAGCACCTGGCCAAGTCCCAAGTATTTTATCGGCACTTTTTCCAAGGTGGGCAGCTCCCTTCACTATCTCCACTGCCCCACTCCACTGAAGGCCATGTAGCCAGTCTGTACCTAGTGGAGGGCCAGGGACAAGATCACTGCACTAGAATCCAGGGTATCATCTTAGTTGTGGCTCCTTCTAAAACGGCAGGTCATCTAACCTTGCTGACTCACAGTTTTCATACCTGTGAAATGGGTATGGTCAAAGAATCTCACAAAGCCAACAAAATAATGTATTCTGAATTATAAAGTGCTGTACACATGTAATGACCTGCAGCATGGTTGAGGATTTTAAGGCAGCCTCAGAATATATGATTGATTAGTTATTAAACCAATCAAAACAATGGAAGACAAAAGACCCCAGACTTGTTTACTTGAAGATTATCTCCAGGCTGAAATGTTTTGGTCAGAAAGTCACAAATGATCATGCTCAGAAGGTTCCTGTGAACTGGAAAATGCCCAGGGCTTCTGAGTAACCCGCAGTCCTATTCCCCTTAACAAATGCTGTCAGGATGCCGATAAAAACTGAGCAAGAGCCCAGATCAAGATCTGAGGTCTGTGGACTCTGCACACCCTTCATTGTCCTTGGGTTAATCATCTGACAGCCCAACATCCAGCAGACAGAAGGGCAAGGTGTGCTGGTCCTACAGGTGGCAAGAGGGACAGGTAAATCATTCAAAAGCACCCCACGAGGCAACCAGGATCTAGGGGCAGCACCCAGAGATCAGGGTGATAAGAGAGGGCTGAGAGAGATAAGGAGCCTTGGTTGTCCCTCCTTATAGCTTCAGGTGACCTTAGCCAAGTCTCCTGGCTTCTCTTATCCTCTGGGCCCTTAACTGTAAGAGTAGGAAGTTGGTCTCAATGATTTCAAAGGTCCTTTCAGCTCTGGGTGGGAAGATACTATCTAATCCAAGCTGTGTGAACATCTGCTGTTCTTGTTTACCTCTGAGCCAAGTCCAGAAGCCCAGGAGTCCCAGTGCCACCCGCAGGGCTGTGGCAGATACAAGCTGCAGGGGACCACCAGGGCTGAATGGAGGGTGAGCTCCATGGAGGAGGCTGGGGTTGGCTGCCAGGGCCGCCTTCCTGCAGAGCAACTCAAAGATCTTTCCCACGGGATCTCATTTGAACTTTCCCACTCCCTGGTGAGATGAGGAGGTATCGTAGCCCTCCACGTGTGACCGCAAGATACAGCGAGAAGGCTTCTGGAAATGAAAAAGTATTTTTAAGGACACCCAGGACTCGAGATAGGAAAGAGGCAGCCCTGTCACAAGGCTCTCAGGCTGCCAGGCAGGTTTTGCAAGTTTGCAAGAAAGTTTCCCCAGCATTCCTCAGCTCCCACCTTCTTTCTCCCTCTCCCACTCTCATTGGCTGGCTGGCTGCCACTCAGCCTGGAGTCAGCCCTCCTATTGTGCTCCTCTGTCCCGCTGCTCCGCTGAGGCACCTGTGACAAGATAATTAATATATTAATTTGTTTACTGTGTTTTTCCATTGCCATCTTTTCCCAAGCAGGTACCATGAGTCGGGTTTTTTGGTTTTTCTTGCCTTACGAAGCCTTGCAGGACAGAAAGCAGAGCTGTTTGAAGATAACAGATCTTCATGCCTTGGGTAAAAGCCTTGGCTCCTGATGAGATAATGCAGATACCCAGAGGGAGAAAGGCAGGAGGGGGACAAGGAGAGGGGAGCGTTGAAGGACGTTGAAGGACGAGGAAAGACAGAGGAGAGTGCTCAGAGACCAGAAAGATACAAAACCAAAACAAAACGGAAAACCTCTCACTGTGAGAATGGAGCCCTTTCCAGAGCCCCAGGAAACATCTAGATCTCGGGGAAATTGTAGGCCTTGGGCATTGAGTCTCCAGTCTCACTGAAGATTCCTGGGCCCCATGTATGACTCAGCAACAGCAAAATCAACAAACCAGAAGGGATGTGAGGCATCAAAGGAAAACTTAGGGCAGACTACCGGCTGATGACTGGTTAGGAGATCCCCACACTTTTGCCCAGGTAGGCACAATATTTCAGGGGAAAGGTTGCACTTCCAGAATGAAAGATTAATAATCTGCCCGCTGAACAGGACTGGGGGCTCAAGGTTAGATTTACTTTGATTTTAAAAACAGAGGCCGGGCACAGTGGCTCACGTGTGTAAGCCCAGCACTTTGGGAGGCCGTGGCGGGTGGATCACCTGAGATCAGGAGTTGGAGATCAGCCTGGCCAACATGGTGAAACCCTGTCCCTACTAAAAATACAAAAATAAGCCAGGCATGGTGGTACATGTCTATAGTCCCAGGTACTCAGGAGGCTGAGGCAGGAGAATTTCTTTTTTTTGTTTGTTTTTGAGACAGTATCACTCTGTCACCCAGGCTGGAGTGCAGTGGCACGATCTTGGCTCACTGCAACCTCCGCCTCCTGGGTTCACGCGCCATTCTCCTGCCTCAGCCTCCCAAGTAGGTGGGATTACAGGCATGTACCCCCATGCCCAGCTAATCTTTTTGTATTTTTAGTAGAGATGGGGTTTCACCATATTGGCCAGGCTGGTCTCAAAATTCTGACCTTTGATCCACCCACCTTGACCTCCCAAAGTGTTGGGATTACAGGCCTGAGCCACTGCGCCTGGTGAGGCAGGAGAATTTCTTGAACCTGGGAGGCAGAGGTTGCAGTGAGCCAAGATTGTGACGTTGCACTCCAGCCTGGGTGACAGAGCAAGACTCTGTCTCAATAAATAAATAAACAAATAAACAGAAATACAAACAAAAGACAGAGAAATCCAATTTTCCTAGCTCAGCTGGGTTGTAGAGTCTCCCCCGACATGTAGAGAAGAATGAATGACCCCTTTGTCCTGGTCTCACCAGCCTGTGAAGATACCAGTTACACCTCCTTAGTACCCAAATCTTATTAGCTCTAAGCTCCTACCAGTTAATGGAGGAAATCTGTCCCATACTCTCTGTTGGTTAGGATGCCTTAGCCATAAGTAATAGAAAACACAGATTCAAACATGTAAGGAAATTATTATCTCATATAATAGTTAGTCTAGAAGTAGTGGGTTCCAGGTGTGGTATGATGAGTGGCTCAAGGTGTCCTCAAGGAGCCAAGCAGCCTTCATTTCTCTGCTTTTCTCTCCTCAGGACATTGGCTTTTTCCTTCAGCTGGCTCCCTTTGTGGTAATACGATGTCTGCACCAGACACAATAACATGCAGAAAAATAAAGCTTTCTTGTGTTTTAGAAGCATGGAAGCTTTTACCAGCAGTCTCCTATAGGATCTTCTTTATGTACCATTAGCCAGAATTGGGTACATGCCCATTCTTTAGCTAGTCCTTGCCAAGGGGAATGGAATTACCATGGTTGACATGAAGGGAAGCTAAAGAGTCAAAGAAAACTTCAAAGTACTTCCATCTCCCAAATACAGCCTTGCTCACTGTGGGTTCACAGACACCTTCTCCCCACCGTGGCTGAGTTAGGTTCCTTCTTCATTTATGTTGAATTCCCTC
The DNA here is from genome assembly GCF_049350105.2 of Macaca mulatta. Lineage (NCBI taxonomy): Eukaryota > Metazoa > Chordata > Mammalia > Primates > Cercopithecidae > Macaca > Macaca mulatta. The sequence goes on along the minus strand of NC_133412.1, from coordinate 138,362,877 downwards.
TTTTGGGCCCCAGTATCCCTTTCTTATAAACTGAAAGACTCTCACGCTTATGAGTTTATGAATCACTAACATGAATGCAGCTCAAGATTTTTTTCCCCAGGTCCATCTCACGGTGGGTCCAGTGGATCCCCAAAGCCATCCTGTGGTTATTTCTCCAGTTCCAGAATGCATAATTGAAATAGATACACTCAGCAGCTGACAGATCCCCACGTTGGTTCCCTGACCTGTGGAGGAAGGGCTATTCTGGTGGGAAAGGCCAAGTGGAAGACACTAGAACTGCTTCTAACTAGGAAAAGAGTAAGCCAAAAGCATTACTTAACTCCTGGAGGGACTCCAGAGAGTAGGGCCACCATCAAGGAGGAGGGGTGGCAATTCCCACCACATTCTTATTCCACATGCCCATTTGGCCTGTGCAAAAGACAGATGGAGAATGACAGTGGATTACTATAAACTTAACCAGGTGATGACTCCCACTGCAACTGCTGTACCAGATATGGTTTTATTGCTGTTGTGGTTTTATTTCAAATGTGGTTTCGTTCAGTGAGACTTCTAGGGGTCCAGTGCTATGGGGCATGTCAAGATATCTCTTCTAAGGTGAAGGATACCTTGTCGCATCTGGCCCCTCCTACAACCAAAAAAGAGGCACAATGCCTAGTAGGCCTCTTTGGATTTTGGAGGCAACATGTTCCTCATTTGGGTGTATAACTCTGCCCCATTTACCAAGTGGCTTGAAAAGCTGCTGGTTTTGAGTGGAGTCTAGACCAGGAGAAGGCTCTGTTACAGGTCCAGGCTGCTATGCAAGCTGCTCTGCCACTTGGGCCATATGACCCAGCAGATCCAATGGTGCCTGAGGTATCAGTGGCAGACAGGGATCTGTATGGAACTTTTGGCAGGCCCTCATGGGTGGATCACAGTAGACGCAATCAGGATTTTGGAGCAAGGTCCTGCCATCATCCACAGATAACTACACTCCTTTTGAGACAGCTCTTGGCCTGCTATTGGGCCTCAGTAGAAACTGAATGTTTAACCATGGGCCACCAAGTTACCATGTGACCTGAGTTGCCTATCATGAACTGGGTGCTATCTGATCCACTAAACCATGAGGTTGGATGTGCACAGCAGCACTCCATCATCAAATGGAAATGGTATATAGGTGATCAGGCCCAAGCAAGTCCTGAAGGAACAAGTAAATTACATGAGGAAGTGGCTCAAATGCCCATAATTCCTACTCCTGCTTCACTGCCTTCTCTCTCCCAGCCTGCACCTATGACCTTGTTGAGAGTACCCAATGATCAGTTCACAGAAGAAGAGATCAGGCCTGGTAACAGTTCTGCACAATATGCAGGCACCACCCAAACGTGAACAGCTGCAGCATTATAGCCCCTTTCTGGGACATCCCTAAAGCAGTGGTCCACAATCATTTTAGCACCAGGGACAAGTTTTGTGAAAGATAATTTTTCTATGGAAGGACGAAGGTGGGGATGGAGGGATGGTTTCCAGATAAAACTGTTCCACGTCAGATCATCAGGCATTAGATTCTCATAAGGAGCACCCAACCTAGATCCCTTGCATGCGCAGTTCACAATAGGGTTCATGCTCCTGTGAGAATCTAATGCCACTGCTGATTTGACAGTAGGTGGACCTCACCCCCCACTCACCACCTGCTGTGCTGCCCAGTTCCAAACAGGCCACGGACCAGTACCATTGGTTGGGTCTGCAACATGATCATCCTTCAGTTCCCGCTGTGCCAGCAAAGCTCAGTGGATACCAGGGACACAGGAGGCTGCTGCCTCATATGGGCCACCTCTAGCACTACAACCCAGGCAGGAGCATCCCAGAGCAAAACAGGCACCTGCAATTGGGGGTCCTCAAGACAGGGGCTCTCCAGGGTCCCAGGGGCAAAGGAGCAGGATCTGCAGCCTTCAAGGGCAATAAGAGGGACCTTAAAAGTCTCCTGTGTCTCCTCTTTGCTTCCACATCTTGGGGTGTGCAGTTGACTTATGAATCATCTCAGCCAGGGCAGCGATCTCTTCCCTCTTGCATTAGGAACAATTCCCTTTACCACTGTCCTTAGGACAGAATTTTGGACAGTGCGCTTGGTTGCACAATTTATTTGGAAGGAGAAATGGCCAGACATGTGGTTATATACTGATTCATAGTAGCCAATGGTTTCCTGGATGGCCTCAGACTTGTAAGGAACATAATTGCAAAAGTGATGACAAAGAAATTTGGGGAAGAGTATGTGGATAGACCTATCCGACTGGGCAAAAGATGTGAAGATATTTGTTTCCCATGTGAATGCTCACCAAAGAGTGACCTCAGCAGAGGAGGATTATTTATTTATTTATTTATTTATCTATCTATCTATTTTTTTTTTTTAATTTTTTTTTTTTTTTTTTTTGAGACAGAGTTTCACTGTTGCTGCCTAGGCTGGAGTGCAATGGCGCGGTCTCGGCTCACTGCAACCTCCGCCTCCCGGGTTCAAGCGATTCTCCTGCCTCAGCCTCCCAAATAGCTGGGACTACAGGCATGAACCACCACACCCGGCTAATTTTGTGATTTTTTTAGTAGAGACGGGGTTTCTCCCTGTTGGTCAGGCCGGTCTCAAACTCCAAATCTCAGGTGATCTGCCCACCTCAGCCTCCCAAAGTGCTGGGATTATAGGCGTGAGCCACCACACCCAACCCTTTTATGTATTTATTTGTTTTTCTGAGACAGGGTCTCACTCTGATTGCCCAGGCTGGAGTGCAGTGGCATGATTTCGGTTTACTGCAGCCTCAACTTCCCCAGGCTCAGGTGATTCTCCCATCTCAGCCTGCTGAGTAGCTGGGACGACAGGCACACATCACCACACCCAGCTAATTTTTTTTGTATTTTCAGTAGAGACAGGGTTTCACCATGTTGCCCAGCTGGTCTCAAACTCCTGGCCTCAAGCAATCCACTCACCTTCATCTCCCAAAATGCTGGAATTACAGGCATGAGCTGCTGCACCCTGCCGCAGAGGAGGATTTTAATAATCAAATAGATAAGATGACTCATTCTGTGGACACCAGTCAACCTCTTTCCCCAATCATCCCATCATCGCCCAATGGCTCATGAAGAAAATGGCCATGGTGGCAGAGATGAAGGTTATGCATAGGCTCAACAACGTGGACTCCATTTACCAAGGCTGATTTGGCTACAGCCACCACTGAGTGCTCAATTTGCCAGCATCAGAGACCGACACTGAGTCGCTGATATGCCACTGTTCCTCCAGCTAAACAGACAGCTACCCAGAGGCAGGCTGATTACATTGGATGGCTTCCATTATGGAAAGGGCAGCATTTTGTTCTTATTGGAATAGACGCCTTGAATATGGATTTGCTTTTCCTGCATGCAATGCTTCTGCCAAAACTACTATCCACAGACTTACAAAATGTCTTATGCACTGTCATAGTATTACACACAGCATTGTTTTTGATCAGGGAGCTCACTTCACAGCAAAAGAAATGCAGCAGTGGGCCCATGCTCATGAAATTCACTGATCTTACAGTGTTCCATACCATCCTGAAGCAGCTGGTTTGATAGTACAATGGAATGGCCTTTTGAAGATTCAGTTACAGTGCCAGCTCAGCGGCAACACTTTGTAGGTCTGCGGCAAGGTTATCCAGAACGCTGTATACATGCTCTGAACCAGAGTCCAGTGTATGGTGCTCTTCCTCCCACAGCCAAGATTCACAGCTCCAGGAATCAAGAAGTGGAAACACCCACTATTACCCCTAGTGCCCCACTAGCAAAATTTTTGCTTCCTATTCTCATGAGCTTATGCTCTGCTGGCTTCGTGGTCTTTGTTCTGAAGGGAGGAATGTTTCCACCAGGAGACACAACAATGATTCTACTGAACTGGAAGTTGAGAGTGCCGCCTGGCCACTTAGGGCTCCTTATGTCGCTGAATCAACAGGCAAAGAAGTGAGTTACTGTGCCGACTGGCATAATTAATCCTGACTACCTAGGGGAAATTGGACTGCCACTCCACAGTGGAGAAAAGGAAGAGTTTGTCTGGAACACAAGTGATCCCTGAAAGCATGTCCTGTGATTAAGGTCAATGGTAAACTACAACAACCCAATCTGGGCAGGACTATGACTGGCTCAGACCCTTCCGGAATGAAGGTTTGGGTCACTTCAAAGGTAAAGAACCATGCCAGCTGAGGTGCTTGCTGAAGGCAAAGGGAATACCTAATGGATAGTGAAAGAAGCTACAACTATGTGACTGGTTACAGAAATGAGGACTGTAATTTTTTAGAATTTATTTATTTATTTATTTTATTTTATTTTATTTTTTTGAGACGGAGTCGTGCTCTGTCACCCAGGTTGGAGTACAGTGGCATGATCTCAGCTCACTGCAACTTTCACCTCCCGGGTTCAAGTGATTCTCCTGCCTCAGCCCCCTGAATAGCTGGGATTACAGGCATGCACCACCACACCCCGCTAATTTTTGTATTTTTAGTAGAGATGGGGTTTCACCATGTTGGCCAGGCTGCTCTCAAACTCCTGACCTCAGGTGATCCGCCTGCCTTGGCCTCCCAAAGTGCTGGGATTACAGGTGTGAGCCACCGTGCCCAGCCAGAGGGCTGTAATTGTCATGAGCATTTCCTCTTTACTTTATTATTAATATGTTTGTGAGTGTATATGTGTATGTATAAATCTATCCACATATACGCTAAGCAAATGTCTTTGTTTTCTTCTCTCTCTTATTCCCTTGTCATATAACATAAGATGTATTGACTTGGCCAGGTGTGGTGGCTTACACCTGTAATCCCAGCACTTTGGGAGGCCAAGGTAGGTGGATCACTTGAGGTCAGGAGTTCGAGACAAGCCTGACCAATATGGTAAAACCCTGTCTCTACTAAAATACAAAAAATTAGCTAGGTATGGTGGTGTGCACCTGTAATCCCAACTACTCAGGAGGCTGAGGTAGGAGAATCACTTGAACCCAGGAGGCAGAGGTTGCAGTGAGCTGAGATCATGCCACTGCACTCCAGCCTGGGCAACAGAGCGAGACTCCGTCTTGGAAAAAAAAAAAAAAAAAACGCAAAGTATAGACTTTACATCATAGTATTTATATATAGTTAATTTTATACCATAGTATTTAAGTTACAGGATTTCAAAGAAAAAGTGCATGTCACTGAAGGACTTTAGCTCCTCTTCTGGGGAGGGTGTTAGTGTGTTTTGGTTATAGGCAGGATAGCTGTATCAGGTTAGGTGGAATTATGGCCTTGTTAGTGTCTTTATTTGGAGTTTAAGTATGGTTTAAGGAGATACATATAGGTGCCAAGTTGATGAGATGTGGACTTGTGATGGCTAGTAGTTTGTGTCAACTTCACTGGGCTACAAGGTGCCCAGATATTTGGTTAAACATTAGTGTGTGTGTGTGTGTGTGTGTGTGAGACTTGGGATGAAATTAACATGAGAATTCATAGATTAAATAAAGCAGATTGCCCTCCCAATATGGGTGGGCCTCATTCAATCTATTAAAGGTCTGAAGAGAACAGAAGGCTGAGTCAGAGAGAATTTGCTCTCTTAAGCTGACTATCTTCAAGTGGGGAAATCACATCAGTTTTCTCCTGTTTTTGAACTGAGGCTCAGATTGGAAATATACCATTAGCTGTCCTGGGCCTCGAGCTTGCCAACCTCAGTTCTTGGGACTTCTCTACCTCCATAATCATGTAAGCCAATTCCTTATAATAAATTTCATATCTATCTGTCTGTCTACCTATCTACACATATAGAAAGGTAGGAAGATGATAGATGGATAGATAGATAGATAGATAGATAGATAGATAGATAGATAGATAGATAGATAGATAGGCAGGCTGTATATCTTATTGGTACTGTTTCTCTGCAGAGCCCTGACTAACACAGATACTTAGCTAGTTAAGTGGCATAGCTAAGAACATTCTTGTAAAAGTCTTTTTATGGATACACGTCTTTCCTTTTTCTTTTTAATTATTATTTTGTGAGACAGGGTCTCACTTTGTCACCAAGGCTGGAGCTCAGTGGTGTGATCACAGCTTACTGCAGCCTCGACTTCCTGGGCTCTGGCAATCCTCTCACTTCAACCTCCTGAGTAGCTGGGACCACAGGCACGTGCCACCACACCTGGCTACTTTTTGCTGTTTGGTTTTGTTTTGTTTTTTTGTTTTTGGTTTTGTTTTTTTTGGTAGAAACATGATTTCGCCATATTGCCCAGGCTGGTCTCAAACTCCTGAACTCAAGTGATTCATCTGCCTTGGCCTCCCAAAGTGCTGGGATTACAAGCAAGAGCCACCACACCTGGCTTGTTTTTCTTTCTCTGGGTAAATATCTAGACATTTAATTGCTGGGTTGAAGAGTATGTGTTTGTCTAACTGTAAGAAATTACTAAACTGCTTTTTTTTTTTTTTTTAAACAGAGTCTCGCTCTATTGCCAGACTGGAGTGCAGTGGCACAATCTTGACTCACTGCAACCTCTGCCTGCCGGATTCAAGCAATTCTCCTGCCTTAGCCTCCCAAGTAGCTGGAACCACAGGTGCGTGCCACCATGCCCAGCTACTTTTTTTGTATTTTTAGTAGAGATGGGTTTTCACCATGGTGGCCATGATGGTCTCAATCTCTTGACCTCGTCATCCGCCCCCCTCAGCCTCCCAAAGTGCTGGGATTACAGGCGTGAGCCACCGTGCCCGGCCCCAAACTGCTTTTCAAAGTGGTCTATGACCATTCCAGTTGCTCTACATCCTCATCAACATTTGGTGTCACAGGTAGTTTAATTTTAGCTACTCTATGGATGTGTGTTTGTTTTAATTTGTATTTTCCTGCTAACTAGTGATGTTGAGCATTTGTTCATGTGCTTACCAGTTATCATTACATCTTCCTTTGTGAAGTGTCTGCCCACTTTTTAAAAATGGGTTGCTTTTCTTATTATTAAGTCGTAGGAATGCTTTCTATTTTATTAATAACATTCTTCGTTTTGCAGATACTCCCTCCCAGTCTGAGAATTGCCTATTATTCATTTTCTTAAGGGTGTAGAAATTTCTAATTTTGAAAAAGTCTGATTTTTTTGTCTTTTGTAGTTTTTGTTGTCTGCAACCTAAGAAAAGATTTGCCTACTCCAAGGTTGTGAAGATAGTCTTCTGTTTGCTTCTAGAAGCTTTATCACTCAATAAGTTTGTTATTTCACACTATACACAAACATTAATTTGAGATGAAGGTAAGGTGCTCCGATCTGAAAGAACATTAGCCCAAATGAAAAGGTTTTATATGTAAGAGGGAAGTAGAACCTGAGACTTGCAGTCAAGTGAGGCCAAATGGTGGAGGGCCTTGAATCCCAAGCTAAAGACTGAGGACTTCTTTCCATGGACAATGGAGAGATGCTGAAGACTTTCACAAGAGAGTCATAAATTAACAGCTGGGGAGAAAAGGTGAATGCTTGGGAGACTCGGTGATGGTGACTTAATGTCTCCCATCTGTATACTTTGAGATGTGAACCACATGTTTTTGAGGTCACTTCCTACCCTGATTTTCTGTGATTCTTCCTTCCCAAAAGGGGGCACTGAGGCAGGAGCTACAATAGTCTTTCAAACTGTTAGGGCCAGGGCAGAGACTGCCAAATCCTTAGTCCTCGGTTTTGACCTAACCGGTGGGTCAGATTGCTAGGGATGGGGTGGGCATCAAATGTCTAATTGCCTGTGAAGTAGAGGTTTGGGGAAAGTAGAGAACAAGTGCCTCCTGCTCTCCCATGCATAACCCACAGAGAAATAACAGTTTCCCTGGAATTTCGAGTCCATACCTCCACCTCTCTGCTGGTGTGCCAAGCCTGTCCAACTTCTTTCCTGTCACAAAAGAGAAGGGTCCTTCTTTTTCCTCCAACATTTCTTCCTTTTTTTTTTTTTGAGATGGAGTTTCACTCTTGTTGCCCAGGCTGGAGTACAATGGTGTGATCTTGGCTCATTGAAACCTCCACCTCCCAAATTCAAGTGGTTCTCCTGCCTTAGCCTCCCGAGTAGCTGGGATTACAGGCACCCGCCACCATGCCCGGCTAATTTTTGTATTTTTAGTAGAGACAGGGCTTCACCATGTTGGCCAGGCTGGTCTCGAACTCCTGACCTCAGGTAATCTGCCTGCCTCAGCCTCCCAAAGTGGTGGGATTACAGGCATGAGCCACCATGCCCAGCCTCTTCCTCCAACATTTCAAACCCTCCCTCTCCTGCCCCATGTTCAAGCCTAGGTGCACTTCTTTTAAAAATCCTGAATTAAGCTCAGATGACCCTTAGCACTCCCTCTACTCCTGCTTTCCTCTTCCAGAATTCTCTCCAGTTATATATAACTGCTGCCTTCACTTCTCACATATCTGCTCATTTCTCAGATCGTGACAGTAGAGGGTCCAACCTCTATCACTTTCCAGAAACTTCCCATATTATGAATAATCTCCAACTGACCAGCCCTATGCCTCATCAGTCCTCATGTTCTTCTCTCCATTGTACTGGGCCCGTGTTGCCTTCCCTGTCTCTGGATGGACCCCTCTTTCCCCTTGACTCCCCTTTCACTACTCTGCTACTGCTTTTCCTTCCTCCATAGCCATTCCCCATCATTGCTTGGTGGCCTCAGGGAAAGTCTGGAGGACACCAGACGGAAACACCCCAACTTCTCACCTGCAAACCTGGAAATTCATCATAACCTACATTTCATTTTTCTGGTTAAAACAGAACTCGTCTCTTTACTGACCTGAACCCACTCCCCCATCTGGAAGGGAATCCCATCTCTTCCCATTTCCTCACTTCTTTCTAACAATTACCCTGTCATCTTCTCGAGTCTTTAATCTCCTTTCTGCTGTTCTTTCTCAAAATCATGAAAAAAATCCTTAAGTCTCCACCTCTTAAAAAAATACTCTTGTTTTCACTGCCTTTTATACCTAATTCACAGTCAAACTTCCTGAAAGGGTCATGTATACTTCTTATCTCCCCTTACACCCTTCCTTGTCACTCCTCTGTCCTCTGAAAACAATCTCATCAAGATTACTAATGACCTCCATGTTGCCCAAATCTCTTGGACTTTTGTTGTTCCCTTGAGTTACTCTCAACAGCTTTGACATTATTCACCACTTCCTGCCTCTCCTTGCCTGGCTCCTCCTGCCCTGACTGCTTCCTCTCTGTGCCCCTGACATGCCCTTCTCTCTCCCTCTCTATTTCTCTCCCTCTCTCTCCTCCCTATCTCTCTCTCTCCCTCTCCCTCCCTCTGTCTCTCTTTCTCCTGTGCAGTAGTGGTACTCCTTGTGCTCCTTGGCTTTCTGGCTTGGGCCTTCTTCCCTCACTTTCCCTGAGTGATCTCATCCACTCCTTCACTCCACAAATATTTACTGAGCACCCACCAGGAATCAGGCAAGGTTCTAAGCCCTGAGGTACCACAATGAAGAAGACAAAGCCCCGGCTGTTATAGAGTTCACATTTACCAAGGTGTCAATTCTGTCTGGACGCCCGTGACACCGAACTGTCTCCAGCCCAGATCTCTCTCTCCTGTCTTCTTAACACCTCTACTTGACCATCCCACATACAACTAGACTTGTCCAGAGGTAAAATTTTCATCCTTACTGCCTTCTGAACCAGCTTATCTTCCTATCTCAATTACCCAAACCAGGAGTTGCTCTTCGCATTCGTTCGTCATCTTTGATTCTTCACTTTCATTCTCCCCTTCAATCCAGCCTGTAACCAAATCCTGGCAATTCTACCTCCCAATCCTCCCAAATGCCTCCAGAATTCATCCACTGCTCTTTACACCCAATGCTATTACTCTGACTTGGAGCCACATCCCCTCTTCCCTGGTTCCCACCAGGTGACCCTCTGGTCTTCTTCTCTCCCATGCCACACCCTTCAATACATTGTCTGCACTGCAGTCAGAGTCATTTTCTAATGTACCTACAGAACTGATCCCACGACCTCCTTGCTTAAAATTCTTCATTGCCTTTAAAATTAAAGCCAAACCTCTTATCATGGCTCCGGCCTACCTCTCAGTCCTCTCCCCAACCACCCACCTCACTCTCAGCTCTCCTGACACACACAGTCAACTGTTTTTTCCAGTGCCCTGGATGTGCCACGTTCCCTCACAACTCCGAACCTTGAAAGTGCTGTTGCCTCAGCTTGGAAGTCTTCCTCACTCCTGACCCACACCCCCTCACCTAGCTAACTCCCATTTACATCAGGCTCAGCTCAGAGGTAACTTCTAGAGCACTTTCCATTCAGGCTATCGTCTGTGGCAATTGCCCTCCTATGTACTTCCGTGTCATCCTGTGTTATCCACTCTATTATGATCATCTGATTTCATTGTATGTTTTCTGCGTTCCTCTTCCATGAGACTTTATGCCATAGGAAGGCAGGAACAAAGTCCACATCACTCATATTGTGTCATTGTGTTTCCAGCCTTCAGAAAATACTGATCAAGAAATAACTGTCAAGAAATAACTTGGCGCGGTGGCTCAAGCCTGTAATCCCAGCACTTTGGGAGGCCGAGACGGGTGGATCATGAGGTCAGGAGATCGAGACCATCCTGGCTAACACAGTGAAACCCCGTCTCTACTAAAAAATACAAAAAACTAGCCGGGCGAGGTGGCGGGCGCCTGTAGTCCCAGCTACTCGGGAGGCTGAGGCAGGAGAATGGTGTAAACCCGGGAGGCGGAGCTTGCAGTGAGCTGAGATCTGGCCACTGCACTCCAGCCTGGGTGACAGAGCGAGACTCCGTCTCAAAAAAAAAAAAAAAAAAAAAAGAAATAACTGTCGAAAATGAATAGTTTCTTGCCTTCCTCCTCCTGCCCTCTAAGTGCAGACATTGCTTAAGATTCATGTTTTCCAGCTTTGCTCGATTTCCTTCTTTATATTTCATGGATTCCTATTACTTCAATGATTGGATATGTGTGAAGAAGTCTCCAATCTATCCCCAAGCTAGATAGCTCTCAGCTCCCAGACTGCATTTCCAATCTCATGCTAGACATTCATGCTTGTAGGTTTTTCCATCATCTCAGATAAAAGATATAAAACATTAAAAGCATGCAAAGGATATATGTGTAAGGCTGTGCAATGCAACATTGCCTATAATATAGAAAAATTGGAAACAATCCAAATGCCCATCAAAAGAGAATTGGGTAAATAAACTGTGTACCACTGTGCAGACTAGAGAGATTTAGATACTGATGTGAAAAAGATGCCCATGATATAGCGTTCAGTAAAAACGCAGCTTCATCTGTGTAAATACATACAGTGCTCTTTTGAATAATTTTCCCTTTCTTTGATCCCAAAGTCAATGATACTCATTTGTATGTTGAACAACGGATTTTATAATGCACACTTCAAATGAATATATAAGGGAATGGAAAAAAGTACTAGCTATTATCTATTAAGAGACTCCCGTTAACCACACACACACAAAAACAGGTTTCAATACTACAGAGTTTAATTTTATTCAATCATTCAACATGCGTTTATTAAGCACCTATTATGTGCCAGTTTCTGTTCCAGGTACTGGGGATATGCAGAGAGCTACAGTTTTCTTTCTTTTATCTTTTTTTTTTTGAGAAGAGTTTCGCTCTTGTCGCCCAGGCTGGAGTGCAGTAGCGCGATCTCGGCTCGGTGCAACTTCCACTTCCCGGTTTTAAGCAATTCTCCTGCCTCAGCCTCCTGAGTAGCTGGGACTACAGGTGTGCACCACCAGGCTCAGCTAATTTTTTGTATTTTTAGTAGAGATGGGGTTTCACCATGTTGGCTAGGCTGGTCATGAACTCCTGACCTCAAGTGATCCACCCGCCTCAGGTTCCCAAAGTGCTGGGATTACAGGCGTGAGCCACCACACCCGGCTGCTCTCACAGTTTTCTAAATAGACAATAAGCAAATAAATAGACATAGAATTAAACATCATGTAATGATACGTGGTATGAAGAAACTGAATTATAAGATGTGCTGTTCTGGGTAGGATGCTTTGGGAAGGGCTTTCTGAAATAGTGACAGTTGAGCAGAGACCTGAATAAAAGTGAGGGCGAGAATTACGTGAATATTTGGGGCAAGGACATTCTGACCGGAAGAACCAGCCATCACAGAGGCCTATCGTATTGCCATGTTTAACTGGTTCTAAAAGTGCAAGGCAGCCAGAGCAGCTGGAGCAAAGCGGGGGAGGAAAGAAAGAGTGGAGGGAGATGAGGCCGTGGTGTGGGCTCTGGGCTCTGGCGTCCATTCTAAGTGTGATGAAAAGTAAGTCTTCAGAGGTGTTTCTGTTACATGTTAGTGTCTCATTTTTAAAAGTTAGCATAAAACATTTCCGAGATGTGAAACTATAGGAGACTTTCATTTTCAAAACCAATGATGGTCTGATTTTTTTTTAATTGCCAAAGTAATACTCATTGTAAAACATTAAAGCACAATCTTGTGTTTGAATGTTTCACGGTGAGTATTACTTTGGCAATCAGAAAAAAAAAATAATGATTTTTTAAATGTGAGGGCTGGACACAGTGGCTCATGCTTGTAATCCCAGCACTTTGGGAGGCTGAGGCAGGCAGATCACTTGAGCCCAGAAGTTGGAGATCAGTCTGGGCAACATGGCAAAACCCTGTCTCTACTAAAATACGAAAATTAGCTGGGCGTGGTGGCACACACCTGTACTCCCAGCTACTCAGGAAGCTAAGGGAGGAGGATCGCTTGAGCCCAGGATAGTCAAGGCTGCAGTGAGCCATGATCACACCACTGTGCCCCACCCTGGGCAACAAAGACCCTGCCTCAAAAACAATAAAAATAATGGCCGGGAGCAGTGGTTCACGACTGTAATCCCAGCACTTTGGGAGGCCGAGGTGGGCGGATCACAAGTTCAGGAGTTGAGACCATCCTGGCTAACATGGTGAAACCCCACCTCTACTAAAAACACAAAAAATCAGCCAGGCATGGTGGTGGGCGCCTGTAGTCCCAGCTACTTGGGAGGCTGAGACAGGAGAATGGCATGAACCTGGGAGGCAGAGCTTGCAGTGAACTGAGATCGCACCACTGCTCTCCAGCCTGGGCGACAGAGTGAGACTTCATCTCAATAATAATAATAATAATAATAATAATAATAATAATAATAAAATGTGCCTACCCTTTGACTCATCAACTCCCTTTCAAGAAAAATATCCTTTAACTATTGGATAAATATGTAAAAATATGTATATAAGGATGTTCATTACAGTATTATGTATAGCAACAAAAAATGGAAATAACTTTGATGTTCAACAATAGGGGATCGACTCAATAATAGGGGATTGACTAAATTATGGTAAGAACTATACAATGAAATCATAAAGAGTCACAACAAATTATGTTGTAGAATATCTCCCAGCTAAAAATTAGTTCAATTCCCAGCTCTATGAAGGCTTTTCTGTCTGCCCTGGCCTAATAGGACCTCTTCCTCCTTGAAGCTTATTTGTGCTTATTGTCTACAGCATCCTCTGGCCCCCACAATGGAACAACAAGGGTGGCTCACACCCAGCTCGCTCTAAACTGTGCTAATGGAAGGGAAGTGGAGCAGAGCAAGCCCGAACAATAGATAAATTCATTCCTTTGTAAATGCATCAGAGAATTTATTTTGCAGTGGATTCACCTTCCTAATTATCTTTCCCCATGTTAGTATTAAAATTAATGAGCATTTCCAAACACACTGGTAGCAGAGGCAGGAACCCAGAAGAAGGCAATAGAGCGAAGCGTTCCCCTGGGTAACCCACCAGCTGGACAACAGGACCTGGATGCTCAGAGGGTTGTTGGGGCTCTTCCTCTGTACAACTAACTGCTCACTCCTCTTCATGGAGAGACTAGAATACGGCCCCTCCTCAGTAATCTCTGGGCAGGGAACTCTCCTAAGGGAGCCCTCCTGGCCTCTGTCTGCCCTATAGTCACGCCTTCCCAGGGAGGAGGATGCAGCAGCTATCTTCCCTTTGCCCCTGTTCAGCCAGCTCTATACCCACAGGGTGACCTATGTGGATTACATGAGCGGGATCTCTTATCTTCTGGCCTCCCTCCTGAGGAGGAGGATACGAACCCTCACTCCCTTCCTGCAGGTGGCAGCAGGCTGGCCTTTGCCCTTGGCTTGCAGGGCTGGGCTTCCTAAGCCTGGTTCTGATCCCCTTTGTGCATGAGCGTCCACTCTCGGCACTGCCATGGGACAGTGACACAGCCACTCATGAACTATCCTGGGTCTCCTTCCCAGTCTACTTGAACAATTCTGCCGAGCAGCCAAGTGACTGACTCAAGAGCTTGACGGAGACCAGGACACATTCCTTCCACCCGCCTCACAGCAGCCTCCTCTGGACAGGGCAGGGCGCCACAGGGGAAAGAGAAGTCACACTATCTTAAAGAGAGTTTCCTAATAGCCGTTACATAAGGGATCATGTGACAGCCTCTTCCACCCAGTGGCCCTGAGTGGCCAGGGAGGCTACCAATGTGACGCATTTGAGGGGCTCAGTGACACGCCCTACCAACCTAAGTGCTCCACCAGCTGAGAAACAAGACAAATCAGTTAACCAATAGAGACCCTATTTATTACTGATAGAAATGCTGATATTGAGTAATAATACATTTCTGTCCTAGGGTTGCCTAATACCAAAGCCTAGAATGAGTTAGATAGAACTGGCACCCAGCCTGGGCACAGTGGCTCACTCCTGTAATCCCAGCACTTTGGGAGGCCTAGGTGGGTGGATCGCTTGAGCTCAGGAGTTTGAGATCAGCCTGGTCAACATGGTGAGACCCCATCTCTACAAAAAATAAAAAAATTAGCTGGGTGTGGTGGTGCATGCCTACAGTCCCAGCTACTAGGGAGGCTGAGTGGGAACCTCACCTCAGCCTGGGAGGCCAAGGCTGCAGTGAGTCATGTTTACCACTGCATTCCAGTCTGGGCAATGGAGCAAGACCCTGTGTCAAAAAAAAAAAAAAAAAAAGAAAGAAAGAATAGGCACTCAGGTAGTGCTGGGGAAGGCAGGCCTCTCTGCAGTGGGAGGTAAGGCCACTTCATTGCACAACAATGTAGAAAGACCAGCCTCTAAGAAGAAAGAAAGAGGAAGGCATTGGAATAGGCCAAATGTCTTCTAAACTCACCAGTGGAATTCAGTCAGCCCTCCTGTTATTCAGGGATAGCTGACATACTCTGTGTAATTTGAACAAAATCTAATAAAGGGATTCTTCACAAAAGTGTGGGCAGAGCATGGAGAATCCACAAAGGACACTGTAATATCCCAGAGCTGAAATGGAGGCAGAGGGAGCAGTTACCAGAATCTGAAGAAAGAGAAGCTGAGCAGAGAGAGCGTCTGATAGGAAGGACCGCCTTCAGTCAGAGGGTGTTCTGTGGCCAGCCTGCTGCCACCTATGGGAAGGGAGTGCGGGGTTCATATCCTCCTCCCTAGGAGGGAGGCCAGAAGATAAGAAATCCCACTCATGTAATCCATATAGGTAACGGTGTGGGCATAGAGCTGGCTGAACAAGGGCAAAGGGAAGTTAACTGTTGCATCCTCCTCCCTGGGAAGGCGTGACTATAGGGCAGACAGAGGCCAGGAGGGCTCCCTTAGGAGAGTTCCCTGCCCAGGGAAGGACATAATCAGGAAAGGGAAAGAAGTAGTCCTTCCCTATGATCCACACTTGCAAAAGCACCTTGTTTAGGCTCACACAGCTAGGGAGTGATGGGGCTAAGAGTGCCTCCTGTCTCCTAACTGGGGGCCGTCTGCATGGATGGTTTATCTCTTAAACTTCTTAATGACCCAAGAGTGGATTGTTGGGTTCCCCTGTTCAGCAATCTCTGCACTAAATAAAAAACTTCTGTTCGTGGGCGGGAGTGGGGTGGTGGAGTTGGGGGAGGTGGGCAGGAAGGACAGAGATTGTCTTAGTCAGTTTGGGATGCTATAACGAAATACTTTAGACTGGGTAATTTTGAAACACTAGAAATGTATTGCTCACACTTCTGGAGGCCGGGAAGTCCAAGTTCAAAGCATCAGCAGATTAAATGTCTGGTGAGAGCCTGCTGTTCAAGATGAACATAGATGGTTCCTTTTATGTGTCCCCATATGGATGAAGGGGAGAACAAGCTCCCTCAGGCCTCTTAAGGACACTCATCCCATATGTGAGGATGAAGCCATCCTTCCTGATATGCTTCCAAACACCACATCTTTCGATAGGATCCCACTGGGGGTTAAGTTTCAACACAAGAATGTTGAGGAGACACAAACGTTCAGACCACAGCAGAGATAAAGCGGGGGAAAATGGTATTTGAGGTTTGTGGGTTTTGTTTTTGTTTTGCCTCTGAAAATTCCCTGGAGGGAAATAATCTACTGTTAAAATCAATCTTTCTCCTTTGCTCCTGTCTCTTTCTCTCTGTGTCTCTCCCTACTTCTTTCTCTCCCTCTCTCGCCCTACTTCTTTCTCTCCTCCAATCCTGCATCTCTTTCACAGAAGCACCCTCCCTCCCCTCCTGTGTTCCTATGTGACCTCCCAACCCCAGGCAGGAGATGGCAGTGATTCTAAATGGAGATGAGGGGCTAGAATGCCCTGCAGAGGCCTGAGGTCTCAGACCCAAGGAACTTGCACCAAAGTCCCCTGTGACTCAGTTTCAGCACTATTCTATGGCCCAGCTATCTCTGATGAGAAATAATTCAAATTCTTTTTCAACTCCTTGGAAGGCAGCATTTATAGGCCTGCTGGCTAAAATATCCACAATCAGTCACTTTCCATGAGCAAAGGTGGTGGAATCTGGGAGATCAAAGAAAAAAAACAATAATAAAGTCATTGAGAATCCCTTTGTTCAGCTAAACAAAGTTTTAGGTGCCAGGTTTTATGCCTGAGGCAGGAACTCAAAGGTAGAGAAGGCCTCATCCCTGCTCTCGGGCCATTCACAGTCTGACTTCTCACTGCTGAACTTTTCTGGAACACACCTGGTCATTGCATTGGCTAGCCAAATAAAGCCACCTCTGGAGATAGTCCCCTTCCCATGTCATCCTCCAAGAGAAGTAGTACATCGGCTTCCTCTCGGAGTCATAAATGTTCTGAATGGGGTAAGTCCTCAGAGATTCCTTGACTGGAGATGGAAACAGGCTTAGAAAGGAGAAGGGTCTGAGCACAGGTCACATGCCCACGGATGGTGGCTGTGCTGGGCCTGGGCATGTTTTCCGTTCCCCCACATCACCCTGCTTCCTTGGCATTCCTGGGAGCTGATGAGCCAGAGAGAACTGATGACAGCTGGCGGCTTCTGAGTTTGTCCTGATTGGTGCCTCTTTTTGGGAGTTGTCCTAATAAAGTACCCAGCATGCTGAGAGGCTCGGCTCCCAACTTGGAAAGGTAGGAGTTCTCTGTGAGGGTCAGAGCCAAAGACACTCAATCAAGTTAACACTGATATCTTGAAGCTCTCTGCACAATTTATTAATATAGTTGTCTCCAGCCCCTGTGAAGCCAGAGCCCTCTGAGTATCCAAAGGCCTGGTCCATACTTGAGTGCATGGATTCATGGCCCTGGAAAATCATCCAGTCCAGGGGTTTTCAAACTGCCAGCACAACCAAGTAACTAGGTGGCAAAAATCTGTCCTCTCCTCTCCTCTCTTCTCTCTCTCTCTCTCTTTCTCTCTCTCTCTCTCTCTCTTTCTCTTTCAGATGGAGTCTTACTCTGTCGCCAGGCTGGAGTGCAGTGGCACAATCTCAGCTCACTGCAACCTCCGCCTCCTGGGTTCAAGTGATTCTCCTGCTTCAGCCTCCCAAGTAGCTGGGACTATGGGCACACGCCACCATGCCCAGCTAATTTTTGTATTTTTAGTAGAGATGGAGTTTTACCCTGTTGGCCAGGATGGTCTCGATCTCTTGACCTCGTGATCTGACCGCCTCAACCTCCCAAAGTGCTGGGATTACAGGCGTGAGCCACTGTGCCCTGCCAATCTATTTTCTTAAAAGGATGAAAGCAGTAGAAAATATCAGGTACATCACACATGTGGTAGGCAGAATTCTAAGATAACCTCCAATGACCTCATACAATCCCTCCCTTGAGCATGGGCAGTACCTGTGAACTTGATGGAATATCACTCACAATAGTTTGTTAGTTATATGGTAATGGAAGGAATTTTGCAGAAATAATCGAGGTCCATAATCAGTGAACCAAATCTCTCTTTTGAGCTGATGTAAAGAGAGAGTATCCTGAGTGGGACTGACCTAATCAGGCAAGTTCCTTGAAAGAAAGATTCTCCTGCTGGCCTTCAAGTAGAAGCAAGCTGCCATGAATTCTACAGCTGCACGGACATGGATTCTGAAAATAACCAGGTGAGTGTGGAAGAGGGCCCCAAGCTCCACAAGAGACCACAGCCCCAGCAGACACCTTGGTTGCATCTTTGTGAGATCCTGAGTAGAGAATCCAGCTAAGCTGTACCTGGAACCCTGACCCATGAAAATGGTAACATAATAAATGTGTGTTGTTTTAAACCACTACATTTGCGGTAGTTTGTTGCACAGTGATAGACAACTAATACAATACTCCAATAGCAAGGATAAGAATTGTATTATGAAAATTGTTTCAGTTATGTATATAAATACATAAATATTAGAACATGGTATAAAATGCAGTTTTTACCTAGGGTGTGATCAAAACTTTGAAAGTCACTGATCTAGCTATAGAATGACTTATTCAAGGCCAAGCAGCCATTTGCAGAAGCATCAAAACTAGCATCCAGGTCTCCCAACTCCCTGGTCAATGTTCCTCCATCATACCACACTGCTTGCTTGCCCTGTTAGGAAAAAATTCTATTCTTGAGAAGAAAGAAGAGTGGAGAGGAGGTGGTTAACCCTGGTCAAGTCAGGTCCCTGTATGGGTCAGTTTATTGCCATCTCATGGAACATCTTTATTTTGCCAGATTATTCTTCCCCATTCAAGGTCCAACTCACACAGTCTGGGTGCAGTGGCTCACTCCTGTAATCCAAGCCTTTGGAAGGCTGGGGCAGGAGGGTTGCTTGAGCCCAGGAATTGGAGATCAGCCTGGATGACAGTGTGAGACCCTACCAAAAAAAAAAAACGGTGGGGGGGGGCAACTCAGTATACACTGTGCCATTATGTAGCTTAGGTGCTTTATATAAAAGACCTTGATTAATCCATACCTTCACAAAATAAATAGATCTTAATACCCCTATTTTGCAGATGACAAAAGTGAAGCTCTGAAAAGGTTAAGCAAAGTGTGCTGAAAAATAGAGCTGGAAAGTGGTAAACCCAGTACTCTACACCTCATTCTAACTCATGTTGGCTTGATTCCAGTGCCTGAGTCTTAACTACTAAGTGCACTGTTCCCTACAGAAAACTTCTCTGCACAGGAATTTAGTTGGCTCAGAATTTGTGGCTGGGAAATGTCTTGAATTTTCCAGGAAGCTACAGCTATAAATAATAATATGTAGCTAACATTTATTGAGCATTTAGTATATGCCGAGCACTGTGAAAGGCACTTTATATTTATTATCTCATTAAATCTTCACAACACTATGAGGTAGATACTGTCATTATTCACAATTTACAGGTAACAAAACTGAAACTCAGAAAGTTGCCACTAAGAAATAACTCATTGGGAATTATACTAGGAATGCTAGGATAATTCAATTTTTTTTGTTGTTGTTTTTGTTTTTTGAGACAGAGTCTCACTCTGTCGCTCAGGCTAGAGTCCTGCGGTGTGATCTCAGTTCCCTGCAACCTCCGCCTCCTGGGTTCAAGCAATTCAACTGCCTCAGCCTCCCAAGTAGCTAGGATTACAGGTGCACGCCACCATGCCCGGCTAATTTTTGTATTTTTAGTAGACAGGGTTTCATCATGTTGACCAGGCTGGTCTCAAACTCCTAACATCGTGATCTGCCTGCCTCGGCCTCCCAAAGTGCTGGGATTACAGGCATGAGCCACCATGCCCAGCCCAATAATTCTATCAAGAAATTCACTAATATAATTCACCATGAGTTAAATTTAGGGTGAAAAATAATAGGATTTCACCTTAAATGATGAAAAAGCCATTGACAATTTTTTTTGTGGTGCAACTACTTTGGAAAACAGTTTGGTAGTTCCTCAAAAAGTTAAACAGAATTGTCATATGACCCAGTATCTCCACTCCTAGGTATATACCCAAAAGAAATAAAAACATATGTCTACACAAAAACTTGTACAAAGAAATTCATAGCAGGATGATTTATAATAGACAAAAAGTAGAAACCACCTAAATGTCCACCAATAGATGAATAAGCAGAATGTGGTACAGCCATATAATGGATTATTCTTAATATGTACAAAGGAATGTCATGGCATGCATGAATCTTGAAAACATGCTAAGTGAAAGCAGCCAGTCAAAAAAGACTATACATTGTATGATTCTACTTATATGGAATGTCCGGAACAGACAAATCTATAGAGACAGTAAGTAGATGAGTGGTTGCCAGAGACTAGGGCAGGGGTGAAGGTTGCAGTAAGAATGCTGAATGGCACTAACAAATATGAGGTTTCTTTGGCAAATGTTAAAAATGTTTTCCTTTTTCACTGCATTGACTGTTGCACTGATGATGCAAAAACAATGGTGAGTAAAACTGCTAGCACTTCAGCATGAAAAAAGGCAGTATTGCAGTAGTTGTCATGATTTTTTTTTTTTTTTTTTGCCACAATGTACTTTAAGGAAAATTAATCTAGTTACATTTAAAGATATCTTGGATGAAGCAGTAAAAATCAGTAACTTTATTATGCTGCTGGCCAGTCTCAGTGGCTCACATCTATAATCCCAGCACTTTGGGAGGCCAAGGCAGGAGGATTCCTTGAGCCCAGGAGTTCAAGACCAGCCTGGGCAACATAGTAAGACCCATCTCTAAAAAACAAAAAGTAAAAAACCATGCTTCTTATGTACATGTCATTTCAGTGTTCTTATGATTAAGTGGGAAGTGCTTCCACTGTATGACAAAATATGATTGTTCTCTCAAGGAACATCATTAGTGCAATCCTTTGAGTTGTTAGACGAACTAGCCACTTCTTAAACTGAATGCCATTTTTGATTGAAAGAACTGACAGACAAAATGGTTATTTAGCTTTGGGCATTTAATAGAGATTTTCTCAAAAATGAACAAAGTGAGCCTGTCACTTCAAGGGAAACAACTGATAGAGTTTGTGTGATGATAAACTTTGAGTTTTCAAGCTAAAATTAGAAATTTTAAAAATGTACATCTGCCATTGTGAGCTTGACAGTTCCTAATACTCAAAGGCTTTTTTGAAAAGATTGGTGGTGATATTAACAAATGTAGTTTTTGTAGTATATAATGAAATACGTCAACATTTAGAACATCTGCCTTACTCAGTCAACTGATATTTTCCAGTGACCAATGCATGGGATTATAAAATCATACATAGGTAAAAGATCCATTCAAAGTGCAAGATAGACTAAGGGACTTTGTCTTTTTTTAATATGTCTAGTTACCTACGTACCAGCTTAATGCCTAGTTAACAAATATTTACATTAAGTTTTCTCGGACAAAATAATTTTTATTCTTTCTGTCCCCTGACTGGACACTGAGAGATTTACAAATGTATTTTAGACATACAATATAGGCTGGGTGCAGTGGCTCAAGCCTGTAATCCCAGCACTTTGGGAGGCTGAGGCAGGCAGATCACTTGAGGTCAGGAGTTTAAGACCAGCCTGGCCAACATGGTGAAACCCTGTCTCTACCAAAAAATACAAAAATTAGCCGGGCAGTGTGGTGCATGCCTGTAGTCCCAGCTACTCAGGAGGTTGAGGTGGGAGAAGCACTCCAACATAGGAGGTGGAGGTTGCAGTGAGCCCAGATTGTGCCACTGCACTCCAGCCTGGGCAACAGAGTGAGACCCTGTCTCAAAATAAATAAATAAATAAAAATAAACATACAACATAATCATATGGAAGGGAAGTGGGGGAGAACTAATCTAAGTAATTTTTTAACACATATTTTGATTATATATACTTTCAGCTTGGGCAACATAGTGAGACCCTGTTTCTACAAAAATATTTCAAAAATAGCTACGCATGGTGGCATGAACCTGTAGTCCTAGCTACTTGGGAGGTTAAGGTGAGGATTAGTTGAGCCCAGGAGATTGAGGCTGCAGTGAGCTATGATTGTGCCAGTGCACTCTAGCCTGGGTGACAGAGCAAGACCCTAAAAAGTCTCTAAATAATAATAATACTTAATTAAAATATATTTATACACACTAAATCTAGTGGGGGAGGGGGAACTGCAAAATATCTTAGCCTTTTTAAGGAAGCTTTTTTAGAAAAAATAGTAGTATGGATGTAGCAATTCGTTTTGAAACTATTAGGCAAAAAAGTAATTGTGTTGATGTTGTTAGGAGTCAGAGTTCTTTTTTATTTTATTTTATTTTTTGAGATGGAGTCTGGCTCTGTCACCCAGGTTGGAGTACAGTGGCGCGATCTTGGCTCATTGTAAGCTCCGCCTCCCGTGTTCACGCCATTCTCCTGCCTCAGCCTCCTGAGTAGCTGGGACTACAGGCGCCCATCACCACGCCCGGCTAATTTTTCGTATTTTTCAGTAGAGACGGAGTTTCACCGTGTTAGCCAGGATGGTCTCCATCTCCTGACCTCGTGATCTGCCCGCCTCAGCCTCTCAAAGTGCTGGAATTACAGGCGTGAGCCACCGCGCCCGGCTGGAGCCAGAGTTCTTATCTATGGAAGTGGGAAGATATAATTATGGATTGGTTAGATTGGAATTGGTGTGTTAGTATGAACTAATGTTTTTCTTTTTTTAATTTATTTATTATTATTATACTTTAAGTTGTAGGGTACATGTGCATAACGTGCAGGTTTGTTACATATGTATACTTGTGCCATGTTGGTGTGCTGCACCCATCAACTCGTCATTTACATCAGGTATAACTCCCAATGCAATCCCTCCCCCCTCCCCCCTCCCCATGATAGGCCCCTGTGTGTGATGTTCCCCTTCCTGAGTCCAAGTGATCTCATTGTTCAGTTCCCACCTATGAGTGAGAACATGCGGTGTTTGGTTTTCTGTTCTTGCGATAGTTTGCTAAGAATGATGGTTTCCAGCTGCATCCATGTCCCTACAAAGGACACAAACTCATCCTTTTTGATGGCTGCATAGTATTCCATGGTGTATATGTGCCACATTTTCTTAATCCAATCTGTCACTGATGGACATTTGGGTTGATTCCAAGTCTTTGCTATTGTGAATAGTGCTGCAATAAACATACGTGTGCATGTGTCTTTATAGCAGCATAATTTATAATCCTTTGGGTATATACCCAGTAATGGGATGGCTGGGTCATATGGTACATCTAGTTCTAGATCCTTGAGAAATTGCCATACTGTTTTCCATAATGGTTGAACTAGTTTACAATCCCACCAACAGTGTAAAAGTGTTCCTATTTCTCCACATCCTCTCCAGCACCTGTTGTTTCCTGACTTTTTAATGATCGCCATTCTAACTGGTGTGAGATGGTATCTCATTGTGGTTTTGATTTGCATTTCTCTGATGGCCAGTGATGATGAGCATTTTTTCATGTGTCTGTTGGCTGTATGAATGTCTTCTTTTGAGAAATGTCTCTTCATATCCTTTGCCCACTTTTTGATGGGGTTGTTTGTTTTTTTCTTGTAAATTTGTTTGAGTTCTTTGTAGGTTCTGGATATTAGCCCTTTGTCAGGTGAGTAGATTGCAAAAATTTTCTCCCATTCTGTAGGTTGCCTGTTCACTCTGATGGTAGTTTCTTTTGCTGTGCAGAAGCTCTTTAGTTTAATGAGATCCCATTTGTCAATTTTGGCTTTTGCTGCCATTGCTTTTGGTGTTTTAGACATGAAGTCTTTGCCCATGCCTATGTCCTGAATGGTACTACCTAGGTTTTCCTCTAGGATTTTTATGGTATTAGGTCTAACATTTAAGTCTCTAATCCATCTTGAATTAATTTTCGTATAAGGAGTAAGGAAAGGATCCAGTTTCAGCTTTCTACTTATGGCTAGCCAATTTTCCCAGCACCATTTATTAAATAGGGAATCCTTTCCCCATTTCTTGTTTCTCTCAGGTTTGTCAAAGATCAGATGGCTGTAGATGTGTGGTATTATTTCTGGGGACTCTGTTCTGTTCCATTGGTCTATATCTCTGTTTTGGTACCAGTACCATGCTGTTTTGGTTACTGTAGCCTTGTAGTATAGTTTGAAGTCAGGTAGTGTGATGCCTCCAGTTTTGTTCTTTTGACTTAGGATTGTCTTGGAGATGCGGGCTCTTTTTTGGTTCCATATGAATTTTAAAGCAGTTTTTTCCAATTATGTGAAGAAACTCATTGGTAGCTTGATGGGGATGGCATTGAATCTATAAATTACCTTGGGCAGTATGGCCATTTTCACGATATTGATTCTTCCTATCCATGAGCATGGTATGTTCTTCCATTTGTTTGTGTCCTCTTTTATTTCACTGAGCAGTGGTTTGTAGTTCTCCTTGAAGAGGTCCTTTACATCCCTTGTAAGTTGGATTCCTAGGTATTTTATTCTCTTTGAAGCAATTGTGAATGGAAGTTCATTCCTGATTTGGCTCTCTGTTTGTCTGTTACTGGTGTATAAGAATGCTTGTGATTTTTGCACATTAATTTTGTATCCTGAGACTTTGCTGAAGTTGCTTATCAGCTTAAGGAGATTTTGGGCTGAGACAATGGGGTTTTCTAAATATACAATCATGTCATCTGCAAACAGGGACAATTTGACTTCTTCTTTTCCTAACTGAATATCCTTGATTTCTTTCTCTTGCCTAATTGCCCTAGCCAGAACTTCCGACACTATGTTGAATAGGAGTGGTGAGAGAGGGCATCCCTGTCTTGTGCCAGTTTTCAAAGGGAATTTTTCCAGTTTTTGCCCATTCAGTATGATATTGGCTGTGGGTTTGTCATAAATAGCTCTTATTGTTTTGAGGTATGTTCCATCAATACCGAATTTATTGAGCGTTTTTAGCATGAAGGGCTGTTGAATTTTGTCAAAAGCCTTTTCTGCATCTATTGAGATAATCATGTGGTTCTTGTCTTTGGTTCTGTTTATATGCTGGATTATGTTTATTGATTTGCGAATGTTGAACCAGCCTTGCATCCCAGGGATGAAGCCCACTTGATCATGGTGGATAAGCTTTTTGATGTGTTGCTGAATCCGGTTTGCCAGTATTTTATTGAGGATTTTTGCATCGATGTTCATCAGGGATATTGGTCTAAAATTCTCTTTTTTTGTTGTGTCTCTGCCAGGCTTTGGTATCAGGATGATGTTGGCCTCATAAAATGAGTTAGGGAGGGTTCCCTCTTTTTCTATTGATTGGAATAGTTTCAGAAGGAATGGTACCAACTCCTCCTTGTACCTCTGGTAGAATTCAGCTGTGAATCCATCTGGTCCTGGACTTTTTTTGGTTGGTAGGCTATTAATTATTGCCTCAATTTCAGAGCCTGCTATTGGTCTATTCAGGGATTCAACTTCTTCCTGGTTTAGTCTTGGAAGAGTGTAAGTGTCCAGGAAATTATCCATTTCTTCTAGATTTTCCAGTTTATTTGCGTAGAGGTGTTTATAGTATTCTCTGATGGTAGTTTGTATTTCTGTGGGGTCGGTGGTGATATCCCCTTTATCATTTTTAATTGCGTCGATTTGATTCTTCTCTCTTTTCTTCTTTATTAGTCTTGCTAGTGGTCTGTCAATTTTGTTGATCTTTTCAAAAAACCAACTCCTGGATTCATTGATTTTTTGGAGAGTTTTTTGTGTCTCTATCTCCTTCAGTTCTGCTCTGATCTTAGTTATTTCTTGCCTTCTGCTAGCTTTCGAATGTGTTTGCTCTTGCTTCTCTAGTTCTTTTAATTGCGATGTTAGAGTGTCAATTTTAAATCTTTCCTGCTTTCTCTTGTGGGCATTTAGTGCTATAAATTTCCCTCTACACACTGCTTTAAATGTGTCCCAGAGATTCTGGTATGTTGTATCTTTGTTCTCATTGGTTTCAAAGAACATCTTTATCTCTGCCTTCATTTCGTTATGTACCCAGTAGTCATTCAGGAGCAGGTTGTTCAGTTTCCATATAGTTGAGCGGTTTTGATTGAGTTTCTTAGTCCTGAGTTCTAGTTTGATTGCACTGTGGTCTGAGAGACAGTTTGTTATAATTTCTGTTCTTGTACATTTGCTGAGGAGTGCTTTACTTCCAATTACGTGGTCGATTTTGGAGTAAGTACGATGTGGTGCTGAGAAGAATGTATATTCTGTTGATTTGGGGTGGAGAGTTCTATAGATGTCTATTAGGTCTGCTTGCTGCAGAGATGAGTTCAATTCCTGGATATCCTTGTTAACTTTCTGTCTCGATCTGTCTAATGTTGACAGTGGAGTGTTGAAGTCTCCCATTATTATTGTATGGGAGTCTAAGTCTCTTTGTAAGTCTCTAAGGACTTGCTTTATGAATCTGGGTGCTCCTGTATTGGGTGCATATATATTTAGGATAGTTAGCTCTTCCTGTTGAATTGATCCCTTTACCATTATGTAATGGCCTTCTTTGTCTCTTTTGATCTTTGATGGTTTAAAGTCTGTTTTATCAGAGACTAGTATTGCAACCCCCGCTTTTTTTTGTTCTCCATTTGCTTGGTAAATCTTCCTCCATCCCTTTATTTTGAGCCTATGTATGTCTCTGCGTGTGAGATGGGTCTCCTGAATACAGCAGACTGATGGGTCTTGACTCTTTATCCAGTTTGCCAGTCTGTGTCTTTTAATTGGAGCATTTAGTCCATTTACATTTAAGGTTAAGATTGTTATGTGTGAACTTGATCCTGCCATTATGATATTAACTGGCTATTTTGCTCGTTAGTTGATGCAGTTTCTTCCTAGCCTCAATGGTCTTTACATTTTGGCATGTTTTTGCAATGGCTGGTACCGGTTGTTCCTTTCCATGTTTAGTGCTTCCTTCAGGGTCTCTTGTAAGGCAGGCCTAGTGGTGACAAAATCTCTAAGCATTTGCTTATCTGTAAAGGATTTTATTTCTCCTTCACTTATGAAACTTAGTTTGGCTGGATATGAAATTCTGGGTTTAAAATTCTTTTCTTTTTTTTTTTTTTTTTTTTTTTGAGACGGAGTCTCGCTCTGTCGCCCAGGCTGGAGTGCAGTGGCCGGATCTCAGCTCACTGCAAGCTCCGCCTCCTGGGTTCACGCCATTCTCCCGCCTCAGCCTCCCGAGTAGCTGGGACCACAGGCGCCCGCCACCTCGCCCGGCTAATTTTTTGTATTTTTTAGTAGAGACGGGGTTTCACCGTGTTAGCCAGCATGGTCTCGATCTCCTGACCTCGTGATCCGCCCATCTCGGCCTCCCAAAGTGCTGGGATTACAGGCTTGAGCCACCGCGCCCGGCCTAAAATTCTTTTCTTTAAGAATGTTGAATATTGGCCCCCACTCTCTTCTGGCTTGGAGAGTTTCTGCCGAGAGATCTGCTATTAGTCTGATGGGCTTCCCTTTGTGGGTAACCCGACCTTTCTCTCTGGCTGCCCTTAAGATTTTTTCCTTCATTTCAACTTTGGTGAATCTGGCAATTATGTGTCTTGGAGTTGCTCTTCTCGAGGAGTATCTTTGTGGCGTTCTCTGTATTTCCTGGATTTGAATGTTGGCCTGCCCTACTAGGTTGGGGAAGTTCTCCTGGATGATATCCTGAAGAGTGTTTTCCAACTTGGTTCCATTTTCCCCCTCACTTTCAGGCACCCCAATCAGACGTAGATTTGGTCTTTTTACATAATCCCATACTTCTTGCAGGCTTTGTTCATTTCTTTTTCTTCTTTTTTCTTTTGGTTTCTCTTCTCGCTTCATTTCATTTATTTGATCCTCAATTGCAGATACTCTTTCTTCCAGTTGATCGAGTCGGTTACTGAAGCTTGTGCATTTGTCACGTATTTCTTGTGTCATGGTTTTCATCTCTTTCATTTCGTTTATGACCTTCTCTGCATTAATTACTCTAGCCATTAATTCTTCCACTTTTTTTTCAAGATTTTTAGTTTCTTTGTGCTGGGTACGTATTTCCTCCTTTAGCTCTGAGAAATTTGATGGACTGAAGCCTTCTTCTCTCATCTCGTCAAAGTCATTCTCCGTCCAGCTTTGATCCGTTGCTGGCGATGAGCTGCGCTCCTTTGCCGGGGGAGATGCGCTCTTATTTTTTGAATTTCCAGCTTTTCTGCCCTGCTTTTTCCCCATCTTTGTGGTTTTATCTGCCTCTGGTCTTTGATGATGGTGATGTACTGATGGGGTTTTGGTGTAGGTGTCCTTCCTGTTTGATAGTTTTCCTTCTAACAGTCAGGACCCTCAGCTGTAGGTCTGTTGGAGATTGCTTGAGGTCCACTCCAGACCCTGTTTGCCTGGGTATCAGCAGCAGAGGCTGCAGAAGATAGAATATTTCTGAACAGCGAGTGTCCCTGTCTGATTCTTGCTTTGGAAGCTTCCTCTCAGGGGTGTACTCCACCCTGTGAGGTGTGGGGTGTCAGACTGCCCCTAGTGGGGGATGACTCCCAGTTAGGCTACTCAGGGGTCAGGGACCCACTTGAGCAGGGAGTCTGTCCCTTCTCAGATCTCAACCTCCGTGTTGGGAGATCCACTGCTCTCTTCAAAGCTGTCAGACAGAGTCATTTGCATCTGCAGAGGTTTTGGCTGCGTTTTGTTATTGTTTACTGTGCCCTGTCCCCAGAGGTGGAGTCTACAGAGACAGGCAGGTTTCCTTGAGCTGCTGTGAGCTCCACCCAGTTCGAGCTTCCCAGCAGCTTTGTTTACCTACTTAAGCCTCAGCAATGGCAGGCGCCCCTCCCCCAGCCTCGCTGCTGCCTTGCCGGTAGATCACAGACTGCTGTGCTAGCAACGAGGGAGGCTCCGTGGGTGTGGGACCCTCCCGGCCAGGTGTGGGATATGATCTCCTGGTGTGCCTGTTTGCTTAAAGCGCAGTATTGGGGTGGGAGTTACCCGATTTTCCAGGTGTTGTGTGTCTCAGTTCCCCTGGCTAGGAAAAGGGATTCCCTTCCCCCTTGCGCTTCCCAGGTGAGGCAATGCCTCGCCCTGCTTCAGCTCTCGCTGGTCGGGCTGCAGCAGCTGACCAGCACCGATCGTCCGGCACTCCCCAGTGAGATGAACCCAGTACCTCAGTTGAAAATGCAGAAATCACCGGTCTTCTGTGTCGCTCGCGCTGGGAGTTGGAGACTGGAGCTGTTCCTATTCGGCCATCTTGCTCCGCCCCCCTGAACTAATGATTTCTAAAATCCAAACACACATACACCACAACCACCACCATTACCACTGCTGTGAAGACATGGAACACCTGCGTCATAATCTCTCTACCCCAGGCAACCTCTGATTTGCTTTCTGTGTCTTTTTTCTCTGGTTGTCTTTTATTTGTCTGTTTCAGTTTTTTCTGAGACGGAGTCTCACACTGTGGCCCAGGCTGGAGTGCAGTGGCATGATTTCGGCTCACTGCAAGCTCCGCCTCCCAGGTTCATGCCATTCTCCTGCCTCAGCCTCCCGGGTAGCTGGGACTACAGGCACCCACCACCACACCCAGCTAATTTTTTGTATTTTTAGTACAGACGGGGTTTCACTGTGTTGGCCAAGCTGGTCTCAATCTGCTGACCTTGTGATCCACCTGCCTCAGCCTCCCAAAGTGCTGGTATGACAGGCATGAGCCATTGCACCGGGCCTCTCTGGTTGTTTTAAAGACTTTCTTTGTATTATTGGTTTTCAGCAATGTGAGACTGGTAGTTTTCTTTGTATTTATTCTGCTAGGGGAATGGTTAAAATGCTTGACTCTACAGGTTGAAATTGTAAGATTTTTCAACCATTACTTCTTCAAATATTTTTTCTGCCTCTTGCCTTGTTCTAGTACTCCCATTATGTGTATGTCAGACCTCGAGATGTCCCACAGATCACTGAGATTTTGCTCCTTCTTTTTCTCTGTGTGCTGCCCTTTGGATAGTTTCTATGGCTATGTCTTCAAGTTCCTTTGCAGTACCTAATTTTTCATCTCAGATGTATTTTTTCAGTTCTAAAAGTTCCATTTGTTTCCTTTTGATAGTTTCTATTTCTCTCTTCATTATATTTATGTTTTCCTTTAAATCTTTGAGCACACTTAAAATAGCTGCTTTAAGTTTCTTGCCTACTAATTGCATCATCTCTCTCAATACATTTTTCCTGCTCTTTTGGATGTTAGGAAACTTTTTAGACACTGGAGCCCAGCTCTCCCACTAGACTATGAGGTTATGGAAAACTGCAGGTTCAATGACCACTGTGATCTCTTAATACACTCGTTCCAAGAGTGTTCTCCTGGGCAGTGCAACCCCAGCAGCACAGAGCTATGTAGGCCCTGCTGCAGCAGAGCCAGGGCCCCAATGCCTGCTGAGAGCTGGGACAGGACCTCATGGTGCTGCAGAGAGGTCAGTTCCTACCCAAGGGGTACTGCCCTCTAACACCTGGAAAGCTGAGCACCCCTAGCTCCCAGGAGTCCAACTCACCAGCGAGTTCTAATGTCTTGTGGACCTCAGAGTGTGTCTCTCAGCATGCCTTGCCAAGTTTAGTCTTGCCCTTGGTGCTGATACTGCTCCTGACCTCGCCAGTGAAGTCGTCCTCCTGCTCTCTCTGCTGAGGGACCTCTGCTGGCCCAAGGGAAAAGCCATCCCCCTTCCCTGTCCTGGCTTGTTTGCCAGAGGACCTGACACCCACACCCTCTCCTCCTCACGCTTGTCCACCCCAGGCACCCTGGAGGCATTGGAGATGGGATACAGGGAAGGAGCCCCCTCTGCTTCCACTACTGAGCAAGGATTAGTCAGGAAGGCGCCCAGGAGGGGAAAGATGGACTGAAAGACTGCCTTTCCTCCCCTTTAACCCTCCCTTCTGTCTCTACAAAAATCAAATCAAAATGGATCAATGACTCAAGTCTAAGACCTCAAACTATAAAACTACTAAAAGAAAACATTGGGGAAACTCTCCATGACATTGTTTGGGGCAGATATTTCTTGAGTAATACCCCATAAGCACAGACAACCAAAGCAAAAATGGACAAATGGGATCACATCAAGTTAACAAGCTTCTGCACAGCAAAGGAAATAACCAACAAAGTGAAGAGACAACCCACAGAATGGGAGAAAATATTTGCAAACTACCCACCTGACAAAGGATTAATAAACAGAACATAGAAGGAACTCAAACAACTCTACAGGAAAATAAATCTAATAATCCAATAAAAAATGGCCAAAAGACTTGAATGGGCATTTCTCAAAAGACAAAAGAAGTCATAAATGGCAAGCAGGTATATGAAAAGGTGCTCAACATCACAGATCGTCAAAGAAATGCAAATCAAAACTACAATGAGATATCATCTCACCCCAGTCAAAATGGGTTATATACAAAAGACAGGCAATAATAAATGCTGGTGAGGATGTGGAGAAAAGAGAATCCACGTACAGTGTTGGTGGGAATGTAAATTACTACAAGCACTCTGAAGGACAGTTTGGAGGTTCTTCAAAAAACTAAAAATAGAGCTACCATATGGTCCAGCAATTCCACTGCTGGGTATGTACCCAAAAGAAAGGAAATCAGTGTATCAAAGAGATGTCTGCACTCCCATGTTTGCTGCAGCACTGTTCACAATAGCCAAGATTTGAAACCAACCTAAATATCTGTCAACAGATGAATGCATAAAGAAAATGTGATAAATACACACAATGGAGTACTATTCAGCCTTGAGAAAGAATGAGATCCTGTCATTTGCAACATGGCTGGAACTGGAGGTCATTATGTTAAATGAAATAAGCCAGGCACAGAAAGACAAACATTACGTGTTCTCACTTATTTGTGGGATGTAAAAATCAAAACAATTGAACTCATGGAGATAAGGTAGTTAGAAGGATGGTTACCAGAGGCTGGGAAGGCTTGTGGAGGGGGGCGGGCAGGAGATGGGGGAGAGGTAGAGTAGGTTAATGGGTACAAAAAAAAAAGCTGGAAAGAATGAGTAAGACCTAGTATTTGATAGAATAGGGAGACTATAATAAAAATAATTTAATTATACTTTCTAAAATAACTAAAAGAATGTAATTAGATTGCTTGTAACACAAAGGATAAATGCTTGAGAAGGATATACCATTTTCCATGATGGGATTATTATGCATTTCATGCTTGTATCAAAGTAGCTCATGTACCCCATAAATATAGACACACTACTATGTAACCACAAAAATTAAAAATTAAATTAAAAAAAAATTTTTTTTGAGACGGAGTTTCACTCTTGTCACCCAGGCTGGAGTGCAATGGCACCATCTTGGCTCACTGCAACCTCCGCTTCCCAGGTTCAAGCGATTCTCGTGCCTCAGCCTCCTGAGTAGCTGAGATTACAGGCATGTGCCATCATGCCCAACTAATTTTTGTATTTTTAGTAGAGATGGGGTTTCACCAATTGGCCAAGGCTAGTCTCAAACTCCTGACCTCAGGTGATCCACCTGCCTCGGCCTCCCAAAGTGCTGGGATTACAGGCGTGAACCACCATGCCTGATCCAAAAAAAAAAAAAAAGTAAAGAAACTTTTTAGGCTGGGCATGGTGGCTCACGACTGTAATTCCAGCATTTTGGGAGGCCGAGGCAGGCGGATCACGAGGTCAGCAGGTTGAGACTATCCTGGCTAAGATGGTGAAACCCCGTCTCTACTAAAAATACAAAAAATTAGCTGGGCGTGGTGGCGGGACCCTGTAGTCCCAGCTACTTGGGAGGCTGAGGCAGAATAGTGTGAACCCGGGAGGCAGAGCTTGCAGTGAGCAGAGATCATGCCACTGCACTCCAGCCTGGCCAACAGAGTGAGACTCCGTCTAAAAAAAAAAAAAGAAAAGAAAAGAAAATAAACTTTGTAGTGGATGCTGGACATTATAAGAGTTATGGTGTTGAGAGAGTGTCGTTTTATTTTAGTGAGGTAGTTTAAGTTTCTTAATGATCATCACGATCCTTTTGAGGCTTGTTTTCAAGCTTTGTGAGAGCAGGCCTAGAGAAACCTTCACTCTAGAGATAGTTAAGTCTTACTCCTAAGGTCTAGTTTTTCTGGGGTCTCTACTGAATGTCCCAGGTGTTCAGTGAGGTCTCTTTATTCTGGCTGGCTAGAGCTCAAAAAGCTTCCAACTACATACAGGCTTCTGGAAGCATTCAGTTTATAGCTCACCAGTATTTGTTATTTTCCCATTATTGCTTTTTATCCAGACTCATGGAGCCTTACCATGGGCATGTGTAGCCTAGTATTCAACCAAATACTTGAGAGTACTTTTGTCAAGGTTTCTAGAGGTCTTTGTGTAGTTCTCTCCTCCCTGGTATTCTGCCTGGCAAATTCCAACCACCTCGGGTCTCTGTCTCTTCAACTCAGCAAGACTTCTGTGCTCTGCTTGCTTTTCCGTCTCTGGGTAGGAGTCTGGAATGTGCTTCTAGGCGAAAAGCTGCGGCAATCTAAGGATCGCCTCATTTGTTTCACTTCTCTCAGGGAATGTCTGAGATGTGTGAACACAGTCGTTTCATGTACTTTGTCTAGTTTTCTAGATGTTTACCATGGGAGGGCTGGTTCAGTATCTGCCTGTTTGCTTTTTGATCACATGAATTGACACGCAGTCTTTCTTTACTCCTGGGCAGCTCCACCTGAACTTCCTCCTTCTCTACATGTCCATAAATGAAATAAATGCTTCAAACCAAAGGGCCTGGATTTTAGACACTACTGGAGCCCGCTGGACTAGGAGCCTTGCTTTATCTCAGCCTCATAAAACTGACCCTCTGAGGATTGGAGAAAGTTAATCCTAATCCCCAATGCTAAAGGATACGTTATCTCCTAGATGCAGCCAAATAATCACAGGGAACCATTGTATTTTTTTAAATCAAACACCCTGTTTTTCACAGATATAAATTAGCATTATTTTAAAAGGTTGAAGAAGATACACCAAAATATTAACAGTGATTATCTCTGAGGAATGAAATTTTGGGTTTTTTCTTTTTGCTCTTCTTGGAGTTTTCAATTTTTTTTTTTTTTTGCTTTTATCATTATAATTTTTTATTTTTTATTTTTTGAGAAGGAGTCTTGCTGTGTCACCCACGCTGGAGTGCAGTGGTGCAATCTCAGCTCACTGCAACCTTCACCTCCCAGGTTCAAGCAATTCTCCTGCCTCAGCCTCTCCAGTAGCTGGAATTATAGGCACCTGCCACCACACCCAGCTAATTTTTGTATTTTTGGTAGAGACAGGGTTTCAACATGTTTGCCAGGCTGGTCTTGCACTCCTGACCTCAAGTGATCTGCCCACCTTGGCCTCCCAAAGCGCTAGGATTACAGGCTTTTATCATTATTTCTAATTGACACATAATAATTTTACATATTTATGGGAAACAGTGTGATATTTGATACATGTATATAGTGTATAAGTTTCCATTTTTAAAATACACACATACTACCTTAAAAATGTTTTAAATGGGCCGGGCGCGGTGGCTCAAGCCTGTAATCCCAGCACTTTGGGAGGCCGAGACGGGTGGATCACGAGGTCAGGAGATCGAGACCATCCTGGCTTACACGGTGAAACCCCGTCTCTACTAAGAAATACAAAAAACTAGCCGGGCGAGGTGGCGGGCGCCTGTAGTCCCAGCTACTTGGGAGGCTGAGGCCGGAGAATGGCGTGAACCTAGGAGGCGGAGCTTGCAGTGAGCTGAGATCCGGCCACTGCACTCCAGCCTGGGCTACAGAGTGAGACTCCGTCTCAAAAAAAAAAAAAAAAAAAAAAAAAAAAAAAAAAGTTTTAAATGTTTTAAATGTGTTTATTTTTCTGACTCTGTTGCTTGAATCAGAGGTATGCTATTTTTATAATAAGAAAAAGAATTATGTCCTATATTTGTGTACTCCTCCCACTCAGTGACATTTCATTGTGCTTTAGTACAAATAATAGAGGCCAAGGGTGTAAATGATGGTTGATACAGAGCTCACCTGGATGACAGCCAAGTTCTGCCCCTACTCAACAGAAGAACAGGCCTATTGAATTCTGACACCCTCCCTTCCCTCCCGTCCCCAAACAAAACGTTATTTGAAGAGTTTCCTTGTTCTCCAAGCAAATGAGAGCAGTCCAGAAAAACATTTCTCTCTCAGAAGCTTTTCCAGAAGGTTCCAATAAAGCTAAGACTCCCAGAAGGGCGTAAGTCAAGTAGCCAAGAGAAAGAGGAGTGACTGCCGGGTTCCGCGGGGCATCGGCGTGGCTTCCTAATGGCAGAGGAGAGGACAGCCTTCTTGCTACTGGGAATCTCACAGCTGCCTGCACCCCAACTCTACTTCCCCTTTAAAACAAAAAACAAAAACCCGCTCCTCAGAATCCAGACCAGGAACGCCGGAGATATTAGCATACTCTGGCAAGCAGCCCGATGGATAATAGATAACAGGTTATCCAGGAAATAATTAGAAGTCTGCGCCCACACGGATCAGTTGCAGACACTGACCCCGTCATTCAGGATGTGGCCCTGAAAGTAAAGAGCCCTTTCTTCTTTCACTTTCAGGAGTTGGGAAAATGTCAGGCCTCTCTCCCTTCTTTTATGCCGTGACAAGTTAACAAGTGCTGAGTTTCAAATAGGCACTTAAGCCCCCTGAGCAAAGTAAAGTGGTTCTCACAGAGCCAGGGAGACCAACAGGTCCTCCCCTGTGAACCCCTAGGGCTGGGCGGGCCCACGGAGGAGGGGGGCAACGGATCAGGCGCGATGCTCAGTCAGGAGGCCATGGCCGGCTTTCTCTTTCACCTCCCCTGTGGCTCGGACCGTCTTTCCCTCCGCGCCCACATTTCTGCCCCAGCCCAGCCCCTTGCATATTCCACGCCAGGCTGCAGAGGGAGGTCCTTTTAGCCCTGCTGTCTCCCTGCACTCCTACCCAGCCCTCTTCCCCCTCCGCCGCCTCCCCACATTCTTCTTGTTTGATTGGGGTGGAGGGAGGCAAGATTCAGAAATAAAAGCTTTTGTTTATATTTAAGGAATTCAATGGGTGTTCACTGCTATAGCTCTCTTTTGTGTAGTGTCATTGTTGCTTTCCACAATGGCTTCCAAAACTATTTTCTCTCCTAACCCTCCCTATCCTTAACCCCCACTAAGATGTGTGGAGTTTGAATGTAGACAGGAACACAATGACAGATTGAGGCTTTCTCACTTTCCCTCGAGTAGATGGAGAAAGCTAATAATTCTCTTATTAAATATCCTGTGAAATCAGTCTAATCAACCTTCTTTTTTCCCACATAAACTCAATAGTAATAACTAACTCCCATGTTTTGAGCATGA
Source organism: Macaca mulatta (assembly GCF_049350105.2). Classification (NCBI taxonomy): domain Eukaryota; kingdom Metazoa; phylum Chordata; class Mammalia; order Primates; family Cercopithecidae; genus Macaca; species Macaca mulatta. The sequence goes on along the minus strand of NC_133412.1, from coordinate 138,326,569 downwards.
ACACGTGCTGGGCTGTGCTAAGCATTTTCTGTGCACTGCCTTAGCCCTTTCCACAGGCCTGTCTTACTATCCCCATTTTACAGATGAAAAAACTGAGCCCTTGGACAGATGAAATGACCTGCCCAATGTTTTCTTGTTTTGTGGGTTTTTTTGTTTGTTTGTTTTGTTTTCTTAAGGTAGAAATAGCAGAGCCGGGATTCAGATTACTATCAGATTCCAAACTTCCACCATTATACTATATTTATACCATACTAAACCTACACCATGCTAACAAGCACAGTACACACCTACATCATCCTAACTTACGTCACACTGACTCTTTTAAGGAAGGAGCAGGTGAGAGTCCTATGTCCTGGAGGATGGGCTAAAGGGATGGCTCTACAGAGGAAGGAATCAGAAGCCAGGTGTGGAATCCAGAATCTTCCATCATGCTCACAGTTTGCCAAATGCTGCAAAGCATCACCTCATTTCAACCTCACCAAAACTCCGTAAGTCAGGCATGATTTTTCACCACCCCACCACCACTTGGTGTTACAAGTAAGGTTTAAACTGAGTCAGAGAAGTGATTTGCCCGAGGTCATTCAGCTGATAAGTGGAGGTGGAATGTGGTTTTGCATTCAGGCTTTCAGTTCTCAAATCTTCACTGATCTTACTCTACTCTTCTGCCTTTCAGCAATTCCTGAGTCAGGCTTCTCAAAACAATTCGAGAAATGATGCCAGGCTCCCTGGGTCGGCTTATTTGGTGGTCAATAGTTGGAAAAGTACAGTGAGTAATTCAGAGTGTGGATTTTAGAAGCAAACTGCTCTATCATTTGCAAGTTATGTGACCTTCAGCAAGTCTCGGTGCCTCAGTTTCCTCACCTATAAAGTAAGGAATCATAACGGCACCTACTTTTTTGTATTTTTGAGACACAGTTTCACTCTTGTTGCCCAGGCTAGAGTGCAATGGTGCAATCTTGGCTCACCGCAACCTCCGCCTCCCAGGTTCAAGCGATTCTCCTGCCTCAGCCGCCCGAGTAGCTGGGATTACAGGCATGTGCTACCACGCCAGGCTAATTTTGTATTTTTAGTAGAGACGTGGTTTCTCCATGTTGGTCAGGCTGGTCTCCAACTCCCAACCTCAGGTGATCTGCCCGCCTTGTCCTCCCTGCCAAAGTGCTGGGATTACAGGCGTGAGCCACCGCGCTCGGCCAACAGCACCTACTTTTAAGATTACTATGAATGGGCCGGGCGCAGTGGCTCACGGCTGTAATCCCAGCACTTTGGGAGGCCGAGGCAGGAGGATCATGAGGTCAGGAGATCGAGACCATCCTGGCATACAAAAAATTAGCTGGGCGTGGTGGCGGGCACCTGTAGTCCCAGCTATTCGTGAGGAGAATGGCGTGAACCCGGGAGGTGGAGTCTGTAGTCAGCTGAGATCCCCCCACTGCACTCCCACCTGGGTGACAGAGCAAGACACCGTCTCAAAAAGAAAAAAAAAAAAGATTACTATGTATGAAGTATTGGGAAAAGTGATTAGGATCACGCTTGGCGCAAAGGAAGCTGGAGCAAAGGTTTGAGTGCAAGCAGTTGGTTTGTGATCCTTGAAAGCTCTGAGAGAGAATGAGGAAAGAGGTAGGGAAGGGAGGCAAACCAATAAAGGTGCTGGCGAGCAGGTTACCATGGAAGCACAGGCCCTGAGGAATTGGAACACGCCTTAGAAGGATCCCTGGAGACCGTTGCCCCAACCCGCATCAGTAAGACCACTCCTGGGGGATTCACTGCCTCTCTGACTGAGGGGCAAGCCCTCTCCGAAGGCCAGAGCAGGTGCACTGAGAATAGCATGCAGGTGACCCTGAGGTAGGCCATGCCTGGGGTGGACCCTGTCTGCCACCTAGTCTGTAATCTCTCATTGTTGCTAATGTACACTCTAGGTGGACTGTTTTCTCAGAAACACTTGCCAAACAGCCCCATTGTTTGCTCCAGATCTAGTTTGAAATAGCAAAATTTCCTCTTTGAACTGTAAATACCTGCTGAGAGCTCTTTAGAAATTCTAGGTAATTAAAATTCCTTTAAAGTACCCATAGCTATGATTGTCCCATACACGTCTGTGTGTTTACCTTCTAGTGTACACAATTACAAATTATGTTTGCATATACTATTATCTGATTTAATCCTCCTGGTAAACCAGTGAGGTAGATGGTAGCCCTTGAAGCTATCCCAGAGTTTTAGATCCTTTTCCAAAGGATTAGAAACAGTTTAGTAATTTCAGCTGAGAGATGATTCCAAGGCCCTGGAGGAAGTTTTGCAACATTTCTCCTCTCCTCTATCTGAACAGTCCCTGTGGGACCTAAAAAGTCCTGTTCTGGCCATTTTACTCATGTTTGGAAGCTTTGAGCATATTGTTGCTTTTAGAATAATAAAGCAATCCAGTTACTTTATTCATTTTTTTCTCAATGTAAACATGTAACAAGATATTAACCAAGAAGTTCTGCTAAGGCCTGAAGACAATAGAAATCGCCTTTTAAGCAAGGTACCAGACCACGTGCACAGTGGGGAGAAAGCAGGCAAGAGAAAACTAACTAGTTTTGTGACTCTTCCCCTCTGCAGTCATGGTGATAGAATGGCCAGTCTGGCAGATGAGAAAGGAGGATTTCTGGACATAGTTTTTGGTGGGTTGTGAGTACCATGGGGGAAGAGAGGAAGTATAAGGACTTCATCACAAGCTCAGGGAATGGGGCTTCAACTTGTCCACTGAGAGGGCTTAATACACGTTTCTTGTAACTTAGGGAACTCAGTGCACAGGTGGCCAATTCCCATCTGGAAAAGCCAAAGGACAGCAATAGGCTGACCCTAGCTTTGACTGTGGAGTGAGGTGGAGGTCAAGGGAGGATGCTAGGACACCTTGTGCTCCCCAAATTTGTCATGATAGAGGATATGTGTGTGTGTGTGTGTGTGTGTGTGTGTGTGTGTGTGTGTGGCCAATGTGGGCCACATCCAAGAAAGGCCTGGCAGTGAGGGGTTATCTTAGATCTGTTCAAGAGTGCTGTGCAGAGGGGCAAACTGGCCTCTCAGAGAGAAGCGCAAGGTATCACCAGGTTCAGTTGAGGAAGGAGTGAGTGAGTAGCAAGCACGGAGAGCATTTGTCCTATGAAGCAAACTGCAGGGAAGAGCTCTTCAGTGGCCTGAAGGTCACTGCAAAGAGCTGGTGAGAGTCAGCTGTCAATATTTGCCAAGTCCAGGGAGAGCAGATGCTAAATTCCCAAGCCAGGGCCAGACAAGCAAGAACTTTCCTGCTTCCGTGGCCTCTTCTCATTTGCAGGACTCCAGCTCTGAAAGCTCATGGCTAGTAATCTGGGGGAGGAAGAGGAGAAATGTTAGCAGCTGACCACATACCCTTTCCTCAGCCTCGTTTGTCTTCCTCTTTCAAGAATCCTGAGCTGGGATGGGGGAGAAGTTTCAACTTTAAAGCAAGAAGTTATGGGACTGAATAATTTAATTACTAAATGCATACTGTGTGGTTTAAAGTGACTGGAAGATTGCTGGCATTACTAAGTGTGACCAGAAAGTCATAGACTTGCTCTAAATTTCATCTGGGGCAGAGGAAGAGCTGGCTTCCCTGGGCAGATGAAAAAGAACAGTGGGAAATCAAATAAATTTGCTTGAGAATACACTCCATGAGTTGTGTTTGTTCAGCACAATGGCTATCCACATTTCCAATCCTGGGAGACTGACAAATGCTCAGGGAAAACTGGTTTGTGGTTTTGAGTGGCCTCTGGGTCAGAACCCCAGACTTCACTGGAGAAGTGAAACCAATCATATAGATAGGCCAATTTCCACAGCCACAGTGGGGCTACAACCGAGAGTTCTCCATTGCTCCCCACCGGATTTGGAAACCGTCCTGACCTGAGATTGACAATGGTGAGAGCCACCTCTGTGCTCACTGCTGTAAGACCATGGCAGCAGACGGCTATGGCTGCTATTGTTTGCCCATTGGGAATCCCAAACAAATCCATGAGATATGCCCCTAGAGACTGCCTGATGATGAATCTACTAAGAGCTTGAATCCCTCTGGATGAATGGTTTGGATAATGGCTGCACATATTACAGTAAACAAAATGTTTTGGGAGACCTTCTTCACTTATTGTCTCTCAGCTCCAAACCTGCCCTTCTGTGCTTGCTCTGTGATGCTGGGCTGGGACTCTGCCAACCACAGTTCTGCTTTGCCAGCTGGCTCCACGTTAGGCCCTTCCCACGGGAGGCCCCAGAGGGAACACCATGGTGAGGGAGAAAGGCCTCGTTCCTTCCTGTCTGCTTCCTGCGGGGTTTCTGTGCCCGTCAGTGTCACTCTAGTCTCACCTCTTCACCCTGGCAGTAGCAGCTCCTTCTTGGAGCAGCAGTTGAATGTAGTTTGCAGTTTTTCCAACACTGACAGAACCAGCCTCATCATGCTCTCATTCTCCCAGGAGATGTCAGGTCCTCAGGGTCCCTCTCCAGCTCAGAAATGCCAGCTCAGCCAAGCGGTGCCCCCTCCTCGGAGTCTGAGTCCAAGTTTCAAGTTTTAATAATTCCCACCCCTTCCTATTCTCAGTCCCGGGGCAGGGGCTGCTTCCTGCAGTTGCTTTTTTTTTTTTTTTTTCCAAGACAGAGTCTTGCTCTGTCACTCAGGCTGGAATGCAATGGCACGATCTTGGTTGACTGCCACCTCCACCTCCTGGGTTCAAGCAATTCTGTCTCAGCCTCCTGAGTAGCTGTGATTACAGGAGCCCCCCCACCGTGCTAGGTTAATTTTTGTATTTTTAGTAGAGACGGGGTTTCACCGTGTTGGCCAGGCTGATTTCAAACTCCTGACCTCATGATCCGCCTTGCCTCGGCCTCCCAAAGTGCTGGGATTACAGGCGTCAGCCACCACTGGTCTTTTTTTTTTTTTTTTTGAGACAGAGTCTCGCTCTGCTGTCCAGGCTTGAGTGTAGTGGCCTATTCTTGGCTTACTGCAACCTCTACCTCCCAGGTTCAAGCGATTCTCTTGCCTCAGTGTCCCGGGTAGCTAGGACTACAGGCATGTGCCACCATGCCTAGCTACCTTTTGTATTTTTAGTAGCGATGGGGTTTCACCACATTGACAAGGCTGGTCTTGAACTCCTAACCTCAGGTGATCTGCCCGTGTTGGCCTCCCAAAGTGTTGGGATTACAGGCATGAGCTACTGCGCCCGGCCGACCAGCAATTGCTCTTTTACTGTGACACCTTACTGTCCTCTTTTAGTTACCTAGTTAACAACTTCATTTATTTATTTATTTGTTTGTTTATTTATTTATTTATTTTTGAGACAGGGTCTCACTCTGTTACTCACTCTGAGTGCTGTGGAACGATCACGGCTCACTGCAGCATCAACTTCCGGAGCTCAAGCAACTCTCCTGCTTCAGCCTCCGGAGTAGCTGGGACTACAGGCACACACCACCACACCCTACTAATTTTTTGTTATTTGTAGAGATGAAATCTCACTATGTTTTCCAAGCTGGTCTCAAACTCCAGGACTCAAGCGATCCTCTCTCATCGGCCACCCAAAGTGCTGGGATTAGAGGTGTGAACCACTGCGCTCGGCCCCAGTAACTCTTTTTTTTTTTTTTTTTTTTTTTTTTTGAGACAGAGTCTCACTCGCAGCCCAGGCTGGAGTGCAGTGGCGCAATCTCAGCTCACTGCAAGCTCCGCTTCCCGGGTTCACGCCATTCTCCTGCCTCAGCCTCACAAGTAGCTGGGACTGCAAGGCACCTACCACCACGCCCAGCTAATTTTTTGTATTTTTTAGTGGAGACAGGGTTTCACCGTGTTAACCAGGATGGTCTCGATCTCCTGACCTCATGATCCGCCTGCCTCGGCCTCCCAAAGTGCTGGGATTACAGGCGTGAGCCACCGTGCCCAGCCCCCAATAATTCTTTATATTACCTTCTCTGTTCAAATAACAGATGGTGTTTTCTGTCCCCTGAGTGAGACACGTTTCAATGAAAAAAATGGAAAATTACAGTATCCCAGAGGACTTGCTGGGTAAAGAATTAGTGAGGCCTCTAGCGAAGAAAGACTGGAGTAGTTGCTTAACTTGTTTTAAAAATTATTTATTTATTTATTTATTTATTTATTCATTTCGAGATAGGGTCTCACTTTGTTGCCCAGGCTGTAGTGCAGTGATGTCAACCCTGCTCACTGCAGACTTGACCTCCCAGGCTCAAGCAATCCTTTCACCTCAGCCTCCCAAGTAGCTGAGACCACAGGCATGTGCTACCATGCTCAGCTAATTTTTGTATTTTTTGCAGAGACGGGGTTTTGCCGTGTTGCCCAGGCTGGCCTAATCTCCTGAGCTTAAGTGATCTCTTACCTCAGCCTCCCAAAGTGCTAGGATTACAGGCATGAGCCACTGCACCCGCCCCGTTTTTTGAATCACGGAGCCCTTGGAGAAAGAGATGGAACAAAGGACTTTCTCTCTAGGAAATGTAAATGTCTATCGGCACATTGCCTACCTGCAACCCTCGCACACAGTTACTCAATTTTAAGTGTTGGTGGACCCCATAGCCCAGGTACCAATTCTTGTGGTAGAATGTTGGTTAGGTTGAGTCTCCATGTTGGAGGAAATCTAGTGGGCTCTCAGAGGCTGTTGCCTAAGCTTAGGAGAAGTCAAACAAAAGAGCTGTCAGTCCTGGGTTGCCAAGGAGCTGTCCTAGATTTTCAGACTCCCTGAATTTGAGTTAAATATCCTGACTGTAGACCTGCCAACCACCCTGGACTTGTAATTGCTCTCGCATCTGAAGCCTTAACAATGTGTCGTATTCAACAACTGTTTCACTCATGGGGGCCCCGCCAACAAGAATGAGCCTTCTGAAGCAGAGCCCTGTTTTCTAGGCCGTCCTCCCCCAGAGGCCCCTGGCTGGCCCCGGGAGGCCCCAGCCTTCTCTTCCAGTCCTTCAGTGCCACCTAGAGTGTAGTCCTCCTGGACAGAAAGGCGCGTCGCCATCTCCTGGCCGGCGCTATTACTACATGTCCATTTTCTAGAAAATTCCTGGCATCTGGGTTCTATGTAAACATAAGAACTTTTCCTTTACTATGAGTTAGCAATCTGGATGCGTTTTGTGGAAGATTATGACCTAATCCCTTAGAAGGGAGGACACCAAGTTTGGGAAAAGTCACTACCTCTGGGCTTCATTTTTTGCCCTAAAGCAAGGAGCTTATCCTGATGCTGAGGAATCTATGGCGGATTTTCCTTTCTCCCTCAAATTATCCTGTCAACCTTTTCATATTAGAAGGCAGAGAATGGAAAATACACATACACAATTAAGTAGCTACTACATATCTTTATATAGAGCTGTCTTATGTATATTTGTTTTTTGGTTCCATGTTGATCTTTTTTTAATTATTATTTTTTGTAGAGACAGGGTCTCACTATGTTGTCCAGGCTGGGCAACATGGCAGAAGTCTCAAACTTCTGAGGTCAAGCAATCTTCCCACCTCGGCCTCCCAAAGTGCTGGAATTACAGGCATGAGCCACTGTGCCCAGCCTCCATCTTGATATTTTAAGTTATTTAGACATTGCTCAATATATAAGACTGATTTTTCTATTGATTCAAAAAGTCTTTACTGTTTTATTCATTTATTCCACAAAAGGATTTATTCAATCAACTCAGAAATTGTTATTGAGGGCCTACTATGCACCAGTCACTTTTGAGGCACTAGGGATAACAGCAATAAGCAAAACAGACACAAGCCATTCCCTCATGGAGCTTCTTACCTAGTGGAGGAGACAGGCAATAAATCAAATGTGCAGCATGTTGACTGAAAGAGGATGTGGGCTGAGAGGATTTTTTGTCTATCTGTTTTGTTTTTTAAGATAGGAGAAATTACACCACATTTGTCTGCAGAGGGGAATGATCCAGGAAAGTGTGAGAAATGATGATGCACGAGAGGAGGGACTGGTGGAACAATGCCTCGAGGAGGTGAGGGGAGGTGGCATCTAGTGCACAAGTGGAGAGGGTGATGCAAATATTTATCGAGCCCCTGGCAGGCGTCAGAACCAGGGCTATGTGCCAGAGATCTGGCAGTGAAGAAAATGGATGGTAGCCCTGCCTTCTTGTAGATTTTACCCTAATTAGGAAGATGGACAATAAAAAGCAAACTAGGCCAGACGCAGCGACTCGTGCCTATAATCCCAGCACTTTGGGAGGCCGAGGTGGGCAGATCACTTGAGGCCAGGAGTTCAAGACCAGCCTGGCCAACATGGCGAAACCCTGTCCCTACTAAAAATACAAAAATTAGCTGGGCATGGTGGTGCGTGCCTGTAATTCCAGCTACTTGGGAGGCTGAGGCCCTGAGAATCACTTCAACCTGGGAGGTGGAGGTTGCAGTGAGCTGAGAATGCGCCACTGCACTACACCCTGGGCGACAGAGCAAGACTCCATCTCAAGCAAACAAACAAACAAACAAAAAAACTAATAAATGAGGCATGGTACTCATGGCTTGGGGGATGTGCTATGATAGAAACACAATGGTCATGGAAATCCTCTTTGAGAAGTGTCATTTAGACTGAGTTTTAAAGTATAACAAGGAGATGTTCATGTGCAGAGCCCAAGGAAAGAGGATTTCGAGCAGAAAGAATAGCAAGTACAAGACCCTGAGTGGGAAGAGCTTGGCCCATTTGCACGCCTGATTGGAGGTGGGGTTGCTGGAGGGTAGTTAGCAAGGAGGGTGAAGCATGAGATGGGGTTACAGAGGTTGACCAGTGATGACTTTTTCTCAACAGTCAATAAATTTTATGAGCAAATTTGTAGATAACTCAAGGCTAGGAAGGACAGCTCGCACTGTTAAATCGCAAAATCAGAATTAAAAAAATAATCGCATTGATGGCACGTAACAAATCTCAATGTCAATTCTTGCATTTGGGCTCAAAAAAATCAGTTGCAAGAAAACAGTAAAAGGAAGATCAAATACACCACCAGTTGGTATGAAAAGGGTTCTGGGTTTTCCAGAAAGCAAATCCTAAAACAGGCCTAAATTGCGAACTCTTTCCTGAGCAATGTGACTGAAGGAGCAGAAGTGAGAGAGTGGAGAGGCAAAGAGAAGGAAAAAGAACCAACACAGAGCTGTGGTGTTGAGGCGGCCTCGTCCTCAGGCTTCTGCTGGTACAATCTCAGGGGCCCATGGAGAAGCTCAAAAGGTGCCTCAGTGCCAACCAGCGAGCAAAGAGAGGGAACAGCATTTCTCCCTTCCTCCACACACCGCACACCAAAGGCTCTCCCTGTGGGTGTCTGTGTCCCCCAAGTGTGAGTACGAAGCAGGCTACCGTGACGGTCCCACTTGCATTGTCACTCAGAGACTCAAAGGCAGAAAGCAAGGGAAGAGTGGGCCTGAGATGGTTTGTGGTCAGCTGCACTTGTGGGAACTGGTAGGTGCCCCACAGAACTGGGCACAGCTGGAATAAGAGACAGGGGAGACCCAAGCTCTGAAGTGATTCACAGCGGTGTCTCCTACATATAAGCTGAAGGATGACAGTTTCCCTCTGCCTGGCATTTCATCTCGAAGTCTTTTTAGGCTTTCTGCGGAAACACAGGTGTGTAACTGAATCTCATTCTCAATGCTTGCTATTTGGGCCTTAGAGGTAAAAAGGACCCCCAAAATACTATCCCAGAAGCCATAATAATTCCTTCTTTAAAACTTCTCAGGTGAGGCCCAATGACTCACCCAGTGGCTCACAGTATAATCCCAGGACTTTGGGAGGCTGAGGCAGGAGGATCACTTGAGCCCAGGAGTTGGAGAGCAGCCTGGGTAAGATAGAGAGACCTCATCTCTACAAAAAATTGAAAAGTTAGCTAAACGTGGTGGCACACTTCTGTCATTTCAGCTACTCAGGAGGCTGAGGTGGGAGGATTGCTTAAGCCTGAAAGGTAAAGGTTGCAGTGAGCCGAGATCATGCCATCGCACTTCAGACTGGGCAACAGAGCTAGACCCTGTCTCTAAATAAATAAAGAAATAAAAATAAAGCCAGGCATAGTCACTCATGCCTGTAATCCCAGCACTTTGGGAGGCCAAGGGAGGTGGATCGCTTGAGCTCAGGAGTTTGAAACCAGCCTGGGCAACATGGTAAAACCCTGTCTCTACAAAAAAATACAAAAACTAGTCAGGTGTGGTGGCACATGCCTGTAGTCCTAGCTACTTAAGAGGCTGAGGTGGGAGAACTGCTTGAGCCTGGGAGGCAGAAGTTGCAGTGAAACGAGATCGCACCACTGCCCTCCAGCCTGGGTGACAGAGCAAGACCCTGTCTCAACAATAAAAAATTAAAAAAAAAAAAATAGGGCCAGAAGGAGAAAGGGGTAGTGGGAGCTGGGATTGGGAGACAAAAATAAAAATAAATAAACACAATTTATCTAATTCAACAAAGGAATCTTTATTAAATATTATCCAAGACTTCTGGCTGGGCATGGTGGCTCACGCCTGTAAACCCAGCACTTTGGGAGGCTGAGGCGGGTGGATCACCTGAGGTCAGGAGTTTGAGACCAGCCTGACCAACATGGAGAAACCCCGTCTCTACTGAAAATACAAAATTAGCCAAGCGCGGTGGTGCATGCCTGTAATCCCAGCTACTCAGGAGGCCGAGGCAGGAAAATCGCTTGAACCTGGGAGGTGGAGGTTGTGGTGAGCCAAGATCACGCCATTGCACTCCAGCCTGAGCAACAACAGCAAAACTGCGTCTCAAAAGAAAAAAAAAAAAGATTTCTTAATCTTTATCAAATGCTGCATTTATATAAACTGTTTACTTCTGCTAAACTGGGGGCTATAGCGGTGGGAGGGAAATGAAGGGTTAAGGAAGCCATTCATTCCATTTATCCCAGGCCAGGTAAAGGCCTCAAATTTAAGATTTTGACTCCTCTCCAAATGAAGTTATACGTAGAAGTCTCAGAGCCACAATAACAACAACATTGAAAGAAGATGTTCTTCAAACAGCTCGAACTTGTGTCCTCATCCTCAGATCAAACTGACCATGGTCCATTATAAATAAATATTTTCAAAAGTTCTATAATTATCTTGCAAAATAACTCAGTGCCTTTGCTGTTCAAATGTATCAATTTATGAAATGTAAAGTTTCCAAAACTCACAATTTTTATGATTCTCTTTTGAGATTTCTCCTTAAAAAAAAAAAAATATATATATATATATGTGGATATATATATATATATATATATATATATATATATATATATGTGGAGATATATATATATATATATATATATGTGGAGCCTTAAGGAAATGGACATGGCCTGTGTGTTTCTTGACCTCTGAGATACCCTGGCTAATCCCTACCAACTTGCAGATATACTGCTTCTGGAAGTTCCATTTGCCTCCATTCTGAGCGCTTATTAACCCTGAAACTTTTGTCAGCTCAGGAAAAAGCCAAAGATAACTAGCTGGAGGGTAAGTGAGGAACATTTCCTCCTTTTCCCAGCTCTGAAGGTGCTTGTAAATATCACTCAAGGGGCCCCGGTATTGCACTGGAGATTGGCTTATTTTTCATCTCACAGTCTGAAAACGTTAGGAGTCCCTTTGTGAAACTGTTGCTGTGTGGAGCCAGCACTATTAGATATGCCTTTGTTGAATCCCCAAAGAATTGTCTTTGGTCTGAGTTTCTTCAACCTATTTATTCTCTCTCTCTCTCTCTCTTTCTTTCTTTCTTTTTTTTTTTTTTTTGAGATAGAGTCTTGCTCTGTCGCCCAGGCTGGAGTGCAGTGGTGTGATCTCAGCTCACTGCAACCTCTGCCTCCCAGGTTCAAGCGATTCTCCTGCCTCAGCCTCCCGAGTAGCTGGGATTACAGGTGCCTGCCATCACATCTGGCTAATTTTTGTATTTTTAGTAGAGATGGGGTTTCCCCATGCTGGTCAGGTTGGTCTTGAACTCCTGACCTCAGGTGATCCATCCACCTTGGCCTCCCAAAGTGCTGGGATAAGAGGCATGAGCCACTGCGCTAGCCAACCTATTTATTCTGTAGGCTACTTCAAGTCCAAGGCTCAAAGCTGTTTTCTCTCCTCATTAAACCCCTGCCAGTTCTCCAATGGTGACTTTAGGGGAGGCCCCATTATAAGTGGAGGCCCCATAAAGGTCAGAAATAATTTACCTCTGCCCTGCAGGTTCTAAACTAGCTGGCTGCATGGTGGCACACCCTTGTTCACCTCCTCACTGGGCTCCTGGGCCTCCAACTCCTGCCCTTCAGGTTCTAGGTAAGGGCTACACATGTAATTCAAAGAGGATCTCATGGGCTTGAGGAGATCATCACCCTGTGTTTAGAGCAATTTCCATGACATCTGGGCCAAAAGTCCCCTAATGGGGACTTAGGGCCATGCCTCACTCTTATCATTCCTAATATGACTGGCTGTCCTTGACCTGTGTATGCCTGTCCTTGCATGATGTTTAAGATGGTATATTCTGGATGTAGGTGTTCCTCATTCTGTTGTCATCTCTCCTGATGGGCCAAGCCTCTCTCTAATCATTCTGAGATATATCTCCTTGCTAATTTCCCTTCCTAAACCTAACCCTGTGGGTTACAGATCAAAAGAGGGGCAGTGGGAGGAACAGAAATGATTCCAATAATTTGCTTCCCAGATAGGCAATTGTTGAAAACCAAGGAAACAAAAAGGGATTTAGGGGGGACTCCCACCCTGAAGGAAAGCTACAAGAAGATCAAGAAGGGGTATCATCCCCCCTCCTCCCACACAGACTCCAATCAGTCTTAGCTGTCAGGTTTCACTGGTACTCTGATCACTTAAGTGGAAATTTATTAAGACTTATTGGCATTAGGGTGGCCACCTCTTCGGGAACAGCCTGAAGACGCTGGAAATTGATCAAAGCTTGGGCCTGGAGCAGTGGCAGCTGCTTCCCTTTTGCCATCCACAGACACCCAGCCTACCCACTGCACCATCCTGGGAGGTTCACAGAGTCGGGGCAGGACCCCACAGGGTGCCTGGGTTCCAGGAGATTGTGGGATCAGTTCCATAGGTGCTGATGACTCTGACTGCAGTGCAGACAATGATCTTGACGGGAAAACACTTGGAGGGTGGATTGGGAGAGAGAGCACAAACGCTTCAGTCTTGGCAGAGACCCAGTTTGCAGTCTCAATAAGGTTTGATTCATCTAAGGTCTACGGAGCACATGCTCTGCCCAGTTCTTGCTTTTGAGAGACAAACACATTGGGAAGACACAGCTCTGCCCTGAAAGAGACTCAACAGTTCAGTAGTCGGTCCTCTGACTTCCCACCCGAGGAGAGCCGATAGGTTCAGGGGAGGAAGGAGGGTGGTGACCGGAGCTATAGGGGAAGCCTTCCTGAGGAGGGGACTCACGTGGGCTCTGAGAGGGAGGAGGACAGGGAGAACATTCTGGGGCTGAGAAGGTAAAGAGAGAACTTCACAGAAGTTCTTTCCTTTGGGGGAAGCAAGCTCGAACCTTGGATATTGTTCCTTATGTGATCTCCCTTAGGATGGAGAGAGAATCTCATTTGGCCCCTTTATCCCCCAAATAGTCTGAGGAATCAGAGCTCTCCAGAACCTGGTGGTAATCTGAATGCCATTACTACCAGAACTCATAATAATAATGATGGCAGTGACTGTCACTGATGGAATGTTTTCTACGCATGAGACACTGTGCTTAAGTGCTTTACAAACATTAACTTTATTTAATCTTTACAATTACTTTTCCAAATAGGTTCTATTATTAAGTACTACTACTATTAGTAATACTATATGATTGACTATTATAGCACTGATAATATTATTAAATACCATTATTATTACTATCATTATTAGGTACCATTATTAGGTACTACTGATATCCCTACTTTATACATGAGGAGATTAAGACTCACAGATGCAGGCGGGAGGATTACTTGAACCCAGGAGTTTGAAACCAGCCTGGGCAACATAGAGAGACACCACCTCTACAAAAAAATAAAAATAAAAATTAGCTGAGCATGGTGGTGTGCACCTATAGTCCCAGCTACTTAAGAGGCTGAGGCAGGAGGATCCCTTGAACCCAGGAGTTGGAGGCGGCAGTGAGCTGAGATCTTGCCACTGCACTCCAGCCTGGGTGACAGAGTGAGACCCTGTCTTAAAAAAAAAATTTAAAAAAAAAAAGAGAGAGAGAGGCTGGGCACAGTGGCTCACGCCTGTAATCCCAGGATTTTGGGAGGCCGAGGTGGGAGGATCACCTGAGGTCAGGAGTTTGAGACCAGCCTGGCCAAAATGGTCAAACCCCATCTCTACTAAAAATACAAAAAAAAAATAGCTGGGTGTGGTGGCACATGCATGTAGTCCTAGCTACTCGGGAGACTAAGGCAGGAGAATTGCTTGACCCCAGGAGGCAGAGGCTGCAGTGAGCTGAAATCATGCCACTGTACTCTAGCCTAAGCAACAGAACAAGACTCCATCTCAAAAAACAACAACAAAAAGAGAGGGACTCATGGATATTGTTACGTGCCCATATGGATAATATTGGTGGAGCCCAGGCTTAAACCCACACATTGAGTCCAGAGCTCTCAAACATAACCACGTATATATTACCTCTTAGTACTTAAGTGTTTCTGTGCCCAATCAGACACTGGATGCTACATTTTTAGGAGATGGAGTTACTCATCCAACTCCCCTCTACTTTTCTTGAATTAGGGAAGCCTAGTTCAAGTCTCACCTTTTCTCTGAGACCCTCCCCAACCTCTCCAGCCCTCACAAGGCACTCCTTTTTCTGAATACCTATAGCACTTACAATGTGTGCCACTGACTTGGCATTTCATGGTCCAAGGTCTCAGGTCATAATCTCATTCAAATGGGAACATCTTGCCTCTCCCACAAGCCTGCAAATAACCCCGGGGAAGGACATGTCTTATTTCTGGAGGCAAGACAAATACTGGTGAATTGGCTTGAAGGAGTCCTCCTCCCCAGCCCCTGCAGGTCCTTCCGCTTGGCACAGAGGCAGGCCTGCAGTATGTCCTCTGGAAGGCCCTGCTCAGTTATCTTGGCTGTCTGCCCTTTGCATACACCCCTCCCTCCTTGCTCTCTGTCAATATCCTCATTCTGACTTTTCTCACCTGACAAAGATCTTGCAGCTCTCCACCACCTGCCTGATGGGACTGTCAAGCTCTTTGCTGTCCAGAGAGGTCACTGCAGGGTATTCCCAGAGAACTCCTGGCCCTGTCCTAGGTCCCTTGCCTGGGTGGAGAAGTGGCCTCCCCTGGTGTGCTGCCTTAGAATGTCACTGTGCAATGTAAAGGGATGGACCGAGCCCCAGCATGGGGCAGCATCTACTGCCCCGATCCCCTCAGTGCTTTCCCATAAGCTGCCATCTCAGAGGAAGAATCAATCCACTCTGTAATCATGCTCTTGGGGGGGTCTGGGGACTGACGGATGGGTCTAGTTGTTTTATTATAAGCCAGTGTAAGTTAAGTAAGTCAAATCAATAAACTTTATAGGTCTTCCCAGATTGCTCCAGAGGCGAGACCCAGTGGCTTTCACCTCAATAGATTTAGACCCCTGCCTAAATAAAAAGCAATAGTCGCCTGGAGAAACAGTTTGATTTCCTTTTGAGAGACTCTCTTAGTGCCCTTGAGCCTGTCATGACTTAAATCCATAACTTTAACCATTTCCAAGAAGAAATCAGTTGCCTTTGGAGTATCTTCAGCCATTTCCTGATCTCCCTGGCACATGACAATTTTAGATGCCTGGAGTGAACCAGTCAAGGCAGTCAGGACTGCGCTATCCTGTCCCTGGGGCCCAAGCACCGCCCCCAGCCTGGGCAGTCCAGACCTTTCCTCTCCTTCAAGTGTTCTCTTCATCCTGCCCAACTGTTCCAAATCTCTTCTTATCTGAGACTCCCCACTAGTCCACCCCTGCTGTGTACCCCTGGCCTCCATGGCCCCTGAATGACCAGGCTGGCTAATGAGAAGCTGGTCTTCCTTGTCATTTTGAGGGTGAATGTAGCAGTCCCTCCAGGTGGCACTTTTGTCCATTTACAAGAGTAGGAAGCAGAATAAACGTGGTACTAGCTGTAAACTAAACACAAAATTCTTTTTTTTTGAGACGGAATCTCGCTCTTTTTGCCCAGGCTGGAGTGCAGTGGCATGACCTTGGCTCTCTACAACTGCCACCTCCTGGTTTCAAGTGATTCTCCTGCCTCTGCCTCCTGAGTAGCTGGGATTACAGGCACCCGCCACCATCCTCGGCTAATTTTTGTATTTTTAGTAGAAATGGGGTTTCACTGTGTTAGTCAGGCTGGTCTTGAACTCCTGACCTCAGGTGATCCACCCACATCAGCCTCCTTAAAAATAAAATTCTAAGGCCCCTGACCATCTGAATGGACCCCTCCTCTCAGCCAAGGGCATTCCAAAGTTAGCCTGGAAAATTAGTTCAGGCCACAATGGGAATAGGAGTTGTACATGCCTCATTATACCCTCCTCCCTTTGGAATTCAGGCGCAACTGACCAGCATTAACATCAAAAAAGAGATCTTAAGACTGTAGCAATAAGACACCAAATTCCAGCCTGACTCTAATATAGCATCACATGACAACAGGCCCTGAAGAAATCAAAATACTCTATTCTTTTACTCACATATTTTGAAATGGCCCTGCAAAACTGTCTTTTGTGGGGGAAATCTACATTCAGTAGAGAATCCCTTTCCCTTTCCACATCTTTACCCTGATCGAGGAGAGGATTAACTAAGCCTCTGGCACCTTTTAAGTCTGATAAGAAACATTTACTATCTACTGTCTCTGAAGCCTGCTACTTGGAGGCTTCATCTGCATAATAAGAACCTTGGTCTCCATAACCCCTTATCTTAACTCGGATAGTCCATTCTATGGATTCCATACTTTTAGATAAGCTCTTTAAATCAATTGCCCTGGGAAAATCTTTGAATGCACCTGTGACCTGAAAGTTCCCCTCCCCCCACCCCTTGGAGTTGTCCTGCCTTTCCAGACCTGACCAATGTACATCTTACATACTAATTGATGTCTTATGTCTCCCTAAAGTATATGAAACCAAGCTGTAGCCTGACTACCTTGGGCACATGTTGTCAGGACCTCCTGAGGCATGTCCTTATTCTCAGCAAAATAAACTTCTAAATTGATTGAGACTCAGATACATTTTGGTTTACATAGCAATAGTAATATTGACAATACCTCAACAGAGTGACTGCAATGATGAGAATTTCAGGCCTTGGTGGGGTGAGGTGTGTCTATCCTGGGCCACTTTTAAGTTATCTCTCAGAGAAAGTCACCATCCCTGCCCACCTAGGGCTGGCCATAAGAGAGGCCAGCCTTACCTTGTCTGCCAGGGCTAGTTTAGTGATCATCCTCTCTGCCTGAGCTCTGCCCTGCACTCTCCCATTCTTCAAGGGTTAACTGTGATGGAGCCAGCAGTAAAATGGTCTGTCTAGGGGCCAGGAGCCATCAGGAGAACAAAGTTATCTCCAACCCTCTGCCCAACATTAGAGCACTATGCTAGTATAAGCTCCCAAGTCACCCATCTGGGATGGTGGCTAAAGGCCCCCATAATATTTTTATTCTCTAGAATGGGAATAAGACCCACCACTCTTTGGCCATGGAATCAAACTTTTAAATACCAGGAGTTCCATGGTTGCTCCAGAGCCCATTCTGTGCTGCCAAGATGGACTCTCAAATCAGGCAACTGAATGGTCAGGATTAGGTTGTCTCAAAACTGTTTCTATGTTGGGTAAAGTTTTAAATAGAATGTTGTGGGCCGGGCACGGTGGCTAATCCTGTAATCCCAGCACTTTGGGGGGCCGAGGCGGGCAAATCACAAGGTCAGGAGTTTGAGACCAGCCTGGCCAACATGGTGAAATCCTGTCTCTACTAAAAATACAAAAAATTAGCTGGGTGTGTTGGCGCATGCCTGTAATCCCAGCTACTCGGGAGGCTGAGGCAGGAGAATTGCTTGAACCCAGGAGGTGGAGGTTGCAGTGAGCCGAGATCGTGCCACTGTACTCCAGTCCAGGCGACTGTGCAAGACTCCGTTTAAAAAAAGAAAAAAGAAAAAAGAAAGCTGTGGGAAACCCCTTTCCACACATGGTCCCTGCACTAGAGAGACTCAGGAGTTCCTGCTGCTTGGCTTACTCCAGCCCAGAGGCTGTCCACCCACCGCAAAAGGCTGGGGCAGGCCCTAGAGCAGTGACATACCAGAGACAGTGTGGGTAGATCATTTTTCACATCCCCTCCTCTATGTGACAACATTCACCAGTAATCACGTGATTAAACAAACAATACAATAGGCCCCCCTTATCCACAGGGGATATGTTCTAAGACCCCCCAGTGGATGCCTGAAACTGAAGATAGTACTGAACCCTATATACACTGATTTTTCCTTTGCATACACACTGTATAGTATGGATACGCTGGAAAAGGAGATGATTCATATCCCAGCTGGGAGGGACAAAGTGAAACAGCGCAAGCTTTCATCATGCTTCTCAGAACAGTGCACAATTTAAAACCTATAAATTGTTTACTTCTGGAATTTTCCACTTAATATTTTCAGACCACAGTTGACTACAGGTAACCTAAACTGTGGAAAGCAAAACCACAGAGAGGGGAGGACTACTGGAGTAAAGGCCAGAAAAGGAACACAGGCAATAAAACTTTCCTTTTATTGAGCTTTATGTATAACTGTGATAGCAAAAATAAGTAAATAAATGTTAAAATGTAAAAAAAGAAAAAAGTAATGGATTGATACATTTTCATTACACCAATACTTTTAAACACTGGAATATACATACATGTCGGTCTGTAACAGCAATGAACAATATTGCAGTTTCTGTTTTTGAGACTTAACCTTTACAAATTTATTGAAGATTTTGTCAGGCCGGGCGCGGTGGCTCAAGCCTGTAATCCCAGCACTTTGGGAGGCCGAGACGGGCAGATCACGAGGTCAGGAGATCGAGACCATCCTGGCTAACACAATGAAACCCCGTCTCTACTAAAAATACAAAAAAATTAGCCGGGCGAGGTGGCGGGCGCCTGTAGTCCCAGCTACTCGGGAGGCTGAGGCAGGAGAATGGCGTAAACCCGGGAGGCGGAGCTTGCAGTGAGCCGAGATAGCGCCACTGCACTCCAGCCTGGGCGACAGAGCGAGACTCCGTCTCAAAAAAAAAAAAAAAAAAAAAAAAAAAAAAAAAAGATTTTGTCAAAATTGATCTTTACATACTCATGTTCAATTAGCAGTTTGTTGATGTCCCTTCCATCATAGTTATTTGCTAATTTTAATTCAGAAAAAAATCTCTTTTACATGAGTCGGCAGATATACAAATAGAAAATTTTAAACAAAAGGTAGGTCTGTCAGAGACTCATAAAAATTCCATTTCGCAATTAATTTGAGAAGTTGTAAGACTGTCCATGTATATGTTTCTTTGGGGTCAGTTATGACTAGTTTCAAATATCTCCACAGTCAAAAAACTTCTACTAGAATATCTTCACCAGAAAATTCACCATACATTGGTAAAATTCTGAATTTTTTTCTTCTGGAAGAATCAGAAAATGGCTATGGGGCAGTAAATATTGGTATTATTTTAGAACAAGCATCCAGCTCTTGATGAAAACAAAACATTTAAACATTGCCTTTTGAGTTCTTCTGGACATGATCATGTGGAAGAACAGAATAGAAACTAAGATCCTGCTTCTTCATGTTACAATTATGCCTAGCATGGTTTATTTTCAATCTATTGCTTAAGCATAGGAATATATGGTTCTGTTACCAAAACACCAGGGGTTTGGTCTAGGTCCTGCTGCTTGACACACAGATAGGCAATCACTGAGACAATGACAGGTGAGCATCGCCAAGGAAGAAGACTTTAACTGGGTGCTGCAGCTGGGGAGATGGGAGCTCAGTCTCAGATCCATTTCCTTGACTGACCAAAACCCAGGGTTTATATAGCAGGAAAGAAATGAAACAAAGTGTAAGAAAACAGGAACTAGGGAGGGGCAAGGGAAGCAGTGATGATGAATGAAGGGGTCCTGGCATCTCATTGTCTGGATGTGGTGATCTGGGGAGTTTCAGTTCTTTGATTTTTTTTTTTTTTTTCTTTTCTTTTTGAGAGGCCTGAAGGTCATTTCCTGAGGAAAGAACTCAGGCAAAACAAATGTAAGTTTCAATCCAGAAGGGTCAATTTCTACATGTATCAAAAAAACTATCAGTGGGACTATTGGGGCGGTTTCAGTTCCATGGGGTTTAGAACCCAGAGGTTCCAAGTTATTAAGTACTTACTCTGGAAACAAATGCTTGTGGGTGAATCCACTTGAGTCAAGGATTAATTTTTCAAATTAATGTCTTATATAGAATACAATGATCATTAATAGATGTTATTTAAATGCATTAATTTAAAGCCTCCATTGTTAAAACTCAACAGCAGCCACAACAATTATTTAGAACTTAGGAAACAAGATTATTTTCAAGGAGGAATATTTTTATCACTGTAATTGTTTAGAATTGCCAGCATGTGGTGAAAATGAAAAGCAGACTGGATTTCAGTTTGTTTTAAAATTTGCTACAGACAATTTGCTACACCCCTTGTAGTCTGCACCTAGGATGGATGGATCCCACTGGCTGCCCCACCCCTAGTACTCCAATGCCTCAAATGAGGAGCAGGGGCAACTGTCATCCAAAACCTTTGGAAGAGGGCTTTTGTGACAACTCACAAAGTCAAGGCCTGCATCCAGGTTGCAGATCTGTTTTGTGGCCGAGGTGGGTGGATCACAAGGTCAGGAGATGGAGACCATCCTGCCCAACGTGGTGAAACCCTGTCTCTACTAAAAAAAAAAAAAAAAAAAAAAAGCTGGGCGTGGTGGTGTGCGCCTGTAGTCCTAGCTACTCAGGAGGCTAAGGCCAGGGAATTGCTTGAACCTGGGAGGCGGAGATTGCAGTGAGCCGACATCGCTCCACTGCACACGCCAGCCAGTCGACAGAGCAAGACTCTGTCTAAAAAAAAAAAAAAAAAAAAAAAAACAACTGTGTTACCTGAATGCTTGGGGAGACTGATTTGAGTAATAAAACTCGAGTCTCCCACATAGCCGGCTCTGAGTGAATTATTCTTTCTCCATTGCACTTCCCCTGTCTTGATAAATCAGCTCTGTCTAGGCAGCGGGCAAGGTGAACCCCTTGGGTGGTTACAGAAGCAGAAGGGGAGAAAGCATTTCTAAGCCCTGAAGAAACATGCAGAGTCGCACCCACAGTTGGCTTAATTTAGTTCCTGGCTAACCTGCCCCATATCAATTTGGACAATTACTTTCACCTAGTGGCGCCCTACGGCCAGCTCATACTGGCTCCAGAGAGGCTATTGTTAAACACGCAGGAATTTTAACAGCATGTTGGTGTCTTGAAATCGGCCACTGTCGTAAGTATTCACACTGAGGAAACTGGCAAATGTTATGAACAAGGGCATTTGGGGTGGGGGAAAAGAGCCACTTTACTAGCATACCCATGCCTTTAGCCCAACTCAGCATTTCCTCCGCCCACAAACTCTCAGTTTTGTTTGGTCTATTTCCCTCCCTTATGCTTTAGTAGAGGCCACACAGCGCAGTTAAGAGGAGGGGCTATGGGGCCATACTATCCTTGTGCAAGTCTATACCCTCCCAATGGGACCTTGAGCACATTGCTTAATATCTCTATGACTCCTTGTTCCCATCCCTATGACTACAGCTGTTCATTGCACCTTCTCACAGGATTTTTATGGAGTTAAATGAGTTAATACACTCAAAGGACCTAGAGCAGTGCCTGGAGAAAAAGGAGCTCCACAAATATTAGCTATTGTCATTCTAAAACTGAAATTTCAGTTAGTTCTCTTATTTTACTTGTGTGGTTAGAAAATGCAAATATCTACTCACCAGTTTAAACCCTGCACTGCTTGCTGAATATAAATATCCCTAATGCCTTACTTTTGGGTGAGTAATACCAGGTCAACTCACGCCTTCTTCCTCTATTAAAAAAAAAAAAAAAAAAAAAAAAAAAAAAAAGCAGTGATACATGGTAAAAAGCCTACTCATACTATTATTCCAAAATGTGGGTATTGGTTTTGCATCTCATTCCCATAATTAGAAAAAGTCTCCTCTGTATTTAGTTTTTAGAATTCTCCTTGTTTTCCCCATTTTGGTTTTAAGATGCACTGTATTTTTCTTATTTTCATGGTCCTGAAACCAGGATGGGTGTTTCAGCTGATGCGTGCATTTGATGTGGTTGTGTTTCTTTTCCTCCACCTAAAAGCAGTTATTAAAATGATGACATTTGCAGATCTAGATTTGAAAGAAAAGAATAACGGTGCATCTTGCAATCAATAGTGTTTTGGAATCCAGGAAACACAGTAATAATACTCAATGACAAAGTCAGCTCTAGGATGCCAGCTTCCACATCCAGTGTCTTGTCCCCAGGAGCACGATGTTCTGAGGGTGGGGCTCTGTCTTGTGTGTGCCTGCTGCAGCCACACTTTCTTTCCTTTAGGATCAGTGTTGGTGGGGGCTCGGCCCAGGCTTGGATGGTTTCTATTGTTTTTTTGAGACAGAGTTTCACTCTCTCGCCCGGGCTGGAGTGATCGCAGCCCACTGCAGCCTTGAATTCCTGGGCTCAAGTGACCTCCTGCCTTGGTCTCCCAGTTCTGGAACTACAGGCATTAGCCCCTGTACCCAGCCATGGATGTTTTTTAAGTGTGCAAAGATTCCTCCTCATTCTTCAACTAAAATCATAGTGAACCATCTTCTGGGCTGGGATTTGACTATGAGAGAGAAAAGCATTAAGACAAGGTGAAAACACAGGTGAAAGTAGCAAGCAGGCTCCCAAATAAAGGGCAGGCCCAGCTGTGCCAATCAGAACACACATATACACACACACAGACACACACACACACACACACACACGTTACGTTTTTGAGTCACGCCCCTTCCTTGTTCCACGATTGGTCTACATTTCACACTTTCTCTATAATCTCAGTTTCTCTCACCTGTTTTCTTGCCCAAACAGCTTGTTGGGTTTAACAAGGAAAAATCTACAAAAGACTTGAAGTCTCTTCAAGGAAGGGCCTAGCAGAGCAATTCTGGCTGCGGCAACTCCTCTGGGGTGGCTCCTCCCTAGCCATCTCCTGAGCACACAAGCAAGCACCCTCTCCTCTCAGCTGTCACTCTGGACATGTGTAATGATCCCAGTACAGGAGACTCTGAGCCACAGGCCCTAGGGCCGCCGTCGGTGTGAGAACTCTCCTGTGTGAGGCCGAGGCAAAGCTGCGTGGGATCCCGAGACAGCAGCAGCCAGAGCAGAAGCCGCAGGAGAGACCGGCACATGGAAGCCAGCCTGTCTCCACAGCCCATGTTCTTGTTTTATTCTAACTCTATGTGCTTTGGTCGGTTTCCCCTGAAACACAGCAGCTGCAGGTGGGCACGCAGTGCAGGGACCAGCCCACCTTGACATGTGTTTGGCAGCCCTGCACGCCCTCTTTTCTTTTTTTGCAGGAGTCGAGACGAATGGAAGAGGCAGAGACCCAGTCATGTCAGGTGAGGGAGGTTTGCACTGCACTGCAGCCAGAAGGCTAACGGGCCACATCCCCACTGTCCCTTCCCAGCTCTGCTCTCCTGCTCTGGGGAGCAGGCCTGGCTGGAAACCCCACATGTTACTGCTCTGCATCCACCCCACCACCACATTCACACTGAAGCCACAGTCTCCAGGCTTACTCCCAGCCAGTGCTGAGCAGGTGTGCAGGGGGTGGGCACTAAGCAGACCATTTCTGCAAGATCCAGGACTCCTCCAGAGGGCAGCTTTGGCCCAGAGACTCCTCCACCCAGCTGAACCTTTCGCAGAGCCGGGCTGCAGCCTAAGTCTTCCTACCTGTGCAGTAAAGAATTGAACCTTGCCCCTCAAAGAGGTCTATCCTTTACCCTTGGCCCTTGGAAGATCATCTTTGTTTGCCTGGGGCCTTAGGCTGGCCAGATAGTAACAGTATGACTTAGGGTGAGGAGTAGCCACACCAGAAAGGCCAACATTATGATTTGCATGGGGCTTGAGGTCACCAAGGTACCAACCAGGGCTCGAGTAAGCTTCCCTGCAGGGCACCCTTCAGATCCCCATCTCCTCAGAGATACCTTGTTTGTAAACCTCCATTAGCAGGATCCTGGAATTAAACGCAGCAGCAATTGATTGGCCCTTTGCAAATGAATTGAAATGGACCAATAAAAATGGAGAAATATACATACTCAGCAAATTATAATAACATAGGCTTCGTCCATCTACAAGTAAGAGAAAATGGCTGGCCATGGTGGCTCAACACCTGTAATCCCAGCACTCTGGGAGGCCGAGGCAGGTGGACCACCTGAGGTCAGGGGTTTGAGACTATCCTGGCTAACATGGTGAAACCTGTGTCTACTAAAAATACAAAAAATTAGCCGGGCGCGGTGGCACATGCCTGTAGTACCAGTTACTCAGGAGGCTGAGGCAGAATTGCCTGAACCGGGGAGACAGAGGTTGCAGTGAGCCGAGGTCGTGCTACTGCACTCCAGCCTGGGCAACAGGATGAGACTCCATCTCCAAAAAAAAAAGAAAAAGGAAAGAAAGAGAAAATGCAGCATGATAGGTTACACAAGCAACAGAAATGAGTCACAGACTCCCAATCCTTGCCCAGTTGGCAGTGAGCAGGGTGGCCAGCTCCCTCTCCCAAATCCATGCTGGAGAGACTATAGAGGGAAACAGGGATTCCAGGAACCAACAACCACAGCAGTAGCCACAAGGCACGTGAAACCCCTGGGGAGATGTCTCAGACCAAGATCTGGCCTTGGACACTTTCATTATGCACATGATATCAGAGTGAGCAGCCAGTGGCCTAGGGATGAGAGGCTTTAACTGGGGCATTGTCACTCCCTCAGAAGACAAATAACAAACCCCATTAGCCACAAGTGTTATCCAAAGCAGAAGAATTGAACAGACAGACCAAGAATGTAAGCAAGCCCCATACATATAATTAAGGTGCTAAGATGTAATCTACGAAACGAGAAACAAAATAGAGTAAGTAGAAATACTGTGTCCAGAATTTATTCCTTCTGGTGGGTTCTTGGTCTCCCTGACTTCAACAATGAAACCGTGGACCCTCATGGTGAGTGTTACAGTTCTTAAACATGGCATGTCTGGAGTATGTTCCTTCAGATGTTCAGAAGTGTCCAGAGTTTCTTCCTTCCGGTGGGCTCGTGGTCTCTCTGACTTCAGGAGTGAAGCCGCAGACCTTCGCAGTGAGCGTTACAGCTTTTTTTTTTTTTTTTTTGAGACGGAGTCTTGCTCTGTCACCCAGGCTGGAGTGCAGTGGCCGGATCTCAGCTCACTGCAAGCTCCGCCTCCCGGGTTTACGCCATTCTTCTGCCTCAGCCTCCCGAGTAGCTGGGACTACAGGCGCCCGCCACCTCGCTCGGCTAGTTTTTTTGTATTTTTTAGTAGAGACGGGGTTTCACCGTGTTAGCCAGGATGGTCTCGATCTCCTGACCTCGTGATCCGCCCGCCTCGGCCTCCCAAAGTGCTGGGATTACAGGCTTGAGCCACCGCGCCCGGCCGCATTACAGCTCTTAAAGGTGGCACGTCCAGAGTTGTTTGTTCCTCCCAGTGGGTTCGTGGTCTTGCTGACTTCAGGAGTAAAGCCGCAGGCCTCTGCAGTGAGTGTTACAGCTCATAAAGGTAGTGCAGACCCAAGAGTGAGCAGCAGTAAGACTTATTGTGAAGGTAGTGCAGACCCGAAGAGTGAGCAGCAGCAAGACTTATTGTGAAAAGAGAAAGAACAAAGTTTCTACACCTTGTAAGGGCACTGAATAGGTTCCTGCTGCCAGCTCAGGTGGCCAGCTTTTCTTCCCTTATTTGGCTCCACCCACATCCTGCTGATTGGTCCATTTTACAGAGTGCTGATTGGCACATTTACAGTCCTTTAACTAGACACAGAGTGCTGATTGGTGCATTTACAATCCTTTAACTAGACAGAAAAGTTCTCCAAGTCCCCACTTGACCCAGGAAGTCCAGCTGGCTTCACCTCTCAATATTAGGCACCAGAAAAGTAAAAACAGCTGGTGTCGTAGCTCACACCTATAATCCCAGCACTTTGGGAGGCTGAGGTGGCAGGATTGCTTGGGCCCAGGAGTTTGAGACCAGCTTGGGCAACATGGCAAAACCTCATCTCTACAAAAATTACAAAAATTAGCCAGGCTTGGGGGTGAGCGCCTATAGTTTCAGCTACCTGGAAGGCTGAGGTGGGAAGATGACTTGAGCTTGGGAGGTTGAGGCTGCAGTGAGCCAAGAT
Organism: Macaca mulatta; assembly: GCF_049350105.2. NCBI lineage: Eukaryota > Metazoa > Chordata > Mammalia > Primates > Cercopithecidae > Macaca > Macaca mulatta. Next base: position 138,300,267 of record NC_133412.1, on the reverse strand, counting down.
TGCGCCACTACACTCTAGCCTGGGCAACAGAACCACACCCTGTCTCAAAAAAAACTAAAACAAAAGGGGCAGGAGAAAACTTTTGGGGGTAATGGATAAGCTGATGACATTGATAGTGATAATGGTTTGATGGTTTCATGGCATATGCTATTCCCCAAACACATCAAATTGCATGCGTTAAATATCTATGGCTTTTTGTACATCAATAATAACTCAATACAGAGGATTTTTTAAAAATTAGGTTACTCTTATTTGCCTTTGGGCTCTTGGTCAAGGACAAAGGTCTCTGATTAGGTATAATATTGCACTTGAAATAAGTGAACACAAATTCTTTTCTATCCTCAAGGTACTATGGATTAAATCTTCAAGCATTAAGAAACAGCATTCATTCCCACTCATTTCTATACCAGCCTTTGATTAGATGCAGATACCTATTATAGTAGCATGCCTTACCTACAGCACTACGTGTATTTGCTGTCACAATAAAGTACATCCCTTGTCTTGCAAATTAAAAACACACACACGGCCGGGCACGGTGGCTCATGCCTGTAATCGCAGCACTTTGGGAGGCTGAGGCGGGTGGATCACAATGTCAGCACATCAAGACCATCCTGGCTAACACGGTGAAACCCTGTCTGTACTAAAAATACAAAAAATTAGCCAGGCAGGGTGGCGGGCACCTGTAGTCCCAGCTACTCAAAAAAAAAAAAAAAAAAAAAACCACCACCAACAACAACAAAAACCAAAAACACACACACGCAAGCTCTAATAGTGAATGAAGGGCATAGTTCTAGGCTGGGACTAAAAGGAGATCTACTATAGAACAAAGAAAAGTAGAACTTCTCCTTTGTTTTCTCTTTTACTTATTATGTAGACACTGAAGCCACACTCATGACCCCACTTACTTCTCCCACCCCAAGTTTGGGGGTTTTCTTTCAGAGCTTTTTCATAAAACGGGTTAATAGAGAGGCTGGGATCCCCCATCTCTGGACCCCCCTTCTCTCTGGGCTCCAGGACACTGAATCTGCAACTTGGATGACCCCCATCCTTCCCATCTGGCCCTTTGACCCAAAGATTTCCTGGGGAATTTCTCCTTTCTGATGTCCTACAGGTGGGACCAGCTACACAATTTGCAGGTCCCAATGCAAAATAAAAATGCGAGGCTCTTTGTTTGAAAAGTATTAAGAATTTCAAGATGGCAACAGCACAGCATGAAACCAAGCATGGGGCCCTAAGTGACTGCTAGGTCACAGTCCAAGAAACCTACTCAGACCACAAGGTCTGGGGCTTGCTGGCCAACATTACATTCCCCGGTAAGAAACTTGCTGTCTTGCTCAGCTCAGGCCACTGTAACAAAATGCCATAGGCTGGGTGGCTTATAAGCAACAGAAATTTATTTCTTACAGTTCTGGAAACTTGAAGACCAAAATCAAGGAACTGGCAAATTAGTGTCTGATGAAGGCCCACTCTGTGGTTCGTTAATGGCACCTTCTCACGCTAATGTCACATAGGAGAAACGGACAAGGTAGCTCGTTGGCCTCTTTTATGAGGGCAGTAATCCCATTCATGAGTGTTCTACCCTCGTGACCTAATCACCTCCCAACAGGACTACCTCCTAATACCATCACATTGGTTATCAGCCTTCAACATAATGAATTTTGGGGGGACACAGACTTCAGACCATAGCACTTGCTTAATTCTATTAAGATTTCCAGTTTCTTAAAGTGTGAGGTGGAGAAAAATGCTCAAGGGGTAGCACCCCGCCCGAGAGCACTGCCACTAAAGTCAGTCTGCTTGGGTTTAGATGCCAATTCCCTAACTCACTAGCTTGACTTGGGCAAAGTACTAAACTTCTCTGTTTTTCAGTTTTCTCACCATAAAATTGGGGTATTCATGCCAACTTCATACGGCTGGGGCAGTGATTGTATAAAATAATCCAGGCAAAATACTTGATACAGTGCCAGGTACATGATTTGCTCTCAGTCGAAGTCAGCTGCTATTTTATTTCTACTCCACTCTGGTATACTTGGGAGGATCCACAGGGGCACCAGAGAGGCAGTATCTACAGGCAGATGTTTTATTTTTTTATTTTTTATTTTTTTGCTACAGAGTCTCACTCTGTTGCCCAGGCTGGAGGGCAGTGGCGCAATCTCAGCTCACTGCAAGCTCTACCTCCTGGGTTCATGCCATTCTCCTGCATTAGCCTCTCAAGTAGCTGGGACTACAGGCACCTGCCACTACGCCTGGCTAATTTTTTGTATTTTTAGTAGAGACGGGGTTTCACCATGTTAGCCAGGATGGTCTCGATCTCCTGACCTCGTGATCCACCTGCCTCGGCCTCCCAAAGTGCTGGGATTACAGGCATGAGTCACCGTACCCAGCCCAGATGTTTTATAATATTGTTTTTCAATAAGGTCCTTTTTTGCTATAAAATGAATGATTATTTATTGTGAGAGGCTTAGAAACTATAGAAATGTATAAAGAACAATATAAAAGTCACCTGTAATCTTACATCCAAATATAACCACTTTGATGATTTTTGACTTTCCTTCCAGATCAATACACATTTACTTTCTTTCATATATTTTTGTGTTTACAGTTGAATAGCTTTTATACATCAGGAATTTTTATGCTGATTTATCACTGTCATGACCTTTTCTCCATGGCATTGGTCTTCTACAGCATGGTTTTTAGCCTAAATTATACATTATTTTAGTTGCACATACCTCTCTAAAATCAAGTACGATATAAAATAACATACTAAGGTAGAAACACTACTTTTGCCACTCTCATATTTCATGACATTATTTATTCAAACTCTTCCCATGTCTCTATCGCATTAGTGTCTTCGTCTACCCCAGAGCTACTTTTTGGGTCGTCTCACACAGTTTTCTAGAGTACTTTACCTTCTCTTCTGCCAAAATTTTTGGAGTTACAGCACTTTTTTTTTTTTTTTTTGGATGGAGTCTCGCTGTGTCACCCATGCTGGAGTGCAGTGATGCGATCTCGGCTCACTGCAACCTCCGCCTCCCTGCAACCTCCGCCTCCCAGGTTCAAGCAATTCTCCTGCCTCAGCCTCCTGAATAGCTGAGATTACAGGCATGTGCCACCACACCCGGCTAATTTTTGTATTTTTTAGTAGAGATGGGGTTTCACCATATTGGCCAGGCTGGTCTCGAACTCCTGACCTCAGGTGATCCACTCGCTTTGGCCTCTCAAAGTGCTGGGATTACAGGCGTGAGCCACTGCGCCTGGCCAGAGTTATAGCACTTTTACAAAATATATTTTCTGCTACTGGAAATTTTATCTTAAAACACAAGAGAACAGTTAGGTCTATCTAAAACAGTTTGGTTCTTCTTTGAAATACAGTGGTAAATGACAGCAGGTAGATTTTTGTGTGTGTGCCATGTGATCTCTAACACAGACCCATTTACAGTTTTGTTTTTTAATAAGGTGGCATTTTAAACAAGTATTACATAGATACAGCATAATATTTCAAACAGGAAGATGATTTTTCATTGATCCACAATTTTCCTTCTCAAGATAGTATAATCTGCACCCCTGCTATTGGATATTTAGGTTGTCTTCCATTTCTCGTGGGGTTTATCTTTTAAATGACTTGAAGAAGGACTAAGAGAGAAAAAGAAAATTGAGATCCATTTTGAAGAAAAATGCGATCTTTGGCAGTTCTTAGCAGTATCTCTCTGACCTCCTAGAATGGTTACCAAGTTTCCTCCAGTCCCAAAACTGATACTGCTGATCGGGGGACCCAGGCCCTGGGGGAATTGCTGTGGGGATAAGGGGCTATTCTTAAACCAGCCCCTGCTTGCCCCTCACTAAGCTCCAGATGCCCCAGGAGCTGCCAGCAGCAGAAACAACCCAAAGGACACAGTTTCAAAAGGCAGGGAATTTGGCAACCAGCCATATGCACAGACAGACCAGCATCCTCCTCCTTTGCCTGGTCCTGTAAGTCAAGGTTTAAGGCCTCCAGGAAGTCACCGCTGAAGATAAGTCAAAATTGAAAAAAGAAAGGGAACTAGAATAGGGATAGCCAAGGATAATAATGTGACATCCAGGATTAGAAAAGCCCAACAGACAAACGCAGTCTTGCCCAGGAACTGTGAGGGACACTGGCAAGGAAGACTTTGAGGCCTTAGGGGAATACAGAAGGAAACAGACGATCTCTCTCCTGAAAATTCTGCCCAATGGCTTAATACTTCAAATATCTATCCAGACAGGCAACCAAAGCAAAAATGGACAAATGGGATCCCATCAAGTTAAAAGGCTTCTGCACAGCAAAAGAAACCATCAACAAAGTGAAGAGACAACCCACAGAGTGGGAGAAAATATTTGCAAACTACCCATCTGACAAGGGATTAATAACCCAAATATATCAGGAGCTCAAACAACTCTATAGGAAAAAAATCTACTAATCTGATCAAATAATGGGCAAAAGATTTGAATAGCCATTTCTCAAAAGAAGACATACAAGTGGCAGACAGGCATATGATTGATCATCAGAGAAATGCAAATCAAAACTACAATGAGATAACATCTCACCCCAGTCAAAATGGCTTATATCCAAAAGACAGGCAATAATAAATGCTGGCGAGGATGTGGATCCTTCATATACTGTCGGTGGGAATGTAAATTAGTACAAGCACTCTGGAGAACAGTTTGGAGGTTCCTCAAAAAACTAAAAATAGAGCTACCATATGATCCAGCAATCCCACTGCTGGGTATGTACCCAAAAGAAAGGAAATCAGAGTATCAAAGAGATGTCTGCACTCCCATGTTTGTTGTAGCACTGTTCACAGTAGCCAAGATTTGAAAGCAACCTAATTGTCCATCAACAGATGAATAAAGAAAATGTGGTACATATACACAATGGAATACTATTCAGCTGTAAAAAAGAATGAGATCCTGTCATTTGCAACAACATGGATGGAACTGGAGGTCATTAATGTTAAATGAAATAAGCCAGGTACAGAAAGGCAAATATCACATTTTCTCACTTATTTGTGGGATGTAAAATTCAAAATGATCGAACTCATGGAAATAGTGAGTAGTAGAATGATTACCAGAGGCTGGGAAGGGTAATGGGGGTTGAGGGGAAAGTGGGGAAGGTTAATGGGTATTAAACAGAAATAATGAACAAGGCCTGCTATCTGATAGCACCTCAGGGTGACTATAGTCAGTAACAACTTAATTGTACATGTTAAAATAACTAAAAGAATGTAATTGGATGATTTGTAACACAAAGGATAAATGCTTGAGGGATGGATACCCCATTTTCCATGATGTGATAACTTCACATTGCATGCCTGCATCAAACATCTCATGTACTCCATAAATATATATACCTATTATGTAACTCACTAACATTAAGAATACATTTTTTTAAAAAGGTACCTCTCTAGTTGGTTTTGTGAAAGTGATCCAAGCCTCGTGGAGGGATGAGCTTTTCTTGGTGATTGAGGATTCAGGATGTTCGGAATGAAGTTACAGCCAAGGAGCGCTTAAGGAACTTAACATCATGTCACTGACTGCAAAGTTGTAAAGCGATGTGCAGTAGTGGGTCATTATCTAGTATTTCTACCGTGCAGACGTGATAGATACATATAACTTCAAGAGCATAGATTATGGTAAAGTATAGTAAAATAATCAGGATGAATTTTTGTTTGTTTGTTTTTGGGGTGTTTGTTTGTGATGGAGTCTTGCTCTGTTGCCCAGGCTGGAGTGCAGTGGCGCCATCTCCACTTACTGCAACCTCTGCCTCCAGGGTTCAAGTGATTCTCCTGCCTCAGCCTCCTGAGTAGCTAGACTACAGGTACGAGCCACCACGCCTGGCTAATTTTTGTATTTTTAGTGAAGACGGGGTTTTGCCATGTTGGCCAAGCTAGTCTCAAACTCCTGACCTCAGGTGATCTGCCCACCTCGGCCTCCCAAAGTGCTGGGATTACAGACATGAGCCAGCACATCCAGCCAGGATGAGTTTTAAGTATAGCAAACTACCTTTGTTTTTACTGTAATTTATTTAAATTTATATTTGTTCATTCTTAATAATGGGTGTATAACTGCCAGCTTGCAAAATTCCTGAAAATTTGCCATTCAGCTTCCATGAGCCCGTACTAGTGAGCACTCCACTCTGCCTTTCGCCCTCCCTGTCACTGACATGCCTCGGTCCCCACTTCACTGTAGAGTCAGCAGAGCATCTTGAGGAAAGTAAAAGGAATCATGTTCAGACCGTTTCCTCATTTCTCCATTTCTCTCATGAGCCAACCCTGGACCCATCTTTAAAATGGTTTTAATTATGAAATGTGGTAGCTGTGCCCATCTTAAAAGGTATAGACAATGATATAACGAGCATTTGAAAACTACCCAGTTTGACAAGATAAAACATTGCAAATTCACTTGAAGCTCCCTGTGTATCCTCCTACTCACATCCTTCTCCCTCTTCCTCAGAGGTTACCACTGTCCTGATTTTGATATTTATCATTCCCACACATATCTGTATAATTTTAGTACATATTATATATATTACATACTGCCTAGTACATATGTATATATGTATGTGTATATTCATGTATATACAGTAAATCTTCACTTAAGGTCACAATAGGTTCTTAGAAACTTCAACTTTAAGCAAAATGACTTAATGTCCTTGAAGAATGTCCTTTCACTCAATGTCACTTTGTTATAACATTGATGAGGAAAAACAATGGCTTTTTTTTTTTTTTTCTTTGAGACAGGGTCTTGCTCTGTCACCCAGGCTGGAGTGCAGTGGCGCGATCAAGCTCACTGCAGCCTCAATCTCCTGGGGTCAAGCGATCCTTCCACCTCAGACTCTTGAGTAGCTGGGACTACAGGCATGTGCAACTATGCCTGGCTAATTTTTTTGATTTTTAGTAGAGACGAGGTCTTGCTATGTGGCTTAGGCTGGTCTCAAACTCCTGAGCTCAACCAGTTCTCCCACCTTGGCCTCCAAAAGTGCTAGGATTACAGGTGTCAGCTACCACGTTCAGCCAAAAAAAGTTGGTTTTGTCATACAACATTATGCTCATAGTCAAAAATCAAAGTTTCCAAAAGTCTATGGACAATGTTAAGTGAGGATTCACTGTATATGTATATATAGTACTGTTTCCAGTTTCTTTTTACAGATAGGAAACCGCAGAAAACTCAGAGTCCAGCTTGTTTGCATATCTCTTTTTAATGTTTTTTCAAAGGTTCTGATTCTGAAGGGTTACTCAAAACAGGCTTAGAGGTAAAACTGGCCCCTTTATTTCTAGCCTATGGAGAGTTTCAACAAGATAGTGTCTGATTGCCCATTTCCAGCACAAATAAGTCTTTTTTAAGACTTCCAGATGATGGCCTATCTTGTATCCCTGTGAATGCCAGCAGCGGCAGACCATGGGTGTCGCCGGAGATTCCATCTTCAGGTTCTTTGTGGTCACCCTTTATCAATGCCATTATGAAGACATCTTACTCATTGAATCCCTTACTAACAATAATTTCTGTCCAAGAGGTAAGAGCTTACATAGTATTTCTACTTTTTAAAAAAAATGACAAATATTGACAAGCACCAAGACAGGAAGATGTTATTTACAAAGACTGTTGTAAGCTAAAAATCGCAAGATGGAGATTTGTGATTCTTTATCGAACTTGATTATAAAAGTTTTTATCAAGCGCTGTCAGTCTTATGAGCTGGGAAGAGACTTCGGATTTATAACTTGGTCCTAAATGGGCATCAGCAGATATAAAATCTTAGAATTTATTATTATTATTATTATTTTATTTATTTTTATTTATTTTTTTTTTTGAGACGGAGTCTCGCTCTGTCGCCCAGGCTGGAGTGCAGTGGCGCGATCTCGGCTCACTGCAAGCTCCGCCTCCCGGGTTCACGCCATTCTCCTGCCTCAGCCTCCGGAGTAGCTGGGACTACAGGCGCCCGCCACCGCGCCCGGCTAGTTTTTTGTATTTTTAGTAGAGACGGGGTTTCACCGTGGTCTCGATCTCCTGACCTTGTGATCCGCCCGCCTCGGCCTCCCAAAGTGCTGGGATTACAGGCGTGAGCCACCGCGCCCGGCCATAAAATCTTAGAATTTAATATCAGCTTTGAAAATGTTAAAGTGAGAGTTTGAGCAGTTTTCATTTCATGAACTGGCACATTGTAGAATGAGAGAGCTATATTGATTTCTGACAGAGGAACTTGTCTCTAAAATGGATTTGAGCCTTTTCATATCCATCTCATTCTAAAGGCACATTTTAAGCCATGTCCTCTTTATTTCCATTTAGCGCGTGTGACTTAATTGGAGAAGACAGCTTTACAGAGAAGGACCTCTCTCTGCGAGTGTGCTGGGGTCACTGCAGGGGTGGAAAACAGTACTAAAGAGACTTACTAAATGACATGAAGTTCATGCGGTAGATTTTTTCCCCAGTGTTCCAGTCCAAAGAAGTTTCAAAACCCTTTCTTTAGGTTATTTTTGCAATGGAGTACCAGGAGGAAATGGGTCCTTTGTCTCCTTAATTTTTTCACCACCCGTCCCTGCCTGGAGAAGCCTCCTCAGTGCTCTGCCTGCCTTTCTCACTTGCCTTTCTGAGAACGCAGAATTCTTGGGGATGGGAGGGCCTCAGCCATCCCTGGCCTGATAAGCAGTGAAGGACAAAGTCTGGGAACATGCTTAGCCATGCAGAAACCCACTTTGGCATACATTCTGTGTGTCATTAGGCAGATTACCAGGGTAGCTTTTGTGCTTAGAATTCCAGTCCACTGATATTTGTCTAGATACCCAAAATTGGCTGGCAAAAAAAAAAAAAAAAAAAAAAAAGCCATCCTAAGGAGGTCTAAAAATGTAGCCTCTATCTTCTGTGACCAAAGGATGCTGGAAAGGAGCCTCTACTCCAAGAAAATCCTCTGTTTAGCTGCCATTACAAATTGCCTGAAATTTAGGGTCTTCAACAACCCAAATTCATTCTCTTCACAGTTCTAGAGGTTGGAAGTCCAAAGTATTAGTCTGTTCTCATGCTGCTAATAAAGACATACCTGAGACTGGGTAATTTATAAAGGAAAGTAGAGGTTTAATTGACTCACAGTTAAGCATGGCTGGGGAGGCCTCAGGAAACTTACAATCATGATAGAACTAGAAGCAAACACATCCTTCTGAGACAGCCAAGTATAGAGGGGTCCCCGGAGAACCTCCAACCAGCCTGTGCACTGGGAGAATGGTGTGGAGCTGTGAGAAGTTTGCACCCTTTGCAGGGGAGAGGAGTCTGGCTTCTCCTGTTCCTGGGTGGTAACCTGGAATTCAATCTGTGAGATGAAGGCCTGTTAACGGGAACCTCCCCCCCTCTCTTTGCTGCATTGTTTTTCCTTTTTTTTTTCTTTTTGCTCAATAAATTCCATTTTTCTCACCTTTCAAAGTGTGAAGATTAGTGGGAGCCTAATCTTTTCCGGTCATGTGACAAGAACCCTAAGGAGAAAGTTCTACAACACTTCTTCACATGGCGGCTGGAAGGAGAAGAATGAGAACCGAGTGAAGGAGGAAAACCCCTTATAAAACCATCAGATCTCATGAGAACTCACTATCAGGAGAACAGTATGGAGGAAACTGCCCCCATGATTCAATTATGTCCACTTGGCCCCACCCTTGGCATGTGGGGATTATCACAATTCAAGGTGAGATTTGAATGGGGACACAGAGCCCAACTGTATCATATGAGATGGGTCTTATAGGACTGAAATCAAAAGCTGCCTTCCTCTTGGAGGCTCCAGGAGAGAATCGTTTTCTTGCCTTTTCCAGCTTTTAGAGGCCTCCTGAATTACTTGACTCATTGGCTCTTCACATCTTCATATTGCGCCAGCCCAGCATCTGCTTCTGTCATACACCTTGTTTCTGTCCTTCTGACCTCCTGTCTCACTCTAATAAGGATCCTTATGATTACATTGAGCCTACCCGGGTGGGCTCAAGGTCCTTAATCTCCACTGCTCCAGAGCCTTAATGTAAGCATATCTGCAAAGTCCCTATTTCCTGTAAGGTAACATATCACAGGTTCTGGGGATTAAGATGTGGACATCTTGGGGTTGGGGGTCATTAGTCAGCCCTTCACACCTCCCCACTACTAAACTGAAATTTTGCCATTTGAGAGACATTTCTTTGGGTATTAAATTTTGTATTTTTAAGAGTCCTTTTTAAAACACAAATGTGCTTGGTAAAGCTGGTGCTAAGACAGTATTTGACAGAGAGCCCTGGCCTGCCCTGGAGTTCCCTTCTTTTAATTCTTCCATTCAATGAGGCTGAATTAGGCTAGCCTGAGGAGGCCTCTGTGAGGTGTCCTGATCCTGGACCTACAAACCATGAGAAAGGAAGGAAAATGGCCAGGCACAATGGCTCATACCTGTAATCCCAGCACTTTGGGAGGCTGAAATGGGGGGATCACGAGATCAGGAGATCGAGACCATCCTGGCCAACATGGTGAAACCCCATCTCTATGAAAAACATAAAAATTAGATGGGTGTGGTGGCACGTGCCTGTAATCCCAGCTACTCGGGAGGCTAAGGCGGGAGAATCGCTTGAACCAGGGAGGTGGGGGTTGCAGTGAGCTGAGATCGCACCACTGCACTCTAGCCTGGACAACAGAGTAAGACCCCATCTCAAAAAAAAAAAAAAGATATAAAATTACATTAATGAATACATCATTTAACTGATCAAAAGAGAGATACTTAGAGTCACCTTGAAGAAAGAGAATAGCCCCCAGGCTAGGAAGATCCCCATTTAGCCAGATTGAAGGAATTATTCTGGAATGTCTTAAACAGAAGCAAAGCCATCCGGCGAGGAGGCCTAGGAAAGAGGAGGTATGATGCCTGCAGTCCCATGTACCAGATATCTCTGCCTGCCCCTCTGCCTCCGCTCTCACCTTCTCCACCCTGCTCTGTGATCTAAGAGACTGGCCTCTACAGACCATCAGCTGGCCCTCTGGGTTCCAGCTGCGTCCAGCCAGTGGGAGGCACAAACAGGATCAGGGGACAGGAGGAGAGAAAAGCCAGGGGATTTCTTCCCCAGGTTCCCTCCCTGCTAGCCTATGTTTTGCAGTGGCTGTATTTATCAAGGGGCATGATCCTGGAGAAATGTCCTCCCTTGGAGCTGCAACTACAGTTCTCTCCAGGTCCTGGCCACTCCTTCCTCCTTTTGCCCTTGAGGTAGGGATGACTCCCACGGTTGCTAGATTAGGGGTGCTTCACCATCCCTTATTGGTTTTGAGATATGTTGGAAAGGAATCCTTTCCTTAAATTCTGCAATGACTACCCCCTTTTGAGTGTGACATTTATTTCCTAGTCTGATATCTGCCATATCCTAGCACTACCCAGAAGACAGCATGCTTAGATTAATGGGGGCACGTGTCTAGTCATTGCAGCAGGTAGTCCTTCATCATGAAGTGACAGCCCCAGATCTTAGAGCTCAGTGTGAATAAACTCTGGTCTTCCCATCTAACTCCACCTGCACTGATTCCAGGAGCCCTGAAAAACCAGCCAATACATTGATTCCCCAGGTATCTTCTTATCCCTTGAGAGGAAAGATCTGGTCAAGCTAAAGTCAGCTTAGCTAGTTTGTGTCTTTTTTTTTTTTTTTTTTTTTTTTTTTTGAGACGGAGTCTGGCTCTGTCACCCAGGCTGGAGTGCAGTGGTGCCATCTTGGCTCACTGCAACCTCCGTCTCCCAGGCTCCCAGGTTCAAACAATTCTCCTGCCTCAGCCTCCCAAGTAGCTGGGATTACAGGCGCCCGGCACTATGCCTGGCTAATTTTTGTGTTTTTAATGGAGACAGGGTTTCACCATGTTAGCCAGGCTGGTCTTGAACTCCTGACCTCAGATGATCCACCCACCTCAGCCTCCCAAAGTGCTAGGATTACAGGCATGAGTCGCCGTACCCAGCCCATGTCTTATCATATATTAGTAAATTGGGGTTTTTGTTTGCATTTCTCTCTTTGAGCTTCACTACTACAAATCATCATCCCTGCATCCAGTCAAATTTGAGGCATGAGAAGATGCAGTAACTGCACTTGCAAGGCTGGGGACAGACCAGACACTGGGCCACAGTGAATGCTCCAAGGTGCATGCCATCTTGCAAGGCTGCCTGGTGGCCAGGCCCTCTGTCACCTGCAATATGTGTCTTAGCACACATTTGCTTTTAGACTTCTACAGCCTTTCATATCCTATTCTCCACTGGGCTAACATTTTACAATCCTTCCACAGACTGTTATCAGCTAACACCTTGCAGGGATTATGACAGTTGGCTCAGAGGAGGAACACGTGGAAATGGAATGTGGCCCAATGCTTGGAAAGAGAGGGACGTGGAAGAGGGTAGGGAGGTGAATTTGAGGAGAGAAGAGACTGACAATAAAGGGGCAGTCAACTTGACCAGTTTTCGCAGCTTTCCCCTGGAGCTTTCAATCCCTATTTTCTGCCGCACAGGTCTGGGTTCTAGTCTTGGCTCTCTACTACCTTCCTACCTGTGTGACCCTTATCTTCTCCAGAAATCTGTTTCTTCAACTGAAAAGGGAATACTAAAAATCAATTAGTCTATTCTAGATGCATTAATCATGTTATATTCAAGTACTGTTTTTTCTTTTTTTTTTTTTTTTTTTTTGAGACAGAGTCTCACTCTGTTGCCCAGGCTGGAGTGCAATGGTACGATTTTGGCTCACTGCAACCTCTGCCTCCCAGATTCAAGTCATTCTGCTGCCTCAGCCTCCCTAGTAGCTGGTATTATAGGCACCCACCACCACACCCAGCTAATTTTTGTATTTTTAGCAGAGATGAGGTTTCAACATGTTGGCCAGGCTTTTCTCCAGCTCCTGACCTTAGGTGATCTGCCCCCCTTGGCCTCCCAAAGTGCTGGGACTACAGGCGTGAGTCACCAGGCCCGGCCTCAAGTACTTTTAAAAATGTATATCCCAGTGGCATTTAGTTGGGCAGCAGAAATTTGGTTTGAAGTGGGTTCTTTTGGCTTCAGAACATAGGAGGTCAAATGAACTTATACTTGAAATCCAGCTCCACTGTGTGATCCTGAGCAAGTTATTTAACCTCTCTGAGTCTCAATTTCCTCATTTGTAAGGCAAGAATAATGCCACCTACCATATATAACGTAAACCAGACATAAGCCAGGATCTCACATCACCCACTCTCTGCACAGAGTTACATTAGAGGAATACAGTTCTAAAACCAAACATAATTTATAAAGTTTTCTAAGAGTACTAGTGTCTCTCAAATAACATAAGAAGGGGATCCAATGTACAATCCACAGCAACGTTTCTTAAAATCTCTCTTCTGCCCAATTCCCCTACTTCCACCCACCATCTGCTCCAGAATCTCAACTCTAGAAAACTCTCCTCACCACTAGACTTGACAGATTTAGCAAAACCAAAATAAAATAAACCAAACAACAAAAAAGGATGCCCCATTAAATTAAAATTCTGGCCAGGCAGTGGCTCACGCATGTAATCCCAGCACTTTGGGAAGCTGAGGCAGGTGGAACATGAGGTCAGGAGTTCAAGGCCAGCCTGGCCAACATGGTGAAACTCTGTCTCTACTAAAAATACAAAAATTAGCTGGGCGCTGTGGCGGGCACCTGAACTCCCAGCTCTCGGGAGGCTGAGGCAGGAGAATTATTTGAACCTGGGAGGCAGAGGTTGCAGTGAGCTGAGATAGCACCATTGCACTCCAGTCTGGGTGACAGAATGAGACTCCATCTCAGAAAAAATAATAATAAAAATAAATAAAATTAAATTTCAGTTACACAATGAATATTTTTTAGTATAAATATGTCCCATGCAATATTTGGGACATACTTACACTAAAAACTACATGCTTATACTAAACCATCCTTTGTTGTTTATCTGAACTTCAAATTTCACTGGTGTCCCACATTTTATCTGGCAACCCTACCCAATACCGGATCCACAAATGTTTGTACTGCTTTTCACTCCTCCCCATCCCATATTTGTTATGTACATCAACTTAGCTCACTAAGTTTCTCTCACGTCATTTTTACATTTTTACCTACACTTTGCTCACTGTCAGCGTTCTCCATAATGGAGGAGACCTTCAGAGCTGCCCTAGCAAGAAGCTTTCTGCTTCCCCTACCCTGCGATATCCATTCCCCTGATGCTACGCCTTTTTTAAAAGCACAGCACCAGGAAAACCCTTAGAGGGCAAGACAGAGGAAGAAACTAATTGGACAAAGACTAAATTTTTGTGAGTGTTAGGGAGTGAAGGTTAGCTCTCACATCATAATAAATAAAGTATTCGGCACAGGGTCTGGTATAGCATAAGCACAGATAACTGTTTCTTACTTCTTCTCATCGGTGTTACCAGAAGGACATCCCTTCCCACCCTCTCAGCCAAATCTGGGGCCTTATTCTTTATAGAACACCCCAGGGAGCTTAAAAGAGGCTGGCCCACTTCCTCACTCCCACAAGAAGTGTGGCGGTTCCAACCCCTTTGGGTCTGAATCCATTCCAGCTCTCAGTCCCCTTCACTCCAGGACCTGTCCCAGTGCCCTTGCTAGGAAGCCCCAGGTAATCACAGCATCATGCTGCTCACGGGGTCTCATGATCTGCTCTCCTCCCGACCCAGGAGGTTTGAGATTTCCAAAGTCCTCCCAGTGAGCCAGGAGGCCCCTTTGGGGACAGTGGCCTCGGTTCCCTTTAGAAGATGCTGCAGCACCACTGCTGCTGAGCACAGTCATATTCCTCCATCCCGGGGCCACCTGAGGGAGTCCAATTCCCATTACAAAAACAAAGCCTACTGAACTGAAAGAGATGTTGGTCCCCAGCACTAGCAAGAGCCAAGCCTCATTCCCAAAGGGGTGCCAGGCCCATTAAAGCTTTTCACAGCTGATTGCTCACCGGCTCTTCATTTTCTACTTCACTCGGTGCACTAAACAGTGTCCTGGGGAGAAGGACCCAGCAGAACAAAGCAGTAAAATTGAACATTTCCCCCTCAATCCTCTTTGAGGCAGACCCTCCAGGCTATCTTGATGAGGGAGATGTAGCTTCATTCCTTTCCCTTTTTTGCTTCTACAAATGGGAATCTAATGTGGGACAGATTAGATCCAAGGCTTCATCTCCCCTTGTAACTATAGAGGAGCGCCTCTTCTGTTCTTCCTTCCTATAGCATTGCTACTTCCCAAAAAGCATCAGACAGGAAAGAGAAACAAAGCCTTCAAAAAAAAAAAAAGTCTTACACTTCCTGATTTCAATTCATTTTAACAAATATAGCCTGCAAAGGATTAACCCATCTCAGGGGATAAAAAAAAAATAGGGTTAAGCCTGCCCCACTCTCTAGGGGCTCACAGTTTTGTGATTCAGACATAAGCAGCATAAAAGCAGGCAGGTCCCACCAAGGCAGGCGAGCTGTGTGCAGGGCAGGAACACGCCAGGGAGAAGAACTGGATTTAGAATCTCAAAAACAGAAGCAGAGTTGTGGTATGTGGGGTTTACTTTGTTGTTGTTGTTGATGATGTTTCATGCACATGTGTATGTGTGTTGTGTGTTACTTTCCTTTTCCCTTTCTCCACTCTTTATCATCAAACCCAAACCCCACACCATCACCACCAACTACTGGGATGGTCAAATTTGGACTTCATAATCCTCCAAAGTTCTCAACATTTGTTCCCACGTCTGAATGTAGAAAGCAGACCACTTGATCTAGCTGGTCTGGCTTTTCCTATAGATCTTTCTGTCTATAAGAGGTGCAGCATGCAAATACACACACACACACACACACACACACATATTTAATTGAGCCCTTCCTTTGTTAAGCACTGGGAAAATGGCTCTGGAACACAGCCACAAGCCAAACATCTAGACTCCAACTTTGCGGAGCTAAGCAGAGCAGTGGATGAGCACAGAGTAGAACTGAGAGTGCACACACTTTGGAGTTGGACAGAGCTGGGTTGTCTTACCACCCAAGAGACCTTAGGCCAATTAAATTCTCTGTGACTCAGTTTGTTGATGCATAAAATGGGGATAATAATGCCCATCTCATGGGCTTGTCATGAGGTTGAAATGAGATGTGCCTGGGTACTCAGTGTGTGTCAGCTCTATAACTAGTGTTAATGATGGTATTTTAGTATCACCCATTTTGGCACCTAATGATAACACTGATGGTATACTGTGCTTTGCTGTTTTCAAATTGTTTTACATGTGTCTGTTTTATTTCACCAACAGCATCATAAGCTTCTTGAGGGCACAACAGCAAGAGGTATATCACATGTATTCAACAAATAGCTATCAAATTTAGGTTGCAGGAGATTGTGGAATATTTTCTGCAAAGCCACTGAGGTTTCTGTTTTAGGCAAGAGCAAAGGGGGTCAGAGAATTTCCACTGCTGAAATGCCTACTGTACATGTCATGTTTGCTCAGCGAATAGGGCAGAGGGAAAGATAGAGTGAATTCCAACTGGGCTGTGACAGTCTCCTGTGACAGATCACCCGCAAAGCAGAGGAGAACACAGCTGAATAAACCCGGGCATACAGAGAAATGAATGCAGCCAGGGGATGTTCGGCGGGATGAAGGATGGAAGGCCAGTGTGAGACTGGAAAGGAAACCTCATTACTGTCCAGAGAGAGACGGGCTGTTCCTCAGGTGGAGTAGTGCTCAGGGAATTCCAGAACGTAGTTGCATGGGAACAGATGGAACAGGTACCGGATGGCAACCGCCGACATTGAGGGTGAGGCAGCAGCGATCGATACAGGCATAAATGAGCTGAAGGATGCCTCTCCTCTCTCCCCTTGGAGAGGTGATGTGCTGAGGTCTCTGGAGAGAAACCTGTGTGATACTGAGCGATTAGAAAATGTTTCTTCTCCTGAGACATCCCTCCAGGTGCCTGGCAGAGAGAAGATGGTCAATAAATATTTGGCAATGACTGTTTGCATTCTGAGAATTAGAAATTCATTTATAAAGGGATTATCTAGACTAGTCCTTTTGTTTGACTAGTAGGGAAAACTAAACTCCAGGGAACTAGCCAGCATGGTGCTTCACACCTGAAATCCCAGTGCTTTGGGAGGCCAAGGCAGGAGGATTGCTAGAGCTCAGGAGTTGGAGAACAGCCTGGGCAACATAGTGAGACTCCCATCTCTACAAAAAACTGAAAACTTAGCCTAGCATGGTGGCATCTGCCTATAGTCCCAGCTGCTCAGGAGGCTGAGGTGAGAGGACTGCTTGAACCTGATAGGTCGAGGTTGCAGTGAGCTATTATCATGCCACTGCCCTGTAACCTGGGTGACAGAGTAAGACCCTGTCTCAAAAATAAATAAATAAAGTCCAGGGAAGTAAAGTAACTTGCCCAAGGTCATGCAGACACTGAAGCTGGGAATTATAGCTGGGATCATTCCAGCCTTAGTTCATCACTCATGCTTTAGGTAAACCTATCTGCCATGAGCAGTATCTCTGTTACTAGTGGCTGGAGCCCCAGCTGCGCCTTGACCTTCCTTCAAGCTAAAATGACTTCAACATGGTACTTTTCTTTTCTCAAATTCTCTTCCAATCTGGTTAACATGGTTGCTTTGGACTTGTATCTTTCCCTCTGATTCTAACCACACATCTTTAAAAACTGGAGAATCCTTAATGATGAGCCAAGATACCCCCCTCACAGAACAGAAGCCTCAGTCAAGATTAGCTCTCAGCATATTATTATTATTATTGACATTATCAATATTATTATTTGGTTTCTAGCTACTGGCAAGGCCCAGGCAGTGACGCACTAGCTGCCATGCTGGTCCCCACGCCAGGCTCTTAAAGCAGGCCTGCCACTCTGCCCTTGCCAGACACCATGGACCCCCCACCAGCCCCAACAGCCAGGTACAGGAAGAAAATAAATGAGTTGATTCTGGCCTCAAGCTGAGTCATAAAGACTCAGACAGGGGAGTGTGAAGGAAAGTGAGTAGAGAGGCAGCTTCGTGAGCAAACAGCTCAAGCAGAGGCTGTAGGAAAATCACTCCCTGCCTCTCCTGTCAACAGAGCCCTCTTGGAGGATCTTCAGAGCCCTGGGGTGAGCCTCAAACTGGCATTTTATTGCTGATTTTAAAAAACTGCCCATCATTGCCAAGACTCTGCTTTACATCTTTTAATTGTTTTAAAATTGTGTGCTCTGTGCCCTGAGGTGATTTTAACACCAAGGGCAGCACTGTATAAAATAAATACATTAGGAGCTGGAGTTGCTTCCTTACAGGATGTAGATGGAGCAAGTGGGGGTAGGGGCAGGGAACAAAAGAGGGATGCCATCTGAGGATTTGAGGGTGAAGGCTCTCACTCTTGCTGGGACTTTACTTTCCTGTTGCCCCTTTAATACCGCTCTGAGCTTCCGAGCACCAGCAGGAGGCAAAACACTGGAAGCGAGGGGGTTGCATAAGTCACATGGAAGCATCTGGGGACTTTGCTGCTGTCTAGGCCAGTTAGGCAGAGCCAGCTTGAGAAGGTGGAGCACCTGAAGGGACTATGTCCTTTGTGGAGTTTTTAGAGACACACGCCCCTTAATCAGGAGGGGAGAAGTATCATTAAAAAGAAAAATCTAGAACCACATCTTCCCAGCCCAACTGAAAGACCAAAAGGCCAACCAGGAGTTGTTGACAGTGTCAATATATTTATTGCTAAGGTGCAGTTCATGAACTCTTCCAAAAAAACTAGAAGAGGAGGAAATAATTCCAAGCTCTTTTTATGAGGCCAGTATCACCCTGATATCAAAGCCAGACAAGGACATAACAAGAAAAGAAAATTATAGGCCAATATCCTTAATGAACATAGATGAAAAACCCTTAACAAAACACTAGCAGCTAGGTGCAGTGCCTCACACCTGTAATCTCAGCACTTTGGGAGGTTGAGGCAGGTGGATCACTTGAGGTCAGGAGTTTGAGACCAGCCAGGCCAACATGGCAAAATCCCGTCTCTACTAAAAATACAAAAATTAGCCGGGCGTGGTGGCAGGCGCCTGTAATCCCAGCTACTTGGGACGCTGAGGCAGGAGAATCCCATGAACCCGGGAGGCAGAGGTTGCAGTGAGCTGAGATCATGCCACTGCACTCCAGCCTAGGCCGGAGAGCGAGACTCCGTCTCACAAAACAAAACAAAAACACACACACAAAAACAAACAAAAAACACTAGCAAACCAAATTCAACAACACATTAAAAGAATCATTCACCATGATCAAGTGGGATTTATCCCAGGGATGCAAGATAGTTCAACATATACAAATCAGTAAATGTGATATATCACATTAACAGAATGAAGGATAAAAACCATTTGATCATCTCAATAGATGTGGAAAACATATTTTACAAAATTCAACATCCTTTCATGATGAAAACTCTCAATAAATTAGGTATAGAAGAAATGAATCTCAACAAGATATACATTAAACCCATAGCTATCATTATACTCAACAGTGAAAAATTGAAAGCCTTTCCTGTAAGATCTGTAACAAGACAAAGATGTGCAC
Organism: Macaca mulatta; assembly: GCF_049350105.2. Classification (NCBI taxonomy): domain Eukaryota; kingdom Metazoa; phylum Chordata; class Mammalia; order Primates; family Cercopithecidae; genus Macaca; species Macaca mulatta. The sequence continues at coordinate 138,280,775 of NC_133412.1, read as the reverse complement.
TCTTGCCACTTCTATTCAACTGTAGGGGAGTGAAAAACCTCCACCCTTCTAAGTTCCTCAGCTAGGCTACAAATTAAATTGACATAAGACAGATTAACAGGAGAAAAACCATATGGACATATGCAAGGGTGTCCCACAGAATAAGAGACTTGAAGAATGGTCAGACAATTGAAGTCTATATAGCTTCCTAAGCTACAGAAAGGAATAGGAGCTCAAGCTTCTCAGGGGAGGCGGGGACACAAGTTATGAGAGAGTGAAGGGAGGAAATTTGTAGTGAACAAAGGCTGTCTTATCTGGATAAACAGTCTCGGCTAATAAAAGTTGTCTGGAGCAGCCCTCAGAAGAAGAGGTAACAATCTCTGGGTTGGTGTTAACCTCCAGTCTCACCTCCTGTGAACCAAGTTAATCTTCCCTGATTGATAAGATTTCTAGGGAGGGGATTCATAAAAATTGAGTTCCTTTTAGAGGATCCATCTTTAGGCAGATAAAGGGGCTCAGAGAAAGCCTGCCTGCATCTGCTGTTTCTTAAGTGCCCTCAGTGCAAAGTCACCAGCGCACCACAGTGGCATATCTTGGAGTGGCATTTCCTGAATGCTTTCACAGCTTAGTATTAGAAGTCCTTGCCAGAGCAATTAGGCAAGAAAAAAATAAATAAAAGACACCAAATCATTTCGAAAGGAAAAAGTGAAATTGTTACTGTTTGCTGATGACATGATCTTATATATAGAAAACCCTAACGATTCTATCCCAAAACTGTTAGAATACATGAATATAGTAAAGTCACATGATACAAAATCGACACACAAAAATCAACAGTGTTTCTATTTATTATTCAGTTTATTGTTAGACTTGTAGTAACAATAAACTGAAAAAGAAGAGAACAATCCCATTTACCATGGCTACAGCCTGGTGATAAAGACAGCCGAGGGGAATTCTTTGGGGTCAGATCTGGATTCCAATCCCTGTTGAGCCACTTACTCATCGTGTCACTTAGAGCAAGTGGCTTCACTTTTCTGCATTTTAGTTATTTCATCTTACTTCGTTAAATGGTAGTGATAGTAATAATGCCTTCTTTGCATGAATATTGGGAAAAGCAAAAGGATATGGGGAATTCATTAAAATGTTTACTTAACACAATGCTGGGCACAAACAGTAGATATTAGTTATTGTTGTTGTTATTGTGCATTTAGTGTGCTGTATTAGGCGATCATGGGAAAAGAGCAGAAATAGTCTCTGTCACTGAGGCATATATATGTTCCCAAAATCCCACTCTGCCGTCTCTGTGCCGACTCAAATCTGATTTAGCTCCAGCAGCTTCTCTGTGTAGTGGAAAGAGCTTGGATTTGTGCCCCAGCTCCATTGATCCCCAGCTCCGCACACATCATCTAACTTCTCTGAGTTTCAGTTTCCTCTTCTGCAAGATGGAAGTGGTAATAGAGACTCTGCTGACTTTGTAAGGTTGTGGTGAGGCTCAAATGTGACTATGTGTGAATTTTCTTCAAAAGCTGTAAAGTCATTATAAAGCAAAAGTAAAACTCAATCTTACAGGCTTCACTCAAGTCCCACCTTCTCCTACCTTTGTGTGAGAGAAATCCAACTCAAACTGTCTTAAGAGGGGGTAAAATTGATTTTCTTAGCTCATGCAACTGAACGATCCAGGAGTAAATTCTGGAGTGGCTGGAGCTGGGTTCTCAAAAGATAACATTTAAAAATCTGATTCTCTCCTTCTCTCAGCTCTGCTTTCCTTTATGTTTCCTTTATGTCCTTCTAAGGACACCAAATCCTTAGAAGGCATCCCTTTGTGCTTCCCTGTCCCCATCTTTGCCATGTTGTAGGTTAAGCCTGCTCAGACTTTAACCTATGAAGCAGACTTACCCTATGAAGTGGCAAAGATGGCCACAAGCAGCTCTGGGCTTGCAAACTACCAGTTTAGCAATCCACATAGAAACAGTCCACCATTCTCTCAATAGTTTCAGCAAGAGTCCCAGAAATGAGTCTCCATGGCCTGACTTGGGTCATGTGCCTGTCTGTGGCCCTTTCTCCCAAGGCCAGGAGACTGGAATATGCCAAGCCTGAATCACATGCCCGCTGTCTGGAGCCAGGTGATGAATCATTCCAGCTCATTCCAGCTGTAGCCACATGAACAAAACGAGGGGAGGTAGTTCCCCAAAAAGAAAGCAAAGTGATGTTTCCAACAGAAGGGGAAAGGAGATACTGGACAACAGATTTTCACTGTACACAGATTTGACTATTGTATTTTCTGGTAGGATGCAGGGAGAAGTGAGAGCCAGAAAAAAAGGTCCCTGAGAGCAATGAGACATTCACTTGATGCTCTGTAGTTGAATCAACACTTTCCATCCCTAGCACTCTGCCTAGTAATACGGCTTCAGGAGAAAGGGTCCTGGACCATCTTAGGAAGGGAGCCCTGCACTTGCTGAGAAACACAACTGTGAACGATAAAGGGAATGAGAACCCTATTTTCTGACTCATTAAAGCAAAAGAGTGCTTAATAATACTACTTGGTGATAAAGTTCTGACAAGGCCACTCACCTAATAACCACAGTTCTGACTCTGATTCCTATTCTGCTTAAGAATCTACATGAGCCCAGACTTCGGCTGCCGTTAACAGAGGTCATGTCATTGGGCAGGCTGCCTGTCGCAGATTCTGTGCACAGGAGGGCAAATAGCAAACGGGGGCCTCCAGACACCGCAGGTGTTTCTCTCTGAGTCACAGCACTTCAGCCTCATTCCCCTTCCCTGGAAAAGACTTCCTCCATCCCATCACTACTTCTACCTCCTAAATAGCACTTTTCTCACCATTTCATCATATTACAAAAGCATGTTACAACATGCTTATTTCAGGAAACTCAAATAAGAGCATGCAGAGTCCCCATATCCTTCTCTACCTTGTTGCACATCATCATATCCTCTTCTAGGGATATACGAATACTGTATGTAAGACCTTTTCAAGTGGGATAACACCGTTTCATAACATATATTGGGAATATCTCTCAATGCCTATAGATACCCTTCTGTAGCATTAAATTTAAGAAATTCAAGTTTTTTTTTTAGTGGATGTGCTATAAATTATCCTTTTTCCTACTATTGGGTAGCTACATTGTTTACACATGTTACTATTATGATATTCTGTGGACTCTTTTAAAAATAAAATAAATGAATGGGGTTACAGTAGGGAGGTATAATGACCAGTGTCGGAAAGACGCAGCTGCCAGGCGTGGTAGCTCACGCCTGTAATCCTAGCACTTTGGGAGGCCGAGGTGGGTGGATCACTTGAGCCCAGGAGTTTGAGACCATCCTGGGCAACAAGGCAAAACCCTGTCTCTACAAAAAATACAAAAATTTACCAGGCATGGTGGAACACATCTGTGGTTCCAGCTACTGGGGAGGCTGACACAGAGGATGGCTCGAGCCCAGGAGGTTGAGGCTACAGTAAGCCAAGATTACCCTACTGTATTCCAGCCTGTGGCACAGAGTGGGACCCTATCTCAAAACAAAACAAAACCAAAAATTAAATAAATAAAATAAAAAAGAAAAATGCAACATATTACAGAAAAGCAGTATGAGGGGAAATAGTTGCTTTCAGAAAAATATCTCCATCTAATATCGTGTAGACCACACCTGGAATTTGGGGATTTTTCTGGGCTCTGCTCTCAGCTCAGTAGGGTTTTTGCTATTTGAATGACTATAAAGAAGCTTTATCCATCTGGATCCTGTTGTTGCTGTGTAATGGGGGTGGGTGGGTCACTAATTCCATCAACTTTGATTCTATACGTTTCTGTTATACTAGACAACAAATTGCCCCAAAACTTACTGGCTTGAACCAATCATCATGTTTGCTTATGTTTCTGTGAGTCAGCAATTTGGACAGGGCTTTGTTGGGTGGTTATTCTGTTCCTCATGCCACTGGCTGAGATCATTTACTAGACTTCATTTACCTAGTGGCTAGACAGAAAGATCTAAGAAAATTTCACTTACATGTCTGGCACCTCAGCACTTCTCCACTTGGCCCCTCTCTCCAAATGGTAAGGTTGAGCTTCCTCATGATATAGAAGTTTCAGGGTAACCAGATTTCTTATATGGCAACTGCTCCCAAGTGGGACAAAATTGGAAGGTATGGATATCTTAGGGCCCAGCCTTAGAAGTTACACAGTGTTACTGCAGCCTCAACCTCCTGAACTCAAGCAATCCTCCTGCCTCAGCTTCCCAAGTATCTGGGATTATAGGCATGTGCCACCATGCCCAGTTAATTTTTAAAATTTGTTTGTAGAGACAAGGTTTCACCATGTTGGCCAAGCTGGTCTCAAACTCCTAGGCTCAAGTGATCCACCTGCCTTGGCCTCCCAAAGTGCTGGGATTATAGGTGTGAGCCACTGCGTTTGGCCTCCAGTGTATTCTATTTGTCAAACCAGTGTCAGAGTTGGTCTCTTTCAAAGAAAACAGACCACACTTCTTGATAGTAAGAGAGGCAAAGAATTTTAAACCTTCTTTAACTCACTACAGTGAATATGGTGAATACAATAGGATTATAGTGTTCTCCTATAATCGAGATACATAGAATATAATGGCATCATAAAATACTATGTCCTAAGTATGGACTCAACCGACTAGAAGAGAGATTTAAGCCAATTTATAGTCAATACTTTTGCCCAAGTTCTGAGCATACACCAAAATAAACCATTGCCAAGATGGTACATGGAAAATAGAATCCCTGGCAGAACTCACCCCTACAAGACAACAATGACACCCATCCCAACCCACAGCCACCACCCACAATACTGGAGAAAGGCTCTGGGTCTTGGACATCTCAGCTCAACTCCTCCCTCTGCCATGGAGCTTCTTATAGATTTCCCACTCCTTAAATATAGTAATTCTTTCACAAGTCTGTTTTAGGAGTTTTGAGATCTTTGTGAGAACATTTCTGCTAAAATTATAAATATTGGCTCTGAAAGCGTTAATGTGCTTCCTCAGACTGGCAAAAGAAAAGAAGGTATAGGTTGTCCTATGAAAACGGTGCATTTTCCATCTAAGAGTTAATGCTATCTTGCCATATGGAAACCTTGAAAAAAAACACTAAAATCCCTCCCACAGCATTAGGCCCTAGAAGTCTGAGTGAATCAGCACAGATGAAGGAGCCCTTGGCTATCCCAATCTCAGTTATTGTGATGGTGCAGGGAGTTTCTTCATCATACCCACTTCTATCTTAGAGCTAGTTTTATTTCTTATTTTTCTTTTTTTTTTTTGAGACAGAGTCTCACTCTGTCACCCAAGCTGGAGTGCAGTGCTGCCATCTCGGCTCACTGTAAGCTCTGCCTTCCAGTTTCACGCCATTATCCTGCCTCAGCCTCCCAAGTAGCTAAGACTACAGGCTCCCGCCACCACGCCCTGCTAATTTTGTTTTTGTATTTTTAGTAGAGACAGTGTTAGCCAGGATGCTCTCCATTTCCTGACCTCGTGATCCGCCCACCTCTGGGCTCCTGAAGTGCTGCGATTACAGGCGGGAGCCACCGCGCTCAGCCAGAGCTAATTGTATTTCTTACAGGGTTATCCAAGCACTGAGTATGGTCTACATTTAATATCTAGTTATTAGTTGACTGATTCCCACTTGATTGCCAAAAGATGCTATTTTGTACATAGTATCCCCGGAGCAAAGCCATTTGGAGGTTAATATGTGGGCAAATGGGCCACATGAGGAGCAGAAAGTTGGATCCTCTGTAATCTATACACAACTTTGGCCCCAGCCATGGGGTCAACCTTCTCCACAGGAATGAACAGCATGTGGCTTTTAAAAGGGCTTAGCAAAGTTCAGTGGCTCATCTGTAATCCCAGCACTTTGGGAGGCCAAGACAGGAGGATCACTTGAGGCCAGGAGTTCGAGACTAGCCTGGGCAACATAGTGAGACTCCATCTCTACAAAATAAATAAATAAATAAATAAATAAATAAATAAATAAATATTAGCCAGGTGTGCTGGTGTGCACCTGCAGTCCTAACTACTTGGGAGGCTGAGGTAGGAGGATCACTTGAGCACAGGAGGTCAAAGCTGCAGTAAGCCATGATCACACTAATGCACTCCAGCCTGGACAACAGAGGAAGACCTGGTCGCTAAATAAATAAATAAAATAAAATAAATGAAAGGGCTTAGACTTAGTGTCTTGGAGTGACAATGCATTCCAAGCTGATTAGATAAGGGCTGACCAGCTCTTTTTTTAATTTTAATTTTAGTTATTTATTTTTTACTCCCTTTCCTGGTACCTTCATGACTGGCTCTTAAATATTTAAATTTTCTTTTTCACAGCCTAGCCTGAAGCTCTGTGCCTATTTGATTTATATAACTCATATCTGGCTGATGTTGGTGGATTGAGACAAATATCTTTTCAGAACTGAAAATGGCTCTATCTTTTTTCTTGTTTCCCTCCAAGCACAAGCCAGTGCTCTAAAAAGCTGAGTCGTACAGATAGATGCCCACTTCCAAGAGAGGGTAAGTTCTACCTTGCCCATCCCCTAGTCTTCACTTTGATTGTCCCTAGACCACTGGGAAGGAATGAAGACATTATTTCATTCCATTGGGATCATTTAAAAATAGCAGAACCACTTTCTGCTTCGCTGCAGCTCACGATAGTGAGATGAGTGAATGAAAGTGAACGGCTATTAGAGAAAGTAGGGGAATGAATTTTAATGCAGCATCTGGCAAACCTGCCTTTGGAGTCTTTTCATGCCATGACCATTGTGCAGGCATTAGGGTAAGTGCTTTGGGACTTGTATACCAAGTCCTTGGACCTGGATACAAGGTTCTAAACAAGCCAGACCAAATGTAGGGGGAGGAGACATTAGACCTCACAAGGCTGCCCCCACCCCACCCTGCCAGGGTCTGAACCCAAAGTTAGCAGGCTCTGCATACTGAACCTTGCTCTCTGGCCCCAGGGAGGAGCGTCCGCCTGCTGTGGAGAGATGTCTGACCCAGAGAAAAAATGGCCCCTTCACCTGGTTCCAGAGTATTCAAAGGGATTCTAGCACAGAAAAGGAAAGAGAGAGGAGTATGTGAGAAAGAGAGCAGGGGAGGAGGAGACAGTGAGAGAGGGCGAGTATGCAGACTAGGAACTGGGTCTTTTTTCCCACATGCTCTCAGCTCTCTGAGCTGGGTCAGTGCATCCCGCCGAGACCACGCCCTCCTGTCCACAGAAACCTGAAAAGAATCAGCAAGGGGCTTCTGACTTCCTTCACTGGCCTTATTCAGCGTTGTAACAGCTGACTTTATTCCGGCTTTATGGTTGGCCTCTGTGACATCCTGAGGGAGTAGTTGCACTTTACATACACACACACACTCACAACTCTCACACACACACATCACTCACAATTCACACACACAACTCACACATACACATCACACATTCACACACAACATACACACATCACACACAACTCACACACAGACATCACACACAAATTCACACTCTCACAATTCACATCGCAAATTCACACTCTCACAATTCACACACATCTCACACATCACACACACAATTCACTCACACATATACACACACCCCACACACACATTCACATGCATCCTCACACACTCACACCCCCACACACCCAAGACACACTCACACATTTACACACACACACCCCACACACACTCACACATCACACACAATTCACACACTCACATAACATACACACTCACATCCACACACCCCACACACACTCACGCATTCACACACACACCCCACACACACCCTACACACACACACACACACCCCTTCCTCACACTCCCACATTCAGCAGAATTCTGCTTTTTAAAGGGAGCTGTGAGGATGGAAACACTAAGGCACACCATCAGAGTGAGGGAAAGCAAGGACTGGGAAGAAAATTCACTGAAAAGGATTTTTGAGTCTGCAGATGGGGAACTTTTTCTTTTGAAATCATTTCAGACTTACAGAAAAGCACAAAGTACTTTTCACAGAAAAATACAAAAAGTACAAACAATTCCTGTGGCCTTTTCACCCTGTCTGCTTCTGATTTTCCCTCCCTATATAGACTGTTTTCTGAACCAACTGAGAGTAAGGTGCAGATAAGATCCCCCTTTATCCCTAAATACTTGAGTGTATATTTCCTAAAAAACATGAATATTCTCTTTCATAACTCTAATACATTATCTAACTCGGGAAATTAATATTGATACAACACTATTATCTAAACTATACATCTTTCTGATATAAAATTTCACCAGTTATTCCAATAATGTTCTTTATAACAAAAAAGAAAAAAATGTTTTTTGTTTTTTGTTTTTTTTTTTGAGATGGAGTCTCGCTCTGCCGCCCAGGCTGGAGTGCAGTGGCCGGATCTCAGCTCACTGCAAGCTCCGCCTCCCGGGTTCACGCCATTCTCCTGCCTCAGCCTCCCGAGTAGCTGGGATTACAGGCGCCCGCCACCTCGCCCGGCTAGTTTTTTTGTATTTTTTAGTAGAGACGGGGTTTCACCGTGTCAGCCAGGATGGTCTCGATCTCCTGACCTCGTGATCCGCCCGTCTCGGCCTCCCAAAGTGCTGGGATTACAGGCTTGAGCCACCGCGCCCAGCCGAAAAAAATGTTTTGATCCAACTTCCAATCCAACCTCTTAACAATGTCATATCTTTTTAGGTTTCTTCAATTAGAATAGTTCTTCAGCTTTGTCTTTCATGACATTGACATTTTTGAAGAATGTAAGCCATTTATTTAATCAACTGTCCCTCCTTTTGAGTTAGTCTGATGTTTCCTCACAATTAGATTCCGGTTGTACCTTTTTGGCAGGAAAACCACAGAGGTGATATCATGTCCTTCAGTGCACATACATCATGAGATATATGCTATCAATCTGTCCCATTTGTCCCTTGCGATGTTAACGTTGATTATTTGATTCAGGTGGGGACTATCAGGCCTCTCCACTGTAAAGTCATTATTTTTCTCTTTGAAATCAATAGGTGTTTTGTGAGGATCTACTTTGAGATTGTGTAAATATACTGTTTCTCATCAAACTTCTACCCACTACTTTTAATATCCCTTGATAATTCTTGCCTGAATCAATAATGACTATAAGCTTTGCCAAATGGTAATTTTCTAATTTTATCATTTCTTATACTTACGTTAGTTGGAATTTTACTCTAAGGAAAGCCTTTTTCTTTTTCTCCATTTATTTTTTTTGTTTATATCAATATGGACTTAGAGTTTCACATTTTATCCAATTTATTATTATTATTATTCTAGATGAAGTCTCACTCTTGTCACCCAGGCTGGAGTGCAGTGGCATGATCCCGGCTCACTGCAGCCTCCGCCTCCTGGGTTCAAGCAATTCTCCTGTCTCAGCCTCCTGAGTAGCTAGGATAACAGGTGTTCACCACCATGCCCAGCTAATTTTTATATGTTTAGTAGAGATGGGGTTTTGCCATGTTGGCCAGGGTGGTCTCGAACTCTTGACCTCAGGTGATCCATCTGCCTTGGCCTCCCAAAATGCTGGGATTACAGGCATAAGCCACTGGGCCTGGCCAATTATTATTATTTTTTTTAAAGTTCAGATTGTCTAAGATTTGAATGGGAGCTCCTTCCAGCTGCTGCTTCTTTCTTTCTTTCTTTCTTTTTTTTTTTTTTTTTTTTTTTTTAATGAGACAGGGTCTCTCTCTCTCTCCATAGCCCAGGCTGGAGTGCAGTGGCTATTTACAGAGGTGATCATGGCTCACTGCAGCCTCAAACCCTTGGGTTCAAGCAATCCTCCCACCTCAGCCTCCTGAGTAGCTGGGACTACACGTGCATGTTACTGCCCCCCAGCTAGGGCTGTTTTTGAAGGTGGATGCTCCAAAACTCTGGTCCCGTCTATTTCTCTAAATTATGAATGTTCAAATAGCATTCAAGAATCTAATTTTTAACATTATGAGAAAGCACAGCATCTATGCCAAGGAATTTTAGAGTTCCAACAAAATAACAAAATGTTTATTTACATACATTTTATAATCTTCCTAGAGATCAGACTCGTTTCCTAAGTGAGGGCATGACTTCCTCATTCTTCTCCCCCTCCCGATGTGTGGCCAGTCCCTTTCACAGTGGACCTACTGAGGAAGTAGCAGGGGAGAGAGGAGAGTCAGGGAAGTGGGAAGGTGAGAGAGAAGTAGGGACGAAAAGGAACAGAAGGAGAAAGAACTCCTCTCCTCTCCTCTCCTCATTTGTTCAGACGGTCTGGCACCTACAGCCTCCTCATGTCCTCCAGCCCCACTGCCCCCTCCTGGAAGTCAGCGCACTGCTGCCGCTGGCATTCACGTCGTGTCGGCAGGACGCAGGAGACGTTGTCAGAGGTTAGAGACAGTCACCTTCATCTCAGAAAAGGAGCCGGGAGATGACCTGGGTTGTATAGAAAGAATTCAAGTCTCCTTGCCACAGAAATGCCACTGGAAGGGATGGAGGAGAGAAAACCTGGGTGTATGATGTCCCCATCACCCTCCTCGCTGGAACTCACCACAGGCTGGAGGTGCTTCCGGCAGAACCGAGCACTGGGGAAAGCCTGTGATAAATCAGCTCTGTCTTTACTAGCCAGGGGTTGCTATGGCAATAGGAATACACTGTAGGTTTTAAGAGATACAATTTTCTGTGATTCACTGTATATTTTTAGCCATTTTTCTTCCTGTATTATCTCCCTGTGGCAATTGCCTATTAATGCTGGTCTGTACTAAGATTGGACTAAACGGTCCATTCTCAGAAGAGATGAAAACCCTGGAGATCAGTAAGTACAAGGGGGTGATGGCCCATGAACTTAAGAGTAACTTGGTAGAACAACCAGATTAGTTCAGGACATGGATGAATTCGCGTGGCCCATGCTACGTCTGTCTTGGGAGGAGAGTAAAGCAGAGTGAAGGGACCCAGCAACGTGGCTCTGGAGTTTTGGGAATGGGAAACTGAGTCACACTACCCACTGAAATCCATATGCTCGAATGCTCGAATGGTGTCAAGGGCAGGCCACAAAAGTCAGAAACGAGCATCCTGCGCAAGGGACACTTGGACCCAGGTTTCCAAACGAGGAACTGTAAAAGCTTCTAACCCTTTTTTTTTTTTTTTTTTTTTTTCCTTAAGAGAGAGTCTTGCTCTGTCACCCAGGTTGGAATGCAGTGGTACATCTCAGCTCACTGCAAGCTCTGCCTTCTGGGTTCACGCCATTCTCCTGCCTCAGCCTCCCGAGTAGCTGGGACTACAGGCGCCTGCCACCAGGCCCAGCTAATTTTTTTGTATTTTTTTTTTAGTAGAGACAGGGTTTCACCATGTTAGGCAGGATGGTCTCGATCTCCTGATCTTGTGATCCGCCTGCCTCAACCTCCCAAAGTGCTGGGATTACAGGTGTGAGCCACTGCGCCTGGCCTCTAACCTTCTTTTAATTTAGCTCAAGTCTTCTATTGTTTGTTATCTTATCCTTCCTTCTTTATTCCTTTCTTCTTTCTTTCCTTACTCTAATTTTACTTATTATTATTATTTTTAACCATAAAATCAGGGGAGGGACTAAGAGGAGGTGAAAACAGAATCTATCTAGTTGCTATTGGTTCATAGTTGTATCAGGGGTCTTTCCATCCAGGCCACAGAAAATCCAGCCTAAACTGCTTAAGCAGAAAGAGAATGTGGCTGGGCGTGGTAGCTCACACCTGTAATCCTAGCACTTTGGGAGGCCAAGGCAGGCGGATCACGAGGTCAGGAGATCAAGACCATCCTAGCTAACACGGTGAAACCCCGTCTCTACTGAAAATACAAATAATTAGCTGGGCATGGTAGCGGGCACCTGTAGTCCCAGCTAGTTGGGAGGCTAAGGCAGGAGAATGGCGTGAACCCTAGAGGCAGAGCTTGCAGTGAGTGGAGATTGCGCCATTGCACTCCGGCCTGGGCGACAGAGTGAGACGCCATCTCAAAAAAAAAAAAAAAAAAAGGCAGAAAGAGATCTTACCGTCTCTAATAGCTGAAGAGTTCAGGGGTGTGGGTTTAGTCTCAGGCACAGTTGTATTCAGAAGGCCAGATGACATCATCAACATCTGGGCTCTCTGACACACCATGGGCTGCAATAACATGAAACTCAGCTAACAGAGGCTTCAACAAAGTGTGGTTTGTTTTTCTCACATAAGAAGTCCAGAGAGAGGTTTATTTTTCTCATACAACAAGTAGCCCAGAATAGGCATAGATGACGTTACTATGCAGCAGCTCAATAATGTCATCAAGAACCCAGCCTCTTCCTTTCAGCTCTACTGTCTTCAGGGTCACAGGAGGACAGGTCCAGCTCTAGACATTCAAGGCAGAAAGAAGAGGCTAGCTAGCTTCTGATTTTTTTTTTTAATCCAGAAAAGTAAATCAGCCCCCAAAGTTCCCAGCTGACCTCTGCTTCCAATTGATTGGATACATCAATGCCATGAGGCCACCTTAGCCATGGAGGAGGCTGAGAAAGTATGTTTTTAGGCTTTTTTGGTCCCTGCAGTAGAAGCAGTGTTTCTTGTTTGTTTGGTTTGGTTTGGTTTTGCCTCATATAACAGTCAAAGAACAAACCATACCCAAGATTGTGAAATGGTTCTGTCTTTTCCTTGCAGTCTGACCAGCCACTCCGTTGTTGTCATATCCTAGCCAAGAAGGGAGATGGTATAAGAGAAAGGCAAGAAGCTTTCTTTAAGGATGTAATGCATAAGTTGCATTCATCACTTCTCTTCTGCCCATATCCTATTGGTCAGAACATAACCACATGATCACAACCAGCTGTAAGGGAGGCTGGGAAATGTAGTACTTGGGTAGCCATGTGCCCAGCTAAAACTTGAGGAGTTCTGTTAGTCACATGATAAAGAGTTGTATTTTGAAACAACTAGAAATCTCCTCAGGAGTAGTTAGCTCCATGATGTGCTTACTTCACATTGGATGCCGGTATCAAAACATCTTATCTACCCCATATATATATATATATACACCTATTATATACCCACAACATTTTTTTTTTTTTGAGACGGAGTCTCGCTCTGTTGCCCAGGCTGGAATGCAGTGGCCGAATCTCAGCTCACTGCAAGCTCCGCCTCCCGGGTTCACACCATTCTCCTGCCTCAGCCTCCCGAGTAGCTGGGACTACAGGCGCCCGCCACCTCGCCCAGCTAGTTTTTTGTATTTTTTTAGTAGAGACGGGGTTTCACCATGTTAGCCAGGATGGTCTCGATCTCCTGACCTCGTGATCCGCCCGCCTCGGCCTCCCAAAGTTCTGGGATTACAGGCTTGAGCCACCACGCCCGGCCCCCAAACATTTTTTTAAAAAATAAAATAAAACAAAAATAAATTTAAAAATAAAAAAGAGCAGTTATAGGAGAAAGGGTTTCGATGGCTATTAGATTCACCCATTCAAGGCCAAATATTCCTGCCTCTGCCACATTCTCAAAGAGGCTTACCTTTGTGCAGGTAAGACAGCTTCAGCATCACCAGCCTCACATTCTCCCGGGTCCAATACCATTAGTAAAAGAGCCCAACATCTTCCCAGCTGCCCTGGCCAGTCTCACCACATCTCCTTGGTTCTTACTGGGTCACTTGCCCGTCATTAACTAAGGGGATGCGATGCAATACTCTGGTCATTCCTGAATCACTTGCTCCACCAAATCACCAAGACCTTTCTGGGCCTCAGTTGGCTCATCTGTAAACTAAACATAATAAAACCTACCTCACAGGGTTAGTGGGAGAGTGCTGCTGGGGGTCATTGTCCACATATGCATTTCAGTTGGCCTACTGACCAGACTCACCTTAACAATATCATTTCAAAAAACAAGACCCTCTCAAATCAAAGTAATCATCATTGGATAGTTAGCCCAGATCTCTTCTTATAATATATTCCAAAGTAAAAATACTTGCTAGGTGCCTGACACTGTGCTAAGCACTTTGCACACCTTCTATCAAAACTCTCGGAGTAATTCCATAGGAGAGATACTTTCACTGTTTTCAATTAACAGATAAGAGTGGTGATGTGCGCCTGTAATCCCAGCTACTTGGGAGGCTGAGGCACGAGAATCACTTGAACCTGGGAGGCAGAGGTTCCAGTGAGTCAAGATCACACCACTGCACTCTAGCCTGGGTGACAAAGCAAGACTTAAACAAACAAACAAACAACAAACAAACAAACAAACAAAATGGATAAGGAAGTTTAGCTTCTTGCCTAAGATCACAGTCAGCACAGTGATGGAGCCACAAAGCCAGGACTAACTTTGAACACCCCCAATCTCCTCCCTCTTATTGTATAAAAATAAGTAAAAATAACCACATATTTATGAAATCATGAAAACCTTCCTGCTGATTGCGGTGGTCACAAGAAAGCACCTTTTGATGCAGGACAGGCGAACCTCCAAACCGGGGCTTAGCGCAGGAGGGTTCTTGGCTTTGCCCAGGAGAGAATTAAAGGGCAAGCCAATGGTGTTGAACAGCAACTTTGATGAAAGCGCCAGTGCACAGGAGCAGCAGAGGTACTGCTCCTTGCAGAGCTGGGCTACCCTATAGGCAGTGGGCCCAGAGTAAAAGCTCAGAGGAAGTTCTGCACTCATTTTTATGCCTGTTTTTAATTGTATGCAAATTAAGGGGTAGTTTATGCAGAAATTTCTAGAAAAAAGGTGGTAACTTCTAGGTTGTCAAGTCATTGCCATGGAAAGGGGTGGAAACTTCTGGGTGTTGCCATGGTAATGGTAAACTGACATGGCACACTGATGGGCATGTCTTACAGGGTGGTGCTGCTGCCCAGGACCTGTTTTAGTTAGTCTCCAATTTGGTGCAGTATCTGAGCCCTGCCTCCAAAGTAAACTCTCGCCCCCTGCCTCACTTTGATCTCACTTTGAGAGAACCTGCTACCAGGAGTAGCAAGATGACAGCCTCACATTATGGATCCTTTGGGCTCCCTGCAGCCTTCACATTGAGGCCTCCCCCTCCCTGGGCACAACAGATACACTACAGCCAGGCCAGTCCTGTCCAGTGGTGATCCCTCTGTTCTTGGGCTTCCCATAAGCCTGGCTGCGGCTTTCTTGGAGCTATGCTGTAGTCTGGATTCTTCCTACCCAACTCTTTCCTTTCCACTCCCCTTTAGCAAGTGCCAGGCCTGCACTGTTGCCTGAGGGCTGTCCTCACCACTCCTGCTCCCACACCCTATATCCTTCACATACATTCTCCCCCATGCATTTATGCTCTAATTCCATCTTGGCATCTGTTTCTCAGAGGACCTGAAATGACATACTTCTTGTACCTCCCTTAGCTCACAGCATGAACTACATCACAGGCTTGTATGTTTCCAAAGATTCTTGAGTGTTAAAGAATAAGAAAGCAATAAAAATAATAATTCAAAATTGGGCTATAGGGAAGATCTAATATAGTCCAATAAGGAGACTCCTAGTCTGGCACTTAAAAAGTAGAGACTCCTTTTCGAAGCAAGTTTCTGCATAGAGGGAAAAACAATAGTCATTGCTGATCTTAAAAGAAACCTAGCTGCATTGGGCATTTTGGATGGAGAGGGTGAGAGGCATCTGAAACTTGCCTGGAGTCACTCCACAGGGTCACAGATAGATTTCAATCATTCTAATCCTCCATCCAGAAGCTTCAAATGCTCCTGAGACAAGGAATTGATTCTTTACCGAAAGAGCAAAGAATGCTACTTAACTCAGCCAAAGAAAAAAAAATGATCAATTGAGCAAAATGTACTGGCTTTAGACAAGGATCTCCAAACTGAAGTGGAATTACTCTTGTTGCCCCTGGGAACACAAACCATGTGCCACAACTACTCTGCCCTGCCCTGCCTCATCCTACCTTAAGACTTTTTCAGGGATTACTAACTAGTAGCCACAGAGCAATGTGTCCCACAAACATGTTTTTTCTGGTCCCTGTGGTTTTTTTTTATACAATATAAAATTAGTTAAAATTTATCAAGTGAGATATTCACATAAAAAATCTGGACTTCGTGCTTCTTTTGGAAAATCAGAAACTCTGACAATATCAGCCCTACATGTGAACTTCCTGCCTAAACAGAACCAGAATCTCTACTACTCCTCTACTCCTCTCCTATTAAACATGCTGGCTTTAACATGCTCAGGACCATAAACCTACTTGACTTTGAGCACTCAGATTCAGATGATGAGCCCTGGGTAGCACTTGGCTGAAGTTAACTGTCAGCTCTTTAAGAAAAATGAGTTACTTAACAATTTTTTTTTTTTTTGAGATGGAGTCTTTCTCTGCCACCTAGACTAGAGTGCAAAGGCACGATCTCAGCTCACTACAACCTCCACCTCCCGAGTTCAAATGATTCTCCTACCTCAGCCTCCCGAGTAGCTGAGATTACAGGCACCTGCCATCATGCCCAGCTAATGTTTGTATTTTTGTAGAGTTGGGGTTTCACCATGTTGGCCAGGCTGGCCTTAAACTCCTGACTTAAAGTGATCCACCTTTTTCAGCCTCCCAAAGTGCTGGGATTACAGGTGTGAGCTGCCGCCACTGCACCTGGCCACTAAATAAATTAATAAACAGGATTTCAAGAAGGAATTTCTTTCTTTTCTTTTTTTTTGAGACAGAGTCTCGCTCTGTCGCCCAGGCTGGAGTGCAGTGGCGCAGTCTCGGCTCACTGCAAGCTCCGCCTCCTAGGTTCACACCATTCTCCTGCCTTAGCCTCCTGAGTAGCTGGGACTACAGGCGTCTGCCACCACGCCCGGATAATTTTTTTGTATTTTTAGTAGAGACCCAGTTTCACCACGTTAGCCAGGATGGTCTTGATCTCCTGACCTTGTGATCTGCCCGCCTCAGCCTCCCAAAGTGCTGGGATTACAGGCATGAGCCACCACACCTAGCAGGAATTTCTTAAAAAGTAGTCTTCAAGAATTTAGGCAAGAATGACAGCCAAGATTAGCATAGCTGGAAGGTTTGTCAGCACTGATAGCTGGGGGACAGGTGTCCCTTGCCAGAGGCAGAGACCCTGGGTTGGAGGAGGTGGGATTTCTGTCCTGGCTTTGTCCTTACTATACAACCTTGAGCATTGCCTTCACCCTCAGGTCAGGTGCCAGGTGTTGTAAGAGCTAAGAGCACCTAAGTGAGTACTACCTGAAAAGCAGTCTATTAAGTGTTTTGTATGCATCCTCTCTTTTCATTCCACACCATATCCTGAGGTCATGTACCAGTATTATCCCCAAAGCACAGGAAGGTTTTGTGACCTGTCCAAAGTCAGAGTGTCAGTTGGAGCTCAGACACTTTGGGGTCCCTGCAGCCTTCACACTGAGGCTTCCCTGTCCCTGTAGTACAGATGTACCACAGCCAGGCCAGTCCTGTCCAGTGGCGACTCCTCTGTGACTGCAGACCCACACATGCACCTAGTAGACTGTGACGCTTACACCTGCATAGGGTTGTCCGAGGAACTGAAGAAGACTGTGTAGGCCAAGTGCTTTTTGTAATATGTAAAGTGCTACAGGATGATGTTTACTATTATCATTTGAATGCTGCAATTTTCTTTTTCAAAACTGATGCTTTATCTAAAAGTCATCAATTCAGTTTGGCCCCTTCCTAATTCATTCATCTTAATTAATTCATATTTTTCTCTCTTAAAGAGAAAGTAAAGAAAGAGCCGGAACTGGCACATCAGTAGTCCTGTATCGCCCTCTGCTGACAATAATCAGGAAAACTATAAAATTCTAATAGGTGATGATTTTCTCAGCCTCCTTGAACAATTTCTGGAGCACCTACTTTGTCCTGGGCATTGTACTGGCTGCTATGCGGTCTAGAGAGACTAGGAATGGAGTATTCAGGAGACATCATTCTAGATAAGCCTGTCCTCTGTGATTTAGATATAGGAGAAGGAAAGTAGAGAAACCTACAGACAAGGGTGACCTATATTTCATCTCATAATATATTCCAAAGTAAAAAATATTTATTCTGTACTTCCTAGATGATTACCATCAGGACATCACAGACAGAAGGCCAAAGTCAGACAGAGTTGTCATTATCCGCCTCAAAAGGCCACAGCAAACCCCCAGACAATGAGGTAAATGGTACTCTTTGCCCAGGCATATGCAGACAAGTGACTAGCAACCAGCTTTCTGGCCAGGAGAAGCCCTGATTGGTAGTGTTTCTCAGTTTTCATGGTGTAAATACGCCCATTATGACCAATTTTAAGCTGTCAACATAATGATTCACAACATTTTTGAAAATTTAACAATCAGCCTCTCACAAGCTGTAGGAGCTGGCTCTCACACATTTCCTTCCTTCCTTCCTTCCTTCCTTCCTTCCTTCCTTCCTTCCTTCCTTCCTTCCTTTCCTTCCTTCCTTCCTTCCTTCCTTCTTTCCTTCCTTCCTTCCTTCCATCCTTCCTTCCTTCCATCCTTCCTTCCTTCCTTCTTTCTCTCTCTCTCTTTCTTTCTTTTTTGAGATGGAGTTTTGCTCTTGCTGCTCAGGCTGGAGTGCAGTGGCGCAGTCTTGGCTCGCTGAAACCTCCATCTCCCGGGTTCAAGCAATTCTCCTGCCTCAGCCTCCCAAGTAGCTGAGATTACAGGTGCCCACCACCACACCCAGCGAATTTTTGTATTTTTAATAGAGATGGGGTTTCACTGTGTTGCCAGGCTGGTCTTGAACTCCTGACCTCGGGTGATCCACCCACCTCAGCCTCCCAAAGTGCTGGGATTACAGGCCTGAGCCACCACACCTGGCCTCATACCACTTCTTTTAACTCTAGAAAAAATATACCTTCTCATCTTCCTTCCCAATCAACTGGATTCTGGAGTTCTCCAAGTTGGTACACATCTATGGGCAGGGACAGATCAGTTTCACCCCAGAAAGATCAACCCCAAACAGGAAATGGGGAATTCTGGCTGAGTCTTTCCCTATACATCATCAGGTGGCTCTGGTCGGTCAAAGGTCTACTTCACCTTCCCCTCTCTCCCTTCTTCCATCCAGTCCTTTTCCTATCAAACCAACTGAAGAAAGAAGGACTGTCTAGGACATCATGACACATCCCTGAAACAGAATCTCGTTCTGATACCACCACCTCATCTTCATGTCCCAGTTCCTTTCCCTAATGGATTTGGTTCACAAGCCTGCCTCATCTAGAAGCCCCCCATGCAGGAAGGAGGCACCTCGGGGCTCCTGGAGGAACTCCAGGATCTTCTGATATGAAGAGGCTGGCCAGCTTGGACCATGTGTCTCTCACTTTGTGCAGCTCACAAGGAAGAAGGCCCTGCTTTGGCCCCAGAAAAGGGCCATGCAGGGCCTAAAGGAGCAGTTCCCAATTGTCTCCAACTAAAGACTGGACTCAGACCGAGCAAAACCCAGCTGCCAGGGGCCCAAGAGGTCCAATCTCCTGAAAGTGTGCTTCCTACTCAGCCCAGAAATCATTCCGAGGCCCTCCAGATAAAACTAGAGGCAGAGCCGGGCATGGTGGCTCATGCCTGTAATCCCAGCACTTTCGGAGGCTAAGGTGAGAGGATCTCTTGAGGCCAGGAGTTCAAGACCAACCTGGCCAACATGGTGAAACCCTATCTCCACTAAAAATACAAAAATTAGCTGGGCATGGTGGTGCACACCTGTAGTCCCAGCTACTCAGGAGGCTGAGGCACAAGAATTGCTTGAACCTGGGAGACAGAGGTTATAGTGAGGTGAGATCGCACCACCGCACTTCAGCCTGGGCAACAGAGCAAGATTCTGTCTCAAAAAAACAAAACAAAAAAACTAGAGGCCTGATGATCCCACCATCTAAATAGCAGCTGCCAAACCTCTGCCCCCATGAGGTCAGCCGTTCCACTTGCTTGTTCTCCCACAAACTAACCTCTGATTTCCTTATCCCACTTATCCTAAGATTTCAGTGACTTTAACACAAGATGAAATCTACAGTGACGGGCAGGCTTGGTGACTCATTCCTGTGATCCCAGTACTTTGGGAGGCTGAGGCAGGTGGATTGCTTGAGCCCAGGGGTTCAAGAACAGCCTGGGCAACATAGTGAGCCCCTGTCTTTCCAAAAAAAAAAAATTTTTTTTAATTAGCTGGACATGGTGGCATGCACCTGTATGTAGTCCAGCTACTTGGGAGGCTAAGGTGGGAGGATCGCCTGAGCCCAGGAGGGAGGAGCTGTGTTCATGCCACTGCACTCCAGCCTGGGCAACAGAGTGAGACTGTGTTTTTTAAAAAAAAAAAAACAAAACACGACAAAACAAAGCAAAAAAAAAAAAAAAAACTATAGCAAGACTAACTTCTTTCTGCTTTTGGCTCAGCTACTTGGGGTTGTATGTCCTTGAGAACATTTCTAAACCTCTGGGGTTTGTCTTCTGAAGTCTAAATGGAAATAATCATCAGACAGCACAGTTGAGAGGACTAAATTAGAATGCTGAGAAAAGAACTTTATAAATCAGAGTGTTATATGTTTATTGTTTTTCTACCTAAGAGAGGTCTTTACAATGTTTTCGCCCTCCTTATAAAAGGAATATGTGTTCTTCATAGGAATTTTGGAAAGTAAATTTGAGTATTAAAAAAATTAAAATCAGTCCAGGCACAGTGGCTCACACCTGTAATTCCAGCATTTTGGGAGGCTGAAGCAGGAGGATCTCTAGCCCAGGAGTTCGAGACCAGCCTGGACAACAAAGCAAGACCCTGTCTCTACAAAAAATAAATAAATATGCAGCCATAAAAAAGAATGAGACCGTATCCTTTGCAGGGACATAGATGGAGTTGGAAGTTATTATCCTTAGAAAACTAACACAGGAACAGAAAACCAAATATTGCATGTCCTCACTTGTAAGTGGGAGCTAAATGATGAGAACATACAGAGGGGAACAACAGACACTGGGACCTATTGGAGGGTGGAGGGTGGAGAGTGGGGGAGGATCAAGAAAGATAACTTATGGGTACTAGGCTTAATACCTGGGTGATGACATAACCTGTACAACAAACCCCCATAACACAAGTTTACCTGTTTAACAAAATTGCATATGTACCCCTGAACTTAAAAGTAAAACAACAACAACAACAACAAAATCATGTCCTCTGCAGCAATATGGATAGAGCTGGAGGCCATTATCCTAAGCAAATTAATGCAAGAACAGAAAAGCAAATATAGTACATTCTCACTTATTAGTGGGAGCTAATCATTAAGCACACATGGACACAAAGAAGGGAACAATTGACACCAGAGCCTGCTTGAAGGTGGAGGGAGGGAGGAGGTGAGGAGGTGAGGATCCAAAAGCTACTTATTGGGTACTATGCTTACTACCTGGGTAACAAAATAATCTGTATACCTCACCCCACAACAAACAATTTACCCATGTAACAAACCTGCACAGGTATCCACTGGACTTAATATAAAAACTGGAAATTTAAAAATGAAAATAAAAAATAAAATTAAGTAAATAAATAAATAAACATCACCCAGAGTTAACAATCCACATGTGGTGTGTTTGCCCGGGGTATTTTTCTCTATGTGTATATAAATATACCTTAGTTAAAAGAAAGGATGATCATACTTACGACTCACGGGTAGTGGTTTCTCTTTTCACCAAGGGATCCCAAGTCCCTCCAGACAACCTGCAGATCCAGCAGCGTTTCTCTCATCCCTGCAATGGAAAGAGAGTCTTGCTTCAAAAACAGTTGAAAATAAGCCTAAAAGTAGCCTCCTGGGTTACTAAATAAGGAGACCTTGGAAATAGAACCTGTTCTACCTGATAGAGGCCTTCAAACTTTCTGCTCTGCAAGCCATTTTGGAAAGACAATTTTCCCTTACGGATCACCTTGTCTACCTATGTTAATTTGTAACATGATTTTTTAAAACTAAAATTGAGAAGATTTCCACTTAGTAAAACATGTATTGCTACAACCATCATTGTTAAAATGCACATTTCTAGGCCCTCTGACATGTGAAACTGAATTTGCTGTAGGAAATACTTTTGAAAACCTCACATTTCTCTGGCAGGTCCATGAATCACCAAAGGTACCCAAGTAGAACGTGAATGCAAATATGTTCCTCTGGGTTCTTTCAGTATCTGACAAAATGTCATCTTTTCATCAATGTTACCAAGTTATCCTTTGCTTCTGCCCTGAAACAGGTGTTTTCTGACTGTCAGAAATTGTCTGGGTCTCTTCTCCTCTATAACATCTGGCCCCTCCTGCCAGATTCTGCTTCAACCTTGATTTCTCCAATAACCCAGTTCAACCCTGATTAGGGGGAAAACTACAGGGCTCTGGACCCTTGGGAGGGGGCACCCAATGCTCGCATGACTTAAAGTGCATTGTTAGGAGAATGTGTCCTAACAGTGACGTCACTTGAGTGGCACTCAACACTTGGTTCTCAAGCAAAGCTGCAATGGCAGGATGGCCCAGCTAAGCTCGGCAAGGGTGGTTCTAACCTGCTCTCCCATCCCTGTGGCAACTGCCTTGGATCAGTCCGGGCTCTCTAGAGGAAGAACACCAATAGAAGATATATCGACATATATAAGAGGAGATTTATGATGGGAATTGACTCATTCAATTATGGAGTCAGAGAAGTCCCATAATCTACCATCTGCAAGCTGGAGAATCAGGAAAGCTGGTGCTATAATTCAGCCCCAGGCCAAAGGAACCAGGAGCTCAGACGTCTGAGGGGAGGAGAAGATGGACGTCCCAGCTCAAGGATAGAAAGTATTTGCCCTTCCTCAGCCTTTTGTTCAGTTTCGCCCCTCAACAGATTAGATGATACCAGGGAACATTGGTGAGGGCAGATCTTTACTCAGTCTACTGGTGCTAATGCTAATCTCTTCCAGAGACACCCTTGCAGACACACCCAGAAAGAATGTTTGACCAGCTGTCTGGGCATCTATTGGCCCAGTCAAATTGACACATAAAATTAACCCTTGTGTGTGTGTGTGTGTGTGTGTGTGTGTGTGTGTGTGTGTGTTGTTTTTTTTTTTTTTTACAATGTCTTACTCTGTCACCCAGGCTGGAGTACAGTGGCATGATCTTGGCTCAGTGCAGCCTCAACCTCCCAGGTCCAAGCAATTTTCCCACATCAGCAGCCTCTGGAGAAGCTGGAACCACAGGCATGTGCCACTATACCTAGCTCATTTTTAAAATTTTTGTAGAAACAGGGTCTCACTCTGATACCCAGGCTGGCCTCCACCCCCTGGGCTCAGTCAGTCCTCCTGCCTCAGCCTCCCAAAGTGCTGGGATTACAGGTATTAGCCACCATGCCCAGCCTCACATAATTCTTTTCACTGAACTTCCACTCTTGCCACAGCGCTTCCAAAGTCAGCATCTAATGGCCCAGATGTGTTCTTTCTCTAGGGCTGATGCGTGCTTCTGAACAGCTGACCCTGAGGCCTTCATCCACCTCTTGACCAGGACCCTCTCGTCAGTGCTTCCATCCGGGTAAGGGTATAGGACCATTTCTAACTCGACCCCTTTCGAAAGCATGGCCTCCTCTTTCTCTGTGGGCTCACCTCTCAGCACCCAAGGAGTCGACACCAGGACTCCAGAACCTACTTCAAAGCAACACAAGACTCCTTCCACTCTCCCAGCCCTACCGTCACACACATACACAGCCCCTCCTTCCACGGAGTCAATGTAGAGGCAGGAGCTCCAAGTCCTGAGGCCATCAGGATAATTGAATTATGTCCTTCAGCCAGGCAAGGTGGCTCATGCCTGTAATCCCAGCACTTTGGGAGGCTGAGGCAGGCAGGTCACCTGAGGTCAGGAGTTCGAGACCAGCTTGGCCAACACAATGAAACCCTGTCTCTACTAAAAATACAAAAATTACCCATAGTCCCACATACTCAGGAGGCTGAGGCACGAGAATCACCTGAACCCAGGAGGCAGAGGTTACAGTGAGCTGAGATCATGCCACTGCACTCCAGCTGGGTGACAGAGTGAAACCCTGTGTCAAAAAAAAAAAAAAAAAAAAAAAAAAGTCCTTCAGCTGTCAGCTGTCACCAACAGAAACCTAGGATGTCCAGCTCATCCCTCGCCGCTGGTTCCATTCTCCATAAGGCTCAGATGTCACCTATTAATGAGGCATCCCCAGAAAAACACACCCATCTCTAGTCCCTATCCAGTTCCCGGCTTCATTTTACTCTATAGCAGGTTTCTCGCTTATAGCTTTCTTATTTATTTTGCTTATTTTCTAGCCTTTCCCACTGAAATATAAGTTTCACAAAAACAGGTATCTTTGTTTTGTTCCTTGCTGTGTTCCCAGACCCTGGAACACAGTGTGACGAGAGAGAGGAGGGGGAAAGAGGCTTAACTTTCCACGAAGAAAAGTTTTAGAGGCTGGGCATGGTGGCTCATGCCTCTAATCCCAGCACTTTGGGAGGCCGAGGTGGGCAGATTACCTGAGGTCAGGAGTTCGAGACCAGCCTGGCCAACATGGTGAAACCCCATCTTTACTAAAATACAAAAATTAGCTGGGCGTGGTGGTGGGCTTCTGTAATCCCAGCTATTCAGGAGGCTGAGACAGGAGAATCGTTGAACCCGGGCACCAGAAGTTGCAGTGAACTGAGATCGTGCAATTGCACTCCAGCCTGGGTGACCAGAAACTCCAGCTCAAAAACAAAAAAGTTTTAGAAAAGCGCTTCTCAAGTTCCCTTGAGATGTGACTCAGACAATGTTTCCCTGCCAGCTTTTTAGAATCCTTCCTCACTCTTAAGGAACCAGACTTCCAGCTCCTCTCCCAAACCCTGGGAGTGCCAGAGCTCTCTGGGGTCAGTAGGGCCCCTGTGGGAAGCAGCCGTCACATTCCTCATGGGTTCATGTCTTTCCAGGGTTAGCATAGCAGTTATCGCAAAGCACTTTTCAAGATCTGACAGGTGGGGATCCCCTTGGGCCGTGGCATAACCCCTGCCGGTTTCCCACCCTGAACCGTCTCCTTCCTGGGTTACAGAGGGCGCTTGCTGCAGGCCTGCAGAAAGGGAAAGTTGCAGAACTGAGAGAAGCAACTTTCTGATTACAAAACTGAAAGGAATCTAAAGTCAAAAAGTTCCGCCTACTTACAGTGGCTGGTCTGCAAGGCCATAGCCAATGCTTGCAGCTCAGAGCAGCAACCCAGCCATCCCAGGTGTGGCCACGGCTTTTGCTGGCCACATTCTTTTGCTGGGAGGGGGCCTCAGGCAGCCTCTTCTGCCCCCACTGCCAACAGAGCTGGGAAACACGGTGGGCATTGCCAGGGCTGCTGCTAGAGTGGGAGGAGGCAGGGCCCTTGCACCACAAGGCCTGGCAGAAGCACCTGGAGGCCAGCACTTTGCGAGACTTGCCTTAGCCAGCTGAACAGAGCAAGGATTCCGATTCACATGGGCCTGCACGGGTTTGGGGGAGAGGGGATGGAGAATGGGATTTAAGCAGGAGATAAGCAGGGGGAAGGGAAGGAAAGGGAAACAGACAGGCAGTGCCTAGCATAGGCCACCAGACGGCTACCACCATGCTAACAGAGTTATCGTTAAATGCTTTAAGGGAAAAAAATCATTTTCTCCTTTTTCTTTTTTAACCAACCATACTCTGAACCCTGAGAAGCTAGAAAATCTTTTTTTCAAGTGGGCTAGTGGTTAAGAGCCAGGGATCTATTATAGAGTTAGTCACACCTGGATTCAATTTTGTGCTCTGCCTCTTCCCGTCAGTCACCTTGGATAAATGTCTTCACTTCCCTAAACCTCCCTTTCCTCATCTATAAAACGATGACAGTGGTTCCTACCTCTTAGGGTAGTTGTAAGGATTAAGTAAGCTAATGTTTCTAAAGCTCTCAGCACGGTGCCTAGCACACAGTAAATGCTAAATTCCTCTGATTGCGTATGTACTCTCTCAAATGGCAGCATTGTCAACGTTCCCACGGTCAGCTACTTCTTCTGTAACTCCATTTATGTTAGATTTGAATCACGCAAAGTTATTTGCACAGCAAAGTAAAAGTTACTGCCATACTGCATGTAATCCAAAGCAAAAGTAAATGCTCCATTTCAACCATAAGCAACTTTCCATTCCTAGCACAACTCAAATGGAAAGATGTTGAAGTGACTTTAGCTTGTTTTTATATTCATCAGAATTTTTCAGTATGATTTATACAGTAGCTTCATGCAGTTTGAGATCTCAGCCTCTCTTTGCTTTGCTGTCACCATTTTCAAATCTTCTAATCACATCCCATTCCCATCTCACTTCCAGTGTTACCGCTTTTCATTTCTTTGCTGTACTTCTTTTTTTTGAAAGAGTCTCGCTCCATTACTCAGGCTGGAGTGCAGTGGCGCGATCTCGGCTCACTGCAACCTTGGCCTCCCGGGTCCAAGAAATTCTCCTGCCTCAGCCTCCTGAGTAGCTGGGACTACAGGTGTGCACCACCACACCCAGCTAATTGTTTTTTGTATTTTTAGTAGAGATGGGGTTTCACCATGTTGGCGAGGATGGTCTCGATCTCTTGACCTCGTGATCCGCCCACCCTGGCCTCCCAAAGTGCTGGGATTACAGGCATGAGCCACCGCACCTGACCCTGCTGTACTTTCATCTCTGTAAAATGGTACTATCTCTGTACCATCTTTGTAAAATGTTTTGTGAGTTTATCACCGGAGGACAAGAAGGAAACACAACCAAGTACTTTACTGTCAGTGCCTGAACTGAACAATGGAGGTGCAGTAACCAGTCACCAACAGACTTTTAAGTAAGTGACATGATTGGTCACTGATTGTGATGTGGGCATGTAATTTACTTAGTAATTTGTGGACTGAAGAGCTAGCAGCAAAGTTTGTACTTTATTCAGTTACTCACAGTTCATATACTGCGGTAACTGAAATTATACCATGTTATTGAAGGACGGGTGTTCTTCAACTAAACCGTAGTAACTAAAATTTGTGCATATCAGAATTGTACAAGGCCAGCTCTGCGTGTAATGATGACAGGTGTCGGATGGCTTGCCATATGCCAGGCCTTGCTGTAGGTGCTTTTACTCATATAATCCTTCCTATCCTTTGAGGAAGGTAGCATTGCTGATCCCCATTTTACAGAGGAGGAGACTAAGTCACAAAGAGATAACGTGCCCAAAGGCACATGGCTGGCATGTGTTTTTAATTACCATGCCATACTCTGTAATAGAGATGAGGATGCTCTCTCAGGATCATGTGGCTCATAAGTGGTAGTGTGTGGGTACTATCTATCACAGCTGCCTCTCCCCCAGCCTACCTGGGAGGATCATCATTTCAACATAAAGTGGCTTTCAGCACTTCCCCAGCTCACAGAAAAAGAAAGATGCAGCCTTAAACACCACCTATGTTTCTCAATTTTATTTGTTAATTATTATTATTATTATTTATTTTTTTAAGAATAGAGGCAGAGTCTCGCTATGTTTCCCAGACTGACCTCAAACTCCTGGGCTCAAGCGATCCTCCCACCTCAGCCTCCCAAAGTGCTGGGATTACCCAGCTCACTGCATGAGCCACCATGCCAGGCCTTTATCTGTTCGTTTTTGAATATGTAATACGTGGGCCAGAATTCAAAAAGTACAAAGACTGCACCATCTCTGTCTCAGGATATCCCATTTTCCAGCCTCATTTTCCTCCCCAGAGGCAACCAATGATATCAGTTTCTTCTCCCTCCACTCTGGAACGTCCCATGTCACCCACTCCCTCTCAAATATCTATTAAAAGTTTGATCAGGGATGCGGTGGCTCACGCCTGTAATCCCAGCACTTTGAGAGGCCAAGGTGGGCGGATCACTTGAGGTCAGGAGTTTGAGACCAGCCTGGCCAACATGGTGAAACCCGGTCTTTACTAAAAATACAAAAATTTGTCAGGCGTGGTGATGGGCACCTGTAATCCCAGCTACTCGGGAGGCTGAGGCAGGAGAATGGCTTGAACCAGAGAGGCAGAAGTTGCAGTGAGCTGAGATCGCGCTACTGCACTCCAGTCTGGGCGACAGAGTGAGACTCTATCTTAAAAAAAAAGAAAAGAAAAAAAAAGAAAAAGAAAAGAAAAATAAAAAGTTGTGCCCAGAATCCTGGGTTATAGCAAATTTATTTATTTATTTATAGATAGAGTCTCGCTCTGTCGCCCAGGCTGGAGTGCAGTGGTACGATCTCGACTCACTGCAAGCTCCACCTCGCAGGTTCACGCAATTCTCCTGTCTCAGCCTCCCGAGTAGCTGGGACAACAGGCGCCCACCACCACGCCCAGCTAATTTTTTGTATTTTTAGTAGAGACAGGGTTTCACCATGTTAACCAGGATGGTCTTGATCTCTTGACCTCGTGATCCTCCTCCTTCGGCCTCCCAAAGTGCTGGGATTACAGGTGTGAGCCACTGCACCTGGCCAGCAATTTTAAATATAAGAAAAAGTCACTAAGAAAAAGTCACTGAAGAATCAAAATCTTTTAAAAGTTATCTTTGGGTTGTTTTGTTTCCAGGAACTTGAGAAGGATTTGAACACCATGAAGAAAAAGAGTTTGTTCTGAAACTTGTGGAGGGAGGATCGATGAAAAGTCAAGATCTCCCAGCTGGACAGGCCGAGTGCGCTGCTCTTTCCTGAAAGGCACTCAGGAAGGGTACTGCCTCCAGGTGGGGAGGAGAGGCAGGCAGCCTGGACTTAACCAGAGCCTGCCAGTTGCTCGTATTTGTTGAGGGCCATCTGCTCTCAGGCCCTCAATCTTGTACTAGATCTATTTGGAAAAGGATTTAAAGGGCAAAGAAAATCATATCTTCATCTACTATTCGGGCTTTTCCAGGACAATATTGATTTCAAATATTTTATCCTCTTGTCACCTTAAGCTATCACAAATGTTTTAGAAATCCCAACTTCGTAGTGTCTAAATGAATTTTCAGAATTGCCTCTAAACCCCTTACCTTCTGCAGCACAAAATCCTTTCTCTGAACACACATCTCAGATTTTTGGCTAGGATAATACAGTCATCATAGAATACTGAACAGTAGGAATTTCAAGGAAGGCAATTCTGAAGGCAGAGGGAAGAGCAGTAAATGTAAAAATATAAACAAATAAAAATGAAATAATTCATTCTTATTGAGAGGTTTAGTGCCGTGCTTATGATTGTGGATACTGAAGCCAGTCTCTCTGGGCTCATATCCCAGCTTTGATACTTACTAGCTGTGTGACCTGGACAAGCTAGTTAACCTCTCTGTGCCTCAATCCTCATTCACTAAAATGCGGAGAATGGTACAGGGTTCTGAGGGTTTTCGTGAGGCTTAAGTATATTACGACAGGAATTTAGAGCTGAGCCCGGGGCAAAGGAAGCACTTTATTCGGATTTGCTCTTGTCATTGGCCCTCACCCTGTGCGGGGTGGTAATCTATTTACACGAATGAACTCATTTAACCTTCACCACAGCACCCCCAGACAGGTCCCCTCAGTACTCCCCCTGGGCATTTGAGGAACCTTAGACCCACAGAGGCTAAGTGACTCATCTAAGTCACCCTCCTTGGAGGTGGAAGAGCCAGAATTCAATCCCAGGTCCCAGAACTTCAGACCATCTTGCCCACTATAAAGTGAACAAAAAGTGATAGAGATATTTTAAAGCAGTACAAGTCCTTGCTTCTTTGTGACCTGAAACTCCATCGACTGCTCACCTGGTATTGCCCCTAAACCACTTTCGGTTGTGTTGATCCAGCCACTTCTCAGTATCAGCTGCTGATACTGAGTGGCCAATTTCCGCCAAACTCCAATGAAAGAGTTTTGGCACATGCTGGAGTCAGCCTTCTGCCTTCCTGCAGAGAGCCTTCTGACAGGACAGGCGTCTTCCGGCCACATGGGGTTGGGGAGGAGGACATAGGAGCTTCTGATGCTGTTCTACTCTCCAGCACTGAATCTGGAAAAGACTAGAGCAAAGTATATCGCCCATCAGCCTCCAGAAGGGCTAAGGGGCTATGGATGGAAGAAAGGCTGCAGGAATACATAACAGCTTGGTAAATAATTTGAAGTCTTTGAAAATGATTTCTGTCACTGTTGTTTGAGCCACCTTTTCATTACTCAATATGCCTGATTTATGGGTATCACATTTAGGTGAGTGAGTCATTAAAACATGCATATAAAGTTGTCACACAGACACTTGATGACTATTAATGAGATTATTTATTGGAAAATAAAGGTGAATGGTGTAACATAAAGACAATCCGACTTTGGAGTCACCCCACTGAATTCAATTAACTGAATTCAATTGAATTATGCTGCTGTTGATTGCTAGAAGCTGTGTGACTTTAGGTGAATCATGTAAGATCTCTAAGCCTCATTTTCTCTTTTGAAAGGAGAGAGAATTGACCAGGCAGCCATCTCTTCAAGTGCATCTTTTTCTATTCAGCAACAATTAAGCAAAAAATCCTGAAAGTCGGCCGGGCGCGGTGGCTCAAGCCTGTAATCCCAGCACTTTGGGAGGCCGAGACGGGCGGATCACGAGGTCAGGAGATCGAGACCATCCTGGCTAACACAGTGAAACCCCGTCTCTACTAAAAATACAAAAACTTAGCCGGGCGAGATGGCAGGCGCCTGTAGTCCCAGCTACTCGGGAGGCTGAGGCAGGAGAATGGCGTGAACCCGGGAGGCGGAGCTTGCAGTGAGCTGAGATCCGGCCACTGCACTCCAGCCTGGGTGACAGAGCGAGACTCCGTCTCAAAAAAAAAAAAAAAAAAAAAAAAAATCCTGAAAGTCTCTTATATGCTAGCTAAGTCTTCTCGTAGCAGCCTGTTCTTTTCTTCATAACACTTATCACAATTTATAATGATGCATTCATTGCCATGTTTAGTAACTGTCTCCCCAGCTAGACAAAGCAAGGACCGCATCTGACTCAGTCATCAACACATTCCAGCACCTAGCTTGATGCCTGGCACATATTAGCACTCAGCAAATATTTGTAAAATGCATGAGTTAGTTAATTAATGAAATACGGGGAACGACCTAGACACACTCCATTCACTAGGATATAATGTGGTATTTACTAGAATCTGAACTGTCTCGCAGAGAAGAGCAAATGATTAAATCTAAGAGAGGAAGAGACTGAGAAAGACTTCCAGGATTTGGTTTATCTGCTCTGGATCCTAAAAGAATCCCAGGCAGAGGTATAGATGTTGAGGGCCAGGGGGTAGCGGGAGCATTACAAACTGGGAAGAGGAAAAAGGAGTCTTCTGTATTGGGATTTTCAAGGATAGGCAGAAAATACATGGTTTGTGGGGAATCTCAAGCCAGCTGATATTTCTGGAGCATAGAATGCAAGGCAAGTGGCCGGGGCGGTGGCTCACGCCTGTAATGCCAGCACTTTGGGAGGCCAAGGCAAGTGGATCATGAGGTCAGGAGATCGAGACCATCTGGCTAGCATGGTGAAACCCCGTCACTACTAAAAATACAAAAAATTAGCCAGGCATGGTGGCACGCACCAATAATCCCAGCTACTTGAAAGGCTGAGGCAGGAGAATCACTTGAACCCAGGAGGCAAAGGTTGCAGTGAGCTGAGATTGTGCCACTGCACTCCAGCCTGGGCAACAGAGCGAGATTACAACTTTAAAAAAAAAATGCAAGGCAAAAATAATTGAGGTAAATGAGACAGCAGCAGTGTAATTGATGGGTCAAAGTACCAGAGGAGGCAGGTAGTGAGGATCTAGAACATGGAGCATGGTGAGAACCAGGGCCAAGTCTTCCCCTGAAGCAGGTAGCTAGGAGGGAAAGATGGGAAGTGGAGTATCTGTGTTCTGAGGGGAGGGAGTCTATTCATGTCTTCCTTTAACACAGGGGTCTGCAAACTTTTTTGAAAGGGCCAGAGAGCAAAGATTTTTGTCTTTGTGGGCCATATAGTCTCTATCACAGCATCTCAACTCTGCAGCTATAGGGCAAAAACAGCCACAGACAACACTTAACTAAGTGGTGTGTCTGTATTCCAGTGAAGCTTTGCATATGGACACTGATATTTGAATTTTACTTAATTTTTACATCACAATATATTATTCTTTTGATTTTTCTCTAACCCTTTAAAAATGTAAAAACCTTTCTTAGCTCATGGATCATACAAAAGCAGGTGGTGGCTGGGATTTTGCCCACGGGCCACAGTTTGCCAATCCCTTCTTTGACAGATATTTATTGAGTTTCTACTATTTGCCAGGCAGTAAGCCAGGTTTTAGGGATACAAGGTCCCTGCCTGCAGGAATCCACAGAGTAGTTTAGGAATAAGACATAGAAATAAATGACTATGGTAATATAAGCCAAGCCCAGTGCCTCATGAATGGATGAATGAATGAACTAAATAAAAGTATTATATCAAAATAGCTACCTATATCAAACAAGTTGGGATTTTGACCACCATGAGGGCTGCATATACTGTGTACTGCACAAATCCAGAAGTTGCCATGCACATGGACTTCAGTGTAAATGGTACCCCCCGGAGTTGTGTGGTGGCCCTGGTGGTAGCCCAGTGGAGGACTCTGGGTGCATCCTGAGGCTGGACAGGAAGGCCTCACAGAGGAAAAGGGAGTTGAGCTGAGTCTTGCAAGGTGAGTAGGAACTTTGTCAGGCAAATAAAGCAGGATAGGGCATTCCAGGAGGAGCAACAGTGTGAAAGAATGCTGTATGTGTAAAGGGAAAAGCACGCAGTTCACGAGGCACTCAGGGTGTGGAGAGCGAGCTGTGGAAAATAAGGGTAGAAAGGGAAGTCGGGGCAATACAAGGAAGGGCCTTGTGGGCCACACTGAGTAACTGGCATGCTATCCCAGACCTGCACCGTCCAATCCAGTAGCCATTAGCCACAACTCAGATTCACAGTCACATTTATGTAGCCATGTTCAAATGCCCAGTGGCCATATGGCTAGTGGCTGCCATATTGGACATTTCCATCATCACAGAGAGTTTTATTGGGCACATTGTTGTGATTCTCAGGAGCCTCTGAGGATCTTTAGGCAGAGGCGAGGCAGTACCACGTTTTCATTTAGATGAAATGAAAGGGTGGAGGGTGCATTGGAGCCAAGGAGACTACTATGATAGTCCAAATGAGCAATCTGGAGTCCCTAAAAACGGGCAGTGTCCGTGGGAAAGGGAACAGAGGGACAGATTCAGGAACGACTTAGATGATGGAACCTAGTGATAGGTGTGTGTGGAGCCTGAAGGAGAGGACAAACCCCAGTTTCTAGACAGACCCTGAAATGGCATCTGCTGTCAGTGAACGAGAAGGCATGGTCAGCCGCTGAGACTTGGGTAGGAGACTTGGTCAGGCCATTTGTCCGTCTGGAGCTGTAACCTTGCTATACAACAAAGAGAAGAGAGTGAAGGGAATAACCTTTTAAAAATGTTTACTCTTCTATTAATATTTCAAATCACTTTTTATTTATGTATTTATGTATGTATATATGTAAGTATTTATTTATTTTTTTAGAGATGGGGTCTTACTATGTTGCCCAGGCTGGCCCCAAACTCCTGATCAAGAGATCCTCCTGTCTTGGCCTCCCAAAGTGTTGGGAGGCATGAGCCACTGTGCCCTGCCACACACATCAACTCCTAGTAACAAGGTATAGCCAAAATTCTTCAGTTATTATATGCCTAGAACAGCTCTTTATCATGTTAGCTACCAAAAGTTTCAAGAAGATGAACAAAAATCTTAAATCTTTTTTTTTTTTTTTTTTTTTTTGAGACAGAATCTCGCTCTATCGCCCAGGCTGGAGTGCAGTGGCGCCATCTCGGCTCACTGCAAGCTCCACCTCCCGGGTTCACGCCATTCTCCTGCCTCAGCCTCCCGAGTAGCTGGGACTACAGGCGCCCGCCACCTCGCCCGGCTAGGTTTTTTTTTGTATTTTTTAGTAGAGACGGGGTTTCACTGTGTTAGCCAGGATGGTCTCGATCTCCTGACCTCGTGATCCGCCCTTCTCGGCCTCCCAAAGCGCTGGGATTACAGGCTTGAGCCACCGCGCCTGGCCAAAAAAATCTTAAATCTTTAGATTCCCTAAGCATTACATTCTTTAGCATTTATTGAATGACTGCTATTTATAAGACATTTAGGGTAAAATGAGACATGACAGACACAATCTCAGTCATCAATCTTTGATTAAAAAAGACTTCAAATCAAAGGAATAATACATTTTTAATTTTTAAATTTTGTATTGTACAAATGTATGGAGTACATGAGAAATTTTGTTATACGCATATAATGGGTAGTGATCAGGGAATTTAGGGTGTCATCACTCAAGCACAATGCATTTTTTTTAAGCATATTCACCCTACTCTATCAAATATTCAGGGTATACTTCTAGAATATACCCCAGAGACAAAAAAAACAAAAAACAAAAAAACCTTCAGGGTATTTATGGTGTCCATTACCCAAGAACAATACATCTTTGTTAATTATAGTCACTTTACTCTTTTGAACATTTAATGTATTCCTTCTGCCTTACTGTATGTTTGTACCCATTAACCCACTTCTCTTCATCCTCCCTCTTCCACTCACCCTTTCCAGTCTCGAATCTATTTTTTGTTTTGTTTTGTTTTGTTTTTGAGATGGAGTGTCACTGTATCGCCCAGCTTGGAGTGTAGTGATTCAATTTTGGCTCACTGCAACCTCCATCTTCCGAGTTCAAGCGATTCTCCTCCTGCCTTGGCCTCCTGAGTAGCTGGGATTACAGGCACCTGCCACCATACCTGGCTAATTTTTGTGCTTTTAGTAGAGACGGGGTTTCACCGTGTTGGCCAGTCTGGTCTCGAACTCCTGATCTCAGGTGATCTGCCCACCTCGGCCTCCCAAAGTGCTGGGATTACAGGCATAAACTACCGCACCCAACACCTAATCTATCTTAAAAAAGAATAATAGTTAGATACCAATGCCACCAATCCCCTCCATAGATTCTGTTTTATATCTGGTGTTCAGAAAAGTAATTTATCTTCAGTTGCTATTATTAACAAAATTTCTAAGCAGCTTCAGGGTGTTCTGGGTATGAATATTTGAGAGTAAGGAGTTTCTGCTTTCAGCAAAAGCCAGCATAAACTCATTTACCCAGCTGTGACTGAAGAGGTTGGTTTTGCAATCAGATGAACCCGGGTTTGAATCCTGCCTCTGCCACTTATTGACTATATGGCCTTTGTAAGCGTAACATCTCTGAGCATCAGTTTACTCATCTATAAAATAGGTGACAGTTTACCTCATAGGATCCATGTGGCAAGTAAGTGAGATGAATGCAAGAGAATCACTTGGCAGAATGCTTGGCACTTGGAAAGCATGCAATAACAGGGACGTATATCCCTCATTTATTCCTCATTTATTCAATGTCTTCGACCTGGGCAGGAAAACTAAACATGGCCTCTGTCTCTCTTTCCTCACGTCCTCCATCATTCTATTGTGATCCAAGCCAGGTTGGTTGGGCATAAGTGGTTCTACTCCCACTCATCTTGGAATTTTTTCGTAAAAGGTGCATTATACATTCCTCTCTATTTGGCAAGAGTGCACTTGGTATCTGGACAGTTTCTCCCCACATCATAATGGGAGCTGGGACATGAGTAGCAGCCTGAACTCAAGCTAAGATCTCTTACCATCCCTCTCTGCTGATTCCTGCCACCAGTGATTACCAGTGACAAATTAAGGAGCGTAAGACCACAATTGGGTTTACTTCTGGCACAGAGAAATGTACACGGTAAAAAGAGACAAAATCCACAGATGATTTTCACGTATTTGTAAAGCGTTCCCCAGAAAGCATAAGTTATACTATGGGAAACCCAAGCGTTGGCCACATGGCTGTCTCCACATCCTTCAGCTGACTGGGGTCACTAGCATTGTTGGAAACCCAAAATGTCCACATGTTCCCACTAGGATTGTGTTCTCATCCAATTTGCCACTTCTCATCCAATTTCTTGTTTACACTGAACTCTGAATCTCCTTCTAGCATTGACTTCTTACTGCTGTTTCGTTCTGTCAGCTGGTTTGACCCAAACAAGGAAATCAGTCTTTCTTGCTTTGAATATCCCAAGGCAACGACTGGCCCAACACAAAGCTGGGAAATAAAGGTGTGGGGGGTGGGGGTAATTTATTCCTTTAAAAAAAAAAGATGTACAAGTGATGCTGGGCATGGTGGCTCACGCCTGTAATCCCAGCACTTTGGGAGGCCAAGGCAAGTAGATCAGCTGAGGTCAGGAGTTCAAAACCAGCCTGACCAAAATGGTGAAACTCCATCTCTACTAAAAATACAAAAAATTTAGCCAGGCGTGCTGGCCGGTACCTGTAGTCCCAGCTACTCGGGAGGCTGAGACAGGAAAATCGCTCGAACCTGGGAGGCAGAGGTTGCAGTGAGCAGAGAAATCGCATCACAGCACTCCAGCCGGGAAGACAGAGCAAGGCTCTATCTCAAAAAAAAAAAAAAAAAAGTAAAAGTGAAAAGTAAAGAAAGTATCATGAGGGTTGGCTTCATGGGTGTGCAAGCATTGCAGTCCTATGAGACCCTGTGCCCAGAAGGATCCTGTACTTGGGCTTTCATGTTCTTTGGTCACGGTCTTAAAATTCTTAATAATTTTATCTTTGAATTTGCGCTTTGTAAGTGAAGTATGTTGGGTCAATGGTGCGTGCATCAGGGGCTTGGAGCCTGGACTGATGCTCAGTACTGCCCCAGGCCAACTCCCTGCCATACTGGACCGGGTTCTCAGCCGGGTTCTCAACAGACCCCCTCACCTACCCACGGCCCACCTCTGCTGGGTGCCCCAGGCCCCTTCCCCACCCTCACCCAATGGCCTGCCCTCCACCCGATGCCTCTCCATTGTGGGTTGGGGTGGCCGGCACATGTGAAAGTAAGATGCCTGACCCGACTTCCCCAGCCCTGGCTTGGGCAAAGCGCCTGAGTCGGTGGCTGATGGGAGGGGAAAGGAGAACCTGCAGCCGGTGGGCCGCAAGCGCATGCGCGCGTCCGAGTCCCCAGCAGTGCCCCCACGGGTTCGGTGCCAGCGAGGATCTGCGCTGGTGGGATTCCCTATGCCTGAGGGAGCACAACAGTAAGTAGCAAATTAAAAACAGCATGACAGGCTGCAGTTGAAAGGGAAGCGCTTCCTATTTGAGCACCTCTGACGGCACTTTTTCCTGCATTTGGAACATGCTCATTTTCGTTCCTTACTGGGCTCCACGGACCCAGTGAGTCGTCATGGTCGGCATTTCGCCGATATTCTGTAGCCCTCTCTGCCGTAGGGAATTTCTCACTGGCCAGCTTCCCCCACCAGGTTTCTTTGAGTCTTCTCAAGTCGCCATAGACCCTTCTCATCTTCCTCTTTTCCTGTCCTGTTCACCCCGTTAATCCTTCTTCCTAGCCCCAAACTCCAAATTACCTCATGCTACTGTGCAGAATTCTCTAACACTCTGTTTCCATTTTCCATCTTCCAGGTCGAGTTCCTAAAACCTAACTTTTCATGACGAAATGACCCACTAAAAGTGTTTTTGTGAAACAAAAAACAGGGTATTCCCCAAGAGAAATTCTACTACCAACTCTTTTGGTGGTTTTTGTTGTTGTTTCCAGTGGCAGGCTTTTTTTCTCTCCATTGTGTATATATAAATCACCAATTACTTTCCAACAGCATTTACCAAGTTGTGTTCCCTGGAAGATTAGTGCCATAAAACAGCCCAGAAAAGAAAAGGGTTTTACAGGGAGGCCGAGACGGGTGGATCACGAGGTCAGGAGATTGAGACCATCCTGGCTAACACGGTGAAACCCCGTCTCTACTAAAAAAATACAAAAAAATAGCCGGGCGAGGTGGTGGGCGCCTGTAGTCCCAGCTACTCGGGAGGCTGAGGCAGGAGAATGGCGTGAACCCGGGAGGCGGAGCTTGCAGTGAGCCGAGATCGCTCCACTGCACTCCAGCCTGGGCAACAGAGTGAGACTCCACCTCAAAAAAAAAAAATTATTTATGAACACTGGAATTTGAATTTCATATCGTTTTCACTTGTCATGAAATAGTCTTTGAATTTTTTTTTTTTGGTTCAACTATTTTAAAATGTAGAAAAAATTCTTAGCTCAAGAGACAAACGAAAACAGGTGGTGGACTAGACTTGGCTGGGAGGCAATATTTTGATAATCTCTGACTTACAGGAAGACGGAGAAAAAAAAGTTACTCATAAGCAGAAGTTGAATACCGTTTCTCTACCTTAACTATTATTGATTATGATTTTTTCAGTTGATTATATCTTCCTCTGGGCTATTAAAAAAAAAGAAAAAAAAAGCATTGTTACCCCTTGTGGCTCAGATGGTTTCAACTCCTATGATTAGCTGATACTTACACTCTTGGTGGTAAATGCTTAATTATCTCATGTCTGCAACTATCTTAGCACACACCCTCCTGCTCCAACCAGGTTAGCTCTCCGGGGCTAACATTCTCTCTTCATTCTCCATACGTGAGTCGCTGCAAGTATTACTTGTTGGGAAGAATCTGGATGCAGAACTAGCCATGTTCCTTAAGCTCTTCCCAGTTGCTTGTTTTGAGATAGATACACTCCCCTAGAGCCCAACACCAGACCCAAAGAACTAAACCACAAAGCAGACACCCATATGCTTTAGCGAACAACTAACTCATTCCCAGTCTTTTCATAATGACACCCACATACACATGTTCTTGACTTCATGGCACATCCCATTTTCCTCTTATAAATACATGGGG
This sequence comes from Macaca mulatta, assembly GCF_049350105.2. Classification (NCBI taxonomy): domain Eukaryota; kingdom Metazoa; phylum Chordata; class Mammalia; order Primates; family Cercopithecidae; genus Macaca; species Macaca mulatta. The sequence goes on along the minus strand of NC_133412.1, from coordinate 138,242,220 downwards.
TTTTAAGCCAAAATTGATTAAAATTGATTTTCTGAAAGGTTTGTTGTTAAGATTATCCCCTAAGATAGCTGGAGATAACGTTGGAGTTGTAAAAACTCAGTTTATAATCACATTGAATGACATACACTTTAAGGCCCTGAAGTATGTTTCTGTTTTGTCTCTTTTTAAATTCTTGTACAGTGGGTATGTGACAGCAATAGAATCAAATGAAGAGGAAATTACAGGGCAGCAACTTTGGACAATAGTGAAAAGGAAAGATGCATTGCTTGCTTTAGTGTTCATGTGACCACTATATCCTAGAAACAGAAATTAAGTGGCAGAGAGTCACACTCACCTGTGAGTGTGACTAACGCCATCAATTCCAGGAGAACAAGAAAAAAAAAGCCTTCTGTCCCAACTGAGAGAGCAACAAAGCCATTTTAAGAAACCGGCATTAGAAACATGAACAAAATCTTAAATGAGAGCTGTTTACTCAACCACCTCATGGAGGAAACGAAGGCGGGCCACCTACGCTGTTAATAAAGTCTCAAAAGTGGGCTTGTTAGGGGACTGAGAACCAGGAAGGTGGCAGTGGGTGGGTGGGTGGCTGGTGACACTCACTCATTTTTAGTCAACTCTAAGCATGTGTTTTTGCTGATCTGTGGAAAGACAGGGAACACATCAAAGCAATACTCCAGAAGGTAAACCATTGGTATTGTCCACGTCTAAAAGCTCCCTAAATACTTAATAACCCGATTCCCTGATTATGTTTGACATCACACTCTTAGAATAATAACATCTGCAGCACAGCTAGAGCCAGTGGCTGGCGGCGGGTGAGGGAGAGCATCTGGTGGCTAATCAGAAGACATAGACTGTCGCCTTAGCCATGCCACTGACCTACTGGGTGAGCTTGAATTTCCTCCTTTAAGTTCAACTTCTGCCATCATCCTTACCAGATGCTTATTAACACCTCAAAGCCTTGTAGTCCAGTGATTAAGAATATGGGCTGACTGGGCATGGCGGCTCATGCCTGTAATCCCAGCACTTTGTGAGGCCAAGGCGGGCAGATCACGAGGTCCGGAGTTCAAGGCCAGACTAGCCAATATGGTGAAACCCTGTCTCTACTAAAAATACAAAAATTAGCCGAGCATGGTGGCTGTTCCAGCTACTTGGGAAGCTGAGGCAGGAGAATCGCTTGAACCCAGGAGGTGGAGGTTGCAGTGAGCAGAGATTGCGCCACTGTACTCCAGCCTGGGCAATAGAGTGAGACTCCATCTCAAAAAAGAAAGAAAGAAAAGAAAAAAGAAAGAGAGAAAGAGAGAAGGAAGGAAGGAAGGAGAGAGAGAGAGAGAAAGAAAGAAAGAAAGAAAGAAAGAAAGAAAGAAAGAAAGAAAGAAAGAAAGAAAGAAAGAAAGAAAGAAAGAAAAGAAAGAAAGAAAATGGGCCATAAAGTCAGACTGTATTCAAATCTTATCTCTTTCACCTACAAGCTGGGAAACCTTCTCCATGTTACTTAGTATATATTAATATCTCTGTGTTGGTTTACCTCATCTAGAAGTAACTGACAAATGTTAGTGACTATTGGGTGCAGGGGCTCACACCTGTAACCCCAGCACTTTGGGAGGCTGAGGTGGGAGGATTGCTTTGAGCCCAGGAATTTGAGGTTGCAGTGAGCCATGATCACACCACTGCACTCCAGCCTGGACAACAGAGTGAGACTCTGTCTCAAAACAAAAAAAAAAGTGCTAATGATTAATGTGAAGGTTAATGCCTAAATCCAACTGTGCATGGTGGCTCACACTTGTAATCCCAACACTTTGGGAGGCCAAGGTGGGAGGATCACTTGACGCCAGGAGTTCAAGACCAGCCTGGACAACATACCGAGGACCTCATCTCTTAAAAAAAAAAAAAGAAGAAGAAATGCCTAAATCCCCCAATCCCATCCCAAAGAGTGGGAAGGGAACTAGGCCTAGCCCAGGTGGGATGGAAGGTCTAGAGACTTGGGGATCATAGCAGAGAACCCTCATCTGAAGCAAAGAGACACTGACAACAAGGAGGAGGCAAAGCAAAGCAGGCAATAATTAGAAGTCAGTGCTTATTGAGAGTTTATGATGTTCCACACACTACTTTTTTTTTTTTTTAAAAAAGATACATAATAGTTGTGCATATTTATGGGGTACATGTGATATTTTGATGCAAGCATACAGTGTATAATGATCAAATCAGGGTAACTGGAATATCCATCACCTCAAATGTTCATTATTTCTTTGTGTTGGGGACATTCCAAATCTTCTAGCTATTTTTAAATATACAATAAATTATTGTTAACTATAGTCATCCTATTGTGCTATTGAATATTAGAGTTTATTTCTTCTATCCAACTGTATTTTTGTACTCATTAATCAACCCCTCTTTATCTCCTCTACCCCCACTACCCTTCAAAGTGTCTGGTAACCACCATTCTACTCACTACCTCCATGAGATCAACTTTTTAGCTCCCACATATGAGTGACAACATGTAATATTTGTCTTTCTACAGGCACTATTTTGTGGTGCGATATTATATGCACAGAACAACCCAATGAGTGTTGTTATACTTATTTGCTCCATTCTGTACATGAGTAAACCAAGGCTTAAAGAGGTCAGGCAAATTGTTTAAGGTCCCAGAACTAGCAAGGGCAGAACCAATAATTCAACTCCATTTCCTTGGCTCTAAAGTGCATTCACTTAAACACTGCACAAGCTGAGTATCAAAAGGCCAGGAGATGGGGAGTTACTGCTTAATGAGTACAGAGTTTCTCTTTGGGGTGGTGAAGAAATTATGGGCCAGGCAAGGTGGCTCACACCTGTAATCCCAGAACTTTGGGAGGCCAAGGCCAGTGGATCACTTGAGGTCAGGAGTTCGAGACCAGCCTGGTCAACATGGTGAAACCCTGTCTCTACTGAAAATACAAAATTAGCCGGGCATGGTGGTATATGCCTATAAACCCAGCTTCTTGGGGGACTGAGGCAGGAGAATTGCTTGAACCCAGGAGGCGGAGATTGCAGTGAGCCAAGATCACACCATTGCACTCCAGCCTGGGCAACAAGAGCGAAACTCAGTCTCAAAAAAAAAAAAAGAAAGAAATTCTGGAAGTAGTTGTGATGCTTACACAACACTGTGAAAGTACTTAACGCCACTGAATTGTCCACTTTAAAATGGCTAAAATAAATTAGCCAGGCATGGTGGTGCACGCCTATAGTCCCAGCTACTTGGGAGGCTGAGGTGGGAGGATCTCTTGAGCGGAGCTCAAGGCTGTAGTGAGCTGTGATTGCACCACTACCCTCTAGCCTGGGCGACAGAGCAAGACTGTCTCAAAAAAAAAAAAAAAAAATTGGCCAGGTGTGGTGGCTCATGCCTGTAATCCTAGCACTTTGGAAGGCCAGGGTGGGTGGATCACTTGAGGTCAGGAGTTGGAGACTCACCTGACCAACATGGCAAAACCTTGTCTCTACTAAAATTAAATAAATAAATAAATAATAAAAAAAATTAGGCCAGGCATGGTGGCTCACACCTGTAATCCTGGCACTTTGGGAGGCCAAGGCGGATGGATTGCTGGAGCTCAGGAGTTCGAGACCAGCCTGGGCAACATGGTGAAACCCTGTCTCTACTAAAATAGAAAAACTTAGCCGGGCGTGGTGATGCACGCCTGTGGTCCCAGCTACTCAGGATGCTGAGGCAGGAGAATCACTTGAACCCAGAAGAGAGAGGTTGCAGTGAGCCGAGATCGTGCCACTGTATTCCAGCCTGGGTGACAAAGTGAGACTCTGTCTCAAAAAAAAAGAAGCCGGGTATGGTGGTGAGTGTCTGTAATCCCAGTTACTTGGGAGGCTGAGGCAGAAGGATCGCTTGAACCCAGAAGGCAGAGGTTACAGTGAGCTAAGATCATGCCACTGTACTCCAGCCTGGGCAACAGAGCAAGACTCTGTCTCAAAAAAGTAAAAATAAAAATAATGGTTAAAATGGTAAATTATATGTTAAGTATATTTTATCCCTTCCACACATAAAAAAATGCCAGAAGACAGGTTGAAAGTTCCCCTCAATCCCAAGAGGTTAAAGAGAGCTTTGGAAGTCAGGAACCAAACTAGGCATTAGTGATTGAGAAAAACAAAAGCTAGAATGGACTTTTGTCCCTCCCTTGCAAAAAAGATAGTTTGTAAAACATGGTCAATAATAAACTTGAGCTTATTCCTTGAAGAAAGCATTTTGCACCCTTGGAAGTCCACAGGCACAAAGACACCACTCTCACGGGCCTTTCCTAGGATTTCATAGAGAAAAAGTAAAGTATGAAAAAAAAAAAAAAAAAGATCCAGGGTATCATTTAAAAAAAAAAAAAAAGCCAGAGAACTACCAAGGGGGAAAAGCCTACCTTTTAAGTTTAAAAAAACTGAATCAATCCAGTAAGGGCTGTGTTTGTTGGACAATATTTCTTTCTTGTATAATTAAGACTTGGAATACAAAATGTGCTCACCAAATAATGAAGGAAGTGAAATAAATGTGTGAAAGAGCAGGGAAAATGGAATAGATGATGCCTCGATAAATCCCACGGGAGAGATTCATGATAAGCAGGTTATTTCCAGTCATAAAACAGTCTGTAAAACAAAGGTGCAGGATCAACACTGGTCCACTTTGTTAAGAAGGCTTGTGGAATAACCTAGGAAAGTCAGAAACCCCGTGCAGGGTGGGATGGGGGTTGCCTGGTGGAAGAGCACCTGAGCTTCTCGTTTTCCTCACTGAACAGCGGGAGAATCTTAAACAGCTCAGTGAGTGGGGCTGGGCCAGGGCCAGGGGGAAGGGCGGTGGTATCCCGGATGTTCTGCTTGGGCTCCCCTCTCCAGAGAGTGAAAACTGGCTGAAGATGAAAATTAGTCTGGCAGGCCCAGACATGACGAACAATACTCCTACATCTCCATTCCACAAGGCATTTGGCTGGATCCCATAGAAGCTGGGAATGGCCATTTTTCCCCTGGGGTAGTGGCTCCAATCCAATGCATTGATTATTCGTAGTTGCTAGAAGCCTGGGAGCTGATAATAAATCTGACTGGCTGATAAGAAGATGGTTCACTAGGCCAGGCTCACGCCTGTAATCCCAGCACTTTGGGAGGCTGAGGCGGGCGGACCATGAGGTCAGGGGTTCGAGACCAGACTGACCAACATGGTGAAATCCTGTCTCTACTAAAAATACAAAAAATTAGCCAGGTGTGGTGGTGAGTGCCTGTAATCCCAGCTACACAGGAGGCTGACCAGGAGAATCGCTTGAACACAGTAAACGGAGGTTGCAGTGAGCCAAGATCCCGCCATTGTACTCCAGCCTGGGTGACAGAGCAACACTCCATCTAAAAAAAAAAAAAAAAAAAAAAAGATGGTTCACTGGATGTTTTGTAGACATGTGTCCATGTGGCATTAAACTCTGGCCCACTGCCTCCCTACTGGCTTCTTTCTGGTGGTCCAGAGCCTATGTGAGGGTAAGGACTTGGAGAAAACTGTGTCTCCTCAAAAGATGAAAGTCTCGGAAAGGGAACTGTTTGTTCCTGGCAGTACTGCCCTTTTACCTGGGCAAGAGGTACCCTTTTCCTAGGCCCTACGCATTAAAAGTGCCCTCTCTGGCTCTCCACTGGCAGCCACCCTCCCTCAGAGTGATGTGCCTACTGCACGTCCAAGCCACTCTTCTAACATAACACTCCCAGAATTTCTTGTACAAATAGCTCTGAGCCCACTTCCAGGTCCTGTGATGTCCTCTTCTGTCTGTCTGTCTTTTGGGTCTGTCCTTCAGAGGACAGACCTCTGCATAAGTAGATGCTCCTAAAACTTAAGGGGTAGCCAAGTGGCAACTGTGGGGAAGGAGGTGCAACATATGGATGAAGCATGGACATGTGGGCTGAGGTGTCTACCCACATGCACACAAAATCCTTCACGATGCAAATGAGACCAGGGTGTAAAGAGAAGGGAGTGGGCTGGGGGGCTAGGCAGGTACTCCCTGGTCTGCTGTGTCCCCATGCAGAACCCTGAACCCTGAGGAGTCCAAGAATTCTAAATTTGTAACTGACTTTCTAGGTTGTTATGAAGATATATGCATCAAGGTGGGAGGATATAACTTCATTAAGCAGCTTGCTGGTTTGGTGTAAAACTTTTAAAGATGTGGCCAAATGGTACGTGGGCCTTCCTTCATTCTCTTGTCCTAGGCCCTGCAGATGTGGGACGGGCTTGTTTCTAGGTTGCATCCCTTTCTTCCAGATGCCACTTCCCGATAGCAGGGTATTCAATATGTTTGTCTTTCTCCCTCTTAGACCTAAGAAGTAAACCACTCATCCCTGATTTGCAAAAACCTGCTGTTTATTCTTAAGGGTGAAACCATGAAAGCTAAACCATTAGTCTCCAAGTTAACCGAACAAGGCAAGAGAATCCACACTTTCTCCAAGGAGTAAACAACTCAGTCAAATCGTACAGGAGATAAAAGGTAACGAAAATTCCTGTTTTCCTTTGGGGTTGTCTCCGTTGATCTAGGAACAGGGGGAAGGAGGCCAGGCTTCTACCTACAGCTGGGAAGTAGCCCTGGCTTTTACTTTTAGCTCTAGGGGGAGATGCTTGTGGAAAGCACCTGTTGGTTGGGAGCTCAAAGCATTTTCCTTTTTCTCTCCCTAGAGAACCTGCTGAGTGTCCTGGAGGAAATGGGAGGTAAACTGTTCAGAGTAATAAGCCTGGTGAGGCTGTCTAAATGAGCACCAGCCCGGGTTACTTATGGTAGGGAGTTAGGATAAAATGTCTGGCACACCCTGGAGATTTGGAGGCAGGTTCAGTAGCAAACTGCTGCCCTGAATATGCAGAGAGGGTGCCAGGTGAGTCTCCTTCTCATTCCTCATAGTCCTGAAGTTTCACAAAACACTTAGGGAAAGCATTCAGTGAGGTTATTGACATTTGTGATGGAGAGGGAGGGGGAGAAGCCACTGGTGAGTCTGGCCCAGCTGTCCTGAGGTTGGCTGGCACCCTCAGGATGGCAGTAAAGCTTAAGTCTAAAGAAGGTGGACTCCTGACTACTCTCAGCCTAGCATTGGGGAAGAGGCCCTGCTCCCGCAGAGGGCCAGACCTCTGAGAAGGTGGCAATTGTGCGACCCTAAGAGAGAGCACTGCCTTAAACGTTGTACCCTAAATGCCTGGCTTGCCCCACCCTAGGCCCAGCCCTGAGGCTGCCAGGTCCAGCAGGTGGTTCTAGGGTTACTAGGCAGCTAAGCCACATGTGGGTTGGTTTTTCCCGTCTTGAGAGAAGAAAAGTAAAGCCTTCACGGAGAAGCAGTCCTCTGACAACCAGTGGACTCCCACGCCTGGCTCCCTGGAAGATTTGGAGAGGGGCATCCATCCAGCCACAACCTTCCACTGACTCAAAGCCACTTCATTAAACTGATCTCATCCCTGCCCTCAGCTGCCCTCGAATGCTCTCTCGTCTTTTCTCCCCAGACCATGTGGTCCTGGACCCAGAAACTACCAATGCTTACCTCCAAGAAGCAGAAGGTAATCTGAGTGTAATGAACACAGGCATGAAGCTGTCTGTGCCTTCCAACCCACAGAGGTTCTCCTACTTCAGTGTGCTGGGGACTGTGGGATTCTCGTCAGGTAGACACGACTGAGATGTGCAGGTGGCTTTTGGTGGCTGGTTGAGGCTCAGCGTGGTCAAAGAATGCATGAGTAGAAAAGAGTGGTTTAAACTAAAACCCAAGGAAGGCACCTCAGTTATTGGGCTCTCTGCCAAAGTCAATACCAGGCTCTCACCTACCCCTGCACTGACATCTTTCTTTCTTTTTTTTTTTTTTTTTTTGAGACAAAGTCTCTCCCTGTCGCCCAGGCTGGAGTGCAGTGGCACAATCTTGGCTCAGTGCAAGCTCCACCTCCCGGGTTCACGCCATTCTCCTGCCTCAGCCTCCCAAAGTAGCTGGGACTACAGGCACCCACCACCACGCTTGGCTAATTTTCTGTATTTTAAGTAGAGATGGGGTTTCACCGTGTTAGCCAGGATGGTCTCGGTCTCCTGACCTCGTGATCTGCCCGCCTCGGCCTCCCAAAGTGCTGGGATTACAGGTGTGAGCCACCGCGCCCGGCCAACATCTTCTTAAAAGACAGACTCATGACTTTAGAAGAAGGCCAAGTGTCATTCTACAACGTGGAGAATTTAACCCCCAGCTCCATTTCTCAGCCATGAGTATTCAGAAAAATCTTTCCTTTTTTCTGGCTGCCCTCAAAAGGGGCCAGCGTTACCCTTTTCCCCTAATAGGAAGCCCCTTCTGAGCATATCTCCTAGCAAGAAACTTGGAGCGTGGGTCATAGGCACCCAGGAGTGCTTCTCAAACCATCTTTGCTGAGGCCATGGGAGCACAAGGCTTCTTATTGCTTATGGGATGATTTGGGTGGTTGGCAACGTAGTAGAAATAACATGAACAGGACATCCCTCGCCATGAGTCTTACCCTGTTTTAATGTGGTAGCCAAGCAAAAACTTTTCTCAACTCAATTTCTTCTACTTTCATCAAATGCCATTTAAAACCCCACTTCAAACTCTCTAGAAAAAACCAATTCCTCTGTCCTAAGCTCTCTCTTCCAAACAATTGTTAGGAGAGCAAACGAAGATAATTGTGTAGCCACAGAAAAAACTTAATAACAAAGGCATTATCGAGAATCATACTCAACACATGCATGTTATTTCTATAGCAAGATGTGATGTGAGGACAAAAACTATGTGAGGTTTCTTTTATTTTTATTTTTTTTGAGACGGAGTCTCACTCTGTCACCCAGGCTGGAGCGCAGTGGCTGGATCTCAGCTCACTGCAAGCTCTGCCTCCCGGGTTCACGCCATTCTCCTGCCTCAGTCTCCCGAGTAGCTGGGACTACAGGCGCCTGCCACCTCGCCCAGCTAATTCTTTGTATTTTTTAGTAGAGACGGGGTTTCACCATGTTAGCCAGGATGGTCTCGATCTCCTGACCTTGTGATCCACCCGTCTCGGTCTCCCAAAGTGCTGGGATTACAGGCGTGAGCCACCGCGCCCGGCCGTGAGGTTTCTATATGCTTAAAATAGTGTCTTGTATATATTCCATAGAGACCCTACAACATGGGTGTACATCACCATAAAAGATTTTCCTTCTAGGTTTCAAAGTATGTGCTGACTATAACTGAGGGAGGCTTAATGATTGGCAAAATTCAGGGCTTCCTGCTCTGGCCCAGATGTTACTTTCATTCCCATTTATGATAACAGGGTAGACATTTCAGAACTTTAGGACGAAGACTGTCCAAAATAAGTTTACTGTCCCTTGATTTCCTATTAAATTCAGCCTCAAGCAATATCCACACTGTTCCTATCCTCTGTCTGAGAGTGGGATTATTCCATTATCTGAATGGTCCATGGTCCCAAAACTGGGCAGCTCACCAGAATTGGGGGTGAAGGACAAAGGGGGCACCTCACACCTGTGGTGGGGCCTCTGTCAATGAGGAAGGGAGATGATTTGCTTCCAGTTATTACTTTCCTCAGAGCAGAAATTGTGGGCCCACAGTGGCATCCCATTGCAACTTTCATACCACACTGGGACATGAGTACATGTATATTTCTATTCTAAAATGGAAAGCATGTATGATTTCTAAACAAAGAGCTACTTTAACAGGAATGTGTAGACAGTGTTCTCTTCCTATATTGCAACTATCAGCCCATCTTCTGGAGAGAGTGTTTGGACCTTGGAGTTTCCTGCTTAATCACAATAGATAAGCACCATAGCATGACGTTTAAAAAACACAGACTCTGGGCTGGGCATGATTGCTCGTGCCTGTAATCCCAGCACTTTGGGAGGCCGAGGCGAGCAGATCACCAAGGTTGGGAATTCAAGACCAGCCTGACCAATATGGAGAAACCCCATCTCTACTAAAAATACAAAATTAGCCAGGCATGGTGGCACATGCCTGTAGTCCCAGCTACTAGGGGGGCTGAGGCAGGAGAATCGCTTGAACCTGGGAGGTGGAGGTTACAGTGAGCCGAGATTGTACCATTGCACTCCAGCCTGGGTAACAAGAGCGAAACTCCATCTAAAAAATAAATAAACACGGACTCTGAAGCCCAACTGTCTGGGTTCAAATCCTGGCTCTGGTGCTTACTAGCCGGGAGGGTTTAGGCATGACACTCAACCCCTCTGTGCTTCAACTCCCCTATCTGTGCCTCAGCTATATGGGAATGAGGATGGTCCCCACACCAGAGGGCTAGTAGAAGGCTTACATGGGCTGGGTGCGGTGGCTCACTCCTATAATCTCAGCACTTTGGGAGGCCAAGGTGGGAGGATTGTTTGAGCCCAGGAGTTCAAGACCAGCCAAGGCAATATGATGAAACGCCATCTCTACAAAAAATACAAAAATTAGCCAGGCATGGTGGCACATGCCTGTAGTTTCAGCTACTTGAAAGGCTGAGGCAGGAGAATTGCTTGAGCCTGGGAGGTCGAGACTATAGTGAGCCATGTTTGCACCATTGCACTCCAGCTTGAGCAACAAAGTGAGACCTTGTCTCACAAAAAAAAAAGGGGGGGGTGGGGGCCCAGGCACGGTGGCTCACGCCTGTAATCCCAGCACTACAGAGAGGCTGAGGCGGGCGGATCACCGAGGTCAGGAGTTCGAGATCAGACTGGCCAACATGGTGAAACCCTGTCTCCACTAAAAATATAAAAAAATTAGCCGGGCGTGGTGATGGGCACCTGTAATCCCAGCTACTGGGGAGGCTGAGGCAGGAGAATTGCTTGAACCCGGGAGATGGAGGTTGCAGTGAGCCGATACAGTGCCACTGTACTCCAGCCTCGGCAACAGAGTGAGACTCTGTCTCAAAAAAAAAAAAGAAAAGAAAAGAAAAGAAAGAAAAGCTTACATGAATTACTATCTATAATATTAAGCACATAGTAAGCAACTATAAAAGCCATTTGTAAAATAAATATATAATTACACGTCTGTTCATCTTACATGCCTCCCACAAGAAGGAAAAAGTCATTTCTTGGTGTTAGGAGGTCTCAGGCCCCACTGGGAAATTTCTGAGGTTTTCCTGTAACAGAAGCTCAAAGACTTACAATATTATCTTTTAGAACAAAATCACAAAACTGAGACCACACCTGGTCTAGACTCTTACCTTAGAAAAGACTACACACAAATCACCTTCACATCAGCCTAGTCCAATTTGAACTACCCCCTAGAATATTGCAAACAGTAATTATTTTAACCAAATGAGTTTAAATTACTTATTCATCAATGTGGGCTTTATGGACGAGTAAAACAGTTTCATGTTGAGTTGGAGATGAATGCAATTGTTTTCTAAAAATAACATATCGAGGTCAAATTCATACAATTATTTTTTAAATCTTAAACCACCCAATTGAGAGAATAGCCTGAAAGGATCTCAAGCTTTCACCTGCTTGCAAAGTTACTCCCAGGCCTAGCCAACGTGTGTCCTCCAGAGGAGATTTTACCACCTTGCCTGGTAAATAAGAATGACCTTCCTTATACCATAAATGTATTAACTCATACTCCATGATGTGGTTATTATCATGTCATGAAACTGTAACAGGCAGATTTTTACAAGACCCTTCCTTCTTTGTGTGTAAGGACCTCATGTGAGTGAATCATCATAGAACGATTCTGACGTGGGTGGAACCAGAGACCTGAGTGGCAACGGCTTAAAGCAGGGGTCTCCAATCCCCAGGCCGTGGACTGGTAGGGGTCTGTGGCCTGTTAGGAATTGGCCCATACAGCAGCAGGCGAGCGTTACTACCTGAGCTCTACCTCCTGTCAGATCAGCTGCGGAATTAGATAGCATGCCCGACTAATTTTTGCATTTTTAATAGAGAAGGGGTTTCGCCATGTTGGCCAGGCTGGTCTCAAACTCCTGACCTTGTGATCTGCCCTCCTTGGCCTCCCAAAGTGCTGGGATTACAGGTGTGAGCCACCACACCTGGCGGGAATCGGATGGTTTTAAAGCGTGGGGCACTTCCCCGCTTGCTGTCTCACTCCCTCCTGCTGCCCTCTAAGACATGCTTTGCTTACCCTTCACCATCTGCCATTATTGTAAGTTTCTCAAGGCCTTCCAATAGTGCTTCCTGTTAAGTGTGTGGAACTCTGAGTCAATTAAACCTCTTTTCTTCATAAATTACCCAGGTTCAGGTAGTTCTTTAGAGCAGTGTGAAAATGGACTAATACACTCCTGCACCCTCACCCCTACCCTCACTGTCCATGTAAAAATTGTCTTCCAATAAACCAGTCCCTAGTGCCAAAAAGGTTGGGGACCACTGGCTTAAAGATATCTATCTGTATGGACACATACAGCTCACAGCTCAGCTGTGGACTAGATATACTCTTATACTAACTGTACTAGATGAGAATGAAAGGCTTCTAGAAGTTCCAGAAGGTTGAGTTTTAGTGGAGCTGGACTTTGATGTTACATGGAATGAGATGTATCTGTTGGGCCAGGTTCCCTGGACTAGGAAGCAGTATTACACCCAGTGGCCACGTCGCTGAGAGGCACGAACAGGAGCCGGGATCATAAGAAGCCCAGATGCCTGCAAAGCTGGGCCTTGAAGAGTTGACATGAATGCATTTCTTTTTTTTTTTTTTTTTTTTTTGGGACGGAGTCTCACTCTGTTGCCCAGGCTGCAGTGCAGTGGCGCAATCTCGCCTCACCACAACCTCCACCTCCTGGGTTCAAGCAATTCTCCTGCCTCAGGACTACAGGCACACACCACCATGCCGGGTTAATTTTTTGTATTTTTAGTAGAGACAGGGTTTCACTATGTTAGCCAGGCTGGTCTCAAACTCCTGACCTCGTGATCCGCCTGCCTCAGCCTTCCAAAGTGCTGGGATTACAGGCATGAGCCACCGCACTCTGCAAAATAAATGCATTTCAAGAGCAGGGAATCTGAGGGCCATGTACAGATCTTAGATATTTTCACAGAATTTCTTAGGATAAGAAACCTAAATATGTTTATGTTGCTATATTCTGAGGTGTTATTTTCTTTAGATATTCCCTTCATTTTGTATAAAATGTCTTTTGTTTATATCAACTTTTTTTGCCTTTATTAAGGGAGTTTGGCCTATGGTTTGTGTGTGTGTGTGTGTTTTGTTTTGTTTTGTTTTGTTTTTTGAGACACAATTTTGCTCTTGTCACCCAGGTTGGAGTGCAATGGCGTAATCTGGGCTCACCGCAACCTCCGCCTCCCGGGTTCAAGCAATTCTCCTGTCTCAGCTTCCCAAGTATCTGAGATTAAAGGCATCTGCCACCATGCCTGGCTAATGTTTGTATTTTTAGTAGGCCCGGCCAGCCTATGCTTTCTTTGGAGTGAATAGGGCCACATTTTATCCCTAGAGCCCTGAGCAGTAGAGAAAGGAGGAGTGAAAAATGAGAGAAGCTAAAGGACAGGCCGGGCGCGGTGGCTCATACCTGTAAATCCCAGCACCTTGGGAGGCTGAGGCAGGCAGATCACCTGAGATCAGGAGTTCAAGACCAGCCTGGCCAACACAGTGAAACCTTGTCTCTACAAAAATACAAAAATTAGCCGGGCATGATGGTGGGTGCCTGTAATCCCAGCTACTCAGGAGGCTGAGGCGGGAGAATCTCTTGAACCCAGGAGGCGGAGGTTGCAGTGAGCTGAGATGTGCCACTGCACTCCAGTCTGGATGACAGAGTGAGACTCAGTCTCAAAAAAAAAGAAGTTAAGGGACAGACAAAAACCCAGGGAGAAACAGCCTGTCCTGCCAGCTGAGCATCTTGCTGTAGCCTCCCACATAGCTGAAAATTCAGAACCAAGAGCCCACTCCCCAATTCTGTGAAGACAGCCTTCTCCCTGCCTCCTGGGACCATCCCTTCTTCAAAAGTCATCTCACAGCCAAGACCTGTCCAGTTGTGCCCCCTTTGCTGTCAGTCTTCCCAGGTCCTCCAGTATCCATCTTCTCATTTTCTCAAATGCAAAGTCTTCTTTATAGCTGCAGCTTGCCCTGATATTTGTGTTTCCTCCATGTTGTTTTTACAAGTATTCTATAATATATATAGATAATTTTTACCTTGTCTGATTAGAGTTGAAGTTCTTTGAAGGTGAATAGCTTCTATCTCCTTTGTAAGTCTCTGCCATTTCATTTATGTTAAGCAGTTTTTCTAAAGCAAAATCTCTTTATTATTTTTTAAATGTATCACTGTAAAAACAACAACAACAACAACAACAACAACAACAAAAACTCCACACAGTACAGAAAAGAAGAAAATTTAAAAATCCCATCCCAAAGAGATAACATCCATTAATAGTTTGGAATACATCTTCACCACACCTTGGTCTGCTGCATGTACAAAGATTGACAAAAATGGGATCTTCATATTCTGGGTCACAACTTTCTCCTTTTATCATAATGTTGCTACACAGACTGACTTCATTCCTCTAAATTGCAATATGATATTCCAAGACACAGATGTTTCATAATATTATTGGTCTATTTAATAGATACAGAGGCTGTTCCAGATGGACTTTCAGGTTGTAAGAAAGCAGTCAAGGATAACTTCTTTGTTTCAAGCTTGGGTTCCTTGATAGATAGATGGTGGTAATGCCAATTAAGATGTGGAATATGCTAGGTGTGGTGGCTCACAGCTGTAATCCCAGCACTTTGGGAGACTGAGGTGGGCAGATCCCTTGAGGCCAGGAGTTCGAGATCAGCCTGGCCAATATGGCAAAACCCTGTCTCTACTAAAAATACAAAAATTAGCCAGGCCTGGTGGCGGGGGCCTGTCATCCCAGTTATTCAGGAGGCTGAGGCAGGAGAATTGCTTGAATGCAGCAGGTGGAGGTTGCAGTGAGCCGAGATCATACCACTGCACTCCACCCTGGGTGACAGAGCTAGACTCTGTCTAAGAAAGAAAGAGAGGAAGTGAGGAAGGAGGGAGGGAGGGAAGAAGAAAGGAGCAGAATACCAGAGAAGTAGCAAGTCTTGGGTGTATAAATAGTTGTTTATTTTCTCTGATTATTTTCTCCTTACAATAATACAACCATCAAAATCAGAAACTAACATCAATAACTTACTGCTATCTAATCCTCATGAGCCACTTGAGTTTCACTAATTGTTCCAGTAATGTCCTTTATAGAAAAGTATTCAATCCAGGATCATGCATAGCATTTAATTGTCATGTTTTTTCAACTTGCTTTAATTTGGAAGAGCTCCCCACTTGTTCATGGACTTTCATGGCTTTGAATTTAAAAAAAATTTTTTTTTTTTTTTTTTTTTTTTTGAGACAGAGCCTCGCTTTGTCACCCAGGCTGGAATGCAGTGGTGTGATCTCAGCTCACTGCAAGCTCCGCCTCCCAGGTTCACACCATTCTCCTGCCTCAGCCTCCTGAGTAGCTGGGACTACAGGTGCTCGCCACCACGCCTGGCTAATTTTTTTGTATTTTTAGTAGAGACAGGGTTTCACTGTGTTAGCCAGGATGGTCTTAATCTCCTGACCTCGTGATCCACCCGCCTCACACCTGGGATTATAGGCGTAAGCCACCATGCCCAGCCAAAAAAAAAAAAAACAGTTTTAACAAAAAAAGAAGAAGGAGACTAAGGACAACTAAATGCAATGTGGAATCTTGGGTCAGAAAAGAATGTTAGTGAGAAAATGATGAAACTGGAATAAGGCATAATACTAATAATATTACTACTAATATTATTAGTTAATAATGTTATGGCAATGTTAATTTTATGATTTTGATCATTCTGCTATGATTATGTAAGATGTTAATATTAAGGGAATCTAGGTGAAAGGTTTCCTATAGGAAACCTTCCTATAGGAAGACTTGATAGGATTTTTGTAACCTTTCTGTAAGTACAACATTATTTCAAAGTATGTATGTGTATATATATATATATATATTTTTTTTTTTTTTAAAGTATTGCATTTTGGGCACATATTCCCAGGATCTCCTTAAGGCTGTGTCATGGGCTAAAAAATAAAATTAAAAATATTAAGAGTATTGCATTTTATTTAGAAAAAATTCAAATAAGATAGACATATTCAAACTAAAAAATGAAGAATAAATAAGGAAGAAATTGTACTAACTTTATACAAACTCTCCCAGAAAACAGAAGAGGAGACATTTCTCCCATTGTTATTCTGATACCAAAATCAGAAAAGACACTACAAAAGGAAAACAAAAACAAAAACCATGGACCAATATTCTTATGAATCTAAACAGGATAATTCTTAAAATATTAGCAAATCAAGGGCTGGGTATGGTGGCTCACTCCTGTAATCCCAGCACTTTGGGAAGCTGAGGTGGGTGGATTCACCTGAGGTCAGGAGTTTGAGTCCAGCCTGGTAAACATGGTGAAACCCTGTCTCTACAAAAATACAAAAATTAGCAGGGTTACAAATCCTAGTTACTCAAGAGGCTGAGGCAGGAGAATCACTTGAACCTGGGAGGTGGAGGTTGCAGTGAACTGAGATTGCACCATGGCACTCCAGCCTGGGCAACAGAGCAAGATTCTGTCTCAAAAAAATAAAAGAAAAAAAAAAAGAAAAAAGCAAATCAAATCTAGTAATAAATAAAAAGTATAATACATCATGACCAAGTAGGGTTTATCCCAGGAATGCAAAGTTGGTTTCCTGGTTTTGAATGTTGGTTCAACATATTTAAAACTCAATATAATTAACCATATTAACAAACTAATAAAGGTATGGCCATAAAAGCATTTGCCAAAATCTAGCATGTTTTCATGATAAAAACCACTCATGTAACTGGGGATGGAAGGGAACTTTCTCAAACTGTAAAGAACAACATGCTGGCTGGGTGCAGTGGCTCATGCCTGTAATCCCAGCACTTTGGGAGAAAATATTTGCAAACACACATCTGTGAAAAAGAATTTATATCCAGAATACATTAGGAATTTACAATTCAATAATAGATAACCCAGAATTTTTTTTTTTTTTTTTGAGATGGAGTCTCGCTCTGTCACCCAGGCTGGAGTGCAGCGGCACGATCTCGGCTCACTGCAAGCTTCACCTCCCGGGTTCACCCCATTCTCCTGCCTCGGCCTCCTGAGTAGCTGAAGATAACCCAGATTTTTAAATGCATAAAAGATTTGAATATATCACCAAAAATCGTATACAGATGACTAATAAACACAGGAAAAGATGTTCAACATCATTAGTCACGAGGTCAGGAGTTCAAGACCAGCCTGGCCAATATGGTGAAACCCCATCTCTACTAAAAATACAAAAATTAGCCGGGTATGGTGGCGGGTGCCTATAATCCCAGCTACTCGGGAGGCTGAGGCAAAGAATTGCTTGGACTCGGGAGGCAGAGGTTGCAGTGAGCTAATATTGCGCCACTGCACTCCAGCCTGGGTGACAGAGTGAGACTCCATCTCAAAAAAAGAACAACATACTTATTGAAAAAGTAAATATTTTCCCTGAAATTGGGAACACAGCAAGATATCTGTTCTCACCCCTTCTATACAACACTGAACTGGTGTCCCTGCCAGTACAATAAGGCAAGAGAAAGAAATAAAATACATACTATTTGGAAATAAAGAAATAAAAATGTTATCATCAACATAGAAAATCCTAAAGGATATACAAAACCATGAACTAAAAAGTGAATTTAGTAAAGTCACAGAATACAAAAATTATATTTCAAGATACTAATAATAAACATTTAGAAACCAAAAAATTTTTAATTATATTTACTTTAGAACAAATAACATAAAATTCTTGGGGATAAATCTGACAAACATGCAAGATCTTATACTGGAAACTAAAAAATATTGCTGAAAAAATCAAAACCTAAATAAATGGAGAGGTATACCATGTTCATGAATCAGAAGACTCAATATTCTTAAAATGTCAAGATTCAAATTAACGTAAAGATCCAAAGTAATCACAATAAAAATCCCACAGCCTAGTATTTTTATTTTAGAAATTGACAAGCTGATCCCAAACTTTGTATGGAAATGAAAATAACGTGGGATAGTCAAAACTATTTTGAAAAAGAACAAAGCTGGAGGACTCACATTACCACATTTCATATCTCTTACAAATTTATAATAATTGAAACTGCAGTTTTAATATATGGTAGACAGATTGATGGAACAGAATAGAAAGTTCAAAAATAGGCCAGGCACGGTGGCTCACACCTGTAATCCCAGCACTTTGGCAGGCTGAGGTGGGTGGATCACCTAAGATCAAGAGTTCAAGACCAGCCTGGCCAACATGGGGAAACACTGTCTCTACTAAAAACACACACAAAAATAAGCTGGGCATGGTGGCAGGTGCCTGTAATCCCAGCTACTTGAGAGGCTGAGGCAGGAGAATTGCTTGAACCTGGGAGGGGGAGGTTGTAGTGAGCCAAGATCATGCCACTGCACTCCAGCATGGGCAATAAGAGCAAAACTCCATCTCAAAAAAAAAAAAAAAAAAAAAAAACTTCAAAAATAGACCCACACATATAAGTCAATTGGTTTAGACAAAGATGCCAAGGTAAATAGTTCCAAAGGAGAAAGGATCGTCTTTTCAACAAATGGTAATGCTGGAACCATTGGACATAATTGTGCAAAGAAATGAAATTTGACTCTGACCTTGTATCATATAAAAAATTAACTCAATAGGCAAATCTATAGAGACAGAAAGTAGATTAATGATTGCTTATAGCTGAGGAGATGGGCGAAGAAATGAAAAGTCACTACTAATGGGCATAGGATTTCTTTGTGGGTTAACACAAATGTTTAAAATTAGATCATGATGATGACTGCACAACTCTGTAAATATACTAAAAACCATTGAATTCTACACTAGAATAGATTCAATGTCTGATATATGAATTATATTTCAATAAAACTGTTAAAAATTTAACTCTAAATGAATCATAAACCTAAATATAAGAGCTAAAACTGTAAAGGACTAAAAGAAAACATAAGAAAAATCTGCATCACCTTCGATTAGGCAAAGATTTCTTAAATAGAACAAAAAAAGGACAAACCACTCAAGAAAACAAATACATTTTATCAAAACTTAAAACTTTTGCTGTTCAAAAGACGCTGTTCATGGGCCAGGCGTGGTGGCTCACGCCTGTAATCCCAGCACTTTGGGAGGCCAAGGAGGGCGGATCACTTGAGGTCAGGTGTTCAAGATGAGCCTGGCTAACATGGTGAAATCCTGTCTCTACTAAAAATACAAAAATTTGCTGGGTGTGGTGGCACACACTTGTAATTCCAGCTACTCTGGAGGCTGACGCTAGAGAATCACTTGAATCTGGGAGGCAGAGGTTGCAGTGAGCTGAGATCACACCACTGTACTCCAGCTTGGGCGACAGAGCGAGACTGTCTCAAAAAAAAGAAAAAAAAGACACTGTTCAGAGAATAAAAATTCAGGTCTTAGCTGCTTTCAAAAAAGAAAAAAAGTAAAAAGACAAGTCACAAACTGGGGGAAAATATTTGCAAAAACACATCTGTGATAAAGAATTTATATCCAGAATATACTAAGAATTTACAATTCAATAATAGATAACCCAGATTTTTTTTTTTTTTTTTTTTTTTGAGACGGAGTCTTGTTCTGTCACCCAGGCTGGAGTGCAGTGGCGCGATCTCGGCTCACTGCAAGCTTCACCTCCCGGGTTCACCCCATTCTCCTGCCTCGGCCTCCTGAGTAGCTGAAGATAACCCAGATTTTTAAATGCATAAAAGATTTGAAGATATCACCAAAAATCATATACAGATGACCAATAAACACAGGAAAAGATGTTCAACATCATTAGTCATTAGGGAAATGAAAATTAAAACCATAATGAGATACCTACACACCTATTAGAATGATTCAAATTCAAAAAAATGCCAATGCCTGAAGCTGGTGAAAATGTGGAGCAACTGGAATACTCATGATGGGAATGCAAAATGCCACTTTGGAAAAGTTTGGCAGCTTCTTATAAAGATCTCATTTCTAGGTATTTACTCAAGAGAAAACATATCTACCCAAAACCTTGCGCACAAATGTTTGTAATTGTAAACACACATTTTGTTTTATTTGTAATTTGTAATTGACAAAAGCAGAAAACAAGCCACATTGGTGAATGGATAAACTACAATACATTGGAATGCCATTCAGTAATAAAAAGAAACAGGCTGGGCACGGTGGCTCATGCCTGTAATCCCAGCACTTTGGGAGGCTGAGGTGGGTGGATCCCAAGGTCAGGAGATCAAGACCATGCTGACTAACATGGTGAAACCCCATCTCTACTAAAAACACAAAAATTAGCTGGGTGTAGTGGCACATGGCTGTAGTCCCAGCTACTTGGGAGGCTGAGGCAGGTGAATCACTTGAGCCCAGGAGGCGGAGGTTGCAGTGAGCCGAGATTGCGCCACTGCACTCCAGCCTGGTGACAGAGTGAGACTCCATCTCAATCAATCAATCAATCAATCAATCAATAAAAGAAACAAATCTCCACAAGCATCCTGATGGGTGAATCTATCTGGCATTTTGCTAAGTGAAAGAAGCCAGGCACAAAAATGGCCATGCTTACAGTATGATTCCATTTATATGACATTCTAAAAGAGACTAAACAATAGGGACAGAAATCAGATCAGTAGTCACCTGGGGTAGGGAGTGGAGACAAGGAATGGACTGCAAAAAGGGCAGGAGAGAAATTTGAGTGTGGTGGAAGTGTTCTTTTTTGTTTTTTGTTTGTTTGTTTTTTAAAGACAGAGTTTCGCTCTTGTTGCCCAGGCCGGAGGTAATGGCATGATCTCGGCTCACTGCAACCTCCGCTTCCTGGGTTCAAGTGATTGTCCTGCCTCAGCCTCCTGAGTAGCTGGGATTACAGGTGTCCGCCACCATGCCCAGCTCATTTTTTGTACTTTTAGTAGAGACAGGTTTTCACCATATTGGCCGGGCTCATCTTGAACTCCTGATTTCAAGTGATCTGTCTGCCTCAGCCTCCCAAAGTGCTGGGATTATAGGCATGATCCACCACGCCTGACCTGGAAGTGTTCTATATCTTGATTGAGGTGGTGGTTACATGACTGTACATTTCTCAAAACTCATCTAACCCTAGACTTTTTTTTTTTTTTTTTTGAGACACGGTCTTACTCTGTTGTATAGGCTGGAGTGTGGTAGCACAGTCATAGCTCACTGCAGCCTCAATCTCCTGGGCTCAAGTGATCCTCCCACCTCAGCCTCCCAAGTAGCTGAGGCTACAGGCACATGCCACCACACATGGTTAACTTTAAAAAAATTTTTTAGAGACAGGGTCTTACTACGTTGTCCAAGCTGGACTTAAACTCCAGGGCTCAAGGGATTCTCTTGCCTTGGCCCCCTAAAGTGCTGAGATTACAGGCATGAGCCACTGTGCCCAGCACCATAGACTTTTTTTTTTTTTTGAGATGGAGTCTCACTCTGTCACCCAGACTGGAGTGCAATGGCATGATCTTGGCTCACTGCAACCTCCACCTCCCGGTTCAAGCAATTCTCCTGCCTCAGCCTCCTGAGTAGCTGAGATTACAGGTGCATGCCACCACATCTGACTAATTTTTGTATTTTTAGTAGAGATGGGGTTTCACCATGTTGGTCAGGCTGGTCTTGAACTCCTGACCTCATGATCCGCCCACCTCGGCCTCCTAAAGTGCTGAGATTACAGGTGTGAGCCATTGCACTGGGCCCACCATAGACTTTTAATAGGGTGATTGTACTGTATGTAACTGTTACTTAAATGAAGTTAACTTAAAAAAAATAATATAATAAGTACCAAAAAAGATTTTAGGGGTAGGGGAAAGTAATGCATTATATTTAGAAAAAACTCAAAGAATATAAAAGCATACAAAATTTTAAAAATCTCCTCTTTGCCATTTTCTTTTTTTTGTTGTTGTTGTTACTTAGTTTTTATTTCATAATCATAAACTTAACTCTGCAATCCAGCTATGCATGGGAGAGAACAAGGAAAACATGGAACCCAAAGGGAACTGCAGCGAGAGCACAAAGATTCTAGGATACTGTGAGCAAATGGGGTGGAGGGGTGCTCTCCTGAGCTACAGAAGGAATGGTCTGGTGGTTAAGATAAAACACAAGTCAAACTTATTCGAGTTGTCCACAGTCAGCAATGGTGATCTTCTTGCTGGTCTTGTCATTCCTGGACCCAAAGCGCTCCATGGCCTCCACAATATTCATGCCTTCTTTCACTTTGCCAAAGACCACATGATTGCCATCCAACCACTCAGTCTTGGCAGTGCAGATGAAAAACTGGGAACCATTTGTGTTGGGTCCAGCATTTGCCATGGACAAGATGCCAGGACCTGTATGCTTTAGGATGAAGTTCTCATCTTCAAATTTCTCCCCATAGATGGACTTGCCACCAGTGCCATTATGGCGTGTGAAGTCACCACCCTGACACATAAACCCTGGAATAATTCTGTGAAAGCAGGAACCCTTATAACTAAATCCTTTCTCTCCAGTGCTCAGAGCATGAAAATTTTCTGCTGTCTTTGGAACCTTGTCTGCAAACAGCTCGAAGGAGACGCGGCCCAAGGGCTCGCCGTCGACGGCAATGTCGAAGAACACGGTAGGGTTGACCATGGCTAGTAGTACAGGACTTTCCTCGGCGGCAGCGTCTGCAAAGCCCTCTTTGCCATTTTCAATCCTAGTTCTATTAACAGTTTGTAACTATTATTCCAGATTATTTTTATATAATCATTTATATTTGTGAAAATATGTAAATATGATACCACAGTACATACTGTTTTGTAACCTGCCTCATTCATATTACTTTTCATTCCGGACATCTTTTCCTCTTTTATCAGTAGATTAAAATCTCTCTCATCTCCCACATCAGCACATCTCACTGTCAAGGATGGAACAGGCTTTCCATTATGTTGACCATTTCTGCTTGCCACAGGTCAGCTGGCCGGAGAGGGTCGGCCTGACCGACTAGAACTAGAACAGACATCTTCCAGCGGCTGTCAACGTCCAAAGGACACTGTGTTCCTTGGACCTCTTACCAAACCAGCCAGGTCAGTTTCTCCTCCTGTTTCAAAGCATATTTCCTCTCATCCTCTTGAATTGCCACAGCATTTGACCTGTCATTTCACTACAGGATCTGGGGAGAAAGGGAGGACTGTGTCCTAGAAGAAAATATTTCTATAAATACCGAGCAACTGTTCACACATTATAATTCCTGTTATTTTAATCAATATACTTCGAGCTTAAGCAGTTCTACTGATGCTTGAGAGATCTTTTCAAGGTCACACAAGGGACTGGCAGTGTGAGAAGGGAGAGGGTAAGATGTATTCAGCCAAGACAGCCTGCGCCAGGGGCTGCTATCTCTACCAAGCCCAAAGTGGAATGACAGGAGCATGAAGTTCAACATTGGCAGTTGGAAGTGACAACTGGATTGTGGAAACTTACATGACAGTGTGGGTGGCGTTTGCCCACTCACCCCTAGAAAGAGCACCTCAGTGCTCTAGACACCCAGGTTCTCCTTCACAGACCGCCGCCCTTCTCTCCCCAACATCCCAGAACACCTGTCTTGGTGAAGTACATGGCAGCTTCAGACTGTGCTGATCACATAACGCTCTCAATCCACAAAAGGAATTCACCAGCTGGAGTTCTCCAGATCACTGTTCTACAAACTGGAGTTGGCGAGGAGCTGACAGAACTGGAGAGGTCACAGCCACTATGCTGTGGTTGATCGAAAGGTGTGGTTTGGGGTTTCTCAGGGCTTTTCACATTATTTTTCTTTTTTTTTGTCATTAGTTATCATTAGTATGTTACCAAAGAGAGACGTGGAAATTATACATGATGAAATATTTTGGAACTTCAGTGGGATGGGTAGGTTCATGTTGATGCTATTTCAATAGTGATTTCTTTCAGTCTACGTACTTTGCAAGAATGTCACCATCTCTAAATAAGAAATAATCCTTGTAGGTCGGGCACAGTGACTCACGCCTGTAATCCCAGCACTTTGGGAGGCCGAGGTGGGCGGATCACCTTAAGTCAGGAGTTCAAGACCAGCCTGACCAACATGGTGAAACCCTGTCTCTACCAAATACAAAAAATTAGCCGGGCTTGGTGGCACATGCCTGTAATCGCAGCTGCTTGGGAGGCTGAGGCAGGAGAATCGCTTAAACCTAGGACGTGGAGGTTGCAGTGAGCTGAGATTGTGCCATTATACTCCAGCTTGGGTAACAAGAGTGAAATTCTGTCTCAAAATAATAATAATAATAATAATAATATAATAATAATAATCCTTGTCATCTAGAACTACTTTGGTAGGGCCCTTCACATTCTAAAATTCTTTGCTATGTTTCTAATCAAAGGCAGCAGTGCCATGGTTAAGAGCACATGCACTTCAGTGTCAGAAACGTGGGCTCAGGTCCTGGTTCTGCCACCTACTTGCCAAGTGTTGTTGGACAAGTTACTTGACTTTGCCCGACCTGTTTCTTCATCTTTGCTGGGCTGCTGGGAGGTTTCTGTGGTATGATGCAGGACACAGCACAGCACTTGGGACCTGGAAGGTGCTTAGTACCATGGCTATCATTGTTACTATTATTAAGAAATTTATTGAGGCTCGGTGTGATAGCTCACATCTGTAATCCCGGCACTTTGGGAGGATCACTAGAGCCCAGCCTAATTCGATACCAGCCTGGGCAACATAGTGAGAACCCCCATCTCTAAAAATAAAAGTAAAATAGGCCGGGCGCGGTGGCTCAAGCCTGTAATCCCAGCACTTTGGGAGGCCGAGACGGGTGGATCACGAGGTCAGGAGATCGAGACCATCCTGGCTAACACAGTGAAACCCCGTCTCTACTAAAAAATACAAAAAAACTAGCTGGGCGAGGTGGCGGGCGCCTGTAGTCCCAGCTACTCGGGAGGCTGAGGCAGGAGAATGGCGTGAACCCGGGAGGCGGAGCTTGCAGTGAGCTGAGATCCGGCCACTGCACTCCAGCAAGGGGGACAGAGTGAGACTCCGTCTCAAAAAAAAAAAAAAAAAAAAAAAGTAAAATAAAATGTGGGTGCTGTGGGTCATGCCTGTAATCCCAGCACTTTGGGAGGCTGAGGCAACTGGATCACTTGAGGTCAGAAGTTGGAGAGCAGCCTGACCGACATGGTGAAACCCTGTCTCTACTAAACATACAAAAAATTAGCCACGCCTGGTGGCACATGCCTGTAATCCCAGCTACCTAGGAGGCTGAGGCAGGAGAATTGCTTGAACCTGGGAGTTGGAGGTTGCAGTGAGCCGAGATTGCGCCACTGCACTCCAGCCTTGGCAGCAAAGCGAGACTCAGTTACAAAAAGAAAAGAAGAAATAAGTCACTTAACATCTCTGGGTTAAGAAAGGTGCAGTGGCTCATGCCTGTAATGCCAGCACTCTGGGAGGCTGAGGCAGGTGGATGGCTTGAATCGAGGAGTTTGAGACCAGCCTGGGCAACATGGCAAAACCCTATCTCTACGAAAAATACAAAAATTAGCTTGGTGTGCTGGTGCATGCCTCTAGTCCCAGCTACATGGGAGGCTGAGATGGGAGGATCTTTTGAGCCTGGTAGGCAGAAGTTGCAGTGAGCTGAGATCACGCTGCTGCATTCAAGCCGAGGCAGCAGAGTAAGACTCAAAAACAAAAACAAAAATAGATAAATCTCTGTGTTGTATTAATGTTAAGCTATTGTTTATTGAGTACTCACTATTTGCCTGGCACTGTGCTCTCATCATCATTCATCCAATCCTTAAAACACCCCATGTGTAAATGTTCTGCAATCAGCAGGTCTCTGCAAACCTACCCTCAAAGACTGAGGAAGCTGAAAGGCCATAGAAAGAGCCTAACAAATCCAGTTTCTCAGAAAGAAACATTTAGTAGAAACTTATGAACAGAAGCCAAGTCTCGGGATGGTGGATCCCCTCAAGGTTATCCCCCAGATCCAGGGCTTATCTACCATAGAGAATTTGCTTCAGGGCATGATATGGTTTGGATTTATGTCGTGGCCTCTCATGTCAAATTGTAATCCCCAATGCTGGAAGAGGGGCCTGGTGGGAGGTGATTGGATCATGAGGATCATGAAGACAGACTTCTCCCTTGCTGTTCTGGTGATAGTGAGTTCTCACGAGATCTGGTTGTTTAAAAATGTGTAGCACCTCCCCCTTCTGTCTGTTCCTCCTTCTACCACCATGTAAGACATGCTTGCTTCCCCTTTGCCTTCCACGGTGATTGTAAGTTTCCTTGAGGCCTCCCCAGCCACGCTTCAGGTACAGCCTGCAGAACCATGAGTCAATCAAACCTCTTTTCTTTGTAAATTACCCTGTCTCAGGTAGTTCTTTACAGCAATGCGAGAATGGACAGAATTTTTTTTTTTTTTTTTTTTGAGACAGAGTCTTGCTCTGTCACCCAGGCTAGAGTGCAGTGGCACGATCTCGGCTCACTGCAACCTCCACCTCCCAGGTTCAAGCAATTCTCCTGCCTCAGCCTCCCAAGTACCTGGGACTACAGGCGCCCGCCACCACGCCCAGCTAATTTTTTGTATTTTTAGTGGAGACGGGGTTTCACTGTGTTAGCCAGGATGGTCTTGATCTCCTGACCTCGTGATCCACCTGCCTCGGCCTCCCAAAGTGCTGGGATTACAGGCGTGAGCCACCACACCTGGCTTTTTTCTTTTTCTTTTCTTTTTTTTTTTTTTTGAGACCGAATCTCTCTCTGTCACCCAGGCTAGAGTGCAATGGCATGATCTCGGCTCACTGCAACCTCCACCTTCCGGTTTCAAGTGAGTCTTCTGCCTCAGTTTCCTGAGTAGCTGGGACTATAGGCGCCCACCACCACGCCCTGCTAATTTTGTATTTTTAGTAGAGATGAGGTTTCACCATATTGGCCAGGCTGGTCTCGAACTCCTGACCTTGTGATCTGCCTGTCTCTGCCTCCCAAAGTGCTGGGATTACAGGTGTGAGCCACCATGCCCGGCTGGGGCAGGATTTATGGTAAGTATGTGTTTATGCCTAAGGACGGGCTTTTTGTTTTTTTGTTTTGTTTTTTGGAGATGGAGTCTTGCTCTATCACCCAGGCTAGAGTGCAATGGCGCAATCTCAGCTCACTGCAACCTCCGCCTCCTGGGTTCGAGCAATTCTCCCTGCCTCCCAAGTAGCGGGATTACAGGCACACGCCACCACACCCAGCTAATTTTTGTATTTTCAGTAGAGACAGGGTTTCACCATGTTGTCCAGGCTGGTCTCGAACTCCCAACTTCAGGTGATCTGCTCACCTCGGCCTCCCAAAGTGCTGGGATTACAGGTGTGAGCCACCACACCCATCCAAGGAAAGGATTTATAGTTAGTACATGAAAGGAAAAATCTTAGAGGCATTCCCAGAACTAGGGTTAATCAGAAGTCAATATGGCAGATTAGCATCCATGATGGAGTTCCTTTAGTCCCCACAGTAAGTATCACTTATGCACAGAGAAACATAGGCACAGAGAGTTAATCATCTTGTCCAAGGTCACATAGCCCATGAGCAGTGGAGTCAGGACTGCAGCAGTGATCTATTTTAGCGGATACAAGGGATGAGACTATGTGATCTCCAGGGTCCCTGTCAGTGACAAGCAACGTCTGTGGATGTTAAGGTTCCAAGGTTTTCTGAAGCACTCAACATTATCTCCCTAAAATTATGCCTCCGTGTGAAGGTGAGAATGGACCCACATCAATGCAAAAAGTGAAGAGGGAGTCTGTATCTTGGCACAAGACTTTCAGTCCTTCTCAAACTGGGAAGGGATGGTCATTCCACCCCACTTTCTCACATATAGTTAGATTGACAAGAGGCTTTCTTCCCAGAATATCTCTGAAGATATGTAATTTATGGCATGGTTCTGAGGAAGCTAGTAAGGCCAAGAGCCCAGGACTGCGCCTAGAAGAGAAGCCCCGTGAGAAAGCAGCAGCAGAAGGGCTCAGGGCTGCCTAGCAGAAAGCCTTAGTTCTGCCCAGTGTTCTTGGCCCAGTTCTTGTGTGCAAGGAAAAGCAGGAGGTGCAATCTGAAGAGTGTTAGTAACTAGCAACTATCAGTAGCTAAAGGCCAGTAGGCTGGCATAGGGGACATGTTATAAGGGTTTATTGTCTGGATTCCAACATACCTGGATTTTAGGGGTTGACGGAACTGTTCTGTATCCTCATTGTGCTAGTTTGCATAACTGTATTTGTTTGTCAAAACTGGCAGAGCTGCACCCTAAATTTTACTTTATGTAAATTATGCCCCAATTAAAAGAAAACTAAAGCAAAGTCCTGCCACATATCTGCTCTCATTTTATCCCCATATTTCTATCACCTAGGGCAGATTCTCTGCTTTGTGCTGGGGGAGGGTAAGGCTGGTGGAGGGGAGTGGACTCCAGTGGCTTTGGGACCCTGGACCCTTGCCTGCAGCTATTTCCATTCTGATTTGGTGAAACCTCCAAGACTTTAGCCCCTGCAGTCACTTCTCTCTCCCATCCTCTCTTTCCCATGAATATCCAATGTTTTAAGTCGTCAGTCTAAATAACACCAATAATTGATAAATTAATTTGTTAACTAAAAGTTTGGGCTGGGTGCAGTGTGGCTCACACCTGTAATCCCAGCACTTTGGGAGGCTGAAGTGGGTGGATTCCTTAAGCCCAGAAGTTCAAGAGACCAGTGTGGGCAACATAGCAAAACCCCATCTCTATAAAAAATTTAAAAATTAGCTGGACGTGGTGGCGCATGCCTGTAGTCCCAGCCACTCAAGAAGCTGAGGTGAAAGGATCGCTTGAGCCCAGGAGGTGGGAGAGTGAGATCCTGTCTCAAAGAAAAAAAAAAAAAGGTTTGGCAATGGGTGTCTGAATTTTGCAAAGCTTCAGAGAGCCACCTCCTTTCAAAGTCCCAAGTTTTGTCACAGGGAGGAGACAAGGAATACCTGTTTGGAGGAACCAACTGCCCCAGGCATGTTCCTCCAAAATAAAAGGAACTTGGAGTTTGTAAGCAAAATATTCTTGCTTTGATAAGATTCTTTGCTTGACCATACCTTTTTCAGGCTTCTGAATTGTCTGTTAGGCCCATCTGTGCACTTCCTTGTAAAATCTGGTTTTAGCAAAGAACCCTAAGTCCATTTATCAAGAAGGTCCTATCCTTGATATCATCTTCAGTATCTGATCAGGTTCCTCATCCTCCATTATCCCCCAGGCAATGTTTAATCACCCTGGCCTATCTTCAGCAAGAATCCTATTAGGAATGTTTGGCCAGAATCACCCTTACCCCTGATGTTTCCTCTTGGTAATTTTCTACCCACTGATCCCTATAGTGCTCCTTGGCTACAAACTCCCATTGAGCCCAATCTCTTTACCCCTCTGCAAGACCCCGTTGCAGTGGTCCCTATACTTGGTGGTCCTGAATAAAGTCTTCCTTACCATGCTTTAACAAGTGTTATTGAATAATTTTTTCTGTTAACACTTCTAAACTGTCTCTTGAACTACATTTTGCCATTTGGAGAGCATCAGAATGGAGACCCTGATCGAATTATATTTTAAACAGAAGTTATTGTTCCAGGCTGGGCACAGTAGCTCACACCTTTAATCCCAGCACTTTGGGAGGCTGAGGCGGGCGGATCACCTGAGGTGAGGAGTTTCAAGACCAGCCTGGCCAACATGGTGAAACCCTGTCTCTACTAAAAATACAAAAAATTAGCTGGGCGTAGTGGTACACGCCTGTAGTCCCAACTACTTGGGAGACTGAGGCAAGAGAATCGCTTGAACCCGGGAGGCCGAGGTTGCAGTGAGCTGAGATCGCGCCATTTTACTCCGGCCTGGGCAAGAAGAGTGAAATTCCATCTCAAAAAAAAAAAAAGTTATAGTTCCATTCAACCTCAAACATCTTCATTAAAGATCTGTGATTTTTTGTTTGCTTTGTAAGTTGGGCTTTGACTATAGGATGGGACATACTATAATGGGTGCAATATTATTCCATTATATTAAAATTTCTCCTGTATCATATAAAATCTGTTGTATATTATTAACAGTAGCCAAAGCGATCAATCAATCAACTTCCATCAACAAACTTACAATGCATATTAGGCAACTAACCCTGGTGTTAACAAAATATCCTCTGCTGGCTCTTTCTTACAAAAACTATGAACAAATGCCTTTGGTTTTCTGACAAAGGAGTCAAATTAATTCAAGGACTTCAAGTAAGGTACAGACTAAGCACAGATCAGCCCTTGACATTAATCTCCTCTCCACCATGACCCCGAAGTCCTCAGGATTGTCTAAACACATTTGGAGAATAATTCAAAGCTAGGCATTAATAGCAGGGACTCCCCAGGACTGCCAAGCACACTGTGTGGAACAGGACCTGAACCAACAGCTTCTTTGTTATCCATCAACCCTGGGATGGGTTGCTCTTTTTTTTTTTTTTTTTTTTTTTTTTTGAGACGGAGTCTCACGCTGTTGCCCAGGCTGGAGTGCAGTGGCGCGATCTCGGCTCACTGCAAGCTCCGCCTCCCGGGTTCCCGCCATTCTCCTGCCTCAGCCTCCTGAGTAGCTGGGACTACAGGCGCCCGCCACCGCGCCCGGCTAATTTGTTGTATTTTTAGTAGAGACGGGGTTTCACTGTGGTCTCGATCTCCTGACCTTGTGATCCGCCCTCCTCAGCCTCCCAAAGTGCTGGGATTACAGGCTTAAGCCACCGCGCCCGGCCGGATGGGTTGCTCTTACCTCCAGGTAGGGAAGCTCTTCTTAGCTCCCTGGCAAATGTGAAACAATCTTCATGATTTGTTTCCAGGCACTTCTAGGTGTGAATTAACATTTATGCAGTCTGTAAAATATGATGAAATTAAACATTTGTGAGGTTCAGTCCCCCAGTATTTATGGTCTTAGAACATTCAGGAGGCTATATGACAAAATACCATAAACTAGGTGGCATATAAACAACAAACATTTATTTCTTACAGCTCTGGAGGCTGAGAAGTCTAAGATCAAGGCACCAACAGATTCAGTATCTGGTGACAACCCAGTCCTCATGGACACCACCTTCTCACTGCATCCTCACATAAGGGAAAGGGCAGATGTGCCTCTTTTATTATTCTTTTTTATTTTACTTTTTTTATACAGACAGGGTCTTGCTCTGTCACCCAGGCTGGTCTCAAACTCCTGGGCTCAAGCAATCTTCCCACATTGGCCTCCCAAAGTGCTGGGATTACAGACATGAGCCACCGGCCCTGGCTCCTTGTGCCTCCTTCATAAGGGCATTTATCCCATCTATGAGGACTCTGCCCTCCTGACCTAATTATCTCCCAAAAGGCCCCACCTTGTAATACCATTGTATCATTGCTTGGGGGAATAGGATTTCAACATACGAACTTTGGAGAAACACAAACATTTAGACTATAGAATATTGTGTGCCTACCATGTGCCAGGTACCATGCTAGGTGCCAGGGATATGACTAGAAACAAAATGGACAAGGTCTCTGGCCTCATAAAGCTCATTGTGGTCTAATAGGGCAGTAGCCAATAAATAAACACACACCAAATAATAATAGATGTCAGCTGGGTGACTCATGCCTGTAATCCCAGCACTTTGGGAGGCCGAGGCGGGCGGATCACGAGGTCAGGAGATCGAGACCATCCTGGCCAACATGGTGAAACCCCCATCTCGACTAAAAATATAAAACATTAGCCAGGTGTGGTGGCACGTGCCTGTAGTCTCAGTTACTCGGGAGGCCGAGGCAGGGGAATTGCTTGAACCCGGGAGCTGGAGGTTTCAGTGAGCCAAGATCGCACCAGTGCACTCCAGCCTGGCCTGGTGACACAGCAAGACTCTATCTCAAAAAAAAAGAAACAAAAAACAAAACAAAACTATGGAAATAAATGCAGCCTACCTGACAAGGTAAGAAGGCCTCTCGGAGCAGCTAAAAGTGAGCAGACCACTCCAAAGCCGGGGTGACAAGCATCCAGCCAGGGGGAACTGCAAGCACAACGACCCTGACTGGAAGGAGGTGAAGGGAGGCCAGGTGAGACCTGGGGGGTAGTGATGAGGTAGGGGTGGTGACAGCTGAGGGCAGAGAGGTAGGCAGGGGCCAGATCACACAGGATCTCACAGGCTGGTAAAAAGGTGATGTCAAGGTCACTGAAAGTTAAGCACAGAGCAACATGATCTGATTTACCTTTGTAAACAATCATGCTGGCTGTTTGAGTGGAGAACAGATTAAAACAGGAGAAAGTACAGAAGTAGGAAGCCAACTTTTTATTAATTCAAAAACTTTTTACTAAATGCCTACTACACGCTGGGCTCCTTGACTAATATGAGACGGTAGAAAAGGAAGAAAATGAATAAAGAGAGTGAGCTCTGTTCTGGAGGGAAAGCCAACAGGACCTGCTCATGGTGAGAATTCAGGCACCCTGCAGAGAGAGAAAAGCAGAATCTAACTCCCAGGTTTCTGGTTTTGGTAACTGACAGGATGGTGGCACCATCTTGGGAAAAAGGTAGAAAACCAGGTTGGGGAGGGGTGGGAGGACTCAAGAGCTGTTTGAGGGCCAGGTGCAGTGGCCCACGCCTGTAATTCCAGCACTTTGGGAGTAGAGACCAGACTGAGCCATATGGGTAAGACTTGTCTCTTTAAAAAAAAAAAAAAAAAAGTTGTTTTGAAGAGGTAAGTCTGAGGTGTGAGGTGCTTAGTTGACACCTAACAGGAGATACCAAGTGCTATGAATGAATGGAGGGCTTCAAGGAAGATCTGAGCTAGAAGACCATCAACATATACATGACAGTGGACATGAACATCTAGAGGAAAGAACTGAACCCCAAATATCTCCAGCAAGCAATCAGGTAGAAGAGTCAGCAAATGTGACAGTGAGATGAGAGTGAAACCACTGAGTGCAGAGCATTGTATACCTGAATACACACACCCCAGGATGCAGAGGGAGCTATCTTTGAGGAGCTTACAGTCAATCTACTGCAGGAGAGAGACATACAAACAGGAAGTCACAAAACAAAAAGAGTCCTATGAGAAGGAACACACCAGGTGCAATGGGAACAATAGATGGGCACCTAATCCAGCCTTGGAGAATCCAGGAGGACTTCCAGGAAGAGGTGATGGATAAGCCCCAAAGATGAGAAGAAGATGGAGATAAGTGGGAGGAGTTTGGGGGAGATAACACTCAAGGCAGAGAGCGCAGCATGTGGAAATTCCTGGAAGCAAAAGAAGACATGGTCCTTTTGGGGAAAGGCAAGAAATTCTGCATGACTGGAGTGTGGAAGATGAGAGAGCAGGAACTGAAAGAAGAGGCTGGCACCGGGGCCAAATCATGGAGGGCCTTAAGTGCCAGACTAAGGAGGCTAGGCTTATCCCCAGGCCACTGGGAGGGAGTGAAACATTTTATCGACTTGGTGAAGATACTTCATTCTGCACAGATCACTCTGGCTGCTGGTGAAGGATGGCAGGTGGCATGGAGACTCACCAGGGAGCTGTGGCCCATGAGAGATGGTGGAGGCCTGAATGAGGCGGGACCTGCAGTGGAAACGAGGGGTGTGAAAGGCCTGGGACATAGCAGGCTTCCTGAGTGACTAGATGAGGGATTGGTAGGTGAGGGAGGGATGTTGAGGTTGAAGAGGGCCAATAGATAGCATCCAGGCCTCCTACCCTGAATTTGGAACCAGTTCAGACAGAGACACAATCAGACAGATGGAGATAAAAGTGGTAGCTTCATTATTGATAAGGCTTAATTGGAGAACAAGGTTCAGCCTGTGTAGCTTCTCTGACATTTCTTTCTTTATTATTTATTTTATTTTAATTAATTAATTTATTTTTTGACATGGAGTCTCGCTCTGTTGCCCAGGCTGCAGTACAGTGGCACAATGTTGGCTCACTGCAAACTCTGCCTCCCAGGTTCATATCATTCTCCTGCCTCAGCCTCCCAAGTAGCTGGGACTACAGACATGCGCCACTATGCCTGGCTAATTTTTGTATTTTTAGTAGAGACAGGGTTTCTCCATGTTGGTTAGGCAGTCTCCAACTCCTGACCTCAGGTGATCCACCTGACTCGGCCTCCCAAAGTGCTGGGATTACAGGTGTGAGCCACCACTCCTGGCCGTCTTTGTTTTTGTTTTGAGGCAGGGTCTCACTATGTTGCCCAGGCTGGCCTTGAACTCCTAGGCTCAAACTATCCTGTTGCCTCAGCCAAGCAGCTGGGACTACAGGTGTATACCACTGCGCCCAGCCTCCTTAATATTTCTTGAATTAACTGTACCCACACAGTCATAGCAAAACTAGGCAAACATAAGCCTCCTCCCCAAGGATAGCTCTCTACAGCTCAGGGAGAGAGGGCTGAGCCACATGGGACCAGTTTCTCCTTGCAACTCACCAAGTTGATGATTTAGTCACTCACCCACCAATGGGAAATGAAGGAGAGGGCAGAGAGGCCAGAAGTATTCCTCCCATATTTTCCCTTTCCTATAGAGGGGGTTAGAAGTTCTCAGCCTTCTCTAAAAATGTGAGAAGAGGAGGAAAGGGTCCCTCACTGTGCTTAGAGATCTTCCATTTGGCCTTCTGGATCCAACCACTCTGGGCCATGGGTCTAAGTTCTTGTTCTCGGGCTCTCTCTATACACACAGTCTCCAACCCCCCAGTTCTGGTCACCACTCTGTCCCCTCTCCCCTGTAGACCTCGGGGTGAGAACAGACTCCCAGTGGTACTGTGCGATCCCTTGCAGTTTCTTTAGAGCCTGCCCACGTATTTGCAAACAACCTCTTTATTAAAAACTCAAATGATCCTAATTTGAGAGTGTCAGCTGGTTCCTGTGGGGAACCTTGGCAGTCACACCCCTTCCCCCAAATAAAGAGAAAGCAAGCACAACTGACATGGGAAATGATTAGGACTGTCTTCCTAAGGGTTATGGCTTGAGAAGTTTGCTGCTCAGGAAAGATAGTGGGCTTACTGAGATAGCAGTTGTCTTTTAATAGCCCTACTATTTGGGTGAGAATGATGCTACTCAGTTAAAAAAAAAATCATTGAAAATCCCACCTCTCGGAAACAAACATTATTAAAATGTTTTCTCTTTGTGTGTGTGTGTGTGCGTGTGTGTGTGGAGATGAAGGTATCGTTATGTTGCCCAGGCTGATTTCTAAGTCCTAGTCTCAAGCAATCTTCCCACCTCAGCCTCCAAAGTGCTGGGATTATAGGCGTGAGCTACTATGCTCAACCAGCTATTAAAGTTTTTGATTAATACTATTCTACATATTTCTCTACACATATATGCTCCTACAGATATACTCGATTTTACATGAATGAGTCATACTCTAAATGCTGTATCAAAACCTGCTTTTGGCACAAATGTTCTCAGGATCTCCTGAGGGCTGTGTCACAGGAAATAAAAAAAAGAAAGGAAAAAAAGAAAACCTTGCTTTCTTTCCCTCATCCATAAGCTTGTGTTTTGAATTTCCTGTGGAATAATTCAAGTAGATGTGTCCAGAAGTAAATTGCATATAACAATCTAGAACTAAAAAGAGAGGTGTGGTCTTGGGGTCACCATCAGAGCTGGTCACCAAAGCCTCAGGAGGTACAGGATCCTAGCAGGCAAAGGGTGGAAGACAGAGAGGCAAGTGCCAACCACAAAGTCCCTGGAACACAAACAGTGATGGTGGGAAGGAGAAAAGCACAGCAATTCTTGGTCTTCAAGAGAGCAGTGGCCAACAGTGTAGATGGCCAACATTAGGTCAAATAAGATGAAGGCTTTAGATTTGGCAATAAAGTAGTAGCTAGTGGCCTGGAAAAGAGTGATTTTAGTCAAGTGGTAGTGTGGGAGCTAAACTGTAAAAGAGCTAAAGAGATAACGGAAGGAATCCACCCGCTCACACCACCACTACTCCACTCCCTCTTCATCACAGCTCTCAGACTCCAATGTGCATATGAATTACCTGGGCATAATGTTATCATGTAGATCTGATTTAGTAGGTCTGGGTGGGGCCTGAGGCTCTGAATTTCTTACCAGCTTCTTTGTGATATGTTTGCAGTTCAGCCCTGATAAGCTCACCTGGGGCTTTACCAAAGATACTCAAGTGTGGATGAAAATGAGTTCTTGGGGTCCTAGATGCACATCACAGAAACACTGAAAAGGAACACTAAGGAACTTCTCAGCTGCCTCATTCTTTGCTGTGTGTATGTGCCTCACTCATGAAAATCTCTATATTTGGGTCATTTTAAAGTTAACCTTTTTTTTTTTTTTTTTTGAGTCTGAGTCTCACTCTATTGCCCAGGCTCACTGCAACCTCCACCTCCCAGGTTCAAGTGATTCTCCTGCCTCAGCCTCCTGAGTAGCTGGGATTAAAGGCATGTGTCACTACACTCAGCTAATTTTTGTATTTTTAGTAGAGAAGGGATTTCCCCATGTGATTCTCCCACCCTGGCATCCCAAAGTGCTAGGATTATAGGAGTGAGCCACTGTGCCTAGCCTAAAAGTTTCTTAAATCCTAAATGTATGAGACTTTTCTAGTTAACTTTTTGTTATTTTTCTACTTTAATTGCACTAGGTCCAAGAATACACTACTATTACAGTCCTTTAAAACTTGTTGAGATTTGGCCGGGCGGGGTGGCTCACGCCTATAATCCCAGCACTTTGGGAGGCTGAGGCAGGCAGATCACCTGAGGTTGGGAGTTTGAGACCAGCCTGACCAACATGGAGACACTCTATCTCTACAAAAAATACAACTTTAGCAGGGCGTGGTGGCTCATGCCTGTAATCCCAGCTACTTGGAAGGCTAAGGCAGGAGAATCGCTTGAACCCGGGAGACGGAGGTTGTGGTCAGCCGAGATCACACCATTGCACTCCAGCCTGGGCAACGAGAGCAAAACTTCGTCTCAAAAAAATAAAAAACTTGTTGAGATTTGCCTTATAGCTAAGTACATGGTCAATTTTTGTAAATGTTCCATGAATGCTTGAAGACAACATATTCTACAACTGTTGGGTGCAGTCTTATGTTTATTAGGTCAAATTTGTTAACCAGGTTGACAGGTCTTCATATTCTATTGATTACTAAAAGGAGATGTGTTAAAATCTCCAGTCTCTCTACCAGGAAAACTTCCTCACCTCAGTCCACCTTATTCACGATAAGCAAAATGTTACCTGGTCTTCGCAGACCCAGCCCTTACCCTAATGAAAGTGTCAACCTAAGAAGACTTCCTTGATCACCAACACCTCCCTAACCCCACCTCATACCTGGCACTCCTTCTCCCTCCTCTGAGCTCTTACAGCATTTGCTGTCTGTATAAACAATTTGACACTTACCTAATTTGTCTTCATCACAATTATTTGAGTTGATAATTTACTCCTGTCAGGTTTTAAATTCCACGTGGGTAAAGATTATCTTATTTTTCTTTTATAACAGTTTTATTGAAACATAATTATTGACATACTATAAAATTCACGCTTTAAAAGCATACAATTCAGTGGGAGACTATCTTATTTATTCTGGCATCGTCTATAGCTGTGGTTCCCAGTCTTGGGTGCACACTGGAATTACCAGAAGGGCTTTAAAAAATAACCTTCAGTCTGGGGGAAAAAAAAAAATCCTTCAGTCTGGATCTCACCTCCAGAGGTTCTGGCTTAACTGGTTTGGGGTGTGGCCTGGGGGGATGGGACTTTTTAAAGCCCCTAGGATGATTTTAACTTGTAGCCGGGGTTGCCCTAGAGTGCTCTGTTCATAGCAGGCACCCAACAACTGTTTGTTGTAATCATCAATTAGCTTTAACTTCTACAATCCAGTTAATTAACTCACTCAAGAGTGGACATCTGTCTCCCCAATAGCCCAACAGCTCTTACCACAGAATGGTCGGCTTATATCTGTCTCCCCAACGCAGCAGGAAAGTAACCCTATGAGACAAAAGCATGTAGAAAAGGTAAGTTCACTTGCAAAGATGTGCAGACTTCAGTAGGACTAGATCACGGAATAAGAAATACAACAGATATTAGACCGTGCGTGGTGGCTCACGCCTATAATCCCAGCACTTTGAGAGGCCGAGGCCAGTGGATCACGAGGTCCTAAGTTTTGAGACCAGCCTGGCCAATATGGTGAAACCCTGTCTCTACTAAAAAACAAAAATTAGCCGGGCGCGGTGGCGGGCGCCTGTAATCCCAGCTACTCGGGAGGCTGAGGCAGGAGAATCGCTTGAACCCGGGAGGCAGAGGTCGCAGTGAGCCAAGGTCGCGCCCCTGCACTCTAGCCTGGGCAACAAAGCAAGACTCCGTCAGAAAGAAAGAGAAAGAAGGAGAGAAGGAGAGAAGGAGAGAAGGAAAGGAAGGAAGGAAGGGAGGAAGGGAGGAAGGGAGGGAGGGAGGGAAAGACAACCGATATTAAAGGAAAAAAATGTAAAGGAAAAATTACCACATTTACATTTGTCTTTTCAGCATGGATGACACTCTCACGTTGAAAAATGCATGTCACAAGAATTGTGTGTGACATATCCCCAAATTTCCACATTCAAAAGTCAGGGATAATACGGTTTTCATCCGGGAATCAGTAACTCATGGGAAAAGCTCAAGATGTCATTCATTTTGGAGACCAGATGTAAAGGAGTAGTATGGGTACTTTGTCTCAAGGTGGAAAGTGCCTTTCTTATGTTTTTTTCCTTCCCATGGGACTTGTTGCATACTCTTAAAATGGCGGCAGGGCAGACACGTTTGCTTGCACAGCTGTGAGCTGCATGCATAAAAGCAGGGATGGTTTTGGCCTAAGGCAGGGATGGTTTTGGTCTTATCCGTTATGGCATCCCCTTGTGGCACATGTTAGGTGTTCAAAAAATATTGGTGGAATGGATGTGATTACACTTCATGCCACAGTATATAAATATGATTTTAACTGGACAGGGAACTGCACAAGTTTCCCATATTGATCCTTTTTGCGATCTTAATTATGGTACTCTGAGCTGGGA
The DNA here is from genome assembly GCF_049350105.2 of Macaca mulatta. Taxonomy (NCBI): domain Eukaryota; kingdom Metazoa; phylum Chordata; class Mammalia; order Primates; family Cercopithecidae; genus Macaca; species Macaca mulatta. Next base: position 138,203,311 of record NC_133412.1, on the reverse strand, counting down.
TACTGCCTAGACTGCCTGGGCTACAACAAACTCTAAAGGGCTTTTACTTTCACGCCCACAGTGGTTGAGGGTTCGCGTTCTGTGAATGCTGGAACCTCACGCGAGTAGCTGAGTAGCGAGGATGGTCACTCCCGGATAAATGAATACAGGATTCTCGCGGCTGGGAGCGGTCGCCCGGCGAGGTCGGTCATCCTGCCTGTCCGGTAACACCACGAAACACCTGCCACTGATACCTCCCCACCAGCTCCCGAGGGTTCGCGCCGGCATCCCGAGCCGCACCCCCTGTTCCGCCGCAGCCGGATTCCCTCCAGGGCGGGTTACGCCCCTAGGCGCAAAACAGAACCACTTCGCATCAAGAAGACAAAGTATAACCAGTCACACCAAAAAGAGGCAGCATTATTTAGACAGCCGGCTACTCCCCCAGAGACTCCACCCAGTCCCCTGGGCCCGGCGTTCAGCGCGCCGACGGTGCCCGGCTCCAGGAGCTCCAGCTCCCTCCACGTGTCCTGTCTTCCCAGCAGCCTCCTCTGCCGCCTCTGGAGGAAAATCTCCTGACAACTCGCGGTCTGCGGACTACGACTCCCAGGAGGCGCCGCGCCGCGGCTCTCCCCGCCCCCTTTCCGGGACGCGCAGGCGCCCTGGGCTCCGTCTACCAGCCTGGCTGGCGACGCCTGGATGCGGTTTCTTCCGGGATTTGTAGTTTTTCTGGAGTTACCCGGGCCGTCTGTCAAAGGGACAAAAACTACAAGTCTCGGCTGCCCCAGCGCTGCGAGCTTGGTCACGTGGCGGGGGCCGACCGGGCGTGCGTGCCGCCGTTGATCCGGTGCTGCAGTGAGGAGGTGGTTCTTGCCCGTGTTGTGTGTGTGTGTGAGTGAGAGAGCGAGTGAGTGAGTGAGTGAGTGTGTGTGTGGGGGGACTCGGCTTGTTGTTGTCGGTGACTTCCCCCTCCCCTTCACCCCTTCCCCTCCCCGCCGCCGCTGCAGTGGCCGCTCCCTGGGCTGTAGGAAATGAGCGATAACGATGACATCGAGGTGGAGAGCGACGTGAGTCCTGGGGCTTCTTCCTTCCCGTGCGGGTTGTCAGGCGGGGACAGCGGCCGGGGCTCTCAGCGGGGCGACGGCGGGAGGGGGCCGGGCCGCCGCCGCCTCCTTCCCCTTCCCCTTTCCCTCGGGGCCAGGACTGCCTCCGTCGCGTTCCCGGCTCGCTCCCCTCCGGCTCCTGGCCGGAGCGGCCTCCTGGGACTGGAGGTGGGGGGAAGACACGCGGCTTCTGGGACTCCCACCTTCTCCCGTGGGGGAGGGTGCTGCGGCCTCCCGCTCCCACCTTCCCGGGCTCAGGATCCGGGGGACAAGGATGGGGGGCGCCCGGGATCCCATTGTCCGGATCCAGGGGAAGGGGACGGCGTTCAGGACCTGCCCCTTCGGAACGCGATCCTCTCCTCCCGTGACCCGCGGATCCTGGGGGGCGAGGAAGGGCGGAGAGGGGTTGGGGGTGCCTAGATGCCCGAGCTGGGTCTGCAGGGAGGAGACAGTGCTCGAGACCCCTCTGGCCCGGGTCGGATCCCGGAAGGAGGGGCGGCGCTCGGGACCCCTCTATCCCGCTACCGGATCCCGCCGAGGGTGGAAGGGTGGGGGCAAGGGGTGGGGAGGGAGGAAGGGGTGTCGGGCTGACTCCCCACCCTCCGCTTCCTCTGCCGCCGGCATTTTCTTTCTTATTATTGAATGTTAAGTGTAAAAATAACTTCTATATTTTCTATTTTTTTTTCTCTCCTATTCCAGGAAGAGCAACCGAGGTTTCAATCTGCGGTACGTCTCCTACTCTCCATTTCATTTTTATTTCCGTTCAGTTCTATTCCTTTTTGGGGTCAGAGAGAAAAAGAGATCGTACTGTTACTTTTAATATTGTAGTAAATCACTAATGTTAACCACTAAGGTGAGGTGGGGCCTGGTTCTGGAGGGTGGGGGAGTTGCAAATCCTATCATTCTAGATTCTCAGGTGATAAGTTCAGTAAGAGGAGCTGTATGCAAAGAATTGAATTGTTCTGTAGTTTTCAAATAGGGGATCCAGCTGCCGCTATGTAAGTGGAAATGAGAAATGCAGCATTCTGAAGTCAGTGGTAGTATTATTTCAGGGCAAAGTGGTCAGAAGATTTATTTAGGAACAAGTAGATTTTAAACCATATCTGTATAATTATGTGAAGCTGAAGCCACATGCAATAATCGCCTTTAACCAAGTCATGTGACTGCTCTAGACCTGTAGAATCTAGCACAATGTGGTATTCTAACACAAAAATTGGAAATGTAGAGGAGCCAAACGTTGCATCATCAAAGTGTCACATAAAGTTATTATGGTCTGATTCTCTGTATTTGAAGAAGAGGTATAAAGAAAATTAAAAAATAGCTGAAGAAAAGTGGCATTGCAGGAAGAGCTTTGCTGAAAGGTGATGGATGAGACCATATAATGTTATCAATAATTTCTTAGGGTTTTGATATTAATGTTCCCAGTAGATGGTTCTGTGGATTTAGATATGCACTAATTTCATGTCTTTGGAGTCTGAGACAGTAATATGGGTTTTTCATGAATAGATTAGAGGGGAAAAAAAGAAAACATATAGAATAAATCAGAATCAGAGGGGAAGAGAAATAAGTATATCAGAGTTCTAATATTTGAAATTGGGAACAGTAGGAAGTGTATAGAATGGGGGTAAAAAATTTGAATGCCCATGAGGGCCATAAATAATAAAGAAAGAAGAGGTGAGGACTTGGGTACTGGAGAGCAATGCCTCTCCTAAAAAGTCAGCCACTACTGAATTCCAGTGGTTTGTTATGTAGGAGTGAAGGGTCAGTATTGCCAGATCTTCCTATTTTTTATTTTATTTTATTTTATTTATTTATTTTTGAGATAGAGTCTCGCTCTGTCACCAGGCTGGAGTGCAATGGTGCTGTCTCGGCTCACTGCAACCTCCGCCTCCTGGGTTCAAGCGATTCTTCTGCCTCAGCCTCCTGAGTAGCTGGGACTACAGGCGCACACCCCCACATCCAGCTAATTTTTGTATTTTTAGTAGAGACGGGGTTTCACCTTGTTGGCCAGGCTGGTCTTGATCTCTTGACCTCGTGATCCGCCCACCTCGGCCTCCCAAAGTGCTGGAATTACAGGCGTGAGCCACCGCGCGCCCAGCTGATCTTCCTATTTTTTAAGAAAGATTAGAAATCCAAAGCGTTATGTTATTTTTCTGATTTTTAAAATGATGTGTGGAACAACTGTTTGGGCTTGTTAGAATTTGCAGGATGTCACTTTGATACCTCTGGTATAAGAACCTAATAACCACAGGATAAAGGCAAGCCATCTCAGTTGTACCTGCTCTTCATTAGAGCAAGCAAAGATTATGCAGGTTGTCTAAGCAAATAGGCATTAAGAAAACTTATTTATTGAGAGCTCGTATTTTCTTAAAATCCGGGGATGTAGTTGTTCCAGAAATCTTACAAATTATCCCTGGGTAATAGTCATTAAAGATAATTTATTTTGTTTTATTTATCCTTGAAGTATTCTCATATACTTATGCATATATTTGAAAATTGAATTTGTTTTTTTCGTTTACTTTTATCCTTCATGTTTGGGGCCTAGTCTGTTGAAAACTTTTTTTTTCCTGCAAGTCTCCAGTTGTAAAATCTGTGCCAGGGCTTGATCAGAGACAGAGGGCAAGGATCGTTAGGCTTCCTTTGCAGAATTATCCTTTGAATTGGAATTATACTGAATCCTAGTAAGAGAAAGTTTTTTTTTTTTTTTGGTGAAATTTTGGCTCACAGTTCTTGAAAGCGTTCTGCTTTTCAAAATATTCGTCCACATGATTGTTGATGTAAATTTGTTTATTAAATTATTACAATGTTTCTGCTTTCCTGGAATGCTAATCTCACTGTTTTGTCTAGATGTTTTTAGTTTGCTATTAAGGTGCCTAGGGTTTTTCCTTTTGATTTTCGGAGTAGGCAAGGGAAGTTGGTTTGACACTTTGTTTTTAATTTAACACATCTATTTGTTGAGATTTCTAAGTATTACTCTGCACAATATAATTACAACAGCATGGAGAGAAAAAGCAGATGTGTTTTAGACAAATTTTATAGTGTATCAAACAACTATCGTGAATGTGTAGGGTAAAAAGGATTCCATTTTTTCCCCTCTGTGAATGCATCTGCTTACTTCTTAATATTTAATATAGATAATAAATATATTTTTTTAAAATTTAAGAGGGAGCTATTCTTAAGTTTTGCCTTAAAAAAAGGTATGGACTGTGAACAACCAAATACTTAGGTATTTAGGACCACAGAAGAAGTTGAAAAAGTTATTTGAAAAATGCTCTGTGGATCCTAATATAAAAACATTCATGTATGTTTTATAATGTCACTACTACAATATCTAGGCCTTACTACATGAAAAATGTAAGATACTGAGAACAGAGTTAGGAAGTTAGGCTAACTCTAACAGAAAGTGAAACTGATTTGGCAAATATTTTTTTCTATTGCTTCAGTACAAACGGAAAACAGCTTCTCCAATGACCAGTAAGCTTTGTTAAAGGAAGTAACCCCAAAGAGTATTCTTATTACTAAATTCAGTACATTGCAAAATCCCACTGATGTTATCTTATTTTTATTATATTTTGGAGGGAAGAGGTTGCATTTTAAAGATAAATTTCTGGGACAGGTATATTCTATTGCAAGGGCTTCCTTTTGCTTTCTTTCTGTTTGGGAAATTTCTTTAGGAAAGAGTGAAAGTATACAAGAAATGTATGGGTTAGTGTGTTGGTCAGGAAATGCAAGTTTTTTTCCAGTGACCATGCCTGATGGTACCTGAGTGAGTTGCAGATGCAGTATGCCTATTAGGGGTTTGAAAACAGATTTGTGCAATTCTGCTCCTGGACCTTTCTGGTATGAAATATTTTTAACTTCTCAGAGCTCTTTGCTTCTTTAGGAATATTCAGAAGAGAACAAGCTTGGTAGCATGAGATTGGAATTCACTCAGGAAACTGCTGTCTTGTTTTACCTGCAGTCAGTTGCATGACAGAAGTGCTGCACGATGCATGTACAAAAGTACTCTGCTTAGAGTGTTGACAGTGATAACAGAAATGCCAGAGTGAGTTCCTAAATGTGCCTGTGTTAGAGTAAAAGTTGTTCTTATGTCTAAAATAATGTTTCCAAGATGCCAGTAGTAGTGAAATCGTTGGTCAAAGAATTCAGCTTGGTTTTTAATTAAAATTTCCTGACTAAGGCATCCTTCTCTGAAATGGCTATGGTGTGAGGCCCTGTTTGAATAACATTTGCCAGTTCTTTTAGGCACCAAATGAAAAAAGTTTGAAAACAAATACCTACATTAGATAGTGTTGGAAATGTATACCAGGCAATCAGCTACAAGCAGGACAGATATTGGAAAATTGAAATAGATGTCTTTTAGGGAGCTTGGTGAGTTTATCTCATCCTACCTGCCCATTATTTTATGTTATAATTTTGGGGTTGATTAAAATGAGTATTTTAAGTTGTTTAGAAATTGAGCTTTATCTTATCTTGTTCTTATCTATCAGAAGTAAAAAATAGATCTTTTCGGATGAGATTTTTGGGTCTGTGTATTCTCAAGTGTCCTTAGTCTCTAATAAGAATAGCTTGATAAGAATCATAAGCAACACAAGCTTCCCTCTAAAATACAACCTTCACATTTTGTAAAGGTAGTAAATATTTAGTGGGCAACGAATTGCCTATGTGCTGAGAATTTTCTGTATTAGAATTAAGATGATTCCCCTTATAGGTGGGGTTATCTGTCAGGTAGCCTGCAAGACATGGCATTGTTCTGGAGAACCTTGTGCATCCTGGAATAATGAAGCATTTATTTCCACATGCTATTTGTCTAGAACTTGGAGGATATAAGCTTACTGACTGATGTGATTCCTTGAACAAAGATGCAGTCTCTGTGCAGTAAGTTGGAAGGAAATCATTTTAAGAAATTTCCCTCAATTTTGAACAGACCTCCTTAGCCTAGATGACTTCCTGCCAACGTAGAAACTTCTTGGCTAACAAAATAATGTTTGCCTTCAACATCTAACAACACAAGATACATGTGCTTGGTAGTGTCAAAAATGGACAAATTGTAGGTGAAGATTTTTATTCTGGCTACCAGTGTGGAAAGTTGGGTAGAAATATAACTGAAAGGCTGAATAAAAACCTTGGCAGAGATGTCAAAGCTGGAAGTGATTTGGTGCGGGAGTTTCTGTTGAGCATCTGTGGACCACTGCATAGCCCCTTAGTATTTCTGTTAGGGATGCCCTGGAGGAAGGGTTTCCTGGCAGAAATCCAGACGTACAAATTCAGTGTACTAGAAGAGTGGGCAGTGTCCAGCCACTGTTCCCATAGGATGTATAGGGGAGATGTTTGGGAGCCTGCTGTACAGTCCAAGAATACCTCTGTTGTCTCCTAGAATAGGGCCTAATTAATTCCACAAGGGGGCTTTCCGTACCATTCGTTTTCATTATTGAACATTATTCTCAGTACAGGCTCATCAGAGTAGAGTTTTATTTGTTCAAGACAATTGTTTGGCCCTGTTTTTTAAAGCCAGTTTTGCATTTGTGGGAGGTTATTAGATGCCTTACAGTGGGAGTCTTCCCTCAGGTTTTCTTCTTCAACTCTGAAATCATGGCCCTCTCAGAAAGGGTTGCCAGCAAGCAAAGACAGTTAACAAGGCAGTGATAAAGCCTGCAAACTGGTCCTCCAATGGGGGTGGGGATGAGGCGCGGGCAGTGTTATCAGGCTGGGTGGATCTGTGGTTTGGAAATACTTCCCACAGAGAATTCTCAGCCTTGTGTAAAGGTTTTTACGTTTTTCATGTGCTCTTTCAAAACATTAGTGATAACATTTAATTCAGAGTTGCCTGGAATTAGGCTTGTTAGCTGTGCATGTTTTTAACTTGTTTTTTCAAATCAAGCTTGGGGAAGAGAAAAATACATCCTTGCCATTATCTCTGGGAGATTTAAAATTGACTCCAGTAGTAGCTCAGGGATGGACATGGCAGCAGGGATTGGTCTAAGATTCCACTCTTCTGCTAGTTAAATTGGGCCTGGAACCACTACAGAAATTCCATCCACTACTTTGAGAACAACAGTCCCCAGCCCAGGCTTTCTACCAGGCAGTGGACCGCTGCCTTTCCTTGTTGAGCCAACTTCTCAAACTTGGCCGGCTCCCCAGATGAGAAGCCAAGATTTCTGCTCATGATCTACAGCCAAGTTCACTTACAATCCTCTAACCGAGAGACTTGTCCATTTGAGTCCTTTCAGAGCTCAGTGAATGGGAGGGGGTAGTGCACTGTGGGGATGATTTTGATGTTAGATTATACTTAGCTCCACCCCTTTAGTGCAGGTCCACGTGAAACCAAGTGCAACTGCATTCTAGCTGTTTGAGATTTGCAGGGCTCTCCCAGAAAGAAAACAGACAATTAGAATTTTATTTGTATCAACAGGAGGGATTGTGGGTAATTCTGGTGCACAGCTCTTACCTGGGAGGAGGGCCAAGAATCGGGGTGATTTAGTAGACAGGAGTATCTTGGGCTGCTCTGGAGACCAAAGATGGGCGATTAATTTGCATGTAAATAAACCACCTTAGGTAGTATATAGCAAACAGGAGCGGCAGACACATGCCGAATGTTGTCTCTTGGCCTTTAAGCTCCTTAGGTATAGTCCCAGCCCAACTAATCTTTGTGTAGATGATCAGAGGGAACAACAGTAAGTTCAAAAGGACTAGATACTTAAATAGGTTTAATTCTGTTGAGCTATTTCATGCTACTGTTAGAAGGCATCTATAATTTTGCTCTAAAGTTGTATGATACAGAGTACCTGCCTCTAGCCTCAGATTACCTGGTGTTCCAAGCTTGACCGTCCTCTCAGCTTCTCCATAATATTTCATATGTCACTATAGTTCAGTAAACATTCATTTTACAGTGAAACCAGACTTAACAAGATTAGGACAACTTTAGAAGTGCTCCAGGCATCTGCCCCCAAAAGAGAGAGATGCTGTGGAGAACCATGGTTGTCATGGGAACCTCATGTCCAGTTCAGTAGAGCTGTAGGAGAGGTGCATGCTTAAGAGACCAGGAAGTACTCAGATGACCACAGGTGCTCCCAGCCTCCTCTTCCTCTGTAATGACTAGGACTTTAGGATTAAATAACAGGAGAATTTCAAGTCCTTTCATTCTCACAACTCTTGGTAGAATTTTGTCTGTACATCTTCTCTAGTACAAGGATTCATGTGAGGCAGCATTATTCTTGTGCTAAGCCAAGTTACTTACTCTTGTTCCATTTTTTGAATTTCTGGTCCCCTGTGTGTGTAGATTTAAGCTACCTGAACTTCCCATATACAGACTTGGTCTCTAGGTTAGCTCAATGCAACCATGTGCATTCAAGGTGAATGTTCAGAGTATAATTTCCATAATTCTCAGTGTAGGTGTGGTGAAGTTCTTCTTGCTTTGGGTTTGTGTTCCTTTTGGAGGGGATACCCCTCTGATGGGGGCCTGCTGAAGTGCGCTTACCATGCTCTCCAGCACTGTCTCTTCTGCCTGAAACCAGAGCATTTTGCGATTCCTGATTTGGTGTTGGCAGTTTTGGTCCGTCTCCAGTTGACTGTTCTTTGTGATTACAAGTAGGCTAAGACTTTGACTTGGATATTTAGATACTGCCAAAGTAGCCTGACCTGCCACAGGTGCCTGAGGGAATTTATTCTGAGTATGTGGTGTCAGAAAGTGTGCCCTCTAAGAACTGCCTGTCTGGCACTGCCTGTGTGCGGGAAAGCCCTTGGCAGGATAGCACCTTGGATCTACTTTTAAAACACAGGAACTCAGAATTCAGTTGTCATCTTATCAGCTCTGTCATAATGATCTCAGATTCATGCATCTAGATTTTATAGGGGTTTTAGTTTCTATTATATGATTTGATGAGAAAGTCTTAAACTAGTGCCTTTTACTGGGCTTGGGGCTCACGGTGATGGTTTCACATGAAAGAAGCACCAGTGACTTAACTCTTTTTTCCCCTGGACACCCATCTGGGGAATCTCTTACAGTGGAGGTGATCACATCTTAAGAAGGGGCCACTGGAGCTTTCTGTAGTCACTTCCTAACCACAGACTGGTGGCTCTTCTGTCACATAAGCAAGTTGGAGGGGGGACCACTGATGTTACAGGAGAGTCACACTTTGTTCCCCTGAATAACTTTTATTTTACTTATGCATGAGCTGGATGCATCGAGCTACTTTGGATGTTCCTGTCGCAAGCCTTGCTCACCCCTTTCTCCCCCTTTAGCAGAGCCTAATTCTGGAGACTCCTAACTGCCCACCTCGAGAAATCCTTCCCAGTCCACTCGCCAGGGACAGTGCTGACAGCGTGTACTTCCAGGCTATACCCCACCCACCTTGTACCAAGCAAAAGGAGTGACATTCCTAACGTGTTCTTTCTCCTATTCTTCTAGGCTGACAAACGGGCTCATCATAATGCACTGGAACGAAAACGTAGGGACCACATCAAAGACAGCTTTCACAGTTTGCGGGACTCAGTCCCATCACTCCAAGGAGAGAAGGTGAGTTTCTTGAGGAAGCTGAGTAACTGGCCACTACTAGCTTTTAACTTGTTGCGGAGCTTAGGAGAGCACTCACCTATTGGGAAGGAAATGTAGTCAGAGATATTCAGGTAGCATGGTTGCCTTATTTTTTGACTGTTTGGAGGATCACCGCACGCCTTACCTACTCCAGTTTATCCTTAACAAAATACGTCAGATATAATGGAGCTATTTGTAAGATATTGGTAGGAGTCATCTTTCTAAATTTGTATTATTTGTAATAAATTCAAGAAGTTATAACTATATACTGTAGTGTAAAGGGTGGCCCAGGGTTCATTTGGGATAACAGTAAAGATTCCAGAGGTGGTTAATACCCTAGACCTCCCTGAGAATTTCTTTCCTGTGGTTCAAGGTTAATACTTACTGTAAATGAGCACTTGCAGAAATGCATGTAATGTATGTTAAAAGCAGCCTGGGCACCATTGATTTTCTAGCCCCAATAATTGTTATTTCCAAGGCGTATAAAGAGCATTTTAAACTGTGGGACAAAAGACTTGAGTGAAGAGACATGTTCGTGTGAAATAGAAAAAAATAACCGTTCTTCCCCACTCCCTTCTGGAACCTAGCGTTTTCCCTGGAGGGCTAGGCACCAGCTGTTTCTACATTTTAAAAACAAAATTAGAAGCTTTGAGTAAAAGCCTATGGGTTAGGGTCACTCCCTGGAATTTGGAGAAAACATCTGCACAGCTAGTTCCATCCTTGACAGAGAGTGTAGTTGTCTGCAGCAATTCAGTGGAATAACTGGCAAGCTGGGAAGAGGACCTATGTTTTTGCTTTAGTGATCCAGTGTTTTATAAAGAAGCAACTATTCTGTTAAGAACAATTTTTGCTTTTGAGTGCACTTTGATTTAGTTCTGTGGTGGGGGTCCTGGATTTGTTTGGCTATCCAAGATCAAATTTGGAACCCTTATGCTTTCATTTTTTATATTGTCACTCTGGTGAGTTATATGCTCTATCCTTTATCTAAGGTGTGGCTCTCCATGTGGCGGAAACATGGAGAAGATCTGACCTTTATAAAGAACAAAACAGGCCATGTGCATACCTAGTATTGCAAAACCAGAATTTGTCATGGGTTAAGCGTACTAAGTGTGGACTTGATTTAATGACCTTAAACCAAAGTACTTACCTGGAATAACAACCTTCCTGAGTACAACACTAAGTACCACAGAAATCTTTATGACTAGAGACAGACTCACCCCTTTAGTCAAAGTAAACACATGCCAAAGATTATCTCTTAGGCTTCTTTGACCTGTTGACAGTTGGTGCATATTCCTGTACCATAGTATCCATTAAAATTGCTTTGGTAAACTATATGGACAAGAGCTGCCTTCTCCTAAGTCTCACATCTAACCAGGAGTGGCACTGGGGCAATGTTTCTCGGGGTGAATTGTGGACCACCCACATCAGATTCACTACTGAATCAGCCTTTCTGGAGGGAAGCCTGGGAATCTGTGTTTATAACAAGCAGTCAGATGATTCTTAGGCATTCTTAAGTTTGAATACATTGGGAGAGGTGGGTCATAGGATCACAACTATACCTTTTCCTTATCCAGCCTGTTTTACAATGCCATAACATTCTTCCTTAACTCCTTATAATTACATTATTCTAAATCATATTTTCTCCTTTCTTTCTTCAAGGAAGTTGAAGGTTTGAATTTGGTAGTCTTACAGAGGGAATAATTTGTCCTTTGTTGTGGCTCATTTATTTACTCATTGATGCCATTCAACACATATTTACTGAGGGTCTACTACCTGCCAGGTACTATTCTAGATACTGGGAATACAGCAGTAAACAAAACAGACAATAACAGGAGCTCTTGCTCTGATGAGGAAATGATAAAAAAAGAAGTAAGAATTAAAAATATATGTATTATGTCAGGTAAGTACCATGGAGAAAAACAGGGAAGAAGAGTTGCAATTTTAATTATGGCAGAGAAGAAGAGTGTTGCTGGCAAAGCTTTGAACAAAGTGAAGCAAAGAATAGTGCATCTGTCTGGTAATGAGCGTTCCAGGCAGAGGAAAGGCAAGTGTGGTAGCACTGAGACAGGAACCTGTAAGCATTCCTGGGCCAGGCAGGGAAAAGAGAGAGGCCAGAGTAGCTAGAGTGGAATGAGTGAAGGGATGGTGGCAGGAGATGCTGGCAGAAAAGTAGCAGGACTAGGAGAGAGGAGTGGTCCAGGGGAACCAGATTCTAGAGCCAGTCAGCACAACCCCAGTTTGAGAATTTACTAGATACCATTTTAATTTCCGAATCCTCCTATGCTGTGTTACAATCCAAATATGTCCTACTGACAGTGAATGAAGGAAATGTCTATAAACTCTCAACCTCTTCCTCTTTAAAAAGCAAGCTGCCAGCACTGTTTCATAGGTGCCGTAAGTCTAACAGAATACTTTGGTCCCTCAGACTTATGAGTTGTGACTAAACGTGGCGTTTTTTAAAATGTGGTATTTGAACCAAAGGAAATGGGCTCATTCTTAGATTGTGGTAATTAAGGTTATGACATTATGTAAATAATCATGAGATGATTATTTTACCATGTGAATTTTGGGAAACTTAGATTCTTAAAGGGAAATTTAGGTCTCTCTGTGTTCCAGTCTCCTTTGACTTAAACATCTTTATGTTCCAGCTGACTTCTTCCTTAGCATTTGGATTATCTGTCATATGTGTAAGCCTTTTGTTTTTTAAAGAGAAAGCAATATATTAATTGAATTGGATCCTAACCAAGAATAAGGGATACTTGTTTAAAAAAGAAAGAAGGCTTTAAATGTGGGACCCAAACTCTATTTACCCTTTGTTTTCTGTATTTCTACTATAAATTAAACATTTAAAAAAATGGTTGGCTGGGCGTGGTGGCTGATGCCTGTAATGCCAGCACTTTGGGAGACTGAGGCAGGTGGATCACTTGAACCCGGGAGTTTGAGACCAACCTGGGCAACATGGCAAAACCATGTCTCTACAAAAAATACAAAAATTAGTCGGGTGTGGTGGTGCTTACCTGTAGTCCTGGCTACCTGGGAGGCTGTGGTGGGAGGATCACTTGAGTCTGGGAGGTCCTGGCTGCAGTGAGCCGTGATGGCACCACTCCAGCCTGGGCGACAGTGAGACCCTGTCTCAAAAAAATAAGAAAAATTAAAAAAAGAATTTTTTCTCGAGGGAAAAAACCAGTAATAATTGACACTGTATTGCAATGTAAAATTAAATCCACACTGCAGTTGTATAAGGTATGGTACTGTTATTAGACAGCTATTACTGCTGTTGCTCCTGTCAGTGTTATTAACAGGCTCAAGATCATTATCCCATCTGTAGCAGGACAGGGGCTAGAACTCAGGATTGCCAATTAATTGCCAAGTTCCATCTTTTTCCTGTACCATATGGGTAAACAGTTTAAGGATATTTAAAAAAAATCTTGGTTAAATACTTATATCTTGTCATTGTCCTGGGAGCTTCCCTTGGATAGGCCTGTTAATCTTGGCAGTGTATCATACCACGGCTACTATAAAAATACTCTCCTCTGAGGTGGCATATGTAGGTAACACTGAAGTGCGGGGTATTAAGGATCATTTAAAGTCTATAATTTCTTTCTGAGTTCACATAGTTGCTCTGAGCCTAAGAAAATAGACCATTACAGTTCGTGGTTCATTTGGGTTTTGCCATAGGTCCCAGAGTTAACAAGTAGACCCTCGAACTCTATTGTTTGAGTCTTTTGTGTTCCTTGCAGTTTCTCAACTGTACATGGAGCCCACTGGGAACAATAGGATGGAATTAGAACCGTCAGCCAGCCAACCAGAGTAATGGAGTGAGGGCAAGATCAACTGTCAACTGTGGCCCCATTTTTTTTTTTCTTTTACAGAGATGTTACTTTTACAGAAAGTATTAGTTAAGTGTCCTTGCTTGGGTACTAGGGAGTGTTACACAATGGTTCACTGGCACTAAGCTCACTGTATTTATGTTGGGGAGCAAGACCTGATAGCCAGCCCATCATTTTGCCTTTACATGGGAGTATAATTCTGTCCTCCATCTCGTAAGCCCCAGTACCTGAGCCAGAATGATTGTAACCAATCACACTGTCTCTTTATCATGGATGGCTTTAGCAGTAGGTTATTTTCATCATTGCCATTTGTAGCTCTACAGTGGTTTATAGTAATCTCTCATCTTTTAAGTCTCTCCCTCAGTGCCTGTTGTTATCAAACTCATTGCTCTCTCAGGCTGTTGAGCTCTGCATTTCTCCCTTATGGGGAGAGCTGTGTTGAAGAGAGAGAATATAACTTAAAATGAAAATAAACAGAATTTCTTGATTTCGAGGTGAGAATTTGAGGGCACTGCCTTTTTCAGTTCCCATCAGAGATTCTGGCTCATAGTAGGTTCTCAGTAAATTGTGGTGGTGAAGAGAGCCACAGGAAACAGCACACTTGCTCAGCCATTAAAGAAAACAGCAACAGTCAACATTATATGCTTAACTATATAAGTGAGACCCTGTGAGTGCTATAGAGGTTCAAACACATAATAGATGGTGTCTACCCTTGAGGGTCTTGCTCTCTTGTTGGGAAAGAGGGTTACACCTAACAATTAACAATAGATAACATGCTGAGCATCAGATAAGAGCTTTACATTGAGTTAATCTCTGTTTCATTTCCATTAAAGTCTGGTTTTCTTTTTTTTTTTTTTTTTTTTTTTTTTGAGACGGAGTCTGGCTCTGTGGCCCAGGCTGGAGTGCAGTGGCCGGATCTCAGCTCACTGCAAGCTCCGCCTCCTGGGTTCACGCCATTCTCCTGCCTCAGCCCCCCAAGTAGCTGGGACTACAGGCGCCCGCCATCTCGCCCGGCTAGTTTTTTGTATTTTTTTAGTAGAGACGGGGTTTCACCGAGTTAGCCAGGATGGTCTCGATCTCCTGACCTCGTGATCCGCCCGTCTCGGCCTCCCAAAGTGCTGGGATTACAGGCTTGAGCCACCGTGCCCGGCCTAAAGTCTGGTTTTCTTAACAGGTAGATGTTGAAACCAAATATTAATAGTTCCTTTATGGCAGGGAACACGGTTCTTAAGGAAAAAGGCTCTCATAGCATTTATACTTTTATGTGCACACATTTATATATTTACTTAATATATGTGGTTTTACATATATTTGTGTGATTATTTAATGACTGTCTGCTGCTACTACACTATAGTAAGTACCATGAAGGCAAGGAAAATGTCTCCTTTTGGTTATATTCCTTCCCTCAGTGCCTGCACATAGTAGGGAGCATAGTGAATGTTTATTAACTGAGGGGAGGAATCCCCCATCAACCTGGCCACATTATTTTGAGAGATGGCTCATTCCTGTTGATGGTTTTAAAGCTGACAGTTCATTTGGTAACCTGTGTCTATAGCATATCTGAGCTGCTGGAGGGATTGTCTTTTACATGAAATGTTAACCACAGTCCTATCCACTTCTCATTACTCATTAAGGTTATATTAGCTGGCCAGACTCCGACTTGGGCAATTATCTTTTTAAAGTTTCTACATCTTAAATTGTTGCCCATAGTTGCCCATGTCTCCCTTAGGCTCCAGGCTCAGCAATTGTAAATGCATTTAATTTCTTATAAATTATTTGTGTGCTGCTGAAAACCTCCAAGGGCTTTTCATTGCCCATTTAGGTAAGGACTGGTATTCCATGTTCTGTAAATAAGGTACCCAGCTTGCCCACCTGCTTTTTCACCACCTTCCTGCCGTTAACCTTCCAGTTACTGTACACCCTTGAATTAGTCCGTTTTCTTGCTGCTGATAAAGACATAGACTGGGCAATTTACAAAAGAAGGAGGTTTAATGGACTTACAGTTCCAAGTGGCTGGAAGGAAGCCTCACAATTGTAGTGGAAGGCAAGGAGGAGCAAGTTATGTCTTGCATGGATGGCAGCAGGCAAAGAGAGAGAACTTGTGCAGGGAAACTTGTTTTTAAAACCATCAGATCTTGCAAGACTTACTCACTATCATGAGAACTGCATGGGAGAGACCTGCCCCCATGATTCAGTTACCTCCCACCGAGTTCCTTCCACGACACATGGGAATTGCGGGAGTTACAATTCAAGATGAGATTTGGGTGGAGACACAGCCAAACTATATTATTCCGCCCTGGCTCCTCCCAAATCTCATGTCCTCACATTTCAAAACCAATCATGCCTTGCCAACAGTCCCCCAAAGTCTTAACTCATTTCAGCATTAACTAAGAAGTCCACAGTGCAATGTCTCTTCTGGGACAAGACAAGTCCTTTCTGCCTATGAGCCTGTAAAATCAAAAGCAAGTTAGTTACTTCGTAGATAGAATGGGAGTACAGGCATTGGATAAATACAGCCATTCCAAATGGGAGAAATTGGTCAAAAAGGGGGCTACAGGACTCATGCAAGTCCGAAATCTAGCAGGGCTGTCAAATCTAAAAGCTCTGTAATGATCTTTGACTCCATGTCTCACATAGAGGTCATGCTGATACAGGAAGTGGGTTTCCTTGGTCTTGCGTAGCTCTACCCCTGTGGCTTTGCAAGGTACAGCCCCCTTCTTGGCTGCTTTCACAGGCTGGCATTGAGTGTCTGTAGCTTTTCTAGGTGCACAGTGCAAGCTGTCAGTGTATCTACCATTTTGGGGTCTGCAGGATGGTGGCACTCTTCTCACAGCTCCACTAGAGAGTACCCCAGTAGAGACTCTGTGTGGGGGCTCTGACCCCACATTTCCTGTCTGCAATGCCCTAGCAGAGGTTCTCCATGAGGGCCCTATCCCTGCAGCAAACTTCTTCCTGGACATACAGGTGTTTCCATACTCCATCCTTTGAAATCTAGGCAGAGGTTCCCAAACCCCAATTCTTGACTTCTGTGCACTCCCAGGCTCAGTACCATGTGGAAGCTGCCAAGGCTTGGGGCTTGCACCCTCTGAAGCCACAACCTGAGCTCTAAATTGGGCCCTTTCAGCCACGACTGGAGTGGCCGGGATGCAGGGCACCAAGTCCTAGGGCTGCGCACAATATGTGTACCCTGGGCCCAGCCCACAAGACCAGTTTTTCCTCCTAGGCCTCTGGGCCTGTGATGGGAGCAGCTGCTGTGAAGATATCTGATATGCCCTGGAGACATTTTCCCCATTGTCTTGGGGATTAACATTCGGCTCCTCATTACTTATGTAAATCTCTGCAGCTGGCTTGATTTTCTTCTCAGAACATGGGGTTTTCTTTTCTATCACATTGTCAGGCTGCAAATTTTCCAAACTTTTATGCTCTATTTCCCTTATAAAACTGAATGCCTTTTACAGCAACCAAGTAACCTCTTGAATGCTTTGCTGCTTAGAAATTTCTTCCTCCAGATACCCTAACTCATCCCTCTGAAGTTCAAAGTTCCACATATCTCTAGGATAGGGGCAAAATGCTGCCAGTCTCTTTGCTAAAACATAACAGGAGTGACCTTGGCTCTAGTTCTCAACAAGTTCCTCATCTCCATCTGAGACCACCTCAGCCTGGACTTCATTGTCCATATCATTATCAGCATTTTGGGCAAAGCCATTCAACAAGGTCCCTAGGAAGTTCAGAACTTTCCCACATTTTTCTGTCTTCTGAGCCCTTCAAGTTGTTCTAACCTCCAGCTGTTACCCAGTTCCAAAGTTGCTTCCACATTTTCAGGTATCTTTTCAGCAGTGCCCTACTCTACTGGTACCAATTTACTGTATTTAGTCTATTTTCATGCTGCTGTTAAAGACATACCTGAGACTGGGCAATTTACAAAAGAAAGATTTAATGACTTACAGTTTCATATGGCTGAGGAGGCCTCACAATCATGGTGGAAGGCAAGGAGAAGCAAGTCACGTTTTACATGCATGGCAGCAGGCAAAGAGAGCTTGTGCAGGGAAACTCCCATTTTTAAAACCATCAGATCTCACGAAATTTATTCACTATCACCAGAACAACATAGGAAAGACCAACCCCCATGATTCAGTTACCTCTCACCAGGTTCCTCCCACAACACATGGGAATTGTGGGAGTTAAATTCAAGATGAGATTTGGGTAGGGACACAGCCAAACCATTTCAACTCCTCTTCTGTTTGCTCAGGAATTTCATTCTCAGCTAATCTGAGTTCTTTGCTTTTCTCAAGGTCCAACCCCAGCCACACTGCCCAGGTGACTTGGGGGTTCCATATTGATGAGCCCTGCTCACAAGATCTACCTGCAGTCTGTCCTCTATTTCCTGCCTGAGTTCCCCCCTTCCCTCAGTCTCCAGCTCCTTGCCTTAGAGGCCCATATCAAATACTGCCCCACCCTTAGAACCCTCCCATGAACCTCTGTGGCCTTTTGTGGGACCTCTTCTCTGTCTCCCTAATTTCTGTGATCATCTTATCACCTAACTAAATGGTATGCTCCTGTAGGGCAGGAATCTAATTATTCCTTCTGGGAGACTGTCATACAGAATGGGAGAGGTCTCAGTCCCCCAGGAGTACTAGAGAGCTCTTCACCTAACATTTTTCACATCTTGAGATTCAGAAGGATAGGGATTGATTACCAGGCCTTGACTTTAGCGTTTTTTTTTCTCCAACAAAGTTGCAAAAACTTTAGAAAAATGGTAAGAAGAAAAAACATGAGTCCTTCCTTCCTCTAACACAACTGCAGCCTTCCCTTTGATCCTGTGACAAATGCTGCCCAACAGAAATTTAGTGTGAGTCACAAATGCATTTTAAATGTAACTTAAATAAAATTTTCGAGTAGAACCAATGAAAAGGTTAAACAGGTGAAAATTTGAATAATATAATTTATTTAGCCTAATATTAAAAATAAGTATGATCTCAACATGTAATCAATATATTTAAAATTATTCATTCACCAAGTCTTTAAATTCAACTTAACAGCACATCTCAATTCAGAGTACTCACATTTCAAGTGTTTATTAGCCACATGTGGCTAGTGACTATCAGATCAGATAGTATAATCCGAAAATAGACTCTCCGTACCCCGCTGCCCCATTTAATGTGACTGAATTAGTCATCATCTTAGAGTGGATGTGAAAAGAAACCTGCCTCCTTTTTTCCTCCCCAAAAGCTGCTATTGTTCAATCCATGGATTTATTGATGGAGTCTAAGAAGCAAGGAAATATAGTGTTATCAATTTGTGTATTCCTTCCTGGTCTCTTCATCTACATGCTTCCCACAGGGAAAGTGCTAGTTATAGCTTGCTGCTTTTACATAATATATTTTTTCCCCAGGTCATACAGTGTGCTCATGTTTAGTCATTAGGCATGTTTCTTTTGGGCAATTGGGGCTGCATTCAGTTTTTAAAATTTATAATTAATATGGTGATGGACATCTCTGTATATGTAGCCATTTCTGTAGATTCCAAGAAGTTGGATTTTTGGGTTGAGGGGTATGAGCATCTGACCTTTTTCCATGTATTGCCAAAATGCTTTCCAAGAGGATTGTTTTTATATCCTCTTCCTTCCACTTCTTTTTTTTAAGCAAATTCTAGAGTCGTCTTTTGGTAGTGTTTTGAGAGTACCAGTTTCATGAATTTTTTTTTTTGGAAGAGGGCGACTAATTCAGTAAACAAAGGTTAGTAATTTTGTATTCTATTTATTACTTCTGAAATTAATTGCTTTTCCACATGTTTACTAACTAGCTGTATTTCCTCTTTTGGAAATTGTGTACTCCTGTCCTTCATCGTCCAAGTTTGATGCAGAAATGCCACACCTTCATTTCAGGCTACCAAGGGCACAAGAAAAAATAATGAAAGATTTAAAAAAGGATTGTTTTGACCCCTTAAACAAATGTCTTACTCCTCACTTTAATTAAGCTGCTTGCAGGGCTGATAGCTCTGCTTTCCCTGGTGATCAACAAAATGGTCCTGTGGCTGGGGAGGCCCTGGCAGCAGGAAGCCTTCAAGGAGCCGTGGGTCTGTGCTGACTCTGACCTTACAACCTTCCAGGCTCCCTTGCTGGCAATGATGGGGTTCCATTTTTGAATGAACTAGTTTAATGTGGATCCAGATTTATTGTGCATATTCTTTCGTTTTGGTTTTCAAAAGATGGCTTATTCACATGGAAATGTACACCAGTTTAGCCCTGGGCCCTCCCTTTACCTTCATATGTATAAAAGCTTACACAGTTTACAGAAAATAAATTGTTTTATTTTCTCTAAAATAACTAGTAAAAAATAAAACAGATGTCAGTTGTTGAGTCCAGCAGTACCTCTTTTTTCATCCCTCCAGATATGGCATTTTGGTTCTTAGGGAAACAAGACAGCTGTAACATCAGCCCACTGGCATCTGTTTTTGGCACTGAAGAGGAGAAGTGTTCAGTAGAGTTAAGATTATTGTTTCTCACGTCAGCACTGGGACCCTAGGGAAGGGCAGTGGTGTTCCTAATGTTAACAATCTAGCAGTACTGTTCTTTTCCTCACCTCTCCCCACCCACTTTCTAAAACAACTTGAATTTTTACAGAAATCCAAGTTACTGTGATAAGATTTATAACTCCAGAAATGTTTGGAACTCTTGCCTTACATTGAACATTTTTGGGAACCATTGCCTTAAACGAGATTTAATAACCTTAGACTTCATCTGAAGCGTCGGTGCTAACAAGTTCAGGAGTCATTTGGGGCCTTAAATGGTTCTATTTAGAATCCACGTCTTTTGGGTTTGGGGCCTTTTGTGACATACATAGTCGATTCTTGGTGTGATGTGTGGAGTGGGTGGATGCTGTTCAAAAGCAGAGGTCTGACAGTGGGCGCTTCTGCTTGAGAGGGTTGCCCTTCCCTCTGTCTACTTACTGCCTTGGGAGGGAATGCAAATGGACACACAGCTGCAGCATAAACAGTAGGAGGGACAGGAACCTGCCAGACCCTCTGCCACACCCTGGGTCTTCTACATTCTTCATTTTGCTTTTATCCTTCTGGGCTGCCAAAAGGTAATGAAGCCAGCAGTACTGTGGGAAGCTGACATTCCCCACCTAACCTTCCACTTCCGCCCTCCAGACCGGATGGTTAGGTCAGTTCTCCCAAGCTAGCTTGCATCTTGAGGCTTTTCTTCTCAATGTGTTTCTGCTAGAAGCCTGTTTAATTCTCACCTGTCTTTAAAATAAAAAAAAAGAAAGAAAAATAACCTTCCTTCAATGCTGCTATCCTGCTATTACAAACTACCGTTTTTCACTTTTTTTTTTTTTTTTTTTGATGGAGGGTCTCACTCTGTTGTTCAGGCTGGAGTGTGTTGGCACAAGCATGTCTCACTGCAGATTCAGCCCCATGGGCTCGAGATCCTCCCACCTCCGCCTCTCAAGTAGCTGGGACCACGTTCGTGTACCACCATGCCTAGCTAATCTTTTGATTTTTTTTTTATAGAGCCCGTGTGTCTTGCTGTGTTTTCTAGGCTGGTCCCCAACACCTGAGCCCAAGTGATCCCCCCACCTCAGCCTCCCAGGGTGCTGGGATTACAGGCATGAGCCACCGCACCTGGCCTACTTCTTACCTTTCAACCAAATTTTGAAGACTAGTCTTCATCATTGCCTTACTTGCAGCTCAATTCCTACACCTGTTACCTGTGCAGAGACAATTTACCATTGGGCTTTGGCTGTCACCCCTCCAAGAAAACCACCTTCACTGGGGTTTTCCATTGACGTCCTTGTAGGCAAATCAGGTGACTCTTTCATAGTCCTTTTCCTCCAACTTTCCCCTCCATGACAACACTGTCTCTGCAATTCTATTGATCTTTTTAAATTAGTTCCATAGCTTCCCCTGTGTTCGCAAAATATCAGTGTTCTGGAGGCTTGGATTCAAATCCTGACTCAACTTCCTACTAGTTTACATAACATTGGGTACATTACAGCTCTGTGTCTCAGTTTCCTCGTTTATAAAATAGAGAAAACATCAGAACGTTGTGTGAGGATGCCTGGCACTTAGTAAGTACTCAGTAAGTGTTAGCTGCTACCATTGTTACCACCCCCATCATCATCATTGTCATTTGTGTTGCTGTGTGCAGCCATGGCTTTGGAGCAAGATCTGGCAAGGCTGCCCAGCATCCTTTTGTGTGGCTCCCAGAGGTGAGAGAGAGGCCTGCTGAGCCCTTTGCGTTTACTCACATGGCTGCATGGGAGGCCTGGCTACCTCTTCAGTCCCTTCAGCCACCATCCACCCTGTCTCAGGGCTCCATCCAAACCATTTAAAGAGCCATTTGTGTTCACAAAGACAGAATCAAAATGATAATTCTGCTAATTATAAAAACTAGCAGGAAAAATAATTTCAGGTTTTTACTGCGTACCCAAGGCAGCACTTGTTCTGTGGACACGTTGACTTACCAAGTTCTATCTGATCAGTCACACTCACATGAAGATAGGCAGTTGACTCAGCTGACTTAGAGCAATTTTCAGAAAACAGAAACTGAAAGCCCAGGGTTATTCCATAGTCCATGCCATAAATCCCAGGGTTTCTTGCTGGCTTCGTGTTTACTAGTCACATATTACAAGCTCATAAAGACAAGGAATGGCCTTGCCCCCACCTTCATGCTGTGATTGGCAACATGATCACGTATGTAGTGGAAAGATGGGAGTGGAGGATTGCAGGTGAGTCTAGCATTTTTAGCTTCAGCCTTTTGCTTTTTCTTCCTTGGACTACATGCACATGCAAATTTGGGGTATTTCTATATTTTGTGCTTTAAATTTTTTTCTTGTTGGATCTTAATTCTTGTTGGGTTCCCTGGGAAGAGTAAAATAAAGTTAACTCTGAACCATTCTTTTGGACTTGCTGAGGGATCAGGGCACCCTAAGTGACCTAGGGCACTTCTGCTTTCAGCAGAGGATGGACGAAGGGCTGTGCTTAGCATTCTGAAGGCCTCATTCTGGGTTTGAACCAATCCAGCCTTCTTTGGACTCCTCTTGTTCCCAAGACACTATGTTCTGAACATCCATGAATTTTATCTTCATCCAAAAACTAGCCCTGAAATGGAAACTGCCATCCCTCACAGATCTTTTTCTCTCTTCTGGCTTGTTTTGCTGTGCTTATTGCTCACTTTTCACTTCTTGATCCTAATTCCCTGGTTTCATGTATAAATATTTGAAGGAGAAACTGGTAGCACAAAGGCTGTTACTCAGTCTGGTCATTCATTAAAAGTTATCACTGAACATTTGCAAGTGCTCTCTGGTTTCAGAGATTGTGCATTTTTTCCCTTGTCCCAGATGCACATGGGTAGTTAGGAGCTAATGTTGCCTTCTGGGAACTGTTAGTTGAAAAAATAGCTTTTACGTAGGCAAATTTAAAAAGAGGGATGTAAATATGCATAGCAATTACATCAGTGATGGAAAGGGTAGAATTTGGAGGGCTAGATGGGGTCTTAGAGAATTTCTAATCAGATGAGGAATAGGCAAGGTGAGAAATGTGTCTGCAGCCACAGAACCCATTAATGAGAAGCATGTAGAGCACTCCTCTGTCCCCAAATTCCCAAATTCTTCCTCACCACTCTACCACCTCTCATCAATACTAATCATTTTTCATTCCATCTCCAGTATCCAGAGAGGAAGGTATTTTAATTAGTCACTTCTAATTATGTCCTCCTTTTTTCCATCCCATTTTGTCATGTAATAATCAAACCCTAATAAGGCCCCTTTGCAGAAATGGGAAACAGTGTCTGAAGTATCCATTGCTAGGCTAGGAATTCTCATTCCTTCTATATAAGCTGACTGACTCAACTAAAGAAATGCATCTCACTTTTTCCCCATCCCACCTTGCCTGTGCTATTCTCCCTATTCAGAGTGACCTTTTCCCACAAACGCCACCTTGGTCTAACACTGGGCTCGCCATTTCAGATAGGATTGCATTGCATGCACACATGCAGCACTAAGGCCAGTGCCTGGCACACAGTAGGTAATCACCCCAGCCAGAAGCCATCTTTCCCGTGGTGTCTCTAATCTCTGCTAGTCAGGTTACGCTTGTCAGCACTGCCCTGTGATTTGTCTGTGTATAAACATATTTATCTCCTCAACTAGATAGTAAGTAAGCTTTGGGGCAAAGAAGCCATGACTAATACATTTTGTTTCCCCACAGTATCTGCCCAGTATCTTGTACGTAATTTGCACCTGATAAAAATGGTTGGTTATGAACAGTTTCCTTGAGGAAATTACCTTAAGATGCTATAAGAGGAAAGCCTGGAAATTCTAGTACTTGTGAGGACTGTCTTTCTCCCGCTGTTGTGTTCTGGTTCTTTAGGACCCATTGGGCTTGTAATATAGAATTGTCAAGCACTGCCCACCCTGGGTAAGAAGCTTTCCAGCTGCTCAGGAGACTCTGGCTGGAAGGCATACTTAAGCTACTAGGCTACCCTGCCTTGGGCTTCTCTTGGCTTTGTACTATTCTACCAGTTTGGCTGGCTGCCTGGCCATAAGTAACTCTGGCTATGTTTGTAGCCTGGAGAGAATCTCCCAGACAAGTTTGATGTCTAGGGGCACAGTAACATGACATCCATGTTATTGACTTACGAACTTACTCTAGCAAGGCAGTACCCAGGCAACCCACAGCCATTGTAGAGGTGTGGTTGTTTCCT
Organism: Macaca mulatta; assembly: GCF_049350105.2. Taxonomy (NCBI): domain Eukaryota; kingdom Metazoa; phylum Chordata; class Mammalia; order Primates; family Cercopithecidae; genus Macaca; species Macaca mulatta. The sequence goes on along the minus strand of NC_133412.1, from coordinate 138,179,164 downwards.
GAAATGGCCCAATCTCGTGCTCTTCCTGTGTTGACATCAAGCGCCGACAGCTTTTATGAAAGTCTCTTTAGCCAGGAAGGCTGAAATAGTGACACGGCATCGTTCAGTTGGGAATAGTTAACAATGGTTTCAGAGTTTGGCTGGAATCTTGGGTCTTGATGAAACACATTGTACCCATTCCCATCTCAAGCCAGGCCCTAGCAGAATGAGTGACCTAAAGCTTTCATTTAAGTAGTATTTTAATGTTTCCAGACATAGCCAAGCTAAAGACTTTAAAGCAACCTAAAGAACCAGAGGGGATGAGAGGAGTACAATTCAGGAATCAGATGGCTCTGAGTTTAAATCCAGGCTGTGCCACTGTCTAGCTGGTGATTTTGAATAAACTGGTATACTTCTCTGATCCTTGGGTTCCTAGCAGAGCTACCTCTGAGACTATGCTTGTGAGGTAAGCACTTGGCACCTTGTATGTCACAAAGAAGGCCTTCACAGATGCAGTGGCTCACGCCTGTCATCCCAGCAGTTTGGGAGGCCGAGGGGGGTGGATCACCTGAGGTCAGGAGTTTGAGACCAGTCTGGCCAACATGGTGAAACCCCATCTTTACTAAAAATATAAAAATTAACCAGGCAACATGGCATGCATCTGTACCCAGCTACTCTGGAGGCTGAGGCAGAAGAATCACTTGAACCCGGGAGGTGGATGTTGCAGTGAGCTGAGATCACACCACTCTACTCCAGCCTGGGCAACAGAGCAAGACTACATCTCCAAAAAAAAAAAAAAAAAAAACTGGCTGGGCATGGGGTAACCTGTAATCCCAGCACTTTGGGAGGCCAAGGTGGGATCACCTGAGGCCAGGAGTTCGAGACCAGCCTAGCTAACATGGTGAAACCCCATTTCTACTAAAAATACAAAAATATTAGCCGGGGGTGGTGGCGCATGCCTGTAATCCTAGCTACTCAGGAGGCTGAGGCAGGAGAATCACTTGAACCTGGGAGACGGAGGTTGCAGTGAGCCAAGATCATGCCATTGCACTCCAGCCTGGGCAACAAGAAAGAAACTCCGTCTCAAAAAAAAAAAATACAACAAAAAAAGAAGGCCTACAGTAGCCATTACTGTATTTCTTCAGCCTTTTCCCACCTTATCCTCTTGATTCTAGCCACCCAGGCAGTTGCTGCAGGCCGGGTTCCCTCACTGCCTGGATTCGGTTTTTATTTTGTCCCCTGTGCTTTTTCTCATATTGCCACAGGCATCCCGGGCCCAAATCCTAGACAAAGCCACAGAGTATATCCAGTATATGCGAAGGAAAAACCACACACACCAGCAAGATATTGACGACCTCAAGCGGCAGAATGCTCTTCTGGAGCAGCAAGGTGAGCACCCAAGCTCGTGGGGCAGCTGGCCCTGCTGTGCTCTGGCTGGGTCAGGCTTTGGCACCTAGGCCTGCAGAGTCAGAGCCAGTCATGGAGTGTGTGCTCAGAAGCAGGCTTGGTCCTGCTTCTTGGGGCCTGAGTAGCTGAGTGTTAGAGCCGTCCTGAGGAAGGACCTGAGATGCTAGTGAGGAGACAGTGGAAGCTAGGAAGTTGGACATCTGGAGACTTGTACCTTTTCTGGCCTGACCTCTCCCCTTCTTGGGGCTCAGGTGCTCTGCCTGCAGTAGGGATCACACCTGGCATCAGGTGTCTGAAAAGAGCTTTGAGGTCCTTGGAGTGGAATGTGCTATGTAAGTACCAGAGACTCCAGGTGTTCAGGGACAGTGAGCCCTCCCCATTGTCAATGGTAGTCCAATCGGGGCAGCCTGTGGGCTAGGCCCATGCTGTTCTCAATGCTCACACCCGCCTTTTCCTACAACCACAGGGGAAAGCAAGAGCTGATCAAGTTGTTTGTTCCTGGGGAATTCACTTCTCTTCCTCCCTCATGGAAGATGCAAGTAAAAGGAAATGCAAGTAACCACCTGGGTTAGAAAACCTCAAATAAAATAAAATAAAATAAAGTAAAATAAATGGGTTGACCTTCCAGGCTCAAGCTGAGCTGAACCAAGAGATGGGCAGTGGGTGGTGTCAGTGGGTTGGTTACTGGGCCAAGCAGCCTGCATGTAGGGGCTATTGGAAAAGCCCAGGTATTTTATGTGTATTGGTGACTTGCTTCCAAGTGTCCAGCTTGTCATTTCAAGTGGATCTTGTACACGAGAGCTAAGCCAAAACTGTTCTTTGGCTGATACGTCTTATGTCATCCTTTTCTGCTGTTGCGTGGCCTCACACCTTGTGGAGCCTCATGCTCCTGGGCCAGCTTCTCCTCTGTTATTGCACTTCTAAATCCCACAGGGAGCTCACGCTCCAGTCTCTCCGCAGGGGCTTCCACGGCAGGACGGTGACATCACAAGCCTTCTCTTCGGGGTTGGGTGGGATTGCAGAGTATCTGCTGGCTCCCAGGTCCAGCTGGGAAAGGCGGGAGGGAAATGAAGTGTGTGAGTGAACAGCCACCCGAAGGGAGTACTTCTGAGCATCTTGAGCCTCGGGGGCCAACAAGCAAGCCCTTAGGAAGAACAGGCTGGACCCTGAGTCTGAGACTCGGTTACTCCCCAAGTCTCCAGAAGGCAGTAACACACTCCCTTGGTTGCCTTTTAGTCCGTGCACTGGAGAAGGCGAGGTCAAGTGCCCAACTGCAGACCAACTACCCCTCCTCAGACAACAGCCTCTACACCAACGCCAAGGGCAGCACCATCTCTGCCTTCGATGGGGGCTCGGACTCCAGCTCGGAGTCTGAGCCTGAAGAGCCCCAAAGCAGGAAGAAGCTCCGGATGGAGGCCAGCTAAGCCACTCGGGGCAGGCCAGCAATAAAAACTGTCTGTCTCCATCGTCTCATCCTCCTTTCAGTTCATCGGTAGAACCCTCAGAAGCATCTAAAAGACTCTATTTTTCTCTTTCTCCCTTTTTTTTTTTTAATTTTTATTTTTACATAGAAGCTCTTGGACAACAGCTCTTGTTCTCCTTCCCCATTTCCACTGTATATTTTTTTTAATGTATTCCCTTCAGGGATTCCCTGTCCCCACCAGGAATTTTTAAACCAAAACACCCCAACTTGGCAGCTTTTTCTGTGGAGGACAGATGGCCGGCCAGACCTCTGAGCACATAGTGTCCTGCCCACCCTACCAGCTCCTCCAGCCCTGCCAGGCACATGCCTGGAGGACGCCTGCCCTGCCCAGGCGGCCTCCTGGTCCGCCCTCACCTCTGATAGACTTTGTGAATCTGAACTGCTCTACTTTGAGAAGATGACCGGTTTGGAGTAATCAGAATGAACCCTCCTCCTTTTTAAGGGTTTTTTTTTTTTTTTTCCTTTTTCTAAAAAGCTATGTATCGCTCCTATTGAAAGACCAGATTCTTAAAGAAGTTTGTGGCATAAAAAGAAAGTGGGGACAGATTCGCAGCACAGAGTCCCTGGCATGTTTCACTCCTGCTTCTCTCAGCCAGCTGTTTAAGCCTGCGGTGCCAGCCTCACGGAGGGCCGTGTGACACTCTTGTGGTATGTATGGGAGATGGCAGCAGTGAAGCAGCAGCCACCAGAGAGTGGCCATTTAAGGGTTGGGACAGGGAGGGTGTTTTGGGTGGCATAGAGGTTTTGTATTGAGGGCCAGTGATGATGTTTTGATATTTATTTCCTGCTACTTAAATTTGAATCTGAGTGAATTGTACCTATTTCTGATGATGTCGGTCTTGCAAAGCGACAGATTCATAAAGTAATGATGAAATCTTTCTTTCTTCCCGTGTGTATTTCTAAGAAATAGAGCCAACTGATTTTGTATGTAAATACCAAGAGCAATTTACCTGGTACTAAACCCGCACCCCAGTGCGGACCCTTCCCAGCCCTCACCCCACTTCCTTTCCTACTGTCCTGGAACCTGTCTCCATTGCGTGATCCAGCCCTGGTTCTGGCTGTGGTCAACAGATCCCAGTGAAGGGTTTTGTGTGTTTAGGCCTCATTTCTTTGTCTTTTTCCTACTCCGTTCCTGGCATTTGCTGATTTCTAGTGTATACTCTGTAGTCTCTGTTCGTGTTTGATTCCATTCCATGGAAATAAAAAGTATGTTGTACATACTGCCGAAGAATTGTCTTGCAAGTTAAGGCTTCCCCCTTTACTATAAGACTATAAATAAAAACTTATTTTATCCTTCTTGGTGGTGGTGTCTTCTTGCCCTTGTTAAGGCCAAGGTTGATGAGAGACCCCTCTGGAAGCTGTTAGGGCCTCAGTGGAAGCCTGAGTGAGAAGTGGAGGTGGCTTACCTGGTCTTGCAGAACCAGGAGCAGCCATAAGTCAAAGTTGCTTCACCTTTCTCCCCCTTTCTCAACCCAGCCTGAGAGAGTAAATGGGTGGTGATGGCTTTGTTCCTTGGATGAGGTTTTTGAGGTTCGACGGGGATGTAGCCTTAGCTGTGGCAACATTTCTAGATCTAGTTTCTGCTAAGCAAGTGACCTTTGGGGGAATTGGTAGCTCAGAGCTGTGGTTCAGGTTCTCCTGGTAATGAGTGCCCAGTTCAGAGGTGGCTGTTCTCCAGGACCTTTCAGTTTCTAGACAGTTCCAGTTTATTAAGAGGAGGCAGCAGAGCTGCCAAGGACTGGAAGTCAAGAAGGCTCCAACTGCACCGAGTTAGCTCTATTCAGACTGGGACCCAACACCAAACTGAACTGGTTTGACCTTGGAAGAAAAAGGAATTATGGCCAGAACACAGCTCAGCCTTGGTTTTCCTGTCTCGCTGACAGGAAATACTGCTGTTCCTAGACCCAGAGATGAAGTCAAGTCAAATCAGTTCTTGGATTTGTCACTATCTTTAGAATGGTGGAGAGCACTGTGGCTCTTATCAATTGTATGTCAAATCCATAATATCTTTTTTTGTTTAATGGGAGCTGGGGCAGATGGGTCATGTCTCTATAAGAGGCAATTTGAAACATGATCAAGCCTCCAAAGGCCATGATTACATTAAGGAAAAGAATAATGTTGGGAAAGCAAGATCCTGTTTATTAAAGGTACTTCTTTTCAAGGAAGAGGAAAGAGATTGTAATAAGGAAGAAATGGAAATGAGAATCAGGTTATTGCCTAAAGCCCTCAAGGTTAACATGCTTTCCTCTTTTTCATTGCCCTTAACTATATCTCCTTGTATATGTGGGCTTAAGTATACAGTTGATTTGCTTAGTATTGGTGTTAGAAGCGAGCTGTGGGTGAAGCCGTGTTGATGCAGAGATGGAAGTTATGTGAAGCTGGCACCCAGTAGGGAGATAGCAAACAGGAAGGGGCAGTCAAGCCAGCATGGGGACAGGTGGTGTCCCTGAGAGCCAGTCCCTGGCTCCAGTGTATTGCCTAGACAAAGGATTGAGCTTAGGCTTCTCTAGATTTCAGTAAACCAGTTAGAAGACAAGGGGCACAGTGGCTAGGTGGCTGGAAAATCCGAACCACCTGATTGGCATGGTGAGTGGACTTTGGCATGGGGTGGAGGTACCACTGGAAGCAGCTTCCTGGATAGGAACACAGGGCAGGGGAGCTCCGCCTGGAGACTGCTCAGCTGAAAGGGACAAGTCAAAGTCACAGCCAAAGCTCTTTCTGGAATGTGTGTCTAGGAAGTGAGTGTGAGTATTCCCTCAGGATACCAAAGTCTGACCATAGCTTACTCTCTCACAGTAATTGTAATCTCTGGTTTATTTTTTTACATTACTCTGGACAGTCACTTGCACAAAGCCAGATAAGCTGTAGATTTGCTTGGTCACTGTGGCAGGTGGCTTCACTGAGGGGTCTGTTAAGCTTGCTATTTCCCTACTTTTACAGTTGCCCCAAGTGCAAGGGTATTTAAAATGGCCCAGTTTTTAAAGTTCTTGATATGCTAACCCCATTGTAAAACGTCGACAACTTCTTAGGTAAAGAACCTAAGCTCACAGAGCTGTCATCTTAGCTGAGACGTTTAAAAAACGAGACTGAGTAGACGACGGGAGCCAGAGCCCTGAACTGGGACTGAAGTAAGCAGAATTCTGTTTCTGATAATATCATGTGTGTTTTATGCTTGGCCTCTGAAAGCAGACTGGCTGGGTTCACAGTCCTGTCTCTGCCACTCGGCGGCTGTGTTACTTCTCCCAGCCTCAGCATCTTTATCTATAAAATGAGGATAATAATAGCACTAGCCTCATGAGATGGTTATGAGGATTAAATGAGATAATGCTTATAATGTGCTTGACCTCAGGACCAAGCAAGCACTGAGGTGCCTCTGCTGCCATTATCTACACAAAACATGTGAGCAGGGCTGACTCAGCAAGGTGGAAAAAGCCAGCTCCCGGACACCTTCCCTAAAGTGAGTAAGGGTTGACTTCTCGGTGTATCACAAATGCTTCCCACTCCTCAGAGATGTGCCCCATCCTTACCAGGCACAGTGAGTAAAGAGAGCAAGGTGACGCCAGGACTGGACTGACAAACTCTTCAAGACTGAAGCGGCCCCTGTGGGTACATTAATCAGATCTGGTGTCAACACGAGCGAAGCTCTGCCCGTTCCCTCCCACCACGATTCAGTGGCATCACTCAGCTTTGGACCCTATTGGAGGCCCAGGCAGAACTGCTCAGAAGCCCCATGTGGTGTTACTCAAAGTGGGATCCTTGGATCATGCCCAGGGCTGCTTGTTAAAAGGATTCCTGGGCTCTAACTCCTCTGATCTAAAGTGTGCATTGGCCCACCAGTCAGTTTAACAAGCTCTTTCAGGTGGTGCTTGAGTCACTCAGGTTTGACTCCCAAAAGTAATATAACCCGGGGAACCAAAAGGACACTGTTGGGGAAGTTAGGCACAGCTGAGCTGAATTAGCGAAGTGGCCCTGAGGTCAGGATGAAGGTGGGGGAGGTGGGCTTGTTATAATTCAACCCTTAGAGCTGCCTTCATGAGTCTGCGTGCTCCCAGTAGGGCTCCGATGCTCTAGGGGGCTGGCTGAGCTACCAAGTTATTAAACTTAAGAAGGAAGAAAGCTGAGGGCTGCCTCCACCACCCCCTTTAGAAGCCCCAAGCACTCATTTCTGTAGCATGCCTTGGCTGGCCTCTGGTCCCCAGGCAGGTTTTATAATCCAGCCAGAGCAAGGCTCTCTCTCAGGCCTGGTCACCAGGCTGCGTTCTCAAAAGCCTCTGGGAACATGAAACTAGAGCATTCCTTTCTTCAAAACTGTTTTTCTAGCCTGAAGAGGAAACCCAGGTAGGAAAAAAGAGTTTGCCAATGTCTACACTGCTAGATAGCGAATAGTCAGAGAATTTCCTTCAGTGCCTGGGGTCTACTCAGGCAGCAGCTAACTCATACATCCCCAGAGTTTCCTTGGGAAGGGAATAACATATTTTCTAGTTAACTTCCTCAGGGAGAAAACCAATTTGGCTAAGCCAGGCCTAACTATAGGTAGGACTGGGTGACCGCACCAGGCAGGCCTGTGCATGGGTTTTGGAGGCTCTCCTGGCAAACCCTCATCACCCTGCTGGTAAGTGTTGTCATTTCTTGGTGTTTTACTGGGGTCGGTGTGGGGAAGGAGCCCAAGGAGCTTCAGAATGACTGCCAGCGCGGATAGGGCTAGGGGCTCTGAGCCCGCCTGTCTGGACTGCCATGCCAGCTACAACCCTTAACTTTGGGGTTACATTGCTCTGGCTTTCTGAGCCATAATGTGAGGACAATAATAGCACCAAGTGCCATTGTGAGGCTTAAAGGAGTGTGAAAAGCACATGAATTGTTCCTGGCATTTAATACTCAATAAATACTGTCAAATCTTAAGTCTGTCTGCCATCAGATGTCCTGGGCAGTGCAGCCATTTTTGAGTTTTGTTAAAATGTGGAGTGAGGCTGGGCGTGGTGTCTCACGCCTGTAATACCAGCACTTTGGGAGGCCAAGGCAGGTGGATCATTTGAGGTCAGGAGTTTGAGATGAGCCTGGTCAATGTGGTGAAACCCCGTCTCTACTAAAAATACAAAAAAATTAGCTGAGCCTGGTGGCGCACACCTGTGGTCCCAGCTACTCAGGAGGCTGAGGCAGGAGAATCCATTGAACCCAAAAGGCGAAGGTTGCATTGAGCCAAGATCACGCCACTACACTCCAGCCTAGGTGACACAGCAAGACTCCCTTTCAAAAAAAAAAAAAAAAAAAAAAAGTGGAGTGAAAAAACTCTCCTTTTCTCTGATGTAATAAGAGTTTAGTGTATTAAAATCCTTGAAAGGAGAGGTAAATGTATGTTCAATGCTAAAAGGCAGTAAAAATTTGTATGTTTTCTGAAAGAACTTGGGCAAGACCACAAATCTGTTGCCTTTTGGAGAAAAAAAATGGAGTTGGGGAATGAAATATACCCTTGCTGGCTGGCTCAGAGCCGTTAACCATTAACATACTGGTGACTTTGTGCTGTTCTTCATTCCAGTTTCAGTTTGTGTTTCTGCAGTGCTGGGTGGCAGGCGCTGTGCCAGGTGCAGATACTGCAAGCGCATCCTGTGCCTGCCCTGTGTTTCTTGCCCGGGGCTGGTTATGACCGTGGGCAAGCCATCGCTTTTCAGCCTTCCCCTTCAGGGACCCCTTGAGCAGAATCTGCCTGGTGGGTGAGGTGGGGCAGATGAGCCTCATGACTGGGCCGAGGGGCCCTCATGCTCTAGCTCACTCTGGGTCCCACGGGCACGCATGCACACAGCACACCCAGCAGGATGGGTGTGTCTAGAAGAATGCCGAGCAGGTGGCCTTGGACAATTCACAACCAGCCGAGCAGGTCCCCTCCTGTGCCCTGTACTAGATGCCAGCTGCCCCAGCAGGCCTGTTGTGACTGCCAGGCCCCATTTAGGATTGTTTTCCTCTGATGTCCTTTGCAGGGTGGGGCTCTTGTATACCCACAGCCTGCTCTGGGCAAAATTATGTAGCACGGTCTCTGCTATTAATTTTTTCCAGTAAATTAAAGGCTAGAGAAGAAGAAGAAAAAGAATCAAGGATCCAATATTAAGAAATCTGAACCCAAACCTTCCACTCCAGTGCTGAACATGGTGAAGGATTAAGCCTCCTGTCAAGAAAAACAAGCCTGACAGCCTGTAGGCCGATAGAGGGAGGTGGTTCTTCTCTCCAGAAGCCTACTTCTGCAGGAACCCAAGAGTATGGAATGAGCCGTGCAAAGTCTGATTCAAAAAATAACCCACTGGGCATGCACCCCCGGTCACTCATCCCGTGTCCAGCTGGCAGCCTGGCAGCCCATGGCTCCCATGCACAGTGCTTGAGAGCTTCATTGTTTCCTATCTGCCGGTGCCATCAACAGCTCTGGGGTGGCAGGGGCAGATCTTGGGCTAAAGGACAGTGGCCAACGGCTTTGGGCCAAAAGGCCACAGCAAAACCAGCCAACTGAGAGGAGGAATGTCATGTCCACAGCGAACACCTACTGCAGCAAGGCTGTAGGAGACTTTGGGGAGGAAGGAGGGACCCTGTTTCCCATCCAGGGCCCTTTGTGCACAGTGGTGGTGCGCAGGTATTTCCAACTGGGAGCCCCCACAGGGTCAGTGGCTGGTCTGTGCACTTGCTACTGGGCCCCTAGCACTGTGCCTAGCACATGCAGATGTGCGTGTGCCAGTGGACTCCAGCCTCGTGATGTACCTTCATCTCTGTGCCCTTGATAGGGCGGTTCCAGGGTTACCTCTGCATGAGTTCAACCCTCAGGTATTTGAACAGCACATAGCCTCAGCCCAGCACTGTGCTGGCTACTGGGGCAATCTAGGCAGCTTATAAAGGCTGGGCCTTGCCTTGAAGCTTAGTTAGAGATGAGACTTAGGCATTTAGCACAAATGGGCATGTCTGGGCTCCGAGTGCCAGAGGAGTTCAGGAGATGGGCCCTCAGTGAGAGTGGTTTGGCACTATGGGAAGGGCAGGACTGCCAGGTGATTGCTTCTCAAGCTCTTGATGGGCTCTCCTTCTGTCCTGCCCACAAGAGCCCAGCCTTGGGCTCCCCATCTAGCTGTCCAGAGAGGCTGGGGAAGGCTGTTGGTGAAGGGAGGGTGGGCCAGAGCCGCCTGCTGTGCACAGGTTGGGTCACCATTCCTATTCCACTTTCACTGATCCCTTGGTATCCAGGCACATGGCAGCCACTGCTTCGGAGAGTGGAGCCTAGCAAGGAACGTGGACACCCAGCACTTCTGTCATCACCATCACCATCTGCATCTGCCTTACCTGGCTTACCTCTCCATTCAGCACACCTGGGAGCAGTGCCCTTGCAGCCCTTCCCCCTTGACAGAGCTGTGACATTGAGCCCTGCCCTGGTCCAGTAGCTGAGGGCCCAGGCTCCCCTTGCCTCCTTTGTCCCATCAGCCCAGGTACGGAAGGTGGCAATGAAGTCTCACACTCACACACACCAACATGCAGTACTTATGGAAAGACTAATGTGATCAAGGGTTGAGAGAATAGTATACTGAACCTAAATGTACCCATTACATAGTGTGAACAACTATCAACATGCAGTACTCAATGAAAGCAAAGGGATAATAAAAATGCACTATTACTGAAAGTAAAGTGTGGGGTATGTTAGAGAGACAAAGGAGCCAACTGAGAAAGCTCCCAAAGGCAAAACTGCAACAGTTTGAGTAACAACATAAATGTAGCATTGGAACATAATATGAAGTATAAATATTTATGAGTCCATAGTGATATAAAGAAATGATTGAATAAATTGAGAATAAACATCTCCCATGTATTCCCATGTAGAATTCCAGGTAGTTTATGTATTTGCTCTGCCTTCAAGGATGTGGAGCATAACTCCCCACTTCTTTTGTTTTTTTGAGATGGAGTCTTGTGCTGTCACCCAGGCTGGAGTGCAGTGGCACGATCTCAGCTCACTGCAACCTCTGCCTCCCAGGTTCAAGCGATTCTCCTGCCTCAGCTTCTTGAGTAGCTGAGATTACAGTTGTGTGCCACCATGCCCGGCTAATTTTTGTATTTTTAGTAGCTATGGGGTTTCATCATCTTGGCCAGGCTGGTCTCGAACTCCTGACCTCAAGTGATGCACCTGCCTCGGCCTACCAAAGTGCTGGGATTACAGGCATGAGCCACCTCCCCACTTCTTAAGCATGGACTGCATATAGTAACTACCTTGTAAAGGATACATTCAGGAAAGGGAGAAAAAGTAATCTTATGGAGGAACCTGACAAACACTACCTCAGCTAGGCAATGAAGGGTAACACCAGCATAAGCATGATGAAGCAGGTTGATAGCATGTACCCTTGATGTGTGATGAGAGTGGTACTTTACCTCTGTGGCCTTCCTCCAGAAAAACTTATGCATGGCCGTGGCACGGTGGCTTATGCCTGTAATCATAGCACTTTGGGTGGCTAAGGGAGGAGGATCGCTTAAGTCTAGCAGTTCAAGACCAGCCTGGGCAACATAGCAAGAGCCTGCCTCTACTAGTTAAAAAAAAAAAAAAAAGCTGTACATGGTGGTGTGTGCCTGTGGTCCCAGCTACTCAGGAAGCTGACCAGGAGGATTGCTTGAGCCCAGGAGGTTGAGGCTGCAGTGAGCCATGATCCACTGTACTCTAGCCTGGGCAACAGAGCAAGACACTGTCTCTTGAAAAAACAATAACAAAAAACATAACCCCATCTAGTCATAAGGATAACATCAAACAAATCCCACCTGAGGGATGGTCTACAGAATACCTGGCCATACTTTTCAAAACTGTCAAAATCATCAAAAACAAGGAAAGAATGAGAAACTGTCAAAACCAAGAGGAGTCTAAGGAGACATGAGACATGACAACTCAGTGAAATGTAGTGTTCTGGCTGGGATCTTGGGACAGAAAAAGGCCATTAGGTAAAAACTAGGGGAATTCAAATAAGGTATGGACTTTTATTAGTAATGTATCAAAATTGGTTCATCCATTATGATAAATGCCACCTGTTAGTGGAAGATGTTAACAATAGGGAAAACTGACTAATGGGTCTGTGGGAGCTCTGTGTACTATCTTTGCAATTTTTCTGTCAATCTCAAACTATTCTAAAATGTTTATTTTTTAAAATGCTTTTTTTTTTTTTTTTTTTTTTTTTTAAAGACAGGGTCTTGCTCTGTCACCCAGCCTGGAGTACAGTGGTATAATCATGGCTCATGGCAGCCTTAACTTCTCAAGCTCAAGTGACCCCCCATTTTAGCCTTCCAAGTAGCTGTGAGCACAGGTGTGTGCCACCACATCCGACTAATTTTTTTTTTTTTTTAAATTTTTGTAGATACAGAGTCTGGCTATGTTGCTCAGGCTGGTCTCAAACTCCTGAGTTCAAGTGATCTTCCAGCCTCGGCCTCCCAAAGTGTTGGGATTTATAGGCACGAGCCACCACACCTGACCTAAAAAATACATTATTCTTTTTTTTTTGGAGACGCAATTTCGCTCTTGTTGCCCAGCCTGGAGTGCAAGGGTGCAATCTCAGCTCACCGCAACCTCCACCTCCCAGGTTCAAGTGATTGTCCTGCCTAAGACTCTAAGCCTCCTGAGAAGCTGGGATTACAGGCATCTGCCACCACGCCCAGCTAATTTTGTATTTTTAGTAGAGATAGGGTTTCTCCATGTTGGTCAGGCTGGTCGTGAACTCCCGACCTTAGGTGATCTGCCCACCGCAGCCTCCCAAAGTGTTGGGATTACAGGCGTGAGCCACCACGCCCGGCCATGCATTATTCTTACTGTTATTTTGTAAGCGCTGTATTTCTTCAGGGGGAGCAGGGGGTAAGAGAAAGTTTCCATTAAGCTGGACCAATGACGAGTGCCCTGTCCCTGCCCTGCCTGATTTTGTTCTTGGATGTGCCAGAGAAGCAGGACGGAGGAGCAAGAGGCCATCTGGCCCCAGTTCCCCAGCTGGTGGAAAGCAGAGGCAAGGAGGGTTACTGCAGGAAAGTGAGAGGATGCGCAGGAACCTGGTAGAGGCCCCTGGGCCAGGTTGGAGAAAGCTGGCTGCTGTTAGGCTGTGGTCAGCTCCCGGGAAGACGGACTCCACAGCCTCACTGAGCCACATAGCATCACACTCTGTACTGGCGTGGCATGCCCCTGGTGCAGCAAACATCACTCTATGCCACACACTTGGCGGCAAGTGGAGACCTCACTAGAAGGGTGAGGGGCCTGCCCTGCTATTTGCTGTCACCATCCCTGACTTAGTGACAGATGGAAGCTGGCATTCAGGGCCTCAGTCATCCAGCCTAGAGGTAAACCAAGCATGTTTCACCAGTGCCCCCTGTTCCCCGAGACCTCTCACCTTCCTTCAGAGGCCTGAGGTGGTAGAAGGGCATGGGTTTTGGAGGCAGCAGATCTGGGCTCAGGCTCAGGCACCACCACTTGACAGCTGGGAAACCTTGGGTGATTCACTTAAGCTCTCCGACCTGTTTCTCCAGTTGTAAAAGGCAGATAATACACCTGCTTCACCCACCTTACAAGGTTAGTCAAGGATCAAATGAGAGGCGGTAGACCAGGAGGGACTGTCTTAGGGGTTATTGTTTGGGTAGATGAGGCAAGAGTGGTCAGCACTTTCTTAAGCAGCAGGTAAAGCCTTGGTCTTGGGGCTAATTGGTAGTAGAGTTTTGTATATAGTCATGCCACATAATGTTTTGGTCAACAACAGTGCATGTATGACAGTGGTCCCGTGAGATCATAATACTATATTTTTACTGTACCTTTTCCATGTTTAGATTTACAAATACCACTGTGTTCCAGTTGCCTACAGTATCCAGCACGGTGACAAGTTGCACAGGTTTGTAGCTTAGGAGGAACAGGCTACCCCATCTAGCCTAGGTGTGCGGTAGGCTGGGCCATCTAGGTCTGTGTAAGCGCACTCCATGATCACACAACAACGAGATCACCTGACTGCTTTTCTCAGGGCGTATCCTCGTCATTAAGTGACATGACTGTATTAGGTTGCTTTCAGTTGCAGGTAATAGTAAGTCCAACTCACAGTGGCTCATATAACTGAAAATTCAGAGGCCACATGGGCCTCAGGAGCCATGTGATCAGGGCCATATTTCTCAGTCTCAGAGCCTGTGCGTGTGCTGGCTTCTCACGCTGATTTTCTTCTAGGTAGAAAAATGGTTATAGGAGGCCCAGGCCACACATTCTACCATCCCCTAAGAGGAAAGAGCTGCTTTCCCCCTGTCATAGTGTCCATGACGTCTCTCTCTTTAGACTGTGTTAGGTCACATGCTTATGTTCTGAATTGATCACTGGGGCAAGGACAAGTCATGCCGACTGGCTTAGGCGTGAGTTACTCCCAACCTGAACAAATTACTGGGGCAAAGAGGGATAAATGAAAATGATTGGGTTAACCAATCGGGGCCTGGGCCTGGAGGTAGGAGGGCATCAAGCCCAGGCAAACCTTTTGGCTGCTACAGGCGGGGAGGAGTGGCATGGATGCCAGCAGTGTCCCTACAGGCTTCTATCCCAGTCATAATCTACTGTTTGAGAGCAATGGCCATTTGCCTCTATAGCATCCATTTACCCCTTTGGCAACAATCCTAATTTGCATTTGGGGCATTGTTCCTTCCCCTTTCCCAAAAACTATGAAGCCTCATTTCCCTCTCATGGGAGAGGCATGTGACCAAGATGTCGGCCAATTGGTGCACTGTATTCTCCAAGCCACCGGACTGCTTCTTGGAAAGGCACTTGGTTTGATTAAAGCCAGTGAAACACAATGATACTCGCTGGGAAGGAAGGCTGGGGCGGCACCAGGTGTGCCTGTCTGCTGAACCTGACCCCAAGAGGAGGTAGGGTCGAGAGCTGTTGGTGCTGCCATTTTACAACCCCATGGAGAGCCTGAGATTGAGGCTAATGTAGAGAGATGGAGGGAGGGTGAGGAACCTAATAGGGCCAGCCTAATTCCTGGATTCTGCAGTTTCAGAGTCCACAGATTGCCTCTGCTTTAAAAGCCAGTTTGGGTCAAGTTTTCTACCAGTTGCAACGGTGTCTTATTATACTCTCCTCCCTATTCAAGGGCAGTAAATGCCACCAAGCCGTGCATGTGGGCGACTAGAATGCTTTGTCCAATCCTTACTGTCACTTGACACTAATATTACATGAAAAGCATCCCAGTCATGAAAGATATGGAAGAATGCTCAGTAATACCATGAAGGGAGAGCAGTTTGGAACCATTGTTTACTGGTATTGTTATCTCAGGGGTGTTTCCCCTGATTATCCATGAGGTTCTCTTTATGCTCTGCTCCCTGTAGGGTCTGGCAGGCTTCCCAACTCATTTGGTGTTCAAAGTGGATCTAAGGGTGAAACTGGAGCCCACCTGGATATAGAGATCTATATTAGTTTTGTGTTTATTGATGGGAGAAAGTCGTTATTTGGGGTAATCCACCTTGAATGCTACATAAATGTCTTCTACTCAAGGATTCACATGATAAATCTCTCCAAAGGTACGGTGGCTCACACCTGTAATCTCAGCACTTTGGGAGGCTGAGGCGGAAGGATCGCTTGAGCCCAGGAGTTTGAGACCAGCTTGGGCAACATGGTGAAACCCCATTTCTACAAAAAATACCAAAATTAGCTGGCTGTGGTGGTGTGCACCTGTGGTCCTAGCTACTTGGGAGGCTAAGGCAGGAGGATCTTCTGAGCCCGGGAGGTCGAGGCTGCAGTGAGCATCCAGCTCACTCCAACTTGGGTGCATTTGAGCAAGATCCTATCTCAAATGAATGAATAAACAAATCTCTAGGACCTACCTTGAGAGCTGTCAGGAAACCCTCCGGAAAAGGATGTCTCATGGATATGCCAGTGTAAACTCTCCTGAAATAACCCTTTCTCTTTTCTACCCAGACTAACTTTACCTACCCTTCAGGGCCCAACTCAGATCCCTCCCTCTTGGTAAAAAGCCAGTTCAGACTGAAGCAGTCCTTTCTGTTAACCACACTAATTATTACTGCAATTAATCTCACAATACCTTGAGGCTCCTGGTGCTGAGAGGATTTTGCCTTTTGTTATAGTGATGGAAAGGATGCATTTCAATATGTTGCCTTGCAGCGCAAACCTTTGTTAACAGGGCAAAAATAGCACACGGGGCAGGAATTACATTCCTGGATGCGCATTTGGCTTATTTACATGGATTTGGGTGTCCTCTAGGGACACCATCGTCTTTCCCCTCCAAGAGGGTCAGGCCACAGGACATCCATGTTCTTGGCCTCCCATGGGAGAGGGGCTCTCACCAGAGGAAGGGAAAGCCAAGTGGCCACAGAGTTCCTGCCTGTCCCTGGGACAGCCCCTGCCTCTGGCCAGACATCCACCCACCCTTGCTGAGTCAGCCTGCTCTGGGGCTAGGGCTCAGTCCTTGCTGTCTGTCAGAGACAGACCGTGAAGTGCAGTGTGTGGAGGGCTGGGGCATAGCACACCGAATTACCCCAGGGAGCTTGGAAAACAACTCTTCCCACTCTCTGTTAGGCCCACAGCTTCCTCTACTGGAGGAGACAGCATGTGAGGACGGAACTCGGTCATTCCTCTGTCACCACCAATACAGACAGTCTGGAATCCTGCGCACAGGAGACTGATGATCCCTGAGCAACCTTTAATAGCTCCTACCATTGGGCACTTTCTTGGTACAGATCACAAATAATAGACATAGACATCATAGAAAATGTTATTCTTTTATTATTTCAAGGAGGTAATACATAGCCCAATATGTCAAAGCAAAAGGAATTAGAGGCAGCAAATGGCCAAGTTTTTCTAAGAGCCTCATGCTGCATCTCTGAGCTCCTGTCTGCCCGCAGCCCACAGCTGCTTACATGAAGGCCAGGTCAGTGGACAGATGGCCCAACTCGACACTCCACGGACTGAGAAAGGGCTCAATGTGCAGCACAGCAGAGGCACTGCCAGGACCCAGCACGCTGGGCGGCACCCCCCGCTGCCACCACCAGCTCCAGAGCTAGTGCCTTAGTGGCAGCCAGCGTGTCTAGCACTTGATTTTATTCCTGTGAGCCTAGAGTGGGCAGGACGTGAATAAATCCTGAGTCATAAATTAAGGTGAAAGACTTAGTAGTGTTAATACTCTGGGTAAGAAAAGACAGCACAGTCTTGGAGGAGAGTGGGCTTGGAGTCTGGTGGAAGAAAGACAGAAACCCCCAGAAGGGCCTCGGCCTGCAGGCACTGCCTTGAGGCCATCAGAGGGGGTTTTCATGGTACATGATGGGGAGGAGTGAGGCGGGGGGGCACTGGAGGGCTGCTTCCTCTGGCACAGTTGAACTAGAGGTTCATTTTCCACTCATAATTGGTTTCCCAGGTCTAACTCACCACACCTGGGGCTGAAGCAAGTCTTGCCAGTGCACCAAGCGTGGCCTTGGACCCTGGAGAGATGCAAGGCTCAGTTCTCCAGTGTTGAAGCGGAGGGGCTCCCAACTGCAGGAGATCTTTCTCCCCCCACCTCCAGCTCGTTTCCCTTGCAAATGACCAGGGTGTGAGTCGAGAAGCAGAGGCACCTCCTGGTGCAACCCCACCACAGTCTTCCAGAGAACTCATCTTGGTGGGACTCAAAAGCCCAGGCTTGGCATGGAGCAGACTTATTCCGCCCATGGGAGGGCACCCAGTCTGGTGACTGAATGGTGGCGTGCAAGTGGGAGTCAGCAGTGGCTCTGGATGTCGTAATACTCAGATGCCATTCATCTCTATGTGATCGTCCTGGCTGGAGAGCTGGTGAGGAGGGGCTGCTTCCTCCTGGCGTGCACTGTTCACCAACCACACCAGCTGGGCTGATAGATTTTTGGTTTGACAGGTGTGGAAAGAATTTTTAAAACCAGCCACTGTGTTCTCCAAACCCAGAGCCACTGGTTTTGTTTGACAAGAAAGGACAAAGAGAACCACAGCTCCACTGAGGCTAAGGCTTGTGTAGCACAGAATGCAGTATGTATCGAAACGTATAAACCTTGTCTGGGGAGATGGGTGGGCACAGAGCTGCAGGGACCCAGGTCCTCTAGTCAGTTGCAGGCTCTGCCGATGTCTCATCCTTAAGCTCCTCAAAACCCGGGACTGGCTTCTGCAGAAAGTATGTAGTGGCCTGGATCACCTTGTCTGGTCCAATGTTGTACACTGGGTGAGTGGGCTGCTGCAAAGAGAAGAAAAGGTGCCAGTTAATCACCCCGGTGGTCCTTGAAAACGTAACACATCCTTTGCTCCATGAAAGGCACTTCTAAGAATTTAGTATAAGGAATCAGAGATACACACAAAGATTTATCACACAAAGCCCAAAGGTTCAAAAACGGTATATTTGCTAAAACTATCTAGTCCATGGGACACAGGGTAATATACAGCCATTATAAACATGCATTTAAATATTTAATGATATAGGCAAATGCTTACAACATATGTGAGAAAACAGTATGTGCAATACTATCTCAAACTTTTTTTTTTTTTTTTGAGACAGAGTCTTGCTCTGTTGCCCAGGCTGGAGTGCAATGATGTGATCTCAGTTTACTGCAACCTCTGCCTCCTGGGTTCAAGAGATTCTCCTGCCTTAGCCTCCTGAGTAACTGGGATTACAGGTATGAGCCACCACACCCGGGTAATTTTTGTATTTTTAGTAGAGACAGGGTTTCACCATATTAGCTAGGCTGGTCTTGAACTCCTGACCTCAGGTGATCCACCAGCATCAGCCTCCCAAGGTGCTGGGGTTACAGGTGTGAGCCAATGCCCAGCCTCAAACTTTTTTAAAAGTGTATTTGTACCTGTGATATATATAAATGGCAAAAATCGTACCCATACCAAAAGATTAACAGTGATATGATTGTTTTTTAATTTTCTTATTTGTATTTTATGTATCCCAATTATTAAAACAATAAACATGTATTTACATTTATAATCAAGAAAAAAGGGGCTGGATGCGGTGGCTCATGCCTGTAATCCCAGCATTTTGGGAGGCTGAGGTGGATGGATCACCTGAGGTCTGGAGTCCAAGACCAGCCTGGCCAAGATGGTGAAACCCCGTCTCTATAAAAATACAAAAATTAGCCGGGCATGATGGTGGGTGTCTGTAATCCCAGCTACTTGGAAGGCTGAGGCAGGAGAATCGTTTGAACCTGGGAGGCAGAGGTTGCAGTGAGCCAAGATTGCATCACTGCACTCTAGCCTGGACAACAGAGCAAGACTCCATCTCAAAAAAAAATAATAAAAGAAAAAAGGACCACAACCCTATTATGTAGTAAGGCTGTTAGGTCATATTTAAACTCCATGATGTTATTCTAGTACATCACAGAAACCCAAAAAAAATTTTAGATTTGACACGGGGCATAATCTTAGGCCAATAATCAGGATTCTCCCACTGTGGGAGAATGAAGAAGGGGACACAACTGCAGGAGAGATTTTAAAAATTTTGAGAGAATACTATGAGCAACCTCATGCTAAAACATACAAAAATTCAGATAAGCAGTAATTTTTAAAAACCAGAAAAACTGTCAAAATTGACTTAAGGAATTTTTTTTTTTTTTTTTTTTTGAGACGGAGTCTCGCTCTGTCTCCCAGGCTGGAGTGCAGTGGCCGGATCTCAGCTCACTGCAAGCTCCGCCTCCCGGGTTCCCGCCATTCTCCTGCCTCAGCCTCCCGAGTAGCTGGGACTACAGGCGCCCGCCACCTCGCCCAGCTAGTTTTTTGTATTTTTTTAGTAGAGACGGGGTTTCACCGTGTTAGCCAGGATGGTCTCGATCTCCCGACCTCGTGATCCGCCCGTCTCGGCCTCCCAAAGTGCTGGGATTACAGGCTTGAGCCACCGCGCCCAGCCAACTTAAGGAATTTTTAAAGGCCTACATGAAGAAATTAAGAACAACAATTGCTTATTCTGCCACCCCCACATCCCCTAAAAGATACTAGACCTAGATGGTTTCTCAGGCAAGTATTATCAAACCTAAAAAGAAACAGATAGTCTCTGACCTATACAAACTTTTTAAGAGACTGAAAAAAAAAGGGGGGCCAGTGGGGGGCCAGGTGCAATGGCTCACACCTATAATCCCAGCACTTTGTATGGCTGAGGTAGGATAGCTTGAGGCCAAGAGTTCAAGACCAGACTAGGCAACATAGCAAAACCCTGTCTCTACAAAAATTTAAAAACTAGCAGGTTCTGGTGGTGTGCACCTGTAGTCCCTGCTACTTGGGAGGCTAAGACAGAAGGATAGCTTAAGCCCAGGAGTTCCAGGCTGCAGTGAGCTATGATCACATCACTGCACTCCAGCATGAGTGACAGAGTGAGATCACGTCTCTGAAAAAGAAAAGAAAATGAAAAAAGGTAAGAGGAGCAGGAAGCTACCCATCTAATTTTATGAGGCTATGATATTATCCTGAAACACTGGAAAAGGACAATACAATACAATTTTATATCAATCTTTCTTATGAATGCACATGCAAAAAAATCCTAAATAAAAGTACTATGCAAACATACTGGCAAACTGAATCCAGCAGTATACTGAACAAAACACACAGACACAGACACACTGTCTCTACTATGACCAAGAAGGGCTTATCCTGGGAATATAAGGCTTAACATCAGAACATTAATGAAACATATCATATTAAAGAACAAAAATCAGATGTGGAGAAAGCATTCAATAAAATTTAACACTACCTTATGACTGAATCTAACAAAAACAACCTAGCAAATCAGGAATAGAAGCAAATATCACTAACTTGATATAATGTAACTATCACAACCCTACAGTTAACCCTATCATGCTTAATGGTCAGATTATAAAAAGCCTTCCCATTATAATCAGGAGCAAGGCAGGAATGCCCTCTATTACCTTTAGCCAGGACTATGTGGCGATATTAGCCAACAATACAAGGCAAGAAAAATAAAACGGAAACTTAGACAAACTTAAAACTATTAAGAGAGTTCAACAAGGTAGCTGGATACAAGATTTATAAATATTATTAGTATTTCTATACACTAGTAACAAACAGTTACAAAATTGAAAATAAAAAAGATTCCAGTCACAAGAGACATAAAAACTGTAAATTAGACTAAAAAAAAAAATGCTAGTCCTTTATAGAAAAAGTTATAAAAAACCATTGAAAGACATTAAATAAAAGAAAAATTATGTTCATAAATGGAAGCCTAAATATTGAAAAGAAGTCAGTTCTCTTTCTACTCCTGGGAAGACAGGAAGAAAAAAAAAAATACAAGTTGCTTCTCTCCTATTAATCTAAAATGTAGTGCAATTCCAATAAAAATCCCATTAGAACTTGACAAGTTGATCCTACAATTCACAGGAAAATGCAAAAGGCAAAGAATAGCCAAGGCAATTTTGAAGAAAAACAACAAGGCAGACAGGACTTGCCTACCTGTTTTCAGACTTGCTTAAAAGAGTGCAGATAGGCAAACAGACCAAAGGAACAGAATAGAGAGTCCAGAAACAGGGCCCCTTCATGTATGGAAACTTGAGGGTGTGGCACACATGACATACACATCAGCAGGAAAGGCTGTAGACTTCAGTACATGGTGCTGGTTATCCATATGGAAAAAAGACAACATTATATCCAAGCCTCGCTGTACACAGAAACCAAATCCAAGAGAATTAAAAATCTAGATTAAAAAGGCAAGCTTTAGACTATTTAGAGGTTACACTTAATGACTTGCTGCAGTGCCTTGTTCATTCCCTTCATAGCATGCGTCACAATTTGTAATGTATTTGTTTAATGTGTGCCTCCTTTTGTCTGCTTCCCTCAAAAATGGTAGATTTCTTAAGTAAATCCTCACCTACCCACCCCCCAAAACAAACCCCTGAACAACAGAAAAGACAAACAGATTTGACCACTTCAAAATTAAAATATTAAAATATTTTTGTGGGGAAGGGGTGCTGGGGGCAGGGTCTCACTCCATCTCCCAGACTGGAGTGCAGTGGTGCAAACAGAGCTCACTGTAGCCTTGACTACCTGGGCTCGAGCGATTCTCCCACCTCAGCCTCCCAAAGTGCTAGGTTTACAGGTGAAAACCCCCATATCTGGCCTAACATCTTCTATTTAACAAAAAAACACTAAAAACAAAATGCTATGGTTTTGATGTGGTTTATTTGTCCCCACAAAAATTAATGTTGAAATCTGATCCCCAAGGTGGCAATGTTGGGAGGTGGGGTTTATGGAATGTGCTTGGGTTCAAGGGGTGGATCCCTCAGGAGTGCCTTGGCACTGTTCTTGCAGTAGTGAGTGAGCTCTCACTCTTGCTCTGGGGAGTCTGGATTAGTCCTTGAGGGAATGGATTAGTTCCTGCAAGGGTAGGCTGTTACAAAGCCAGGGTGTCCTCAGGCTCTCCTCTCTTTGCATGGGTTGGCTTCCCCTTTGACTTCCACATATTATAATGCAGCACAACCCTTGCCAGAAGCCAGAGCCATGCCCTTGAACTTCTCAGCCTATAGAACCATCAGCTAAATAAACCTCTTCTTTATGTATTATCTAGTCTCAGGTATTCTTTTATAGCAATAGAAATCAGAGTCACAAAATGAAAAGACAAGTCACAAGCTAGAAGATATTCACCACACACATGTAACTGACAAAAGATTAATATCAAAAATATACAAAGAACTACAAATACTTAAGGGAAAACAACTGAAGCTATCCATCAGTAAGAAAACGAGCACAGAAGACAACACAAATGGCCAACGAACATTTGAAAAGATTTTCAACCTCTCTAGTAATCAGGAAAATGCACAATCAAACAAATACCATTTCACATCCATCAAATGGCAAAAAGGAAAAGGTCTGACTATGGATCGGTTCATCTTACACAACCATGCTGGGGAGCAGTTGAGAGATATCTATCAAAGATGACAATGTGTGTCCCCTTCAACCCAGCAGGTCCCCTCCTGGAGACATTCTAACACATGAACCCAATGAGACAGATACCAGAACATTCACTACAACACTGTAATAGCAAAAAATTGATAACTAGCAGGAGAACAGAGAACTACACTGGGGTACATTTATACAAGTGAGTATCATATAATAGTTAAAATAAATAAACTGGAGCAACACATGTGAACACAGATAAACCTCAAAAATAACAATGGTCAGTGGAAAAAGCAATGCAGAATAACTGGTATAGTAGGTACCATTACAAAAAGTTTGAAAACATGCAAGCAACTGTTATATTGCTTATAAACAACTATATATTGCTTATAGATACATATGTATGTAGCAATAGTACAAAAACATCCACAGGCATGATACATGTCAAATTTGGGACAGGGTTACCTCTGGAGAAGGAGAGAGGAAAAAAAATTGGAAGAGGACTATATAAGAGGCAAATGGGGAAGATAATTAGGGCCTGGAAAAGCTGGGTGGCTGTTTTTCTGATTAAGGACGAGGTTGAGCATCTTTTCAACTATCTATTAGCCATTTGTGTTTCTTCCATTTGAAATGTTTCCCAGTTAAAAGAAACAAAGACGGAGCCAGGCGTGGTGGCTCACACATGTAATCCCGGCACCTTGGGAGGCTGAGGCGGGCGGATCACTTGAGGTCAGGAGTTTGAGACCAGCCTGCCCAACATTGGGAAACCCCATCTCTACTAAAAATATAAAAATTAGCTGGGTGTGGTGGTGCACGCCTGTAATCCCAGCTACTCAGGAGGCTGAGGCACAAGAATTGCTTGAGCCCGGGAGGCGGAGGTTGCAGTGAGCGAAGATAATACCACTGCACTCCAGCCTAGGTGACAGAGTGAGACTTTGTCTCACAAAAAAAAATTTTTTTGAAAGAAACAAAAAGGGAAGGTTAAAACGACACAGATGAGAAAATAAGGCAGTGACCTAAATGGGAGCAACAGGCCATGTTTACACCGGTGGAAGTAGGGCTTAGTAAGAGTAGGGAACTGCACACACACATTCAGGACAGTCTGCACGGGCCCTGTGATTTGGTCACTGGGGACAGTCTCCATTGGATTCATGTCTCAGGCTCACGTCTAGGCTCAGAGCACCTCCACGTTGTCCTCAGCTGGCTGCAGCAGTGAGCATCCTGCCCTCACAGGGCTATTGTTTTTTGAGGAAAACAGACAAACACACATTAAACAACACACCACCAACTGAGTAAAGTATCACAAAGAATATGAACAAGGTGCTGAGGCAGAGCGTTCTGGGGATCTCATTCTCTGAAGAGAAGGCATCTAAGCTGAGCCTCTGGGGGAGATGCGGCAGGCAGTGCTGCGCGGCTGCAGTGCTATCGTAAGCCTGCTGCGACTCACAGCCTCAGAGTGACACGTGACTGCGGCCTCCTTGAGGGGAAGCTAATACCAGCGGTGGGCTAGGTCCTCAGCCCCGGGATAAAGGCACAACAGCTCTGTGACAGATCAGACCGCCCATCCAGAACCCTGAGCTTGCCCAGAGGTGCGTCTCCTCTGCGGTCACATCCTCACTAACGGCCGCACAGCTCGAAGGGCACAGGGACCACAAGCTTCCGCCTGTCCACACAGGAAACACAGCCAGTTCTGCTCACTTGGAAAGCCTTCTGTCCTCGAGGTCCCTGTGGAGAAGGGGTGTGAAGCCCTGCACCCGCCTTACCAGAGCGTTTTCGGGCACACCCAGGACCACATCATGCAACATGGCTCCGCTGCCGAAGTGCTGGGCTATGGACAGGCCGCTCAGGCAGTAGCAGGTGTGGTAGAAATCACGCGACCTGTAAGGACAGGCAGCTCTGAGCAGGCACTCCTCTGCTCCGCACACATCTACGGGTGCAGCCACACCAATTCAGAGACCACTGTGCTATCACATGTCCCCCCCGTCCTCCATGTGGCTAGAGGAGGCATGGTTTTCCCAGCAGTGTTATTTAAAGACCCACAGGCTGAGCACAGTGGTTCACACCCATAATCCCAGCACGTAGGAGGCTGAGGCAAGAGAAGAGTCTGAGGCCAGAAGCTCAAAACCAGCTTGGGCAACATATGGAGACCCCCGTCTCTACAAAAGATTAAAAATTAGCTAGGTGTGGTGGCAGATGCCTGTAATTGCAGTTACTTGGGAGGCTGAAGCAGGAGGATTACTTGAGCCCAAGAGGTGAAGGCTGCAGTGAGCCGTGATTGTGCCAGTGCACTCCAGCCTGGGTGACAGAGGGAGACCCTGTCTCAAAAAAGTAAGATACAATAAAATAAAAGCCCCATCCTCCAGCCCTGCCCAGCAGCGGGAACTGTAATTTTTTTTTCTTTTTTTTTTCTTTTTTACCTTAAACTATTAAGGGTTAAAGGAAACTGTAATTTTACAGTCAGTCTCTCCAACTGTCTTCTGGAAGGGGCTCTCCAGGGGCAGTACTAGTGATAAACTGATACACTTCTCTAGAAAAATACCTAAATATCTAGACATGGGCCACATTCTTCCTGATAAATTGCTGGACCAGGCCTTCCCCTGGACACCAAGAGCAGCAGGACGTGTGTTGGGGTCGGGGGAGACAGAGGGTGGGGAACAAAGGTTAGAGGACTTATTTTATTTCCCTTTTTCTTTTATAACACATAAGCCACCTCAGATTTGAGCTTAATTATTTAATCCACTCTAAAATAGTTGTCATGATTACAGTCTCTGTTTACAACACTCAGGGGTTTTAAAATCCTGTCTCCTATTCTATTCCTATTCTATTTAGATCAGTTTTTGTTTGTTTGTTTGTTTTAAAGAAGAAGAGTTATCTACCCAGCAATCTGTTTCCCTGTCTGGGGGAGGTGGTTGCATGCAAGCTGGGGGACAAGATGGGCAGCTGGAGGTGCCAGGATCAATGGCCTCGAGGGCTGCTCCCAACTGGGTGCTTTTCCCCATACAACCTAGCACTATGCAGGTGCTAAGGGTGACATCTCTGCTCTTGAGGTCTGGCTCTGAGTAGGCCTGAGGTGCACGCCCCTCTGCTCTCTCCTCCCCCCTCTTCCCTCCCCAGAGAGAAAGCACTCACTTGCCAGGTTTATCCAGAAGCCCCCCTGCAGGGCACTGGCAGCACATCAGGATGTACTCCTGCAGGGCCTGCTGATGGAACATCCAGTGGCTCATGCTAAGGGCAGGGTCACCTGTTGAAGGGCAAAGGATCAGTAAGGGCCTGGCAGATCCAGCCAAGTATCAATGACCTAATTCCGCTTTCTCATCCGGGGGAACAGTCAAGGTTTCCTTCTCCCCTTCCTCTTCCACTCATTCTTGGTACAACTGCTATCTTCCCCATGTCCTACGCACGGCATGTCCCTTCTCCTGAACTTTGACACGTGTCAAAGAGCAGCAGTTCAAAGTGGCACTTCCACTTTCTTGAAATGCACCCTGTTAATGTGGATGGTGATCCTCAACCACATCTCTAGCAGGCAATGAACTGGCCTAGCTGTTGAACTTACCTTCCCAGACTGACCTCGGTGGCTGCTCCCAACTTGGTCCACAACTCTACCCTGGACTTCAAGAGACCTTCCCTCTAGCATATCTCTATAACTTGTTAACCAGACTGATTAGCTCAGAGAACTCTTAACAGGGGTAATAAAGTCTGTTTCTTCTACTTTTCTAAGCTTGAATTTAATCAATCTCCAAAGGGAATTCTCTAACTTGTCTCTCTCAAAGAATTTACCTAAGAAACGTTACTAGTAACTGCCCTCCTGCATCATACGATACCCTAGCAAAAACTGGGTATTCTGGTAATACTACTAAGGTACTGACAAGCAACTGGACTTCTTCACTCTGAAGTTCAATCACTATGGTCAAAGAATTCTGTGAGCCACACAGTTATCAAGTGGGAAGGAGGGGCAAATCACGGACAGGTGTGCAGAAGCATCTGTGTAGAAAATGATTTAAAAAAAAAAAAAAAAATATATATATATATATATATATAGGATGTACATTAAGTCCTTGGTCAATTTTATACTTTGATACCTGGGCTAAAAGATGCCCAACAATAAATCATTAAAAAAAAAAAAAAAAAAAGATGCCCAACAATTGGTAAATGGCACCTAAAAGCTAATTTTTCTTTCTTCCAATCTTTTTGTTTCTATGCATTTTTCTACCTTGTTATTATAACTATGTATCTTATGTTTTTCACTTACCACTATAGCCATAAACTTTTTTATTCTGCTACATAATCTGCACAGCTATCACTGTGAATAGCCATATAGTATTTTATTAAGTGGACATATAAGGTTACTGTATCATAAAAAGAACTGAAAATAACTAAAAATAACTGAAAAATAACTAAAAATCTTATATATATGTGAGTATATAAATTTCTATGGTGAAAATTATAAAAGTTTATGGTATCAATAATCTTTCATGTTTTGGAGAAAATAACAAAAAAGAAAAAAGAGGAAAAGATTTTTAAAAATAAAAACGAGGCCGGGCGCGGTGGCTCAAGCCTGTAATCCCAGCACTTTGGGAGGCCGAGATGGGCGGATCACGAGGTCAGGAGATCGAGACCATCCTGGCTAACACAGTGAAACCCCGTCTCTACTAAGAAATACAAAAAATAGCCGGGCGAGGTGGCAGCGCCTGTAGTCCCAGCTACTCGGGAGGCTGAGGCCGGAGAATGGCGTGAACCCGGGAGGCGGAGCTTGCAGTGAGCTGAGATCCGGCCACTGCACTCCAGCCTGGGCAACAGAGCGAGACTCCGTCTCAAAAAAATAATAATAAAATAAAATAAAAATGAAAAGTTAGGCCGGGCGCAGTGGCTCAAGCCTGTAATCCCAGCACTTTGGGAGGCCGAGACGGGCGGATCACGAGGTCAGGAGATCGAGACCATCCTGGCTAATATGGTGAAACCCCGTCTCTACTAAAAATACAAAAAACTAGCCGGGCGAGGTGGCGGGCGCCTGTAGTCCCAGCTACTCGGGAGGCTGAGGCAGGAGAATGGCGTAAACCCGGGAGGCAGAGCTTGCAGTGAGCTGAGATCCGGCCACTGCACTCCAGCCTGGGCGACAAAGCGAGACTCCGTCTCAAAAAAAAAAAAAAAAAAAAAAAAAAAAAGAAAAGTTTACGATACAGTCTATAAAGAGATTTAAGCAAAATATTAAACTGTTGAATATTTCCTTTTTTTTTTTCTTTTGAGACAGAGTCTCACTCTGTTGCCCAGGCTGGAATGCAATGGCACGATCTTGGCTCACTGCAACCTCCGCCTCCCGGGTTCAAGCGATTCTCCTGCCTCAGCCTCCCGAGTAGCTGGGATTACAGGCACGCACCACCACGCCTGGCTAAGTTTTGTATTTTTAGTAGAGACGTGGTTTCACTATGTTGATCAGGCTGGTCTCGAACTCCTGACCTCAGGTGATCTACCCTCTTTTGGCCTCCCAAAGTGCTGGGATTACAGGTGTGAGCCACTGCACCCAGCCTAAATTGTTGAATATTTCAAACAGAAAATAATAATTTATTAAATTTCTTAAAAAAGAGACACAGAGAAAAAGGGTTTCCAAGGTTGAGCACTAGATGAGGGACAGTGGCCAGCTGACATTTGGAGGCTAGGGACAAAAGCCTCTCATCTTCAACCCTGAGTTGCATTCAGCCCTGAAACACCCATTAAGAGACACAGGACACTGAGTCTGACCTAAGGAGAAGCATCCAGTCTCCTATCTCAGGCTGGCTGCAGGCCACATGCTTTGATACGCTCACACTATTTTAATTCCCTTCCTTTCTTTTCCTCACCTGTAAGCACAGTGGACTTTGTTGTATAAGATACATACATATATGATGGGACTTCACTCTGTCGTCTTTTACTTATTTCCAAGGTTGTTTCCAGTTCCTTGCCATTATGAGGAATGCTGTGCTAAATCTTTGTCAATATTATCTATGCTTAGGATTATTTTCTTCAAATAGACTGACCACAGTGGAATTATTCGGTTAAAGGGAATAAACATTTTTAAGGCTTTTAATAGATACTGATAAACTGCTTTAAGAATTTACAGACTACTCTCAGCACAATCCCTGTGGAGTAGCCCTGCTCTGCAGGAGCAGTCAAAAATAAATATATAAATAAACTAAAAATAAAAACAAAGACTTTATGTAGCTGCCAGCAAAATTTAAAATTTTGCTCTACCACCTCCAGCATTAGCACCTTTTTGTTGTTGTTGGTGAGACCACCCAGGCTGGAGTGCAGTGGTGTGATCTCAGCTCACTGCAACCTCTGCCTCCCAGGTTCAAGTGATTCTCCTGTCTCAGTCTCCTGAGTACCTGGGATTACAGGCACAAGCCACCATGCCGGCTAGTTTTTGTATTTTTAGTAGAGACAGGGTTTCACCATGTTGTCAAGCTGGTCTCGAACTCTTAAAGTGATCTGCCCAACTCAGCCTCCCAAAGTGCTAGAATTAGAGGTGTGAGCCACCATGCCTGGCCAGCTTTAGTTACTTTTTAAAAGTAATCAGCAATTAAAATGGTAAAAAGAAATAGTACCTGATAATTTATTTTGATTTGCATGCCTCTGATGACTAATTAGGGTGAAATTTTTCCATAACTTGTGTTTAATATTTGCATTTCCTTATGATGCTATCTGTTTGGCCTATATCTTCTGAGATCCAATAGTCAATTTTATTAACCTAGCTTTTTCTTATATTCGCCCCTTGTCTACATCATATGCTGCATCTATTTTCTCCTTTTTGCTCCTCTGTTTTGGTTATGTGAGTTTAAAACTTTTTAAAATTAATTTTAAAATTTAATTAATATAAAACATATATATGTTTTATACTATTGATTTTTCCTTTGTGATTTCCTTTTTAAGAAAATATTTAATGTGTATGGGGATTTTTGGGGGGATGAGTAATGAAAATGTTCTAGAATTGTCATGATGGTTCGTAACTGAGTAGGTAAGTTGTATGGTATGGGAATTATATCTCAACAAAGCTGTTATTTGAAAAAGCATATTTATTAAACTTTAGGAAACTGCATTACATATCTGTACAAAATGTACATATATTTCATATCCTATAACAAATAAAAGACTATTTTTATAAGACAAATGATAACCTGTGGCTAAAATTAGAATCTGAAAAGAAAACGCTATGTTTATCATATAAAAAATTATAGACTGTTTCAGTGACTTCCTATATTATTGAAGCTTAGAAGCTCAAAGTTCAAAAATTCTACAAGGAGCTTCCAGAAATCCTGAATTTGGACACCAGCACACATAATCACAACAAGATGAAAGCAAATATGATTATAGGGTGATAACTGCACACTGGAATCGGCCTTTTAAATCCTTTCTCCCTCTTCCTGAAATTATAGGTCCCCATTCTCATCTCATTTTGCATTTCAAAGGTTCTTTTCATCCAAAAAAATAAAAAGTCTTTCCTCACCATAACTGACAGGTGCAGCCATCTGTAGCTCAATTTCACAGGTGGGCAAGAAAATTCCAGGGTATGTCCCAAATAACATACAAGAAGCCAGTAACTACCAAGCCAGACAGAAACTCACAGGCCTGCTGCTTTCTTACTGTTCCACAAAACAAAAAACCAAATAACTCACTGATTTAGTCAGCACTTGAGATTTCTTAAGCCTTTTTTTTCTTTTCTTTTTTTTTTTTTTTTGAGATGGAGTCCCGCCCTGTCACCCAGGCTGGAGTGCAATGGCATGATCTCGGCTTACTGCAACCTCCGCCTCTGGGGTTAAAAGTGATTCTCCGGCCTCAGTCTCCTGAGGAACTGGGATTACAGGTGCGTGCCACCAGACCTGGCTAATTTTTTGTATCTTTAGTAGAGACAGGGTTTCATCATGTTGGCCAGGCTGGTCTTGAACTCCTGACCTCATGATCCACCCGCCTCGGCCTCCCAAAATGCTGCGATTACAGGTTTCTTTTGCTTTTTGAGACCCAAGTCTTGCTGTGTCGCCCAGGCTGGAGTTGCAGTGGCACTCTCTGCCTGCAACCTCTGCCTCCTAGACTCAAGTGATCCTTCTACCTCAGCCTCCTGAGTAGCTAGGACTACAGGCACATGCCACTATGTCTGGTTAACTGTTTTTAATTTTTTGTAGAGACAAGCTCTCACTATATTGCCCAGGCTGGTCTTGAACTCCTGAGCTCAAGAGGTCCGCCTGCCTTGGCCTCCCAAAGTGCTGGGATTATAGTCATGAACCACCGTGCCCAGCGTTTTAAACTATTAATAATAATTCCTTCTTCTACTCAAATACCGTCATTTACACATAGAAGGTAGTCATTGGCATGGAGCCACTGATGGTCACTTGCTGGGTTAGGGCATGGCCTAGACCCATGTGCTGCACTAGAGCATTCTTTTTGCTTTTTAGTTAGCAATATGATCAATGCCTTTTAAAAAATGTATTTGTACATTTACCAAAATAAAATTAGTAATGCACATCTTTTTTTTTTTAAAGGGCACAGTATAATATAGAAGTATAATATAAATCTATTTATATTATACTTAAAATATAAAAGGGCGCAGTATAATATAAAATCTAAAAAGTTGGCCGGGTATGGTGGCTCATTCCTGTAATCTCAGCACTTTGTGTGGCCGAGGAAGGTGGATCACTTGAGGCCAGGAGTTTGAGACCAGCCAGGCCAACAGAGTCATACCCTGCCTCTACTAAAAATAGAAAACATTAGCTAGGTGTGGTGGCACACACCTGTAATCCCAGCTACTCAGGAGGCTGAGGCACAAAAATCGATTGAACCCAGGAGGCAGAGGTTGCAGTGAGCCGAGATCACACCATGGCACTCCAGCCTCACCAACAGAGTCAGACTCTGTCTCAAAAAAAAAAAAAAAAATCTAAAAAGTCTCCCTCCTTCTGTCTTCTGCCTCCTTCTCTTCTCCCAAAGGTACCCATTGTTAAAGGGGTTTGGTGGGGGTTCCAGGAAAAGCTGTGTACATCTCAGGCTGTGTGCCCAGGGACTGCTCCAGGCCCTGCCCCTTACACTTGATGATGTATCTTGGAGAGCTTTCTATATCAGCCCATGGGATGCAGCTACTGTTTGGAGAGATTTTTATTATGTAACCCTTAACCTTTTGATGGGCACTTAGGCTGCTATTACAACTCCACTTCAATATACATCCTTGGCTAATATCTCTGCAGGTAAATTCCTGACAGTGCACTTGCTGTGTTCAAAGGGTAAGTGCCCTTATAATTTAAACGGATGTCTCCAAACTGCCCTCCAAAAAATGATTTACCTATTTACATCCCCACTAACAGTATCAAATTACCTGTTTTCTCACACTCTCCCCAACATAGGGTATCAAGTTTCTTAATCTCTGCCAATCCGATAATAAAAACAAAGAGTGCCAGTCTTTTAATTAGCATTTCTTTAACTACAAGTGAGCTAAACAACTTTTCGTTGGATTAATGGCCACCTACTGTGGTTATGAGCAGGGGCAGGGTTCAGATGCCAGCTAGTCTGGATTCACACAACCACATACTAACCCTTGTGAGTGCCAATCAGGTATTATAAAGCAGTCACTTAGCCTCACTGTACTCTGTTTCCTCATCTGTGAATAATGCTACCTATTTCATAGGGTTGTTTGGAGAATTAAATGAGAAAATATATGTGAAATGCTCAGTACAGCCCCTGGCATACAGTGAGGACTTGCGAAGACTCCGCTACCAGTAGTAGCAGTAGTTGTAGGAGAAAAAGTAAGAAGGACAGCGCTTTCTCTGGCACCTCTCTCTTCAGATCCTTTGCCTGTTTTTCAGTTGGGTTGTCTATCCATTTCTTACTGGTTTGTATGATTTTTTTTTTTTTTCAAATTAAAGAAATTAGCCATTCATCACTTGTCATAAATATTTTTCCCACCTTGCTGCTTGTTTTGTTTGTAGAATTTCCCTGTTTTTGCAAAATAACTTTTGTTATCTTTCTTTATGCAAGAAATACGTATTAACTATAGAAAGATTAGAAAATACAAACAGAGGAAACAAACATCACCTGTAATTTCACATCCTAGATACTTTCTATGAATTTTTTTGAGTCAACTCTTCACCAAAAATGGGATTCCACACATATTGCTTTGATATGATCACAATATATTGTGACTATCTTTCTACACTGCAGCCCCTTTTGATTCCCTAAGTCAGTATTTTGCCCTCCTCTCAACACACTTCCCTTCTTTACAGACTCCTGTTTGTTCCAAGTTCAAGAGATGCCCTGTGTCCGAGAAGAACCTCAGACAACACAGGCCTTCTCCCAGCCAATGAAAAAAGCTGGAAGCACCAAGATTCATAGGCATCCTTTTCCACTGACAAAGCCTTGAATGCTACCAAGCCCTCTAGAACGTGTGCTACAATAAACAATTAACCAGCAGTCCCCCTGGAAGACTTTGACAGGTGGTGCTCCTGTTATAGCTTGCTCCAGATTTCCCTGGGATTGCAGAATTACTGCGTCTTACAAATGCCAGGGACAGGTTTGTAAAAGACTGATTTACCAGGGGCTTGACCTCACCAGTTCCAAATAAAGAGATCACCATGACCCCAAGTTTTTTTCTACCTTAGAAATGTCAGGTTGGGTGCGGGAGCTCACGCCCGTAATCCCAGCACTTTGGGAGGCCGAGGCGAGTGGATCACCTGAGGTCAGGAGTTTGAGACCAGCCTAACCAACATGGAGAAACCACGTCTCTACTAAACATACAAAATTAGCTGGGCATGGTGGTGCAGGCCTGTAATCCCAGCTATTTGGGAGGCTGAGGCAGGAGAATCGCTTGAACCCAGGAGGTGGAGGTTGCAGTGAGCCATTGCACCTTGTTCACCTAGGCAACAAGAGCGAAACTCCATCTCAAAAAAATAAAAATAAAATAAAAACTGTTTGACTTGGGGAATTCCTGACTTCCCTATTGGTGGTCAAGGCAGACACTGTGTAGGCTCCAGAGTCAGTGCACTTGCTGACAGTGCACTTGCCGTGTTCCAAGGGTAAGTGCCTTATATGCCTTAATACTGACACCTAAAGCCCAGTGGGCCCAGGCCGGGAAAATGGGACAGAGGCTCTGCTTACTTTAATTCAGTGTCAGAAATGGTCACAACTCAACAACTCAAAGGAAATTAAGAAA
Organism: Macaca mulatta; assembly: GCF_049350105.2. Classification (NCBI taxonomy): domain Eukaryota; kingdom Metazoa; phylum Chordata; class Mammalia; order Primates; family Cercopithecidae; genus Macaca; species Macaca mulatta. The sequence goes on along the minus strand of NC_133412.1, from coordinate 138,145,288 downwards.
CTAAATAATGAGGCTCAGGGCTGGACGTGGTGGTTCATTTCTGTAGTCCCAGCACTTTGGGAGGTGGAAGTGGGTGGATCACCTGAGGTCAGGAGTTCAAGACCAGCCTGACCAACATGGTGAAACCCTGTCTCTACTAAAAATATAAAACTTAGCCAGGTGTGGTGGTGCATGCCTGCAGTCCCAGCTACTCAGGAGGCTGAGGCAGGAGAACTGCTTGAACCTTGGAGGTGGAGGTTGCAGTGAGCCAATATTGTGCCACCGTACTTCAGCCTGGGAGACAGAGCAAGACTCCGTCTCGGCGGGGGGGAAAAAGGGTGGGGTGGGGGCGGGCCTCCGAAACAGGAGAAAAAAGTGTGGGGAGGGGCAGAAAGGAATCTCATCTTTCACATTTGAGCAGTTACATTATCCAGCTAAGTCCAAAGAACAGCTTCTCTCTGGACCCAGGGATCTCACTCCAAAAACAGATGAGCAGCCAGCAGGGCCCCATGACTTCCCCTCTCCCCACAGGTTTACTCAGAGACACCTGCTCCCACATCAAGTACACCAGAAAGATGGTGCAGGAATTAGCAGGCAGACTGAGGTTTCAAGAGGTAAAGAGAGAAGGTTCCCAGAGTTTTTGCTCGCTACTTCGGGTTTGCATTCCCATTTGAGACCCCACAGAAATGAATGTGGATTTCTCTACGCCAATGGTGCAGGTGGAACAAACTCCCATTTAGGCTTGTTCAATGAATGTAAAATAAAACATTTCTCATGGTGACAACTCCGCAGCCAGTCAGACGCAGCGAGTCTTTTCTCCATGGGTTCTGGTTCTCTACCCCTTTACGCAGTTGCCTTTCCTGCTGCTGTTGCAACAGTGACTGTTGCAACACTGGGTTTTCAGCTCTGCCCTGCACCCAGAGGAGGTGGCAGTCACCACAGAGCCCAGGACAGGAGTGGGCTGCTCCTTCCAGATAATGCAGAAGCAGCACCCACTTCCTCCCCGCTCCCCGTAGCAATTTCAAGGGAGCTCATTCTGTCAGCCAATTTGAAGAAGCAAGGAATGACACTAAACCAATGAAACTAAATCTTACTCTGCATTCGCATGCCCCACGGCATGAGGTTCCACACTGGGCACTCAAAATCCAGGACAGACAGAGCTCATTTCAACCCCTCTAAAAAAGCACACTGGGCTTCCAGACTTTGTGAGTAGTGGAGGGAAATCATCCAGCCTCAGCAAACAGCTCCCCAGGCTCACCTTGGGCGTGCAGTGCACGGTGGAGCAGGGGCAGGAGCCCTGCCTGCCAGAAGGAGTAGCAGCCATCCACCAGCTTGTTGCAGCGGCCCTGAAATCCTCCTTCAAATCGCATCTGCCGGCTTGTCACCCATTGCTGAGGAGACACAGATGGGAAAGGCAGTTGTAGGCTAAGAGAGACAAAATCCAGCCCGACAGGATCTCCAGGAGTCAATCTGTGGGATGGAGGGTTTCCCATCTTGTGGCTTCTCGGCACTCCAGTTTTGGTGCTCTGGTTTTCTTTCTTCCCTCCCCACACTGCCACAGACACACAGTGAAGCATTTAAGCCAACGCTGTGGAGGCATCCAGCACTGATCTCTGCTCAATGCCTAGCAGACAACTACCTTTTCCTGGGTTCCAAAGCAGGGCCAGTGCTGAGAGGATAAAGAGGCCAAGCTGGTTTGTAAGGAGACCTTCAAAGTCTCTTAATAAACATGGCTTAAGTTGGAAATTGAAGGCAAGACTAACAGTAGCTCATTTCTCATTACTTCCCTGCTCAGGGGAGTTTATGAAAAGCAGATAAATGGAATTTGGTACTATATTTCATCAGATGATCTCAAACTGCTCCTGACTTTTACTTGGCACCTGGGGAAATTTACCCAAGGTCTCTTAGCAAGTCACTAGCAGGCCTGAAAGCAGAAGCCATTCATTCTAATTACCAAATGACAATTCTGCCCAGCCTGTGGCTGATATAAGAAAATCTTTTACTTTGAAGCTGTAAAATAGGTCTTGATGTCGCTCAGTGGTCACACACGATACCACCATTCCTTGCTTATCTACAAGTTTTCTAAACACACTCTACTACAAAGATCAAGATAGTCATGGGTTTGGTCCCTTGAAATGAGCAGAACCAACTGGCTGAGCAGATATGACATTTCCATTTCCCTCCCTAGACCACCTAGGCCATTCCAGCCACAGACTCACAGAGCTGCCTCACTCAACTGAAAGGGTACAGGGGAGGGTACTTCCCGTTTCTAGAGCCTTACTAGGTCAAGTTCCTGAAAGAAGCCTTGATGGAAGCCTTGAGGGACCCTTGATGGAAGTGGGGGCCAGCCCTCCCCTAAAAGCTGTAGTTTAGATTATATCCCTCTTCAAGGCAACACCTGCCCATAGAGAGTCACAGTCACAAATTCTTAAAAGAGACAGAAAACACTGCACTGCAGGTTCAGGCTGGTCTTAAATGAACCAGGGCTTCCAGCATGTAATGGAAGTGGGCTAAGCATTACTCAGGCAGAGAGAAGGCAGGTGCTGCAGTGGGAGTCCGTTCCTCATTTCTACTTACCGTAGGGCTTAAGTGTTTTTAAGCAGACTAATTTATTTTTTCCAGTGCCTAAGCCCATGGATTTGTTCTGTTTCCTTGGGCTACAGGAATTCATACTTCAGATATGTGTCCTACTTCTCCCAAAGCAAATGGAAGGGAGTAGTTTGGGTTAGAGCATGGGTCCCTAACCCCCGGGCCACGCCAGGCTGCACAGCAGGACATGAGTGGTGGGTGAGCCAGCGAAAGCTTCATCTGTATTTACAGCTGCTCCTCACTGCTCACATTACTGCCTGAGCTCCACTTCCTGACAGATCAGCAGCAGCATTAGATTCTCATAGAAGCACAAACCCTACTGTGAACTGTGCGTGCCAGGCTTCTAGACTGCACGCTCTATATGAGAGTCTAATGCCTAATGATCTGTCACTGTCTCCCATCACCCCCAAATGGGACTGTCTAGTTGAAGGAAAACAAGCTCAGGGCTCCCACTGATTCTACATTATTGTGAGTTGTATAATTATTTCATTATATATTACAATGTAATAATAATAGAAATAAAGTACACAATAAATGTAATGTACTTGAATCATCCTGAAACCATTACCCCCGCCCCACCCCCCACCCCACGTCCATGGAAAAATTATCTCCCACAAAACTGGTCCCTTGTGCCAAAAAGATTATTACTCTGTGTTAGAGGGACACTAACATTTATTAAGTACCTACTATGTGCCAGGCCATTTATAAATGTTCTCTCCTTTAACCTTAAAAAAATAAGGATAGTTATCCCTACCTTATAAAAGAAAAAATATCAAGCTAGAAGAGATTAGACAATTTGCCCAAGGACCCATGTCTCAAATGTAGTAGGGACAGGGTTCAAATCTGGAACACTGCCATTATAACTGAGGCACTCCCTGATCACATTCCTTATTTCTGCCTGGGAGATGGGACTTTGTTGTTTCATCCCTTATTGGTGCTCAGATTTTAAAACATCTGAGAAACTCAAGTTCAGCACACAAAGTTGGCTGTTTCGGCATGAGCCTTCAAGCCTTCAGGAATCTTTAAAAAGACTATGCCGGGGGAGGCTTTCTGAAGGTGGAGGCAAGATGCTGCTGGTTACATCTCTACAGGGTACGACAGAAACTCTCCAGGAAGCTCACGATGGGCCGTACAACGGAAGGCTGGCATCTGAACTCAGGCAGAGGAGGTGCATGTCAGTTGCAGCTGGTTTGCTTTGAGGTCATGGTCAGGGGGCACATGCTCCTCAAATGACATGACGGGGAATGCCTTCTCCTTGGTGGCCGTGGAGGTGTGTGTGTTTGTGCACCCACTGATCATTTAACTACAATCTAGTGACTCCCTGAAGCTGACTGCTTTCTGAGTTTCTTCTGAATACTGGCCAGGAGCTTGGGGTCCAGACATAAATGTTGGGCTGCCTTCTCAATGCAATTAGCCAGCTCTGCCTAAACAACTCATTTAAATGTAGGTACTAAATGTTTACACAGTGCAGCAGGTAATAAAAGTTTGGTTTCAAAATGCTGCAAAACTCTTCTTGTAAATTTTCCTCTTAGGAGGTTCTTTCTATAACACATGATAACCTCTAATTCTACATAACTGAAGTATAAGGAAGGTACTCTGCTCACACCAGATGTCTGCGGAACACAGTCTATGTAGTCTACACACTATGTGAAAAGCTCTAAGCAGGAAGACAGAAAGGCAGAAGGGGGAGCCAAGACAGAGCAGCTGCTCACTCCTTCCTCTGTGTTGGAACAGAGCTGACTGTTACCCCTTCCCATAGCCAAACTCTCCCGAAGCCTGCATGTCTGAGTACAATCACCTCACCATGACCTGGGGTCTGAGAGGAGGCTGGTTCAAAAGATACTTACTAATAAGCTCTTCAAGTTCAAGGAACGTTCCCTCTTGAGGATTACCAGCGCGGCCAAGCCACAGAAGGTATAGCCACCGTGGGCTTCCATCCCTGGTACCCCGCCAATGCCACCTTCCCAGTTCTGACACCTAAGAAGAGATTGAGAAAAGCAGATTGAGTGGCCACTGAGTGGACGTACACAAGTCCAGGACCATCCTAGGTGGCAGAGAAAAAGTTCACTCAGATTAAGGTGTGAGCCATCACAACTATGAATGAAAAGATGCCAACTAATTAACTTTTGGAAATGTCTTTTCAAAAAAAAAAAAAAAAAAGAAGCTAGGCCTGGTGGTGCCCGTGTGTAATCCTAGCTGCTCAGGAGACTAAGGCAAGAAGATCACTTGAGGTCAGGAGTTCAAGGCTCCAGTGAGCTATGATCACGCCATTGTGCTCCAGCCTGGGTGAAAGAGCGAGACTAAGTCTCTAAAAAAATAAGTACAATAAAAACTGTAAAATGTTAAAAACCCAGACACTTAGAAACAGCCTACTTGTATAAAAAACATAATAATTCAAATTATTACTCTTTGGGAAAAAGTTATAAAATCATATATATATATATACACACACACACACACACACACATATACATATAGTGATAACCATCAAGTTGAAACAAAATTGAAAAGTGATTGTTGATTCTAGTGACCTTTTATTTTTGCAACAGGGTCTTAACTGTGTTACCTAGGTTGACTGCATATCATGGCTCACTGTAGCCTCAACCTCGTGGACTCAGGCAATCCTCCCACCTCAGCCTCCTGAGTAGCTGGGACTATGGGCACGCCCCACCATACCCGGCCAATTTTTTGTATTTTTTGTAGAGTTGGGGCTTTGCCATGTTACCCAGGCTGGTCTTAAATTTCTGGCCTCGAGGAATCCTCCCACCTCAGCATCCCAAAGTGCTGGAATGACAGGCATGGGCCACCGCACTTGGCCTCTGGTGATCTTTGAGTACAGGTCTACTGGTAATATTTTTCCTTTTTGTTTTTCTCTTTGTTCAAAAAGTTTTTATAATGAACCTTTATACTCTTCAAAAATAAACGTTATTTTAAAAAATTATAATTAGGTCAGGTGGCAATGGCTTCTTAACAGCCTGCAGAACCATGAGCCAAATAAACCTCTTTTCTTCCTAAGTTACCCAGCCTCGGGTATTCCTTTATAGTGGCACAAAATGGACTAACACAAGGACAAGAAATAACTGACTTAGTAGAATAGAGAAACCTTCCCTACCCAAATGGTAGGGATGGGAGAGGGGCAACAAAAAGCAAGGTGATGTGCTCCAATAAAAGGCTCCAGGATTAGAGATACAGGGAATCTCCACAAAGTGGAATGCGTTTGAACTAGGTTTGTTGGTTGCAAACTTATCTAAGAATCAGACCTTTAAGTCCCCTACTCAAATCCAGCAGAAGATGGGAAGTTTCAGAGGTTTAATCAAAAGGATCTGAGTTCCAGAATATCCAACAAGCTAAGAGGAGGAGGGAACACTGCACCCAACAGGATTACGTGAGAATCAGCAATCTGAACACAATAACCCCAGCCCCATTCCCTTGTGTATTTCACACAAGGCTGCCAGTTTCATACTCCAAGCAGGATTTAGAAGATTCCTCTCCAAGGGAACTGATAAGCCCAAGGGAAAAATCCTACAGATACTGCTTTGAGAATTCCCCAATGAATGGCTTGATCCTGCCCACCCTCGCAGAGCTTTCCAGCGGCTTTTCAGTGCTGGACCCTTAAAAATGAACAGACAGCTATAGAGTACCAGACATTTGACTGCAGTCTCTACTATGAAAGAGAAGGAGACCAAAACAAACAAAAATAAACTAGAGGATATAAGGCACGGAGCAAAAGAAAACTTTTTAAAGTTGTATCTTTAGATAAAATATTATATGAAGTAAGACTACTGAGAGGACAAAATATCCCCAGAAAACAAGAGAGTATATAAAAAAGTAGTTAGGAAGTAAAAGTAGTCAGGGAGGAAAACTAAAAATAGGATTACAAAAATAAAAACAAGAGGATTAGACGATAAATACTAAGAGAATCTCTTAAAGTGTAAGAAGGAGGATTAAGATTTGGAAACCATGCAATGAAGTATTTTTATTTTTATTTATTTATTTTTGAGACAGAGTCTCGCTCTGTTGCCGAGGCTGGAGTGCAGTGGCACAATCTTGGCTCACTGCAACCTCCGCCTCCTGGGTTCAAGTGATTCTCCTGCCTCAGCCTCCTGAGTAGCTGGGATTACAGGTGCACACCACCACGCCTGGCTAATTTCTGTATTTTTAGCAGAGACAGGGTTTCACCATGTTGGTCAGGCTGGTCTCGAACTCCTGGCCTCGTATTCTGCCTGCCTTGGCCTCCCAAAGTGCTGGGATTACAGGTGTGAGCTACTGCACCCGGAAGTATTTTTATTCTTTTTTATTTATTGATTGATTTTGAGATGGAGTCTCACACTGTCACCTGGGCTGGAGTGCAATGGTGCGATCTTGGCTCACTGCAACCTCTGCCTCCTGGGTTCAAGCAATTCTCCTGCCTCAGCCTCGCGAGTAGCTGGGATTACAGGCACCCGTCACCATGCCCGGCTAATTTTTTGTACATTTTGTAGAGGCTGGGTTTCACTATGTTGGTCATGCTGGCCTCGAACTCCTGACCACATGATCCGCCTGCCTCGGCCCCCCAAAGTGTTGTGATTACAGGCCTGAGTCACCGCACCCAGCCTCAAAGTATTTTTAAAAGACAATCAAATGTACTAATGGGATGTCATATTTTAAAAAAGAGGCTGGCCAGGTACAGTGGCTCATGCCTGTAATCCCAGCACTTTGGAAGACCAAGGCAGGAGGATCATTTGAGGTCAGGAGTTTGAGACTAACCTGATCAACATGGTGAAACCCTGTCTCTACTAAAAATACAAAAAAATTAGCTGGGTGTGGTGACACACACCTACAATCCCAGTTACTTGGGTGGCTGAGGCAGAAGAATCGCTTGAACCTGGGAGAAAGAGGTTGCAGTGAGCCGGAGTGCACCACTGCACTCCAGCCTGGGTAACAGAGCAAGGAACCGTCTCAATAAATAAGTAAATAAATAAATAAATATATAATAGGCTGGGCACGGTGGCTCACACCTGTAATCCCAGCACTTGGGGAAGCTACAGCAGGAGGATTACTTCAGCCCATGAGTTTGAGACCAACCTGGGCAACGTGGTGAGGTTTTGTCTCTACAGAAATTTTAAAACTTAGCTGGTGGTAGATGCCTGTAGTCACAGCTACTGAGGAGGCTGAGGATGATCACTTGAGCCTGGAAAGTCGAGGCAGCAGTGAGCCATGATCGCGTCACTGCATTCCAACCTGGGAGACACATGAGACCCTGTCTCAAAAAAAAAAAAAAAAAAAAAAAAAGGCCTGGCGTGGTGACTCACGCCTGTAATCTCAGCACTTTGGGAGGCCGAGGCAGGTGGATCACTTGAGGTCAGGAGTTCGAGACTGGCCTGGCCAACATGGTAAAACCCTGTCTGTACTAAAAATACAAAAATTAGCTGGGCGTGGTGGTGGGCTTCTGTAATCCCAGCTATTCAGGAGGCTGAGGCAGGAGAATTGCTGGAACCCAGGAGGCAGAGGTTGCAGTGAGCCGAGATCACACCATTGCACTCCAGCCCGGGTGACAACAGCAAGACTCCGTCTCAAAGGAAAAAAAAAAAAAGAACAAACAGAAAACACAAGAGAAGAAATTATCAAAGAAATACTATAATAAAGATTCTTGGTACTAAAGTATATGCACTTCCAAATCGAGTACCAGCACAATGAATAAAAAATAATCCACGTCAAGATTCATCATCAAGTTTCCAAACAAGAATAAAGATTCCAGGCCAGCCGAGGTGGCTCATGTCTGTAATCCCAGTACTTTGGGAGGGTGAGAAGGGCAGATCACTTGAGGTCAGGAGTTTGAGACCAGCCTGGTCAATATGGCAAAACCCCGTCTCTACTAAAAATACGAAAATTAGCTGGGCATGGTGGCAGGCATCTGAGGTTGCAGTGAGCTAAGATTATGCCACTGCACTCCAGCCTGGGTGACAGAGCAAGATTCCATCACACACAAAAAAGAATAAAGATTCCAAGCCTCTAAAGAAGGACAGGGATGGGGATAGAGAAAGAGAGACAGAAGAAAAAAAAAAATACAGAGAATTAAGAATCACAATGGCACTGCCAGGTAGTACAGCACAGTGGAATCCACTTGACTTCTTTGTATTTCAGCTTAATACAAAATTGAAAGGCTGGGTGTGGTGGCTCACACCTGTAATCCCAGCACTTTGGGAGGCTGAGGCAGGTGGATTGCTTGAGCTCAGGGGTTTAAGACCAGCCTGGGCAACATGGAAAAACTCCATCTCTACTAAAAACACAAAAATTAGCCAGGTGTGGTGGCATACACCTGCAGTCCTGGTTACTTGGAAAGCTGAGGCAGGAGGATCACTTGAACCCAGGAGGTCAAGGCTGCAGTGAGCCAAGATCACGCCACTGCACTCCAGCCTGGGTGACAAAGTGAGACCTGTTTCAAAGAATAAATTAATTAAATTAAATTAATTAAATTCAGTATCCCACCACTTGACATATAAGGAAACTATGACACAAAACAGTGGAATAACTTGTACAAGCACAAAGCTAATCAGAAACGGCACACCTGTAATTCCAACACTTTGGGGGGCTGAGGCAGGAAGACTGCTTGAAACCAGGAGTTCAAGACCAGCCTGGGTAACACAGACTCTGTCTTTACAAGACATTTTAAAAATTAGCTAGGTATTGTGGTGCACACCTGTGGTCTCTGCTACTCACGAGGCTGAGGTGGGAAGACTGCTTGAGCCCAGGAGGTCACGGCTGCAGTGAGCCGTGATTGTATCACTGCAATTCAGCCAGGGCAACAAAGCAAGACCCTGTCTTCAAAGAAAAAAAAAAAAAAAAAAAAAAAAAAAAAGCCAGGCGCAGTGGCTCATGCCTGTAATCCTTGAACTTTGGGAGGTCAAGGTGTGTGGATGGCCTGAGCCCAGAAGTTCAACCCCACCTGGGTAACACAGACAGACCCCATCTCTACAATTTTTTAAAAAAACATTAGCTGGTTATGGTGGCACGTGCCTGTTGTTGCAGCTACTTGGGAGGTTGAGATGGGAGGACTGCTTGAGCCCAGGAGGTGGTGGCTGCAGCAAGCTGTGATCACGCCACTATACTCCAGCTTGTGCAACACAGAAAGACTCTGTCTCAAAAAAAGAAGGAAGGAAGGAAGGAAGGAAGGAAGGAAGGAAAGAAAGAAGAGAGAGAGATGAAAGAAAGGAAGAAAGAAGGAAGAGAAGAGGAAAGAAAGTGCAAAACTGGAAGTCAAACACAGGCTGTCTGAGTTCCGTGTCTAGGTCATGCCTAACCAATCAACCCTCCTGCAAACGACAGCTGTACGCTGAACAAAATACAAAAAAACAGCTTCCTGAGGGCTCAGCTGACTGAAACAAGGCAGGCAAATTTTGGTGGAGTTTGAAACTTGGAACAGAGAACAGCACGAAGTTAGTCCCTCCCTTCCCCCACAACTTTTTCTCTCTGGTTTGCCCTCAGGATGGCAGCCATAGCCCAGGGTGGTGGCAGCAGGCCAGGGGTCAGGGGTCAGGGGCGAGCAGCCAACACTCTAATGGGAAGCCAACCATCCTTCTGGCAGGAAGATGCAGGCTGCCAGAAACTGAGGATGAATCCAGGAACAGGAAAGTCAAAGAAGAAAAATCCCAAATTCTGCATTTAAACTCAGTTCAAGTTTCCGCATACGTGCTGGAGAAACAAAGCAACTTCCAAGCAAGAACTGAGCTCTGAGCTGCTGCAGGAGTGACAGTTTGCAGCTTGAGTCTGACCAAGTTGACTGCCTGCTAAACTGAAAACAGCAACACCCTTCAGGGCAAACCACCAGAATCCACACCGTTCTGTTGTATGACACCTCCACCATCATATCACAATGTCCAGGACATAACACAACATTACGCGGCACAGGAAGACTCACGGAGCTGACATGCCAACTCTAGGACACACAGATGTGGAAATTCCCAGACAAGCAATTTAAAGCAGACATTATAATTACATACTTACCACAGCAAAGTGAAGAAAAATACACTCATAAAGAATAAAAAGAAGGGAAATCTCAGCGGAGAAACACAAAATATAAAAGAGAACCAAACACAGGCAGTGCCTACTCTCCAGCTCTCAACTATATATAGCTACCTTACTATTGAGCATGACATAGCCCTCAATGAACTCTGGTTACTATTATCAACCTTATTCACAATGACATTGGAAGCTAGAAGATAACGAAGCAATGCTTACAAAATTCAGAAAGAATACAGTTTATACCATTTCCAATTTAGAAATCTCTAACCAAATAATTAAGTGTGAGATTAGAACACAGATACATGCAAGATATTAAAATTTATCTGCCAGGTCCGCTTTGTTGGGATCTGTTGGAGTACAATGCTTCATGAAAATAACCAAGAAAAAGGAGGACAGGGACTTCAACAAAGGAGAGAAGTGAAGTGAATTTCATGCTGAAAGGAAGCTTCGGAAAGCCTGCTGTGCAGCAAGCTGAGAGCAATCTGTCCAGACTGAAGCAGGAGGGCAGAGGGCTCCAAGAGGGGTGACTTGAAACGCACACACGCACAGACAGGTTACCCGAAGGGTTCGACTACGTTTAGAGTAATTTTTTTATAGCTCTGACAGACAATTTGGGAAAGAATTCATAAGTACATTCATGATATATTCATTAACTCCAGGAAAATGAAACTCATACAAAAAAGGAAATATGATCTCAGCATATCATCTGGTGTCACTGTAAATTATATTTACATGGTAAGACATGCTACTTTGATAAAAACAAACATTTTTAAACTAAAACAGTATCTGAGCTTGGCTATCATTCCATCACAGTATACATGTGTCTACTATACCTTTTGCTTTTTTTTTTGAGACAGAGTCTTGCTCTGTCACCCAGGCTGGAGTGCAGTGGTGCTATCTCAGCTCACTGCAAGATCCACCTCCCGGGTTCACACCATTCTCCTGCCTCAGCCTGTAGCTGGAACTACAGGCACCCACCAACTCGCCCAGCTAATTTTTTGTATTTTTAGTAGAGACGGGGTTTCACCATGTTAGCCAGGATGGTCTCGATCTCCCGACCTCATGATCCGCCCGCCTTGGCCTCCCAAAGTGCTGGGATTACCGGCGTGAGCCACCACGCCCGGCATGTTTTTAAATTATGAAATATTTGAAGCATCCAGGAAAGTACAGCAAATAAAATATAGAACATACATGTATCTAATACCTAGCTTAGAATTAGCCATATACACTTCAGGTCTTTATTGTTGTTAATGATTACAGCTGAAGTCTCCTATGCAGACTTATCTCATTTCCTTTGCTCTCCCCCCAGCAGGAATCACCATGCTAAATTTGGTGTTTATCTTTCGTATGCATGTTTTTATATTATTACCACATGATTCTTCTCAGAAACAATACAGAATTCTCTTGCATGTTTCAAATTTTAAGTAAATGTGCTAATCTGTATGGTTTTTTGTATTTTTTTCTTTTCATTCTTTCAGCTCAACAGAGAGATTTTTCCATATTGATCCATGTAACTCTAGTTCATTCACTTTGACAGTTATATTATATTCTGATGCAACTATACTACACTTACCATCTCGTGCTTATGAGCACTGAATCTGTGTCCAGCTTTTGGCTCTTATAAACAAGTCCTGTGCTCCTCTCTCCCATTCGTGTGTGCGAGGGTTTCTGTGGGAGTGGAATTACTGGGTCCTAGGCAAGGGCACCTTTGATATATTGTCAAATTGCTCTAAAAACTGGTTAAATCAGTTCAGGCTCTCACTAATATTGTTCACCAAGGTTTGTTTTATCCTTGCCAATCTAAAATATAACATTAAAGAAAGTTTGGAAAAAAGAAGACATTTTAAGTACTTAAAAAAATCATTAGATAACCCTAATGGATCTCCTGTGATTTTGTATTCCCGTCTGAGTCCCTCTGCATTTTCTTTATTTTTCTGAAGTAGCATCGTGACCGCCTGCTCTCCAAGAGGCCAGGAGAAACCCTGGTTTCTCTCACCTTGCTATCCACTCAGCAGTGCCCTCAAAGAGGTCTGGAGTGATGATGTTGGTCAGCGAGGCTACGGAGGCGGCACAGTATGCACTTCTGGAAAGACAGAAACAGGAAACACATTAAGCTCTACGGAAGAGCGAATGCGGCTCAGTGAACTCCGCGGGTGGACTGCTCGCCTTGCCTAGTAAGCTGTAATCACCTCCTGTCCTCACTCTTGGCACACGGTCAGTCCTCCTGGGTCTCCAACTGAGAGGTGTGACATTCTATTTGGATAGAGTTGCTCACGGCATGGCTTCAGTGAAAGAACATGACATTCTATTCTCCCTACCTCCACATGGTCCAATCTACATCAGAGGAAATAACAGCCATATCAATTCATGTCAAAAGTGGATTCAGCCCTTCTTTCAAAGACCTATAATGGTTGCCATAAATCTATGGTATCATTCAGGTACTTCTGATATCATTCATTTGGATGTTAGTACTGTTTCAGATCCAGGATTTCTGTTTACAGCCTTGACATGTTAAAGATTAACTATACTTTTACTGCAACAGATAAACTGCAAAACAGGCCACCAAATTGTAATGTACCAAACAAGGATAGGAATAGGTGAGTCCACTCCAATACAGTCCTAAAGCCTCTAGAGGGAGAAAAGAGGCTTGATTTCAAACTTCTCACCAGTACACACACAGACACACACGTTAAATGAAAAAGGCGCATGTCTATATTTTTTGTTTTGCTTTTGTTTTGGTTTTTATTGAGACAGGGCCTCACTCTGTCGCCCAGGCTGCAGTGCAGTGGTATGATCTCAGCTCATTGAAACCTCTGCCTCCTGGGTTCAAGCAATTCTCCTGTATCAGCCTCCCAAGTAGTTGGGATTACAGGCGCATGCTACCATGCATGGCTTACTTTTGTACTTCTAGTGGAGATGGTGTTTCGCCATGTTGGCTAGGCTGGTTTCAAATTCCCGACCTCAAGCAATCCACCTGCCTCGGCCTCCCAAAGTGCTGGGATTTACGGGCGTAAGCCACCGCGCCCGGGCTATTAAAAAAAAAAAAAATTATTAGGCTGGGCATGGTGGCTTATGCCTGTAATTCCAGTACTTTGGGAGGCCGAGGCAGGTGGATCACGAGGCCAGGAGTTCAAGACCAACCTGACCAATATTGTGAAACTCCATCTCCACTAAAAATGCAAAAATTAGCTGGACATGGTGGCGCACGCCTATAGTCCCAGCTACTCGGGAGGCTGACATAGGAGAATCACTTGAACCTGGGAGGTGGGGGTTGCAGTGAGCCAAGATAGTGCCACTGCACTCCAGCCTGGGCGACAAAGCGAGACTCTGTCTCAAAAAAACCCAAAGCAGAGGCGGAGCTTGCAGTAAGCCAAGATCGCGCCACTGCACTCCAGCCTGGGCAACAGAGCAAGACTCTGTCTAAAAAAAAAAAAAAAAAAAAAAAAACCCAAAACAAACAAAAAAAATCATTATACTTGATTTGGGATCATTCTTGCTATTCCATCCTCCCAGCCCTAATTCTTCTCGGGGCACATTTTATTTCAGCTTCTCCCTCTGTCATGGAATACACACATAGACTGCCTTTCCTTCCCCTCTATGGCTTTTTCAAATACCCAGCACGGGGAAGACAAAAATCATTGGTTTGAATTCTGCTCAAAAATCCTTCTCCTGGCCAGGTGTGGTAGCTCATGCCTGTAATCCCAGCACTTTGGGAGGCTAAGGCAGGTGGATTATTTGAGGTCAAGAGTTCGACATCAGCCTGGCCAACATGGTGAGACCTCGTCTCTACAAAAAATACAAAATTTAGCTGGGCATGGTGGCACACGCCTGTAATCCCAGCTACTTGGGAGACTGAAGCAGGAGAATCGTTTGAACCCGAGACAGGGGTTGCAGTGAGCCAAGATCCCACAACTGCACTCCTGCCTGGGCAACAGAAAGAAACTCCATCTCAAAACAAAACAAACAAACAAAAATTCTTTTCCTAAGGGCTCCTAAAAAACATAAAAGAAGGGCCTAGTTTCCATATCTTTTTTTTTTTTTTTTTTTAAGATAGGATCTCGCTTTGTTGCCTAGGCTGCAGTGCAGTGGCGCTATCATGGCTTATTGCAACCTCAAACTCCTGGGCTCAACTGATCTTGCCTCACCCTCCTAAGCAGCTGGGGCTACAGATGTATGCCACCACACCTGGCTAAGTTTTTAAAAGTGTTTTGTAGAGACAGGGTCTTGCTATGTTGCCCAGGTTGGTCTTGAACTCCTGGCCTCAAGTGATTCTCTCATCTCAGCCTCTCAAAATGTTGAGATTACAGACATGAGCCACCACGCTCGGCCCTGGTTTCCATCTTACTCCTTATAGACATAACATGAAGCCAAATTTACTGAGGTATTCCAAAGAAGTCTCTGCGGAAGCTGCATGCATTATGATCCGACTAGCATTTTTAGCAGCCAAAGGCACCGTGGAGGTTTAGTTCTACCAGCAGGTATTGGGAGCACACAAGAGTCACAAGTGCCAATGCCAAATGTGATCATCTACCATCAGCTAATTTAGAAGATCTGATCTAATTTCCTTGCAGTCGTGGGCCTCTTAGAGAGGCTCAAATGCATTTGCTCTTGAATCCTATTGTGACTTGTTAGGTAGGAGGCAACCTATAATACAGTTTGCCTCTCACCAGTGAGGTCTAAGACGTGATGACGGCAGACACGAGTTCCAGGTCTCACACTGAGACAGGGAAGAAACATAATACAACCTTTTCATGTATTTCTACCCCTTTCCCTCCATCCAGTCATCACAGCTCTCAAATTTGAATTTGTCCACTAACTTTCCATCCTTGCTGCCATCACCCAAATCCAAGCCTTCTTCGACCTGGATCAGTCTCCCTGCTCTCCCTCCCTCCAGCCCTGAAACCAGAGGGCTTTTATTGGAATACTACAATTCATCACTGCAATTAGGAAACATCTAAGAAAATACAAATCAGATCACATCACTAAACTCCAGACTCCATAGGAGATTTCAGGGCCTCTGTGGCCTGTTCCCAGCCTGTCCCTCCAGCTGCACTGCTCCCCTGCCCACCAGGCCATCTACACTTCAACACTGAACTTGTCCTTTCTTGAACAACACATGCTCTCTCACCAAACTTCTGCAAATGCTAGATCCCTGCCTCCACCTTATCCTCACAGAATGCTCCAGATTATATAACCTAGATTAGGAGGTCAGGAATAATGACTCCTGCCTTTCTTAAGAACTGAGAAAAAATGGTGCTTGCTATGAGTTCACTGAGATTTGATTTTTTACAATACACTGGAGCTATAGACCCTTGAGTAGGCTCATCTCTGAAACTATCAGCAGTGTAACAGAGCAGAAAGCTCATCCAGAGACTGCTGTCTATCCCAGAAGGGCAGCAAGCTAGTCTCCAGATGTCAAACTCTCCCCTGTCACTGCTGCTTCTCTCAAAGTCAAATCCACCCGAACAAGCACTCCTGAGGACTGGCTGATGCTTCTAGGCAAAAGACAATTAAAGAAACGCCAAGTGAAAAATGATGGAATCGGGGTACTAGAAACCAGGCAAACCAAGGAAAACAGATGCAGTCTACAAGCTTTTCTCCATTATTCATATCTTTAATCCTTTATGTAAATAGAAAGCATGGGCATGAACGGCAGAGCATCACCCAAAGTGCAAAGGTCAGGGAAGAATATGGCTCCAGTGCTCGGCAGGGGAACCAATCTGTCTTACTGGAGAAGTTTCCTAGCATTTATCTAGAACATATAAATAAAGAACATGGAGGGGGGAACTGGTGCTAGAATGAATAAGACAGCAAATAATCATAGCTGCAAAAGGTATATGATAAAATACCAAAAGGATCTTGCTATGATTTGTTTGCTTTTGCCTAATAATTTTAGTTACGTTTTTAAAAGCTATGTTTCAAGATTGTGCATATTTTGGGGGAATAGCAACAGAACAGGAATGAAAATGTAGTGAACACAAGGGAAAAAAACTCTTAACATTTTCCTTAAGAAGAATCGACACATACTGATTTACCTCAGTAGTTCTACTGGCTTCACTGGTATATACAGATCCTAATCTAATTTTTTTGATTGGATTAGACAAGTTAGAGACAGAAGAACATCTTGAACTAAAGGCCTTTGCAGCCTGATTACCTGCTATTATCTGTAATGTATTTTATGCTCCAAAATGTTCGTGCTTTTTCCTCCCCTATACTTTCAAACCAATGGTTAAGCCAGATGCTTAAGCCAGAGTATTAATCAACTTGTGCAGAAGCAAACCCATTTACACATAGGCAGTAAGACAGCTTTGCTATAGAAACCTCACAAAATGTATTTCTCAACTAAATAATAAGAAAATGGCATAAAATCTCAATGAGCCACTGCCTTAGAGAAATGGCTTATTCAATGAATTCCCTGTATGCCTCATAAGTAATCTGCCAGGTGAGGAAGCAACTTGCTCGGTACATCAGACACTTATGGAGGAAAATAATAATTTCAAGCTAACTGGCATCAATCAGTTAATGTGATTTTATTGCACTGCACTCTCCTGGTCCACGAGGCTCTCTGCACCTCCCAGAAAAACTCTCATGTGCCTCAGGAGGACCTCAGGGGTTAGACATTCTCATGATTTCATCAAACTCACTCAGAAGGTATTTACTGAGGCCCTGCTGGGCTTTCTCCTCCCTTCCTATCTCAGAGAGGTGAAGGAATACATTACACCATACAGTCATTTATATTGTGGTATATCATTTTATACCAAACAAACGTATTTTTAATTTCTAAAACAAAAGCATTTGTTTCTGTCTTATATTTTCACATTTACATAAAATAAGTCAAGTGATCATGACACCTGAGGACATCTGCATCACATCTGAATGATTCTGATGTGTCACTGACATGTCATCCTATGTGTCATTCTGGGACAAAGCGGCAGCTTCCCCATGATGTGCCTTAGGCTTGGCGTCTCTAATGGCAGATGAGCTCTAGAGTCAACCGATGTGGCAGCCTGTGCAAAACCCCACTCACCTCACATCCACCTCACCTCCGACATGCATGAGAAAGGAGCCGTCAGGTTGCTTCAGGGAGTACAAATACTGAAGAAGCTTCTCTCTGAGAAACAGGGAAAGAGGCAAGAGAGGCAACAGTCAGTGCGTGTCAGCAGGTGGGGAACTCCTCTGTGTTTCTGTCACTGCTGGCTTTCGCTGTACCTGTTAATGACGTCATAGGCCTCCTCGGTGCCAATGATGCACAATGCATTGACTGCTGCATATGTGGGTGCAAGGTGTGGATACTGACCGGGGCCTCCTCCAAAGCCACCTTCTGGGCTCTGACACAGCTCCAGGAACTGACACACACTAGGTACACAGCCAAAGGGCAAAAACAAAGTCAGACAGCATTCATGTCAAAACACCAAATTCCCACTAGATTCCATGCTTTTCCAATGATCCCCCCCTCCCTCGAAAGTGGGGGGAACCTCTCCTCCCACCTGTTGAATATAACCTCTCCCCAAAAGGCTTACTTCTCTCCCTAGCTATCATCATTTCTGTCTGCCCTCCTCTGAGTTTCGTACTTAAGCGCTTGCCTGGTCATGAAGCAGGGAACACAAGGCTGGGAAGAAACTGACTTTCGTGGCTATGGGGTAAAAGTCTCCTGTGCTTCCCACATAAGCCTTTCCCAGACTTTCCACTCAACTCACTGCTCTGGACCTGTGGTACCAGCCGCCTCCTCCTTGCCTTTGGGAGCCTCCCAGCCTTTGAATTTTGCCAAAACATGGTGCTCAACTGCTTCTTTCCACACCAACCATCCTAGCATCACCTCGGCCTATCATGAACACGTAAAGAGAGGTCTTCTCACTCCCACTGCCACCTTAGCCTCTGTGGGCCACGGATTCCTACTCCACCAGTAGGAAGCAAGTTTGTTTTTTTTTCTGCAGTGCAGTGGCGTAATCTCAGCTCATTGCAGCATCCGCCTCCCAGGTTCAAGGGATTCTTTTGCCTCACCCTTCCAAGTAGCTGGGATTACAGGCGTGCACCATCACGCCCAGCCAATTTTTTGTACTTTCAGCAGAGATGAGGTTTCAACATGTTGGCCAGGTTGGTCTTGAACTACCTGGCCTCAAGTGATCTGCCCGCTGCAGCCTCTGAAAGTGCTGGGATTAAAGGCGTGAGCCACTGCATCCGGCCGAAAAACACATTTTTAATGGAGCCTGCCTCCATGGCTGGGAGAATAGAAGAGAGGCAGGCTGCTCTCATGCTCACCTTAATTGTGGTAAACGTAAGAGGAGCCGCACTGACTCGCCATGAGAATGCCTCCCAGTTTGTGGGTTCTTAGAGAATTCTCCACACTAATTCAAACAGGCTCCCACTCCCTCACTGAGGGGAGCTGTTTTCTGAGGGTTTGCCTCCAAGCCTGGCATCAGGCTGCCCAGAAGTTACAGTCTTGCTTTAGGTGAAATTCAGAGAGCCCAATCATCAGCCCAGGGTCTTCCGAAGTGCACCAGAAAGGGTGCCCCAGGAAAGCCCTGGTTATCAAGCTGTTTCTCCACAGCTCAGCAGGGTCACAGCCTTCCTGCCAAGAGAAACCTCCATTTAGAACGAGCAAACTGTCTTTGCAGTGTTCATGGGGCCTTCTTTCCTGGGCGATTTCACCTCATTATTTCCTTGCTACTGCTGCCAGAAAGACTACATAGCCTACTCTCCAGGAAGACACAAGTTTATGACTGTTTGCCAACATCACATTTAATTACTTTCGATTTCAGACTTTACATTATCTGGGCAGGGAAAGCAAAAGCAAATGCTGCTGCCTTGCTCTGTGAGTTCTGAAACGTCACGGGTTAAAAAAACGCACACTTCTTCTTGCACCTAAAATTTTACTGTAGAAAACACAAGGATTGAAACTGAAGTTGAAGACAATTACGTGGCACTATGTTTTTTTTTTTTTCTTTTTTTTGAGAGAAGGTCTTACTCTGTCGGCCAGGCTGCAGGACAGCAGCATAATCACGGCTCACTGCAGCCTCGACCTCCCCAGACTCAAGCTATCCTCCCACCTCAGCCTCCCAAGTAGCTGAAATTACAGGCATGTGCCACCACGCCTGGCTAATTTTTGTATTTTTTATAAAGATGGGGTTTCACCATGTTGCCCAAGCTAGTCTTGAACTCCTGGGCTCAAGCAATCCTCCCACCTCGGACTCCCAAAGTGCTGGGATCACAGGCTTGAGCCAGCGTGCCCAGCATGTGCCACATTTTTAATGACAATTAATTTCTGTAGAGAACTTTAATTTGTTCCTACTTTCCAAATCGTCATCAACTCTTATGACATTTCCCAGAAACTAATAGTTAATAAGCTCATGCCCTAACAAAGGCTGGCCACACTAGCATACCAAAAGGTTTCTGTACCACAAAAACAAAAGGTTTTAGCTGATACAAAACTTAACAGCACATTTTTTAAAAGAAAGAAAGTGAGTCACCTGGTTATACACTCCCTTTCCCAGCTCCTAAGATAGAATCATGCTGAACGCAACACTACTGATCCTAAAGCCTCGAATTAGTTAGGATCTGAATGTACTAGACACCTTGATACCATCCCTCCATGCCAACCTCCCTCAGCTGATATGCTGCATCTGACTGTCTGGGGCTGTGCTAGAGAACTGGAAGTTGGGCTTCTCTTGATCTCAGACACTTCCGTATTACAGAACATTCTGATCCCAAGGCTTTCCAACTTGCACCTTAAGGCACTGGCAAGTTGACCATGAACTACCAGCCGTCATTAACAGACTTCTTAGCAATTCTGAAGACCAAAATGTTAATGATACTTCTATCCACTAAAAAAAAAAAAAAAAAAAAAAAAAAGGAGCCAGGCATAGTGGCTGGCGCCTGTAATTCCAGCACTTTGGGAGGCCAAGGCGGAGGACTGCTTGAAGCCAGTAGTTCAAGACCAGCTTGGGCAACACAGTGAGACCCCAGCTCTACAAAAAAATTTTTTTTCTCCACAAATGTAGGGGGAGAAAAACGTATCATAGAGACAAGAAGTTCACCAACAAATAAAAATTACAAGCAAAAAACATTGTACAAACACCAAGTGGCATGTTTTGTGAAAAACAAGTATTCACAAAATCATTCATTTAGAATATGACTGAAAGCTGTAATACATCAATTTTCTTTAACGTCAGCAAGGCATTTCATTCTAGCTTACATGCCAATTACCAACAAAGTGGGAAACTATATTCTACATCACAGATTTTCAAACCCAAAATGTGTGCATCAGAATCTGTAGAAAGCTAATAAAGAATACAGAGACCCAGTCTTGCTGAGGTGGAAAAGATCTTGGGCCTCTGTATTTTTACCAAATTTCCAGGTGATTCAGATACATGCAAAGCTTGAGCCATCACTAACTAGTCCTTGCTACACAACTAAAATTACTTGGGGGGTGTTTTAAAAATCGCAACACCCAAGCCACACCTAATTCCAATTAAACCAGAATCACCATGGGTGGGACCCAGGTGGCAGTATTTTTTTAAAACTCCCCATGTGATTCCACTGTTCAGCCAGGTATCAGTGCTTCTCAAACTTGAGTTACATAGAAATTACCTGTGGCGCTTGCTAAACTGCAGCTCTAATTCAGTAGAAATAGATGGGTCTGACAGTCCTCTTTTTTTTTTTTTTTTTTTTTAAGGAGATGGAGTCTCGCTCTGTTGCCCAGGCTGGAGTGCAGTGCGGGGGCGATCTCCGCTCACTGCAAGCTCCGCCTCCTGGGTTCAAGCGATTCTCCTGTCTCAGCCTCCTGAGTAGCTGGGACTACAGGCGCACACCGCCACGCCCGGCTAGTTTTTGTATTTTTTAGTAGTCAGGGTTTCACCATGTTGCCCAGGCTGGTCTCGAACTCCTGAGCTCAATCTGCCCGCCTTGGCCTCCCAAAGTGCTAGGATTACAGGCGTGAGCCACCATGCCCAGCTGAGAGTCCTCATTTCTAATATGTTCCCAGGTGACAGCAATGCTCCTGGTCTGGGGACCCCATTTTAAGTAGCAATGAGATACATCTGTGGTGTCCAATGGGCAGCCGCTAGCCACATGAGGCAATTTAAATTTTCAATTAATTAAAATAGAAAAGTCAGCTCTTCAGTCACGTAAGCCACATTTCAAGTACTCAACAGCTACCTGTGGCTAGTGGCCAATATAGAACATGTGTAGACATTTATAGACATCTATAGACATTTACAGAATATAGAACATTTTCATTATCACAGAAAGTTCTATGGGATACACCACTCTATCATTCCATCATTAAAGAGTGTGTAAATCTTGTAAGAGGGTCAAGTTCAAAGCAGGGATATGAGCGATTGCCTTATAAGGAGTTTACTGGGACTCTTAGATGATGGCTGAGGACTGATCTAAAGTGGTTGATTCTGGCCAGGCGTGGTGGCTCATGCCTGTAATCCCAGAACTTTGGCTGAGGCGAGGGGATCACTTGAGCTCAGGAGTTCAAGGCCAGCCTGGGCAATATGGCAAAACCCCATCTCTACAAAAAATATAAAAATTAGCCAGGCATGTTGGCACACACCTGTAGTCCCAGCTACTCAGGAGGCTGAGGTGGGAGGATCACTTGAGCTTGTGGAGGTCCAGGTTGCAGTGAGCTGTGATTGTGCCACAGAACTCCAGCCCAGACAACAGAGTGAGACCCTGTCTCAATCAATCATTCAATCACAATCAATGTTGATTCTAAACATTGTCATCAGTTTGGATGAAGGATTCAAAGGCATGTACAGAAACCAGTAAGAATAAAACAAATGAAATAGGTATAAATAGCAAAAATTATGCTTAGAGATGGCAGGGGTGGGGGATGGGTAAGGCACCTGAATACAAGATGGGAAATGACTAGGAACATAGCAGGAAAAGACCAGTGATAAGGGTCCACGAGTTGTGAAGAACAATAAAAATGCTTGTTAAAAGCATCATAGGCCAGGCGCGGTGGCTCACGCCTGTAACCCCAGCACTTTGGGAGGCCGAGGCGGGCGGATCATGAGGTCAGGAGATCAAGACTATCCTAGCTAACACGGTGAAACCCCTTCTGTACTAAAAATACAAAAAATTAGCTGGGTGTGGTGGTGGGCGCCTATAGTCCCAGCTACTCAGGAGGCTGAGGCAGAAGAATGGCATGAACCTTGGAGGTGGAGCTTGCAGTGAGCCAAGATCGCACCACTGAACTCCAGCCTGGGGGACACAGTGAGACTCCATCTCAAAAAAAATTAAAATTAAAATTAAAAATAAAAATAAAATAAAATTTTAAAAAAGCATCATAAACACAGTATTAGTCAGAACTGTATCTGGCTCTAGCCTCCATTTTCCACCTCATAGGGAATTCACATTAGAGTTGTAAAAATGACTAAATTTTTTTTTCAAGTATTTGGCTGGGTGTGGTGGCTAGTGCCTGTAATCCCATGACTTTGGGAGGCCAAGGCAGGAGGATTACTTAAGGCCAAGAGTTTAAGACCAGCTTAGGCAATACAGCAAGACCTTATCTCTATTTTTAAAATAAAATAAAAAGCTTAATATTACAGACAATCACAATGAGAAAGCTACCCAGCAAAATACCTCAAATATACAAAGGATAATTACATAAACATTCTAGTAGGCAAAAACTGAGACTAATCTGTAGCAAGAAGTATTTAGGTTACATAAAAAACTTCAGCACTAGAATAGGCTATCATGGACAGACTGAAGGCCTAGGATAAGTTATGAAGATTATAGCTATGTTCTGCACAATTGGCAAGGTTTAAAGAAAAAAAAACAAAAAACAGAAAAAAAGATTACAGCTTTGGAAATAGGAACAGTCATCCATGGGCAGAACAGCTTAGGAGGAGATGTAAATGCAAGATGCATGAGCTGGCATCACGTCAAGCTTGTTCTCGTACTAACTGTAAAACAGCGTCAGCTTGATACAGTGAAGAGGAAATCTCCTTCCCTAGGTAGAGTATGACAACGGACAGGTGAAGACGGGCAGCATCTCTTGTTGATTCTGGGTGGCCTGTGCTGCCCACAGAGTCAGACATGTTATTTGACTCTTCGTCAAGCACTAGCAAGTCTCTGGATGGCTGCTGTTCTGGAAGAACGGTCAGGTCGAAAGTTGGCTACTGTAGGCCGGGCGCAATGGCTCACGCCTATGATCCTAGCACTTTGGGAGGCTGACGTGGGCAGATCGCTTAAGGCCAGGAGTTTGAGACCAGCCTGGCCAACATGGTAAAACTCCATCTCTACTAAAAATACAAAAATTAGCCAGGCATGGTGGCACGCGCCTGTAGTCCCAGCTGCTTGGGAGGCTGAAGCACGAGAATCACTTGAACCTGGAAGGCGGACGTTGCAGTGAGCTGAGATTGCACCAGTGCACTCCAGCCTGGGGGACACAGCAAGACTCTGACTCAAAGAAAAAGAAAGTTGGCTATTTTAGAGTAGAGTTTCTCAACTGTTGACATTTGGGGCTCAGTAATTCTTTGGTGCAGGGACTGTCCTGTAGAGGATATTTAGCAGCACCCCTGACCTGCACTCACCAGGTGCCAACAGCACCTGGTCAGGAAAAATGCCCAGGAGACAAAGGCCTAGATATGGTGTCCTCACTGAAAGGTGTAGAAACATACAAACTACACTTAAAAATTAAAAGGAAAAATATTTAAGAGGCTACTCCAGGGACAAGGTACTAATAACCTTTGAAACGGAAAGGATAAAACACTGAAATCGCAAAATTTGAATTTATCTTTGGAAAAATCTTACGAGCTGAAATATCCTAAAATGGTTTTTAAGTTAAAGGCAATTTTTAAATCTTACAGAAGCTAAAAACATTAACAGTGCGATGGTCTCCCTGTGATTTTTATTTTGCTCTGTTTCACTGAAGCTGTTTTCGGTAACAAAGAATGGGATTCTCATTAGAAGATGCTTCCTTCAGTGCCAAAACTATTAAGCAAAGCAAATGTACTTAGTCTAGTTTCAAAATATTAATTCATTTTAGGTAAACACATATAAATGTGTGCACATAACCTCTTAAAATAGGCAAGCTAGGCCGCGTGCAGTGGCTCACATCTGTAATCCCAACATTTTGGGAAGCTGAAGCGGGTGGATCACCTGAGGTCAGGAGTTCAAGACCAGCCTGGCCAACATGTTGAAACCCTGCTTTACCAAATACAAAAATTAGCTGGGCGTGGTGGCGCACCCCTGTAATCCTAGCTACTTGGGAAGCTGAGGCAGGAGAATCACTTGAACCCGGGAGGTGGAGGTTGCAGTGAGCTGAGATCATGCCACTGCACTCCAGCCTGGGAACAAGAGCAAAACACCGTCTCAAAAAAAAAAAAAAAAAAAAAAGGCCGGGCGGGGTCGCTCACACCTATAATCCCAGCACTTTGGGAGGGTGAGGCAGGTGGATCACCTGAGGTCAGGAGTTTGAGACCAACTTGGCCAACATGGTAAAACCTCGTCTCTACGAAAAATGTGTGGTGGCTCCCGCCTGTATGCCTGTAGTCCCAGCTACTCGGGAGGCTGAGGCAGAAGAATTGCTTGAATGCAGGAGACGGAGGTTGCAGTGAGCCAAGATTGTGATACTGCACTCCAGTCTGGGCAAGAAAGCAAGACTCTTTCTCAAAAAAAAAAGAAAAAAAAGAGGCAAGCTAAAGTCCTACCTATGGACTGGACATGGTGGCCTCACGCCTGTAATCCCAGTGTTTTGGGAGGCTAAGGTAGGAGGATCAATTGAGCCCAGGAGGTCATGACCAGCCCAGGCAACACAGCAAGGCACTCTCTCTACCAAAAATAAAAAAAACATTCCAGGCTATGAATACATTATTCTTGAAACCTCTGATACCAGCCGTAACAACCTGGCCTTGCTGGCTTTGGTCAGCGGTCATAGCAGCTGACAAAAGTATTTTGTCCACTAGAGGGAACCCAGCTTATCACATTGTTCCCTAAACAAACAGAAGCACAGCAGTGAACAAAATAGGAAAGAGAAACCTTTGTGTAAGTGTAGGGGGTGTGTGTGTTGCATGCAGGGGAAAAGAAGGCAGGAAAATTTAATAAAACTGCAGAGCTAGACTTTCTGCCTCTAGGTCACCTTAATATATTTGTATGAAGAAAGAAAACTGAACGCATTTCAAAGCATTTCATTTCCCTGTGCAAGATAAATAAAAAAGCAATATTCTATTTCAGCTAGTCTAAAAAAAATCTTCTATTTATATAGAAGTCTTTAAGATTTCTCTGTATCTTACTAAAAATAGTCTATTTCCTTATGGGTCAGAGCCAGTAGGCTTTGTTCATCACAAATGTTATCTGTACCTAGAAGTAACTACCTCCTAGGCACAAAGCAAAATTCATTATTGGAAAGTCTAAGAAATGTTTAAAAGTTCATTAACTCAATGCTCAGAAGAAACACAGGTAAAGCTTTTAAGGCACCTGTGAAGCAGAAACTCTCATTAACTGTCAAGTGGTTTTTGAAATAAGGACAAATCAAGCTTATTTTTAAACCATTCCTTTAATTACAAAATAATAAAAGATCATTGTGAAATTTCAGAAAATGCAAATAAGCTTAGAAAAAAATGTTTTGTTTGTTTGTTTGTCTTTTGAGACAAGAGTCTCCTTCTGTTACCCAGAATGGAGTGCAGTGGTATGATTTCGGCTCACTGCAACCTCTGCCTCCCAGATTCAAGCGATTCTCCTGCTTCAGTCTCCCAAGTAGCTGGGATTACAGGTGCCAGCCAACACACCCAGCTATTTTTTGTATTTTTAGTAGAGACAGGGTTTCACCATGTTGGTCAGACTGGTCTTGAACTCCTGACCTCAAGTGATCCACCTGTCTCAGCCTCTCAAAGTCCTGGGATTACATCCGTGAGCCATTACATCCAGCCAGAAAGTTTTTCTTTTTTTTTTTTTTTGAGACAGAGTTTCCCTCTTGTTGCCCAGGCTGGAGCGCAGTGGTGTGATCTCGGCTCACTGCAACCTCCACCTCCCGGGTTCAAGTGAGTCTCCTGCCTCAGCCTCCTGAGTAGCTGGGATTACAGGCATGTGCCACCACGACCAGCTAATTTTGTATTTTTAGTAGAGACGGGGTTTCTCCATGTTGGCCAGGCTGGTCTAAAACTCCCGACCTCAGGTGATCCACCTGCCTCAGCCTCCCAAAGTGCTGGGATTACAGGCGTGAGCCAATGCGCGTGGCCTTTTTTTTTTTTTTTTAAAGACAGAGTCTCTCTCTGTCCTCCAGGCTGGAGTAGCGTGGCATGATCTTGGCTCGTCGCAACCTCCACCTCCCTGATTCAAGCAATTCTCCTGCCTTAGACTCCCGAGTAGCTGGGATTACAGGCATACACCACCAAGCCAGGCTAATTTTTGTATTTTTAGTAGAGACAGGATTTCCCCATGTTGGCCAGGCTGGTCTCAAACTCGACTTCAGGTGATCCACTGGCCTTGGCCTCCCAAAGCCCTGGGATTACAGGTGTGAGACACCGCGCCCAGCCCAGAAAGTTTATAAAATCACTTTTAACCCTATCGTCCAGAAGTAACTACTACATGTATCTTTCTGGTTTTATCTATGCATATAATCATCTATATTTTAATATATATAAATTAAATCTTTTAAACTATTTTCATTTCACATCTCTCTATATAAATACATACATTTTAACATACAAATATACACATTCATATATATATTGAGACAGGGTCTTGCTCTGTTGCCCAGGCTGGAATGCAGTGGTGCTATCATGGCTCACTGCAGCCTCAAACTCCTGAACTCAAGTGACCCTCTTGCCTCGGCCTCCTGAGCAGCTAGAACTGTGCACCACCACACCCAGCTATTTTTATTTTTATTTTTGAGATGGAGTCTCACTATATCGCCGACTGGTCTTGAATTCCTGAGCTCCAGTGGTCCTCTGACCTTGGCCTCCCAAAGTGCTGGGATTACAGATGTGATCATGCCTGGCCACATTTATAAATTTTTTAATGGTTATATTTCATTGAATGTACTGCACCATAAATGACTTATGTTTTATTTTTTAAATTTATGTATTTCATTTATTTATTTTTTTGAGATGGAGTGTCACTCTGTCACCCAGACTGGAGTGCAGTGACACAATCTCGGCTCACTGCAACCTCCACCTCCTGGGTCCAAGTGATTCTCCTGCCTCAGCCTCCCAAGTAGCTGGGATTACAGGCGTGTACCACCATGCCCGGTTAACTTTTGTATTTTAGTAGAGATGGAGTTTCACCATGTTGGCCAGGCGGGTCTCAAACTCCTGGCCTCAAGTGAGCCACCCACCTCAACCTCCCAAAGTGCTTGGGATTATAGGCCTGAGCCACCACGTCCAGCTTTACATTTAAAAAAATTTTTTTAAACATTCTCTACTGTTGATTTTTTAATTTAGATTGCTTCCAATGAAAGGCCCTTTAAGGGCTCCTCTCATCCTATGTGACATTGCCCCAAAACCGGCGCTGACACTTCCTCAGAAAAGCCTTCCCTACAAAACACCAAGTACACAGCCTAGAAAAAAACTCAGTCAATTCTGGCTCAAGTGCTTCCACCTCAGGCACCCCGTGACTCTCTCTTCCAGTTTCTCATGGGTCTGCGGCCTCCTCCATCTAGTGTTCAGACCGAGGCTCACAAAAATCCCCCATTTTTTCTTTCTTCTCTCACACCTGACTTTCCCATTGTGTAGGAGTGAAGGGAAAACTTTCCAAATATCCTGATTATGTAGGAGTGAAGGGAAAACGTCCCAAACTATCCCCAGGCCCCCGAGCTGGTATTTCTAAAACACACAGGGCTGGATGTTGTGGCTCACGCCTGTTATCCCAGCACTTTGGGAGGCCGAGGCGGGTGGATCACCTGAAGTCAGTAGTTCAAGACCAGCCTGGTCAATATGGTGAAAGCCTGCTTCTACTAAAAATACAAAAATTAGCCGGGCATGGTGGTGGGTGCCTGTAATCCCAGCTACTCAGGAGGCTGAGGCAGGAGAATCACTTGAACCCGGGAAGTGGAGGCTGCAGTGAGCTGAGATTGTGCCACTGCACCCCAGCCTGGGTGACAGAGTGAAACTCTGTCTCAAAAAAAAAAAAAAAAAAAAAAAAAAAAAAAAAAAACCACATGAGCCTTTCTTTGACAATTAAATTCCTGTTACTGCAGAAACTGTGTCCAACTCTCCTTCCAGTGCTGGAAGCAGCCAGGCTTGCAGTGGCATCCCGATGATCAAAACAATGCACTTGCCTCTCCCTCAGAAAGCATCCTACGTACCACAAGGGTTAATGGCCTAATTCTTTATTATCTTCCCCATCCACATTCATCACAAGACACCCTGCCCAGGAAGGCAAGAATGAGAGGTTATTGTTAAGACAGAATGAATGAGACAATGTCCAGTTCTGTTCTTCTGACCTGACAATGTGACCAAGGCAGGGGCTCTGTGACCAGAGAGGGGCCCCGGCTAGCCTCTGTGTGTCCCAGCACAGCTGCCTCCTTGTGCTGTGGAGAAACGAACCTGGCTCAGAAGTCTCTCATCCCAGATGCCTCGCCCTCAGGAGCACCAGAGGAAGCTGAGAAATTCGAGATGCTGCCTAGAGCCCATGCTGCCTCTCAGCGGATCTCTTAGATCCAATTCCTGGCTGCCCTTTCTTATTCCAGGTATCCCTAGGACTGGAGTCATGATCAGTCTTTTCTTCTTTAATATATAAATAGTGATGAGTGTCTGGGAATGAGGTGCCAGATCAAGAATGCCATCGGTACAAGGATCTTGGGAAGAAGCTCAGTTGCTTGGATCTCTAATCATCAAACAGGTGTAGGAAAACTGAGAGTCATGGCATTTGTATGCCACGCCAGTAACACGTCCAGTCCCATCAAGAGCTGCACGGTCCCTCCAAGTACCGGGAGCAGGGAGGTACTTCTACAGAGGTGCGTAGGAAAGGCAAAGGCATTTTTGTTCACTGGACGGGCACGTGCTTCCCCACAGAAGCTGTTCAAATGCATACTGTACTTTCTGGCAAAATCATGTCTCTCAGAGTTGATGATTAAGACTTTTCTCAAAGACCAGAGTCAAGAGTCAAAAGAAAAGACCACAGAAGAAACCAGAATCCTTCTCTTGGAAGTTCAAAGTCTTGTTCTACCCACCAGCTTACATTAGGTTTCTAAAGTGGAGGAGTTTCAGGAAGTTGCCGGAGGTCATGAGAAGAGCAAGGATTTCTTTGTGGCACTCTGTTTTTTTCCATTCCAAACAAATAAAACAGAAACAAAACAAAACCCCAAACTCAAAATATTTCAGAGAACACCCCAGATTTCCCAAAGCCAGACTCACTCTGTAGCCACTATCTGGGGGATGGGTTCATCTAGCAGTTCCAAGCTGTGCAGGATCCAATAGCAGAGCCATGGGCGGCTGGCATCCAGACACTGGGAGACAGACAGGAGAGAAAACATCCCTTATTCACAATCACTCCAAGACACTGCTGCCAAGGCCGTATCTGTCTCACTCCCAGCAGCCTGGCAAGGGGGAGGAGGGCACCCTTGCTCAAACAACAATCAGTGAATAAAGGACACTTTGCTTTGTGGCCTTAGCCAGGAGCTGAAATGACCATCTGTTAAAAAAAAAAAAAAATAGATAACAGGGCCAGGCGCGGTGGTTCATGCCTGCAATTCCAGCACTTTGGGAGGCCAAGGTGGGGGGGATCATTTAAGGTCAGGAGTTCAAGACCAGCCTGGCCAACATGGCAAAACCCTGTCTCTATTAAAAATACAAAAATTAGCTGGGCATGGTGATGTGCGCCTGTAATCCCAGCTACTTGGGAGGCTGAGGCAGGAGAATCACTTGAACCCAGGAGGCAGAGGTTGCAATGAGCCAAGATCGCACTACTGCACTCCAGCCTGGGCGACAGAGCGAGACTCCGTCTCAAAAAAAAAAAAAAAAAAGAAAAAAAAAAAGAAGAAAAGAAAAGAAAAAAAAGACAACAGGATTAAAAAGAAAAGGTGACCCTGAACCCAGTGGATCCCTCCCTGGCAAGCATCTAAGGAAGGCTGAGCAGAGGACTTCCTACAGGCCAGGAGGTTAGGGGCTGCTATTTTCTCAGTGTAGAACCAAGGAGATATATACTCTCTGAAGAGATTTTCTGGCTTAATTCAACCACTGATTCAACAAATATTTGATAGTATCTACTTGTGCCAAGCACTGTATTAGACACTGGGGGCATGATAATAAAATTTGGTTTCTACTCTTTATTTTTTTGAGACAGGGTCTCGCTCTGTCACCCAGGCTAGAGTGCAATGGTATGATCTCAGCTCACTGCAGCCTCAACCTCCCGGGCTCAAGCAATCCTCCTGCCTCAGCCTCCTAAGTAGCTGGGACTAGGGGCACACACCACCATGCCTGGCTAATTTTTTAAGTTTTTACAGAGACACGGTCCCACTATGTTGCCCAGGCTGGTCTTGAACTCCTGGGCTGAAGCAATTCACCTGCCTGAGCCTCCCAAAGTGCTGAGATTACAGGCATGAGCCACCATGCCCGACCTGGTTTCTGTTCTTGAGATGCTTGGGATATAGAATGCCTGTGGTTACCTGTAGGGGAAGAGAGCACCGGACAGACATATAAGTTACCTCATGTCTTTCTGGAACCAACATGTGTACATATACCTGGAGAAATGCTATAATGGGCAAAAACAGAGTTTTGAAGGAGCGCATGGAAGAGACTAATTCTGCCTGGGGAGCTAGGAAAGGCTTCCAAAGGTGACATGCAGACAGCTCTTGATCATAATCAAACCACAAATGATTATTGAGCATTCAAGGCTAGGCAGGGTAGGTAGGAGTACTGCCCCAGTTTTATAAATTAAAATATATAAATGAGGTCCAGAGATTAACCTTTTTCAGATTATAAAAATAGTAAATGTCAGAGCTGAGACAAGAACCTAGGTTTTTAGACTCAATCTAGTGTTCTTTCCATTGGCCCAAGCTGCCCTCTTCAAAACTGTGCTGATATCCCAAGCTGTGGCTAACCCGCCACCTGG
The DNA here is from genome assembly GCF_049350105.2 of Macaca mulatta. Lineage (NCBI taxonomy): Eukaryota > Metazoa > Chordata > Mammalia > Primates > Cercopithecidae > Macaca > Macaca mulatta. Next base: position 138,113,719 of record NC_133412.1, on the reverse strand, counting down.
AAGGCTGGCTGCTGGGCTACTGAAGACACTGCCAGGGATGCAGCCTAAGTTTGAATCCCAGCTCTTCACCTTACTAGCTATGTGCCATTGAGCAAATGACTTAATTTTGCTATGCCCATTTCATTATCTGCAAAAAACAAAAGAATGATCTACCTCACAGAGTTATAAGATTTAAATAAGAGAATGCAGCTGGGCGCAGTAGCTCACGCGTGTAACCTCAGAACCTCGGGAGGCTGAGGCAGGTGGATCACTTGAAGTCAGGAGTTCGAGACCAGCCTGGCCAACATGGTGAAACCCCATCTCTACTAAAAATACAAAAATTAGCCAGGTGTGATGGTGCACACCTGTAATCCTGGTCACTCAGGAGGCTGAGGCAGGAGAATTGTTTGAACCTGAGGCGGAGGTTGCAGTGAGCCAAGATCATGCCACTGCACTCCAGCCTGGGAAATAGAGCAAGACTCCATCTCATAAATAAATAATGAGAGAATGCATGGTAAGCTTTCAGCGGCACACTGTTCAATAAATTGTTAGCTGACATTGGTACCAACTGTATCATAACTATTGAGGACTTGAGTTAAGGATTGAAAACTGATAGCCGACAGGCCAAATCTAGCCCATGGATGTGTATTGTTTAATTGGAAGTAGCTGCAACATTTGTCAGGAGAGTCACATGAAAACGTGGATTTCCAGCTTCATTTGGGGGGGGGGGGCGGGAAGATGATCAGGCAACCCTGGGTCTGCATTCCTGGATGGCAGCAATAGGCAGGAACAGAGTAAAGGCACGGGGCCTCCAGTTAGCCTCAGTCTCCATGCAGCCCACTTCACTGATTTATGCTGCCTGCCTGGGCCCCACAGGCATTTGAGTTGGCAAATCATTACCAGAAATAATCAAATGTGGAACCCAAATAAAAAACAGATTAAAAACAGAGACGCTGCTCTGTGTCAAGCAGGGCAGAAAGACTGGAGCCTTCCTGTTCACATTCACCCTTTGCCTGCCACTCAATCCATCCAACATCTGTCCCTCTCCACCGCCACCCAGCCCTGAGGTTGCTCTGGGAAATATTTAAGATCTACTCTTAAATAGTAAGTGTTAAATTGCAAGGGCCACTCTCTATACTGGCTCTCTAGTCAGTATAGAAATTAGATCTTATGGCTGGGCACGGTGGCTCAAGCCTGTAATCCCAGCACTTTGGGAGGCCGAGATGGGCGGATCGCGAGGTCAGGAGATCGAGACCATCCTGGCTAACACGGTGAAACGCCGTCTCTACTAAAACATACAAAAAACTAGCCGGGCAAGGTGGCGGGCACCTGTAGTCCCAGCTACGTGGGAGGCTGAGGCAGGAGAATAGCGTGAACCTGGGAGGCGGAGCTTGCAGTGAGCTGAGATCCGGCCACTGCACTCTAGCCTGGGTGACAAAGCGAGACTCCGTCTCAAAAAAAAAAAAAGAAATTAGATCTTATTATAAGAAAGGGTTTTTGTCTCTTTAATGAAGATATGAAAAGTAATGTACTAGAAGAAGTGGTGAAGTTGGAAAATTTGTAACCACCATGATACAGACCTAACAGGTTTGGACAATACTCCTCAACAAATGAGCAAGAAATTAGATCAGCTTATAGGGCAAAGGGTTAAGGGTGAACAGGTAACTGGCTTTTAGCCAGCTGTCAAGGGGGTCTAGATAAAGCACGCAAACCCCTCACTCATCATCTAGTAACAGAAGAAAGCCCCACCCTATCTAGGGTGCTCCCCTCACTCTGGAAGAAACTGGGTTCTGCCCTTTCAGGGCTAGAGTCCCAGCCCTGTGACAGCACTCTACCTCCTGCCAGAGCCACAGAGAACAAAGAGTGACTCTGCAACAAGTCAGCCCCAACAGTCTTTTATGTTTAAATAGAAAAAGGAGGAAGAGGCCGGGCGCGGTGGCTCAAGCCTGTAATCCCAGCACTTTGGGAGGCCGAGGCGGGCGGATCACAAGGTCAGGAGATCGAGACCACAGTGAAACCCCGTCTCTACTAAAAATACAAAAAATTAGCCGGACGCGGTGGCGGGCGCCTGTAGTCCCAGCTACTCAGGAGGCTGAGGCAGGAGAATGGCGGGAACCCGGGAGGCGGAGCTTGCAGTGAGCCGAGATCCGGCCACTGCACTCCAGCCTGGGCAACAGCGTGAGACTCCGTCTCAAAAAAAAAAAAAAAAAGAAAAAGGAGGAAGACTTGGCGGACAATATGACAGCAAGAGTTCCTGGGTAATGTGTTTACCTCATAGGCGTCTGTGAGTTGTCGAAGGCCTCTTTTCAGATAATGGAAGTGCTTCTCCCTCTGCAAAATAAGCCTGGAAAGACAAACAGCTTATAAGCCCATTCTAATAGCTTATGCTTCCACCACACGCACGTGTACGCACATACACACACACAGGTACACACTCAGCTTCAGGACGTCCCTCTGCAGTCACTGATTGGATAACCAGCAACTTCTCTGGTTCCAAAGAGCAACTAAACCCGAGAAAAGAAGCTCTTGTCTGAATGTCTCTAAAGCATCTGAAAACCACGCCAGCTGCCATTTTGAGTGAGATTTTGGTCTCCTAAAGGCAGTGACTTTGGGCTAACGGAAAAGCCACAATGCGCACACGCAGCCAGGCATGGCTGACAGTCCACCCAGAAACTTCCTCCAGCATCTAAGAACAGATATCTTTGCGGCTCCCCATCCTGTAAGCAATTTAAATCTGAGTCTCGCCACGTCCCTGCCTCAGCCGCTGTCATTTCAGTCACCCCTTCTGGGATGACTTCTTCAAGGTCTATAGTGTGTGCCCTGCCTGCCTCTCAGTTATCCATCTATTATTCCCTCCCTGAAATTCCACCTCCCACGTGTGACCCACAGCCCTGGCCAGAGGACCGTGTTCTGCAGCCAGTCGCTGTCCTTGGCTCTGAAGTCAACAATACTGGCTTTAAGATGGAATGTGCCGCCCATGGCCACCTGCACAGGCCGGGCAAAGCATGGAGGCTGCACTTCTTTCTTGGTCTGGCAGAAGGAGCCTGTGTGACTAGAGAAGGAAGGAAAAAGCACAGATTGTCAAGATGTTCCCTGCGCTTGCGGATTACAGAAACAAAGGAAACAGAGCCATTCCCTTTGCTAGGTAGTCAATTCTACAATTGTTTATCAAACTCCCACTGTACTCGGCTCAGAATAAGAGCCTTCATGTAGTCTTTTTTTTTTCCTGAGACGGAGTCTTGCTCTGTCACCCAGGCTGGAGTGCAGTGGTGTGATTTCAGCTCACTGCAACCTCCACCTCCCAGGTTCAAGCGATTCTCCTGCCCCAGCCTCCTGAGTAGCTGGGACTATAGGCATATGCCACCACGTCTAGCTCATTTTTGTATTTTTAGTAGCGACAGGGTTTTGCCATGTTGGCCAGGCTGGTCTCGAATTCCTGACCTCAGGTGATCCACCCGCCTCGGTCTCCCAAAGTGCTGGGATTACAGGCATGAGCCACTGCACCCGACCCTTCATGTAGTCTTTACTTCAAAAACTTTCAATTCAGAAACGAGGTAAGTATATCAATGGCTACAAGGAAAGAATGGGTAGATTTTTGTAAGGGAAACACATAAAATACTACTGGAGGCTCAAAAGAGAGGGGACATCTCATGAAGAAAGGAATGATCAGGAAAGTTTGTGTGAAAAAGGAGGAATGTGCGATGAGCGGCCCTGGCAGAAGGAGAACATTTTAATTCAACTTTAAATAGCTGCAGGTAGCTAATAACTGTTATGCAGCACAGGTATAAAGCGCGCAAGAGGAGTGACAGGTGGGAGAATCTGGCCTCAATACAGGGATGAAAGAGGAATGGGAGAAAAGCAGCTGGGACCCTTTTTCTTTTTTTTAAACAAGAATCTGGGATGCTGACTGAGGTATTTCTACTCAATTTACTAGGCAAAGGGAAGTCCTGAAGGTATTTGAGATGAGAAAAGAAATGATCAGAACTGCACTTTAGAAAAACAGTAGGTACTGAGTATGTGTCTACAAACTGAAGTAACTGAAAACACTGCAGTGGGCAGAGAGATGGGGTGGGGAGGCAGGGTTAGAAGCGCTAAGGAGCTGACACAGTTGGGGCTACTTAGGGCCCAAACTAGCGTGTGACCCATGGTCAGCTGACTTTCGGATGTGTGGGTTTTAGGATGCTGGAAGTGCATTCAGGTGGGGATGTCAATCAGGCTGCTGGACACCCACATGGGGCTCAGGAGAGGGATCCAGGTTACACACACAGACTGGGAAGCATTTATCTGCATGGAAGTGACAGGTGAAGCCACAGAAGATGAGAGGGCAGAGATAAAAGTTTGAAAACAAAACTGTGGGAAGACCCATCTCTAAGGGTTTAGAGGAGAACGAAGAGCCAGTGAAGGAGAGAAACAGCAGAGTTTACATATGCCGGGGAAGAGCAAAGGAAGTGTCATGTCACAGGCCATCAGGGAGGACAGAATTTCAGGAAGGTGTTTAACAGTGGCAGACGCTGCAGCAAGACTGAGGGAAAAGACAGCAAACCAGAGAAGGGCCGGAGACCTCCAAGAACATTCAGAGCAGAGGTGAACGCAAACTGTAAACAAGAGAAGGCTAGACTCAGTTTCTCTTTCAGGAAAGTCCACTCAGGATGCAGGGAGCACTCATCTGTGTGGGCAGGGTGTCCAGCACTGGGGTAGAGGCTGCTCTGTCCCCTAGAGCGACAGTCCAGAGGTGGACACAGATGTGAAAATGACAAGTAGAGCCCTGTCCAATAAACACTGTGATCAGCTATGAGAAGAGATGGAGAGTCAGAAAACTCTTTCCAAAGGGAACAGCATTGAGGCTAAGGCTGGAAGGACATGAGTTAAACAGGCAAAATGAAGAAAACATCATGACACATTTAAGTTAGTTTAGTTCCGCTGGATCAAAAGTACAAGGCAGTAAGCAGAGAAATTCCACACTAAAAATGCAAAAGCCCAGAGGAAATCCATCAGGGAAGGTCCGTAAAGAGGACGGAGGAGGGCTGGGATGAGAGTATAGTAGGAGAGGTGAGCCTGGAAGAAGGAAGGATTCTACATTCTTGGAGCAAGAAATGATGGGTTCGAAGCTAGCGAAATACAGGACTCTGATGTGGGAAGGAGGAAACAGGAAATTCAGATGGGTCAACCTCGATTTTCTCAGGAACTAGGAGTCAAGATGGTGGGAGAGCTGTGGAATGGCCACAACGGTGGGTATGTTAGGGAATCTACATGAGACGAATAAAAGGATTATAAGGCAGTTAGCGAAGGGCCAGTGAAATTAAGAAGTGTAACATGTTGGTGAAGCCAGTCAGCAGCCTCAGGAGAAACCAAGCCTGCTGACACCTTGGTCTTAGACTTCTGGCCTCCAGAACTGTGAGAAAATAAATCTCTGTGGTTTACTGTGCCCCATCTGTGATACTGTGTTATGGCAGCTCAAGCTAATACCCTCTCCGGTCCTTCATTCTCAACTCACCTCTATCCAAAAATCTTTTCTGTGTAGGAAGTTAAGAAAAGATAGAGCTCTTCCTATTTTTACCTGAACAATTCAGCCCCAAAACCATTCAATTACATGGAGCAGAATAAGAGAGGCTTCATGCAGGACTTGAGGGGGTGCAGGGTTGGACGCAGGGTGTCAGCTCAAGTAGATGAGGAGGGCCCCCGTGTCACTGTGCAGAGGGTGACAGGAGAGCAAGTGGGTAAATCTATTAAGGCTACAGGAAGTCAGGTTTCCACTGTCTGAGAAGGAACTTGCACATCTGTGTGTACTGGGTAATGATTTAAATAGTATTTCTTATGAGGGGTGAGCCCACTGGGCTTCCAGACTCTTCACAATGTGCCTCCACCCACATTACTCTCCAACCTCATCTCCACCCCTGAGCTCTGGTCATGCTGCCTTCTTTGAGCTCCGTTCCTGGCTTTACCACATGCTGTTCCCTCTGCCTGGAACACTCTCCCCATCCTTTAAGTTAGCCACCCCTATTCCACCTACAGATTCAGCTTAAATGTCACTTTCTCTAAGAAGCCTTCCCCAACTTCCCAATCCAAATTAGATTCTCCCAGTGATTCTCTCTCTCAAACTATCCCATTGGTAACTGTGTATTTGTGTTCATTTGTTTAATATCCACCTCCCCCACTAGACTAAGAGCCCAGCAGGGGCAGGCCCAGGGCTAGCCTTGCTCATGCTGGCTTCCCTCAGCCCAGCAGAGTGTCCTGTCCTTTGGAGACTCTCTAGATACTGATGCTGAAAGGATCACATAAAGGCAGCAGAATGGAATGACAGCAAAGCCACTTCCTCCCTGCAAACCTGGGCCATCCTGGGAAACATACATTTGATTGTGACAGATGAGAGGACAGGAGATTCAGTCCATTGTTAGTTCCTGGGGACTTTCTAAACTCACTAAAGCCAGGGGCCTCTCTAGTCAAAAAATAAGCACCTGGCATGTAAGTAATAAAGCAATTGAGGAAAGGTGAATTTATTTGTAAGACCTTGGAAAGAACAATAATAAGAAGAGAATACATCCTCTACCTGCTCAGGATCTGGGAACTTCTAAAATTGTATCACATACAGGAATGGCAGAAAACCCGGGAGCTAAGCAGGTGCCTGTGAGAGACCTGCCTTGAGAACTTTAACTCAGAGTATTCTGGCTTCAGAGCCATTGCCAGCACTTAACCTCCAGGGCTCTATTAGCACAGGGACATTATCAATATTTCTCACTTCTGAGGAGCACCAGGCTCCTGTGCCCAGGAGAAAACAAATTTAAAATTACATGTGAGATAGGTATCTGTGTAGTTTATGCATTTCAGGTTTCTTATTAAAGCCAAGGTGATACATGCAAAAGGGTACATTCAAAAGGGTGTGAAACTGTGACAATACCCACAGGGAAGAAAAAATGAATTTTCATGGGAAAGCAGGACATGAATAAACAAAACCATGAAAAGCATGGTCAAAAAGTTCCTTGGGACTGACTACCTCACTCCAGGTAGACAGTCTCAACTTTAGAGAAGAAAATAATTTCTGGGAAGGGGATTAATTGTAGAATGTACTGACATTCAGCTACAGCCTTGACTTTGAGCCCAGTCTGCTATTCAACTTTGGCCCTGGAACGCTGAAAAGGCAAATGCCGACTTCAGCATCATCACAGGCATCCCTGGACCTGTGCGTGGTCTGTGGTCCTGGGCGTGTGTGTGAGTCTGTCCCACTTGATCAGCATCATGACCTCAGACACACAAACAAGCCCTGCCGTCTAGATTTACTACTAACAGCTGACCATGCACTTTAGCTAACAGTGAAGGTTACTTCCTGCATTAAAGTGTCAGACTTTAAAATTTGGCTATTAAGATGTTAAATATTGAGACTGTGATAATAATTTAAAATTCTGATAAATTTTCTAATTTATTCTTATATCCTCGCTCATTCTATGATGGTGATGTTTGGCTTCAGCCTTATATTGATATGTTGATTTATATACTCAGCCATTCAGTCAAAATGTATAGTAGTTCCAACATGAATTAGCACCCTTTAAAACACTCAATTTCATAGGCAACAATGATAAAACAGGTAATTGTGAAATTCCTGAAACTAACCCAGAGCCCTGATATATTCTATTTCCACAAGGATCCAAGCCCAGGAGGAACACATTTTTTTCCCCACCCATACCTGACCTACTATCTATGAATCAGGGGATTTCACTCCTTTAATATCATCAACCATCACTCCCAAAAAACAACTGCTTCCTCCCAGACTATAACCTCCCATTTCCCCTCATATCTCAGTGTGAATAAAAGTCTTTCTTCAGCTCATGAGCTAAGGAAAAACAAATTTTCAAAAATGAATGAAAGAGACCAAGGGCTCTATCCTGATGGTAAATGAAAAGGGAATGTCAAATCATCAAAGGTTCGTGTAGGAAACAGAGGTTGTGTGTCCCCAGAGCCCAGGCAGTAGACAGTAACTCAGTCCAATCGGGTGAGTCATCGGCTTCAACTACAACAACAAAGCCCCTCTGAAAGCAATCACCCACACCCTCACCATGATGAAGCCTTGTCCCCTCTGGGGAAGCTAAGCTTGAACCAGCTTGTGCCTAGGGGCAGCGAACTGCCAAGGATACCGTTATATTTAAGAGTGCTGTTCTCCCAAGCTGTTTAAATAAATGGCGTCATTTGCTAATCTCTAGCTGTGTCTCATGACAAGAGGAATAATTCATTTTATTGAGGTCAGAGCATTGGGTTAATGCAGAGATTTGGTTTAGCAGTTAAGGGTAAGACTATACTACTAAGCTGATATTTTTCCTCCTTTCCTTCCCCAGGGAACGAAGATGAAGTTAACCCTCCCACCTGTCTTTCTCTATGAACACTTGCCTCTTCCAACTGTTTTCTGCCATGGCTAATCAGAAAAAGTTTCTTAAGGAAACGGTGGCAAAAAAAAAAAAAAAAAGACACAAAGGTAACAAAGTTGGACCCATTTATAATGTTCTAGTAAGCGGAAGTACCTAGACACTGACTTGCTAGGATTGAGTCTGTTAGGAGATCTCAAGAAGTCAAGAGACATGAGGAAGGAGGAAAGGCTGAACTTCAGACCTGCGACTGACTTCCCAACCACAGTGAATCAGCCAGTGGCCTAACCACACTTTGTTCAGAGATGTCAAGGAAAAGTGTTCTCTTGGCCAGGTGCCGTGGCTCACAGCTGTAATCTCAGTACTTTGGGAGGACTGCTTGAGGCCAGGAGTTCAAGATAAGCCGGAGCAACACAGTGAGACCCCCATCTCTACAAAAAATAAAAACAAAAATAAGCTAGGCATGGTGATGCATTCCTATAGTCCCAACTACTGGGGAGGCTATACTGAAAGGATTCGCAGGAGTTCAAGGCTGTTGTGGGCTATGATCAGGGTACTGCACTCCAGCCTGGGCAACAGAGCAAGACAGGGCAAGGCAGGGCAGGACAGCACAGGACAGGACAGGATAAGACAAGACAGACAGAAAGGAAAGAAAGTGAGAAAGAGAGAGAGAGAGAGAAAGAAAGAGAGAAAGAGAGAGGGAGAAAGAGAAGAGAGACAGAGAGAGAGAAAGAGAGAAAGAAAGAAAGAGAGAGAAAGAAAGAAAGAAAGAAAGAAAGAAAGAAAGAAAGAAAGAAAGAAAGAAGGAAAGAAAGAAAGAAAAGAAAGAAAGAAAAGAAAAGAAAAGAAAGAAAGAGGAAGGAAGGAAGGAAGAAAGGAAGGAAGTTCCATCATTAAGATAAAATGGTGACCACACAGTTTTAGGCTACTGATCAATTTTGATGGCTGGAAATGTAACAAATAATAGTTTCAAAGAAAGAATCTGTGACTGCATGAGAAGTACTAATACGAGAATGAAATAACCTTATGAAATTCTAGTGTGACATATTACAAAACACTGGAAGAGAAAATAAAGGTTCAAATTAAATAATAAATTTCTTCCTATAATTCCCTTTTCAAAATACCTAACCTCACAGGACTCAGAAGACTTCAACTTGCTAAGCTCCAAGGAAAACGAAAGGCATTCTATTTCTTGTTTGAAATTTCATCCTTGGGATATGCTACACAATTACTAACAGGGAGCAGACATGGAGAAACTCAAACTTCCCATGTTTTTCCAGTCAAATAATAATCTACATCAAAGAAATCCATCCCTTGCCATCTCCCTGAACTCTAAACGTGTTTCAAAGTGCAATACGGAAAAGAAAAATCTGGGCCGGGCACGGTGGCTCATGCCTGTAATCCCAGCACTTTGGGAGGTTGAGGCGGGTATATTACCTGAAGTCAGGAGTTTAAGATCAGACTGGCCAAGATGGTGAAACCCTGTCTCTACTAAAAATACAAAAATTAGCCAAGTGTGGTGGTAGGCGCCTGTAATCCCAGCTTCTTGAGAAGCTGAGGCAGGAGAATCACTTGAACCCAGGAGGCGGAGGTTCCAGGGAGCCGAAATCATGCCACTGCACCCCAGCCTGGGAAACAAGAGTGAAACTCTGTCTCCAAAAAAAAGAAAAAGAAAGAAAAAGAAAAACCTGAGAGTTCTCATCTGAAGACCAGAGCAGCAGGCCACCACTCAACAAAAATCTGGAATTCCCCTCTCCATCTTCAGACCTCAGAATCCAGACCCCATGTAACACCTGGCAACTCAGCTCGAGTGGAGAATCGCTCTAAACAGTATTCTACCAGAGGCAGGAGAGGGGGTCATAGCATATCCAGGTAGCCACAAGGACAAGAAACACCATTAGTGCAGCAGATGCTCCTCGTGGTTAGATTCCCTCAAGGAGGAAAGAAGAAAGGCTTCCGCAGGATGGTGCTTTCCCAGATCCCCTCAAACTCCTAACCACAGCTTACCTTGGTACAAGGTGGTTGAACTTGTAAGAACTGAAGACCTCTTGGATCTTTTCTTCTACTTTTGCCTGGAAAGGATGCAGGAGATAGGAGAGAGAAAACAAAAACAGATGAGACCTCCATCAGCTTTTTCTTCCTATTGCCACAAATGCCTATTGGCGAGGGTTGGTTGTTATGGTTTGGAACTTCAGAGTACTGTTAAGACAGGGGTTCTGCAGGATGACAGGCTTAGGACAAGGCAAGAGGGAATCCCCTGTACCATGCTGGCATCACAATGGACTTTTCCAGAAACTGAATCCATAATATCCAAACTAATGGCAGTTTTGGTGTTTGGTTCCCTGGCACTAGTTACTCTGAGAGCAGATGAAGACAGATGTCTCTTGCTTGTGTAGGAGACCATATGCCACCCCGAAATATGCCTCAACGGCATAAGGATTATTTTGAGAAACTGCAGCTACAGGAGAAGCTCTGAAAACAGAGTATACCAGTCTGTGAGGGAAATTGACATCTATAAAGGAAATCTCCATTTGTGAGAGTGTTTCCCTCTCTGTACCAAAAGAGAAGGATGACTAAATCAGAGGAAACTATTATCAATGGAGAAGGCACCTACTGAAATCTGCAAAACAAACCTTACTCTTATTTACCATACTTGTCCTGTTCACCTCCCCATAACTGGCTTCCCCCACAAACTTCTCTGTTTTTAGTTGAAAATGCTATATAAGCTGGAGTTCTAGATCACCTCTTTCAGAATTACTCATTTTCACCTGGGTATCTCCTATGTATACATGAAGTATACATGTTAACAAACTTCTGCTTGTTTTTCTTTTGTTACCCTGTTGTTTTGTTATAGAGGTTCCAGCCCAGAAATTAGAAGGGTAAAGGGAAAATGATTTTTTTTCCTCCCCTCCACTTCAAATATGTATTCTTCCTGCTCTATGAAGTTGTTTGGATGTTCATTAACTCACCACTCTCAAATACATAATTAGTTTCTGCCAACAGTCATGCTTCTTATTGTAAAACTGAACAGTTAAAATATTAAAATCATTTGGGAGATTTATAACATCAATTATTCCGAAACACCAAAACAAATAGCAAATTCTGGTCCTACGTCATGCACAGGACTCCACAGTCCCATAAAATGAAGGATCTCAGAAAGTCAGGTCACAAAAGAAATCAGATCTTTCTCTTCTGAAGACCACACCACAATGCTAAAACCAACCCACATGGTTGACAAAAATTGCAGGCTGGGTTCTGGACAGAAATACAGTTACAATTAAGCATGAATCAGGCTGCACTTCAGCCCACTTCCTGGTTGCTAAAAGTCTGACCATTTGTATCCCATCATTCCTATAGAGCCAGGATCTCTGACATTAGAATCATAAGACTTTTGTTGCCAGGCGCGGTGGCTCAAGCCTGTAATCCCAGCAATTTGGGAGGCCGAGATGGGCGGATCACGAGGTCAGGAGATCGAGACCATCCTGGCTAACACGATGAAACCCCGTCTCTACTAAAAATACAAAAAACTAGCCGGGCGAGGTGGCAGGCGCCTGTAGTCCCAGCTACTCCGGAGGCTGAGGCAGGAGAATGGCGTGAATCCGGGAGGCGGAACTTGCAGTGAGCTGAGATCCGGCCACTGCACTCCAGCCTGGGCTACAGAGTGAGACTCTGTCTCACTTTTGTTTAAGGATCATCTAAGATGTTTTTCAGACTTTGAAGTCCAGCAATCAGTTTGAAAACCCCCACAGAGGAACAGAATCTGCCTGAGAATACAGCTTCCTTATCTCCCTGTCAATGACTTCACCCTACATTTTTCAACCAATCAACAAACTCCACACTCCACACTTCAGCCTACTCCAAAACCCTTAAAAGCCCTAACCCCAAATTACTCAAAGAAGAGTTTGAGGATTCTTCCCATCTCCTCATGAGGTGACCCTATGACTAAACCTCCTTCTCTGCTGCAACCCCCATCTTTTTTTTTTTTTTTTTTGAGACGGAGTCTCTGTCACCCAGGCCGGAGTACAGTGGCGCGATCTTGGCTCACAGCAACCTCCGCCTCTCGGTTTCAAGAGATTGTCCTGCCTCAGCCTCCCAAGTAGCTAGGATAACAGGTGTCCACCACCCCGCCCAGCTAATTTTTGTATTTTTAGTAGAGGCAGGCTTTCACCGTGTTGGCCAGGCTGGTCTCCAACTCCTGACATCAGGTGATCCACCCACCTCGGCCTCCCAAAGTGCTGGGATTACAGGCATGAGCCACCACGCCCAGCCAACCCCTTGGTGTACTGACTTGCTGAGTGGTTTAGGCAACGGTTGTGGTCACAATGTGGTCTCATGGGAGAGCTCCTGTATACAAGGTATAGTAATGAGGGAGGGTCTGGTTAATAGGACTGGGATTCACCTTCCTTGGCATTCCTAGTCTTTGTAGTGAGACATGTTTTTGTTGAGATTTCAAGATACATAAAAATCTCCCTGGGAAACTTCAAAAATGAGTCATTTATTTCTGAAACACCCATTGAGGTAAAGCTCCTAGTCCCTTTGAGAAGCATGCAAGAATTATCTGTGATGATGAGGGGAGCAGTGATATGAATCATCTAAAATAGCAGCCAATCTAAAATTAATTTACATCTGGTTTTAGAACATGCTTTGATATTTGCTTCTGAACATGAATTTGAGGGATGATCTGTTTAAAAGGTTACAATACTTCAAAAACAGACTGACGTCACCATGAGAATCTGACTTGGGAGAAATAAGAAAGTTGTCCCAGAATCATCATAATTCTTTTTCCATTCCCGACACTCACGCAGCTAAAATAAAGCACCAGCCTAAATGAAACACAGACTGCATTTCTCAGTCATGCCTATAAGCTGAATGAGATAGAAAAATATACAAGAAATTGCTAAGATCATTAAAGATTTGCCTGTGATATACATCATCCCTCAATATCCATGGGGGATTGGTTCCAGGATCTCCCACGATACCAAAATCTGTGGATGCTCAAGTCCTTGATATAAAATACTGGAGTATTTGCACAAAACCTATACCACCCTCCCATATAATCACAAATAGCTTAACTACAGGGATTCATTCTGAGAGACGCCTTCTTAGGTGATTTCATCATGGTGTGAACATCAGAGTATACTCACACCAACCTGGGTGCTACAGCCTACCACACACGTAGGCTGTATAGTGTGGCCTATTGCTCCTGGGCCACAGACCTGTACAGCATATTACTGCATTGAATACTGTAGGCAAATGTAACACAATAGTAAGCACCTGTCTATCTAAAAGTATCTAAACATAAAAAAGGTAGAGTGAAAATACAGTACTATCATCTTTCCAGACCACTGTGGTATATGTAGTCTGTTGATTGTTATATGGCACACACCTGTATTTTAAATCATCTCTAGATTACTTATAAAACCTCCTAGTACGATATAACTGCAACTGAGAAAAGAATAGCTCAGAGCAGTCTGAGTTATGTGAGGTATGCAAAATTTATCAGGCCCAGAGAGACCGAGTATAGGACTTCATTTATGCTCCCAACACCCATGTCCGGGGGCAGTTGTTTAAAGGCATTTCATTCCTCCCTAGCTGCCTCATCCATTATCTTCATGTTTCTGGAATTTGTGATACAAAGAATAATGTATACCTTATGTAATTTTAATGTAAAGTCTTGGTAAACAATTTAGGAATAGCCTCTTCTTTTCCTTTATTTATTTTTCTTTCAGTCAGCTTTTTGGGTAACTATTCTTTTTTTCTTTTTTTTGAGACAGAGTCTTGTTCTGCCAGGCTGGAGTGCAGTGGCGCCATCTCAGCTCACTGCAACCTCCACCTCTAGGGTTCAAGTGATTCTCCTGCCTCAGCCTCCAGAGTAGCTGGGACTACAGGCGCATGCCACCATGCCCGGCGATTTTTTAAAAAATTTTTTGTAGAGACGGGGTTTCACCATGTTAGCCAGGATGGTCTCGATCTCCTGACCTTGTGATCCACCGGTCTCCGTCTCCCAAAGTGCTGGGATTACAGGCATGACCCACAGCACCTGGCCCTGGCTATTCTTGTCCTTTAAAAACCTACTTGTAACTGTTGCTAATTAAGAGTGTATAATCAGGGCAACTTGAATCTATGCTCTTGGGTTGCAATCTTCAAGCTTGGCCCAAATAAACTCTCTACTTACATTAACTTTGCCTCAGCTTCTTCCTTTTAGGTTAACATAATAACGAGAAAATAAGTCTGCACTTATTCAGTACAGACACAATTTTTTTTTCCAAATATTTTTGATCTGTGGTTGGCTGAATCCACAGATGGAGAACCCACGGATATGGAGGACCAACTGTACTGTTTCATCTAAGTGAGTTAATGAATTCTGAATGACACAAAATCAAGTGGGAAGAAAATTCACTTACTTTATCCCAATACAAGCCTATTAAAATCCATATGACTTAATAATATTCAAAGGCTAATGCATGAACCCACCTTCCCCTTAGCATTCTGGCACTTAAGATGCCTAGGCAGGAAAGCTCCCAGCCAGGAACTCCTTAATCAGAAGTCCCATCTTCAGCTTTCTTGCGGGAAAGCAGCCAAGTACTATGCAAGAAAAATGGAGGTTTATTTCTAAGCTAAGACACCTGACAAAAACATAGAAATATGTCATACTGAAAGGTGGAAAATGCTTAAAATTTTCCCAACATAGTGTCCTTTTCTTTGGCGTTCCTAATCATTTCTTCAGAATGAACAAGTGATTTTCCAATGCAGTTAGTAACTGACTCATATCTGAAAAATCAAGTTATGAATTCTGATGACTGTGTATTACAGGTCAACTGTTCATAACAATGAATAATTGTCTCTTAAGAACTGGTAATATTCTGGTATATTTCTCTTTTTTTTCTTAACAGGTCCCATGGAGAACTAAGAACTAGTGTATTTTTTAACAGCTTTATTGAGATATAATTCATATACCATTCAACTCACTCATTTAAACTGCACAAATCAATGACTTCTAGCATATTCATAGATTTGTGCATCCATTACCATCAATTATAGAACATTTCACTTCCCCGAAAAGTAAACCCACACCTCTTAAGCATCAAATCCAATTTATCATTCTCCCCACTGCTAACCACTAATTTACTTTCTTTGTTTTTGAGATGGAGTCTCACTCTTGCCCAGGCTGGAGTGCAGTGGTGTGATCTCAGCTCATTTCAACCTCTGCCTCCCAAGTTCAAACGATTCTCCTGCCTCAGCCTCCTAAGTAGCTGGGATTACAGGCACCCATGACCATGCCCGGCTAATTTTTTGTATTTTTAGTAGAGACAGGGTTTTGCCACGTTGGCCAGGTTGGTCTTGAACTCCTGACCTCAAGTGATCTGTGCGCACCTTTGCCTCCCAAAGTACTGGGATTACAGGCATGAGCCACCATGCCTGGCCCATTAGTTTACTTTCTATCTCTATAAATTTACCTGTTTGGAATTGTATATAAATGGAATCATAAAAGCTGTGGTCCTTTGTGGCTGGCTTCTTTCACAAACATGTTTTCAAAGCTCATCTATGCTGTAGCATGTACCAGTACTCCGTTTCTTTTTATTCACATTATTTCACCAAATAATATTCCATTGTGTAGATATATCACATTTCGTTTACCAGTTTATCAGCTGGTGGACATTTTGGCTGTTTCCATTTTTTGGCTATTAGGAATAATGCTGCTATGAATCACAGAAACCATTCCCCTTACTCAAGAAACAGGTTCTCCAGAAACTAAGCTAAACTTGTTTGAAATGTAAATTCTCAGGTATTCTCAGCAGAGACCTACTTAGCGGGCGGGGTCCACCCGCTTCTTTTCACAAGTCCTCCAGTGGATTCTGATGCAAAGCTAATGTTTGTGAACACTGTCAGAATCAAAATGGAGTCATTTGTGTTTAAAAATCCTGACAAATAAAGCCGGGGACAGCTATGAAGAGAGGGTTCTCATGCATCAATACCTGATTAACAAAAACTATCCCAAATGGTTCTGCAAAAACCACAACCCTGCACAAAGGTCATCACAACCTTACACAAAAAATATTTCCACGAGGACATCTGTCTAGCAATTAATTGCCTGTCCAATCTCAGACTGGTCACACTCGTTACTGATCCTTGTAGCCAATAATAATCATCTTAAAAGAATTATATAATCCTCTTTATTCCTTGAAAAACCTTTGTCTTCCTTTACCTCCTTGAATATGCACATAGTTTACTGTGGCACAAAGATTCCCATTGCAATACACTATTCCCAAATAAGTGTCATGTTCTTTTAGAGAGCCTCTCTCTGTTAATTTAGGTTGAAAGTTTGATAAAACAAGGTTTTTTTTTTTTTTTTTTTTTTTTTTGAGGAGTCTTGCTCTGTGGCCCAGACTGAAGTGCAGTGGCTCCGCCTCCCAGGTTTACGCCATTCTCCTGCCTCAGCCTCCCGAGTAGCTGGGACTACAGGCGCCTGCCACTTCGCCCGGCTAGTTTTTTGTATTTTTTAGTAGAGACGGGGTTTCACCGTGTTAACCAGGATGGTCTCAATCTCCTGACCTCGTGATCTGCCCGTCTCGGCCTCCCAAAGTGCTGGGATTACAGGCTTGAGCCACCGCGCCCGGCCAAAACGAGGTTTTTATTAGTGGCAATGGCCACTAAATTTCAGCTCAGAGGTTGATGCGTAAAGTTTTACCTCAAATAGTACTTTCTTCATTCATAATTAATTAAAAAAACAGTAACGTACTTTTCTTCTCAACTAGTAAAGGATAAACAAAGATAACAAACCTTTTCAAATGTTTAACAAACAAAAATTTATCCAAATAACCTAACATTTTGAATGTTCAGAAGACCAGAATATGCCACCTCAAAACATGACTGGAGGAGACCAGAATGTCTTCCCATGATAGGCTTCTTTGGCATAAGGATTATTTTGAACTGATTATTTTGAGAAACAGCACACAAAGGAAAAGCTCTGAAAACAGAGTAGAAGTTACCCCATTTGTAAGGGAAAATTACATCTATAAAAGGAAATCTCCATTTGCCTCTCTTTCTGTACCAGGAAGACAAGGATGACTCTAAGCCACTAGGAACTCTTACCAATGGAGAAGGCACCAGGCATGCCTAAATCTGCATAACAAATCTTATCCTTGTTTACTGTGCTTTTCCTGGTCACCTCCCCATTCCGAGCCTCCCCAACATCCTTCTTTGTTTCAGCTGAACATGGTAGTTAAACCTGAAGTCTATGCCACCTCTTTGAGATTTACTCATTTTGTAATCGCCCAACGGGTTCTTCCTGCTTGCTGCACAGACAAAACCAATTCACTGAGACCATAGCCTTGCAATAAAGAAAGACTTTAACTGACATGCAGCTGCCCACACCATGCTGGAGACAGAGTTATTACTCAAATCAATTTTCCCGAAGGTTTGGAGGTTTTTCAAGGATGGTTTGGTGGGCAGAGGGTTAGGGAATGGGAATGTTGGTTGGTTGGGGATGAAATCATAGGGGTGTGGAAGGAAGATGGTCCTCCTGCACTGACTCAGCCTCTGGGTGGGGCCACAGGACCTGTTTGTGTGGAGTCAGCCAGTCAGAAACGCAAAATCTGAAAAGACATCCCAAACGGCCAATCTTAGGTTCTGCAATTGGGATGTCATCTACAGGGGTAATTGAGAAAGCTCTAAATCTTGTGACCTCCAGAATAATCGCTGGTTATCCTTTACACCTACATCTCAGCAGAAATCAGGACCCTCTCACAATCCTAAAGGGAGATTGTCTTTGCAAAATTATGACCATAAGAGAAATCTGACAAGACTCCAACCAATCAAGCAAGACTTCGTTTCTACTTTTTTTTAATGTGAAATGAAAAAAGGCAAAATGACAGTGTGACAATTTATGTGAATTTTTAAAAACATGCACAAATCCAGTTGTTTATGAATGCATAAAAGGATTAAAAGTGAAGTGGAAGGATGCACACACAACTCATGATAACGGCTGCTTCTGGAACGGGTGAGAGGCACACTGAACTAGGGATAGGGTTAAAGGAGGCTTTGGCTATATTTCTAATTGCTTTCCTTTAAACAAAAAAGATGTTAGCAACTGGTAATTCTCAGTTACAGAAAAATGGCTGTTAATTACATTATCATACTTTTGTTAACCATAAATTCCTTAAAAAAAAAAAAAAAGGAAAAGGATTTCAAAGTGCTTAGTTTTATGATGCCTCATCCCCCACACCTACATAGATAGGCAGGTCACAACATACGCAGAAGCTGTGTTCTCAAAGTTCATTGGTTTTTAGACCTTATTCGTTTTCCCATCAACAGAACGTTATACCTGTTAGGTTCCAAGGCCAGCCCTCGCAGTATTTAATGTATAACCTAACAAATGTTAAGCCTACCAGTACCTTTCTCACCTTCTCTAATTATGAGATAACTAATCACTCAGGATACGGCAAAGAGGGAACACAAGAGTTTACCCCTGCTTCTGATAGGGCACAGGCCAGATGGAGCTGAAAAATCCCTATGGCCTAGTAATACAGCCTTCATAATGTAGCACAAAGCACTACTCACATGCCTGTGGTGACGGCTGGTGTAAACAAACCTACTGCACTGCCAGTGTTATAAAAGTATAACACATACAATTATGTACAGTACATAACACTTGATAACAATAATAAACTACATTACTAATTCATATATTTACTATACTATACTTTATATTATTTTAGAGTGTATCTCTACTTATTAAAAAAATAAACTATAAAACAGCCTTAGGCAGGTCCTTCAGGAGGAATTCCTGCAGAAGGCACTGTTATCCTAGGAGATGACAGCTCCATCCTATTATTGTCCCTGAAGGCCTTCCAGTGGGAGGAGATGTGGAGATGGAAGGCAGTGACACTGACTATCCTGACCCTGTGTAGGTCCAGGCTAATGTGTGCGTTTGTGTCTTAGTTTTTAACAAAAAAGTTTAAAAGGTAAAAAGAAAGTGAAAAAATTTAAAAGGAGAAAACCGCTTACAGAATAAGAATATACAGAAAATATTTTTGTACGGCAGTACAATGTGCTTGTGTTTTAAACTGTTATCACAAAAGAGTCAAAAAGCTGTAAAAAAAATTTTTAAGTTTATAAAGTAAATAACTTACAGTATGCTAAGTTTATTATTGCAAGAAAAAAGCGTATGAATAAATTTAGTGTAGCTGAAGCATACCGTGTTTATTTTTATTTTTCATAATGTCTGTTCAGTAAGCGTACAGTATTTATAAAGTCTATAGTAGCGTACACTCATATCCTAGGCCTTCACATCCACTCACCGCTCACTCACTCACTCACCCAGAGCAACTTCCAGTCCCGCAAGCGCCATTCATGCTGAGTTCCCTAGATAGGTCTACCATTTTTATCTTTTATAACGTATTTTTAGTTTACCTTTTCTATATTTAGATATGTTTAGATACAAAAATATTTACCATTGTGTTCCAATTGCCTGCAGTACTTAGCACAGTAACATGCTGTATAGGTTTGCAGCCCAGGAGCAACAGGCTATACCTTATAGCCTAGGTGTGTAGTAGGCTATGCCATCTACATGTGTTAAGTACACTCTATGATGTTCACACGACAAGGAAATTTCCTACTGACAATGTATTTCTACTGTTATTAAGTGATATATAACTATATGTATATTAGTTTGTATTGTTTGATGATGGAGAGATTGTGTTAAACTCTAGGGGCCAGGGATCAAGTAACTGTACTAGAGTCCCCAAGACTTAGGTGCCATGGCAACAAATAAAAGAAGAGCTAACCAAAAGGCTGCATTCTCGACAGCTCTGTTTAAAAGATATTTCATGGCCAGGTGCGGTGGCTCACGCCTGTAATCCCAGCACTTTAGGAGGCCGAGGCGGGAGGATTACGAGGTCGGGAGATCGAGACCATCCTGGCTAACACGGTGAAACCCCGTCTCTACTAAAGAATACAAAAAATTAGCCGGGCGTAGTGGCGGGTGCCTGTAGTCCCCGCTACTCGGGAGGCTGAAGCAGGAGAATGGCGTGAACCCAGGAGGCGGAGCCTGCAGTGAGCCGAGATCGCACCACTGTACTCCAGCCCGGGCGACAGAGCAAGACTGTCTCCAAAAAAAAAAAAAAAAGATATTTCATGGAGTTTTTCATTTAATCAATAGAAATTCAATCAATAGGCCAGGCATGGTAGCTCAACGCCTGTAATCCCAGCACCTTGGGAGGTGGAAGCGGGTGGATCATTTGAGGTCAGGAGTCTGAGACCAGCCTGGCCAACATGGTGAAACCCCATCTTTACCAAAATACAAAAATTAGCCTGGCGTGGTGGCACATGCCTGTAATCCCAGGTACTCGGGAGCCTGAGGCAGGAGAATCACTTGAACCCGGGAGGCAGAGGTTACGATGAGCGGAGATTGCGCCACTGCACTCTAGCCTGGGCAACGAGAGTGAAACTCTGTCTCAAAAAAAAAAAAAAAAGAGAAAGAAATCCAATCAATAAAAGCAGAGAATAGTTTCCATTCAGTAAGTGGTAAACAACAACTAATGCATTTGGCACTTTCTCTTTCAGAGCTTCTATCTAAAGCCAATCTCAGGAGGTACCAACTTTCATACCAGGCACTATCACTTCCCTGCTTCCTAAATCTCCCTCCTATCCCAGAGGCAGACTGTTTCAGAAAGTAGATTTGCTGCCTATGATTCACGTCATTGAAGCTACAGTAAAAGAGTCATTAATATATGAAATACAAGGCAAGACTTTTCAAAAAAAACTATCCCTCAGAAAATACAAGTCACTTTATATTCAAATACTTACAAAGTACTTCTTGCTGTAGGAAGTTTTTCAATTTATTTGTTTTAAATATGAAGTACCAGCTGGGGATGACACAATAGCCTAAAACCACCTCAGTTAAGGTGTGGTTTGGGATGCTTTGGCTAATGGTAATCAGTGAAACGAGATAAA
Source organism: Macaca mulatta (assembly GCF_049350105.2). Classification (NCBI taxonomy): domain Eukaryota; kingdom Metazoa; phylum Chordata; class Mammalia; order Primates; family Cercopithecidae; genus Macaca; species Macaca mulatta. The sequence goes on along the minus strand of NC_133412.1, from coordinate 138,092,435 downwards.
TTAAACACAAATTTAGTTATTATTCCTGGAGATATAAACTCACACTTTCATGTGCAAACTGCCATTGTAAGGCCAGCCTTTTATTTTGTTTATTCATTTTTTACTTTTTTTTAGACACAGAGTCTCACACTGTTGCCCAGGCTGTCTGGAATTTGTGGGCTTAAGCTAACCACCCACCTGGCCTTCCAAAGTGCCAGGATTACAGGTATCAGTCACCATGCCTGGCCAGTAAACCAACGTTTTAAAGATCATTTTAGTCAGCGCGGTGGCTCATGCCTGTAATCCTAGCACTTTGGGAGCCCAAGGCAGGCGGATAGCTTAAGTTCAGGACCAGCCTGGGCAACACAGCGAAACCCTGTCTCTACAAAACAATACAAAAAGTAGCCGAACATGGTAGCGCACGCCAGTAGTTCCAGCTACTCAAGAGGCTGAGGTGGGAGGATCACTTGAGCCTGGAAATTTGCTGCAGTGAGCTATGATCATGCCACTGCACTCCAGCCTAGGCAAGAGTGAGACCCTGTCTTTAAAAAAAAGGAGACCATTTGAAAAAGTAATAAAGTGGTTAAGTTGCAGTGACCACAAATATATACCAACTGGACATATTGTAAAAAAAAAAAAAAAAAAAAATTCTAGGCTTACGTCTGTAATCCCAACACTTTGGTAAGCCAAGGCTGCAGTGAATGGTGACTGCATCACCACACTCCAGCCTGGGCGACAAAGTGAGACACTGTCTTAAAAAAAAAGTCTAATGTTATGCAAGTGGATACTTGTAACTTGGAATAAACTATTCAGTGGTAACACCTTATTCATATTCAAAAAGGATGTATCTCAAGAACTGAACATGTGGTCCGGAAATCCATATTGGCTGACTCAAAAAGTGGCTCCAGTGATGATTAAAAATAGTGAAGTCAAAGATGCATGTGAAGAGTCTGAAAAGATACATTTTATAAATAAGAGGAGGAGGAAAACCAGCATTTCTAAATTAGTGTTACTTTACAAAGTAGGTGATTTTAAGTAGGTATATGGACCCAAATTTAAATGTAAATTATGTAAGCAGGTCTTTTTCACTTATATACCTAAAGGTACATGTATTTTAAACTTAACCAAAAACAACCTTTTGGACTTTTTAATGGGGAAATTTGATATGCAGGATTACTTTACACTTGGGCAATATTGAATTTCAATAAAATAAAATGGATTCAGAAAGCTAGCCAACTGACCACTTAACCAAGTAGAGGACCGGTTCCTTCTATCAGAGGCATAAAAAATGGGGAAGTTTTATCATATTTAGTGATTTGTTTCACCTCTGTTTACTAATATTTTGGATCCTATAAGCTGAAACAAGTCAACAGCAGAAGGTCAGGATTCTGTTCTGCTGCTCCCTCCTTAGGATATGTGGTGGCCCACTGCCTAAACCTGAAGCCAGCACATCACCTGCCTCTCAACACCCTGATGGGGGCCCACCTGCCCATCTCACCTCATTTCCTACCACGTCCAACCTGCACCCACCATTCCTGGTAAGCCGTCTTACTGCCCCCAGTCAAGCCTGAGCCTTCCCTCAAAACAGCTCCCCCTCCTAGAATGGCTGCCCCGAACTCTAATTTTTACAGCCCTACCCAGTTCCACGTTCTCCATGAAGTCATCCTGACCACCTCAGCCCACACAGATGGCTTTTCAACTCCCTAAAATCCTCGTGCAAAGCAGTCATAATTTAGCACTCTGTGACTGCCTATTTTTTTGAGATGGAGTCTTGCTCTGTCACCCAGGCTTCAGTGCAATGGTGCAATCTCGGCTCACTGCAACTTCCGCCTCCCAGGTTCAAGAGATTCACCTGCCTCAGCGTCCTGAGTAGCTGGGATTACAGGTGTGCACCACCACGCCTAGCTAATTTTTGTATTTTTTTTAGTAGAGATGGGGTTTCACTATGTTGGCTAGCCTAGTCTCAAACTCCTGACCTCCAGTGATCCGCCTGCCTCAGCCTCCCAAAGTGCCAGGATTACAGGAGTGAGCCACCGCACTCGGCCTTCCAGCATATTCTTTTTCATCTAAGATAAAAGAATTTTGAGGGCAGGGATCAGGACTAATAATTCTCTAATATTCCCCTCAGAGTTCAAGTTACTTGATGGACAATGAACCATGCCAATGGTTCAATGACACCATGCCATTTCAAGTGGAGGATGCTTTTGCCTCTGTTCAAAGACAAACTAAAAGAAAAACAGTAGTATCTTTTGTAAACACCTGTTTTTGGCAAGGCTGTTACCTCTGAGACTATCAGTATTAACCTACTGGCCTGAATCAGAGTGTTTGCAATGGGATGATTCCAGATGGCACAATAAGGCAGGCAGGCACTAACAATACAACCACGTCTTGTTCTCTAGTGTCACGAAAGGCCCTCCCTGCATCTGCATTAACAAAATAGCTTAGCAAGGTAGAGACCCTCATAAAAATATCCAGAGCTGACCATTTCTCATTACCTCCACTACCGTCACTGTGAGCTAAGCCACCGTCACCTCTCCCAGGATACTGCAATAGCCTCCTAACTGGTTTCCCTGCATCCACCCTCACTCCCCACCATCTACTCTTGACAGTAACCTAAATGAGTCTGTTAAAATGCTAGTCAGATGTGTCACTCCCCTGCTGAAAACCCTCTGATCATGGATCAGTCTAAGTCCTGGCAGGAAACAGATGGCACAAAGTGGGTGATTTGAGGAGAGTTTATAAAGGAACTATTTACAAAGATGTGGGCAGGTGTAGGGAAACCACAAGAGAAAATGCAGTATCTGGAGCTGATAAATTAGGGGTACCTGAACTCCTCATAGACCTGAAGGTGTGAAGAATGGAGAGGGAGGGAGACAAAGAGCTCAGAGAAGGCACGTGACAGGAAATGTGACCCTAAGACTAAGGAAACCCCAGCCCACACAAGCCTGCAGGAGGGAAGAAATACAACGGTCTCATTCTTCTCCTTCTCAGCCACCCCCAGCAATACTTCCCATGGCCTGCAGTCATAAAGCAAGGAAACCTGTCAGCGCAGGGCCCCCTCCTGGGGCACATCTACAGAGCAGGCTGGAAAAAGGCCAAGTGAATGTGGGGCAGTAAATGGCAGGTATACAGCCAAGTGGCTCCCCATCTCAGTCAGGATATTTTAAAGTACTTCCAAGGGCCAGTGTGAGGCCCTACATGATCCGACCCATCTCCTATTCTCTGGTTTGCTAAGCCCCCGTGCTCACCAGGCATTCCGCTGCCTTGGTCCTTTGTGCTTGCTGCTTTCACTGCCCAGAATACTCTCGCACCAGATTCATGATGGCTTCCTCCCTCATCTGAGACTTCAGGTCTCAGATCACATGTGTTGTCACAGAGGGTTCCCCTTACCACCTTATATGAAGACATCCCTTGCTCCCACCCCACCCATTCCTGACACACCCTATCCCCTCTATCCCAAGGTGTTACTCTCCACAGCACTTCTAATTAACATTTTATATTGAGATAGCTATAGATATTATCTCTTTTAATTGACTGCTTCATTGGCCTAGAAACAGTTTTATAAAGGCATCAACTTGGCCTCTTTTGTTCAACGACTTATGCCGAGTGTCTAGAACAGTACCTGGCTTGTAGAAGGCGCTCAAGTATTTGCTGAATGAATGAAAATCAACGAATGGAACAGAGGACTCACAGCTAAGGACTCCTTCCACTATTTATAGGTTTAACTCCTATTACCAAATTATTGCTTAACAAATAAACTGAGTCTTCTGATAATATCTGATGATAGGAAGCAAGTAACAAGCATGTAATTTTTTTTTTTTAATTTAAAAAGTTTTTGTCTTAAATAGACATGGGGTCTTGCTATGTTGCCCAGGCCAGTACCAAAATCAGTATAGTCGTTTTTTGTTTTAAGAGACAGGGTTTTACTGTGTTGCCCAGTACAGTGGCTCGATCATGGCTCATCTGTGAACTCCTGGGCTCAAATGATCCTCCCACCTCAGCCTCCCAAGTAGCTAGGACTACAGGTGCATACCACCACACCCAGCTATATATATATTTTTTTCTTTTTTTGGTAGAGACAGGGTCTTGTTATATTGCCCAAGTTGGTCTCCTGGGCTCAGGTGATCTCACCTTGAACTCCCAACATGCTGGGATTACAGGTGTCAGTCATCAATTTGTTTTTACTGGCAATGGCACAAAATTGAGCTATTAGTAAATGGAAGCTTTAGTCAAAACTGAAAGAGTAATAGTATATCCTCTGTAAATAACTTCTCCTAACAAGGTTGTTACTTTTGATGAATGTATCATCATTAACCTACCAACGTGGTAGGTCTCTAAACCTCAGTCTTCTCATCCATAAAAAGTGTAAGGATTGAATGATACCATGTGTGGAGAGCATTTAGCACTGTGCTGAGACTTAATAAATGGTCACTAAGATGATTATTAAAACAGTGAGGCAGCCACAAAAATGAGATACAACATTATCTTCCTACTACCTGAAAGTGTTCATCCTAGACTCTAATAATGTGTGCTGGAATAACAACACGAAAAAGAAATATAAGATTCTTTACTGTCTGCCATACCGTTGGGTCTAGATTTGAAAGATGCTTGCACCACGCATAGTGGCTCATGATTGTAATCCCAGCACCCTGGGAGGCCAAGGAGGGCAGATCACTTGAGGTCAGGAGTTCAAGACCAGCCTGGCCACACAGTGAAATCTGTCTCTACTAAAATACAAAAATTAGCCAGGCGTGTTGGTGGGCGCCTGTAGTCCCATCTACTCTGGAGGCTAAGGCAGGGGAATCGCTTGAACCTGGGAGGCGGAGGTTGCATTGCAGTAAGCCGAGATCGTGCCACCACATCCCAGTCTGGTGACAGGGCAAGACCCCGTCTCGAAAAAAAAAAGGGCAATCTGACAGTCTATGGTCAGATATTAAATAAAACACTTGACCCGAATCACTCAGCAATCCATCATTTAGGACTTCTGCAAAAATCCTCCAGGTTTTTCATCAGTGGGAAATTTCTTTACAATCTTTTGCAGTCAGCCTTCCCTGGGACACACTGGTAGGCAACCCAACCAGGAGAGTTAGCTAGTTTCAAGAGGTGAGGATTTCCTTTACTCCCCTAAATTCCATAAGTTTAAATCTCCAGTTAAAATATTCTCCCTGCTACTTTGTGAATCATCATGTATCAAGCCTTTGTTTCTGTTATAAATTTATAATTCTAGTCATAACTGTACAATATAACAACTATTGTTACTAATTTTGCCAAAGTACAGGCTTCCAACTTCAAGTATGAAATACAAAACAGGTCTCGCCAAGGTGAAGCCTGGAGACTGACCTCACTAAGAGATCTTATTTCAGTAAGAAGCAGGATGTTCATTTATTAGTGTTAAGAATCATCCTAACCACTTCTCCTACCGACAGATGGATACACAGTTCCACATAACAATCTTGGGAACAATTCCAATCAGGGAATAAATAGAAAAACAAAACTATGGTTTTGGGCATATGAATCATTCCCCAAACACTTTTCTAAATGATAGGTTCGATCCTACTTCTAGGCCTTAGGGAATGATTAGTAGTCCAAAATCCATACTTTCTGTTAGAGCACTTTCCAAACTCTGTTTTCCTGCCTGTCCCCACAGGGGCTATTTCCTTGTACTTCCATCGTTTAATATTGTGTCCGACACGTAGTTGGTGCTCAAGTGGCTGAATGACTACCAAAATGCCCACCCACGAGGCAGGCCCCCAAACCTGGCACTGCAGGTCAAAAATCAAACAGATCGTGAAACGGCATGACAGCGGCCTGGCCCTTCTCTCCTCTCTGCCTCCAGAAGCTGAGAGCAGGTTGGGAAAAGTGCACTGTGCACCCCAGAACCTCCCGAAGTACTGGCAGAACGGAGTGGGCTATCCGACCCGCCTGGGCTGCCTCTGTTCTCCAGACGTAGAACACGATTCTCCTCGTTCTTTAGGGCAGAAGGGACCCGGCTACTGCCCACTCCTCCAAGCCCAACCTTGAAACGACCCTTCCCCAACCTGGCCGCGCAAACGCTCCACGACGAAGCCCAAGCCTGGGCGCCCGGAGCTTCCCAGAGGGAAGGCGCCCCGGTGCGCTGTGGGAGTCGTAGTTCCCCGGTGAGTTCCGCACCCGGGCGGCCCTGCGAACGGGACTCCCGCTCCCAGAACACCCCGCGCGGGTGCCTCGCCCAGTCCTGCCACCTCACCTGTTCTATGGACGTGACTGTTTCCACCGAGTCGTCCTGCAACCGCTCTCGCGCGTGCTCGGGCCTCAGACTGTACAGCGGCTCTGACCAGACGGGGGAGGAAGATGGAGGGCAATAGTAGGTGAAAGAACTCGGAGAAGCCATGATCAGGAGAGCAGCGGACAGTGTGTAGGACTCAGCTTCGTTAAGCAACAACGCGCATTGAAACTCGAGCGGGCTAAGGCGCTACGGCGAGCGGATAGAGGCAAAAAGATTTTGAACGCGAATCTCTCCTCCCACCTACAAGTCTTTAGAGTGAGTACTGAGATGCTGCCGCCCGCCGTTGGGCAGAGGCGCTGCTGCAAGAGCTCAGAGTCCTGAAGCGCAAGGGTGTCTACATCCGAATTTCATTTCAGAGAGATGGCGTAGGACGCCTCGGTTTGTTATGCAAATTGTTAAAAAGAACTTTAACATTCTGCTATTTCTCACTTAATTGTAATGCAGTCGCTTGCAGTTTCAGGTGCCCAAGAACCCAATGAATGTAAGTTTGAAAGCATTTCTGACAGCTCTACTGATTGCCTCAGTCACGCTATTACTAATAGAATTATTGTGCACCTTGGGGTACTTGACAGCCTCCCAGGAGAAGGCAGTAGCTGCTCAAACGTGCAAGGACGCCGTCTCAGTAATTCAGTGATGGAGGGAGGGGGGCATTATGATTTTCTCCTACCTCTTGGAGGTTACATTGCAGTAGCAAGAACTGAAATGCAGTAGAAGGAACAAGGATAAGTGAAACAGTCAGTCAGTCCGCAGATATTTACGGAACACTTGCTATGTGTCAGGCATTGTGCTAGGTCCTAGGAATACAAAAGTGAACAAAACAAAGTCCCTGCCCTTGGGAACCTTACATTCTAAGAAAATCGACAGAATTGAATGTATCCAACGCAATAAATGTATGAAGTCTTGTGATAAATGATATGAAGGAAAATAGCAGGGTCTATGAAAGAGACTAAAGGGGTAGGAAACTAATTGAATTGTATGGTCAGGCCAAGCCTCTCTAAGTGACCTTTCATTTGAGATCCGAAGGATGACGAGGAGTCATCCAGAAGAACAGTATGGGAAAGAACTCCTGAGAAGGAAGAAACAGCAACTTTTAGAAGACATGTGCTGGGCACAGTGGCTCATGCCTGTAATCCCAGCACTTCGGGAGGCTGAGGCAGGAAGATCACTTGAGGAGTTAGAACATCCTGGGCAACATAGCAAGACCTCATCTCTATTAAATATCAAAAAAATTAGCTGGGCGTGGTGGCGCATGCCTGTAGTCCCAGCTACTCAGCAGGCTAAGGTGGGAGGATCCCTTGAGCCCAGGAAGTCGAGGCTGCAGTGAGCTATGATTGTGCCACTGCACTCCAACCTGAGTGGCAGAGCGGGACCCTGTTTCAAAAAACAAAACAACAAAAACAAAAACCATAGGCTCAAGTGACCCTCCTGCCTCAGCCTCCTGAGTATTATTTTAGGGCATGCATCAAAAGTACTACACCAAAAATTATAATACCAAGATATTAAACTGGGGGAGTTGTATGTAGGAGGTTATAGAAGGTATGTTAATAACAGACATTCCGGGTACACTTGGAGACAAGCTTCCTGCTCAGAGCATTTCACTCTGTTCCCACTCCATTCCATGTCACATGTCTAGGATCCAGGGATTATAGACCAGAGTGACATTTGACAACCATCCATTCCCCTGTTCTCAGTCTCTGGTAGTAAATAGAAGCAGTCAGAAAAAATGTCACAGATGAAGCTGGGCTGGCTTAAAGACCTCAGGTAGATGAACACTACCACTGTGTCCATTTTAGTGGTACTATTGCTGAACTAAGACCTAGAGGCACCAGAATGTCACCAAATCTGGAAATAAGGGGACTGTATGGGTTAGGACCCATGGATATGGCTGCACAGTGTGAAATGGTCCCATTACATTGAGCCCTCTATTGGCATCTTATTGTGTTTCCCTTAGTTATATTTTGGGAAAAAATGGTCTGATAAGGTCAGAGTCATATCTAAGGATTCAGCCTTTGTCACAAAGAGTTTCTTTGCAGGAGAACTGGAAACTTTATGCTTCAATCCTGAAGACTGTGCTATTGAAAGAATAGTTGGGACAGTTTTGTGACAAATTGTTGCATCTGTCAGGTGCACCTAGAGCAATTGCAAATTGTATTTTAGAAATAAAAATTCATTTCTGAAATTTAGTCTCCTCTGCAGTGGGATCCAAAAGATGTGAATAGGAACATGGGCAAGAGTCTCCTGCAGGAGAGTGTGTTCTCATCCAATTAATGTTTATTGAGTACAGGGTAAGTGCTGGGCACTGAGCTAACTGCTAAGGAGACAGCAGTGAACAAGCCAGACACAGTCTCTGCCATTATGGGTCTTATGATTTACCAGAAAAAACTTTAAACAATAATGACGGAATTGACTCTTTCATGACAGTTGAGAGAAATGGGATGAGGCAGAAAGAAGTATGGAGTGTTGTGAGGTTGCATGACAGGGGGACCCTAAGGTAGCCTGGAAGGCTTGAAAAGACTCCCATGAGGAAGTGAGTTAATTAATCTAGGGGATGGGAACATCCCAGGCAGAGGAAACCCAGTGACAACCCCAAATCAAGTGAAACCAGTAATGAAAAATATGTGGGGTTTGTACTCCATGTAAGCATCGAGAAGACTTGGATCAAGTAGCCCACTAGTTGTCCCTCCTCTTGGTTTAATAAAACCACTCATTCAAGAAGCAGAATGAACATAAATAATGGTACTATAGAGAATGATATATTTAGAGAGGAAACTCTTAGTCATGATAATAGCAACTCCAGCTTGGACTGCAGATGGTTTATGTTTATTTTACTCAAATGCCTGATACTCTTTTCTAAATTAAACTGATCGCGTTTCTTTAAAAATAATATTAAATGTGGACCGTGCTATTTTATACTTTTAAGAGCAAGAAAAAGAAAAAAAGTAATGGTCTAAATGAACCACTAGAGGTCGCTTCTGACCCTGGAGTGCGCTTAGGGAGTACGTTTTAAAACTGCTCTCGTATTTTAGTAGAGACGGGATTTCACCGTGTTAGCCAGGATGGTCTCGATCTCCTGACCTCGTGATCCGCCCGCCTCGGCCTCCCAAAGTGCTGGGATTACAGGCGTGAGCTACCGCGCCTGGCCATGGTAGGGTGGCGGGGGGTGCATTTCTAACCCTCTTGATTCCACTCCTTCTCCAGCTACCTCCCCATGACTCATTGGCAGAGACCCTTGAAAGAGTTGCTGCTACTAATGTCTCCAGGTCCTCTCTTCCAACTCTCTCAAGCACGTTCTAATCTGGCTTTCCAATCGGTTCCTATCAACTCTCCAGTAAACTCCACATAGCCAAATCCAAGGGCCAGGTCTCAGTCCTGATCTCAAGTCTTCCTTCTTGACTTCCCAGCAATATTTGCACAGTTGATCATTTCCCTTCTTGAAACCCATTGTCCTTGTGGTGCCTCACACTAGTTTTCCACCTTCCTTGCCTTGCTTATATCTTGGATACCTTAGCTTGGGGTACCCCCAGGATTCAGTTCTCAGACCTCTTATCTGTCTTCACTCACTTCCCTGTCAGCTCAGGCAGTCTCAGTGTTTTAAATAACACCCGTAGGTTGAAAACTCCCTAATTTGTATCTCCAACCTGGATCTCTCCTGAACTCCAGAGTTCATGTCTAATGTCTATTTGCATTTCCACTTAGATCTCCAATAGGCATCTCAAACTTAACATATCCACAACAGAGCTGCTGGTCTTCCCTTCCAAACCAGTGCACTCAGTCTTGCCCACCTCTGTTATGATAACTCCATCCTTCCAGTTACTCCAAATACCTTGGAATCATTCTTGCTGCCTCTCTTTTTCTTACTACTTTTAAGTTCTGTTCTAAATATATCTAGCATCTGATCACTGCTTACCAATCCCACTGCCAGTGTCCTGGTCCAAGCCACCATCATCTGTTACTTGGATTCGTACACTAATCTCTTAACCGTTCTCCCTGTTTTCACTCTTGTCCCCCTGTACCCTAATGCAAACTTGCTATAGTCTGAATGTTTAGGTGCCACCAGTATTCATATGTTGAAACCGAATCCCCAATGTGAAGGTGTTTGAAGGTGGAGCCTTTGGTAGGTGCTTGGGTCATGGGGGCAAAGTTGTCATGAATGGAATTCATGTCCTTATAAAAGAGACCCCAAAGAGCTCCCTCACTCCTTCTACCATATAAGGACACATAGAGAAGGCATCACCTATGAACCAGAAAGCAGGCCCTCACCAGACACCAAATCTGCAGGTGCCTTGATGTTGAACTTTATTTCTGTTGCTTACAAGGTACCCAGTGTGTGGGATTCGGTTCTAGCAGCCTCAAAGGTCTAAGATAAAATGAAAAAGCCAGACTGAACTTTTAAAAATGTAAGCAAAGCCACCCCTTCACTCAGAGCCCTCTTCTCATCTCAAAGTCAGGGTGGCCTGGAGGACCCCAGTCACCTCTCTGGCCCCTTCCCTTTGCACTCTCCAGCTTGCTCCCTGCCTCAACGCTGGCCTCCCTGCTGTTCTGTGTACACCTCTCCTGCTGCAGCCTCGGAGCACTGATGCTTGTGTTGCCTCCCCCTGCAGAGCTCTGCCCCAGACATAGACATGGCTTGCCCTTGCTTCTTATAGTTTTTGCTCAAATTCTTTTTTTCTTTTTCTTTTTCTATAATTTCTTTTTTCTGAAAAATTGTATAGCAATGGGTTCTCCCTGTGTTCCCCAGGCTGGTCTCAAACTGCTAGAATCAAGCAGTCCTCCCACATCAGCCTCCCAAAGTGCTGGGATTACAGGCATGAGCCACAACGCCTGGCCCAAATTCTTTAGTCTAACCCAAATTTCCCTTTTCTTGAGGTCTCTCCTGACCTCCCCATGTAAAATGGAAGTGCCACCCCCTTTGGTGATAGCTTAATCCCACTCCCCTGCTTTATTTTTCTCATTGCCAGATCAGATACTTTATATTTTGTGTATTGATTTGTTTACTATCTGTCTTCCTCCACCAAAATGTAAGCTTTATGGGGCAGGGATTTTTTTTTTTTTTTTTGGTCTGTTTTATTCATTGCTGTTCTCCCTGACATAATAGACATTGAATAAGTTAAATGGTTCAAATGATTTCCAGTCATTGTAATGAACATTTGAGTGCTTGTTTGTGTAACATAATTGTAGATGATAATGACAATGAACATAATACTAGCCTTATCCTTCAAGAACTCACTATCTAATAACTACAGAGACCATGTAAATATAAATGAGTATAAAATAAATGTGTAAATATAAATAAATCTATTAAGTAGATAAGATTTAAAATGAAAACTATATATAAATGATAAAAACATAAAATAAGACATAATACATACACAGAATATATTCCCCAAGAATGTATTCTCTTGCAGTGGGAATGTAGCTGAAGGAGTAATTCATTCTAATCTATTTAATGAAGATGGCCTTTTATGTATAATATTTGTGTTTAGTAACATTTGTAAGTCTGAAGTAATCATTTTAAATAATTATATTGAAATTTAGGAATTGTGAAATGTATTTTTAAAATTTTCTGTATCACACAAAAGGAAATATCAAAAGCTTCCAATCATAAAAAACAAAAAGAATAGCTTTCTAAATGTAGTACAATGATATTATTGCACAAAGAACAGCTGTGAGCTTCTCAGAAGTCAAATCATCAATGCTACATGCCTGCATTATTTTATTGTGTTGTATATTGATATGAAATAAATTACATTATATATTATTAATCATTACATATACTCTATTACTGAAAACCTGTGCAAAAATATTGACTCACAGTCCTGTTTTGGGTTTATCATGGTGAATATTTTACCAGCAGATACAAAATGGAAGCCAACTAAATAACATTGTTCACCTTGAAAACTCTAAGAAATGATTTTTTATTTGGCTGGGCATGGTGGCTCATGCCTGTAATCCCAGCACTTTGGGAGGCCGAGGCAGGCGGATCACAAGGTCAAGAGATCGAGACCATCCTGGCTAACATGGTGAAACCCCGTCTCTACTAAAAATACAAAAATAGCTGGGCATGGTGGCAGGCACCTGTAGTCCCAGCTACTCTGGAGGCTGAGGCAGGAGAATCACTTGAACCTGGGAGGTGGAGGTTGCAGTGAGTCAAAATCACACCACTGCTCTCCAGCCTGGTAACAGAGCAAGACTCTGTCTCAAAAAAAAAAAAAAAAGAAAGAAAGAAAAATGTTTTTGAAACTGTTGAGAGGCAATGCCGGAGGTGTACATTGTAAGGCATACCAGTGACTCTCAAGCCTGGCTGTTCACTGGGATCATTGGTGGAGCCTTAGAAAATCCAGATTCTCCCAGGCACCAGCCCAACCAACTAAATCAGAATCTGTGGGGCTGGGGCCCAGGCACATGCATTTTGTCAAAGCTCCACAAGTGATGCTGACTCACAGCTAGGGTTGGAGCCACCTTGAAGCGTCTTTGTATGTGGTGAACATGAGCTGTCCACCAGAGCCTGGCTCCCCTTCCACAGGGAGAGTTGCAGCTGGGAAGTGACTGCTCAGCAGTCTCCTTTGCTTTTAGGTAGAGGCCTGTGACTGGGTGCTGGCCAATAAAAAGTGGAAGACATGATATCTACTACATCTAGACCTGACCCTTTAAAACCTTTCATGCGATCCTCTATTTCCTTGCTTCCCCTCTCCGCCAGCTGAAAGTCAATGCCTGGGGTAGTCCTCCATAATCAAAAGAACATCATGCCACATGTTCTAGAAGTTAAAAACCTCAATTAACAAAGAGGTCTCTTTCAGTGTTTCACTCCACTGCACAAATGGTATCCCTTTGTAGATTCAAAATAATTTTCTGGACAGATATGGTGACATCTTTTCAATGTATATTGTTACTACTACTTTCAAACAATCTTTTTCAAGTCTGATAACTTAGAACTACAGGGTCAACTCTCCCCTCTCCTGTTAACAGAGCCCTTCTTCCCCTGCTGTCTACAAGGCAGTCTTAGAAGGGTCGTAAGTGTATACTTAGGTAAAAAAGGAGAGCCTGTAAATCCTGATATGTGAGGGACCTGGGGTATGGCGTCTCCTTGCCTTTGGTTGGCAGGCACTCTCTGATTCTTCCTGCAAGGCAGATCTTATAAAGAACAACATCTTGCTTTTAAAGGAGTCCTACAACGGAAGTCCCTTGTTGAAAACAGCAGAGTTTCTGCCACCCTGGGTGCCTAAATGACTATGGAACAAAGCTACCCTTACTCCCTACTCTTTGCTGTTCATTAGACTTTACATGAGAGGGAGATAAATCTTTATAGTGTGAACCCCTGAGATTTAGGGATTCATCTGTTACAGCAACTAGCATTGCCTTAACTAACACATGCAATGACTCTTTCCTGCATAGATTCCTAACTGTAGATATCTTGTCCCCCAAAACATAACTTTGACAACACAAGTTTGATATGACATATATCGCATAGTTGGGGGTTGCTAGTCATGTCTCTCAATTCTAGTTTCATAAAGGGAAGGATTGCTAATCTGAGGCTTCCCCATCACAAAATTTTCTACTTTGACCGTCTGGACCACCTATCAGAGAGTCTCCAAAAAGACACAACTTTTATTTCCCACTCTAAGAGAATGAGATAACTCCTAAAAACTATCTTTGCACAGGAAATCCGATCTGATGAGGCTCCTGGTTTGGTCCTTGCTATGGGCTGAGTTGCGTCTCCCCCAGCACCCTCCCAAATTCATATGTTGAAGTCCTAACCCTTAGTAACTCAGAATGTGGCTATATTTTTGGAGATAGGGCCTTTAAAGGGGTAATTAGGATAAAAACGCGGTCATGTTGGGCCCTAATCCAATTTGACTGGTGTCCTTATAAAAAGAGATTAGGGCCGGATGTGGGGGCTCTCGCCTGTAATCCCAAGGCTTTGGGAGGCTGAGATGGGAGGATCACGAGGTCAGGAGATCGAGACCATTCTGGCTAACACAGTGAAACTGTGTCTCTACTAAAAATACAAAAAAAATTAGCCGGGCGTGGTTGCGGGCGCCTGTAGTCCCAGCTACTTGGGAGGCTGAGGCAGGAGAATGGTGTGAAACCGGGAGGTGGAGGTTGCAGTAAGCCGAGATCATGCCACTGCACTCCAGCCTGGGTGACAGAGCAAGACTCCATCTCAAAAAGAAAAAGAAGAGATGAGGACATTGATAGGCATAGGTGGAAGACCATGTGAACATGAAGACAGCTATCTACAGCCAAGGAGATACCTCATAAGAAATCAACCCTGTTGACACTTTCATCTCAGACTTCTGACTGCTACAATTGTGAGAAATAAATTCCTGGTGGTTTTTTTTTGTGTGTGTGTTTTGAGACGGAGTCTTGCTCTGTCGCCCAGGCTGGAGTGCAATGGTGTGATCTCGGCTCACTGCAGCCTCTGCCTTCCGGGTTCAAGCGATTCTCCTGTCTCATCCTCTCGAGTAGCTGGGATTATAGGCATAAGCCACCATGCCCAGCTAATTTTTGTATTTTTAGTAGAGACAGGGTTTCACCATGTTGGCTGGGCTGGTCTTGAACTCCTGACCTCATGATCCACCCGCCTTGGCCTCCCAAAGTGCTGGGATTATGGGCATGAGCCACCATGCCCGGCCAAATTCCTGTTGTTTAAGCCACCCAGTCTCTGGTACTTTGTTTTGGCATCCCTAGAAAACTGATGTAGTCATGAAGGTGGTGGCCAGGACACTGAGGACAACCTCAAATGGTACTGTGGGTCATTTTGTGTCAACATCAATTACCATCAGAATTGTTTCCTGTGGTTTCCAGCCCCCAAATGCACATGTCTCTGATAATTTGCCTTCGCCCCTCTTTCCTTGTCATTTGAGTATATTTTCTCCATTCTCTATTTAGTCAGGGGAAAACAAAGAAAAAGCATGTGAATGGAGGACAGTACTGAGACCATGGTAGGGGGATGTGTCCTGTTTCTTTCAATCACGAGGATGCCAAAATATTCCACTGAGTGACTGAGGTAAGGGGATGGAATTTAGGTATTTCATTTACAAAGACCTGGTTAAAGTGAACTTTGTGGTCTCCACTAGTCTATATGGTTCTTCTTTATTTTTAGACAGAATCTTGTTCTGTCGCCTAGGCTGGAGTGCAGTGGCACAATCTCAGCTCACTACAACCTCTGCTTCCTGGGTTCAAGCGATTCTCCTGCCTCAGACTCCAGAGTAGCTGTGATTATAGGCGTGCACCACCACACCGGCTAATTTTTGTATTTTTAGTAGAGATAGGGTTTTGCCATGTTGGCCAGGCTGTTCTTGAACTCCTGACCTCAGGTAAGCCACCCACCTCGGCTTCCCAAAGTGCTAGGATTACTGGCATAAGCCACCATGCCTGACCATCTATATGATTCTTTTGCTAACGTTGTCCCAAAATCTTAGTTCCTCCATCTCACAAAACATACACAGACATAAAGACACAGAGAAATCTGTACGATGGCTCTGAAACTGACTGAACCCAGATGAGGGTAAGGATGGATATTTGAAGCTTGGGTTTTGGTTTCTAAACTATTCCCCATCTCTCTCTCTCTCTCTTTTTTTTTTTTTTTTTTTTTTTTTTGAGACAGTCTTGCTCTGTTGCCCAGGCTGGAGTGCAGTGGCGCTATCTCGGCTCACTGCAACCTCCGCCTCCCAGGTTCAAGCGATTCTCCTGCCTCAGCCTCCTAAGTAGCTGGGATTACAGGCACACGCCACCACACCCAGCTAATTTTTGTATTTTTAGTATAGACAGGGTTTCACCATGTTGGTCAGGCTGGTCTTGAGCTCCTGACCTTGTGATCTGCTCACCTTGGCCTTTCAAAGTGCTGGGATTATAGATGTGAGCCACCACCCCCAGCCTTTTCTTTTCTTTTTTGTGAGACAGAGTCTCGCTCTGTCACCCAGGCTGGAGTACAGTGACAAATCTCGGCTTACTGCAACCTCCGCTTCCCGGGTTCAAGCGATTCTCCTGCCTCAGCTTCCCGAGTAGCTGGGATAACAGGCGCCTGCCATTAGGCCTGGCTAATTTTTGTATTTCTAGTAGAGATGGGGTTTCACCATGTTGGCCAGGCTGGTCTCAAACTCCTGACCTCAGGTGATCCGTCTACCTTGGCCTCCCAAAGTGCTGGGATTACAGGCATGAGCCACCTCGCCTGGACTTTTTTTTTTTTTTTCTCTCTAAAGCAATGTAAGCTACTGAATTTGAGGTCAGTTCAGTATGACTACATACACCCTTTTTTTTTTTTTTTTTTTTTTGAGACAGAGTTTCAATCTTGTTGCCCAGGCTGGAGTGCAATGACAGGATCTTGGCTCACTGCAACCTCTGCCTCCTGGATTCAAGCGATTCTCCTGCCTTAGCCTCCGGAGTAGCTGGGATTACAGGCGTGCGCCACCACACCCAGCTAATTTTGTATTACTAGTAGAGATGGGGTTTTACCCTGTTGGCCAGGCTGGTCTCGAACTCCTGACCTCAGGTGATCTGCCCACCTCGGCCTCCCAAAGTGCTGGGATTACAGGGGTTAGCTACTGCGCCTAGCCTTTTTTCTTTTTTCCTAAAGCAATATAAGCTACTGAATTTGAGGTCAGTCCAGTATGACTACATATACTCAATTTTTTATGAGTATGAACATTTATTTCTCTGGATTCCTTCAGCAAACCTCATTCCCTTTCCTGTCTTGCCTAGGGAAAGCCATTTCTTTCAAAATGAAATGAGGAATCCACGTCAGCTTGCATTTTCTTTCCTGTTTCCTCAGACAGAAGCAACCAGAGAGCCACTAAAGGTCCCATTGAGGAGACCTGCAGAGAGCTATTTACCATTACAGTGTCCATCAATGGGAAGGCAGCTGCGGTGCCCAAAGGGGGTCAGGCTGGGTTGGATCTGCCCTCTGTACTCTGGTGGTGGTGGGAAGAAAATCACAGCAGGTTGGGCCTTGGTTCCCAGAAAACATACCCGGCTATATTCATCTGTGGGATATTCCTACCACCCGGAATACATAGGGAAAATGCATAGGGAAAACATTACAGGGTGTTTTCTGCACCTCCATTTTATTGAGTGCTGGGTCAAGTGCTGTGCTGTTCTTTCCATGCATTATCTTATTTCATTTTTCCAGCAATCCTATAAGGTAGTCACACTAAATATCCTATTTTGAGATGAGGAAACTGAGGCACAGAGGGGTTCAGTAATGTGCTTAAGTTTGCACAGCTGGTGAGTGGTGACACTGGGACTGGAACCCAAGTGTGCCTAACTCCAGAGCCCTAGGCATGCACCTGGAACCCCATGTAAGCCCAATGTAGAGACGTGCACCTCAAAATAATGGAATCCACTACATCAGTTCCTTTAGCTTTTAGTGTAATCAGAGTAGCTAGCAGGCTCGGGATTTTCCCCTCCTTTTTTTTTTTTTTTTTTTTTTTTTTGAGACGGAGTTTTGCTCTTGTTGCCCAGGCTGGAGTGTAATGGTGCAATCTCGGCTCACTGCAACCTTCGCCTCCCGGGTTCAAGCAATTCTCCTGCCTCAGCCTCCTGAGTAGCTGGGATTACAGGCACCAACCACCACGCCCAGCTAATTTTTTGTATTTTTAGTAGAGATGGGGTTTCACCATGTTGGCCAGGCTGGTCTTGAACTTTTCTTCTCGTGTTATAATTCAGACACTTAACCTGAAATATACCTTTTCAAATGAAGTAAATGGGCTAAACACTTTCCTTGACCTACTACTGAAAAATACATTCTCCATCCAATATTCAGCCTGAAAACAGGTATATACATAAATATTTTTCATTGCTTTTTTTTTTTTTTTTTTTTTTGAGACAAGGTCTCACTCTGTTTCGCAGGCTGGAGTGCAGAGTCATGATCTTGGCTCACAGAAACCTTAGCCTAATGGGTTCAAGCAATCCTCCCTCCTCAGCCTCTCAAGTAGCTGGGATTACAGGCGAGCCACCATGCCCAGCTAATTTTTGTATTTTTAGTAGAGACGGGGTTTCACTACGTTGGCCAGGCTGGTCTCCAACTCCTAACCTCAAAGTGATCTGCCCGCCTCAGCCTCCTAAAGTGCTGGGATTACAGGCATAAGCCAACGCACCTGGCCTTTCACTGCTTTTTAAAGACCTAATAGGGTAGACTTTGCTCTCCCTCAATACTCGTTGGTAGGGATAGGCAATTTTCTTAACTCCAGAGAGCATTCGTTTGCCTCTCTCCAGTGCTAACACGTTCAGTGGTAGGAAACTGGGTCTTGAACAAGGGTCATTCATTCTTTGGTACCACTGGCTATACCACACAGAGACATTTAGGGGTCACAATACACTCGTCACTTGGGCACCTATCCTAAGCACCTTAGAGGGAAAACAGAGACTTTTGCCAGTACACCTCCAAAGGATTTTGCACTTGGAGATGGTTTTATGATCATTTCACCCTGGTGGAGGATGTGAGTAGGCATTTTCCCCATTTAAAGAAAAAATGGGGACGGGGGAGGGCTGTGACACAGTCACACAGGTAAGGGGCAGCCAGATGGCAGGGAGGGGGAATTCCACCCACACTCTCGGGGGCTCATGGAGACGGGTGTTCGAATCCAGATCCTGCTCAAGGCCTTCCTACCTCGGGTGAGCCCAGGTGAAGACCAGCCACTGGGGAGCTCGGCCAGGATCCTGCAGATGCAGGGTGCCACGGTGGGTGGAGTTACCGGCGCCAGACTTGGGGTGGGATATGGGGAGAAGTGGTGAGCCCGGAAAGCCGAGCATGGTAGAAGTGGGCTGGGAGGGGGCTCACCTCAACTCCCCCATTCGGAACATCCGAGGAAAAACGAAAACGTTCCCCCGCCCCGGGCAAGAAGGGATTGGGGGGCGGGGCTGGAGCCCCGCCCTGGCGTCGCCCGCTCGGTGGGGTCCAGCTCTCCTGCGCGCGCTCCCCGCCCCCTCTCTCCGGGGCGGCGGCGGCGGCGCAGGGGAAGGGACGGGCAGGGGCCGCCGCCGCTTTCTCCTCCCACCGCCGCGCGCCAGCCCAGCCGAGTCGAGCGGGCACCGCGCCGGGCTCCCGCCGCAGCCGCGCTTCCCGGCACCCAGCGAGCGAGTGGGCAGGCGGGCGGGCGAGGCCGCCGCGGGGGCCGGGCCCGGCGTCCTCCTCGCCGCCCGCAGCGTCCCCGGGCGGGCGCGGGCCGCGATGGCAGCGGCGGAGCAGGGCTGAGCCCGCTGCCCGCCCGCAGCCCCCGGCCGCTCCGGCCCCAGCCATGGCGAAGCAGTACGATGTGCTGTTCCGGCTGCTGCTGATCGGGGACTCCGGGGTGGGTAAGACCTGCCTGCTGTGCCGCTTCACCGACAACGAGTTCCACTCCTCGCACATCTCCACCATCGGTAAGGGGCGGTGGCCCGGGGCGCCCCTCCCTCCCCGCCCGCGGCCCCTTTCCCTGCCGCCCCCGTACCCAGCTGGGGAGGAATTGCCAGCCCCTCCGGCTGGAGGCGCGGGAGTCCGGAGTCCGGGATGAATCTCGGGGTGAGCATAGGTTTTGGCAGGTGAGGGGGTCTCTGCTGCCTGCCGTCCGGACCAGAGGTGGCGTCTCCCGCCTCTCGCCGGGGAGCCTTCCCTCCCATCAAACCGAGAATCCGGGGATGAGGGGAGCGGGTGTAGGCCTGGGTACCCCGAGCTGGGGTAGCGAGAATCGTAGCCTCTGGAATAACGTCCCCACACCCCCAGGGGGAGGGGAAGTAAAGCTTGTGCTGGGGAAAAGGGGGTCAGGGTGGAGACCGGAGTCTCTGAGGCGGCCTTGGTTCTGTGGTGACCCAAGGTGGAGCCGGCGCGGGGCGAAGGGGGGAAGAAGAGAGGAGGTACGGAGGGGCCGCAAGGATCGAGTTTCCAGGGCAGAGTTGGGAAGGTAAGGTGGGACACCTAGGGGAGGACACAGATAGGGTGAGGAGCCCCTGCGCCTGGGAAGAGGAGGAGCCAAGACATCTGTTCTGAGGGAGTCTAAAGAGGTTGGAGGAGTGTCAGGAATACCTGCCCAGACTAAGGGGTCAGAAGGCAGGCAGGACCCGCCTGAGAGCATCTCTCATCTGGCAGTGCTGGAGCCTGTGGTTAGAGGGACAAGGCCCGGTGGCATCCCGGACAGCACTATGATGGGTCACCTATTCTAGGAATGGGTCCATAGCCTCCCCTCTGAGACAGTCTCCCGCTCCTAGGCTGTGAGGGGCCCCCTCCCTGAGAAGTCTGAGTAAAGGGAATTTCATCCTCAGCTGCTGCCCGGGTCAGCCCTGGAGTAGCCTCTGCATTGCCCAGGCCCCTGGAAACACCTGCTGGCTGACTGGTCATCCATTTGGAATGCTCTCCTAGAAGTCCCTGCTGCCATCAGGGACGGCCGCAGCTCTCAGCTTCCTCTTGAGGATTCATGTCCACGCCATCCCCCCTTCCTCCCCCGACACACATTCCTTGCCCAGAGAGAAGTAGGACCACATAGATACAGCCAGGAGGAACAGAACCTTATGGTTAAGAAGCCAGCTTTATTGTCAGAGAGACCTGAGACCTCACTTTGGGGCAAAGCAACCTTGAATATCGCCTAAACTTCTGAGCTTTATTTAGTTTCTCATCTGTAGAATGGGTATAATAATGGCACCTACCTCCCAAGTTGTTGTCAGGATTAAATAAGATAATGCTTGTTAAGCGCTTAGCACAGCCAGAGACATGGTGAAGCTGGATAAATGCTGATCATTCTTACTGCTGTTGCCATTATCATTGCGCTCTTAGGGTCTCCTCTCATTGTTTCACCAACTTTAAGGGTGAAACAATAGGATTTAGGGTCAGGGAACAGAACTTGTCTGTCTTTCTCAGAGGAGCTGTAAGGCCAACTCTTAGGAAACCTAGGAGCTTGGGCTGAGCGGTGGTTTGGGTGAGAGACATTGCAGAAAGAAGGGGAGCCTCTAGACACCAAGGCTCTGTGCCTGCCGGGAGGACTCAGGGAAGAGGCAGGTGCAGGAGAAAGGCATGGGCGTGATGGAGGGAGTGGCAGAGGAACCAGATGGTATATGAGGACAGGTTGTGGGCTCAGGGACAAAGGGCGGCGGGTTATCCCTTAAGGAAACTAGGAATGGCTATTTTTGAGAGAGGCCTGGTGCTTGGAACTACTGAGCTATCTCTAGAGAGCTGTGGGCTGCCTGGAAGGCCCTGGCTTTGGCCTGAAGAGCTGTTGTTTGCACCTGCTCTCCTGGTCACATTCCAAGTCCTTCGGGTGACCTGGACTTTTCCCTTTGAGGGCTTCATTCAACCACCTCATTTCAGAAGCTCTGGGACTCCTGCTTCGTGCTATGGGAGGCAGCCTTCCCTGGGAGACATGTACGCTCCTTTTTGGGGGCACCCCTGTTTCTAAAATACCAGGATGGCCCTCTGAGGCCGGTGCTCTCCTTAAAGAGTGTCCATTGCCTCACACCTAACCATCCACCCTTCTCCTTGTCCCTTCCCCTTGTAATCTCCCTTCTTAGACACCTTCTGCTAATAGGTGAACACTAGATAGGTCACAGGGACTTCCTCAAACCCTCCAGGGCAGACCACTTTGGGCACATAGGTGAATCAGTGAACTGAGCAGGAGTGTCTCTGCAGCACTGTCTCCCCTCAAGGCCCTTGGTATATTGGCCTAAAACCTAAAGATGGCTCCCAGATTTCTTCCTCCACTTCTGACGGCCAGGTTCCCCTTTCTACAGGACACAGAACATTCTAGGAGTTTGGATTCCATGGAATAGAAAGAAACCTGTCTTTCTTCACACCAGCCTTTTAAAATCTGCCCCACTGGGTATCTTAAATGCTTTCTTATTTAAAGCTTATTAAGGGACTTGGGATTCTCCCTTATCTTGGGCGTGTTTTTCAGCATTAACTAAAACTTAAAGGAAAGAGTTGGATGGTCAAGAAAAGCTTTTTCCTTAAGTGATATGGACAGTTTCTCAAGGAAGTAGGAGGGGCAGCCAGGAGACAAATCAAGGAGCCAACGAAATGAGTGCCACCAAGTCATAGTCATTCACTTATTTTTTTAAAATATATGTCCTGTATGCCAGGCTCTGCACTGAGACCGAGAGATTCCCAGATGAATAATACCCACAGTCACTGTTCTCAAATTGTGCATTATCTAAAACACATTACATGACCATGCCGGGCACTGATCGAGGCACCTTTCTCAGGGGCTTTTTTTGTGAATTATTCACCAGTTACTGCCAAGATAGTTTGGCTTCTTGGCTCATGTGGATATCACCTAGGCCGGTACTTTTGTGATTTACTGTGTACTCCACTTTAATGGCCTGCGATCTGCCAGGGAGCAGTGAGAGGCCTCCCTGGTAGACTGAGACACTGAGTGTCCCTCCCCCTATCCTTTTCATCTTTCTGGCCTCTTTCTGGCCAGCAGGTGGCCCCGCCACTGGCTCTGCCACAGGCGTTTCCTTCCTGTGCAGCTGTGCTGGCCTGGCTGGGGGTTGGTGCAGAGGGGTACCCAAAAGACTATCCTAAAAAATTAATTGAGCATTCACTACCAACCTCTGTGCCAGGCATTTTAGAGACATATCGCAGTCTACGTTTCCTGCCCACAGAAGCCCATAACCTAGATGGGGAGGCAAGACAAAGGCAAAAAAAAAAAAAAAAAAAAAAAAAAAAAAAGCTAGTACCAAAATGAGATATCTGAAAGTACTCGGTGAATCACTCTTCAAATGTAAAGGATCGATTATGATCATTACAGTTACTCTTAATGAAGGTCTCACAGTGGGTATCAGAAGCTAAATTATGATGCAAGATGTACCATGAGGCAGCCGGAGAAGGGCGGTGAATGGGATGGGTGAGTGCTGTTCCCACGACTCCATGCTGTCGGAGGCTGGGGAAGAGAGAGGCCCCCATGGACTAGAACCGGCAGGGAAGGCTGAAGCTAGGCCTCAGTGTGGGCTGCTTGTCAGTTCCTGCAGCAGAAGGGAGCAGATGGAGTAACATGAGCAGAGATAACAGAGGTGGGATTGAGTGGGTGTCTGTGGGGCTCTAGGCAGTTTAGCTGCAACAGAAGGGATTCTTCAGAAAAGCGAGAACGTTCCTCTGTTTCTCTCTCTGTCTCCCAAACTATAAGTGCCTTGATGGTGCGACCAAATCTTATTCCTCATTGTTTTCATAGTCCCTACTACAGGGCCAGGCAGATCTCAATGCCTATTGTTAAATTAATGAATGAACCCAGGGACCAGTTGGCAGAAGGCATTGAGAGAGCCTGGCTAAGGAGGTGGAACATGAACCTTAGCAATGGTAGGAGGGGTTTTGAGTAGGGTACTAATGAGGTTGGCTGGAAGAAGGGGTTAAGACTTGAAGCAGGGAGACTAGTCAGGGGCTGCAGTAGTATCTGGGCATGGAGGAACCTCTGAATGGCCCCTCACCCCCAGTGGTACCAACACCAACTTCCACACAGTCACCTGTTCTAGTTTCCCTCCAGAATGGGGAGTGGTTCAAACCAATCAACCTGGCAACTTCTGAAGTAATCTCATGGGACCTGTGCCATGACCAGGTAGGGAGAAGGTGTCATACATGTGAACATCTATGTTCAGGGGACCTTTGAGGACCTTTCTGCATGGTGGCCAGGAGTGAGATGATGTAAACCACGATGGAAACTGAAGAGACTGCTCAGGAGTTTTCTTTTATTTTCTTTTTCTTTCCTTTTTTTTTTTTTTTTGAGACTAGGTTTCACTCTGTCGCCCAGTCTGGACTGTGGCACAATCACAGCTCACTGCAGCCTCGATCTCCTAAACTCAATCAATCCTCCCACCTCAGCCTGTCGAGTAGCTGGGACTACAGGCACATGCCACCACATTCAGCTAATGTTTGTATGTTTTGTAGAGATGGGGTTTCACTATGTTACCCAGGCTGGTCTCGAACTCCTGGACTCGTGATCCCCTAGCCTCAGCCATCCAAAGTGCTGGGATTATAGGCATGAGCTACCTCACTCCCTCAGGAGTTGGTTTTCTCCCTCCCATCCTTAGTCTTCCCTGAGTAGACCTGTCACCTACTCCCTGGACCTTTGGTTTTGGAAGCCACCCTCCAGGCTGCACTCCTTCTGGGTGAGGAGGAGGGTGATCTGGTTGGACGGGTTGGGCTGCTGTGGCTTCAGGGCGCTTTCTCAGGTTGGGTTGCTGCTGCTATGTCACCTTTCTCAGGGAGTTCTGTTGGGACTAGCTTGGCTGCCTGGGGCAAGGGCTTGTGACTGAGGAGGTGGGAGAGGGTGAGGGAGGGGGTGGGGCTAGATCCAAGCCTGGAACCGAGTGACCTAACAGACACTGGGGCCTGTGCTTAGACACTAGGATCCTGGGGTTTGCAGGTTTCTAGACTGAGAGGAGCTGGGGGCAAATGCAGTGTGATGTTGTGAGAGGGTCAGGGCTGGGTCTGTGTCAGCCTTCAGGCAGCCTGAGACCAGTCTCTACCTACTCTGTTCCCCTGGTACCCAGAAAGGAAGGGAAGGTGAGAAGCCGTTAGCAGAATGGAAAGAGCCCAGATTAACATGCACATTTCCCGTGGCCTTACTGGCCCTGTGACCTTCAGACACTTTGATGACATCTTTGTGCTTCATTTCTGCATCTGTAAATTGAAGATGGTAACAGAGTCTTTCTTAAAGATTGTTGTGAAGATTATAGAGCCTAGCGCATACGAAGCACTTGGCAGAGCCCTCGATAAAATAATAGATGCTATCATTATATTATCATTATATTTATTTATTTATTTATTTATTTATTTATTTGAGATGCAGTATCGCTCTGTCGCCTAGGCTGGAGTGCAGTGGCACAATCTCGGCTCACTGCAACTTCCGTCTCCCGGGTTCAAGGGATTCTCCTGCCTCAGCCTCCTGAGTAGCTGGGATTACAGGCGCCCGCCACCACGCCCGGCTATTATTATTCCTAGCTATAAGAATGTTGTAGAGATGAATACACTGTTAGCGTGCTGGGAGGTCATCCTGCGTACCCACCACTTGTACCCTCAGTCATTCAGGCACTATTTACTGAGCACCAACTACATGCCAGGTGCCATGCTTAGATCTGGGGATACAGTGGTGACCAAAACAGAGAGAAACCAAGGAGCTGACTTACATTCCAGGGGAGTGCATAGAAGCTGTGTCTCATTTCAGTTTCTGCTCTAGTACCCCCCTTCCCCTGGCAGTGCCAGGGTCTCAGAAGGAAGAGTGAGGTGGTGAGGAGGTGTGAAGCAGTGGGGTGACCTGAGAGAAGAGGATGGGGTGGCCTTGTCTCAAGGCTTGGGCCCCTGCCAGGTATCACTCTGCCTCAGGCCTCTGTTTCTCCTCCTGACACAGGCACAGACCTGGCCTCCCACCCCTTCCCCAAGGACATGACCTTGGGAAGGAACATATCTGAAGCCTGCAGAGGGTTTCCGCTGCTCTGCATCTGTGCCACGTTCACAGATCCGCAGATGCACCCACAGCTGGGAGCACCAGTTCCTTCCGCCTCCCTGCACTCCCTGGTTTCTGTTCCTTCCTCCTCCTCCTTCCTTCTCCCTGCTCCCCAAACAGGCTGGTGATGAGCTTTATAACATGAAAGCTGATATTTGGCCATTATCCTTCTACCCTGATTGCCAGCTCTTCTCAGAGTGCCTTCTTCTGTAATCCAATCTTTGCACCGGTTTCCCTGTGAAACTGCCAGTTTTCTGTATAGGCCTCTGCCCTCTCCTAGGGTTTTCTCTCTGATCAGTGAGCTTCGTCAAGGGGAACACAGGGCTTCCTGGACACGTAATTCCTCCCACTGAGGAAGAAGGGGCTAATCATCAGCCCTGTTTTATTTTATTTTATTTATTTATTCATTTTTGAGACGAAGTCTAGTTCTGTTGTGCAGGCTGGAATGCAATGGCTCGATCTTGGCTCACTGCAACTTCCGTCTCCCGGGTTCAAGCGATTCTTCTGCCTCAGCCTCCTGAGTAGCTGGGATTACAGGCGCCCGCCACCACACCCGGCTAATTTTTTATATTTTTAGAAGACACAGGGTTTTGCCATGTTGGCCAGGCTGGTCTCGAACTCCTGACCTCAGGTGATCCACCTGCCTCGGCCTCCCAAAGTGCTGGGATTACAGGAGTGAGCCACTGCACCTGGCCAACCCCATCTCTTAAAAAACAAACAAACAAACAAAACTTGTAATTAACTGGTCATAGTGGCATGTGCCTGTAGTCCTAACTACTCGGGAGGCTGAAGTGGAAGGATTGCTTGAGCCCAAGAGTTGGAGGCTACAGTGAGCTGTGATCATACCACTGTACTCCAGCCTGTCTCAGGAAAAAAAAAAAAATTACTGAGAACTCTGTGACCATGGCACCATGAACTATAGAAAGGGCTAATAGTTGGCTTTAAAATGTGGGTTATGGCCGGGCGTGGTGGCTCGCTCCTGTAATCCCAGCACTTTGGGAGGCTGAGGTGGGCGGATCACAAGGTCAGGAGTTTGAGACCAGCCCAGCCAACATAGTGAAACCTCATCGCTACTAAAAATACAAAAAATTAGCCGGGTGTTGTGGCAGGTGCCTGTAATCCCAGCTACTCGGGAGGCTGAGGCAGCAGAATTGCTTGAACCTGGGAGGTGAAGGTTGCAGCAAGCCGAGATCGCGTCACTGCACTCCAGCCTGGGTGACAGAGTGAGACTCAGTCTCAAAAACAAAAAAAGCGGGTTATTTTCTTTTCTTTCTTTTTTTTTTTTTTTTTTTTTTGAAACAGAGTCTTGCTCTCTCACCAGGCTGAAGAGCAGTGGAGATCTCGTCTCACTGCAACCTCTACCTCCCAGGTTCAAGTGATTCCCCTGCCTAAGCCTCCCGAGTAGCTGGGACTACAGGTGCACACCACCACGCTAATTTTTTGTATTTTAATAGAGACAGGTTTCACCATGTTGGCCAGGAAGGATGGTCTCGATCTCCTGACCTCGTGATCTGCCCACCTCAGTCTCCCAAAGTGCTGGGATTAAAGGCGTGAGGCACTGTGCCCGGCCTAAAAGTGGGTTATTTTCTAATTGTTCTTCCCTGATTAAAATTTTCTCTTTGCCCATCTTTTCTCTAGGTATGTGCTGACTTCATTCACTCATTTATTCACTCGCTCATTCATTTTTGTTTTTATTTACTCAACTTTGTTGAATAATATTTAGTGATCTACCTGCTGCCAGGCAGTGAGAGTCTGAAATGAACGGGATGCTGCTTTGCCCTCTGGGAGCTTGCAGTGTAGCTGGGAATCAGACATCCAAACAAGCAGAATATTATGCCAAAGAAATGTCAGGATGCTTTGGAATCACAGAGGAGGGAGAATCCCTCCCGGGAGGCTGGTGAAGTCTTCGAAGAGGAAGTGACATTTGAGTGGAGTCTGGAAGATGAAGCAGGATTCTCGGGGGGCCATGGGGGTAGGGGAAGCACACATGCTCTTCCCTGTAGGAGGTGCTGTGGAGAACACCTCGAGTGGGGCTGCTCCTCTTCAGCTTTGCTGGGGCCAGCTGGAGTGGCCATACCATGGTCATACCAGCTGAAGTTCAAGAAGCCCCTTGTTGGAGATTGCTTTGCTGACTGTGGGTGAGCGCAGGTGCATCTGGAAGCCCTCTTCTTTCTAAGATGTTTGCTTCTGAGTCTTCATGTCCCAGTCTCTTCTTCCCTGAACCTTTTGCTACCAGTCAGCACAGCCCTGC
The DNA here is from genome assembly GCF_049350105.2 of Macaca mulatta. Lineage (NCBI taxonomy): Eukaryota > Metazoa > Chordata > Mammalia > Primates > Cercopithecidae > Macaca > Macaca mulatta. The sequence goes on along the minus strand of NC_133412.1, from coordinate 138,064,540 downwards.
CTGAGAAGGAGGCTGGAGGAGTGAGTGGTCAGTAGCCTGGTGGGTATTAGCTGCCTCTGTGGTGCCCGCTGGCCTAAGTAGCAGGCTTAGGGAGGTGAGACCCAGTTCCAGAAGCTGCCAATGGGGAGTGAGACGGGGTGGCTGGAGCACACTGCACATGTCACCAAGGCTCTAGCGAGGTCTGTGCAAAAGGCAGTGGGAAAAGCAAGGGGAAGACCCAGCCTGGTCAACATGGTGAAACCCCATCTCTACTATAAATACAAAAATTAGCTGGGTGTGGTAGAGCACGCCTGTAGTCCCAGCTACTTGGGAGGCTGAGGCAGGAGAATCACTTTAACACAGGAGTTGGAGGTTGCAGTGAGCCGAGATCGTACCACTGCACTCCAGCCTGGGTGACAGAGTGAGGCCCTGTCTCAAAAAAAAAAGTGGGGGAAGGGGAACACTGATCCTGATCATCTACTCTGTATACTTACTATGTACCTACTATGTACACAGGAACGGTGGGCTTTACGCATGGCATTTATTCAGTGTATAGAGATCTCAGCATCACATAGGAGTGGGGAGTTCTGAAGTTGGCCTTACTGGCGTTTGAGAAGTTTCTTGGTGCATTCTTCAGGTTTGCACCTCCAGACAAATGTAAGTGCTATTGAATGCTGACTGTGTTCCAGGAACTAAGCCAGATGCTAGAAGACACGCAGTAAACAATACAGATGCAGGTGCACATGTGAGGGTCCCCACAAGATCTGAGAGAAGGGAGGGGCCTTGCTGCAGTTCCCCTTTTGTAACAAAGGAGAGAGTATCATTAACCCTCTTCCTAGGAACTATGAGTTTGACTGAAATGTGTCCTGCCATAGGATCTTTGCTGCTTCTTCTACCTGATTCTTTGGATCTCCCTGCTGGTACCTTCTTGTCGTTCAGGTCTCAGCTCAAAATGTCTTCTCTGGCCAGCCAGTCTAAAGTCACTTGTGCTTGGAGTCTCCTCACCCTCTACTTTATCCCACAGTTGCTTCTTATCACATATGGCTCTCTGAAATTAGGTATTCATTACTTGTATCTGTCTTCCCCACTAGAATGAAGCTCTGATGAAAAGGATCTTTTTGTGCTGTTCATAGCTTGTCTTCTAGTATCTAGCTTAGTTCCTGGCACATTGTAAGCATTCAATAACAGTTTGAATGAATGAATGAACAAATGAAGGAATGAATGAATGCATTTTCCTACAGGACTTCCGTTCTTCCCTGAGGGAAGTTATAGGTAGTATTGGTTTCTTGGGACTGTTTTTTGTTTGTTTGTTTTGTTTTTTGAGACAGAGTCTCACTGTATCCCCCAGACTGGAGTGCAGTAGCACAATCTTGGCTCATTGCAACCTCTGCCTCCCAGGTTCAAGCGATTCTTGTGCCTCAGCCTCCTGAGTAGCTGGGATTCCAGGAGCCTGCCACCATGCCTGGCTAATTTTTGTGTTTTTAGTAGAGACGAGGTTTTGCCATGTTGGCCAGGCTGGTCTCGAACTCCTGACCTCAGGTGACTCGCCTGCCTCGGCCTCCCAAAATGCTAGGATTACAGGCATGGGCCACCACGCCCGGGCTGTTTTTTTTTTTTTTTTTTAAGACAGAGTCTTGCACTATCTCCCAGACTGGAGTGCAGTGGCGTGATCTCAGCTCATTGCAGCCTCAGCCTCCTGGGCTCAGGTTCAGGTGATCCTCTTACCTCAGTCTTCTGAGTAGCTGGGCCCACTGGTGGGTACCACCACACCTGGCTAATTTTTTAATTTTTTGCATAGATGTGGTCTCACTATGTTGCCCAGACTGATCTTGAACTCCTTGGGTTCAAGTGATCCTCACACCTTGGCCTCCCAAAGTGCTGGGTTTACAGGTGTGAGCCACCATGCCCGGGCTTGAGACTCTTAAGATGATGAGGCTGGAGGGAGTGCTTGAGCCCTAGAGATTCCTTACTCCAGAGTGCCCTTGCTGCAGAGGGGGCCCTGGAGGGTCACTCCAGCAACCTGGCTGAGCTGATGGGCATCATCTGATACTAGCTCTGACCAACAGGCAACATGGACCTTAGTCTAAGGCACTGACCCCTCATCTCTGCATACACCAGAGATGATGAGATTTGGGTGGGGACACAGCTAAACCATATCAGCTCCCAGGATCCCTGTGTGAATCGGGTCTTTTTTGGTGTTTTAGGATTGTACAGGGTGACCTCTTTAGCGGTGACCTCCTGCCACAACCCACAGGAGGTGCACATGGCCTGCACATGCTGGTTTCCTGCAGTGGGAGGGGCTGGGGCACTCCTGGGACCTGTGCTTGGTAACTGGAGCTGGCCTGGCCCCGGGGATTGCGTGTCTGCCTTGGGTTTCAGGTGTATTAGGTTGTTCCTCATTGTGGAGTCTCATTACTAATGAAAAGCTCAGGTCGCACTGCTGGTCCTTTGGGCTGTGATTGATCCTGGTGATAACATTTGGCACCCAGAGGCAGCCCTGTTTCCACTGAAGCATGTGGTGCTTGGCTGGCAGGCAGGCAAGCTGGCACCTGCCCTTAACCCATGAGGTGCTGGCCCGCTAGTAGGCGCACCTTACCTGTGCCAGAATGTAGGTTGTAGCCAGACTCTGGGAGCCATCTGGGCCCCACAGGGGGCGTCATTTCCTCTGTTCGTTGAAACATTCCAGCTGAGTGCTGGCTTAGGCTTCATCTCTGCTCCACTCTCCTTCCTCTCCCCAACATAAGCCTCCTTCTACATCCTAGAGCTCTTTCCATTTCCCCTCCTGCAGCTCTGGGCTCGCTAATCTCATCTTTCCCTAAGGGGGCCTGACAGCTGCTTCTGCTAACATTTAATAAAGCTCTGCGTGCCAGACCCTGTGTTATGGGTTTTACACCTTATCTCACAATCTTCAAAAAAAAATTCTCTGAGAATTCTCTGTCATCCCCACTTTACAGGTGAGGAAACTGAGGCAAAGATAGGCTAACTGGCTTCCCCAACACCGTGCAGGTAATTAGTGATAAAGGCAGGACTGGAACCAAACTTGACCTCCTATTTGTGCTCTTAATGGCCAGGCCACTCTGTGTCTTGAGCCATACTTCCTCCATGTTTTCTAGAGCTTTCTAGGGAGGGAGACAGTGATGGGAAGGAGTGTTCTTTAGCGTGGATGTGCCCTGCCTCCTCCTCTCTGTAAGCGTCACAGCACCTCCACTGCTGAACTGGGGAGGCATCAAGTTCTTCCCTGTTTGCCCACCCAAGGCGAGCTAGCTTAGGAGCCACGTGAGTGCCAGGTGTCTCCCCTGCTGCATCCCTCTCTCCTGCCCCTGCCCCCGGTGCCCAGAGGAGGGCCCTGCCTGTCTTCCCAGTTCTCCAACAGCAATGCTCTCCCAGCACCTTTGGGCTCCAGTTGTGGCCTGGCAGCTGCTGGGGCACAGGCTACACAGCCAGAGTCACAGCAGGATGAGGATGGGGCCCGGGGCTGCCTCAGGCCATGGTTGCATGGCACCATCACTTCACTGAGGAACTTTTCTTGCCAATGTCTGTGAGGCATCAGGTGGCAGGACACGTCCCCCTGCTCTTAAGCCTCAGGCACACAGCCCTTCTTATGCTCTCTGGGGTTGGGGAGAGATCCCCCTCATGGAATTGCTTTTTTTTTTCCTTTCTTTCTTTTGAGACAGGGTCCTGCTCTGTCACTCAGGCTGGAGTGCAGCCTCAACCTCCCAGACTCAGTGATCCCCCTGCCTCAGCCTCCCAAGTAGCTGGGACTATAGGTGGACACCATCACACCTGGGTTTTTGTTTGTTTGTTTATTTTTTTCTAGAGATGGGGTCTCACTTTCTTGTCCAGTCTGGTCTTGAACTCCTGGGCTCAAGCAATCCTCCCACCTCGTCTTCCCAAAATGTTGGGATTACAGGTGTGAGTCACTGTGCTTGGCCTATTTATTTATTTATTTATTTATTTATTTATTTATTTAGAATTTGTTTTGGAATTGATTCTTTATGCCTGGCACTATGCTGGCACTACGTGGCAGAGATTTAAAAAACAAGCAAACAAAACAAATGCTTTGTCAACCACAAAATGTATTCTCTGCCCCTTAGGTTCTTTTTGTGTAGTTGAGACTAGAAGACAAAAATAGGGGCAGTAAGGGCAGGGAGCAATGGTTTAGGGGTCTGCCTTCCAGTCCCCTTGTTGAAGCATCTGGCCCACCAGCTTGGGGGAGCCATTAGGCAGCAGTGGCCAATCCTGAGGCACTTGAGGTTCACTAAGAAAAGGTGTGTGTGCTCTGCGGATACCCATGGGCTGAATTTGGAGTCTGGTCTGGACCCGTGGCTGTGCTAGGATCCACTGTCCCCAGCCCCAGCTGCAGTCAGCATGTTCATCATCCTTAGGCGTCTCCGCTCCTTTCTGCATGTTTGTCTACCTCATGCCCTGCTCATTACCAACTGGTCAGTCCCCTCTGCCCCACCTGGAGTGAGCTGGTTTGATTGGCTTAGCTAAGCTTCCTTGCCTCTGCTGGCCAGGTCACCCTGTGGGTCACCAGCAAACCTGTTAATGGTCCAGTGTGAACCTGCTTCTCCACAAAGAACATGCTGCACCCAGCCCTGCTTCTCTGAGCTGAGGTTTGGGGCTAAGCTGTTCTAGCCAGAAAGGTCCACAGGGTGTGGCAGGCACCATGACGGGCATATCTGATGTGCTGGGAAAAACAATCAGCTGCTCTCCATGCTTTGGGCACCTGGTTGGGAGAGGGCCCGTCTTTCTGACTTTCTCCTCCTGGGGCTCCTAGCGTCTCCGAGAACCTCTGCCAGAGCTGTGTACAGGTGGTTTGCTTGTTTCTTAACACTTCTGTGCCCTATTTCTTTCTGTACCCAAGAAAGGAAGTAGACTGTCTTATAGGGACACTGTCAGGGTGAGGAATATGGACTTACTGGAATCATGAACCATGCCAAGGAGCAAGGAGAAAATAGGCTATGGTGGGTGTCTTAGTCAGTTAGGGCTGGCTGCTGTAACAAAATGCCTTTAGCTGAGTAATTTAAAGCAAGAGAAATGTATTGCTCACAGTTTGGGAGGCTGGGAAGTCCAAGATCAGGGTGCCAGCAGATTCAGGTCTGGTGAAGGCTGACACCAGAAGTCTCTGTGACAAAGTGGCACCTTCTAGCTCCATCCTCACATGGCAGAAGAGGGAACAACTCCCTCAGGCCTCTTTTATAAGGGCATTAGTCCCACGCATAAGGGCTGTAACATCACGACTGAGTCACCTCCCAAAGGCCTCACCTCCCACCAGCACTGCACTGGGGATTAAGTTTCAACACGGGAATTCTGGAGGAACACAGACCTTCAGACCATAGCAACGGGCTTCTCCCTGTGTGCCCCCTGCCTCACTTCTAGATGCTGCATAATGTCAGTGAAACCCCAACTCTACTAAAAATACAAAAAATTAGCTGGGTGTGGTGGGCGCCTGTAATCCCAGCTACTCGGGAGGCTGAGGCAGGAGAATCGTTTGAACCCAGGAGGCAGGGGTTGCAGTGACCTGAGATCGAGCCACTGCACTCCAGCCTAGGTGACAGAGCAAGACTCCATCAAGAAAAAAGAGAAAAGGTATCGGGTATGCCAGGGTGTGCGGGAAAAGGCGGTAAGATTCCTCAGCCTCCCAGGGTTGGGAAGCCTCTGGCCGAGTGAAGTATACCCTGGGTAGGATTTAAGACACCACCTTGGCCGGGCGTGGTGGCTCAAGCCTGTAATCCTAGCACTTTGGGAGGCCGAGACGGGCGGATCACGAGGTCAGGAGATCGAGACCATCCTGGCTAACACGGTGAAACCCCATCTCTACTAAAAAATACAAAAAACTAGCCGGGCGAAGTGGCGGGCGCCTGTGTTCCCAGCTACTCAGGAGGCTGAGGCAGGAGAATGGCGTAAACCCGGGAGGCAGAGCTTGCAGTGAGCTGAGATCCGGCCACTGCACTCCAGCCTGGGCGACAGAGCCAGACTCAGTCTCAAAAAAAAAAAAAAAAAAAAAAAAAGACACCACCTTTCCCGTCCAGCTCAGCTGTGGGATGTGGGAACATGAGTCAGTTACTTGGCTTCCCTGTGGCTCACAATGATAATACCTACTTCTGTCTACTTCATGGGAGCCGCATAAGAGCTGAGGGATTCCATAGCTCAGGGGTGTGCTATAAAGATAAGCACTATGCACCTGGGTGTGGTTCTGAAACTTCCTTGTGCCAAAGAGTGAGTAGGGCTGGGCGAACCCTGAGAATGTGCATTTCTCACACACTCTCTGATGCTGCTGATGCTGTAGTCCCTCGGCTGGCATGGGTAGCTGGATAGCAGGGACCGGGACTCTGTAATGCCTTCCACTTCAGGGTTCTCTGGGCTGGTTTTCCTGACTCCCCAGGAAGCCTTTATTCAGCAGAGGGAAGGTAGGAGTGAGAGGACTACACTGTCACTGCTTCACAGACATCATTTAATTTATCCCACCGCAGCCCTTGGGTGGGAAGTGGTGTTCTCCTTCTACACGTAAGAAAATGGACCTGGTGTGGAGGCTCATGCCTGTCATCCCAGCACTGTGGGAAGCTGAGGCGGGAGGATCACTGGAGCCCAGGAGTTCAAGACTAGTCTAGGCAATACAGGGAGACCTCATCTCTACAAAAACAAAAAAAAAAAAATTAGCTGGGCATGGTGGTGCACGCTTGTAGTCCCAGCTACCCAGAGGCTGAGATGGGAGGATCTCTTGAGTCCTGGAGGATTGAGGCTGCAGTGAGCCATGACTGCACCACTGCACTCCATCCCTGGCAACACAGTGAGACTCCATCTCAAAAAAAAAAAAAAAAAAAAAAAAAAACGAAGCTAGGAGAAGTTAAGACTTGCCTGAAGTTACACAGCAAGTGCCAGAACCAGGATTTGGACCAGGTCTTTCTGACTCCAGGCCAATGGATGTTTCTTCCATGACATATATAGCTCTTGAACCTTCTTCTATCTAGTATTACCCACAGTGCTGTTAAAAATACAGGTTTCTGCCGGGCGCGGTGGCTCAAGCCTGTAATCCCAGCACTTTGGGAGGCCAAGACGGGCAGATCACGAGGTCAGGAGATCGAGACCATCCTGGCTAACCCGGTGAAACCCCGTCTCTACTAAAAAAATACAAAAAACTAGCCGGGTGAGGTGGCGGGCGCCTGTAGTCCCAGCTACTCGGGAGGCTGAGGCAGGAGAATGGCGTAAACCCGGGAGGCGGAGCTTGCAGTGAGCTGAGATCCGGCCACTGCACTCCAGCCTGGGTGACAGAGCGAGACTCCGTCTCAAAAAAAAAAAAAAAAAATACAGGTTTCTGGGCCTCACCCTCAAATTATGATTCAGTAGGTCTAGGCAAGTCAAGGTCATTGTTTTTGTTTTTGTTTTAAGTCACCCCAGGTGATTGTAAAGCTGAAGCTCTGCAAAGCACACACTGAGAAAAGAGAACTCTTGTGCTCCCTCTCTTGACACTTCAGGTGCAAAACTTTTGTCCAAATGTAGTTCTCAAACTTATGCATGTGTGAGAATCACCAGGAGAGCTTATTGAAACTGACCGTGGGGCCCCATACCTAGAGGGCCTGATTCTATAGGTCTGAGGTAAGGCCCAATAATTTCTTTTTCTTTTCTTCTTCTTCTTCTTCTTCTTCTTTTTTTTTTTTTTTTGAGACAGAGTCTTGCTCTGTTGCCCAGGCTGGAGTGCAGTGGCACGATCTTAGCTCACTGCAGCCTCCACCTCTCGGGTTAAAGCGATTCTCCTGTCTCAGCCCCGCATCCCAAACCCGCTCCTGAGTAGCTGGGATTACAGGTGCCTGCCAGCATGACCAGCTAATTTTCACATTTTTAGTAGAGACGGGGGTTTCGCCATGTTGGCCAGGCTGGTCTCAAACTCCTGACCTCAGGTGATCCACTCGCCACAGCCTCCCAAGGTCTTGGGATTACTGGCGTGAGCCACTGTGTGTGGCCGGAATTTGCATTTCTAACAAGTTCCAGGTGATGCTGATGTTGCGGGTCCAGGGATACACTTTGAGAACAGCTTGTTACTCAGGTGATATGTGGGCAGTGGCATCATGTTCATCTGGGAGCTTCCTGCAGCGTCTCAGGCCTTGCCCCACACCTACCGGATCAGAATCTGCATTTTAACTCAATCCCTGCGTGATTCTCATGCACCTGGAAATTTGAGAAATATGCCCTTAGAGGTGCCAGAATGTTAAACCACTGGAGGCAGAGATAGATGGAGAATATCTCTTCTTCCCACGGATACTAAAAATGCAACAAAAAGGGCTGACTCTCTGGGTGTGCCCAGGTGGGGCTGATGAGGACCGAAAAGAGGTGAGATGTGGATAGAGGACTCTTCCCTGAGGGAAGGCAGAGAGAACAGAGGAAAACCTGAAGAAAGGGGGTGGCTTCAGAGGAAAGGCATTCATCTGGGCCATAAAACAGCTGAGAGTACAGGGGTGGGGAGCAGGGGTGGGGAGGGGGTGTCCTGGAGCTGAAGCCTTCAGTGGGAGGACAGTGATAGGTGAACACGCATGTGAATAAACAGTTTGCTAAGCAGCTGCGAGGGCTGGCCAAGGTGAGAAAGCATCCGTCTGCAGAGGCCTCAATAAGGCCAGCGTGTTGACTTTGTCCTGCAGTGCTCAGCAGTGGAAAAAACCAACAGCCACGTAGGGAGAGGGAAGGAGCCACGATGGGCACAGGTTACTGGGGCCAGGGCTTGACTGGTAGGTGGACACAACGGAAGGCCCAGGCCATGTGGGAACAGAGCGCAGAAGCAATAGATTCCTCTTGAAGATCCTTGGGCTGTTAACCTTTTTTAAATTTAAGAAAGGTTGTATGGGTGGGGAGGGAGGAAGGAAAATCCTTCAGAAGACGTAGACTTACTCTGTTTCTTCCATCATATGTGAATGCATATGGATAGCCAAAAGGTGAATAAAACACATGTTCCCAGGTGGCCAGTGAGACCTAGGTTGCAAGATGGTGGGGTGTGGGTGAGGCCGGAGAGTGCTGTGAGCCCCAAAATTTCCCAGCCTTGGTCCCCCGCCACATAGCTAAGAAGTAAGGGAGGAGGGAAGGAGTCGCCACCCAGCCTCACTTCCGGTGGAGTACCCTGTCTCTCCTTGTCAGTCCTGTCTCTGGGGACAGTTGCCTGCTTTCATGTCTCCATCTCCTCTTCTCTCACAGGGAAAAATTCACCTTAATATTGGAAGTTCCTCTCCTAGCAAAGTCCTTCTCAAGCATCCACAGGCAAACAGGAAACTAAGCAGAGTTAGGGCTTCCATGCCTAGCCAACTACACGTGACTCTCCTCTCGCTCCCCTAAGAACCAGTGCAAGGGGCAGCATGGGCTCTGGCACAGATGGACCTGTGTTGGAATCTCTGCACGTGCTGTGCTGACCCTGGCTAGCCGTTGACCTCTCTGAGCCGTTGTTTCCTTTCCACTAGGCTCTCTGAGGGCAGGGGCCACGTCTTTTTCACTGCTCTGTCTGCACTGAGCACTATGCAGGGCACATAGGAAGTTCCCGTAAATGTTTGTGGGATAAAGGAAATAAAACCTTCTCTCTTCCTGTCCCCCTTGTGATGGCTTTGCACAAGGCACTGTCCTTGGCCAGGTTTGCTAGGCTAGTGTGAGGATAAACCAGGTATATTACAAATTGGAGAAAACCTCTCGTTCTTCTTGGGAGAAGGTGCTCTATCATGAAACAAGAATGTCTTGATTCCCTTCTATGCCAGGTACGGGGGAGAAACAGGTGTCTGATAACCACTGATCCAGGCAGGAATAAGCATACTACTGCCTCCCAAGGCCTGATGCCTCTCTTCTTCCTTCCTTCCTTCTTCCCTCCTCCTCTTCACTGTTCCTCTGCACACACGGAAGAATGGCTGCCAGGCATTGCCCATTTGGAAAAGTACAGCTCAATGGCTATGAATCAGCTTGGGCAGGCGAAAAATGATTCACGTCTGACCAAATCGATTTAGTTCAGGTTGTCCGTTCTGCATCTTTTTTCCCTTGTAATTAAATGATGATTGGTCTTGATGGTGGGAAGGAAAAGACAGAATTTAATTTGTTTGCCTTTGTAGAAAGCTGGGGACAGCACGGACAAGGGAAGATGTCTCCCATTTGGCAAATAACTGATGCGGAGGTGGAGTGGCAGTGGTGATGCTGGCACCTTCAGGCCTCCTGGGCCAGGCAGTGCAGCTGGTGGTAGACAGTTCAGAAGTCTACCATGTTCCCATCTGAAACTTGTGGCTGATCCTGCCCACTCCTGACCTTGCTCCAGGGAGTACACAAAGACGTAAGCTTAATTCACCCACCAGACGTAGCTCTTGAATCCCTGGGCATAGTGCCTGGGTATAGTTAGGGTTGAGGAGAGGCATGGTGAGCAAATCAACCTCCCTCATCTCTCTGTTGTCACTCAGAGTCAAGCTGGCTGCTGCTGGTGGTGCTGACTTCTCTTGCTGCAGATTTCTCTAATATGTTTCTGCCCTGGACGCGTTTGTCAAATCCCTCGTGTTTCTTGTGTCTCGTGGCAGCTTAGCTCCTCCAGCCCTTGGATGAAGCATCGTGGGAACTCTGTGCTTCCTCTCCCTCCCGCAGTGACATGCCATGCCACTACCTCTTCATCTGGTCCTATGACAGTCACTCACAAGCACCCGCATGTACCCAGCCCTGCACTAGCTCATGACAGCTGCAGTCAATTGGGTCAGGTGCTGTATCTCATCCAGCTCCCTCAGCAACCCTCTGAGATATTGGTAACATCCCTGATGAAGACATTTACTGAGGCGGAAATGGAGGCTCAGTGAAGCAAGGTGCCTGATGTTATAGCAATGAGCTATGAGTGGCCAGAGTAAGGAGATAAGCTCAGGCCTGACGCCAAAGCCCATGCTCCTTCTAGTCAACCACAGCGCCTCCTGTGGTGAATGGGTGAGTCAGCAACCAAGATGCACGAGGCCTTTTTGGTGGGCCTTGGCTGGGTGCTGAGGCTTCAGGTACGATCACGGGTTGGAAGAGCCCTCCTCTCTCCACGGTCTGGCACTATGACCCCTTCTGGTTATTAACAAGGCAGAGAGAGAGACGGAAGAAAGCAGGCAAATAATGCGGGTTGCTATTCCTAGAGATTAGAATTTCAGGAAGGATAAACACAGCATTCACTCCAGAAGTATAAATAGGAAGACTTCACACATGACTAGAATGAGACATGTTTTAAGTCTGTTGAGTAAGGCAGTGATGAAATAGATGTCCCCAGATTCACTCTCCTCCTCCTGGTCCCCCAGGCCCTTCACTTTTGGCAACTTTCAGCTCAGGGAGGAAGGAAAGCCCCTTTCAAAGCTTCAGATACTTCCTTAAAGTCAGTTCCTGCTTAAAGAAGGCCTTTACATTACTTCATCCCTTTGCCAAATTAAACTGAAAGGAAACCTTTCAAGTGTGATTGATTGCATGGCCCTTTCCTGTTCATTTCTCATGGGTGCCCTTTCTAACTTTCTTGCTTTCTTCCTTTCTCCAGGTGTTGACTTTAAGATGAAGACCATAGAGGTAGACGGCATCAAAGTGCGGATACAGATTTGGTGAGTTGGTGGGGAGGAGGAGGAGGCAGATGTAGGAGGAGAGTACCTCGGGCTGCTCCTTAGCTGTCCCTGCCATGTGTAAAATTCCTAGGCTTCACCTGGGATAACTGACCACCTCTATGATGGAGAGAAGCAAAGTCTCAGAAGCCCATCTCTTCCTATGAGCCTTAATCTCCAACCTCTAAGAAACTTTATGGGATTGACTACAAGCACCAAAGGGCAGGAATGAGAAGGAATTGGCACACTAACCATGGGGAATTTGTCTCAGGATTAGGCTTTGCCCTTGGGCTGTGCCACACTGCGTTAAGATTGGAAGGAAGGAGGCTACACCCCCCATCATTTAGGGCAAGATCCTGAGAGAGTTCCTCAGGACAGCACGGTGCAGTTTCCACAGTAGCAGAGGGTGCTGCTGTGGCTCTCTGCCTGAGTCTTGGAAGCACTGCCTTTGCCAGGGTTTAGAGCTCCCTCTCAATTCCACAGCAGTATGGGCACTGCCTTCAGAGGTCCCATAGGGACTGGGGGTGTGGCAGCATCCCCTGCCAACTCCCATCCAAACAAATCTGGCCACAGTGGCCAGATTCCAGAGAGCTGTCCAAGGCCTGTTCTGGCTGTGGCTTCTGGTGTCTGCCAGGAGGGCAGTTGGCAGGAGGGGCCAAGGCCCCGCAGGCCTGGTCAGCACCAGCACAGATGACCAGGCCTCTGACTGCAGATCCCCGTGGGGATCCAAGCACCTCTGGTTTTTCACCCTGCAGCTCCCCAGTTTTTCCTGCAAGAGGACAGCTCTGCTCTTCCCCTCCCTGTCTGTTCCCATGGTCCCTGCCCCTCTGAGGGACTGGCTTTCTCCCACAGGGACACTGCAGGGCAGGAGAGATACCAGACCATCACAAAGCAGTACTATCGGCGGGCCCAGGTAAGCCACCACGTTGAGGGTTTCAAAGTGGGAAGGTGCCACCCACATTCCCAGCTCTGAGATGTCTGTGGCACGGATCCCCTAAACACGGTTCGCCTGCTTCGAGGAGTGCAGGGCATCTTTCAGCTGTTCACTGATCATTTGTCCGTCCATTGTTCATGGCTCAGTCACTGCAGGCAGCCCCTGCCCTCACCCCTGATTTCTGCCCTCCATCCTGGGTCAAATATCCGGGTCATAGCATGTGGTGCCTTCCTGCTGTAGAGAGTTCTGTGATGGGCCTGGGAGGCGGCAGTGGTGGGGTCTGAGAGCAGAGACATTTCTGGGTGCTGAGCAGGGAAAAGGGAGAGTGGGACCCAACCTTTAAGGTTCCACGGCCCTTCTGTCCCCATGACTGCACTCTCTCTGTGCGTATCACATACATCTCTCTATTTCTCTCTCCAGGGGATATTTTTGGTCTACGACATTAGCAGCGAGCGCTCTTACCAGCACATCATGAAGTGGGTCAGTGACGTGGATGAGGTAGGAGATGCCACCTCACTGCTGGGGCGCAGAGAGGGTACCTCACCGGGGAAGGCAAGGCGAGGGCCAGATGGGAAGGCCGGAGCTCTCAGGGTGGGCGAGCAAATGCTTCCAGGAAGCTTTGCCTTCCACAGCCCTGGATGAAGACCTCTGGGTGAGTAAGACATGGGGAAGAAACCGAAGCTGCCATGCCTTCACTCTCCATACCCTGCCAGGCCTCCGTGGCTGTGTCTTCCCCAGAAATGAATTAGTTCCAAGTCTGCCCTGTAAGCAGCTTCTTCCCTGGAATCTTGGACCAGATGGAGTTGCAAGATTGGGATCTAGTGCTGGCTCTGCACAATCGCTGTGGAGCCTTGCGAAGCCATTTGAATCCTCTGGGTCCCCAATTCCTGTAGAATGAGGGCTGGACTTACATCCAATGTCCTTTCCAGCTCTGATACCAGTGGTCCAACCCAAGGAAGCACCAGTCTTAGCCAGAGTGTCTTCTACCCTGAGCTGTCCCCATGATACCCTTGAAGTCAGCCATGGCACTTGGGGAAGTCTGGCACCTGCATCCAGTCAGCCCACCCTGTCCCTAGGGCTCTGGAATTGGTGGTGGGCTGGAGGCAGTGCAGACTCTGTGGGGAAAATGGGGCAGGGGACAGCACTCACTGGCTGTTCTGCCCATCCTTTGTCCCTAGTACGCACCAGAAGGCGTCCAGAAGATCCTTATTGGGAATAAGGCCGACGAGGAGCAGAAACGGCAGGTGGGAAGAGAGCAAGGGCAGCAGGTAAGTGGAGGGAAAAGGCAAGTCCACCCCAGGTCCTCTGCTGGGCCTCTAGGGCCAGTCCTGAGCACGGGGATCCAGGGGTGGGTTCCCCAGCGGCAAGTCCTCCCACGTGTCCCCAGCACCCCAAGGCCCTGGGGGAGTGGCCATCCTCGGAAAGCTTGTTCTCTGGGTTTCAGGACAGAAGCACAGAGATTCAGGGTCCATCCAGAAACAAAGATGTCATAGGCAGCAACTCTTCCAAGTCCAGGTCCCCAAATGCAGGATTGCCCTCTGCTTAAGAGGTCATCCCTGTGTTAGTGATGAAGGACTTCAGGTTGTCAACTTCTCTGACAGCATCCAGGCCTAGCTGCCATGTTATGGTCAGGAAATGATCTCCCATCCCACCCCACACTCCCCCACTCCTGTCCTTCTTACCCAGGAAAGAGCCAGGAGGCAAATGAGGAGACAAAGAGCCACAGTTGGAGAAGCCATGGGGGCGGAAAGGGTAGGAGGATGGCACTGAGGAAATGTCCAAGCTTGCAGGGAGACCATCCTCCCAGAGTGCAGAAAGAAATATTGGTCATTATTTTTTTCTTTTTCTTTTTTTCTTTTCTTTTTTTCGAGACGGAGTCTCGCTTTGTCACCCAGACTAGAGTGCAGTGGTGCCATCTTGGTTCACTGCAACCTCTGCCTCCTGAGTTCAAGCAATTCTTCCGCCTCAGCCTGCCAAGTAGCTGAGATTACAGGTGCATTGCACCACGCTTGGCTACTTTTTTTGTATTTTTAGTAGAGATGGGGTTTTGCCATATTGGCCAGGCTGGTCTCGAACTCCTCACCTCAGGTGATCCACCAGGTCTCCCAAAGTGCTGGGATTACAGGCGTGAGCCTCCGCGCCCAACCAAGATTGGTATTTCTGAGACAAGTTATCCACCCAGTCCATGGATCTCAAGAGTTTTCCTCTCCCTTCTTAGTCAATAGCATTCCATTAGTACTTAAAACGAAACTGATTGTTTGGTATAAAATATAAGACATGGTCATTGACCAATTTGAAAGTAGAGGCAAAGCCTACTAGGATAGTATTTATTGAGCACTCTGTGTGGCACTGTGCTAAGCCAAGCTCTTTTAAGTGCATGACCCCATTTAATCATCCCACAACCATGGATGGGAGACACTCTCAGTCTCCTTTAACAGAAGATAAAGCTGGGGCTTACAGAGAATGAACAACTTGTCCAAGGTTGCATAGCTAGCCGTCGGTGGCAGTGCTGCTACTCAGGTCTGGGACTGTGGGACTCCAGAGCCCATGTTTTGTATGAGGATGCCACACTGCCACAATGGATGGTGTCTTTATCTCCTGATATATGATTGTGTGTTGAGGGGTGTGGGGTGGCAGCTGGAAGAATGGAGAGGTGTATTTGTGGAGGATCTTCCCCCATTCTCTGCTACCCTGTCTTGGAGCTCCCAGTCCCATCTGAGAAATTATCTACTCTGAGAAATCGTCACAACACAGCACGGTTAAGTGCAGTGGCAGAAGCCTGTGCCTGGTTGTGTGGGCTCCTCCCCTGCCTTACTCTCTTTCAGAAATGTCCTTCTCTTGCAGCTGGCGAAGGAGTATGGCATGGACTTCTATGAAACAAGTGCCTGCACCAACCTCAACATTAAAGAGGTGAGAGCCCTGGCGACCAGGCACCTGCTCTCAGGCTGAGTCCAGCAGAGGCGGGAGGAGGAGCCATAAGATGGACCTCATCCCTTGGGCCCCTGCAGGGTTGCCAGAGGAGAGGAGGAGATGCTGGACTAACCTGTGCCCTTTGGTTTCCAGTCATTCACGCGTCTGACGGAGCTGGTGCTGCAGGCCCATAGGAAAGAGCTGGAAGGCCTCCGGACACGTGCCAGCAATGAGTTGGCATTGGCAGAGCTGGAGGAGGAGGAGGGCAAACCCGAGGGCCCAGCGAACTCTTCAAAAACCTGCTGGTGCTGAGTCCTGTGTGGGGCACCCCACACGACACCCCTCTTCCCTCAGGAGGCCCGTGGGCAGACAGGGGAGCCGGGGCTTTGCCCTGCTGCTGTCCTCTTGTGTGATGACCCTATTGAGTATCAGTAGCCACTACTCCCCCTGCCTGGCCCTGAGAGCGGCTCTGCTGTCATCTCAAGCAGCCCCTGCCCCCAGCCCGTCCACCCTGGAGTGGTCTTCTTCAGCCTGTTTCCCCAGCCACAGGCCTGCTATGACCCCCACGATGTGCCGCAAACACCGACTCACCACCCCGCACCCCCCAGACAACGGCCGGGGCTGGAGTCCAGGCCACATTCAGCTCCTCCTTTCTCCGTGCATCTTGTCTCCTCTCGGCTTTTTCTCTCTTCCCCTACTTCTCTTTCTCTGACCCCTCCCCTCCAGTGCATTTCGTATCAAAGCCCCTCAAACCTCCTCCCCTGTGTGTCCTGCTGTATGGCGGCTGTCGCAGCTCGTTTTCCTTCCTTCCTAACCTGTCCGAGGGGATGGACCCAGCCTCGTGGGGAGGTTCCACCCTTGGATCCAGGAAGAACCCTCCACCCTGCCTCGTGGGTGGTCCAAAGGCTACAGGGTGCTTCTTCCTCTTACCCTCCCCACTGTCCTTCATGTGCCATGGGCCTGCCTCCCCAGTGACCTGCGAAAGTGGAGCATCGAGGTAGGAAGGAAACGGCAACCGGGGAGTCCTTGAGCCTGGGGCCGCCCTACCTCTACCCACTCCCCCTCCAGAGCTTTGCCCTTGCTTGGCTGCCCGCCTGCCCCTTTGGGGAACTGAGCTCAGAGGCAGGTGCTTCAGAGAAGGAAACAAAATGAGGGGTGGCAGGGATAAAAAGTCACCTCCATTCTCTACCTCCCATGCAGCATGAACACAATTTCTCTCCACCTGACTCCTGAATTTAAAGACGTGGACCAAGGCCTGTGGGTACTCCAGGGGCAAGGAGAGCCCTGGGGTCAGTGACACTGTCAGGCCAACCATGCACTCCAGAAAGGGCAGCATTTGGAAATGAAGGACTTGTATCAGGTTAAGAACAAGGGAGAGCTGGCCAGGGATGGCAGTGTGCACAGCAGAGGGGAATGTAGCAACAGCAGGGCCTCCTGGGCCCCATCTTCCATTTCTTAGGTAAGAAGAGCATTTCCTCAGACTCCCAGGCAGAGGACTGAGCCCAGCCTTCAGCAACCAAGGTTCTCCTGGGACCCAAAGTTTATGGGAGAAGGGCAAATCCTTCATGGGAAGAGAGAAGGCAGGCCCTGGGTAGAAACGCTTGGTGCTGTTCTCTTCGGCCTTTAAGACAAAGCGCTCATCTTGCCCTCTAGCTCCCAATAGGCTTGAGGGTTTGCCAACTGCACTGTGGCTACAGGTGGAAGGAAGAGGACTCCCTCCTCCAGAGTGCTATGTTCAGGAAGTTTCTTTAACCCCATATGGCCCAAGAGTAGCTTGTAGGAGGCCCTTTGAAGATGGAACAAGTAATTTACCAGTCCTACTGGGGTTTCTGCCCGCCTTCCCAAGGTGGGCGAGGCCTAGGAAGAGAGTTGTTCTTAAGCCACACATTAGCTGCATTGCGTGGCTGCAGCCAAAACAAAGAACTGGGTATTGAGCATTCATCAACTAAGGACCAAAATCCAGGGCACACATATGTGAAGGGTAAGAACCTCACTTCCTTACTCCTCCAAAAAGAGGTGGGGATAGAACCACCAAACCTTTCCTCCTGACTTAACAAACCAGGAAACAGCAGGAGAGGGTGGCTCAGGACTTAGGGACAGGGTATGGGTTAGATAGTGGAAAGCAAAGGAGAGCAGGAAGTTATAAATCACTGGTTAATGAGAAACGGAGAGAGCTGACTCTAGGATGAAGCTGTGACTAGGCTGGAGTTGCTTCCTTGAGGATGGACTCCTTGGTACCAAGACCTATGCCACATCACACTGGGGCTAGGGAGGTGGGTGATGCCAGCCCTCAGTCTGTCTGCAGCCAGGGACTTGAGAAGTTATATTGGGCAGTGGCTCCAACCTGTGGACCAGTATTTCAGCTTTCCCTGAAGATCAGGCAGGGTGCCATTCATTGTCTTTCTCTCCTAGCCCCTTCAGGAAAGAAGGACTATATTTGTACTGTACCCTAGGGGTTCTGGAAGGGAAAACATGGAATCAGGATTCTATAGACTGATAGGCCCTATCCCCACAAGGGCCATGACTGGGAAAAGGTATGGGAGCAGAAGGAGAATTGGGATTTTAGGGTGCAGCTATGCTCACCCTAAACTTCTGGTGGCCTGGGGCATGTCTTGAGGCCCAGACTGTTGAGCAGGCTCTCCTGGCCTGTTTACTCGTCACCACCTCTGCACCTGCTGTATTGAGACTCCAGCCAGCCCCAGGCACGCCACCTGCTCCTGAGCCCCCACTATCTCCCTGTGACGGGTGAACTTCGTGTACTGTGTCTTGGGTCCATATATGAATTGTGAGCAGGGTTCATCTATTTTAAACACAGATGTTTACAAAATAAAGACTATTTCAAACCACCGGTGTGGCTGCCTGGATGAGTCCCTGGGGGTAGGTCTCACTTGGACCCTGGCAGTGATGTGGGAGGGAGAGAGGCAGTGCTGGTAGAAGCAGCTCCAGAAGTGATGAAGGCAACAGCGGTTGTCTTCCCTTCTCTACCTTCCCTAGCGCCACCTGCAGGGAGGCCCAAAGAAAAGCCCCATTGCCCTGGCACTGCAGAAATAAGATGAAACACAGTTATTGAGAGGATGCTGAACATCTATGAGCAGGAATATTTGTTTTGTTTTGTTTTTTGTTTTTTTTGAGACGGAGTCTCGCTCTGTTGCCCAGGCTGGAGTGCAGTGGTGCGATCTCGGCTCACTGCAAGCTCTGCCTCCCGGGTTCACGCCATTGTCATTTTAGTAGAGATGGTTTCACCATGTTAGCCAGGATGAATGAGCAGGTTTTAAAGCCAAGATGGTCTCATCTGTTTGTGTGGGTGAGGAATGGGTCTTCCTGAAGGCATGAAGAGGGACTGGATAATCTTTCAGATTTGTGATTGGATACCTCAGGGGAGCAGAGGCAGACTGGGAGCTCAGGACTGCAGGTATTTCATACTTTGGGATATGGAATTGATGGAGGTGGAGAATATTGGGGATAAGGATTGAATGAAGAAAGGAGTAGGACAATGCAGGACAATAGTAGTCTTAAGATCTTCACTACACTTTACAGGGCACTAGTGATAGATAAACTCTTCTGACCCTAACCATCACTGTGTGAGATGGGGAGGGTGGTTATCTATCCATGTCCCACAGGCAAGGAAACAGATGCTCAGAGAACTTAAAGATTTGGCCGGGTGCAGTGGCTCATGCCTGTAATCCCAACTCTCTGGGAGGCTGAGGCAGGAGGATTGCTTGAGCCCAAGAGTTTGGGACCAGCCTGGGCAACACAGACACTGTCTCTAGAAAAAATTAGCTGAGTGTGGTGGCTTGTGAGGCTGAGGCCAGTGGATCACTTGAGCCCAGAAGGTCAAGGCTGCAGTTGCCCCATTGCACTCCAGCCTGGGTGACAGAGAGAGACCCTGTCTCAATAAAAAGAGCTTAAAGATTTGCCTAAGGGTCCCAAGTAACAGTGGCAGAATTGTGGTTGGAAACCACTGAATTGGAATCACTGGAGGGCAAAGTTTTGGCATCTCTAGAAAAATCCCTACAAACAATTCTCATTTATAGTCAGAATTAAGAACTACCAACCCAGGCTTTCTGCCTAAGCCAGTGCTGTGTCCAGAGCAAGCACTGTCCTGCAGAAAGCCATGAGAATCACATGCTGTTTAGTGTATGCTTAAAAGTTGTAAGCTTTTGGAAAGTGAGGCCAGTTTGAGGTAAATTTGGAGACAGAGATACTTTAGGAGAGCCTCACCAAGTATATTCCATTAGGAAAGGTGAGAACTGAGCCGAGATCGCACCACTGCACTCCAGCCTGGGCAACAGAGCGACACTCTGTCTCAAAAAAAAGAGTCTAAAGGGTCCAAGGTCACACCAGGAGAAAAGGGATGGCATGTACCTAAGGAAGAGGGAACCCCCCACTACAGAAGCTTG
Source organism: Macaca mulatta (assembly GCF_049350105.2). NCBI lineage: Eukaryota > Metazoa > Chordata > Mammalia > Primates > Cercopithecidae > Macaca > Macaca mulatta. Next base: position 138,044,759 of record NC_133412.1, on the reverse strand, counting down.
GGAACTCCTATGGCTTTCTTGAAGAAGGCTTGCAAAAGAGCAGAGAATAAGAGGTGTCTCTGGAGGCCCAGAGAGTACTAGGGGGAAGCTCTTGGTATGCACATAAATCTGGCAGGTTACAGTTTTGCCCACTATCAGTGCCAAGTCCTTGTGACTCAGTGGCTTGGTAGGGACTCTTATTGGTTGTTTCTAGGAACTCCACCCAGCTTCAGCAGGGGACACACTTCTCCCTACACTGACTGTCACTCCTTCTGCCCACTTAGGTAGTGGAAACTTGTTTTTAGGGAGCAGTCAGCTGAGACACATGGTCCCTGTGTACTTGAACAGCCATGGAAAAGCTGCAAGGCAGCTCGGCGCTCCCTGGCGAGTAGCTCCTTCATCTCATCTCAACAAATCAGATTCTCAAGACCAGCTGCTCCCCAGACTTGCTTATTCTTGGTTCAAGGAGACAGTTCCCAATGGATGTGACCCTGTAAAAACACTCTAGTAAACATTTGCTTTGTTATTGAAATTTCACTTTAAAATCCCAAAGCTAGGTCAAACCCCACCGCTAGTTTTACTGAGGAAGAAATCAAGGCTTTTTTTTTTTTTTTTTTTTTGGTGAGACGGAGTCACGCTCTGCCACCCAGGCTGGAGTGCAGTGGCCAGATCTCAGCTCACTGCAAGCTCCGCCTCCCGGGTTCACGCCATTCTCCTGCCTCAGCCTCCCAAGTAGCTGGGACTACAGGCGTCCGCCATCTTGCCCGGCTAGTTTTTTGTATTTTTTAGTAGAGACGGGGTTTCACCGTGTTAGCCAGGATGGTCTCGATCTCCTGACCTCGTGATCCGCCCACCTCGGCCTCCCAAAGTGCTGGGATTACAGGCTTGAGCCACCGCACCCGGCTCAAGGCATTTTTAAAAGAGTAACTTGTTGAGTTGGCGGGTGCTTGGAAAAATGAAGTGGCTTAGGGTCTTTTCAGTTTCTGTGGCTTCCAGGGGTCCTCTGAGATGGCCCTTAGCAGACGTCCTGCGATGCACTGCATGGCTCTTGTTGAAAGCATCAGGGTGGCCTGCCTGCGTCTGGAACCACAGCAGTTTCAACTTCCTCCACACTTCCTTCTCTGGGAAGGTGACCAGCACAAACCCGCTCTGAAAAGTCTTGGGGACCGAATCTCTGTCTGAGAGGGAGGTAGGTGCAGTTCACCCACCTGTTCTGTGACTCCTCTTCACCATTCTCGCAGCAACGACTGAGCCTCATGACTTGGGGGCTGGAGGAGGAGGTGGAGGTGGGGGATATAATATAGGAGACGGTACAGTGCAGGGGCAGAGGCCGGTGCGTTCTCCAGGACAAGTGGCACCATGCACTGAAAAACTTCTCAAGATAAACACAACTTTGTCTCTTCAGCCTGGCAAGAGCTGAGGCACTGAAAGCTTGTTTTTTCCCCTAGAAAATGACATGCTCTCCTCCTAAGGGTCCCTTTGATTTTGTCCTGGTGGAAAGCAACAAAAAGAACGTGAACAGGAACAGGTATATTTCAGTCGTCATCTGAGTCCGGTGGACAGGAGGCTCAGTTCTCTTCTTCATCTTTCAGATCTCCGCAGACCCTGCCCTCTCTCTGTACAATTCAGAGATTGACACTCAGCAGGCATTCAATAAACGTCTGTGTCAAGTGGGAACAGCTTGATGGGGCAAGTAGTCAATCCTGCATCTCTCCCTCCCTTTTTTTCCTCTCCATTCGACCTTTAGGGCTCTGGTTTCCTGTAAGTAGTGAATTATTTACCTCTGCTCATAGATATCAAATTGGCCCTTCCCAGGGTGCAGCAGGGTGGGGTGGGGAGGCGGCTTTGTTCAGTCTGTTAATAGGAGGAGCAAACCTCCTTGTTCAAACAGCACTTACAGGTGGGGGCCTGTTTTTGCTAAGTCATCCTGGGGATGCTCAAAGCTCCATTGTTAGATCCTTCTGTCCTCCTTCCTGGCTCCTCCTTCCTCCCCACACCTCGAATAGACTCATAAGGGGCTCAGGCCTCTCTGCGGGGCTCACTCTGCACTTCACCATGGCTTTCATTGCCAAGTCCTTCTATGACCTCAGTGCCATCAGCCTGGATGGGGAGAAGGTAGATTTCAATACGTTCCGGGGCAGGGCCGTGCTGATTGAAAATGTGGCTTCACTCTGAGGCACAACCACTCGGGACTTCACCCAGCTCAACGAGCTGCAATGCCGCTTTCCCAGGCGCCTGGTGGTCCTTGGCTTCCCTTGCAACCAATTTGGACATCAGGTGAGGGGTCCCTCCTTGTAGTGCACCAAAGGTGTTGGGTTGGTGTAGCTCAAGTGGGATAAGGGGAGAGGCTGAATGACCATGTTGGAGTGTCTGGAATAATGGGGTATGTTTTGTTAAGCTAGGTCTTTAGGTGCATGTGACATACCAAGGGAAGGTATGTATTTTTTAAGATTAAACACTGAGGCTGTGTGATTTTTATAGTTTACTGTCTTTCTACTATATTACTCCATGAGGGCTGGTGCCAGGTCTGTGTTTCTCTCCACTGTGTCCTCAGTGCCTAGGGCATAGAAAGCACTCATTAAGTATTTGTTGAATAAATGAGTGGAGAAAATAGAGGCCAGGAATCAAACAAGAATTGGAGAGACTCAAGAGATCTTAGCTCTAGCTGGACTTGGTTTTGCTATTTAATGGCTCTGTGCCCTCGGAAAGGGTGCTTCATTTTTCGGTTTAGTTTCCTCATCTGTAAACTGGGGATAATACCACTTAGCTCATAGGATTATGATGTTTAGGGGATAGGATATACAAAAGTAACTTGAAGAGTATTAAGTACTTTGCAAATGCAAGCAAATTGATTATTTAGATTGAGGATGATTTTTGTTGGTTTAAATTAGCCAAGTGGAAAGAGAATAAGCGGGAAAGAGAAAGGTTTTCAACAGGCACGTGCCTCCTCTGGGCATCACATGAACCTCTCTATTTCAGATTAATGGGTCAAGTTGTTATAGATCTTCAGCCCACATACCTCGAGTTCTCTTTTAGGGATTCTTCTATTTCCACCTATGATTTTAATGTACAAGCAGGGAGAATGAACCCAAGTGAACCCTCTCATTATAATCCCCTTAGTTCAATTCACAGTGGCATGAAGGCGCGGAAGAGAGGAAAGCAGGAAGGCTGAAGCATCACTGGCTGTGACAAACCTGAGCCCAAACTGTTCACTGCTCTCACTGTTCTTCCCTAAGTTTTCTGTCTGGCCTTCTAGAGCAGGAGAGATAGGACTGGCAAACCTTCTTTCGAGATGTCCCTCCAGCCCCAGAAGTACCTCCAGCCTCACACCATCACTTCAGCCTAGCAAGTTGCTGGAGGGAGTCTATAACCTACCAGGAGCCAGCCAGCCATTTGCATTAAGAAATAGAAGTCTGCCAGGGTGCAGAGGCTCACGCTTACAATCCCAGCGCTTTGGGAGGCTAAGGTGGGCAGACTGCTTGAGCTCACGAGTTCAAGATTAGCCTGAGCAACATGGTGAAACCTTGCCTCTACAAAAATTGCAAAAATTAGCCAGGCGTGGTGGCATGTGCCTGTAGTCTCAGCTACTTGGGAGGCTGAAGTGGGAGGATCGCTTGAGCCTGGGAAGTCGAGGCTGCAGTGAGCTATGATTGTGCCACTGCACCCAGCCTAGATGACAGAGTGAGGCCCTGTCTCAGGAAAAAAAACAAAAACAGAGAAGTCTACTAGAGATCAGCTCTGGGCTCATGATGTCATGATGGCCTGGAACTGACTGAACTAGTTTGTTCTCACAGGTCAGAAGCAGGAACTTTCTCCCAGAGGAAGATATCCGCCTCTTAAATTGGAAAGGCAGAGGTGGAAAAGAAGGGTTCCCACAGGCCTTCTGGGTTGTCATGAGTGGGGATGCTGAGAGGGAATAGGACAGGGATGGCAGTGGGGCGGGAAAGGCAGGGACCAGATTTTGAGCCAAAGCATGCGTAGCTGAGAGCAGTGAGTGGACAGGAGGTGCAGCAGTCTTTGGGTAGCACCCTACTCATGAAAAGAATGATAATTACATACAACCTTTAGCCATCAAGCACTTATTTCCTGAATGCCCCCTCTCGCTGGCCTATTCCCGAACCCTAAATCCTGTATCCTATTTAGTTCACTCCTGTTGGTACTAAGTAGTTCCATTTAGAGTACACATGCATTATTGCCTTGAACTTGCTCTGCTGTTATGGCACCTGAAAACTAGATGTCCTTGGATGGGGGTCTTCCTTCATCAAAGCTTCTTCTCATTTGTACTTCAGTTCTAGGACAAGGCAAGAAGAAAGCAAGAAGCTGTAAATCCCATTCCTTTGGGTCTCAATTTCACCCTCAGTTCAAGGAGCTGAATAGGCAGAGGCAAAGGCTATACTCAACACATGTGCAATTGAAAGCAGGCGAGGCAAAACCAGGGCAGAGGGAAAGGGGGTGTGTGTGTAGGTATGGATATATGGGAAGGTAGGTCGGTAGGTTAGTTGAAGAGGAGGTTCTAAGCAGTATAACCTAAGCCTCTTTTCTCTTTCTTCTGCTTCAAACACCTTAAGAACTGCTCAGGGTAGACTGGAGACAAAAGCAACAGCTCAGAAGTGCTAAATCTTGAAGAGCAGCCAAAGCATGGGCAACAAAGTGAGACCTCATCTCTACAAAAAAAAAAAAAAAAAGAAAAAAAAATTAGCCGGGCATAGTGCCCTATGTCTGTAGTCTCAGCTACTAAAGAGGCTGAGGCAGGAGGAATGCTTGAGCCCAGAGATTCAAGGCTGCAGTGAGCGACACCTTGTCTGTCTCTCTCTCTCTCTCTCCCTCACAGTGAAAAAGAATGATCCTGGGAAGGGAGTGTAGGAGGGTGAAAGAGTTTCATGTTGTGGATCCTTCTTTTCCCCTATCCCTTGTCCATGCTCTTTATCTTTTTCCTTCCCTAGGAGAACTGTCAGAATGAGGAGATCCTGAACAGTCTCAAGTATGTCCGTCCTGGGGGTGGATACCAGCCTACTTTCACCCTTGTCCAAAAATGTGAGGTGAATGGGCAGAATGAGCATCCTGTCTTCGCCTACCTGAAGGACAAGCTCCCCTACCCTCATGATGACCCATTTTCCCTCATGACCGATCCCAAGCTCATCATTTGGAGCCCCGTGCGCCGTTCAGATGTGGCCTGGAACTTTGAGAAGTTCCTCATAGGGCCGGAGGGAGAGCCCTTCCGACGCTACAGCCGCACCTTCCCAACCATCAACATTGAGCCTGACATCAAGCGCCTCCTTAAAGTTGCCATATAGACATGAGCTTCTCAGCACACAGATCTACTCCATCCAGTCCTGAGGAGCCTCAGGATGTAGCATGCCCCCAGGAGACACTGCTGGACCTCAGCATTCCCTTGATACCAGTCCCCTTCACTGCAGAGCCTTGTCTTTCCCCTCTGCCTGTTTCCTTTTCCTCTCCCAGCCCTCTGGTTGGTGATTCAACTTGGGCTCTAAGACTTGGGTAAGCTCTGGGCCTTCACAGAATGATGGCACCTTCCTAAACCCTCATGGGTGGTGTCTGAGAGGCGTGAAGGGCCTGAAGCCACCCTGCTAGAGGAAACCAATAAAGGGCACGTGTGGAAATGGCCAGCCTCTGTGTGTCTTCTTTGACAGAGGGCGGAGGGAAGCTACAAACTGCAGGTGGGATAGAGGAGCTGCTAGCACGCAAAGCTTTGGGAGGGGAGGATCTGATGTATCAAGGGATGCCCTAATTACTGACTGGAAAGCAAGCTCTGGCCAACGTCTGCGGTGGCAGTTGGAGTTATGGGAAATGTGAATTATATTATTCCTTTACAGCTCTTCTTCAGAATTGGGGAAAAAGAGAAAGTGATAATGGGAGGTAGGGGAGGAAATGACAATGAGCCCTTTGTTTGGGGATACTGGGAGGCTGTTAGGAGGATTACAGTCAGAAAGACATCAATAGCACTGTGGGTACTGGGTCAACTAGATCTGACTTGTGCCTTGGGAAATTCCCGGGAAGTCAGCTTAATGTTTACTGATAGCAATGGCATAGAGGGTGTAGTTACTGAGAACACAAAGAGCACTTTATCTTCTTCCTGATCATCAAATCTATCCAGTGTTTGATCCTTCGCTAGACTGACTCTCCCTCCCTTTTAAAGTTCCTTGCCTGGGTGTGATGGCTCACGCCTGTAATCCCAGCACTTTGGGAGGCCAAGGCAGGTGGATCACTTGAGGTCAGGAGTTCGAGACCAGCCTGGCCAACATGATGAAACCCTGTCTCTACTAAAAATACGAAAAAATTAGCCAGGTGTGGTGGTGCATGCCTGTAATACCAGCTACTAGGGAGACTGAGGTGGGAGACTTGTTTGAACCCGGGAGGTGGAGGCTGCAGTGAGCCAAGATGGCGGCGCCACTACACTCCAGCCTGGGTGACAGAGTGAGACTTCATCTTTAAATAAGTATATAAATAAATAAAGTTCACATTACACCCTCATTCTTCTCAAACTCACATATTCACAAATTCAGGCTGGAGACAAATAGAGGCAGGGATGATTGGACTCATTTCTTCCTCCGTAAGAAGGAAGGGGTTGGGGATGGGAGAGAGCCTCCCTTCAGAGTCAGGCTGTTTATAATCTGCCATTTGCAACATCATTGTTCCTCACCGTGAGGACAGTTTTGCTCAGAGGCCTTGAAAGGATGGTGTCCCAATTCCTCATCCAGTGCAGACATAATCAAAACATACCCCCACGGCCAAAGTCAGGTTCTATTATGGTTTGGAAAAGATACCTGCTGAGAGGTCACTGCCTGTCACCTTGCCCCACAGACTTCATCCTGGAAACTTCTGATTTCACCATCCCTTCTTTGACCACTAGATGGAATATTTTCACTTCTATTCACTGAAGCCCTGAAGGGACAGTTTTCCAAACTGGACACACTGCTTGAGAATCCCAATGCTGAAGGGAAAATGTCTTTCCTTTAATTGTTCTGCTTACCCTAACCATTTTCTAAGCACTTGCATCATATGAGAGTGAATGTGGAATAGATGTTTAAGATCCCCACTGTCTGACCTTCAACTAAACCTGTCATCAACAGAGCTTTATTTCAAAAGGGTAACCTGAGTATTACAGTGGAAATCCCCTGGCACCCTTCTGCAGGGCCTTCTGCTAACTTAAGGCTACCCTTAACTTCACTCTTGAAACCTCAAGCCTTTCATATTCCCGCTCTGAAAGCCAACAGCTGGGGTATGAATGATTATGGGGCAGGACCATGTACCGATTTTAGAGCAGTAACTGCAGACAAGTTGCTTTCCTGACAAATAGAGAATTCTTGTTGAAAGGTAGTCATCATCTTGACAGTACCATAGCCTGTTGTTACATCCAGTAACAGAGCCAGCTATCTGGGGTGTTGGAAACATGCTACCGGCAGCTTAGAGCCTGATACACCAGTACAATGTGTTCGGTCTTTCCCTTGAGGCCCAAGTTCAAAGAATTATTTAGGGATTCCCAAAGGAATGGGAATTACAGTGTAAGTGATTTTGCAGAAAGTCAAGAGAGGGCCATTAAGCTAGAATGAGGGCTCCTCACTTGGGAGGGGAAATGCTCTTTGCTTCAGACAGAACCTGATCTGTTTCGCTCAGGAGGAAACAGGGAAGGCAAGACTGAAGGATCCTGTTTTACAAGGATGTTTAGCTTTACCAAATGTTTAGGTGTGCTGTTGTTAAAATGAAGAGAAATTAGAAAGTGTTTCCTTTCCTTTATTCTTCATCTTGTTTGTCCCCCTTATCATCCTCAGAAGTATTAGCTTGTGGTCATAAACAGACAAGGCAAAGCTTTAAAATAGCACCCACTTTTCTAGATAAACAAAAATCTTTTAATCAAATTTCCCTAGGGGCACTCAGGAGGGGGAAGTCTCATTAACAACTTTCCCAGAAGTACTGAGGTAATGCTATTCAATTCAGAGGAGGGACAGAGAGAATCACTAACCTGAGGGCTCTCGCAGGAAAAAAAAAAAGACAAAAACAGAGCTTGGAACAAGTGATTTTAGGAGGCCAAAGCACAGACAGTGAAATTGATAATTATATCCATGACTATGTTCCCATAGCTATCCCTCCTTAGTTTATGAGACACTGAGGCCCAGTGTGGTGGCTCAAGCTTGTAATCCCAACACTTTGGGAGGATAAGGTGGGAAGATGGCCTGAGCCCAGAAATGAGACCAGCCTGGGCAACAAAGTGAGACCTAATCTCTACAAAAAATAAAAAAAATTGGCTGAGCATGGTGATGTACACCTGCAGTGGTTTCAGCTACTCAGGAGGCTAAAGTGGGAGAACTGCTTGGGCCTGGGAGCTCAAGGCTGCAGTGAGCTATGATTGCACCACTGCACTCCAGCCTGGGTGAGAGTGAGACCCTGTCTCAAAAACACTGAGCCAAACTCTACAACTTTATTACAATCACCATCACAACCATCATCCAAACTACCATTCATTTAATATTTACTATGGGCACAGACTGTGCTAGGTACTTTATATACACTAGGTTATTTAATCCTCATACAGATCCCATGAAAACTTATTTCTATTAAAAGAAAAGTTAATTGGGCAAGACACCTGCCAAGGACACAGAGCTTAGGAAGTAGCAAAGCTGAAAGTTAAACCCAGGTCAGTGTGACTACAAAGCCTCTACTCTTAACCACAACACAACAGTGCTTTCTTCTAGCTCAGATTTTTCTTCATAAAGACCACTGACAGGCCGGGCGCGGTGGCTCAAGCCTGTAATCCCAGCACTTTGGGAGGCCGAGACGGGCGGATCACGAGGTCAGGAGATCGAGACCATCCTGGCTAACACGGTGAAACCCCGTCTCTACTAAAAAATACAAAAAACTAGCCGGGCGAGGTGGCGGGCGCCTGTAGTCCCAGCTACTCGGGAGGCTGAGGCAGGAGAATGGTCTAAACTCGGGAGGCGGAGCTTGCAGTGAGCTGAGATCCGGCCACTGCACCCCAGCCTGGGCGACAGAGCAAGACTCTGTCTCAAAAAAAAAAAAAGACCACTGACAGCTGCCTGCACACAGCATTAGATTTAAAAATCATTAGATTTAAAAATTCTGTGGAGGCATGATGGTTTCCAGTTTTCCACTGAAGACACTGAGGTACAGACAGGATAAGTGACTTGCCCAGTGTCCCATCACTAGCAGGTGACAAAGTTAATTCTAGACCCAGATCTTTTAGTTCCTTTTCTATGCAACTATACTATATCTTACAACAGTCTTGTACTACAGTAAAAAAAAATACATTTTAAAATTGAGAGCCTCAAATAACTAGCCCTGCCCACAAAATGAAAGAATGAAACAGAAAGGACTTTTGATACACAGAAATAAAGGATAGTGAGCATAAACCTCTTCATGGTAACTTACAAATAACAAGCCATATGCCCAAGCTATCTCGTGTCAATTAGTCAGTATTGGGAGAACCTAAAACCACGTGAGAAAGAGCTAGATCAAACAAAACAACAAATACTGGCTGAGCTTTTAATTTCAAGAGCCTAACTAGCCAGACCTGTACATCAGAGAATGATTAGAGAAAAAGGAGGTGCCAGGATAAGCCTACGTTTCCAATTATACCCACGGGTAATTTCTCTTCCTTCTTATTTCTCAGGAAGGGAAGTAAAAAGAGAGCCATGTTTTGCCTAATTCCTAATTTGAACAGAAAAATAAGGATTCTGTGAAACTGGGTTCGAGTGCCCTTTATTAGATCCACAGAATAATTTAGAAAATGATAAAATATCCCAAAACACAGCACAATGTTGGTTTACCAATAATGAAAGAGAGAGAGAGGATCTTATATTTTAAATTTTCGTAACATATAGTCCAAAACAAATAGATAATTATACATTCTGCAATAGATGAGGACATTGGCAGGGCATATAAAATTAGACTCTTGAGCTTCAAATGACTAAGTTGGAAGCATTAGCAAACTCAAGGAAGGGACAATTCAGAGGCTATAATGGGCTTAATGCTGCTATTTAAAGTAATGAAGCATTTTCTCTGCTTTCTGGATTCATTTCACCAAACGATTTCCTCAGCAGGTCAGATATAGATTTGAGGCAAAATGAAGAACATTTTCCAGGAATAAAACAACTGATCCCTACAACAGCTGACTTAACTTTTCTGAATAATAAATCTTCATCTGACATGCCCAGATGCCTCAGAGTGCTGTCATTGATATTCTTAACCTCTTCCTAACCTTGCTGGATCCTTATACTTCATATTTACCAAACATTATTACTGAGAGGGGGTAACTGCACTAGCTGTGTGATCTTAAACAAGTTATTTAACTTATTTGTGCCTGAGGTTTTTTTGGCTCTAAAAGTGCTACACTGAAATAAAGAACAGTGAACATAAACCCCTTCATAACTTACAAATAACAAGCCATATCTGGTTATGGCTAAACTATCAATAGCACCTACCTTATGAATTTGTTAATGAGGATTAAATAAGTGCTTAAAAAGGTCTTAGCACATAATAAGTACTTAATAAACCTCAGCTATTATTACTGCTATTCAACAAAGCTTTTCCCTGGTATCTACAATGAACACTACGCTCATTTCTTTTTTGTTATAAGGTCTTAGTTCAGAATTTCCAAATCTCCTAGATATGAAGAAACACTTTTGTTTCTAATGCCTGAACCTTTAAATTTAGGTCTCAGAATGAGCACTAACTGAAGCCACCTCATTGTATCTAGTACTTTATATATGCTTTCTAAAGTATTTTACATCCACTAGTTCATTTAAATCTCCTAACAATACTGCGATGAATGTATAATATCAGTTTTTATTAGTCCAATTTGATAGAAACAGGACAATAAAGTCCAGAGTAATGCTTCGCTTAATGACTATATTGCTACTAAATGGCAGAGAGGCCTAAATGCCAGAGCTTATCATCTCCTAGCCAGTGCTCATGCAACTATGCAAAGTAAGATATTCTAAGATCCCTTTAGAGCAAATGAAACCATTTTCTCATTTATATTAACTAAAGTCCACACTGTATTCAGATTTCCCTAGTTTCTACCAAATGATCTTTTTTTTTCCCCCTGGTATATAATCCCATGTAGGATACCATATTACATCTAGCAGTCACGTCTTCTCAGTCTCCTCTTGGCTGTGACCATGTCTCAGATTTTCCTTGTTTTTGATGGCCTTGATAGTTCTGAGGAGTACTGGTTAGGTATTTTGTAGAATGCTCCTCAACTGGAATTTGTGTGATGTTTTTCTCCTGATCAGACTTGGGTTCTGAGTTTTGAGGAGGAGGACCACAGAGGTAAAGTGCCATTCTTATCACATTCTGTATGATGTGATGCTATCAAGGATACATGCTATCAAAAGGGCTTATCATGGATGACGTTAACCTCAATCACCTGGCTGAGCTAGTTTCTGTCAGATTTCTCCACTGTAAAGTTACTCTTTTCCCCCCCTTTCCATATTATACTCTGCAAGGAAGTCACTATGTGGAGCCCACTAAGTGGGGAGTATCTACATAAATTATTTGAAATTCTTCTGCACAAGAGATTTGTTCTCATTCAATCATTTATATTAGTTTGGGCTTGTAAATATTTATTATATAGTTTGGGTTATAACCCAATTCTACTTTGTTTATTTTGTTACTCAAACTGCTCCAGCTCTGGCCTTTTGGAGATCCTTCAGTTCGATCATACTGACATACTCCCAATCACTGTGATTTTTTTTTTTTTTAAATTTCAGAACTTCACTTTTCTGTGGCACAAGATACTCTAGGCTCATCTTGTATAGTTCACACCCCAGTTGTAGAATCAGTTGATTTTCCAAGGAGCCCTGGTTCCTTTTATTGGAAACCAAAATCTGGGCACCAGGTATGCTCCCATTCTAGTTGTTTTCTGACCACATAACTGCTAACAAAGATGCTTCACTCTGGCTACACCGATGTGAACTTTGAACTTTAGCAGAAGAGCTCAGCTCTAGAGAACAATGATCTCCTACGTTACTTTTTTTCCTCAAAGAATAAGTAAGTCTAAGCAGAAAAAAAATATGCAAAGAATTTTCAGTGTGAATGAAATAAGACAAACCATCAGGCTTGCTGTATTGTAAACCAACCCAAGTTATAACAGATCTGTAGAAGGATCCTTAGAATAAGAGAGTCATTTGTCGGGGGTCATCAGGGAGAATACTGATAGTATCTTCAGCTTTGCCACATAACAGACACAGCATGGTATACTCCTAGAACAAGATAAAGTGCATAATTACCTCGAGGAACAGGGAAAAGATGCTTTATAACTTACTCTAGTTAAAATGTTCTCTACAAATTATCATGAATATTCTTTCTGTACATTGGATCAATTTCTTCAACATGTATCAGCAATGTCTTAGGCTTATTCTGTATATTCCACAGCCTGTTGTTTATATAAATTGATACATAAACGTCATCTTGGAAATACACAGCTATTTCTCAGAAAGCACATATATTTAGCTTAGTGCTACTATTTAAAGTAATGAAGCAGTTTGAGTGTGGGTCCCTATGGAAAAATTCCTATTCCTATAGCTGTTCCTTTCTAGGATATTTAACACTAACACACAACAGAAATAATTTTTTGAAAGGAAAAAATTCACAAACCGAAAAAGCTATTTTTATCTACTCCAGGAAAATAAACAATTATGTTAAATTCACTAGTATGTCCTGCCTGATTTTCAGATAGCTAGTTGTCTGTGAATTTGATCCATTTAAGAAGTTTGTTTCCTAGGTTTAACAAATGCCCAGACTGATAACAGAGGAGAGTTTGTTTTAGGCAAAAACCCTTAGGGCAAAGTTCTTTTTTTTTTCCTTTTTTCTGTTTTTAGACAGGGTCTCACTGTGTTGCCCAGACTGGAGTGCAGTGGCGCAATGATGGTTCACTGCAGCCTTGACCTCCTGGGCTCAAGTGATCATCCAACCTCAGTCCCCCAAGTAACTGAGATTACATGCACTTGGCAACATGCCTGGCTAATTTTTAAATTGTTTGTAGAGATGGGGTCTGTGTTGCCCAGGGTGGCCTCAAACTCCTAGGCTCAAGTGATCCTCCCACCTTGGCTTCCCAAAGTGCCAGGATTACAGGTGTGAGCCACTGCACCCAGCCCAAAGCCCTATTCTTTTCCTTTTTTGAGACGGAGTCTCACTCTGTCGCCCAGGCTGGAGTGCAGTGGTGCGATCTCCACTCACAGCAAGCTCCGCCTCCCGGGTTCATGCCATTCTCCTGCCTCAGCCTCCCATGTAGCTGGGACTACAGGCGCCCGCCACTGCGCCTGGCTAATTTTTGTATTTTTAGTAGAGACGGGGTTTCACCGTGTTAGCCAGGATGGTCTCGATCTCTTGACCTCGTGATCTGCCCGTCTCGGCCTCCCAAAGTGCTGGGATTAACGCGTGAGCCACCACGCCCGGCCTTCAAAGTCCTATTCTTACAGCTTTCCCTTTCTAGAATATTTAACAGTCATAAACTACAGAGACATATTTCTTTGAAACCTTTCCTTTAAAAGCCCTTTATCTCTGTATGAAAACAAACATCTATGTTAAGTCTTCTCGAATTTCCACACCTGATGCTGAGTTTGCTAGCTGTCTGGAAATTGATCGGTCAAGGCAGTTTGTGTTTCTTGGGTTTAGACAGTCACTAGAGAGGGCCACAGAGGTAAACAATGACTGTGGTACAAAGAAATTGAAGCTGGCAACTGCTTTTTCCATCTTCTACTGGTGAGTTCAGGAGGGGAGCTTAGTTGTGGAAGTGGAAAGACTGCTTTATGAACTAAAAATAAAATAAAAATACATCCTCTTCAAGGTCTTTTACCACTGTCAAATACTTCCACTGCTTTAATCCACCAAGCATTGCTATTTGGATGGTAACCTTTTACAGGAAAAGAAGAAGGAAACAAGTAATAGAGTCAAAAAGAGAAAATGTGTGAGGCTAAACAAATACTTGAGTTTTCAACCAATCTAGGCACTGACAAATTTATACTGAGTGCCTACGTGCTCTGCAATGTGCTGGCAGACACGAAAGAACAAAGTCTGACTTTATAAAATCTGCAGTCTAACTTGGGAGGGGGAAAAAACCTAACATATATAATCTGGCAAGATTATTAAATCAGTGAGACTGATCATACCTATAATCTTTATAGGCAGTCTGGAACCCAAATTTCATTGCAAGTCAATTATTTGGAATTCAAAAGCAATTTCCCACAGAATTAATGTCATACATGGCGGTTAGGTTCCCAGGAAAATCCACAAGTCTTTTACATTTATATTGTTCAAGTACCATAGAATCTAACCATATATAGAAGTGCTTCTGTGGGAAAATATGTCTAGAATTCTAACTTGGGATGCCAGGAACAGATCTCCTTGGCTGCCAGGAATATGATGAGATTAGGACACCTTTTATCAAAATCATTCAAGTAGAGAAAATAATTCCCCCAGTCATTCACAGGGACTCTTAAAGGCTCCAACTGGGCAGGGCCTAGGGGAAGAGATTTGGAGGGAAGAGCAGAATGGGTGGAATTACCTCTGAGTAAGACCAGATCTTTTTTTTTTTTTTTTTTTTTGAGACTGAGTCTGGCTCTGTCGCCCAGGCTGGAGTGCAGTGGCCGGATCTCAGCTCACTGCAAGCTCCACCTCCCGGGTTTACGCCATTCTCCTGCCTCAGCCTCCGGAGTAGCTGGGACCACAGGCGCCCGCCACCTCGCCCGGCTAGTTTTTTGTATTTTTTAGTAGAGACGGGGTTTCACCGTGTTAGCCAGGATGGTCTCGATCTCCTGACCTCGTGATCCGCCCGTCTCGGCCTCCCAAAGTGCTGGGATTACAGGCTTGAGCCACCGCGCCCGGCCTTTTTTTTTTTTTTTTATTCTGAGGGCCCCTTTACTCTTTTCCTCTATTAGTCCCTGTTAATTCTGACTCCAAGTCTTCTCCTTCCCTGGCCCACAGAGGAATAGAAAGCAGTCTCATAGTTTCTGTCTTGTTTCTTGAAGTAAACATCTCATAGTTTCTGTCTTGTTTCTTGAAGTAAACACACAGAACATTTTGGTCGGGGGGCAGCGGGGGGCCTTTTGCTGGGGGAATTTTTTTTAAAAATAAAGGATACCTATAATAATTTATGATATATTTTCCATGTAAATTCTGTCTCTCTGTCGCCACTTTTCCCCTAGTCTTGTCACCAGAAAATCCTACTTTGTTCAATAATGGCATTAGGGTTGTTTTAAAAACAGAATACTTATCTTTCAGAGAGGCTAATGAAATATTTAAAGAGGTAGTGATATGTTTGGAATTTGCTTTGAAATAATCCTGTGGGGGGATGTGAGAAAGGTGAAGTACAAATAAAGCAACTTGAAGATGGGTAGTGTACATTAGTACACTGTTCTGCCTACTTTGGACTATGTTTAAATCTCCTATAAGATGTTTAATATAATACAACAACAATGGCTGGGAATCCCACCTTGTACTTGAACTACTGCCAGGATAGGATGAGGGGCTGGGGTAGGGTGGGGACAAGGATAGTAAGTAATGGCAGCTGAGAATAGAGGGTTCTTGTGGCCATTAGGCTGAGGTAGAAGTTCCCAAGTGGCTATTCACTAGAGTCAGGGCCTGACATAGGTACAAGAAAAGTTCAGAAAAGGGAGAAGATGTACAGGCTTGAAGAGCAAAGAGGAGACTGAATTTGAGTTCAGCTAGAAAGAGGTAAGATTTAGTTGACTTGAAGGTAGAGAGAGGGACAATTCAAATCAAGGAAAAGGCATGAATATGGACAGTAATAAGGAAAACAGCATGTGCATCGCTTACGGAGTAAAAGGGAAAGGAAGCTGCATCTGGTTTGTCAGCAGGGGAGTGGAGGATGACATGTTTAAGAAGATTAACTTGATGGCAGTGTGCAGAACTGCAGTTTGGGAAATGTGCAGTAATTCAGGCTTCATTGGGTATGGTCCTTGACATGAGGTATGATGTTAGAGTCAGAGAAAAAGCAAGAAAAACAAAGAAAACAGAGGGGATGAGAGGTGTAGGCATGAAGGCTAGAGAAGGAAATGTGAAAGGTATCTAACAGGTCTCTACTAAGACTGAGTACATGTGTGTTCACTACATGAGAGAGCATAAAGAAGGTTCCAGACCACAGACCAAAAGCTCAGGAGTATCACTTAGAGAAAACAGGAAAGAAAAATGAGAGAAAACCCAAAGGAGCAGTTAGAATGATTTAAAAAGGAAAGAAGTAAAGCACTATGAACCTCAAGGGCAGAAATGCTACAAAAAGACAACAATGGTTAATAAAACTAGACGCAGAAGCCATGTAAGAGAGAAAAGAACTAAGGCAAAGTCACAGGATGTGGTTAGATTATAGCAAACCTATGAGAGAATAGTTTTAGTATAGTGAAAATGAAAACCAGTTTGTAGGTAGTTAAGAGGAGCATATGGAAATAAAGAAAATAGGGTAAAGACCTATTCAAGTGGCCGGGCAATGGCTCCCACCTGTAATCTCAGCAATTTGGGAGGCTGAGGCAGGAGGACTGCTTGACCCCAGGGGTTCAAGACCAGCTTGGGCAACAAAGTGATACCTCATCTCTACAGAAAAAAATTTTAAAAATAGCCACTCACGGTGGCTAGTGCCTGTAGTCTCAGCTACTCGAGGAGTTGAGGCAGAAGGATCACTTGAGCCCGGGAGGTCAAGGCTGCCGTGAGCTGTGATTATACCACTGCACTTCATCTTGGGTGGCAGAGTGAGACCTTGTTGCAACAAACAAATACCCTATTCAAATAAAGAAGCAAGAGGAAGAAGAAATGATTACAGGATGAATCAAAGTACACTAGAGAGAGAGACGATAACATGAAATTCCTGAGGAAATGCAGTGGGGTAGCATTAGAGAGGAGTAAATAAAAATCTTCCTCTCTAACAGGAGAGAAGGAAGAGTCTAAAGTTGGGACAATGCTAAGTATGGTGTACATACGAAATAGTAGCAGGAAATAAAAGAAGGGAAGCTGGGCCAGTCCAGTGAGAACCTTGAAATGAGGAGCTTTGATATTGTACTGTAGCTAAAAGTGCGCTATGGGAAGGCCAATGAGGTCACCCAAAAGTATCATTTATTTTTACTTTTTAGTAGAGACAGGGTCTCACTATGTTGCCCAGATTGTACTCAAACACTTGGCCTCAAGAGATTCTCCTGCCTCAGCCTCTTGAGTATCTCAAACTATAGGCACACACCACCGTGCCCAGCTTTGAAAACATCATTTTAAGAAAATTAATCTGATGGTAGAGTATGGAATATGAGTTGGGGGGTGGGTGGGGAAGTAGATGTTGGGGAGGAGTAGACTGGGAGTAGAGAGTCTAGTTTTAGAATCATTTTCACCACCATTTCATAGTTTCTCACATCGTGACAAGCCACCTTCCTTTACCTTCTTCTTGTCCCAGAGTAATTTCTAGGGCAGCTTTGAAAATGGCTGCATTCAGCCATAAAGGAAAAATCAGCTAGACTTTGGTCTAGCTAATTTACAATGGCTTGGTTAGGACATAAACAGGCAACCTCAATATTCATTCGGGAGCTGTACATAACTCATGTGAGTTTCAGGAGCTTCTTGAAAATAGCTATAAGCACTCCTTTCCTCCCATAAAAGAACAGAACTGTTTCTTTAAGCCCAGGAGGTGCTCATCCCCCTCTGTGGCCACTACTTACTCACTAAGATGTCAATTTTGCCCTAAGTTACACATATCATATAAATATTTCCTGAGGACTAATTTTTGGATGCTGAAGAAATATAGTCAAGATGTTATTTTAGATTAACCACAACACATCAGACCAGACTCTGACAGGTGACTAAGCAGTTTCTTCAATGCTAAAATAAGGAATAAGAGGGGTTTTACTATCTTATGATTCTTCTATGGAAGACTATTATTATTTTCCTAATTAAGTACTATCCAAATGTGAAGGGAATTGAAAAAATTCTCTTGGCTGTTAAAAGCCCTAGCCTGATATTTATATCCTATGGACAAATACGTAGTTCACACAAAATAAGTAACTCAACTTGAAGGCTTGAAAACAGGCAGTGAGGGACAGAGGCAGGTTTCAGTTTGTCCCTGGCTCTCCCACACTGCTCAGCTTTTCTTTCTGATCATCAGACCTGTGA
The DNA here is from genome assembly GCF_049350105.2 of Macaca mulatta. Classification (NCBI taxonomy): domain Eukaryota; kingdom Metazoa; phylum Chordata; class Mammalia; order Primates; family Cercopithecidae; genus Macaca; species Macaca mulatta. Next base: position 138,026,639 of record NC_133412.1, on the reverse strand, counting down.
ATCTTCAGCAACTTCAGGCCTATACCAACCTTCCAGAGAATTCTTCACATGCTCTCACAATTGTGTAAGGATTAATCCTTATGATAAATCTCTTAATCTCCAGCTTCACAGTGGTTCAGTATTTCTCCTCCAACTTTGATACACACAGCTTGTAATTTTACTTAATAATATTATAATGTCTTACCACAGATGAGACTGCAGAGTTGTTCAACTCTACATGCCAACTTGGGAAAACAAAGATAACCTCCTTATCACAATTTCCATGCTGGGCAAGTATGGTGGCAGTGGACAGGCCACCACTTAAAAGCCCACAACTGCACAGTCACATAACTGGGCAGAAAAAAAGAAGCACAATGGTAACCTCAGAAGAAGCCAGAATGTGCTACTATTCGTTACAAACAAAAATGACAGGGCTGAGATATCATTTGTAAACTACACATTTTGATTTGTGACTCTCGTGAAGTCAGGTTTGCACAAATGCACCCACATCTAAAGTCTCTCTCTCAACTTGCACAGATATAAGAAAAGCATGGGGCTGGGCACAGTGGCTCATGCCTGTAATTCCAATACTTTGGAGGCCGAGGTGGGAGGATTGCTTGAGCCCAGGAGTTCAAGACCAGCCTGGGCAACATAGCAAGACACCATCTCAAAAAAAAAAAAAACAAAAAAAACAAAAACCATAGTCTCCTTTAATATATGCTAACACTTTGCACTTCACTTATGAAAACTGTGTTTAGATTCTCAAGGGCACTTTTGTTATTGCCCTAACCTCCCCACAACACACCCATATTTATATTTACCTGAAATTCATCCATGATACTGAATGTATACTCATGTCTGGCTATTACATGATGACAATTCTTACACAAATCTGCTAAAACAAAGAAAGACTTATGTAATTAAGTCTTAGAGAGTTTCTTAAAATTTCTATTAAAATTTCTATTCTCAGCATATTATTTAAAGAGAATCTTAAGTCTGTCATATTTAACACAAGAGGAAATCCATTATAATATCTACCTTGATTTTTAAAAAATTCAGAATATGCCACATAGCAACACTACATAATTAAGAGTCTGAGCTCAGAGACTTAATATGCTTTTACTAATTGCCACCAAAAGTTCTTTAAGAGAATCAGTTAAAAGATATTTAAGTGTATTTTTAAACTAGCCAGATCAATTTTTTTTTTTTTTTGAGGCTGAGTCTTACTGTGCTGCCCAGGCTGGAGTGTAGTGGCACGATCATGCCTCACTGCAGTTTCAACCTCCCAATCTCAAGTTATCCTCCCAAATCAGCCTCCTGAGTAGCTGGGAGAATAACGTGAGCCCGAGAGGGGCTCAAGACATGCGCCAATACACTCAGCTAATTTTTTTGAGTTTTTGTAGATGTGAGTTCTCACTATGTTGACCAGGCTGGTCTTGAACCCCTGGGCTCAAGTGATCCTCCCTCCGGAGCCTCCCAAAGTGCCAGGATTATAGGCGTGAGCCACCACGCCCATCCCAGCTATACCTATTTAACTATGTAAAAGCTTTCATTATCATGAATAATATAAACTGTGCTACTATATCCAATCATAAATAAAAACCAAACCTGGGCATTCAAGTGAATTTAATGGTAACAAAATAATCTAGTAAAAACAATGATTTATTGAGTGCTTACTATTTTAAATATTTAATCTTCTAAAAAACTCAATAAGGTAGATATTATCATTACCACCTTTTTAGAGATAAGCAAACAAAGGCATACTTCAGTTAAGTAACTAGGAAGAGGACTGAGCCAGGATGTAGTGGAACTAGAATTCAAACCCAAACAGCCTAGCTCCAGGGCCCTTGCTCTTAAACCACTATGCCCTATTGCCTGGAATGAAATACAGCTTAAAGAAAACATACGCTAAAAAGAAAGAAAAAGATTCTTCTAGCTTAGAACATTTATTATTATCTGACTCCATTCTAAAGGCTTGGTGTCTTTCAAACTCCTCTGTCAAAATACCATTAACTGTACATTTATTCCTCATGTGTTCAGACGGTACCCAAGAACCAGGAGACAAGCAAAAAGGGAATGTGAACAGTTAAATACTTCTCACAATATCTGGGCACTGACGTATACATATACTTAACTTACAGAAATCCTTAGTGCTAACCTCAGAATTAATTTTTTTTATACACAGTTTATTTGGTTTCCCAATATTGAGGACGAGGAGAAGGATATGAAGGCAGCTTATTATTTAGCTGCAAAAGGAACAACAGACTGACAGTGACACTGGAGGAAAAAAAAGCTAGACATTCTGAGCAGAAACAAGACTAAAAAAAACACTGCATTCCGGAAGTCATTTAGTATAGGGACAAGTAGCCCTAAATACTTTAATAGCTGTTGGAGGATATCATGGTATTATACTGTAGCAGAAAGTGAAAACTCACATGGATGACCCTAAGGTCACAATAATAACAATTAATAAAAAATATATCTTGTTAAGGCAGCATAAAGCTTTTAAAAGTATGTCCCTAAAAAATAATTTGATAAACAAAAAAATTCAGTGTCTGAATCATAAGCTCTAGTTATCTGCAAAAGTCATTTACATAGACTCTTTGATGATCCCAGATAAATGAGGTGTTAATGACATTTTCCTCTTAAAAACCTAACTTGTAGGCCGGGTGCGGTGGCTCAAGCCTGTAATCCCAGCACTTTGGGAGGCCGAGACGGGTGGATCACGAGGTCAGGAGATCGAGACCATCCTGGCTAACACGGTGAAACCCCGTCTCTACTAAAAAATACAAAAAAACTAGCCGGGCGAAGTGGTGGGCACCTGTAGTCCCAGCTACTTGGGAGGCTGAGGCAGGAGAATGGAGTGAACCCGGGAGGCGGAGCTTGCAGTGAGCTGAGATCCGGCCACTGCACTCCAGCCTGGGCGACAGAGCATGACTCCGTCTCAAAAAAAAAAAAAAAAAAAAAAACCTAACTTGTAACTATGTGCACGATACAATAAAGAAATAGGCCTCAGAATATTTTGCGTAACATATCAACTTCCAAAAGCTGACACCTGCTAACACACTTAGGTTAAAAAAATAAAGAAAAGTCTACTTACGATCATAGGTAACTATTTCTTCTCCATCTTCTTCTTTCAAGGATTTGTTTGTGATCAGCATAAAATCCCGCTTACTGCACACTGCACAGCCTGTAAAGTTCAGCAAAAAAGATCCATTCTCCAGGCAGGTGTTACCCTAAAATATCAGAAACAGGAATTTAATTTCTTTACATTTCAAAATCTTTAGTGAGATGATTAATAGACTTGAAATCTCTAAAGGCAAAACAAAACGAAAAAATGGACAGCATTTCCTTCTAGGTCATATACCAAATAATTTTTGAAATTACCAGCTTTCCTAAAGAAATGTTACTCATGTTAAAAAAAAAAAAAAAAAAAGGCAACTAAAGCACAGTGTTAGACCCTTAAGTCTCTGAGGACTGCCATATGTTGAAAAGGGAGGACAAACTGCAAATAGATATCTGGAAACATCTTAAGGAAACCTTAATATAAAATAAGAAAATAGAAAATTAGAAAAATTTAATAGCCAACAATATTAAACGAGGCATACCAAAACTAGAATTAAATTCAATCAAAACAAAAACTGAGTCAATGATAAAGATGATCTTACATACTATGATGTTTAGTTGTTTGTTCAAATAGTTTTGATCCTTGATCATAATACAAAACGAACAAACAAAAGTAAACTCCCAGCTCTATAGATGTCAGTCCTTAAGAATACACGTGACTGAGGAACAGAAGCTTAAGTTCTTCATTTCGTAAGACTGACACATCTGCATTTAAGAGAGAACGGGTTTTACATCTTTACTAAGAAACTATACAAATTTTCAAAAAAAGTTTTTAAAAAAGAAATTCTAAATAACTTATGCTCCTGGCTCAAGGGAAGACTTTTTTTTTTTTTTGGTAATTTAGATGGGGTCTTGCTATGTTGCCCAGGCTGGTCTCAAACTCCTGGGCTCAAACGATCTTCCCACCTCAGCCTCTCAAGTATTGGGATTACAGTTGTGAACCACTGTCCGCAACCCAAAGCAAGTCTTTGCTAAAGGCTTACTAATACTTGTTAAGAATTAAAAGTCACTTTATAAATAATCTAGTCCAATCCCATTTCTCAGCAACAAACGTAATAGTATTTTTAAGTAATGTGACAAAAAATCACTCAAATCAACGTTTCTCCAGTGCATCTGTATGTCTGGTATTGTGCAAAGCACAATAGAGGATTCAAAGATGAGCCAAATACGTTCCTATCTTCAAGGAATTTTAAGAAGCATCAGCAAAATTAAGATTCACCATAAATAATGCCACTAGGAAGTCTTTCTGGATTCCAAGCACCAGAATTAATCTCTCCCTTCTATGTATTGAGGAATGTCTCCCTTCCGTGTATTGAGGAAGAGATGAACTCTGGTGGGAGAATTAATCTCTCCCTTCTATACATGGAGGAATCTCTCCCTTCTATGTATGAGTTAGAGATTAAATCTGGTGGGAAAAATCAAGACATTACTACACAGTTTAGAGTTATTAAATCACAGGTGCACTGCCTTAACAACTAAAAGGGAAAAGGGCCTTAGGATTAAAGTATACATTTCCAGTTATTAAGAGCAAATGGTTTGATTTTTTTTTTTAATAAAATCTACAGAAGTACAATTTACATACAATAAAATTCACACACTTTAAGGGTACACATAGGTTAATGACTTTTAACCAATGTATATACCCATGTAACCACTACCCTAGTGAAGGTATAAAACATTTCTATCCACCCAAAAAGTTCCTTCGTGCTTTTCAGTCTATCTCTAACCTCCATCCCACCCCAGACACCCACTGATCTGATTTCTATTTCCACAGTCTTGCACGTTCTAGAATTTTATATAAACAGAATCAGTATACTCCTGCATCCAATTTCCCTTGCTCGATATAATGCCTATGTTCATCATCCCTGTTGTTCTAGGTACTGGTAGTTTGTTGCTTTTCATTGCCAAATAGTATCCCCTGTAGGATTCAGCTCTTGGTAGACATTTGGGTTGTTTCCATTCGGGGCTATTATGAATAAAGCAGTATGGAGATTCATGTGCAAGTCTTGGATGGACATATGTCTTCCCTTCCCTCGGGTAAATATGTAGAAGTGGAATTGCTAATATGGTAAAAACATGGTATATTTAACTTCACAAGAAACTGCCACATGGTTTTCCAGTTTACATTCTTGCCAGCAACGTGTAGTTCCAGTTGCTCTATATCTACATTAATACTAGGTATTGCTTTTTATTTTAGCCTTTCCAGTGATGTAAAGTGGTATCTCATTGTAGTTTCAACTTTTGTTTCCTTGATGGCTAATGATGTTGAGTATCTTTTCATGGTGCTTATTCATGTATCTTCTTTTATGGAGTGTCTATTCAAGTCTTTTGCCCATTTTCAAAAAGTTAGGTTGTTTATTTTGAGTTATAAGCGTCCTTTATATATCTTAGACACAAGTTTTTTTCCCAAATATATTTTCTCCATCACTGATTTGCCTTTTTTAATGGTTTCTTCTGATGATCAAACAAGTTTTGATTTTCATAAAGTCCAATTTATCATTTTATCTTTTCCCCCACTGAATTACAATGGTGCTTTTGTAGAAAAGCTCCCTTGAATCTATAAAAGCTGACTGCCAAGGGCTCCAAAAAATTAAGGAAAGCAAAACAGTTTTTAAAAAGATCCAAATGTCAATTTCAAATAAATATAACTCTGAACTGGACTGCATCCAGACACAGGTTCCTCGCACAATGTGGCCTAGCCGCTGTAATCTGACCGTGTAAGTAGGCAGAATGTGACTCTAAGGAAACACTGAAGGAGGAGAAGTATCTATGTATCTGTTCTCTGGGAAGTAAATGCTTCAAATGGCAAAATACAAGTACAGTATATAAGAAGCGGATGGGACTTTCTTTAAGAGCCCTGGTCATTTGAAAGCAGCAAGAGTAACCTTCATCAGTGAGGCGTAGCTCTTTTACTAGGTAAGGCAAGACTACTAACATCCAAATTTGGGAAAGTAAACTAAAGCACACATTATTCAGGTAAGGTTTTCTGGCTCCCATAACAGGTGGAAAAAGAATGCAATTCAAATCAATTCCACAATAATAACAGTAGACCATAACAACTTCAAGAAGAAAGGGAAAAAAGTCGACATGTTAAGTACCCTTAGAAAATTTGATTCAGATAAATCCTGGTTAAGGATTTGTAAAGGTATACAAGTGTGCAAGAAGAAATGGCTGAAAACTATGAGGATAATTAATGTGAGAGTATGTTATAAAATCTTACGAGAAAGCTCTAATTATTCTGATAAAGACTGGATTAATTTTTTTCCAGCAAATTATTTCAGATGATACAAGTTACAGGTATAGAATAAGTAATAGTTAATTATTTATCTTTGATTACATAAAGTTGTTTGGAGTTCTGCTAATGTATATATTTTGCCAGGAATGTTTAAAAATGGAAAATATGGTTTTTATTAAAGAACCAACTTTTTATTTCATTGATTTTCTCTATTGTATTCTCTCAGTATTTTCTACTCTGATCCTTATTATTTTCTTCCTTCTGCTTGCTTTGAGTTCAGTTTGCTCTTTTTTTCCATTGTCTTTTTCTTTCCTTTTCTTTTTTTTTTTTTTGAGGCAGGGTCTCACTCTGTCACCCAGGCTGGAGTGTTGTGGCACAATCTCGGCTCACTGCAACCTCTGCCTCCTGGGTTCAAGTGATTGTCTCACCTCAGCCTCCCAAGTAGCTGGGATTACAGGCGCACAAAACCATGCCAAGCTAATTTTTGCATTGTTTGGTAGAGACCGGGTTTCACCATATTGGCCAGGCTGGTCTCAAACTCTTGACCTCAAGTGATCTGCAAGCCTCGGCCTCCGAAAGTCCTGGGATTACAGGCATGAGCCACCATACCCGGCCCGTTTTTCCATTGGCTTAAGTGGAAAGTTAGGTAATTGATTGAAGAGTATACTTTTTAAATACAGGCACATATAACTATAAATTTTAAGATGCAGAGTAACATTTTACAACTCTTTTGCTAATTATATATTATTCAGCATTTAATTAAATCTGGTTTAATGTTATCTACTAAGCAACAACTTGAGTATATGAAATTTGGCAGCTTAGTTTTATTTTTTTTATTTTATTTATTTTTTTTTTGAGACGGAGTCTCGCTCTATCGCCCAGGCTGGAGTGCAGTGGCATGTGATCTCGGCTCACTGCAAGCTCCGCCTCCCGGGTTCACGCCATTCTCCCGCCTCAGCCTCCCAAGTAGCTGAGACTACAGGCGCCCGCCACCACGCCCGGCTAGTTTTTTGTATTTTTAGTAGAGACGGGGTTTCACCATGTTAGCCAGGATAGTCTCGATCTCCTGACCTCGTGATCCACCCGCCTCGGCCTCCCAAAGTGCTGGGATTACAGGCTTGAGCCACCGCGCCCGGCCGGCAGCTTAGTTTTAAACGACAAATATAAAACATGTAATTTTAAACTTAAACGTATCACTAACGCTGATTTTTCCCCACTGATTAATAATGTATTTCTGTATTCCTGTTGCATTACTAACAAAATTTAAAGCTGAAATTAAAATATATGAAGTTTCATTTCCAGTTTGATATGAAAAATATTTTATTACAATTTTGTGCCTGTTCAGTAATTTTAGAAAATGTAGTAGAGTTTAGTTCCGACCGGTTTGCTAAATGCTTTCCTGAAGGAAAAAAAAATGTGGTTCGCAGTTGAGTTAAAAAACATTTGTGTTCAAAACATTAGTATGGTTCATTTCCAACTTGACTCATGTTTGAATTCAAATTCTCAGTGTTAACATTATAAGCAAGTAGGCCAGAGCCCCATTAAGAATTCAGTACTGTATATTCCTAGTCTGTAAAAATAAATGACAAAACTCCAAACAACTTTATGTAATCAAAGATAAATAATTAACTATTACTTACTCATTCTACACTTAGAGCCTCCCAACAAATGATTTTTTTTTTTTTGTTTTAAGTAGACAGGGTTTTGCTCTGTTGCCCAGGCCTGAGTACAGTGGTGTGATCTTAGCTCACTGGAGCCTCGAACTCCTGGGTTGAGGGAATCCTCCTGCCTTAGCCTCTTCCCAAGTAGGTGGAACTACAGACACACACCACCACGCCTGGCTAATGTTTTTTAATTTTTATTTTTAGTAAGGATGGGGTCTCACTATGTTGCCCAGGCTGGTCTCAAACTCCTGGTTCAAGCCATCCTTGTGCCTTGGCTTCCCAAAGTGTTAGGATTATGGGCGTGAGCCACCAGGCCTGGCCCACCATCTTATTACCCTTCCCTTTGCTAAGCTTCTGCAAAGCTGAGCCAAAGCAGTGGGCTTCTGCTCCTACTGCACTTAAAAATAGGTCATGACTTCAAAGAACCCCAGAGTTGGAAGGATCCTTGACATTCCAAATGGTCAGTTAGTCTCTACTGAACAATAGGAAGAGAGCTTAATTCCTTTAAGAGTTACTCATTCCATTTTGAAATGTCAGAATGTTCTTTATTCTGATTCAAAGTCTAAGACCCATAACATCCACCCACGAATTATTTCTAAATCTGCCTTCTAAAATTCCAAAGAAAAGTTTAATTCTTCTTCATGACAGTCTTTTAATTATTTTAGAACAGAATAAAATCAGAGAAAAGTGCCTTTGAAAGGCACTCTCCTGGTTTTCCAATCACCTCAATCCCTTTTTCTACTATTCTTCCTTATACTTTCTTTATTTTCATTTCTGAAGTTAATTTAGTCTTTGGAGCTCAGTCCTTGATTCTCTAAATTTTTTTCTTTAGAGAACAAATCCTATTTTGTTGACTGACTCGTCTATCTATGTAGCTGTACCCAAACTGCAGTCTTATATATTCACTTAACCCTTCAGATATTCTCAACCTCAGGTGAAGCATGATATTAATAACAATTTGACCATTTGTCCCCAATTTTGTTTTTTCTTCCCATACGCCTCCAATTTCTGTAATGATACTTCCAACATCCCAGTTGCCTAGACTGAAAACCCTGAGATCATGTGATCATGTACAGGTCTCCCCTTATTCTCTTCTACATTAAACTGGTTGAATCTTGTTAATTCTTTTTTTTTTTTTCTTTTTAACAGGGTCTCGCTCTATTGCCCAGGTTGGAGTGCAGTGGCATGATCATGGCTCACTGCAACCTCCTGCCTCAGCCTCCAAGTAGCTAGGACTACAGGTGCATGCCACGATGCCTGGCTAATACTTGTGGGGTATTTTTGTGTGTGTGTGTTTTTTTTTGGAGACAGAGTTTTGCTCTTGTCGCCCAGGGTGGAGTGCAGTGGCGTGATCTCGGCTCACTGCAACCTCTGCCTCCCGGGTTCAAGTGATTCTCCTGTCTCAACCTCCCAAGTAGCTGGATTACAGGTGTGTGCCACCACACCCAGCTAATTTTCATATTTTTAGTAGAGACAGGGTTTCGCCATGTTGGCCAAGCTGGTCTCGAACTCCTGACCTCAGGTGATCTGCCGGCCCTGGCCTTCCAAAGTACTGGGATTACAGGCATGAGCCAATGTGCCCAGCCTATTTGTATTTTTTTGTAGAGACAGGGTTTTGCCATGTTTGAGACTGGTCCCAAATTCCTGGGCTCAAGCGATCCACCTGCCTTGGCCTTCCAAAGTACTGGGATTATAGGTGTGAGCACTGCGCCCGGCCTAATTCTTTCTTTGAAATAAGGTCTTCATTATCTCATGCCTACACTACTGTTGCCATGGCTCCTGAAACGCTCTGTGGAGTTCTCTCTTTACACACCCTCTATTCCACCATTTCAACATTCAGCCATAAAATTCATTTTCCTAAATAACAGATTTCAGAATCATTTCTCTACTAAAATTTTGATGGTTGCCCAATGCCTAACATGTAAACTCTAAACTTCTCAATATGACTTTTAAGTTTTACAATAACTGCACTCTTAAGAATCCAACCTACTCTCTTTAATATTCTCTACTGCAAACTTTTCCCTCATGGTCCTATAATATCCCATGTTTATTACCGGTTTCATAAAAATCTTTTTAAACTTTAAAAAAACGAAAGAGTACACAGTAAAGTACATGAAACATAAATGTAGAGAATAAGAAATAATTATAAAGTGAACATCTATAGAACCACCACCCGAATCAAGAAATAAAACACTGCTTGTACCCCGGAAGACTTTTTCTCATGTGACCCTTCTTGATCACACCCTAATCCCTTAGGAGTAACCACTATCTCGACTTAACAGTAATTGTGCGCTTTCCTTACGGTTTTACCACCCAGGTACATCCTTAAATAATATATTTTGGTTTGCTTCTTTTTGAATTATACTTTATGTGTTCTTTCATCAACACTATTTGTAAGACTTCAGGTTGCTGGTAATTCTAGTTTGGTTTCATGACTATAATTCAGGATTTCTCAACCTCCGCACTATATTGACATTGGGAGTGACACTTTGTTGTAGTGGCTGTCCCATGTATTGCAGGATGTTAAGGGGCATCCCTTGCACCACCCATTAGAAGTCAGTAGTACTTCACCTTTTGACAACCAAAAAATGTCTCCGGATATTGCCAAATGTCTAACAGGCAAAAATCACTCCTGGTAGAGAACTACTGCTCTTTCATTCATTTCCATTCCTCATTCATTAATGGTGTTCCATTCTAATGAATATATCACAGTTACTTTTCCAATCTACTACAAAAATAATGCTGTTATGAACACTCTTATTTATAGGTCTTCAGAAGCATATACACATGCATTTTCTAGAATGGGAATCGCTGGGTCATTTCTGTGTTTTATAAGGCTCACCCGTTTTTTCAAAGTAGTTGTACCATGAGAATTCATACTGCTATACAAGCTACTCAAAAGCCTAAGTATTACCCATAAGATACTAAGACATAAGCAACTACAGAGGTTTTCTCCCTCCCAACCAATGCACAAATTCCATTCCTGTAATTGTCCCCCATCCTCCAGCTCCTCACCTTCTTTTCTACCCTAATCACAACTGCCCTTCAAGCCTTAGATGATGTCCACCTTTTCTCAGGGGAGAACAGCACTATCTCCTATTGCCCTCCTCTTTCCCTAAACTTGAATAGCATTTCTGAACTGAGGTACTCATTTTTGTTAGTCACATACTTCCCAAAACTGTAAGCTGTTAGGCAGCACCAAAGCTGCCTTTTAATTTCTTCTCTGAAATAAAGAATCCAGCTGGGCGCGGTGGCTCATGCCATTAATCCCAGCATTTTCGGAGGCCAAGGCGGGAGGATAGTTTGATCCCAGGAATCTGAGACCAGCCTGGGCAACAGTGGGACCCTGTCTCAAAGAGAGGAGAAATAATTCCTTTCTGGCCTAGCAAAGTAATCTAACTACACATATATAAATGTTCAACAAGGATGCCTTGAATAAATGAGAATAGACAAGCTTTGAACCTGAAAGTAACTGAGATTTAAAAGGTAGTAACAGGCAGGAAACCTAAATTCTAGTCCTGGCTCTCATCCAGAATGTAAACTTCAGCAAGTGATTTCCCCTCTCTGGGCACTGGTTTCTTCATCCGCAAAAGTGTTAGAACACATGACCTCAGAGGTCCCCTCCAGCGCTAGAATTCGGTAAGAAAATTGAACTTCATCAAATCGAGTTTGAGGATGATACCGGTAGTGGGGGTGAGGGAGTCCCTCGGTTGTCGACCGGGTTTGTGGCGGTGGTGGGGTTCCTCTGTTGCTCCCTGGAGCTCAAGAGAACGGCCACGACAGCTGAGGTCAGCCGCCAGGGCGGGGACCAGAGGCGCTGACCGCCACAGGCCATCCCCCGTGTGCCTAAATACCGCTACCGGGTCACCGGGACAGGCAGTGCGGCCAAGTCCGCCCCGCGAACGGCCTATCTGGGAAGGCCAGCCTGGGGTGTGAGACACCTCGGGGGCCGGCCGCGGGCCAAGGGAGCGCCCAGTCGCTCACCCGGTTGGGATATTCCTTCTCCACACAGTCGCCACACATCGCGACGAGGTCAACATGGAACGCCCTCCAACGCTTCCGGGAAGACGAAACCTCGCGAGAGCTGAGATATGGTTGCCGCATGCGCCCAACTACTCGACTCCTGGATATTCCGTCTAGGGAACCGAGCCGAAGTCTCTGCCCCTTAGCAACTGTTGTCAAGGCAGGGCACAGTCTCCTTGGCACCTTGCGTCGGCAAAGGGTGGGGCTTCAGAACTCCTTCCGAGAAAGAGGAAGAAATCGTGTGCACTGACAGATGTGACGGGAAGGGAAGGTGGATCTTGGGCTGAGCGAAGTTCTCATAGACACCTTCCTGAGCTTAGGCTGATAAGAAAGGAAAATCACAACACACAAGAAAGGGAATTATTTCTCGCTACCACATATACAAATCTGAAATGTTAATAAATACCTTTCTGTACCATTTCTTAAGGCAATGAGAATGAATAAGAGACTAGATAGATCTCAGCAGGTGAATAAACAGTAACTGAAGTGTTTGGGAAGAGACACCCAGAGTGCTGCAGAAAATCTCTTCAAAGAACACTTAAAATATTAGTCATAATTGGCCATTCCGAAGTCCTCTGGAGGACATAGCAACGGGTACCGTATTTCTATCTCTCTCAGGTGTCACAGAAGCACCTCAGTGGCGGGCAAGGACTAGTTAAATAGACAAATGACCAGGTCAGTTGTTCCTGCATCATTTCCCAATCCTGTGGATCTCAAAATGCTTGTGATTGGCGCCCCGCCTCATCCTTTCTCTCTGTGTTGAAAGCATCTTATTTATTCGCAACCATCTAATTAACTTGCATACGAATCTCCGAAGTTTGTCTTTGCTTCTGAACAATGTGTCTTCATCACACTTCTCTACTCCAATGGGAACATCAACATCCTCCCTCAGCCCTGCTTTATTGCTGTCATGTCAGTGAAGAAAGATTGGGGAGCATGGGAGACTCTGGGATCCAGATTCCTTAAAGAAGAGATTAATAACCATTTCAAAGCACACTAGTTTAACTGGGCTTGCTAATATGGGAATTATTTTTCCACAGAAGCACTGAAATTGTAACCTTTAGTATTTCAACTTCTAGTAAGTACCTGCAACAGTTACTAAAAATCACAGGTGTGCTAAGAAACACTGCATGAACTACAGCCATCAGAGTTTACTTTATTCTTAGAATAATTATAATGCCTCCCATTTGTATGACATTTTCAACCTTTCAAAAGTGTCCTCATTTCAGTTTCTGATTTTATGCTATTACAACCCTATGTGGTTGGTAAGAAAAATATGCCTCCTCTTTTCAGATAAGGAAACCACAGAAGTGAGTGGTTAAAGGTCTTGTCTATGGTAAAACTACTCAGTAGTCAGCCAGCGCTAAGACTCTATTGCTATCCTTGGCTCAATTTCTTTCTAATACAGTAGCACTAGCCACTTATGACTATGAAGCACTTTAAATACAGCAAGTTTGAACTGAGATTGTGCTGTAAGTACATTCTGCACACTAGATTTGGAAGATTTACTAGTAAAAAATATAAAAATCTCATTAATAAATTTATATGATAATGCTGAAATAATTTTTGACATACTGGGTTAAATAAAAATGTATTATTAAATTAATTTCATTTGCTTTTTTAAATGTGGCTACTAGAAAATTAAAAATTACACATGTAACTCTCATATTCCTATTGGACAGGGCTAGTCTATTCTTTTTTTCTCTCTTTTAAGGCAGAGTCTCACTCTGTCACCTAGGCTGGAGTGAACTGGCGCAGTCTCGGCTCACTGCAGCCTCTGCCTCCCGGGTTCAAGTGATTCTAATGCCTCAGCCTCCCGAGTACCTGGGACTACAGGGGCACACCACCACAACCAGCTGATTTTTTGTAGTTTTAGTAGAGATGGGGTTTCACCATGTTGGCCAGGGTGGTCTCGAACTCCTGGTCTCAAGTGATACACCCGCCTCAGCCTCCCGAAGTGCTGGGATTATAGGCATGAGCCACTGCACCTGGCCCAATTCTCTCTCTTCGTCCATTTTTAAATGCTTTCTCTGTTTTTAAAGGCTAATACTGGCTTTTAATCCTTTCTTACTCCCCAGATACTCACGATTTAGTCTGAGAGATAAAATGAGCACAAATACTAATAATTACTGGCAGATTGGGGTATTAGAACACAAAATGGTGAGACTATGCCCAGGTGGAGGATTACGAAAGAGGAATTTGGGCCTTAAAACATGTATAGAATTTCAAAAAGCAGAGTTCTGTTTTGTTTTGTATAGAAATTTCAGGTGGACCACAAGGAGTTTGGATTTTATTCTGCATGTGGTAAGGAGCCACTGAAGGTTTGAGCAGGAGAGTGTTGTCAGAGTTGTGGTTTAAAATTATTTTAGGCTGGGTGTGGTGGCTCACACCTGTAATCCCAACACTTTGGGAGGCCAAGGCAGGAGGATAACTTGAAGCCAGGAGTTCAAGACCAGCTTGGGCAACATAGTGATGACATCAAAAAATTTAAAAATTAACCCAGTGTGGTGGCGTGCACCTGCAGTCCTAGCTATTCAGGAGGCTGAGACGGGAAGATCTCTTGAGCCTAGGAGTTTGAGGCTGTGATGAGCTATGATCATGCCACTGCACCCCTGCCTGGGCAACACAGCGAGACCCTGTCCCTAAAAACTAAATAAATAAAAAAGAAGATTATTTTAGCTGCATTTTATTGGGACTTATTGGAACTGGGGGAAAAAAATGGACATGCCAAAGGCAGACGCTAGCAGGAACCACAAGGGGGAGATGTGTAGCTTTCTGCCTCATCACTGAGACTATACACGACAAAAATAAATTAATGAAAAATTATACTACAGTCATAGATCTCAAAGATTACACCCATTAGCATGAATTGATTTCATATTCTAAAGCGTGAAAGACAATCTACATATTTATGAAATTTTTTTACCTTCCCAGAGTTATAACGTGTCATTAAAATAAGCAAGATTTTTAAAAAAAAAAAGGTCATCATATTCATGGTCACAAAAGCTCAAGAGCTCAGGGCTGTCTATCCAGTGAAGTTCTCCATTTAAATCTAGCGACATTCAGAGGAGAGAGGCAGGAAGTGAGACTCAGTGGAAGAGGTAGAGAGGACCAGAAATTAAAGTGTGATTGTGGTAATGGGAATATAAAAGTATCTGAGGTTGACAGATGGGAGAAAGGAAAATAGAGGCTACAAAGCAGAAGAAGATTAGCACCTGAATAAAATGAACAAGTAGTGATGTAACATAAGAAAAACAATAAACAAAAAAAAAATCTTTTCTCTTATAGGTAACTATATAATATAACATTTGCAGAATCAATTTTATCTTCTAATAGAATTTTCTCTGGGGCAATATGGGTGCCCCTATGGGTCCTTAATAAATATGTGATGTCCATGATGTACATCAAACAAACCATGTTGCAGTTTACATATGAGATCATCTCTTGTAAAAGGAATTTATTAAAGAAAATCTAAATGTTAAAATGGCCCTAATTGCTGGCTCAATTACATGTGCTAAACCACATCCCTGTGGCAAGATGAAAGTTTTCCCTAAGGAGTGCAGTTTGACTCTCCTTTTAACACCTTCTTCCTATTTTTTCTTTTGCCTTATGATGTCTTAAGCCAAGAGGCTGAAAGGAGGACAAAATGCTGATCATATCTATTCTTTTCATCTTTTGTTGAAAGGAGCAAAAAAGTGCCCCAGCCTTTATGGTAGTATCCTCAGACCTATTTCTTTTTTTTCTTTTTTTCTTTCTTTTTGAGATGGAGTCTTGCTCTATCGCCCAGGCTAGAGTGCAGTGGCATGATTTCGGCTCACTACAACCTCCGCCTCCCAGGTTCAAGGGATTCTCCCGCCTCTGCCTCCTGAATAGCTGGGACTACAGGCGCATGCCACCGTGCCCGGCTAATTTTTTATTTTTAGTAGAGACAGGGTTTCACCATCTTGGCCAGGCTGGTCTTGAACTCCTGACCTTGTGATCCACCCGCCTCGGCCTCCCAAAGTGCTGGGATTACAGGCGTGAGCCACTGCGCCCGGCCCTCAGACCAGTTTCACAGATGGAGTAGAGGAAGCTCATCTCCGAGCAGAAGCTTGTCTGCTTGGGAAGGTATAGGTCATTCTTTCCATTGTTTCAGGGAAAGTGTGAAATAAGAGTCTGTGGTTGTCGTCACCTGATGTCACCTGCCTGGTATGAACGAATTAGCAGCATTTCTGGGTTAACACAGTGAACACAGGTGAGCCTGGCTGCGGACAGGTATGAAAGCATTCCTAGAAGTTCAGGGTCAGCAGGTTTTCTTCTTAGTTCAGTGGGAGAGTTAGACTTTCTTCCCTTTAGGGTTCTCCTGCTCAATTTCAGGCTACTTCCCTATTCAGATGATAAACTGAAGCCTTTCAAACACATTTATTTATTTATTTATTGCTTTTTAAAACTTTATTTCAACATAACTATTCTTACAGAAGTACACTCATATTGGCTAATGGAATGCAATTTAAGTTTAAACTTACCCTGCACAATTTGAATAAAAAACTTGGTACGTGGTTTAAGATTTCAAAAATGATTTGCAGTCTGGTTTATTTTTTATCTATTACAAATGTATAAAAGATCCTCCATCAAATTCTGCTAAAGAAGGCAGCAGAAACTTGAGAAAATTACCTTTGGTTTGCCTTAGGAAAAAAACAGGCATTACACTGCTTAAGTTTATAAAATTGGTGCAGAAAAAATTGTTGTAATACTTCAGTGCCAGTTTAGAAAGTTCAGTAACCAATGGATATGGAAACGGGTGCGAAGGAGCCTGTGTACACATGTGAAACTGTAAATATCTGATTTAAGGAATATTGCATGTAGATTGTAAATCCACACACACTAAGATTCATATAATTTCTTCAATCTGAATTAACACTATCTGTTCACTTCATCTGCTAAGGTCAGTCAGGGAACTGGACAGAGTAGTTGTTTTTCTGATGTATGCAAAAAAGAAAATGGAATTTCTTCCTCAGCTTTTCAGTCCAGAAGTCAGTGTACTACGGGCAACGTATTGCTTCCGTTGTCAACATTCATAGAGTGACATGCAGTGAGGTCTACTTGGATATTAATTTGTATCAGCACTCATATCCAAAATAGTCTCCAAAGTTAATGACCACATGACTTTAGAAGTGACTCCAAAAAAAATGGCCCTGCTTAGAAGATTAGAGCAAAACATTCAGCAATATTTATAAGAAGACTTATCAAAAAATGCAGCCCTTTGTGAATTACACTTCAATTTTAAAAAGTAGCCCCCAAATAAGAAGTAGCTCTGAAAAACAAAGAGGAAGAAATATAACTTAAAATATCTTAAAAACCAGCCGGGCGCAGTGGATCACGCCTGTAATCCCAGCACTTTGGGAGGCCGAGGCGGGCAGATCACGAGGTCAGGAGATCAAGATCATTTTGACTAACACGGTGAAACCCCATTTCTAATAAAAATACAAAAAATTAACCGGGTGTGGTGGCGGGCGCCTGTAATCCCGTTACTCGGGAGGCTGAGGCAGGAGAATGGCGTGAACCTGGGCGGCTGAGCTTGCAGTGAGCCGAGATCACGCCACTGCACTCCAGCCTGGGCGACAGTGCGACACTTTGGTCTCAAAAAATAAACGAAAAATAAAAAATCTTAAAAACCAATGTGAATACAGGTTCAAAAGATGATAGTTAAAAGAGATTCATTTTCTTAAGACTACCTAGGATTAAGGCTTATAACATATTCTAGTATTTCAAGTTTATTGCTAGTCACTAAACATCAATTTACAAATAACATGTCCATTTTTTCAAACATATGACACTTAAAAGCAAGGGAATAGCCATTATTTCCCTCTGATTCTGTTTTTTTCGCTCTCCTCACTTTTTTTCAAATACAGACTATTTCCATATAAAGTTTTCACCATATATGTTGAAATCTCTTAAATTGTAGCTTCTAGGGAAATATTATCTCTCAAATCTTGCATGGATTGGAGTGGATTTTAAAATATTTTATGTATGTATGTATATAGAGATGAGTCTCACTGTGTTGCCCAGGCTGGTCTCGAACTCCTGGGCTCAAGCAATCCTCCTGCCTTGGCCTCCCACAATGCTGGGATTATAGACATAAGCCACCACAACTAGCCAAAAGGAATTTAATAATCAAAATGCAATTGGGTTTCAGATATTTTATTGTGGGTTTTTTCCCCCAATGTGTGCCTCAAGGATATAGTAAGGCTTAGAGCAGACTTTTATTCTTTTCCACCCATATGGACTCTGAGAGGTGAAGGAGTTTGGAATTTTAGAGAAACTGTGGAAGTGAAGAAAGGGAAGTCAACAGACTTCTGTTTTGTCCTGGAGAATGGCTAGCAGATGGAGGGTTTACTTCAAGGTAAGCCAGGCACAAAATCCACAGAAATCAAAAATCTTGGGTAGTGTTGAAAAGAGTAGTTTTGACTTGGAATGGAGAAGGGGTACATAGAAACTGCAAGGAATATTTGGAAAATAACATGGTGGTTTAAAGTTAAAATATTAGATTTCAGTCCTCATTGTAACTTAATAACTCAAGGACCCTAAACAAGTTTCTTATTGGCTGGTCTTCAATTTTCTCATCTGTAAAATAATGACAGTAATAAATATACCTACCTCACAGGCTTGCTTCATAAAATGATACACAAATGTTTTCAACATATGTGTTTCTACATATGACTTAAGGGTTTTAAGGAAAGTAACTCTGGCCTTAAGCCTTAGGTGGTAGAAGGGAGGATAATAAATTAAGGAAGAGGACTTGCAATAACTCAAACTGACCGACATGTGAATGTGTGTCTGCTGAAGTGGATAATATGAGACAGTGTACTTTAACAAATTTGTACAAGGCGATTTGTGTGTAACTAGAAAAACTGAGTGAGCATGTTGTGTTGGAGAGGATGCTGTGGTAAAAGGGTCGTGTTAGGGAGGGAAACCATGGGAGATGGAGAAGGAGAAAGGCCAGGCTCCTCCAGGAAGTGGATTCAAGGTACAAAGAGAAAGGGAGCCTTCCTTGTAAGTGCTACTTTGGGTTCTACCTAATCACAGATTCCCAACTCTTCTAGTTCTTTGTACTTTTTTCTCTTTACAATATCTTCTTTGAGAACTAATGAGAGGGCCGGGCTTGGTGGCTCACACCTGTAATCCCAACGCTTTGAGAGGCCAAGGCTGGCAGATCACTTGAGGTCAAGAGATGGAGACCAGCCTGGCCAACATGGCGAAACCCCATCTCTACTAAAAATACAAAAATTTAGCTGGGCGTTGGTGGCATGCACCTGTAATCCCAGCTACTTGGGAGGCTGAGGCAGGAGAATCACTTGAACCTGGGAGGTGTAAGTAGCAGTGAGCCAACATCGTGTCATCGCTCCAGCCTGGGCGAGAGAGCGAGGCTCCGTCTCAAAAAAAGAACTAATGAGAAAGTGCATAGCAAAGTTTGAGAGAACTGAGGTATATTATTAAGCAACTACAGTAGACAGCGCCAAAAATGTGACAGTTATCATAAATCTCATTATGTCACTGCTTTAAAAGCTCCATGATTCCCTATTGCCCTCAGGATAAAAACCAAATTCCTTCCTACAGCACCCATAGCTTTTTAAAAGTTGGCCCACTCTACTTCTGTAGGCCCATGTCCTGCTGCTCCCTACCTCCCTTCCTGCTGTCATCCCACATTTCCTGTTTCTAGCCTCACCAGTTCCTCATGGCCCTCACCACATCAAAGTCTTCTTTCTAACTTTTTGTGTGCTGCTCCTTCTGCCCAGAATAGCCCTTTCTCTCCTTGTTGAATTCATATTCAGGTTCTCAGACATGGCTCAAACATCACCTCTTCCATAAACACTGGATATTAGTATCCCTTTCCAAGTACCTACAATAACAGTTTATTAATTCCCCTATTATACTATGCACAGTCAGCTCTTGACTGCAAACTTGAGAATCATGCTTGTTTCCCAGGATTTAGCATTATACCTGACACATAAGTGCTCAGTAAGTATTTTTTGATTGATTTCAGAAGCTGAACACACAGTTACACCCTTCCCACCACCTTACTCCAAATTCCATAGCCAAAGGCAGCTACCATTCCACTTGTCTGATTTGGATTTTGCTCTGTTCACTCCAGGTCTTTGCTTTCAATGGTTTTGAAATTTGAGAAAGAAAACAAACAAACAAAAATTAGGAGAGTTTTGTTTAGAAAATAATAGCCTTTTTTCCCCAATAAATTACCAATAATTTAGTTGTTAAATCATGTCTTCATTCTGTGCCCACTCGAGGGAAGATTCTGCCTAAGACGTGGATGACTCAACAAGGAGAAGGACGTGCCCTAATATCATCAAATTTAACACCTCCTTGCACTCTAGGAAGTGACCTATAAACTTAGCAGTTTGCTACTTCATTCCTGGAAGTTTAGCAACAGCTTCCTGACTTCAATTGGTTTTTTTTTTAAAAAAATTTATTATTATTATTTTTTTGAGATGGAGTTTCACTCTTGTTGCCCAGGCTGGAGTGCAATGGTGGAATCTCGGCTCACTGCAGCCTCTGCTTCCCAAGTTCAAGCGATTCTCCTGCCTCAGCCTCCCAAGTAGCTAGGATTACAGGCATGTGCCACCACACCCAGCTAATTTTTTATATTTAGTAGAGATGGGGTTTCACCATGTTGGTCAGGCTGGTCTTGAACTCCTGACCTCAGGTGATCCACCTGCCTCAGCCTCCCAAAGTGTTGGGATTACAGGAGTTAGCCATCACACCCAGCCTTCAATTGGTTCTATACACTACTTTATGTATCTCTTTTATAAATAATTGGATCCAGCCAGGTGTGATGGCTCATGCCTGTAATCCCAGCACTTTGGGAGGCCAAGGCAGGAGGATTGCTTGAGCTCAGAAGTTCAGGACCAGCCTGGGCAACATGGCAAGATCCTGTCCCTACAAAAAATACAAAAATTAGCTGGGCAGTGGGTGTGGGGGCATGTGCCTGTAACCCCAGCTACTTGGGAGGCTGAGGTGGGAGGATCACTTGAGCCTTGGAGGTCGAGACTGCAGTGAGCTTTGATTGTACCGTTGCACTCCAGCCTGGACAACAGAGACCTTGCCTCTAAATGCATACATACATACATACATACATACATACATACATACATACATAATGGTTTTTGTCGACTTGGGCTGAAGGAAGGTAGTGACTCTTCTACGGGCAAGGTGCCTACATTAGAGAGTGTTTCATTTCAAAATTAAGAATGGTGCTCAAAATGTAAATATACCTGGAAGAAGTAATATGATGATATTAAAGCTCAGGAATTCAATTTCACTCATATAATGTTTGGGGTATGTGCCTTATGCCCACCTTTCACAATCAGGGGGCAAGGCAAGAAAAACCAGTGATCACAATACAGTGTAATAACTGCTCTTCGGGATGCTCCTGGGGCCCAGATAAAGGGCAGCCTGGGAGAGGCCAGAGAGAGGAGGGGACACAGTCTCAGCAATGATTTTCCAGAAGTGTCGCTCCATCCTCAGCCTCTTTAAGCTTAGACATTAGGGAATGTTGGGCAGGGTGTTCCCCCGACACAAGGAACAACATGTGCAAAAATGCAGAAATGCTGAGAAACAAGTTTGAAAGGGGTGGTGTATAGGGGAGGTTCATAGATCTAAGTAATCTCACATCCTTTTATGAAGAGGATAAAGTTTTGACCCTTTAGTCAGGGGATGTTGGCTTCATAGTTATGCCTCAGCCCAGCACTTGTGAAGGTTGAGTAATGGATTTTAAATTGCTCAATTTCTTCCTACCATATACCAGGATCACATTTTCTACCAAAGTGGTGGTATGGAGACATACAAATGTGGACTCACAGTCCAGCTCTGTCACTTATTAGACATGATGAAACATTGTGGGAAAGGTATAACTTCTCTGTTCCCTTTCCCTCATTTGCAAAATGGGAATGCACCTCCCTCATGGAGTTGTTGTGAGAATTAAAGGAGAGAATCCACATAACACAGGGTGTGACATAGGTATTAAGTATTTCATAAATGTTAGCTATGATGATGAAGATGATTCCAATGGCCCTAATAAAGATGTAAGAATAAGTGGCTAGTAATCAAGGGGTGGTAATCAAGGGGTGGTAATTAATGGCAACCCCTGAGAATCCCAGAGAATCCCCTGAGAATCCCAAAGAGGTCACTTAACATACTCCTCCACATCTAAGATCAATGCTTAAATCAACACTGTTTGACCCCACTTGCCACCAAGGGCTCTATACTGGAGGAAAGATTGGGAGTAGAGGGAAAGGGTAAAAGAAAATCACAAGTAGAAAGAAGGGAATGAGAGATAAAGGGAAAAGGAAGTGGAATGATAGGACAAATGACATAGAAAATACACTTTCGTGGCACATCTACTATTAAAGTTGCCTATTCCTGACTTCAGTCTTCCAAGGCAGGTGATGACTTCATTCAAGTTAAAAAGAACCAGAGGAAGAACTAGGAAACTACAAGAGGTCAATATATTCAATAATTCCAGATAGGTCCAGGTATTAAAGGATCATAAGTAGAAGAAAGTGTTAAGAGTCATCTTTTATATTTTCTTTTTTGAGATGGAGTTTCACTCTTTTGCCCAGGCTGGAGTGCAGTGGTGCGATCTCAGCTCATTGCAACCTCTGCCTTCCAGGTTCAAGCGATTCTCCTGCCTCAGCCTCCCAAATAGCTGGAATTATAGGCACGGGCCACCATGCCCAGCTAATTTTTGTATTTTTAGTAGAGACGGGGTTTCGCCATGTTGGCCAGGCTGGTCTCGAACTCCTGACCTCAGGGGATCCACCTGCCTCGGCCTCCCAAAGTGCTAGGATTACAGGCGTGAGCCACCGCGCCTAGCCATCTTTTATCTTTTCTAAGGAGCTGTGTGTGTGTGTGTGTGTGTATGTGTGTATATGTGTTTGTGTGTGATGTTCTCTCACTGTTGCCCAAACTGGAGTGCAGTGGCGTGATCTCGGCACACTGCAACTTCTGCTTCCTGGCTTCAAGCCATTCTCCAGCCTCAGCCTCCTGAGTAGCTGGAATTACAAGAGTGCATCACTTTGCCTGGCTAATTTTTGTTGTTGTTGTTGTTGTTTTTAGTAGAGACGGGGTCTCGTCACATTGCCCAGGTTCTAAGAAACTCTTTATCAAACTCAAGAATATTTAGAGAATCTCTAGACAGATTATTGTGTGTATTAAGACTACCGATGTTATGAGGGGCTCAGAGACTCTTGCAGATACAAGCAAAAATGCTAGACCAAATATTGAGAGGTGAAATCTCTCGAAGAACCGAATTTTTGAGGAGTAGTCAAAGGGAAACATCCTTTCTTATATCATCCACGTGCAAATCAATGAATGCTGCTAGTCGTCACCTATTTGGTAGGAGGAATTTTAGGAAGGCCCAAACTGTCAGTAGTTTAAGCAAAATGGTGTTCCTTTCTGGGGCTTTTCAACATCAACTCATACCCCCATGTGATTCTGACCTGCTACTCTTTTGTTGTATTATTTTGTTAAGTATTTACTCCTGAGAGATGATTCTGTCCTAATTATCTCTTACCCACATGTCTTTCATTTTTCAGTTTGTGTTCTAGTTCATTTTCAGAGCATTCGCTCTCATGATCACTGTCTTTTTTTTTTTTTGTTTTTAGATCTTCTTCCTTCTCTTTCTTTAGTTGCTGGCAGTTGAGCAGGGATAATGCTGAACTGGGGCCAGCTGTTAATTAAGCAAAATAAGTCAAGCAAGTCAAAACTTCCAAATATTTGGTTTCAGGTGAGTTAGCCACCACAGCATTTTCTTGGATGTAATTTTATTTTGATTTGATTTCTGTAAGTCCTCCGGTTGGGGCTGTCATCTTTCTGCTGTGTGACAAAGCAATGCGAAGAGGATGCGTCAAGATATAGACGAATCACATTATTCAGCAAGAAGGCAACAGGGCAGAGCCTTGAGCCAGAGGCCTCAACCCAGTCCTCAGCAAAATCTTGAGGACATTTTTTGATTTCACTATCTGTTTCTGGGGACATAGAGGTTTTTGTCTTTTTGCCAGAAGGAAAATTGGGTAGTGAATTTTCTGATTTTGAAAGTTTACTCCTAACCCATGTTTCATTCCTAAATAACAGAGTAAAGGCATCATCATGATGAACAAACAATTTTTAGTGTATATTATGTGTAAGATGCTGGCCAGGCACCAGGAGAACACACAGAGAGAATACATAATTTATACTCAGATGACTTACTATCTTGAGGAGATTAGATATATGCATTTAAATACATACATATATTTTAACAAACAAAAACTGCCAGATAACACATACCAGGTGCCAAATGGGTAATATATAAGTAGGTTGACCATATGGCCCAGCTTGTCCTGGACAGTCCCACTTCACACCTGTGGTTTCAGAGTAATTGTGACCCTTTTAACTAGCAAACATTATAATCTGGATGATAAATTATATGGTCACCATTTGTACAGACCACTAATCTAGGAATCAAGAGGAGGGGGTGATTATCAATGGCTGGGGCAGTTGGTGGCGAGTTCATGGAGCTGGTAGAACTTGAGTTGGGCCTTGAAGGAAGAGTTAGGGCGGAGGTGAGGGGCAAGTAATCTACAGGCAAAAGACCAAGACCAAAGACAGCAGCCAGGCCTGGTGGCTCATGCCTGTAATCTCAGCACTTTGGGAGGCTGAGGTGGGCAGATCACCTGAGGTGAGGCGTTTGAGACCAGCCTAGCCAACATAGTGAAACCCTGTCTCTACCAAAAAACAAAAAACAAAATAAACACAAAAATTAGCTAGCTACTCAGGAGGCTGAGGCAGGAGAATCGCTTGAATCTGAGAGGTGGAGGTCACAGTGAGCTGAGATCTTGCCACTGCTCTTCAGTCTGGGCAACAGAGTGAGACTCCATCTCAAAAAAAAAAAAAAAAAAAAAAAAAAAAAGGGAACAAAGGCACCAAAGTGAACATGGGAATAAAGTACAGTCACCGCACTACTCTAGGGGACACTGTTCACATTATATTCTCTGTGAATAGAGTCCTCTGGAATGTGCAAGTGTCAGCTCTAAGGGTATGTCATATTTGGGAGCAACTGGAAAATTAGCTGGAGAAGAGAGTTTGTGTAAGGTAAGAATAGAAATAAGTATTAGCTGGTTGTGGTGGTGCATGCCTGTAGTCCCAGCAGCTTGGGAGGCTGAGGTGGGAGGATCACTTGACCCCAAGAGGCTGAGGCTGCAGTAAGCTGAGATCACGCTACTGCACTCCAGCCTGGGTGACAGAGCAAGTTCCCATCTCAAAAAAAATTTTTTAAAGAATGAAAAGAAATAAGAAACAGATAGTGGAGGATATTAAATGCCAGGTTAAAATATGTAACTTTCATCCTATAGATCATAGGAATCTAACCGAAGAGTTTTTAGTAAGGAAATGATACATGCAACAAACTATTTTTGAAAGAGTAATATTCCCAATGAAACTGTTCAATGTATTAAAAGGAAAAGGAAGACAAAGGAGAAGAACTAGTTTCAAAACTATTGGAAATGCATAGGAGATAAATGATGAGTCTGAGCTACAGTCGTGGCAGTGGGAAAGGGATAGGAAGAGAGACTTGAGAGAATTTGCAAAGGCAGGATTGATAAGAGTTTGGTAACTGGCCAACTATGCAAGGAGAGGGAACAGTCAAGAATGACTCAAGATTTCAAACCTGAGTCACTGAGAAAATGATGGTATCATTGGTGTATGTGGGGAAGTTGAGAGAAGGGAGGACTTAACTTTGAAGGAAAAGGTAAGCTCTGCTCCAGACACGATGAGTTTCAGACATCCATTTGGAAATATCCAGTAGGAAATATTAAGTTGAAGCTGAGACAGGAGATCATGGCTAGAGATGTGGATTTAGGAATTCTGTGGAGCATTGAATAATGGAATGAAAAAGTGTTTTCCTTCAAGATCATAAGTAGCAGACAGCCCAAGATTATCACTTGGGTTGCAATTTTATTGGTAGAGTAGATAGGAATATAGGTTGGAAAGATAGCAGAAGAGATCCCAGAGGTGGAAGTAAAAAGACAGTGTGGTATATGTCAAGACGGCGAAAGGAAAAGAACATTTCAAGCTGGAGAGGTTGGTCTACAGGGCCAAATGCCGAAAGGAGGTCAAGGAAGATGAAAACTGAGAAAATTAATAGTTTTTGGTGGTGAGGATGACACTGTGGACTTTAGAGGGTATGATTTTATTGTGGTTATATAGATGGATGTGCTCCATGTTTTAAGGGTGAGGGATGAATAGGTGGCAAGTCAAGGTAGATAATGAGTGAAGGCCGATTTTGTGAGAAATTTGGCAGTAAAAGAAGAGAAAAATGGGATGAAAGTTCAAGGAATAGCCACTATTAAGAAATAATTTTTGGCCGGGCGCGGTGGCTCAGGCCTGTAATCCCAGCACTTTGGGAGGCCGAGGCGGGTGGATCACGAGGTCAGGAGATCGAGACTATCCTGGCTAACATGGTGAAACCCCGTCTCTACTAAAAATACAAAAAACTAGCAGGGCGTGGTGGCGGGCACCTGTAGTCCCAGCTACTTGGGAGGCTGAGGCGGGAGAATGGCATGAACCCGGGAGGCAGAGCTTGCAGTGAGCCGAGATCACGCCACTGCACTCCAGCCTGGGAGACCAGCGAGACTCCGTCTCAAAAGAAAAAAAAAAAAAAAAAAATTTTTGGCCGGGCGTGGTGGCTCACACCTATAATCCCAGCACTTTGGGAGGCCGAGGTGGGCGGATCACAAGGTCACGAGATCGAGACCATCCTGGCTAACATGGTGAAACCCTGTCTCTACTAAAAATACAAAAAATTAGCCTGGCGTGGTGGAGGGTGCCTGTAGTCCCAGCTACTCAGGAGGCTGAGGCAGGAGAATGGCATGAACCTAGGAGGCGGAGCTTGCAGTGAGCCAAGATGGCGCCACTGCACTCCAGCCTGGGCGACAGAGTGAGACTGTCAAAAAAAAAAAAAAAAAAAAGAAAAGAAAGAGTTTTTTTTCTTTTTCCTGAGACTGGGTCTTGCTCTGTCACCCAGGCTGGAGTGCAGTGGCACCATCAAGGCTTACTGCAGTCTCAACCTCCTGGGCTCCAGCGATCTCCCAACCTCAGCCTCCCATGTAGCTGGGAGTACAGGTGTGTGCCACCATGCCCAACTAATTAAAAAAATTTTTTTTTAGAGACAGAGTCTTGCTATGTTGCTCAGGCTGGTCTTAAATAACTAGGTTCAAGTGATCCTCCTGCCTCAGCCTTCCAAAGTGCTGGGATTACAAGAGTGAGCCACTACTCTTGGCCAAGGAAGGATTTTTAAAAATATATATGATAAGGAATTTATGTTATGTTTTGGACTATAAATAGACCTTTATTTGCTTAGAACAAATTCTGATTTTTCAAATTGCTCACAGTAACTTTTTCCTCTGAATTCTATGCCAGAAGTTTACTACAGCAAGGGAGGAAGAAAATATAGATAGGACAAGATCTGATAAAGGATTCAATAGTTACTTATCAAAAGATTAAAATGGACTTAATCTCTTTCATGTAGCTGGGACCCTTTCTATTCAAGCAGAAATTTAGGTTAGAAGAGGATATCTCTAAAACACTGAAGAAAAATTTTTGCTTGCTTGATTTTTGTTTGTTTGTTTTTAGAGACAGGGTCTCTTGCTCTATCACCCAGGCTGGAGTTCAGTGGTGTCATCATAGCTCACTGCAGCCTCTAATTCCTGGGCTTAAACAGTCCTCCTGGCTTAGCCTCCCAAAATGCTGGGATTACAGACATGATAAGCCACTGCACCTGGCCTATTTGTTTGGTTTTTTCGAGAGTTTTCTAAAGCCCTCAGTGCACTCCCCAGTTTAAAAACCTTCAGTGGCCTACAGATTCCCCAGCCTGACATCCTCATGCTTTCCACTTTCCCAGGCACCATCGTTCAGGCCCCAATTACTCCTCCCCTTGAGGACTGTAATAGCCTGTCTCCTGTCTCTCTTCACTGCAGCCATCCTACATACTGCTGCTAGCTTAATTTTCCTAAAGCACAGTTCTGATCCTATCTGTGCCTTGCTTAAAAGCCATCAACGAATTACCATTGTCAATTGAATTAGGCACAGGCTCCTCTCCCTCACTGTTAAAACCAGCCACAATATGGCTGTGGTTCACCTCTTCTGTCTTAATTTCTATACTTTCCATATATATAAACTAATCTACAGGCATAAAAAATAATGGGTCACCTGGTCCTTCTATTTGGAGTGGCCATATGACATTTTCCTATCAAAAAACAAGTAATTTACACACGAAAGAGGGAAAAAGAAGGTGTGAGGGTCATTTTTGCTTGTTTTTTGAGACAGGGTCTCTTTTTGTTGAGACAGTTACTCAGGCTGCAATGCAGTAGCATGAGCATGGCTCACTGCAGCCTCAACCTTCCAGGCTTAAGTTATCCTCCCACCTCAGCCCCCTGAGTAACTGGGACTACAGGCATGCACCACCGTGCCTGGCTAATATATATGTGTGTGTGTGTGTGTGTGTGTGTGTGTGTGTGTGTGTATATTTATTTATTTATTTATTTATTATTTTTTTGTAGAGACAGGGTTTCAATATGTTGCCTCAAACTCCTGGACTCAAGCAATCCTTCTGCCTCAGCCTCCCAAAGTGCTGGGATTACAGGCATGAGCCACCATGCCCGGCCTTCATTTTTCATTTCCTGTTAAATGTGATCTTACTGTCTGAACCCTCTCCCCAGATATTTTCTTTGTGATTTTTATGTGGCATTTACCAAATGCTGCCTTATATTAGAATCCTTTGTTTCTCCTATCTCCACCCCACTAGAGTGAATGCAGCCTGAGGACAAAGACCATATGGTCCTCATCTCCGATCTCTGCCTTGCACATGGGGGCATTCAATAATTTTTCTAAAATTTCCTGACTATATTGAAAAGAGGTTGTGGGTTGCCCTTAAATAACCCTGGCATTGCTTACCATTACTCCAGATGTTCTTATCCTTTCCTATTAAGACGCATGCTTTTTTTTTTTTTTTTGATGTAACACATGTGTGTCCTTTATATGGCTATACAAATATTATGTGTTGCATTATAGGTAGCTAGAAGACGGGAAGACAGGCACTTTTTACTGTTTAGTTTATGGAATGCTCAATTCAAAGGTTTGCAAATATAAACTCTTACTAAATCTTTTATAATAATAATTTTAATCATAAATCTACTTACAGAAGATTGTTTTATAAATCAAGGGTTCTTAAACCAGGATGGATCTATATATAAAATTAAGTATTTATGCATAAATGTCTATTTTTCTCTGTAGAGAGGGTGCATAACTTTCATTACGTACAGCAGTTTGTTACCCCAGAAAGAGTAAGAACTATTCTTATGAATCACTACATCTATAGAAATGTTTTTACTTTGTCCCAACTCATTACTTGAAAGGAATTTTTTAAAGTATCAGTAGTTGTTTCACAGACAACAGAACCAGTCATAGAATCATTCAGGATAGTTCCTGATGCTACTTCCAAACCTCTACCTTGTCCCCACTTTGCTACCATTCTTGCCTTCAGCTTAATTGAAGAACAAAATAATGAGATCACACATATGATGTACAAAGACCTCACCATCTGCCACATACATCTTCCTCTTCATGCCTTCTTTTGGAGGCCTCTGCTGTTTTCACAGGAGGTTTTTATCCAGATTCCCACTATCGAAATTCTTAAATGAACCCTTCTTTCTCATGCCAACACTTCTGGCCAATCCCACGGTTTTAGATAAGTGTTTGTTTTAAGAGGAATAAAATTTCTTCTAACAGCGCCAATTTCAGGTGCTAGATCCATTAGCTTTTCCTGATACACTTTAGAAAAAGGGAATGAGAAGTAAACTTCTGGCTTACTATTAAAAACCTGCTTCTTGGTCAGTTTTCTGCAAAAGCTATCTCTCTTTCTTCCTCTGTCTCATAGACCGTTAATGATTTTTCTGTATCTTTCTCCTTTCTGTCTTATTCCCTTCGGGATTCACTCTTCCACAGTGATTTAATTTAGTTTATGTTCTAATTAGTGCAACTTCCACTCCAGCAGATTCCCTGAGCTTTCACATCAGTGCTTTTCCATATAATAAACTCCATTAACAAGTCTCTGAACATTAAAGAAAAAGGAAGCAGTTGTTTAATGCAATAGTCTCTACCTCATTTGCCCCTGTCTTCTCGTCCAACTTTCTTGGCTATTCTGGAGCTTCATCAGCAGATAATTCCATCAACAGAGAATTAGGGCTGAGCTTTTTTAGTAGGTACTGTCCCTATCATCACTGTAAGTAAAAAATGTTTTTATACACAAGTAAAACAACATCCCTTAGAATGGCTTTTTTTTTTTTTTTTTTTTTTTTTGAGACAGAGTCTAGCTCTGTCACCCAGGCTGTAACCGCCACCTCCTGGGTTCAAGTGATTCTCCTGCCTCAGCATCCCAAGTAGCTGGGACCACAGGCGCATGCCACCACACCTGGCTGGTTTTTTTTTTTTTTTTTTTTTTTTGGTACTTTTAGTAGAGACAGGGTTTCACCATGTTGGCCAGGCTGGTCTCAAACTCCTGACCTGAGACGATCCACCTGCCTCAGCCTCCCAAAGTGCTGGGATTACAGACGTGAGCCACCGAACCCAGCTAGAATGGCTTTTTAAAATGCTGTAGTTTTGTTTGTTTTTGTTTTGTTTTGTTTTGAGATGGAGTCTCACTCTGTCACCCAGGCTGGAGTGTAGTGGCGCAATGTCAGTTCACTGCAACCTCCGCCTCCCAGGTTCAAGTGATTCTCCTGCTTCAGCCTCATGAGTAGCTGGGATGACAGACATCCACGCCCGGCTAATTTTTGTATTTTTAGTAGAGATGGGGTTTCACCCTGTTGGCCAGGCTGATCTCAAACTCCTGACTTTAAGTGATCTGCCTGCCTTGGCCTCCCAAAGTGCTGGGATTGCAGGGACGAGCCACCATGCCTGGCTGAGATTTGTTCTGATATACTCATCTTTTTCTTCCAATCTCCAAGGATTTCCCACACATAATTAGGAGTATAGTCTAATCTGGACTGTGAAATCAAATAACTAAGTGAACCACAAGATACTATTCAATCTGATGTTCTAAGCAACAGTTCTTAACCTTAGTTGCACATTGAAATCAACTGGGGAGCTTAAAAAAATTCATGATTGTGTCTCATCCCAAGAGATTCTGATTTACTGGTGTAGGATGCAGCACAGACAGTGGGGATTTTTAAAAGCTAATATAGCAGTAGGCAAAGTTGAGAATCCACATTCTAACGTAGTCAGCACAATTAACACAATCAGCTTCAATCAATGAAGCTGAAACAGTGTCATAATACTGTCATAAGACAGTAGAGGGCAGAGTTGGCTTACATTTATATAGAGATAAACCATCTTACATAGGAAATAGCAAGTAGTTAATAATGTAATTTTAACTTTGAACTTTGTGGTTGTCTGTTGCCATAAAGCTTTCCTTCACTGTTAAAGCAAAATTACTTTTTGTCCCCGTCTCTACTAAAATACAAAAAAAATTAGCTGGGCATGGTGGCGGACACCTGTAGTCCCAGCTACTTGGGAGGCTGAGGCAGGAGAATGGTGTGAACCTGGGAGGCAGAGTTGCAATGAGCTGAGATCCGGCCACTGCACTCCAGCCTGGGTGACACAGCAAGACTCTGTCTCAAAAAAAAAAAAAAAATTACTTTTTGTACATTGGAATTTACTGGGAAGCCCCTGGGGGGCAGTTGATCAATAAGGTCATTGTATAATTTATTGTCCAAACCAGTACATTTCTGAGAGTGCAAGGGAGCACTATTAACGATTATGCCAGGACAACAAGTGCAAACCTGTTTTGGGCAAACTGGAACATATAGTCACCATGTCTTATATGGGATCCAGGAGATGAGCTAGAATCTGTAACACAGCTTTATTCATTAAAACAACTAGTAGAAACTATGTACTTATGCTGTGTACTTATGCTTATTAAAATCTTCAGCATTATTTTTGCGTATGCCCTATCTATCGATCGGTGTTTAGTATCATTCTAGGGATCTTGGGCAATAGAAGAGAAACTTTTTAAAGTATCAAGCGTTATACAATTTAGTTGGGAAGAGAAGACTGATACAGAACTTTGTTCTGGTATATAAATCACAAGAACCCCTTCAAAGATCCTTTCAGTAAGCAGAATATAACAAGTAAAATAAATAATGAATTAGTGAGAGATAAACTGTAAAATATGTACATGCCGTTCTTGACTTGTTGTGGCTCTGCTTAGAGTTTCTGGTCATGGTCCTTGCATGCCTCCAGCACTTCCAGTAGGCAGAGACCAGTTGAATTCCTGAACTGCTCTGGGTCTAAACCTTAGAAATTCTCTTCCTTGTGAGCATAGCTTCTCTATTCTCTATTTTCATAGCTTCTCTATGCCTTCTCTAACTCCTTAGATAGTTAACCTCTATATCATTGATCCCCAAATTGAGTCAAGGAATTTGAGTATGAAAGGTATGATACAAATGGCAAAAAGCAAATAATATACTACTAACAATCACTTAAGTCAGCAACAAAAAGATCCCTCAAGTAGAGAAGTTTAGACCCCGTTTGGACACACAGATCGCCCATCCCCACACGGAGATTCCCCTGTTGGGTGTTCCAACTAAGCCGCACGCTTTTTGACTGATAACAACCACCGTGGTGACCTGTATTTATGATCTCCCACAAGATTTTTTTTCTACCAATTTTCAAAGCTGTTATTCACCATTTTTCTTTTTTTTTTTTTTTTTGAGATAGAGTCTCACTCCTTCTCCCCGGCTGGAGTGCAGTGGCACGATCTTGGCTCACTGCAACCTCTGTATCCTGTGTTCAAGTGATTCTCCCACCTCAGCCAGGATTATAGGCACACACCACCACATATGGCTAATTTTTGTATTTTTAGTAGAGACAGGGTTTCACCATGTTGGCCAGGCTGATCTTGAACTCCTGACCTCAAGTGATCTACCGCCTTGGCTTCTCGAAGTGCTGGGATTACAGGTGTGAGCCACTGCACCTTGGCCACCATTTTCATGTAAGAAGCTTATTCTCAGCCATGTGCAGTGCCTCACACCTGTAGTCCTAGCTGCTTGGGAGGTAGAGATGGGAGGATTCCTTGAGCTCAAGAGTTTGGAACCAGCCTGGATAACATAACAAGACTCTGTCTCTCAAGAAAAGAAAAGAAAAAAAACCATATTCTTCTTCTTTTGCTGACTTACCTTGTATGAATTCCTATTTGATATTTAACTTTTATTATAATTTGTTCTGCATTTTTTCATGTTTATTTGAGTAACATAGTTATCAAGGTTAATTAGGCAACCTTAGGAAACTCAAATAATTAAAGCACAGTAGTAAAGAAAACAAAGTTATAAGATCAATCCTGTCATAAAATGGTTACGGTTTGCTATGGTTTGAATGTGTTCCCCAAAGTTCATGTCTTGGAGATTTAATCCCCAATGCAACAGTGTTGACAGGTGGAATTTTTTTCTTTTTTTTTTTTTTTTTCGAGACAGAGTCTTATTCTGTTGCCCAGGCGGGAGTGCAGTGGTGTGATCTTGGCTCACTGCAGCCTCGACCTCCCAGGCTCAGGTGATCCTCCCACCCTAGCCTCCTGAGTAGCTGGGACTACAGGCATGTACCACCATGCCCAGCTAATTTTAAAATTTTTTGTAGAGACTAGGTTTTGCCATGTTCCCAAGGCTGGTTTCGAATTCCTGAGCTCAAACAATCCATCCAGACAGGTGGGATCTTGAGGGAGTTATTAGGTCATGAGGACTCTGCCCCCATAAATGCATTCATGTTATTATCTTAGGAGGGCATTCATTATCAGGAGAGTGGGTTTGATAAGATCAGCCCCTTTTGCCCTCACGCTTGTTTGCTCTCTTGCCCTTCCACCTTTCCACCATGAGATGATGCAGCAGGAAGGCCTTCGTACATTCTGCTGCCATAATCTTGGACTTCCCAGCCTCCAGAAGCATGTGCCAAATAAATCCTGTTTATTGTAAATTACCCAATCCATGGTATTCTGTTATAGCAGCACAAAACGAAGTAAGGATTGTTTCTTTCCACAGCCTCAGGTTGCGTCCAGTGGCCAGTGTGATGGCTTGACAGGTCTTCCCATTGCTCATGGGATGGACTGGTAAGGGACTGAGCATGGGTCAGGCAACTCCTTCTTCCACACTAACGATGGGATGCCTGAATGAGCAAAACAGGTCAGCTGAGCCGGTTGTGTATAAAAAGAATAGTTTTTTTTTAAATCTTTGTGGCACAGTTATTTCATTATCTGAGTTATTGATGAGAATATTCAGACCTTGTCTTCCTTTAGTTCACTGCTGTTTTGTTCTTGCCCTCACCATCCTCTCTATCAAGGCTTGTTCACAGATAAGGATCCCATATCTGCCATTTATATTTTACTATATTTCCCCCCACATTGAAAACAACTTTATTCTTTATTATGAAATATTCTATGCTTATAAAAGACCTAAACCTCTTAGAAAAATAGAGAAGGAAGTAAGAATTACTCTGAATCCCACCATCTAGAAATCACTTAGATTTTTTTGGAGTATCTTTCCTGATATGAAATGTCTCATTTCTTAATCAAATAGAAATTATTTACAGCCTACTTAAAAAAAAATCAACAGTATGTCATGACATCTTTCCCTATCAGTAAGTATAAAACCACATCACTTAAATGGCTCCATAGAATTTATATGTGTGTGTTGTGTGTGTGTGCATTCACACCATAATTGGTTTAACCAATCCCATTTTGATGAACATTGAAGTGATTTCCAATTTTTCATTATTATAATGAACATCTACTGTGTTCTTAGCATAAGTGTAAAATATAGAAAGCTAAAGCTAAAAGAATCTTTAGAGACCAGCTAGTTCAATGCCATCATTTTGCAGAAGAGAAACTGAGGTATAGAGAGGTTAAGAGGAAGTAGAATCCAGGTCTTTTGCCTTTACATCTACTGATCTTTCTGGTTTACCCTGCTATTATCTTAAAAAAAAAATTACTTGGCTCTTAAAATGTCTCTAAGTGGAACCAACTTTTTTTTTTTTTTCTTATGCCAATAGCCAAAATATCCTACCTTAAAAGCCAACTCCTTCCAGGGTCATTGCATTTTAAGATTTGTCTTTAAGGCTGGGCGCAGTGGCTCACACCTGTAATCCCAGCACTTTGGGAGGCCTAGGAGTGTGGATTACCTAAGGTCAGGAGTTCGACACCAGCCTGGCCAACATGGTAAAACCCTGTCTCTACTAAAAATATAAAAAAATTAGCCGAGCATGTGGCGTGTGCCTGTAATCCCAGCTACTTGGGAGGCTGAGGCAGGAGAATCACTTGAATCTGGGAGGCGGAGGTTGCAGTGAGCCAAGATCTCACCATTGCACTCCAGCCTGGGTGACAAGAGCAAAACTCTGTTTCAAAAACAAACAAACAAAAAATATTTGTTTTTAGTTATGAAATAAGTTAGCAGATTCCTGTACTGTCTTTGGAATAAAGGCAGGATAGGGATATGCTGAGTATTTGAAATATATGGGGCTGGTGCCTACTTGTTTATTATGCCTGGCAGTATTTAGTAGAGGAGAAGGGTGAGGGTGGAGAAATAGAGTTAGGCAGCAGTTGGGGTCAGTAATGGAAAACAAATTCCCACTCACAGTTTGGAACTCCTCCCAAAAGAAGGGTCTACAGCTTTCCTTTGGTTCAGTTTCTGCTATGGAAGGTCAAGAGCTGGGTGCATAAGTGCATTTTGATTACTAAGATGGAGATGGAATAGAACAAACAGCACAGAGTTGTTACTCTGTACATGCTTAGCATAATGTGGGGCTAAATTCTTGACTTAATTAATGACTTAAAATATTAGGTTATAGTATGAATCATCTACATTAAATATCATGGGATTTGTTAATTTAAAAATCATGAGATACTGCTCCTTGAATAAATGATGCTTTAATAAGCAAGACATTTGGATTTCTATATGATCTTTGTAAAACTACTTAAACTCTTTCTTAATTTCTTTATATAGCAGTAAGGATAATGATAGCAATTTACTTCATGAAATTGAATAAAATGATATAAGGCATTTGGAAGAAAGAAAATGATACACTTTTAAAAATAGAATTTTTCATACAAAAAAGAAAATGAGGAAAATGATATTTCTGAGAAGACCCACTTATATTCTGTATGAATTCTATAAAACATATCATGTTTGAATTGAATCATAGTTTCTTATAGACCAACCTTAAAGCACTGAAGAAATATCCAAACAGAGAAATTGAGCAGTTGTAGAAATATTCCATAGAAAAGAAAATGAGATGAATTTGCAGAAGTAATGGAGTTTTTTATTGCAATATCTTTCCAAACTTTATTGAAAATTTCCCAAAGGTCTTGGTTAATATTAAGAACAAATATTTGTGAATTTGGAAACTGCTCACTAACAAATAAAAGCAATTAACAAGACCATTTATGCTGGCAGTAATTATCATATAAACCAAATTTGTTTTATTGGTTAAACTGTTAGAACTCCAGCTGTCATTCCATATTAACAAATTTGATTTTTTAAATTATATTTTCTACCCTTGATTTGAGTTCCTGCCTTGATAAATATTAATAAAGGAAGAGAATGAAATTTTCAGGGTTAGTTACTCTCAGCTATCTACTTGCAGACTACCCACTCTGTGGAGTACTCAAGGTAGAGTGTTAATATCAAAACAACATTAACTCACTCTTTATAATGCGTTTGGATTCATCTTCCTATGTTCTTAATCCTGCGTTCTCAAGGCTCTGGCATATTGGAGTATGGGAGTTGGAGCAGGGCCATTGCCCGAGGATGAGGACTGAAAATGACACTGAGAGGGTGGAGCAGACAGAAACAAAAGCTAACCAAATCATCATTACTGTGTTTGCTATCCGTTGTTATAAAGACGTTGGAAGATGGCAGACCCCTGCCTCCATAGATGAGCTCAGTGGTAGCTGTGAACATAAAACCTACTCGATTGACTCTATTTCTCACCCATAGACAATAAGTTAGGTATGGATGCATCAGGGTAGCTGAGGACCTGGTGAAATTCAGGCACGAATATTGCCAGCTATGTTTCAGGGAATGTGAATTCATTTAAATAACCTTATTCAAACATAGATAGGAAAGTCAATCTCCTGAAAAAAATCAGAAATATGCATTTTTAAGCCAAATACAAATGACTTTTTGAATTACCTACTTCTTTGGTTGATCTCCAAGATTGCAATCTCCTTTAATT
Source organism: Macaca mulatta (assembly GCF_049350105.2). NCBI lineage: Eukaryota > Metazoa > Chordata > Mammalia > Primates > Cercopithecidae > Macaca > Macaca mulatta. The sequence continues at coordinate 137,989,310 of NC_133412.1, read as the reverse complement.
TCCATAATGCGTTCATTCATTTATTTACTCATTTGCTCATTAGGCCTTTATTCAGTATATCTTTTGTGTCAGATACTATGCTAAGTGCTGGGAATCTTAAAACTATATCCTGAAAAAAATAGGCAGCCACTGGCTGATTTAAAGAAGCAGAGTGACAGGACCAACTTTCCTTTTCAGAAAATGTACTTTGGCTACTATGTGGAAGCAGAATTGAAGGAGAGGGAAACTGGAGAACGGATCAACAGGTGAGAGGTTCCAGAAACAATTCATTGTGAGAAAAGATGAGGCCGTGTTATGGACTTAATTGTATCCCCCTAAATTCACATGTTGAAGTCTTAGATCTCAATGCCTCAGAAAGTGACTGTATTTGGAGATAAGGCTTTACAGAGGTAGTGAAAGTAAAACTGAGGTCATATGGATGGGCCCTAACCAAATATAACTCATGTCCTTATTAAAAAAAAAAAAAAAAGGAGATTAGGACATAGATGCACACAGAGTGGAGACTATGTGAAGACAAAGGGAAAAGACAGCCCTCTACAAGCCAAGGAGAGAGGCTTCAGAAGAAATCAACCCTGCTGAAACCTTGATCTTGGACTTCTAGACTCTAGTACTGTAAGAAAATTAATATCTGTGTTTGAGCCACCCAGGATATGGTACTTTGTCATGGGAACCCTAGCAAATTAATACAGCCTTTGGAACAAGGCAACTGCTATAGGACATTAGCACCTACAGGCCCCAGTTCATCAGATACCTCAGTGTAAGTCTGCCATTATGTCTACTCAAGCTCGTGTGAGGTGACAGAAGACCTAGTCCTGTGTGGCAAGGAAAGATCAGGAACTGCAATATAAGAAAAGATGCAGCCAGGCATGGTGGCTCGCGCCTGTAATCCCAGCACTTTGGGAGGCCAAGGCAGGTGGATCACGAGGTCAGGAGTTCGAGACTAGCCTGACCAACATGGTGAAACCCCGTCTCTACTAAAAATACAAAAATTAGCTGGGTATGGTGGCACATGCCTGTAATCCCAGCTACTCAGGAGGCTGAGGTAGGAGAATCACTTGAACCCGGGAGGTGGAGGTTGCAGTAAGCCACTGCATTCCAGCCTGGGCGACAGAGCGAGACTCCATCTCAAAAAAAAAAAAAAAAAGAAAAGAAAAGAAAAGATGCTCATTAGTTTCCAAACCTGGTTAATGCCTCCATGGACTAGCAGATGACAGGATGTAAATCTTGTTTTGCTTTTTCCTGTTATTGGTGGAGGGAAATTTGAAATTGGTGTCATCTGCCCCTTCAGAGGATGGTTCGTCTGGTATTTGCAAACTTGCTGCAGGCTTTCAGGTTCCTTCTGTAACCATTCTGTTTGAGGCATCTGAAGGGCAAGTTTGGTCCCTAATCCTTGGTTCCTCCATATTATAAATGGCAGGCTTTTCCCATTGGTCCTGCTGCTTCTTTGTCTTTGAAAGTTGTGGACAATGTGATGTTTCTAGATGTTTCCAAAAATGAAATGGAAATTTCACCTTAATTTTATGAAATGCATCTCTTTGCAAAAGGGTAAAGAAGAAGGGAAGTAATGATTTTTGAGCTATGGGCACCATTCTGATGATTTCTGAACATTATCATGAGTTCTTGATTCCTCCATTGTTGTTGGCGGGGATTTGAGTTTGTGTTGAGTGGAACTTCAGGTTTGTTTGGTTTGGTATTTACATTTTTCAGTAGCTTTTCTACATATATATTAATTTCTAAATTCAAGTGGTTCATTTATTTCACACAAATAACTTTGGTTATGTGATTCAGTTTTTTTTGTTTGTTTGTTTTAGATAGGATCTTGCTCTGTCACCCAGGCTGGAGTACAGTGGTGTGATCATAGCTCACTGCAGTTTTGAACTCCTAGGCTCAGGTGATCCTCCCACCTCAGCCTCCCAAAGTGCTGGGATTACAGGCATGAGCCATCGCACCCAGCTCAAAATATTTTTAGGATCAATTTAATTCAAGGCCAAGCAAGTTGGTCTAGCTTATTATAGTTTTTGGTTTATGACTTATTTTTATTCAATGTCTTGGCTTTTATAAATAAAATCATAAACTTTAAAACTGTTCATAAAACTGTGAACTATATTTAAAAATCATCTGGCTGGCAACTGAGTTGGTTTTTATAATCTGAAAACTTATGGTTTTTTTCAACTCTGAGAATTTCTATTCTACTTTCCCATTATTGCCTTCTTCTACTCTCTTTCCTTTCCTTTTGTAACTTCTATTAAGCAAATACTGAACCTTGGGGGATTTTGCTTACATGACTTTCAACTATTTTCACGTATTTTCCATCTCTTTTGTCTTTTGCCCGGTGTTTGGGGAAAATTCCTTTGGCTTCTGTTTCCACTAATTTGCCCTTCAAGTAGGTCTGTTCTGCTTCTCAACTAATGGATTTTCAATATCAGAAATGACTTTTTAAATTTCTAGGGTTTCTCACTGATTGTTTGTTATGGATGCAATATCCTTTCAAGACTTACTGATTAAAAATTAAATTCATTTAACATTTATCCTGTTCCTTTTATTAATTTAGTTTCCTCTGATATTATTTCCTTTTATTAGTTGGGTTTGGTGCTTCTCTTTCATGGTATTGGTTCCCCTCTCCCCATAAGATAGTTGGTGGTTGTCCCATCATCCCTTAATGTGGGAATGGGCTTGTCTCCTCTTTCTGCTTATCATAGCCTGTCTTCAGGGGCTGTGAAGAAGGGTCAGGACATGCTATGCCAAGAGACTGAATGGTTTCCATCATTTCTTGGGACATGCTATGCCAAGAGAGTGAATGGTTTCCATCATTTCTTGGGGTCACTAGATCCCTGAGCTCTGCCCCTCGGGTCCCAGGATCACCACTAACTTTTTTTTATCCCGCAGGCAAACACCTGATATATAATGTGAGCAGGACAGAGGAGGCTCCTAAGTGAATTATTCTGTCTCAGGGCCCTTCCTCCTCTTGTATCCTTTAACTGTTGCTTGCAACTTCCCTACACTACTGCTCCTCCTGAATCTGTTCTGGTTTCCTCTGATTTTGTTTCTCTGTGAATCAGATCTTGCGTCTTTTCTGTATCTCTGGATTTCTTGAACATTGTTGGAATACTGATCCCCCTTTTCCTTATTTTCCTGTGCTTTTAGATGCCTGTTTCAGACATATCTTTTAATGAAATTTGGAGTAGAAGAGAAGCTAACAGTGTGTATTCAATTCACCATCTCCATCCAATCTTTACCTTTTAATTTATTTATCATCTCTACTTATTATCAAACAATACAAGCTTATTGTGAAAAACTCAAAGACTATAGAAATGGAAAGTGAAATTTCCCTTTTATGTTAGATGACTCTAACATAAGTCTCAGCTGGTATCTTCTTGGTCTCACCTGTTGGTTTCAGCTAGAGCTGAGTAGACAGTTCTATGAAGGCTTACCCCCCAACTCTCTGGCTGTCAACATCTATTCTCAAATGCACACCTTCTCCTCTGGCCCCAGAACTCTTCCAAATCTGCAGATTGCCTGTGTGGAGCTTGCTGGGTAGCTCGGAAGTGCAGACTTTCAACATGGGTGGGAGAACAGTGGGGGCAGTCCCTTGTCCAACCAGGATGAGGGCCAATATCCTATCCTTCACATAGACAATTCCAAGAGGTATTCTATACTCTTCTGAGGAAGTCCCTCCAAACTTGATCCCTATTGCCCACAATGACCTTGATAATGAACCTATGTACGTGTTTCCTTCTCCCTTCTTTTTTTTGAGACAGAGTCTTGCTCTGTCAGCCAGGTGGGAGTGCAGTAGCATGATCTTGGCTCACTACAGCCTATGCCTCCCAGGTTCAAGCAATTCTTCTACCTCAGCCTCCCAAGCAGCTGAGATTACAGGTGCGCACCACACCCAGCTAATTTTTGTATTCTTAGTAGAGATTGGGTTTCGCCATGTTGACCAGGCTGGTCTTGAACTCCTGACCTCAAGTGGTCCGCCTGCCTCAGCCTCCCAAAGTGCTGGGATTACAGGCGTGAGCCACCATGCCCAACCTTTCTCCCTTCTTTTACTCTCCCAATTTCTTATTCCTGGTCACAGAGATCTGTTCCCCTTTCCCTCTTATTTGACAATGCCCTTTTCCTCACTGCAAACCTAAATTTCCTGTATCCCTCAGTTCTGATTTATCATTTCACTGTAACTCTATTAGCTGTAAAGCATTTGGGGATGCTGTCAGGATAACACGCTCTGTAGCAAATGAGGTTGTATTGAATTATTTAGCTTTCAACTAAAGTGGAGATAACTAAAGCAGCTGAGCTGGTTCGTAAAATGTTGGGGTAATCTGTCTGCTGATTTGGAGCTTTTATCATATTAATTTTTTCTTACGGTTGAAAATTATAAATTTTAAGGTTACAAAGAAAAATATGTGTGCAACTATTTAGTTCAGTGCCACAAACCTATAGCTAAGGAGTTATCTGTTTTGCATAGTATATAATTACGTAGCTGCAGAACCACTGTTCTAGAGAACCATGAATTTATCTAATAAGTGTATTCATACAAGGTTTTAAAAAACCATAAATACATAATTTCCCTCCATTTTTTTCTATCAAAAATAGATCAAGGATTTCTGCTTGAGGTATATAATAGTCTCAGCTTTTGAAGCTGGCCTGTTTTTCTTGAGCTTTTTTTGCCAGAATTTGACTTAAAATTTTTTTTTTCACCAAAAAGAACTTTCTGTCTTTAACTCAGTAATAGACAAATGCACTCTTAAATGTTGTCAACAAAGCAGAGGAGAGGATCATTGCTAATCTATTGATGACCATGAATGTTTTTGTATCCTCTATCCCATATTACTAGTGTCTCTTGGAAAATTGAGCTGTAATAAGGGTCCAGCCAAGAGGAGGGTGGAGTGAAGAATTCTGTGACTTTGTAATACCTGGGGCGTTTGTCCCACTCAGCATATCTCAGTGTCTAAATGCCCACCCTCAAGAAGTGGGACTGCGGCAGGAAGTGAAGTATCTTTGCATATGTTCAATATATAAACTAAACTCGAACATCTAGCAATTAAACACCCCTTTCCTGGGTGAATTCTGGAAAACAGCACAATTATCCTCCCAAGCAAATAACTGATGCTGCCTGTTAAGAACACCAGGCAGCATCAGTAAAGTTAAAACTTCTTTCTGCATCTATGCGCTTTTAATCTCCACGGCTATTTCCATAACACCTGAGATTACCTGCGTTGATAGCTGGTGAGAAACCATCCCAGGTACCACAGGTGGAGTAAAGAGATGAAAGCTACCGCAAGGCGCACACGTAAACCTTACTGAACAATGACCTTGTATCGTTAGAAAGTCAAGAAAATGGACTGCCTTGCAAGCTGCCCGTGTTCTGTTGAGTCTCTCTCCGGGGGCAACTCGGAGATGCCTTTTTGGCACCATCGGTTCTAGAATTTCCTCTGGCCTGCTGCACCGCGCCTCATCCAGGCTTGCAGTGAGGCACCCCCACTCGCCCGGAGACCCGGGTCGGCCAGGAGGTGCCAGTGGGCAGGTGTGGCAGCCTGCCTGTTGAGTCTCTGCAATGTGCGAGCGCCTTGGGACTGCAGGCTGCGTGCCGCCAGCTTTGCCTGGTTCATCCTGACTACACTAGGTTTTCGGGCAGACACAGCGACACCGAGCTCCGGCTGGGGGTGGGGGCCTCGGGCCCAGTGCCCGCCCCCTGCCCTCCCAGCGTCTGCTCTCATTGCCAGCCGGGAGAAGCCCGCCCGGGAGCGCGCTTTCTAATGCACCAGCCCCTGGGAACAATCTGTCCCTCCCAAACCCGCCACGGCGGGGGATCACCGCCCGGGTACCCGTCGCGCCCACCCTATGGCCTGAGTGTCTTTTCATATATTTAAAAAACCCAACTGTGTGCAGTGGGGATGCAGGGCGGGAAAGGCTGGAGGGCTCGTTTTCGCCACCAGGCTCGCCTCTCAGGGCTCACGAATTAGGCCCCAGCTAAAGTCCAACCCTCTTCTCGCCTCAGGGGGCTCGGGGTGGCGCGGGGTTAGGGGCAGTGAACGACGATGGGGGGGCGCCTCAGGCTCAGCGGCGGGCGGGAAGGCAGAGGCGGGTTCCAGGAGCCGGGCTGAGGCCCGGCAGGTGCCCCCAGGCGCGGAGGCTGATTGGCAGGTGCGGGAGTGGGTGGGGAAGGCGGGGGCTGGGCCTGGCGCTGCGGGAGGCTGCGGCCCCGCCTCCCCGCCCCCGCCGCGGGACTATCTGGTCCCGGCAGCAGCGATGTCCCCCGGCAGGAATGTCCCTCCTCAGATAATGTTATTTATATCTCTGGGCGGGTCCGCGGCTCGGCAGCACCAGGAGCCCGGCGGCCGCTGTGCCAGGAGCCCCGCGCTGCCCTCCTTCCCCTCCGCCGCCGCCGCCGCCGCCGCCCCTGGGCTCGGGGTGGCCCCCGCTTCAGTCCCAGGGCAGGTGAGTCCCACGAGGGCCCGGCGGCCAAGGAAGCTGGGTGCGGGTGAGCAAGGCTGGTACGCGCGGCGCCAGCTCAGAGGAGCGCTGGGCCCAGGGGGCGTATGACGCGCAGGGCCCAGGGTACCGGGTGGGAGTCCAGCCCCAGTTGCCGGGCGTGGGGTGGGAGGGGTGCGGGGCCCGGGAGGCCCGGCAGCTGCGGCAAAGATCATTCCGGGACGCGGGAACGCGCGCGGGCGTCCGAGACACTTGGTGCTAGCTTTGGAGAGCCGGATCCCGGAGAGGCCGTCGCCCCGGGGCGCAGGGAGAGGGTGACTGGGGTGCGTGTTCTCGTCCGTCTCCTCCAGGACCCCGGCCTGGGAGCAAAGGGGATCGCGCCTCTAGCCGGTTCGACCGCCGCTCTGCTCTCTCTGCCTTTTTCTGTCGGGCTTCTCGGCTCTGGGGCCGCTTATATCCCTCTTCTGGGGAACTTGGCTGCGCTCTCCCTGGGCCGCCCAGCGCCCAGGCAGGAGGGACAGGTCAGGGCAGCAGAGGGGGCCGGTCCTCCGGGCGCTGGGAACCACGCGGAGAGTGACCCCGTGTAGACCGAGGGAGGAAAGATCCTAGTGCCCTAAGCCATACTTCAAGGACCCCTAGCCTTCCTCTCCCAAAGAGTTCCTCTTTCTCTAAGCTTCTCCAGGCTACTCTACCCTCACCCTCCTCTCCAGTTTCCCCTCTTCCTCTAACTTGGTCTTGAGAAATAGCAGAAAGTGGGATAAATAATAGAAGCTGTAAAACAATCCCCAACTCCCACCAACTCATCCATACTTCCCAGGCTAGGGAAGCAGCTGCGGGGCTGGAGTGCTGTTTCCCTGACAACGAGCTTCAGGTAGGGCCTTGAGTTATAGCCTATTAATATCCAAACCACTGTTTTCAGTGAGCAATTAGAGGCGCCAGGAGTAAGGAAAACGAAAAGAAGTCACTGTTTTTTGTGTATCTAAATGTTAGATGCATCAGATTGGGGGGTGGGGTTGGGGGATATAGTGACAGTCTTTTTGTACTGAAAATTTCTGTGAGGAGAGACTAGGTTGTCACCTCCAGGTAGGAGGCAGTCATGCAAAACCCCTGCCTGGAGGTAGTCACGATCCGTATTTTAGTTTCTAAGGAAAGAGATTCAGGCGGCTCCCTAATGAGAGGAGTTTGCAAATCAAAGATTTTTAGGCACAGCTCAACTGTCCACTGTCCTATCCTTAGCTTCACAGATGGCTCTGAATTTTATTCTAGAATTCCCTCTTCGCCCACCCCTTCCCCCACTATAACCCAAGACAGGTCATTTCTTATTTCGGGATCCAACTTCTATTCTTTTGCTCTGAGTCCCAGGTTCAAAAATGCAATTGAAAACACTTCTTTTTCCTAAGTGCAAAATGATTGTTAATGTATGCTGAATGTCCAGCACCTAACACAGCTAGGCCTGTGCTTGCCTGGAGGCTAGCAGGCTAGCCAGGAAAGGGAATGTTAAACTTACATTGAAGAAGAGCCCACCAGCCTTGAAACCCACCAACTCCAGAGGTGGGTCATTTATACAGAATTTTATCAAAAACTCTAGAGTAAAGCACCATTGAAAGACATAAACCCTCATGAAAATGTGGTTTTAGACCCCTGAGCTGTTGTTCTTAGCTTTATCAGTGCCCCAGTGGCAATGATTGGGGATGAGCCAGTCCTATTAATCTTGAGTTCTGGGAAGACTCAGAGTCCACTCGTGGAATTGTAAGCACCCAAGGACTCCCAGGCATCCAGGATGGGCCTTGTAGCACAGGCATATCAAGTTCTCCTGAGCGGCTTGCCCAGAAGAGAGTTTGGATACCACCTTTGGCTCTGATCAATGCTTTTTCCAAGTGTTCTGAAGGTGTCCTATAGCAGAACACCTGCTAGATGACTAGTTTTGGGGGTGAAGGTATGACAGGAGCAAGACTTCTACCTGGGATCACGTTTGGCAAAATAAAAATGAGTATTTTAGGCAAGCTAGGTGTGAATGAAAGTTTTGAACTAGAGTCAAAGTCTGACAGGTCTGTCACAGCTCTGGAAATAAACTGTTTTTGGTAAATAAAAATAATAATAGCTTTTATTTATTCTGTCTTTTATGTTGTTGTACCCAGTACCTGGCTGGTAGTGAACCCTCAGTTAATCTTTGTTGAATGAATGAGGAAACCAACAAATGAATTCTCAGCATTTTCTTTATATTATCCAACTTAATTATCATGGTAACTCTATAAGGTAGCTCATATCAGCATTTTACAAGTAAGGAAACAAGTAATCTTCCTTACAAGTAAGGAAGATTAAATAACCTGCTTCATATTACCCAGCTAATGAGAGATGGGTCCAAGATTCAAACTCAGTTTGTTTGGTTCTACCTTCTTTTTAAGGTTAGATACTCAGCAGGGAATATAGAGTATGAGTTGGGAAGATTTGACTGTAGCATTGTCTTCTAGCTTCACAATCTTCATTCCCAGGACCTCAGGTAATAGTTCTGCTTATATCAGAGGAGCTTAAAAAATATTGTCTGAAGACAATATTGGGCATTTATTTGCTCAGAGGTTTTTAGCCTTGCCCATTATTTTCAGGTCATTGTTTCAAGGACAGAACTATAATTTTGGCAGGAGTCAAAGCATGGATTTTTTTTTTTTTAAAGAACAGATTTTCCTTTCATTCCTGGAAGTGGCCAGGAGGGCTTGATGATACATAGGGACAGTGTGATAGGACAGAGGATAACTATAAAAAATTCATGAGGCAAACACTATTGGAGAGGGAAGGGATTTTGGAGGTCACTGAACCCAGCCTTCCATGTGCGTACTTACTTGCTTAAAGGCAAGACCTAACTACAGGTACCTGATCATTGATGTGTAGCTATGGCACCCATACTCCTTATTACTCGAGCTCACTTCTTTCCTGTCTCACTCTCAAGGCCAATATGGTTTATTTCCTGAAGTTCTGCCTAATCAAACTTCTGAGATTGTATTTCCTTTGGAGGAGATTATGAGAGGATGTGTTTTAATATCCAGTACTTTCATTTTAGTGAAATCTTACAGAAAAGGTATTGAGGATAAGCAGGAGAGAAGGCAGTCTCAAGCATTAAACTCTAAACTGTTCTATAATCTCCCCCATCGCTTGTAAGGTGTACACATGTATACATTTTAAAACAATAGTTACGCATATTACGATCTAGAGACAAGAAATCTTAAGTAATTATGTCCATTTTTGGGGGGCATGGGGAAGGACTTTAGAGAACTATTGAGACTGTCAGATACGTGTTTTAACCTAAACCCAATCACCAAATTGCTCTTGAAGAGCAGCACTTTAATTTCAAAATCAAACACAAAATTTTACTCTCTGCTCAAGACCTGAAAAGGTAGGAAACACGACCAGTGGGAGATTTAAAGTAGAGATGGGGTTTCACTATGTTGGTCAGGCTGGTCTCAGGAGTTCAAGACCAACCTGACCAACCCCATCTCTACTAAAAATACAAAAATTAACCAGGTGTGGTGGTGGGTACCTGTAACACCAGCTACTCAGGAGGCTGAGACAGAGAATCACTTGAACCTGGGCAGTAGAGGTTGCAGTGAGCCAAGATTGCGCCACTGCACTCCAGCCTGGACAATAAAGCGAGACTCTGTCTCAAACAAACAAACAAAAAAAAAAGTGTTATAAAAAAGCAAGGTATAGTGGCTTATGCCTATAATCCCAGCTACTTGGGAGGCTAAGGGAGGAGGATTGCTTGAGCCCAGGAGTTAAAGAGGCTGAGCTATGATTGTGCCACTGTACTCCAGCCTGGACAACAGAATGAGGCACCATCTCTAATTCATGAATTAATTAAAAAGTGATTTAAAATACATTTCTTTGTTACATTTTTAAAATTATGGAATTTAAAAAAATAACCTCAGATCTACAGATTAACATTTATCAATGAACTTGGGAGGATCAAGAGTGAAAATAACTGTGCTATGTGGGCTGATGAGAAATTTGATTATATAATGAGGACTGGCAGGGAAGTTCATGGATACTGGTTTCTGAAACCATATGGATATCACAAGCCAAAAATGACTGTGGAAAGAAGAAGTTCATCTTTGAAGTAGCTTGTATTGACTCAGTTGGTTTTAACACACAGATCGTAGGTTACTCCTCTGTTTTAGATAAGAAATCTGAGGAGGAAGAGTAGATGCAGTGGTCTGAGTGCCAGAATCATCATGTGGCATTTGCTGGGTTTATCACAGAGATGCTTCCTTCTTCACCGCATTAGGTGAAGGTCACCTGTTTTGGAGATGGAGAGAGTGATTGAGGAAGAGCGTAGGAGGCAGTCAGGAAAATTCACTGTCAGATCTGGCTCCGCTGATGGATTGCCAACTCCCCTTGGTAAATATTTAGAAAATGCCATAGCGTGTTTCCCTCTGTTGCTGCGTGTATTTCTTAATTCACAGCCAAGTGATCCAAATTCTTCCATTTTCAGCCAGCCTCAGCTGAATATCAAACCACCAGGGATCCCTAGCCTTTATAGCTCCCGTAGTCTTAGAGGTGGTCACAGACAGAAAATACTTCCTTAATGAATTGTCTGCCTAGCTTATCAAATTCCCAAACCACGTTTCATTTTTCTCTTTCTTTTTCCTGGTTGCGGGAAATATTACAAAGCCCTCTTCTTCCTACCTCAGCAAGTCCTTCTCAGGCGTTGCCATAATGTTTTATTTCCACGCCGTACCTGTGCAGACCTGGCTGAGGGTAGAATTACAAGGGCAATTAAAACTCAGACATATACCATGTGAGCAGTGGGGGCAAAAGTGGGCTTCCTTTCTTTCACTTGGATGTTATAAATTTAGCAAGTGAAAAGGCACAGGGTTAGAGAAAAATAGGCTTTGCATTGAACCGGGCTCAGATCATCCAGGATATTTATGAAGAGAATAACAGGGCACCTTGACAGCTAAAGAACAATAATTGCTTCGAATTATAGTCAACTTAGGAGTTTCCACCATGGTGAAAAGGAGAAGAAACTTGAATAATTCTGAAAATGAATACGTTGAAAATAATTTCCATTTGTACCAGACTTAAATATGGGCATGTCTCATTTGAGAATTTATAGCAATTCAAAAAAAACAAAGCATACTTTAAAGGCATGAATTATGTGGACCAGAAAGAAGTCTGTAACCTTATTCTGTCCCTCTTTCGAGTCCCAACCTGTTTCTAGAAGAACCCTAGGAATGGCAATTAATTTCACCTTCCAGCATATTTCTGCAAGGGTGGAAAAGCAAGAAAAGACCTTTCATAATACTGACTTCGAGTCGTAAGTCATAGAGAGTTAGAGGTAGAAAGGCCTGAGAAAGAATTGAGATGTATTCAAAAACAGCAGACATTGGGTGTCTACCACGTGTCTTACACTATTATGCTATTATGTGCTGAAGACACACAAAGAGATCAGATGGAGAATCACTGATCTGCTATGGAAATGGCCTTGCAACCAAGTAATGATTCAACAGGATGCCTGAGAGAGAGGGCGCACAGGAGGAAACATCTCCTTCAGGTTGGGGAATCCCAGAAGACCTTTGAAAGTGCCTAGGATTTCCCTAATGGAAGAAGGGAGGATGAGAGGGCCTGCGAGTGGAAGTTTAGGCAGTTGTCCAGCACAGACAATAAAGCATGATTAGATTAGGGGATGAAGCGTAGTTCCACATGGCGGAAGTTTCACCAGAAAGGTGGTTGGGGTTCAGCCTGTGAAGAAGTTTGAGTCACTGGAAGTTTTTAAGTCGTAAAGGGGTGTGATGAAATCTCTGTTGACAAAGCTCACCAGTGGCGGTGAAGAGAAAGTGAATTAGATCCCAGCCAGTACAGGATGATGATCACAGATAACTATAGTCCACTCAATATTCAGCATGCCTTTGTCTACACGTCATCTTATTTTATCTTATGATGACCATGTGAAGGGAAGATCTGATTATTCCTGGTTTCCAGTTACAAAACAGGATTAGAAATGTACATTTATATACTCAAGGTCCCTCTAGTAGTTTACTCCAAAATGTGACTTTGACCCAGTTGCCTAGTTCTGAGGCTGGGGCTGTTTCCAGGTCTTCTCAGTGGAGTAATTGAATATTCTGGGCCTTCTGGTTGAGACCACGTTTGCTTTTTTTCTTCAGCAGAATATTCCACCTAAGTTCATTGGTTCCGGAGAGAAGGAGGGAGACGCTCGTTAACAGTATTACCCTTTACCATAGCCACAGAACCTCAAGAATGGCCCTCCAGAGTATGCACAGATGATGTTCCAAAGCATAAATTAATGGATTCTCAGTAGCATGCCATAGATAAATGAAGGGTTCATCTGCCTGTTAATTGATGTTTTGGCTTTTTCATTCCTTTACCCCAAAATTACTGGACATTATTGTGCTTATGCTTCATTTTGGACTTCAGCAGCCTCTTTTTGTCCAGTGATCTTGAGGGCCTTGATTTATACTTATGTCAGTCTTCAACAAATATTTACGGAGCTCTTATTTAATTTGCCAGACATGCTGTAGGCCCAGGGGATGTAACAGTGAATGTGGCAAAAATGTCTGATGTCATAGAGTGCATATTGTTAGGGGAGAGAGGAACTAAATGACAAGCAGCAGACAAAAATATATATTGTAATTTCAGGTGCCAAAAAGAAAAATAAAGCAATGTGAAGGGAAAGAAGGGTGGTTCTACTATTTCAGGTAGGGTGGTATCTGATGGGGCTTCATCTGGGCTGAGACTCAAATGAAGTGGGGAGAGGGGCATGGGATGTTTGGGAGAAAAGATTCAGGTTGAGTGGCAATCTGTTCTCACACTGCTAATAAAGACATACCAGAGACTGGGTAATTTATAAAGGAAAGAGGTTTAATTGAATCACAGTTCAGCATGGCTGGGGATACTTCACAATCATGGCAGAGGGCAAAGAAGGAGTAAAGGCATGTCATACGTGGTGGCAGGCAACACAGCATGTGCAAGGGAACTGCCCTTTATAAAACCATCGGATCTCATGAGACTTATTCACTATCACGAGAACAGCACATGAGAAACCCACCCCCATGATTCAGTTACCGCCCACGGCATCCCTCCCATGACATGTAGGAATTATGGGAGCTGCAATTCAAGATGGGATTTGGGTGGGGACACAGCCAAACCATACCAAGTGAGAAGCCCCCAGCGTGGGACCACTGCTGTGTCCAAGCAATGGCAAGGAGGCCAGTGTGGCCTGAGTGCAGGGCGTCATGGGGAGAGCTGACCACAGTGCTGGAGAGAAAACCGGGTCTTGATGGTACAGGCTTTGTGACCTTTGGGTTTTAGCCCAAGTGTCATAGAAAGCCACTGGAAGTTGGGGGCAGGGGAGTGACTTGTTCAGATTTGTGTCTCAAGTGGATCTTTCTGGCTGCCCTAAGGAGAGTTGATTGTGAGGCACAAGAGTGGAGGAAAGGAGTCCCATGAAAGCTACTGCGGTGTTTCAGGACTGAGAGGACGAATCAGGATGATAGTGCTGGTGAGATGCAGTTGGGTTCTGAGTATAGAGATTATGGGATTTGGATATAGAGGATGAGAGAAAAAGAGTAAGATGATTCCATTGTTTTTGGCCTGAACAACTGGACGAACAAAAAGGTCGTTTACTGAGATGGTGATGTATTTTATCAAATGTACCACGGGCTATTTTTTTTATTTCTGTTTTTGTCGAGGTGTTGACTTGGAATAGTCTCTGGCAGACTTTTCATTTAAATACACCAAAAAGGAGATGTTTTTATTTTCAGATGATTCATGACATCTGTTTGAAGTGAAGCCTTAGATGTGCTGTGCACTTTGTACTGGTACTTTTAGATCAGTCCCACAACGTTTACACTATGTGATGGAGATTAAGATATGGGAGAAACAAGATTGACATATATTTCACTTTATTTTTAGAAATGTTTTGAATTGGCTGGTTAAAGCCCAAATATTTTTTGATGCTTCCTTGTTGTCATATTTAAAAAACTTTAAAAATTATAAAATAAATTCATGTACATGGTTAAAACATATGTCCATATTATACAAGGGTATACAATGAAGAGTAAAAGTCTTCTCCTAACTTTAGCCCTGTTTCTAAGAAGGTACCATTGTCAGCAGTTTCTGTGTATGCTTTGAGAAGAATTCTTTTTACGTTCAAGCATTTGGCCTGATACATTTTAAGTCATAGCGTTAAGCTAGCAGCATCACGTATTTGAGTGGTAGTCTGTTCTCACACTGCATCAGGTTTCAGATTTAGTAGCCCTCAGGTTAAGCGACCTGGAGTCCACTTTCTATCAACTAAGGGTCTCGCTCTCCAAACCATCCCATACTGAACCACTGTCTTTATCATATAACACCCCTTCTCAAAAGCCACCAGTGGTTCTTCTCTGGGTCGAGGTAGAAATCCAAACTCATAAAGTTGGCTTTTAAGGGCCATTGTTTAGGCACCAGTCTCTTTTTTTCTACTCTTTTACCACTTTCCATCACAAACTCTCTACTTAAACTAAGTTTCTCCGCTTCTGCTTACTGAGTCCTGAACATTTTTCCCAGATTTGGAGTGTTTGCCATCAGAACCTGGGTTCAAAGCTGTGTCTTCTTCCTGGAACACTTCACTCCACAGTAATCTCTCCCTTCTTCAAACTTGCTAAATTAGGGCTAGATACATGTACCCTATTTGAACATAATCACAAATTCTTTTATTATTATAAGCTTTCCTTGTATCTGTGTATTATTTGCTCAAATATATGCAACATAAAATTTACCATTTTAACCATTTTTAAGTGTACATACAGTTCAGTGGCATAAGCACATTCACATTGCTGTGCAGCCATCACCATCATCCCTCCCCATCATCATGAAAAAGATGGACTTTTTTCATCTTCCAAAACGCAAGCACTGTGTCCATTAAACACTAACTCTCCATTCCCTCTCCCTCCATCTGTCTATGGACACTTGGATTGCTTCTGCTCTTGCCTATTGTGAATAATGCTGCTGTGAACATGGGTGGGCAGATGTCTCCTCAAGACCTTGCTTTCACTTCTTTTGGACATATACCTAGATGTGAAATTGCTGGATCACATAGTAATTCTATTTATAATCTTTTAAGGAACCCGTCCATGCAATTTTAATATTTCCCCTTGGTATTTAACATCTCCAAAGGGAAGGGCAAAAATTTATTAACATCCTCATTTTGGGGGCCAGACTGAACTTGAGAAGTGTTTATTTCAGAATACTGTCTTTGGGTGATAGTTCGTCATCACAGTTCTTGAATTTGTTCATTTATTAGTTTGTCTATTTTTAGATTGTAGACTTTTAGAGGACAGGCAGGAGATGTTTAATTTGCTTTGTAGAGCATGTAGCCCAAGCTCAGGTGGGGAAGGGTGTAAATATTATGCGATGTTTTATTTCAGCTAAAAAATCTCCTTGAGCTGGATGACAAGAGTCTGGGTTGCTTCCAGCTACTTTTCTCTTGCTGTTTGCCCTTGGGCAAAGAACTTCCTCTTTCTCTGACCTTTTTTTTTTTTTTTTTTTCTTTTTCAGGGCTTTTTGTGTGTGTGATTGTGATGGTGCCTTAATATTTATCATTATCCTTAACATTTTCCTTGTGGATTCCTCTGTAAAACTTACATGTTGCCTTCTCTTCGTAAACTTGCCTGACAGCCCCTCTTCCTTGCCAGGTCCTGGGGTAGCGCTGATTGCTTCCTCTTTTGTATTTTTACCGTACCTTTCTCATTCCTTTCTTACAGGTGGATCATCTTGTTTTGTAATTGTCAACTTGCCTTCTACACTGTTAGTTCAAGCTTCTTGCAACGGGGAACTGAGTCTCACGCTTAAAAACAAAACAAAGCAAAACAAAACAAAATTCAGC
Source organism: Macaca mulatta (assembly GCF_049350105.2). Lineage (NCBI taxonomy): Eukaryota > Metazoa > Chordata > Mammalia > Primates > Cercopithecidae > Macaca > Macaca mulatta. The sequence continues at coordinate 137,973,007 of NC_133412.1, read as the reverse complement.
ACCTAGAGCCATGCTTTATACGCTGAGGGGAGTGGATTAAAAATATTTGTTGATTAAAAAATTAGGCTGGACATGGCAGCTCACGCCTATAATCCCAGCACTTTAGGAGGCTAAGGTGGGCAGATTGCTTGAGCCCAGGAGTTTGAGACCAGCCTGGGCAACATAGCAAGACCTGTCTCTACAAAAATTAAAAAAAAAAAAAAAAAGCTGGGCATTGTGGCACGTGCCTATAGTTCCAGCTACTCAGGAGGCTAAGGTGGGAGAATCACCTGAGCCCGGGAAGTTGAGACTTCAGTGAGCCGTGATTGTACCACTGCATTTCAGCCTGGGTGACAGAGTGAGACCCTGTCTCAAAAAAAAAAAAAGAAAGAAATTTTAAAAATCTGACCAAGCACAGTGGCTCACACCTGTAGTCCCAGCTGCTTAGGAGGCTGAGGCCGGAGGATTGCTTGAGCCCAGGAGTTCAAGGCTGCAGTGAGCTACGATCATGCCACTGAACTCCAGTCTGGACTACAAAGTGAGACCCCATCTCAAAATAAATATATTAATTAAAAATTAAAAAAAAATTAAAGAATCATGTGGCCAGTTAGCTCAATTGGTTAGAGTGTGGAGCTCATAAAAAATTAAAGAATGAATGTTTGAAATTACATGTATCTAAGTTTGTATAATTTTAACTTGGATACAAGGCATTGTTATGCTAATGAGTTTATTATAACAACAAGTCAACATTTATTGAGAAAGTTATGTGGTAAGCACTATGCTGAGAGTTTTCATGTGTATTTATTATTTACAATCAGACTTGGAAAGTTAACTTACCCATGAATACCCACCGAGTAAGGTAACAGCTGGACTTGAACCCATGTGTGTTTATTCTAGAGTGCTTGCTTTGAACCACTGTGCCTGCTCAAATTGGGGTGGAGGCCAACACTACCTGACTTAATTCTCAGCGTTTCTTTTTGTTTTTTTTTAATCCTGCATCTTTAATGGTTTGAAATTAGAGAGGTAATTCGTTGCATACCTTTATATGTTGCTTTATATTTGCAATGATTTAGCCTAATAGACTTGAATCCCTTTATTAGCTTTTAATAAATAATTAATGTTCTGAATCCTACTTCCAATGTAGTTATTTGACATCTGAGGATGGAGATGCTAATTAGTACTGCACAATATACCCACTCTCATAAGGCAGCTGTACCAAAACTGCTTTAGAAAAGGTCTGAATTATTGCCAAATGTGATAGCCTTCTTCCAGACCCGAGGTTTCCGACTTCTCCACAATATTTGACCACTCTCCCATTGAACTTCTGCCCTCTCTGGGCATCTGTGACCTGGGCCCTCCTTTTTCCCTCCTAGCTTCTTTACCACTGCTGCTACATTTGTTGTTATTATTCCTTCCTCTCTGCCAGCTTTCAGTTGTTGGGATTGCCAATAGGTCTGAATCCTTCTCTCTAGTCTGACCTCCTCCTCAATCCCAGATCAGCTTCACAGCAGTCTGCTGCTGTCTTCATTTGCTTCTATAGAGATGTCTCAAGCTCACCATGTCATCCTGGGACTTCTCGCCTCCCTTCTTCACCCCAAATCTGCTTTTCTGCCTTTTTTTTTTTTATATATATAGCTAGGTTCATGTTGTCACCATCCCCCAAGTAAGAATCTCAGTACCATTTTTGGTCTCTCTTTTTCCCCCCATACTTCCACATCTACTTGGCTGCTCATTTTTCCTCTAAAATTTTCAAATTAGTTCCTTTCTTTTAATTCCCACTGTCACTATTCTTATCTTATGTTTAAATAATTGGCCTTTAGGCCTTCAGTCTCTACCTTTCTAACCCATCCCACACCCTGACCTCAGAATTATTTTTAAAAACCTAAGTCTGACTGAGTCATTCTACTGCTTTGAAACCCTCAATGGTTCCCCATTGCCCCAAAATAAAGTGTAAAGGGGCAGGCAGGGGCCTCGGCAATCTGTTCCAACCTCCCTTCCTAGCTTCATTCCTTCTCCATTACCTTGCCTGGGGTGCTTGTGACTTGCTCAACTTCAGGCTCATTTTCCTGCCTCCATGACTTTGCTGCCACTTTTTCTTTCTTTCTTTCTTTCTTTCTTTTTTTTTTTTTTTTGAGACAGAGTCTCGCTTTGTTGCCCAGGCTGGAGTGCAGTGGCACAATCTTGGCTCACTGCAAGCTCCGCCTCCCGGGTTCACGCCATTCTCCTGCCTCAGCCTCCTGAGTAGCTGGGACTACAGGTGCCCGCCACCACACCTGGCTAATTTTTTGTATTTTTAGTAGAGACAGGGTTTCACCATGTTAGCCAGGATGGTCTCGATCTCCTGACCTTGTGATCCACCTATCTTGGCCTCCCAAAGTGCTGGAATTACAGGCGTGAGCCACTGCGCCCGGCCTGCTGCCACTTTTTCTGTGCCTAGAATCTTTCCTCTCTTTCCTTAGCCATGAACTCTTTTTTTTTTTTTTTTTTTTTTTTTTGAGACAGAGTCACCCTGTTGCCCAGGCTGGAGGGATAGAGTACAGTCGCATGATCATGGCTCACTACAGCCTCCACCTTCCAGCTTCAAGCGATTCTCCTGCCTCAGCCTCCCGAGTAGCTGGGATTACAGGCGCCCATCTCCATGCCTGGGTAATTTTTGTATTTTTAGTAGAGACGGGGTTTCGCCATGTTGGCCAGGCTGGTCTTGAATGCCTGACCTCAGGTGATGTGCCTGTCTCAGTCTCCCAAAGTGGTGGGATTACAGACGTAAGCCTCCACACCCAGCATAGCCATGAACTCTTACACATATATGCCTTAAGACCCCCATCAGCTGTAACCCCTTTTTGAAGCTCTCCTGAAACTTCTTTCCCTCTTCTGTGACCCCAGAAGACACACATTCCTTCCACCTTTGCTGTCCACACTGTAGCCTGGCTGGTCATGCACAGGCCTGACTCACCTCTAGATTATGAATTCCTTGAGGAAGAGATGGTGTCTGATGTCCTTGGGGACACTCGTGCCCAACTCAGGGCCTGGCTTATGTTCAGTGCTCAAGAAACAAGTTGAATTGGGTGATAGGGGGAGGTTTCAAGAATATTAGGCATTGTAAATAATCCAGAAATTAATGACCTATAAAAGATTATGAAGAGGGGCTAATGGAAGACACTATGGATGGGTTGGAGGTGAGGAGGGAAGAGGATTGCTTTAGACCTGAGTGGAGGCTGTCTTCCACCTCTATATTCTCCACAGTTTCCCATTTATCAGAGGAACAAATAATGGCTCATTTTAACTTACATCATCAGATATGTCTATTGCTAGAAAAACTTAGTTATTCATCCAGAATACAGTCACTCCCACCTCATTTTTCAGTGAATGTTTGAAGCTGACCCTCAGAATGCAGCTATGAAAGGCTCTTTGACTGTGCATTTCAGATCCATGGACACAAGATTTGTTTCATAACAATAAAGAGTTAAGAAAAACACTTAAGAAAAAAAAAGACTGAAAATTCCTGTATAGAGGTTTTATTTTTCTGGGTTAATCTGTTTACTTGTTTGTCCTTAAGGCATGTCAAAGTAGGAACTACCTTGTAATATATTACAGTATTTATTGGTTGGTTTGTTCTGCCCTCATTTCTGCCTTACCCGGACAAAAAGTGAACCTCACCAATGGCTGGACTCACCCGAATTCTGCTTGCTCAGGCCTCTGAGCATGTTTTGTTTCTTTCAACAAAACTCTCTGTCATGGATGCACTCCCACTGCAATCCAGCTGCTCTCTTTTCCTGCCTCGTCCTGCACCCAGTGACTGATAGGAGCTGGTATTTAACTTCCAGAGGCGGTGAGTGGAGCTACGAGGCCTCTAAGTATGTGGTGGGGTCTGAGATGAGCTGATAAGCGGAAGGCCCTCAAAGGCCTTGGCAAGATGTACCTGGGATAAAGAACGGCAGGGGACAAAGTTAGGCCTTGTGAGGGGGACCTGAGGGCAGTGAGGCAGAGGAAGGGACTCAGCCAAGACAACTGAAGAACCCATTGAGCTCTGACGGGTATCCTGAGGCCAACGATAAGCAGACAACAGTCAGCAAACTCAATGGAGAGCTGACAGTGAGGGTGGGATAAACAACTAGCAGCTTCTAGAAGCTCTGGAATGTCATGAATGCCAGTGATCATCACCCCATCTCAAGGATTACTAGGCACCATAGTGAAGGTCACCAGTAGGCTGACTACTAGTTAGTGGCCTCACTGCATACTCTTCAAGTGAACAGTCTTATTCATTTCATAGATGTTTTACTTTGTGGTGTTTTAGCCATGCCATGGTCTCTGTTTTTCTCATTTAAAATCCAGCCTGCTGCTCGTAGAGTCAGTAGAGCAGGCTCTGCCTTTCTCTGCAAGGTGGGTGTGTGCATTCTGTAACCGCTTTCTGGAACTATTGGGAAATCTTGATGCCCAAATGTTCAACCTAAAGTTGACGCAGGAGGGTTCTTCACTGTGTGAAGTGATGGGAGGAATGAAGGTGTTTGCAGGTACAGGGAGTGAAGTAAGATGGTAGAATCAAAGCAACTGCTCTGGGAGAGGAAGCCAGTACCCTCTGCAAAGCAGAGACCTATACCTGTGAGGGCAAACTGGGTCATTTGTGTTTCAAAGCTGTGTGAAATCTCTTTGCCCAGGAGACTGAAAGAGTACTCCATGGATCCAGGCTAGCCAGGCCTTTCTTACCATGGTTGCTGGTGAGTCCAGTGGGTGTATGGTAGAGCTGGTACTCAGTACGGCGTCCTCAATGTAGTAACTCCATTGGCAGCCTCGGTTTAGCTACTCTCACTGCATCTGACCCAGAAAACGCTCAGAAAATGACTGCAGTGAAACGCGTCTTCAAGGTGAAGCTTTGAGTCCAGGTGGGGGAGGGATGCGGAGTTGATCCCAAGGGTTCAATACTTCTAAATGTGCTGGGAGTGAGCTTTGTTTATGCTCTGACCCAGAGGAAGTCACTTTACATCTCACCCTGCTTCTACTAGCGTAGAGTGCCTTCTGCTTGTTTTGCATAAGCTGTGTGCCTCCTCTGCAGAAGAGGCACAGAATGAATTGGGAGCTATAAAACTCCTGGCAGTCATAATTCTTTGTGAACAGCAGAGTCTGGTGAGCAGTGTATTTGGTTGGCAAGTGATCATTACAGTCTATACTTGGTTTCTCTGTCTGTAAGACGGTGGGAATGCTTTCTCACTGAAATGTGAAGGGGGTCAAAATGAAATTGTGTATACATTGTCCTTTTTCTAAGACCCGATGCTTAAAGCATCAAGACTCATCAAAGAGAGATGTTCTATGGATAAAATCTACTCCAAGCATCTTGCAGACATTATCTAATTGAAATTGTCCCTGAAGAGCATCTTGTTCAGCTCCCTTATTTTACTAATAAAGGAGATTTGGAGGGGAGCGATTGGCATGAGCTTGCATAGTTCGTGCAGGACTCTTGAGTGAAACCCAGGTCTCCTGATCTGTGGCCTAGACCTTTTTCCCTGCCTGTATCTCTCCTTCCCTCTCCTTCTTCATCTTCTACAACTTTTTAAAAACCAGTTTTTAGAAATTATAACATGAACATGTTATTTTTACCCAGGGTAAAAATAATTCAAACAGTACCAAAGAGTATAAATAGCACTCCTAGACTCGTTACTGCAGAAGAGGCACAGGTAACAACTATTAACAATTTCTTGTCTATCCCCTAGAGATTTTCCAGGCACATATAGATATACACACATAGATACAGATATGTGTTTGTGTAGGTATATATATGTGTATATTGTGGTCTTTTATTTTTTCATACAACATTGTAACTTGTCCTTTTGACTTAATGATGAAACTCCTTGGATATCTTTCCATATTAGGACATAGAGGTTGACCTCTTTCATTTTTCTGTTTTTGAGATGGGGTCTTGCTGTGTTGCCCAGGCTGAAGCACAATGATGCAATCATAGCTCACTATATCCCTGAACTCCTGGGCTCAAGTGATTTTTCTGCCTCAGCCTCTTATGTAGCTAGGACTACAGGCATGCACCACCATACCTGGCCGTTTTTTTTTTTTTTTAAGGAGATGAAGTCTCACTGTGTTGCCCAGGCTGGTCTTGAACTCCTGGGCTCAAGTGATCCTCCTGCCTTGGCCTCCCAAAGTGTTGGGATTACAGGCATGAGCCACTATGCCTGGCCTGACCTCTTTCATTCTTATCAGCTGTGTAATATCTTATGCTCCTTCTATTTCTTCATGATGAGTTTCAGAATTATAAGCAGCACCGTGGAATTTGAGTCCTGAATTCATGATGCCAAAATAAGAATCTCTATTTTACATGAGACTCCGGTAAGGGGAATGACTTCTGACAAGGTCACATGGCCTAGATAATTGAGAAATCTGAGACTCTACTTCTATTTGCTGATGCTATGTACTTATGGGCCCCAGTCATATGCCAGCTGCCATGCTAGGGCTTCGAATACCTTCACCCGTTTAATTCTCAAAATAGTCCATTCAGTGTGATGTTGTAATTGCCATTTCACTGATGAGGAGGCTGAGGCTAGTCAAGCTAAGTTTGCTTTGGTTCACACAATCAATTAAGTGTCTGACTTCAGATTTGTACCCAGATCCACTTGACCCAAAAGGCAATGCTATTCTCACTGTCTGAAATCTAGGACACTAGGGAGAATGGTTATGGTGAATTGAACCAAGCATTTTTTAATGGCTTTCAAGTTTGGCTAGTTGAGACCTAGAATCTACTATGTGCATAGCAATGACATGGAGGACCAAGTAGCAGTGGAGCAGAGACAGAAATGATGCAGGGAGGTGGGGACAAGAAGTGGCCGCTCCTCAGGACATGTTATTGTCTGTTATATGCTAGGCTGTGTGGAAAACACAGAGGTCATTTGTTAAGGCACAGTTCTTGCTCTTGAGAGGTTTGTAGCATGACACAAAGTGGACCCAGGTAGGTGCCATTGTGGGGCTGGCTGCAGAATGATCCAGGGTCTACACAAGCTCGTTCAACCCATGGCCTGTGGGCTGCATGTGGCCCAGGACGACTTTGAATGTGGCCCAACATAAATTCATAAACTTTTAAAAAACATTATGAGAATCTTTTGAAATTTTTTTTTTTTTTTTTTTTTTTTTTTAGCTCATCAGCTATCATTAGTGTTAGTGTATTTTATGTGTAGCCCAAGAAAATTATTCCAGTCCAGCCCAGGAAAGCCAAAAGATTGGACACCCCCTGGTCTACAGGAAGCCAAGACTGGTTTGGACTGGGGACCCAGATCTTAGGGCACCATCAAAACTTTTTAACAGGGGAGTGACATACAACCAGCTATGTTTTAGGACACCCTGCAGAAATATAACAAATGACTCAAGAGTGTCTAAACCAGGGCAGTAGGAAGGGAAGGGAGGCAGTGAATTCAAGAGCTTCTGAGAAGTCAGAGTATCTGTACTTTCTGTGTGAGGTAGGATCCAGTTCAGTATTTTCAGGCCCTACCACATAAAGGATCAAAGATATTAAAATTTGCCAATATCCCATATTAAATATCATGGGGTGTGGGGTTTGTTGTTGTTGTTGTTGATTTTAGTTTTTTGTTTGTTTGTTTATTTGTTTTGTGACAGAGTCTCTGTTGCCCAGGCTGGAGTGCAGTCCGTGATCATAGCTCACTGCAGCCTTGAACTTCTAGAGTCAAGGTATCCTCCTGCCTCAGACTCCCAAGTAAAGGCATGCTAGCATGCCCCACTAATTTTTTTTTTTTTTTTTTTTTTTGAGATGAAGTTTTGCTCTTGTTGCCCAGGCTGGAGTGCAATGGCATGATCTTGGCTCACTGCAACCTCTGCCTCCTGGGTTCAGGCAATTCTCCTGCCTCAGCCTCTCCAGTAGCTGGGATTACAGGCGCCCACCACCACGCCCGGCTAATTTTTCATATTTTTAGTACAGACGGGGTTTCACCATGTTGGCCAGGCTAACCTTGAACTCCTGACCTCAGGTTATCTGCCCATCTCGGCCTCCCAAAGTGCTGGGATTATAGGCGTGAGGCACCGCGCCTGGCCCACCCCACTAATTTTTAAATGTTTTTACAGAGATGGGGTCTCACTATGTTACCCAGGCTAATAAAACAGTTTTGTTCTCGGAAATATTTGAAAGGATTTTAGAATTATTCTTAATTTTGATTATATGGTCTTAATTTTGTACTTATAAGATAGTTTTTTTTTTTTTTCAAGTCTTAAAGCATTTTTGCAGGTTCTTGAAAATCTTGTAGGTGTGTGGTGCCCACTGGCACTTAAGGGGAGGGAGAGAGCCACTGAGTGTGGCTGGAGTTTTCTAGCTCAGGTATCTGGGAGGTTGCTGTTGCTAATTTACTGAGATTAAATTCTTAAAAGAAAGAGGCACCCTGGGAGTAGGGAGGAGGTACAAAGGAAGAATTCAATGTTAACTGTGTTAAGTGGGAAGCAGCTGCAGCGTGTTCTGTGGAGCTGCTGTAGCAAGTTGAGTCCAGGAGGGGCTGGGCTGGGGGTGTCGATTTGATAGCTCTCAGCACAGAAAAGGGAGAGGATCACATGAGAGAAAACAGAGGCCTTAACTTTGGGTAATGCCTACATTGAAGGGGTGAGTGGAGGAAGAGAATCTAGTAAATGTGATTGCAATATCACAGCACACTGAGGATGAAGAGCCAGGAGAATCCAAGGCCTTGGAAATCCAGCTTTGAGAAAATGATGGTTGATTGTTTCTAACACCGAAGAGGGATCACATCAGAAAGGAGTGTACGAAGGCTGTTAGCCTTGGAAGAGGCTCAAGTGACCCTCTAGAAAGCAATTTTCGTGGAAGGATGAAACTTGATGATCAGGAACTACAGAGGGAAGCCATGGTGAGGAGGAGAAGGCAGTGAATGCAGATTGCTTTTCGGAGAAGTTGATAGAAAGAGGATGGTTTGAGAGAGAGGTCAAGGGAAATTTTGTGCATTGAATAACATGATTTTTAGGCCAAGAGGGTGGGGATCCCTTGGAAAGAAAGTGGGGATACTGAGGCAGCTAGGGATGGAGACAGAGTTGATAGATGCTGGAAGTCTCTGGGAGGCTGGAAAGCATCAAGTGGATGGGGGAACCGGTCAGTGCACCCACGCATGTGCCCTGCCATAGATGCCTGGTATCATTTTGAGAACACTTGCCAAGTCCTGTCACATACAAAGAACCATGATAGGTGGCCCTGTGGCATTCCTCACTTATATGAGGTTTGATTGTATACTCTCAAGGGCAGGGACACTTTTTTTTTTCTCTTTTATTTCTTCAAAAAAAAAAAAAAAGAAAGAAAAAAAACGGGATACATGTGCAGAACGTGCAGGTTTGTTACATAGGTATATGTGTGCCATAGTGGTTTGCTGCACCTATTGACCTATTGACCTGTCCTCTAAGTTCCCTCCCCTCACCCCCAACCCCCCAACAGGTCCTGGTGTGTGTTGTTCCCCTCTCTGTGTCCATGTGTTCTCATTGTTCAACTCCTACTTATGAGTGAGAACATGCGATGTTTGGTTTTTTGTTCCTGTGTTAGTTTGCTGAGGATGATGGCTTCCAGCTTCATTCATGTTCCTGCAAAGGACATGCTCTCATTCCTTTTTATAGCTGCATAGTATTCCATGGTGTATATGTACCACATTTTCATGGGCATTTGGGTTGGTTCCATGTCTTTGCTATTGTAAATAGTGCTGCAATAAACATACTTGTGCATGTGTCTTTATAGAAGAATGATTTATATTCCTACAGGTACACACCCAGTAATGGGATTGCTGGGTCAAATGGTATTTCTGGTTCTAGATCCTTGAGGAATCACCACACTGTCTTCCACAATAGTTGAACTAATTTACATTCCCACCAACATCGTAAAAGCATTCCTATTTCTTCAGGGCAGGGACTTTTTGTTCAATGCTTGTTATTTGTGGATAGAGCAGGGCCTGGCACAGAGGACGTGTTTGTTGACAGACTGATGGACTTATTGCACCTGTCCTACAACATCCTGAGGCAGGCTCGATCCTTTTTTTCTTTTCTAGTGTCCTACTGTGGGATATATGACATATGGATGAGAATATAAGTCATATACATGTAAGTTTTGAAGCATAGTTACAAAAAAAAAGCACAGTCCTGGCTTCCACGCTTATGTGCCTACCTGGGTGCTCCTCCCCTTTTCTCAGAGCCCTGCCCTCTCAGGTCTTGTTTCTCTTGGAAATGTGGACAACTGAGTTTTTATTGGGACTCTTCCTGTGCCTCTCAGTGCCCCATTCTGGGGCACCAGAATGTTCTGTAGAAGCAGGGAAAGAATATATGACAATCCTTTAGGGGAAACAAAGGGGCTCATTCAATGAGTGGGTGAAAGATGAGACTCCCAGTTGATGGTGATAAGAGGATTTTGTTTCCTGAAAGTTCTCTGGGTGTGAATACACTTTCTTTGCTTGGTTCATGTCACTGGGGGATTTCCTTCTTGCCCAGTGAACAGGACAACTCTTTACTAAGAAGTCCAGCTCCTGCCATCCCAAACTATTTTTGGGAAGGTCAGAAGCTCAAGGGTCAGGCCATATTTGCTGCAATTCTCTTAGATTCTAGGGGGGGAAAGTATTTTATTCAGTTGGAAGCATCTGACTTCAAGTTTTAGGCAATTTTACCTTTTCTTATTGAGATGAGGTGGGAGATTTAACTTTTCATTCACAGTCTTTTCAGAAAGACAATTTTTTTTTCTGATCACAAATATAATGCAAAGTTTTACTAATGTAAAATATTACAGAAATACAGACCATAGAAAATGAAAGTTCTTCATCATCCACTTTTCTTAGCCCTTAGATAATCATTGACCATAATTTGATGCATATTCCTCCATATTCTTTTATACATATACTAATAAGATATTATATATACATATATATATATATAGAGAGAGTTTCCCTCTGTCGCCTGAGCTCAAGTGATCCACCCACCTCAGCCTCCCAAATAACTAGGACCACAGGCATGCACTACCACACCTGGCTAATTTTTATATTTTTTGTAGAGACAGGGTTTCTTATGTTGTCCAGACTAGTCTCAAACTCCCGAGCTCAAGTAATCTGCCTGCCTCAGCCTCCTAAAGTGCTGGGATTACAGGCATGAGCCACCACGGCTCGTCAATTGCTATTTATTTTTACAGAAAATGTTTTATAGTTTACATACTATTTAGCAGCTTACCTTGTTTAACTTAGCAGTATATAAAGATCATCTTTCCGCATATGCATACCTGTAGACTTACCTCATTCAAAATTGTCACTATATTTCATGATATGGAAGAACCACACTTTATTTAACCAATTTTATTTTATTTATTTATTCTTTCTTCTGAGACAGAGTCTTGCTCTGTCGCCCAGGCTGGAGTGTAGTGGTGTGATCTTGGCTCACTGCAACCTCCACCTCCTGGTGATTCAAGCGATTCTCATGCCTCAGCCTCCGGAGTAGCTGGGACTATAGCCACGTGCCACCAAGTCTGGCTAATTTTTTTGTGTAGAGACAGAGTTTCGCTATGTTGACCGGGCCGGTCTTGAACTCCTGACCTTAAGTGCTCCACCCGCCTCAACCTCCCAAAGTGCTGGGATTACAGGTGTGAGTCATTGCACCCGGCCTATTTAACCAATTTTAAAATGATGCCTGATTAGGTTGTTTCTGTTTTTTTATTTGGCTTTTGCTCTAACCAGTAATACAGACTATTTCCAAACTGCTAGAGGTGGCTAGTCTGTTTAAGCTAGCGGGGCTGGTAAAATGAGGCCATCTTTACTGGGGAAATGGAAGGCTGAGCCCCAAGACTCCCCTGATGCTCTCCTGACATTCTCCCCTAACAGGCAGACAGACCTTTCCTGTAGCTCAGGACATCACCTGCCCCTTCTCCCAGGCAGGGTCCAGGCACCAGCCTTTTATTGGGATGCATACTTAGACCAAATGCCACTGTCATTTGTTTGATGTTTCCCCCTTCTTCATTCCTTTCCTGTCTTCTTTTCCTTCCTTCCTTCCTTCCCTCCCTGCTTTCTCTTACTCACTTGGTGTCCAGTTGCAGCTTCCGCTGTCTCTCTCCTCTCTTATTCCAGTCACCTGTGGGTGTCCAGGCTCTGCTAGCTTCCCTTCCCCAAAGCAGGGCCTCCTACTGCTCCTGACTGTGATCTCATTTCATACCGGCTCGAATTTCCAGTTTCTCTAGATGGTGCCTTTCTTAGTATCTGCTGCCGTCTCCTATCACCTCTGCAAAATGTATTAAATCTACTGCTTTCACAAGTACTTGCCATACCCTTTAAAGGATTTAAATAAGAATCAAGCTTAACACGGCTGCCGCAGTAGCCTCTTTACTCCATGTTACCTAGCTCTTACCTGCACCCTCTGTTTACTGTACCATGAGTAGTAAATTTCCGTTCCTCGCGAGGTGACTTCATTTGTAGTAGAAACTCCTGCCGTGTGGTGTGGCAGAGAGTACATGCTTTGGCTACAGTCTGACCTGGCTTCAAATCCAGGTTCTAACACTCACTGTCTGTGTGGCCACAGCAGGTAATTTAATCTTTCTGATCTTCATTTTCCTCCTCAGTAAAATAGGGAAGAATAAATAATACCCACCTTGGAGACAGGTATTGCACCTTGTGCTATGCTGTGGATGAAAATATGTGTCAGATGCCTGGCACATGACAGGTGAACAAAAATGCTAGCTACTGTTGTCCTTATAGCTCACTTTCTCTTTTGCACATTTGTTGATTTTTAGTAGATCTCATTATGTGCTATAAGGGATCAAAAAATTGATGTATCCAAAGTCTTATTAGAAATGGATCCCATAATGATGTACAATTTTGAACATAAATATCTTTGCCAGCAGTTCCCATATTTCTAGCAATAGTAAATAGAGTAATTAATAAAACAACAATTTAGAACAAGAACTTAGATATTTTCTTGAAGGCCATTATGCTAGAAATAATTTATATTTTTCAGAGAATAGCTGTTCCCATTCCCTCCAAATGATTTCCAGAAGCAGGATTTTTTTTTTTTTTTTTTTTTTTGAGACAGTGTCTTGCTCTGTTGTCCAGGCTGGAGTGCAGTGGCGTGATTATGGCTCACTGCAGCACTGCAGCCTCAACTTCATGGGCTCAAGTGATCCTCCCACTTCAGCCAAGTAACTGGGACTATAGATGCATACCACCACGCATGGGTAATTTTTAAATTTTTTATAAAGATAGGGTCTCACCATATTGTCCAGGCTGGTCTCAAACTCTTGGGCTCAAGTGATATTCCCGCCTCGGCCTCCCAAAGTGTCGGGATTATAAGCATGAGCCACTGTGTCCGGCCTGGGATTGTTTTTTCTCTCCTAGATCCAGCAGTTGTGTTGGACGATGCTCTTTGTGGTTTCATTATTGCCACAAATATGCACCAAAGGTTTTCTAAGCCAAGACTTGAGGTGTTCATTTGAGGGTTTGCTATAGATTAATATGGCAATGGTTCTCTGGTACCCTCACTATCAAATTTGTGTATTGCGGTCGCATGCTGCATTTTGGGGTTTCATACGCAACATTCTGGGGTTACTTGGTTTGGAGTCGAGTCTTTCTTTACTGGTTTCTGGTGCTAATCCCTCAAAGGGTTTCTCAGGACCATATGAACAAATGATAAGGAAATTAAAGCATTGACTCAAATTTTCCTTGATTCTCAGAGGAAAATTAAGAACTTGTTCCCTTCCCACAGAGGCAGTGAACTTGTCCAAGGTCTCAAGCATGTCGGCAGCAGCTGCCACTTGTTTTTTCTCTGGAGCCATCCTTCCTTGTGGCTATAACAGCAGCTCTCCCACGCTTGGGGCTTAGTTGCCCTCCTCTGAGACCAACCAGGAAACAAATTCTTGAGGACTCCACCCTTCTCCCTTGAGGGTTTCTGAGCTCCGTAAACCTTGGGAACCTTTTATTGCCCTAGGGAAGGTACGTTCTGCCTGGGAGGCGTTAATGAACGCAAAGGCATCTGATCTGCAAAGTTTGCCCTGGCTCATCCATTTGGGGGCAAGTTGGGTAGTATCATCTCTTCCTTTTCAAATGGAAGAGGGCTTGGTAAGGAAGAGAAATGACTTGCCCAGAGCGTCCCAAAGTTACTAGCAGGACTGAATTTTCCCTTCCAAACCTTTAAACTCTTGCTTCCTTGATGAACTTGGCTAAGCATCTTAGGGGCATGATGCTGATGGCTCAGGGGCAGGTCAGCTGTGCTGAGAACGTGGATAGTCTCATGGAAGAAAAGGAACTTGGCAGTGGGCTCCTCTCTCCCTACAGCCGGATCCTCCCTCTCAGGTGGCAGCTATGAAGAGTCCTGGTGAGGGAGGTTTGGGATGAACCTTTAGCATGGACGTTGGGAAGCTCCTTTCTCAGGAAGTGAGCTGCCTTGTAAAACTGAAGTGAGATTCCTGGAGAGACAGCCTTCTGGGCCTTACTGTGCTTTGTCTGCCTAAACCAGCAGGAGCTACAGGACCCAGCATTAGCCCATTGCTTTCTTTTCTGAAACCTCCATTTTTTCTTCACCTCTTTTCCTCCCATTTCTTCCCTCCCCTGAACCAGGCAAGGAGGCTTGGGGCCAGCTGGGCTGTGTGTGTCCTTGCCATCTGCCAGGCCTCACTCCTCGGCCCGGAGCCTGGGCTTCAGCCAGTGCTTCCGCAGCTCTGCCCTGCAGCCCAGCCCTGCGATCTTCTCAGTGGCACTGAGCAGGTGTCCTACCAGGGTGCCTGGTGCCATGATGCCAGCCTCCTGCTCCAGCCCTACAGGAAGGGGTGGAGGCTTGAGAGAGGCTCCTCTAAGGCAATCTGGTGGAGAAGGGGCAGACCTCGTGCCTGGAGCGCCTCCCCTGCTGGTGTTCTCAGGCACTCTGGCCCCAGCCCTCCAGTTTCTTTCTCTGCTGTATATTTATTTTTCATGAATTTTGTGGTTCCAATAGCAACAAGAGGAATTGAGTGGAAAATCCAAATCCGGAAGCCACTTACAAAGAAGATCCACATTTCTCTTAGACAATTATGTTGTGTTTTTCAGGAGGCCAAGGTGGAAGGTTTGCTTGAGCCTAGGAGTTCGAGACCAGCCTAGTCAACGTAGCAAGACCCTGTCTTATGAAAAGATTAATAATAATAATAATAATAATAAATTATGCTGTGTTAGAACACAAGGGATGATGAATATTTGGTGTCTTGTGATGTAAATATTTTGTCTAATACAATTTCTCTTTTTTCATTTCCCCAAGCCATAAAGAATAACTTCTTAGAGTATCATTTTCCTATTTCATAAAGAATGGTGTTTAGAGTGCGTTCTCCTTTGGGAATGGGTCAGGATCTCTAGGCTGGTCCACCCTGTGGTGAGAGGAATAGTTCTTGCTAGACATTTTGTCTTCATATGGACACCTTGTTGACTGTCTTTCCTTCCCTTTCCTTCTGTTTTTGCTTTTCTTAGCTTTGCTGCTTTATTGTTTTGTCTATCACCCCTCACTGGTTGGGAGGCCCTTTGCCTGGTAACTGGCGCATTGGGCACCCTTCTCTTCCAGAGAGCCAAGTGGTTCCAGGTGTCTCTGCTGTCATTTGACCACAGAGTGGTTGTGAAAGGCACTTGCTTTCTGGCGAGTTGCCGTAAATTAAGGGCAAGGGCCCCAAGGATGATCTCACTGAGGCGCCACTTCCTGAAAGGGGTGATCATGGAGCCTGGCCCATCAGAGGGGCATCAGCAGCCCTTCCCAGCCAGCCTGTCTGTGCACAGAGAACTCATCTGTAGGAGAGTTTCTGGGGTGAGGTAGCACTACTACTTTGTTCACCAGGAAATAATATACCAAGTTTTTCAGTTTTCCCTTCAATGAAGGGCAAGGCCTTGGAGGCCTTGGCCTGCCAGCATCCTGGAGGATGGGATGGGGTGTAATCCGAGGAGCTTTCCCCTCACCCATGTAGTTTTCTGGGCCCGGCTTGGCCCAGCAAATGGAAATCCTACACGACTAGCTGAGGCAGAACTAATATAGGGAGTCCAGAGTTGGACCATCTAGTAGAGAGAGAGCTATCTCCAATCAAGAGTCTGGAAAGCTGGCTGGGTACAGTGGCTCACGCCTGTAATCCCAGCACTTTGGGAGGCCAAGGCAGGCGGATCACGAGGTCAGGAGACAGAGACCATCCTGGCTAACACGGTGAAATCCCGTCACTACTAAAAATACAAAAATTTAGCCGGGCATGGTGGTGGGCGCCTGTAGTCCCAGCTACTCAGGAGGCTGAGGCAGGAGAATGGCGTGAACCCGGGAGGCAGAGGTTGCAGTGAGCTGAGATCACGCCACTGCACTCTAGCCTGGGCATCAGAGTGAGACTCCGTCTACCAAAAAAAAAAGTGTCTGGAAAACTATTGACTGTTTTTGCCCAGTAATAAGTTTTTTTTTTTTTTTTTTTTTTTTCCTGTAGTTGTTGTTGTTTTTAGGCAGAGTCTCGCTCTGTCACCCAGAGTGGAGTGCAGTGGCGTGATCTTGGCTCACTGCAATCTCTGGCTCCCGAGTTCAAGTGATTCTCCTACCTCTGCCTCCTAAGTAGCTGGGATTACAGTCGCCCGCCACTACACCCAGCTAATTTTTGTATTTTTAGTAGAGACAGGGTTTCGCCATGTTGGTTAGGCTGTTCTTGAACTCCTGACCTCAGGTGGTCCACCCGCCTCGGCCTCCCAAAGTACTGGGATTACAGGCGTGAGCCACCACAGCCAGAAAGTGATAAGTATTTTTTAAAAATTTTTAATAAATGTCTCTTGAGTCATACCAGAGATAAGTGTTAAATTTTACTAAGCTCCTGATATGTGTGAGATCCTAGGCCAGTAGACACAAGAAATGTTCCCAAACACTTCAGGGCTTGTCACAGAACATCTGAATCTTCAATCCTTCCCTCTCTCTTGCTATTTCACTCTTGCCTATAGACAAGTTCAGGTCTTTCCCATTGACTACAACTGTCCCTCGGCCCTGCAGGCCTGTCTGCTCACCCTCAAAGCCCCATACCCTCTCCCATCAAACATTTTGAAGGAATGGGCTACACTCATTGTTGTACTCTGATTTATTCCACTCTCTGCTGCCATGGGTTCTTGTCCCCATGCTCTACTGAAACTGTTCTCCCTGTGGTCACCAGCTGTGAATCACTAAGGCTCTCTGGGATATGGGTCAGCGTTGTTTGCTCCTTGCTTCTGGAAATTTCCTTCCCCGAGGCTTCCTGATATGGTTATCGCCTAACTTGCTTTGTTCTTTGATGGCTTCCTGGGCATATCCTGAGGAAGGGGTTCTCCAGGGTTCACCCTCAGCTCCCATTCTGGGCAGCCTAAACCCTCTTTGTGGACAATCTTGGCCACTTTTGGTGTTCCTGCTACCACCTATTTACTGCTAATGACTGTAAATTTCTCTGGTCTCTGGCCATTCATTTCCACAGGTTCAGTACTTGGGTACCCAGCCTCAGGTTAAGCATTTCCACCCAGACATCCCATGGGATGTCCAGGACTCCTAGTGCTGGCATTGCACATGCTCTTTCCCCATTCTTTGCCTGTCTCTTATTTGTCCCATAGGTATTCATTTAAAGGCTACTTCCTCAGGGAAGCCTCCCCACATCCCCTAGGCTAATGGAAACCTCCCTGTTAATGCTTGCCTGGTACCTATACATCTCCTCGGCAGCACTCGGCAATGTGTAAATTATAATTATTTGTAATAATTCACTGGCTATTTGTCTTCCTTGCTGGACCGAAAGCACACGAGAGCAGAAAGCCTATCTATTTTGCTTCACTATTGCATTCCCACACCCAACATTACGGCTAGCACAGGGTAAGGGCTTGCTATGAAATTTTGACCCATTGAACTCATCCTTTATCCCCCCTAAACTTCCTCCTTGTCTGGTAATCAGTACCTTGGTTGATGGGACCATCATCCACTTGAGAAATCATTCTTGGCTCTTCCCTTTCTCTCACTTGCTATTTCCACTCACCTACCAGTATCCTACATAGGTTTGTAACCTGATTGCTCCTCACCATCTTGTCTACGAAAGTCCTGAGTCTTGCCCACACCATCTCTTGTCTCAATTACTGCAGCGATATCCTAATCATTTCCCTGCCTGTAATTTTGTCCCTTTCCCTTTGAATCCATCCCTCCATACACCTGCCAAAGGGATCTTTCTAGAAGGCAAGCTTAGCTACACTGTTCCATTTAGCACCCTTCACTGACTCCCCACTGCTTAGGTTCCCCTTGTCTGGCCCCCAGCCTTATCTCTCACCCCTCTCTGAGCCCGTAGCCGTTTCCTGGGATCTCCAGGCTGTTTCTTCCATCCTTCCATGCCTCCGCATATGCCTTCCTCTTACTTGCCTGTCATGCCTGCCTCCACTTCTCCATCGCCCCCAAGTGTGCCTGGATAACTCCTGTTCCTCCTAAAGCCTCAACTCTGATCCCCACTCATCCTCTACCCTTGTAGAAGGCCATCTGTGTGTCTACTCTGCTCCCACAAAACCCCAGGTACTTCCCTTTCCTCATTGTCGCCTAGCCTGCTTTTACAACTTTTCAAATACTCAACTGCAAGCTACTGGAGGCTTTTTTATATTTTGATTTTAAGTTCTGAGGTACATATGCAGGATGTGTAGATTTGTTACCTAGGTAAACGTGTAAAAGTGTGCACCACTTACAAGTGCTAACACGTAGTGTTTGGTTTTCTATTCCTGCGTTAGTTTGCTGAGGATAATGGCTTCCAGCTCCATCTATGTCACTACAAAGGACATGATCTCATTCCTTTTTATGGCTGCATAGTATTCCATGGTGTATATGTACCACATTTTCTTTATCCAGCAGGTTTATATCATCTTTGTAACCCTCATGCCTAGCAAAGGGCCTGGCACACAGCGTGCCTTTTAAGGGAAAGAGTGAATGAGCCCAAATAATGGGATTGAGGGACAAACTCATACTGCTGCTGCTGCTGCTACTACTACTACTACTACTGCTGCTACTGCTACTGATATTAACTCTTTCTAGGTGCTAGGCATTGTTCTGGGTATTTTCCGTATATGAAGTCTTTAATTTCACAACAACTCCATAAAGTAGATAATGTTAGTATCCTTGTTTTATAGGTGAAGAAACCAAGGCACAGAGAGGCTATTTTGTCCAAGATTACACAGCCAGTAAGTGGTAGAGCTGGAATTTGAACCCAGGAATTCTGCTCAGAGCCCTGCCTCTTAATCCGTGGACTGTGTTTCCACTAGCAGAAATAACATACTTGAACATTTTAAAACTATGCATCTGTTTTTTTGTTTTTTTGTTTTTTGTCTTTGTGTTGCTCACTGGGTCTGTAGTGTTCTCTGTCCTTGGAAAGTAAAAAGAATCTAAAAGTGGCTAACAGGGCAAGCAGTGGGTCTCTCTGGACATTTCTGTATAATCTGGGCTGTTACCTGGGAAGTTGTGTCAGGTTCATAAAGAATGTGACATGTAGGTAGACAGAAAGAAGACCTAGATTGGGGCCAGCTTAGTCTTTCTATTTCTCTAATGTCTCAAAGACCACATGCAATGATCTGGTCCTTCAGTTGTCACCGTGTTGAATGAGAATGGGAACACATCAAACTCTGGCTGTCACTGGTGCTTCAGAAGAACAGAGTTTGACAGAATGAAAAGGAAGGGGAAGAGAGAGCAGGAAGAATTGTGGAATCATTGGGAATGGAGATCATGAAGAAAGGAAGGCTGGAGTCACCATAAATCACATCACTTACTGCACCATTTTCACAATGACAAGTAACCCAAATCAGGGGAAGAAAATAGGAAGTATTGGCATTCTACTTATTTCGCTTCTCCCAAGAATTGAACTCTTCATTGCTTGGGGGACAGGGAGGTAGGGGACTCGTGCCTTAGCCCAGGCCACGATGACGGCACAAGTCTGGGCTCTGAAAGAAGCCAGGG
The DNA here is from genome assembly GCF_049350105.2 of Macaca mulatta. Taxonomy (NCBI): domain Eukaryota; kingdom Metazoa; phylum Chordata; class Mammalia; order Primates; family Cercopithecidae; genus Macaca; species Macaca mulatta. The sequence continues at coordinate 137,953,123 of NC_133412.1, read as the reverse complement.
TTTGTGAAGGGGACCTGGTGAGGGGCTGGAAACTTGAGGATGTTGGCCAATATGTCTATATGGATGTAATGGGAGGAAAGGAACTATTAGAAAACGTGGGCTTTTTGAAAAATCAAGTCTGAGGTTGAATCAACTACAGTGGTTCTGAAATCCTTCTGGAAAGTCCCGTGGTGGGATTCTAAAGGAGCCATCCACAGGTGTGTGTGGACAGGCTCTGGGGAGGCCCTTATCCTACCACTCCTTTGGAGGCCACTCATTCACCTACCTGCCATCCCCTGTCCTGTGTCCCAGTGGTGATGCACTGAGTAAGGCATCTGATGCTCAGTAGGCATTTGAACAGTCAGTCCTTCTTCTTGTCCTCTTCACAGGTAAAAAGCAGGAGTCAGAAAACTCTTTCTATAAAGGGCTGGGCAGTGTCTATTTTAACCTTTGTGGCTGCGTATGATAGACTCTGTCACATATTCTAGTTTGTTTTACAGTCCTTAAAAATGTGGATTGTAGCCATGAAAAACATATTGGGGGCTATCCTTTGACCCCTCCTGGTCTAAAGTAATAATCCTGCAGCTTCAGGCTCTGCCATAGATGGAATGAGTGATCCAAAGGCCCCAGGATATGTTGAACTTTGTCTTTGAAGAGTACAGCTCATGTGGCATAAGATGGGTTAATACTCTAGACCAGGAGTCTGCAGATGAGAGCACTCAGGTACTTCTTGCTATAGTTAAGGTGAGTAGAGTGTTAGGAGCCACATAGCCTCTCTTACAGCCTCCTGATTACAGTGACAACAAAGGTGACTTTTGGTGGATTAAAACAAAAATGTCCTTACTTTACTCTGAGGGTGACTTCATACTAGGAATGGCCCTCATCTCAGTGAGTGAGATGGGAATCCTTGACCTTGGAGTTGGTGAAATGAGGAAGATTCTATTCAGGAGGTGGAAATATAAAATTCTGCTCTAAAAGAGGAGATGAGCAAATATTGTTTTGTCTGAGTTGAGTTAGGATGAAGTGTCCAAGGTTTAGTAAAATGGGGCCAGAATATCCAATTATATTGTTGCCATTGTCCCTATGTTTTTTCGAAGGGACTAGGTTAATTTAAACATTGCAGTGACACACTTGCTACCTATAAAGTAGTTTTTTAGACATAGTGTTGCGAACTAATAGAGTAACAGGCTAAACCACCTCTCGCCTAGTCCCCCACTCAGGCGGTGGGGAAACTGGCTTGTGCCGTTTCCTTTTTCATGTCATTTTCAGGTCCATGGTTCCTTGTTTGAAGCCAGTTGAGGATATGTGTTTTCAAATTCAGAACGTTTTAGATTTGGAAACATTATACAGGGTTTGGGCCAGCATCCCATAATCAAACATGTTATTATTTTTGCAGCAAAACTTATGAATATTTACACAAAGGAGGATAAATAAAGGCTGTAAGTTAACCTACTTAACCTATTCAGGGCATATTTTACTGCCAAATTAATTATTTAAAAAACCTTCTTTCAGAGCTTTTGGAAAGAATTGTTGCAAATAAGGGATTATGATCCATATGATTTCTCTGAACTTAGACTGGAAGCTCTGTGAGTGTAGGGGATGTATCCTCCTCAATGCTTAGCATAGGACATGCACATAGTAGGTGTTCATTAAAAGTCAATTGATTTTTATTAATATAAACATGATTACATAGGTCAAGAGTATTATGTACCTATTAAACAACTAGCCTTTATTTATCTTTCCATTTTTCTAGTTTCAAAATGTATTTTTGAAAATGTTGGAATTCCCCTATGAGCTATAATTAAACCAAAAGCTACCTTGATGGAGCATAAATTGGAAAGTAGTAAATAAGGTAAAAGCTATTGGGCTTTCTGTGTGTTAGTGGGTGAATTAGTGATAAATTAGTTAACTTGTGGAGCTATCTTGCAGTTTTGTAATTCAGCAATGTAATATGCACAATAATTAACTTATCAACAATATTGATGAAAATTGAATATCAAAGAAGGTTTGTTGTTCCCCAGTACCAACTACTTGTTTCAACCATGAGCTGAAAATGACTAAGTGATGTAATAGCAATATTGAAAATGGTACCATCAGCAAGAGAGAAACGATGGGGTCATCCTCTCAGAACATCTGGCCAGCTCTCTACACAGGTCCGAGTCTCATTTGGGAGCTCCTATTAGAGACAAATGAGGATAATTTGGAGTGGGTGTTAATGAGAACAAAGAAAATTAATGTGATTTTAAAAAATGGTCTCCACAATAAAGAGCAAAAGAGATTTGGATCATGACACTAGAAAGGAAAAAGAGTGGGAGTGTCCTCTCTAAGTGTATGCCTCTAACCAGATTTCTACCTTTGTGGAAGGTAAAATGGGAGAACCATCTTGTGGTGTTGTCTCCTAAAAAGTAGATTTAAATGGCAGGGAAGGAATGAAAGCGAAACATAAAACTTATAAATGTGAAGATGGTGAGTCGCTAGAAGAGATAATCAAAGAGGGCCATGGACTCCCCTATTCTTAAGAGACACTGAAAAGCAGCTTTGTATGATTGATCAGTATAAATATGAGGATACAGATGAGAGGGATGAAGGAATTCACAGGTGAAGGATGCATGCGATCACCTGGCCACGGATGGTGGAGGAAGCGGAGGTGTGGAGTGCCTCCCTTTGTCTCACTCCAGAGGGGATTTGTGGTGGGGGGGCGCATGGAACATCGAGGAAATAAGGCATGCTTCCCGAGAGCTGGTCTGTGCTGGCTGACACGACAGCAAAGGGTGGCATGCTGTGTTAGGCATGAACTCTGCAATGAGTTTCAAGTGGTTTATTTAGAATCTGGCTGGAAAAGGAAGGGAATATAACAGGTCAGCATTTCCCACCAGCTGGCTGGTGTCTCATGGTAGTCAGTGCTCTCCTCTCAGACTTTCTGGAGTCCTGCTTGCTGTTCTGGCTTAGGAGTGTGGTGGTTGCTCCCAGGCCCTGGATTTCTTCTTCTGAGTTGACTTTCTGATACAAAGCCAATGTGGCTTGAAAGGAGCTAGCACCAACCTGGGAAGGTACCTGAAGGATAGATAAATAGGCTTTTCCCTACTCATCTACCCCCTCCTCCAATTCCCACTGGACACAGGTTGGAAAATTCTCCCCTAGATGCCCACATCAGGGTCCTCTTAGCCTGAGACATGATATGACACTTGGAAGAGGGCTGCCTGATTTGTTCTGCCCATTCTTTTTCATGTGGATGGAGCGTGTGTTTTCACATGGCCAGGATTTTGGCCTTTGATGTGTTTTAGGAAAAACCACAGCCAAGCTGGGCTCTCTTCGCTGGCCTTTGGGGTCACTGTTTCCTAGTGAAATTCTGTTTTAATTTTTTGAGGCTTTGAGGATTAGGTCCTGGACCAAGAACTGACTGGGCTTGAGGCTTCTAAGTCGGTGAACAACTGAGGAAATCACATCCCGAGGTGGAGCTACACATAGACAAGGGGCTTTTATGACTGTTGAGAAACATGAGGATGGAGGCACTATGGGTGGGTGACTGGCTCCTGATAGCTTAGTGGGCTGGCTGTGGACCACTCTCAAGCTTGATGCCATGTTACTGGTGTACTAGTACCTTCCCTTCCCGCATGAACCACTCCTCTGCTCTAAGGCCATGAAAGGAGCTCCGGAAGGAGCTGTGTTCTCTCTCACCTTAACAGCTAAACTGTAGAGCAGATTGGAATCTGATAGTTCAGTTGATTTCTTCTACTGTTAGCATCCAAAAATGTGAAGGATCAGTGGGACAAAGGCCCTTTCCAACATATATTTAGACCCAATTTAAACAAGCCATGAATGTATATGGTCCAGACAGTACCTGAATATACTCAGTTTTATCATCTCCCAGTGACAGTAACTCATTGTCTTACTGTAATGAAATCATGAGTTCCTTGAAGGTGGGAGCCACTGTCTTTCTTTGCCCACAGTATGCTGCCATGAGTCCTGCAGGTGCTCAATAAATATTAATTGAATTAATCAGCTGCCACAACACAGGTGCATACATTTATCTGCCTCGTGCTGTCATCCAGGTACAAATACTGACGACCTATGCATTCTGCTGCCCTTTCAGGCGCCTAGGTGTTCTCTCTCTGTATCTGTGCAGGCTTTCTGCAGCTCTGTGCTGTCTTGGTCTCTTTAGCTGAGCACATTCTGCAAAGTATGAGGCCCTGTTAGCCTTGTACATGCAGCCTATATAATATATAACCCAGCTTTGGGGTATTTACAATCCCCCCTGCTCCTCCTACCCCCGCAGCCTTATCTCTCACCCCTCTCTGAGCCCGTAGCCGTTTCCTGGGATCTCCAGGCTGTTTCTTCCATCCTTCCATGCCTCCACATATGCCTTCCTCTTACTTGCCTGTCGTGCCTGCCTCCACTTCTCCATCGCCCCCAAGTGTGCCTAGATAACTCCTGTTCCTCCTAAAGCCTCAGCTCTGATCCCCACTCATCCTCTACGCTTGCAGAAGGCCATCTGTGTGTCTACTCTGCTCCCACAAAACCCCAGGTACTTCCCTTTCCTCGTTCCTGCCTAACCTGTTTTTACAACTTTTCAAATACTCAACTGCAAGCTACTGGAGGCTTTTTTATATTTTGATTTTAAGTTCCGAGGTACATATGCAGGATGTGTAGGTTTGTTACCTAGGTAAACGTGTAAAAGTGTGCACCACTTACAAGTGCTAACACGCGGTGTTTGGTTTTCTATTCCTGCATTAGTTTTCAGAGGGTTTAAGGTAAATGAGTCCACTCTACTTCTGGGGCAGGGTTTTTAATTACCGTGTAGTCTTTGTTCTGTTGTTGAGATCAGGCTTCTCTGTGTAGGGAGAAGGGAATTCCAGTCATCCTGTTGCATTATAATCAAGTTACTTACCACAGGTCAGGAGTAGCAGTTCTCTGCTTTCATCCTGATCACAGTGGTGATACAGGAATGTAGCATCTAGTGTTTCACTGGGTGCATTAGGCTGCGGTTGCAACAGTGCTTCAGACTGGTGGTTTTCAATCTTTTAAGGACCATGAAGTCATTACAAATTTCATCTGAACTCCATAGTCTACCTACTTTATGCATAAAATGTAGAGTGGGTTTTTTCTGGAAAATCAATTTTGGCCTGAAATGCCTCACCATGAAATGTATTTAATAAATAACACACACAGAGCTTAAAAATTAAAATGATAAAATTGTAAAAGAGTTGAAAATAATTTGGCTCAACAATGAAGAGAATAGACGAGCCCATGGCAGAACTCATTTCACAAAGTTGGAGAAACATACAGGGAAACTTCTGATTCCCTAAAACATGATAATTTCTTATTGTCAAAGGCTGGTACAGCTTGGCAGCTTTGTAAGTTGGGTGATCCTGCTGTCTCCTGATTCTGGTGTCACAACATTTTGCTTTTCATCTCTAGAGTCCTGTAGTTTGGTGAAACTTTAAGTTTGAGAGTTCAACGCAGTGCTCAGAAGATATTTGTTGGATGAATTCATCACTCATACTCCAGTTTGGTTCTCTTTTTGTAATTGATGAGGATGAGGAGAGTGGTAGGTATTTTCGTCAAAGGGCTAAGACTATAACTTGTAAATAGGTACTTAGTTTCCAAAGACACACAGCCACTTGTGCCACACAGCCAGTGCCTGTTCTGTATTCATGAGCTTTACATCTGTGTTTATGATGTTTGTACCAATGGGCATACACAGAACTACCAATCTTTTGGCGGGCTAAGCGGCTACTTCTGTTCAAAGGAAAAAACTTGCTAAGTGGCTATTTTCTGATAAGGATGTCCACATGTAATGGGTGTAGCAAACTGTGTAGGGCACAAAAGAGATAATGACAGGGAGCAGGCTAGTTCTGCCATGCCCAGATAGTGAGGATAGGAGGAGCTGATTCTGTATAGCCAGTCTAGCCTGGTTTGGTTATGGATTACTTTGGATCTTTCATTTCTCAGTGCTTTGCTTGTTTTCCATGTCCATCTCTGTCTTTAACAGGGGAGTATTGTATGCAGTGAGAGCAAGAGCTCAAAGACTTGGGATTCTGGGTCTTATTTCTGGTCAGGTTAATGACGTGAAATGCTCAGAGGTTTTAGGAAGATCATCTTCTTCTCCATCTCCAAAGTTGCATGCTGCGGTCACAAAGGGAATGGGAGGCAGACATCTTTCCAGACACTGAGATCAGGTCGAATCTCTGGAATGTGATTTGGATGTATTTTGGAAGTGTTGGGCTATTTTTAGTAGAAACGGGATAGGGAGTTGGGGAGAAGAGTAAATCTGACTTACAGAGAGTAGATGTTCATGGGAAGTCATAGCCTCTTCTTCATGTTACTTTTCAATTAAAGCCCTGCTAAATGTTAACGTGAATTGCTGGACTGTTATTAACAAAGCTGAAATTTATCATTAGAGACAATTCATCCTCAAGTTCTGCTGTCAGACCAGCATCAGGCTTCTCACAGTTGTGTGCCTTTGGGCAAGTAGCTTAAGTTCTGTGAGCTTCGGTTTCTTCATTTATAACATGGAGAAGTGGAAATCACTCACAGGAGAGCACCGATGATGAAAGGCGGTGTGTATGTCAGGCACTTAGCATGGTGCTAGGTACTCACTAATCATGGTTGTTTCATTGTTGTTGGGGGTGATGGTATTCTACAAATGTCTATTGTTGGAGATGTAAATTCCTATTTTGTGTTGGGACCTGGTCTCTTCACACACAGGTGGATAATTCACAACCGAGGACATGCATTTGCTGGCAGTCAAGGGTAACTATAATAATAAAGACAGGCTGGGCTTTCTAGCTCTCTCTTTTTTTTTTTTCTCCATGACTCCTGCTAAGCACTCTTGGAGATCATGGCCATCACATTCTTCGTGAAGATTCTCCACCCAGACTGGATGTACCATTTTGAGGACGGGTAGGTCCACTCTTGTTGGATCTCAACTGCAACCTTTTTTGTTGGGATTTGCTAAAGATCTGGTATATGTCACTTTTATAATTAAAAACAATTTAATAAAACACATTAGGGTGGCTGAAAGGAAATATCCCAAATTAACTATGGTCCTATCTGAACATAGGCTAATGCACAGCTCTGTGCTGGGATGGGAGGCTAGTGGTGGTGATGGTGCTTAGACAGTCCAGTCAGGAGAATGGGTAAATTCTGCATTGAGCACAGAATGGTTCAGGGCAAGGCGCATGGGCTAATGCTCAGAGCAGGTGGTGACTATTGCTGTGCTCCAAGCCTGGCAAGGGGTGTTGCCAAGGTGAGCAGGCAGCATTCTGTCTGTGCACACCCACTCTTCTCTCCCAGTCCTGCTCCTCAGGTTGGCTTGACAGCTGATGGCCTTTATCCAAAGAAGGCAGCTGCTGGAGGAAGCCTAAAGCCTGTCCTAACTCTTGACAAAATGTCACACTCATGCCTTTTTTTCCTAGCACCAGAGACTAAGGGTTGTGATGGAAACAAGGGAGCTGCAATAGGGCCGTGACCAAGTGGAAATGAGAGAGTAAGGAGTTTACTGTTTTGCTTGTTGTGAAGAACGGTGGTAAACATTCAAACATTGGTTTAGGTTTTTTTTTCCTAATAAAATATAAAAACATCTTTTCCTATTTTTTTGGAGGGAAAGGAGGGGGCAACAACGTGACAGAGCTTGAGTAGTAACTGTGTGACCGCTCGGCATCCTGCCCTGAGCATCTCTTCTGTAGACGTGTCTCAGGCATCACAGTAGAGATGTGGTTGCTTCCCCATGTCTTCTCCTGGACCTGTAAAAGCCTTGAGAAGCACAAAATACAGGCTGTTTGTTTTCATCAGAAACCTGTCATCCAGTATTTACAGAATCTACACAGATGCACAAAAAGGGCAAGATGGCCATTACCCATGTAGACGCTAGATAGCCTACGTCTGACGTTAAAAATTTTCTACTTCTACGTGTCTCCCCTACCCCTTTTTTTTTGAGACAGGGTCTCGTTCTGTCACACAGGCTGGAGTGCAGTGGTGTGATCACAGCTCACTGCAGCCTCAACCCCAGGCTCAAGTGATCCTTCCACCCCAGCCTCTCAAATAGCTGGGACTATAGGTGTCTGCCACCATGCCTGGCTAATTTTTTATTTTTTATAGAGACAGGGTCTCTCTATGTTGCCCACGCTGGTCTCAAACTCCTGGGTTCAAGTGATCCTCCTGCCTTGGCCTCCCAAAGTGTTGGGATTACAGACATAAGCCACTGCATCCAGCCTATATGTCCCCATTTTTAAGTGCCACAAGTAGAGGGGGGTGTAGTTGCCGTTTTATAATTGGAGAAACTGAGGCACAAACGGGGCTAACAATTTGTTCTTCTGGGCTGTGGAAACAGCAGCAGCCTTAGAGCAATGTTTGTAGACCACACAGGTTCAGAGCCTGTATACTCCTTGCCTGACACTCTATTAAGGACTTTAAATACATTATCTCATTTGATCCAAACAGCAGTGCTGTGAGCTGATGACTATTATTAACTTCATCTTATAGATGAAGAAATAGAGGCTTACAGACTTTAACTAAATGGCCTAGGGCCTCCCAGTTACTAAGTGGCTAAGTCTGGAGACATCCCCAGGCATTCTAACTCCAGATATACCTAACCACTACGCCGTACTGCCTGGTTCACGTCCCCAGATCAAAGTCACCTTAGAATACTATTTCTGCCATGAAATCCCCTGCCTGCTATCCTCTGGCTCTTTCTGGAAACTGGCTCCAGCCCTTGCTGAATGGAGGAGTACTGCTACCATGTACTAGGAAATGAGGTGTGGCAAGCGTTTTAGAGTTGCTTGCAGACTATTTTAGCAATGACCACTCACTTCTCTGCACCTTTCAAATGACCTATGCTGGCTTATGTGTCCACCACCATGGCCCCGCACACGTGCCTTCCTGGGAACGGCAGGCACTTGGCAGCTCTTCTGCCCCTTGCTCTAGGCAAGTTGTTTGGAATCAGGCCACTTTAAGAGAGGAATGTGGCGGCAGTTACTTTGCAAGCAGCTCAGTGTGACTATTGGTAAGGCACTGACGTGCCGTTCAGTGAAACTTCTGAGTAGCCCAGTTACAGTGCTCAGAACTGGGGGTGCTCTTGTCCCGGGTGCTTCCAGATAACATTTGCCGCACTCTTTAACAGATATGAGGAAAGTGTTATCAAACTGCGACACCTTGGGACACCTTCTGCAAGAAACCCTCTTCTAGTTCCATACACTGGGGTTTCCCTTCTGCATATAGGTAAATATGTGCTGTGTTAAAGAAAGACGCCCCCCCAAAAAAAGTGGGATGTCAGAGGGCAGCTGGGAGATTGGACATAGACATTTCCCTCTGACTCTGCCACTGGTCTGTCCTGGGAATGTTACCCACAATGCTTTCCTATCTTCTCTACGTCTGTGTTGATTTCGGGGAAAAAGTGCTTGGCAATCCTCACAAGAAATGTGGATCTGACGCAGGCTAGAGACCCAGTGCATTCTGTGTTTTGAAATCTCAGGGTGTGGATTAGCTGTGACCCTAAAGAGCCTTTTGGGCCTCCAGCGCAGATCATCTTTCTTTCCTGTTGCCTTTCTCGATGCTCTTGTTGCCTGGTGTTGAGCTGGAAGTGGAAGAATTCGTCTCAGATGATTTAAAAACTGTTTATAACCTCCCCACTCCTTTGATCTCCACATTCCTTCCTGCAGAGGGCTTGGGTCTGGCTCGGTTGACAGGGCAGTGATCACAGGAGGTAAGGGCAGGGGCTCTGACCCATACTGCCTGTGTTTGAATCCTGGCTCTGTCATTTACAGGCTGATGTGCTGGGGCAAGTCACTGAACCCTCTAACCTCAGTTTCCTAACTTATAAAATAGGGATAAGGAGAGTGGCTTGCACTCAGGGTTGTTCTGAGGAGACGATGTAATGGGGTTTACAAAATCCAATGCCAGGCACAAGGTAAACTCTCAGTAAATATACAATGACAATAGCTTCATAGCTGGAGAAATTTACTTCCTATTAACTGGGTGAGGAAACTGAAGCACAGAGAGAAGCAGTTTTTCCAGCTGTGCCAATAAGAAATGTTTAAATTACCTTCCTGACTGTAAGCTCCTTGAGGATAAGGAACACATATATAGCATCCCTTTGGGAAATATTTGGATAATTAAATTGATGTTTATAATGGTACTGTCTTGTATGGCAATAGCAGCAAGTTCTACAGGCCCTATCCACCTCTCTGTCCTGTGGTCTCCTCCCTAGAGGACTCTGCTCTATTGCTGATCTCCCTTCTGTGTAGCCCAATGTTGATCACATCGACAGACTCCAGAAGTAAGGAGCTCAGTACGTGTGTGTCAAATGTGAAGGGATGGTGAAGAAAGGGCTCTGTGGGTCACAGCTCAGCCAGGTGAGGTGTGTGAATATGTTCTCTCCTTCAGGTAGCAAGAAGCTTCTTAGAATAGCCTCATAGTTCTTTTGGGGAACTGGTCCACTGCAATAATGAGTGCAGCTTTAATAATTCACTCCACAAGTTCTGAGGTTGCATCTTACATGATTTCAGAATTACATATTTGACCATGCCTTTGCAGCAGTCCTTGTAACTTTCAAGACTTTTGCTTTTTTAGCATTTATAAAAGATACTTTGAGACCTTTAAAGCATGAAGCTAAACAAATGTCACAAAAAGTCTTTACTCTCTTGGCTTTTGCTTTCATAAGCAGGAAAGGCTCAAATAATGATGTTAGCCTCGTGGGGTATTCTCAATGGCCAGGAGAAAGGTGAGAAGTAGCTGATTCACTTGGAGGGATCCTAAGGTGGAAATGGGCCATTAGCAGTCTTTCCCCATCTTCTGAAAAGGCAGAGTTTTTCTTCTGAATGGGAACATCATGGAGCAGAACACATAACAAACTCTCAGAAGACATGAGTTCAAGCGTTGGTTCTGCCAAGAAAGGAACTTGATCTCTAAGTCTTAGTTTGTTTAACTGAAACTGAAATTAATAGTACCTTTCCTACCTGTCTCACAGGGTCATAAGCAGATCAGAGAGAAATTGCAGGAGATAACTTTCTGATGGGCATTGTTTACATAGACAATAAAGATCATCATTCTCTTTTATCAGCACCCAGCTCAGACGCCGTGTCTTCCATGAAGCCTTCTTTAATTTCTGTAGCTTTAAGTATTCTCTCTGACTCTGAAATTCTGTGGCACTTATTTATGCCTCTCTCTTGACACTTGCATAGCTCTATCTTGTTGTATCATTGGTATTAATATACCATGTGTTAGGCAACCTTAGGAAATAATTCATAAACTTCCACTATAGAATCTTGCTCAAGAAAAATCTTGCATTATTTAAAAATAAATTACGACAATTATTTGACATTTTTCTCATCAGAGCAGTTTATGGCAATGGGACTGCCAGGTAGTAAGTGCTCCATAATTATTTGCTTTTAATCTTTTCATTTATGTTTATTTATATTTTTAGTTTTAATATGTTACTTTTATGTCTATCAAAGCATAATTTACATACAGTAAAATTCACAAATTTCTATAGATTTTGACAAATATATATAGTTGTATCACCACCATCAAAATCAACCTCCAAAATTCCCTCATGCTCCTTTCTGTCAACCTATTTCCCCAACCCTACAATCCTAACCCCTGGCAACCACTGATTTGTTTCTTGTCCCTATAGTTTTGCCTTTTCTAGGACAGCATATACATTTAATCAGACAGTGAGCAGGCTGTTCAGTCCAGCTTCTTTTGCTTAGCAGAATGCATATGTGATACATTCATGTTGTGTATATATCAATTCTTACCCTTTTACCACTGAATAGTAGTCCATTTTGTAAGTGTACCACAATTGGTTTATCTATTCGCCAATCTGATGAACATTTAGGTTGTTTCCAAGTTTTAGTCAGTATAAATAAAGCCACTATAAATATTTGCATAGAGGCTTTTTTTTCTTTTTCTTTTTTGAAACAGTTTCACTCATGTCGCCCAAGCTGGAGTGCAGTGGCGTGATTTTGGCTCACTGCAACCTCCACCTCCCGGGTTCAAGCAATTCTACTGCCTCAGCCTCCCGGGTAGCTGGAATTACAGGCACACACCACCACCCCAGGCTAATTTTTGTATTTTTAGTAGAGATGGGGTTCCACCATTTTGGTCAGGCTGGTCTCAAACTCCTGACCTCAGGTGATCGCCCACCTTGCCCTCTAAAGTGTTGAGATTACAGACGTGAATCACTGCGCCCAGCCCTAAATATTTGCATAGAGGCTTTTGTGTGAACATGTTTTCATTTCTCTCAGGTAAGTACCTGGGAATGGAATTGCTAGTCATATGGTAAATATGGTATGTTTAACTTTACAAGAAACTGCAGAACTTTTTTTTTTTTAAAGCCACTCTAATAGATATAGAGTGGTGTCTACCTGTGGTTTTAATTTACATTTTCCTAATGACAAATGAATTTGAGCACACTTTCATGTGCTTATTTGTTATTATATTTCTTTTTTAGGTAAAGCATCTGTACAAATCTTTTGCTCATTTTAAATTGAGATTTTTTTATTGATGAGTTTTGAGTTTTTTATATATTCTGAATACAACTACTTTATCAGATACATGTTTTGCAAACATTCCTCCTAGTCTAGGGCTTGTATTTTCATACATTTTTAATTTTGGTGGTCAAATTGATCAAATCTTTCTTTTATGATACCTGATCTTTTATGGATTATACTTTTAGTGTTTAAAATATTTTGCTTAACCCAATGTCACAAAGATTTTCTTCTGATTTTTTTAATGGAAATTTTATGGTTGTAGGTTTTATATTTAGATCAATAATCCATTTTGAATTAATTTCTGTACATGGTATGAGGTATGGGTCAAGGTTCACTTTTTTTGCATATGGATATCCAGTTGTTCCAGTGGAATTTGTTAAAAAGACTATCCTTTCTCCATCAAGTTGTTTTTGTACCTCTGTTGGAAATCAATTGGCCATATATGTCAATCTATCTCTGGACTCTATTCCATTGATATATATGTCTATCCTCTTGCCATACTATTCTATCTTGATGACCGTAGCTTTGTGGTAAGTCTTGAAATCAGGTAATGTAAGTCCTCCAGTTTGGTTTTTCTTTCAAAATGGCTTTGTCTATTCTATTTTCTTAGCCTTTCCATAGAAATTTTAAAAATCAGCTTGTTGGCCGGACGCGGGGGCTCACGCCTGTAATCCCAGCACTTTGGGAGGCCAAGGCGGGTGGATCACCAGAGGTCAGGAGTTCAAGACCTGCCTGGCCAACAGGGTGAAACCCCATCTCTACTAAAAATACAAAAATTAGCTGGGCGTGGTGACAGGCACCTGTATTCCCGCTACTCGGGAGGCTGAGGCAGGAGAATCGCTTGAACCTGGAAGGCAGAGGTTGCAGTGAGCCGAGATCACACCACTGCACTCCAGCCCAGGCAACAAGAGCAAAACTCCGTCTCAAAAAAGTAAAAATTGAAAAAAAATCAGCTTGCTGATTTATCAAAAACAGTTCTCCTAGGATATTGACTGGCATTGCTTTGAGTTTATAGATCAGTTTAGAGAGAATTGACATCTTAACAATATTGATTCTTCCAATCCCTAGGCATGGTATATTTCCCCATTTATTTAGATCTTCGGTTTCTTTCTTTAATGTTTTTAGATCTTGCCCATTTTCTCTTATATTTATAGGTAAGGATGTAATAGGCTGTAGGTTGCTGTTGTTGAGTAAATACTTGAATTCATGAGTACATAAAAGTGTCAACCTACTTGTGAGTGCTTGTCTTGATTCCATAATTAAATACAAGATGCTAGAATAGGGTTGGAAAATTTATCAAATCTCTTGGTTATGAAGAGGCCAGCAGTGAGAATAAGAGGTCTGAGCCTCCAGGAGACAGGAAATCTGGACTTCATTCTGACACCCTCCCCAGCACATTCTTTAACCTTGGACAGCTTCTTTCCCCTGCCAAGGGTCTGCCTCCTAGCACAAGTTATACATTGAGAAGTCTGCATCTTTCAGGGATTCTCTGGGAAGAGCTCATTTTCTCTGTAGCTGCAATAGACAGCTGCCTTTCTTGCATGATTTGAAGGTGCTGAAGAGCCTGTCTGACCAGCCATTTCTCACCCATTAGCCTGATTTGGCTCCTAAATTTCCTCTTGCAAAAGATGTCCCTCCTTTGAGTAATATATTATATTTCCATAGGCCTTTATTCAGATGTGTTCCCTGAGAGGGATACTCTGGCTCCTTAGGAAGGTGGATAGTTACATCTGTTCCATCCAATTAACATGTACTGATTGAGTACCTACCATGTGCAAGGCACTTTTAAGACCTCCAGGTGAAAATGGCATCCTTCCCTTCAAGGAGTTTACAACGAAAGGAAATTAGGTTGTCAAAGTCAATTTTGTTTCGAAGTAGGATAACCGCTAGGTCTGAAGGAGCACTGCTTGAGTCAGTCAACTTGGAGGTTAGGAGGGCAGGGATGTTTGAGGCAGGGATGAAGGAGAAAGAGGGTCACAGAAGGGGCGATGGGGAAATGACAATAAACCCCACCGACCGTACCCTTTTTTCCATTTTGCCATGACAGCATATTGAGCAGACCCACAAACTCAATACCGAGAGACATTGTATGTTATTTGTAAATAATACCCTGAGGCAATCTGTTACTATACAGTTTATACATTATTTTCATATAACTTCATTTAATCTGTGCAGCAGCTTTATGTGGTAGGTGGTGAGTGTATTAATTAGGGCACCCTAACTGCTCCAATAAAGACTCCAAAATGAAATTTTATCTTTTGCTCAAATCATAGGCTAGTATATCAGTGTAAATCGAGGGGGAAGCTTTGCTCCTGAAAGTCATCCAGGAAATTCAGTTCTTTCCACCTTATGGCCCATCCTCTAGGTTCTAGGAATTTAGAGCAAAGAGTAAGAATGATGGGAAAGATTTTATGGCTAAGACCTTGAAGTGGTGAACATCATTTCTGCTCATTCAACCTCACAGCCTCACCTAACTGCAAGGACAACTGGAAGGTGCCTCCAAGCTGTGCGTGCAGAAAGCAGAATATGGATAATGGTAGACCCCACCAATCTCATTTTATAGGTAGGGAAACTGAGGTACTGAGTCATTAAGTGAGCTGTAGAAGAACACATCATTGCTAAGTAGGACAGGATTTCAACTTAGGTCTTCTATTTGGATAGAATGGGAATAATAATGGCAGTAATAACAATAATAATATCTAACAGTTTTTGAGTATGGGTGGGTATTCAATGGAACAATATACATAAAGGCCTTAGTATGTTTCAGATTCCCTTTCTAGCTCTGAGCTCTGCAACACAATCCTATAAAGAGCCACGTATCTTTCCTGAGCAGCAGAGGGACAGCAGGAGCTGGTAGCTGGTGGCTGCCTGTCAGCAGAGCCCACCACAGGGCTGAATCGACTCTAATGGTGGAATGCTGCTCTCCCTGCAGACCTGGGAGATTGTGCACACCAGGAACTGACTCTGGGCTGGGTGAGGTGGCTCGCGCCTATAATCCCAGCACTTTGGGAGGCCGAGGCAGGCAGATCATCTGAGGTCAGGAGTTCGAGACCAACCTGGCCAACATGGTGAAACCCTGTCTCTAGTAAAAATACAAAAACTAGATGGGCAAGGTGGCGAGTGCCTGTAATCCCAGCTACTCAAGAAGCTGAGGCAGAAGAATCATTTGAACCCAGGAGGTGGAGGTTTCAGTGAGCAGAGATTGCACCACTGCACTCCAGCCTGGGTGACAGAGCGAGACTCTGTTTCAGAAAAAGAGAATGGACTCTGCAGGGCCTGAAGAAGCTGGACTTAATTTTGCTCAGTACCAAAGCTGCCTCTTTCAAGCACCTTCCCAAATGTTCCCAGGGGACAGCCCCACTGAGTCAGGCTAGGCATGCTGGCCAGGGATGAGAAAACCTCTAGCCAGGCCCTGTTCCCTCAGGAGTCCTTGTGGGCCCCAGCAACTTTTAAAAGATAAAATTTCACTTAATTCTTTTGAAAGCTCTAACATGAATGAATAAGTAAATTGGCACCCATAACTTATATATTATTTATAGGTTAGACTTTTAAAATAGCTCTTTTTGTTTGGAAACCATTCTAAGACTGACATTTCTGTGACACGAGAAAGAAACTATAAAAGACTTCTCAACTAAGTAAGGTAGGGCTTCCCTGTCTAGAAAAGTTCTGCATGTGAAGCTGCTGCTTTTATCAATTTTTTGGGTGAGGAAATTGAGGTGTGGGTTGTGTCAAAGCTGTCCTAAGGGATTTCAAGATTTGTAGAGATTCAGGCTGGGTACAGTGGCTCATGCCTGTAATCCCAGCACGTTGGGAGGCCAAGGTGGGTGGACTGCTTGAATCAGGAATTCCAGACCAGCCTGGCCAACAAGGTGAAACACCACCTCTACAAAAAATACAAAAATTAGCCGAGTATAGTGGCACGTGCCTGTAGTCCTAGATGCTTGGGAGGCTGAGGTGGGAGAACTGCTTGAGCCTGGGAGGCAGGGATTGCAGTAAGTGGAGATCGTGCCACTGCACTCCAGCCTGGGCAACGAGATTGAAATCCTGTCTCAAAAAAAAAAAAAAAAAGATTTGTAGAGTTGGTAGGAATTTGGGCCCTGTTGCCACTGCCCATCCCTTTTGCCACACCGTCTAGCAGGAGAGGAAGAGGTGGTTAACAATGTGTGGTTGAGCCAGTCATGGTGGCTCACAACTGTAATCCCAGCACTTTGGGAGGCCAAGGCAGGTGGATCATCTGAGGTCAGGAGTTTAAGACCAGCCTGACCAATATGGTGAAACCCCGTCTCTACTAAAAATACAAAAATTAGCCAGGCATGGTGGCGGGCGCCTGTAGTCCCAGCTACTTAAGAGGCAGAGACAAGAGAATTGCTTGAACCCAGGAGGCGGAGGTTGCAGTGAGCCAAGATCACACCACTGAACTCCAACCTGGGTGACAGAGCGAGACTCCAATTCAAAAAAGAAACAAAAAAACAATGTGTGGTTGAGGCAGGAGGAGTGACAGGGACAATGTCAGGGCATTGATGATGAATCTACAGTGCTACTGCAACATGCTATGCTTCCAACCTTCTTGCCACCTTGACCTCCAAATTGGCCTCCACATGGTGTGTCCTCTGTGGGAACTGCTTTTATCTTCTTAAGGAGCAGCACTCTGCATTTCTCAATTCTCATCCATTTTTTCAAAAACGATCTTTAGCTCATTTCATGTACCTGGCATTACGTTGGGCTGTTGGGATAAGAAGAATGAATATGGATGGTCCCTGACCTCAGGTAGCTTACAGTCAGTCTGGGAGAGACAGAGAACTAGACTGTGATGCTACAGTGTGGCAAGTGCATTGATGAAGATGAGCACGAGTGTGATGGGAACACTAAAGAAACACCCCACCTCTGCCTGCTGCAGGGGATGGTGGTAGAGGTGGGAGGTTTCTTTTTTTTTCCTTTTTTTTTTTTTTTTTTTTTTGAGATGGACTCTTGCTCTGTCACCCAGGCTGGAGTGCAATGGCCCAATTTTGGCTCACTGCAACCTCTGCCTCCCAGGTTCAAGTGATTCTCCCACCTCCGCCTTCCCGAGTAGCTGGCACTACAGGTGTGCATCACCATGCCCAGCTAATTTTTGTATTTTTAGTAGAGCCTGTGTTTCACCATGTTGGCCAGGCTGGTCTCGAACTCTCAACCTCAGGTGATCCACCTGCCTTGGACTCCCAAAGTGCTGGGATTATGGGCGTGAGCCACCACACCCAGCAGAGGTGGGAGGTTTCTTGAAGGAAATGAGGCTGGGCTGAGTTCTGATAGAGAAGAAATTATTCTGTAAAGGAGCAAGGATTTTTCGGGCTTAGGGAACAGCATGTGCAAATAACATGTTCAGAGAGAGCCAGGGACCTAAATGGAGTTCCTATGGCTGAATGTAGGATTGGAGAAGTTGGGGGGAAGGATTGGATGGAAATAGTAATCAGGGAGGGACTAGATCACAAAGGGCTTTGTCTGTGATTTATTATGGGTTTTAAACTCCCTTCTGAGATAGAGAAGAGCTGTTAAAGTATGTAAGTGATGTCATCTTTGTATTCTAGGATGGCCTTTCTGGCTTCAGTGTGGAAAATGGGCTTGTGTGGTAGGCCAAAGAACAAATATAGATACAAAGACCAGCAGAAACCACTAGACTTGAGAAGGCAGTGGCCAGAAGTGTGGGGAGCAGTGGAGATGGAGAAGAACAGAGATTGGAGAGATAGAAAAAGGGCTGGTGTGATGAGACGGAAGAAGGGCATGGAGCATGGTCTGAGGTTTTGGTTTGGGCCACTGGGATGTTGACAGACAGGAAGCATGGCAGGAAAAATGGGAAAAGGATGAGGATAGATTCCACTGGGGGTTAGGGTAAACATGAGGGACTTGTGGGCCTTCTAGGTGGATGTTCTGAAGGCGGGTAG
Organism: Macaca mulatta; assembly: GCF_049350105.2. Classification (NCBI taxonomy): domain Eukaryota; kingdom Metazoa; phylum Chordata; class Mammalia; order Primates; family Cercopithecidae; genus Macaca; species Macaca mulatta. Next base: position 137,934,735 of record NC_133412.1, on the reverse strand, counting down.
ACACGATGGATTCAGAATATTTGAAAGTCATTAGCATAAGATGGTAATTCAAGTCATGGGAGTGAAGGAAATAGCCTAGGAACAGTGTGTAGACCGAGGAAGAAGTGGAGGGGCCCAGGAGATAACTTTGGGGACCATCACTATTTAAGAGACAGGCCAAGGAAGAGTAGCCCACAGAGAAGGCCAAGGAGGAAGGGCCAGAAAGTTAAGAAGGGAACAAGGAGCATGTCCTGGAAGACAAAGGAAATGATTTCAGAAAATTTTGGAATGGCCAACAGAGCCTAATGCTGCTAAGTAAGATAAGACTTGAAAAGCATCTCCTGCTTTAAGTAACAAGGAAGGGAGGTATCAGCTATTTTGGCAAGAATAGCTTCATGGAAGCTAGATTTCAGTGAGTTGAGGAGTGACTTGAGGATGGGATGAAGAAGCTAGAAGCTACCATGAATATAGATAAGTACACTGTATCTATTTTCACCTCTGGAGTGGAGGGCTGAGGTCATCATACTTCTCAGTTCATCATCATTTTCCAGGCAAGGCCCTTCTCTGTGGTTGGTTGATTGATTGATTTCCTTTTATTTCCATTTTCCTTTTCTATTCTCTTCACTCCACATAAAGACAACCATTTTTATGTGTTTAAGAGTTTTCCTTTAATTTGCATATGTCCTTGTATGGGTATTGGCTTATATGCACATATTTTTAAATTATGCCAATGATGTTATAGATCTCATTCTGTTTCCTATGTATTTTGTTCAGCACTGTTTCTATGATCCCCCAGCATTGCCATGTGTCCTCCACGTGTTCATTCACCGCATTTTACCTGGCCCTGCCCCAGTGGTGGACACACAGGTTATTTCCACCTGCCAGTCACCACAATCAATGCCTCAGTAAACATTCTGGCATATGTCCTCTTCTAGGCCTGTGCGAGTAGAGTCACACTTAGCCTGCCTGAGTCCTGGCAGACAGCCTGCCAGAATGGCTGGGCCAGTCCACACTCCCACCAGCAGTGCACAAGGCAGCCCCTTTCCACATCAGCGTCTACGTTCAGCATGACCCAGCTTGCTAATGTTTGCCTGTGGGGTCTCCTTGTTTTAATCTGCATTTCTCAGGTTACTCATGGGCTTGAGTATCTCTTCTTAGGGTTTTAGCTTTTTAGGTTTTCACTTCTATGAATTACTCGTTCATGTCCTTGGCAACTTTGTCAAGAATTTTGGCTCTGAAAGAAAGGAGAGAGAAGATGGCAAGAAGGACTTTTGCTAAAGATGGGAAAGACCTGTGCATCTGAAAATGCAGAAGAGAGAAAAAGCTAGAGATTCATGTTTCTCCCAGGATTTGAGGAATGGGCAGCAGGAAGGAATGCAAAGATCTGACCTCCCTTGGTAGTGGCAGTGAGGTTGGTGGGGAGGAAGTGGCAGTGAGGTTGGTGGGGAGGAAGTGAGACTGAGGAGGGGGAGTCAGTGCATGGGTCACCACCAGCTTTCCCTGAGCCCATCTTGCCTGCCCCCTCCACTTGAGGGGGAAAAGAGGCAGCCGGGGATCCGTGGGGTTGGATGGGGGGAAAAGGCAACCTCACTCAGATTCTGAGAACATGATATACATGTGTTTCTAAATGTTTGAAAATTGTATTTGTTTTAAATTTTAAGGGGATGGGAGAGGTAGCTAAATATCAGGGGATGGGATATGGCATAAATAAAGTTGTCAAGGCACATGACACCATGGTGGGGACAGGGGCCATGTGAGCCCTCCTGACTAAAGCAGAGTTCACATAAAGGAGAGTGTGAGCTCAGCACCAAATGGTGCAGGACTTTGGATTGGACTGCACTGCTGAAAGCTTACAGAGTGGGGGTGTGTCAGCATGAGGGGCCATGCAGGAGGGACTGTGAAGGGACTGAGTACAGACAGAGATGGACCAAGTGGGAAGAGATGAGGGCCTGAGTGAAGTAGAATTTTAAAACATAAAGAAATGATGAATGAAAGACCCTGCCAGAGGCTTAATGACTAGCCTTGGTGATGAATAAATATTGAATAAACAGTCAGTACATGTACATGGGATAACTGAGTATGTGGGTCAGGGAATATGATGGGATAGAAGGCTTTAAAAAGGCTCCAGAAGGCAGAGGTTACAGTGAGCCGAGATCGTGCCACTGTGCTCCAGCCTGAGCAACAAGAGTGAAACTCCGTCTCAAAAAATAAAATAAAAATAAATAAATAAATAAAAAGACTCCAGAGTTTGAGATCAGGTCTGTAGGATGAGGCTAATATTTACTGAGCACCTACTAAGTCCCAGGCCAAGTACTAGGCACTGGAGTACAATAATGAAAAAGACAGACATGACAGACATGGCTGCTGCATGTAAGGAGGCTATAGTCTAGGCATAAAGAAAAAAAAAAAGAGAAAACAGACAGATACATGAATAATTACAATTATAATAAGTTCTATAGAGTTAAGCAGATTGTCAAAAAGACTGAGGCTAACAGAGCGGGGAGCTACCTTAGAGAAGGTGAGCAGGGAGGACTTCTACAAGAAAGCCATGTCTGAGAAGAGACCTGAGGAATGAGAAGGAGCCAGACATGCAGAGATGCTCCAGGAAGTGTCTGGGGCAGTGGGCACAGCATGCACAAGAGCCCTGAGCTGGGGAGGACATTTCAAGTTTGAAGAACTGAAAGAAGGCTGGCAGGTTACCTGTAGGGGGTGTGGGGAGATGAGCTTGGAGAAGATGGGAAGGACCTTAGGACCATGGGAAAGGGTTGACTTTTATTCTAGGTTCCAGTTGTGCCTAGGGCATATGACTGTATTTTACAAATTTAATTTATTATTAACTGCCAATTTTATCAAAGTTTTTATTATACAAAATTTCAAGCATAAAAAGTAGAGAGGATAGAATCATGAACCCCCATAAGTAGATCACTCCAAGCCAATAACCAACAAGTGGTTTCCCACTTGTTTCATCTGCTTCTTATTTTGCTGAAGCACATTTAAGCAAATCCCAGACATCATGTCATGTCCCCCACTACATTTTTGAGCATTGCAAAAAAAACCTCATTTTCTTACATAACCATAATGCCATGATCACATCTAACAAAACTGACTAATTCCTAGGTACCAATCAATATTGAATCTGTAATTCAGATATCCCTGATTGCCTCGTAAATGTGTTTTTTTTAAAATTCAAGATCCAAACAAGGTGCATTATATTTGATTATAATATCTCCTGAGTCTCTTGATCTATAGCAGTCCTCACTCCCTGCCTCTTTTTTGTCTGTTTTAATGCCTCTGACTTGTTGAAGAAGCTGAGTCAGTTGTCTGCAGAATGCCTTACATTCTGGGTTTGTTTCTTTGCTTCCTCATGTGGTTATTTATCTTGATTTCCTATAATTCCTATAAATGGGAAGTTAGCTCTAAAGCTTAATTATTAATAAATTCAGGTTCAACTTTTTTGGCAAGAACATCATAGGTCATGATGTCCTTCACGTTGTGGCATGTCAGGAGGAACACGTGTCTGATTGTCCTGTTCTTGGTGATACTAAGATTCATCAGTGAGTTTGGGTGTTGAAAACTTGATCCCTCCATTGGAAAGTTCACCCATCAACCCATTATCTGATGGGTTTTTAAAATCTTTTCCGAATCAGTTATTACATTATAAATATAATTTCAATGATGATGCCAAATAAATTATTCCAGTCTATTCTTGACTATTTCCAATGTTGAGACCTCACTACCTCCTGCAGTTTTCATCAGAGAAGAGAGAAGTTACTGTAGATATTCTGCAAAAGTCCTCATGGCAGAAGAGAAATTGGGCATCCAACTTTTCAACTCAACTGCCATAAAATGTTACTTATTCTGGGAGAGGAGGGCAGTGGCTATCTTGAAAGAAGTGAGTTGGGAGAGATAAGAGGAGGTAGGACTGGGTCACAAGTTTCTGTAAGTGTAGATATTGAGCCCAAGAATCCCCATAGAGGATAATGTTTAAAAACTATTAGGTTGGTGCAAACATAATTGTGGTTTTTACCATTGAAAGTAATGGCAAAACCCACAATTACGTTTGTACCAACCTAATATGTATATAAGAGTATCATCTCTCCCCTCTCCTTTAATGGTTCCCAGTGGAAATTTGCCTCTGTGCAGGATGTGAAGTGCTGATAGATACTGTTGTTACGATAGAAGGCTGATGGGCCAGTCCCTACATCAGAGCTGAGCAGCACCTGTTCCTCAACCAAATCCTATAAGAACGATTGGAGCTATGATCCTATCCACCCCCACCCCTATTCCAGCAGCTGCAGCATAACTGGAGCCAGTTCTTGGTAGGAGATTTTTCCATGATGAGGGTGGACAAGTTGTGGCATGTAAAGCCCCTGCCGGGTGACAGAAACTGGAGTAGAAGTGTCTAGTAAAGGCCTCACCAAACAGCAGTGCACCAGAATGACCAGAATATTGCAGATGCATGGAGATTCCTGAGTAGCAACCATGGGTAGTAATCTTGGGACTTTAAGCACCCCAAACCACAGTCCATCAGTGATGCACTAATAGCCAGGCTTGGTTGGGATGGGAACTGCAGTGTGAAAAAGCAGAATGTGCTCTGGGGAAGGGAAGTGGCTTGTCCAGGAACTGCTGGTGGTGTCCATTGACTGGAAAGGTCACCCATAGGTGGCATGCTTATCTGGGCCACACCATTACCCCATAATATTGAAACTCCCTGGTTCTGCTGTCCTGGTAGCCCCATGCTCAGTCTTAGCCATATTGAGACTGAGCTGTAATTTCTAGGTGGAGATGTCTGATAGGCAGATGGAGGTGCCAGACTAGAGCTTGAGAGTAGGGAGGAGGTAAGGGCTGCAGATGGATTTAGAGTAAGTACTCTGCACTGCACGTTTTATTGCTTCTCATTCTAGTAAGTGTGTGCACGTGTGTTTTTGTGTATTTAACTATTCTTTAAGGTGCCTGTGAATATGCAATGCGATTATGATTAGAGGGAGAGGAAGGATGTTCGTTTTTTGGTGATGGATTGACAGAAAAATTACCAGAGAAGCTTCAGGATTTAATCTCCTGACCGGGTTGCCACAATACCAAATTATGTTAAAAGCAGGTTTGAGGTAGCATAAGGGGGCAGGACAAACTAGAAAACAGGTGAGGGGGTCAAACCTTACAGCTAGAGAGAAAATAACAACAGAGTGGAAGGAGCAATACTGTTTAAGCAAGACAGTGTCCTTGCTATTGCAACAGCCTGCTCCTCAGCCCTGCATTGCCTTGTATTCCCCTGGTTTCCCACTTTGGAAGTAGATCTTTGTGCTTTGTTGCTTCTCACTTTTGTATGACCCAGGGAAGAGGAGAGGATGCTGTTTACTTTGTTATGGGACTAGAGGATGGAGAAAAGAGAAGAGCTGCCTCTTCTGCTTGGGGCTTCGGCGAGGGCTGACATAGGTTCTAGCTTGGGCTCCATCAGCACCCTGCAGGCTGGGAGAGGAGCTGCTACCACCACTTTCTCAGTTTTTAACCAACCCAGGGAGTAACTGGACATAGCATGTAAGGTTGAGGCTCCAAGCCTAGCATCCGACCTCAGAGGCGGATGTGAAGGTTGGAGCTGTGAGTTGCATCAGTGGTATTGTGAAATGCATTAATAAGTATACGTTCCTTCTGTGAGCTGAGTCCTCTGTGTGATCCCATGAACTTTTCAGTGCTGAGCTGTGGGCAAGACTTCTCGGGTCCCATCCTACTCAAAATATAGCCTGGGGTCAGAGGGTGGCAGAAGGCAGGTAAGGATGACTCTGGACTGTGCATTTAGAGCTGCTAGATGGGCAGGTGGATGGATGGATGGGGCAGGTGGACCTCTCTGGGCACAGAATCACAGAGACCAGAGAAGACCCACCTATACTTTGACAAGGGTCAGGTGGGTTCAGAGAAGGAATTTTGGGGGGGACTTGTGGGTGAGTCGGGGAATGAATGGACAAGGAAGTACTTATGCCTTTTTTCCTGGGTTTACTGATGGGCCTGAATTGCAATTTAAGGTCTAATTTTAGCCATGTATTTGTGGTCCTCCGTGACTCATGGAAGGCCACTCTAGATGTGCAGATGACTTATATCCTTGAAAATGAGACCAGATCATCTCATCTCCAAGTTCCTCCCAGGTAGCAATTTAAATGTCATTTCCATGACTCCCCATTTGATTAAGTGTCCCCACCATGAGCCCCAACATATGCTGTTTTTTTCGGTCATGGTCGTCTCTTTATAGCCAGGCCTTTGAAGGGCCGTTGTAACAGTACAGAAAGAGACATGGTGACACTGAGAATGGGTTAAATCTGGTGTTGGACAGGCATATCTTCATGTTTGCTTTTTGTTAACTATCTGTAGCTTTGCTGTTCTCTTATTTATTTCCTTCCTGCTTCTCACACCTGATTCTCCGAGAGCTTCCCTACCTGCGTGTACTGGCCCATCCCATGACCCCCTTGACTCTGATGGAATGCCATCTGGGCAGGGCCTGGGGTGGGCATGGCAGGGGAAGAGGGGCACAAGGAAAGGGGCCTCACTTTCGTTTCTGAACCATCTTTCCTTGGTGTTTGTTTTCAGGGACCTGACTCTTTCCAAAACAAAAACAAAAAACTCCAGCTGTGTATTTAGACACACATATACATCTCTTCCCATTCCTGGCAGAGCTGCTGCCCGGCTGCTGCCTTCTCTGAGCCGTGGCCGCAGGAGGGATGGCATTTTTAAGCAGGATGAATTACTGTCGAGCCGCCGCTCTTCTGCACCCAGGGCCATCAATCTTGTCTTGAACACCGGGACTGCTGGTCGGCCTGCTCAGGCTCATCTTTCTGGGGCAGACTTATTTATGGAGCCACAGCAAAGGTAATCTCACTCTCCAGCCCCACGGCCCGGGCCTCTCTCGGCCACTCTTAAAAATAGCCTAGGACGAATAGGAGAGCCAGAGTCCGGTTACTTCCTGCACTCAGGGTCTGATCTCACCTCACCTCTTGCGTCTGGCAGCTCAGCCCTTCTCAGGGGCTGCTGGACAGGCTTCTGGCCCTGCAGAAGGTGGTCAGCCTGTCAGTCCCTCTCTGGCTCAGAGACCAAGTCAGTGGTAGTTTCTTAAGGGAAGTAGGGAAAGGCATGGGGCCGGGGGCGGGGGCTATCTTTCCCAGCTAGCATTGCCCAGCCAGTTGGGTGCGAAATCTCAGTCCTGGAAGCAGCAAGTCCATCTGCAGAAGAGGACAGGCTGTTCAAAGGGACAAGGATGGCCTTGGGCACAGGCCTGGCATCATGGGGTATCCTGTGTTTAGGGGGGATGACTGGTTTTCCCACCTTGCACCTTCCCTTCTCTTGAGTGGTAAACACTTTTGTCAAGTCCTGGCTGGGAAATGCCCTCTGTCCCCATGCACTGTGTCCTTTCCCCACCTGCCCTCCCGAAACCTGTTTGGTCGAGGGGGGTAAACTGCACTCCAGTTTGGCCTTTGGTCCCAGCCACAGTCATTCCCCGGAAGACCCTGGGGAGGCCTCCTCCTGCAGCAGACCTTGGTTTTTCTCCCAAGGCAATTAGGGTGGGTAATCCTGGCTCCTGTCTTACCTCAAAAGGATGTGGTGGGATGGATTCATCAGGTTGGGGAAAATGCAGTCTCAAGTGAGTCTGTACGTGAAAAATAAGGCTGTAGCCTTGCTGCCATCTCACGCTTGGGCTGGTGAATGTGCTTCAGTGCCTCCAAAAGCGTGTGCCTGGTGGGTGCGCATGTGTGTGCTGGTGTGTGTCAGTGTGTCAGATGTGAGCCAGTGTGTGTGCTGTGGGTGCACACACCCACAGAGGGAGTGGTCTCCCTTACAGCTCACTGGCTGTCAACCCCCATCACGGGTCTGCCTCACAGCCTCCCCACCTCCCGCTTTGCTCTCTTGGATGTGAAGGCTCTGGGTCCTCTGCTCTCTTACAGACTTGATCTTGGAGTCCCTTAAGATTCCCAGAAAGAGGAGCGAATGGCAGGTACAGATGAAGAAAGCTAGTAGTTTTCCTAGGGCCCAGGGCATCGAAGACCGAGCCTGGCCCCGCTGGCCCTCTCCTCACTTTTCTCCCCGATCCCAGCCCTGCCTTCCCATTACTTCTTAAGGTTCCCAAAGCTTGCTGTGTTCTTTCTTTTTTTTTTTTTTTTTTTGAGACGGAGTCTCGCTCTGTCGCCCAGGCTGGAGTGCAGTGTCACAATCTTGGCTCACTGCAAGCTCCGCCTCCCGGGTTCATGCCATTCTCCTGCCTCAGCCTCCCGTGTAGGTGGGACTACAGGCGCCCGCCACCGCACCCGGCTAATTTTTTGTATTTTTAGTAGAGACAGGGTTTCACCGTGTTAGCCAGGATGGTCTCCATCTCCTGACCTTGTGATCCTCCCATCTCGGCCTCCCAAAGTGCTGGGATTACAGGCGTGAGCCACCGCGCCCGGCCGCTGTGTTCTTTCTTAGCTTCAGGACTTTACACCTGCTCTTTATTCCCTTTGCTTGGACTCTTGTCCTTTCCCATCTGTCCCTTCATGGGTACCTCCAAGCTTCCTTTAGGAATAAACTTCAACTTCCCCTCCCTGGCGCCAGTCCCCGCCAAGTCCCCACCTAAGCCAGCCATGACATACATCACACCTTCTTGTAGTTGCTTGCTTAATTGTGTGTCTCTGCCACCAGAGTCCAAGCTCTATGGGGACATGACCTTTCCTGTCTTGCTTGCCCCTGCCTAGTACAGTGCCTGCCACCTTGTTGGAGCCTGGTACATATTTGAATTAATTGTGAATGAATGAATGAGTGAGTAGGAATGATTGATGACGGGTGAGGGAAGACCCAGTGCTCCTGATGTGCTGGTTCATCGCATGGACTCGCAATGCACGGTTCCATTGTCCGTGGGATGCCCTGACTGCCATGCGCTTCATGGGACAGCAGGCTCCTCTGGGTTGCTCAATCTGTCCTGGGATTCAACAGGAGACCTCATCTGAGCACCTGGTCATGCTCCAAAGAAGCCCTAAAATGCAAGGTCACTTTCTGAATACCAGCTGCTGGGAAGGAACTCAGAGGGCTCTCGAAAAGCCTCCAGGAGGAGCGAAGTCCCCCCAGTGCAGCTGCCCTGGGCTGGTGGCATCAGTGGTGGCTTAACTCTCTCATCCATCTCTCCCCATGGTTCCCATTTGCGTCAGACTCAGCCTACTTCCAGCTTCTCCCTTCCCCTGGCCTATCCCCATCTCCCTCACCAGGTTAGGTCCTGGCCCAGTCCGCAGGGGGAAGGTTGCTTTCCCCAGCTCGTGCCCCGCAGCCTCTGGCTCCTGGGCTCCCGGGAGAGCTTCCCCTCTCCCGGGGTGCTCCCTGCGGCGGGGCGGCGGGTCTGGAGGAAGCGGCCGGCTGCGACTGATGTCTCCACCTGCTGGCCATCCTGACCCTTGCTACATGCAGCTCTCCATCCCCGCCACCGCCGCCGGTACTGTTGCTGCTGCTGCTGCTGCTGCAATATTTTATAACAAACGACCCAGAGACCCGGGTAGGAAGCATGCCCAGGCAGATGACACGGCGTGCTGCTCCCGCCAGAATCTACTCACATTGGATGCTCCGAATAAGTTTCCCCTGAGAAAAAGTCCGAGCGGGTAGAGAGCTAACCCTCTGACTGTGTTGCCGTCCCCCAGGGATCCTTCCATGAAGACTGAGGCAGGCCGAGCTGCTAAGAGCCTGCTGACATGACATCGGCCGCAGAGTTTGAAAATGTGGGCAACCAGCCACCTTACAGCCGGATCAATGCCCGCTGGGATGCCCCAGACGACGAGCTGGACAATGACAACAGCTCAGCCAGGCTCTTTGAGAGGTCCCGGATCAAGGCCTTGGCAGGTACTGTTTGGGGCCACAGGGGTTGGAGGGCATTCTCCCAATCACAAGGTTCACAGCCCTCCCCAGTTAGTGTGGATCCTCCGTGTGTGTTGGGTGAGCCCTGGCATGGCAGTGATGGAGACATGTTTGCCGGGCTCAGGGAGGTGGGGGTCCCCTTGGGAGGGAGCACACGCTTTGGCAGCCTCTGCCCCCAAGGGCCTCTGAGAAGCGAGGAGGTGCTGAAGCTGGGACCAGGTGGGGCCTGCCCTCTGCATCTGTCCTGAGTGACCTGCGGCCAAAGTGAGAAGTACAAGAGTCTGGGCAAAGCAGTGTCTGAGGGCTGGACAGCCAGGCGCAGGTACACAGGGCCTCCTGGTTAACCCCGATTTCCTGCCTAGGGCTGGAGAGAGGAATTGTCGTCCTCTCTGTGGTCCCAAAAGGAGTGATTGGATAGGAAATCGAGAGCAGATAACATCCTTGCCACTGCCTCAGGAAGGATTTTCTTGATGAAACCTTTCATCCTTAAGCTGGAATTAGATTTTTGCTTAGCAGGTTCATAATAGATCTTTCTCTCTCTCTCTCTCTGTGTGTGTGTGTGTGTGTGTGTGTGTTTGTGTGTGTGTGTGTGAATCCCAAGAATCGGGCCTCAGCCGGTAGGGGGAGGAGAAGCCATTCCTACTAGAGATTTAAGATATTCTCCAGCCCCACCCTCTCTCTCTCTCGGGGTGTGTGTGTGTGTGTGTGTGAGAGAGAGAGAGAGAGAAGATGGGGGTGGAGAATATCTTAAATCTCTAATAGAAATGACTTCTCCTCTCCCTGTTGGCTGATATCTGATTCTTGGGATTTTTTTTCCCCCAACTCCTGTGCGTATTGCCTCTCTGAACTTGGCCCAGGATAACTATATTCCGACCTTAAGTCCTCGGCCAGTAAGAAAGGCGGAGTTGCATGGTGTTGTGTGTGTATGTGTGGGGGCTGGGTTCCTTCCCCTGATCCGCCAGTCAGCAGCCCACATTGGACCTGTTTCCCTCTCAATGACTGTTCCTGTCTTCCACCTTCTAAGAAGACCACAACCTTCCCCATAAACACTGTCTGGAGTGATTCTCCCACTGCCCCCATACCTTATGGTCCAAACTGAAGGTTGTAGTAATCCTCTTCCATCCTCCCTCCCTGCACTCAGCTCCCAGATACCACAGTCCCCAGCTGATCTTGAAGCCTGAGCAGGCCCTGGACCCTCTGGGACCATAATGACCTCACACCTTGGAGTGTCTGGGCTTCTCATTCTGGGAAGGGAATGCTGCAGTGTCTCATCTCCCTTATCATGACAAGGAATTCACTTGGGTCTCACTCATCACCACTGGTGTCCTTGCTCTTTATAGGAAACTCTCTTTCTTCTTCCTTCATTTCCTTCTCACCCTCCTTGACCCCACAAAATTCTCCCTTGGTTTCCCTTGGGGACAGACCATAGCAGTGATCCATTGCTTTTGTATACATTAATTGAAGCCAACCAGACTTGGAACCATTGGCTTTGTCAGTCTGGTTTTACCTTCTTATATCTCTGTGCTGGCTGGATCTAGCTGCAATGACCCTGGTGATCCAGGTGGAGGGAGAGGGTACCATATTCCGTAAAATTTGCCAAAGCAAGGTAAAAGTGGGGACTGGACTTCGTGCAGGGATCCTTTTATCTTTTTTAAGAAACCAAAGTAAATTCTATTTTAATAGTTACTTGTTGTACTCTTACTATGTTTAAAGCTAAACCCCTGACCAAACGTGAAAGGGGAGAGGGGAACCACAGATGAATTCAATATAGTGTCTGTCTCTCAGGAGTTCACAATCTGTAAGGGAAAAATGAACTATGTTCACAATTAATTAGCATGAGAGGAATTAGAGAAGAACTGTAGGAAGAGCACATAAATTAAACAGCAATGAGAGAGCCAAGGAAGAGATGCAGGGAGAATCAGAGAACAGTTCATGGAGGAGGCAGCCTTTGAGCTGGGAACTGAAGGGTGCGTGTAATTCTGGCAGGCAGAAGGGCCCCTGGTTTCTCCGGTTGGCCTGTGTGTGTTGTCGCCAGGTCTGATGAGCTGCTTGGGAAGTTGGTGGAGATACGTTAAAGAGCCAAGCACAAAGCCGGGCGTTGGGCGTGGTAGCTCATGCCTATAATCCCAGCACTTTGGGATGCTAAGGTAAGTGTATGGCTTGAGACCAGAAGCTCAAGACCAGCCTGGCCAACATGGTGAAACTCCGTCTCTACTAAATTACAATAAATAAATAAATAAATAACTGGGCATGGTGGTGCATGCCTGTAATCCCAGCTACTCAAGAAGCTGAGGCAGGAGAATCGCTTGAACCTGAGGAGGTTCAGTGAGCCAAGATCATGCCACTGCACTCCAGCCTGGTGACAGAGCAAGACTCTGTGCTTAGTGGTCAGTCCTAGGTTGATCAGGAAAGAGCCTTTGCTGACATTGGCTGTGCCTAGTTGAGCCTACGCCTCACCAGGAGCATGCATCTGACTTACCAGAGAATCTGAATGCCCCCTGGGGAGAGGAAAAGCCACAGAGCGTAGAATTGTATGCCTGGGCCTTAACGATTCAGAACATCTGGCCAACAAGTAAACATGCAAGTTTGAGGTCCTTTCAAGATTTTCAAAAAACAAACAACCTAAGTGGTTACTGGCTTCCTTCTCCTGAGAGTCCACTCTAGGTGATCTGGGCTTGAGCTAAAGCTTTGGAAAGGTCTAAATAGAGTGGCAGATGTGCCCATTCTGCTGGGTAGGCAAAATGGAGAAAGGGAGCATGTCAGCCTTCCTAGTCTCAAAGTCTTGACTTTTTTTCCCTTTAGTACTGTCACTGGGGCCACCTTAACAGTCTAGGCAGGGGTCAGTCTTTCAAAAGAAACATTAGGGAGCAGGAGCTCTCAGCCACTCTCCCACTCACAGGAATATTAAGGCAAGGAGGGGATTCAGCCCTGAGTTGCTTAGAAGATAGCAGTGACCTGCTTCATAGGTATATGTGGTAAAGTAGGGGAAATTGGCCTGGCATCCTCTTCAGAAATGTAAGGTCCTGGGGTGAGGAGGAACATGTCACAAGATCCAGATTCAAGTCTTGATTCCGCCTTTAATGCCACCGCAGTGGAGGATCACTGACTCCTTTTCCATTTTTATCAAATAGGGATGATAGTATTTTCTCAAGGTTGTTGTGAAGAGCAAATAAGATAAAGTTTATGAAAGTTTTTATTAATAATAAAATGCTAGGTGAATGTTAGATAATGTTAGTACTAAGAAAATTCCCCATAGGTGTTTTCTGTCCTTTCTCTTTTCCCGACTTCAGACATTCAAGATCATGAGCTTGGTCTTTTTCCTTGCCTGTTGTACATTGGCCTGTTCCGGGACCTGTTTCTTCCTTCTTAACCCCCACCCTCCTTTGCCTCAGAAGTCTGAGTTGGAAGAAAAAGCCAGGGACCAAGGAAATCAGGCTAATGTTTGTGCTTGGAGCTCTGGGCTCTTTCCCCTTCCCCCAGACCTGATGCCCATGAGATGAAGCCCCATGCCGTGCAGGTCTCTCTCTCCATAAGACTATTCAGTCCATGACCCTGGCTGTGTCTCTGCCATCTGACTGGGTGACATGGAAGGCCCAAGAAACCTAAGGATGATGGTCTCGTCAAATGCTTTTCCAGATGAGACAGTTTCTCTAGGTCCATCTCCATTTAATGACCTATGGTTGGAAGACCTGAATTTGGGTGACTGGATGTGCTCTTTTCTGCCTCTTAAGTAAAATTCCTCTCAACTCCGAAGGAAATACTCCCTATTCTGCCTTTCATACCACTCCCAGGTCTTCCTTCCTGGACCTAAAGAAACAAGCCATCTGGCTAATCTGTCCTCGTACATAAAAACCTGACCTCTCTCCACAATGAATGACTTTCTGTATGAAACTGGGAGTCGGCCTAACTAAAGCGAAAAGGAAGATGGGTAGGAAAATGTTGCAGAAGGCTCCTGTAAGGGGGTGGATTTGACCTTGGCAATGCCAAGGGGAGGGCTGGGATCCCAGCAGGAATATTTGCCCTGTAGCTCCCTGAGCAGATTTTAGCTTTTTAACGTCAGTCTCTAAACTGGCCGCCTGTCATGAGGTTAAGTAGCAGATAGCCCTGAGGCTTCTTCCTGGGCTGGAGACCATGCTTCTCTCTTTCAATGACTGCCTCTGGCACCTTCCTACTTTCTAGACCTGTTTTGAGGGATTACAGGAAGAGCAGCAACTGAAAAGCCCAAGTTCCTATCCTTCCAAAAGGTTCCAGCCTTCACGTTTCAATAGAAAGGCTCCCCCTATCTCCTAGAGTCCCCCTAATTGTCACACAGCCCCATTTCTTCTCCTTCCCCTTTTCATACTGGGAGCTGCCAGAGAGCGTTCGTGGCTGTCTGGATGAAGAATGAAGCACTGCAGGCTGCAGGGAACTTACCAGTCAGAATGCCCGCCCTCTGTCTCCCTCTCCTCGCCCCAGAGGAGGCATCTGCCTGCCTGCCTGCACACTCCTCCCCTCCCCGGCACCTGGGTACAGACTCCAGTGACTCCAGTGAGGACACTGCCTCAGGGTAGATGTGGCCCAGCTGGGAGAGCAGGGAGTGGAGGAACCCCATGGAAAGATGCCCCAAAAGAGAAGCCCTGTGCATGAGCCTCACTCCCCTTTTCTCTCTTCCCTCCCCTCCCTCCTTCCACTCCCCTGCCTTACCCATGCACACAGCTTGGCCCCCGGCATCCTATGTGCCGCCTGCTGCGTGATTTACAGCTTCTCGGCTCACAGAGGCATCTCGGAGGCATCTTGCAGTGCAGGGAGCAGTCCAGAGCCTCCTGCAAAGAGCCTGTGGGAGACACAGCCTTCATGTTCTTTCTCAGTCTTCCTCCTGTTCTTTGGCCCATGGAGCAATCACCAAAGGATAGACTACACAGGGCCTCTCATTTTAAAACCAGGTGTATAGAGATCTGTGTTACCTATTCAGGTTTTGCCTTTACATTCAAATCCAAGTGATGCGGCAAGCTAGAGATGACCTTCCTTCCTGCATTGTCTCTTTGTAGCCTTCTTCCCGGAAGAGAGATGAGGCTGAGGGGTGAGGTTGGTTGAGGACAATTCTGAGACTGCTGCAGGACAGCAGGTGCACTACAGCCTGTGTCCCTGCACTCTGAAGCACATAGTTGCTGCCACTCTGAACCTTAACTGTCTTCTGGACCCACTGCGTGCAGGCCCCGAGGTTAAGTTCTGTGGTAGCGGACATTCCTCAGATGCTCCTGCTCCCCGCCCACCTCCTTGGCTGCCAGGAACTCCCCGGGGAGGGTGGTAGAGGCCTTTTCCTGATGGCTGCTGAAAGGGCCTGAGAGTGTTCCGGACATGTTTGGCCTCTCTCTCAGACCCCTTTCCCCTTGTGTACAGGAGGATGCTGATCTCAGGTGCCCCGGTTGCCTAGGAGGGCTTTGTGTCCAGAGGGTGAGTGATTTCTCAGGGAGCAGGACCTCACCACCCTGGATGGGTATCAGTAGCTTCTCTGTTAAGTTGACAGATTCAGGTGCAGCTGCTGGAGAGCAAGGCACCAGTTGTCCATGGTCCCCCCATATCTGTCTCCGGATACCTGTAACCAACAAAGATGGTAGTGTCATTAATGGGAGGTTTGTAATGTTTTCTTCTTCTCAGATTTCAAAACATAAAATGGAGTTTTATTTAGAGACTACATATTGGGAAAATGTACTAGCCACAGAAATAGCTATCATTGTCAGCAACCATTTTAATGTCAGAGGGAAAAAATTGGATCCGCAGCTTTCTCTGGGAGGTCAGCCATGGTGAGATTGTCCCCCTGCCCCCAGGCAGGACACAGTGTAGATAAACCTGCCAGTTACCTGTGCAGATAAACCTGCAAGAGATGTCAGCATGCCACCTGCACTGTGTGGCCCAGGGCCGGTTTCCCCTGCCCAGGACATAAAACCTTCCATTGTCCCCTTACCACTCTTGATAAAAGCTATACTTCCTCTCTCAGAACTCTTTACAGAACCAAGGCTGCTTCCCTTCTATGGGTGACTGCTATCTATCATTGTGAAGATGCTTTATCAAATATTAATACGCTGAGGTTAATAATAAGACTGTGTTCTCTCCCCCGGCAGTGTAGTCTGAGTGAACCATGTTAATAGCCTCCTCCATCTTTGGGACATTTCTGTGGGATTTGTTCCCAAGGGCAAGCTCTGACCCCAGGCCTTGACTGTGTTTATGGCTCTCAGGAGCAGCCAGCACCCATTCTCCCTGCCCCATGTGTCCCCCACATGCTGCTTGGCTGAGGAGGTGCCAAGGGTGTTGTTTTCAGAGCATCTGTAGCAATTTTCCATTTTCCCTTTATAACATGTCACTGAGAGAGAGTGACAAGGAGGCTAGTAGCAGCTGAGTCTCTGCGAGCATTTTACCTCCAAACCCTTTGGCCTTCAGACTCGGGAAAGTAGATCAACCAGAGAGTCTCATTTTACAGTCTAGTGAGACAGAGGTAGATCAAATAATCCCACATGCGTCTATATGCATAGACACATGTGCACGGCAAATTATGACAAATGCTATGAAGATTTGCTGGGAACTGTAAAGTTTGTAACATAAACTGCAGCTCAGTTCAGGGGATAAGCATGTTTGAGTCAGAGCATAGGGTCGGTGGTGTTGATAGGAGGGCAGGCAGGGGCCACCTCACAGGCCTGATAGGCCACCAGCGTTGCCAAGGTCCTGGGCAGGAAGCAGAGGAAAACTCAAAAGGGGTGGCTGTGGAGTTTAAGGAGGGAGTTCTTTGCAAAACAGTGGTGAGGTTGAAGGGTCCAAGAGAGGGAGCAATAGCTGTGGGCTGCAGGACAGGAGCTGAGCCTTCAGTAGAGGGTGGAGGGTAGGAGCTGCTGCCAGCCCATCAAAGTACTTTCAGCAGGAAAATGACATGGTTAGATTTGGGTTTTTAGGGCTCGCTCTGACTACTAAGGATCACCCTCTGTAGGGAGAACGGGTTGTGGGGAGGCTGTGCAGAAGTCCGGTAAAGAGAAGATGCTGTTTGAGTTAGCTTGTTACCCATAGGTGAGGAGAAAATGGTCTACCTGGCAATATCACTCTTCTGTCCTCCTGCCTCTATCATTAGGGGACCTTGATCAAGTCATCTTCTGCTCCTCGGGGCCTCTTTATCCTCACCTGTAACACCAGGGGCTTGAACTAGATGATTCCCAATGCTCTTCTAGCTCAGAGAGTTTGAGCAGAAGCCACCTATGGAGTGGTATTGACAATGTGTTTCTTTACCCTGAACCACGTAGCTTTGGTTCCTGGCCTGGGGAAGGGAACTGATCCTTTTCAGCAAATCGGTGCTTCTCCAGAAACTCTCTCTCTGTTCACTAAAGGCATCACCTAGGCTGAGGCCAAGTCCTGGACTGTCTTGACTTTTGCAGCCCCATGTTCTCAGAGAGTGTAATCTCTCTCTGCAGCCACCACCTGCATGCAAGACAACCATGCCTGATATTTGTGCAACTGCTTCATGTTCTAGCTGCTTTTGTTCAGGTCATCTCCATGACTCTTCACCCACTCTGTGAAGTGGGCAGGGTATAGCTGTTGTCATCTCCCTAGAGATGAGGAAGGTCACAATGCCAGGAAGTGGCCAGGACAGGACTAGGATCCCAGGGCTTTAAAGTCATCACAGCGCTGCTTGGGCTGCAGCCCGCGGACCCTACTGAATGTTCTTCATTCTTACCTTTTGTGCTCCTTTGCGGCCCCCCGGAGATGCCCCTTCCCATTTTTCCTTCCAACACCAGCCTTTTGAGCCTCCTGCCTCCTGCCTCTCCCCTGTCCAGTCCCATTTACACAGGACAGTTAGAATCTTTGTCCTCCAGCACACTTTCAGGAGGTGCTGCTTTACTTAGGAACCTCCGGGCTGTTATGTACCTGGACTATAATGTTCACATTCCCTAGACTGTCCTGCAGCTGCCTTGCTCTGGATAAATTCACTGCTTCTCACCCCAACTCCCCAAACCTGCATACATGTACACACATGCACACACACACATAGGCACTTGCCCGTTGCCACCTGAGGGGCTTTGAATGTGACCTCCTTTTTCTTCCCTGCCATTCTAAAACCATTATCATTTTTAAACTCCAGATGAAAACTAGCCTTCTTCAAAAATAAAAAAACTTTTTGATTTAAACTGGTCTACGATAACTTGTTTTCTTTTGCAATAATATATAAAGATCATATTTTATGTAAAATGCGATAAGAGCTGGACACAGTGGCTCATGCCTGTAATCCCAGCATTTTGAGAGGCCCAGCAGGGAGGCCAGGAGCTCCAGACCAGCCTGGCCAACATGGTGAAACCCTTTCTCTACTAAAAATACAAAAAATTAGCTGGGTGTGGTGGCACATGCCTGTGATCCCAGCTACTCGGGAGGCTGAGGCACAAGATTTGCTTGAACCCAGGAGGCAGAGGTTACAGTGAGCTGAGATCCCGCCACTGCACTCCAGCCGGAGCGACAGAGGGAGACTCTGCCTCAAAACCATAAATAAACAAATAAAAAAGCAATAAGATATTTACTTCGATATCTTTTTAACATTTTTGTTAACAAGAATATATATTTAATATAGAAAATATGAGAAAAACAGATAAAGAAAAGTAGAGATTTTGTTAATGTCTCATATAGACATTTTAATTTCTATAGATGTATGACTGTATATGACTGTATAGGTCTGTGTATATATTGTTATCTATAATAGTATAATCTTAGACCCTCTTTCATGTAGCAATATGCTATGAGTATCTTTTCATGTCAGCAAACATGCAAATTATTTTAATGGCTATATTGTCTCCCTTTGAATTACTATACCCCAAGCTCAGCCTCCCAAGTAACTGGGACTATAGGCATGCACTACTGCACCCGGCTTCTGACCACTTTAAAATCAGTCTTACGGGCTTTATTCTTGCATTTGCATCTTAAGATATGTAGTAAGCATCCTAAACTTCCATCTTAGAATCACCCCTAGCTATGTTGCAAATCCTTAAGGGTTGGGGAAATAGCTGTTCACAAAACCAGTGTGATGAAAGTTGGTTGAAAGGAAAATTCCTCTCCAAACTGGTTAAACAGAAACAGTAGAATTTGTGTCATCATCATTTATGATGTGTCCCTGAGAGTCTGCCCCATGCTAGGCTTTATTGTGGATTGGCATCTGTGTCATTGAGGTTTGCCACAAGTTCATGGCTGTTAAAGTATGGCTCACTTGGCCGGGCACGGTGGCTCATGCCTATAATCCAGGCACTTTGGGAGGCCAAGGCAGGCGGATCACCTGAGGTCAAGAGTTTGAGAACAGCCTGGCCAACATGGTGAAACCTGGCCTCTACTAAAAATACAAAAAAAAAAAAAAAGAAATTTAGCTGGGTGTGGTGGTGCGTGCCTGTAGTCCCAGCTAGTTGGGGAGGCTGAGGCAGGAGAATCACCTGAACCCAGGAGACAGAGGTTGCAGTGAACCAAGATCGTGCCACTGCACTCCGGCCTGGGTGACAGAGGGAGACTCCATCTCAAAAAACAAACAAACAAACAAAAACAACAACGGCAAAACAAAGCATGGCTCACTCTGGTTCCCTAAGCTCTTGGCTTCTTGGCATGAGAAGGAGAGAAATCGCAAGTTGTGAACCTGCAAAGGGCTCAGCATGAAATGACTGTTTTCAGAAGACTCGTGGTCCATGGGCCTCCCTTGGTGCCTTTGCTCCTACTTGTCTTTCTGACCTACTAGTTTTACCTGTAGCTTAAGGCTGTGAGTGACTGAAAATGCAGACTTCCTCGAGATAGAAACGTTTTTTACTTTTCATCTATTAGTCCTCAGGGTTTATGAACTTTATATCCTATTTTTCTTTATGGCACCTGTCGTTTCATATTATAAAAGCAATATATGTCCGTTGCAAATATTTTAGAAAACACAGAAAAGAAAAAAAAAGTTACCCAGCATTAGGACATAGGTTTGAAAATCTTAATTTTCCCCCAAAATACATTACAATATCCTTTCCTGTCATTGAAATTTCTTTAACAACCTTAATAGTATCCTCATTAATATACCAAAATATTAAATTATCCCTTGTTTTTGATTATTTAGGTTGCTATTTTCTATTCTTGAAAGCAAATTTTTTTTAACAGAAAAAGGAGGGATAGGCACAAAACCCTCAAGAAATGTAATAGAAAGCCACTGAAGCAATAAATAGATGGACCCAGAAATGGGAGACGAAGCTTCCAAAGATAAGATACTTCAACTTTACCGTTTGGTTTAAGGACGGCTCCTATTTTTAAAACAACCCCACTAGGGACTTTTGATGGTGAACTTCCCAGATGCCCGTGACATCAGGGGGTGAAGCAGGTCCTGGAGTGGGTGGGGCTGGCGGCTGGTGTGCTGCTAACCAAGAAGGGAGGAGGGAGGACCCACGGGAAGCCTGGCGAAGGAGTAACACAAGAAACAGACTGAGCCGTGACCCTGTGGGGAGACATTTATGCTTTAAACCCCCGTAGAGAGTATTCAGAGGGCGGAACCTCAGACAGGAGCTGTGTGGGGTTCGGGGAGGCAGAGCGTTCCTTGCTCCTTACAGACCTCACTTCCCTTTTGCATCCAGGGGCCAGTGCTTCTGCCATCGGCCTTGCTCTCTCCTTTTCACTTCTCTTATGGGCTCAGGTGGTTAAAAATGCTTATGATTTTGGCCTGGTGAAAAATCCCTAAGGCAGGAAAGCACACAAAAGGAATGAGGCTATCTTGGAAAAAGGAAGAAAAGAAAAACATATTAGTATTTTCTTTAGGCTGGGCGCGGTGGCTCATGCCTGTAATCCCAGCACCTTGGGAGGCCAAGGCAGGCAGATCACCTGAGGTCAGGAGTTTGAGACCAGCCTGGCCAACATGGTGAAACGCTGTCTCTACTAAAAATACAAAAATTAGCTGGGCATGTTGGCACACGCCTGTAATCCCAGCTACTCGGGAGGCTGAGACAGGAGAATCACTTAAACCCAGGAGGTGGAGGTTGCAGTGAGCTGAGATGGTGCCATTGCACTCCAGCCTGGGTGACACAGCGAGACTTTGTCTCAAAGGAAAAAAAAAGGAAAAGGAAAATATATCTATTTCTGTTTTGAAGAAGTAATATATACACCCAGTAAGTAAAACCCAAAAGCTATAAAAGGGCAAATAACAAGTTTTACTCCCACCTCAGTCCCCCAGACATCCAGTTCTTTTCCCACAACCTCTGTTAATCATTTTTTGTGTATCTTTCCAGAAATATTTTATGCATATATAAGCACATGGTCTATATTTTTTCCCCAGCTGTAGTTTTGTTTTTTGTTTTTTTACTATATACTGTTCTATGTTTCTCACCCAATGTATCTTTTTTTTTTTTTTTTTGAGACGGAGTCTCGCTCTGTGGCCCAGGCTGGAGTGCGGTGGCCGGATCTCAGCTCACTGCAAGCTCCGCCTCCCGGGTTCACGCCATTCTCCTGCCTCAGCCTCCCGAGTAGCTGGGACTACAGGCGCCCGCCACCTCGCTCGGCTAGTTTTTTTGTATTTTTTAGTAGAGACGGGGTTTCACCATGTTAGCCAGGATTGTCTCGAGCTCCTGACCTCGTGATCTGCCCGTCTTGGCCTCCCAAAGTGCTGGGATTACAGGCTTGAGCCACCGCGCCCGGCCTCACCCAATGTATCTTGATGATTGTTTGATATTAGTATATAAGCAGCCTCCACATTCTTTTTTTTTTTTTGAGACAGAGTCTTACTTTGTCGTCCAAGCTGGAGTGCAGTGGCGCGATCTCAGCTCACTGTTTCAACCTCCGCCTCCCAGGTTCAAGCGATTTTCCTGCCTCAGCCTCCTGAGTAGCTGGGATTACAGGCGCCTGCCACCACACCTGGCTAATTTTTGTGTTTTTAGTAGAGAGGGAGTTTCACCATGTTGGTCAGGCTGGTCTGGAACTCCTGATTTTGTGATCTGCCCACCTCGGCCTTCCAAAGTGCTGGGACTGCAAGCATGAGCCACTACGCCTGGCCTATTTTTTTAATTAAAAAAAGTTATCAAAAGATTTTAAATTTTAAAAATGCAATGAATTTCCAACTTCTATGTAGATTTTTTTTTTTTTTTTTTACCAGTGTATTAATAGATCTGTAGGATAAATTCCTAGAAGTGGAATTACTGGGTCCAAAAGCATGTGCATTTGTAATTCTGAGGGGTCTTGCCAAATTGCCTTTCATAGAGGTTGAGCCAATTATACCCTCTCCAGCAACACATGAATGTTTTTTCACCACATCCTTGCCAACACAAGTATTTTATCAGACTTCTTGATCTTTGCCCAGCTGATAGGTGAAACATAGTGTGTTCGTGTATTTTCATTTTACTTCTTGGCTTTTATTATGCAAAATTAAAAACTGATAAAAAAGTAGAGACAAAAATATAATAGGATCATTACATTATCACCTGAATTTAACAATTGTTGATATGTTGTTATATTTGCTGATCTATTTTGGGGGTTGAAGCATTGTTAAAGTAAAGTAAAGATCATATGATATTTCCCCCTAATTACTCTAGTATGTATCTCTGAAAAACATGAGCATTTTCCACCTAACCATGGTACCATTATTACACCTAATAAAATTAACAATAATTCCCTAAAAATATAACCTAATACATGCTTGATATTCAGATTTTCCAAGTTGTCTCAAAAATGTCTTTATGATTAGTTTGTTCAAACAAGTTAAGGACCATTATTAGATTGTGTATTTGCATGTGTGTGTGTGTGCATGCACGTGGGCTTTTAATTTGGACCTCTATTATGAGTGACTTGTACTTTTTTTTATACCTTTTTTTTATACATTTAAGAGATGCTTATAATTTTTTCTGTTAACTCTTTGTTCACATTATTGGTCTTTTTCCCTGTTAATATGTAGGTGCTTTTTGTATATTGAGTACATTAGCCCTTTTGTATATTAAGTACATTAGCCCTTTAGAAATTTTTTTCCTCGTTTGTTTGACTTTGCTTATGGTGTTTTATCCAATACAAACTTTTTTTTTTTGAGGTAGGTCTCAGTCTTTCACCCAGACTAGAGTGCAGTGGCATGATCATAGCTTACAACATAGCTCAAACTGAGCTCAAGTGATCCTCCTGCCTCAGCCTCCTGAATAGCTAGGATTACAGGTACATGCCACCACACCCCTCTAATTTTTTAATTTTTTTGTAGAGATGCAATCTTGTTATATTGCCCAGGCTACTCTCAAACTCCTGGCCTCAAGTGATCCTCCTACTTTGGCCTCTCAAAGCTCTGGGATTATAGGTATGAGCCACAATGCCTGGTCCAACACAAACATTATTTTAATGTAGTTGAACTTTCAAATTTTTATTTTATGGCTTTTGGATTTTGTGTCATATTTTGAAAGCCCTTCCCTACGCTAACATTGTAGAAAGCATTTACCATGATTGATCTTTTCTTGTTGTTGTTATTGTTGTTTTGAGACAGGGTCTCATTCTATCACCCAGGCTGGAGCACAATGGCAGAATCTCAGCTCACTGCAATCTTCAGCTCCTGAGTTCCAGTAATTCTCATGCCTCAGTCTCTTGAGTAGCTGGGATTACAGGCGTGCGCCACCATGCCTGGCTAATTTTTGTATTTTTAGTAGAGATGGGGATACATCATATTGGCCAGGCTGGTCTCAAACTCCTGACCCAAAGTGATCCACCTGCTTTAGCCTCTCGAAAGTGCTGGAATTACAGGCATGAGCCATCACGCCTAGCCTTATTTTGGTATTTTTATAGTTTTGTGTTTTACATTTCAATTTTTGACCCACATGAAAATTATCCTGGAGTATGAGGTATGAATGTAACTAACTTTTCCTGCCTGTCCATCCAGTTTTGCCAATACTCTTATTGAGTAATTCATCTTTCCCCTTCCTATTAGAAATGCCATCTCTATCAGCCATTAAATGCCAGTATGTACTGGGACTATTTCTGTCCCATTGATATATCCATCTTTTCATATGCTAGTACAACACAGTTTTACTATAAGTTTACACTATTCTTTGATAGACAAAACATCTGGAAAGGTTGGTAGCCCTTTAGTACTCTTATTTTTTGGAATATTCCTATTTTTGATTGCATGTTTTTTCAGTGAAATTTTTAATCATTTGTCTTTTTATCCCACAAATTCAAATTGTATAATTTAAATATATTTAAAACACTATTAAATATATATTAATTTAGGGTAAATTGATATCTTGATGATGTTGAGTTTTTTATTCAAGACCTCAGCGTGCATTTCCGTTTGTCTAGATTTTCTTGTGCATGCCTCAGGAGCCTTTTAAGGTTTTCTTTGTATGGATTTTGCATACTTCCTTTGAGATGTAATCTGCAACATTTTGTATCTTTATTAACATTGCGGGCCTTACAAATTCATATTTCAGGAAATGATCTTACCACACCTTCAGTGCCTCCTTTGCCTCTAGGATTAAATTTTTTTTTTTTTTTTTTTGAGATGGAGTCTTGCTCTGTCACCCAGGCTGGAGTGCAGTGGCGTGATCTCGGCTCACTGCAAGCTCCGTTTCCCGGGTTCATGCCATTCTCCTGCCTCAGCCTCCTGAGTAGCTGGGACTACAGGCGCCGGCCACCATGCCCAGCTAATTTTTTGTAGTTTTAGTAGAGACGGGGTTTCACCATGTTAGCCAGGCTGGTCTCGATCGCCTGACCTCGTGATCCACCCGCCTCGGCCTCCCAAAGTGTTGGGATTACAGGCGTGAGCCACTGCATCTAGCCAGCCTCTAGGATTAAATCTGAACTTCTTAGCCTCTCGTTTAAAGCTTTCCACATCCTGTTTAAAACCTGCTTTCCCCTATAATCCCAGCACTTTGGGAGGCTGAGGTGAGCGGATCACAAGGTCAGGAGTTCAAGACCAGCCTGGCCAATATGGTGAAACCCCATCTCCACTAAAAATATAAAAAATTAGCCAGGTGTGGTCGTGCACACCTGTAGTCCCAGCTATTTGGGAGGCTGAGGCAAGAGAATCACTTGAACCCAGGAGGCAGAGGTTGCAGTGAGCCGAGATCGCACCACTGTATTCCAGCCTAGGCGACAGAGCGAGACTCCGTCTCAAAATAAATAAATAAATAAACCCAAAACCTGCTTTTTCTCTAACCTGTAGCTATTCTCTAGCCCTAGCCCCTGAATAAGCTTTGGCCTTTTTTTTTTTTTTTTTTTTTTTTTGAGACGAAGTTTTGCTCTTGTTGCCCAGGCTGGAGTGCAATGGCAGGATCTTGGCTCACTGCAACCTCTGCCTCCTGGGTTCAAACGATTCTCCTGCCTCAGCCTCCTGAGTAGCTGAGATTACAGGTGCTTGCCACCATGCCTGGCTAATTTTTTGTATTTTTAGTAGAGATGAGGTTTCATTATGTTGGCCAGGCTGGTCTCAAACTCCTGACCTCAGGTGATCCACCTGCCTCAGTCTCCCAAAATGCTGGGATTATAAGCATAAGCCACCGCGCCCGGCCTAGCTTTGGCTTTTTATACCTGTCTGCTTGGACTCATTCTGTCTCCCTGGCTCCCCTCCCCTTCTGACAATCCAAAGTGGCTTTCTTCACCAGGTCCCCCCTCGACCACTCCAATCGGCAATGACCTCTTTCTTCTTGGAACCCTCGAGCATTGACCATATGTGTCATGTATCTGATATGGAATTCAGTATTACCCTGTGATGGCTTTTGTGTTATTAAAGTGAACTGCCACTTATTTCTTATGTGCTTGCAAAAGTTAATTGGTGGGTTTGAGTATTGTTTCTTCAACTGTATCTTAAGGCCTTGGGGAGAGTGAGCTGCCCAACGCCCCTGCAGCACCTAGGACAGGGCCCACTAGTAATAGCAGCAGTAGTAGTGACGATAACAATGAAAGTTCACATGACGGCAACCTTTCTCTGTGCCAGCCCGTTCCATGTACGAACTCACTTATTACTAGATAAATATATTTGAGGGTTTTAGTGTCATGGGTGTATATTTGACCTCAAACTAAACCTTTGAAGGGTTTTAAGTCACCCAGTCCCCATACTCAGACAATAATTCTGGGTCAGAGCTGATCAGGGAGGAAGATGAGTTTTCTAGGCAAAGGCCTAACACACAGCAGGGAATGAGGATGGCCACAGCCTGGGAAGGAAAGGGAAAGAAAGAGGAACAGAGAGGGCTGTGCACAGTGGCTCACACCTGTAATCCCAGCACTTTGAGAGGCCAAGACAGGAGGATCACGAGGTCAAGAGATCAAGACCATCCTGGCCAACATGGTGAAAAATACAAAAAATAGCCAGGCGTGGTGGCGCACACGTATATTTCCAGCTACTCAGGAGGCTGAGGTAAGAGAATCACTTGAACCCAGAAGGCGGAGGTTGCAGTGAGCCGAGATAGCGCTGCTGCACTCCAGCCTGGCAACAGAGCAAGACTCCGTCAAAAAGAAAAGAAAAGAAAAGAGGAACAGAAAGGAAAGAGATGCTGGGTTTGATGGCAGCAGAGGCTGTGAACCAGTCCATGCTGGTGGACTCACCCCCTTTCCTACACTGGCAGGGTAGGGCTCTGGAAATAAGGCCTGGCTCCTGGCAGGGCTGTGCTGAGGCCTCCTTCCCATGGTGGGTCCCAATAGGATGGTCTGGGTCCCCTGGGGACAGCAGGCCCAGTGCACAGCCACCTCTCTTCCTGTCCACACTACCGGGGTTCCCAGCCTAGCTGGCTCCAGGCCACCTGCCTCTCCTGCACTTGGAAGGCATGGGATGAGCGTCTGGGCTGTGCGGGAGTGAATGTGCTCAGCACACCAATGCCAGGCGGCTGGAGCCAGCCAGCTCATGGAAATGCCTCCCACCCAGGGGCCTTTTCTCCCCTTCCGATCATCATTAGCCTCTCGAAATATTTCCGTGTCTCAACATTGCAAAGCGTTTTGGGGCTCTGGGGATTCTGGGTGATTTCACTCCAGCCTTCAAATAAAAGGCAGCTAGGAGGCCACCTGCCTGTGCTCAAAACCTGAGGCTCCCATGTTTGAGGGTCCAGGGGGCATCATTCATGTGGTGAAAACTGGGGAGATCCAAGGGTGCTTTCGGATACTTCTGCACTAATAAATGCACCAGCCCAGTGGCCTAGAATTAATCCATGTTCCCAGCTAGAGGCACTCCCTTACCCTTTGCCAAGCACAGATAAATAGGTCTCAGCACCCAGGTAATGAATTGTTTGCATTCTTAACGACAGGAGAAGGAGGAAGCAATACTTTCACTTTGGGGGACACCTACATCTAAAGGGGCTAACATTTTTACCCCCCTTAGTCAGAGGCTCCGCACCTGACCTGAAGGGCTAGCTACTTAAAGAATAGATCTGGTTTCTAGGGAAAGAACTGTGGGACTGTGGCTGGCTCTATTGAATCTAAAAATGCCCCAGAATAAATGTCATTGCTTTCCGTCCAGTATGGCATCAAACCCCGTTTAGTTACATTTTGCTGAAGCAGCATTTAAAATCAGGAAAGTGGTTTAATTTGCTGCTGACAAAAGGGTAAGGGGAGTTTTCTCGCTGAAACTTTGCACAGAGGCCCCGAAAAAATGAGTGCCGTTTAAATTCTACATGTATTTAGGATTCACACAGTCAGTAGTAGTACTTTTCCTCTTCTTGGAAGTCTTATTTAGATGGCTGCTGTAGAATTCTTCATGTATGACTCAAGCCCTCGTCATATTTATAATAGACTCTGTCTGCCTCAAGGATGGGGACCGTCGGTCTTGTCCTTGAGTTCCCCACTGCCACCCAGGGCCTGGCACCTGACGGTTGTATGGTAAACATTTGCTCTATGGGTACACAGAAGAATCAAGGGTCTGAGTTCCTAATACCAAAATAGCCATGAAACAGGAAGACATCTGATGCAGCAAGCCTCAGGAACTGCCAGGATTCTACCCTTGAGGCAGAACTGGCTGAGCTCCTCTTTTTGTTATTGTTGAATCAGATATTTAATAATTTAAAAAGCCAGCCCTTTCACGGCTGAGGCTCAGTTGAGCACACAGCCTGCTTCTACCGCGCGGACACCGCTCCTGGCTAGGCCACTCCAGGTGCGTCCTGGCTGTGATCTCCCCCACCCAGCCATGTACCCTCCCCAGGGATCCTCCACAACCTCCAGGCCCAGCCTCACTGCCAAGTCACCTCCTGCCCTGAATCTTCAAACCTAAGTGCCCAGAAGCCAATTGCCACCAAACTGTTCATAAATCCAGAGAGGGCTCACTCCTCTCTTCTCACCTTCAATTCTATCTTACTTGTTTTTCTTCTTTTCTGCTACTTTTCTTTTTTTTCTCCCTCTCTCCTCCCCTATCCTTTTCCCTTTATTTTGTGCCATCCCAGTCTTCTGTCCTGTCTCTAGCATCTTGTCCAAGCTTCCCCAGGTAATGCTCATGCCTCACTTGGACAGACCACCAGCATTATTTGTACAGAGGCATTAAGAAGTACCCCACCTGATCTGGTACAGCATGGGCCAGGGGCTTGGCTTGGGCTGATGCTGATTTAGGGTGGGGATGTCATGTCACCTTCCCAGGGGTGAGAAAGACAGCATAATGCCACGGACAGCCCTCAGCCCAAACCTTCACTATCCTTACCCCCACATGAATCACACATGCTACATATCCTGTTCCCTTGCTCATCATTTTCCTCCCCCTACCAGGAACTCCTTGAGGGCAGGAAATTTGTTTTACCTCTGTGCGTCCTCAGGCCTAGCACAGTGCTGCCACATAATAGGAACAGAATCAATGTTTGTACAGACAGCCACAATACAGCTATGGAGTACTGATGGTGTGCCAGGTTCCAGACACTGGAGACAGACAGGTGACCAAGACAGATTTCCCTGGGCTCAGGGAGCATCCAGGAGAGAGAAGGAAATGTAAATGCAGGGAGCGGGGCACAGGAGGGGAGACGCAACCCAAGTGCCATTTACACCGGCTCTTAAAGGATGAATTAGTGTTAAGTGAAGGAGGTGGGGCGGAGTGGAGGGGCTCAGAGAGAGCATTCTAGGCAGAGGGAATGTTTGATGGGTGGATGGGTAATCCTGGCATTGAAATCTGAATTCAGTGGCACAACAGTACAGAGTAGTCTGACTGATACAGGGAAACAGATGCTGAATTAGGAGTGTCCTGATACTGTGCATAGAATATGATGGCAGTGGGAGTGATCTCCTTACTGCCTCTGTTCTGGTGGCTTGTGGACCGGTATTGCTACATCTTGATGGCAAATGCTCCCAGGAAGGGAGTGGAATGAATACATCGACCTCTTCTGGCAAGCATGGGGCTTAAGGTAAAACCCCTTGGCCCCATGTCACATGGACCCTGCCAACCTCAGGCACCTCACCAAGGTTCTTCTCTCCGCCTAGATGAGCGGGAAGTTGTTCAGAAAAAGACCTTCACAAAATGGGTGAACTCGCACCTGGCTCGAGTGTCCTGCCGCATCACCGATCTCTACAAGGACCTGCGGGATGGGCGCATGCTCATCAAGCTGCTGGAGGTGCTCTCTGGAGAGATGCTGGTAAAGTCCCTTCCGTGGGCCCCGGGGCTGCTGCCATCGGCCCCTCTTCAGCAAAGGCATGGTTTGGGGGTATCTCAAGTTCTCATGGCCTTCCCAGTTTTCTCTCTGCTCCTTTGGGAGGCTCTAATACTTAGAATGGGAAGCATCCATGTGGCTGACTGGGTTCTCTGAATTCTTCCCAGAACTTCTTGCCTCCTCTGACCACTCCCACCCCTTCATGCTTCTCCCAGAAGCCATGCAGAGCTCCTGACTTTCACACTGGGCTCTGGGCATCTGTAGCTGGCCTGTGATGGCCTGGCCCTCAGTCTGCCCATTGGGCTAAGATGCGTCTCTCTTGGAACCAAGAGGAAAGTGTGGAAGCCATTTTGCTGTGTTTTACCACCCTTGCAAGTGGAAATTTATTAGAGGCTGTCTCAGTTGTAAGCCGCCAGCAATACTGTTGACCCCAAAGGAGAAGTAGGTGAAGGTTTATGTTTTGCTCAGCACAGAGTAAGCTTTGTGTCCTTGGGCCTGTCAGGCAGGACCCTCTTTTCCTCCATTTCCCCCATGTGTAAAATGAGGGCAACGATACCTGTACCTGATGAAGTTATTCTGAGATCCTCAGAGTCTGAATGAAAAGGCTTGAATGAAATGCCTTTTCAACTCCGTGCTGAAGTTCTACCTCTCAACCTGCATTGAAATTCCACTAGAGAGAGTTACCATGGGGAACCCATCAGATGATGCAGTTATCATCAGGGGAGAGGTGAAGGTTGATTGGCAGGGATGAACCCATTATCAATCACCAACCTAAAAGTCACTCTTAACACTGACTGGCAGTAAACAGTTCTTAGAACTGTGCCTGGCACATAGTAAGTGATCAGTTAACCATATGTTATGCTATCTTATGCAAATGCCATTTATCGCCCACTCAGAGGGCTTTGTTCAGCCCTGGAAGGGCACTGATGCAGCCTGGTTGCCGATCTCTGGGTGCTTGTTGGAGGGAATCTCTGCTGAAAGTAAAGCACTGAATAGTGTCAATGAATGACCATGGGACTTGGAGTTTGGCCAAGAGGGTGGAGGGTGGGTGCTTATGACAGGAGCTGGTCCAGGCTGCAGCCTCTGGGATGACTGTGCAGTTCCTCCATGCCCACGGGGGCCACTGCTGTCCCCCAGCCAAAGCCCACCAAGGGGAAGATGCGCATCCACTGCCTGGAGAACGTGGACAAGGCTCTCCAGTTCCTCAAGGAGCAGCGTGTGCACCTGGAGAACATGGGCTCCCATGACGTTGTAGACGGCAACCACCGCCTGGTCCTGGGCCTCATCTGGACCATCATCCTCCGCTTCCAGGTAGGTTCCTGGGGGGCAGAGGAAGTCGAGGGAGCACTCAAGGCTGCACAGGGCCTGGGAATCTTCTAAAATGGTGAACAGAGTGGGGATGTTAGCGCACATTCGGAGAGTCTGTAAATCTGCCATGTGGGACAGTGCTTGTATCACCCCAAATCGTTGAAGCTGAGGGGGAGCTGCTCACTCAGTAGTATAGTCTTTTCAAGGAGAATATAGAAATCAATTGGTAGCTGGGTTGATATCTGGCTGGAAGATTAGCTTTTTAGCCTCCTCCCCCTACATATGTAACTTCTTGGTTTTTGAAATAATTAGATTCAGAAATTGCAAAAATTGTATAGAGGATCCGTGTGTATATTTTCCAGTTAGAAACTTTTCTCTTCTCACCCTGAAATTCAAAGTCCAGATAATTTGTAAGGAAATTTAGAAAGGGGAAGGGGAGGAAAACAGGGGGACAGAAAGAACCTTGCCCGAGGAGGTGAGGGCAGGAGAAAGAAGACAGCATACAACTCGCGGACTAAAGACCTCAACCAAGTGGTCCTGGATGTCCGATCTCACTCTCCATGGATGCGTAAAATTGAACAACAATAGCAGCAGAGTTGGGGAGAATGGAAAGGCAAGAGGAGCTGCTAATGAAAGTGCAGTACTCACCAGCATTCATGTTGTTCCACAGCCTCAAGGGGCATTGCACGTCCAGAGGAGGAATCGGGGCATCTCGTCACTGATTCTCCACATTCTATTAGAGTTATCCAATTACAGCTGTCTCATCCCTGCGCCATTTTGGCTGACAGAGGCAGGGAAACAGGCTGCTGGGGCCCAGGGCCTCAGGGTGTGGTGTTGCTGTGGGGCTGGCAGCTACAGCAGAGGGATGAGGGAGGGAGCCTCCCAGGGACAGCAGGAAGGCACAGATCCAGATGCGAATTCTCGTCAAATCTCTCTTGTTCTCCTACCTTCAGATTCAGGACATTGTTGTCCCAACTCAGGAAGGTCGTGAAACAGCCAAGGATGCGTTGCTGTTGTGGTGTCAGATGAAGACGGCAGGGTATGCCCTGGGAACCAGCTGTCAGCACATCCCCCACCAGCCCCTTGCTCCCCACAAGCACTGCCATCCCCAGAGGGACACTAGATATCATCATCCAGAACTACAGCCGCCGGCCTGTAATGGATGCGAAGTCTGTGCTGAGCTGATTCTTTGAGGCCGGGAATACAGGATTCTCTTCCAAAGCTGCCTGCAGGCAGACTGGGGGGTCTGTGTGGTGTTCACATCTGATGGGGGAGCCTGTGTGTGTG
Source organism: Macaca mulatta (assembly GCF_049350105.2). NCBI lineage: Eukaryota > Metazoa > Chordata > Mammalia > Primates > Cercopithecidae > Macaca > Macaca mulatta. The sequence continues at coordinate 137,902,792 of NC_133412.1, read as the reverse complement.
GCTTAGCTGCTGCCCCCACTTGGTGACCTGGCTCAAGAAAGGACAGTTCCATTTCTTTCCTAGTATATTGGCCCTCAGTTTGTACACTTGTTTGGGACTACGAAAAATCTAATTCTTAGCTCTTACTGTTTCTCTTGGATGCAGCTACCCTCATGTCAATGTCACCAACTTTACCTCCAGCTGGAAGGATGGCTTGGCCTTTAATGCCCTGATACATAAGCACCGGTAAGAGGGAGGGGACAGCCATGGGGACTGACTGAGACAGCCTCCCTGGGAATATTTGGACACATTGCACTTAACATGGAGTCACAGAAATGTGACCTCCGCTGTTCCTTCTCCTCTCCCCTTCAGCACTCCACAGCACCCCCACTTTCCTTAAATTGCAGCGTGTCTGCCACCCACTTCCCTCATGTGCCAAGGCTCACACCTGCCCCCTCTCCTCTGCTCCCGTCTCTTCCTTTCACTCCTCTTGCCCGACCAACTCCCTGCCTCTGCACAGTGTCTGCTTCATGCTAGGGCTGCCCTGCTGGTGGGGATGCTGTGGCCACTCCCTTTTCACAGTCCAGCTTTGTCCCCAGGCCCGACCTGATCGACTTTGATAAGCTGAAGGACTCCAATGCCCGGCACAACCTGGAGCACGCATTTGATGTGGCTGAGCGCCAGCTGGGCATCATCCCGCTCCTCGACCCCGAAGGTGAGCCACACCCACCCCTGCCAGCTTTGCTGCAGCAATGAGGGATGCACTCGCTGTGCTAGAGGAGCTCAGCCACAGGACTTCTGTAGGCCGGCCCAGGTGCTGGGCAAGCTGTGGGCACAGGGAGGGGCAGTGGCCGGGCCAGGCTCTGCTCTGGGCCTGCTTCTCTGCTCCATGCTGGTTCCCATGCCTGCCTGGTCTGTTTGGAGATGGACTTTGGATCTTTCTTCTTTTCTTCTTTTGTAATTTGTGGTTCTAAAATGGATTTCATCACATTCTTCCATTCTTGCTCTGTTGGTTGTCACCTTGTGCCTGTAGCTGAACTTCAAACTGGAGGAATGAGGGATAAATCCTCTAAGCCTGACTTTCCTGGCTTCCAGTTTGGTCCTGAGAGTACACCCTTTCCCTAACAGATGTCTTTACGGAAAACCCTGATGAGAAATCCATCATCACCTATGTGGTGGCGTTTTACCACTACTTCTCCAAGATGAAGGTGCTGGCAGTGGAGGGCAAGCGTGTCGGCAAGGTACAAGCTGTTTTGGAACCAAGGTGTCACCCTTCCCCTGTCTGCCAGATCCACACAGAGTAGCCCCCTTTCCAACCTAAGAAAGGGTGAAGAGTACAGCTCCCCTACCCCCTAACTTCCTCTAAAGCTGCCCTTGGCAGCACTGATGGCTCCTGAGCTGAATTCCAAAGCAGGTTGATGGTCTGTCCTGAAAGGTACCACAGGCGGCTGCTCTGTGCCTGGCGTCCACCTGGTCCACCTGAGATGCATATCTCATGAACATCCCTACAGGAACCCTCCAGGCTTTTATGTGGTTTGTTTATTGTGATCGCCGACCTCTTAGGCGCCCACAGTATACCAGAAACTCACCCATCGGTAGAGACCCTCATGCCAGATTCCTCTCCTCTGCTAGATAGATCCTTAGCTCCTAAAGGATAGGTACCATTTCTCATTCATCTCTGTGCCTCGTGTTTAGTAAAGACAATGGCTGGCAGCCCTTGACTCCTCATGAACATTTAAAAATAAACAAAACCCCGGCCCCCAAGTGGCTGGCATCCTGGCACAGCAAGCTTACCAATCTTCTCTCGCACTGGGGAGGGGAGCTGCTCCCAATCCCTAACAGGCCAGCTCGCTGCCGATTGGCAAGAGGAGGGCTTCACCCACTTCCCGTCCACTCCTGCTGCCCTACCAACAGTCTTGGGCTCAGGGAACAAACCCAGCCTAGAGCACTCCGGGGCTTAGGAGGTGGGAGCCCCATTTCAGGGCACCTTGATGGTGGTCCTCATTGGTATCCTCAATGGTGGCATTGCCCTTCTGATGAGAATAAGTAAGAAGGTGATTCCTTAGGTTATTGACCATGCCATTGAGACTGAGAAGATGATTGAAAAGTACAGCGGGCTAGCCTCGGACCTGCTCACCTGGATCGAGCAGACCATCACTGTTCTGAACAGCCGCAAGTTTGCCAACTCACTGACGGGCGTCCAGCAGCAGCTGCAGGCCTTCAGCACCTACCGCACTGTGGAGAAGCCACCCAAGTAAGGGCCTTGGAACACGGGAGGGTGGTCCTCAGTGGCTGGGAAACTGACCACCAAAAGGTAGAGCCAGGTCCTGGGCCTTATGAAGTACATCTACGAGGCACACGCTCAAGATTAGAGAGCTGCACATGTATCCCCTGCCTCGCGCCCCTCTTCACCACTCTCCTCCCAAGCCACCAGCTTAGAGGAAACCAGCATTGATGAGAAACCTCGACTCACGACCAAAGACAGTGGTTCCTCCCAGATCCCTGAGGAGGAGCAGGAAGGAAATCATAGGCTTCTGAGTCTCTTTGAATAATCCAGGCTGAAAAGCTCCTCTCTGGTCTGCCACTGAGCTGTGGGCTTGTTTTCTGATGAGATGACCTCTGTGCTCTCAGCCCCTGAGCTCTCTGCATGGGGTCTTATGGATCATCAAGTTCATCCTTCTTTTCCTCTCCCATCTGTCACTGCTCAGCAACAGAGCACTTAGCCTGCTTCTCAGGAACTCTGCCCTACCCTAGTGCGTGCAGAGCGTGTGTGCATATGCTTACACACATGTGCATGCAAACAACCGTGCACACGCATGCATACCTGCGTACACACAACCATCCATACACACAACTGTGCACCCATGAACATGCATGCATACACAACCATACACACACAACCGTGCACTCATACATATACACATAACTATACATGCATTTGTGCGTGCACACACAACTATGCACCCATGCACATACATATGCACACACAACCACATGTGCAAACGCACATACATATGTACAACCACACATGTGCACACGCACACACACACAAACATGCACACATACACACAGGGCGTTCCAGCTTATCTGCCATTAGCTTGTCCAGCTCCTTTGAAACAGGCTTCTAGCTCATTGGTGGTACCTTCTGCTCTGCTATTCCCCCCCCACCCTCCACACTCTCCATTCGTGACTCTGAAATGGGGAAAGGTGAAATGCTGACTCTAGGATATACTATAAACAAGTATCTGGTTTCTGGTCTGACACCAACCCATTTCTGAAGCCCTAAATCCAATACAGTTAGCATCCCCTATGAGTCTACCAGCCACTGCACACAGGGGTGTTCTCTCTTGGCTGTGTAGACAGTGCTTCATGGCCACAGTTCTCTTAAGTGCCTGTGAGCACTGAGATCCATTAGACTGGGCTCAGGGTGGGGACATTGCATATAGCTGATCCTTGACTGCCAGGTCAAGGATGCAGAAATGGGGGGACACTTGGGTACATGCAGAAATGTGGAAGTACCTGATGCCTGCAGCCTGTACCCCACATGCTAGACAGCAATCCTGCTGCCAATTCTTGTCTCCTACACCTACAATCCTCTCAGAGCCCAGCCTTTCCTGCCTTCTGGGAAGCATCTGGCCTGTAGGACTTGCCAGGAGATCTGGCTCATTAGGACCTGGGTGAAAGCTTTTTTCAGTGTAGTATGCTCTCCCACGGAAAATGCTGCTTCTGGGGTTTTATTGACTCACTCAATAAGAAACTGACCAGAGAGCTAATAAGAAGCCCTCATCACTTGCAGAACAGAGAAGGGTTTTTTTGTTTTTTTTGTTTTTTGTTTTTTTTGTTTTTTTGTATTGATCAGTAAAACTTGATATTTACAGGAATTACCAGAATACCTCAGCTTCCCATGTAGAAGCAAATGATAAATGCTATGGTGGCCATTGTGTTTCCTTTGGTTTATATTGTAAAGACCCAAACCCCTATTAGATCTTAGTTGGTGAGAAGGATAGATGTTTTAACAGGTAAGCAGACCTATAGATTCTCTTTAGTTTTTCTGTGTTTTTAAGGGAAATATGCTTTGCTATCTAAGCTTCAAGATGCCACAGTTCCATATTGACTTCAGCAAAAAAAATTGGCCATGAGATATGAGATTAATACCAGTCTTCCTACCTCTGTTTTCTTGACAGGTTTCAAGAGAAGGGGAATCTAGAAGTTCTACTTTTTACCATCCAGTCCCGGATGAGAGCCAACAATCAGAAAGTGTACACACCCCACGATGGGAAACTAGTGTCTGACATCAACAGGGTACCACAGCATTTTCCATTATGCATTGATGGTGGATTGATTGAATTCCTGATAAGGACACAGTGAATGGTCATTGGACCAGATTAAACCAAGCCACTTTCTTTGGTGTTATTAATCCACATGTTGACTATTTGGGGGAGTTATCTGAACCTGGTTCTGAGGGGTCAGACTCTACTCCTCCACCCTCCTTTAATCCCCCTGTTCAGATGCCCTGAGTCCCTGAGTCCTTTTTTTTTTGGAGACAGGGTCTCACTCTTCCACCCAGGTGGCAGTGCAGTGGCACAATCACAGCTCACTGCAGCCTCACCCTCCCGGGCTCAAGTGCAGCTCCCACCTCAGCCTCAGTAGGTGGGACCACAGGCGTGCACCACCACACCCAGCTAAATTTTGTATTTTTTATAGAGACAGAATCTGGCAATGTTGCCTAGGCTGGTTTTGAACTGGGCTCAAACAATCCTTCCATCTTGGCCTCCCAAAGTGCTGAGATTACACATGTGAGCCACCACACCCAGCCTCCTAGTCCATTTTTTTTGGAGTCAGTTTTATAGCCTGTCCTCTGTAGAACCTTGAGTTTGTCTTTGAAGATGGAATATTTACTACTTATAACCAAAGGAAAATGCCTATGACATTTCAGAGGTTTGGAGGCTTACCACCACCTGGCAGTTCATATTGAACGGAGGTAGCCATTAGTCAATAAGAACTTACTGAGCATAGCCAGGCACAGTGGCTTAAGCCTGTAATCCCAACACTTTTGGAAGCCGAGGCAGGCGGATCACGAGGTCAGGAGCTCGAGACCATCCTGGCTAACATGGTGAAACCCCGTCTCTACTAAAAATACAAAAAATTTAGCCGGGCATGGTGGCGGGCACCTGTAGTCCCATCTACTCGGGAGGCTGAGGCAGGAGAATGGTGTGAACCCGGGAGGCGGAGCTTGTGGAGAGCTGAGATTGTGCCACTGCACTCCAGCCTGGGCAACAGAGTGAGACTCTGTCTCAAAAAAAAAAAAAAAAAAAAGAACTTACTGAGCATTCAGAGAAGTGAAAAACATTATTTTGGGCCAAAAGTCTGAGGCAGGTTTAGGGGAAGAGGGAAGTGAGACTCATGAGCAGTGCCCTCTGAATCTTTCATGCGTCCAGACATGAAAGCCAAAAGGCTTTTAGTGATCTTTAATCTGTTACCACGTCACCCAAGAGCATCAGGTTGTACCTCAATTCCAGAAATCACTCAGTGTTGGGTTAAAGAGGTGGAGCCCCCAAACTGAGGCGTTTCTCCTGTACCCCAAGAATTCTCATTCCACCCTTTGTGCAGGCCTGGGAAAGCCTGGAGGAAGCTGAGTATCGGCGGGAGCTGGCCCTGAGAAATGAGCTCATTCGGCAGGAGAAGCTAGAGCAACTGGCCCGGCGCTTTGACCGGAAGGCTGCAATGAGAGAGACCTGGCTCAATGAAAACCAGCGCCTCGTGGCCCAGGTAATGAGGGACATGCTTTGGGTGACAGGAGAGGGGACATTCTTCAGAGCCCCCAGCTTTTGGCCGGGCTGGAGTCCAAGCTGGCTTCTCACAGCCTCTCCTTGTGCCTTGCATCCCAGCTCCCCCATGATCTGGTGGATCAAGATTTGCATCTGGGGAGGAGCTCTCCAGGATTTATTAAATCTCATTTTTAGGAAAGAGCCTTGGAGTCTGGAACTGGCTGCTGAAGTTGTCTTTTGTGGGCTTGTAGCGTCATCTACAGCTGGGGTTTGAGTTGATGTTAAATCGTGGTTCTTGGGGGATCTGGTAAAATCACAGACTGCACCTTGTCTGTGTTGGGCATGCCTTTTGGACTCTGGCCTCTGGTGCTGTGACATAATTCTAGCTAAGAATGGACCCCAGGGCTGATTCTTCATCAGAGCACCTGTTCCCTCTCACTTAAAACTTGGAATCAAATTAGATTCTTTCCAAAAAGGGGCAACGAGTATTCTGAGAGCACTGGAGAGTGTATGCGCACCCCAGAGAGCGTGTGAATAAACCATCTGTTTGCTGGTGCATGGTTTCTGAGTGAGAAGCAGCCCCTTCCTGCCCCAAATCCAACAAGTCCACTCAAGGCAGGGTGGGGAATGCCAGCAGGCCACCAAGGGGCTCCATTAGTAACACACAGGCTGCATCTCCCACACGGGTGGCACAGGGAGTAAAATCACGAACTTGTCGCCGGGCGCGGTGGCTCACGCCTGTAATCCCAGCACTTTGGGAGGCAGAGGCGGGCGGATCACCTGAGGTCGGGAGTTCGAGACCAGCCTGACCAACATGGAGAACCCCCGTCTCTACTAAAAATACAAAATTGGCCGGGTGTGGTGGCACATGCCTATAATCCCAGCTATTAGGGAGGCTGAGGCAGGAGAATTGCTTGAACCTGGGAGGTGGAGGTGCGGTGAGCTGTGATCGTGCCATTGCACTCCAGCCTGGGCAAACAAGAGTGAAACTCCATCTAAAAAAAAAAAAAACAACAAACCATGAACTTCTCTTAGAGGCTCTTGTAAGACATTACTTTTTGGAATTTGGGTCTGATAAGACAGCTGCGAAAGGAAGGCGAAGTTCTTGGGAATGTGCTTTCCCATCTAGCACTGGTTCTGAAGGGACCCGCCCTTTCCCTGCATTTGGGGATGAGCCCCGGAGTGTCTCACTGAGCTGCCTGTTTTTCTCCCGTGGGGCAGGATAACTTCGGGTATGACCTGGCAGCTGTGGAGGCTGCCAAGAAGAAGCACGAGGCCATCGAGACTGACACGGCTGCCTACGAGGAGCGGGTGAGAGCCCTGGAGGACCTGGCTCAGGAGCTGGAGAAGGAGAACTACCATGACCAGAAGCGCATCACGGCCCGCAAGGACAATATCCTGCGCCTGTGGAGCTACCTGCAGGAGCTGCTGCGGTCCCGGCGCCAGAGGCTTGAGACCACCCTGGCACTGCAGAAGCTCTTCCAGGACATGCTGCACAGCATTGACTGGATGGATGAGATCAAGGTGGGCCCTGGGGGCCACCTCCTGCCATGCCCTGCAGCACTCACGTTGGGTCTCAGGGGCCCTGCAGTTAGCATAGGCTTCCTTAGACACCTCCCAGCCAGTCATATATCTGAGTCAAAATAGAGAAACTGAGGCAGCAGTGTCTAGCTGCACTTGCCTCTGTGCCTCTTGGTCCACTCTGTTCCAGCAGGTGATACCAGCCCAGGTCCATGGTACCCTGGTGATTGAGAAATCTTGGGTTTGTGGCAGCACCGGTGCCAACCTGCAGGGCCTTGAAGAGACATACATTAATCAGGAACCTGGAGAATCAGGCTCTTAGTAATTACAATTTGACTCTGGTTAGAATCCAGACCTCCCAGCGTAAGGGCAACCTCTCCTCTCTCTCTGCCGTAGTGAGTCTCAGCTGAGGACACACATCAGACTGCCCCTGGAGCTTTGTGAAAATACACATGGCCAGGCCCCAACCCTGAGATCGATGCAGTAGATGAGTGTGGGCCTTGAGCATCTGTAAGATGTTCCATGGATGATGCTGATGGGCACCCCCAGTAGACACTCCCCCTCTGGAGCTTCTTCCATCATCAGCAGCAGCCCTTTTCTGGCTGTATTAGGCTCACCCTTGCTCAGACACCAGGGACATGCCCTTTGCAGGGGTCTCTTCTCCTAATGTGTAGGTCTCTTCATTTCTCCTCATTTCCTTTCTGCTGTTCTCTTTGCCAGGCTCACCTCTTGTCTGCCGAGTTTGGGAAGCACTTGTTGGAGGTTGAAGACCTGCTACAGAAGCACAAGTTGATGGAAGCTGACATTGCCATCCAAGGGGACAAAGTGAAGGCCATCACTGCAGCCACCCTGAAGTTCACTGAGGGGAAAGGTGAGACCAAGTCTGTCTCCCCTGTTAAGGCTTCTGATGCCAGAGCCTCATCCTCTGGCCTAACACCCCAACTTGGATAAATCTCCTGGAACCAACTTTAAAGTTCTGTTTCTTTCATCAAATAATGGTCCGAGAAAGAAGCTTGAGGGACAGTCAAACTCTCTAGAGAGCCGACCACTGCTTCCATAACCTATAATCACCAAGGAGCCATCATCTGTCCTTCATTCTCCTTGCTAGTTCAAGTCATGGCTGAGACAATTTAGGTTTCCAGATTCTTGTTTTAAATAAGAGACCTCACTGCCTCTTTCAAGAATGACCTTGAAAAATTTTTTAAATTAATTTAAAAAATAATTTTATGTTGTACATTTCTATTAAGAACTAACCCCACTTTTTATCTTCCTTAACCCTGAAGTTCAGTGGGAAATAATTATAAAGAATCTGTCTGCCCTCTGAGCAACTGGGACCCCCCTGCACCCCACCCCAAAGCCCCAGTGTCATGGCAGCTTCAGGTTTGTGTAGTTCCAACCTGGCAGCTTATCTGAAGCGTGCCCATAAATGAAGCCCATTCCCCACTTTGTCCTCCTTCCCCCTATTTCTTCCAGGGTACCAGCCTTGTGACCCCCAGGTCATCCAGGACCGCATCAGCCACCTGGAGCAGTGCTTTGAGGAGCTGAGCAACATGGCAGCTGGGCGGAAGGCCCAACTGGAGCAGTCTAAACGACTCTGGAAGTTCTTCTGGGAGATGAATGAGGCCGAGAGCTGGATCAAGGAGAAGGAGCAGATCTATTCTTCCCTGGACTGTGGCAAAGACCTGACCAGTGTGCTCATCCTACAGCGCAAGCACAAGGCTTTTGAGGACGAGCTCCGTGGGCTGGATGCCCACCTGGAGCAGATCTTCCAGGAGGCTCATGGCATGGTTGCGCGCAAGCAGTTTGGGCACCCGCAGATCGAGGCCCGCATCAAGGAGGTGTCGGCTCAGTGGGACCAGCTGAAGGAGCTGGCTGCCTTCCGCAAGAAGAACCTCCAGGATGCTGAGAACTTTTTCCAGTTCCAGGGCGATGCGGATGACCTGAAGGTTTGGCTGCAAGATGCCCACCGGCTGCTCTCTGGTGAAGATGTAGGGCAGGACGAAGGGGCCACGCGGGCCCTGGGGAAAAAGCACAAGGACTTCCTGGAGGAGCTGGAGGAGAGCCGTGGGGTGATGGAGCATCTGGAGCAGCAGGCCCAGGGATTCCCCGAAGAGTTTCAGGATTCCCCAGACGTGACCCATCGGCTGCAGGCCCTGCGGGAGCTCTACCAACAGGTGGTGGCCCAGGCAGACCTGCGTCAACAGAGGCTGCAGGAAGCCCTGGACCTGTACACGGTGTTTGGGGAGACAGATGCCTGCGAGCTGTGGATGGGCGAGAAGGAGAAGTGGCTGGCCGAGATGGAAATGCCAGACACCCTGGAGGACCTGGAGGTGGTACAGCACAGGTCAGAGTTAACTCATCTTTTCCTCACCTCCCTGCACCCAGGTCTGGGCACCATCTCCCACCTAGTTTGGTAATAGTCTCTGGATCAGCAAAGGTCTCTTTGAGAGGCCCTGGGATGCCCTTTGTTGCAAAGTCCAGGCATTGGGAGTCACAAGTTCTATTCTGGCTCTGTGGTCTGGAGTACTTCACCCACTGGGGCCTTGCGTTCCTCAAACAAAGGGAATTTCTCTAGTCCAGTTATTCAGTTACTTTTCAGCGATAGCAGTCTTTGCTCAGATGAATTGTGTATGGAACCCCTAGGTCACACAGAGGAAAAATGGAGCTACTCTGGAGAAGGAGGTTGAGAGGCCAGGACTCTGCCAGCTCTAGCCTTTCGTGGCAGTCCCTAAGCCAGGGGACTCTGAGGGGCCACAGAGAGAGTTTGCAAACCCCCTGTCTGCAAGGCCACTTTCACCCCTGGTGTTCTGATTTCATCAGTACCCCAGATGGTGAGGCACGCCCCAGTCTGTGAGGCATCTCCACAGCCGAAGCACAGAATTCAGGGAGTCAGGAGGAGGAGAGGCCACTCTCTGGAGCAGTGCCAAGGTGGTGCTGCACTGATGCTGGAGAATCCTGGGCTCTTACCCTTGAAGGATCGGCCTTCAGAACCACAAATTCCCCCCAACCACCACCCCAACAGCTTTTCCTTATCTTACCCAGGAATGGAGCACCTGACTGGAAAGGGTAGCTTTCGGATCAAGATGTCAAGGCATTGGACTCAGAGTCCAAAAGCAACAGCCAGAATAGTGGAGGCCTGGAAGGTGGCCCTTGTGACAATTGACATCCCCCACACAAATATACAGTAACCTCTCTTCAGCCCTCCCCCCCCTTCATATGTCTCTGTTGAGCCAGAAGCCTGTGTAGGAAGTAACTGACTCTCTCAAGGCCTGTTCCAGGCAGTGCTAACTCACAAAATCAAACCCACGAACCAGAAAGGAGGGCCAGCATATCTGTCTTCTTCCTCCTGCCTCACCTGAACAAACGGTTTAGGCAGTGGAAGGAGAAAGCAAGAGCTACATGTTCTGGAGACTGGAGGTGCCACTGGCAAGGAAGTGTCTGCTGCTGCCTCACTCATCCTCATTTCCCTCTGCCCCTATCAGGTTCGACATCCTGGACCAGGAGATGAAGACTTTGATGACTCAGATTGATGGTGTGAACCTCGCTGCCGACAGCTTGGTAGAGAGTGGCCACCCACGCAGTGGGGAGGTGAAGCAGTACCAGGACCATCTAAACACCAGGTGGGGTGTGGGTAGGGCATGGGGCGGGGAGCATTGTCTCTCGACATCTGACACACTTCTGGGGGCCAGGCCCAAAATTTAGGCCACCTACTATGCACCAACACTTCTGTACCCTCAACATTCCTGTTTTTTTGTTTTTGTTTGTTTGTTTGTTTTTGAGACAGAGCCTCCCTCTTTTACCCAGGCTGGAGTGCAGTGGTGTGATCTCGGCTCACTGCAACTTCCACCTCCCAGGTTCAAGCTATTCGTGTGCCTCAGCCTCCCAAGTAGCTGGGATTACAGGCGCGCAGTACCATGCCTGGCTAGTTTTTGTATTTTTAGTAGAGACGGGGTTTCACCACGTTGGCCAGGCTGCTGTCATTCCTGGCCTCAAGCGATCTGCCCACCTGGGCCTCCCAAAGTGCTGGGATTACAGGCATGAGCCACCGCCCCCCCACCAACATTCCTGTCTGTCTCAGCCATGGTTCCTTCCCAGTAGTACTGGAGTTGTAGCAGCAAGGAGGAATGGTCGAGGTGTGAACAGCCCAGGGAGGGAGAGAAACGAGTCCTGGGAGGCTCGAATGCTGTGCCTGGGGAGGGCAGGGGTGTGTGTGTGTGATGGAGGGCACGTCCCAAGTGTGCCCAAACTCAGAATCAGGCCATATGCTTCTCATGCTATATTTCCCCGGACATTCTTGGGCAGAGAAAATTGCTTTCTGAGAGCTCTTAAGTACTGTCCATAAAAAAATGCTCCAGCCTGTGCCAAATGCAGTATTGATAATGAGGCTGGCTTGAATTAAGAGGAGAATTAGCAGGGAGCCTTAAGCAAGCTTTGTGGCCAGAACAAAAAACAGGCCCCGAGGAGCCTTTAGAGAGGGGGTGCTTTCAGTGTGGGGTGAAATTGCCCACGAGTTCCTAGAGGATCTTTGAGGACACAGCAAACGCCTGCATTCCCTGTCTTTACCCTGGGCCCTGCACATGCAATGCCACGTGTTCACCACCTCCCCACTACCCTGGCCCCTTCCCCACACTTGTGCCCCACAGTAGAGCCTTGCTGTGCCTGAGGCAATCTGGGAGGTGGGCCTGGAGAAGACTCCATTGTAAAGAAAGGGATCAGCACAGTGGAGACTTCACTGGGGGGTTAAGGGGAGGCAGCGATGACCAGAATTCTTTAGAGCCACTAGAATGGGATGATTGTCTTAGCAGCCCAAGCTGGAGAGTGTGGTTCAGGAGATTCCTTTGTCAATCTGATGTTTTACAAAGGAAGAGAATACCTCTTCCCTCTTCTTTTGCCTTGTAGGTCATGAGTTTGTGTGTGTTGGTGGGCAGGAGGTGGTAGAGATTATTGCAATTGCTGCATAATTGAGGAAAGTAGAGCAGGTCTAAACCAGAGAAACTTCCTGAGAGGAAGAACTCATCAGCTCAACAATGAACTATAGTCTGAGAATGTTGATCTTTACAGACCCCTAAAACAGGCCCCATCCCCAAGTGATAAATATCCAGGTACCTGCCATCCTTAAGTGAGAAAAAAACCTGAGGCATGAAATTAGATTAAATTTGAGAGTTGAAAGGGACCTGAGAAGTCACCCAGTCTAGCCAGCGATAGGGAACTCACTCCCTCACCCTGCAGCCTGTCTCATTTTTGGGCAACTCTTTTTGGTTAAAAAATTTGCTCTTCCATTGAGTGGAAATCTGCCTCCTTGAAATGTGTACCTATTGCTTCTGGCTCTGCCCTTGAGAGAGATCAGACTTACCCTGGTTCCTCTTCCGTGTATAGCTCTTCAGTTATTTTTCAGAACAATGCCCATTCTACACCTCCACCCCCAGAGTCGTCTTGTGCCTCTGCGGTGCTTTTCCTCAGGTTGCATTCTCCCTACCTCTACATTACTCCAAATCCTGTCTCTGCCTGGGCCAGTCCAAGTCACTTGCTTTCCAGTTTTCCAGATGAAAAGCCATCTTTTCCTCCTTTGTACTGGTTTTGAGCTTCACATCCTATCTTATATTCTAATTATTTTTGTCCCCAAGGACTTTCCTACTAGACTATGTAAGCAAATGAAGACCTGTGTCTATTTACATTGCCCAAGGGCTTTGCACACCAAACACATTTTTGAGGTTCCTCCTGTTTGGAATATTACTTTCCTAGCTTTGCCCTTGGCTTACTCTTTTTATTCAGGTCTCAGCTCAAATGTCAGCTTATTGGTGTGACCCCCACTGACCACCCCATTGAAAGCAGCACATCCTTCCTCTCGCTGACCCCTTTGGCCTCTATATTGTTACCTTCTTTTATTTTTTTCTTTGCACTTATCACCACTTGATGGATTATAGACTTGTTTATGTCTCTAACTACTTGAATGAAAGCAAGGACTTTGCATTATTCTTTATTAATTAATTAATTAATTTTTTATAGAGACAGAATCTCACTCTATTGCCCAGGCTGGAGTGCAGTGGTGCAATTTTGGCTCACTGCAGCCTCAGCCTCCCAGGCTCAAGTGATTCTCCCACCTCAGTCTCCTGAGTAACTAGTGCTACAGATGCACACTACTATACCCAGCTAATTTTTTGTTTTTTTGTAGAGATGAGGTCTCACTATATTGCCTAGGCTGGTCCTGAACTCCTGGGCTCAAGTGATCATCCAGCCTCAGCTTCCCAAATTGCTGTGATTGACAGGTGTGAGCCACTGCACCCAGCCTGCATAGTTCTTTCCATATCCCTAGTACCTAGATCAGTGTATGCCACAAGGCACCTGAGAGTTGCTTGATAAATGCTTAGTACATGAGTGAACTGGGAAAAAACTAAAATTTTTCTGCCAAGCTTCTGTGTGAGTCATTCAAACACTTGATGAATGTGTGATCATCTTTCATCTGCATATTCCAGTTGAAGAAAAACCTGGCCCAGGACCAAACCTGAACTCTCGATGTCGCCTGACCAGTGCTAACTAGAGTGGCTCTATCAACTTCCTGCATCTCAAAGACAGTGCAGTGGCAGGGGCAAGTGTAGGTTTCGGAAGCACACTAGACCCAAACTCCAGTGCATCTTTGTGTGGCCTCCACCCAATGGCTACAGCGGGGCCGCTCCAGGAAAGGCCTGGAAAATCACTATGGCGCCTCTTGCCCGGGCACACAGCGAGACCCTCTCCCAGGAACACTTCCCTGTCGATTCCAGGGGTTTCAAACAAACGTGGAGAAAACCCCTTGATTTCCCAGCCTCAGAGCACCATCTGTGTGCCAGACAGGCACAGAATTCCCAGAGCACGGGGTCTTCATGGTCTAGGATGGGAGCCGAGAAATCTGCAGGCCGTCTGTCCTCCCTCGTATCCCTGGTCTCTCCCAGCCTGTCTCTTACATCTCTCTGCCGACCTTTCAAATCACACTGGCTGCTGTTGTCACACCTTGGGAATGCACAACAGCGCCCTCTGCCTAGTCCATCTGCTAGTCCCTCGGCTTCCATCCCCAGAGGCAGGGGACAAAGATGAATGAGAGACTTGGTCCCATCCTTTAATTGGTCACTCCAGTGGAGGCACTGGGGGTGTGTTCACTGACTGGGGCTTTGTGTCCAGTGATGGGTTGTGTGGAGGTCACGTGAGCGACTGTCACCCCGTTGCTCCTTCCAGCTCCCTTAGTCCTCCTCTCTGCCTGGTAGGTGCTGTGTACATGAAACTTTATGCTATGTTATTTGTGAGCTTGTCTGAATATTTCTCTAAATCATACACCCCACAGGGCAAGGCCTAATTATGTCTGTATTCTCCCAGAGGCCAACAAAATGCCTTATACCCCTGTGGGTGTTCAAGAAAGATGGGTTCAATTAGAGAATGAGCATTCAGCCTGCGTATTACAGTGATGCAGAATGAGTGAACCTAGGCCCAAGGGTAGTGTCCCTAGTGGTCTGGCCCGGCTGATGGGCAGCTCTTTGAAAGAGGTTTATTGTGTACTGCAGACTGACCCCAGGCCCCCAGGCATCCACCAGACCTTAGCACATTTCCGTGTTTCATAGCAACACTGTGCTCGAAGGTTAAGATTATGTTAGTCTTTTAAATTATCATCACAGCTTATTCCTCCTCATTCTCTTCTTCCCTCTCCTCTTATTCATCTTCTTTTTCACCAGGGCATCTTTTCTCTTAGATCCAAGGTGATCTTTTTCAGGCCCTAGGAGACTTTGCATGTGGCCTTGGGCGTTTACATGGTTCCTCTAGGGCAGCTGGCGACCCTATGTCCTGAAGCATTCTTGAAGTTAATGTGAGCCTTTTAATTATTTTGATATTTCATAAACTCTGGGGAAATTGTATATTTGCCTGAAATCCAACTACATGCATAGCCTTTGCTTTCATGTTCCTTTACTTATGGTTGGAATCACATCACTAATTACCCCCTGCTGATCAAAAGATCTGATTGACAGTGATATATGTCTTGAGTTAAAATTGGATAAGTGAATTTTGCTCACCCACGCTTTGTTAGGTAGATTTTGTTTTTCTTTTCATCATACAAAGTCTGTGCGGGGAGATTTGCAAGAAATGTGGGAAGGGGTCAGGATCTCCTATGGGAAGAGTTAAGGGAGAAGGTGTCTCTCTCCTCCGGGCTGTGTCCCCATCCGGCAGGTGGCAGGCATTCCAGACCCTGGTGTCAAAGCGGCGGGAGGCTGTGGACTCAGCCCTCCGAGTGCACAACTACTGCGTGGATTGTGAGGAGACCAGCAAGTGGATCACGGACAAGACAAAGGTAGTGGAGTCCACAAAAGACCTGGGGCGGGACCTGGCAGGTGTCATCGCCATCCAGCGAAAGTTGTCAGGGCTGGAGCGTGACGTGGCTGCCATCCAGGCCCGTGTGGATGCCCTGGAGCGTGAGTCCCAGCAGCTGATGGACTCGCACCCTGAGCAGAAGGAGGACATTGGTCAGCGGCAAAAACACTTGGAGGAGCTGTGGCAGGGCCTGCAGCAAGCCCTGCGGGGCCAGGAGGACTTGCTGGGGGAAGTCAGCCAGCTGCAGGCCTTCCTACAGGATCTGGATGACTTCCAGGCCTGGCTTTCCATCACCCAGAAGGCTGTGGCCTCCGAGGACATGCCCGAATCCCTCCCAGAGGCCGAGCAGCTCCTGCAGCAGCATGCAGGTATCAAGGATGAGATTGATGGGCACCAAGACAGCTACCAGCGTGTTAAGGAGTCTGGGGAGAAAGTGATCCACGGCCAGACGGACCCAGAGTATCTGCTTCTGGGCCAGCGGCTAGAAGGCCTGGATACTGGCTGGGATGCCCTGGGCAGGATGTGGGAGAGCCGCAGCCACACCCTCGCTCAGTGCCTTGGCTTCCAGGAGTTCCAGAAAGATGCCAAGCAGGCCGAAGCCATCCTCAGCAACCAGGTAGAGAGGCATTCAGGGCTGGGACAGGCGGGTCTCTCAGGGCAGTAGCTCTTGTGGTGAGTCCACAAATGTGCTGAAAGGCTCAGGGACCACATGACTCTTGTCTTGTACTCTGTATTCACTCATGGGGGAAATCTTTGTTTCTCATTAGGTGCCTTTTCCAGCCCTATGCCTTGTTCCTGGGTCTATCAGAGGCTAGAGAAGCGCATTTTGCCCTGGGTGGTTAGTCTTCCATGTGGCTTTAGGCACACTGTTTATTGGTGCCCCTGGGGTAGGAGTGGGGGCAAGACCTGGGGAGTAGCACCTCCTCCCTGCTCATTCAGGGGGCTCATTCAGACTGTGGCCTGTGTGGCTGCACGTTGTGCTCCCACTTGGTAGGTGTGCTCATCACCTCCTCCATGTGTCTTCATGCCTTGTCTGGAAACTTGCTCCAACAGGAATACACTCTGGCTCACTTGGAGCCCCCAGACTCCCTGGAAGCTGCAGAGGCTGGGATCCGGAAGTTTGAGGATTTCTTGGGGTCTATGGAGAACAACCGGGATAAGGTCTTGAGTCCTGTGGACTCTGGAAACAAGCTGGTAGCTGAGGGAAACCTGTACTCAGACAAGATCAAGGAGAAGGTGCAGCTGATTGAGGACAGGTACTCCCGGGCCCCAGGGCCACGAGGCCCCCAGAGCCACAGAGGGGTAGTGGTGCCACACAAGGACCCCAAGCTCAGCACTATTGAACCTATGCCTTTGGCTTCCTTTCCAGGCACAGGAAGAACAATGAGAAGGCCGAGGAGGCCTCTGTCCTCCTGAGAGACAACCTGGAGCTACAGAACTTCCTCCAGAACTGCCAGGAGGTGAGGCTCCAGCAAGGAGCAGCCGCTTTCCTGGAGATTCCTTTCTAGAAGCAGAGTGCCCTCAAGGGGGGAAGTCCATAGGGATCCTTTCTAGCCCATGAGCTGCGGGATTCCATGAGTGGGGACCTCTAGGTACTTAATTGGGTCATCCTCTAGAATCTTCAGTTGCACTTTTTTTTTTTTTCAAATCTGAAAAGTCATCCTTAACTTGTCAAGTCTAGGCCAGAGTTTCTTAAGAGTAGTCTAGGGACAGTCTATTTTAGAATCATCTAAGACCTAGTCTGGGCCAGCTTCAAGGATGTGTGACCTATGTCACACCCTGTGCTTAGCTTAGAAGGGTCCTGGGCTCAGTTTAATGCTCTACTCTTGCCATCTTGAAATTCTTCATGCTTTTGAACAACTCCATTTTGTACTGGGCCCTGCAAATTATGGAGCCAGTCCTGGTCCTAGTTAAAGCAGACCCCTGGGTCTCACTCAGGCCAGATGAATCAGAACTTTAAGGCGTGAGACAGAGAAAGAACATTTTAAACAAACCTGCCAGTTGGAAAACTGCTGGCTAGGAAGGTCCTTGCTCAACCTGGCGCCAGCTGTACAAGAAAGGTCTTTAATCCGCCTTCCCAGGTCCCTCCATTGACAGTACTTTCTACGTGGAATGGGGTTTTCCTTGACTTCCTTCTTGTCATACTTCTTTTCTGTCAGCCCAGGCAACTTTATTTTCATCAACCTCTGTCCTTGGCTTCTTCCTCAAATAACATTTTTTTCCTGTGTTTATCAAGGATCTCTCACCAAACTGCCAAAGGATGGATTTATCCATCCATCCAGTAAATACTCTTTGGGTTCCTAGAATATGCTAGGCCCTGCCGTAGGTCCTCGAAATATGGAGAGAAGAGTAAAGTATCCCTGGTCTCACACCATACACACTCCAGTGGGGAAGATGCACCTGTGCCCACATTTTAGCCCTGGCCTGTCATGGGTAAAGTTGCCTGTGCTGGTCCAGAGGGATCCAGAACTGCAGATGAGTTCTCTTCTGTGCTTGCACTTCCTCCCCATGGGCTTCTCCTTCTGCAGCCAGGGATGGGCAGCAGGTTCTGCCCTGCCAAAGAAATATACTCAGGGACAGTCAGCCCACTCTTTATGCACACAGCTCACTCTTTGGATCAACGACAAGCTGCTGACATCTCAGGATGTCTCCTACGATGAAGCACGAAACCTTCACAATAAATGGCTGAAGCACCAGGCATTTGTGGCAGAGCTGGCTTCCCATGAAGGGTGGCTAGAGAACATTGATGCGGTAAGTAAAGTGAGTGGGTGGTGGAGGGCACTCTGCTCAGATAGGCTTGCCTGGATGGGGCTTCACCCAAGGTGTGGACACTGTCCTAAAGCTTGCTTACAGTACAGAACGTGGCAGCGAACAACCTTTCTAAATAGTAGTTAAACCTTCAGAGGTCCTGATATAGTCAGTCTTAGTACACCTGGTCAGAATCAGTGCCTCTTCTGGGTCACCTGAATCTAGGAACAGCCCAGGACACTGAGGACATCTAGTTAGAGCTTCAGTGTCCAGTGCCAGGACAGCAGTTGTTAACGTTTGCTTTCCATTGCCCTCACTAGGGCTCCGGCACTGTCCTGCACAGGGCTGGAGGAATAGGCAAGATGATCAGAATGGTCCAGGGGAGCCATTAATCCTCATCATTTGTATGGGCAGAACCACTGGGGAGTGGTCATTTCCACTCCTTGTAGATGGTGAACTAAGGGACCCCTCTGTAGAGAGTTTGCCCAGTGGACAAGTCCAAATGTGGCTGGAATTAGATGTGGAAATCACTACCTTTGCTCCTTTCTACCATGGCTATCCATGAAAAAGCAGCCCTAGGATCAGACTGATTTCTTAACCTCCCTGTGCCTCAGTTTCTTCCTCTATGAAATGAGAGTAATAATAGGACCTTCCCAGTGGAGTTGGGAACACTAAATACTTAAAGACAAATGAAACATTTAGCATAGTACTTGGCAATTATGAGACACTCAATAAATAGTAACTTTTAGGCCAGGCACAGTGGCTCACGGCTGTAATCCCAGCACTTTGGGAGGCCGAGGTGGGCAGATCACTTGAGGTCAGGAGTTCAAGAACAGCCTAGCCAACATGGCGAAATCCCATCTCTACTAAAAATACAAAAATTAGCTGGGTATGGTTGCATATGCCTGTAATCCCAGCTACTCAGGAGGCTGAGACACAAAAGGGTTTAAACTGGCGGGAGGAGGTTGCAGTAAGCCAAGATTACGCCACTACACTCCAACCTGGGCAACAGAGAGAGACTCTGTCTCCGAAAAAAATTAACTATTATTACTGATATAGATTCCTAAGTCCAATTTATATCACACTGTGCCCACCCAAAAATGATACATCTATGCAGATGAAAACCAGACAAGGCAACTTCAGTAACCAAAGGAGGTCAGTGAAGGTTAGTGCACAACCTCGGGAACTCACGGGGCAGTTTCTGCACTGGCTGTACTTGGATGGGTCTGGAATCCTTTTTCTTGCAGCAGCTGACCCTTGTCTGCAGCTCCCGTGCTGCAGTCTCCCTGAATCATTGCCCTCAGCGCTGCTCTCCCTGCCCGGCTTCCCCTACCAGCAGTGTCTAACCCTTTGAATATGAGGACTTTTTCCTTGTCTGTGGTGGTGCATATCATGAAAATTATGCACAGACTTTTTTTTTTCACTCATCAGCTATTGTGTTAATGTATTTTATGTGTGTCCCAAGACAATTCTTCTTCCAATGTGTCCCAGGGAAGCCAAAAGGTTGGACACCCCTGCTAATGCTGGGGATTCAGAGTCAATTTCAGTTGCGCCTCACCCACATTCTATGAAGATTCTTCACCTTGCTGATCTCCTCTTGGGTAGTCTCTTGCAACCATTAGGAGCAGGGCTCACCCAAGGCCCATTCAGCCCAGAATGTGAGCTCCCCTCCTTCTTGACCCTAGGAAGGAAAGCAGCTGATGGATGAGAAGCCCCAGTTTACAGCCCTGGTGTCCCAGAAGCTGGAAGCCCTGCACCGGCTCTGGGATGAGCTGCAGGCCACCACAAAGGAGAAGACCCAGCACCTCTCAGCTGCCAGGAGCTCCGACCTGCGCTTACAGACCCATGCTGACCTCAACAAGTGGATCAGCGCCATGGAGGACCAGCTGCGGTCAGATGACCCGGGCAAGGACCTGACCAGTGTCAATCGGATGTTGGCTAAGCTGAAGGCACGTGAGTGGGTTGTAGACTTAGAGTGGTAGGATAGAAGGGGTCGTGGAAGCCAATCTGACACCTTTATTTTTAATTTTAGGTTTGGGGGTACATGTGAAGGTTTGTTACACATGTCATGGGGGTTTATTGCACGTATTATTCCATTACCCAGGTTTTAAGCTCAACACCCAATAGTTATCTTTTCTGCTCCCCTCCCTTCTCCTACCCTCCCCCCGTCAAGTACACCCTAGTGTCTGTTTTGGTTGTGCCTCACCCACATTCTATGAAGATTCTTCGCCTTGCTGATCTCCTCTTGGGTAGCCTCTTGCAACCATTAGGAGCAGGGCTGATCCAAGGTCCAGTCAGCCCAGAATGTGAGCTCTCCTCCTTCTTGCCCCTAGGAAAGAAAGCAGCTGATGGATAAGAAGCCCCAGTTTATAGCCCCGGTGTCCCAGAAGCTGGAATGCCTACTGTTGTTTCCTTGTGTTCATAAGTTCTTCTCACTTAGCTCCCACTTATAAGTGAGAACATGTGGTATTTGGTTTTCTGTTCCTGCATCAGTTTGCTAAGGATAATGGCCCCAGCCCTATCCATGTTCGCACAAAAGACATGATCTCGTTCTTCTTTTATGGCTGCAAAGTATTCCATGGTGTATATATATCATATTTTCTTTATCCAGTCTGTCATTGATGGGCATTTAGGTTGAGTCCATGTCTTTGTTATTGTGAACAGTGCTACAGTGAACATAAGTGTACATGTGTATTTATGGTAGAATGCTTTACATTCCTCTGGGTATATACCCAGTAATGGGATTGCTGGGTCAAATAGTAGTTCTGTTTTTAGCTCTTGAGGAATTGCCATACTGTTTTCCACACTGGTTGAACTAATTCACACTCCCACCAACAGTGTATAAGGGTTTCCTTTTTTCTGCAACCTCGCCAGCATCTGTTATTTTTTGATTTTTTGATAATAGCCATTCTGACTGGTGTGAGATGGTATCTCACTGTGGTTAGGATTTGCATTTCTCTAATGATCAATGATATTGAGCTTTTTTTCATATGTTTTTGCCTGCATGTGTGTCTTCTTTTGAAAAGTGTCTGTTCATGTCCTTTGCCCACTTTTTAATGGGATTGTTTGTTTTCCTCTTGTAAATTTAAGTTTCTTATAGATGCAGGATGTTAGACCCTTATCAGATCCATAGTTTGCAAATATTTTCTCTCATTTTGTAGGCTGTTTACTCTGTTGATAGTTTCTTTTGCTGTGCAGAAGCTCTTAAGTTTAATTAGATCTCATTTGTCAATTTTTGCTTTTGTTGCGATTGCTTTTAGTGTCTTTATCATGAAATCTTTGCCCATTCCTATGTCCAGGATGATATTGCCTAGGTTGTCTTCCAGGCTTTTTATAGTTTTGAGTTTTACATTTAAGTCTTTAATCCACCTGAGTTTATTTTTGTATATTGTGTAAGGGAGGGGTCCAGCTTCAATTTTCTGGATATAGCTAGCCAGTTCTCCCAGCACCATTTATTAAATAGGGAGTCTTTTCCTCATTGTTTGTTTTTGTCAGCTTTGTCAAAGATCAGATGGTGGTAGGTGTGTGGCCTTATTTCTGGACTCTCTATTCTGTTCCATTGGTCAATATGCCTGTTTTTGTACCAATACCATGCTGTTTTTGTCACTGTAGCCTTGTAGTATAATTTGAATTCCGGTAATGTGATTCCTCCAGCTTTATCCTTTTTGCTTAGGATTGCCTTGGCCATTCAGGCTCTTTTTTGGTTTCATATAAATTTTTAAATAATTTTTCTAGGCCGGGCATGGTGGCTCATGCCTGTAATCCCAGCACTTTGGGAGACCAAGGCAGGTGGATCACCTGAGGTCGGGAGTTCGAGACCAGCCTGACCAACATGGAGAAACCCTGTCTCTACTAAAAATACAAAACTAGCTGGGTGTGGTAGTGCACCCCTATGATCCTAGCTACTTGGGAGACTGAGGCAGGAGAATCACTTGAACGCAGCAAGCAGAGATTGCAGTGAGCTGAGATCGCACCATTGCACTCCAGCCTGGGCAACAAGAGCAAAACTCCATCTCAAAAATAATAATAATAATGATAATTTTTCTAGTTCTTTGAAGAATGTCATTAGTGCTTGTGATAGGAACAGCATTGAATCTGTAAATTGCTTTGAGCAGTATAGCCATTTTAACTATATTAATTATTCCTACCCATGAGCATGAGATGTTTTTCCATTTGTTTGTGTCTTCTCTAATTTCTTTGAGCACAATCTGAAACCTTAAAGTAAGCACTCCTACTCTTTCTCTTAACTGGACTTGCTTTTATCATGCAAAAATGTCGCCTGGTTTCTAATCCATCTCCAACCCCTTTTGCAGTGAGTAGGACAGAGACCCAAAAGGGCGCATGAGAAAGAGAACAGGCACTCAGAGGAGGGAAAGATGAGTGGGAGCATCCAAGGAGACTCCTTGGAGGAAGTTGAGCTCAAATTGGGCCTTAAAGGAGGGGTGGGATGCAGATGAATGAAGAAGATGGAGGGGCTGTCCAGGCGCCAAGGCTGGTGCTGACACCGTCCCCTTGTGTCTCAGCGAGTGGAGGACCAAGTGAATGTGCGGAAAGAGGAGCTGGGGGAGCTGTTTGCCCAGGTGCCTTCAACAGGAGAGGAGGCAGGAGACGTAGACTTGAGCATCGAGAAGCGGTTCCTGGACCTCCTGGAACCCCTGGGGAGGAGGAAGAAGCAGCTGGAATCATCCAGAGCCAAGCTGCAGATCAACCGGGACGTAGAGGATGAGACGGTGTGTGGGCCACAGCTTCTCCCCACCCCCTGAGGCGGAGCCACCAGCTGCCATCAGAGTAGCTGGCTGCCACCCAGAGCAATTCTTGGCAGCAGATGACTGGTCACCTCACCCCTCATCTCATAGGGGTGTTGTGAGGATTACATTAAATAGAAAGCTCAAGTCAGTGCTTTTGGTGGGAACTCACTGTTCACTTGCTAGTATTGCTCAGTGAAGAACATGGACTTTGGGGTCAGACAGACTTGGGTTCGAGATCCAGCTACGTTACCGTCCCACTGTCTGACTAGGAGCAAGTTATTTGGAACCTCAGTTCAAAATCCCTGAATATTCCCATCTATAAAAGGGGGACAAAACCCTGATGGGATGTTGGGAGGAACTGGGGAGACACTGCCAGCAAAGCTCTACCCCGCCCATGGTGAGCACTCAGGAAAGGGTGGCCATGATTGTCATCAGCTCTCCCCTGCCTTCTGGTCTCTGCAGCTCTGGGTGGAGGAGAGGCTGCCTCTGGCCCAGTCAGCCGACTATGGCACTAATCTGCAAACTGTGCAGCTGTTCATGAAGAAGAACCAGGTGAGTCCTGCCTCACCTCGCCAGTCGTACCCGCCCCTCCTCACCCCCACCTGGCCCCACAGGGGTGGGCCCAGCCCTGGCCTGCAGAAGGCTAGCAACGGCAGGTTAGTGTTCCTGTTGGCAGCTTTGGGGTCTCCAAACCGTATTGGTAGTCTTAGAGCAGAAAGAGCAGGTTTTTGTGATTATAGAGCAAATTCTGGGAGGATCACAGAGGAGGGAGGAATCCTGGTGCTTGGGGATTCAGGGCCATTCAGCCTCCGTCAGGCACAGGTGAATGCAGGGTCTTGGGGGCCCTGGCCTGGAGGTTGATGTGCTTCAGTAGCTGTGTACTCAGTGTGTCCACTGGTCTGCCTGCGAGGAAGGCAGTAACTCCTGGTCTCTCTCCCACAACACTGCCTTGCCCCTCTTCCAGGGCTGAGCTTGGCATGTGCGGTGTCCTTGGGGTAAGTAGGCCCCATTTCTCTGGACATGTGAGGATACTTGTGGGGCTCAAATTCCATTAGGAAGCCACTAACTTTGGACTCTGAGCCCTTGGAGCAAACATCCCTCTGCTTTTTGGCACTCGCTTAGCCCTGATTGGGAGCTCCTGTGGCCCTGGTCAGAATCCTGGACGTGAGCAGATGCCAAGCACTCCCTCTTGGATCAGGGCTGTAGCAGGAGCCTGAATCATGCAAGGAAGCTGGCTGTGTGGGGTCGCAGTGGCCAGAGAGATGGCCACAGACCCTTCTTGGACAGAGAGACCCTCCCTCTGCATGCTCTCTGGGTCAGCAAGGAGAGCCCAGGAACTTAGATCCCAGAGAAAAGCGACATGTCCCAGAGTGCCCTGTTAGTACTGCAACTCCTTGAGGAAGGAAAGTCATAGCAGACAGCACTCCCTTTCCCCACGTTGGTAGCAACTGACATCTGCTCACAGGACCGTTTGAGCCCAGCAGCAGTGCAGAGGCCTGGATTATATTCAGAGAGGTTTCTTCAAAGCTGCCTTAGGCCCTTTGCTTCTGGTTGATGCGATCTGGTCACAGAGACTCCAGCAGCCACATGCAGGGACCTGGGCTAGAAGATGATAGAAATCCATCCTCAGTTAATGCCACAACCTTCAGCTAAAGGTGGAAGGCTGGTAGGACATGGTATCCTTGGGACCTCAGTTTCCTTAATTGTAAAATGAGCCAACTCTAGTCTTTCCGACACTAGGATTTTTGATTCTGTGCAGCCTCTATAAGTGTTATTGTTCAAAGGTTTTTAACTCCCCTGGCTGGCAGTTGCTATTTCAGGAAAAGGACAAGACAAATATGGATGGGGTTCCCCTAACCAAGAAGGGAAAGGCAGCCTCTTGGGAAAGCGTGACTGCCCTAGTGAAGACTATTTTAGGCTCACCTGGCTAAACCATAAATCCAGTTTTATCATTTTCCCACTTAAAACCCTCTATTGCAATGGTTCTCAAACTCCAATATGCAACTCCTTTAACAAGACCTCTGGGTGAGTTCACACAACTTAACCGCGTGCCACCCCCAGATCCACTGCATCAAGCTCTGCGGGTAGAGCCTGATAATTTGCATTTCCAGCAAGATCCTGGGTGATGCTGATGCTGCTGGTTCAGGACTCCACTTTGGGGACCACTGCTCTTGGGACTATTCATTGCAATTAGAACACATTCCACAAGGTACTACATGAAGAGTTCTCACACCGGGCTGTACACTCAAATCACCTAGGCACCTTTTAGACAGGTGAATGCCCAGGTCCCACCTCAGATCAATTAGGATCTCTGGGGGTAGGCTCCTAGCTGCATCTATTTCCCTGGGTTATTCAGTGGGCAATCAGGATTAAGAACCAGTCATGCCTGATATGGCCCCTGCCTTCCTCTGAATCTCAGCTCTTCTCACTTTGCCCTCCTTCACGGTATTCCAGCTCTTCTTGCCCTCTCTGTGGCCTCAGGCAGTCCCAGCTCAAGACCACCCCAGAACCTTTGCACTTGTTCAGTCCTCTTGCCAGGAACACTCACCTCCAGATCTCTGTGTGGCTGCCTCCCTCCCGTCATTCGTGGTCAAGTGTCGTCTCCTCAGAGGGGCCCTCCCTGACTCCCTCAGCTAAAGTGGCTCCTGCCACATCACAGCAGACGTTCTTCATCCCACTGTTGTCTTTTCCTTGTAGCCCCCAGGGAGGAAGGCCCAGCCTTTGTTTATTCATTTATTTGCATGTTTACCTTCTATTTCCTCTACCAGGTTGTAAGCTTTAGAGTACAGGGATTTTCATTTTTCTTGTTTCTATATTGTCCCTATTACCTAGACCAGGGTCTGGTACATAGAAAAGAACTTAATACATAGTAGTTGAATGAATGAAGATGGGGAAGAAGACATTAAACGTAAGTACCCTGCACAGATACTAGAAAGTAATTGCTTAAAAAGAAATACCTTTTTAGGCTTGGCGCAGTGGCTCATCTGTAATCCCAGCACTTCGGGAGGCCGAGGTGGGTGGATAGCCTGAGCCCAGGAGTTTGAGACCAGCCTGGGCAACATGGCAAAACCCCATCTCTAGAAAAAATACAAAAAATTAGCCAGATGTGGTGGTACATACCGGTAATCCAAGCTACTTGGGATCTGAGCCTACTTCCCATCTGAGCCTGGGAAGTTGAGGCCCAGTAAGCTGTGATTGTGCCACTGCACTCCAGCCTGGGTGACTGGAGTGAGACCCTATCTTAAAAAAAAAAAGAAAGAAATTAATTTTCAGGCCACCATGCAAAGGTCTTAAGATCTCAGAGTAACAAGCAAATGGAGCTGAAAACGTGGGTTGTTTGAATGCAATTGCAGAGACTGCCGGAAATTGTAAAAATTGAGATTCTGAGCATAAAGTATACAAATGCATTTCAGCAAGTTATGTGACTTGTAGATGTGGTTATTTTGTATATATTTCAAATGCTAGCTATCACTGTACTGCTCACGTGGGCTGCTCTTGCCCCTGCCTTCCAGTTTTAAAGGCCACAGGAAAATTATAGAGAGGGAAGAAACAGGTAGCGAGATATATGGAGCTCAGGAGCCCACACACCAGCAGCAGCTAGCCCGGCCTCTAGGACCTAGAAAGCAAGTAGCCCGTGTCAGGGCGTCCTGAAGAAAAAGGTGACCCAGCCACCAGGGTGGGAGGAAGAGGCCATGTTCATGACCGAAGGCTCAAACAGGGACTAATGCAAAGCTCACAAAAGATTTGAGAAATAGAAGTAGGGAAAAACGAAACAAAAGCTAAGACTGTAAACAAGGGGCTGCTGTCACCTGTTCTTTTAGATGGAAGGCGAAAACTGTGTCCACCTGAGCTGCCAGGTTGTGCGGATCCCACATAAATGATCCTGCATAAATCCTGCAAAAGCTGTTAGAACAAGGTATCAAAAAGGCCATTTTTCT
The DNA here is from genome assembly GCF_049350105.2 of Macaca mulatta. NCBI lineage: Eukaryota > Metazoa > Chordata > Mammalia > Primates > Cercopithecidae > Macaca > Macaca mulatta. Next base: position 137,875,759 of record NC_133412.1, on the reverse strand, counting down.
TTTCCTTCCAACACATACACCTAAGGAATCAAGCTCTGCTGAAGCATAGGAAGATAGGGGACAGTCAAGAGTACAGGCTTCTGGGTCAGGTGGAGCTGTGTTCAAATCCGGCTCTGCCACTGAGTGACTTCACTGCTGCATGCCAGTTTCCACATGCTTATCTCAGCAGGCCACCTGAGGGTGCAAGAATGGTGCACGTGAGGTGCTTAGCAGCCTGCAAGAGGTCCTTGGTAGTTCTTATCGCCATCACCTGCTCTACTCTAGCAACAGGGGGTGAGAGGGACCAAGGGTGTCAGAGCTATGCTGCCACTGCAGAAGCAGCCTCCCCGCCATGGTGGGAAGGCCCTGCCCTGAGCTCTTCCTTCTGGCCACAGACACTGCAGAATGAGATTCTGGGCCATACGCCGCGGGTTGAGGATGTGCTTCAGAGAGGGCAGCAGCTGGTGGAGGCAGCGGAGATCGACTGCCAGGACCTCGAGGAGCGCCTGAGACACCTGCAGAGCTCCTGGGATAAGCTGCAGGAGGCAGCAGCTGGGAGGCTGCAGCGACTGAGGGACGCCAACGAGGCACAGCAGTACTACCTGGATGCGGATGAGGCTGAGGCCTGGATTGGCGAGCAGGAACTCTACGTCATCTCTGATGAGATCCCCAAGGTCTGTTCAGGCAGGGGATACCAGCCAGGGTGCCAAGGCAGAGAGGAAGAGTTGAGGTTGGCTGTCCGTGGGGAGCCTTGTGAGTCCAACTGCGTGAGGAGTGAGGCCAGGGGAGGGGCACGAGGAACCCACAGACTCCCTGCCCTCCCTTGGTGCCTGCTTGGACACACCCCTGCAGGGCACACGCTGCAGCCAGGTGCCTCCTGTTTGCCCACTTAGGTTTGCTCTAACCCAGGGGTTCTCTACTTTTCTTTGCCATGGATTCTGTACTGGTGAACTGCTATGAAAGAGATGGGGTGAGAGGTGACAGGTGGGGGTCTCTCAAAGCTGGAATGATATATGATGTTTTCATGGGGACAGGGGTTAGGGCACGAAAGGAAGGGTATATGTCAGATACAAATCGGGGGAGTCTGGAGAGGGAGGTAGGACACGGGCATTGCTGGGAAATCAGAAAGGCAGGAAGGGAACATGTGCGGCTCTCCTACGGGTGTCCCACAAGCCTGCTCCCCTCCTCCCTAAGGCACCTCCAGGAGCAGGGGCACAACTTGCCAAGGGAGGGATCATGGCCAGGCTGAGCTCTGGCGCTGACTGTCTGCTGCGTTCTAGGATGAAGAGGGCGCCATCGTGATGCTGAAGCGGCATTTGAGGCAGCAGCGTGCGGTGGAGGACTATGGCCGGAACATCAAGCAGCTGGCCAGCCGGGCCCAGGGCCTGCTGTCTGCAGGCCACCCTGAGGGGTGTGTGTGCCCCCTGGGCTGACTCGGTCAGGAGATGGGGATCAAGCCAGGGGCCCACCAGCCAATGTCCCTTCAGATTTAAGAGGAAAATGGAAACAGTTTTCACTAATAGGGCTGGAGAAAATTGCCGCAGGACTGGTGATGGATCCAATTTCATTTAATGCCTTGGTTTTGTGTGAGTCACTTCCAGCTGGGTCAACAAGGCCCTGGTTTGCAAAATGAAAAGAGAAGGGGTTAGCAAAACTACCCTCTTGGTGACCTGATAGCACCAATTTTCCAAAGGGTTACAATATGCTAAGGGACACTGAAGACTACTTTAGCTTTTCTTTTTATGGTCCAGAAGGTCTGCAGGACTTCACGGTCCAGACAGAACCACGATGTAGGAATGCAGGTGGAAACCTGTGCCCACCTGGGCTGTGAGGTTTTGTGGATCCTGCATACATGGGAACCCACTGGGCCACAGACCACACACTGCCCCCAGCCACAGCCCTGTCCTCAGCTGCCATTAAGGTGCCCACCACTGTGGGTCCTCAGCAGCCACCCCAGATTTTCCCCGGGACCCACACTGTCTGGGCCCCTAGTATGTCCTGTCCCTCCCTGGAGGGCTGAGCAGAGTTGTTGCTGCAGGAGCCCTGCTCAGGCAGTGCTGCTCCCCCAGCCTCTCTGGAAGAACAATGGAGGCATTCCCCATTTGCACTTGTCCCTGTAAGCTTGCCAGATTGAGGGGCACCATGGGAAGCACTCCTCCAGGACACAGTGTGTCATCCACTGAGGCTAGGGTGTGGCCCCTTCTCTCCCCAGATCTTCCCCGGCAAAGCCCCTGTCATTTCTCCAGAGCTTCACTCCCTACCTATCCCTGCCAGGGGGCTGTGGTCAGCATATGTTGGCTCCCCCGAGCCACTGCTCTGGGTTCGTGGCTGCTGTCTCTGAGGGCCTTCTTGGTTTTGAATTCCAGGGAGCAGATCATCAGGCTTCAGGGGCAAGTGGACAAGCACTATGCAGGGCTGAAGGACGTGGCGGAAGAGCGCAAGCGCAAGCTGGAGAACATGTACCACCTGTTCCAGCTCAAGCGGGAGACTGACGACCTGGAGCAGTGGATTTCAGAAAAGGAGCTGGTGGCCTCTTCCCCGGAAATGGGGCAAGACTTTGACCACGTGACTGTGAGTAGCCACAGCTCCTGCTGTCTTTGTCTTTCTCTAATGCAGTAGACGCAGCCAGCCCTCACTCGAGACACACAGAGTGCTGCGCAGGATGCGACTTCCCCAGTGTGAGGTGGGACCCGCAGATGGGGCCTGCCCTGGGGAAGGTGTGACAGTGTGGCTCCCGGTGCTGCAGTCACTGCCTGGGAATGTCTTCCGCTAAGCTGGTGACACCTATAACCCCTCTGCACCCCATAACCACATTTCTGTCTGCCCCACACCCAGCTTCTGCGGGACAAGTTCCGGGACTTTGCCCGGGAGACTGGGGCGATTGGGCAGGAGCGGGTGGACAACGTGAATGCCTTCATCGAGCGACTCATCGACGCGGGCCACAGCGAGGCGGCCACCATCGCTGAGTGGAAGGACGGGCTGAACGAGATGTGGGCAGACCTGCTGGAGCTCATCGACACGCGTATGCAGCTGCTGGCCGCCTCCTACGACCTGCACCGCTACTTCTACACGGGTGCCGAGATCCTGGGCCTCATCGACGAGAAGCACCGCGAGCTGCCAGAGGACGTGGGGCTGGACGCCAGCACGGCGGAGTCCTTCCACCGGGTGCACACGGCCTTCGAGCGGGAGCTCCACCTGCTGGGTGTCCAGGTACCTTCAGCCACCCACCTGCTACCAACTTCCAGGAGACCCGGGTGTCAGTCCCAACCTGGCTGTCAGCGGGGAAACCTCTAGGATGGGTGCCAGGAGGTTTCGCCTCCTTAGACAGCCAGGAGCTCAGGGCAGGGAGCAGTGGCTTTCAGATGTTCCTTAGCTTCAGAAGTCGTTCTTTAAACTGAATCCTCACAAAAGGCCGATGCATATAATACTATACAGTGCAGTTTCTCCAGTTGTACAGTATTATTAGTGAACACATGCACAGCACTTTTCTAGCACCAGGTGCTTTTCTGAGCAATGTATGTAGCCATTGGACCCTCAAGGCCATCCTCTGAGGCAGCTGCTAATATTCCCTGCACTTTGCAGATGAGAAAAGGGAGGGGTAGAGGGCCCATAAGTTTCCCAGGAACATGTGGGTACACAGTAAAGCCAGGGCTCAGACCCTGGCAGTTTAGCTATAGACCCCACACACTTAGCACCAGGCACTTCAACCTTTCCACATGGGAGCTGCAGAGCCCCCAAGTTCTACTGTTCAAACCCCTGCCTTCCCCGGCAAAGCCCCTGTCATTTCTGCCCTCCACAGATCCCTAGGGTCCCCCAGAGCTTGGTATGATAGAAAGGGCAAATGCAAGGTGGCCCCTGTTGCTGAGGGCTCCCCCAGCTTCCAGTGCAGCAGGGAGAGGTAGGCTGGCTGTGCAATCCCAGACCAGCCCCACGGAGGTTGGGGACAGAACACCAGGGTACACTGGGCCCCTGGTTCATCCAAAAGGGGATCTCTTAGGGATGTGTCCTCCAGCTGGAGTGGAGGGCCTGGTGTGTGGCTGTTGCATTTGGGGATGCCAGGGCCCCTGAGATAGATGTAGTCCCACTGAGGTCTTAGGAGTGAGGTGTCACTGTCTCCGGGGCCAGCCTCAATCAGGGGATCTGGTGCAACCCCTTCCTTAGAGAGGCAGCACACAGAGTGGTTAAGAATGAGGACTCAGGAGCACGGTGCAAATCCCAACTGTAGCCCTTTACTAGTTTGAGGGACCCTGGACCAGTTACTTAGCTTCCCTGTGCCTCGTTTTCCCCATCTCAAAAATAGCAACAGTAATAGTACCTCGTTCATGGGTTTGTTGGAAAGATGAAGAGAGTTCATCAATAGAAAGTGTTTAGAACAGTGCCTGGTACGTAGTTCCTCTCATTAGTGTACTGTTGAGGAGATCAAAGGGCACGGAGTTCCTCTCACTCCCAAACCTTCACAAAGTTCAAGAGGTATCTTGGGTAGGCAGAAGTGTCAAAGCAAGGAGCCTTCTCCTATAGCACCCCCTGGGTGGAGGCTGAAGATCCTAGCTTCCAGCAGTGCCCTGAGTTGGTAGGCCAGGAGAATGTAGCTGCCCTTCCAGTCCTAGGACCACAGCACCTAGGGAACGATGTCCAGGGAACAATGTCTGGTTTTGCCTGACCACAGGTGCAGCAGTTCCAGGACGTGGCCACCCGTCTGCAGACAGCATATGCTGGGGAGAAGGCAGAAGCCATCCAGAACAAGGAGCAGGAGGTGTCTGCCATGTGGCAGGCACTGCTCGATGCCTGTGCCGGGCGCCGGACCCAGCTAGTGGACACGGCGGATAAATTCCGCTTCTTCAGCATGGCCCGTGACCTCCTCTCCTGGATGGACAGCATCATCCGGCAGATCGAGACCCAGGAGAGGCCCAGGTGAGGGGAGCGTCCTTGAGGCAGAGGCAGCTCCTCTCCAGGCCAGAGGATCCCGGCCAACCAGGGTGCTGCACTGGGGCTCGTCCCTGGAGGGACAGTCCTGGATTATTGGTCCATGAAAATCCCTGGGGGACACTTGAGGCCTGAGGCTGGATCTAGGCAGAAATGGCCTGGCTCAGCTTCCACTGGGAGGACCAATCGTTTCGGAGTCAGGAGAGTCCTGGGTGTAGAGAGAGAGACATCTGTCATTCAGGTTCTCCAATGGGCACAGTGACCATGGCTGTCAGTGAAAATAAGCAACTCACATGTCCAAAGCTGGGTAGGTCTAAGATTGCGCATTCTTCTCCTAGCCCTGGGATGTGAGGGGGCCCTTCCCCCGAAACTCAGGAAGAAGCTCATTGTCCATGAGAGGAGGAGTCAGGCATTGGGCAGTGAGAGCCCCTGCAGAGATCAGACCACTCTGCCCAGTCTGTGCAACTTCATCAGTTATTGCTGATCCATCTCCATCCTTCTGCCCCTACAGTGTCTGTCCTGATGGTCTTACTTTAAACATTCTTACAGAGATATAACTCCCATACCACACTTCATCCATTTAGTGTGTATCATTCAATGGTTTTTAATATATTCGCTGTTACACAACTATCCCCACAATCTAAGGTTAGAAGATTTTCATGACTCCGTCCCTATTAGCAGTCACTCCCCATTCCCCTCTCTTCCCAGTTCCTGGAAACCACTACATGACTTTCTATCTCTCTAGATTTGCCTATGCTGGACATTTCATATAAATGGAATAATACAATATGTGGTCTTTTGTGACTGACTGCTTTCCCTTCATATAATGTTTTCAAGATGCATCCATGTTGTAGCATCAGTCAGTACCCTATTCCTTTTTATTGCCCAGTAATATTCCCAGGCTTCTTTGGGATTTCTGTACCCACTGCCCATGCTCTGGCCACTGAGCAATGGGAGATACTAGGGCATCTGTGTTCCTGCTGGGACTGGGCTGGCGGAGGACCCCCTGGCTGGCCAGAGAGAGAGGAGGGAGCAGGGTCTGACTCCCACAGGCACGGGGAGGTGGGCCCCTCTGGTTGGGACACAGAGGCAGTCCAGAGTGACCCAGAGTTCCCTTCTTCCCTTGTCCTCCTGTCCCGCAGGGATGTCTCCTCTGTGGAATTGCTCATGAAGTATCACCAGGGCATCAATGCAGAGATTGAAACCCGGAGCAAGAACTTCAGTGCCTGCCTGGAGCTTGGCGAGTCCCTGCTGCAGCGGCAGCACCAGGCCTCAGAGGAGGTGAGGGGACGGCAGGGATGGAGGCGAGCCAGGCAGCCTCCTGGGAGGGAGCTGAGAGCTGCAGCTTTTCTGAGGAGCTTGTCTTGCTCTCACTCATAGAGATCAGGGCTGCACACAGGCCTGGGGATTGCAGCCCCAGCAAGTACACTCCCTGCCTTAAGGAGCTGGCCACTCAGTAAAGCAGAGCAGGCTCATAACCTGCCTAACACCCACAGGTGCACACACTTTGGAGGTGGTGACCTCCTTTGATAGGAGAGGCACATGGGCCTCAGAGAGGTTAAGTAACATGCCCCAGGCCGCACAGCTGGCAAGTAGCTGGGCCAAGACTTGAAGCCAGGACTGTAGAACCAAACCTGGCATTCTTTGCAGGACCCATCTATGCACTGCCTCAGATGGGGAAGGGTTTGCCAGGCCTGAACTTTTCTCCCTTTCCTCCCCGTAGATCCGCGAGAAACTGCAGCAGGTGACGTCTAGGAGGAAAGAGATGAATGAGAAGTGGGAGGCCCGCTGGGAGCGGCTCCGCATGTGTGAGTAGAGCCCCGGAGGCAGGGCCCGGGGGCAGGAGTACCCCCGCTGGAGTAGGGGAATAGGGAGGTGCCACCATGGGTGGATTTTCACTACTGTCTAGAGAGGAGCCCCCCACAGCACTGCTCTTCAGCAAAGCTCTGGGGCCAGGGGCCTCAGCCGTCTAGGCAGAAGGCTGGAGTGGACACGCTGCTGGAAGCCTCTAACCAGGCAGCTGCCCCCACTCCCTGCACATCCTCTGCCCCACTTGCCCCCAGCCTCATGCCCAGGCTGGTATGCCTGCAGAGCTATGCCCTGGGGGAGGGGTTGAGGGTTGGGGGAGGGGTTGGGGTCTGGGGGAGGGGTTGGGGTAAGGCTCTCATGAATCCCAGACATTCCTCCTGAGGAATATCAAGCGTAGAGGGGGCTCTTCCTCCTTCAGCTGGGTGCTGATGAGAGGTGGGGAAAAGCCACCACTCAAGGAGGAGTTGAGAGCCAAGAAGCGCCAACTGGTCCTCTGGCCACTCATCCAGCATCATGTGAGACAGCCAAGGGCTGGGAAGAATGTTCAAGGCAGAAGACTCCTTCTCAGAGACATCTAAAATACATTTTGTTTTCAAAATAGGGTTCTAATTAGTGAAAAATATAATTTAAAAAATATAACTATTGGGCCAAGCATGGTGGGATGTCTATAATCCCAGCACTTTGGGAGGCCAAGGCAGGAGGATTGCTTGAGCTCAGGAGTTTGAGACTAGCCTGGGCAACATAGGGAGACCCTATCTACAACAACAACAAAAATTAGTTGGGTGTGGTGGTGCACACCTATAGTCCCAGCCACATGGGAGGCTGAGATGGGAGGATCACTTGAACCCAGGAGGCTGAGGCTGCCATGAGCCATAATCACATCACTGCACTCCAGCCTGGGTGACAGATTGAAGCCCTCTCTCTGAAAACATATAACCATTGTGAAGCTAGGTTAGGGGCCCAGTGTGGAATGGGGTGGCTGCAGGCAGCAAGGGTATCCATGTGGTTTAGGGACACCTATTCAGGCCACCAGCCTGACCACTGGCCCTAATCAGGAGTGAGCAGTTGGGTGCTAACAGGCCCTGGGCCTTGTGGGGGGGTCTGTGTCCTGTTCCCCCTGGCAGTGCTGGAGGTGTGCCAGTTCTCGAGGGACGCCTCTGTGGCTGAGGCGTGGCTGATCGCCCAGGAGCCCTACCTGGCCAGCGGGGACTTTGGACACACAGTGGACAGTGTGGAGAAGCTCATCAAGAGGCACGAGGCTTTTGAGAAGTCCACGGCCAGCTGGGCAGAGCGCTTCGCTGCCCTGGAGAAGCCTACCACGGTGAGCAGGGAACAGTGCTGGGAGGCTCAGGAGGGTGGCAGCTATGCCCTCATGTCAAGAACTCCAGGCCAGTTGTTAGGTAGTTAGAATGGTGTGACAGGCTTGGCCAGCAGGGACAATGGGAAGGAAAGACAAGTGGCAGGAAGTACTGACCTCCGAATGCAAAGGACAGAAGGGGCTGACTATAGAAGGAATGAACGCCAGGGCGTGTGGGGGTGCAGGGCCACGTCCAGGGAGGTCATCTGAGAACACAGCTCGCCTCTGTGGCTGCTCTGACCCCTGGGCCTTCTCCTCCTCTAGCTTGAGCTGAAAGAACGCCAGATTGCAGAGAGACCCGCAGAGGAGACTGGGTGAGTGGTGGCCGTGTGTCCGGGGAGCTGAGTGTTCTGCCAAGTGGGAGTAGGGGGTGCCTTTCATCAGAAACCTGACATTGGGACCAGTTGCATTTGACCTCTCACAGTGGGCACCCTTGTCAGGAAGGCCCGGAGTGCCTGAGCATGAGGGCAGAGGAGCTTTGCTTCCCCAGTCACGGGCGGGCTGAAGGCCTGGTGCAGGAGGAGGGGGCCGGGAGCAGTGGCTGCCAGGTGAGGCCCTGCCTTGGAGCCACCTGAGCACGGGGCCCCACAGCCTGTGCTGCCTGGAACCTGGCTCCCTTCTGAAGAATCTGCCTTGGCTTCTCCGAAGAAGTCTCTGGGCGGCTCCTTGCCGAGCACTGTCCAGGCTGCCGGCTGACTGGATGGGGAGCTATTTGGAGCTTGCTCCCTGTGGGCGTGGGTGAAAAGTTAGGCCTTGCAGGAGGCACTGGCCTCAGAGGGGTGCTTGTTTTTAAAGAGACTGTGTCTTCCTTAGGCCTCAAGAGGAGGAAGGCGAGACAGCAGGGGAGGCTCCGGTTTCCCACCATGCGGCCACTGAGAGAACGTCCCCGGTCAGTCTCTGGTCTCGTTTGTCTAGTTCCTGGGAGTCACTGCAGCCAGAGCCCTCTCACCCCTACTAGGCTCAGCCCAGGTGAAGGCGAGATGAGCTGGCGCAGCCCCGCCCTCCATCCTGCCCACATCCCTGCAGCCACCTCCCAGCAGAGCAGGCTGCGTCCTCATTCAGGTGTTCCGCATGAGAGTACTGGCCTTCTCCACTCCTCCCCTCAGCGCAGAGGAAACAGGCCAGCCCAGTGACATGACATTATTAGTTTGGTTTTATCTAATAAATTTTATTGTATAAATATATCACCATTTACATGAGGGGAAACACTAGCCAGAGATGATTAGTGCATTTCTGTACCATCCTTTCCATTTTCCAACTCCTTCCTCTAGGCAGTACTCACCCCTGCACCCACACCTACACACATGCACACGCACACACACATGCAGGTGCACACACACATGCACACTCACCACACCCCCATACACACACCTCACGCACAACCACACACCCACATACTCATGCACATATGCACACACCACACCCACCCACTTGCACACGCAACACACCCCACACACGTACACACTCCTACACCCCACACACGTACACACTCCTACACCCCACACCCCACACCCCACACATATCCACATTCACACCCACACACACGTACACACTCATACACACACCACACCCCCACACACATCCACACACACCCCCACACACGTACACACTCCCACACACACGTACACACTCATACACAACCACACCCACACACATCCACACTCACACCCACACACATACACACTCATACACACACCACACCCCATACACACATCTACACTCACACTCCCACACACGTACACATACACCACATCCCCCATACACACTCATACACACACCCCCACACACTCATACACACATACACACTCATATGCGCACACCGCACCCCCACACACACTCATACACATACATACACACTCATACACACACCACACCCCACACATCTACACTCACACTCCCACACACGTACACATACACCACATCCCCCATACACACTCATACACACACCCCCACACACTCATACACACATACACACTCATATGCGCACACCGCACCCCCACACACACTCATACACACACATACACACTCATACACACCACAACCCACACACACATCCACACTCCCACCCACACACGCACACGCTCATACACACCACACCCCCACACATCCACTCACACCCACACGCAATACACATATACACACACCACACCCACCCACATGCACACACACCACACCCCCCACACACGTACACATACACCACATCCCCCATACACACTCATACACACACCCCCACACACTCATACACACATACACACTCATATGTGCACACCACACCCCCACACACACTCATACACATACATACACACTCATACACACACCACACCCCACACATCTACACTCACACTCCCACACACGTACACATACACCACATCCTCCATACACACTCATACACACACCCCCACACACTCATACACACATACACACTCATATGCACACACCGCACCCCCCACACACACTCATACACACACATACACACTCATACACACACACCACAACCCACACACACATCCACACTCCCACCCACACACGCACACGCTCATACACACCACACCCCCACACATCCACTCACACCCACACGCAATACACATATACACACACCACACCCACCCACATGCACACACACCACACCCCCCACACACGTACACATACACACCACACCCATACACATCCACACACACGTACACACACCACACCCCCCCCACACACACGTACACACTCGTACACACACCACACCCCACACACCCACATGTACACACCACAACCCCCCCACACACACGCACACACACATCACACCCCCCCGTACGCACACCCGCACTCACACACAGACACACACCACTCGACTGTCCCATCCCACCTGCCCCACTGCGGGCATCTTCGGTAGTGAAGTGGGGCTGCCCATCCTTGTAGGCTATTCCTTCCCCCTATGCAGAGCCCTCTCCTCTTTCCACAGACCTCGCCTGAGGCCTGTGGGTCAGTGAGTCTGGATATGGAGCTGGTTCTGGGACAAGAACAGACTTGAAGGAAGTCTGCAAAATTGAAGAGAATCCCAGGGCTTTGAGTAACAGGGGTCATCCCCCCAACTTGTAGGAAAGGAGGATGAGCCAGAGGCCTGGCTCAAGGGACAGGGAGAGCCCAAGACAGCAGCTACCAGAGGCCTAGGGCATGTGCCTCAGAACCTTACCTGGAGCAGGCCCCTTAGGACCCCATGGGGTCTGTGCAGGGAGGTTGGGAGGCTGTCACCCAGGCTTAGGGATCTGCTCTGGGGAGCAGCTGACCGAGAAGAAAGCAAGAATTCAGCACACAGCTTGCATGGCTTCCCCCTGCATGTCCCCGCTGTGGCAGGATGCACCGGGGGTCAAGGGAGCCACAGATCCTTCCTGCAGTCTACCTCTCCAGGTGCCCGGTGAGCCTGCCTGAACCTGGGGGTGAGGTTAGGAAGACAGGCATTCCAGATGGAAGTTTCTGGTACACCAGTCACCCCCAGAAACATGTACAAACAGTGAGGCCTCCCTTTTTCAACCCTTCTCACCATCTGAGGGAGATGCCCTCCCCAACTCCCCCTCCCCCCGTTCTCCCCCCTCCCCGTTCCCCCTCACCCCCCACACACACCCCTCTGTGGCCTCCAGCCTGGCCAGAGGCCTCCCTTTCATAGCTGCACCAGCCCACCATGCCCAGCAGAGGGCACTGCTGGGCTCCTGCTGAAGGGTCTCTCCCAGAAGTTCCCTCTGAAGCTCCAGGTGTGGCATGTGGGGTCTCGCCTCCCTGTCTGTGGTGGACTGCGTCCCAGCCCCTTTTTCCCAGCAACAGCCCCTGCCGGAAGGAGAGCAAACTCTGGGGGCCCGGCATAGACTGCGTACACGGGCTGGGGCTGTCCCTGCGCCCTGCGCCCTGCCCCCGCCTGCTTCTGCCGTGCGTCCCTGTGTGTCTGCATGTGGCAGTGTCCCGGTGTGCGGGCTCCTCGGTGAGCACCAGAGCGACTCCATCCATTGTCTGTGTCATGTGTGTCCGTGCAAATGTAATTACTTGTGCATCAGAGCCGCCTCCAGCCAACACCTGAACGTCACCGGGTTGGGGGGAATAAAACCTGTTTGGACCTGATGATCTCTTTGGGGGAAGGAGTGAGCCCACATTCGAGACCCCTTCCGGAGAGCCAGCCACTCCAGCAGATGAGAAGACTGGACTGTGCCCGGTGCCGGAAAGAAACCAGATGGTGACTCAACACCAGACCCAAGGCCTCATGCACAGATTTCCTGCTGCTGCTGTCTTCTGAGCCCTTTGTTAAGTTTTCATGGGGATCCATGAACCTCAGAGGTATTAGGCCCTCCTAATACGCCATCCGAATTCGATGCGAGAAAGAGGAGGACACAGCCTGTTGGGAAAGCCCAACCTGGCTCTGGAAGAGTCCTCGCAAGCCCAACGGCCGGTCCCTCCAGCCTGCCTGGCCGGGACTACCCCTTCACAGAACCGCAGGCCTCTCCCAGGGAGCAATGACCAATGGCTGCGCCTCCCCTCTGGGATAGGCCTGGGGGACGGTGGCTCTCCTGCTGGTCCTCTGTGTGTGGTCTGGTGTCAGTGCCCTATAGAATAGATCCATGCGGTGTTGCTTCATGTACAACCCCTCACCGTGCATGTCGGCTTCCTGCTGGGGGGAACTGATGGGAGTGGACCAGGCACCCCTGCTCCTGTCTGGACAGCTGCACACCACAGGGCGGCACCCCTCCCCAGTCCTACCCTTCCCTGTGTGTGTGTGCACATGGTGACTGGAGCTGCCATCCCACACATCAGCCTCTTTCTCAAGCACATCACTGCACGGTCCCACCACCTTCCCTCACCTCTTGCCTTTTCACATTAGAGCGTGTTCTGGTAAAGGCCAATACGTTCATAAAGGTAAGTGCATAGGAGGCCAGGCAGAAGAAACGAGACCTCACTCACAAAAGACAAAACTGCTGGAGGGGAAGTCAGGACATCTGGGTTCTAGTCCTCAATTCTGTTGGAAACTTCCTGCATGATTTTAGATAAACCACCTAATCCCCTGAGTCTCCATGCTCTTATAAAGCCTTCTCTGGAGAATTACCGAAAGTCTGGAACATTCCTGTATGTCAGCAATTTAGCAAATTATAGGGAGGGGCTGGGAGAAGTAGTTTTCACCACTTTCCTCTTGCCTGGTGCTTAGTGCTATGGTACCCAGCTGGTCTCAGGTACCCACTGGTGTAAGACGGGAGATGGGAAAGAAGAAGTAAAGGGCTAGGGTGTTTGCCTTTGTCCCTGTGGGGGAGTAGAGGCGGGGCTGCACCTCTGCTACGGTCAGGATAGTGCCCTGAAGGAGGCCCAGGTCTGCCAGGAAACCCTCGGCAGTGAGCAGGCAGACCTGCTCAAGACTGAGCACCTCCCTTTCACCTGGGGCTGTGGCCCTGGGAAGGACTTGGGGGTCCTGCTGAGCATCCCCCACCTCCCGGGCTCAGGGTGCCTCAGAAGCCCCAGTGTAACATGTGTGGTGAGAGGCTGCTTTCTCCTGGGAGGGAAGGAGGCGGATTGCATGGAGAAGAAATGGTATTGAAGATGCTGCAAGTCCCCCCAGGCTAAAGGTCCCCAGTGCACAGCCCTGCGTATCTTCCTGTCCCTTGTGCCTGATTCTGGTTTGGGAAGTGAAGCGGGAACTGCTCTGAGAACTCCCTCAGCAGGGCTGCGGTGACGCCATGTGTGACGTCCCTGAAAGGGATTGGTGCTCCTAATCGCCTTTGCTAGGGCTCACTGTGTGGGATAAACATACCCTGCCTGCCTCCAAGCCCCAAGGCTAGATCCAGGCTATAGTGCAGAGGGACCCCGGGATGCCAGGCCACTCCAGAAAGCAGCTGCTGGGTGCCCCTCATTATCAGCCTTCTCATCAGGAAGTCAGGGAAAGCTGTCTTCCCCAAAGGCAGCTCACAGATGCCCTTCTTGCGCGAGGCCTTCCAGCACCGCCTGTGCAGCCAGTGACCATGGAGAAAGGGCCTGAGCATCTCGCTAGGGCTGAACATGGAAGCTGAGACTCCTAGGTCCCTTGCTTCTCCATTCCCATAGAATTAAAGGTTTATGTGGCTTCAGGGAAGTAACCAGCACTTACGAACATGAGGGGCTGAGCAGGTACTGGACTTGCAGCCAGGACCACCTCTTGGCCGGTGTCTGGCTGGCTAGCTCCAGCTGCTGCTGCCCCTTGGCAACCTGGGCACCTCCCCCAGCAGCAGCCTCCCTGGCAGGCAGCCAGGAGCTTTCATCAGCGGCCAGCGGTGGGGCTCTGACGTCCTTGGATGGAAGAGATGTGGGTGTGGAGACAGCAGCTGTGTTTCTTCTCGCCTGAACCAGCTCTCCCAGTCTTTCCTTCTCCTCCTGCTGCTCTTTCAGACATTTTGCAGCGAATGCAAATCTTATGTTTGTTGGTAATGGGCAGACCCAGCTGGAAACAACGTCAGTTTTCCCCAAAACCTGGGCGTGTTCCTGTCTACCCAGTATGCCTGAGTCAGTGTGGCAGGGGTGTGTCTGCCTACACTCTGGCACTGCGCCTGTCTCCCTGGAGAAACCTGCTGTAGGCTCTTTCTGGACACCTGCCCGCTGCTGGGCATGTCCCTTTCTCTTTGCTGTGGTCAGATTTAATATTCCTGGCCCCTCTGCTCTAAAGACTCTTCCTAAATTATTTCTTTCAGGCTGTGTTTCAGAACATCCTAGATACTAATGGCCTCAGGATGAGACTCAGTAAACATTGGAGGCATCTCAGAAATGGGTTTGAAGTGGACGACGTGACCACTGGGTGGCAGATATCGATGGGGGAGTCAGTGTCTTCTAGCTCTCTCTAGTCTTTCAAATGCTGAGTGGCTGGCTCAGGACCACTGAGCGACTAAGCAGTCATCAGCTCCTCCAGGGCAGGGACCTGAAGAGGTCACACAGGTGGTGGGCATGGTGAAGACAGCTCCTGAGGAAGCCTCATTCTCTTCTCACGCCCTGGTGACAGTGGACCAGGTTTCTCCTCCCCTGCACACTGCCATTCCCCTTCCCCTCCATTTGCTTTACCGGGTGCCCTTCTGCCCTACATCCCTTCCTGTCATCTTGGCCAGGCCCCCCAGTTGCCGTCTCAGACAGCTGGACTCTGGGGTGCAGTGTTGCACTGGACTGCTTTCCTACCCAACTTCTCATAAGAGCCCCTCCCCATCCCTTGGCCTGCAATCCAGGGGACTCCTCACCATGCATCCCAGCCTCAGCTCCCCGCCCTGGTTCTTTCCCCCTGTTCAGCAACAGCCTCTGCTTTCTCCTTTAAGGCATCTGTCTCTGCCTACCTTAAGTTGCCATCTCTTCATCTGTTTGGCTGCCCTCAGCTCAACAAACAATTTCTTTTTCTTTTCTTGCAAACAACTGTCTTCTGAACAGCCTTTCCAACCCACCCAGTGACAGCCCTTCTCACCCAGAGGACAAGAGCTGAGACATCAGACATTGGGCGAGGGCAACACTTCTTGGCTGCCTGCTCCCTGCACCCCACAGTCACCAGCACTCTTTGGTTGCCTAAGGCATCTAGCAGGGGGTCTTGTTTGGCCCCAAGCCCCTCTTCCAGCTCTGGCATGATTATGCTGCCTCTGTCAATCAGCCATGTGTTTTGCATAAGCCAAGGTCATCTCATTTAGACTGCAAACCCCATCGGACAGGTGCTTTCCTCTGGAGTGAGGATACAGGTCTCCCCTCTTGCAGCAGGATTTAGTAAGAACACAGAGTTTGGTGCCAGACAGACCTGCATCTTCAACGTTCTTCACTAATGTGTGACTATGGACAGGTCACTCATTCTTTATGACCCCCAGTTTCCTTCGTCTGTAACACGGGGGGTAATAACTACCTGCCTTGTAGAGAGGCTGGGAGGATTGGAAGAGACGATGTAGGTAGAGTAGCTGGTACCTAGTAGGTGATCATTTAAGTCCCTTCATTTTCCTCCATCCCCTACCTCAGTCCTTCATCTCTTAAAAGCATGTGAATTCTAACATGAATTCAGTCATGGCACGATGCATCCCATTGCTGCAGTCAGTCTGTTTCTGGGGTGCATCCTCAGGCCCTAGTTCTCATTGGCGTTACCTTTAGAGAGACCTTGTTGCCTGTGTTCTTTGCTTGTAAATGCATCCGGGTTCGCTGAGCATCTTCAGAACCTCTGAAAGACCCTGTGGTCCCCAGCCAGGTTGTGTTTCTCCTGGGAGCCTGAGGAGTTTGTCGTCTGTGTGCGGTCCCCTGCGCCACCTGCTGGCTGAGCTTGGACATACACCTTCACCTCCTTTGGCCCAGAGAAGACGTTTACCCATCTGCCCATGTCCCTGGCCTGTTTTGCACATCCTCTGTGGAGACCCCAACCCCCTACCTCCCCCACCCAAGCCAGTTTCCTAGCAAGGCAGGACACTAAAAAGTCAAGCTTACACAGACTCCTGCTTGACTTTGCAAGACTGCAAAGACCCGGAGATGGTCATCCCCCACCCATTGGGAGCCTGTGGCCTCTCCATATTGGTTTGACTACAATCCTGTGAGGCCCCAAAAGGGCTGTGCCCTCTTTTCCACTGATCCCTGTCAACCAGCAACCGATGCTGCCTGTCCCCTGCCCTCCTTTGACATTACGATCCCACAGCCAGTACACACAGCTCAGACACTTCCCCCTGCCTATTCCCCAAACCAGAGGACTAAAGGTAGTGCCTTCCCTTATTCAGCCCGCTCCCCAAGTCTCTTTCACCTCCACTTATGGTCTAGACTCCCTTGCTGCCCCCAGCTGGACACCCAGAATTTCTTCCAAGCAGCAGACTCTCCTCCTTCAGAGTGTCCCCTGCTCTGGTGGGTGACAGCCCTCAGTGGTGCAGGTGGAATCTGCATCTTCCTGATGACCTGAGGACTCCAGCACAGCCCCTGCCTTACAGCAGAGTTGGAAGGGAATCTCAGATCAGCTCCACCATACGTGGCGCCTTTGGGTAGAACCTGCCGGTCCCTCAGTCACACCTCAGCCACATGAGTAGCCAGCATTGACTCTCCTGGTCCTTTCTGTCCCCAGATCCCACCTCCTGTCAGTCAAGGCAGTCCCCACCTAAGACCATGGCCTACTTACAGGGGGGCAGCCAGAGAACCCTCACCTCAGCCCCTCTTATTAGCCCTAAGGCTCAGGGGAGGTGGGTCCGTCTGCCAAAGCACGCTGCTAGCCTGACCCAGGGCCCACAGTTGGCATGGCTGGATGGTTCAGCTGGTCAGCTGGGAGGTCCTTGATGGATCTGGCCTAGAAAGAGGCAGGGCTGAGCCAACAGGACCACAGGCCTCCCACTGCAGGTTCGCAGCCAGGGGCTCACGGGTGGGTCCCTGCCCAGCTACTTGGCTCCCTGCCTTCCTGCACCACCTGCGGTGCCCTTTCCAATTTGAGAGGCATTGTGTGGATAGGGAAGCAGGGCCATGGATTCTTGCCCCAGCTCTGCTACTAACTTGCTGTGTGCTCTAATCTCAGCCATCACTGAGCTTTTCCGGAACCCAGTTTTCCTATCTGAGATAGGAAGGGCTGAATCCCATGACCCCAAGGCCTCTTTCCAGCTCTAGAATTCTGAGAATCTCTTTTCTCACAGGAGCTTCATCTACCCCATCCCCAGCCTCCCCCACCGGCTTCCCTGATAAGGCCCCCATTGTTGATTCTACCTACATACCCTTCCCAGAGGAATGGCTAGAAATAAAAGGCCCCAGAGAAATTCCTTATCTCTTATGAATTGCAAAAGATCTTTACATACACACTCACATGCTTGCAGGGCTGTGTCAGGCTCCCACACCTCCCCTCCCCCAAGAAAGGAGCCTGCCAGCAGCATCTGGCCGTCCCTCCAGCCTGCTCTCTGTTGTTTGAGCACTTTCCCTGGGCAGATGGGAACCCCAAGAGTAACTTTTTTAAAAATGGTCCTGCTTCAGAAAAGGATTTGACCTCTTGGATATGTATCTACATACAACCTTCCTCAAAGTCTTTTCTTGACAAAGCTGTGAGGTCTTTGTAAAATCCGCTTGTGAATTACCAGAGCCTTCCACTCAGCAGCACGCTGTTGTCTTGGGCCAGACCTGGGGACCTCTGCTTTTGGCTTCCGGGGCCCCTCCACCTCAGTGCCCCACTCCAAGCATTGAGGCAGGGCCTCAGGCCACTTCTGCACTGCCCTAAAGGGGTGGGGCCTCAGGCCCTTCTGCACTGCTTACCTGTTCGCATGGTTTCCCCTTCCTGTCTCAAGCCTCAGAATGTTCCAACCGAAAATGGCCGAGAAAGGAGGGGCTGAGGCCTTGCCTGCCAATGGCTGAGATTCCCTTTCCCCATTTCTCAGTCCTGAGCATCCACTACTCCAGGAACAAGAGGGTTTTTGAGATCCTTACACTAGCCCCACAGGACACTGGCCACAATAATTGCTCAGCAAAGCCCCAGGGAGGCAGGGGTGGATAGGGAGGGGTGAAGGATCATAAGAGAGCCAACATTTACAGACATGACCTCACTTTTAAAGGCTGCAAACCACCTGTGAAGTAGGTCACGGGCTCACTCCCACTAACTGAGTCAGGAAGGTTCTCTCCCTTCCCCCAGATGGAATTCAAGGGACTCTCACTCCAGACCTGTCTGACCCAACACCTGGGAAGGGGTGGGCTTCTTATGAGGCCCTCTGCTGGTGGTCCCGGATGGGAGAGCAGGAAGAGGGCTGAGGGAAGGGGCCAGCTCCGTCTGAGAGCTCATTGGTGTCTCTGCTCACAGGGCCTTCTAGAAATCCCTGTCCTCCTTCTTCCCTCACCCCAGCCCCTCTTGGTTCCTCCTCCTTGTACCCCTCCAGGGAGTTGGCCAGACTCCTGGGAGCTGAGGAAGGGATGAAAGGATTGTCCCCAAAGCCTCTCCCCCGTCTTCTGTACCCACCTTCATTACACCCCACCTTTCTCACCTGTGTCCGCTCCCCTCTCCCAGAGAGGAAGGGAAGCCCTGCCAAAGCCCAGTTCCTTCATCTCTCACCCTCATTCTTGGCCTTGGCCTTCAGGGTGGAGAGGACAGGATGCATTTTAAATTGTCTCTACAGGAGCAGTCAGGAACGCCAAATAAATCTTTGCATACATTGGAAACTCCCATTTTCCAAAGCCAACCTGTGCCCCGGTCATATAAGTTTTGATTGCACTGGCATGGCCTCTGAATGTCCCTGCCAAGGAATGTGGACCAGGCACCCATTAAGAGGAAACAGAAGAAAGATGGGATTAAGTTGGGAGTCAGCCCTGGCAAAGTCCATCTCTATTTTCAGAGGACAGTTTTCTAAAGGGAGGAAAATGGAATGGAAGTATAGGAAGAAAATGTGGACACAGAGGTCTCTAGCAAAACCAGTCCCAGGAGAGCAGAGCCTGGGTGAGAGGGGCGAACATGGCTGAGAGGGTCTGGCAAGCTTCCCTCCCTATATCTGCCGTGGCTGCTTCTCTGAGACCCAAGGGCAGGGAGAGCACTGATGGTAGCAGGAGCAACAGTGCAGCCCATGTCCCCTCCTCTGGAACCTACTCCCACCCCTCTTGGAGGAAAAGCAGGCCCTCCCCAGATGCATACCCAAGTCAGAGTGCAGGATCCACAGAAGGACCCCAATCCAGGCTTCCAGTCCCATCCCTGCCTCTCCTGCTCTTCCTCCTTGCTACGGTGATCCAGGCAGTGCTTTTGGGCCTCCAGATCCTTATGGTCAATGCTGGCTCATTGCAAACAGTCTAGGGTCCAAAGGCTGCCAGATGCATAGAGAGAAGAGTGGCCTGCCCACAACCCTCAGGGGCCACTAAGGTGGGAAAAGATGAACACCATAAAGGTGGGATAAAAGCTCAGGTCTGTCCATTTTGGGAGTGCATGTTCCAAACCGCCTCCTATACCTGTTAACCTTGTTGTTACCAGGAAATGCGGAGTCCTCAATTCTTGGTCTTACTTGGAAGAATTCAGCCAAGAGACCAAGTAGTAATGTAAGCAAAAGGTTTATGAAGGAAAATAAAGAGCAGCGATTTTATTTGTTTATTTATTTATTTATTTTGTGACAGAGTCTCACTCTGTCTCCCAGGCTGGACTGCAGTGGTGTGATCTCGGCTCACTGACTGCAACCTCTGCCTCCTGGGTTCAAGTGATTCTCCTGCCTCAGCCTCCCAAGTAGCTGGGACTACAGGCACGTGCCACAACGCCCAGCTAATTTATTGTATTTTTAGTAGAGACGGGGTTTCACTGTGTTAGCCAGGATGGTCTCCATCTCCTGACCTCGTGATCCGCCTGCCTCGGCCTCCCAAAGTTCTGGGATTACAGGCGTGAGCCACTGCGCCCGGCCTGGGAGTTTATTGAAGTAGACTCCAAGAGAGGAACCAGTGGGTCTGCTTGGGAAGCAGCAGTATTCAGAGCAAGAGTGAGGTAGCAGCAGAGACAGTACACTCCGAAAGATGAGGCAGAGCAGGCTGCTCAGAAGATGACCCAGCAACTCGAGAGTTCTGCCTTGCGGTTTTTAAGTTCCTCCACACACTCTTTAAGTTCCTGCCTCTGTCTCAAGTCTCTCCCTTTGTCTAATTCCCTGCCTCTGTCTTATGTCTCCATCTTTTCGCCCCACCTAGTTCCTGCCCCAGGTTTGTGGGACTCCCCCTTACTGTCTGCTGATGAACCTGCAGGGGCGGGTGTCGGATACGAATCCTACCGAATGGTGACGTTGCTAATTACTGCCACTCCAGGAAGGGTGTATATTGGTATTTATTGCACCTGCATATCTCGTAGGAATTTCTCCTTTGCCTTCTTTCCCTCCTTAGTGTGCAGCTGGCTACATTCCCACAGGTTAACTGCAGAGTGAGTGGTGACTGGGCGTCTTAAGGGGTGTCTTGCGGCATTCCTTCCTGCATAGATATTTCCCCTCCTCTCTGCTCATATCTAGCGTGAATGTTTTGGGTGGTCTCCGGGGTGTGAGACTTTCCAGACCTCCCTTTCTCAGGGGCTCCCCCTCCTACTCATATCTATCTGCCTACTCTGACAGTATAACCTTGGGCAAGTCATCGACCTCTCTGAGCATTGGTTTTCTCATTATAGACCGAAAGCGTTAGACTAGGTCAGTGGTTTCCAAACTTTCCCAGCCACAAACCCCTTTCTTTAAATGAAATCTCACTGGAATCCTAACATGTAACCTGTTTACTGAACGGTCCTAATTTGATGAGATACAAACATGACCAGTTTTATCTTTCTTGCAACCACTGCCTTCCAGCGTCTCCATTGAGTCCCCCTTCCCATTCCTAAGGCCACCTCAGGCAGACCCTGGTCACTTTCAGTGGATAAAAAGTCTACCCAGTTGTTTCAGTTTAAAGCTTCAATCTGATGTCCAACATGGGGCCCACATCCTCCCATCCTCCATCCCCTGTTTCGGGTTTGCCCCATGGTCTGAAGAACCCAGACCAGGGAGAACATGGTTTGCTCTCTCCTGGCTCCTTCCCGCTCCTCCCCTGCACTCTTCTGGACCTCTGTCTTCAGTTGTTGGGGCGGGGAGGAGGGAGCAGAAAAAGGACTTCCTTTTCTTACCTCCTGGCTAAAGATGTCCTTGGTGCTTCAGGCATCCAGCTGCTTGGGGGCCTTCCTACCTCTTGCTGAAAGGTGTTTAGCAGTCAGGCCTTTGGGACTGGGTCCTGGCCAGATGGCTCCAGCAAGGCTGCCTTCCTTGGTGCTCACTTGGCACGGAGGAGATCCACCCGTTCTTGTCCCACCTGGCAATGGGAAGCCGCTCCCTGCTGCCCCAACAGGCAAAAGGGCAGATCAGCAAGGTCTAGCATAAGGAGACACCCAGCCAGGGAATGGCAGGTCAGCTTCCCTTCTCATGGGCACCTGTACGTCATACAGTGAGTGGCACCATTGGAGGCCCCGCCCTTGACTTGGGCAGGGGCCAGGGATCCCCAAGTCTCCACAGGGAGGTGCAGGGAGGTAAAGACCACAGAAGTTCCCCAAGGCAGTGCCTCCTTACGAGGGGAATTCTCAGCTGCTGCGCATTAGGTCCCATGAAATGCTCAGTAAGAAATACCAATGTGCCGACCCCCAGGCCAGTTAACTCAGCATCTTGAGATGGAGCCTGAGAGTGTTTCTTTTAAAAGCACCTGAGGTGATTGCGGAAGGCAGCCAGGGTTAGGAACCACTGCCCTGTCCAAAAAGTTCTCACCCAATGATGGAGAGAGGACCTGTTAGACCTGTTGGCCAGGGAGGGTCTGGGTTCTCCCTTTGTAAGGTGGCGGGGGCAGACTTAGGACCTGGTACCCTTAGTTTTAGGGCTTTAGGCACAATTTGAAGGTACCAGAAGAGTTCCCATTCAACATTCTACTACAAGTGGTTGTCGAACTTGTCTTAGCAGCAGAATTTTCCTCATATGAGTGTCTGGCTGCAGCAAGGGGAGGGGCCAGAGCTTTGCCAATAGCATTGGAACCTGCCCTCCCTCACACCCCTTTAATGAAATAATCACTCAGGCCTCTTTGGCTCACTCTGAGAACCTTCCGTTGCTATGTTACATTGGAGAGAGGGGGCCACCGTGCAGCTCTCTGAAGGAAGAATGGGTGGAAATGGAGCCAGAAGCACAGGCAGAGTAGAGAAGCAAGTGGGCACCCATAGCAGGTTGTGGGAGAACCAGGGTGAGCCAGGAGGTGGGAGTAGAAAGGAAGTAGGCTTGGGGGTGCGGGGAGGGTGGCTGCTGACCTCCCAGTTTTGCTGAGAACAGCCATCTCTAGGCCAGAGTCCTCAGAAAGGTGTGCTCCTCCCTATGCCCTGAGCAGGGGGAAGAAGAGGGAACGTGGCCTCAGAACCTGCAGCAGCCACCACCGCCGGGGCAGCACGAGGATGGGCAGAAATCTGCTGGGGACGAGAGACCCGCCACGGAGCCCCTCTTTAAGGTCCTAGATACGCCTCTGAGCGAGGGTGATGAGCCTGCAACGCTGCTAGCCCCGCGGGACCATGGGCACAGTGTGCAGATGGAAGGCTACCTGGGCCGCAAGCACGACCTGGAGGGGCCCAACAAGAAGGCTTCCAACAGGTGAGCACGGGAGAGGCTGCTGGCTGAGGGGAGGTTGGACAGCTCCCAGGGATCTCTCTGCCAGCAGAGCCTCTGCCTCGGCCTGTGAGAGCTCCTGGGCACCCCCTCTGGGCCAGCCCCAAGGGCTACTTGGCATGATGGGAAAGCTCATCTCCAGTTCTGGTCCTGAGTTCAAATCTTATGTCTTCATGCAAGTTACTCAACCTCTTTAAATCGGTTTCCCCATTTGGAAGGAGAGGATGATGAGAACAGTATGTCTTTTCACTACAGATACTGTTCCTGGCACACAGTAGGTGAACACACTTGGTGAACACTAGCTATTATTATCCTGTTATCCCAGGGCTAGGGATAGGTAGCTCTAAAGGTTAGGTAGGTCTTGGCACTAACAACATCCTTGTTCGAGCCCCACTTTTTACCATTCTAGGCCTCAGTGTCCTCAGCTGTAAAATGGGAGTGATGGGGATAGGGCATGGCCTATTGCCTCCCAGAGGTCCCTTCCAGTGCTGTCATTTGGTGACTCTATGACCCCAAGGAACTGACTCAAAGGTTGTGTCCTTTCCTGACCCTGAAACAGTCATGCCCTTGGGTTTGGTCTATCTAGGGCTGTCTCTGTCTGGGGCCCCTGGGGGCCTCCTCTTTCTAGCAGCCGTCCAGGGTCCCAGGAAAATAGGGCAGCACCAGGAGGTTGAAGCCAGCCGTATTCCCAGGGACAGCTGGCAGCATGAGCATGCTGGGTGTATCTGGGGGACTCACGAAAGGGATTCCAAATTCCAAAAAGGAACCATTTGGGGGCCCAGTTGCCCTGAAAAGGTTTATTTGTTGCTTAAATGGACAGTCTACCCGGAAAAGAGAAACTAACATTTACTGAGCACCTACTATATGCTAGGCATTATGTTAGGACTGATAACATCTTCGCAACAATCCTGTGACATTGATGTTTCTCTTTTCCGTGGGGAAAACAGAGTCTCAGAAAGGTTAAGTCATTTGTTCAAGGCAAGCTCTTTCTCCAAAGACCCAGTTCCTTCTTAGTAACTGCCTTTCTGCTAGAGGAAAGATCCCTGAGCGCGGAGTGAGAAATGGGGCTTCGTAAAATGGCTTTTCAGCCAGCTTTGCATGGTCAGTTTCTCTCTCTGACCTTCCAGAACTTCCTCCCTATGAGCTCTACTAGTTTCCCCACCTTCCTGCCCTCAAAAGTAAGGGGGGAGAAGAGGGAGAGGAGAAGATGGGGACAGAGGAGGATGAAGAGGAGGAGGAAACAGAGTCTGTTACTGTAGAAATGTAGCAACATGCTTCCCATGTGTGAATGAAGAGGCTCGGGCCAGCCCACCTCTTCAGTTATGAATTTGATGCTCTCACCAAACATGCCAGTTGACATGAGCCCAATTTGTTTTTTTGTTTGTTCGTTTTTTTTTTTTAGACAGAGTCTCACTCTGTCACCCTGGCTCGAGTGAAGTGGCTCAATATTGGCTCACTGCAACCCCCGCCTCCCGGGTTCAAGTGATTCTTCTGCCACAGCCTCCTGAGTAGCGGGGATTACAGGCATGTGCCACCACACCTGGCTAATTTGTATTTTTATTTTGTTTTGTTTTGGGGTTTTTTTGGTATTTTTAGTAGAGACAGGGTTTTACCATGTTGGTCAGTCTGGTCTCGAACTCATGACCTCGTGATCCGCCCACCTCAGCCTTCCAAAGTGCTGGGATTATAGGCGTGAGCCACCTCGCCTAGCTGACATGAGCCCTATTTGTAAAATTTGCTCCTTTAAAAAGTTTAGTATGCTTGGCACATCTCATCAAAACAAAAAACAATCACCGACACAAAGACCTGTTCATTCCTTCACAGTTCTGTAGTGAGAATCAAATACGCTAATGGATGTAGAAATACTTCAAAAGTTAATTTTTTACTGTTGGTCTTAAAACGTAATAGTTCCACTTCTGTAAGTGTACTTCAAGGTAAGATCAGAATTACAGGCACAGATTTATGTGTAAGAATGTTCATCACATTGCTATTTAAATTATGGGCAAATTTTCCAGTATTATAAGGTTCATCAATAAAGGGATTGTGATAGGTTTCCACATAGCTACTCAAAATTATTTTAAGAAATATTTGAGGATATGGGCCAGGCGTGGTGGCTCAGGACTGTAATCCCAGCACGTTGGGAGGCCGAGGCAGGTGGATCACCTGAGGTCAGGAGTTCAAAACCAGCCTGGCCAATGTGGTGAAACCCCATCTCTACTAAAAATACAAAAATTAGCCGTGGCTTGTGCCTGTAGTCCCAGCTACTTGGGAGGCTGAGGCAAGAAAATCGCTTGAACCTGGGAGGTATAGGTTGCAGTGAGCTGAGATCGGGCTATTGCATTCCAGCCTGAGTGACAGAGGCTCAGCCTAAAAATATATATATAATATATAAATATTATATATGTTTATATTATATATTATATTTATATATTATATATAACATTTATATATTATATTACATTTATAATATATACATATTACATATATAACATTTATATATACATATATACATATATTATACATGTGTATGTGCATACATATATGTATATATACACATATATACATGTATATATGCATACACATATGTATATATACACATATATACATGTATATATGCATACACATATGTATATATACACACATATATAACATATATATTTAATATATATTTATATATTATATATAAATTTTTTATATTTTTTTTTTGACACGGAGTCTCATCTCTGTCACCCAGGCTGAAGTGCAGTGTCGGGATCTCAGCTCACTGCAACCTCCACCTCCCGGGTTCAAGCGATTCTCCTGTCTCAGTCTCCTGAGTAGCTGGGACTGCAGGCATGCACCAGCAAGCCCGGCTAATTTTTGTATTTTCAGTAGAGATGGGTTTTACAATGTTTGCCAGGCTGCTCTCGAACTCCTGACCTCAGGCAATCCGCCCGCCTTGGCTTCCCAAAGTGCTGGGATTACAAGTGTGAGCCATCGTGCCCAGCAAAAAAAGAAATATTTGAGGATATGGAGAAATACTCATGATTTAGTGTTACGCTTAGAAACAGGATATAAAATTGAATATATACATAACCAAGTTTTAGCTATCTGTGAATAGCAAAAAAAAAAAAAATGAAAATGTGAAGACTAGAAGGAACACATAAAATGTTAATAATAGCTAATTTTTTTGTAATGAAATTACATGCAGATGATTTTTTAACAATAAAACATGTTACTATGTATCAGAACAAACATGCTGTAATTTTGTTTTAATGGTGAAGCTATAGGAATTGACACCAGAGATGCCGTATCAGGATGCGGGTGACCTGCCTGTCTGCATCTTTGCAGGTCCTGGAACAACCTGTACTGTGTGCTCAGGAACAGTGAGTTAACCTTCTACAAGGATGCCAAGAACCTGGCCCTGGGGATGCCCTACCATGGGGAGGAACCCCTGGCCCTGAGACATGCCATCTGTGAGATTGCTGCCAACTACAAAAAGAAGAAGCATGTCTTTAAACTGAGGTGAGGCCTTCCTGGCCTTTGAAAGTTCAGGTTGATGGCTTGATTGGGCATTAGTGGCAGGGCAGAGGCCCTCTGTATGGGACCAGCTCCATGCCTGAGCTACTCCTCAGGGGTTTTTCAAATCAAAGAGGCTGATGGTCCAGACTTTGACCTCTCAGAAAGTGCTGGGCTGCCTGAGAGGGTTCTGGATCTTCGGCTCAGGGAATTGTGGCAGAGGCTGGGCCAGCCCTCTGCCCAGCGCCCCCTCCAAAGGTGTCTCCATGACAGGAAACCCTTTGTCCTCCTAGGCTGAGTAATGGCAGCGAGTGGCTCTTCCATGGCAAGGACGAGGTAAGCGCGGGCAGTCTAGCCCAGACCTGGCTAACAAAGGGGTAGGTGGAGGACCCCAGGCCGCTTGCCCTGGAGGCCCCCTCAGAAGGGGCAGTCCCAAGAGCCCCCCATTGTTGCCTGGCCCGCGAGGTGGGGGCTGTGGGCCTCCAGACTCCACCGTGACCCTCTGCCCCGCAGGAGGAGATGCTGTCCTGGCTGCAGGGCGTGAGCACCGCCATCAACGAGTCCCAGAGCATCCGCGTCAAGGCGCAGAGCCTGCCCCTGCCCTCCCTCTCCGGCCCCGACCCCAGCCTTGGCAAGAAGGACAAGGAGAAGAGATTCAGCTTCTTCCCCAAAAAGAAGTAGCGGCCGGAGGCCCCCGCGGGTGGGGCTGGCGGGCGCGGCAGAGTCGCAGAGACCTGGCGCCCCGGGCCTTGGCCTCCTCTCGCCGCCGCCCGCCTGTCGAATCGAGTCGCGGGCCGGGCCTCCGGGCCCCACGCTGCACTGCAAAAGCTGCCTTCGCCCGCGCGTCCTGGGCCGACGCCCCCTCCATGCCCTCGCCCGCGCCGGCTCTGCTCCGGGGACAGGGGCTCCCAGCTCCTCTGGCGCCCTCGGGGCCTCCAGGCCTGGGGGCAGGAAACGGTTCTCTGAGGCACACGCCTTCCTCTCCCACCCTCCTCCTGAGCCGAGGGTGCGCAGGCCCCTTACCCCCAACCAAACAAAAGAAAAAAGAAAAAAAAAAAAAGATCTGGAGAAGGCTGATGGGGTTCCTCAAACGCTGCCCGTTCCTAAAGCAAGTCTTGCTTGGGGTCACCTCCCACCTGGTGGCAGCCAGGGAAAGGGGAAAGGAAGAGGGCACTGGAAATGCATAGCCAGCCACCTAGGGGCATGAGGAAGGAGACTTCAGGTGGCCCACAAAGCCCTAGCTCTGGGTCAGGGGCTGTGGGGGGCTGAGGGGACCAGACTGGGTGCAGGGCCTTGGGTGCTGCCAACCTCCTCCCCGCTGGGCTTCCGCAGAACTGGAACTCTCACCTCAGGGGCCACCACATCCCTCCTCTCTGCTTCTCCCCCCAGATCAAAGGGCACCCTCCACGGTTGGCAGGGCCTGGCTGAGTGCCTCCAGCACCCTTGTGCCACCACAGGCAGTCCCAGGAGGGGCAGCAAGGTCAGACCATTCCTCATTGAAAACTGTGGCTAGGGCACAGGGCTGTGATCTGAAGGAGTAGGTCACAACACTGCCTAAGGCTGTCCCTCTCAATGCTAGGACCCTCCCCCTACTCCCAGTGGCAGCCAAACCAGCAATATCCGACAGATGTAGGCCCCCTAGGGGACAGTGTGGGCCCCCAGATACAAGATGGATACCCCTGCAGTGAAGCATCCCAAAGCCAAATGTCCAATTGCATCCTGTCTGCAGCTGGGACTTCGGAAGGTACGGCTGGGCAGACAGCAAAGTTGATCACCTATCGTCTCGGGGTGGCAGATGCAGCCATGCCTTGACATCACCACCCGTGACAGCTACCCCTGCACAGTTGGGACAGATGTCGGGGCCAGAGCCATGAAGGTGTGGTACCCCTTGATCAGCTTCTCCAGAAGGTCTTGGCCCCAGGTCTTGGGTGGGGGGTGGGGGGGAGTGTCACATGAGTACAGAGGTCAAATATCTACCACCTTCCAGCCCTGAGCGCCAGAAGTTCTGCAACCTACGTCTTCAGGAATGACCTTCCCCTTGCTGCCCAGGTTATACTTCTGGAGGGAGAGAAAAGTCACTCCACAAGGATTTTCCCACCACTCTACTCTGAAAGCAACACAGTTCTGGCCCAGTATCTAACTAGGGTTAGGTCCAAGAGAGGAGTCAAGCAGGTGGGGTGCGGGTGGCAGCAGGCATTCTCCCCCAGGGAAACCACAGAAGTCCCCAGGGCCTGCAGGCAGTTTCTATCACTTTCCCTGTGTGAAGGACCTTAGTTCCATGGAGATGAAGGAGGTGAGGTTCAGGTAGAAGCCACAGGGGCAGGCATCCAGAATGAGGCCCCCTGAGGAACCCTGAGTGCTGACCAGTGCCAGCAGAAAGTTCCACCCTGTGGCCCTGACACTGTCAGGGAGACACCAACTGCAGCAGGCAGGAGCTACAGGAAGGAAGACGTCATCCAATGGAGCCTGATATCCCCAGGTTCCCGCCCTGGTGGGCAAGGTCTTCATTTGGCTTCAGTGCATATGATCCTATACAGGGAACCTAGTGTGTACCACTCACCAGCCTCTTTCTGTATCTGGGGAAACCAAGGCAGTGAGATGACTGCACTCACCTAGCAATAAAGTAGGCCTTTGGTGCACTTGCGGGCATGTCCTCTGGGGCAGAAAGCAGGTTCCTTGCTGAAGGGCAGATGGTGGCAAGCATCTCCCTCAACTGTTTCCCTGGGCCAGTCTTTAGGGAGCCAAGGGACAAGGGCCCACCCTCCCCCTTCCACGTGTGCCAAATCAGCACCTGAAGTGAGTCATTTCCAGCAAGCAACTCCACAGACCCAAGAAAAGAAGGACTCCAGTGGAAGAGCTAGCATCTCACCACCCCAGGTCCCCCGGGCTGGTCCAGGGCAGCCAGCTGCATGTGACCATTCTGTTGCCAGCTCCCCACACATCCCTCCTGTCACCCAGGCCCCAAGACATTCGACCAACTGGACTGAAACCGCAGGCATCCAGCTTTGGGAGGCCCTGTGCCACACAGGGCTAAGCTCTCCCAGTACCCTGGCAAGGTCTTTTTTTTTCTCTCCTTATTCTACTTTACAGTCTTTTCTTTGACAGTATTCCTAAACTAGGTTGACACAGCTCCAGTCCACACCAGCATACCAGGCTTCCTCCCCAGGGCAGTTTAGAGGAAGCTCCTTCCGGGCACGGGCAGGCGGTCCTCCTTCCCTCTGCTTCCCCTTTGTCCCGGCCTCAACGGACTGGCTATGGGAGGTGTGGAGGGTCCTTGGGCTTTCCTCCCCAACCTGGCCTCCACTAGCACCCCTAACAGGAGGCCCGTGGAAGGCTCAGCCTCTCCTCCACATCCCTCCTCCTTCCTGCCTATCGGAGGCAACCAGGGTCCCCAAGGCCGACCCTGAATCCTCTTCCTTCCTTCATGGGAGGGGGGCAGGAATCCAGAGGAGGACGAAACCAGTGGGACCACATGGCTTGGTGGCTTGGACAAACAAGCTCAGGGAGGAAACGAGGAGGCGGCGGCTGCAGAGGAATGCAACCCTCTTGGGCACAGACCATGCAATCTGGGGCTGGCCCTGGGGCCAGCTGGGTCCTGTCCTCCACCTGCTCAACCGTGCTTCCACCAACCAGAGGAATCCCATTTACTAGTTTTTCTAATAAATCAATAATGCTCCATATTTCTCTCAGTTTCTTATTTGACTAGCCTCCTCTCCCTTTGAACTGGGTCTAAGAGGGCTGGCACCATGGAGACAGAGGGACAGCCAGACTCTCCAGCTTGTCCCTGGGAGCCTTATGGGGACGACTGCAAGCACCCAGGTCCTGGGCTTCACCACAAACTCTGAGAAAAGCTTGCTCATTCATGCATTTGATCAACTTGAAGGCCTGCTGTAGGGCAAAATCATTTCCGAGCAATGATCAGTCCAGGCCCCTCCCCACAGAACTCAGGACGGATCTCAGCACTCCTGGACCACAGAATCATCAGAATCTCTAAGCCTGGGATTCACCTCCAGAGGGCGGTTTCTGTTGGTCTAGGGAGATGGAATGTAAGCACCGTTTCCAAAAGGCTCCTCAGATGATTCCAATGGGCAGCCAGTGAGAACCACCGACCTGGTGCAAGGTTCCCAGGCATACCTAGATGGCTGTGTAAGGACTGCCTGGAGAAGGGGTTAACTACAACTTCCTGGGCCCCACCCTCTGAAGAGCCCCAGTTGGGTTCTTTAAGGGAAGATCAGAGGCTAGTGACAACCTCTCTTGAGCAGAAACAGCGAAGGGCAGAGGTAGCCCCTGGTCTGGCAGCTGCCCTGAATCTTCTGTGGTCATTCCACAGTCACTGGCTCCTGCCAGGCCAGTCTCAAGATATGATGCTGAGTAACCACAAGGGCACTGGACAATGTGAGGGTCAGGGAGGTGGAGGTTGCAGTGAGCCAAAATTGCATCACTGCACTCCAGCCTGGGTGACAGAGCAAGACTCCATTTCAAGCGGGGGAAAAAAAAGAATCTAGGTCCCTCTGATCTTCCCTTGACCTTGTTAGACTCAGCAGACCCATCTTCAGGTTGGGTCAGAAGGCCCACAGGGCCCTGGCCCAGCAGCCCCGCTGAACACTTGTCAGGCAGCTCTACCATCCAGGCCCTGCAGCGTCCACCTCCCAGGCCCCAGTCAGAAAAAAAAAATTGAGCAAAATGAGGCCGGACCTCTGTGGAGAAAGGGCAGAAAACCCAGCTGAAATAGGGAGGCATTCCTAACTCTTCTGAATCAAAGACACTTCTGAGAATGGATAAAAAGGGAGGAACCATCCCAGAAAAATGCACTAGTACTCCTCATCCAATGGTGCAGACACCTTTAGGACATTTCTAGTCTCCAAGTTTAGAATCCTTGCCTTCAGCCAGATACAGGGGCTCACCCCTGTAATCCCAGCACTTTGGGAGGCCGAGGTGGGTGGATCACCTGAGGTCTGAAGTTTGAGACCAGCCTGGTCAACATGGCAAAACCCCGTCTCTACTAAAAATACAAAAAATTAGCTGGGTGTGGTGGCTCGTGCCTATAGTCCCAGCGACTTGAGAGGCTGACACACAAAAATCGCTTGAACCTGGGAGGCGGAGGTTGCAGTGAGCCAAGATCACGCCATTGCACTCCAGCCTGGGTGACAGAATGAGACTCAATCTCTTTAAAAAAAAAAAAAAAAAAAAAAAGAATCCTTGCCTTCTAGGACGTTTCCTGGGAACTGGAGAGAAGTGCAAAAGGCACCAGATACTGGGAACTTCTGCTTATGAGAAAAACGGTCTACCTCACCACCTCCCTTTTTTTAGTCCAACTCTGGCCCTTGGGGAAAAGAGCAAAAGGCTGGCATGCAGGACTCCCTACCCTAGACAGGACAGCAGGCTGCTGCTTGACAGAGAAGCCCATGGGAGTCTAGGCAGCAGAGAGCAAGCTCCCAACCTCACATCCTCCTGCCCCACCTCCCCCACCAGTACCCAAGTGCCTTATGTTTCATGAGCTCAGGTGACCAATGAGTGTGGAAGGAACCACCTCCATGTCTCCATCTCCCTAAGACATCCCTGGCCCACGAATAACCTTCCCTACCCCAGCCAGGCCCAGGAAGGAGTTCACACATAGTGGGTTGGTCAGCAGTGGTTATTGCACCATTGGCAAATAATGAAATGTGTGTATATCAGCGACAACCACAGGGTCAGCGCAACAACCCTCAAAAGTACCTGAACTGCATCCACTTCATTCTTGACAGGAGGGGAATAAACAGAGGCCACACACTCACGCACGCGCACATCATACCACGGAATGGAAAGCAATAAATTATCGGCTTCATTCCTGCCTGGACCCTAAGAAAAGCCACAGTTACAGAGTAAAGCCTCTCCAGGCCACTGCCTGAGTCTCGCTGGGGGTGGGCTCCTCGGTCTGGCTGTGGCCATGGCCAGCCAACGCTGGAGGCCTGAGCAGAGCTTGCTCTCTGGGAAGAGGTGAGCTTCGATATTTGGCTTCTTACCAGAAAAGAACTATTTACAAGGGAAGCAGCCACACCAGCCTCACAGGTGAGTGAGAAGTTGTCTCGAGCCCCAGTGGATGGCACAGGCAGGAGACCCCTGCACACGGGAGCATCCTTCCCGAAGGGCAGAGGGGACAGACTTTCCGCCTGCCGGAGGGCCCTGGGCAGGGGCTCCATGAGCCCAGGCTTGAGGGGAAGGATGCCCAGATTCTTCCCCAACCTCCAACATGACTCCTCCCTCCCCCAGGAGTCAGCATCAACCAACAGAGTTCAAGGCCTGGAACTTCTCTCTGAGGTTTCTCACTCTACCCTGCTGGCTCGGGTCTGCCGGGTCCCTGGGACCCTCTTCCTTCAGCCGACACTCTGCAGAATGCTGGAAGTCCTGGCCCTGCCCCAGCAGGGCCCCCGGCGAGCTTGGTCCCTGACCACTGCTCTCCTCTAGCCCCGCCGTGGGGCCGGGAAGGGGTCCCTTCTCCATGACAATCACCCGCCGGTTGTCCTCAAGGGTGAGGTCTGCAGTGACATACAGGGTCTCGCCTCCGTCCTGCTTGCTCTGGGGCAGAGGCCCAGGGGATCGGGCAGCCTCTCCGCCTCCCCGGCCCCTCTTGGTGCTCAGGCTGCGGCAGCGGCCCACCCTGGCCGACAGAGGCGGCTCCACCATGTTCTCCGGCACCGAGTGGCTCCTGTTGACGGGTGGGCCACAGGGCCCGCCACCCCCTGCTCGGCGTGCCTCATCGCGGGAGGCGTACTTGGAGCAGAGCTCTCGGACGTCAGGCCAGCTGAAGGTCTCCGTGGGGCTGCGGGGGCTCCGGGCAGAGAGCCGGCCCCCAGGCGAGGTGGTCCTCTGGCTGACAGCAGACGGGTTGAAGGAGAAACGCTGTGGCGATGTCTCCCTAGCCGAGGAGGGCTTGGGAGGGCTGTGCTCCTGGGCCATCAGCTGCTCGTAGTCGAAGAGAGACAGCACTGGCTTCCTCTTACCTGTGAGGAGAGAGCAAGCTGCCTGAAGCACGGGGCGGGAGGGCAGAGCTGCAAGGGGGTCTCTGAGCAGGATCCAACTCACCTTCCAGAAAAGGCTGGTTGTTGGGGTTTGGGTGTGATGGGAAAAATCTCATTTACCATCCACAGCCCCTTTCATGAAGGGCCATGGGAAGAATGAAGGCAGTGGAAAGGGGTCAGGTGTCAAAGGAAGAGGGGAGAGCTTCTGCTCCCATCCTGCTAAAGGAGGGGCCTGGGGCCATGCTTCCTCCAGAAGTCTCTGCTGGATGGGAAGGGCTGAAGCAGAGGGCGTCAAAAGGGCTTAACCAGGAGAGCAAGTTTGGCCTCAGAGCACTGGACTGGCCGCCAGGGCTCACCCTGTGCCCTTGGTGCCCAGGGTCTAGCTTCTCCCTTTGGTAGAGCCTCCTTAGAGGTCACTTTCCCCGAGGAGCCAAGTGGCTCCTTATTGGCTCTGCAGTCCCTAGGCTTGGGGAAGGGCCCACATGCCGCTCCTGTCATACCTTTGCCACCTAATGGCTCTCCAGCCTCTTCCTGTAGACAGGGCACAGTGGGGCTCTTCCCGTTCCTCTCAGGGGCCGCCTTTTCCCACTGCAGTGGTGGCCTGGCCATCACTGGCTTGTTGCTCTTGATTCGGAGGCTGTACTGGCGGGCCAGCTGGTAGACCTTGTTCTTGACGCGCTCGCTCACGTGGCTGTCCATTACATGGGAGAGCTGCACGATGCGGGGGTGCAGTGGGACCACCAGCTCCCCCTGGGTACTGCTGCTCAGCTCCTTCACCAGCTCTTTCAGCTCCCGGGCCAGGTGGGCTGGGCTGCGCCCCTCAGTGGGAGAGGAACTTTCCGGAGAGGCAGTGGCTGACTCCTCCGTGATGGCTCCCAGCTCATGCTCCTCCAGGATGAAGAGTGGCTCATGCAGGTCAAAGCCATTGGCCTGGCCCTGGCTGGGCCCCTTCCCAGGGCTCCCCCTAGAAGACTCCATTCCCTCCCAGATCTTCACAATTTCTGATGATGGGCGGAACTCAGCATCTGAGATGGGAGGTGGGTCCCCTTTGCCTGCCTGGCTTGGTCCTGGGAGCTCAAACAGGGCCCACGAAGTCGGCCGGGAGCCCACCTGTCTCTTGCGCCCCACTGGAGGTACTGGCTCTGGGTCTGGCCGAGGAAGGCTGTTGAATCTGGAGACGGAGTTTCTTACCAGTCCTTTGGGGATGTAGGAGAGGCTCTCCCGGCGACGGACACTGAAGCCCGCATCGTGGTGTTCTGCATTTTCATAATAGCTCTTAATCTTGTCTAGCAACAGCCGGTCTCGGGTGGAGAGCGCTGATTCCTTCTTCTTGCAGGAAGACCAGTCGGGCTCCACTGGGCAGCCTGGGCTTGGGGACTCCATCCCATTGACAGAAGGGCTGTCCTCTGTGGCCCCCCCAACACTGATGTCCACTTCTGGGGAGAGCTGACAGCTGAGGGAGTCTGTGGCACTGCCACGCCGCGCCAGGCCCTTCTCACTGCCCTCCAGGCTGAGCACGCTGCTGCTCCGGCTGACCAGCCGTGGGCTCCCAAAGCCACTGGACTTGCTGTCCTCCTGTGCCACGCTGCTCCGCCGAGAGAAGCTGCTAACAAACCGCTCCGCAATGACACTGGCCTGGTCCAGCACGGAGGGTGGCAGAAGGCTTTCAGGCTCCTGGGCGGCACCCCCCATTTCTTCTTCCTCCTCACTGCTCAGGGCCTTAAGGTCCTCAGTGCTCTCAGCCGCCACGAAGCCCACCATGTCACCCGGGGGATCCATCCCCAGAAGCCCCTGGTGGGCGTCAAGCGGTGTCTCCAGGACTTCTGCAGATTCTGTGTCTGAGGGCATCTCCTCGGCACTGGGCCCTTCCACAGCAGCAAATACCTCTTGCTCACTCCCAGCCTCAGGGTCCGGCTCAACCTGAAACATAGCAGAAAAGGCTCACATGAGTAAAAGCCTCCTTCATGGGACCTGGGGAACAAGGGAACAGCATGGCCTGCTCAAGGCCCAATGACAGGGACCTACAGTTTAGGACCCAAGGCAATCAGAATGAGCACAACTTAGGAGTAGGGCAATGGGTCCTTAGAGGAACATGACTGTGTCCTTTAGTCATCCTACAGTGGGGGTGGTGGGCCCATGTCCCCAAAACCAAGGAAAACACTAAGAATGCAGATGGTGCCAGATGGCGACACCTTGATGGCAGCCAGCCTGGGAACTACAGGGACGAGGTGGGAATACACAACAGTGGGTAGGGCATGGCCCCGGGTTCCCAGGGGCTGGTTCTCACAGCATCATGGAACCAGCATGGCTGATGGTGAGGCAGCTCACCAAAGCCCTAGAGGCTCCTCACTTGGAGGTTCTAGGGTTCAAACCCAGACCCGTGCAACATGAGAGGCCATTTCGTTTTCCTCAGGGGACGGGGCCTCCCACGTGGACGAGGGTCTAGAGAGCAACACAGCCACATGCTGGAATCCTATCAAGAGGGTGAGGACCAGGAATGCGGCTCCTCCCAACACCTGTGGGCCCAGCACAACTGCCTACGCCCAGGAAATGGGCAAGGAAGAAAGCAAACGTGAGAATTCCCTCTTGACCACCTTGACGGTAATTTGAACCACAGAACTGCTGATATATACAGCTTTCCAGAGCAGTCATTAGAGAGAGAAGAGCAAACACTTAAATTCTAAGATCGGACCTAATTCCTTCTGTTCTAGTCTGGAATCTGCAGAGCACCCAGGATCTAGACCTGCACTGTTCAACATGGGAGCCATAGTCACTGTGGCTTTCCGAGCACGCGAAATGGGGTCAGGCCCAGTGGAAACCTGCTCTTGGGGTAAAATACACATCAGATTGCAAAGACTCTGTATAGAAAAAAGGGACAAAATATATCAGTAACTTTTTATGTTGATTACATGTTAGAATAATACTCTGCATACATTGGGTTAAATAAAATACACTACTAAAATTAATTTCATCTGCTTCTTTTAAATGTTTTAATGCGTGGTTCTCATTGTATTATTACTGGACACCCCCATTTGCTCTGGTCTGAATGTCTGCATATCCCTAAAATTGCCAGGTGGAGGCTAACACCCAGTGTGATGGGAATGAGAGGTGGGGCGTTTGGAAAATTAGGTCACGAGGTCTCCATCCTCATGAATGGGGTCAGATCCCTTACACAAGAGGCTCAAGAGAGCTTCCTTGCCCCTTTGCCATGTGAGGACACAGCAAGAAGCCACCATCTATGAAGCAGAGGGCGAGCCCTCACCAGTCTGCTGGCATCTTGACCTTAGAATTTCCAGCCTCCAAAACTGAGCAATAACTAAGCCACCCAGGCAGCAGTAAGGGATTTTGTTATAGCAGCTCAAGCTAAGACATCATGCTACATTCCTGTCCAGTATCATCCAGGCTTCTTAGTCCTGGCTGTGGGGTCCAACATGGGGTCCAGGCCGTAGCTCACGATCGTTCCCTTATAACTTTGGGAAAGTAAAGGACGTTGCTTCCCACAACCCACAGACAGCATAGGGCAGCAGGAGGAGGAGAGTGGGCCTCTGAGTCCCAGCCCCAGGTCTGATCTCAGCCCCGCCCCTCAGGAGCTGCTCAGTGTTAGGCACGCCATCAACCACTCAGAGCCCTTTTCCTTCTAGAGCTGTTGTGGGGAAGAGAAGGAAGAAATAACACATCAGTTACAGAGGACGTGTCCAACAGACATCAGTTCCCTACCCTTTGCCCAGGTGACCACAGGTGTGATTTCAATGTCTGGCATGCCGGCAGGGACAGGGCCTTATAACCCATACAAGGTGGCCTAACTAAGGGAGCCTAATACCTGGTTCATTTCCACTAGCTGTGTGCCCTTGACATGGGACTGCATCTGCCCAAAGGAGAGTCTTTTTCTAATTCATAGAAAGGGGTGGTCTGCTTACCAAACCATATACTCTAGGCCAAACAGACTTCATGCAGGGCTGAGAGTCCTGGGAGGTGGAGAATCTCTGTTCCCATGAGCCCAATGGGAAAGCCTATGCCTGAAAGCCCTATTTGCAGACTTGGAAATCTGGACTCCAAGTTCTTCCTGCTATCCCCATCCCACCTGCTGGTCGCTCACCTCTGGCAGGGAAGAAACGGACTCGAAGCTCATGCGCTTCTCAGCACTGGTTGGAGACGGACCACTGGGCCTTCTGCTGCTCCTGGAGCCTTCAGACTCCCTGCGCCCCTTTCCCTGCAGAGGTAGAGGTCAGTCATCAACTCCAAGACAACTGGAAGCTGATCCCTTCTGCATCCCAACACAGGCAGCGCCTCCCACGCCCCAAGGGGCTGGGTTGAGCTGAGAGCCAGTCTTGGGCCTGAGCCATTCCAGAGCCAACCTGAATGCCAGGCCTAGGGCTGCAGAAAGCCTTGTCAGGCATGCAGCTTCAGAAACCCTCGGCCCACCTTTCCGTCCAGACAAAGTGGACTTGACCTTTCCAGCTCCACTGTGTGCTAGCTTCTCCCTGCCCCCACCGCCCCACCCCACTTGTCATGCTTGTTGGGCGTTATAATGATAAGTGCCCAGTACTGGAACAGAGCATGCCAGGGGCTCACCAGGGTGTGACAGCGAGCGAGGGTGTTAAGTGCTGAGGGGAGGAGTAAAACTAGGGCAGGGTGGGGTGGGGAGGGCAGCAGAGGGGGCCCTTGGGTGGGCATGCACATCCCAGGGAGCATGCAAGGAGGAGGGGAGATCGAAGAGACACCTCACCATAGCGCCCCGGGAGAAAAGTAAAGCGTTGGCCCGATAGTGCCAGCAGTGGAGGGCGGCCAGCAGGGAGCTGGCAAAGTCAGCTACCTGCTCCGCCACCGCCAGGCTCTCCTCCTGCTCCTCCTCCTCCTCCTCTGAGCCTGGGGGCTTCGGCCCAGCCCCTTTCTCGTTGCCTTCATGCCCTGTCAGGTCCTCCAGAGAGACCTGAAAGGCCTGCTCTTCCTCCTCCTCCTCCTCCTCCTCCACCACCTCCTCCTCTTCCTCTTCCTCCTCCTGGGCAGCCCCTTCAGCCTCTGGCTGCAGGCCCCGAGCACGAGAGGGCTGCCCAAAGTCCAGGAGGGTGCCAGCACTGCCTGCATGCTGTTCAGAGCACAAGACCCCCTCGTGACCAGCCTCTTGGGCAACCTCCTGTCCTCTTGCAGGCAGTTGTGGGTGGGGAGGCTTCACACAGAAAGCCACACCTAGATGCCCAACTCAGGTCTCCACTGGGGTCCAGGGAGGGGCGGGCGTTCTCATGTTGGAAAGGCTGTGACCTGGTCAAAAATTCAGAACCCAAAGAGGCCTGCCTACTTGTCTACCCTAGAGAGAGGGAAATCTGAGCAGGTCCATGCTGGGCAGGCCCCCAGCGGGGTGCTGTTCTAGGAAGGGGGTGCAAAAGGGCCCCCAGGGCAAGGCCCATGTCTTCTTCATCTCTGTGGCCCTATGCCACACAGCCTGGTACACAGTGGGTGCTCAGCAGGCATTTGTTGAATGAATGAAGACAATGAGGGCTGAAGGGGCCAGGGGCTGACCTGGGCAGTCCCACCCTCCTCTGTCAGCCAGTCCCCTCCTCCCACTGGCCTTTACCTTCATTCCTGCTGCTCGGGCTGCGGACATCACCACCGGGTCCCCAACACACCGGCGAGGGGCAGGGGAGGGGAAGAGATCAGTAAGCAGGAGAAAGACCTCTGGACAGCCCCCTGGGGAAGGCCTCACTGGGGGCTCCTGCTCCCAGAACCCTCACCTCGTCTCCTGTGCTTTCAAAAGAATGACTGACAGAGCAGGGGCCCAGGGGCCACAGAGCAGCGCAGGTCTGTGCCTGTTGCTCGGTTCTCATTGTTTCCAGAGAAAAGGGCATGAGGCCTGTGCATAGGGGAGAGCTCCAGCCCCTCTCCTCAGCCAGCCAGGGGCGAGGCCCTCTTCCAGGGGAGAACGGAGGCAGAGACCCTTCTACACTATTCTGACAATCCCCCACCCTCAGGTCAACCCCTAGGTTGTCGGCTGCTTCCCCTCCTCCTCCCCCCCTCTCTGGGAATAGCTGGCCACCTCACACACTCACCTTTCTCGTTGAGTTGCCTGAGCAGGTGTTTGGTTGGCTCTGAGGAGGAAAGCATGGGCAGAGTCAGCACGGGCCAGGAAACTGCCGTGCCTGGCTGGGTCCCAAGCTCACAGCGCCACCAGCCCATCACCAGCTCAAAGTCCACTCTGGCTTGCCCCCCTACAGTCATAGACCCCAGGGAGGCTGCCTTCCACAGTGTCGCCAAGCCCCTTGCACCTACGGACAGGGAGGCGGGCCCATCCATCTCCAGGACCCCCGCTGTGGCTGCCAGCCCTGCCGGAGCAGTACCACCCATGATGCAATGCATTAGCACACCTGGCCCAGGGCCCTCGTGCAGAAGCCATAGGGAGGGGACTGAGTTCCATGCTGCCCCCTTCAGACCAACTAGCAACATCTCTGGAGGCCGCTGGCTCCACCTCAAGCCCCTTGCCTCCCTGGCAATGAGCATATCAGCGCATCAGCTACACCCACTGCCAAGCCCCTCACAGCACCCCAGCCGGAAAGCAGAGGTCACACCCGACTTTCTACGGCCCTTAAGGCCTGGCACCATGAAGCCTCGCTGCCCGCTGGGGAGAGTTGCCCGGCTGTACGGAGAGTGACCAGGCTCTGGGGACAGGATACAAAACACATCCATTAGGCCGATGGTGTCATCACCTTGTACCCCAGCAGCCTTTTTGGGGACACACCTGAGACTGGAGGGCGGGAATAAGAGGACCTTGTCTCAAGGTGCAGTTCTACAGAGCCTCGGCCTTCGCCTATCCATATCCTTGCCTAGGTGGCGGTAAGTGGGAGGCCCAGGGATCGCCACGATTTGCTACACACTTGAAGTCAGAAGGAAAGTCTACCAAGGTATCTTGCTGTTCCTCAGCAGGCAGGCCTATTGAAGAACCTCTTTTCTGTTGACACACACAATGTACATACACTATCTGTATCAATGTAAGTAAATGCCTAATTGTTTTTAAAGTGAAAAGTAGAAAATGTTCTATTCTTTCATTTTAAAACTTATCAAGAATATTTAATAAGTGACATATAATTTAAACAATAAACCTTAATTATCCACAGAATATACTTGTCAGCTCATCTCAGCTCACTGAGTGGTAAGCAGAAGCAGAAAAGACCTCAAGGAAGTCAGAGTGGATGGCTGAGCCCAGGCAGTAAAGTGTCTGGATGTGGCCCAAGTCCCTCCCCAGTGACTTTCCTGATCTTTTTGTGGTCTACAGTTCCCACAAGTTCAACAGATTGATTTCTTTTTCTTTTTTTCGTTTTTTTTTTTTTGCAACAAGGTCTCGTCTGTCATCCAGGCTGGGTACAGGGACATGATATCCATTCATTGCAACCTCTGCCTTCCAGGCTCAAGTGATCCTCCCACCTCAGCTTCCAGAGTAGCTAGGACTATAGGTGAACACCACCATGCCTAGCTAATTTTTTAATTTTGTAGAGACAAGGCCTCACTATGTTGTCCAGGTTGGTCTTGAATTCCTGGCCTCAAGTGATCCTCCCACCTTGGCCTCCCAAGGTGCTAGGATTACAGGAGTGAGCCACAATGGCTGGCCTGATCGATCGCTTTCTAACAGACAGGAGGGGAAGAAGGGCTACTACAGACAAACATGCTTAGACCAATGAAAACAGACACTTCAGTGTTACAGAAGAACCGTGAAGAAGGGCACGACACGTCAAACGCAGGCTGTCTCTATGGCAACCCACAGCCTCTGGGGCCCCTCAAGCATCTGGCAGTTCACACACCCTAAGTGATCGCTGTAGCATTAACTCCAGAAAAGGAAAGGTTCAACGGCAGGCACCATCTTCTGTTTTAAAAGATTCAAGAGTACAAAGCATGCTTTAGAAAGATGTCTATT
The DNA here is from genome assembly GCF_049350105.2 of Macaca mulatta. Lineage (NCBI taxonomy): Eukaryota > Metazoa > Chordata > Mammalia > Primates > Cercopithecidae > Macaca > Macaca mulatta. The sequence continues at coordinate 137,834,257 of NC_133412.1, read as the reverse complement.
TTGGTCGGGTGGGGTGGCTCACATCTGTAATCCCAGCACTCTGGGAGGCCAAGGTGGGTGGATCACCTGAGGTCAGGAGTTTGAGACCAGCCTAACCAACATGATGAAACCCTGTTTCTACTAAAAATACAAAAAAAAAAAAAAAAAAAAAATAAGCTGGGCATGGTGGCGCTTGCCTGTAATCCCAGCTACTTAGGAGAATCACTTGAACCCAGGAGGCAGAGGTTGCAGTGAGTAGAGATGGTGCCACTGCACTCCAGCCTGGGCAACAGAGCAAGAAGGAAGGGAGGGAGGGAGGGAGGGAATTTCATAACAGTTAAAACATTTTAAAAATATTTTTTGAAAAAATGCGACTCTTAGTATTTACAGGATAAAAATCTCAGCCATGTGGAAACTTCAGCTCTTTAAAATGGCTCATTTCCTGAGTGCTTTGGACAGCTAAAGTTTGGGGGTTTTCTTGTAACAGCTTTATTGAAATATTATTCACATACAATTCACCTAGAGTGTACAATTCAATGGCTTTAAGTATATTCAAAGAGTTGTACATCCATGGCTAAAGTTTTGGTGCTAACATTAGGATGCAGCTACTATCACTACCACCAACATTATCACTTCCTGAACACATCAATGTGCTAGAAGCTTCAAATTTTAAGGTACACCAAGTTGAGGAGGACAAGAAGAGAATTACAGGAGAAGAAAAGGAAAGGAAATAAAGAGGGCTAGAGAGAAGAAAGCAACACCCCCATTGTGAGCTTTTAACTATAAAAACCATAAAACTTTTGCAACCATAGCAAGGTGGCCTAGGGCTCAAGATCCACCCAGAGCAATACCAACAACATAAAACCACAAAAGCCTTCTATAAGCCACTGCTCCACCTTCTAGAAGGCTAACGCCCACATGTCAATCCACACACACATTCAGGGGACCCACAGGTCATCACCAATGAAAACCCAACACACTTGTGGACCCAAGCCAGGACACTGCTCTCAGTCACTTTAGAATCTTTCTCTCCTGGGGTATTAGACAATTCTCACCCCAACTCCCACCTTGAGTATATGTTTGGCAGACACCTGGCTTAAGCCAGAGCTGTCCTTGGGCCTCGCACTAAATAGCAACGAAAAACCCAATGTAGAAAATACACACACTCATCACCACAGAGTTAAGAATAAAAGCAAGGTTTTTCTTCTTTTCAAAGAGACGATTCATTCCAATAATCCAAGAACACCCTAGCAAGTCCAGGAATGGAAGAAAACTCAGGAGAGGAAAATGGAACTTTTTCCTGAGACTCAAAGTAAATATTTCCTGTCTGGGTTTGGTGCCACTGAACTCGTTTTCCCCGGGTCCTGCTTCTGCTTGGGTTGTTCCAGGACTGGGCTGGGGCCATCTGCGATGTCCGAGTGTTACTCCTGAATGACTTGGTGTTGGTATTCCCAAGAGGCAAAGGAGGCAGGGGGCTAAGAAGGGGTGCCAAGACCCAAGTGAGCAAGTATTCCTAGGGCCTTAAAAAAGGTAGGCTGGACAGGCGCAGTGGCTCACACCTATAATCCCAGTACTTTGGGAGGCCGAGACGGGTGGATCACCTGAGGCCAGGAGTTCGAAACTAGCCTGGCGAACATATAGTGAAACCCCATCTCTACTAAAAAATATAAAAATTAGCTGGGTGTGGTGGTACACCGTTGTAGTCCCAGCTACTTGGGAAGCTGAGGCAGGAGAATTGCTTGAACCCAGGAGGCAGAGGTTGCAGTGAGCTGAGATCGAGCCACTGCACTCCAGCCTGGGCGACAGAGCAAGAGTCCACCAAAAAAAAAAAAAAGAAAGAAAGAAAAAAGTAAGAAACAGCTGGGCTGTCCAGAACTGGTAGGCAACGAGGGCCCAGAGGCATGTGGTGTGGGTAGCACCAGCACAGGGAAAGGATGAGCCCCAGGTGTATGTCCAGCCCTGCTCAAGCCTTTCCCAGGGTTTCCGCAGAGGTGAGAGACACAGCCCTGGACACTGCCGCAGACGGTCCCCAGCCTGGGAAAGGGTGTGAGGGAGAGGCCTCCTGCCTCCACAGTCCTTCTCTTACCAGACTGCCGGCGCCCCTGGCGCACATGGGTGGACACCTCATCCTGGGAGGACCAAGCCTTCTTCAGCCGCTCTGGGCTGTAGCGGTACCGATTGGGATCTGCATCCAGGAGAGAGAGAGTCAAGCTTTTGGTTTCCGGTTGGCCTTGGCCTACCCTAGACCTGGTCCATACCCAGCCAGACCTCTACACTCCCCCAGCTCCAGGGCCAGGAGCCTCCAGAGCTCCCTCCATCTTCCAGCTGGGAGCTTCAGGCACTGAGAGTGCCACTGCTCAGCAGGAGAGCATCCTTAATCATATAGTTCGCCCCCCAGCCCTTAACAGGAGGCCCCCGTCCTCCCTGCTCCTGGAATAAAATTATCAGGTAAAGCTTCCCCAGGATGCAGCCTGACTGAGCAATGTCCATGAGTAGGGACAAAACAGGCGGAAAAGAGCACACTTACAATAGGAATCCATTTCCAAGATGGCTTCCTTGGCCTGACAGAAGGAAACGCACCTGGTTATTACCTTACTATGTGCCAGCCTCCCCTGTTGCTGTACGAGGACACCCCACAGTGCGGCACCAAGGCCCGGGGCATCTGCTGTACTGACATCCACTGTCCAGTGGAGCCCAAATCCAGAAGGTGAGTCCCCAGTGGACCTTGTAGAGCTGGCTCAGAGGAGTACATTCTCCCTGCCCGCTGTCAAGAGCTGGGGGAACTCACCTTCTGGGGAATGGTGGCATGGTGGTTCTCTAGGATGAGCCTCTTGATGTGGTGAGTCCAGTTCCGTTTCTCCTCCACTGTCTTGGCCTGGGAGGACCCAAGGGAAAGGGACCCAGGGGTTATCATTACAGGCCTGAAGCTGTCCAGCATGGATAGTGCCTCCGCCCAGGGAGAAAAAGTGGGACCATGCTGGGAACTCTGAGGTTAACCTGACTCCTCACTTTGACCCTAAGAAGTGCCTGCAATGATCCCTGCCTTACAGGGATGCTGGGGCAGCTAGGTGGGTGGAGGAGCCAGGAGTTCCACACAGATGTCCCCTGGGCATCTTGTTCCCTAGCCCCTGAGCCCCACTGACCCCTCACCTGGATGCTGTACTGCTGCTTGCTGTGCTTGTAGTGGGTGACAGTGAAGCACAGGGAGTCTCTGGTGCTTTCGATCAGCATCAGGGAGGAGCACTAGGGACAGAGGGAAAGGACAGTAAAGCACAAGGTTGACAGCGTGGGGAAGCAGGGAGGGTGATCTCAGAAGGGTGGTGCTGAGCCCCAAGAAGCAGACAAGGAGGGGAGCCCAGATCCTTTGGGAAGGAGAGAAGACGGCGGAGATAGGGCAGGGCCTGGTTACCGGGATGTTGCCCTTGTAGACAAAGTGATCGCCCCGCTTCTTGGTGATAAGCAGTGTTTTGTCAAAGAGGAAAAAGGTCCTTTCATTGCGCACTCGATGCACGCGGAACGTGCCCTCCAGGACAAGCTCCCCGTAGGTGGTCAGGTCGGGCCCCTTCCAGTTGATGAGAAGTGACTGAATCTCCTGCAGCAGAGGGGCCCCAACCCCTACAGTCAGGCCACTGGGGCCTTCGGAGGCTCTGCAAACCCTGCCACAAAGGCTCCCCCAATGCCACCACCCAGCTCATCCCAGCCGGGTGGCCACAGTCCTTCTTCCCAGCCGAAGCATGGCCCACCCAGCCCTGCCCCTCCCCCAGCCCCCCAGCCCCGCCCCTCCCCCAGCCCCCCAGCCCCCAAGCACCTGGAGCCGGACTGCATGCTCATGCCTCCTTTTCATGTCGTTGATGTACCAGGCCACACAGGTCATGGTGTCAATGGCATCCTCCACCACCTCAAAGCCATCCTCTTCTTCATCAAAATGCTTGGCAATTTCCTGAGCAGAAGATAGAGGCTTAGGTACCCCTGACTCGAAGGCCCTGCCCTCCCCAGGCCCCAGGTGCCTGGGAGGACCAAGGGGCTACCTGCAGCAGCAGGTGGTACTTGAGGATGCGCTGGACCGGCTTCAGCAGGTAGGAGCCCAAGGGCAGTGAGTGCTGCAGCAGCTCCTGCCGGTCCCGAAAGAACTTGGCCTGCTGCTTGTCCCTCATGCATTCCGTCAGGGCGGCCACGGAGCTGAGAGTGGGAGAAGGGCCAGTCACCACCTGGAGAAGGCCTGGATGAGGAGGTGGGGGGCTCTGGACTCACCAGATGGCTCTGCCTTCCCTCTCACCCCAATTACTCACTTGGGGTAATTGTTGCAATACTGGGTGTAGATATCAAACTCTTGGCTCTAAGAAGAGATCAAAAATAGTGATTTCAGGGAGATTCCCATTTGACTGTAAAGATGGTGGTACTAGATAGGCCCCTGGCCCCCAGAGCATACTCTGTCCCCTGTTCCCAAGTGCCTACAGAGCCATCTTTATACCTATTTATCAAGGACATCCCATCCACCCAGCAGCCCTGGCTCCCCCAGGACACCTTTCTCATTCAAGACACAGCACCAAGCACTTTCCCTGGAAAGGGATCCCCAGGACTCAGATTTCCTCTTACACTGGCAGAGTTCTTGTCTCTCTGAGCTCTCAGCAAGGTAGGATGGGGCAAGGGCCCAGCCCTTCTTACCCTTTCCACAAAGCAGCTGGCCACAGCCACGGGGTCACTATTGCAGCTGTCCAGGTCTCTGAGGAGCTGGCTGGGTGAGGGGAAAGCAGCCACTGTACCCTCTGCAGTCAGAGGACAATGCCCCTCACTGTCCCCTCCCCAACCTCCCAAACCCTGACTGACAGCCAGCCCTGTTGTTAAGGTAAAGAGCTGGGGCTTCTAGCCTCAGAGGGAGCCCTGCCCCAGGCAGCAACCACAGAAAGTATCCAGCACAAAGCAGCCACAAAGCAGGAAGTCAGGGAGACCTACAGGCTCAGCAAGCGGGAGAAGAAGAGGGGACCCTCGTACCCACCTCAGGAGGGGACACGGCTCCTCTGCAGGCAGAAGGAGTCAAACACACAAAAGCAGAGGATTAAAGGGCGAAGGAGAGAGAACGGGAACTAGCAAAGGAGCCAGGGCGCCCAGGATGTGGGACATGGGGAGAGACAGGTGAGTGCTGGCACCCCTAGAAACACTGCTCCCTGCCTCCTCTCTCTGTGCTCCTCCTCTTTTCCCAACCCCTCACCATTGGTCTAAGTCTTCCCTGTACCCTGCCCTTCCAGACTTCTCCAGCTTACTGCCCATCTTAAGTGGCCTGGGATACGATTCTTCCTGTCCTAGCACCGCTGTTCCCTCAAGCTCTGACCCTCCAGAGCAGCGCACTTTCCCTGGGGAGTCTGTGGTCCCAGGCAGCAGACCCACGCCCTTTGCCCTGACACAGCCCCTGGCCAGGCCTTGTTTGGCCTCTCACATCTGTCTTGCCTGGGTTGTGCAATCCACTAACAGGTCAGATCATCTCCAGGGAGCCCTTGGAGTCAGTGGGAAGGAGGATAAGAAATTAAGAGATGTGCAAGTGGAAAATGAAGATGAGAAGGACAGAGAAGCCACCCACAGGGAAAAGAATCAGTGTGCAAGGAAGGGCCCAGCAGCCCCGTGAGGGGTGCCGGCCCAGGCTGGACCCAACACGCACATACCCTCAAATTACCTCCCTGTCTGCCCTTGAGAGAAAGCACATCAGCCCAGGGCACAGAGATGGACCACCCTTCCCTGTCCTCAGAGATCAGGCCCCAGGCCCACATGTCACAGGCCCATGAGTCCAGGGACATCCAGGCTTCCTCCCTAGGCCCCGAGGTGGGCCTCGCAGGCAGAACATGGTGTCAGGCCCATTCACACACCTGTTCAGTGCGTAGATGTTTTCTATGTTCCCAAAGAGGGCGCTGACCTGTTCTGGCTTCAGCAGCCCGGGCGTGTCGATGATCTTCAAGAGGTAGTCCTGCGTGGAGGGAGGTGGTCAGAACCTGGCCCCCAGCACAACCCTGCCCACAACCTTCCCTAGCCACACTTGGTTTAGGCCCTGCTGGGACACCACTTCACAGACACTGCCTACTGTGAGACAGTGTCCACCCCAAAATTCACGTCCACTTGGAACCCCGAATGTGACTTTATTCAGAAATAAGGTCTCTGTGGATGCCATTAGTTAAGGATTTCAAGATGACTTCAGATAGGATTTAGGGTAGGCCGGAAATCCAGTGGCTGCTGTCCTTATAAGAGGAGAGGGAGGACACAGAGAGACACAAAGAAGGTGGTGATGGGAAGGTACTGGGCCGCATCCCCAGGCCAATGATCTCAAAGACTGCCAGGACCCAGGAAGCTGGATGACAGGCACAGAACTACTCACTCAGAGGCTCTGGGGGAGCCAACCTGGCCAGTGCCTTGATTTTGGACTTCTGGCCTCCTGAACTGAGTGAGAATACATTTGCTGTTTTAAGCCACTCAGTGTGCGGTCATTTGTTAAGGCAGCCCTAGGAAACTAATCCACACCCCGAGCCAGTGGAGCAGAGGGCTTCCTCAGTGGCAGCCACACAGCTGCCCTTCCATGTCCTTCACCTACAGTAGCCCTGCAAGGTAGGTGTGGCTTCCTCTTACAGAGGAGGAACCTGAGGCTCCACACAGCCAGGCAACAATAGGGCAGGGGATGCGTGGGGCCAGGCCCAGAGCCCATGTCTTCACTGCATTTGGTCTCTGTGGCACAGGCTTTCTAGAGCCATCTTCCCAGGCAGGCTGGGGACCCATCCTCCCTGTCAATGATGCTCACTCCTGCCAGCCCAAGCTACTGATCCGGCCCAAGGTCCTAAGGAAGCCTGAGGGGTCAACAGTTTTCACCATGCAGTCAGCGAGGGTGGGAGACCCGAGTCCTCCAACTACTTTATGGGAAGCGGGTCTTTCGAGAGCTTCTCTCCCAGGGTGAAACAGGCTTCCGCTAGAACGCTGTGCCACAGGGCCCCCGGCACGCACCTCCACGATGCTGCGCAGGTCCTGCACATACATGCGCTCTGTCTCCACGATCTCCCGCACCACTCGGCCCAGGTAGCTGAGCTTGTGGTGCGCAGACCCCGCCGCCGCCCGGCTGTTGAATGGGGAGAGGGGCCCCTTCACGTTCAACCAGCTGCTGGAGTTGTTGTTGCTATTGGGGAGATGCCGGTCTCTTGGGGAGCCTGCCCCATTCTCAGAGGGAGCCTCGGAGCCTCTGGGCTCCTCCATGGCACTGCGACTGTCACGGGAGGAGCCCGACGAGGAGGTGGTAGAGGTCAGGCTCAGCGGCCGCTCCTGGCTGCCATCCTGGTGGAGGGAGGTGGACACGGGCATCCTGGCATTGCTGCCTGGGGAGGGCACCCCAGGGAGATTCTGCAGCAAGACAGACAGATGAAGGGTCAACCTTTGAATGCCCACAGAAACAGAACAGAGGGACAGCTGCCAGGGGTGACGGCAAGCAGGGTGGGAAGGTATTGTTTAGTGGGTCCAGAGTTCAGTTTTAGAAGATGAAAAGGTTCTGTGGATAGATGGTGATGACGGTTGCACAATGATATCAATGAACTGTACACTTAAAATGGTGAAGATGGTCAATTTTATGTTATGTGTGTTTACATTTAACACAATTAACAAAACAAAACTGAATCCCAAGAAGGGCCCTGCTCTCCGACTCTATGAGCATTGATGAGGGTGCCCAAGTCCACCTGCCAGCACAGTGGTCCAGGTACCCTCTGAGGAATTCATAGCCCAGCTCCACTGCTGAGGCACAGTACTTAGTGCCTCAGAGCCTCAGCTCCTCACCTGTAAAATGAGGATAGATACAGCCTACCCCCCATGGCTTGTCCTCCCGGATGACGCCACCTGCTGTTCGTAAAGCTCTGAGCATGATGCCTGGCACAGGGTACGTGCTCCACACGCCATGAATATAGTGATGACAATGGCAATTGTCAAGAGGAACTTCCCAAGTGCCCACCTGTATGTAGCGTGTGCTGGGGTCACTGTACAGGGATGGGCAAAGATCTGCTTCTTACAGTGTTAAGACACATACCAGGGATAATATTCTCCTAGGACTGCAAAACCTCAGGGGCACCGGTGGCTTCACCACGAACCTGAAACTTTCTGGATACTGACTGGCTGAGCCAGCATTATCCCCCCACTCCGCAGCCCCACCCCAGCACCTGGTACAGGCTGCCTCTGACTCATCCAGGCCCCAGGAAATTCCCCAGGGCTGAGCCATCAGTGAGTCTCTGTAAGCTCCCCTTGGCACAGCTGGGTGGGGGCAGCAGAGAAAGCAGTAAACTGCACCCAGGTGAGGCAAACACAGCCTCAGGTGGACTTTATTCCCTAAGCAGATGGTGTGGCTCACAGGCAGGCCCACCTGGAGCAGCCGGGGGAAGGAAGGGTGGAGTGGGCAGACTACTTCAGGCTGTAGCCTTCGGGAAGGACAGGGACACCCATGCAACACCCATGCCCACGCCATAGAGCTCACCAATGCCACTTTCCAGAGTACACATTTCATTGCTATTTCACAGGAAAACAGTAAGTTCCTGGGCATCCCTCTCACCCCTACTGACCCAGGTCTTCTACCCCTGGCTCTAGGGCTCAGAAGCGACTAGACCACAGACATGACCAAAGGGCAGAGGCTTGAGCTACAAGGAGAAGAATCTAGAAGCTGCCGTTACTCTGGGAACCCTTGGCACTGGCCCGTGGTTTTCTGTGCCTCTGCCTCAACCCGTAAACCAACACCCCTGGGTCTCAGACTTTTGCAAATGTTCTCTCTGCTTCAGCGTTCTCTCTTCTCCATTCACTCCATACGGTACCATTCCCCAACCTATGTAATTTACATCCAATCTTTAGGTCTCCGATTAGAAACCGCCCCCTCCAGGAACCTTCCAATATCCCCCAAATCTAGGGAACTCTTTCTGTGTTCTCTTACTACCTCCCAGGTTTCTCCTATTGTAGCACTCGCCTGACAAAGTGTGACTAGTTTGAGACCCTCTGCCATACACCATTAGTTACTAAAGAGCAGGGGTCTTAAGGGCCAATTTAACAAATGAACAATGGTGAACAAATTGATGCTTTTACTGAGGTACAGATCAAGCGCCTCAAGACTGACTTACCACCCGCCGCTGACCTGGCCGGGGCGCTCTGGAGCACAGCACTTTGTCACTGGGTCTCACTGGAGGGGGTCACCTCCAAGGTGCTCTGTCTGAGCCTCTTGACTTGCAGATGGGGACTCAGTGGCAGCCCAGTGCTCCCCTCCATGGTGCAATGCAATGCCAGGAGAGCTAATTAGCAGGATCATTTTGGTAAAGCTCTTTGAGCGGCTCAGAGGAGAGCCCCTTGGGAATTGTAGGGCTGCTGCTTTTTCCTCCCTCCTCAAAAGGGCCTTTACAATTCCTCAGCTATGCCTTTTACAGAACCAGCAGGCAGGGCAACACCATGTCATTCCAGCACTGACAGACAAAAACCCAAGCTCCGCCCCAGCCCTTAACCTCCAGCCCTGTGGCATGCTGATGTCCTTCGAAGCACAGTGCAGTCAGGCACCCCACCCACCCACCCACCACCATCCCAGCAGGGAACAAAGGGGCAGGGATTTACGGCCTAAGACCTTTCCCAGGTCACATCTGGGGTCAGTCAGCTTCTCTGGGGAAGCTAAATGGAAACAGCCCCACTCCCAGTGGATTTCACAGCCAGCCAGTTCACAGCCTTAAGCAAAAGATTACTCACAGTCCCAACCCTACCCCAACACACACACAGTTCGGGAGATCTGTCTCCAAAAGGGACCTTCTGAGGGTCCCTCTTTGGGGACTCCACTACAAGAGGATAGCAACATAAGCACACTTCAAACCCAGAAACTAATAGGGCTTTTCTACTTGGAGAAGTTTTCTCTCTGATTGATCATAGGCTACCTGTCTGCAAACTAAGCTCATACTCTGAAAATAGTACCTGTATCCCAAATCCTCCTAAGGCTAAAACAAAGCATAACAGCCAACTGCTAAAATGCTCTAAGCGCTATGTACATATTAAAGTGACTAACCCCTTGCAACAACTCCAGAGGGTTCTATGACTACCCTCATTTTATACATGCAGGCACTGAGGCCACAGAAGTAGTAAGTGGTAGAGCCTGGACTTGAACTCAGGCACTGAAGCTCCAGAGTTTATGCTCTCCTGCCCACTGCCTCCCTAACGGACTACACACCAGCCAGGGCCACAAGCAAAGGACTGGTCACAGCCCTGGCTGCCATGGCTTTGCTTCAGCATAAGCTGCAGGGGACATATGAAGACCTGAAGGATTGGGGCTTATGACACGACACTTGGAAGGACTTAGTCAAAATTCCTTAGGGCAGTTTTTGGACCTGCTACTATGTGACCTTTGGCAATTCACTCTCTGGCTGGAACAACATGGTAAAATACAGATCCCCAGTCAAAGGATCGTAGGTCATGGGTAAGCAGAAAGGAAAAGGAAGAAAGCATAAGGTCACCAGGATTGGACTATAAATTTCTTGGATGATGAGAGAAGCCCTGTAGTGACCAGGAAACCCACGATCACCAGGCTCTCTCTCCTGGGCAGGAGGACTTGCTGGAAAGGAACCAAGAGCCCAAGAAAGGGAGGGCTGAAGAACAAATGAGGCACTGAGTACAAAGCAGGACACCAGTACAGACTGTCAGGAGGCACCGTTTGATGGTGATGGATAAGAGGCATCGCATTCAATTGGAGTGCATTCTGAGTGCATCACACTTAGCTGGAGTGCATTCTGGCCCTAAGAGACCGGATTGGAACCATTATGTGTGTGTAGCTCAGACTCCCACAGAGACAGCTAAAGTGCCTCCCTGGATGGGAGCCAGCCTTTCCTTCCTACCTGAAGAGCATCACTCCATACAATAAGATTCCCCCAAGCCAGGATGAGAACTCAGGTCTTCCTAGAACACATCCTAGAACACATCCTAGAAGACCCTGTCTGCTAGGGAAGTAGGAGGCCAGAGAAGGAGGTGATGAGGCAGACAGCAGCCAAACCCTCCAACCAGGTACCCACACCTACCCCGTCCTACCACATACCACATCCAGTTATCCTAAGTATGCCCCAGCCGTGACCTCTTCCATCCTGCAACATGAATCAATCCAGTCAGTCATCAATCAGTCAATCAGTCTTCTAGAAAACTCACTTTCTCAGCCGGGCATGGTGGCTCACGCCTGTAATCCCAGCACTTTGGGAGGCCGAGGTGGGCGGATCACCTTTGGTCAGGAGTTCGAGACTGGCCAGGCCAACATGGTGAAATCCCGTCTCTAACAAAAATACAAAAATTAGCCAGGCATAGTGGCAGGCACCTGTAATCCCAGCTACTTGGGGGGCTAAGGCAGAAAAATCGCTTGAACCTGGAAGGCAGATGTTTCAGTGAGCTGAGATCATACCATTCTACTCCAGCCTGGGTGACAGCACAAGACTCCATCTCAAAAAAAAAAAGAAAAAAATGAAAACTGAAAACTCTCTCAAGTCCTATACTTGTGAAGCCTTCTTTGATCAGGTCCCCAAAGACTTTTCTCTTTTTTTGAAACAGGGTCTCCCTCTGTCACCCAGGCTGGAGTGCAGTGGTGCAATCACAGCTCATTGCAGCCTTGACCTCAAGCGATCCTCCTGCCTCAGCCTCCTAAAGTGCTGGGATTAACAGGTATGAGCCACCATACCCAGCCAAGCTTTCTTTTTGATGGGCCTAAGAAGCAGCCCAGACATACACCTTTAAGGATCGAGGGGGAGAGAGAGAGGTTTCTTTTTTTTCTTTAAATTTAAGCCTAAACCACACCCTTCCTCCACCCACACCTGTCCTCTGAAGGAGCGTCCCTGAATATTGCAGGTGCAGAGGCAGGCAGGCTGCAGCAGGCCCCTGGATTCCCAGCACAGTAGACTGAAGCCACATCCTTCCCCTCCCCACTACGCCTCAGCACCATGCCCCATTCTGACCGAACAAGGAGAAAAAAGGCGCACCCTCCTAACCCGCAACAGCCTCAGTGTTCTGTCCTCAGGCCTCCTGTCACTGAGGCAATGGGACCCTGCTCCTCCCCCATCCCACAGGGTCACGCGGAGCCTTCTGGAACTCTGGGTCTCTGGTCCTGGGGAATGCCCAGGAGTCAGCCCACTCCCACTGGCTCTCCCTCCCAGGTCAGTGAGCTGAGGACAAGGCAGGAGAGGGGAAAAGGACACTTGGGGGTGAACCCTCTGGTGGGCACACGAGAGACTCCACAGAAAACATTCTGGTTCAGAGAGGCTGATGTCATCGTTTCGTCCACCGTCCTTCACCCCACACTCAAGAATCAGAAGCCACACCGCACCACAGCTGCTTTGGAGCCAGGCAGAAAAGGAGCGAGGCGGGTCCCCAGGGGCAGCTGCTCCAAAGGCCCCAGTCTGGGAGGAATCCACACGACACCTGCACACAGGGAAAGTCCTCGTGGCCAGGCGCAATGGCTCACGCCTGTAATCCCAGCGCTTTGGGAGGCCGAGGGGGGCGGATCATCTTTGGTCAGGAGTTCGAGAGCAGCCTGACCAATATGAGGAAATCCCATCTCTACTAAAAATACAAAACTTAGCCAGGTGTGGTGGCATGCAGCGATAATCCCAGCTACTCAGGAGGCTGAGGCCGGAGAATTGCTCGAACCCGGGAGGTTGCAGGGAGCCGAGATGGCACCACTGCGCTCCAGCCTAGGCAACAAGAGTGAAACTCCATCTCAAAAACAAAAAAAGGAAGTCCTCACTCAGGGATGGCGATGGCACATCCCTCAACTACATCATCTGCTAAACATTCCAAGGGCTCTCAAAGCCAGGGTGGCCCAGCAGCTTTTGTCCTTCCCCAAAACAATCCCCACGACGGCACTTTCGGAATCTCTTCAAAAAGGGTGCCGGAAGGAAGCAATGGAGAAAAGCTAGAACTTTTCCAGAAAAAACAGTGTGGAAGCAATGTGAACTTCCAGAGAGAGATCTCGCTCAATTACGATCTCAACTAAGACAGTGAAATCCCTCAGCTGTGCTCTTACCCGCAGCTCGGCACCACTCTGGGCCACCCTGCTCCCAAACTGTCCCCAGAGGCCCAGCTCTTGCCTGTCTGTTCCCATTGCTCCCCGCACCCTGGGGGCTCTCCTGGGGGAGAGGAGGACCTCCTCCTAGGGGACCCTTGCCCCTTTTCCCAGCAGCTTCCTCACTCTGACCCCTCCCTTCCCTGCTGGAGATTCAGCAGCCCTGAGCACCCTAATAAAGCTCAAGAGAAGGCTCCCCGGGGAGTGACTTTGTGTGCATGTGAGCAACGTGACTGCCTGCAGAGGCTGTGCCAACAGTGTGACCAAGGTTTCTGGGCCACCCAAACCCAGCCCAGCTGGCTCAAATTCATTTTCCCTCGGGAATGCATTTTCCCACCACCTAAGAGCAGCAGGGCCCATGCAGTCTGGCTGGGTCCCTGCAGCAGGACCACAGCTGCCAGGAAGGAAAAGGACTGTGTGGTGCCAGAGAGGCCCTCCCACATGGACTCCAGGAGAAAGTCTAGGCCTGCAACTGAAGTCCAGAAAGTTCCCTCGGCCTGGCCTTGGAAGGAAAGGAAAGCCGGGCACCTTGCTCAGAGGGAGGGCTGTTCATCCATACCCCCTGTCCCCACCTCCCCAGCATGTGCCCATGTTGTCTCTCAAACGTGGAATGTGTCCCCAGACCCTCTGCCTATACACATTTAGCAATCACCTCCTTCAGAAAGGCCTCCTCAACCATTTCCCAACAGACACACTACTGTCAGCTGAATCACGCCCCCACCCAAGGATATCTACAGCCTGACCCTCAACCTATGAATGCCACCTTATATGGCAAAAGGGACATAGAAGGCAGATGTGATCAAATCAAGGGTCTTAAGATGGGAGATTATCCTGGATTGGCCGGGTGGGTCTGATGGGAACATAAGGGTCTTCATAAGGGGAATTCGGCAGGAGTCAGGGTCAGACAGAAGTTTCACAATAAAAGCAGAGGGACAGAGAGAAGGAGACTGGAAGATGCTACACTGCTGGCTTTGAAGGTGGAGGAAGGGGCCACAAGCCAAGGATATGGGCAGCCTGGGAAGCTAGGAAGGGCAAGGAAACAAATTCTGCCCTGGATCCTGCCCTGGATCCTGCAGAAGGAACCCGGCCATGCAAACCCAGTCTGACTTCTCATCTCCAGAACTTTAAGACAACAAATGTGTGTTGATTTAAGCCACTAAGATTGCAGAATTTGTTACAGTGGCAATAAGGAAGTAATGTACTCCTCTGAACTCGAAACACCCTGAGTATCACTTAAAGCATTGGTCTTGGGGCTTGATATGTACATGCATCTCTTCTGGCCGATACAGTAAAACCCAGGGGGCTGGGCCTTCTTTCCCATACCTTCCCTTCGGCCCCAGAGAGCAAGGCACATCAGGTGTTCAATAAATGCCTGCTGGAAGAACTGTGAGATGGTGCCTGGATGAGCTCACCACTCACACAGTCAAGAGAAAGGTAAACAGTGGGTGAGGTCAAGACCAAAGCCAGTTCCTCCTAGTCTAATGAGTCTCCACATTAGTCACTGCCAGCAAGTTTCCGATCAACCAAGAAGCGCCAGGATTGGTGACTGCTCATTCACCCTGGTAGTCCCATCCTACTTGGCCCCAGACAGGGAGCTACAGCATGGCACAGCTGCCCCACTGGGCTACATACTAGGTGACCAGCCACAAGAGACTGAGAGGAAGGGGAAAGTGGCCAAGTTTAGAAAAGGGGCTATGATGACCTGGTCTCCCTGCAAATGTCCCAGGAAGTTTCATGTAAACATCTGCTAAAGCCAAATGGGGGAAATTATTGTTTATTATAAATTGCTCTTGTTCACAGCCAGGGTAGAGGTCACTTGGCTGCCAGCACAACTTGTCACTATGCAATGTGCCCCAAAAATGGAACAGCCAAAGAAAGCCCTAAAAGGTGTTACTAGAAATTACCCCCTGGAAATCACAGACAGATCCAAAGTTCCCAGAGGCCCCACCTCTCTCATCTTGAGGTCAAAAAGGCTCACAGAACCACTGCTACTTACCAGCAAAGTTCAAGAACCCAGCCCTGCAAATTCGCCATCTTTCTGGCCTCATCCCCATTTCAGGGGCTGCTTGTTTCGAGGCCTCTAGGCTGCAGTGGGGTGGGCGGGTAGGAGGAAGCTGTATTTTACTACTGCCTCAGGTTCAAAGGCACTGGAGAATCTCACTGGGAACCGAGTGGGTGTGGAGGGGCCCCATTGGGTCCCTCTGCTTTCTCGGCAGAAAAGAAAATATGCACAGATGCAGTGGTGCCCACCGAGGTCAAATGCGGTAAACTCATCCACTGGCTCTGGAGTCAGGCAGACCCTGTCTGAATTCCAGGCCCTCCACTTTTCCTGGATGTATGTGGCCTTGGGCAAGTCACTTCACCTCACCAAGCTTCAAGTTCCTCATCAGGAAAATAGGCACAGTAATAGTGCCAACCGGACTGGGTTGTCTCCAGGGTTGAGATGATACAAGTAAGTAACCCGTACATCTGACACACAGTAAGCCCACTGAGAACGGTGGTGGTGGTGGTGATGATGATAACGGATAAATCACTTTGTTCTGCAAGTATCAAGACAATGAGATTTTACTGCCTTGTACCTACAATGTTTGACCCACATCTCAAATTAATAATAATGATACAAGTTAAACTTGGTGAACCAGGACCTAACCTTCCCCTACCACCCATGTGTTTATCCATCTTCTATGATCTCAACATCAATACAGACCATGATCTTCTAAGGGCAGACACACAGCAGTTCAGCTGGAAAGGAAAAGTAGCCTGACACCCATACCCAACAGGAGGTCAAGCCAAGAAATGAAGTATTGAGTGAGTCCAAATCCCGCCGCTATAGCAGACAGGGCGCATTCCTCAGGGATCCACACAGAGAGACGGCATGTACTACCGGGAGCTGGAGAGGAACAGGGCCAGGGGGCACCGCAGGCCTGAGCAAGAGCAGAAGTTAAGGCAACTTCAGAGAGCAAAAGCACAAATAAGTGATTAACAAAAACCATCCTTGACACTGGTGCCTGGGTTTTAAACCCATCTGCAGGGTAGACATCTGGGAGGGCCAGGGCGTAAGACAAAACAGCAAGGTACTGGGAAGGGCTCCAGTGCAGACCCATTCCTAAGTCACGAGGAATATCAAAAAAAGGAAAAGCAGAAGAATGTGTATGAAAGAGCCTGGGGGCCGGGCGCGGTGGCTCAAGCCTGTAATCCCAGTACTTTGGGAGGCCGAGGCGGGTGGATCACGAAGTCAGGAGATCGAGACCATCCTGGCTAACATGGTGAAACCCCATCTCTACTAAAAATACAAAAAACTAGCCGGGCGTGGTGGCGGGCACCTGTAGTCCCAGCTACTCAGAGGCTGACGCAGGAGAATGGCGTAAACCCGGGAGGCGGAGCTTGCAGTGAGCCGAGATCGCGCCACTGCACTCCAGCCTGGGTGACACAGCGAGACTCCGTCTCAAAAAAAAAAAAAAAAAAAAAAAAAAAAAAGAAAGCGCCTGGGGACTACAGACATCATTCCTCCAAACTACCCTAGCTCTGCCTAGCCACTGCATGATCAGGAGCAAGTCAGCAGGCTCTTTGTGACTCAATCTCTCTCTGATTTGAAGATAACCCTAGTAATGTTCCGACCTAAGCTGTTTACCAAGCACCTACTGTGCACAAAGACACATGGCAGCCCTGCAGTTAGGACAAGTCACACACAGACCCCACTTTTCAGAGCTTATATGCTATAAGGCAAAACAAGACAACGCAAAACAAGACAAGGCATCTGTAAGAAAAGGAGGGAGAGAATCCAGTTGTGAGCAGTATGGGAGTTCAAGACTGTCTCCAGTTTGGGAACTCATTCAACACTCCTGAACATGAATGCAAGGCCCTGGAGATATGACATGAAAAATACATTGTCCCTGTCTTTGAAGAACTTGAACTTCAGAAGGAAAAATGGCCACATAAACAGAGTATTCACAAAACAATGCCTTGAGTCCTAGTACAAAAGCATGAATAAATAACTGTGCTAACAGAAGAAGGAGTAGCTAGTGCTACTTGGGGGACCAGGAAGCTTTCTAGGAGGAGGTGACATCTTAGCGGAGTCATAAATGATGAGTAAGCTTTTGCCAGGTGAAGAGATCTGAGTGCATTTGCTGCCAAGAGAGCAGCTGAGTCCTGAGAGGACCCAGACCACCCCCACACCCCAGGCATCTGGCAACAAGAGGCTAGGCTGCAAGGCAGGCCAAGGACAGATGGAAGGAATCCACGTGGCTTTGTGGGAAAGGACAGATCCAAGCCAGGTCTGGAAGAACAACTACCAAGACACGTGGAAATGGGGCTCCATGAGACGAGGTGTAAGAATGTGCCCTAAAAAGGTCCAAACCATGATATGGGCTGTGGCTGCAGGTGTCCCAGAGCCAAGGAGTGTTCGAGAAGAATGCAGAAGCCAGGAAGGTGCTGGCTGTTCAGAGACAGCTTTAAGGAGGAGCAAGAGATTGAGGGAACATTGGCTAAAAGAAGAATGAGACCCGTTCCAACCCTTGTAAAGTGGGAAGAAATGAGACCCAATATATACATGAAGAGACGAAGCTACATTTAAATTAACTGCTGTAGGAGCAGGAAGAGAACACCTACTCTAGAAAACTGAGATGTCAGTTCTTAAATGGAAGAAATCTCTCAGTGGGATTTCAGGCTAGCAGCTCTCAACTGGGCTTGGGGAGGAGTTTGTGTGCATCTTACTACCAAAGGGTTTTTTCCTTCCCCCAATTCTCACTTTCCCTTCCCAAGCACATCAGAATGGTGGCTTGGAGGCAAGGCTGCCAGGGCAATTCCCTAAAACACAACTCCCCTCCCAGTCCCAAGCATGAGCGTCCAGACCCAGAAAGTTCTGTAGACAACCCGGCCTTCCCCCTCCCTCAGGCCTTGCTGCTTCTTCGAAGGTGATACAGCAAGAGAAGAGCTCCAACACACCCCCTTTCTTTGCCCTGGGCTCTGACCTTGGGCTTGGTGCCTGACCCAGAGAAGTTAGGAAAGTGGATTTTCCAAAGCAAACCTTATGCACTCTTACACACACACACACACACACACACACACACACACGCAAATTCCCAAAGGCGGCCAGCCCTTCAGCCAGCAGGGCCTCACACACTTCCCCTATCCTACAGAGCCCAGGGGGCTCCTCTCCACCCATAACTCCTTCCCCCATTCCCCTGTGTTCCCCGCTTCCCCTTCTAAAGGACCTCACCAGAGAGGCCTAAGAAACTCATCCAACCAGTTCCTGGGTAGAGGAGGGGCACCTTCCTGCCTCAGCTGGGAGGATACATGGACCAGAATTCAGACCGGTGGGGCAGTATTACCCAATCCCAAGTCTGGGGTGCACACGTGTAGAGACACGGCCCAGGAAGCAGCCTCTACTCCTGGAAAAGTGAGGCCTTGATTTGGGGTCGATCTGCCCCGACCTCCACGCACCTGCTGCTCAGAGCTATGAAATGGTGGGTACCAGGGTCAGGATCGGGGTCTGCTGCCCACCGGGGAGGAGACAGGGCAGGGGAATAACCTCCTTTCAACTGCTCTACCAGCTGCCGCTTGGTTTGATCCAAAACAACCACCCTCTGTGGATTCTGGGAAAAGGAAACATCAGGAAGAAGTGGGAAATTAACTGCTTTTGTGTGTGTGTGTGTGTGTGTTGTGTTTGTGTGTCTGTGTGTGTGTGTGTGTGTGTGTGTGTGTGTGTGTGTGTGTGTGTGTGTAGGGTCCTACATGACCTTCTCTAACCACCCAATTCCAAATGTTCAAGATGAGAAGCCCCCCTGAAGCCCCCGGCAGAACCAAAAGGACTGTCTTGCTGTCACCCAGCCACATGACAGTTCACTAAGAAAAGCAGTTCACCTACACCTGCTCCCTTTATGGTCCTCAGTGTCTAACCCACAGGGAAAAACCTGCCTTTTACCCCAACGCCTGTGATTGGCTGGGTTTCCTGGGGGAAGTCAGGCAAGGCTTAGAGGCCCAGAGTTGAAAGAGTCCCCATCCCACCCCATTCCTATCCCCTGGCCTGGCCCCAGCCGGGTACCTACCGCTTTCCTCAGGAGGGCTCCCATCCGGGCACCACGAGGGTGGCAAGGGGCCGGGCAGCCGCATTGTCCCCAGCACTGGCAGCCCAGCAGTTAACAGGCTTGGGGTGAGCAGTGAGCTGCCACCAACAGCCTCGGGAATTAAAGCGCCCGCCGCCTCCTGCAAAACTTCGTCAATAAACGTTCTATTCAGAACCAGTTCCGCGTGTGGGTCATACTTTCTGCATTTCTCTCATTCCTGATTGCTGGGGGGCCCTAGCTCAGGAAATGCAACTTCCCGACACAATTCTGCAGGTCCCCGCTGGTAAAGACCCAGGCCACAGCCCTGGGAGGTGAGGGCCACAGGGCTGAGGACCTGCACAAACCTCCAGTAATTAAGCACAGGGGATACTAACTGCAGGAAGTCACATACTGAAGACTCCAGAACAAAGCCAGATCATTCACCAGCACAACAATGCTCTGTTTATGCAGCACCTCCCCCACCCCAGGCCCTCGAGGCTGAAAGATAATTAACCCTTCTGCCCTCACAATAGTGGCGGCAGAGAGGATGGGCAGGTGGCCATCCCTATTTTACAGGTCAGGAAACTGAGGCACAAGTGGCTTTCCAAATACCTGGCTGAAATAACCCCAGCTAGCACTTATTCGAGTATACCAGACATAAGGCAAAACACATTCTCTACATAATCTCCTCACAACACTCCAGTACCCAGGGCCATACAGTCAGGGAAGTGGGGGAGCCAGGGTTTGCTGGAATCCACAGTCCCTGTGCCTTTCACCAGTCTCTCCACAACCTCCCACAGGGTCCAAGAGATGAGCAAAGAAGGCCATCTCTCACCATTCCTAGGAATGCTCTCACGTACTTTTTGCTTGTAAGTAACACTTTTTGCTCACAACAAGTTCCTAGAGTATGGGGCAACCTCAGAAAGGAGCCAAAATGAACTCACCTGGGAATTCATAACTCACCTGTAGATGCCTCCAGAAATGGTATGTAACCAGCAGTAGACAACCCCAAGACACAGGCCTTCCTTCTCTACCCACACACTCTTGCAGTGGGGGTACCAACCTGCAAGGGATCTCAGTGAGTAGCAAGTATTCCAAGCTGTTTTCTCTGAGTGTTCTGTTGCCTCAACTCAGTAACAACCTCCTAGAGGTAAGAACCAGGTCTTCCAGCGTTTTGTGCTCTTTTTTCCCCCAGGTCCTCTGGCACTCAAATCCCTACTTCTCATTTTGGCCACTGTGTGAAAACGTGCCAGAAGAAGGCGGAAGCACACAAGATGGATGGTATTTGAGGGGCTTTTGTGCTGGGGAAAAAAGGCATCCCCAATAGGAGCACAGGTATTAAGTTTGGGAAGGGAAGGCCAAGCTGTTCACCTCCTCTCTGCTGCCTGGTCATACCCAGCCCAGAAGAAAGCTTCAGAATCATGGCTGGGATGACTTCCTGTGTGAAAAGAAGACTACTCAAATTCACTCACATTTATTGACAGTATAAACCATGTGCCATGTGCTAGGGACACAGCAGTGAATAAGACAAATCCTCATTCTCATGGAGCTTACATTCCAGTGAGGAAGACGGCCACAAAAAGGTAGACAAATAACTAACACATTTTTGGAAAGTGTTTAAGTGCTATGAAAAAAATAGAGGAGGGAAAACAGAGTGTGATTAAGAGATGGGAATTTCCACTAGCTAGGGAGGCCTGGGAAGGCATTAAAGAGGTGACTCTAGAGCAGAGACCTGTATTGTAAGAAGCAGCCAGACATGTGAGACACTGGGGGAACGAGCCTTCCAACAGTCTTTTCCTCTACCCCACCATAGCCATCCACTCACACATCTCCTATGCCCTAGACCTCATCATCACCAATAAGTGCACACTTCCAAAACCTTGCTTTGAAGTATCTCATCTGAAATTTCAAACCACACAAGGAAACAAACCATCATAAGGAAGTCAGAAAATGGAACAAACTGGCAGTCAAAGAACTAGAAATTAAAGAATAGGTCTACAAAAGATATTTAGAGATGAATAGTTTAAATGATTGGAAATATAAAAGAGATAAAAACCTTAATAAAAGAAGATGATAGTACAAGGGGGTAAGGAACAGGCCAATTAGAAAAAGCAATACATGAAAATAAAATATTCAATATTGAAATTTAAAACCCAATAGTTAAATAGAAAATTAAACACAGCTAAACAGAGAATTAGTTAAGTGAAAGATAAACTAAAGAAATCATCCTGAATTTAATTCAAAGAATTAATATTGGAAATATAAACATTAATAGACTTAGAAGTCCACAGAGGGAAAAAAAAAGGAAACAGGGGAAGGTGCAAATTTCAAAGAGATAATGTATATGAACTTTCTAGAACTAAGGATAGACTTTAGTCCTCAGATTGAAGGCACACACCAAGTTAAACTTCAAATAAGCCCACATTCAGACATATTGTTTATAGTATAAATGCAGAACACCAAAGACAAAAAATATCTTAAAGGATGATAAGGAAATGTCATCAACTATACACCAATGAATTGGATAACTTTGGTGAAACAGACAAATTTCTAGAAGGGCACAAACCGCTGACAGATTTAGAAAGAAAAAGTCTAAACAAGAGATTAAATTTGTAACTTTAAAACTTCCAATAAAGAAAAGCCCAGGACGAGATGGCTTCCCTGGTGAAGTCTACTAAACATTCAAAGAATAATTCATATCAATTCTTCACAAACTCTCACCCCACAAAAAAACAGCAGGAAATACTTCCCAACTCATTCTATGAGGCCATTATCCTGTTATCAAGACCAGACAAGGTATCAGAAAAACGAAACCTACAATCCCACATTCCTTATAAATATAGACACAAAAATCCTCAACAAAATACTAACAAATTGAATCTAGCAACCATAAAAAAGAATATACATTATGACCAAGTGGGATTTATCCCAGAGATGCAAGATTAGGTTAACATCTAAAAATTAATGAAAATAATTCAAGTTGATAACAGGATAAAGTGTAAAAATCACCTGATCACTTCAATACACCCAGAAAAAAATTTTGACAAAACCCCACACTATTCTATGATAAAAACACTCAACAATCTAGGAAGAGAAGAGAATATCCCCAATCTTACATGGAGCATCCATGAAAAACCCACAGGTACATCATACTTAACGGACAAATTTCTTTCTTAACGGAGAAAGACAATGCTTTTTCACTAAGATTAGTAAGAAGACAAGGATATCCAGTCTTGCCACTATATTTGATATTGGAGTTCTAGCCAGGGCAATTAGACAAGAAAAAGAAATAGAAGAGATCTGGGTTGAAAAAGAAGACATAAAACAATCTCTATTCATAGATAACATGAACTTGTATGTGGAAAATCCTAAGTAATCTACTATAAAACTATTAGAACCAATAAAAGTGTTCAGCAATGTACCAGAATACAAGATCAACACACAAAAGTCTATTTTATTCCTGTACACTAGCAATGTGCATCATAAAATGGAATTAAGAAAAGACTCCCATTTATAATAGCAGCAAAAAGAATAAAATACTTAGGAATGTATTTAACGAAAGAAGTATAAGACTTGCATGCCGAAAAACACAAAACACTGTTGAAAGAAATTAAAGAAGACCTAAAAGACATTCCTTGTTCATGGAATGGAATATTTAACATTGTTAAGATGGCAATACTCAACAAATCAATCTAAAGATGCAATACAATCTCTATCAAAATATAGTTGTTTTTTTTTTTTTTTTTTTTTTTGCAGATATTGACAAGCTGATCCCAAAATTCACATGGAAAAGTAAGGGACCCAGAATACCCAAAACAACCTTGAAAAAGAACCAAGTTGGGGGACTCATACATCCTGATTTCAAAACTTACTACAAAGCTATAGTTATCAAGATTATATGGTACTGGCATAAGGGCAGTTATATATATCAATGAAAGAGAATTGAGATTACAGAAACAAAACAACACATTTATTGGCAATTGATTTTCAACAAGGGTGCCAAGACAATTCAATAGGGAAAGAATAGTCTTTTCAACAAAAGGTGCTAGGACAACTGGATCTTCACATGCAAAAGAATGAATCTGGACACCTATTTCAAACCATATACAAAAAAGTCAAAATGGGTCATAGACCTAAACGTAAGAGCTAAAACTATGAAACACTCAGAAGAAAAGATAGGAGTAAATCTTTATGAACCTAAGTGAGCAATGGTTTCTTAGGTACAACACCAAAAGCACTAGCAACAAAAGAAAAAATAAATTGTACTTCATCATCAAAATTTTAAACTTTTGTGTTTCACAGCATACTACCAAGAAAATGAAAAGACAAATCACAGAATGTGAGAAAATATCTGTAAATTGTACACTTGACAATGAACTTATATCCAGAATATATAAAGAACCCTTACAACTCAATAATAAAAAGAGAATTCAATTTAAAAATGGGCAAGGGATCTGAAGATATTTCTCCAAAGACACTATACACATGCCCAATAAACACATGCAAAGGTATTCAACATCACTGACTTTGGGAAATGCCCCTGGAACCATAATTAATACTACTTCATATCCACTAGGATGGCTAAAATCAAAATGATGGACAATAACAAGTGTCGGTAAGGATCTGGAGAAATCAGAACTGTTGTACATTGCTGGTGCGAATGTAGAATAGTTAAGCCTATTTGGAAAACAACTTAGCAGTTCCTCAAAGAAGTTAAACATAGAGTTACCTTATGACCCAGCAATTCTAATGCTACGTATACACCTTAGAGAGCCGAAAACATATGTCCACACACAACTTGTACATCAATGTTCATATCAGCAGTATTCATAATAGCCAAAGAGTGGAAACAACTCAACAGAACATCAGCTGATGAACAGATAAACAAAATGTATGACACCCATGCAAAGGAATATTATTCAGCAGGAAAAAAGAATGAAGTACTGATACATGCTACAAATGGGTGAACCTTGAAAACATCAGGCTAAATGAAAAAAGTCACAAAAGATTACATATTGTATGATTCCATTTATATGAAATGTCCAGAAGAGACAAGTTTGGAGCCAGAAAGCATATTAGTGGTTGCCTAGGACTGGGGGAAGGGGAAAATGAGAAATTACTGCTAATGGGCACAGGGTTTCTTTTGGGGGTGATAAAAATGTTTTAAACTTAGTATGGGCCGGGCGCGGTGGCTCAAGCCTGTAGTCCCAGCACTTTGGGAGGCCGAGACGAGCGGATCACGAGGTCAGGAGATCGAGACCATTCTGGCTAACACAGTGAAACCCCGTCTCTACTAAAAAATACAAAAAAAAAACTAGCCAGGCGAGGAGGCGGGCGCCTGTAGTCCAGGCTACTAGGGAGGCTGAGGCAGGAGAATGGCGTGAACCTGGGAGGAGGAGCTTGCAGTGAGCTGAGATCCGGCCACGGCACTCCAGCCTGGGTGACAGAGCGAGACTCCGTCTCAAAAAAAAATTAAAAAAATAAACTTAGTATGGCTCTGTGGCACAATGGACAGCGCATTGGACTTCTAAAAATGTTTTAAACTTAGATAGTGGTGATAACTGTACAACAATGAATATACTAAAAACCAATGAACTATACACCTTACATGGGCAAATTTTAAAATACGTGAAATACATCTCTACAAAGCTATAAACTAAAAAACAAATATATAAATAAATAATGAATATCATAAAAAGAAACCAGTCAGTAGGAAATAGTACAGACTATTAAATAACCAGTGCCGGAAAAACTGGCTATTCCTCTGGAAAAAATAAAATCAGTTCCATCTTACAAGGTTGAGTGGTTTTCAACCATGGCTATACAGAAAAGTCACCTGGGGCATTTCACAACCATGCCTGGGCCCTACCCCCAAGATAGTTTTATTTTATTGGTCCAATCTGGGGTGAGACTCAGGCAGCAGTATGTTTGTTAAGCTCCTCATGGGGTTGTATATGAACCAGTGTCACACACACAAAAATACATTCCAGATGAATTTAAAAAGTACGTGTGGGAAGCAGAAGTTAATTTTAGAAGAAGGTCGGGTGTGGTGGCTCATGCCTGGAATCCCAACACTTTGGGAGGCTTAGGCGGGAGGATCTCTTGAGCCCAGGAGTTCAAGACCAGGCTGGGCCACATAGTGAGCTCCTGTCTCTACCAAAATTAAAAAAAAAAAAAAAATTAGCTGAGTGTGGTGGCAGCGCCTATGGTCCTAGCTACTCAGGAGGCTGAGGTGGGAGGATTGCTTGAGCATGGGAAGTCTAGGCTGTAGTGACGCATGATCGTGCCACCATACTCCAGCCTGGGTGACACAATGAGACCCTGTCTTGACAAAAAGAAAAAGAAAATCAACACTTGCCAGATCTAGATGGTGAGAACATGGGGTTGGGGTAGGGGCTCCTATGCAGGCACGGGCCCCAGCCACCCTGGAGACCAGCTGGAACAACAGGCACCAAGGCTACACAGCACAGCATCATTTGCCAGTATCCAGACCCAAACAAAGAAACAAAGCTCCAGATGGAAAGAGCCCTGGGATGCTTGAAATTGCAACTCCTCTCTGTCATTTTCTGGCTTCAGAAAGTGCTGTGTGACACCCAGGTAGGTGCTTACAATGTAAATGCATTAAAAGCACTCTTGTTTCAACTGAGGCAAACACCCTTTGGGATAACTGGCAATCTACTTGGGTGGAGCTGAATTAAGATTGGACCCATTCAGGCTCTACTGTAACACAGTCAAACCTTGGCCAGCTGGAACCCCTGTGGAGAGAGGGCGTCCAAAAGGCAGCATTTGCAAAAGCACGCAGAGTTTCAAAACAGTATGGGCTAGGGCTAAAAGCGTGCTCCAAAAGTTCAAACCCCATCCCTGCCAAGTATTAGCTGAGCGATCCTGAGCAAGTTACCCAACTCGTGGGGACTCGGTTTCCTCATTTGGGGGTAGGAGAAGGGGGTAAACCACCTACCTGGCCTTGTTGAAAGGACCAGTGATATTATTACCTAAGTATCAACACTTAAAATTTTAGCCAACCTGACTGAGAATCTTTTGAAAATATGTTATACACTTCCCTGCCTTCCTATACAGAGTCAAGGGAACATAATTTAACCTTTTCTTGATGACTCTGGGTCACAATTACCAGCAAAGCATAAATTATCAAACTGATGATCCCCAGAGACCCAAGGAGTGCCAAATCATTCCCTCCACGCCCCCTCCCTCCAAAAAAAAAAAAAAAAAAGATCTCTGGCACTTCTGCTAGCACTTGCTTTTCCTGGAGTTTTTATCTCAGTCTGCTCTCACTGCCAACTTTGCACTGTAGTCATTTTTTTTCCCCCTCAATGCTGGTTTCTTTATCCTCTTTCGTTTTTTTTTTAATTTTTTTTGAGACAGAGTTCTACTCTTGCCACCCAGGCTGAAGTGCAATGGCGCAATCTTGGCTCACTGCAACCTCCACATCCCAGGTTCAAGCCTCCTGAGTAGCTGGGATTACGGGTGCCCACCACCACGCCCAGATAATTTTTGTATTTTTAATAGAGACGCGGTTTCACCATGCTGGCCAGGCTGGTCTCAAACTCCCGACCTCAGGTAATCCACCGGCCTTGGCCTCTCAAAGTGCTGAGATTACAGGTGTGAGCCACCGCGCCCGGCCTTTATCCTCCTTCATTTGCTGCTTCTTCCAAGCTTGAACACAGCATGACACAGCTTATATGTGTAAGTTAAACAGGGTCTGAGAAGGCTGGTATGAATAAAAATGTAAGAACTTGAGTCCTTGACTTCTTGGCTACATGCAAATAAGCAAGGGTGCTGGGTGGCTGAGTTCCAAATAAGAGTTTAGGGTAGAAGAGTTGTTATTGGATATTGTGGAACATATTATGGGAAGAACTATATCCAACGCTATAAGTACACCCTGCTGTCCACTTTGGGGCCACCTTTCATGGGAGCAAAATGTGTAGCAAGCTTTTGAAGACAGGTCCCAATGACTGTAGGTCTCCTTCTTATACATGCTGCAGGAACACAGGGTTTCCTGCCCCACTGTCAGAACAGCTGACTACAGGTTAACTTCTTAGAATCTTATGGACATTCTTTGTCAGGAACAGAACATTCATAAAGAGTGTGAGCATTTCCTTAATTCCTAAGGTCTCATCACACAGTAGGGTTTTACTTATTAGACAAACACTTATTGGAATCCTACTGTACAACAAGCACTGGGGATGTAGCAATGAACTGGAGGAATAGAAGCTGTATGAGAAGACTGGTTCCTTTCCAATAAATACTACACACACACACACACACACACACACACAGAGTCTCGCAGACTGGGAAGTAAAGGATGTGAGTTTTTAAGAGCTTCCGGCACCTGTGGAACCCATCTCTCCTCCTGGGACCCTGTTCCCAAGGTAAAACAGACTTCATTCCTCCTGCATCTTTCTCTTCCAGTCCCAGCCCAGATTCTGGCAATAATCAGATCAGCTTCTAGGACCCTCAAACTGTGTTTCACAAAAGGCTGCATGCACAGCTACCACTGTGCCCACGAGAACCCTATTCAGGTTGTGTTCAGCCCAAGTCTGCTCAGCGTGAAAGACAGTGCAAGTCCTTAAAAATCCATTCCTTGAGCTTACATAGGGCTCCCTCCCCAAAGGCCGGCCGCGAGAACTGTATAAAGCCTTATTCTCCTTAGTGCTTGCCTTCCCAGATGGCAAAAGCCCTCCCAGGGCTGGACTCGACCCTACCACTACTTTCTTCTCCCTAATCCCATGGAACAAAAGCTGCAGCAGATAAGACCACAAGCCCAGAATACCCTCAGGGTAGGACCCCAGCCCAAGCCCATCACTCCCTGTTGATCACACTTTGTACCATTCTCAATGCTATCTGGGCACAAAAATGAGTCCAGTACCGTTCCTGTCCCCTAGATAGCAACCCAGTTAGCATGGCCAACCTTTATCCCCAGGCAGCTGACAGAGGGGCTACCAGTGGCTCTAGATGGGCCCCCTGCTGATCAGTTTAGTCCACGTTGTCCAGTTTTCTTTCTCCTGACTTCAGGTCACCCAACACTAACATGCTTGGGGCTGTTCAGGGTCCTCTTTGCAACTTCCTCTGATATCAGATCATCTAGGTTTTACTCATCTCCAGGCACCAATTGGCAGGCCCAGGAAGTTCCTTCATCACAGGGCCTGCCTGGCTGCTGAGTGTGCAGCGACACACTTGGGGGGTGGGGCAGGGGGTGGAACTGGCCATGACCACTTCCCTAGGCCTCACCCTCTACTGCCTATCCCTCACTTCCTGAACTAGGGCAGGGTCCCAGGAAGCCACTCACCACAAACTTTGACAGCGGTACTTTAGATTACACCCCTCCCTTTGTAGGCCCGTGGTTCCAGCAGAGCGGGGCGGAGACTCAGCAGATCAGCTGGGTAGAAGCGGCTGGGAGCTAGGCAGCCAACCCTGAGCTCTCATTGTGTCTGTCACTCTATTACTTTAAATTCTGGTCCATGGCAAACTCTTATTGAAAGTCTTCCAAGCCGTCTCAGAGCCTCCGCCAGAATCCTCCTGCCACCTTTCTGGGCTTTCCTAGGACAGCTCTACTCACCATCTGCCCCCTCCCTCACTTTCCCTACCCCTTGTCCTCGCGTCCCTCTGCATCCGACCTCCAGGCATAATTTACCTACTGGAGGCTGGGGGAGGGGTGGACAGCCTTCCCAGCAGTGAGGCAGAATAGGGAGGTCAGGGAGAAGGTGTGTTTCATTGAGTCTGGCTGGAAGCAGGGGGAATTCCGAGCAAGAGGGGGGTGGTCAGGGCTATCCTTGTCATCCTATCTGTAGGATGCAGTGGTGGGGGTGGGCATAGCACGTACCTGGGAGTCCCACGTCCTCAGCCATCTGCAATCTAGGGTAGGGCAGGAAAGGCTCCCTAACTAGAAAGTTTTTGCCAAGGTTTTCTATTTTACCCTCCCTCTAATTCCCCACTCCTGCCCAATACCTAAAATGAAAAGCTTTGCACCTACAGTCCTTAGCAATGGCATGAAATATCTCATGCTACCCCGAAGAATCTGGTTGGAGAAATAATTTATTGAACCTCTCTCTAGTCTTTACTAAGCATTCAACATATGTTATCTCACTGTACATTGCCACGATGCCGCATGTGGTAAGTATGATGACTGATTCCATGTTAGGTGAGAAACACAGCTCAAAGGAATTGAGCACCACATCAAAGGCCACACGGCTGGTGAGCTGTCAAGCCAGGGATTTGAAACCAAGGTGTGTCCAACTCCAAACCCTGTTCCTCGATGCCACAGTGGGATGAACTGGCCTTCAAGGAAGAGAAGGCAGAGATGAGGGAAAATACCTCCTTCAGGCATCACCTCAAAAGTATCTTCCTCCTCGAAGCCTCCTTGGCCACCCTATCTAAACTGTCACCTCATCCCTTCCATGACAATTCACACCTACCTTCCCTATATTTTTTACTTTTGTTTATCACTAACACACTTGCTATTTCAATCTTGTTTATTGTCGCTTTTGCTAAAGTCAGCTCCATGAGGTCAATAATTATTGCATATTTTCTTCACTGCTGTGTCTTCTGCATCTAGCATTCATACATAGTAGGTGCTAACTCCTTAACTGTTAAATGAATGGAGTATTTTAAAATAGAACTAAGGGGCATGAGTATTGGGGAAAAAAGGTGATCTGTTCATTCAGAGGAAGAAAGGAGAGATGAGAAAAGATGGTGTGGGAATCTGGCCACAGGTGAGCTGGGGGTCCCAGATGAGCTTAACAAGAGGAAATGAGGGTCTGCCAGGTCCACTGGGGGCTCCAGTAGCCCCTTCCTCCTGGCAGTTGTGATTTCCAGCTGCCAGGGCCCCAGCTGGAGGGCTTCTGCTGGGGAGGGAGGGTGGAGCAGGGCGGGTTTACAGCCACAGAACAAAGGCCTGTGGACTTGCAGCTGGCCAGAGAGGCGGGACAGAGCAGTGGCCTGGGCCAGAGGGGCGGCCTGAGATGGGGGAGGGGGCACAGAGGAGGAGCTGAAGACAGCCCTCAGCGCAGCTGCAAAAGCAACAGCCTCCAGAGTCCCTGCAACCCCCAACACAACAGAGAATAGCCAGAGGGCTTCACTTTTAACCCTCCAATGCCAGGGCGGCCTGTGCTTGTGGCAGCACCCCCGGCTTACAGCTGGAACCTTCACAAGGTTCTGGGAGCTGGGAGAAGAGAAGGGGCAAGGCATACCTCTGCAACACAGGCGCCTTCCCCCTCTGGCCCTGGTCATCCCGCTGGCCGTGACCTTTGGCCTCTTCCGGCGTAAACAGTGACCCTGGGATAGCTGCGGATTTGGTAAGGCAAATGTTTACTCTGGAGCTGAGATATTAAGACCAGGGTGTTTTAAACATCCACTAATGGCTCCTGGTGTCTAACAGCTCCTTGTGGCACACACGTGGGACATAGCCAGCAAATTGTAAAACCCCTAGGAGACTCCCTCCCCATCCACTGTGAGCCCTTTAGTTTTAACATAAGTTTATGGAGCACTTTCCACAAATGAGGCTTCCTTTGATCCTCACCACAGCTCCTATGAGGAAGAGCAGGCAAGTAATCCCACTTTATTCATGTGGAAACTGAGTCAGAAAAGATAAGTGAATTAGCCAGATCATGTTGGAAAAAACACAGATCAGACGATGAGGACAACGGAGCTCTGGTTTCTACTTGGCCAATAGGGTCCCAGGCTGAAATCACCTCACCCCTCTGGGCTCTGCTGCCTTCACGAATAAATGGAGTAGGCTAATCCAAGGGGCCTTCCAGCCCAAGTGACTGCCAGTCAACTCTATCAATCTTCCATGCTATGCAGAAGAGCCAGGTCTAAAACTAAAACTAAAAGAGTCCAGGCATAAACCCGTGCTGGACTACCAGGCCAGTGCTCTTTCCACTTTCCCTGCCATGTCACTTCTAATAAAAGGCAGTAGAAAAGCCCCCAAAGCAGCTCTTCAACCAATCACTCCCTCAGCAGCTAGGACTTGGCCTGGGGGTACCTCTTCCCCCAACTCCCTGCCCCATCCCCAGGGCTGATTACCCAGGGAGCCAATGGGTTGCCCCATCTTCCAGGAAGGGAGTGGGGGAGAGCAGGGGAGTGGGGAAGGAGTGGGGGACAAAGGGGAGGTGAGGTCATAGCATCCAGGGGACCAGCCCGGAACCACAGGGGAGAGATGAATAACAGAGAGATAAATGTACACTTTTGGTTCTCACTCCCTAGGTTTCCTCCTGGGGAACAGTTGGGGCTTAATCACTCAGGATCTCATCCTTGTCCAACAAAGGGGGCCTGGAAAGCCACATTGCTTAAGGCTAGGCGGCCGATGTACTCAGCGGGGAGCCCCTCCCCAGCTGCGGACTGTCATTACCCTCCCTGCTTATTATTTCTTGAGCAAGGGCCATGTGACTGGGCTGCGTGCAGAGGCACGGCTGGGGAGACTCTGGGAACCCCCAGTCCAGGTTTTCCTGTAAGGTGAATGCAGTGTGGGTCTCCTGCTGGGTGCCCCAGAGCAAGGGACAGGCACCTACATCTGCCAACAGATTAGCGAGTGACCTCGAGGATCAAACTCTTTCGCGGCCGCCAACACCACCCTCCCCAAAAGCCACACCTCTCCAGCCTCCAACCATTCCATTTCCCTCTCTGTTCTTCCTTTTGTGTTCCAAAGGCGCCCCAAAGAGTCAGTAGCTATTTAAATAACGCCTTAAAATTTTAAGCTTGCACGCCTTATCCTGGCTTTCCAAACCAAAGGGCTGGGTGTGGGGGTGCGAAGAACCAAACCGACTTCAGGAGTGGACGAGGTCGAGGCAGCCGGGTGCCTCTGGGTTTACCGCTCCCCGCTTCTGGCCCCCACTCTCCTCCCTCCCAGACAGGTAGCGGAGATTCCCAACAGCGAGCACCATGCGGCACCAACCCGGAACAGGCTGCAGGCGCCTCTCGGGCTGGCAGGAGCCGTGGCTCGGGTCGTAGTGCAGAAGGGTCCGCCCGCCCGGCCCACAGCTCCAGCCAAACACCAGCTATCGGGCGCGCGCGGCCTCGCGGGCTTCCCGGATTTCAAACTGAGCCTCTCTGGAGCCGCCCGGCGCATTTTGCCCCTTTTGTTTCCGGAGTGGAGGGAAAAAAGGACAGAAAAAGTCTTCCCACACGACCCTCCTGCGCTCGCGCACTGTGCGGCAGCGTGGCCCGGGTTCTCTGTCGACCCGGTCCTCACCCTGCAGGGGGCTGACACGGGGGCCGCGAAGGGACTGGGACCCCAGCGTGACTGCGGGCACCGCCGCTCCGCCGAATGCAGGCAGACAGAGGGGAGAGAGGAGAATCAGGGGACACTCACCGAGCGTTCGCCGCCCCGCGGGCTCGGGACACGCACGGCGTGCGGGGCTGCCCAGGTGCTGCCGCGACTCAGGCGCGAGTTTGAAAGTCGCTCTCGGAAGGGGCCGAGGCAGCCGGCAGCTCCCGCCCACCGCCAGCTCCTCAGCCGGCCAGGACGCGGTCAGTTGCTAGCGCGGTCCCCGGGGACCCCAGGCAGCGCGCGGCTTCCCAGAGCCCGGCAGGAAGTCGCGGAGCGGAGCCGGAGCTGCAGCGGGAGGGCAGGAGGGAGCGAGGGAGCGAGGGAGCGAGGGAGCGAGGGAGGGGCGGGCCAGGAATTTTTCCTGTGGGTGGAGACTCCGGCCCGCGGCTGCGGTCCAGCCATTGGCGGCTCTGCGGGGGCCGGGGGAGCCTTCGCGGCTTGGCGAGCCAGAGCCGGGGTAAGGCTGAGGCGGCGGCGGGGCCTGGGCGCGGTTAACGATTAACACCCGCAGGGTAATGAGCTCACACCACGGGATGGTCGGTCCAGCCGGCCGCCTGCCCCTCCCGGGCAGCCTAGATGCTCTAGGATACCAAGACGCACGTGGTGGGGTCACCCTGATGTCACAGACCTGCTATCACTGCCTCCCGAGAGCGCATGTCCAGGCCAGAACGTACCCCTTGTACGGACAGGAAACACCGGGCCCTGCGAAGGGGGCTGAGGGCTTTCCCAAGTGAGTCACCAGCTGGGATCGAATCTCGGGGTCCTGATCCTACCAGAGCTGGCCATCTCCGCTTTTCCAAGTCAGAAAGGCATGTCTTGAATTTCTCACCATAACTCGGTCCCTGTGACGCTTTACAGTGGTAAATCCAAACCTCTGAGAAGCTGACGGGAAAGAGATAAAGAGATAACTTGAAGGCAGCTCCACAAGGAACTGTTAAATAGGAAAAATAAAACACAGAAGCCTGGGTGATAGAGGACCCCGTTTTTATAAAACAAAGAGAACTGTTTGTCTTTATGTCTCTGTATATATATGACCGTGTGTGCATGGAAAGGTACACACCTGGAAACTGGGGGTAAGGGGTGAGGATGGGGGACAGAGGCATTCAATACAGGCATGTTGGATTTTGAGCAACAGCATAAATCCAAAAACCCATAGTAATTCATCAGTAAAGATCCCGAAGAAACGATGCTGTTCCCAACAAGCCCGGAGGAGGGAAGCCCAGAGTGGGGCCCCGGAAAAGTAACAACGCCCACTGTTTAGACGCTATCACTAGTTCCTTGGGAGGAGGAATGGGACGCTGATATCAAAACCACGGGGTATATTTATTATCCGGATGTACAGCAAAAGATTTCTAGAGGTATCATTTAAAACAAAACAAGCGCCCGCCCAAAAATGCTGCTCTGGGCAAATGCAAGGTCCAGGTGATCTGCTGGGAGGGGAGAGGCGGGGCAGGCGCGGAAGGAAATGGCTTTCAGTTGACTTTGAAACTGGATGCTGGCGGAGGGTGGGGTGAAGGCAGCGTCCTGGCTCTTGACTGCGGAGGAAGCGGTAGGCGCTCGATCTGGCAGGCCCAGAAAGCCGGGCCCACATTCCTTAGGGAGGGAGGGTGTGTTGGAGGCTCGCAGAGTTCCAGACTCGCGGACCGCGAAGGTGAGAGCAGAGATTGCAGAAGAGAGCCTCGGAAATAGATCACCTTACGCTGGGGCTCCACTAGCCCCCGCCGGCCAGGGGAAAAGTCACAAGTCTCCCTTCTGGCCTTCCAGGACTTGTGCTCACCCCTTCCAACCTCAGGCTTTCACCCTTTTTTTGTTTCCGCTTTCTTATCTGATTACCTGAATCTTACGAATGCTTTCCGGTCCGCTTCAAATTCCAGCTTCCAAAGAAGCCCCCTGACTTAACGAAGCCACTTGTGAGCGACCCTTCATTCCTTAGCCAGGACACGTTACAGTGTTAGTGGCAGTCATAACTGTCCTTTAGTGAATGCTTACCATGCTGAGGGCCTGTGCTACGCTCTTAACAAACTGTGTCCCTGGATCTTCACAGCCACCTTGCGAGGTAGGAGGTGTCCTAATCCCCATCTTACAGACAGAACACTGAGGCTTAGGGGCAAGGAGCAGCTTGGCAAAGATTACATAACCAGCAAAAGCAGTATTGGGCAAGTGCCTAGATGGGTCCACCATGAGTGTGCTTACTATGTATTAGTCGTTCTTCTAAGTGCTTTACAAAAACAACTGCAGTAACAAAAGGAAACTGAGGCAAAGTCACACAGCTAGTGAGTGGTAGACCTGGAAGTCATAACAGGGAATTCTGCTCTTAACCACCACTGCTTCCAGTTTCTTTCTGACACTTGTTATACCCAATTCACTTGATTATAATATCTTATATTGTTTCTATGAATAATTGTTTTAATTTATATCACCTACTTCCTAAAAGGATTGTAATCTCCCTGTGGTGGAAGTCATATAGGAAGCATTCAGTAAAACAATGCTGAATTCAGCTGAAACAACCTAAAGAGTTTGTGAGAAATCACACAGTCTCACCTCGGAGAATAAAACCCTGTGTCCAGGGCCAGGGGCTCCAGGCTGCAGCCCCTCCACAGCTCAGAGCCTCTTCCTTCCTACCAGTTCTTGTTGCAATGGCCTCACCCTGCTATTAAATCATTTATTATTATAATAGTACCTTCTCCCTCAGCAATGCCTTTAATCCAAGATCTCAGGATGTTCTAACAAATACAGGTGAATTCACTTTCACAGTACCCCAGCTGAGATGAGGAGATGGAGGTCTTCTCCCCACTGTATGGGTGAGAAAACCAAGACAACAGAAAATTGAGATCACTCACTATGGAAATCAGTGGCAGGGTTTACTCCCTCATCTCTTCCCCTCCTCCTTCCTAATTCTTGGCTGCCAATACTTGCATGAAAATTTCAAATCCCAGAGACAAGAGCCATTGAGTT
Source organism: Macaca mulatta (assembly GCF_049350105.2). Lineage (NCBI taxonomy): Eukaryota > Metazoa > Chordata > Mammalia > Primates > Cercopithecidae > Macaca > Macaca mulatta. Next base: position 137,798,937 of record NC_133412.1, on the reverse strand, counting down.
TTCATAATAAAGGACATTTCCAGACTGTCATTTCAGCTGCTCTATTGTGGCAGACCTCAGGAGAGGGAGGGAACATAAGCCCAGTAAAGGTTCCCTGAGGCTCTGTGCTCCTGGCTCAGAAGAGCCATGCCTGGCTGGGATGGAGGAATGAAACCTCAAACATGGAGAAAATCCCCCTCAAAGGTGACCTGAAAAGCCCCACCAAGCTCTGAGATCTCAAAGCTTCCAGAGTTCCAACTTGCATTTTAGCAACATTTCTCAAAAAATGTGAGCCACATGCAACAAAGGAAAAAAAATAAATTGGACTCACCAAAATTTAAAACTTTTATGCATCAAAGGATGTTAAGAAAGTGAAAAGACAACCCAAAGAATGGGGGAAAATTTTTGCAATTCATATATCTGATAAGAAACTTACTGAAATACACAAAGAACTCCTATAATTTAATAAAGGCAAATAACCCAGTTTAAAAACGGACAAGGGATCTGAATATACATTTCTCCGAAGAAACCATACAAATGGCCAATAAGCATGAGAAAAGATACCCAAGGAAAATGCAAATTAAAAACATAGTGAAATACCATTTCACACCCACTGGGATGCCGATAATCAAAGGCAGGTAATAATAAATGTTGGCCAGGATGTGGAGAAATTGAAACCCGCTTGCACTGCTGACAGAAATGTAAAGTGGTGCAGCTGCTTTGGAAAACAGTCTGGCAGTTTCTCAAAGTTTTTTGTTTTTGTTTTTTTGAGACAGGACCTCACTGTGTCACTCCGACTGGAGTGCAGTGGCACAATTCAAAAAGTTAAATATAGATTTACTATTTGACTCCACAGTTTCACTCCTAGCTATATATCTAGGAGAAACGAAAACACCTGTTCATATAAGAAGTTGTACACACTGTTCATGGCAACATTAATTCACGGATAGTACATAAAAACCAAAAAGTAGAAACAACCAGGCCAGGAGTAGTGGCTCACACCTGTAATCCCAGCACTTTGGGAAGCCAAGGTGGGAGGATCACTTGAGCCCAGGAGTTGGAGACCAGCCTAGTCAACATAGCAAGACCCCACCCCACCTCTACAAAAAAAAAAAAATTTTTTTTTTAAATTAGTTGGGCGTTGTGGTGCCTTCCTGCAGTCCCAGCTACTTGGGAGGCTGAAGCAGCAGGATAGCTTGAGCCCAGGTCAAGGCTGCAGTGAGCTATGATCATGCCACTGCACTCTAGCCTGGATGACGAGGCAAGACTCTGCTTCAGAAAAAAAGAAAAACAACCTAAATGTTCATCAACTGATGAATGAATAAACAAAATGTGGTGTATCTGTACAGTGGAATATTATTCAGCCATAAAAAGGAATGAAGTATTGATGCATGGATGAACCCTGAAAACATTATAGTAACTGAAAGAAGCTGGTCACAAAGGACCAACTGTTGTATACTTTATATGAACTATCCAGAATAGGCAAATCCATATGGGGAGAAAGTATAGATTCCTGGTTTCCTGGGGCTGGAGTGGGGATTGAGGAAAGTTGGAAGAAATAGGGAGTGACTGCTTGCAGGTTCAGGGTTCTTTTTAGGAGTGATACAAATCTTGTAAAATATTCTGACGGTTGTACTACTCTGAATATACTAAAAAACTTTAAATGACCGACATAGTGAAACCCCATCTCTACTAAAAATACAAAATTTAGCTGGATGTGGTGGCACGCGCCTGTAATCCCAGCTACTCAGGAGGCTGAGGCAGGAGAATTGCTTGAGCCAGGGAGGTGGAGGTTGCAGTGAGCCAAGATCGCGCCATTGCATTCCAGCCTGGGCGACAGAGCAAGACTCCCTCGTCTCCAAGAAAAAAAAAAAAAAAAAAAAAAAAAAAAAAAAAAAAAAAACTTTAAATGGGAGGATTGTATGGTATGTGAAATATATCTCAACAAAGCTTTTTTTTTTTTTTTTTTTTTTGAGACAGAGTTTCGCTCTTGTCGCTGAGGCTGGAGTGCAGTGGCACGATCTTGGCTCACTGCAACCTCCGCCTCCCAGGTTCAAGCAATTCTTCTGCCTCAGCCTCCCGAGTAGCTGGGATTACAGGCATCGCCATCACGCCCGGCTAATTTTTGTATTTTTTCTAGAGATGGGGTTTCACCATGTTGGCCAGGCTGGTCTTGAACTCCTGACCTCAGGTGATCCTCCCACGTCAGCCTCCCAAAGTGCTGGGATTACAGGCGTGAGCCACCGCTCCTGGCCGCGTTTTTTGTGTGTGTGTGTGTGTGTAATGTGAGCTACTACCCCCTGTTCCTGAGTGAGGGGGGCTGCCTATAATCACAATCTATTAGAATCTGCTGGAATCTTTGGAGCTTTGGTGGGCAGGACCCAGCTCTGTGTTTCACCAGAGCACACTGAATGAAGTTTGAGAAGCACTGTAATGCAATGTCTCACAACACTCAGAGATTCAAAGCTTTAGGGCCCCAGACTCTCTGAAACTAGAAAAACAGGAGGGTTTGTAACAAACTTTGAAAGAGCCCTGGCCTCCGGGGGGAAAAGGATCCCCTTCCTGAAGTTCTGTATTAATAGCTTCTTTCCCCTAGTCTGGACTTCTTAATGTCAGAAAAATCTGACATCAGAAAGGGGAAGAAGCTGTGGGGGAGGGGAAAAGAAGACTTCTCCCCTCCTTCCCTATATTGTTTACAGCCACTGCAGTGGAGAGCTCTTGAGGAAATGAGCTGTTTGTTTGCGTTTGTGTCTACAATAGAAGCATTTGTCAATCTCCTGTGGTTTTTCAAGAACCTGGGAGCCCCGTGTGAACGATTTCTGGAGATTGCTTATGTTCACCTTCGTTATCAGTAGATAAACTGGCAGTGGTCAGCGTTTACAACACCTGAGACTAGGGAGCTGGCACGCAGACGCCTGCCTTTGATGATCTGGGGGTTGATTTCTACACAGGCGTGCTGTTTCTTCACTGCCTTCGGGCTGTTAGGCTGCTTTTCTATTTGCATCTCCACCTACAGGGAGATGAGGTATAAACATTGAACCATCATTCATCTGTTTAATGCTAAAGCAAAAGATTTCCTGGGGTAGGTGTAGACACTATTGGCTGAAATGGTGTTTTGATTGGTCTGTGGACTTCATAGATCAATGTTAATATCCCCAAAAGACTTTCCACCCCTACCTGAGATTTTCAAACCTGCATGTTCTGAAGAATCATGTGGAAAATTTCTTACTTGGGACTGATGTGGACCCAGGAATCTGCATTCATAATGGGCAGGCGATTCAGATGCAAAAGAGATAAATCCACAGTCCATACTTTGACAAACACTGTTGTGTATTCTGCGTGTCTGTTCCCCTCTTGGTGCGTTCTCTTTCCCCACCCCCAGATACAGAGGACTCAAAAACCCTGCAATCCTTCCCAGTGCTCCAACTATAAAAGGGCATTGCTTTTAAGACCTCATGATGTTGAAATAAATCAGGCTATTATATTTAATCAGATGGAAGAGTTCCATCTTGATTCATGCGAAATGCTTCATCTTCAACACCTTGGTGACAAGCAGGGCAGGGCACATCTACCAAGTACTACACTTTAAGCCTCAGAAAACAAACTGAGAACTTAATTAGCAGGTAATTGCCCAGTTACTTGCAGATAGAGGCACTTCTTCCTGACTGTGATTTTGGTTGTTGATGTTTTCCTCTTAGACTTCTCTAGCTTGTTCAAGGAGGACAGGACAGCTGTGACCCCCAGATCTGCACAACCTTCTTTTGGTTTCTGTGCCAGGCCATACAGGAAACATGGGTTGGTTATAAGTAGATTAGGGCAACTGGGACCCATTCCATTGGGTTTCCCAAGTCACCAGCAATTCCTCCTGGAAAAATGAGGAATTGGTCCAAGGGAGGATAAGGTAACTTTGTGCTTTCACTCGAGCAGTGACTGAGCTCAAAGACCCCACGTGGCCCCATTCTATTCTTGGCCTCCAGGCACTTCCATCAAAACCTCGAATTGAGTGGTTCTTTGTGGAGGTCATCCTGGTCTACTATCTTTTCCACCTTCCTGCACCAAAGCTGCCATCTTCTCAGTCTTACAGGATTTCCAGGATCTCTTCTAATCCTGCAAGACTTGGATTCTACCATCTTAAGAAACCTCAATCTGGATCTTTCTGCTACAACAAGCTTTCTTTATCCTTGACCTCTGAGTTTATCTAGGGAGAAAAGCCTGGCTTCATAACCTCTCCTTCAGATACCCTTATCCCAGGTCTGTGGCTGTCTTAGGTCTACTAAGAAAATTAGGAGATAGAATATGGTGACAGGAACGGAGCTAAGGGCTTCATAAGTATTCTCACCCCATCTTCAAATTAATCCTTTGAGGCAGATGCTCATTCTCTCTCATTTTACAGATGAGAACATTGAGACGCAAAGAGGTCAAGTTACAGGTCCCAAGTCATGTGGTCTTTAATGGTAGAGTCAGGACGTGACCCAGGACTGTCTGCAGCCTAAATCTATGCTACCACCAAATACCCCATTCTACCACCAAAATACCCCACCCCAGCTCCCAAGGAGCCAGCCGCTAGGCCAGAGCAGAGAAGCTGGGAGTAACTGAAGCAAAATAAACCCAATAAAGAAATAGCCCTACCTGGTGTGATGGCTCACGCCTGTAATCCCAGCACTTTGGAGGCTGAGGGGATCACAAAGTCAGAAGTTCGAGACCAGCCTGGCCAAGAAGGTGAAACCCCGTCTCTACTAAAAATACAAAAATTAGCCGGGTGTGGTGGCGGGTGCCTGGAATCCCAGCTACTCGGGAGGCTAAGGCAGAGAATTGCTTGAACCCAGGAGGCGGAGCTTGCAGTGAGCTGAGATTGCGCCACTGCATTCCAGCCTAGACAACAGAGCAAGACGCTGTCTCAAAAAAAAAAAAAAAAAAAAAAAAGAGGAAAGAAAGAAATGCCCCCACTCTACTCTGCTCAACCAATCTGGTTTGAAATACCTTAAAGCACTTCAGAAAGCCTTCTAGACTCACAAATGAGTTACAAACTCGGTTCAGGGACTGGTAAATGTGTGACAAAAAGAGCAGGAAGAATGTGTTTATGGTCATAAAGTTGATGAGTAGAGAAAAAAAGCAAAAGTCTCTAAATACTTTTGACATCTCAAGCTAGCTGGCTATAAAAGGTGAAGCACAGTTTGTGCCTGGCAACCACAGATTTTTACACCCTAATCATAACTCTGCTGCCTAATAGTCCTGCTGCTAGAACTCAAAGAACATCCTGTCCTACCCTTCTGGGGAGCCAAGCTGAGGTTTACCAAGTGCTGCTGAGTGGGGTGGGAAGTTGGCTTACTATTGGGCTCACAGACTCCTGCAGACCTAAAGAGGCTGGATGCCCCGGAATTATCTCCAGAGCGTTCCTCAGCCCCAGCTGCCCCATGTGCCAACCCTCCTGATAGAGGATCCTGCTGTTTCTATGGCAACGCTCCCTCCTCCCCATCCCCTGCATCCCTGTGGCCCAATGGAAAGGCACCTTCTCAGGTATGGAGGGCTTTGGTGTCTCTTTGGGAGCATGGTGGTTAAGACACCATACCCCTGGATGCTAGCACTGCTTCTCAGACTAGCCACTTAATCTCCTCATGCCTCACTCTCCTCTTCTAAAAATGAGGTTAGCAGTAGTGCCTATCATATAGTGTTGTTGTTTGGAAATAAATGAGAAAATATTTTTAAGATATTTGGCATAGTTCCTAGCTCACAGAAAGAGGTTGCTAATAATATTATTTATATTTCTGCTTCTAAGTATTAGGTTCCCAAGCCCCACCTCAATATTGTAGTTTCCTTAATGCCACATCAAGTCAGGGCATCTTATAGCTGAAAGAGGCCCTAGAAGTCACCCTCATATAATTATTTTTTCCCTTTGTGATTTTCACACATATACATCTCTAAGAATGAAATAATAGCAGTAAGGTACTTAGTGTGTGCCTTGGATATAGTAAGTGCTTAATAAATGTTAGGGGGTTTTGTCATTTGTTTGTCTAGGTAAATATGCATTCATCCAATAGTCACTTATTGAGCATCCTGGTTGCTGGAAGATGTACATTTAGTATGAGACATGGCATTTCCCCAGGAAGGAAATTTATAACCAAATCAAAAAGAGAAGAGCCAGAAAACAATTAGAGAATAGTTGAGGGCCTAATGCCACATTTTCAGGTGTGACTATTATCACACCTGAAAGGAGGAGAGAGATTCTCTCCCTTTTAAACAATGACCCAGAATTCATATATTCAAATAGTATTGTTTTCAAAGAACAAGGATATAGGCTTATCTCAAGGATCTTCTTGTCACTCAAAAAATTCTTTAAATTATTTTTAATGGCTTCAATGCTGGAAAATCCTGGACTTCTTAATGTTGGGGCAGGATGTAAGGGAAATAGCAGAATGCCATTCAGACCCACGTCTGGTGGAAATGTCATATCCACCTGTTTAAACTGGATCCAGAATGAAGAGTGACAGTGGAATGAGGATTCCAGTTTGTCCAGCATGGCTCCTGAGCCAGTTCTGGAGCTCCAAAGAGGAGCTGATTCAGAGCCACTCCTACCCTGCCCCTCTCCCCACTCTTCCCCTTCTTCCAGCCTCACTCCCTGATATGAAAGAGTTGTCTGGTAAGAGACCAGATAGCCTTAATAGAGGAATGCAACCTACTGTCATCCTGGGTGCTTAAGTGCTTATCTCTCAACTAAAAAGAGCTGTATACACATTGCAATAGCTCTCACATGATAAGATCCCAGCTATTTTCTACCTTAAAATCATGTTTCCACAAATTTTCTAATCCCCAAACATTCAATGAGGTCTGTTATATGCCAGACATTATGCTGGCTCCTGCCAGGAACACAAAAGCATCAGACCCTGTCTCTGACATTGACCTGGTGGGAGAAGGTAGCAAACTGTAAACAGTAAAATTATTAAAGTGCCATGCTACACAATGAAAGCAGACATGCTATAAGACAGTTCACAATTCTTTGATAATCATAATCGGTAATAGAAGGCAAAAGGTAGAGAGTTCACTGCAGGCTGAAGTGGTCAGAGAAGGCTTTGGAGGGGAGGAGTCTAACCAGGGTCTTGACTGATGGGGAGGATTTGAGGAGCTGAAGAGAAGGAAATATCCAGAGCAGAAGAGTTTCGGGAAGGCAAACCTGTGAATGAGATTGGCCTCTGGGTCACTTGTAATTTCAGTCTGGCCACAACCTGAACTTGGCCTTCAGACAGAGGCATCCTCCCCACAAATTTTCTGGCCTAGTGACCCTAATACTTTCATGGCAAATGACAGAGAGTCAACTCAAACTAACTTAAGCAGAAAGGGCATTTATTGTCTCATAACTGCCAAGTCCAGGCATGGAGGTCTATTCATTTGCAAAGTATTGCAACACAGTTTGTGCTAGAGCCCTGATAATATTTCAGGGCTCCCTTTTCTCTCCCTTTTTCTACTGCACTGAGATCTACTTCACAGGCTGGCTGTCCTGGTAAGGTAAGGAGGATGGCTTCTGGCCACCCTACACTCATAGTCTCTGAGCTTAGCAACCCAGCAGGAAGAGAGGAAGTTTCTCTCTGGCCTCTCTTCTTAGCTCCTTCTCGATATCCTGGTATCCTGGAGAAAGCAGGTAAAATAGATTCCCTGGGGAGGCCTGAAGTTGGCTGTCACATGGGGAAGAAATGGTACCATGGGGGTGGACCCGAAAGACTAGAAGGACAACCTCTGGCTGGTCTGGAGAAGAAAGCAAGGCTGTGATATCTTGTTCTGGAAAACCTCATCCCTGTTACAGACTCCCCAGAAAGACACAGGTCCCTGCTTCCTCCCAACCCCAGTGGCCAGAATCTTTTCACAGAGTAAAAAGAATTGCCAGGAAAGCCTGTGTACAGACAGCAGCTGCCTACCACAAGGCACTGCAGCAGGGGTGGCACCAGCATAAACATCCAAGGTCATGTGGTGTTTTAGGAAAGGAACTGAGATCAGAAAACCAGGTTAGGCTGGCACACGCTCACAGCCCGGAAAATGCCTTAGATGGATTTGGCGATGAGCAGGTAAGCAGAACAGAATCCCTGCTGCAGGCCAGAACTCAAAGGGCTTGGGGGGCAGCTTTCAGACTGTAGATGTCACACTCAGAAGACTTCAGAGCCTAACACTGCACTGGACTGAATATTAAGTGGATATTGAAGGCATTTCCCCTCTGCTCATTCTCTGCTTTTGAATTCTCAATAGCCAGTGAGTTCTGGGGCCCACAGCCTAATGGAGTAGCAGCTTCCAATTCTCCAGGTCAGAATCATACAGGAGAAAAGGGAGCAGAGGCTCAGGGCAGCAGTGTCCTACAGAACTTTCCACGATGGTGAAATGTTCTACATCTGCAATGTCCATTGCCACATGTGGCTATTGAGCACTTGAAACATGGCTAGTGCAACTGAGGAACTGAATTTTTTATTCTATTTAATTGAAACTGGTTTGAAAATTCAATAGCCAAATGCAGCTAGTGACTATGTGTTAGACACTAAGCCTCAGTGAACATCCTTTCTTTACCTACCTCCAGGGCTTGGAAGGGAAAAAGATAGGATTAATTAGAACAGAACATCCCAATCGGCGATCAAGCCAGGAAAAGCAGATGGTGTAGAATGGGAAACAGGGGAGACCCTAGTGTCAACCTTCTTCCTAGACACGGACACCAGCTGCCTGAACTCTGGCAAGTGTATCCAGCTCTGAGAGTCACTGTTTCGGAAAAGGACTTCAAAAGGGTCATCTGAGGCTACCAGGTGGCCCCAAAACCATGGTCCAGTGAGGAAGGAAATACCTTCCACACCTTCCAATAACCCCACAGGAAATCTCCCCCGTGATTTTGGAGACCCCACATCCCATACTCTTCCTCCTCTATGGAAAGTATCTCACGCTGTGCCTGAGGACCCAAGGTCACACTTCCGTGTCCATCAAAAGTCCCTCAGGATTTCAGTTACATGTGTGTTAACTGAGTGCCTCCCAGATCATCAGAGGAAAAGCTGAACTTAAATAATTTCCTGTCCAGGAACAAGCTGTCACCTAACACAGTGGGAAAGCATCCAAGCTAGATAGTAGGAGTGACGCTGGGCTCCACCCACAGCCTCCAGCCTAGAAAGGGACCTGCTCTATCAGGACAGCCAGGGACTAGATGAATGGGTTCTGCTAATCCAAGAGAGACCTAAACTAGTCCTGAAAAGACTAAAAACACAGTGAATTCATAAGAAAATAAGATGGTTACTTCCATTAAACTCAGACCCCAGCTGCTTACAGCCGCCAGAAGCCAGACCAGGGCACTGTGCTGGTGTGGACAGGGCTGGGAGAACCCAACTGTGGGAAATATTGCAGAGGCTGATGGATGACAAAGAGGACCATGTGCCAGGCTGAAGCCAACTTGACTCCTTTCTGTGCACCTTCCCTGTCTCACTCTTCCTCCAGCTTACAGGGTCAACCATCCCAGGAGGTAGGACCTTGACCACCTCCCAGCTGTGAGGAGGGTGAAGGCAGGAGCTGAACTCATGCCCGGGCTTGCACTGGCCCAGAAGGGACTTACACAAGTTCTGGGCTTTCTCTGACCATAGCTTCCACATCTATTTGGAGGTGTCCTTTTTAAAAAAATAAGCTTTCACACACATATTCATTGCAGCATTATTCACAATAGCCAATAAGGGTTTGATGGATAAAGAAAATATGGGCCAGGTGCAGTGACTCACGCCTGTAATCCCAGCGCTTTGGGAGGCTGAGGTGGGTGGACCATGAGGTCAGGAATTTGAGACCAGCCTGGCCAACACAGTAAAACCCTGTCTCTACTAAAAATACAAAAATTAGTTGGGCGTGGTGGTGCACACCTGTAGTCCCAGCTACTAAGGAGGCTGAGGGAGGAGAATCACTTGAACCTGGGATGTGGAGGTTGCAGTGAGCCAAGATCACACTACTGCACTCCAGCCTGGGCAACAGAGCAAGACTCCATCTCAAAAAAATTTTTTTTTAATTTAAAAATTAAAAGAAAAAATATATGTATACAATGAAATATTATTCAGCAATATTATTAGAGAAAAATATTCCTGAAACATTATTCAGGAAGAAAAATCCTGTCAATGCTACAACACGGATGAAACTTGAGGACAATATGCTACGTGAAATAAACCAGTCACAAAAGACAAATACTGCAGTATTCCATCTGCATAAGGTATCTAAAGTAGTCAAACTCATAGACACAGAAAGTAGAATGGTGGTTTACAGAGGCTGAGGAGAAGGGGAAACAGGGAGTTAGTCTTCAGTGGATACAGTTTCAGTTTTACCAGATGAAAAAATTCCAGAAATCTATTACATAACAATGTGCAAATGGTTAACACTACTGAACTAGAGACTTAAAAACTGATAAGATGGTAAGTTTTACGTTTTATCACAATTTAAGTTTTTTAAACAAAAAATCCAACCTGGGCAACACGATGAAACCCTGTCTGTACAAAGAATACAAAAATGGTCTGGACGTGGTGGTGCGCACCCATAGTCCCAGCTACTCGGGAGGCTGAGGTGGGAGAATGTCTTGAGCCAGGGAGGCAGAGGTTGCAGTGAGCCTTGATGGCACCACCGCACCCCAGCCTGGATGACAGAGTGAGACCCTGTCTCAAAAAAAAAAAAAAAAAATTCATCGAGCTTTTCATATATTCTCTTATCATACATGCCCATTGTGAAAAATGTGGAAAATTGGAAAAGTACTTCTTGCAAGTTGGGTTTTTTTTGCTTTTTTTTTTTTTTTTTTTTTTTGAGACGGAGCCTTGCTCTCTGTCACCCAGGCTGGAGTGCAGTGGCACAATCTTGGCTCACTGCATCCTCCTTCTCCCGGGTTCAAGCAATTCTCCTGCCTCAGCCTCCCGAGTAGCTGGGATTACAGGCACCCGCCACTATGCTCAGCTAATTTTTTGTATTTTTAGTAGAGACAGGGTTACACCATGTTGGCCAGGCTGGTCTTGAACTCCTGACCTCATGATCCGCCCGCCTCAACCTCCCAAAGGGCTGGGATTACAGGCGTAAGCCACCGCGCCCGGCCTGCAAGTTTTGTGAGTATAAAACCTGCCCATAATTTAAACATGATATAATAAGAATAGAAAAAAGCCATAATTATCTGCCCTACTCTGGGCCTTCTCTCTAGAGAGTTTTACATTTTTCTACTTTTAGATGGTCATTACCCTAACACCAAGTAATTTGCTACTAAAGTTTTATCTGTAAACTTCAGATATCTACAACTCCTGCCTAAGAAAAATGAGGGTGTTCTTTTTTTTAATTTAATTTGTTTTTTTTTTTTTTTTTTTTTAGATAGGTTCTCACTCCATCACCCAGGCTAGAGTACAGTGGTGCTATTTCTGCTCATTGTAACCTCTACCTCCTGGGCTCAAGTGATCCTCCCACCTCGGCCTCTCAAGTAACTGAGACTACAGGTATACACTACCACACTCAGTTAATTAATTTTTTTTTTTTTTTTTGTAGAGACAAGGTCTCACTATATTGCCCAGGCTGGTCTCAAACTCCTGGCCTTAAAGCAATCTACCCACCTCAGCCTCCAAAGTGTTGGGATTACAGGCATGAGCCACTGTGCCTAGCCTAAAATGAGGTTTTAGATCAGTCACCCAACCCCTACCTTTCTTTTTAATCCTCTTGTTTTTAATAATTTACAATTTTCAGTTATTCTATTGGTTATCTTTGTAACATTTAACAATGTACTTAAAGTTCATTTGATTTCTGGTTGGGTCAAATTTCAATAGTCTCCTCTTGTAAAGTAAGTTAACTTGAACTCTTACCTGTCTTTCTACCAAGATGTCCCCTCCTATCACCAACTTCTGTTAGTTTTACTTCTATATTTATATTATTGTGGTTGATAACATTTAATTCAATCTTTCTTATTTTACCATAGATTGATTCTAGAGGTTGAAAACCTATACACTATGTTTACATGAGTAAACATACAATATGACTTTGTCAATATTGTTCACTCAGTGTGACAGCACCGCACTTCCCTCTCTATGGGTCCACTGTCATAAGGGAGACGACCTTTGATCACTGTGGGGAATACCTGGTTATAAAGGTGTTTGATGAATGCGAGGGCTCAGAATCTCCCACACTTACACAAATGTTTACTTTCTACAAATTTTTCACAGTTAAAACAACAATAATATCAGGGCACAGATTATGGAGAATATCATCCTAAATGAAGTCAATCGTTGCCAATATGGGAAGGTCCCCTGTGATCCACCCAAATAGTCTTCCCACTTGCCTGACTTGCCGCTGTAATCAGTAATTCACTCCTTTGCAGTTAAGCAAAGCCCTCCACAAATCGTCCTGGGAGGGCCACCACATTAAGCGGCTGACACCTTGGTGCAACCCATTTTATCAGATTGCTGCCTTCCTGTATGTCAGGAAGGGTGAGCCAGCTCCTATAAGCACAGGACGCCAAGTAGGTGGAGCTGCTGCATGGCCAGAAGGGGAAGGCAGCTCTTCCCTGACTTCCCAGTCGCCAGCCAGCCCCTGCTGGGAAGGGCAGTGGGTAGCAGCTGAAGCTTTCCTCGCTTCCAGCTCCCATTCTCACTGCTGACTAAGGTGTGCGGAGGCTGATGTTGGCAGCACTGCTAAAAGGCTGAGATGCCACTGCAGCTCCAGAAGTGCTGGGCTGGCAGCAGCCGCCTCCCCAACACAGCCCTGCAGGCTTCCACCTGCCCAGAGCAATCGAGAAAAAGGATGTCAGGAGGTCAAAAGAAAACCAAGGCAAAAGACCCTAGGGAAAGAGCCATAGGCTCTAGGGAAAACCTGAAGGAGCTTCAGGAAAGAGGGTCGAGGGGTGCCATCTTCTGCCTCCAAATGCTGGGGTTGACCTAAGCTGACAAATGTTCTTTTTCCTCCTGCTTTTTCATCATAGCTCATATCATCTGTGAATTGTCTGCTCTGTGCCTGTCTCTACCACATATACGACTTCAGGCTCCATGAGGGCAGAACCTGCCGTGTCTCATCTCCACTACATCTTCATGCCTAGCACAGTGCCTGGAAGACTGCAGGTAACTGAATGAAGCACTAGGCACATGCAGAATTGATATGCTTTTTGGTTTGCAAATGTCCTTCTCCTCAGCAGGTCTGTAACTTACTCACCTCTGTCCTTCCACATGCAAGCAGCGTTAGCTCAATACATATAGACTAAATCCAACTGAAATGCTGAGAATCAAAGGAAAGGATTGTCTCTTCAGCCAAAGCAAGGGCCTTTTGGGTTGGTTTAGGGAACTAGGACAACCCAGGGCCCTCCAGTGTATTATTAGTTTGGTGCAAAAGTAATTGTGGTTTTTGTCCTTTTCTTTTTTAAGGGCAAAAACCACAGTTACTTTGGCATCTACCTAGTAACGCCCACCAGACTTCTTGCAGTCCAGGGTTGTACAAGTGAGTGCCTATTGAGGAGGAAGAGAGACTCAGACACCAAGAAAAGCAGCTTTTGGTGTCCATTTTATATATTTACAGTATTAGTAGATACACTCACATCTGTGAGAAAGGATGTCTATCCAGGAGTTTTCACTCCAGCTTTGTTTGAAATAGTAAAATGTTGGAAACAACCTAAATGTCCCATTTATTGAGAATTGGGTTAAATAAATGATGGTACTTCCATATAATGGAATTCACTGTGGCCATAAAACAATGCAGAAGCCCTTTATGTGCTGATGCGGAATATTCTCCAAGATGTACTGTTTGTGTGTGTGTGTGTGTGTGTGTGTGTTTTGAGATGGAGTCTTGCTCTGTTGCCCAGGCTGGAGTGCAGTGGCATGATCTCAGCCCACTGCAACCTCCACCTTCTGGGTTAAAGCGATTTTCATGCCTCAGCCACCTGAATAGCTGGGATTACAGGCACGTACCACCATGCCTAGTTAATTTTTTTATTTTTTAGTAGAGACGGGGTTTCACCATGTTGACCAGGCTGGTCTCAAACTCCTTGCCTCAAGTGATCCACCTGCCTCAGCCTCCCAAAGTGCTGGGATTACAGGCATGAGCCACCATGCCCAGCCAAGATGTACTGTTAAGTGAGAAAAGTAAGGCACACACAGTATGTTGTGTACATTTGTGAAAAAACAAAAAAAGGAAGAAGAGTACATACATATGTAGTTATTTGTACATGTAAAATTCTCTCCTGATAGAAATAGAAGAAGTTGGTAACACTAATTGTGGGGAAGAAAACCACGTGATTTGGAGACACGTGGTAGGGAAACTTCACTTTTCTACTTTTTTTTTTTTTTTTTTTTTTTGAGACGGCGTCTTGCTCTGCCACCCAGGCTGTAGTGCAGTGTTGCTGTCATAGCTTACTGCAGCCTCAGACTCCTGGGCTCAAGCAATCCTCCCACCTCAGCCTCCTGAGTAGCTGGGACTACAGGCACATGCCACCACGCCTGACCCTACCTTTTGAATTTTGAATCATGTGACTGTGTGATTGACTGACTGATTGATTTTTTATTTTTTTGAGACGGAGTCTTACTCTGTCACCCAAGCTGGAGTGCAGTGGTCTGATCTCAGCTCACTGCAAACTCTGCCTCCCAAGTTCAAGCGATTCTCCTGTCTCAGCCCCGGAGTAGCTGGGATACAGGTGCGCACCACCATGCCTAGCTGATTGTATTTTTAGTAGAGACAGGCTTTCACCATGTTGGCCAGGCTGGTCTCAAACTCCTGACCTCAGGTGATCCACTCACCTCAGCCACCCAAAGTGCTGGGATTGTAGGCGTGAGCCACCACACCCAGCCGTATTTTTAAATGTAAATAAAATTGAATTTTGAAATAAATAATAACAAATGCCTCATTTATGCCAGTCGATATCTTTCAAATCTCTTTTTCAGTTTAGCAACTCTGTGAAATGGCTATGGGAAAATAAATTATCCTCATGTTCCAACTAAGACAGCAGACTTAGAGAAATAAGGTAAGTACCTAAGTGCATGTGTGCACATGTGTGAGAATGTAGGCCTGTGTGAGGTGTGTGAACATGTGACTGTATAATGTGACTATATGCAGTGTGTGACTGTATAATGCACGTGTGTGTGAATATGCATGTGTCAGACTATAGAGCGTGTGTGTGAATGAGTGTGGGACTATGTAAAGCACACGTGTGAGTGTATCAACACTGTATGACTGTGAAAAGTGTGTGTGGGTGTGTATGAACATGTATGTGTGGTTGTGTAAGGAACATGTGTATGAATGTGTGTGAACATGTATGTGTGAGACCATGTGAAATAAAGCATGTGCAGATGTGCCCCTGAGGCCTGGGAGGCCTGGTCTGGAAGAAACCAATCATAGAGGTGGAGGAGCCCCTGAGGAGACAAAAAGCCGTGGGAGCAGGAGCAAGAGGAGGAGAGGAGGCTGGGGTGCAGCTGGGCCTGGAGCTTGGAGAGAAGGCCTAAGGTGCTGGTCGCTGGAAGAGCACCACCATGCCTGGGTCTGAAGTCCTCAGGGCCAGTACCCACCAGGGCCAGAGCCCAGGAGTGGCATTGCTACACCCGGAGGAGGCTTTTCCTGGCCCCATCCACATCAGAGAGAAGGGGCTGGTCCGGTGAGCCCCAGCAGGAGCAGTCATTAACCATGGAAGCTGACTCGGTGCAGCTGGAGGTGGAGTTGGAAGTGTCTGCATCTCACTGGCAAGCTGCTTCCCTCCTCGCTGCATGCTCCATTCCTGAGCAAACGCTAGAGCTACAGAGACACAGCCCTCAGCCTCTCCCACCTCAGAAAGCTGGGAGGGCTCAGGCCTAGGGAAGGGATGGTGGAGTGGGCAGGCATCCAGGGAAGGTATGGGGATTGGAGGGGACATGGGGAATATTTTAAGAGTGGATTTGGTGTGGTCTTGTGCAAACTGCTGTGCTCGGAAGGCAAGTGTCTGCGCTGCTGGCAGTTTCCTCTTCATCCTGCTGGAGCACCTGGCACCCTCCATGCCTCACGATGGCTAGATGTTCCACCGTCTCCATGGAATGCAGACGTTAATGTGGCAGTTCAGTGTCTGTCCTGAGCATTGATGTCCTTGCCAGGCTGCTGAACCTCGGTGTGTGAGTGCACATGAGTGTGTGTGTGTGTGTATGTATACTGTGTGAACAAGTGTAAGGGATCCTGGAAAGGGGCCTATCTTGCCCTTGGAGCTGAGGGTAGCACCATTTCTTTTTTTTTTTTTTTCTCTGAGACAGAGTCTTGCTCTCTCGCCCAGGCTAGAGTACAGTGGCTCGATCTTAGCTCACTGCAACCTCCGCCTCCCGGGTTCAAGCAATTCTCCTACCTCCACCTCCTGAGTAGCTGGGATTACAGGTACCTGCCACCACCATTGGCTAATTTTTGTGTTTTTAGTGGAGACGGGGTTTCACCATGTTGGCCAGGCTGGTCTCAAACTCCTGACCTCGTGATCCACCCTCCTCAACCTCCCAAAGTGCTGGGATTACAAGCATTAGCCACTGCGCCCAGCCGCACCACTTCCTCTTAATGCTCCTAAGAAAGCCCAAGCCACACAGGTACAAAGCAGGGAAGGGCCCTGTTGTGGGTTGAATTACATCCCCACAAAAGATACTGAAGTCCTAATTCCCAGTACCTGTGAGTGTGACTTTATTTGAAAACACGGTCTTTGCTGATGATCAAGTTAAAATGGAGTTGTTAGGTTGGGCCCTGATCCAGTACGATTGATGTCCTAATTTTAGGGGGAAATTTAGACTTAGAGACACAAACAAGGGGAGGACACCTTATGAAGATAAGGGCAGATATGGGGTGATGCATCTGCAAGCCACGGAGCAGCAAAGATGGGCAGCAAGCGCCCGAAACTGCGGCAGAGCATGGATGTGTGGTTGTGTGAGCACATGTGTATGACTGTGTGTAAACATGTATGTGTGTGGCTAAGTGAAATAAAGCATGTGTGAATGTGCACCCGCAGCCTGGATCAGATTCTCCCTCACAGCCCTTGGAAGGAACTAACCCTGCCAACACCTTGATCTCAGACTTCAAGCCTCCCGTACTATGGGACAGTAAATGTTCTAAGCCACCCAGTGTTGGTGTCTTGTTAGGATGTCCCTGAGAAAGTAACGCAGGCATGATAGCATGCCAGTCAAGAACGTGGAACTGAGTCTGAATCCAGCTCCACCACCCAGTGTCACCGCCCTGGGTAAGTCACTCAAGTTCTAGGAGCCTCTTTTTCTTAAAGTGGGACTGGGGAGAGCATCGCCCTCCCAGGCCTGTTTTGAGGATTCCATGGGTTTGGCCCACTGCCAGCCACATGCTAAGGGCTTAGTAAACTGTGGCTGTTATTGTTATTAAGAACACAGCTGTTTTCAGGGTCTCTGTCAAAATTCCTGATGACACAATTATCTCCAACCTGCACAAAGTCCAAACATGAGAAACCGAAAGAGGAAAACAGAAGAGAAAGCCATGTCGTGGAGGCATGGTGCTGTGTGCTTTCCCAGAGGAATTTAAATTCTAGGCTGGGCGCGGTGGCTCACGCCTGTAATCCAAGCACTTTGGGAGGCCAACGCAGGTGGATCACTTGAGATCAGGAGTTTGAGACCAGCCTGGCCAACATGGTGAAACCCCGTCTCTACTAAAAATACAAAAATTAGCTGAGTGTGGTGGCACATGCCTGTAGTCCCAGCTACTGGGGAGGCTGAGGCACAAGAATCGCTTGAACCCAGGAGACAGAGGTTGCAGTGAGCTGAGATCATGCCACTACGCTCCAACCTGGGCGACAGAGTGAGACCTTGTCACAAGTAAATAAATAAATAAATTCTAGCCTTCAAAAGTCTCATGAGAGGGAGACCTGGGACCCAGGGGAAGGACCTACAAGTGGGGATGGAGGGTGAGGGACAGGTCTGATAGAGGAAGTGAGGCAGGAACCTCCAGGTGAAGGGACACTCAGGCCCTGAGTGCCCCTGTGCCCCTTCCCTGCCCAGCCCCTAGCCATGCCCGCCATCGTGGGGAGGTGCCTCATGGGAGATGTGCAGACCACAAACATCACAGCCGGTGGAGCCAGAGTCACCCGACCCGCAATAATACGCCTTTCTGCCCCAGCGGAGACAGAGGGCATTGTGTGTGCGGCTGCGGCCTGAGACTCGCAGCACAGCCTGCCTCTCAGAAAAGCATGATTGTCTTGGGCAACCTCTGCGGCCCGGGGCTGCCGAACAGTACGTCACAACAAACCCAGAGCAGTCGAAGGGACAGCCACCCTCCAGGGACAGAGCCCCTTTGAGACTCCAGCCTTAGAGGCCCCAAGGAGCCAGAGCAGAAACAGGAAGCAGGCCAAAGTGGGGGCTTTGAGACAAACTGGGTAATTCGGAGCAGTGGAACCTTTTCAAAGACCCTAGAATAGAGCATCACAGAATCTACAGCCAGGATTTGTCAGGAAAATCAGTGGTTATGAGGAGAGGGTGTGTAGTTCAAATCCCCACTGGGGCATTCACTGGCTGGGTGATTTACAGCAGAATTGCAGATAAGGCATAGTTTCCCTCAACCCATAGAGGATTGAAGGAATTGATGTCTGATCCCTGGTAGGCACTCAAGAAATATTAGCTGTCGTAGTGATTATTAATCTACATTGTTCCAAATAAATTAGAAAAGCAAAATGTTTAGCACAGAGCCTGGTACCTAGTAGATGCCTAATAAATACTAGCCCATGCTCTTCATCCCTGACTTCTGTCCAAGAAGTGCAGCTTTGGGGAGCCTAGCAGAGTGGCCTCCTTTCTTTAGAGGCATCCTTTCTCCAGCAGAGAAAGGTGTTTGGTGAACCCGCTGACATTCACTCTAGGCGAATGATCCTGTTCAGTTTCCTCCTCAGGGCTGGGCACCAGCCAGCCTGGCGGTAGCTTCTGTTTTGCAGGTGGGAGGCAGTAGCCAGATGCAGACAAGAAGGCCTTCGTTCGCCTGCCTTTGCTGTGCCTCCCAGTGAATTCACATCCTGTGTTCTGCCTGAGCCTCAGCCTGGCCCAGTTCTTGGGAGATTACCTTTCCTTTATCTCATGTCCAGGCATCTAGAAAAGCCAACACCCTCACCCCAGTCAACAACCAAATGAGCTTCCAGAGCTCCGACTAGCCCTGCCCTGCTCACGGCTCGGGACCTTGCAGGAATTGGGAGGGAATGTGCCTCCTGGGCCCATGCCCAGCTCTGACTGAGACTGGGCTGAGGGCCTCTCCTTGTCCCTCCCCCACAGACACACAGGGCTTTATAGTCAGATTATGCCATGGAAACTATGCACACGGCCTGCCCCGTTCACATGGCCTCAGAAGAAAAAATAACAGTGCCTCCTCTCTCTGCCAAGACCCACAGTCCTTGTAGGCCTGAACTACCAAAGCAGACCTCTTATGTGAAACGGGTCCCTGTAAAAATATCAGGAGGTCGTGCCATTGCACTCCAGCCTGGGCAACAGAGCGAGACGCTGTATCAAAAAAAAAAAAAAATCTCAGGAGGACTTGTTTGGGGGTGCCCTTAAATCGTTTCCCCTCCCCCTGCCCCTGGCCCTCAGCTTCTCTCTCCTCAGGCATCTGGAGGGCTCCTCCCGCCAGGAACAAAGCCTTATATGGCGATGTCCTTCTGAGACCAGCTCATTTCCCTCTCTAGTATCTTCCTTAGGCCCTGGGAGCCCCACTCTGATCCTCCCCAAGCCGCCCTCTTCCTCTTGGGATGAAGTCAGCAGAGCCAACAGGGCGTGTCCATTTGAGCCTTGCCTGCCTTCCAGACCTGTGGTGTCTAATATGGCAGCCACTAGCCACATTTAGTAATTTATTCTTTATTTTTATTTATTTATTTATTTTGAGAGTCTCACTCTGTCATCCAGGCTGGAGTCCAGGCGAGATCATGGCCCACTGCAGCCTCGACTTCCCCAGCTTAAGTGATCCTCCCACCTCAGCCTCCTGAATAGCTGGGACTACAGGCGCGTGCCACCATGCCCGACTAATTTCTCCTATTTTTTGGTGGATGTAGGGTCTCACTATGCTGCCCTGGCTTGTCTCAAACTCCTGAGCTGAAGTGATCCTCCTGCCTCACTCTCACAAAGTGCTGGGATTACGGGCATGAGCCACCGTGCTGGCTTTTTTTCTACTCAAGATAGTACTTTACGCATGTGGCAATTTAAATTTACATGTTACTCAATTACAAATTTTTAAATTAAAAAATCCAGTTCCTGGCCGGGCACGGAGGCTCACACCTGTAATTCCAGCACGTTGGGAGGCCAAGGCAGGCAGATCGCTTGAGCCCAGGAGTTCAAGATCAGCCTGGGCAACATGACAAAACCCCATCTCTACTAAATAATACAACAATTAGCTGGGCATAGTGGTGCATGCCTGTGGTCCCAGCTGCTCGAAAGCGCTGAGGCGGTAGGACCACTTGAGCCCAGGAAGGGGAGGTTGCAGTGAGCAGTGATTGGGCCACTGCACCCTAGCCCAGGTGGCAGAGTGACACCCTGTCTCAAAAAAAAAAAAAACGAGAGAGAGACAGGATTTCACTGGGTTGCCCATGCTGATCTCAAACTCCTGGGCTCAAGTAATCCTCCTGCCTCAGCTAGGAGCACTGGGTCAGAGTTCCAGAAGCCGAATTTCTAGACATGGGTATAGCCATGGCGTGGGCGGGGTGGAAAGGCAGTGAGTTCTGTATTGCGGGGCGCTTCACTCAGGGCCTGGAGGACACCCTGCCTGGGATGCTACAATGAGGCCTCTTGCTTCAGATAAGGGAAGAGCCAGCCCAGATGAGTTCTAATGTCTCATTTATTTCTGGGATCCAGATTCTGGGCCTGGAACTGGTATAGCCAGAGGGGTTTCTATAAGAAACAGAAGCAGGACCCACAGATCTTTGCTGTCTTGGTTTTCAGCATCACAAGACTCTGGCTCCTTTTCTAGATTCAGAGTCTGGGCCCTGGCCCCTGTCTCAGGCTGCCTCCCTCTACCAGTTCCAGGGCTGGGGGTTGGGGGCCTCTGAGAGCATGGGGTGTGTCAGAATGGGGAAAGTGACCGGGGCTGGCACGCAGAGTTGAGTCTAGCTAGTGAGCTGGGACTAATGAACCTGAGAAAGAACAGGTCCAAACAGGCCCCAGGGAGGCTTCGGGAGCCAGGGCCCAGGCCACAGAGCTGAACAAAGCACTGTGAGTCAAGCCGGGCAGGAGATCACGCTGCCCTGTGCCTGGGCTGGGCTTTCACTCATGATTCCTGGGATATAAGCATGACGGCTGGAGGTATAAGCACAGGCCTGCTAGGACTATGGCTCCATTTAAGGGGCCAGAGAGAGTGAAAACGTGGTGACTCCAGTGACAAGCAAGAGTTTACTTGTCATTGGCTGTACAGAGAAAAGGGAGGACCTGGTTTCTTCAGATGTATCATAAATTGCTACAGGGTTAGGCTGAAGAGCCTAGGCTAAGATCCTGTGTATCCACCAGAGGGAGGCACAGAATTGGGCTCCTCTGGGAGGGGAAGAAGAAAGGAACTTGTGTGTGTTTAGTGCCTGGCACCATGTTCCGTGTTTTCTCCAGCTTACACTAAGGTGATGTTGACTATGTGCCAGGCATTGTCCAAGTACCACACACACAAGTGAAGGAAGCTACCACACAGAGAGGGTTTGTAACCTGTCTGAGGTCACATATCTGGCAAGGAATGGAACAAGAATTCAAATCCAGGTGCCCAGGTGCTCTGGCTCCAGAACCAGGCTTTCCCCGCTCTGCTGGCTGCTTCTCTAGGGCCCATCTTCATTCCCAGAACAACTGCCGGGAAGAGTATCACGACCTCCATTCTTACAGAAGCAAAGCTCAGGCTCGGCGCAGTTAAATGACTTGCTCTCCCTAGTCGTAAGTGCCGTTAGCCAGTTGCAGAGCCAAGATTCAGCCCTGGGTCCGTGTGACCCCAGTGTTCTTTCAGCCACCCCACACTGAGTCTCCAGGAGGGAATGAGATGAGGATGTATTTAGCACAGCTACTTTTAAAGTCACAACATACAAATTTTGTTTTTAAAGAAACAAAGCTGCCAGGTGCGGCGGCTCACGCCTGTAATCCCAACACTTTGGGAGGCCAAAGTGGGTAGATCCCCTGAGGTCAGGAGTTCAAGATCGGCCTGGCCAACATAGTGAAACCCCATCTCTACTAAAAATACAAAAATTAGCCAGGCATGGTGGCATGTGCCTGTAGTCCTGGCTGCTCGGGAGGCTGAGGCATGAGAATTGCTTGAACCTGGGAGGTGGAGGTTGTGGTCAGCCTAGATCACACCACTGCACTCCAGTCTGGGTGACAGAGTGGGACTCTGTCAAAAAAAAAAAAAAAAAAAAGAGAGAGAGAAAGAAAAGAAAAGAAAAGAGAAAAGAAGAGAAAAGAAAAGGAAACAAAGCAATGAAATCTCTGTGAGAATGCTCGTGTAATCAGGCTAGATGAATTGTCTGGGCCTCAAACAAATTGCAGTGAAAAGAAGCCAGGCTTTTATTGAAATGGATTCCACGCCAATGTTATTGTAACTTCAGGTGTCAGCTGCTCCTGTTGACATAGAGCGCATCATCCCAATGGCACAGGTGAGAGGAACGGCGTTTGACAAAAAGAATCCTTTGTAGAGTTGACCCATTTTCCAGCTTGAGAATAAGTTCAATCAGCTCCGAGTTACGTTTCTGCCTCTGGTGTCTTCTCATCGTCCCCTGCCCACAGCCTGGGTCCCCACCACTCCCCCTCCCTACCTCATCCGTCTCTTGTGTCTAGAGGTCAGAGTGGTAGAAAGATCTCTGCACTTCGAGTCAAAGGACAAGGTCTAGTGTGTGTGTGTGTATGTGTGTTTGTATGTTTGTTTGTTTTGGTTTTTTTTGAGATGGAGTTTTGCTCTTGTTGCCCAGGCTGGAGTGCAATGGCACAGTCTCGGCTCACCACAACCTCCGCCTCCCGGGTTCAAGTGATTCTCCTGCCTCAGTCTCCCGAGTAGCTGGGATTACAGGCATGCGCCACCATGCCTGACTAATTTTGTACTGTTAGTAGAGACGGGGTTTCTCCATGTTGGTCAATCTGGTTGCGAACTTACAACCTCAGGTGGTCCACCCGCCTCAGCCTCCCAAAGTGCTGGGATTACAGGCACGAGCCACCGTGCCTGGCCTGTTTGTTTTGAAACAGAGTCTCATTCTGTTGCCCAGGCTGGAGAGCATTGGTGCGATCTCAGTCTACTGCGACCTCCACCTCCAGAGTTCAAGCGATTTTCCAGCCTCAGCCTCCCAAGTAGCTGGGACTACAGGCACCCGCCACCACGCCTGGCTAATTCTTATATTTTTAGTAGAGATGGGGTTTCACCATGTTGGCCAGGCTGGTCTCAAACTCCTGAACTCTGGTGATCTGCCCACCTTGACGTCCCAAAGTGCTGGGGTTACAGGCGTGAGCCACCATGCCCAGCCCAGGTCTAGTTTTGTCACCAATTAGCTGTGTGAGGTTGAGTGAGTCACTTAACTTCTCTGAGACTCTCTGGAAAATTGGAACCCAGTTACCTTCAAGATCTTGACTAGTTCCAGGGCTAGTGCTTGTCATTATTCATTCACTGGGCTGGCTTGAGTCAGGCATTGTGCTAAATGCTGGGGAAACTGAGGTTACTAGTGCCTATTGCTGGCTCCAAAGAGCTCACAGCCTAGCACTGTGACACAATTCCGCGTGACAAGCATCCTAATGGAGGCAAGCTGGGACCATGCTGACCCAAAGCACAGCATTCTCGCTGGGAGAGATCAGAAAGGCCCCAGGGAGAAGGAGATCTTTGTGCTGAATGTCAAATGATAAGAAGATGATGAGGGACATTGGAGCAGGAGGAACAGCATGCACAAAGGCACAGAGCTGTGAACCAGCGCAGCACACCAGGCCCCTGCAAGTCATGTGGTGTGGCTGGGGCAGAGGCTTCAGAGATAGGCAGGGGCCACATAACACCAGCACAGGGACCTACAGAGGATTTTAAGCAGAGGATCGGCAGTCTGACAGGTTTGGAAACCACACCAGTGGCAAGAAGGATGAGCAGTGGCAACTTCTGGGGTCAATCAGAAAATCATTCCAAAAGCCAGAAAGACTGAGGGCCTCCACTAAGGCAGCAGCACCGGGCACGGGAGAGAAGGCAGAGGTAAAAATTGTTCTCATTTAAAGAGGAAGAATGTAGAGTGACAGAGTGGGGACAGAAGTCAAATAAAACAAGGGGTCCCAATTTCTGACAGTGGTGCCTGGGTGGATTAGAAACCAGAAGGAAGAACAGGCTTGGGGGAAAAGATAATCAAATGTGTGTTGTATGTCTGAATGGATGAAATTCCTCTAGTTTAGAAAACTTGTATTATTTTAAAGGGCATTTAGAAATGATTACCTTGACTAGGTGTGGTGGATCACACCTGTAATCCCAGCACTTCAAGAGTCCGAGGTGGGAGGATTGTTTGAGCCCAGGGGTTGGACACCAGCCTGGGCAACATGGTGAAACCCCATCTCTACAAAAAAATAGAAAAATTAGCCTGGCATGGTGGCACATGCCTGTAGTCCCAGCTACTCAGGAGGCTGAGGTGGAAGGATTATCTGAGCCCAGGCGGTTGAGGCTAAGTGAGCCATGATTGCACCATTGCATTCCAGCCTGGGCGACAGAGCGAGACCCTGTCTCAAGGAAAAAAAAAAGGCAAAACAAAAACTTGACTATCTTATTCTGAAAACCTTACAGTAATGGAGATACTGTTTTGAACCACTTTCAAAACCATTTTCATTATCAGTAAGCCATATGTTCTCATTGCACCACAGGGCTTGTGGTCCTAAGGAAGGAGAAAGGTAGATACCATCTAGAAAAATCCACAGGGCAGGGAAGAAGGAAAATATGATGGAAAGGAAGTCTCTGAAAAACAGAAAGAGGAAGTGTGAACCCTCTGGAGCTTGAAGGGGGTGATTGGGGATGGAGATCAGATGCCAGTGCTCTCTCACCCTTGTCAAACCTTGTTGGTGGCAGGTACAACAGTAGGAAAACTCCACAGAGGTTAAGAGCATGTCAGAGACAAAGATGACATATGTTACTAGATGTGGTGGCTCAGGCCTGTAATCCCAGCACTTTGGGAGGCCAAGGTAGGAGGATTACTTGAGCCTAGGAGTTCAAGACTAGTCTAGGCAACATAGTGAGACCTCATCTCTACTAGAAATAAAAAAATTAGCTTGGTGTGGTGGCTCATACCTGTAGTCTCAGCTACTTGGGAGGCTGAGCCTGGAGGATTACTTGAGCCCAGAAAGTTGAGGCTGCAGTGAGCCATGATTGTGCCACTGCACTCCAGACTGGGTAATAGAGCGAGACCCTGTCCCTCCCAAAAAACAAACAAACAAACAAAAAACAACAACAACAAACAAAAAACATGTGTGCCCCACTTTTTTTTTTTTTTTTGAGACGGAGTCTCACTCTGTCACCCCGGCTGAAGTGCAGTGGTATGATCTTGGCTCACTGCAACCTCTGCCTCCCAGGTTCAAGCAATTCTGCCTCAGCCTCCTGAGCAGCTGGGATTACAGGTGTGTGCCATCACGCCCCAGCTACTTTTTGTATTTTTAGTAGACACAGGGTTTCACCATGTTGGCCAGGATAGTCTCAAACTCCTGGCCTCAAGTGATCCACCCGCCTCAGCCTCCCAAAGTGCTGGGATTACAGGCATGAGCCACTGCACCCGGTCGTGCCCACTTTTTGATTGCAGCCCTGGAGCAGTCAGTCCGCTTCCAGCATGTCCTTATGTCTACCTGGAGTGGCTCCAGCAAAGTAGAGACAACTTCATGGTGTGTTGAATCTGGGAGAGGGACCTTAGGTGTTCCACCCCTTTCACACTGCCCCACCTCAATTCCCCTTGGCTTGAGTGTGGCCAGGAGAAACCCAGAAGTCCCTAGGAGGCCCTAGGGAATGCACAGGCGATCGCGCGCTGAGAGCCTGTGGACCTGCCTCAGGCTGAAGCCAGGAGGTAAATGGAAAGCACTAGGGACATGGGAGGGGCTCCGGTTTGTATCTACAGGACCAGCAGAGCTGGCACAGGACCCACAAGCCGGGTTAACCACCAGGTCCCCCCAGCCAGACCCTGACTGTGGACGTCAGCAGATGTAAAGAGGGCAGCACAGGCCCCCGCACCCAGAGTTATCCACAGGGTGGGGCTGGGAGCAGGAGAGGCAGGAAGCGGACACACCCAGAGAGGAGGTGACAGTCCAGGCAGGGATTTGGCTGAAATTTTATCCAAGCAAGGCTGAACTAACTTAATAAAACTAATTTACAGTGGAAGAGCCTGGTTTTCCTTAATTGTCAAGTGTAAGTTCTCCCACCTAATATTAATGGGAATGAGAATTGTGAAGTTTATCTCAGTTCTAGAGAATAAGGGGGCACTTATTCTCTTTTCTTACATAGCTGAGTTATAGTATGTAATTATGACACCTGTCTAATTTTTATTTCTTTTATTTTTATTTTTGTTGTGCTTGAGATGGAGTCTTGCTCTGTCACCAGGTTGGAGTACAGTGGCGCAATCTTGGCTCACTGCAACCTCCACCTCCCAGGTTCAAGCGATTCTCCTGCCTCAGCCTCCCAAGTAGCTGGGATTACAGGTGCGTGCCACCACGCCCAGCTAATTTTTGTATTTTTAGTAGAGACAGGGTTTCACCATGTTGACCAGGATGGTCTCGATCTCTTGACCTTGTGATCTGCCCACTTCAGCCTTCCAAAGTACTAGGATTACAGTTGTGAGCCACCGTGCCTGGCAGAATCTTTATGTTTAAGTCAGGTTTATGAAATATAATTTACATACAGTAAAATTCACCCTTAAAATGTAACTTTCAAGCTGGGCATGGTGACTTATGCCTGTAATCCCAGCACTTTGGGAGGCCGAGGTGGGTGGATCACCTGAGGTCGGGAGTTCAAGACTAGCCTGACCAACATGGAGAAACCCTGTCTCTACTAAAAACACAAAATTAGCTGGGCGTGGTGGCACATGCCTGTAATTCCAGCCACTCAGGGGGCTGAGGCAGGAGAATCGCTTGAACCTGAGAGGCAGAGTTTGCGGTGAGCTGAGATCGCAACATTGCACGCCAGCCTGGGCAACAAGAGCAAAACTCTGTCTGAAATGAGTTTTGGCAAATGTGTAAAGTTGTGTAACTATCACCTCAGTTAAGATAAGAACAGTTCCATCACCCTGAAAAAGTTCTTCATACCCTTGTGTAGTTAATCATGCTCCCCTTACCCCCTCACCGATCTGATGTCCATCTCAGTAATTTGGCCTTTTCCAGAATTTTATAGGAATAAAATCACGTAAAATGTAGCTTTTTTTTTTGAGACAAGGTCTCACTCCTGTTGCCCAGGCTGGAGTGCAGTGGCACAATTTCAGCTCACTGCAGCCTTGACTTCCCAGGTTCATGTGATCCTCCCACCTCAGCCTCCCAAGTAGCTGGGACCACAGGCGTGCACCGCCACACCCAGTTAACATTCTGTATTTTTACAGAGGCAGAGTTTTGTCATGTTGCCCAGGCTGGTCTTGAACTCCTAGGCTCAAGAAATCCACCCACATCAGCCTCTCAAAATGCTCGGATTGCAGGCGTGAGCCACCGCACCCAGCTTGTGCTAAACTTTTTTTTTTTTTTTTTTTTTTGGAGACAGAGTCTCGCTCTGTCGCCCAGGCTGGAGTGCAGTGGTGCGATCTCGGCTCACTGCAAGCTCTGCCTCCCGGGTTCACGCCATTCTCCTGCCTCAGCCTCCTGAGTAGCTAGGACTACAGGTGCCTGCCACCATACCCGGCTAATGTTTTGTATTTTTAGAGGGGACAAGGTTTCACTGTGTTAGCCAGGATGGTCTCGATCTCCTGACCTCGTGATCTGCCCATCTCGGCTTCCCAAAGTGCTGGGATTACAGGTTTGAGCCACCGCGCCCGGCAGCTTGTGCTAAACTTTTAAACGTATTTCCTTGACTACCTCAGCTTCCTTCTCCTCCACTCAGCCTTCTCTGCGAATTGCTTTATATGGACAAAACTGGAACCAGCAGCAACCTTCCCAGCTGCACCAGCCCCACCACCAGACCTTTGTGTGACAACAGTCCCCGGGGTCTTGGGTCTGGATTGTTGACATTCTAATCTTATTGGTTCTCTGCAATGCTTGCTTTCTTTGGGTTATTTCTCTCTTTTCCACCCTCCCCTCCTTAGGACACAGAAACTCTTTCTTCAGATCCCTCCCCACTTATAGCCCCCTCCTCTCCTCCTCACCTGTTGGCCCTCTGCCCTGGCAGCCTGCTTCCCCAGGGAATCCATGCACAAGGGCCTCCCCCGCTTCCGCACACTCCTCCCCTTCTGCACAATCTTCCTCCTCTCTTCTCATCCTCTGTCTTCTGCCACCTTGTTCTCTGTGCCCAGGCCCTCTCGTGATCTCATTCGCCACAGATACACCCTGCTGCCCAGCTCCCGCCCTCAGGCATCATTTGATCGATGGGTTTGAGGTTTGTTGACAGTTGAGGTTTTTCTCTCTCAGTGAGGAAGAAGCAAGAAACCTCAACACTGCAATTTCCTCAACTTCCAGTGATGGTGACAAATTCTGAGGCCCCAGGGCGGGTGCTGTGTTTGTGTCTTCACATGCCCTGTGGAGTGTTGTCCTCACAGTGGTAAAGAAATAAGGAGGTGAAAAGGTAAGACAAGAGGGAGTGGCACCTGTGCTTAGGGGCAGGGCTCTGTCTGATGTGGGAGGACCTCAAATGTGTCTCTCTTCTCACCTATGCCAGACATTTGCAAGCTGACTGCCCTCAAGGAGCTGTACACACCTTCTTCACCCACCATGAGGCTTAGCAAAGGGTCACACCCAGGGAACTGAAGCTCTCCCTGTGTCTCCAGGGGTGGGAAGGCGGTGTCTGTGGTTATCCACCTCCATTCAGAGCCAAGTGAGTTCAGACTGCTGGGTTCTAGTCCTAAACTCTTTCACTGACTACCCCTGAGGCCTTGAGCAAGTGACCTAACCTCCTCGTGCTTCCGTTTCCCCATCTTTACAATAACAGTCATCATGGGGACAAATTCACTGGGTTGTAGTACAGATGGAATGAGAGCGAGCCGTTGCGCAGAAGACGGGCTCAACAAATGGAAACCACTGCTATCCTCATCACTCTTACTATCTCAGTTTAGGAAACAAGGATCCCGACATCGCAAGTGATTCCAGGTGAAGCTAAAAAGAAGATAATCCCCAAGTCTCTGGGTAAAGAAACTCACTGCCACCCTCAATCAAATCAAAGCCAAATTCCCTGATGTCGGTAGTGAAGGGGAAGTGCCCCCAAGGGTGCGGTGGAGTGAGATGTGGCTTTCCTTACCCCTTGGTGGTACCAGTGAGACAAGGGAGAAAACTCTAGGGAAAGGTGAGTCTTGGAGGGCAAAACACAACCAAGAGATCTAACCACTTTTCCCATATGGAGAGTCTCCTGCCAGCCAGAGCCAATCTCAGGAAATATGAGTTCGAATTTATTAAGGAAACCAACACGTTTCCTTCTATCTAATGTAGCCTCTCTGTTATTCACATTGTCGGCTCCCAGGATGTGAAATGTCATCCTAGTACAGAACCCAGAAAAGCGTGGACTGAATGTCTCTTTAGAGAACTTTAGCCAACTATTTAAAAAAGTGGAGTCTACCTTCCTAACAGAGTTAATAATCACATGCCTTTATAGGGAGCAGCAGTAATAGTTGAGGTAATAATAACAGCTGACTTTTTCTTTTAGCAGTTGCAATATAAGGTTCATAACCATCCTGTTAAGATGGTATTATTTACAGTCATCACTCAGTATCTTGCTGGGATTGACTCCAGGACCCCCTTGAATACCAAAATCCACGGATACTTGAGTTTCTGAAATAAAATGGTGTAGTATTTGCATATAACCTAGGCACATCCTTCCATATACTTTTTTGTTTGTTTGTTTGTTTGTAACAGAGTCTTACTCCTTCACTCAGGCTGGAGTGCAGTGTCATGATCATAGCTCACTGCAGCCTCAAACTCCTGTGCTAAAGCAATCCTCCTGCCTCAGCCTCCTGAGTAGCTGAGACTACAGGTGTACCACAGCACCAAGCTAATTTTTTTTTTAAGTTTTTATAGAGACAGGGTCTCGCTAATGTTTATGAGGCTGGTCTCAAACTCCTGGGGCCCCAAGTGATCCTCCTGCCTTGGCCTCCCAAAGTACTGTTATTACAGATATGAGGCACTGTGCCTGGCCAATCTTCCCTATACTTAAATCATCTCTAAATAACTTATAATGTCAAATATTAATACAATGTAAATGCCGTTGTTATACTATATTGTTTTTATCTGTATTATTTTTGTTGTATTGTTGTTTTTATTGTTGGGTTTTTATCAATATTTTCTATCTGTGGTTGGCTGAATCCACAGATGTGGAAACTGTGGATATGGAAAGCTGACTGTATTAGAATTTTATAAAACAAGAAACTAAGGCTTCATTAATTTAAATAGCCTGCTAGGATCATAAAGATGGGAGGCATTCTTCAAACCCTTGTTTGATTCTGGATTTGAACTTGGGTCAGCTTGAATTCAATGCGAGAGTGCCTAACAGGATTTTGTCTCTTAGAGGAGTCTAGTTTGCAATTGCATTTCAACCTAGTAAGAAAAGCATGTATAAGATCTGCTTTCTTTCTGATCTCCTCCGGTATTTGTTTTCTTATGAAAGTCTGAGAAAGTCTCAAAGCTCTGCCCCAAAGAATGAACAAGTGGCTCATTTCTGCCCCCTAGAGGAGGCAAGGAAGGTCATGGTTAAAATGAGTGCTCAGAATCCCAACAGATCTAGCCCTGCAATAGAGCTAAACCTAAAAAGAAACTACTTTGAGTTCATGAAAGGGAGGTGATAATGGGTTAGGGATTATCGGGATCAAGAATGAGAACAGTGTATCAGGGTCCTGCCTGGATATATACTGGATATATATATATACACACACACACACACATATATATATATATGTATATATATATATTTGCAAGCTGTGTGTGTGTGTGTATATATATATATATACAGCTTGCAAATATATATATATATATATATATATATATATATATATATATATATACACACACACACACACACACACACACACACACACACAC
Organism: Macaca mulatta; assembly: GCF_049350105.2. Lineage (NCBI taxonomy): Eukaryota > Metazoa > Chordata > Mammalia > Primates > Cercopithecidae > Macaca > Macaca mulatta. The sequence goes on along the minus strand of NC_133412.1, from coordinate 137,767,891 downwards.
ACACACACAGTTCTATCAGGGTCCTGAATAAACTCATTCTAGTCTAGTATTCAGACTAGAACTTTCATCTTTAACACGTGCCCCAAATGATTCTTTCACTAGGGCAACTTTGAGAAACAGGTGCATATGATTTATTCATCCAGCTAGGGCTTGAATAACACCTTCCATCCACAAGCCACTGTTACTAAGGCATTTGGTGGACCCTAAGGGAGTGCAGTCCACATCCCTGTTCCAAAGAAGCTTGGTCAATTACACTATCTCACAGGGCCTTGCCTTTGTTATTGAGAAAATGGCTCATTTCTAAATGGTGTGAGAGCCAGGAGACCCATGTTGGACCTGCAGACAGGGTGCACTTTACTTAATCTCCTTGGACCTCAGTTTCCTTGTCTACAACATCAGAGGGTGAATACTCATCACGCTTCCTCCTGTGCCAAGATTCTGAGGTCCCCAGGCCTTGTGGAGAGGCTACAGGGAAATCTTACTTAGGTGACCTGCTTAGGAGTTAGTCTCCTTGACTGTGCAGATCCACTTCCTGCCAAATGGCTCATGACAATCCCGGGAGCAGGCTGTGGTCTCCCTGATCCTGAGGTCCAGAGCTTTGGGTGTTCCCATCACTGGCATTCACGCCACACTGTAGGAGCCTTCTTTTCACTGATGCATGGAGTATAAAGTAAACTCTGTTCACAAAAAAGGGTCTGGGGAAAATAAAGTTGATTTGGAAAAATAAAGTTCTCCAGAAACCCAAATAAGTCTTCTTATTTCTAGAAACCCTCAAACAAGACTTCCTGAACTCTGGAGTCAGATGAACCAGCCTTTAAATCCTAGCTCTGTTACTCAATAGCTGCATGATTTGAGGCAAGTTATCCATGTTAAACTTGGTCTCTCCATCTGTGGAATGGACATAAGAAGAGTACCCAAAGCTGGGTGTGGTGGCATGCACCTGGGTTCTCAGCGACTTGGCAAGAGGCTGAGGGAGGAAGATGACTCGAGCCTAGGAGTTCGAGGCTGTAGTGCACTACAATCATGCCTGTGAATTGCCACTGCATTCTAGCTTGGGCAACATAGTGAGAGCTCATCTCTAAAAATATGTATGTATAATAGAATAGTTTGTATCTCACTGAGTCACGGTGAAGATTAAATGAGACTAGGCTAATACTTGGTACATAATAGGTATTCTGAAATATTTCCTACTGTTATTACGATTAATACTGCTGATGCTAGTTTTACCTTCAGAGACTGTTACAATTGGAAAATAAAAACTGTGAAACAGTTCACAGTCAGGACCCCACCCAAAGATTTAGCACCCAAATCACTCCAGAGAACTCCAGTTTGACCTCGGCAGTCATCCAGGATGCCACATGTCCCCTCACTCTTGTTTAAAGATGTCCTAATACAGCCAAACTTATTTTGCCAAATTTCTCAAAATGAGTCCTTTAGTGGGTCCTCGGGCTCATGGTACCACTACCACATCATCCAAGGGTCATAGCCCTCTGGGTTTGAGGTTACAGGAAAAGAGAGGGGCCTAGGACCAGGGCCAAGGCAGGCTCATAGACACTCCTTGCAGGACCAAGGTCAACAAGCAAGACCCATGAGGGCTGAAACAAGGACCTGCTTGACACTCGGATTGACTGCATTTGGAGAGTCAATAATCGCTGCCTGTGCTCTTTTAATAAGCTACTGCTTTTGAAGAAACTTTAAAAACAAAATAAAATCCATAAAAACGTGCAGACATTGCTGGGCAGCAGCAAACAAACATATTGGATTGTTCAGAAATACTGCTAAGATCTTAAGAGCAAATTGTTTATTAACTGCAGAGAAAAGCTGTAATAAGAACTGGCTTCAGCACTAAAACACAGCTTTTGTTTCTTCACCATCTCACTCCAACCCAAGAGAATAGCAGCAGCTGTTAGGTGTAGGGGAGCCTGTGGGCCTATTTAGGGGTGATGGTAAGGTATAGAGGGGCTTGGGCTCTCGTCTCACAATTGACAAAGGGCCCCACATTCTGGCTTTTGACATTAGCTCCAGATGACAGGACTGAAAGAAGCAATGTTTAGGATAGAACTCTAAACTTGTGTTCCCTCACTGCCTGTAGAGCACTGTAAAATATTTAAAATGTACCCTGGAATTATCATGCAAAAACACATTACCTTTACTATCTTTTTCTGTGATGAAAGTACTAATTTATCAAATGTAAACATTTAAAATACACCACAGTGGCATGAACATGTGGTTCCAGCTACTTGGGAGGCTGAGGTGGGAGAATTGCTTGAGCCCAGGAGGTTGAGGCTTCAGTGAACCATGATCACGCCACTGCACTCCAGCCTGGGTGACAGAGTGAGACTCTGTCTCAAACAAACAAACAAACAAACAACAACAACAACAACAACAAAACCCACAGCCCTCACCATCTTTTGCGGGGGTGGTTGGCATTTCTTCATATTTTAATATACTAGGAACCTCAAAAAAATGGAAGTAACTGTGGGTCAGTCTTGTCCTCTGAGAGGCCCTGGTGCAGACCTGGGGATGGGAGTGAAGAATCAGGGCAGCCCTGGATGTAACTGTCTCTCCTGCAGAAGTTGTTGCTCCCTAGTCCAAACAGGTTTTTATCAGAATCTCTTTACTTCTCCATAAGAGGTAAAGATCAGTCCTCACCTTCTCATTCACCCGTGAAAGAGATGCATTGCAAGGACAAACCCTGAAAATGCTGCTGGTCCAACCGAACTGACGGGGCTCCTGAGTATATCCACAAGAGGAGTGCCTGGCCCCAGCTCTACACCCATCTCAGCAGGGTGTGAACCACAGACAGCACTTTTCTGGGGGGAGGGATTCTTGACTATTCCACACCATGTCCCAGAGAACACCAACGAGTTTTCTTTCACCTCTTATGTAAACTTCCAAAGCCTATGATAAAATAAATCAAAATTCTAACCCAAGCATTCACCATCTGCCCCATCACCATATAATTAAGATGATGTACTTAGCCTTGAAATACAGAACTTTTCTGTTAGCCTGTCATGAAAGGTTCACAATTTCCCTCTCTGGCTTGGATATGGTTTGGATATTTGGCTCCTCCAAATCTCATATTGAAATGTGATCCCAGTGATGAAGGTGGGGCCTAGTGGGAGGTGTTTGGGTCACAGGGGCAGATCCCTTATGAGTGGCTTGGTGCCCTCCCCATGGTAATGAGTCCTCACTCTATGAGTTTGTAGAATATGTGATTGTTTAAGAGAATGTGGCACCTCCCTGGCACCTTGCTTCCTCTCTCACCATGTGAGAGGCCTGCTCCCCCTTTGCCTTTCATCCATGACCGTAAGCTTTTGGAGGCCCTCCCTAGAAGCAGATGCCAGCATCATGCTTCCTGTACAGACTGCAAAACTGTGAGTCAAAGGAAACCTCTTTGCTTTTTTCTTTTTTCTTTTTTTTTTTATTTTGAGACAGAGTCTCACTCTGTCGCCAGGCTGGAGTGCAATGGTGCAATTTCGGCTCTCTGCAACTTCCACCTCCCCAGCTCAAGCAATTCTTCTGCCTCAGCCTCCCGAGTAGCTGGGACTACAGGCACCTGCCACCACGCCTGGCTAATTTTTGTATTTTTTAGTAGAAACAGGTTTCACCATATTGACCAGGCTGGTCTCGAACTCCTGACCTTGTGATCTGCCTGCCTTGGCCTCCCAAAGTGCTGGGGTTACAGGTGTGAGCCACTGTGCCTGGCTACGTCTTTTATTTATAAATAACCCAGTCCTAGGTATTCCTTTATACCAACACAAATGAACTAACACAGACTTCCTCTCTTGAAGTCAATAAAAATAGATGACGGACACAATCCAGCCAGAGTGCTGGCAACCAACACCCAGTCACAGATAAATCACAGCTACACCCTTTTCTCACACGGGGTGCCAACATTGCAACCTTTAGATGCAATCTTTTTTCATGAACTGTAACCAGCAGGAACATCCAGGAAGAATTATAGAGTTGATCCAGAGCTCCCTGAGTTTATATCTTTTTCAGGGATGAATCACTCACTCGATACATTTTTAAGGCAGTGTTTTAAAAATTGAGGTATAATATACATATCATAAAAGTCACCATTTTAAAGTTTACAATTTAATGTTTTCTGCGTGTGTGTGTGTGTGTGTGTGTGTGTGTGTGTGTGTGTGTGTTTAGACGGGTTTCAGTCTGTCTTCCAGGCTGTAGCGTAGTGATGCGATCATGGCTCACTGTAGCCTCAACTTCCCAGGCTCAGGTGATTCTCCCACTTCAGCCTCCTGAGTAGCTGGGACTATAGGTGCATGCCACCACCCCTGGCTAATTTTTTTTTTTTTAATTTTTTGTACAGACTGGTACTTTTTGTTACTTAGGCTAGTCTCCAACACCTGGGCTCAAGCGATCATCCTGCCTTGGTCTCCCAAAGTGCTGGGATTATAGGCATGAACCACTGCACCTGGCCTATGTGTTTTAATATATTCATTGTCTTGTGCAAACATCCCCACTCTCCAATATCAAAGCATATCCATTATCACAAAATGAAACCCCATACCTACTATAGTTACTCCCTATTACCTCTTCCCCTTAGTCTCTGGTAAACCATCAATCTACGTTCTGTCTTTATGGGTTTGCCTATTCTGAACATTTCATGTAAATGGAATCATGTGATAAGTGACTTTTATTTTATTTTATTTTTTTGAGATGGAGTCTGGCTCTGTCGCCCAGGCTGCAGTGCACTGGCACAATCTCGGCTTACTGCAATCTCTGCCTCCCGGGTTCAAGTGATTCTCCTGCCTCAGCCTCCTGAGTAGCTGGGATCACAGGCACCTGCCACCATACCTGACTAATTTTTGTATTTTTAGTAGAGATGAGGTTTCACCATGTTGGCCAGGCTGGTCTCAAACTCCTGACCTCAGGTGATCCACCTGCTTCGGCCTCTCAAAGTGCTGGGATTACAGGCATGAGCCACCACACCTGGTCGATAAGTGACCTATAGTGTCTGGCTTATCTCACTTAATGTCTTCAAGGTTCATCCACGTTGTAGTACGTGTCAGTACTTCATTCCTTTTTATTGTCAAATAATATTCCGTTGTATGGATATACAACATTTGATTTATCCATTCATTAGTTGATGGACACTTTGGGTTGTTTCCATTTTGGGGCTATTATGAGCAATGCTGAGATGAATATTCACATGCATGTTTTTGAGTGAGCACGTGCTTTCAGTTCTCTTGGATATATACCCAGGAGTGGAATTGCTGGGTCTTATGGAATTGCTGGGTCTGCTGAGGGTATGGACAAGGTCACAGAACAAGAGCAAAGATACTCTGAAAACATGGAATCCAGGCCCCGCGGTATTGAAAACACACACTCCAATAAACTAAAATGCAGTGCTTGTAATGTAGTGGATTTCTGAAATTTTTTACCATTTATGGGCAGAGAAACTACACACAGGGGCTCTGGTGGTCTTTGAAATAATCTATTGACAATTTAGGCATGGAAATGTGAGTAGATCATAAAGTTTGAGTACAGTAATAATTTTGGATGACTCTCTTTAAGTACAGTCACGGGTCAAATAGCAACATTTTGGTAATGGACCGCATACACAACAGTATTATGATGGAGAGGAAGAATTTCTGTTGCCTAGCGACATGACAAAGTCTTAGTGCAACACGTTGCTCACATGTTTGTGGTGATGCTGGTGTAAATGAACCTATTGCATTGCCAGTCATATGAAAGTATAGTATATGCAATTATGTACAGTACATACTACTGGATAATGATGAACCCCTATGGTACTGGTTAATGTATTTATTATTCCATACTTTTTATCATTATTTTAGAGCATATCAAAGCATATCCATTATCACAAAATGAAAACCTCCTACTTACAAAAAAAAAAAAATGTAGCCAGGCACGGTGGCTCATGCTTATAATCCCAGCACTTTAGGAGGCCGAGGAGGGCGGATCATGAGATCAGGAGTTCAAGACCAGGAGTTCGAGACCAGCCTGGCCAACATGGTGAAACCCCCATCTCTACTAAAAAAATACAAAAATTAGCCCGGCATGGTGGCGGGCACCTGTAGTCCCAGCTACTTGGCTGAGGCAGGAGAATTGCTTGAACCTGGGAGGCAGAGGTTGCAGTGAGCCGAGATCACACCACTGCACTCCAGCCTGGGTAACAGAGTGAGTCACTGTCTCCAAAAAAAAAAAAGTTACCTTTGAAATAGCCTCAGGCGGGTTTTTCAGGAGATATTCCAGAATAAGGCACTGTTATCACAGGAGATGACAGCTCCATGCATGTTATTGCCCCTAAAGACCTTCCAGTGGTACAACATGTGGAGGTGGAAGACGGTGACCCCAGGCAGGCCTAGGCTCATGTGTGTGCATGTGTCTTTGTTTTTAACAAAAAATTTTTAAAGTAAAAAAAATTTATAAAATTTTATAAAAATAGAAAAAAGCTATTTTTATAATTAAGATATAAAGGAAAAAGCAGCTGTACAATATGTTCATATTTTAAGCTGTTCTTACAAAAGAGTCACAAGTTTTTAAAAATTAAAAAGTTTATAAAGTAAAAAAGTCACAGAATGCTAAGGTTAATTTATTATTGAAGACATAAATTTTTAATATAAATTTAGTATATACTAAGTGTACAGTGTTTAAAAGTCTACAGTAGTGGAATGTTCTGGGCCTTCACATTCACTCACCATGTACCCACTGACTCACCCAGAGCAACTCTAGTCCTGCAAGCTCCATTTATGGTAAGTGCCCTATATAGGTGTACCATTTTTTATCTTTCATGCTGTATTTTCTTGGACCTTTTCTAGGTTTAGATTTTTTTTTTTTTTGAGACGGAGTCTCACTCTGTTGCCCAGGCTTGGGTGCAGTGACATGATCTCAGCTCACTGCAAACTCTGCCTCCTGGGTTCAAGCAATTCTCCTGCCTCAGCCTCCCTAGAAGCTGGAATTACAGGTGCGCCCCTTACGCCCAGCTAATTTTTGTATTTTTAGTAGAGAGGGGGTTTCACCGTGTTGGCCAGGCTGGTCTTGAACTCCTGACCTCAGGTGATCTGCCCGCCTCAGCCTCCCAAAGTGCTGGGATTACAGGTGTGAGCCACGGTGCCCGGGCCAGTTTAGATTTTTTTTTAGATATACAAATACTTACCAATGTGTCACACTGGCCTACAGTATTTAGTACAGTAACATGCTGTGCAGGTTTGGAGCCTAGGAGCACCAGGCTACACCGTACAGCCTAGGTGTGTAATAGGCTATGCCATCTAGGTTTGTGCAAGTGCACTCTATGATATTCACACAAGGACAAAATCGCCTTTTGGGGTCGCATTTCTCAGAATGTATTCCCATCGTTAAGCGACACATGACCATAACTGAAGAAACTCTCAGGCTGGCTTCCTCCTTCTTGAGAGGGATTCCGGGCCACGCCTCTTTAAGGCCAGGGAGAATTGACTCCCTTCTGCACCTGCTCTCTTGTCTTCCTGACTCAGACCTTTATAGCCTTCCCTCCCTCGCAGCTCCCAGCGTTTACTGTAAAAAAAAAAAAAAAAAGAATGCGCTATTGTTTAAAGTGGCAATTAATTGTTTGGCCTCTCATGGGAAGCAGGGAAGCTCTGAAAATGTTAGTCATTAATTCCCAGGGATGGGAAAGTTCAGTTTGACCTCAGGAGGTTACAACTGCCATTTTTCAAATGGCAGATTTTGTAAAGTTTCATTACTGTTGAATTAATCTAAAGTATTTCTACTTTGATCAAAGAACCGGGCTAGGTACTGTAGGGAGGTACATAGAAACACAAAGGCATCCAGCCCCATCCATCCCTCTCCTTAAGAAAACATCTAGGGAGAAGAATCTTGCACAAAAGTAGCCTGTGAGACCTGCAGCACTCAAGGGTCTGTATCCCAGCATAAGGGACAGAGTTATGTTGGGGAGAAGAGAATTCTCCTTGTGCCGGGCTGGGTGCTCCAGGCTTTGTGATGGAAGAGGGGCTTTAGACAGGCTTCCAGCAGTGGAGATGGTATTCTAGACAGGGCAGGTGACAGGTGCAAAGGCCCAGGGGCAGGACTTTAAAAGATATAGTGGGTTGGGGCTGGGCCCAGTGGGTCACACTTGTAATCCCAGCACTTTGGGAGGCCGAGGTGGGTTGATCACCTAAGGTCAGGAGTTTGAGGCAGCCTGACAAATATGGTGAAATCCCATCTGTACTAAAAGTACAAAAATTAGCCAGGCATGGTGGCATGTGCCTGTAATCCCAGCTACTCAGAAGGCTGAGACAGGAGAATTGCTTGAACCCGGGAGGCAGAGGTTGCAGTGAGCTGAGATTGCACCACTGCACTCCAGCCTGGGTGACAGGGCAAGACTTTGTCTCAAAAAAAAAAAAATAATAATAATAATAATAATAATAAAAGATATATTGGGTCTGAAATTCAGGTTCCTGAATAAGGCTTTGTTTGAAAAAAAAAAAAAAAGAGAGAGAGCAGCCGGGCACGGTGGCTCACACCTGCAACTCCAGCACTTTGGGAGGCCAAGGTGGGTGGATCACGACGTCAGAAGATCAAGACCATCTTGGCCAACATGGCGAAACCCTGTCTCTACTAAAAATACAGAAAATTAGCCAGGCATGGCAGTATGTGCCTGCAGTCCCAACTACTCAGGAGGCTGAGTCAGGAGAATTGCTTGAACCTGGGAGGTGGAAGCTGCAGTGAGCTGAGATCGTGCCACTGCACTCCAGCCTGGGCAAGACCGAGCGAGACTCTGTCTCAAAAAAACAAAAAGAAAAAAAAAAAAAGAGAGCGAGAGCACCTTGAAGTTTCTAGTTTTTATTGAATAGCCCCAGTAAAGCCTGAGATTTATCTTTCATCGCTAAGGAGAGGCCCAACTATTGGGGTGCAATAATTAAAATGGGAACATCATAGGGCACTGAAGTTCCTTCTTCCATGCGTCACCTTTGGTGTGGGAAACACCCTAATAGCTGACAGCCCCGTGATGCGGATGACTACAGACATGTTAAAAAGGGCTCTCCTTTGACTGACCCTGACAGGTGCTGGATTCCTGGAGGAACTAGGGCCTCAGCTGAGGTCTGTGGGGTGATAGAACCCCTTTCTCCTCCACACACAACGACCCTACCTATTACAGGTAGCATGGGCTTTTTGCCTTGCACACATCATTTTGTCGTTGGTTAATTCATTTCTATGAATGAATTCATAGAAATTCGTCAGACCTTCTGTTTTCTCCACAGGAACCTTTGGAATTTCACTGTTCTCCTCCATTATAGCAGTGGTTCTCGCCAGACAGACTACTGCCTTCTGGGAGGTGTTTTAGAAATTTATAGAAGCTTTTTTTTTCTTTCTTTTTTCTTTGTCTTTCTTTTCTTTTCTTTTCTTGAGATGGAGTCTTGTTCTGTCGCCAGGCTGGAATACAGTGGCGCAATCTCGGCTCACTGCAACCTCCACCTCCCGGGTTCCAGTGATTCTCCTGCCTCAGCCTCCTGAGTAGCTGGGACTACAGGCATGCACCACCACACCCAGCTAATTTTTGTATTTTTAGTAGAGATGGGGTTTTACCATGTTGGCCGGGATGGTCTTGATCTCTTGACCTCGTGATACGCCCGCCTCGGGCTCCCAAAGTGCTGGGATTACAGGCGTGAGCCACCGCGCCTGGCTGTAGGGGCTTTTTTTAGTTGTCTCGGTGATGGAGAGGGCATTATTGGCTTTAGTGGGGAGAGACCAGAATGGCCAGAAGTCCTCCTGCAATAGGCAGAAAAGTTTCACAAGAATTGTCCCATGCCCCACAGGACTTCTATGTATCTAATATTTGAGTGTCACATGTTCCTACTTATAACCACAGCACAACCATAACAATTAGGAAATTGACACTGATTCAATAATACCATCGAATCCACAGACCCCACTTTATGGGTCTAGCATCCAGACAAGGATCACAGGTTGGATTTAGTTGTCACGTCTCATTCGTCTCCCTCAATCTAGAACAGTTCCTCAGACTTTTTTTTATCTTGCATGACCTTGACATTTTGAAGAGCGCAGGATGTCCCTCACTTTGGATTCATCTGATTGCTTCCTCACAATGTATATATTTTTGGCAGGAACACCACAGCAGTGATGCTGTGCTCTTTTCAGTGCATCATATTAGGAAGCTCACGGCATTGATTTGTCTCTTGCTGGTAGATACAAAGGGGCTTTTCACAAAGGACTTGGAATCATATATTGGGAAAAAACAACAACTGGGAATTCTGTGCAACACACCCTCTAATAATACACCATGAGCCATGGGCCACCTAGCAGTGGCCAAAGCCCGGTCCACAGAGGAGTAACAATGTCACTGGAAGCGTAGTAGGACAGAACTTCTCCCAGGGAGAGAACCTGAGTGCTTAGAAGGAATTCTTCAACAAGCCACCTGGAGAAGAGGGTAGGACCTCACAGGGCATTCTCAAATAAGCGGGAGAGTAAGGAGGTGAATGCAGGGTAAGAACAAAAGGCAGCTGACATGAAACGGAGGAGGAAAACAGGGAAGGCAGGAAAAATGGGCTGGAGGACGAGAGAATAATGGGAGAAACCAACAGCATCCAACGACCTCAAAGTTTCTGCTTCATTTACTTCACAGGGGTTTATAAAAGAAGTGTGAGCTGGGTGCGGGGGCTCACTCCTGTAATCCCAGCATGTTGAGAGTCTGAGTTGGGAGGGTCATTTGACCAGTGTGGGTAACATAATGAGACCCTGTTTCTACAAAAATTGAAAAATTATCTGGGTGTGCTGGTGTGCATCTGTAGTCCCAGCTACTCAGGAGGCTGAGGCTGGAGGATTGCTTGAGCCCAGGAGATTGAGGTTGCAGTGAGCCATGATCATGCCACTCCACTCCAGCCTGGGTGATGGAGTGAGATCCTGTTGTAAAATTTTTTTTTTAATTAGGGGAAAAAATTTATGTACAATATACTTCTTTTCCACTGGACTTGGAGCCAAATAGCCTATCTTAATCCTAGATAACTGGGTAAATTAATCAGTCTTGCTGAGATTCAGTTTCCTTATCTGCAAAAAAGAAAAAGGAGGATATGGTGGCTCATGCCTGTAATCTCAGCACTTTGGGAGGCTGAGGTAGGAGAGTCATTTGAGGCTTGGAATTTGAGATCAGGCTGGGCAACATAGTGAGACCCTGTCTCTACAAAAAATTTAAAAGAAAAGGAGAGAAATCCCTTGCAGAATGGCTCTAAGGACTCCATGAGACAACACCTAGCCATATAGTCAGCTAACACAGATTGTATGTCTACTGTGTGGCACCACTGTTCCTCATGCTGTGGATATAGCAGAGGACAAAACAGAAAAGAATCCCTGCCCCCACGAGGCCTACGTTCTGGTGGGGCAGCCTACCAGAGTATTCTCTGAGCTGTCAAGCACCATGCACATTTAAGGAATTATTCTATTCAAAGGTAATAGTGAGTGTGACCTGTGTAAAACAGATGGGAAAACTAGGTCACAGAAGTTACAATGGTAGCAGTAAGAAGAGAGAGGAGGTCATCTAATTCTGGAAGAAATGTGCCCATTTGGAAACTACCCTGACCGATAAGAGCAGAAAGCCCCAGAAGAATATTCACCGGACTTCTCTGGGGGAAGGATTACAGGCGAACTTTCACTCTTCTGTACTGTGTGAATATTTTTAAATTAACATTTATTATTAGAATAATTATTTTTCTGATTTGAATTAAGACATGGATTGAAATAGAGTCACAGGGCTGGGCATGGTGGCTCACGCCTGTAATCCCAGCACTTTGGGAGGCTGAGGTGGGCAGATCGCTTGAGGTAAGGAGTTCGAGACCAGCCTGGCCAATATGGTGAAATCCCGTCTCTACTAAAAATAGAAAAATTAGCCAGTTGTGGTGGCGGGCGCCTGTAGTCGCAGCTACTCGGGAGGCTGAGACAGGAGAGATGCTTGAACAGGGGAGCGCAGGGGAGTGCGGGAGTGGGTGTGGGGGGCGGGGGCGCAAGGGGAGGAGCCAAGACGGAGCCACTGTATTCCAGCCTGGGTGACAGAGTGAGACTCTGTCTCAAGAAAAAAAAAAACAAAAACAGAGCCACAGCCTCTCAGGAGCAAACTGAGTTTCTGATTAATTTCAGGAGCCTGGAGATAGAAAATCTGTTAGGGGAAAAGTTACTCCCTGTGTTTGGTATTTGGTTCCCTCTTGCCTTTCTGGCTTTCTCTGCCTCTTTCATAAATCCAAAGCCTCCTTGAGTCTTCCCAAACTCACCCAACTGCTGACACACACATGCAAACACGTGCAATCCGCCCTTCATGATTTCCAGTCAGATTTCATTATTAAGCAACTACTTCCCTGCTCATTTTCTCACCTTTCTCTTTCACATCACAGACAGCCAAACTACACACACACAGAAAAGCTTTCGACAGAAGCACAAAAAACAAGCAACCTACTTGAATGTTTTATTGTGGTAACATACATAATATTTATCATTTTAACATTCACAATTCAATGGCATTAAATACATTCACAGTGTTGTATAACCATCACCACTATGTATACCAAAACCTTTTTCATTATTTTCAACAAAAATTCTGTACCCATTAAATAATAACTTCTCTTTTGCCCCTCCCTCCAGCCCATGGTAACCTCTATTCCATTTTTTTTTTTTTTTTTTCCTACAAACAGATGCCACCACGTCTGGCTAATTTTTTGTATTTTTGTAGAGACAGAGTTTCGCCATGTTGCCCAGGCTGGTCTCAAACTCCTGGGCTCAAGCCATCTGCCTGCCTTGGTCTCCCAAGGTGCTCATTCAGGGATGAACCATCACGTCCCACTTTCTATCTTCTTTTCTTTTCCTTTTTTCTTTTTTCTTTTCTTGACTTTTTTTTTTTTTTGAGATGGGGTTTCACTCTTGTTGCTCATGCTGGAGTGCAATGGCACAATCTCAGCTCACTGCAACCTCCACCTCCCGGATTCAAGCGATTCTCCAGCCTCAGCCTCCCAAGTAGCTGGGATTACAGGCACGTGCCACCATGAACAGCTAATTTTTTGTATTTTTTTGTAGAGATGGGGTTTCACCGTATTGGCCAGGCTTGTCTGGAACTCCTGACCTCAAGTTATCCACCCGCCTCGGCCTCCCAAGTGCTGGGATTACAGGTGTAAGCCACAGCACCCGGCTTTCTATCTTATTTTCTACCTCTATGAATTGGCCTATTCTGGGTACCTGATATAAGGAGAATCGTATAATATTTGTTTTTCTTTGTCCGGATTATTTCACTAATAATAATGTTTTCATTATTTTATTATTTCAATAATAATGTTTTCAAGGTCTATCCATGTTTTAGCATATATCAACATTTCATTTCTTTTTTATGGCTGAATACTATTTCATTGTATGAATATAGCACGTTTTGTTTATCCATTCGTCTGTTGAGGGACATTTGGGTGGTTGTTTCTGCCTTTTGGCTATTGTGAATAATGCTGCTATGAATATTGTGCACAAATATCTGTTCAGGTCCCTGCTTTCAGTTCTCTTGGATATATACCCAGAAGTGGGATTGCCGGGTCACACAGTAGTTCTGTGATTAGTCTACAAAAACAACTCACTTCGGAGGATTTTACACGCTCACTTTATTTCATATCTTATGAAATCTTTTTGAGGTGCTTAGAAAAATACACACCATAAAAAGAGATAAAGAGTTAAAGGAATTGGGGCAAAGGGAAAATAAGGGTAAGAGCTTCCCAGTTAGTGCTTGGGCAGGGCAGATCAGCTCCACCAGAAAACAAGCGCTTGGGGCACGCCGCTAGCACTTTCAAAAGGCAGCTTCCTATGCAGATGATTCCAATTCTACACATTGGCCAAGCTGCATCTCCAAATGGAGCAGGGCACGTGGGCTTCACTGTATACACGGACCACGTGGAAGCTGACACCATAACCTTACCCACAGCACGTTTCTCATGCACTCACAGACCTCTGGCTGGGCCGGTCCTTAGAATTATCTAGGGCAACTCTCTTGATTTCCAGATGAGAAAAGTAAGCCTCAAAGAGGTCAAGTGTCCTGCAGAGACACACAGAGCGTGAAAGTAGCAGAGCTGAAATTCACACCCACGTGTCCCGCGACAGCCTAGTTTCTCCGGGTTACCACACCGCCTCTCATTCCTGTAAGTCAGCTTTCCTTTGCTTCAGTTGTGCGAACTTTACTTATTTGGGAAACGTATAGGCTGTATGAAATCATTATGTTCTCATTCTTTTTAAACTGTTCCAGTAGTTATGCAGTTTCAAAGTTCTGAAGGCTAAAAGTACTATTTGGTACTAAACAAGGTAGACATTAACTGTGACACGGGAAGGATGTCACAAATCCCATTGCTGAAGCTGAAGCTGCGTTACTTATTTTAGAAAACTTTCCATTAGTTGACTTCCTAAATAGAAGTGTTGCTTCCTGGTTTCCCTTGGTGAATTTTTAAATTGTGCTTAGACATGAGTGTCCAGTTGAGACTACATGCAATTCCAGCATAACCAGGCTTGGTAATGACCAGAGCTATTAACCTGTGATGGACCTTGTGTCTGCCAAATATTTACCTAGCTCATTCTCACAACAGGTTGGTGGGGCAGATCCAATGGCTCCTACTTCAGCTGGGTTTCCATTTGGATCTTAATGTGAACACAGCTGCTTGGTTTTATTTATGTACGTAGATTTTTCTGACATATTTCATCCTTTCCTAAACCAACTACCCTCGGAGACATTGCAACTTGCTCTCTTCCCTCCATGAGTCACTTAGAAACACACTGGTGGTTTCCAGGACTTCCTCAATGTCTTTCTAACTGTGTCTGGTGTAAGCTGATGGGCTTTCCCTGATACAAGTTTGACAGATCTACTCACTCATCTTTAATTCAGTTGCACAAACACTGCAGATGTGGTAGAGGATGGTTGTGGGCTCTAGAACAAGGCAGCCCTGGTCTAAATCTCAGCTCTTACTTCATAACCTCCAGCAAGTTACTCAACCTCTTTGCGTCCCATTTTGTAATCTAAAAAGTGGAAATGATAATATAACCAACCGCCTTAGGTGATTATGAGAATTAAGAGTTAATATGCGAATCAGCCCTGGAAGAGTGCCTGACACGTGTTGTAAATGCTCAGTACATTATTGACAAAATTCCTGCCTACTCCAAGTCAGGCACTGCCAGGCTTTGGGATATAAGGATGAATAAAACACAGATCCTGCTTTCAAGAAGCTTGTTCAGAGAACACACACACACAAAATAGACAGTCCAGGCGTGGTGACTTACACCTGTAATCCCAACACTTTGAGAGGTCGAGGTGGAAGGACTGGTTGAACCCAGGTGTTTGAGAACAGCCTGGGCAACAAGCAAGATCCTGTCCCTACAAAAAATTTAAAACTTAGCCAAGCGTGGTGGCACACACCTGTAGTCCCAGCTTCTCAGGGGGCTGAGGTGGGAGAATCACTTGAGCCTGGGAGGCCAAGGCTTCAGTGAGCCATGATTGTGCCACTGCACTCCAGCCTGGGCAACAGAGCAAGACCTTGTCTCTCTCTCTCTCTCTCTCTCTCTCTCTCTCTGTGTGTGTGTGTGTGTATATATATATATATGTATGTATATGTATATGGCAACATTATGTATTCATATCATGGACTTTTATGTATTGATTTTTTTGGAGATGGGAGTCTTGCTTTGTCACCCAGGTTAGAGTGCAATGCTGCAATCTCAGCTCACTGCAACCTCCGCCTCCCTGGTTCAAGCAATTCTCCTGTCTCATCCTCCCAAGTAACTGGGACTACAGGCATGTGCCACCACACCTGGCTAATTTTTTTAAAATTATTTTTAGTAGAGACAGGGTTTCACCATGTTGGCCAGGCTGGTCTCGAACTCCTGAACTCAAATGATCCACCTGCCTTGGCCTCCCAAAGTCCTGGGATTACAGGCGTGAGCCACCACGCCCAGCCTATCATGGACATTTTAAAACAAGATAGTAGCATAGCATTTTTGTGCTCCATAAGGAAACTTGTTGCTATATTATTACCACTGAATACCAGCATTTTCATCTAGAATTTGTTAAATGCCCCTGTCCATTAATTCACCAAGACGTATTGAGCACCTACTAGGAACTTAGGATATACATGTGATACTGACACAAAATGTTAGTATATCATTCTTCACTGCCTTCCCTCTTCTTACACTTTCTACGCCTCACTCAGGAGTGCCTATGATTGCCTACCTAGTTCTTGGAGCTTCAGGGTAAGGGGGAGAGTGGAGAGTCAAGAGAGGTTAACTCGATCTGTATAACTGAGGTGGCAAGGGGGTAACAGGAGAGATGTGAAGATTTCAGTAAGTTTGAAAGAAGAGATTCGGGGAAGGAATTGCTGTGATGAGAAAACTGTGAGAAAACTGAAGAGTGAAGAGGAACTTTTGAACTTCCACTGGGCACTCTGCAATGTCTTTTCTTCTTCCCATGCCTCTTCGGTAGAGACTTCAATGACTTTTCAGTGCTTTTCGATGTCAAACTGGTGCTTCTTTTGAATATGATGCCATACTGAGACTGGCTGTAGCAGCCGGCTTCTGAGAAAGCCCTCAGTGAGCCTTGCCTCGTGGTGTTCATGCTTTTGTGTCTTCCCCTCCCACACTGAGTTGGGATGAATTATGTAATCATAGGATATTGCAGAAAGGAAGAGTTGAACTTTCAATGCTGTAACCCGCATTGTGGCTTCCACCTTGCTCGATTGGATCACTTGCTCTCTACTAAGTCAGCCACCATGTTGTGAGGATACTCAAGCAGTCCCATGGAGAAGTCCCTGTGGGGAGAACTGAGCTCCCACTCTCACTCCCAGCCAACAGCAAGCATAATTTGCCAGCAATGTGAGTGAGCCTGCTTAGAAGTGGATCCTACAGCCCTGACCAACAATGTGCTATGGCTTCATGAGACCCCTGAGTCAGAACCACTCAACTAAGCCATTCCCAAATCCCCAGCCTGTGAGAGAGAAAAAATATTCACTGTTATTTAAATCTCCATGTTTTGGAGTAATTTGTTACACAGCAGTAGATAAGCAAAACACTGGCCATTAGTTTGGCCAAATGTATTGAGGTTACCCAAATATAACCTGAGTTTCCCAGGCCACCTCAGCCTATGGGAACAAAAGGGGACACAGCAAGAATAATACTCAGATTCTGTGGCTGGGCACAATGTCTCATGCCCTTAATCTCAGC
The DNA here is from genome assembly GCF_049350105.2 of Macaca mulatta. Taxonomy (NCBI): domain Eukaryota; kingdom Metazoa; phylum Chordata; class Mammalia; order Primates; family Cercopithecidae; genus Macaca; species Macaca mulatta. The sequence goes on along the minus strand of NC_133412.1, from coordinate 137,750,692 downwards.
ACTTCGGGAGGCTGAGGCAGGAAGACTGCTTGAACACAGGAGTTCAAGATCAGCCCAGGCAACAGAGCAAAACCCTGTATCTACAAAAAAAATTAAAACTTAATTGGGTGTGGTAGCACACACCTGTAATCCCAGCTACTCAGGAGGCTGAGGCAGGAGGATGGCTTGAGCCCAGGAGGTCAAGACTGCAGTGAGCAGGGACAGAATCAAAGGATTTATATGTTGCCATCAGGATTCTCACTAACCTTTAGTGACCCAGAATTTGTGACTGGGCCAGGCTCAACATGGCTACAGGCAGCTCTAGGCTCAAATCATGTCAGTTTGGCCATCCTAAGGAGGGAAAGGACTTCTTGCTTTAGAAGACATAACTCCCAATAAAGAGCTCTGATTGGCTGGGCTTGGGTCTCATGCCTGCCTCTTGGGCTGAAGTGAGGGAGAAGAAAGGGGACTGTGATTGGCAGTCTCATCAGGATCACCTTCCCCAAGGGAAGGAGGCCTGTACTAACCCTCAAAGGTGGGTAGCTAGCAAGGGAGGGGGAGAAGCTGGTGGATAAAAACAACAGCTTTCAGGCCAGGAACAGTGGCTCATGCCTGTAATTCCAACACTACAGGAGGCCAAGGTGGGAGGATTGCTTGAGGTCAGGAGTTGGAGACCAGATTGGGCAACTTAGTGAGACCCCATCTCTACAAAAATAAAAATAAAAAAAATTAGCCAGGTGTGGTGGTGTAACTGCAGTCCCAGACTCGGGAGGCTGAAGAAGGAGGATCACCTGAGCCTAGGAGTTCAAGGCTGCAGTGAGCTATGATCATGACACTGCACTCCAGCCTGGGCAACAGAGCAAGATCCTGTCTCAAAACAAACACACACAACACCCCCCCCAATAAAACACACAGCTTTCTGCTGCACCCCCATTTCCGACCTGCTTAAGCAGCAGTGGCCCCAGCAATCCCAGCCATTCGAGGATGCGGTTGCTGCCTCTGCGGAGCTTGCTGTACCCAGACTCAGGCTCAAGTGCAGCACCTTCTTCAGCTCCTCCAGTGCACCCCTTCCTGAGACGAGTTCAAGGGGCGGGCTGCAATGACTTCTGCATCTACGTTATCTTTCTTCTAAATTCCCCTGAACATTCCCCCAGAGTTACCTTCCCCTGATTCCCCCTAGATCTGCTCCTATTCTCCAAAAGTTGCTCCCACAGAATGAACTAAAAAAGCATGCGAAGATGCTTAACCTCCAGCCCAGTCCTCGGCTGTCTCAATCAGCTGTGGTCGTTTTAGGACGGGGCCCTGTGGAGCCCGGGTGTTATCCTTTCACTTAAAGCAGGTGTGGCAGCCTCCCCGTTCCCACCTCATCCCTTGTCCCCTTGAGGTGAGCAGAGAATTGCTCTTTCCTGACCAGGGGCATCTTCTCTGCTGGCTGCAAACTATCAGTCCTGTGCTGCCACCACCCCTGATGACACAGGGTCTAGACACTAACCCATCCTCATGGGCTGTGACATTTCACGAGTGTCCTTTTAGGATGCCTGATGGGGTTCTCTGTGTGAACCTGCCTTGCCATCTTCCCCAGGAAGCTGAGGAGATGTCAGCCATCCTTTGTGGATGGCCAGGTGGTTCCTCGAAGAGCCGGGTGCCGTGGGAGGAGCAGGAGTTCCAACGACACAATGCTGTCATCGCCTCAAAAGCAATATAAGGGGAGGGAGTTGCTGCATGAGCTGCCCAGGGCTGCAATAACAAAGTACCACAGACTGGGTGGCTTAGAACAACAGACATTTACTGTCTCACAGTTCTAGAGACAGGAAGTCCACACTCAAGGACCCAGCGGGGCCACGCTCGGAAGGTGCTTAGGAGGGATCCAGGCCTCTGTTCCTTGGCTCTAGTTCCTTGGTGTGTGGCAACATCACTCCAATCTGCACGTGGTGTTCTCCTGTGGACATGTCTCTGTGTGCAAATTGCCCCCTGCTTCCCTCCCTTTTTTTTCATATGAAGTTTCACTCTTGTCACCCAGGCTGGAGTGCAATGGCACAATCTGGGCTCACTGCAACCTCTGCCTCCCGGGTTCAAGTGATTCTCCCTCAGCATCTTGAGTAGCTGGGATTACAGGTGCCCACCACCACGTCCAGCTAATTTTTGTATTTTTAGTAAAAAGGGTGTTTCACCATATTGGCCAGGCTGGTCTCAAACTCCTGCCCTCGAGTGATCCGCCTGCCTCGGCCTCCCAAAGTGCTGGGGATTACAGGTGTGAGCCACCACACCCGGCCAATTTCCCCTTCTTACAAGGACACCAGTCATAGTCGATTAGAGTTCACTAATGATCTCATTTTAACTTGTTTAACCCTATCTCCAAAAACAAACAAAACAAAACAAAACAAAAAGACCCTGTCCCCAGACAGGGTCACATCATGAGGTGCTGGAGGTGAGGACTCCAACCTGTCCTCTGCGGAAGAAACACAACTCAACCCATAAGAACTGCAGACCTGAGCCTTCAAAATAAGGCGGTGGGGCTGTAGGCTGCCTTCTCTCTTTCTCTTTTAACTTCTCTTTTTGTACTCCAAAGTTTCCTCTTTCCAGGCAACTGACTTTTCCATATCCCTGGTCCAGGGTTCCTTAGCTCCTCCTTGGCTACAGCAGGAGGTCTCTTGGGGGATTCTTTCTTCTACCAGTGGAGGCCCCTGTGCTGAGCCATCGCAATGCTGCAGTGCAGTTCAGACCGTATGGCCGGGGATCACCATGCAGTTCAGACCGTGTGGCCGGGGATCACCATGCAGTTCAGACCGTGTGGCCGGGGATCACCATGCAGTTCAGACTGTGTGGCCGGGGATCACAATGCAGTTCAGACCGTATGGCCGGGGATCACCAGGCAGTTCAGACCGTGTGGCCGGGGATCACCATGCAGTTCAGACCGTGTGGCCGGGGATCACCATGCAGTTCAGACTGTATGGCCGGGGATCACAATGCAGTTCAGACTGTATGGCCGGGGATCACAATACAGTTCAGACTGTGTGGCCGGGGATCACAATGCAGGTCAGACTGTGTGGCCGGGGATCATCATGCAGTTCAGACTGTGTGGCCGGGGATCACAATGCAGGTCAGACTGTGTGGCCGGGGATCACAATACAGTTCAGTCTTCTCACCAGCTGGAGGAGAGAAGATGTGTTCACTTTTCCCAAAAAGGTGACGAATCATTCCAAGATAAGCACTGACCAGTCTCAATGCCTGTTGGCTTCTTTGGTGCAGAGTTGAGTTAATCATTCTCTCCAGTTCAAGGGAATCTCCATCAAGGGTCATCGCTACCTCCTCTTCTATTTTTTTTGTTTTGAGACAGAGTCTCACTCTGTCACCCAGGCTGGAGTGCAGTGGCAGGATCTTGGCTCACTGCAACCTCCACCTCCTGGGTTCAAACGATTCACCTGCCTCAGCCTCCTGAGTAACTGAGATTACAGGTGCCCACCAACATGCCCAGCTAATTTTTGTATTTTGTTTAGTAGAGACGGGGTTTTGCCATGTTGGCCAGGCTAGTGTTGAACTCCTGACCTCAGGTGATGCTCCCACCTCAGCCTCCCAAAGTGCTGGGATTACAGGCATGCACTACCATGCCCGCCTAATCTTTTGTATTTTTAGTAGAGCCAGGGTTTCACCATGTTGGCCAGGCTGGTCTCAAACTCCTGACCTCAGGCAATCTGCCCGCCTCGGCCTCCCAAAGTGCTGGGATTACAGGCGCGAGCCACCGTGCCTGGCCTACCTCCTCTTCTCTTGCTTGGTCTTTTCCCTTCCTCATCAATCCCATCTCCCATCCCTGCCTCCTTCCAAAGGCACCCACTCTGGGGTTTGCTGCAGGTCCTTGTCAAGTAGGTAGAGGTTTTTTGTTTGTACTTTTAATTCATATAAATGGTGTAGTGTTCTAGACAGTATATTTCTCACCTGTATCATTCTATTGATGTTCTTCATATTAATATGATTTTATTCTCACTCCTTATGCACCATAAGCTCTGATATTTGTTAGATTAAAGAACATTTTATTTTTTCTGGGCCAGTTTACATTACAAGAGCCTTAGAAGTTGCTATAATTGATACTGTCCTCCACATCCTGGAGGAGCAGTGCTCAGTCTGATTCGACTGACTTCTCATTCTACATCTTTCCACACATCTCCCTTGGAAAGGGCAATGGGGCCCTTCCCATGTCACCTCATGTGGCCCAGACACTTAAAGATGCACTGTGGTCAAGATAAATCATGCAGTGAGGATTCAACCAGCCATATCCAGCATGTGGGGATTACAGAGGACAAATGACCTGGTTTCTTTAACACATAAATGTGATTAAAAGAAGGCAAGAGGGTAAGGGAGAAATGACAATGGATTAAGAAATACTTAAGAGCTATATCAACCAAATGCAATGTGAGAACTTTATTTAGATCAGGACGTAAAAAAACCAACTATAAAAAGATATTTTTAAAGATATTGGGGGGCGCGGGGTGCGGTGGCTCACGCCTGTAATCCCAGCACTTTGAGAGACCGAGACGAGAGGACCACTTCAGCCCAGGAGTCCAAGACTAACCTGGGCAACATAGTGAGACCCTGTCTCTATTAAAAAAAAAAAACCCACAAGATATTAGGGTAATTTGCAACACAGATTATAAATGAGATGAGATGATGGAATCAATAATTTTGTTAGGCATGGTCATTTCATTATTATTATTATTTTATTTATTTATTTTTTTCAGATGGAGTCTGGCTCTGTGGCCCAGGTTGGAGTGCAGGGGTGTGATCTTGGCTCACTGCAAGCTCTGCCTCCCGGGTTCACACCATTCTCCTGCCTCAGCCTCCTGAGTAGCTGGGACTACAGGCGCCCGCCACCACGCCTGGCTAATTTTTTGTATTTTTTTTAGGAGAGACGGTGTTTCACCATGTTAGCCAGGATGGCCTCAATCTCCTGACCTTGTGATCTGCCTGCCTCGGCCTCCCAAAGTGCTGGGATTACAGGTGTGAGCCACCGCGCCCGGCCATCATTTCATTATTGATATGGTAGTTATAAAGTTGTTATGTGCTAGAGATGGAAACTTGAAGCCAGGTGAAATAATATGATGTCTAGTATTTGCTTTAGGACTCTAAGCCTAGTGGCTCACACCTATAATCATGACACAGGCTGAGGTGGGAGGATCACTTGAGCCCAGGGATTGAAGACAAGCCTGAGCAATATAGCACGACTCCAACTCTACAAATAATAATAATAAAAATTAGCCATGTGTGGTGGTGCACACCTATAGTCCCAGCAATGACTCTAGCATAGGGGACAGCAAACTGGTAAAGGACCAGATAGCAAATATTTTAGCTTTTGAGGGCCATATGGTCTCTGTCATGACTGCTCAGCCTTGCTGTTGTGATGTTAAAGCAGCTATAGACAATACATAAATGAATGGCATGGCCGTGTTGCAATAAAACTTTATTTACAAGAACAGGAGGCAGGCTGGATTTGGCCCATGGGATTGTCATTTACCAATCCCAGCTCTACCGCAAAAAAAGGAGGGAGCAGACAGGTGAAAAAAAAATGGACAAAATGTTGGTATTTGTTGAAGCCGGATGACTTAATACATGGCGGTTCATTTCACTATCTTCTCTATTTTTGTATGTTGGAATATTTCCATACATTAAAAAATATTCAAGTGCATGGACAAGATCTTTTTGCAGAAAAAGGCCTTTCACCTCTCTCCTTCTCTCTTTATCTCCCCCACTTCTTTTACCTTTGCCTGTAATTTTCTCAGGGCTGTTCCAGACGCCCACTGGCACACACACTTTCACTTCAATGTGTATTTTTAAAACCAGAGTGAACGTCCTAGACAGCCCCACTGCTGAGGAATGCCACAGAATTCTGCAGCAAATCCTTAGGATGGGGTGGCAGATGGTTTCCCAGGAGACTCCCAGGCCGTTTCCTCTCCGAGTTTTATACCCTTGTAAACACTTTTCCTAAAATGGAGATTCCAGTCCTGGGGGCTGAAGCACACCGCCCTCAGGGAAGCACTGTTGTTTTCTTCTTTCTCAACAGGAAACAGGAATGTCCTGGGGAGTATTAGAAAATTACCAGACGGCTCTGGTGAAGGGCTGGGAACTTCAGCTGGAATTTGGAATATGGTCAACATCTGGGAGTTCAAAGGAAAAAATGTGAAGCTATTCGTCAGACTCCATAAATTCTCTTAAAAGTAGATCATTATAAAATAAAGAGGAGACACTAGGGCATGTTGTCAGGTTAAAGGAATTATGCACGTCTCCCATGAAACTGCCCTGAATGTGTAGGCGGAGCACATATGTTATTTCAAATCGTGGGTGGCAGCTCTACTAGGGAAAGAACAGCCTTTGACCCTTCTTTTCCAAGATCCTTCAGGGCATGACAGGGGCCCCTGCCAAAGCTGGCCCTACCCTGTCATCCCTGTGCAGGAACTGAGTGCTCTCTATCTGTCCTCCTTAGCATGTGCCTCTGCCCCTGCCTGGCAGTGGTACAGGAAAGGGGACCCATCCAGACCCCAAGAGAGGGTTCTTGGATCTCACACAAGAAAGAATTCAGGGCAAGTCCATAGAGTAAAGTGAAGCAAGTTTATTAGGAAAGTAAGGGAACAAAAGAATGGCTACTCCATAGACGAAGCAGCCCCGAGGGCTGCTGGTTGCCCATTTTTTATGGTTATTTCTTGATGATATGCTAAACAAGGAGTGGATTATTCATGCCTCCCTTTTTAGTCCATATAGGGCAACTTCCTGGCATTGCCATGGCATTTGTAAACCATCATGGTGCTGGTGGAGTGTGGCAGTGAGGATGACCAGAGGTCACCATCGTGGCCATCCTGGTTCTGGTGGGACTTAGCCGGCTTCTTGACTGCAACCTGTATTATCAGCAAGGTCTTTATGACCTGTGTCTTGTGCCGACCGCCTATTTCATCCTGTGACTTAGAATGCCTTAACCATCTGGGAATGCAGCCTAGTAGGTTTCAGCCTTATTTTACCCAGCCCCTATTCAAGATGGAGTTGTTCTCGTTCACATGCCTCTGACAGCAGGATCTTGGTCTCTCTAGTCACTTATCTAAGCTCAACACTCCATCTGAGTTCTATCTTGTTGAAGGTAAGAGACCTTTCCTGACCATGCCAGCTCCTGGTATGCTCTCTTCTCATGAGCTTCTCCAGCACATTCTGATGGTACCACCTGTTATCACATAATTGTGTTTTGCCCTATTTACCACCTAGGAGAATGAATGTTGGCTTCTGTAACAGGTGATCCCAATTCTCAGTGGATTAACACAATAAAAGTTATTTTCACTCATGTCACAATACAAAGTGACTGTTCCTGGCCAGGTAAGCTTCCCACATAATCATTTAGGGTCCCCCAAGCTCTCTCTACTTTGTGGCTCCATCCTTTTCTAGGTCCTTGGAGTCTTTGCCATTTAGTTGGCAGATGAGGAAAGACAGCATGAGGAAGGTACACCTATTTCTTTCATAAAACACTTAGTCTGGGAGATTCATCCATACTGTGACGTGAAGCAACAGTTCATTCTCTTTCATTGCTGTATAATATTCTATTGCATGAACATACCATGATTTATTCATTCATTTTACTACTAATGGGCATTAGGTTGTTTTCCATTTTAAGCTATTATCAATAAAGCTATTATGAATGCATCTTTTGGTGCACATATGTGTACATTTCTGTTGGGCATGCACCTAGAAGTAGAATTCCTGGGTCATAGGGCATACATATGCAAAGGTTTGGTATATGTTGGCAAATAGTTTTCCAAAGTGATTAGACAAATCAACATGCCCACCAGCATTGCATGAGACTTCTAGTTGCTCCACCTCCTTGTTGACACTTGGTATTGTCTCTTTTTCATTTAGCTATGCTGGTGTGGCTGCAGCAAGGTCTCCTTGTGGTTTTAATTTGAATTTTCCTAATGACTAATGTTATTGAGGACTCTTTTAATAGGTTCATTAGCCATTTTGATATTCTCTTTTGGGAATTTCCTGTCCAAGTCTTTGGCCTACTTTTCTATTGGGAAGTCTGTTTTTTCTTATTGGTTTGAAGAAGTTATTGATATATTCTGGATATGAATTCTTTGTCAAGTATATGCATTGCAGATATACTCTCACACTGTGTAGCTTTCCTTTTCACTCTCTACGTGGTATTCTTGATAAACAGAAGTTTTGAACGTTAACAAAATTATGAAATATCACTCTTTTCTTTTATGGTTACTATTTTTTTGTGAACCATTCAAGAAATCTTTGCCTACCTCAAGGTCATGAAGATATTCTATGCTATCTTTTAGAAGCTTTATTATTTTGCCTTTCACAGGTAGGTCTATGATTTATCTGTAATTTATTTTTGTGTTTGATATGATGTAGAGATCAAGGTTCATTTCTTCCCAGTTGAATAACACCATTCTTCCTCCCACTTCATTGCAATGGGAACTTCATTGCAAATTAGGTGACTATTTATGTGTGGGTCCATTTGGGGATTCTATTTTATTATATTGGTCTACTTGTTTATGCTTTCTCTGCTATCATGTACTTTTAGTTATGGTAGCTTAAATATCAGTACTTTATATCATCTATCTTTTTTCTTCCTCAAGATTGTCTTTGCTACACTTAGCACTTTGCATTTCAAAATTTGCTTATCAGTTTTTACATGTACACATATAAGTCTGCAGGGATTTTGATTGGAATTGAATTGAATCTATAAATAAATTATGGGAAGTTAACAGCTTTATAATATCCTTTCAATCCATGGACATAGTAGTATATGCCTCTTTTTTGGTAGTTTTTGGTCTAGAAGTCTTACACATCTTTTGTTGTTTATTCCTAGGTGTGTTTTTTGATGTTGACAGGGACCTATTTTTGCAATTTCACTTTCCAAAGACATACGATTGATTTTTCTATACTGACCTTCTATCTAGTGATCTTGACATATTCAGTTCTTAACCATTTTGACCACTCCCACTCACAGTTCATTAGCCAGAATGAACTAACTACATCTAAATGCAGGGAAGGCTGGGACAGTGAGTCTATCTGAGTACCTGGGAAGAAAAGGAAAGGAATTTCAGAGAACATAGAAGATTCTTCTACATTCTATGTTGATATTTTAACATCCATGGGTTTACCCTGTGACATCATTATGTTTTAAGGAGTTATAAAGCTTTATAAAGCTCTCTAGGTCTTTTTTTTATTTGTTGTTTTTTTTTTTTTTTTTTTTTTTTTTTTTTTTTGAGACGGAGTCTAGCTCAATCGCCCAGGCTGGAGTGCAGTGGCGTGATCTCGGCTCACTGCACACTCCACCTCCCGGGTTTGCACCATTCTCCTGCCTCAGCCTCCCGAGTAGCTGGGACTACAGGCATCCGCCACCATACCCAGCTAATTTGTTTTGTACTTTTAGTAGAGACAGGGTTTCACCATGTTAGCCAGGATAGTCTTGATCTCCTGACCTCGTGATCCATCTGCCTCGGCCTCCCAAATTGCTGGGGTTCCAAAAGCTCTCCAGGTCTTAAACCAAGTGTTCAGCCAATTTGTAACTTGAGAAGACCTTTAGAATACTTTAATTTGAAAAAGACTGCATTAAAAGTTAAACTCTTATAAACTGTGCTACATCCATATGATGGAATATGATTCAGCACTAAGAAGAAATGAACTGTCAAGCCATGAAGACATGGAGGAAACTCAAGTGCATATTACTAAGCAAAAGAAGCCCATCGGAGAATGCTATATACTGTATGACTCCAATTATATGATATTCTGAAAAAGGCAAAACTATGGAGACAATAAAAAGATCAGTGGTTGCGTGGGGCTAAGGGATGGAGAAGGATGAATAGGCGGAGCACAGAGGATTTTTAGGGCAGTGAAACTACTCCATATGATACTATAATGGTGGACACACGTCATTATACATTTGCTAAAACTTGTAGAATGTATAACAGCAAAAGTGAATCTAAATGTAAACAATGGACTTTGGGTGGTAGTGATGTGTAAGATAGGTTCATTGATTATAACAGAAGTACCACTCAGGTGTGGGATGTGGGTGGCGGTGGAGGCTGTGCACGTCGTGGGAGGAGGCATATGTGCACTCACTATGTACCTTCTGCTCAATTTTACTGTGAATGTAAAACTGCTCTAAAAAGTGAAGTCAGCCAGGCATGGTGACTCACGCCTATAATCCCAGCAATTTGGGAGGTCAAGGTGGGAGTTTGAGAACAGCCTGGGCAACACAGAAAGACCCCAACTCTACACATTAAAAATAAAAAATTAGCCAGGTGTGGTGGTGTGTGCCTGTAGTCTCAGTTATTTGGGAAGCCAAGGAAAGAGAATCCCGTGAGCCTAGGAGTTTGAGGCTACAGTGAGCCAAGATTGCACCACTGCACTCCAATCTGGGTAAGAGAGTGAGAGCCTGTCGCAAAAAAAAGGAAAAAAAAAAAAAAAGGCAAGGCACGGTGGCTCACGCCTGTAATCCCAGCACTTTGGAAGGCCGAGGCAGGCAGATCATGAGGTCAGGAGTTCGAGACTAGCCTGGCCAACATAGCAAAACCCCAACTCTACTAAAAATACAAAAATTAGCCAGGCATCGTGGTGCACGCCTGTAATCCCAGCTACTTGGGAGGCTAAGGCAGGAGAATCACTTGAACCCGGGAGGCAGAGGTTGTGGTGAGACGAGATTATACCACTGTACTCCAGCCTAGGCGACAGAGCAAGACTCCGTCTCAAAAAAACTAAAAACAAAAAGTCTATTTTGGAAAATTTAAACTTTGTCACTTTGGATAATCATATGGCCCTAAGGTGATCATAAACATATATGCAAAGCATCACTTTGAAGTCACATGGTAGAATTCTGTCATAAATTCAGAGTGGACATAAAAAGGAACCAAATTATGCTCACGTTTCTATGATTTTAGATTAGCATTGAAATAAAATGCAGGTCACACACTTCCTAAAGAACTTGCAAGCTATACTCCCTATCCTACTCCACTCCTTGATTATATGACAATTACCTAAGGCTGAAGTCACACATAAACAAGCTATAACCTGCCAAACCTAGCTTCTTTACCTTGTGAATGACCTGGTTCAAATTTTTTCTCTTACTGCAATCTCTTGTTTTGTTTAATTGCTGTTACCAAGCACAAATGATTCAACTCTTTCAATTCATCTAATTTGCTTATAACAAAGCAGCTAAGTGCATGGTTCAGTCACTAAACCCCAATGGCAGGTATTGGGCATTGCTGAGTTATGATTGGTTGAATTTGAGGGTGGTCTTTCATCTGTCAACAATGCCCATTCATTAGACTACCAGATAGAATTAACTGCTTTTACGGCTGGGTGCGGTGGCTCACGCCTGTAATCCCAGCACTTTGGGAGGACAAGGTGGACAAATCACTTGAGGTCAGGAGTTTGAGACCAGCTTGGCCAACATGGTGAAAACCTGACTCTAGCAAAAAACACAAAAATTAGCCAGGCATGGTGGCTGGTGCCTGTAGTCCAAGCTACTTGGGAGGCTGAGGCAGGAGAATCACTTGAACCCAGGAGGCAGAGGTTGCAGTGAGGGCCTGTTTAAAAAAACAAAAATAAAGAATTAATTGCTTTTTTTTTTTTTCCTTGAGACGCAGTCTCTGTTGCTCAAGATGGACTGAGTAGCATATTCTCAGCTCACTGCAACCTCCACCTCCTGGGTTCAGATGATTCTCCTGCCTCAGCTACCCTAGTAGCTGGGACTACAGGCACACGCCACCATGCCCAGCTAATTTTTGTATTTTTAGTAGAGACGGGGGTTCACTGTGTTGGCCAGGCTAGTCTCAAACTCCTGACCCCATGAGCTGTGAGCCGCCCGCCTCAGCCTCCCAAAGTGCTGGGATTACAGGCATAAGCCACTGTGCCCGGCCCGAATTAACTCGTTTTACAGTGATCAGATGTGCTCTTGTTTTCTATTTTTCACAGGACATAATTTATATGAGTACATACCTGCAATGCTTCCCAAGTTGGGAATGGAATCCCAAGTTGGGATACGCCAACACAATGTCTCCCCCTAAAAACACATGCACATTTTCACTGTGCGTTTTGTGCAGATTGCACCCCTGTGAACAAAGGGGAAATGTGTGTGAATGGAGTGCTGCCTGGTCTCACATCAGGCCAGGAGGGTATCTGACGAAAACTATCAAGGGCTGAGGCTCAGGTACAATCCTGCAAGAGTTTGCACCCCAAGGAGTAGTCCTAGGCCCTGAGTCTCCTCACAGAGGAAGCATCTGTTTATGCTTCAGGCTCCCCACTGCAAGTCTTGCAGAGAGAGGGAGCTGCTCAGGGGGTGATTTCCTGGCTCTACAGAACCTTCTCACTTTCTCTTACCTTCCTCCTCCCTCCCTTCCTCTTTTCTGTCTCACTGTCTTGGCAGATGTTTAGCTAAGTGAGTTTCCTATCGTGGTCCTGTCAGAGTCACGTGAACCAGAGCAACTCTGAACAGGAGCTGGGAAAAACCAGGCTGAAACCTACTGGGCTGCATTCCCAGATGGTTAAGACATTCTAAGTGATAGGATAAGGTAAAAGGGCGGCACAAAATACAGGTCATAAAGACTTTGCTGATAAAACAGGTTGCAGTAAAAAAGCTGACCAAAACACACCAAAACCAAAATGGCCACGAGAGTGACCTCTGGTCATCCTCACTGCTACACTCTCATTAGTGCCATGACAGTTTACAAATACCATGGCAACGTCAGGAAGTTACCCTATATGGTCTAAAAAGGGGAGGCATGAATAATTCACCCCTTGTTTAGCATATCATCAAGAAATAACCATAAAAATGGGCAACCAGCAGCCCTCGGGGCTGCTCTGTCTATGGAGTAGTCATCTTTTTATTCCTTTACTTTCTCAATACATTTGTTTTTTCTTTGCACTGTGGGCTTGCCCTGAATTCTTTCTTGCATGAGATCCAAGAACCCTCTCTCGTAGTCTAGATGGGGACCCCTTTCCTGTAACATCTTCTCCTCCATTCCCCCACCTCCTGCACTTCCCAGCACGCAGGGCTTTGCCCTTAGATGGCCTCTGGAATTTTTGTTTTGCTTTGTTTCAATATGTTTCTTTTTTATTTGCATAAATTTAAGGGGCACAAATGCAATTTTCTTTTCTCTTTTAAAGAATAATTTCAAGTTTTATTGTAGTTGCAGGGGGTACTGCAACTACAACTACAGTTGTAGTGCAGGTTTGTTCCCCAGGCACATTGCATGATGCTCAGGTTTGGGATATGATCAATCTTGTCGCCCAGGCAGTGAGCGTAGTACCCAATAGTTAGTTTCTCAACCCTTGCCCTTCTCCCTCCCTCCCCACACTAGCAGTTTGCAGTGTCTATTTTTTTTATTGGGGGGGGTTGTTTTTGGTTGTTTTGAGATGGAATCTCGCTCTGTCGCCCAGGCTGGAGTGCAATGGCATGATCTTGGCTCACTGCAACCTCCGCCTCCCGGTTTCACACCATTCTCCCGCCTCAGCCTCCCAAGTAGCTGGGATTACAGGCACCCGCCATCATGCCCGGCTAATTTTTGTAGAGACAGGGTTTCACCATGTTGGCCAGGATGGTCTTGAACTCCTGACCTCAGGTGATCTGCCCACCTCAGTCTCCCAAAGTGCTGGGATTATAGGCATGAACCACTGCACCCGGCCCCCAGTGTCTATTTTTGCCATCTCTATGTCCATGAGAACAAAACGTTTAGCTCCGATTTATAAGTGAGAACATGCAGTATTTGCTCTTCTCTTCCTGCGTTAATTCCTATGCATTAGGATAATGGCCTCCAGCTGCAGCCATGTTGCTGCAAAGGAAATGACTTCGTTCTTTTTTATGGCTGTGACAAATGCAATTTTCTTACATGGGCATCTTGTTAGTGGTGAAGTCTGGGTCTCAATGTATTCATCACCAGAATAATGTATATTGTGCCCGTTAAGTAATTTCTCATTGTCTACCCTCTCACTTGTTTCAAAATATTAGGGTTTTCTTTTGTTTTGTTTTGTTTTAATGTGCTGGTGAATCACATCTGAACTTTAATCAGTGGCTTACATTAAAATTCTAAGGCCAGAAGTAGACCTGCTGCAGACACATTGGCTTTCAGGGGTCCAAGAAAAAATAAATCCTCACAGCCTTTATCTCCTCCCCTCCACGTGTCAGCCGTAGTTTTTCTGGTCAGCACATTCTGGTCAGAATTCTTGGTGTATGTTGCAATGTGTGTGTGCTTTTTTGGTTTCTGTTTTTGTTTTTCGAGAAAATGAGAATGGTAGAGCAAGGTGACCCTAGCATAACAGAGTGGGTAGGGCTGGCATAGCCCATTTCCATCATCATAGACTATTCCCATGATCTATGCCTCACTTAGGACCGAACCCCAGCCAAAGAGAACAAATAGGCTTATCTAAAATACACTCTCTGACCAAACATTAGGTTAATAATGGGTTAATATCCATCTTCTTAGATTATATAGTATTTTAGAACCAAATTAAGAATAATAAAGCCAGGTGCCATGGCTCATGTCTGTAATCCCAGCACTTTGGGAGGGCAAGGCAGATGATAGCTTGAGCCCAGGAGTTTGAGACCAGCCTGGGCAACATGGCGACACTCCGTCTTTACAAAAAATACAAAAATTAGCGAGGCACAATTTAGTCCCAGCTACTCAAGAGGCTAAAGTGGGAGGATTAATTGAGCCTGGGAATTCAAGGCTCCAGTGAGCTATAATTGTGCCACTGCACTCCAGCCTGGGCAACAGAATGAGACCCTATCAAAAAATAAAAAAGAATAAGAGCTACTATTAATATTTATTGAGCATTTACTATGTGCCAAGATTTTTGAATCCTTAAAATAATCCTGTGTGGTAGATATAACTACTAAGTTGAAGATTGCCCCATGTCCCATAGCTGATAAGGCTGAAGCTATTAAAGGACAGTTCTGCTTATCTGATCTAGTGCTATTTGGCTGTGTTCATTTCTATGGAGGCAATAAAATTGTAAGGCAAAATAGATTATTTCAGGAGTCAAGTATTGAAATTTTCACTTAATACAGTTCTCTTCAAGGTGAAAAAAAAAAAAAAACAAGGTCTAGCTGATCATCTCTATATTCTGGTCAGCTGAGTAACTCCTCCCGGGGGCCAGTGGCAAGGGCTGCCACAGATCTCGGAACCTGCAGCTGAGGGGGAAAGTGTGGAACTGGGTTTGGCGGGCGGAGTTCACTGACATTCTCAAAAGGCCCAGCAGGTGGCAGTGTTTCCCACTCCGCCAGAGCCCACGAGGTCCTCCAACAGAGCGCCCTAGAGACGTGAAGACAAACTTGTGGGAGCAGAAAGACCATGCCTGTGTTGTAATTTTTAAAACTTCACCTTTTTATACATTTTATTTTTAAAACATTTTAGTAAAAATAAACAGAGTAGGCTTTAGAAGAAATAGGAGCAGGCGCCTCCTTCCCTGCGCGTCACCAGCTGCCCTCGGCTGCCCAAGCCTCTCACTGTGATGCTTACCACAGATCTGTCCTTCTAGAAACACCTCCGGGAGGATTATTTCCCATCCCCAGCTTCAACCGCCTGTCCCGCCACCCCCGTCACCCACCTGCCAGTTTGCTGCCCCATTTCCTGGAAGGCCAGCTCTGTGCAAATCTGGTGAGCCGACTCCAGCCGCTCAGCTCAGCCATTCTCAGCTGTGATTCCCCGGAACCCAGCACGCCTCCAGGGAGACGGTGAGAGGGGCCATCTGAGGACAGTGCTGGTACCCACACGAGTAACTACAGGTGGCGGCTGTTTGCTGACATTTCAGGCCCGATAGAGGCTTTGCCAGATTTGTGCCTGCACCTCCAGTAGGCAGCTACTGCAGGTTCAGCTACAAGCAACAGTGAGAAGTGTCTCCTCCCACCCACAACCTTCACATAAGTACTTCTACCATCTGCCGCACAGCCTGAAGTCCCAGGTTTGGGGATGGGTGACACACATCTTTTTAAGTTAAAAAAAAATTTTTTTTTTTTTTTGCTTCTGTTTTTTTGTGGAGACAGGGTCTGTCTATGTTGCTCAGGCTCCTGGACTCAAGCCATCTCCCACCCTGGCCTCCCGAAGTGCTCGGATTACAGGCCTGAGCCACCACACCTGGCCTCATACACTCCTTTTGATTTTGAGAATGGTCAGATTTTCAACAACTTCCTACAAAAAACGTGAATGTATCATGATTGGGGAGTTTGCATCAAACCCAGATACAAATACTATGGAAGTGGAGGGGAGATGATTCAAGATAAACATGGTAAGAAACTCATTGGTGCTGGGCGCGGTGGCTCAGGTCTGTAATCCCAGAACTTTGGGAGGCCAGAGCAGGTTAGATCGCTTGAGGTCAGGAGTTTGAGACCAGCCTGGTCAACATGGTGAAACCCCTGTCTCTACTAAAAATACAAAAATTAGCCGGTCATAGTGTTGGGCGCCTGTAATCCCAGCTACTCTGGAGGCTGAAGTAGAGAATCACTTGAACCTGGGAGGTGGAAGTTGCAGTGAGCCGAGATTGTGCCACTGCACTCCAGCCTGGGTGACAGAGTGAGACTCTGTCTCAAAACAAAACACAAAAAGGAAACTCATTGGTAATTTTCCTAATGATAGTCATTTTTATGTGAAAATTGTATTAATTTTAAAGTTAATTAAAAAGTCAAACATTCCTAAAAAGTTTTTTTGTTTGTTTTTGTTTTTTGTTGTTGTTGTTGTTGTTGTTTTTAACAGATCACTTTAACCCCTCCAAGATTTGGTTGGAGGGGCAGGCATCAGGCAGGTAGGAGATGATGGGGAATTTGAGGGGAAACTTTTATTAAGTCTGTCCTTTGCCTATTGGCTAACTTTAATGGGGATTGCTAAATGCCTACTGTGTGCCACGTGGCATGATAGACACTATGTATAGATTATATTATTTAGTGTTGGGCCATTTTATGGACAGGAAACCAAGGCTTAGCACAGTCAACTTGCCCAAAGTCAGTCAACTTACAAGCAGTAGCCAAGATTCAAGAACTTTCTGCTCTTTCTACTTGACCACCCTGTAACATAACCAACCTAACAAATCTAGGGTGCGTGACTAGTTGCTGGAAATCCCCCAGTCTTTGTCCAAGGTCTTTATTGAAATGTAAGGACAGAATTATAGTTCATTCCTCTGACTTCCTGGGTTCTTAAATGCTCCCAGGTGGGAAATGCTATACTTACAAGGATGTCTTATGACGGTACCTACAATCAGGACTGGTGTTCAGACATGGGGACTTCCACGTGGACTAGCAATGCCATACACTATTCAAAAGGGGAATTCGCTCAGCCCATGGGAAACACAGTGAAGACCTGATTCCGACTGCATGTCCTTTTTTATTCCCAATACACAGAACTCAGTACTCTTTGCCCTGTTCCCTGTGCACCTCCTGGTGGCTCCTCCTTCCCCCTCTCCTTCCTGAGAAAACCTGTTTTGCTCTCAGGCCTCAGCAATCAGGGCCAACCCATTGCATTTGGTTTCCATGGAATGGAATTTATATTCTTGAATGTACTGAACTGGTATATTTTTCTTGCCACTTAAATCATGATGCTCTGTGGCTCTCTACCCATTTAATCAAAAGGTTTCTATGCTTCAGGGAAAGAGAGATACTGTTGGGAACAACCAGGTCACTGCTCAGTTTTGGTTGCCAAATTCATTTTTTTTAATCCCTTGCAAGGCAATAATAGTGAAAAATTGTTTCTAAAGTGGGGTGTGCCCAAGACAACACAATGGGAACAGAAAGCAAATATTAGAATTGTTATTTTCATTTTTTACCTTATCTTTTAAAATGTCTATTGTGGGATGTATGTGTTATAAAGCATGTAATGTATTAATACAGAATTAAGTGTATATCCACCATATACAGATATACATGTTTCCATATATGCATATATAACCATGTATGTATTAATATATATGGCATACACAAATATATCAAATATATTTATGTATGTGCTCAAATTTTTGTTGTTGTTAGGAACGCATGATCAAAAAATTGAGGCCACTACACTTGAAAGCAAGACTTGGTTTTGAGTAGAAAATTTTTTTCTAAATTCTAAAAAATTCACTTTAACTATCAAAAATATAGCTTACAATTCTATGTTGACTTTTACTACGAGCCTTAGGTAGAGATAACTTAAGCACTCACTCATCTGGGGGAAAATATGCTGTATCTCCAGTGTGGGAAGCTGGGGAGAGAGAAGGTAGAAGGCAAATAGTGTGTGTGGGGGCAGGGAGGGGGAGCAGGTCCCACTCCCCACTTGCGTAGGTTTAGAAGACTCCCGTTGGGTAAGTTTAGGAAACTCCAGAACAGTGGGGCTGTTTTGTCTTTCCTCAAGTGTCTTAGGGAAGGTCCGGGTCCAACATGGGCTCTCCAGGCTGAAGGTGGGCTGCTGGACGGCCTCACAGAGCCCTGAGCCCTGCAAGGTGAATGTAGAGGCAGCTGGTGGGGGCCCAAGGCCCTAAGGGGTTGAGTCCTTAGAACCAGTGGATTCCAGAAGGTTGGGGGAGAATTAGAGGCCACAAAATGTGAAAACCAAATGACCAGAGGAAGCACAGATGTAGGGGCTAAAAGGGCCAGGTGGGACCAGCTTCACTTGAGCAAGCATGTGGCAGGCACAGGATGGTGGGGGCCCAGCCTAGCCCAGCCACTCTACTGTGAAGACAGGGAAGGATGTGGTGGACGGCCTCCGGGCCTCCACCCCACGAGGACATGAGCACATGCCTTCCCATCCTGATGCTTCTGCAGCCGTATACCATCTGCTATGGGCTGAACTGTGCCAAGTCCCATTTCTATGTTGAAATCCTAACCCTAGTGCCTCAGAAGGTGACCTGATGTGGAAACAGAGTGATTGCAGATATCATTAGTTAAGATGAAGTCATACTGAAGTAGGGTGAGCCCCTGATCCAACATGATTTGTGTCCTTATAAAAAGGGGAATTCAGCGATAGATGCACACAGGAAGGACACCATGTGAACAGACACAGGAGGAAGACAGCCAGCTACAAGCCAAGGACAAAGGCCTGAGACAGATCTTTCCCTCAGAAGGAACCCACCCTGCCAACACCTTAAACTCAGAATTCCAGCCTCCAGAAGCGAGAGACAATAAATTCCTATTGTGTAAACCATTCCATCTATGGCACTTTATTACAGCAGCGTTAGCAAACTAACACACCAGCTTTGTTAAACAAGCAAGGGGGTGGGGAGAGATTCGAAAGACTAGACCATTATTCAAGAGGGGCCGAGATCATCTGGAAGAGACTATTCCAAATGGAAAGAAAATTAGTTCTCCTGAGTTACCTTTCATGGACAAGTGAAGTCCCCTGCCCCCACCAGAGGAAATAGAAGCCTTAGAAGAAGATAAGAACCATCACAAAGAAGCCTGTCCTTTTTTGCACATCTAAATGCACTGAATAAAATTCCAGCTGTATTCAAATCTCTCAGAGATATAGCCTATCCTGGCCTGCTCTCTCAGTGTGACCAGAGCCCATCCTCCTGGGCATTTTACGATTTCTAGGCTGGCCACTCTCTTCTCATTGATACCAGCTTCCGAACTCGTTGCCATAGTTCCAGTGTCAAATTCCTAAGCTGTCCACAAGAGCAGTGGCATGCTGACGTCAGTTTGTACCAGCTCTCAACAGCTGGCTGTTAAATTTTCAGGAATTTTGTGAGCCAGTTGTTAAACACGGCCATTATTAAAGATCAAATTATAAATATGACCAAAATTTTTAAAAAGTATTGAATACTCAAAAATCATCACTTTCTAATTATTTTACTATACTTTACTGTTATGCTTTCTGGGTTATTATATCTGTTACATTTATATGATGGAAATACTTTGTAATGAATTGTTACTGTGTGTTTCTTCCCAATTTCATGATCAGTAAATTCAGGTGGGTAGCTCAAAATCAACTATAGTGGAAGTATTTACACCATGAAAATTGGTAAATGCTACATATCAGCCCCACCTCAGGGAGAGCCAGTTGTTAAAAATTTACCAGCATAGGCTGGGCATGGTGGATCATACCTGTAATCCCAGCACTTTGGGAGGCCAAGGTGAGCGGATCACCTGAGGTCAGGAGTTCGACATCAGCCTGACCAACATGGAGAAACCCCATCTCTACTAAAAATACAAAATTAGTCGGGCGTGGTGGCACATGCCTGTAATCCCAGCTACTCGGGAGGCTAAGGCCGTAGAATCACTTGAATCCAAGAGGCAGAGGTTGTGGTGAGCTGAGATTGCGCCATTGCACTGTAGCCTGGGCGACAAGAGCGAGACTCTGTCTCCAAAAAAAAAAAAAGTACCAGCCCATCACTGCATAGATGCTGCCTTGGGCCTTGAGTTCTGCATTCTTTTTTGAGATGAGTTCTTACTCCGTTGTCCTCAGGCTGGAGTGCAATGACAGGATCACAGCTCACTACAACCTTGGCCTCCCACATTCAGGTGATCCTCCTGCCTCAGCCTCCTGAGTAGCTGAGACTACAGGTGCACACCACCATGCCCAGCTAATTTTTGTTTTTTTAGTGGAGTCAGGGTTTTGCCACATTGCTCAGGCTGGTCTCAAACTCCTGGGCTCAAGTGATCCATCCACCTCAGCCTCCCAAAGTGCTGGGATTACAGGTTGGGCTCTGTATTCAGATATACTAGTAGATGAACTGACAAAGCTTGAGAAACAATTGTTATCAGCTGAACCCAGGTCTGATCTGGGATCTTAATGATCAAAGAGTGATGAGAACAGTCCTCTACCGTTCCACAGAGGAAGGAGACTCCCACTAAGGGTGACACCAGCGAGACCTCTACTGTCTTCCCAGACTTGGGGCAGGACACTAGACAAAGAGCTACTCACTTCCACACCTTTATTTTCTTTTGCTACTATCGAGTGACAGTGCTGAACAGGGAACCTTTGAGCAGGTTGCCACCTGACAACCTCTATTGCTTTAAAATAACCTGAAGTAACTCTTAATCCTGCTTCCGGCAACAAGAGAATGACGGAATTCAAATGGGCCTAAGACTTCCAGGACTGAACTGCTGTCCTCTGCAATCCATTCTGTAAACCCCCCTCTTCCACCTGCTAATGTGGTATCCACAGCAGAACTGAGTCCTGGGGGAGACTGCTCTTTCTGCATAGTAACAGGTGTAAAAATAGCAGCTGACCACTTCCGGGATAGGTGTCAGGCGAAAATGTCTCAGGGACCACAGTACTTGTAGTCTGGGGATGGTAGGGGCTGACCTGGGCTTGTATCCAGCTCTACCATTTACCAACTGTGTGGCCTTGGGCAAGGCATGATCTTTCCAAACCTCCTTTTCTCATCTGTACAGTAGGGAAACAAGACAGATTCGCAAAAGTGGAATGAATGAGAGATAGACTTAAGTATATATACAATTGTTCTTCAGTATCCATGGGGCATTGGTTCCAGGACCCTCCACAGATACCAAAATCTGCAGATACTCAAGTCCCTGATACAAATGGTGTAGTATTTGCATGTAACCCATGCAATCCTCCACTATAAATCATAAATCCTCCCATATAAATCATCTCTAGGTTACTTATAATACCTAATACAATGTAAATGTTATGTAAATAGTTGTTATACTCTATTGTTTATGGGATAATGACAAGAAGTCTGTACCTGTTCGGTACAGATGTCATTTTTTTTCTCAAATGTTTTTGATCTGTGGTTGATTGAGCCCAAGGATTCAGGACACCCAGGTACAGAGGACCAACTGCATTTCAAAGTTACATTCTTAAACAATGCGAAAGAGCAAAAAATAGGAATTTAGCTCCAAAGAAATGGAGGGGTCACAGGGTGGTGACATATCTAAATTCTAGTCTGTCAGAGCAGAACAACAGAAGGTAAGCATATTATTTAGATGTAAAGAGGTAGCTCCCAGAAGCAGTAAAAGTAGTTACCTTTAGAGTTTGGGACTTCAGCTGGGGAGAGATGCAACTGTTGGATTTTATTGCTTGACTTTCCAAATTTATTACCTTTTTCTTTCTTTTCTTTTTTTTTTTGAGACGGAGTTTCACTCTTGCTGCCCAGGCTGGAGTGCAATGGCACGGTCTCAACTCACCGCAACCTCCACCTCTTGGGTTCAAGCGATTCTCCTGCCTCAGCCTCCCAAGTAGTTGGGATTACAGGCACCCACCACCACACCCAGCTAGTTTTTGGTATTTTTAGTAGAGACGGGGTTTCTCCATGTTGGTCAGGCTGGTCTCAAACTCCTAACGTCGGGTGATCCACCTGCCTCGGCCTCCCAAAGTGCTGTGATTACAGACCTGAGCCACCACATCCAGTCAAATTTCTTACTTTTTAATCCAGTGTATGTATTACCTCAATTCCTTTTATTAAAAAAGAAAATAGCTGTGCATTATATTAGCTAGATTTCTAATCTATCTCTTAAAAGGTTGATTTTAATTTTCTTTTCTCTGCATGTGAGACATGCCTTGCCACAGCATAGGGCCCTTGGAAACAGTTTGTTTTTATGGCTTCCGTGTCTCTGTAGGTTTCTATAGCTCCTTGAAGTCTGTTTTGTGTATCTCTTGATTTATAAGATGTTGGTGAATCATTCCAAATAAAGACTTCTTTCTTGCAAAAATATGTAAAGAAATAGCAAGGGATGATTCAGAGTCTGAGGCGAGCACTTTCATCTCCAAAGAACTAAGCAGTGAGCTGGGCAGCACGCAGTCACAGCCAGCCTGGCCAGCACATCATCTGCGCTCAGCTGGGCCCGGCCCTGGCCTCAGAACCAGTCTGCCCCCTGCTTGGCACTCTCCAGCAAACCCACTTCCCTCCCCCACCTCCACCTCCAGGCCACACTGGAAATCTCACACCCATTAACCTCAAGTTCACAGGCCTGCAGGATCCACAGATAGGCGTCCCCACAACCCACTAGAATTACATTTGCAACCTTGTGTTTTCTGGGAAGAGTGTGCAGATAGTTTTTAGATTTTCAGTTGGTGTGCATAGGTCTCCAACTCTCCTCAAAAGGCAACCCATAGGAACAGTAAAGACTGTGATTCTCTACCCCTTATCATGCTGTTAGCATAGCATGGCGGCTAGAAGGCCCACCGCTGGACTAGACTGCCTTGTCTTTAAGCCTCCCTCCACTATTTCCTAGCTGTGTGACCTCAAGCAAATTGCTTAACCTCTCTGTGTCTTTGTTTTCCCAATTATAAAACGGGACAAATAATAGTACCTACCTCGTTGGCTCCTTGTGAGGGTTAAAGGAGTTAATATAGGTAAAATGCTTAGAACAGAGCCTGGCACCAAGGCAGTTTCAGGTGGTGTTTGGCCCCACTCTCCTGAAGACTAACAACTCACAAATGGTCACCCTCCATTGCTGTGTGCATATCTTCTGTGTGCTTGGGGATGTAGCTGAAGCACATCCTAGGGGTCAGTGTGGTGGCTCAGGGTGCTCTAAATGCATAGGTGACACTACAGAGATCCCATGGAGAGGAGTGGAAACTGCCAAAGGCTGTGTGTCGGGTACGGGGTAGTCATGGCAGCTTCTGCACTGAGCACTCCCCCAATGGTCTCCTGGGGTTCCTTCATCTGCTGGACCTAGAAGAACTGTGTATCTTTCTCCTCAACATCGTCCCAACTAACACACCCTCCTCTCTGCCTACTTGGCTAACATCCACTCATCCTTGAAGACTGCTTGAGTCCCTCCACTGAGGAGTCTTTTGTGACCACTGCCTCCCCACGTGAAACACACTGCTTTTTCTATGGGACCTGTATTAATCTGTTCTCACACTGCTCTAAAGAACTGCCCAAGACTGGCTAATTTTTGTTTGCTTCTTGAGATGGAGTTTTGCTCTTGTTGCCCAGGCTGCACTGCAATGGTGCAATCTTGGCTCACTGCAACCTCCACCTCCGGGGTTCAAGCAATTCTCCTGCCTCAGCCTCCCAATTAGCTGGGATTACAGGCATGAGCCACCACACCTGGCTAATTTTTGTATTTTTAGGAGAGACAGGGTTTCACCATGTTGCTCCTGACCTCAAGTGATCCACCCACCTTGGCCTCCCAAAGTGCTGGGATTATAGGTATGAGCCACCTCACCCAGCCAAGACTGGGTAATTTATAAAGGAAAGAGGTTTCATTGACTCACAGTTCCACATGGCTGGGGAGGCCTCAGGAGACTTACAATCATGGTGGAAGGGGATCAGTCACCTTCTTCACAAGGTGGTAGGACAGAGAAGAGTGAAGGAGGAACTTCCAAACACTTATAAAACCATCAGAACTTGTGAGAACTCACTATCACAAAAACAGCATGGGGGAACCACCTCCAAGATCCAATCACCATCCTCCCTTGACACATGGGGATTACAGGTCCTTCCCTCAACACGTGGGGATTACAATTTGGGATGAGATTTTGGTGGAGGAACAGAGCCAAACCATACCAGGACCCTTTGTGTTTACTGTGTTTAGTGTAAGCCATGCCCTGTGCAAAGTGAGCTTCATGCATTAGCTCATTTTTTTTAAAATTTATTTATTTATTTACTTATATTTTTGAGACGGAGTCTCATTCTGTCTCCCAGGCTGGAGTGCAGTGGCCGGATCTCAGCTCACTGCAAGCTCCGCCTCCCGGGTTCACGCCATTCTCCCGCCTCAGCCTCCCAAGTAGCTGGGACTACAGACGCCCGCCACCTCGCCCGGCTAGTTTTTTTTGTATTTTTTAGTAGAGACGGGGTTTCACCGTGTTAGCCAGGATGGTCTCGATCTCCTGACCTCGTGATCCACCCGTCTCGGCCTCCCAAAGTGCTGGGATTACAGGCTTGAGCCACCGCGCCCGGCCCATTAGCTCATTTAATTCTCACAACAACCTTTACAATAAACAGAAATGATGATTATCCCTCATTACAGATAAGAAAATTTAGGCTTAGATAAATATTTAAAACTCCATCTGCCTGAGGCCAGGACCCATGCTTTTATCCACTTCTCTAAACAACCTCTCTGATTCTGCCCAACTCCTGCAATGCTTTTTTCCCCACTTTCCTTAGTTTAAAAATCTCCTGTGGCCCTCTCGAAGACAGGTTCATATCTGATTCATTTTTGTATCCCAAACATCTATTACTGTGCCCAGCATATAGTAAGCACTCAGTAAATGTTAAATGGATGGAGTGATCTGGAATTCGGGCTCTGCAAAAATTTTGCCATGACTCGCTCCAGACCATAACCTTTTAAAAAGGCTTCTAGCCGGGCGCGGTGGCTCAAGCCTGTAATCCCAGCACTTTGGGAGGCTGAGACGGGCGGATCACGAGGTCAGGAGATCGAGACTATCCTGGCTAACACGGTGAAACCCCGTCTCTACTAAAAAAATACAAAAAATTAGCCGGGCGAGGTGGCGGCGCGCCTGTAGTCCCAGCTACTCGGGAGGCTGAGGCAGGAGAATGGCATAAACCCGGGAGGCAGAGCTTGCAGTGAGCTGAGATCCGGCCACTGCACTCCAGCCCGGGCGACAGAGCGAGACTCCGTCTCAAAAAAAAAAAATAAATAAAAAATAAAAAAAATAAAAATAAAAATAAAAAAAAAAGGCTTCTAGCCTAGATCAGGGTAAAGGCTTATTTAATTCAATAAAATATATATATTTACTTAGTACCTACTATGTGACAAGCACATAGGTCTCCAATACTCCTGACAAAACAACTTTAAGTGGTTTTTACACCTATAGAAACAGTAAAGACTGTGATTCTCTTCCCCTTATCATGCTTCTAACGTAGCACAGTGGATCCCCACCCCCAGACTAGAGGTTACAGCAATAAATAAAACAGCAACACTCCCCCCGCACCCCACCCTTTTGAAGCTTATATTCTCTTTTCATTTGAAGAAAGCCTCACTGGGCACCTCCCCCTGGCAGTGCCATTATGACACTTCTTGCTAATAGTGGTTGTATTAGTCCATTCTCATGCTGCTAATAAAGACATACCCGAGACTGGCTAATTTATAAAGAAAAGAGGTTTAATTGACTCACAGTTCAGCAGGGCTCGGGAGGCCTCCAGAAACTTACAATCATGGCAGAAAGGGAAGCAAACATGTCCTTCTTCACATGGCAGCAGCAAGAAGTGCCAAGCAAAAGGCAGGGGAAAACCCTTAAAAACCATCAGATCTCATGAGATCTCACTCACTAGCACAAGAACAGCAGCATGGGGGTAACCATTCCCATGATTCAATTACCGCCCATCGGTTCCCTCTCACAACATGTGGGGATTATGGGAGCTACAATTCAAGATGAGATTTGGGTGGGGACACAGCCAAACTGTATCAGTGGTGAAGACTAGACCTGTCCTCTTAGAGTTATTATATAATCCAGATGAATAAATACACAGGTAAAAATAAAAGGCAACTCCCACACAAAAACCAAACTACAGTGGCTCCCAGCTCCCAGGCAGGCTGACAGCCCCAGGGCCACTGGCTCAGGTGCATGTTTTCCTGAGCAGCCCTTCAGACCCGTCAGAGGCCCTCACAGAGCAAGTCAGGGGGGCTCTGCTGGCGTCCTCCTCTGGCTTCATCCCTCACACGTGCTGGGCTGCTGCCTCTTCCTCCCTCCTGCTCCAGATCCAGAAGAAGGGCCTGGGCAGGCCCCGTGGTACTCCTGACTTGCCTGGGCTGTTGTAAGCACAGGGATCAAAAAGAGAAAGTGCAGCCAGGGAGTGCAGGGAGGAGAAGCTGGTGAGCTGAGGCAAGAGCTGGCTCCGAGGTTGAAAGCGGCCAGGACACCCAGTTCAAGTGCAAGGAAACAGCACAGAGACACTGAGACTGACAAGGGACCTAAGGTCACAGAGCTCACCACGCATGTCCTTCCTGTTATTTTCCCTGCATGCACAGAGTTTAAACTATGAAATCCCTGTAGTTGTGAAAGTGGGGAGAGGTAGTCTGTTGCCTCAGGGAGAATCTTACTATTGGATTACAAAGGCTCAATATGGAACTCAGAGGGTGGGGCAGATCAGCTCTGGATTCTTTCCTTCTATTTGCCTTTCTGCCCCCCACCTACAAGACAAACAGAGCAGCCTGTTGTCTGACCTCCTCAAGCCCACAAGAGTCTCTGCACAAATCTTCAGCGTTCCTCAGCGGCTCTTTCTGGGGTCTCCCCTTACCCCTCACTTCCACCCCGACTAGCCTTTGGCTCACCCTCTGTCCAACCCCTCACCCCACCCCAGCTTCTGAAATGAGCTATTCTTATTTCTGAGACTATATATGCATGTATTGGGTCACTTGGCTGGCGTGGGGGAGCTGGGATTTAGGGGCTCCTTCACCTTCAGGAGTTCAAATCGTCTCTTGATTTAGGGGTAGGCCCGCAACCTAACAGGGTTCTCTTATTTGGTTAAACCAGTTGAAGGAGAAAGTCAGGAAGCATTTCAAAGTAAAGGAAGGGTCCACAGCATCAGCCCCTGGAAGGGCTCAGCTCACCCTCACTTTCACGCAGTATTGTTTTCCTTTCTTTCTTGAATAACTCTTCCTTAATTTTTTTGTCCAGAGATAAGTTCTTCCCCCAGGCTGGAGTGCAGAGGTGTGATCATAGCTCACTGCAACCTTGAACTCCTGGGCTCAAGTGATCCTCCTGTCTCAACCTCCCAAGTAGCCAGGACAACAGGTGCACACCACCATGCCTGGCTCATTTTTTAAAAATTTTTTGTAGAGACAAGGTCTCACTATGTTGCCCAGGCTGGTCTCAAACTCCTCATTACAAGTTATCTTCCTGCCTTGGCCTCCAAAAATGCTGGGATTCCAAGCGTGAACCACTGCGCCCAGCCTCTTCCTTGATTTTTAAGACTCAGTTCAAAGAGCTCTTCTGGGCCGGGCGCGGTGGCTCAAGCCTGTAATCCCAGCACTTTGGGAGGCCGAGACGGGCGGATCATGAGGTCAGGAGATCGAGACCATCCTGGCTGACACGGTGAAACCCCGTCTCTACTAAAAAATACAAAAAACTAGCCGGGCGAGGTGGCGGGCACCTGTAGTCCCAGATACTCGGGAGGCTGAGGCAGGAGAATGGCGTGAACCTGGGATGTGGAGCTTGCAGTGAGCCGAGATCTGGCCACTGCACTCCAGCCTGGGCGGCAGAGCGAGACTCCGTCTCAAAAAAAAAAAAAAAAAAAAAAAAAAAGAGCTCTTCTGATTCTCCTTCCATAAGCCCTCCAGGCCACAGCGACCTCAAACTGCTCTGAGTTTGCAGAGCTGTCCACAGCATAGGCAACAAATGTAATTCCATATTGCTGTGGGTCTTCTCCTGGATTGAGTATTGATCTGTTCTTGAGCAGCTGCATGGGTCTGTGCTGAGAATATGTTCTGACTGCACAGTCTAGGTGGTGAACTACTTGGGACAGAGGGCAGGCCTCTACCTTTGTGAACCTCCCACGGCCTCTTGGCATTTTGGCAGGTGTGGGATAAATATCTGCTCCCTTGTTGATGGATGGATGATTAAAGATGGAAACTGGCTCCGTCATTTGATTGGCTTTTCTGATAAGATACGGAGGTGGGTGGCACTAGAAGGACCCATATCTTGTCTATTCTTTGCTTATTGCGCTGTTTCAGCAAAAAACAAGGCTGGACAGAAGCCCAGAGGAGTGGAAATTACAGGGAAGGTTGGGCTTTTTTAGGCTCTTGTTCCAAAGTGATGATAAAACATCCAACTACACTTCCATTCCTAGCTCAGAAACCACAACAGATGGAAGTGGGTGTGGGCCAGAATTAGTGCCCGAGGTGAGTGAAGAAAGCCAGGAAAACCTCGTCAAAGGAAATCAACCCAGAGAATAAAGGCTCCCTGGGTTTGCTTTGGAAGAAAGGACAGGGGATTATGTCCTTGCTCCTTCAGGAACAAGAGACCTGGCACTGGATTAAACCATCCAAATAGTAAAACCAGTAATTATGTGTTGTGGGCAGGGCCAGCCTGGTTTCTCAGTGCCACATCCATTTCCCGTGGTGGGTGGCAGGTCTACAGGGAACAGCAATGCCAAGTTTCCTCAGCTCTCTTCTCAGTGCAGGGAAGTTAGAATAAAGCCAAAGAGTATAGGGCTTGGAAATACAAAGCAAGCCACTGTGAAGATCATGAGCAAGACGAGCCAGGTTTCAACCAGAATGGCTCATTCTTTGTGATCGGTTGGCCGAGCTGGGGACATGCTCCGGTGGTGGAACTAGTTTGGGTGAAAATGATCTCCTGGAGGAAGAAGACCAAGGGCGGGAAGTTAGTGAAGAAGCAACTGCTCTTATTTCAGACAAAGAACGGTTTGGCCGACTTCTCGATCTTTCCCAAGGACTGCACGAGAATATCCAGGGACTGCTAACCCCTGGGAGAAGTTTGGGTCATGGTTCCTGCCCTCAGCCATGGCTTTGGCATCAGCACCTTCTGTCAAGAGAAATGGCTCCTTTCCTTTTGTCCCACGAAGTCAACTTAAAAAAAAAAAATGACCTAATTCAGTAAAATTAATCATTGGCTACCTTCACATACAGGAGCTATGGGAGTGGGAGGTACCAAAGAAGAAATTGTGGCTCTCACCATGTTGGAGTTCAAGGAGGGTGATGGCCATCAAGGGTGCCAGCTTTGGGAGTGTCCCTCTGAAAAGGAGTCCTTCCCAGTATCATCCGCCCCATGGGGTGATACGCCAGGGTGTCTGTCTCCTTATGCCCATGTGACTGGGCGGCACACCCTGGAGTGAGGAGGTGGTCCTCACAGAGCTCCTTTAGGTCAGGGTTCCCAGAGGGTCTGCCCAGAAGTTCCTTAGCTCCACCTCCCTGAAGGTCCTGGTATCCCATAGTGAGGGCTCAGTGATCTCAGCATGATACTAGGGCAAAATGTGCTTACCTCATCTACACCCTCTAAATTTTTAGGAGGCACCCACTTGCTGAGATGCATTACTCAGCATTGTGGGGTTCTTTTCTCACATGTTTTGGTTGGCAGGGAGTTCACTGCCTTGGTAAAGAGAGACAGTCAATTAACTAGAGAACAAGGTACTCACTGCCTCCCCAACCCTGCCTATTTTTGAGACAGGGTCTTTCTCTGTTGTCCAGGCTGGAGTGCAGTGGTGTGATCACAGCTCACTGCAGCCTCAACCTCCTGGGCTCAAGTGATCCTCTTGAGTAGCTGGGACTACAGGCGTGTGCCACTATGTCTAGGTAATTTTTAAATGTTTTGTAGAGGGGGAGATCTTACTATATTGCCCAGGCTGGTCTCAAACTCCTGGGCTCAAGGAATCCTCCCACCCCAGCCTCCCAAAGTGCTGGGATTACAGGCATGAGCCACCATGCCCAGCCCTGCTTCTTTTTTACCCTTCTCTATGATGTGTATCACCAAATAGTCCTTACATATTTTTAAAGATGAAAATTTTAAAATAAGAATTATTTTAAGATTGTGTTTGCTAACATATTCATATTTGTTCATGGAAGAAAATCTAGAAAAAAAAAACAGAAAAGTATTAAACTAATTGTTTAATCTCTTGTAACTGCATAAGCTAGAGGCCTTTCAGTAAATATGCCCCTGCTGTTCTTTCTCTGCCTCCCTTTATCTTTTGAAAATTGAGATCTCATGTCATATGTATATGCGTAGATGTATACATGTTTATTGTCTTAGTCTCTTGTGTGTTGTTATAAGGGAAGACCAGAGGCTGGGCAATTGATAAAGAAAAGAGCTTTATTTGGCTCATAGTTCTTCAGGCTGTACAAGAAGCATGGAGCCATTATTTGCTTCTGGTGAGGGCTTCAGGAAACTTCCAATCGTGGTGGAACGCAAAGGGGAGCTGGCATGTGCAGACATCACATAGCCAGAAAGGAAGCAAGGGGGTTATGGTGGGGGAGTTTCAGGCCCTCATAGGCACTAATAGAGCAAGATCTCATTTATTACCTCAAGAACAAAGATGGCACCAAGACATCCATGACGGATCCACTCCCTGTGCCCAAACACCTCCCAAGAGGCCCCACCTCCAACACTGGGGATCAAATTTCAACATTAGTTTTGAGGGGAACAAACATCCAAATTGCAGCATATAGATAATGCACGCACATATACTAAATATCTTTTACTTAGCCATATTGTAAATAGTGGCAGTAAATACCTCTTTATGCACTCACAGAACCACTACCACAATCAAGATATATAGAATACTTCCATTACCCCAAAAAGTTCCCGTGTGTCCTTTCTCAGTCAATTCCCTCAACCCCCAGCTCCAGGCAGCCACTGATCAGCTTTCTAGCCCCATAGATTATATTTGTTTTCCTAATATTTCATATAAATGGAATCATCCAGCAGGCATTCCTTTTGTGTCTGCTTCTGTCACTCTGCATAATGTTTCTGAGGTTCATCCATGTTGTTTCAGGTCTAAGTAGTTCATTCCTCTTGATTACTCAGTAGTGTTCCATTGTATAGTCACACCACAGTTTATGCATTCACCTGTTGATAGACATTTGGGGCAATTATGAATAAAGCTGCTATGAATAAGTCATTGTGTGGACGTGTCTTCATCTCTCTTGAGTAAATACCTGGCAGTGGAGTTTCTGAATCATAAGGTGTATATATATGTTTAAACTTATATATGTATAAAGTCAAAGTGTCTTTCAAAGTGTACCATTGTACCATCCCATCAGTCATATATGAGCATTCCAGTTCCTTCACATCCTCACCAAAACTTGAGATAGCCAGTCTTAAATGTTAGCCATTCTGTTGAATGTGTCATTATATATAGTTCTAAATTCTGTGTTTTTTACTTAACATTAGATTATGAATGTTCCCCACGATATTAAATATTCTTTGTAAATGTCATTTTTTATGGATGCACTATAAGTCATTATATGGATGAACCATACATACCTTAGTTAAGTAATTTCCTATTGGCAAATATTTCAGTCGTTTATAGTTTTCTCCATAAATAATGCTGTTAAAATATCTTTGTCAGAATAAGTGGCTATTTTCTTAGGATAAATTACCCAAGTGATTCTTTTGGTAGAAAAATTTGGATACATGAAAAGACAAATCATCTATAATTTCATCACCTAGACAAAACCATCATTAACATTTTGGGGTATAACCTTCTAACTAACTAGCTAACTAACTAGCCATCATGTTCCTGTTCACTATGTTAAACCATATCTCAGAATAAAGTATGTATACATACTTAAGCTATCTTCACACACACAAAGCATCATGCATACAAAGTGGAATGTGAATCTTTCTAAGCCTCTTGATACATTACCAAGAGTTAGGTTCAAGGAGAAGGATTCCAGCATTTCATTTCATTTCTTTTCTTTCTTTCTTTCTTTCCTTTTTTTTTTTTTTTTTTTTTTTTTTGAGAAGGAGCATTGCTCTGTCACCAGGCTGGAGTACAGTGATGTGATCTTGGCTCACTGCAACCTCTGCCTCCCGAGTTCAAGTGATTCTCCTGCTTCAGCCTCCTGAGTAGCTGGGATTACAAGCGTGTGCCAATTTTTGTATTTTTGTATTTTTACCGGCTAATTTTTGTATTTTTAGTAGACACGGGGTTTCACCATGTTGGTCAGGTTGGTATCGAACTCCTGACCTCATGATCCGCCCACCTCGGCCTCCCAAAGTGCTGGGATTACAGGCGTGAGCCACTGTGCCTGGCCAGATTCCAGCATTTCAGTCAGTGCAGTGGGCAGCTTTGGATGCTTCCAATGGAAGGGGCCAGAACATTAAGGAAAATCCCCTGCAGATCTCAAGGAAGACTCTAGCGACAATTCTTTCTAAAAACTTCAAATGAAGTCCCACCTCACTCTAGAAGAAGGTGAATGTACAAAAGTAGGAAGCAAAAAACAAGCGGCTTTTTTCACACAGCCTTCTCCCCTCTGCCAAATACATATATTGTACATGTATATTCTATAGAACATTCCATGAAGTCCTCCCACTTCCGAGCTTTGGAAAGAATGCATTGCAAGACACACCCTTTCTGGATCCAAAGAGGAATTCCCTAGACGCTGGGTGTGTGCTGAAAGCACAAAACTGGACTGTAGGGACGGGCTCCCACAGGCAAATGTCTCTAAGCTGAAGCTGGTGAGCACCTGGTAAAGACAGGGTAGAAAGCACCACTCTCAAGAAGGTAATGGAGAGAAGAGAAAAACTTGGTTTCATTATCAATCCAGAGGTTATAGTAAGAGGAGTGTACACTTAAGCAATTTCTTCCTAGGCAGACCCAAAAAGCAACTCCTAGAAAATGTGAGCCAACATTGCTTTTGCACTTCCTATGTGCCAGGCACTAGATTAGGTGCTTTATGTGCAGTAGCCACTTTAATATTCACAGTGAACCTATGAGGCTTATTATTATCCCAGTTTCGCAGATGAGGAAATAGAGGCGTAGAGGGGTTAAGTAACTTACTCGAAGTCACACAGCTCATATGTGTGGCCGGAGCCTCTCTGACCAGATCCTTGTGACGTGGAACCACATACTCCAGTAATTCCTTGTCCCCTCCCCCTCCCCCGTGCCAAACAGCTCTCAGAATTATGCTTATACTGTACCCCACTAATAATACCTCTGCTCCGCTTATTATACCCACGCCTGCACATATAGTTGATCACATTGGTGCTTTGGAAGTTGTGTACACCAGGTCACAGGGAATATGAGTGACTCTCCTGGGGCACCCAGCTAAGGAAGGCAGTGTTATGTGGGGAAAAGGACACCGAACTGGGGTTTATAAGGGCAGAGTTCTAGCTTGAAATCTCCCATGAACAGCCTTATGACCATGGGCAAGTCACTTAACCTCCCTGGGCCTCTACCTGAGCTCACCTGTGTAGGCACTGCAACTTTTCAGCATCCATTGCCCCCATTCAATCACAAGGCCTCCCTCTGGTGAGATTCGTTGAGACCGTGTATTTAAACATAGACCACTAAAGCCAC
This sequence comes from Macaca mulatta, assembly GCF_049350105.2. Lineage (NCBI taxonomy): Eukaryota > Metazoa > Chordata > Mammalia > Primates > Cercopithecidae > Macaca > Macaca mulatta. The sequence continues at coordinate 137,716,861 of NC_133412.1, read as the reverse complement.
TCAGCTGCTAGAACAGCCTGCCTAAGTGGAATCCCTGCCCTGCTGGCTGTGAAAACCCAAGTAATTTTTTTTTAACTCACTTTGCCTCTATCTCCCCTCTGCAGAAGAATGGACCTATCTCATAAGTTGCTGTAAAGATTAAAGAAATAATGCCTGGAACAGCGTAAGCAGTAAATAAATGTTATCATTACTGTTAACAACATGTAATCTATACATTCTCATATCTAGGTTCATGCTTCCTGTTGTCTAAGCCCGGTTCTGGCTGCCTCACCCATGGTGATGGAATCAATTGCCCGCAGGCCTCTGGCTCTCTACAGAAGTTTGCTCAGAGCCAGTGTGACCGCTGACTCCTGCTCATTGAGAAGCGACCCTTCTGCCTCTTGGTTTATTGCAAATTGATTTTACTGTGGGCAACAAACTTACCCAGAAATACTTGACACTGGTATGATGTCTGGAGTGATATTCCATTGTGTGCGTTCCCAAAAATGCACTTACGATCTGAAACCTGGAGAGAACCAGGGATGCAGGAAGAGGGGAAGTTGAAGGGGAAGGTGTCCTACAGGCATGATTCATCTGCTCTTTATTTTAGAGACTGAGAGCTCAGTTTCTTGCTCCTATTTTAATAAAATTGCCACAGTTGCACATTGCTCTTAACCTGCAGGCAAACCACACTAATTCAGACCAGGTGGGCTTTGTAAAATGTCAGCATTTTAGGCTACTTCATTCAATTCAAAATATTTTCTAATTTCCCTTGTGATTTATTCTTTGGTCCATAGGGTATTTGGAAGTATATTGTTTAATTTCCAAATACTAAGGGATTTTCCAGTATCTTTCTCTTGTTGATTTCTGGTTTAATTCCACAGTGGTCAGAGAACACACTTTGATTTCAGTTCTTTTAAATTCGCTAACATTCGTTTATGGCCCAAATTATGGTGGGACGTATTTTGTGTGCATTTGGAAAGAATGAGTATCTACTGTAGTTGGGTAGAATGTACTGTAAATAAATGTCAATTAGGTTAGGTTGGTTGATAGGGCTCTTTAGGTCTTCTCTATTCTTACTATTTTTCTGCCTGCTTTGTATATTTGTTCTGTTGAGATCTCCATCTGTAATTATGGATCTTTCTGTTTCCTCCTTCATTACTATCAGTTTCTGTTTTATGTGCTTTGAGACTCTGTTGTTAGGTACATACACATTTAGGATTGTTAGACCTTCTTGAGAAATCTACTCCCCTATCATCAGGTAATATACCTCTTAACCCTGTCAATATTCCTTGTTTTGAAATCTACTCCGGCATTCTTTTGATTAAGGTCAACATATTTTATCCCTCTCCATCCTTTTACTTTTAATCTATTTGTCTTTATAGGCAGCTCTAGTTGGGTCTACCTTTTGATATTCAATCTGACAACCTCTTCCTTCAAACTAGGATGATTCAGACTGTGTAATGTAATGTAATTATGGCTATGTTGGATTTAAATCTACCATCTTGCTAGTTGTTTTCAATTTGTCACATGGTTTCTTTGTTCTTTTTTTTCTCTTGTCTTCTCGTGAATTGAGTATTAATATTTTTTGTTATTCTACTTTATCTCCACTTAAACTATGTTAATTGAAAGTGTTCCCATGCATACTGAACCCAAATTAATGATTATTTCAATGTCTTGCCAGTAGAGTTTCATATTATTTTCATCAAAAGAGCGTGGACTTTGGAGTCAACGAAACCTGTATTTGAAACTTGACTCTACCACTAACTGTGTGGCCTTTCTCAGTGTAACTTCTATAGGATTTATTTCTTCATTTGTAAATTGAGATGATCTTTATGACTTTTCAAAGTACCATAAGAATCAGGCTTACCATTCTTCTTACCATAAGAATCACAGTGGCTTACACCTGTCATCCCAGCACTTTGGGAAGCTGAGGTGGGTGGAGCCCAGGAGTTTGAGACCAGCCTGGACACCATGGCAAAAAACTCATCTCTACAAAAAATAGAAAAATTGGCCGGGCGCGGTGGCTCAAGCCTGTAATCCCAGCACTTTGGGAGGCCGAGACGGGCGGATCACGAGGTCAGGAGATCAAGACCATCCTGGCTAATATGGTGAAACCCCGTCTCTACTAAAAATACAAAAAACTAGCCGGGCGAGGTGGTGGGCGCCTGTAGTCCCAGCTACTCGGGAGGCTGAGGCAGGAGAATGGCGTAAACCCGGGAGGCGGAGCTTGCAGTGAGCTGAGATGCGGCCACTGCACTCCAGCCTGGGCGACAGAGCGAGACTCCGTCTCAAAAAAAAAAAAAAAAAAAATAGAAAAATTAGCTGGGCATGGTGGCGTGCACCTGTGGTCCCAACTAATCGGAAAGCTGAGATGGGAGGATCACCTGAGCCCAGGAGGTCAAGGCTACAGTGAGCTATGACCTCACTACTGCACTCCACAGCCTGGGCAACACAGTGAGACCCTGTCTCAAAAAAAAAAAAAAAAAGAAGAATCAAATGAAAAATTTAAAGTACCTAGCATAGGTCCAGAACATAATAAATGCTGACTTAATGCTATTTGCGTTCATTCCATTTATTTATTTATTTATTTATTTATTTATTTATTTTCTTTGTGAGACAAAGTCTTGCTCTGATGCCCAGTCTGGAGTGCAGTGGTGTGATCTCGACTCACCGCAACCTCCGCCTCCTGGGTTCAGGAGAGTCTCCTGCCTCAGTCTCCCCAGTAGCTGAGACAACTACAGGCATGCACCACCACACCTAGCTAATTTTTGTATTTTTAGTAGAGACGAGGTTTCACCATGTTGGCCAGGCTGATCTTGAACCCCTGACCTCAGGTGATCCACCCACCTTGGCCTCCCAAAGTGCTGGGATTACAGGCATGAGCCACTGCGCCCGGACTATTTGTTTTCTATATAGCTCTGTTTCTAAAAGGGATTTGAACACTATCAAGGAAGTAACTACCTACCTGGCCTATTAAGCCCAGGGCAGACATTGCTAATCAATCACAGTACTGTTTCTAAATAAACTCAGATATAACCTTTTTTCTTTTCCTTTCTTCCTTTTTTTTTTTTTAAATGCATAATCTTTCTCAGCATTGTGTTAGTCAGAGGTTAGCCATACTTTTAAAAAACAGAAAAACCCATGTATCACTAACACATCAACTTGCGTTAAAGTTTTTTTGGTACATTTATTATTTTAAACGGGTTAAATCCTCCCTTCCTCTAACAACATTTTACTTTGTTCATTTATTTAGCAAACCCTTCTCTAAAGGTATTGCAAAGGAAAACTTCAGTTTATTCAGCTCCAATGATCCCAAATGCGGAATCAATGAGGTTTTTATTTGGCATCTGTGAAACCAGACACCAGAGAAGAGAAGGGGGTGAAAGTTGGGGAGTAAGCCAGAGGTCAGGGGTGGGGACACAGGGCTGCCTCATCACATTCTCATTTTAGGAACTGACACAAGCATGTGACAAGGGCGTGGAGTCTCGTGACAGGTACCGACTATTCCTCCTGGGGCTTCGGGTATCATTTAGCCATGGATGGACAAAGGACAATCTGTCATTTACTTTGAAAAAAACCTTGACCTTGTGTCCTAGGAAAGCACTGAACACTCTTTATTCAGCTGCCTCTCCCCAGCCCAGCTCTGAAAAGAATGATTTCCTGTTAATAATGCTGGAGCTGTCTGCCATTTCTAGAGTCATGCTGGTGCCCAAGAACATACATGCGGCTTTGTCCCTTCAGGGTCCTGAGCCTGCTGGGCTGGGACTGGCCTCATCAGTGGCACAGCCGCTGTCCTTCTTGCAACCCCAGGAGAGGCTGGTTTATCATAGGATTCACTTATTATTTACGAAAACATCTGAGAGAGAACAGACACGCTGCCTGAAGGGAAATTCAAGGAGCTCCCCTAACCACCGCTCAGCCTGAATCTGCAGGGGCACCTGGTGTCCTCAGCCTGCAGTTTTCCTCCTCCATGCCCTCCTTGTTCTACGATTTCTCCGTATCGTTCTGGTCATGAAAAACTTAGTAACAACATTCAGGGGGTTGGAGCTTCTTGAATTCTTCCACATTACTTGTATTCTATACTTTCATCTATTTGGGACATAGAATAAACTGGAATGAGCACCTACTTCTAACATGCTTCTGTGGGTTTGAGGTGATATTACCAGAACCCTTAGAAACAGGGCTCAAGGAAAGAGTTTCCCCCCACTCCGTTTCATCAGAGACAGGACGTTGTGCGCTGGCATTTGCTGTTCTACTATTTACAAAATGGTCTTGGTCCAAATGTGTAAGAATGGTTGTAAACACACACACACACACACACACACACACACACACACACACACACACACAGAGCAGGATTCTTACTCTGAAATCCTCTGCAAGGCAGAGGTACAGCTTAAGCCCGTGGCCTCTGACTTCTTGTTGCCTTTGAATACTGCTTTATGTTAGTTTTCATTTGGGAATGTCACAGCGCTATACCAACACTGCTTAGATAAAATACAACAGTAACAGTTACAAAAATCCCTCAAACATAAAGAGAGCATCTACTTTATGTCATCTGCTTTCACATGCAATCTCTCATTCCAACCTTACGCAGTCCTCTGGGCAAGATAAAGTCATTATTCAGAAAACTAGGGTACTGATAACAGCCTACCCAGGGTAATGCACCACTAAGAGGCAGAGCTGAGATTTGAACCTGGGCCTAGAAGCTGAGTCTAAATCCAGTGCTCATTCAACTATTCTTGATCCATAAAAGATGTATTACTTCCCTAAGACCACAATCATGAAATGTGGATTTTTTTTCTCTATTAGACAATGGAGTCCATGTGACTTAACATGAATAACTTCTCAACACACAGGGCAGGAGAGGAACTGGAAGAGATCACTTATTCCATCCCCAGATTGCTTACTGACCAACACCAAGGCAGAATAGGGCTCTAGCAGAGCCAGGGAGTATCACCCGCTGCAACCAGCCCCTGGAATGAATGACCCCTGTACCCTTGGCGCATGACTCTTGCCTGTACCATCATGCTCTGTGCTCCAGCCACGAGTGCCTGTCCCCGGACTTGGCAGAAACTCTCACTCCCTAGACCCCCCTCTCAGCTTCACCTTGAGAAATGCCCCCCTCTCTCCCTGACTTTCTGCAAGCTCATGTAAGTGGGCTTCTGTGAACCTTTAGTGATTTCCCCAGGCAAAAACCATCAATCAAAGTCTGTGCTTCCGTAGCAAATTGCACCTGAAATATGGCATCTATCACTTGATAGTAAAAGGAACTATTTTTGTTTCTTCCTTTCCTTGTTAGTCTGTGAAATCTCTAAAGGCAGGGAATAAGAGTTATTTGTCTCTCTGGAGGCCTAGCACAGGTCCTCAATAATGTTAGTTCAATGGAATGGAATTTATTTGAATTGAATTAAACTGGCACACTAACACAAAATTTAGGCACGGATATGCTCTGGGGTATGTGATGAGGAGCATTTGGCAATCAAAAGGCCAAGAAGCAAATAGTCTCATAAGCCATGTCTGGGTTTGCAAACCATGTGATTGAATATGTGTATTGTGTGCAAGGCAGCCACAGCTGGTGTATAAGATGTATAATTTTATGATATAAAAATGTGATAGAATGAGGCAATTTTCACATTATGCCTAAAATATTGTGTCAGTGAGATGTTTAACATAGACACCATGTGTTGTTGACAGAGTTGACTCAAAGTAGAACTAGAAATTTCACGATAAGTTTGAGACAGTGTTTTAAACGGCTGGGAACAGAGTTAAGGATCCTCTCCAGGGGTCTGTTCTAGAAGTCTGTTCAAGATCCTTAGTGTTCAGCTAATAATCACACACTCCTTGGGGCTTTGTATTTATCATCTCATGCCATCCTCCCCACACATGTAGGAGGCAGACACTATTGCCCTCCCACTTCTTGGATGGGGAAACTGAGGCAGCTTGAGGCTAAGGAACCTACCCAAGGCCTCAGAGGTGGTGAGTGGTGGAGCTGGGATCTGAACTCATGCCCCAGAGTCCACGCTCTGTTTGGCACCATGGACTGTACTCTAAGTTGCCCAGTCGACCTGCCTCAAGCGAACACGTCCTTACATCTAGTGTAATCTGAATGATCACATAGTTAGCTCTTGATTTCCAGTTGCGTCTGCTGTGAAAGACAGAAAAAGATATTCAGCACTCTCTTTATAATCTCACCATGAATATTTGAAGACCAGTTTTTAAGTTGTTTCTGAGTTTTCCTTCTATAGTTTAAACAATTCCAATTAGCTTAAAATTTCTCCTAGAGATCCTCTCACCTCATCTCTTAAGTCACCTATAGTTTTTGGGATACACTTTATTTTAGGGGGTAGACTTTCTAAATGATAAAGTGTTCTCCAGTTAGGGCCTGACCAATGCCATACATGGGAAGAGGATTCAGGAGTTTGGTTTATCTTTTCCTCATTAACATTCCAGCATTCCTAGTGATTCTCTATTGCTGAGTCATTTTGTACTTGTGATACAAATGCTAACTTTGAAAACTCCACAATATGTTTTTAAACAGTACCTCTTACAAGCCATTTTTCATCTTGAATTTGTGGTATGGATCTTTTTTCTTTTCTTGTTTTGTGTTTTAGTTTGTCAACGCCAATGTGAAAGGGACATATTGAGTTTAGTTCTCACTGTCTGGGATGTTAGCAACTCCACCTAATTTGGTATCATTCACCAAACACAAGATGCTTTTTCTCAACTCTATCATGTGGGTCACTGAGGAAGCTATTTATATAAACCTCTTCTCCCATAAATATACTTTTCTGGCTTCCAGATACCATGGGAGTGATGAGCTGAGTTCACATTTTAATTCTTTCCAAGAACTGCAGTTGATTATCTGAGCTTTATGCCATTTTATGAAGAAATAATCAAAACTCATTTCCAAGTCTGAAGAAATGCTGCTGTTTGGCTTCAGTTCCTGGATTACAACCAGAGCCGAATATACCCTAAATACAGGAGGGACAGCAATGTTCTTTGGAAGCAAAAAGTTTGGCCTGGATATCTGGAACCTACTGAGAGGGCCCTGCCCCAAGTCTGCTCCTAGGCTGCTCTTCCTTTTAGTTATTGCCTAGCAGTGAAAAAATTACAATCTGGTAGCAAGCCAGGGCAACTATAAACTGAAGTACTGGAAGTCTTTAAACACAGGTTATTGTACTATTTATTTTAGATGTTGTCTCCTAGAAAAGGAAAGATGGGCTTTTTTTTTAAAAGGAAGTTCTAGGGCTTGTTTGCTTTCCTATTTGTAGGATGTACTGTTTATGCCAATAAATCCTAGGCCTAGCTGATGAGCAAAACCACCTGGGGAGCATTTGGTAAATGCATATGGTTAACCCCTCTCTAATCTCCATCATGATGGTGGTATTGAGAGGTGGAGGCAGGGCATCTCTATTGGTTAAAACTTCCCCCAAATAGTTTAAATTGATTATGATTAAATCTATGTAATAGAATACCAAGCAATCTTTTTAAAAATGAATTAAATCTAAACATGTTAATATGGAAAGATCTCACATTAGCCATACAGAATGTGTAGTAAGTTTCCATTTGACAGGCATTTGTTAATGTATACATACTTATATATACTTGCTATACTATACACACATACATACATACATGTAACACACACATATATACATCTTGTGTGTGTGTGCGCATGTGTGTTGTGTGTAGTAACTCACGACAGGCACCAATCAGAAAGAATGCCACCTGTAGTGCCAGAACATCTGTGCACGGTGTAACCTTTTAGATGATTGTAAAGAAGGGGGTCCCAGAAAAGGGGCCAGAGTGGCTGCGTCTCAGGGGCCTGGAGCAGTGTCTATTTACCAACTTATATGGAAATATTTGAAGATATTCACAAGCAGATGAAGCTTAGTCCTTACATGCAGAAAAGAATTCTGGAAGGATTTCCAAGAGCCTGATACTAGCAGCCTGTCAATCAATACTGGCTGATTGAAACAGAAAGAGAAATTACTGGGTAAAGAGAATATTGGGTACAATCTCCAGAATGGCTAAGAAAACAGACAAGAATAAAGGCAGGGTGGACAACTAGCCGCAGCCACAGGCAAGGCCGCACCACTGGCCCAGTCCAGTGAACCCCCTGCTGCTACCACCCATGGTCACTAGATGCTGCTGCTGGTACCACAGCCACCTGAGGACTTCGCAGTAGCACCTAGCGCATCCTCTTGTAACCATTTAGATATGCACCTGTTCTTCCCTCTGGACTGCAAGCCTCTTAAGCATAGGAAGAGCATCTTATTAATCTCTGGATTTCTTTTTTTTTTCCCCACCCCCAATCTCTGGATTTCTAGCCCCCAACCCAGTTCCTGGCACAGAGTGAGCAGAATGTTAAAAGAAATAAATGAGCAAATAGAACTTAATTGCTAGATATTACATCAATGTAGGCAGAGAGAGTGAAAGCTGCATTTAACTGTATGTGTCACTTTCAAACCTCAAAAATGAAAAGGTGCACACACTTTCTCATTCTCTACTCTTTCATTGAAGGCTTGTCAGATGTGGCTTCAAAAAAAATGTATGGCTTGGGTTTCGTGGTAGACTAGTTCTGTCCCTTTCTCTAAATTGAGCATTCTTTTTAGCAGAGATTTTTATAAAGCTATAGTTCCATGAAGTTATTATCTTAACTTCAAATGTTAGGTCCAGATAAAGTGGGACTAGGGGTCAACTGAACTTCCATCTCTATTGAAATGTTTAATTGTCACATCAAAGAATATCCAATCACACCTCTGAACCTTTCTTAAGCAAGCAACTTGAAACCAAACATGGCTCATATTGACCAGGGTTCTGGAGAGAAAAAGCAAATAGCACCTATATATTAATAATTGCAGTGGTTTTCATACTCAGCCAGGAATCAGGGATATACAGCAGAATTCTGGCTTTGCTGGAACCACAAACAAACCTTGTAACCCTTGTAAGTTTCATCTGCTTGTCGTAGGCCACAGAGGAGTTAGAGACTGGGAGGCTCTGAGGACGAAGGATAATAGCATGCTCATAACAATCATGATACAAAGAAAGTGGGCGGTATTTATGGTTATATATATCTACCTAATGCAATTCACTAGAAAAAGTATAAGCTCAGAGAAATGAAAACTTATGTTCACACACAAAAAAGCCTGTACATGAATGTCTGCAGCTTTATTTGTAATAGCCCCAAACTGGAAATAACCCGGATGACTTTCAAAGGACAAATCAAACTATGGTGCATCCACATAATAGAATACTAGTTAGCAATAAAAGTAAACTATTGATAAATGCAACAACCTGGGTGGAATTTCCAGAGAATCATGCTGAGTAAAAAGTCAATCCCAGTAAATTACATGCTAAATGAATCCATGCATATAACATTCTTAAAATAAGAAGTGTATGTGGCTATAAAACATGAGGGACTCTTGGTTTTTTGTTGTTGGTGGTGGTGGTGGTGGTTTTAGACAGGGTCTTGCTGTATCACCCAGGCTGGAGTGCAGTGGCATGATCACAGCTCCCTGCAGCCTCAACCTCCTGGGCTCAAGTGATCTTACCATCTCAGCCTCCCAAGTAGCTGGGACCACTACTCCCAGCTATTTTTTTTGTATTTTTAGTAGAGGTGGGGTCTCAGTATATTACCCAGGGTGGTCTCAAGCTCCTGGGCTCAAGCAATCCTCCTGCCTAGGCCTCCCAAAGTGCTGGGATTACAGGCATGAGCCACCATGCCCTGCCATGTTCTGTGTCTTGACTGGTTCAATATCAATATCCACTGTAAAATTGTGCTATAATTTTGCAAGATGCTACCATTGGGAGAAACCAGGTAAAGCTTTCACAGGATCTTCTCTGTGCATTATTTCTTACAATTGCATGTGAATCAGTAATTATCTCAAAAAAAAGTTGAATTTAAAAAAGAAACAAATGAAAATGTATAAGCAAGATAAAGCTGTAAAAATAGGAAACAAGGCCGGGCATGGTGGCTCACGCCTGTAATCCCAGCACTTTGGGAGGCCGAGGCAGGCGGATCACAAGGTCAGGAGATTGAGACCATCCTGGCTAACACGGTGAAAACCCGTCTCTACTAAAAATACAAAAAATTAGCTGGGCATGGTGGTGGGTGCCTGTAGTTCCAGTTACTTAGGAGGCTGAGGCAGGAGAATGGCATGAACCTGGGAGGCGGAGCTTGTAGTGAGCCGAGATCGCGCCACTGCACTCCAGCCTGGGCAACAGAGTGAGACTCTGTCTCAAAAAAAAAAAAAAAGGATATAAATGCTTTGAGAGGCTGAGGCAGGAGGATCGCTTGAGCTCCTCCTGAGGAGGAGTTTGAGACCAGCCTGGGCAACACAGTGAGACCTCATCTCTACTAAAATTAAAAAAGAAAAATTAGCTGAGTGTGATGATACATGCCTCTAGTCCCAGCTTATAGGAAGGCTGAGGTGGGAGAATCACCTGAGTCCAGGAGGTCAAGGCTGCAGTGAGCCAAGATCGCTCCACTGTACTCCAGCCTGGGCAACAGAACAAGACTTTGTCTAAAAAAAAAAAAGAAAGAAAAGAAAAGAAAAAAAAAAAAAAGGCCAGGCACAGTGGCTCATGCCTGTAATCCCAGCAGTTTAGGAGGCCAAGGCAGGTGGATCACCTGGGGTCGGGAGTTCAAGATCAGCCTGACCAACATGGTGAAACTCCATCTCTACTAAAAATACAAAATTAGCTGGGCATGGTGGCATGTGCCTGTAATCCCAGCTACTCTGGAGGCTGAGGCAGGAGAATCGCTTGAACCTGGGAGGTGGAGGTTGCGATGAGCTGAGATCATGCCATTGCACTCCAGCCTGGGCAACAAAAGTGAAACTCCATCTCAAAAACAAACAAAAAAATAAAAATCTAAAAATCTAAGCAACCAAAACACTAAGCTCTTATGATTAAGTATTAAATTTGTTTCTGTGGTTCCTTGCTGCAAAATAAAAAGAAGAAAACACGATAGGTTTTATATTCTTGTTCTCTGATCAAAATAATCATGGTACATTTTTAGGAGAGACAATCTTTCCCTTGGAAGTCAATTCTGAAAGAGTGATGAACTTAGTCTTAAAATATAACCTGCAGAGCACAAAATAAGGTCTACAGAGGCTAAGCAGGCTAAGAGCTCAGATGCTGTTCATTTTAATGCTTAATAATCCATGACTGGCCAGGCAAGGGGGCTCACGCCTGTAATCTCAGCACTTTGGGAGGCCGAGGTGTGTGGATCATTTGAGTTCTGAGACTAGCCTGGCCAACATGGTGAAACCCTGTCTCTACTAAAAATACAAAAATTAGCCGGGCATGGTGGCAGGCGCATGTAATCCCAGCTACTCGGGAGGCTGAGGCAGGAGAATCACTTGAACCTGGAGACAGAGGTTGCAGTGAGCCAAGATCGTGCCATTGCACTCCAGCCTGGGTGACAGTGAGACTCTGTCTCAAAAACAAACAAACACAAAAACACAATCCATGACTTGGTTATGGGATCCTGAGAAAATAGTAATACAACTTTCAGGGCTGGTCTTAACACATAAGTGTAACAGATGATCATCCGGAAAATATGGCTTCAAGAAAATAAAAATGATACTTCACAGCCCAGCTATGTCTTTGCTATGCAGTCTCTGAAAGTCCACCATTAGGGATGCACTTCTTTGGGTTAAGAATTTTTGCTACCTGGGATTCTTCTATTGAAAATTCAAGGACTGGGTGTTGCTCAAGTGATGCACATAGAGGGGGCCCCTGGGCATCTAAGAGCTTCAGAAGAACTTGAGAAAGAGCATCACCTGCTCTCCTTTCCCATTCAAGGCAACCCCACCCTGTGCTTCCCATCCCAAACTTCTCGCCTCCTCAAGGTCTCATTTCCGCCAAGCATCCCCTCTGTCTTGCATCAGCAGTTCCCCCCCCCGCCCACCCGCTCCATTAGGTCATGAGCATCAGCATACAAATGTATTCTAGTATCTCCTGTCTCTGAGAAGCCAAAAACCAGAATAACCCCCCAAACTCCTCGCCTCCTTGACCCACAATGCCTCCTAGCTACTGTGCCATTTCTTTCCTTCCCTGCTCAGCAAATCCAAGGACTATGGAATCGATTTGTCCATAGTCTTGGTCTCTGCTTTCTCACCTGCCTTTCTCTACTCACCCCATTTCGGGAAGGCTGCACACCTCTGAACCTGCATGGTTGACCGCCACATTCCCAAGTCTGAGGGCCGCTTCTCTGTTCTCACCTTACTGGTTCTTTCTGCAGCATTTCTACTCAGCTTCCCATTGTCTACTTCATGACACAGTTTTTTGTCCCATGACTCCCCACGCTCTGGGTTTTCCTGATATCTTGCTGGCTGTTAGCACATTCTGAAGCCGATTTGGGTTGTTGGAGACCATAAGGAACTTAGTGTGTTTTATTTGCTCCTTCTCTGCCCCTTCTAACACTTCTTTGCCTAAAACCCTCCATCTGCTTCCCAACCCAATTAGTGTAAAATCCCAACACCCTACACACCTGTGAAACACAAATTATCTGGTTCCCACCAACTCCCTCTCATTCATCCAAAATGTCATGGAACATGTCTGCGTAGTCATGGGGGGCATTCTTAGGGTTCAGCACAGCAGGTGCACAATAAATATTTGTTTGTCAATCAGTGAATCGATGACTTAGTAAGAGAAACTTAAAATTCAACATTGGTAATAACAGCTCTGCACCTCAGGGTCCTGACTTGAAAAGCCAGCGTCTATAACCACCATGCTTTCTGGTTTGCTGTGAGAAGTAGTGGGAAAAAATGGCCTGGTTTTACAAATCCACACAATAGTTCTTTAATGGGTATGTGTTACAGTTTGAGTACCCTGATGACATTTAGGTCTCCTCCTCATTTTGTTCTTTGTAGGCAATGATACAAGACTCTGGAGTCCTCCAGCAAATGCTCAATTTATACCTTTCAGGTCTGCGTCAGCGTGGGATTATCAGTACACATTGAAGGATGTGTGTGAAGGGAAAGAGTGTAGGAGAGGAGATAATTATTTCCAGGTGAAGCGACTGTATTCAGGTAGCAACCAGCACATTTAAACAGAGTCAGTGGCTCAGAGAAACCACACAAAGGAACACGCTTCCCTGAATTAAAAAGCGTGCAGTAAAGCCACTGCCACATCCACGTGAGTCCTCTGCCCTGCTGCAGGCACAAGCTGACACTGATTTGAGCTGTCTGAGCATGTAGAGGATTTACTGCATTTTTTTTTCTTGAGGGTGTTTTGTTCTTTTTTTTTTTTTTTTTTTTTTTTTAACATTCTCACACGTGCATTGGTTTGTGCTTGTTGCAAAGTGAAAGAATTGGAGAAGGGAATGAAATACTCATAAGTCAACTTGCAACCACATCCTGGTAGTTTATGGAGAGTTGATATCCACTCATTTTTTTCCCATTCTCTTTTCCATTGTCTGCCTTTTTTTTCCATCTGTAAATATTTGTTTGCTCCTCTGAAAAAAGGAGGGATGGCTTAGAAAACCACAATAACACTATTACATCTGAAAATTGTTGGGCACGATGGCTCATGCCTGTAATCCCAGCACTTTGGGAGGCTGAGGTGGGCAGATCACCTGAGGTCAGGAGTTCGAGACCAGCCTGGTCAACATGGTGAAACCCCGTCTCCACTAAAAATACAAAAATTAGCTGGGCGTGGTGGCACACACCTGTAATTTCAGCTACTCAGGAAGCTGAGGAGAGAGAATTGCTTGAACCTGGGAGCCGGAGGTTGCGGGGAGCCGAGATCGTGCCACTGCACTCCAGCATGGGCAACAGAGTGAGACTCTGTCTCAAAAAATAAATAAATAATAAAAAAATTTTTCAATTCCTTCACATCAAATATCCCCTTAGTATTAAATTTCCTTAATTATATATGTTTAAATAGTTGGTTTGTTCAAATCAGGATCCAAACAAAGTCCACCCATTACATTTGACTGATACGGCTTTTCTTTTTTTTTTTTTTGAGACAGGGTCTTGCTCCGTCACCCAGACTGAAGTGCACTAGAGTAATCATGACTCACTGCAGCTAAATTTTTAATTTTTGTAGAGACAGGGTTTTGCTATGTTGACCAGGCTGGTCTTGAGCTACCTGGCCTTAGGCAATCCTCCCACCTCAGCCTCCCAAAGTTCTGGGGTTACAGGCGTGAGCCACCATGCCTGGCCAATATGTCTCCTGTTTCTTTTTTTACCTAGAAGTTCTCCTTCTAGCCCTTTATCCCCTTGCTATTTGTTGAAGAAACTGGGTAACTTTTTCTGTAGAGTTCTCATTTTGAATGTTTCTAATTGCATCCCTGTAGTGCTATTTAACATGTTCCTCCCTCCCTGAATTTCCTATAGATTGGTTGTTAGATTTAGTGGCTCAGTCTGGTGCAGGTTTTGTTTTTTGGAGAGAACATTTCCTAATTATTCCCAGTGCATACACAGGGCAACTCATAGATGCCCAGGAGTGTTGTAAAGTTCCATCGGGGGCACCTGATGCCCAGGTGTCTCTCAAGATGTCAGCTGCCACTGATAATCAGTACCTAGATCCATTATTGCACTAAGAGTTCTCAAAATGGTGATAGTCTAGCTGTATCACTCCTTTTTAATTTATTACCTGGAATATTTCTATAAAGAGGAATTTTTCCTCATCAATTATTTGGGTCACTCTGAGGTACAATTTGGAAGGAAAATCACTATGTGCCATTTTCAGACTTGTGGGGTAGAAAAAACCAGGGAAAAGAGGCAAAACTCAGATGAACCCTCTGGGCTACTTGGTAAGAGTGTTCCTCAAGGCATTGATACAGGAGGAGGAGGGAGCGACTAATGGAAATGAGATTTGAGATCGTCTAATCTGCGGGGCCCCATTACTTCTGCATGGATAATTATGAGTTGGCTGACTGCTAAGCCCTTAGTCTCTGCGATTCCTCACCTGCCTGCTCCTTTGTTCTGTTACTGAGCTTTGTCCTGACTCCTAAGTTCAGCTCTGAGGGCAGAACCCCACCTTATACTTCTTGAGTCCCTCATAGTCCTAGCAAGGCACTGAGCACTGAGTCACCTATCAATGAATGACTGCTTGTAAATTCAAAGTGATAAATTATTTATTTTATAATAATTCTCACAAGCACTTCTGAAGTGTCTATCTGGTCACAGGGCTGGATGGAATGACATAGTTCCAACCCTCAATAAGTCTTAAATCAATAATGAACAACACTGTCCCAGATCAACATGAAGGAGCCAGATATTTGAACCAGTCTTAAATACGCAAAACACACGGATGTTCCAAAGGTAATATGTTACTGCCAGATTGCCTGCCAGCGCTCACACCAGAGCACACTCCTGCCCTGCCTTCTGTGCATGAGGATGCTCACATTCCCACTCACTTGCCAACAGTCATTATCATTCCTTCAAATCTTTGCCAATTCTATAGGTTAAAAAATGGAATCATGTTTTTTTGGGTTTTTTTGTATTTTTTTGAGATGGAGTTTCACTCTTGTTGCCCAAGCTGGAGTCCAATGGCGCAATCTCAGCTCACTGCAACCTCCACCTCCCATGTTCAAGTGATTCTCCTGCCTCAGCCTCCGGAGTAGCTGAAATTACAGGCGCCTGCCACCATGCCTGGCTAATTATTTTGTATTTATAGTAGAGATGGGGTTTTACCATGTTGGCCAGTCTGGTCTCGATCTCCTGACCTCAGGTGATCCTCCCACCTCAGCCTCCCAAAGTGCTGGGATTACAGGCATGAGCCACCGCACTGGCCCATTGTATGTTCTAGTTTATACTTCAGTTAGTAGCGAGAACTAACCCCTCTTCCCATTGGCCATTTGTGTTCCTCCTTTTGCGGTTGATTACCTATTCACGCCTCTTACTCATCTGCATTGAGGTCCCTGTGTACTGCTGGGTGGGACTGGGTGCTAAATGCCACAATGCATGAAGTCCAGGACACTCTCAAAACAAACATCTATTGTTTTTTAAAAAGAAGAAAATATGGCCAGGTGTAGTGGCTCACTACTGTAATCCCAGCACTTTGGGAGGCCGAGGCAGGTGGATCACCTGAGGTCAGGAGTTTGAGACCAGCCTGACCAACATAGTGAAATCTGGTTTCTACTAAAAATACACAAATTAGCCAGGCACCATGGCATGTGTCTGTAGTCCCAGCTTCTCGGGCAGCTGAGACAGGAGAATCACTTGAGTCTGGGAGGCAGAAGTTGCAGTGAACTGGGTTCATGCCATTGTACTCCAGCCTAGGCAACAGAGGGAGACCTTGTCTCGGGGGGGGGCAAAAAAGGAGAAAAAAATACATGTATGTAAAAAATGCTTCTCAGAACCATTGTTAGTAAATAGTTATTTCCTTCCAGATCTTCTAAACATGTAAGTGTAGGTGTTTTTCACATATACAGGATCTTATTCTATTCAGCTTTTCTGTAACCTGTTTTCCTCATAAGAATCTTTGTGATCTCTTCAAAGAATGACAAATCAATAAGAGAATGATAGTTTGTTAATAGAAAAATAGGCAAAGAGTATGAATAGGTAATTATTCACAAAACGAGAGGCACAAATGGCCAATGTGAAGAGGTATTCGGCCTTACTGTTAGTTGGAAACATAAATTAAAACAAACATATGATTCCATTTTTTACTATTATAGACTTGGCAAAGATTCCAAGAAATGATAATGCCCAGAGTTTGCAAGTGGCGAGAAAGTGGGCATTCTCATACAGAGATGCAGGTAATACGCTTTGGAGCTAGCATTTTGAGAGAAAATTTGACACTAATACATTCTTGAGAATAAATCTGCCCTTTGATGCACCAGTATCACTTGCAGAAGCTTACCCTAAGGAAATGACCAGTAATTTGAGCGGCAACATGTGTGTAAAAGAAAGTAGGGGATTGAAAGCCAGGTGCAGTGGTGCACACTGCAGTCCCAGCTACTCGGGAGGCTGAGGCCAGGGCATCTCCTGAGCCCAAGAGTCCAAGTCCAGCTTGAGAAACATAGCAAGATCCAGTCTCTTTAAAAAACAAAAACAAACAAACAAAAAATAGTGGAGTGGACAAGTACACTGTGGCATATCATACCATAGAATACTGTGGGGCAATTAAAATCATATTTTAAAAGAATATTGGCTGATGTAGGAGAATGTTCACAATGTATTACCATGTGAAAGAGGGAGATTGTCAAAAGGGTACATGGTATGACCCCATTTTTGCTTGTACATATATGCACACTAATGTCTGAAAAGAGAGTCACCAAAACATTAACAATAAGATTTTCTGGGTCAGGAGATTATGAGTGTTTAATTTTTTCTTTGTGCTTTTTCTAAGGTTTTTTACACTGAACAAATATTACTTGTGTGAAGTAGTGGGGAAGATGTCATTAAAAATGATTTTCAAGAGAAGTACTGGTTGATGTGGGGCAACCACAAATAGACTTAAGAATTTGATTCTAAATAGAGCCAATGTTCTGACACTGGCCAGTTGAAGTGGGAGAAGTGACATCCCCCAACCAAGGCCCTAGGCTTAGGTTACCACTCTTGTACCAGGTTTCAGTGTGACCTGACCTCTCAGGGTGAGGGCCCAGGCCCTCAGCCCCAGGGCATTTTCCTTGTGTTCTGCATAAGCCTCTGGGTTAGAGGTAGGAGAGGTAAAGGAAATGAGAACAAATTATTCTGCACAAGGAGGAGGGAGACCAAGATGCAAAGGAAGTGGCCCCAGACACCAAGCCTCTTGGCATGGCTCCCCTAGACTGCCTGAGGCATCACCCCACAGGGACAGCCACCAGCCTGTCCCCAAACTCAGATACAGAACAACTTTATGAACCTGCCGCCAGGCACAGACTGCTCCAGAGATGAAAGCAGAGAGATCTGCAAATAAAACAAGGGGTGGGAGTCCATCCCATGCTTTCGGTTCCCTGAAACTTCTTTCTGCAACCTGAAACTTGTTCAGAGGGAGGACAGATGAATGGTAATGGGTCTTGGAGAAGTTCAATTTACTTTTCTTTCTTAATAAAGTATAAAAATTACCTAAGAGATCAGAATGCTACACGTCAAGTCCTAAATAGGATGGTTTGTATCTGTGATGAAATCGAAACCCCAAACGGATGTGAAGATGGAAATGCTGACATAGTGGGGCAGGCTGCATCTCAGAAGAGGGTGATGGTTCAAGTGTCATAGGAGCCTGGAGTAGACAGCCTTAAAACAAAGAGACTTCTGCAGCCACTGGCAAAAGGTTAAGCAGTAAGACCCTATCTTTCCTGTTTAAGGGAGAAGTCCTCACTACCTTCTAACCAACCCCACAGTCCAGCTCCAAAGAACATGGCCACCCGGTTTCAAACCCTGTAAGGACCTCATGAAGCATTTCCTGATCCCCATCCCGATTCTGTCTAGCAAGGCCCCACACATCTTCAAGAGCCAACCTTATGCCCATCCCTCCATCCCCGCTCATAGGCTCTCTCCTTTAAGCCCTAGGCATTATATTTCTTTATTTCTGACTTTTGGCCTCCGTTTTGAGTATGTATTTGTCTTATCCTCACCCTTCTGCCCAGAGAGCAACTTGAGTAAAGGACTGCACGTTGTCCTCTATGTCCACATAGCAGGTGCCATGTAAATATTTGCTGAACATTTTTTAAAGTCAAATGTTTTATTTCAGAACAGTTTTGGATTTACAGAAAAATTGGGAAGATAGTAGAGAGTTCCTATATACCCCACACCCAGTTTCCCCTATTCTTAACGTCTTATATGAGTACAGTACGTCTGCCCAGTTAATAAACCAATATTGAACACTATTATAAACTAAAATTGGCCAGGTGTGGTGGCTCATGCCTATAATCCCAACACTTTGAGAAGCTGAGACAGGAGGATCACTTGAGCCCAGGAGTTCGAGAACAGCCTGGGCAATATAGGGAGATCTTGTCTCTAAAAATGAAAAAAGTAATAATAATAATAAGTATTAACTAAAATCTATACCTAGAATCTTCTTAATTTCTACCTTCCTTCTTCAGAAGCCCATCCAGGATACTGTATTACATTTAGTAATCGTGTTGCAGTTTCTCAGACTTTGCTTGTTTGA
This sequence comes from Macaca mulatta, assembly GCF_049350105.2. NCBI lineage: Eukaryota > Metazoa > Chordata > Mammalia > Primates > Cercopithecidae > Macaca > Macaca mulatta. Next base: position 137,697,823 of record NC_133412.1, on the reverse strand, counting down.
CATAGAATTCACATACCATAAAATCCACCCTTTTAAAGCGTACAACTCTGTGATTTTTTACTGTATTCACAAAGTTGTACAACCAGTAGCATTATTTAATTCTAGGACATTTTCATCTCCCCTAAAAGAAACTCCACCTTGGCCGGGCGCGGTGGCTCACACTTGTAATCCCAGCACTTTGGGAGGCCGAGGCGGGCGGATCATGAGGTCAGGAGATCGAGACCATCCTGGCTAACACGGTGAAACCCCGTCTCTACTAAAAATACAAAAAATTAGCCAGGCGTGGTGGTGGGCACCTGTAGTCCCAGCTACTCGGGAGGCTGAGGCAGGAGAATGGCGTGAACCCAGGAGGCAGAGCTTGCAGTGAGCCAAGATTGCGCCACTGCACTCCAGCCTGGGCGACACAGCAAGACTCCGTCTCAAAAAAAAAAAAAAGAAACTCCACCTGTTAGCTGTCACTGCCCTTTCCCTCCTCCCAGCAGCTTCTGGCCACCACTAATAATACCTTGTCTTAATGGATTTGCCTATGCTGGACATTTCACACAATTGGAATCACACATTATGTGTCCTTTTGTGTCTGGCTTCTTTCACTTAGCATAATATTTTCAAATTTCATTCATCTTGTATCATGAATTAGTACCTCATTCCTTTTTACGGCTGTGTAATGTTTCACTATATGGATAAACTGCATTTTGTTTATCTATTCATCAGCTGAAGGACATTTAGGTTGTTCCATGTTGGGACTGTTATGAATAATACTGCCATGACATTTGTGGGCAAGTTTTTGCATGAACATAATGTTTTCATTTCTTTTGGATATACTTAGGAGTGGAATTGCTGGGTCATTTGGTAACTCTATGCTTAACTTTTGGAGAAAATGCTAGTTTTCGAAGTGGCTGCATCATTTTACATTCCCACCAGCAATGTTAGGAGGGTTCCAATTTTTCCACATCCTCACCGACACTTGTTGTTGTTGTTTTGCTTACAGCCATCCTAGTAGGTGTGAAGTGGTATCTCCTTGTAGTTTTGATTTGCATTTTTTAAATGACTACTGATGTTGAGCATTTTCTCATGGGCTTATTGGTTAGCTATACAACTTCTTTGGATAAATGTCTGTTCAAATCATTTGCCTATTTAAATATTGTGTCTTTTTTTGTGAAATCAAAGTTATTTTCATATTCTGAATACTAGATTCTTCACATATGTGATTTGCAAATATTTTCTCTCATTTTGGGGGTTGGGTTTGTACTTTCTTATTTTTCTTTATAATGGCTTTATTGAAATATAATCCACATGCCATGTAATTCACTCATTAAAATGTAACAATTTGGTTGTTTTTAGTGTTTTCAGAGTTATACAACCATCACCATCATTTTCTTAATAGTGTCCTTTGAAGCACAGAAGTTATTAATTTTGATGAGGTCCAATTTATTAATTTTTCTCTGGTTGCTTGTGCTTTTGGTGTCGCATTCAAGAAACTACTGCCTAACCCAACAACATAAGGATTTACTCCTATGTTTTCTTCTAATAGTCTAGTTTTACCTCTTTTATTTAGGTCTATGATCCATGTTGAGTTCAATTTTGCATATGGTGTGAGGTATGGATCCAACTTCATTCTTTTGCTTGTGAATATCTAGTTGTCTCAGAACCATTTGTTGAAAATATTATTTTCCCCATTGAATGATCTTGGCACCCTTATCAAAAATCAATGGCCTGACCAGGCGCAGTGGCTCATGCCTGTAATCCCAGCACTTTAGGAGGCCGAGGTGGGCAGATCATGAGGTCAGGAGATCGAGATCATCCTGGCTAACACGGTGAAACCCCGTCTCTACTAAAAATACAAAAAATTAGTTGGGCGTGGTGGCGGATGCCTGTAGTCCTAGCTACTCAGGAGGCGGAGGCAGGAGAATAGCATGAACCCAGGAGGCACAGAGCTTGCAGTGAGCTGAGATTGTGCCACTGCACTCCAGCCCGGGGGACTCTGTCTCAAAAAAAAAAAAAAAAAAAAAATCAATGGCCCATAATACATGCATGGGTTTATTTCTAGACTTTTGATTCTATTTCATTGATCTAAATATTTGTTCTTATGCCAGTACCACATGGTCTTGATTTCTAAAGCTTGTAGTAAGTTTGAAATCAGAAAGTGTTAGTCCTCCAAATTGGTTCTTCCTTTTCAAGATTATTTGGGCTATTCTGGAACCCTTACAATTTTATATAAATGTTAGAATCATCTTGTCAGTTTCCGCAAAAGACTGAGCTAGGGTTTTGATAGAGATTGCATAGAATATGTAGATTAATGTGAGGATTACTGCCATCATAACAATATTGTCTTCCAATACACTGACATAAGATGTCTTCATATTTATTTAGGTTTTCTTTAATTTATTTCAGTGATGTTTTGCAGTGGGGTCAATCCCCAACTGAGGCTTTAAATGACTTCACTTTAGCCGTGGTTGTCACTTTGAAGCCTTTTGAGAGACCCTGAGTGAAAGAAGTCAGCTAACTGCTACCATATTCCTGACCTACCAAAACTGTGAGACAATAAATGTTGCTGTTTGAAGCCGCAATGTTTTGAGGTAATGTTATATAGCAGTAGATAATGAAGACAACCAGGAATATTCCCCTCCTAACTTTCCACCTCTCTAACTCCTTTGAGTCATCAGTTCTCAGATTTAAATGTCGATTCCTCAGGGATGACTTTCCCTTTCCCTGACAATCTCCCCCATACCAGCAGGCCTCTGATGATACATTCTAACAGCATCCTCTTCTTCTCTTTTGCAGCACTCATCACCATGGCAATTTGTTCATAATCTGAGTATTTGTTTTATGCCTGTCTTCCCTCAAGACTGTCAGTTCCATAACTGAGCAGGCTGTATTTATTTCATCCACACTGAATTCCCAGCACCTAATATGGTGCCTAGCACAGAGTGGGGACATAGTAATTGTAGAATAAAAAATGTAAACTTAAGAATGAATTAATAAATAAATACATCTAAGCCTCATAGTTCAGAAAGGAGGGAGAGAAAAGCCTAGTAAAGATAGTTACAAAAGTCTCATAATTCCAGGATTTTCTTTTTAAAAAATACTTATTAAATGGGCCAGGCGCGGTGGCTCATGCCTGTAATCCCAGCACTTTGGGAGGCTGAGGCAGGCGGATCACAAGGTCAGGAGATTGAGATGATCCTGGCTAACATGGTGAAACCCCGTCTCTACTAAAAATACAAACAATTAGCCAGGCATGGTGGCTGGTACCTGTAGTCCTAGCTATTTGGGAGGCTGAGGCAGGAGAATGACGTAAACCCAGGAGGCGGAGCTTGCAATGAGTCAAGATGGCGCCACTGCACTCCAGCCTGGGCGACAGAGCGAGACTCCATCTCAAAAAAAAAAAAGACTTTTTAAACAAAACAGGAGGTGCAGTGGCTCACACCTATAATCCCAGCACTTTGGGAGGCCAAGGCAGGCAGATTGCTTGAGCTCAGGAGTTCGAGACCAGCCTGGGAAACATGGTGAGACTCTGTCTCTGCAAAAAATACAAAAATTAGCTGGGTGTGGTGGTACGTGCCTGTGGTCCCAGCTACTCAGGAGGCTAAGGTGGGAGGGTCACCTGAGTCCAGGAGGTGGAGGTTACAGGGAGCCATGAATGTGCCACTGTACTTGAGGCTGGGAGCCTGTTTGACAGAGCGAGACCCTGTCTCAAAAAACAAACAAACAAAAAAACCATGTCAACATAGTCTAGTTAAAAATTTGTTATAACAGAGTTTATTATAATCTAATTCTCCACTTTAAAAAAAAAGCCAACCAGGGTTAGCCGATAGTCCAGGAGTTGACATGGGTAATAGAGGATGAGAGGGTAAAGACAGAGTGCATGTTTAAAAAGCTGCCCCAATATCCAGCCCAATAGGCTGGAATTGATGTTCCTCTGCCCTGGATATTGAATCTGGGAAAGGTGTCCAGTTTTTCTATGAAGCTGAATGCCGAAAGGAGGATGTTGAAGTCTGAGGATAAACCTGTGGCCTGGCAAATTTAGTCCCGTTGTTTCAGGTGACTAAATTCTATACCCTTACAAGACTTTTAAAATGATAATATTATATAATCAACAGCTCTGTATTCCATCTAGTGAATTGGTTTTATTAGCGATTCTTTATCTTCACTGCCTACCAGATAACATCCAACTCACTCCCTAGCCAGATGTCCAGGACTCAGCTGACCTTTCAGGCCTGCCCACTGCAGACACCATGCTCTTGGCACTCCACAGTCACAGGGTCCACTTTCCCAACTCTGTGGCTTTGCAAGCGCTCTTCCTCTAACTACAAGTTCCCTTTCAGTACCACCGAATCCCTCCAAAGCTAAGTTCAAATCAGAACTCTCCTGCAGCCCTCAGAACTGACTGCTCCATGGCTCTGTCTTCCTGAGGCACCTCGTGCATTTATCACTTCTGTGGCTAACAACATATTTAATATTATATTGTGATGATGTATTTTATTTATCTTCTCTGCTACATAGACCTGGAGGATATTGTGTTTGTCTTCATCTTTCTTCCTACATAACATAGTACATGGCTCTGGATGGAATAGGGGCTTAATATATATTTGTTGTTGAATGAAAGAACAAATGTTAAAAGGCTTCTAAATGAATCTGATATAGTTTAAATCCCAATGCCAGTAATAACAATAATAATATAGTCATAGAAAGAGATTAAAGTTAAAAAGTATTAATTTGCCTTTTTAATTATGAAGTTCTGTTTCCCCGTGTACCAAAGAAGACATCTCATAAGGCAAAAATGAACTTAGAAATGAACAAACAAGGCCGGGTGCAGTGGCTCACACCTATAATCCCAGCACTTTGGGAGGCTGAGGTAGGCAGATCATTTGTGGTCAGGAGTTGGAGACTAGTCTGGCCAACATGGTGAAACCCTATCTCTACTAAAAATACAAAAAAATTAGCCAGGCATGGTGGCACACGCCTGTAATCACAGCTACTCAGGCTAAAGCAGGAGAATCACTTGACCAAGGTGGAGGTTGCAGTGAGCCGAGATCACGTCACTGCTCTCCAGCCTGGGCTACAGAGCAAGACTCTGTCTCAAAAAAAAAAAAAAAAAATTCGAAAAATAAACGAATGTTTCTTCACTAGTACACTAGAGCACTGACTAAATGTTCTAATACATTGCTCTTAGTAGTCACATAGAGCTCAAATAAATAAATAAACAATAAAGCAAACTACTAAAAATAGGAAAATGAGCTTTTCAAGAGCTTTCAGGAATTCTTTCACTGCTGTTCAACTTTTAACCAGACAATCTGAAAAATTTTTAAAGCTTAATAATAACGAATAACCATCTTCTATAAAGTCAAAGTAGTTTACTTGAGATACAGGGACTTATCACAGAAATGGAATGTACCAGGTTACTTAGGGCATGATGTTTGAGAGGACAGTGTCTTCATGACCAAGTCCAGTGTATCCTGAATCCTTATGTTATTTGTTTCCATCAGGGAAGGATGTCTCCCAAATGATTTTGTGTTTTCTTCTGGATCAAGGGGGTGAAGCGTATGGGGGTTGAATAGACATCGAGGCTCCCCCAAGATGCCAACTCTGTGAAAAGAATTATTGGGACAGCTGAAGTGGTGAGGCCAAAGACTGACGTGGAGAGTTGAGACTGTGATTGTGGTTGTGTGTATGTGTGTGTGTATATACACTAAAGCTAAGATACACTCTCTCCCTTTTTAAAAACCTTCCCTGTTTCCATGAACTACTACTGTAGTCTAATATATGAGTCCAAAAGTAAATTCTTAGCAAGATTTTGTAGTAGCGCTTCCCACATTTCTCAAAAATGATTCTACTAATAGAAAAACCTCAGCCTTAAAAAAATTCAGTTACAGGGCCGGGCACGGTGGCTCACACCTGTAATCCCAGCACTTTGGGCGGCTGAGGCAGGCAGATCACCTCAGGTTGGGAGTTTGAGACCAGCCTGACCAACATGGAGAAACCCCATCTCTGCTAAAAATACAAAATTAGCCAGGCTGGTGGCACATGCCTGTAATCCCAGCTACTCAGGAGGCTGAGGCAGGAGAATCACTTGAACTCGGGAGGCAGAGGTTGAAGTGAGCCAAGATTGGGCTACTGCACTCCAGCCTGGGCAACAAGAGAGGGACTCTGTCTCAAATAATAATAATAATAATAATAACAATAATAATAATAAACAAATAAATCAGTTACTCACTCCTCCAAACTAGAACTATTTGGAGTCTAGCACCACTTTCTAGCAATTTTTTTTCTGGTCTAGATGGGTGTACCTCAAGATTCTCTAGAAAGGAAACTAGGAGGGCAGCAGGGCAGAAGTAAGAAAATGGGGGCTGTCATCATGGCTCAGTTCCCTGGCAGAGGGCCCCTGCCCCTTCCAGTCCCACCTGGGATGCCACCTCAAGGCACTCATGTTTCTCTTGCCAAGCCACTTACACTGGCATGGACACAGAGTCCAAAGCTCCCACATGCTTTTGCATCTCAGCTGGGAATCTGACATCTACTTGATGATACTTTTTCTCAAAGACGTTTTGAGCTTTTTCTCTGAGAGATGGCAGCAGAGTAGACATGACTGGAGAACGCATGTTGATGGCTTTTTTAATTGCTGGGCGTTTTGCCATCATTCTCCTGTCGGGGAGGAAGGTGACATTTAGGTCATACAACCCTGTTTTCTAGAAATGTTCTTGAGGCCAAGTGCAGTGGCTCATGCCTGTAATCCCAACCCTTTGGGAGGTCAAGACGGGAGGATCACTTAAGTCCAGGAGTTCGAGACCAGCCAGGGCAACATAGCAAGACCTCCATCTCTACAAAAAATTTCAAAAATTAGCCAGGCGAGACAGCATGCCCACAGTCCTAGCTATAGGAGGATCACTTGAGCCTGGGAGGTTGAGGCTGCAGTGAACTATGATCATGCCACTGCCTTCCAGCGTGGGTGACGGAATAAGATGCTGTCTGAAAAAAAGAAGACGAGGCCAGGCACAGTGGCTCACACCTGTAATCCCAGCACTTTGGGAGGCTGATGTGTGTGAATCACCTGAGGTTAGGAGTTCGAGACTAGCTTGACCAACATGGTGAAACTCCGTCTCTACTAAAAATACAAAAAATTAGCCAGGCGTGGTGGTGCATGTCTGTAATACCAGCTACTCAGGAGGCTGAGATAGGAGAATTGCTTGAACCAGGAGTTGGAGGTTGCAGTGAGCCAGGCTTGTGCCACTGCACTCCAGCCTTGGCAACAGAGCAAGATTCTGTCTCAAAAAAATAAAATAAAATAAAATAGAGGAGAAAAAAGAAAAGAAAAGAAAGGAAAGGAAGAAAGGAAGAAAAGAAATATCCTTGAGCATAGGAAAGTCAAAAGGTCATACCTAAACTGAACAAAAGTCATGCGTTTCTTTTCCCCTCCTGATTCCTCATCTTCACGCCTCCTGCGAGGAATGTTGAACATATTGGTACGAAAGAGTCTCCCTACTTCTTCTTCAATCTCTGTCAAGTGTTGACGTCGGAAGACAATCCAAGCCACATAGGTACAGAAAGTGTAAAAGGACTATAACAAAAAATAGACAAGAATCACAATCCTTAGCTGTGAAATGGAAAACTCCCACCTGTCTATATAACACAGCTAAGCAGACACAAACCCAGATGACCCCATTTCCCAATATTCCTGAAACACTGTGCAAAATTACACATGTACTCACTTTTGCACAAGGAAGATCAGACCAACAATTTAAGGTATAGCACATAGCTTGTTAGCATCCTTTCTAGAAAGGCTATTCGCTAAAAATAAGTGTCTGACAAATGGTCATTTGTTGTTGGTATAAATTGTTTCATATCAAAAAGCACCAAAACATAAGTGACTCACCTCAAAGAACTTCCAGTCTTTCTGTGTATCTGATATTTTCTCCCTGTAACATAACAAGTCACAACTATAGGTTGAGAGGGAAGTTCAATCTTTCAGGGACCTAGTCCTTATCTTCCTCTAAAGTTAGGGTCATTATCTTGGCCCCAAGATTATTTTCAGCTACACAAATGCTATCAAAAGGCCTTGATAAAGAGTCTCAATACTTTCTTCTTCAACTTCCTATGTTACCCAGATAAAAATCCCTAGAATGGTAAAAAGTTAATCGATATAAATGTGGGGTCAACAAACCAGTGAGGAAATGTATTTTTCCAAAGACTTCTAGTAATTTGAGTATTGGGGAGGTAAGGAGAGTGGAAAGGTGATAAAGAGGAAGCAGAGAACTAGAAGGTAAGGCTGCAATAAAGAAAAGGAAAATAATTAGCAAACAATAGTTATGGCTATTGGGTACAAAAAGAAACAGAAACAAAAGCCACAAAGATCTATGCCAAACCAACCAGTAGACTGAGAACAGCAGTGTGCTCCTCCTTTTGATGGGCATGGGCAAACCTGAGTCTTCTCTCTTACCAGGAGTCCTTGGAACACAAATTCAATGTTAAGAATACTATACTTGGCCAGGCGCAGTGGCTCATGCCTATAATCTCAGCACTTTGGGAGGCCGAGGTGGAAGGATCACTTAAGGCCAGGAGTTTGAGACCAGCCTGGCCAACATGGTGATACCTCGTCTCTACTAAAAATACAAAAATTGGCTGGGTGTGGTGGTGAGCACCTCTAATCCTAGCTACTCGGGAGGCTGAGGCAGGAGAACTGCTTGAACCTGGGAGGCAGAAGTTGCAGTAAGCCGAGATTGTGCCACTGCATCCCAGCCTGGGTGACAGAGCAAGACTCCATCTCAAAAAGAAAAAAAAAAACATACTAAACTGGCATGGGCACAATTAGTGAACATGGCCTCCCCTCCTAACAATTCTGATTCTGACTCCCAGCATTAGGAAACCAGACCTGGTCTGGGGAGCCCTTGAGAGTTGATTGAGGGGGCTATGCATCTGCAATCACTTCATCAGTCACAGCAGCCAAGGCCAGACCCTGGACACTTCAAGGCTGATCCTGGTTTTGCTTCTTTTTTAAGACAGAGCTGGAGTGCGGTAGTGTGATCATAGCTCACTATAGCCTCAACCTTTTGGGCTCAAGCAATCCTCCCACCTGCCAATCCTCCCCCCTCCAATCCTCCCACCAGACTGTAGGAGTTCAGGATGGTTCTGGAGAGCCTGGTACCCACCTCAGCCTCATAAGAAGCTGGGACCACAGGTATACACCACCACACTGGCTATTTGTTTTTCTTTGATACAGGGTCTCACTCTGTCACCCAGGCTGAAGCACAGTGGCATAATCATGGCTCACGGCAGCCCTGACCTCCCCAGCCTCAGGTGATCCTCCCACTTCAGCCTCCCAAGTAGCTGGGACTAAGGCACACGCCACCACGACCAGCTAATTTTTGTATTTTTTGTAGAGACGGGGTTTCACATGTTGGCCAGGCTGGTCTCGAATGCCTGAGCTCAAGCTATCCACCCATCTCACCGTCCCAAAGTGCTGGGATTACAGGCATGAGCCAAGGTGCCCGACCTGCTTCTGCTTTTGTTGGAGCCTTCCTTGGAGGAACTGTGACTCTGAGGATTGGCCTTGGTACCAGGCTCTCCAGAACCATCCTGAACTCCCACAGTCTGGGAAAGATGACCCAAATCTCACAGGACCTTCGGCCTTCTCACAAGGACTTCCTGGTCTGAATGGGCCTAAACTAGCCCTTCACTTGGGGAATGAGGCCGAAGAGGTGGTTACTGGGGCCTGCCCCTCCCCTCCTACAGACTCTCTTCATTATATATTGGTTTCTTCATGTGCAAGTCTTCAATAAAGAACTGCGGCAATAGCAATTACAGTGAACATGGACTAAGTATGGAGTATGTGCCGGGTACCGCGCTAAGCCCTTTACACGTATGATCACATCTAGTTTTCATAACATCCCGCACCATGCTAAGCCCTTTACATGTATGATCATATCTGGTCTTCATAACATCCCTACGGTATAGTCAACATTATTATTCCCAATTCTCAACTGAGGAAACTGAAGTTGAGACTTAAGTCCAAAGACATATATTTAATTAGGGGCAGATCCTGTACTAAAAATCAGGCCTGTCAGATACCCACATCTGTCCTCATAACTGGAATGTGAGGAGAATAAGCTTTTTTCTTTAAAATAGTTTGCAGATAAACATATTGAACAACAGAGCTCAGCGGAAACTTTTCGGAGCAACCCTCAGCATTTCTTTTCTGTGCAACCTGAGGCCTCCACCTGAGGGGTGTGCTGATGTGAAATTTCTGCCCTTTGAAAGCTCCTCTTCCGTAACCAACTGTAAATCTTCTGCCAGCTGAAACCAGAGACCATGAACACCTGCCAAGCTGAAGCAAGAAAACCAGCCAAAGTCTGTTTTGGGAATAAAGTCAGCTTGCATTCTGGGAGATCGAGAGCAGAGCTCACAACAGCACAAGGCAAACCAGCACCATCTTAGCACGGTTTTGAAATGAGAGTGATTGCCCAGGAAACACACTTTCTTTCCTTTTCTTTCTGGGTTCTTTTTTTAGATATTAGAAGAGAAGGTAAGGCTGGGCACAGTGGCTCACGCCTGTAATCCCAACACTTTGGGAGGCCGAGGCAGGTGGATCACCTGAGGTCAGGAGTTCGAGACCAGCCTGGCCAACATGGAGAAACCCCATCTCTACTAAAAATACAAAATTAGCTGGGCGTGGCGGCAGTTGCCTGTAATCACAGCTACTCAGGAGGCTGAGTCAGGGAGAATTGCTTGAACCCAGGAGGTGGAGGTTGCAGTGAGCCAATATCGCGTCACTGTACTGCAACCTGGGCACAGAGCAAGATTCCATCTCAAAAAAAGACAAAAAAAAAAAAAAGAAGAAGAGAAGGTAACATGAACCTCTTTCCACTTTCCCTCAAGTTGCCATACACACTGCAACTCTTTCTCTCTCTCTCTTTTTTTTTCTTTTTTTTGAGACAGACTTTCACTCTTGTTGCCCAGGCTGGAGTGTAATGGCACGATCTTGGCTCACCACAACCTCCGCCTCCCAGGTTCAGACGATTCTCCTGCCTCAGTGTCCCAAGTAGCTGGGATTACAGACATGCACCACCACGCCCAGCTAATTTTGTATTTTTAGTAGAGATGGGGTTTCTCCATGTTGGTCAGGCTGGTCTTGAACTCCTGACCTCAGGTGATCCGCCTGCCTCAGCCTCCCAAAGTGCTGGGATTACAGGTGTGAGCCATGGCGCCTGGCCTAACTCTTTCTCTCTTAATGCCCAAAGCAAACTGATGTAACCCATACTGCAAAAATTAAGTACAGAATGTCATGGGTTTCTTCTTACCATTCTGATTTAGCCCTGCATATGAAATAGAAATGTGCCCAGGAAATGGGTGCATACAATGAATACATTTGGGGACTTCAAAGTTAAAAGCTCTACATATTTATTTCTAGCTGGTATATTTTGAGTCGTTTTCCTGTCTTTTTTGGTATTTTATAATTTTTATATTAAGTATATATACTTAAAATAAATTGATTATAAATTTAAAATTTTATTGATTATAAAATAAAATTGGCTGGGCGTGGTGGCTCACACCTGTAATTCTAGCACTTTGGGGGGCCAAAGCAGGAGGATCGCTTGAGCTCAGGAGTTCAAGACCAGCCTGGGCAAGTTGGCGAAACCCGATCTCTACAAAAAAACACAGAAAAAATAAAAAATAGCTGGGAGTGGTGGCACACACCTTGTAGTCCCAGCTACTTTTGGGGCCAGGTGAGAGCATTGCTTGAGAACAGGAAGTTGAGGCTGCAGTGAGCCGAGATAGTGCCACTGCACTCTAGCCTGGGTGACAAAGTGAGACTCCATCTCAAAAAAATAAAAAATAAAAATAAATTTAATTTAATTTTAAAAAATTAAAATAACAAAATTTAAGCCTCCCAAAATTGTCTGCAAATAGAAATGGGGTTTAAACAATACAATCCGTGGAAATATAATACAAGTCATAAATGTAATTTTAAATTTTCTAGAAGAAAAACAAGTGAAGAGAAACAAGTGAAGCTAATTTAATAATATATTTTATCTAAACCCCCCAAAACATTATCATTTCAATATAGAAGCAATATTTCTAAAGTACTGAGATATTTTATTCATTTTTAGATTTTCTGTGTACAGTGCTTATTTTTCACTTACAGTATGTTTCAATTTGGACTATCTACATTTCAAAGTGCTCACTAGCCACTTGTGGCAAGTGGCCACCATGCTGGTGAGCACAGACGCCATGCATTCCATGTTTGAGGACACAACCCAAAGGAAAGAGGGGAAAGCCAGCCTGGTAGTAAATCTAGAGATTTTTAGTGGCCTGTTATGATGCTTTCTTATTCCTTCTTGCTACCTTAGACTCTTGGCTCCAAATCAAAATGAAGAAAGTATATTTTATGATTTGTCATTCCTAAAGGGAAACAAAGTTTAGTCCCAGACTTCTGGGCTGGGAAGAAAAAAAAGTTGTGCTCCCCTATTTGCCCCCTGCTGCTGTAGGTATAATCAGGTTTCAATGAAGGGCAAGGTCTGCTCTATACAAGACAGTATCAAAGGGATGTATTTTAGGGGAGGGGAAAGAGGCTTTGGTGCAGCATGTGACTGGGGGTAAGGGCAGAGGAACAGGGCTTAGGGATAATTTATACACCTGAGTTTCAAAAAGACTCCCTTTTTCCCCGTCAGCCCCACCGCTAGCCTCTCTGGTCACCCATCAAGTGACAGCTGCACTGAGAACAGTGGAAGAAGGTATAAATGCTAGGGTCAAGGTGGGGGTGGAGCCAGCATTGGCCATCACCAAAGAAAAGATCTAACTATGGCATGTGCCTGCCACCAAGGAGGTTTTCATATCTTAACTTGGAAAACACAGAGAACTTTTATTGAACATGTTCATCAAAATTCTGCCAAAGCTTTTGGGATGTCAGGGTTCCTCAGACATTTAAAGGCACATGCTTCTACTTCTCAAGAGACATGAAAGCACTAAATTAACAGCATCCAAACTGCTGGTTCTACTAAAATCTTTAATCCTAGAGATAAATAGCATAACGTGTTGTAGTCCAATATTAAGTGTGCATATGAGACAAAACAGGGACCAACCCCCCTACACTTAGGGACCTGCCACCCCACCCCCACCCCCAAACATGGAAATAAAGGAAAGCCTTGAGTTCCTTTAAGGGAAATTCCAGGCACCTAGCTAGCTCTGAGAAGTAAATGAGCAACTTGATAAGCAAGAAGGTAACAGTAGCTTAAAAGACAGCCAAGGAAGTTAGAGTCACAAGATGTTTGGTTCTCTATATAAAGTAAAAATAACATTTTAACATACGTCCCTGGTTGTTTTTTAGAAACTCAGACCCCCACCAAATGGGTCCACTGGCATATAGACCTCAGATAAGAGGAGATTGAGGACTGAACTCTGACTGCATTCATTGTTCTAAAGTTCTTCCTGAGAGGCCTAGAAGAAGTCATGTCCACGAGCCAGACCTAACACATCTTCCTACAGACCCCAAGTTTTTTAAACAAAGCTGCTCTACCTTAACCAAATCAGAAAATCTTTGAATCTGCTTATGACCTGTAAGGCCCCGCTTCAAAATATCCTGCCTTTTTAGTCCAAACCAATATATAACCTCCATGTATTGATTTACAATTTTGCCTGTAACTTCTGCTTTCCTAAAATTTACTCCTGCCTTTAAAAACCCTTGCTTGCAAGCCATCAGAGAGGTCAGGTCTTAAGCGAGAGCTGCCTGATTCTACTTGCTTGGCGACCTGCAAATAAATGCTCTCCTTTCTCCTGATATTACAAACCATGGTGTGGATGTTTCACCTGACTGCATCAGGCAAGCAGACCCCAGTTCACTTCGGTAACACATATCTGAGAGAGAAAAATCAGAAAACACACATGCAAATATTAGCTTACTGAAATCAGAAAGAAGTGAAATGTTAAAATGAGTTAATCACCATAACTGGCAAAAACATTGTCCTCATCTCCTCCTACATAAAAGCCACCAAAAGAACAATATAAACTTCTGAATCATGGCAAAAACCTGTTCCAGTCTGTCTTCTATGTCCTTTGTTCAGCGTCTGACCTGTATGGAATTTGTTATGTGGGTGGTGAGATCTACGCTCATTCTTCTATAAAGTGCTATCCAGCAGGCAGAGGAAACATGGGTTATGTCGCACACAGTGGAAAAATGACCAGCACCATCTGGAAATGAGCTAGTGCTAAACAGAGGCCATCACCTACTTTCAAACATATGCGTTCCTTTAAAGGTTTATATAAAAATTGCCTTGGAAAAAGTACAATTACTTCAGTGGTACAATTATGCCGAGAACTAAAAAATATTATAAATTCTCTAATTATGGTATAATTGTTTATAGTTTGCTTTTTATCCCAACATTAGTTTGCAATGTATATGTGTTTTTAAAGATTAAACCTTAAGTATGAGAAATTAAAAAAAAAATTTTTTTTTGAGGCAGGGTGTTGTTCGGTCACCCAAGCTAGAGTGCAACAGCACGATCACGACACATTGCAGCCTCAAGCTCCCTGGCTCAAGCAGTTCTCCCACCTCAGCCTCCCAGGTGGCTGGAAATACAGGCATGCACCACCATGCCCAGCTAATTTTTAAATTTTTTTTCTGGAGAGAGGGTCTCACTGTGTTGCCTGGGCTGGTCTTGAACTCCTGGGCTCCAGTGATTTTCCTGCCTCAGGCTCCCAAAGTGCTGGGATTACAGGCATGAGCCACTGTGCCTGGCTAAAATCATTTCTTAAGAGCAGGTTTTTGTTTTGTTTGTTTGTTTGTTTGTTTGAGATGGAGTCTCACTCTGTCCCCCAGGCTGGAGTGCAGTGGCGTGATCTCGGCTCACTGCAAGTTCCGCCTCCCAGGTTCACACCATTCTCCTGCCTTAGCTTCCTGAGTAGCTAGGACTACTGGCGCACGCCACCACGCCCGGCTAATTTTTTGTATTTTCAGTAGAGACTGGGCTTCACCACGTTAGCCAGGATGGTCTCGATCTCCTGACCTCGTGATCTGCCTGCCTCGGCCTCCCAAAGTGCCGGGATTACAGGAGTGAGTCACCGTGCCCAGCCCAAGAGCAGGTTTTTTAACCTTAAATCCTAGTTTTCTAACTAGAAGTGACACTTTAAAGACAAAAGAAATCAGTGTCAATAGTGATGTTGTAAATGATTGAGTAGGAAACTATAAAGATAACTGTAATTTTATCATAATGCTTTTCTTAAAAACTTTGTCAAGAGAAAACACTACTTCTTTGTAAACAATGAAGTCTACAGCAAGCTAAACCTCCACCAACAGCCCTAGACACCGGCAAAAGCTTCCTGTTTTTGGATCACAGAAAGGTATTTTTGATGCTGAAACATCCCCAACTTCTAAGTATCTCTATGTTATATCTACTACTATACCTCACTCATCAGAGATATTAAATGTAACAATTCCATTATTTTATATATGCTCTTGTCCTTTTGGGTTTCTTTTTTCTTTTAATTTTAGGTTTGGGGGTACATGTGAAGTCTTGTTACATAGATAAACACGAGTCACGGGGGATTGTTGTACATATTATCACATCACTCAGGTATTAAGCTCAGTACACACTACTTATCTTTTCTGCTCCTCTCCCTCCTCCTACCCTTCTCACCTTAAGTAGACCCCAGTATCTGTTGCTTCTTTCTTTGTGTTCATAAGTTCTTATCATTTAGCTTCCACTTATAAATAAATGAGAACATGCAGTATTTGATTTTCCTCTCCTGTGCTAGTTTGCTAAGGATAATAGCCTCCAGCTCTATCCATGTTCCCACAGAAGGCATGATCTCATTCTTTTTTATAGCTGCAGAATATTCCAAGGTGTAAACATACCACCTTTTATTTATCCAGTGTGTCATTGTTGGGCATTTAGGTTGATTCCATTGATTCCATGTATTTGCTATTGTGAACAGTGCTGCAATGAACATTCGCATGCATATGTCTTTATGGCAGAATGCTTTACATTCCTCTGGGTATATACCCAGTAATGGGAATGCTGGGTCGAATGGTAGTTCTGCTTTTAGCTCTTGAGGAATTGCCATACTGCTTTCCACAGTGGTTGAACTCATTTACACTCCCACCAACAGTGTATAAGGGTTCCCTTTTTTCTGCAACCTTGCCAGCATCTGTTATTTTTTGACTTTTTAATAACGGCCATTCTGACTGGTGTGAAATAGTATCTCATTGTGGTTTTTATTTTTTACTGTAACCC
This sequence comes from Macaca mulatta, assembly GCF_049350105.2. NCBI lineage: Eukaryota > Metazoa > Chordata > Mammalia > Primates > Cercopithecidae > Macaca > Macaca mulatta. The sequence goes on along the minus strand of NC_133412.1, from coordinate 137,681,603 downwards.
ACAGAAAGAAATATATTTAATAGAGTCCCCAATACACACTGAAACAAAAGTCTCCTAAAACAATACTTACTTTTACTTTTTATGATGTACTCTGATTTTTAAAGTTCTAGTCTATTCTCTTCAAGACTTACTAAATTGATTTTGAGATCCATTAATGTGTTGTAACTTATACTTTGAAAAACATTGGTTTAGGAACATTACTGTAAGAAAGAATAACAGGCTGTAGAAAGCTGAATGCATAAAAGACGAGGACTGACTGTACTTTTAAAAGACACAAAAAGCGCGGTGATGAAATACCTGTAATCCCAGCACTTTGGGAGGCCGAGGCGGGTGGATCAGCTGAGGTCAGGAGTTCAAGACCAGCCTGACTAACACGGTGAAACCCCGTCTCTACTAAATACAAAAAATCAGCCAGGCGTGGTGGCAGAGGTTGCAGTGAGCCAGGATTGCACCATTGCACTCCAGCCTGGGCAACAAGAGTGAAACTCTGTCTCAAAAAAAAAAAAAAAAAAAAAAAGTCCAGTCGTGGTGGCTCACGCCTGTAATCCCAACACTTTGGGAGGTTAAGGCAGGCGGATCACGAGGTCAGGAGATAGAGACCATCCTGGCTAACATGGTGAAACTCCATCTCTACTAAAAATACAAAAAATTAGGGCATGGGGGCGGGCGCCTGTAGTCCCAGCTATTTGAGAGGCTGAGGCAGGAGAATGGCGTGAACCCAGGAAGGGGAGTTTGCAGTGAGCTGAGATTACGCCACTGCACTCCAGCCTGGGCGACAGAGCAAGACTCTGTCTCAAAAAAAAAAAAAAAAAAGTAATCATGGCAGCAAAGCTTAAAAATGCTATGATGTTGGATATGTTATCAGAAGCAGACACCAAGACAGGACTAGACATGAGATTTATTGGAGGAAACGATGGTGACAGAAAATGAGAGAACTGGAGAAGGCAAGGAGCGCCGTCACACCTCAATGCATGTCTGACCCTGTGAGAGAAGAAAGGCAGGAGGGTCTGGGTAGGAAGGAACTCAGACAGTGGCAAAGCTCTAGGAAAGTTTTGACCAGGCCAAAGGGGAGTCCTCGAGCTGAAGCTGTCAGTCAGAGGACTCCTGCAACGGTGAGGAATCGGCCTGCTGCACTCAGACACTGGCAGGAGGCAGCCTATGGGAAGCATGGTGCAATGGGCTGAATGTTTGTGTTCTCCCGAAATTCGTATGTTGAAATCCTAACTCCCAGTGTGATGGTATCAGGATGTGAGGCCTTTGGAAGTAATTAAGTCATGAACATAGAGCCCTTATATATGAATTAGTGTTCTAGAAAAGAGACCCCAGAAAGCTCTGTCATCTTCTTTCTGCCATGTTGAGGATACAATGAGAAGCTGGCAGTCTGCAACCTAGAAGAGGGCCCTCACCAGAGCCTGACCATGCTGGTATACTGATCTTAGACCTGCAGCCTGTAGAACTGTGAGAAAGATATTTCTGTTGTTTATAAGCCACCCTGTCTATGGTACTTGGCTATAGCAACCCAAACAGGCTAAAACATGTGGCCTCAGTGCAGACCTGGTGGTGGATTCAGGCGCAACAGCTGGGGCCACTGCTCAGTTACACTCCCTGAGTGCCACATTTTCATGGTCCCATGCTGGAAAGCAGAACCAAACTTGTCAACTCCATAAAAGAACTGCAGCAGCAAAAACTTGAAAGCTGCAGAACGGATGTAGTAGAATAAAGAACGGGTGTTGTCAGGGATACACATTAAGAGTGTATTCCCAAGTCATGAAAAATCACACACACATGGTGAATCGAATCACACAGATGGTGGGCCTCGGAAGTGGACCGAGGACATCTACCACTATAGAAACAGGGGTGTGAAAGAAGAGAAATGGCCAACAATGCCAAGAAACAACCAAAACACAAAGAAAGTGAGCCTGAACTGAAAGTATATCGATGCAAACATCAATAAATATCAAGTTCCAGCCGAGAGAAACTTCATATGTATATCTGTTTTTTAACTTTATAAACTAATATAGCTCCTTATGAATAGCCAAGAAGAAATTAGAGAATATATGCCTGTGCCCCTCAGACCCTAGGTAACTTGGAAAAAAATCTACCCAACTAAAGAATGAATTAGGGCCAAGTGCCGTGGCTCATGCCTGTAATCCCAGCACTTTGGGAGGCTGAGGTGGGTGGATCACCTGCGGTCAGGAGTTTGAGACCAGCCTGACCAATATGATGAAACCCCATCTCTACTAAAAATACAAAAATTAGCCAGGCTTGTTGGTGTGTGCCTGTAATCCTAGCTACTCGGGAGGCTGTCAGGAGAATTGCTTGAACCCAGGAGGCAGAGGTTGCAGTGAGCAGAGATAGTGCCACTGTACTTCAGGCTGGGCGATGGAGCGAGACTCCATCTGAAAAAAAAAAGAAAAAAAAAAAGACTGAATTAGCCACATACAGTCTCTGTCCTGCCTTTTCTTTTCGTAGGTAGGCAGAAAAGATTGGAACATCCAGAAAAAGTGAAAAAAGAAAAAAAAATTGCAACCACATCTCATATTTGTAAAGTTAATTATATGGGAGGGTAGAAATTGATGCTCAAATGAAAGACATTAAAACACGGATTAAGCAAAACTTTTAGTAAGAGTTGGGTAATAAGAAAAAATAAACTGGAAAAATAGGGTAAGAACAGCAAAATATAAACACAGAATTTCATGAAGCATTTTCAATTACCAAGACTAACCCAAAAAAGGGACCTCAAATTATGTTTTTCCATTTATCTTTTGTCACAGCAACATGTGTTCTTGAATAAGACTCTTAAAATTTACACATGATATATCACATTTAAATGTGCATAGTATTTGACTCAGGAATTCTAGTTTAAGGAATTTATCTTTAGGACAAACTAGCAACTTATCTCAAATAGGCAAAATGGCCAGATAGAACATTGCCAAAGGAAAGAGGAGTGACTCTTGTTATCAGATGTTAAGTCACACCCTTTCCTGCCTGGCTTCCGCCTATGCTCCTCAGTCAAGTGTCCCTAAGGGACACCCCTCACTCTCCTGCTACGGGTGCCCATTATCTGTCTATGCCGCTATTATACTGACCAGCAATCTTTGCTTTCCTTACTTGATGACTCCTCCATTAGACTGTACACACTCCTTGAAGACTGTATGTTCTTTGCACCCTAGCACTTGGCACCATAACTACCACATAACAGGCACTCAACGTGAGTTGAATAAATCAAAGAAAAATATCAGCCATATAGTCCTGTATTTATAACAGAAAAACTGATCAATAAAACTCAATAGGAATTCCCCAAATTGGGTTAAAATATTAGAAAAATTCAACACCTAATAAATAAGAAATGTTACAGAGTGTGGAGACTAAAATCACTAAGTATTGGAAAGTTGGATATTAGTAAAGACAAAATATCTTAAGATTCATAACTCTTCTTATATGTTGTAACAAATCTCAAATAGATCAAAGATCAACATTTTTTTAAAACCTTATTGTTTAAAACTAGGAAAGAAAGGTAAATAGTTTAACCTAGGAATGGCAAGAACTTGCATGACTCTCGAGTAGCATCAGAAACAAGGTAGATGTATCCAAATAAATAAAAATGTGAAACATTTTCCTAATATGTAAAAACATAAATACCAAAAAGAAAGCAACAAACTAGAAATACAAATGACCAATCCTTGCTATGGGATACATATTTTAAAATTATACAAATTTTCAGCTGAGCACAGTGGCTCATGCCTGTAATCCCTGCACTTTGGGAGGCCAAGGCAGGCAGATCACTTCAGCCCAGAAGTTTGAAACCAGCCTGGGCAACATGGAGAAACCCTATCTCTACTAAAAATAGAAAAATTAGCTGGGCATGGTGGTGCACATCTGTAGCCCCAGCTACTCAGGAGGCTGAGGTGAGAGGATCACCTGAGCCCGGAATGCAGAGGTTGCAGTGAGCTGAGATCACACCTTGTCACTACGCTCTAGCCTGGGCCACAGAGCAAGACTTGTCTCAAAAAAAAAAAAAAAAATACAAATTCCCAGTTTCCATTTAATAGATGGTTAAAACTAAATGAACAGGCAGGCAGCAAATTATTTTACACAGAAAGACCACAGCCTCCACCATCATAAAAGATACTCAGTCAAGGCCGGGCTCAGTGGTTCACGCCTGCAATCCCAGCACTTTGGAAGGTCGAGGTGGGAGGATCACCTAAGGTCAGGAGATCGAGACCAGCCTGACCAACATGGTGAAACCCTATCTCTACTAAAAATACAAAAATTAGCTGGGCGTGGTAGCAGCACCTGTAATCCCAGCTACTCAGGAGGCTGAGGCAGGAGAATTACTACCTAGGAGGCAGAGGTTGCAGTGAGCCAAGATCATGCCATTACACTACAGACTAGGGGGACAAGAGTGAGACTTCGTCAAAAAAAAAAAAAAGATACTCAGTCAAATAAAACATCTTTAAGCTTTTTATACACCTTTAAACTGTCAAAAATATTAAAGTAATAAAATCCAATGCAACCAGATATACGTACTGCTGATGGTAATACAAAATGTCTTAACCTTCTTAGAGAACAATCTAGCAGTATGTATCAAGAGCTACAAAACTGTTTGTGGCCTTCTAGGTAAATATACTGTGGAAAATAAGCCACAAGGAAATAGTCCAAATGAATAAAGCAGTTTGTATAAAGCTATTCAATGCAGAAATATTATAACACACAAAAACTAAAATTATGCAAATGTACACAAAAAGAATGGTTAAGCAAATATGTATGTTACATAACAGAATCCTATTCAAAGTGGTAAGTGAAATCATATAATCAGAATAATAAGAGAAAGTACCCCAGAAATACAGAATACAAAAATGTATATACCAACAACTGTGTAAGTATGCTCATTAACAAAGCTGGTCTTTGAAAATGTGGAGAATGTAGAAAGAGACACATCATATACTAGGTTCTTTTCCTATGGAGGGGAAAATTATTTTCCTATAGGGGAAAAAAGCTGTTCTGGCTGACATGGTGTAGATCTGGGGCCTGTTGTGAAACTCAGAGAAGGAGATTCTGAGTTAAGGGTTGATGTTTTCGACCTTGTGATCCCAAACCTGTGATGAGACTCCTCTTTAAGTTTTAATTACAGTGGTGTAAAATAGTCATCCTAAGGTAAAAATGATCTTCCCACAAAGAACCATCTTAGAATCCACACCTCGGCAGCTCCTACTCACAATTGTTGCTGCTGCAAAATAAGCAGTGAAAGGGTAGGGAGACACCTAATCCCCCTGCACTACCAGCCCCACAAGGCCTCCTGCCCAAGGGAGCCAAGTCTGGCAGCAAGAGCCCTTCATGGTTGAGAGCAAGATTTCACTGAGAGACCATGTCATTCAATCTCAAGCAGTGGAAAGTTTTAAAAATATCAGCTGACATTCTGAGATTTCTTCCACATGCACTTCGCTCTCTCAAAGGAGACATTACAAGGGTTTGGGACAGATTCTCACCTGAGCCCAATTACTCTGGACAACAGAAGAAGGAACATTTTCTCAAGTTAACCAAAGCCAAACGTAAGCATCTTAAGGGTGTGGGTCTATGATGGAGTGATGATCTAATGAAGTGTAAAATGTGTGCTTACTTTCCACAGCACATGTGATGCTTATCCGGCATTGCCAAGCCCAGCACAAGGATACAGTACTTCTGCGCCAAGTACGTCTGTGCTGCTTCTAATTCACTTAAAACCAATTCCATTTCTTTTTTCTCTACAAGGCCTCTGATGGGGGGAACAAAAAAAAGAGAATTTGGGTTAATTTTCATAAATGCCTATATTAACTAGCAAAAAGTCAGAATTATAAACTTTTTTTTTCTTTTAAGACAGGGTCTTGCTCTGCTACCTAGGCTGGAGTGCAGTGGTGCTATCATAATTCATTGCAGCCTCAACCTCCAGGGCTCAAGCAATCCTCCTGCCTCAACCTGCTAAGTAGCTGGGACTATAGGTGCACGCCACTATGCCTATCTAATCTTTTTTTATTTTGTGTAGAGGCAGGGTCTCACTATGTTGTCCAGGTTGATCTTGAATTCCTGGACTCAAGTGATCCTCCCCTTGGCCTCCCAAAGTGTTGGGATGGCAGTGTGAGCCAGTGTGCCCAGCCATAAACTATTTTGAAAGAAATACAAGTGAGTCAACAGACTTCACTTACCAATGAGTTTATTTTATTTAAGCAGTGATATAGGAAAATCCTTAAAGTCCCTTCGTATTTAATCAATGGAATCAGCATCTCAAGTTTACGGTGTATTTTTGCTTTTTTTTTTTTTTTTTTTTTTTAGACACAGTCTTGCTGTGTCACCCAAGCTGGAGTGCAGTGGCATGATCTTGGCTCACTGCAACCTCCACCTCCCGGTTCGAAGAATTATCCTGCCTCAGCCTCCCGAGTAACTGGGATTACACGTGCCTGCCACCATGCCCGGCTAATTTTTGTATTTTTAGTAGAGATGGGGTTTCGTCATGTTGGCCAGGCTGGTCTCAAACTCCTGATCTCAAGTGATCCATCCACCTTGGCCTCCCAAAGAGCTGGGAGTACAGACATGAACCACCACGCCCTGCCTATTTTTGCTTTTTTATTAGATTATACTTCATGTTATGTATCCCCAATTTTATAGGCAGGTAGTCCTAATTTATACAGAACAGCTCAACTAACAAATTATCTATACTGGTTGCTGAGGCAGTTAGCAGCCTACTTTCCTGCTATTTTCCTAAAACAACCGTGAAGGCTATGTACCTCAGCGTCCCCTGTGTTCTCTATGTCATTACTGAGCTTGGGGCTCAGCGTGTGAACAAGGACCGACACTCAGTTCTGAGTGTAGTTGTGTTTGCTAAGGAGGCATCTGTGGACTACTACTCTGGGAACTTTGGCATCAATTACAATAACACTGCTTCCCTGTGAAACCAGCCGCAGTTCCAATTGAATTGCAAATGAACTTTCTCAAAGACAAACTGTTCTTAGGTTACAGCATGTCTGAAGCCAGATTTTAAGTTTCTGCTGTACAATACAGTAGGAAACAATATTGCTGATGATACATTCCAACGTACTGTTACTGAAAAGTGAGTTGTACTCTTATTGAAAAGTGAGGTGTCGGCCGGGCGCGGTGGCTCAAGCCTGTAATCCCAGCACTTTGGGAGGCCGAGACGGGCGGATCACAAGGTCAGGAGATCGAGACCATCCTGGCTAACACGGTGAAAGGAGGCTGAGGCAGGAGAATGGCGTAAACCCGGGAGGCGGAGCTTGCAGTGAGCCAAGATCCGACCACTGCACTCCAGCCTGGGTGACAGCGCGAGACTCCGTCTCGAAAAAAAAAAAAAAAAAGAAAAGTGAGGTGTCACTAGACACCAAATGATATTTACTCTAAACAGGGACAAATGACTGCCCCTTCTGATATAACCATTAGACTGACTCCATGAAGATATGCCATGAGGGGAAGGGGGTGTATTTAAGGATAATATAGACATTTCAAAGCAGAAAATGTTATCACATGTGATGAAAAGGCTTATGAGTCATTGGAATAAAATGGATTTCTGGAATAAAGAGAGCTCCAACGTTAAGTGCCCAAATGCCATATAACCCAAACACACCCCTCCAGACGCACCCCAGTGGCCACACCCCTGTGCCTGTTTCCTTCAGCAGCCCCACCCTCACTGGTCACCCTACTCTGCCAGAGCTGCCAGTAGCTCATATTCTTCTTTTGCTGTAGAAAACAACCAAATCAAACTACAACCACCAAGGAATGCCTTGAAGCTTTTAGGCCAATGCTTCTCAAGTTTTAATAAACCTATGAATTATGAAAGAATCACTGGGGATACTTGCTAAAAGTACAAATTCCCAGTGCAATCCTCTCTCCAAGATTCTGGCTCAGGAGTCTGGGTCTAGCCCAGGAAATTTAAAACAATCTTCCCAAATGATTCCAAGGCAAGTGGTCCCTAGACCACATATACACATATACATAAAGGACTGATGTGTTGAAATGGAAAAAAAAGGAAAAAGCTATGAAAAAAAAAAACACTCAAGAGAAGCTAACCTATATACAAAACTCCAGGCAGAGGTGGCCTGCTTGCACCACATTTCTGTGTCTGGAAACCATTCCCCCATACTGTTTTCATCTAATTTTGTAAAACTGCCTTAAATACAAACCCAGTTAGTGGTTCATTTTTAAAGCACATTCTTTAAAAATGCAAACAATAATGCTGACAAAATTTTGCTGAAATGGATATGCTTATGCATTGCTTGTAAAAGAAAATTGGCATAATCCTCTGGGAAAAAAAACTGAAAATAATTTCAAGAGCCATAGAAATTATCATAAATTTTGATCCAATATCATCTCTCCTGGAAATTTATTCTTTTAAAAACATCATCCAAAATTAGGAGGAAATTTTTATGCATGAGGACATTCAATGCAATCATTATTTATATATCAGAAAAACTAGAAATTGCCAAAATATATAAAATAGAAGGTGATACGGTTTGACTATGTCCCCACCCAAATCTCATCTTAAATTGTAGCTCCCATAATTCCCATGTGTCATGGGAGGGACCCAATGGGAGGTAACTGAACATGGTGGCAGGTCTTTCCCGTACTGTTCTCACGATAGTGAATAAGTCTCATGAGATCCGATGGTTTTATAACGGGCGTTCCCCTGCGCACGCTCTCTTGCCCGCCACTATGTAAGATGTGCCATTGCTCCTCATTTGCCTTCCACCATGATTGTGAGGTCTCCCCAGCCATGTGGAACTGTGAGTCCATTAAACCTCTTTCCTTTATAAATTACTCATTTGGGTAGTCTTTATTAGAAGCATGAGAACAGACTAATACAGAAGGATAAAGGGAGCAGCAATACAGTCAGATATTGTTTAAGGACTTGATGCTTATTAACCTAACTTATGAGTGAGTCTCCCACGAGATGTAGCCCAGGCATCAAAATCTTTACCCTTAACCACTACAATATACTGCCTCTTAGTAGGTAAGTCAATGCGCACACATTGGCTTGATGGAAAACTATGCTACCATTAAAAATTATAATTATGAAGATTATAATAACTTGAAAGTACATATGATATTATGTTTAAAAGTACATACAGGCTGGGCACAGTGGCTCAGGCCAATAATCCCAGCACTTTGGGAGGCTGACGTGGGTGGATGACCTGAGGTCGGGAGTTCAAGGTCAGCCTGGCCAACATGGTGAAACCCTATCCCTACCAAAAATATAAAAAATCAGCCAGGCATGGTGGCACATGCCTGTAGTGTCAGCTACTCAGGAGGCTGAGGCAGGAGAACCACTTGAACCCAGGAGGTGGAGGTTGCAGTGAGCCGAGATTGTGCCACTGCCCTCCAGCTTGGTTGATTGAGCAATACTCTGTCTCAAACAAACAGACAGTACATACATAATTGTTCAGAAGCTAAAAATTCTAATTATGGACAGATAAACTCTGGAAAACAGTGCAGTTGACTGGTGGGAAGTGCTGGGCATGTTGTGCAGTGGTTCAGGCACAAGCCTTGGAGTTAAACAGACCTGGGTTCTAACATCAGTTCCACCTAGGAACTATAATGTAATCTCCTAGGTATAGTATGTAATCCCCAACACACTATTTAACCTCTGTGAGCCTTAATTTCTTCACTTGTAAAACAGAGATAAGACTTCTTCTTCCGGAAGTAGGGCTTTTAATCACCTGACATCATCTAAGTATACCTTTGCCATCCATTTTCACCCTTTTCTGCTTTCCTCTCATGGCTGTAGGCTTTCTTCCCAAGTGCCATGCACTGGGTTAAGAAACACTGTCTCATCTACTTCTGTATAATAACTCTGTGAATTAAATGCTATTACTATCCCTATGCTCTATCTTGGTATTTGAAATCAATTTTTTTCTTCTGTGCAGATACCTCAATGCAATCAACATTTAATTCTATTATAGTAAGTAAACCAACTGACCACAGGAAGCCTGAAAATAAAGAGTTGTAATTTTTATTTTTAGAATCACACCATAAAATCCATACTTTTTTTTTTTTAAGGCAGAGTCTTGCTCTGTCCACCAGGCTGGAGTGCAGTGGTGCCATCTCGGCTCACTGCAACCTCTGCCTCCCAGGTTCAAGCGATTCTCTTGCCTCAGCCTCCTGAGCAGCTGGGATTATAGGCGTGTGCCACCATGTCCAGCTAATTTTTGTATTTTTAGTAGAGATGGGGTTTCACCATGTTGGTCAGGCTGGTCTCGAACTCCTGACCTTGTGATCCACCCACCTCAGCCTCCCAAAGTGTTGGGATTACAGGCGTGAGCCACCGCGCCCGGCCAAAATTCATACTTTTAAGGCTTTGATTGGTTTGTTTTTGTCAATCTGAGTAACTGATTCCTTCTAAGGAACAGTCTGCCTTATACCACTGTGTTCTAATATGTTTGTTTGCATCTTTAACTAGAAAACCTGTCTTATTATCTATTCTTATCAATTAAGAAAGTAGGCCAGGCATGGTGGCTCACACCTGTAATCCTAGCACTTTGGGAGGCTGGGGCAGGCAGATCACCTGATGTCACGAGTTCGAGACCAGACTGGCCAACATGGTGAAACCCCATCTCTATTAAAAATACAAAAATTAGCTGGGCGTGGTGGTGGGCACCTGTAATCCCAGCTACTCAGGAGGCTGAGTTGGGAAAATCGCTTGAACCTGGGAGGTGGAGGTTGCAATGAGCCAAGATTGCACCACTGCACCCCAGCCTGGGTGGCAGAGCGAGACTCCATCTCAAAAAAAAAAAAAAGAAAAAAGAAATTAAACAAATCTTTTTGCTAGATTAGCAATAAGCCTCAGAAGAGGAAATACCATAAAAATATAAGCCAAAGTGCAAAAAATGTCTAATAAGTTTCTATTTGGAAATAGTAAGAATCTTCAAACCTTCTAAGTCCATAGCTGGCTTTAAACCCTTTTGCTTGCTACCATAGAAACACTTCATGCTCTGGCTGCCCTGTTGTGAAATACAGTCCCAAAATAACACTGATGTTGTATATTATGATGGTTTTACAGGAACAAGAGTTTTTAAATTATTTATTTGGTTCTTTACAAAACTGCCATCCAGATACATTTATTCCGTCCATAAGATGTTTTTCCAACTGCTTGATTGTATACAGGGTTTTGCGTTTTGAAAACATCCTGCAGCAACAAGTTAATTACTCTACCCAGCATTCCTAACAGCTAAATCATTGGGTTGGTTCCACACTTACTGGGGAGGGCAGCCTGGCACGTGGAAAGTTCCATGGTTTGCAAAAGGTCACCAAGGCTGAGAGGCATTGTTCTGCTCTGTACTCTGAGTTCCCAGATTCTTGCCCTGGTGTACACCTCTGTGCCACTTCTGCCTAAAGCTAAAGCATTTAAATTCTTTATAAGTAGCCTAACAAACCTTGGATTTTTTCCTGTGATGTGGAATGCCACTTTGGCCAAATCTATGAATTTTTTTAATTCTTAGATGTTTTTTAATTGTATGCTTACAAGCCCTTTAGCAAGAACTTTGTAAGCATAAAAAGCACACAAACAACAACTATATCTGCACCATTCAAGATGGCTGCCACTAGCCACGTGTGGCTACTGAGAATGTGTCTAGTATGAATTGAGATATATTATAGGTATAAACTAGATACCAGACTTACTACAAAAAAGTAACGTATCTCATTAATAACTTCCTAATATCAACTTCTGTTGCAATGATAATATTTTTTGCATCATTGGGTTAAATAAAAGACACTATTAAAATTAATTTCACATGTATCTTTTTACATTTTTAAGATATGTTTACCAGAAATTTTAAATTACATACATGGCTTTCATTATCTCATTATTGTGCAGTGCTAGTCTGTATCAGTTGGAATATTTTGTTACTGGAATACACATATAAATTATCCAGTGAGCTTTAAAAACTGACACACTCTTCCTATGTAAAATGTCTCAGTACATCCCAAAGATTTAAAAATTTCCATCATCTCTTTATCCTAGACAAAAGTTACTTTTAATACTGGCAGTGAAAAAACTCTAAAGCACACTATAAAATCTTACTTACACCATATAGCTTTTGGGTTTCTTTTCCAGTGAGTTTTTTTCCAAGTAACGAGCTAAGTAGTACAATAATGCCATGAGGAAATTATCAAGATTCTTATTCCTATGGGGATATTTGAAACAACAAAAAGAGTCAACGCTAACCTATTTCAAACATAAGATTTCTCATAAAAAAAAATTGAGCACACAACACAAGAATAAATAGAAAACCATGTTATCATGCCTATCAAAGAACTAATTTACCACTTAAAATTATATCTACTATATATTTAAAGATTTAAGAAGTCTGGTTTTTGTAAGTAAAACTTTTGGAGAGGTCAGACACTAAATTCTTATAGTTGTGCTTACTAATTAATTTTCATTTTTAAAAAGTTATTATACAATATATTTCCATTGTTTAAAAAATATAGAGAAATTTATCAAGTAAAAAGTTCTCTCCTTCTACATCTGTCACCATCCTACTCCCTAGTGGTTACCACTACTAAGAGTTTGGTATGGGCCAGGCACAGTGGCTCATGCCTGTAATCCCAGCACTTTGGGAGGCCAAGGCGGGTGGATCACTTGAGGTCAGGAGTTCGAGACCAGCCTGGCGAAACCCCATCTCTACTAAAAATTACAAGAATTAGCTGGGCGTGGTGGTGCATCCCTATAATCCCAGCTAGTTGGGAGGCTGAGGCAGGAGAATCGCTTGAACCCAGGAGGTGGAGGTTGCAGTGAGCTGAGATTGTGCCACTGCACTCCAACCTGGGCAAAAGAGCGAAACTCCATCTCAAAAAAAAAAAAAAAAGAGTTTGGTATGAATCCTTTCTAAACTTTCTAAAACATAAGACAATCACATATAACATCCTCCTCATCCTCCTCCACCAACATATACACATGTATAAGAATACATGCCTTAAAAATGTTTTTTGGTGGCCCGGCGCAGTGGCTCATGCCTGTAATCCCAGCACTTTGGGAGGCCAAGGCGGGTGGATCACGAGGTCAGGAGATTGAGACCATCCTGGCTAACACAGTGAAACCTCGTCTCTACTAAAAATACAAAAAAGAATTAGCTGGGCGTGGTGGTGGGAGCCTGTAGTCCCAGCTACTCCGGAGGCTGAGGCAGGAGAATGGCGTGAACCCGGGAGGCGGAGCTTGCAGTGAGCTGAGATCGTACCACTGCACTCCAGCCTGGGCAACAGAGCCAGACTCTGTCTCAAAAAAAAAAAAAATGTATTTTGGTAATAAGTGGGGTAATACTATATATACAATTCTTTGCAACTTGCTTTTGTCACTTTTCTGTGTAGCATAGACCTCTTTCTATGATATTATATGTAGATTTTCTTCATTCTTTTAAAGAGCTGAATAGAATATTCTATACCTCATATTTAACTGTCTTCTATTGTGGGTATTTCGTTTTTTAAAAAAATATTATAGACAGAAGTGAAATTGCTACCACAGAGTGTATGTGCCTCGCTCTCTGAAAAGGCTGCACTGATTTACAATGCTCTCTCATTTGTTTTTAACTAGAAGTCACTGTTTTCTTTCTAAATATTTTTTCAAGACTTTTGCTGCCTTCTGTGTGGCCCCAAATGGAAATTATTTCTCCGGCACTGCTTTCTTGAACTATACCTAAAGAGCAGGATGAGGGTGAGCATTACAGATTTTCTTTTCAAGATATTAATAACTCCCCTTCTCAGGTTGGGTTCCCCCAGCAACAGACACTGGGCCGAAGACTTGAAAGTGAACAGTTTAGTTGGAAGTGATCTCAGGAAATATCAGTAGGAAAGTGGGGAAATGAGGCAGGAAAGGAAGCCAACAAAGAGGGTGTTAACAAGTAAGTGGAGTTCAGTCCTGCGGGGACTCTGGGAGACAGCGTAGAAAACATCTCAAGAATTTACCTACCAACTCCTCCTCCAGCAGGGCATTGAATAAGGGCTGCTTCTAGGGCACTGATTCCCTAGCTCCAAGCTTGCCCTGCAGTCAGGCTGAGTGTGTGCCTGTGATGGAATGAAGCCTTCAGGCCGAGTCTCAGGCAGTTGCCACAAGCAGCCTGCATGTGTATGCTAAGGGAATGGGGAGGGGTGCAAATGGCATCGGGCACCCAACTCTCACTGAGCGTTCGTGGTGCAGAGGCTACGTGAGGCACAGCCACGCACAGCCACACAAAGGGGACACAATTACACAATTACTTCCCAATTTTGTAGCTGAGGAGACTGAGGCTTAGAAAGGTCAAGAAACGGTCACGCCTGTAAACCCAGCACTTTGGGAGGCCGAGGTGGGTGGATTACAAAGTCAGGAGATCGAGACCACCCTGGCTAACACGGTGAAACCCCGTCTCTACTAAAAGATACAAAAAACTTACCGGGCGTGGTGGCGGGCGCCTGTAGTTCCAGCTACTCAGGAGTCTGAGGCAGGAGAATGGCGTGAACCCGGGTGGGGCGGAGCTTGCAGTGAGCCGAGATTGCGCCACTGCACTCCAGCCTGGGCGACAGAGCAAGACTCTGTCTCATAAATAAATAAATAAATGTCAAGAAACTCACCCAGAGCCACACACCTAGCACATCCTGGGGCTGCCAAACATAACTAGTAGAGAAAAGTGATCTTCAGTAAATGGGTAGATCTTTTTTTTTTTTTTTTTTTTTTGAGAGGGAGTCTCACTCTGTCGCCCAGGCTGGAGTGCAGTGGCACAATCTTGGCTCACTGCAACCTCTGTCTCCCAGGTTCAAGCAATTCTCCTGCCTCAGCCTCCCGACTAGCTGGGATTACAGGCGTCTGCCACCATGCCTGGCTAATGTTTGTATTTTGGGTTTTTTTTTCTGAGACGGAGTTTTGCTCTGTCACCCAGGCTGGAGTGCACTGGCGCAATCTCAGCTCACTGCAACCCCCACCTCCCAGGTTCAAGTGATTCTCCTGCCTCAGCCTCCCAAGTAGCTGGGACTACAGGCGCCTACCGCCACGCCCGGCTGATTTTTGTATTTTTTGGAATGGGGTTTCACCACATTGGCTAGTCTGGTCTCAAACTCCTGACCTTGTGATCGCCTGCCTCAGCCTCCCAAAGTGTTGGGATTACAGGCGTGAGCCACTGCACCCGGCCAGCAAATGGGTATATCCTTTAACTATTATATAAAAATAGCACAGTCCATGTGAGACTCTGACAGCATGCTCTCCATACTACTTGCCCTGGGATTTTATTTGGGGTTCCTATGACTTCTGGCTTCCTCTCCCCAACTCTTTGGTCGCAGTCTTTGTGACTAGGATGGCTTGCACAGAGTCAGTCTCACACTCTTCCTCTAAAAATCAGATTTGTCATCACTTATCAGATGAAGTTACTGAAAAATAAAGGATAAAAGATCTAAAATGCCTCATAAGCAATAGATACCTCATAAATGTTGTAAAAGAACAGATCCGCTGCATCTCAGTATCTTGTAGCAAAAGCAAAGTAACAACTGAAAAGAGAAAATGGACAATTGAGAGAGGCACAAAGAGCTGCCTTAGAGAGTCACACAAGATATGTTTATGTATGGATGTTATGTATAGATGGGTGGATGTTTATGTACGGATGGATGGATGGATGTTTATGTATGCATGTACAGACGAATGTTTATGTATGGATAAAGAAACAGTTACTCACATTTAACATCATCCAGTGTAATGGTGCCCTGTTGACCTCGTTTCTCTAAAGTTTTAGCTGACTTATCATCTCTTGCAGCAAGTCTTTTATCTGTCAACCTGTTTTGGAATATAACAGTTGCCAGTAGTGGTTTAATATATTTTAGTTGTATTCAATCTATCCTGAGGTGCAGAAAGCATTTATTAAACAGTAATAAGAGCCTGAGTGTCATACATGGGTTTTGTTTGATGTAAGATCATTTTGGAATGCTTTTTATTAAACATTTTATTTACTATGTTAAGGCAAGAGGGATGTTCACTGTCTGATATAAAATGTTTCTACAAATACCATCCAAAATAGATCATTTAAATCATCTGTTCTGGTGTACCTATCATTTTCAAACTTTAAAAAACTGTAAAAAGTTGAAGATGTGCTAACAGCCAGGTTAACAGAATACATTTATCGGGACTATTGTGATTCCTACCACAATTCTGAAATAGCGCATGTTCTTTCTTTGATGGGTATTCGCATTGCAAACTAGAATAACAGGAATGGTATTTTCGTACTTTGTAAAGGCTGAAGCCATTCCACTGAGAGATGCTATGCAACTCTGGCATGATTGGAAAGTTAATCTACCTGTCTGAAGCTGGACCATCAATTTCTGCAAAGTGAACTGCTTTGCCTTTCTTTCCTTTTTCCTTGACTTCTACTGCAGGTGTAAAACTGCAATAAAAATGAGATAATTAGGGACTTCACCTTTTCTAGGGGAAAACAAGTCAAATCATATCATAGCTCATAATCTTTGGACTAGCATATATTATCAGCAGAGGCTGAAGAGAATCTGAGACACAGCAGTGTTCAATTCATGTATTTATAGATGGAATACTTATCTAGAGAAAAATTAAAACTTCAGACTTTACATTCAGCCTCTAACCATGAGCAGTCTCCAGAATACCACCACACACAGAGTATCTGAAAAATCTTGTAGCAACTTCGGAAGAAAGAGAAAGCTCTTGGCAAGTTTGAAAAGATTATTTATTGAGGTACTTGTTATATGACAAGTGCTTTTAGGCACAATCTCATTTAATCCTCATGGAAACTCTAACACAAAATATGATCACCATCTTTACATACAAGAAAAATGGAAACTTAAAGAGAAATTAAGTGACTTGACTAAAATAACAGCAACTGGCAAAGTCACGACTGGTGCCTAGGTTTTTAGCCATAGAGCCGAGTGCTGAGCCACCAGGCAATCCTGCCTTCCAAACAGCAATCTCAGTATTCACTGCTGTGGACTCTTCTAAAGGCCTCAGCCATCTCCATCTCCAGGTGGGTTTCAGGGCCTTTTACTTAACTCAGAGTTTCTCAGCGTGTTGTACGAGCACTACTAAGCCGTAATGAGTCTGACTAACACAGGAACCCAATTAAGTAACAAACAAATCTATACTGACGATTTACTATGTGTTAGGAATTGCTATGACATTGGAAATAAGATGGTTTCGCATCAGAGCCATTGAATAGACTTTTGAGAGTCTCAGCAAATGCTAACAGAAAAACAGAGAAAAGTGTTTTGAAGACTAACAGGACGAGGTTCCTGCCTTATAGATAGTACATTTTCTGGGAGAACTGTGGTGTCTGTCAAACCCATTGTGGGTTATAACAATGCCACATTGATAACACAATGCAGAAATTTACCCTCTGCCCAAAGTTATGTGTCCCTCTGTTAAGCTGAGATGCAGATGCAGTAATAGAAGCACTTCCCCTAAACTTTATTCATTCTCTAAAGACAAATATCAATCATGAGAACTTTATTATTTCCTTGGTAAATCCCACAAATAAATTTTGTTAAAGAAATACCTCCCCATGAGAGTAATAAAGTCAGCTTGGTACTTTCTTCTTCTTCCAGGAGTTTCTCCAACTGCCTGGCAATATTCATGTTGTAGGTTAGTTCCTAAAAGCACGTACACAATATTACCTCAAGAGAATGATTTTTTAAAAATTATTCCACTGTTTTTTTGTTTTTTTTTTTTAAGATGACTGGCACCAAGTTGGCCAGTGATGATTTCTAAGCTTTTCATTCTTTCTGGTGCTGCTTTTATCACCGGTCTCCAAGAAATGGGTATTCATGGGGCGGGGTGTGCTAAAATACTGGAGGTGGAGGTGTGCAGGGAAAAAGAAATGGAAAGATACCAAACATTGGTGGTGGCTACCTCCAGAGAGGGGTGGGGGATCAGACGGAGCAAGAAGGAGAGAGGGTAATGAAGAGATCTCAATTTCACATCTGTATACGTCTGCATTATTTGAATTTTTTATGAAAATGTATTACCTGCATAACTTTTCAAAACACTGATATACAGACTAAAGAAATCCCAGGTGCTCCCAGCTCTCTCCTGGGTTTCTCTTCTCTAGAAGATGAGAGAAGGTAGAAACACTAAATCTAAGTTAATGTCAAATAAAATTGTGTCTCCTCCCCCTTTTCTCGGCCCATCACTATAATTCAAAGTTTCTTGCTATACTAGTTTGCCTGAGATGTTCTGAGACAAGAAAGCCTTAAAATAAGAAATTTGGAAAGATACATTTGGGACTATCTTATTTATATAGATCAGGTCTATGAACTAAGTCAGATGAACTTGGAACTATAAAACCATAAAATTGGCCAGGCTTGGTGGCTCACACCTGTAATCCCAGCACTTTGGGAGGAAGCTGAGTCCAGGGGATCGCTTGAGCCCAGAACTTGAGACCAGCCTGGGCAACATAGTGAAACCCTGTCTCTACTAAAAATACAAAAAAATTTTAGTTGGGTGTGGTGGTAGATGCCTGTGTTCCCAGCAACTTGGGAGGCTGGGATGGGAAGATTGCCTGAGTCCAGAAAGTGGAGATCGCAGTAAGCTGAGATTGCACCACTGAACTCTAGCCAGCCTGGGTGACAGAGTGAGACCCTGTCTAAAAATAAATAAAAAAGCGAGGCTGTGCGCGGTGGCTCACGCCTGTAATCCCAACACTTTGGGAGGCCGAGGCAGGTGGATCACCTGAGATTGGGAGTTTGAGACCAGCCTAACCAACATGGAGAAACCCCATCTCTACTAAAAATACAAAATTAGCCAGGCGTGGTGGCTCATGCCTGTAATCCCAGCTACCTGAGAGGCTGAGGCAGGATAATCGCTTGAATCTGGGAGGCGGAGGTTGCAGTGAGCTGAGATCACACCATTACACTCCAGCCTGGGCAACAAGAGCGAAACTCCGTCTCAAAAAAACAATAGTAACAAAATGAAATAAAAAATAAAATCATAAAATCATAGAATCTGGGGGTTATTAGAAGTAAAAAATATCATCTAGTATAATGCTGTCATTTTACTGATGGAGAACTAGGGCTTGGAGAGGCTGACCCATGTCCCAGTGTTAGAAACTGGTAGGTGGTGCCTGCCAGTAAATAGCCTGGCATTTACTGCTAAGCTTTTAGTCCTTATGCTCTGACCTCTGGACAGACCTTCTCTACTTCACACTTGTCTGAGTGGCTTTCACTTCACTGAAGTCATTCTCTAGCTTGGCTGGTGAGACAGGTTCCACTTTGTGAGTGAGTGCTCTGCTATAGCCCTAAAGCAGCCTATGCTCACAATGCATTTGGACTCACCAAGAAACAACACTAGAAATAACTGAATTTTTTTTTGGGGGGGGGCACTGAGTCTCACTCTGTCACCTAGGCTGGAGTGGCACGATCTCAGCTCACTGCAACCTCTTCATCCCAGGTTTAAGTGATTCTCCTGCCTCAGCCTCCCAAGTAGCTGGGATTACAGGTGCCTGCCACCACATCCTGCTAATTTTTGTATTTTCAGTAGAGAAGGGGTTTCACCATGTTGGCCATGCTGGTCTCGAACTCCTGACCTCAAGTGATCCGTCCAAAGTGCTGGGGTTACAGGCGTGGGCCACCACACCCAGCCAATAATTGAAAATTGCACTGTGAATTGAACCTCTGATTGGTGCCCAAACCACAGTCTGGGCTAGCTAGCCTGTACCCTCCTACTGTCTCCAGAGTACAAGGTGGATATAATTTCCTAATATTACAATATATTCATGTCATTCCCCTTGCCTTGAAGTAAACAGGAAAGCAATTCATATTTTCTCTCTAGAATCCATCACGTAAATGCAGAGGGCTTTTGGCTTCCACACAAGTTAGACCTCTTTGATGGTTCTCACAGAGTCTACTCATAGAGTAGGGTTTCCTTGGTTTTATGTCCTCAGGGGAGTCCATGACCTTGGCAAAGATTCAGGCAGACTGCTGGTTCCCTCCCAGCTTTGGAATAGGGGCACTTGAAGCAAGAAGGGAAAGGATAACAGGTACTATGTGAGAGAGAAAAGTCTGCCTCGTGGGCCAACTTAGATGATGCCTGTGAGTAAAGGTGTTATCTCTTTACCAAGTAAGAAATGGGCATGCATGCTGACGAACTATACCAGCACCCTCGTTTACATCTCACGAGGCATTATTATTTCATTTTATAGATTAAGGAGCTGAGAATTATTGAGGCTGAGTAACTTGACAACTGATAACCATCTAGTAAGGGGCAGAGCTAGGATGTGAACCCAGATCTCCCTTCAAACCATTCTCCACTGCTCTTCCTTAACTACCTCTTAAGAAATAATGGGAGCCCTGGCCCCAGACGCTGCAGCCGCCGAGACGTTGATGCTTAAGAAGAACCGGATTGCCATTTACGAACTCCTTTTTAAGGAGGGAGTCATGGTGGCCAAGAAGGATGTCCACATGCCTAAGCACCTGGAGCTGGCAGACAAGAATGTGCCCAACCTTCATGTCATGAAGGCCATGCAGTCTCTCAAGTCCCGAGGCTACGTGAAGGAACAGTTTCCTGGAGACATTTCTACTGGTACCTTACCAATGAGGGTATCCAGTATCTCTGTGATTATCTTCATCTGCCCCTGGAGACGGTGCCTGCCACCCTACGCCGTAGCCGTCCAGAGACTGGCAGGCCTCGGCCTAAAGGTCTGGAGGGTTAGCGACCTGTGAGACTCACGAGAGGGGAAACTGACAGAGATACCTACAGATGGAGTGCTGTGCTACCTGGTACCGACAAGAAAGCCGAGGCTGGGGCTGGGTCAGCAACCGAATTTCAGTTTAAAGGTGGATTTGGTCGTGGACGTGGTCAGCCACCTCAGTAAAATTGAAGAGGATTATTTTGCATTGAATAAACTTACAGCCAAAAAACCTTAAAAAAAAAAAAGAAAGAAAGAAAGAAAGAAATAATGGCCACCCTTTCCCTGGCATTTCTGGCATGGAGGTTATGGGTATCTGTTGTATTCTGATAGCCATCCCCATCAGGGTATAATCTGCAAAAGTAAGACAAGACTTGCCTATGAGTAGGGAGCTAGGTTGTCTCTAAGGGTAAGATTTCCCGTTGTCATTTGACCAGGAGAGAGGCCAGGGAGTTCAAGCTGGGGGAGGGGAAAGGGATCATCTTTTCTTGATCTGAACTTCAGAATACCTAGAAGTCTAGCACTCCTCTTGGCTAGTGGTATAGAAGCTGGCCTACCCCAGGTGGAAGAGGACTAAAACCTCAGAACTTTCAGGGTCTTAAGTTGATGGGATAAAACTTGAATGCCCCCCGAGATCAAGATGTTACTTTATGAAACAGATTATCTGGATTCAGGACACTCCATTTTCCTCCCCTCTCTCTGGCTACAATTTATTGGTCTCCTTCTAAAGCTCCTTTTCTGAGGAATGTTCCTTCCCCTCTCAGAACCCCATATGGTTATTCTTCTCATTCCCTCTGAATAATTCCATCTACTTCACTAGCACCAGTAACACACAAATTTATATTCAAGGCTCAGATCTTTCTGCACACTTATAAAGTGACACATCAGTCTATTGAACACCATCAATCAGCTGTCTTAGAAGCATTTCAAACTCAGTCTGTCCAAAATAAACACATTCCCCCTTAACTGTGTATTCCCGCCTCCTGTTTCCCCCATCTCAGTAAATAAGTACCACCATCAAACCAGGTGCTCACGCTGGAAAATGGTGTCTTCCTTGATTCCTCCATCACCCTCACCCCTCATGGCTCACTAATCACTAAATTCTTTAATATCTTTTTAAGCTACTTCCCTCTCTTTCCATTGCCACCATCCTAATTTTAGCCATCTGTCAACTGAATTTCTGCAATTGTTTCTTAACTGATCTCCTTGCCTTCAGTCTTGTCTCCCCCAAAACAATTTTCCATCTTTTAGCCAGTCGTTTTTCTTTTTTCTTTTTCTTTTTCTCTTGAGATAGGGTCTCACTGTCGCTTAGACTGGAGTGCAGTGGTACCAT
Organism: Macaca mulatta; assembly: GCF_049350105.2. Lineage (NCBI taxonomy): Eukaryota > Metazoa > Chordata > Mammalia > Primates > Cercopithecidae > Macaca > Macaca mulatta. Next base: position 137,659,631 of record NC_133412.1, on the reverse strand, counting down.
CATGGTCACTACAGCCTCAACCTCCAGGGCCCAGATGATTCTCCCACTTCAGCCTCTCAAATAGCTGGGACTACAGGTGTGCACCACCATGCCTGGCTAATTTTTGTACTTTTTGGTAGAGATAGGGTTTTGCCATGTTGCCCAGGCTGGTCTTAAACTCTTGAGCTCAGGCCATCTGCCTGCCTCAGTCTCCCAAAGCGCTGGGATTACAGGCGTGAGCCACTGTGCCTGGCCCAGCCATTTTTCTAAGATGTGGTTTTTTGTTTTTTGTTTTTTTTGAGACAGATTCTAGCTTTGTTGCCCAGGTTGGAGTACAACAGCATGATCTCGGCTCACTGCAACCTCCGCCTCCCGGGTTCAAGCGATTCTCCTGCCTCAGGCCTTCCAAGTAGCTGGGACTGCAGGCGGGTACCACCACGCCCAGCTAATTTTTGTATTTTCACTAGAGATGGGTTTTGCCATTTTGGCCAGGCTGGTCTTGAACTCCTCACCACAGGTATTTCTTCGCCTTGGCCTCCCAAAGTGCTGGGATCACAGGCGTGAGCCACTGCACCCGGGCCTAAGATACAATTCTAATCACAGGTGACTTCTCTGCTTTGATGACTTCCCTATGCCATCTAAATAAAGTTCTAATTCCTCACCATGATATACAAGAGCTTTTATAATCTGGCCCTGGTTTAAATCTACTTCGTCTGGGACCATATACTCAGCCCAGTGAACCACCTGTAGTCCCCACATTATGGCCCATGCGCTTACAGGTCTGGGCTTTGCCCATGTTCCTTCTCCCTAGAATGCACTCTCTTCCTCCCCAATCAAATGGCCCTTTACCTTGCCAATTCCTATTTTTCCTCAGGTCGTAGCTTAGATATCACCTCTCTTGGGAAGACTTCTCTGTCTCCTCTGTCCACTGGACTTCAGGAAATCCGGGTCCCATATCTGGATCAGGCCACTTTGGTGAATACAACTTTCCTCAGCCCTGGTGCCCAGCCCAGTGTGGCAGTGGCAGCAATTCCTCGTAAGCGAGCCCCAAGCAGAGCAGCAATCTCAGGGAAAAAGAGTTCGGTTCAACAGCACTGCTAACAAAAAGCTCTCTTTTTGACTATAGCCTGGAAGGGTCTGGTTTCTTTTCAGTAAGAAGGGCAGCATGGATACCCCTGCCTGTACCTCCAAATGCCCAAGCTGTCTGCATTACCTCCTTCCCACCACTCAGTGGAAAAGCTGCAGCTCTCTCTTCCAACCCTGATCTCTGATCTTGATCCCAGTCCCACCTTCCTTTCTCTGTCTATTCATTTTTTCTGCCATAACAAATTCACTTAAGATTTTCCTACCTTTAAATCAAAACTAACAAAAATTCCCAAAACCTTGCCTTACTCCCAGATCCACTAAAGGTTACTATGTCTTTCTTTCCTTCATTCACCGGTAAACCTACTGATGAGAGTAATCTATTTTGGGCCAGGCACGGTGGCTCACGCCTGTAACCCCAGCACTTTGGGAGGCCGAAGTGGGCGGATCACCTGAGGTCAGGAGTTTGAGACCAACCTGGCCAACATGGTGAAACCCCATCTGTACTAAAAATACAAAAATTAGCCAGCCGTGGTGCCACATGCCTGTAATTCCAGCTACTCAAGAAGCTGAGGCAAAAGAATCGCTTGAACCCGGGATGGGGAGGTTGCAGTGAGCTGAGATTGCACCACTGCACTCTAGCCTGGGGCAACAGAGAGAGACTCCATTTCAAAAAAAAAGACAAAACAAACCAAAAAAAACAAGAGTACTCTATTTTGGGGGTTTTGTTTGTTTGTTTTTTGAGGCAGGGTCTCACTCTGTTGCCCAGGCTGGAGTACAGTGGTGGAATTATGGCTCACTGCAGCCTCAACTTTCTGGGCTCAAGTGATCCTCCCACCTCAGCCTCCCAAGTATCTGGAACCACAGGCACGCACTACCATGCTCAGCTAATTCTGTCCATCTTCGGGAGAGACAGGGTCTTGCTATGTTGCCCAGGCTGGTCTCAAACTCCTGGGATCAAGTGACCCTCAACCTCGGCCTTTCAAAGTGTTGAGATTATAGGAGTGAGCCACCACACCTGGCTAAGTACTCTATTTTTGCTAGTTTTTCATCTTTATCTTAGATTCTCACCTGTAACTACTGTCATCTGATATATACCCTACAGCCTTCCTGAAGCTGCTTCTCACCTAGTCCCTAGAGATCCCTAACTTGTTAAATCCACAGGCCTCTTTGCAGTATGTGCCCTCCTCAGAACTCTCCAGCCTGTGACACTGCTGACCCCTCCCTGCCCAATCCTCTTTCTTGGAGAACCTTCTTTTGCCCCTGAGGCCTATCTGTATCAGGGTTTTTCCTCTGATCTTTCTAATCATTCTTTCTCTCTCTCTCTTTTTTTTTCTTTTTTTTTGATACAGAGTCTCACTCTGTCACCCAGGCTGGAGTGCAGTGGCATAATCTCAGCTAACTGCAACCTCTGCCGCCTGGGTTCAAGCGATTCTCCTGCCTCAGCCTCCTGAGTACCTGGGATTACAGGCGCCCACCACCGCACCTGGCTAATTTTTACATTTGTAGTAGAGATGGGGTTTTACCATCTTGGCCAGGCTGGTCTCGAACTCCTGACTTCATGATCCACCACCTAGGCCTCCCAAAGTGCTGGGATTACAGGCGTGAGACACCACCCCCAGCCCATTCTTTCTCTGTCTTTGGCCAATTCCTCTTTGCCTGTCTCCTATTCTTGAGAGCAGTATGAAGATACCGATCAAAGGCTTAAAATGTGTACAATAATTAAGACATATATCAAGCCAATTGTAATGTACAAACCTTATTTTAAAGACTGATTGAAACAAACTTAAAAAATATCAGACAACAGGGGACATTTGAATACCGACTGAATATAATTGAATATATGATATTAAGGAATTACCATTTGTATTTTTAGGTATATAAATAGTAATTCAGTTGTATTCTCCTCCTCCCCCTCTCTGTCCCCCTCCTCCTTCTCTTTCCCCTTCTTCTTCTTATTTTATATATTGGGACTCCCAACCTACATCGGTTGTGTTTTCTAAGGTAGTGCTTATTTTTTGAGATACATACTGAAATATTTACAGATGATATGATGCCTGAGATTTGCTTCAAAATAATTGAGGAGTGGGGTAGACAGAGGTATAGATATGAAATTGACTATAATTTGGTACTTGTTGATGCTGTGTTATAGGTTGGTTGGGGTTCATTACAACAGCTTCCCTATCTTTATATATTTGAAATCTTCTAATATAAAAAGTTATAAGTGGCCAGGCATGGTGGCTCACACTTGTAATCCTAGTACTTTGGGAGGCAGAGACAGGAAGATTGCTTGAGCTCAGGAGTTCCAGACCAGCCTGGGCAACATGGCGAAACCCCATCTCTACAAAAAAATACAAAAAAATTAGCTGGACCTGGTGGCATGCCCCTGTAGTTTCAGCTATTTGCTGGGGGGCAGCAGGTGGGCGTGGTGGGGGCTGAAATGGGAGGATCGCTTGACCAGGAGGTCAAGGCTGCACTGAGCCAAGATCATGCCACGGTACTCCAGCCTACGTGACAAAGTGAGACCCTGTCTCTAAAATTCTAAAATAAAATAAAAAGTTTTAAATGTTTACACACACACACACACACACACACACACACACACACACATATTGGAGATTTGGTCTTACTCTGTCACCCAGGTTGGAGCACAGTGGTGCAATCATGACTCACCACAGCCTCAATCCTCCCACCTCAGCATCCCAGGTAGCTGGGACTACAGGCGCATACCACCAGGCCTAGCTAATTAAAAAAAAAAAAAAAAAAAAATTTGTGGTAACAGAGGTCTCACTATGTTGCCCAGGCTGGTCTCAAACTACTGGGCTCAAGCAATCCTCCCACTTCAGCCTCCCAAAGTGCTAAGAATGCAGATGTGAGCCACCACAGCCAGCCTATTTATACTTATTTTTTTAAGTTTTTAAAATAATGCTGCAAGAAAAATAAAATTGACAACAAAATCAAACCTGCAGGGCAGGGTACCGTGGCTCATGCCTACAATCCCAGCACTTTGGAAGCATGAGGCAGGCAGATCGCTTGAGCTCAGGAGTCTGAGACCAGCCTGGGCAACATGGTAAAACCCTGTCTCTACAAAAACACAAAAATTAGCCAGACACGGTAGCATCTGCCTGTAGTCCCAGCTACTTGGAAGGTTAAGGGAGAATTGCTTGAGCCTGGGAGGCGGAGGCTGCAGTGAGCCTGGGCAATGGGAGTGAACCCCTGCCTCAAAAAAAAAAAAAAAAAAAAAGAACCTGAACCTACAAAGACTTCAGATTTTGGAATTACCAGTCACAAAATGTAAAGTAAATGTAACCAGTATGTTGAAAACACAAAATAAAAATAACATGGTAACTCTTAACATTGGTGCACTGGTGGTCTTTGGGTATACAACTGTGGTAGAATCTTCACTTTCTGCTTTGTACATTTATATACTTGTTTTTCAGTAGATATGTACAATTTTTTAATGAGGAAAAAGATATGAAATGATAGAAATGCAGAATGTTAAGAGAGTGTGTGTGTGGAGAGAGACAGAGAGAGAGGGGAACATCAGAAGAAGATTTGGAAAGCTATATATGTATACCATAAGATGTTAACAGTTACTTGCTGGGTGGGACTGTGCTTTGTTTTTGCTTATTAGTATTTTGCAATTTTTTTTTAAGAGACAGGGTCTTGCTATGTTGTTCAGACTGCAGTACAGCGGCTGATGCTATTCCCAGGTGTGATCATGGCACAATATAACCTCAAATTCCTAGTCTCAAGCAATCCTGTCCCCTCAACCTCCCGACTTACTGGGACTACAGGCACTCACTGATGTTTTTAACCCTTTTCCTATTTAGAAAAAAAAAAAAAGTGTAGCTCACTGCCAGCATTCATTTAATTTTACATAAACACCCTCTTTGAGGCTGAAGCAAATCTGACTGATTTTCCATGTGAAAATAAAATATAAAACCATTCTTAGAGTTATTTCTCAACAGAACTAACATCAGAATCATCTCAATCATCAGAATCGTCTATTTCAGAACAATCATATTCATCAACTGAATCTTTGGCTAACAACTGTTCGAGAACGATGTTAACATCATGTTTAGGAATGCTACGTTTTCTAGGATTTGAAATCTTCAGCAATAGACAATTACTATATTTCGTAAGTGGTAATACCACTAAAAACCAAACGCTATAAACAGAATGTCTTTTGTTTCCAAAGTCAATATACTAGAACGATGAGAAAATAATAAGGAAAGCGAGATATTTCATGGCAAAGTTATCTTGGGGTAAACGCTGTAGCTGCAAGCGCCACTGGAGAGTATTCTCTAGGCAAACAAGAAAATGGTTAAATAGTATGATTTTAAAAAATATATTTCATAATTTTTTTAAGAAGGTATTTCCTAGGGTTCCGGCCTCAATCATTCCACTTCCCACTCTAATTTTGCACTTGCCTTTCTCTTAAGGGCCAAACTCCTGCCTACTGGATTCTTAACCTGGGGTCCTATTGGCAGGCACCTTGAATAGTATGCATTTTAAAAAATAAGCTTGTTACCCTTTACCCACTCCACACACTTACTGGCTCTCCCCACCCCTGCTTATCTCTCCATTCGCCTGCCAGAGCTCATCTGGGTCCTAGTCACCTCTATCTTGGATTGCTGCATAATTGTCTTGTCTGCCTAGTTCCAATCTTGCCCTGCTGGGTGTGAGAGCAGTCACTGAACACACCTGCTACCTTTGCAGCTTCCATCCCTACCACCGTCTACTTTCAACCACCTCTGCCTCAGCCCTGCCCCTTCACTACCAACTGGAGTAACGTAAGTCCCCAGTAGCACTGTCCGTAAGTTCCCAGTAGCACTGTCCATAAGTCCCCAGTAGCACTGTCTGTAAGTTCCCAGTAGCACTGTCCATAAGTCCCCAGTAGCAGTAGCACTGTCCGTAAGTTCCCAGTAGCACTGTCCGTGACAGAAAAAGCATGTTCCAGTTAAAGAGTCCTCTCTGACTTGGAACCTATCTGTTAAAATTTGTGATGAAGCCAGGTGCAGTGGCTCACACCTGTAATCCCAGCACTTTGGGAGGCCAAGGCGGGCAGATCACCTGAGGTCGGGAGTTCGAGACCAGCCTGACCAATATGGAGAAACCCCGTCTCTACTAAAAATACAAAATTAGCTGGGTGTGGTGGTGCATGCCAGTAATCCCAGCTACTCAGGTGGCTGAGACAAGAGAATCGCTTGAACCCGGCAGGCGGAAGTTGCCGTGAGCCAGGACTGTGCCACTGCCAACTTGGGCAACAAGAGAAGGACTCTGTCTCAAAAAAAAAAAAAAAAATTATGATGGAATATGCTCAGATTTTAACAGGGAACAAATACCTGTATTTCCAATGAATCCAAATACCAACTCTGACCTAAAATACACAAGGGTCTGCCTTCCTCTACCTGAGCAGGTAGATGCCCAAGGTAATCCTGATACTATAAGGCTCACCACATTAAGTTACTTAAACACAAAGCAGCTCTACCAAAAACGGGCTGGCTCAACCCCATCTGTTCTTCATAATATTCCTTTTCCACCTCCCTTAATGGCCCCCCAGTTTGTGTACTCCACATAGTCTGGGGTTTGGAGTTTTTTTTTGTTTTTTCTTTGAGTTATAACTTACATGTAGTAAAGTGCATAAATCTTAAAGTGTGCAGCTTGATGAATTTTTTACTATGTATATACCCACAAAGCTATCACCCAGATCAACATATAGACCATTTCTACCACCTCAGAAGGTTTCCTTATACTGTCTCCCACTGCTACCAGTTGATAACTCCCTAAAGGTGACCACTATTTTTTATTTACTCTTATCATTAAAGTTATTTTTTGCCTACTTATTAAAACTTTTATACAAATGTAATCATGCAGTATTTACATTTTTGAGTCTGGCCTCTTTTGCTCATGTTTTTATATTTTGTCATATAACCTACATTTTAAATCATACCATCATGTAGCTATTCTCCAAAATTAGTGGAAATCGAATCAAGCCACAGTTTAACAATTTGGTAACAAACAAAAAGAAACTTTAGTTTATGAATATGAATATTTTACAGATATGAAAGATGATATGAAACTGATAGCCGTGAACTTATTAGTAGGCTCAAATATGAAATAGCACCATTTGGGGTGGGTCGTCAGATTAGCACTGAAAATTAGTTTGAAAAATACTGTCAGCCAGGTGCAGTGGCTCACACCTGTAGTCCCAGCACTTTGGGAGGCTTAGGAGGGTGGATCACTTGGGCCCAGGAGTTCGAGACCAGCCTGGGCAACATGGTGAAAACCTGTCTCTACTAAAAATACAAAAAATAAGCCGGGCATGGTCGTGTGGGGACTAGGCTGAGATGGGAGAATCACCTAAGCCTGGGAAGTCGAGGCTATAGTGAACCAAGATCATGCCACTGTCCACCAGCCTGGACAACAGGAGTGAGACTCTATCTCAAAAAAAAAAAAAAAAAAATGGCATTTAATATTTATATACACATTCTCTTGTGCTTTAACATGTATTTTGACTCCTGTAACTATCTTGTCTGTCTAATCCAAAGCTATCTCACTGTCTATCTCACACTTACTGAGGGTGATGTTTCAGGAGCCACTGGACAGAATCTTCTGCAGCAAACCTGAGAAAGAAAACTGAAATTACTGCTTTGAAGTGATGGGTTACTCAGAAATACTCAAGTATATATTCTATAAAATGTAAACTTTTGATTTTGACTGTAATAAAATGTTAAGCCTTTGAATTATTGTTTAATTACATGTCATTATATTTATAATGTAACTATAAACATCTAGTGTATATATGTCTGCTTAGCTAACTCCTTTCCTGACCTCCAGCCCCATTTGTCCAACAGCCCAAGACATATTAATGTGAACAAGTCATAGCAACCTGAAACACACGGCCAGTTTTGTCATGCTATTTATTTATTTATTTTTGAGATGGAGTCTCTCTCTGTTGCCCAGGCTGGAGTGCAGTAGCTCGATCTTGGCTCACTGTAACCTCCGCTTCCCACGTTCCTGCAATTCTCCTGTCTTAGCCTCCCAAGTAGCTGGGATTACAGGCTCCCGCCATCACACCCGGCTAATTTTTGTATTTTTAGTAGAGGTGGGGTTTCACCATGTTGGCCAGGCTGGTCTCAAACTTCTGACCTCAAGTGATCTGCCCACCTCAGTCTCCCAAAGTGCTGGGATTACAGGCGTGACCCACCAAACCGGCCGCCAGTTTTGTCACTTTAATGCTGTATATGGGTGAAGGGCAATCCCAGCCACCTGATCACCCAAGTCAGACACAACTAGGAGCCAATCTAAACACCTGCTTTTCCCTCTCTCTTCACATCCAGTCCCCACATCCTATCTAAACATCCTGTCAATCCTATCTCTTAAGTATTTCTTAGTCCTTTGCCTTTCTATTTTTACCAACATGGAGTTAATTCTAACTCTCGCTATTGCTTACTTTTATAATTATCTGTAATCCTATAACTGACCTTCTAATTGATCACCTGCATCTATTCTTCCTCTGTTTGAATCTAGCAGATTCTTTGAACATGCTCAATAAATATTTATTGAGTACCTACTTAAGAGGTTCTGTAGATGGCTCCAGAGACCTGAAGATGCATAAGACAGTTTCTGCCACTGAGGAGCTTACTGTCTAGTTGAGGGAGACAGTGAGTACACGAAAAGGGCTTTGGCATTAGACAAATCTTGGTTCAAACTATCAGTTCTGCTACTTACTGGCTGTATGACTTTGGTTCAGTTGCTTAATCTCCCTGAGCCTTGTTTCTTCATCTATAAAATGAGGACATTAATGTTCACTTTCCACAGTTGTTTTAAGAATTGGAAAAATATGTAAATATCTGGCACATAATCAGTGCACAACAGAGTGTCTAGTATTATTAGTTTAGCTATACACTTGTTAAGAGTCAGTGTCTTCTTAATAGAGATTAGAATCAGTTTTTCCTAATTTAGTAATTTTATCTTGTGAGATTCACCATCTATTGCAGCAGGTATAATATGGTCCCATTAATGTAAAACTGTATTTCTCTAACTCAAAAAGGCAATTTTATAAAGTAATTAAAAACGTGGACTCTGTAAATCAAACAGACCTACATTTAAATAATCTTAGTCACCTCTGAGCTGTGTGATTGGGCTAAGTCACTTAATTTTCCTCAAATCGCTGAACCCTTTGAAACCTCAGTTTCTTCATCTGTAAACTGGTTAACATGCAGCTGTTTCAAAGAGTTGGTAAACTGGTTAGCACAGTGTCTGGTCCATATGAAGCAGCTGATAAGTGTTCAGAGAAAGGCCGTTCATTGAAATGATTGTCTCCAGATGGTGAGGTTTCAGTGGGTATTTATCCTTTATACTCTTCTGTGTTGCTTTTTTTCCCCCCAGGCACATGTAATTTTTATAAAAACTCTAATAAAGTGTTGTTAAAATTTACCTTCTGAATTCAAGAGTTCTGGTTTCATCTTTCCAGTACCACATCCCTAATCGCAATCCCAACTGCTGTAAAACGAAATGATTGCAGCAAAAATAATTAAAAGCTCAATTTACAATCCACATGCGACAACAAACCTTTAACAATAATTCCTACTTACTAACACACCTTTTAAGTAATAAAAAGGAAACAAAAAACAATGGTTCTTACTAGTTCCTCTTTACACTTCCAATAAGAGTGTAGAATCCTAAAGTGTTAAACTTGAAGCTAGGATTTTATCCCTTTGATTTTAGGTGTGGTTTCAGTAAAAAGGCAAGAAGGAGGGAGAGGGAGAAAGGAAGGGAGGAAAGTAGACAAGGAGGAAAGAAGAGGAGGAGGAAGGGAAGGGCGAAAGGAAGGAAGGAAATTGAGACTACATATAGCTCATCATAGCAATTTACCAATTAATTGGAATTCAGACAATAAACTGATGCCCAGGACAACCTCAGCTGTCTAGTTCTGGAGCCTTCCAGGCTCCAACACTGCCCTTCACAGGCAGTGGCAAAAAGTAAGTACACCCTTTTCACCTGTGGAAGCTAGCACCCCACCATCCTTTCTACCCAGAGCGGGGCTGCTTCCCCTGCAGTAGGTACCCTTATTTTGCAGACAACCAATTTGAGGTGGTGAGGTGGGATTTCGTAAATACCTAACTACCTGCGCAGGGAGCCAGAATTCAATTCTGACCATCTGTCAAATACACCAGAGGTTTTTTTTTTTCCAGGCAAATATGGCCAGGTGTCTCTGAGAACCGCCAGCCTGGGACGAAGGCGACGACCTGCCTCTGGAGGAGGGCGAGGGGCGCGGCGCCAAGAGCCGGTTGGGGGCAGCAGGGCCCGCCTTGCTCCCAGCCCAGGTATGGGAGCGACCAAGGCTGCACTTACATCCATTAAGTAAGGCGTCTGCCCACCTAACCGCTTCCTCCTCGCATAAAACTCGGGCACCCGGTACATGGCCTCTCCCCGGCCGCCACACGGCGTCGCCGAGGATACCGCCCGCAGGCGCCTGCACCCGGCGGCCCGGGGCGCTGAGCGGGGCGGGGCGTCGCTTCCGTCCTCGGCCGCGCGGGCTGCTGCCGCACGCAGGCTTCTGCCGAGATTTCCAAAGCCCAGCCTGGTGCCCTGTTTCCCAGTCTTAAAAGCCGTGGCGACTTATTGGCCTATCCATTGAAAAGCCGCCCAGGCATCATGCTTCATGGCATTCCAACCGTAAACTTCATGAAGTTATTCACTTTACTGTTTTAATTGGAGTAACTACATTCAGTCCTAAGGGAAGAAAGATCCATCTCTTCCAAACTTTCATGATTACCACTATTATTAAGTTCAAATCCAGGATGGACCTAGGTTGATGAGGAGAGCAGGGTTGAGGTGGGGAAGCAGGGTAGCCTCGTGGAAGAGAACCTGGGTACGGAAATAAGAACAGTTGTGCTGCTTAACGAGCTGTGGAACCTAGGACAAGACTACTCTGATCCTGCTTCTGAAAACACCAAATCAGGGGTTATGTGGATTTTTAAGGAGTGGTGTGTGTAAAGCACCAGTCTTAAGTACTCAAAATTAGTGTTGCTCAAAAACAAAGAACCTTCCTTAGTGTCAATGGGTATTCAATTGATGTTTTTACATTTACACTTTTCAAATCATATGTCTTGTAATTTCTTCTTGCAACTGAGTTGATAATGCTGATTCTGGTTGATTTTTTTTTTTTTCCTTCCAGCTCTGAGTGAGCAATGCTAGATGATGCAACATGATTGGGAATGCCTAGTATATTCTTTTGTATCACCACAGTGTAAATGGCATGAGAGGCTCATAAGTAGTGGGTATATACTCCCATAAACTTTTAAATTATGTCAGTAGGCATCCCACTGCTTCTTCTGTTCCCACCCTCCCAGTCTCACTGCTTGGTAATACACAATTTCTGGCTACAGCAATTAAATAGTAATCATCTAGACTCATGTTCTGCTCACTTGAGTCCATTCTGGCAGCTGTTCATTTGGTCCAGATATATGGAAACCCACCTATATACTGGCTGCAGACAAGGCTTTCTTACTACATGATGACACGCTTGAAAAGGAGAATATCCCATATATGCCGAGAGCTTTTCACCAAGTAGTGAACATAAGTTGGGGTGGACAGGACAGGGAAATAATGAGGTAAAGCTCCAGAAAAGATGAAGAAAGACCAAGGAATCTGGATGGCATCCAATCACTACACAATCATTATCGGGAAGAACAAACTAGTGGTCAGTAAACCTCTTCAGTTCATCCCAATAATATGTGGAGAAGTGCTTATAGAAAACTTAAGATCTATATATCTTATCACAGAATAAACTTAGGATGTCTAATGTACAAAACTTAGGTAAAAATAAAAGTTGAGAGTCCAAAACAATATCTACTTAAAAATTAAAGGAGAATTTATTTCGCATATGATAGAGGGACATAATATTTAAAGGAAAGTTTCAGTAACTCCGAAGGGACAATCTTATACTTCTCTATCACTTTACCCCAAACAAAAGCAGGAAGAAAAGATTGTTTTTACATCTCTAAATCATTACAGTACTTATTTTAAAAAGTGACCCACCTATTTCCTAAGGTACATTTTTCACCAATTAGGTTTCTTTTTAAATGACATTAGAAACTCACAACTAAAACTGGAAATACGATTTTCCCTTTAAATAAAAAAAAAACACAATTGATGATATTTAAAGTAGGGATGAAAGTACTTTCTAAATATTTGATAACTCCAAGTGTCCTGTGAGGGAATTTTCTTTTGCCTAATTAAGAGAACCTTAAGGTCATATAACTATCTAAGAGCATATAATATATAACTAAATTGCTGGTCCCAGATTTTAGGTCCAAGACATTAACTGAATATAATGCATGCTAATTCTATAAAAAAGATAATGAACAGAATTATTATTATTTTTTTTGAGACAGTCTTGTTCTGTCGCCCAGGTTGAAGAGAGGTGGCACGATCTCAGCTCACTGCAAGCTCTGCCTCCCGGGTTCACGCCATTCTCCTGCCTCAGTCTCCTGAGTAGCTGGGACTACAGGCACGTCCACCATGCCCAGCTAATTTTTTGTATCTTTTAGTAGAGACGGGGTTTCATCATGTTAGCCAGGATGGTCTCGATCTCCTGACCTCGTGATTCGCCTGCCTCGGCCTCCCAAAGTGCTGGGATTACAGACGTGAGCCACCAAGCCCAGCCAATGGACAGGGTTTTATAATTCTACCTTAAAAAATTAACTTTCCACAGAAGAAAACAGCAATGGAAAATTTTGAATCAGCAACTCCTTTAAAAAAAATTTTTTTTTTTCTGACACTATACATCTAGAGATGGCAGCTCCTGTTTTTTTGTTTGTTCGTTTGTTTTGTTTTGAGACAGGGTCTCACTCTGTCGCCCAGGCTGGAGTACGGTAGTCTGATCTCCGCTCACTGCAACCTCCGCCTCCCAGGCTCAAGCGATTCTCCCACCTCAGCCTCTCGAGTAGCTGGGACTACAGGGGCACGCCACCATGCCTGGCTGATTTTTGTATTTTTAGTAGAGACAAGGTTTCACCATGTTGGCCAGCCTGGTCTCGAACTCCTGACTTCAAGTGATCTGCCCACTTTGGCCTCCCAAAGTGCTGGGATTATAGGCGTGAGCCACCATGCCGGGCGAGCAGCTCCATTTTTGAGTGTTTATTTACTAAGCCTTCAATTAAAAGACAACCTAATCTACATTGAAAGACAGGGGAAGAAAGGGCCTATGACATCTTGGTATGTTCTAAGGGAAAGACATTTCAACATTAAGCATCACCCTATTAAATTTCAGAAATGCATATACCCTAAAATATTTCCATTTCAAAAGCTATATCAAGCTATATCAAGGCTGGGTGCGGTGGCTCAGGCCTGTAATCCCAGCACTTTGGGAGGCTGAGGCGGGCAGATGACCTGACGTCAGGAGTTCAAGACCAGCCTGGCCAACATGGTGAAACCCCGTCTCTACTAAAAATACAAAAATTAGCCAGGCGTGGTGGTGGGTGCCTGTAATCCCAGCAACTCCAGAGGCTAAGTTTGAACTGCTTCGAATTGCTTGAACCCAGGAGGCGGAGGTTGCAGTAAGCCGAGATTGTTCCACTGCACTCCAGTCTGGGTGACAGAAAAAGACTCTGACTAAAAAAAAAAAAAAAAAAAAAAAAAATGGCTATATCGAGAATAAACACTGGGGCCAGGCATGGTGAGTCAGGCCTGTAATCCCAGTACTTTGGGAAGCCAAGGCGAGCAGATCACTTCAGGTCAGGAGCTCCAGACCAGCCTGGTCAACATGGTGAAACCCTGTCTCTACTACATAGTCCCAGCTATTCGGGAGGCTGAGGTGGGAGAACCACTTGAACCCGGGAGGCAGAGGTTGCAGTGAGTCATCGCACCATTGCACTCCAGCCTAGGCAACAGAGCAAGACTCTGTCTCAAAAAAAAAAGAATAAATACTGGGCTTTTGCCAGGTGCAGTGGCTCATGCCTGTAATCCCAGCACTTGGGGAGGCCAAGGCGGGCAGATCACCTGAGGTTGGGAGTTCAAGACCAGCCTGACAAACATGGAGAAACTCCATCTCTACTAAAGATACAAAATTAGCCAGGCGTGGTGGTGCATGCCTGTAATTCCAGCTACTTGGTAGGCTGAGGCAGGAGAATTGCTTGAACCCAGGAGGCGAAGGTTGCAGTGAGCCGAGATCGAGTCATTGCACTCTAGCCTGGGCAACAAGAGCAAAACTCCGTCTCAAAGAAAAAAAAAAGAATTTTAGATAAGTGCCTGTCAGAGAAATGTACTTCTTCCGTCCCTTAACACACACTCTCACTCGCTCGCTCGCTCTCTATATATATTGAATTTGCTTTAGTCATGACCTCTAGTCCCCAACATAACCCACTACTTAGTTCAAATGATACTAGTTATTCCTTAAACTGTAATTTAGCCCCATCCTAACATCAAGTACTTTTCCACTGTTATTTGACTATGGCTGATCTAACATCTGCAAAGGAGTTCCCAGGAGTTATCAGGTTCCAGTTTCAACTGACCCCTGGAAAGTGAATGGCTACTTAGGTGGCTTTATCTTAGTAATATGCAAATCTAGGTAAATTTGAAAAGAGAGAATTAAATAAGAAACACTCTCAAGAATGCTAGGAGTTTTACAAATTACTTTTCAAAATAGAAAATGAAGTATCTGCCAGATTGATGTTAGTATTATAGCAAGTTACCGGAGGCCAGGCCGCAGGATCAAAAACTACCAATGGTCATTTTCTGATACTTTAGAAACTAATCTCTTAAGTGAAGTCTAAAATGACTCATACCAAACTACATTTACAGAAGGACTCCATTATATTTTGAAGTTAGAACAAGGAATGAACACTTTCAACAAATAAAAGACTAATAAAAGGGTAACAGAATGGGTACTTGGTAAAACTCACAGTAAACGTCACTCTAAAGCTACAATAAACTTGATTTTGTAGTACCATAGTAGTTTGTCACATATTTATGCCTATAGTCCATGAAACACCATTAAATGCTTGTTGCTGAAAAATTTCCACCAATGTGACACCAGCACTGATAAATTGGAGTTACCTTTAGCTTTTCACAGTATAAAAAGCAGTTTCCTTTAAAAAAAAAAAAAAAAAAAAAAAAAAAAAAGGTTTTTAGGTTTATTTTGAAGCAATTTCACTGTTGGCTATTTATATTCCTCCCCTCTACCCAAATGAAGCTTGCTAAAAAGGAAAAAACAAAAACAAAAAAAACCTTATCTGTACTTAAGAGTCAACTCTTGTATGAAAGGGTCATTACCAAAGGCCAGTATTCTTAGGCTAACTTCTTACCTAGTTTTAAAATTATTACTTATTCCATTATTCATAAAATTAATCTCTCTGAATGACATAGATGGGTCCACTACTAAATTGAAGATAAAGCTTTCATAACTTGTCTTATGAGCAACATGAAGCAAACCTATATCATTTGGAAAGATATCAAAATGTGTATGTGCAGTAAAAACATTAGGTTAACTATGCATTTTCCTATTAGTTTTACTGAATTTCTCCCAAGTTCTCCTTAAAGAAAGTAAGAAAAGAGTAGTCATGTCATTTCACTAAAAAATAAAAATGAATTCCTTTCTCTGAAGGATGTGAATTTTAAAGATTAAGTCCAGGATAGTGGATCACCAAAAGGTTGCAATATTCCTATCTATAACAATCTCAAATTGGTTATGGAGGAAAATGGACAAGTTGTATATTAACAAAATACAAGACTATCTAGTACAGTTTGCCTTTTAAAAAAGAAATCTATTGTAGTGATTTAAGGCAAATATTGCAAAAGCATTACGATCCCTAAACCAGAAAAAAAAATAATAATCTGTGTTTCCCTACCCAAGTAATTCTAACTGCAGGAAACATGTTATTAGAATTTGCCATAAGCTTAGAAGTTGAGCTGTTTTACTAGAAAATTAAACAAGTTTGACTAAATTTAAACTCACTATTAAATCACTTGAAAGCTTGCCTGCTGTCTCTTGTTTCAGGCTCCTGTATGTCACAAAATTAACTTGTTTCCATACTTTCTTTGGCAATTATAAGACAACTTCTGCCCAGTTTTTGTTAAAGGCTCATTTTACACTTAACCCCAGAATATAGCTCATATTTTCCTGGAATATTCAGGTGAATTTTCATTTGGACACTTAAGTTGTAGGAGTTTGGGTACACTAGGAAGACCCCCAGTCAGGTTTCTGTATTTAAGGGTGGGTGAAGTTTACCCAGATTCTTCTCCCCTTAAGTTGTTGGAATTCAAGGCAGCACCCTCATCTGGGAATTAAACAAGATTGGTCAGATAAATTTCACATCATACTAATATCTTAAAAGACTAATATGGGTAAAATATAAAGGAAGGAAAATTGAAAACTCCAAGACAGTAACTTTGAGATCAATTTCAGCTTTACTTTACATTTGCATTTATGCATTTGTTTGCAAAAAGTATACCTGTCCTTAACAGTACTGCAGTGTTCAGTTTAAAGTAGTACATAAAAATAAACAATTTAAGCTCCTATATATTTTATTGTTTCCAAGCTTCTATAGAACAGGTGTGCAAACTTCAGGTTTCTCATCTCAAACGAATCTCCATGCATAAACTAATCAAAAATGCTCAAGTCAGCAAACACGCAAAATGCATTAAAGAGAAATCTCAAATAATGTTTTTAAAAAACAAACTTTGGAACTAACCTTTTATAATTAAACTAAGTTGTTGCACCTCTCCTTTCATTTGCATATACCAAAGACTTCCAACAATAGATCTCCTACTTGGCACAAGGACATTTCAAAGAAACAAAAAAAAAAAAAAAAAAAAAAAAAGAGAGAGAGAGAGAGAGAAAGGCAAAGAGGTTTACGCTGACTTGAGTTCAAGCTTAGTCCACTTCTTCGATAGTCGGTCCCCCGGAGGCTCCTGAACCGCCGCCGCCGCTGCCGCCGCCAGGACCACCTTGGTAAAGTTTGCTGATGATGGGGTTGCAAACTCTTTCGAGCTCTTTCTGCTTGTGTTCATACTCATCTTTCTCTGCCATCTGGTTTCGGTCGAGCCAGTTGATCACCTCCTGACACTTGTCGAGGATCTTGTTTTTGTCCTGCTCGCTAATCTTGCCCCTCAGTTTCTCATCTTCCACCGTCTGCTTGATGTTGTAGGTATAGGACTCCAGGGCGTTTTTGGCTGCGACTCGGTCACGATTCGCCTCATCTTCCGATTTGTACCGCTCCGCCTCCTGCACCATTCGGTCAATGTCGTCCTTGCTCAGACGACCTTTGTCGTTGGTGATGGTGATTTTGTTTTCCTTACCGGTGCTCTTGTCGGCGGCGGTAACGTTAAGGATGCCATTGGCGTCAATGTCGAAGGTGACCTCGATCTGGGGGACCCCGCGAGGCGCAGGGGGAATCCCGGTCAGGTCGAACTTGCCCAGCAGGTTATTGTCCTTGGTCATGGCCCGTTCGCCCTCGTATACCTGCACCAGCACGCTGCTCTGATTGTCCGAGTAGGTGGTGAAGGTCTGCGTCTGCTTGGTGGGGATCGTGGTGTTCCTCTTGATGAGTGGGGTCATGACACCGCCAGCTGTCTCGATGCCCAGCGACAACGGGGTCACGTCAAGGAGCAGCAGGTCCTGCACATTCTCCGATTTGTCGCCGATGAGGATGGCCGCCTGCACCGCGGCGCCATAGGCCACTGCCTCGTCGGGGTTGATGCTCTTGTTCAGCTCCTTGCCGTTGAAGAAATCCTGCAGCAGCTTCTGGATCTTGGGGATACGAGTGGAGCCGCCCACCAGCACGATCTCCTGGATCTGGCCCTTGTCCAGCTTGGCGTCGCGCAGCGCCTTCTCCACCGGCTCCAGGGTCCCGCGAAAGAGGTCGGCATTGAGCTCCTCGAAGCGGGCGCGGGTGATGGACGTATAGAAGTCCACGCCCTCATACAGCGAGTCGATCTCGATGCTCGCCTGCGTGGACGAGCTCAGGGTGCGCTTGGCGCGCTCGCAGGCGGTGCGCAGCCGCCTCACGGCGCGCTTGTTAGGCCCAATGTCCTTCTTGTGCTTGCGCTTGAACTCCTCCGCCAGGTGGCTCACCATGCGGTTGTCGAAGTCCTCACCGCCCAGGTGAGTGTCGCCGGCCGTGGACTTCACCTCGAAGATGCCGTCCTCGATGGTCAGGATGGACACGTCGAAGGTGCCACCGCCCAGGTCAAAGATGAGCACGTTCTTCTCGCCGCCCGCACAGCCCTTCTTGTCCAGGCCGTAGGCGATGGCCGCCGCTGTGGGCTCGTTGATGATGCGCAGCACATTGAGCCCCGTGATGGTGCCAGCGTCCTTGGTGGCCTGGCGCTGGGAGTCGTTGAAATAGGCGGGGACCGTTATGACGGCGCTGTGCACCTTGCCCCCCAGGTAGGCTTCTGCGATCTCCTTCATCTTCGTGAGGACCATGGAGGATATCTCCTCCGGGAAGAAGGTCTTGGTCTCCCCCTTGTACTCCACTTGCACTTTGGGCTTGCCTCCCTCACTCACCACCCGGAATGGCCAGTGTTTCATGTCCGACTGCACTGTGGCATCCTCGAACTTCCGTCCAATAAGCCTCTTGGCGTCGAAGATGGTGTTGGTGGGGTTCATGGCCACCTGGTTCTTGGCGGCGTCGCCGATGAGGCGCTCGGTGTCCGTGAAGGCCACGTAGCTAGGGGTGGTGCGGTTGCCCTGGTCGTTGGCGATGATCTCCACCTTGCCATGTTGGAAGACCCCCACGCACGAGTAGGTGGTGCCCAGGTCGATGCCGATAGCCGGGCCACGGGCAGACATCCTGACTGAAAGGCGAGCGGCGTTAGGATGGGGAAACCAGGGAGATGAACTCCGCGGAGTCAACTAACGGTCACCTCCCACCAGACACCACGGGCACTACCAGCAACTCTCAACACTCCGCGCCCAGTTCCCGGTTCTTATAGCCGCCTGGGGGAGCTCCCAGACCCAATCCGCTCCCGGGACCGCCCTCACAAACTCTTCCAGCTCCACCACAGGCTTGCCTGGGTCGGAGTGACTGGCCCGTGGCCCAACAGATTTCAAGTTGGACGAGGGGCGGGACTCCGGCCCCCGCCAGGAGAGAGAGGGGCGGCCGTTATGTAAATAAGGTTCCTCCCTGACTCTAGGCCGCCGGGCCGCGGCGCCTCGCGCGCCTCCTGCTGCTGGCGGGCGTTGGGCGCGCGCTCCCAGAGCCAGGTGTACGCGCTTTTTCGCGGTGTTTGCCCTAGCCGATGGGCATCGGATTGGCGGGACACGCGACCAATGAGCAGCGCGGACTGAGGCGTGGCACGGGGAGGAGGCGTGGAAGGGGAGCCGGGTGAGGAAAGCCCCCGGGAGGGTTAGCTCAATTCCTGAGGCTTTAAATGCAGTTCAGTGCTAGGGTGCCGACTCGCTGAGCACGCAGGGACGGAGGAACTCATTCTGAGTTGGTTGCACCGAAGAACTACGGCTCGAGCAGCTTGTTTTCCCCCGCGCCGTCCAAGGGGAGGGAATAGGGAGTTGGCGTGGCTGGGGTGGGGGGTGAGGGCGGATCTCTTGGACGGGGATAAAAGACAAAGTTTGAACCAGCGGTCGGCCTCCTGGGATTTTACAGTGCGTGCTTCGCTGAGTCTCAGTGGTTGTGAGCACTCGATTAAAACTGCCTGGCTGGGGCCGGGCGCGGTGGCTCACGGCTGTAATGCCAGCCTTTGGGAGGCCGAGGCGGGCGGATCACAAGGTTAAGAGATCGAGACCATCCTGGCTAACAAGGTGAAACCCGTCTCTATTGAAAATACAAAAATTAGCTGGGCGTGGTGGCACGTGCCTGTAGTCTCACTCTTTCTTTTTCCTGTTTGTCCTGCCGCTTTAAACTCTGGTTTCGCCTTCCTGTTCATTCCATTGCTTATTTTAGGTCGCAAGTGCTTTATCCACTGCTTTGAGTTCTTGACTGAAAAACCTGTAATATAATCAGTCAAAACCCACACGTTGAAACACCATAAAGTCAGTCAGTCTCGGTCACCCTGGCACACACGCGGTTGTGATCGCGACCTAGTCATGTTTCTGACTCCGCTCAATGGAATGGAATGATTTTCTTTGGCTGTGCTGAGGTTACTATTGAAGGCATAAACCCTCCGAGAAGATAGATGAAAAGGAGCGCGATTCACTTCCTCCTGTTTAACACGAATGTGAGGACAGATCTGGAAAATACCCTGGTACCGGGTGATAATCTGTAGAAGCAGACTCCCATATAAATAGGCTCCTGGACGGGCGCGGAGGCTCATGCCTGTAGTTTCAGCACTTTGAAAGGCCGCGGCGGGTGGATCACGAGGTCAGGAGTTCCGAGGCCAGCCTGGCCAACATGGCGAAACCCCGTTTCTACTAAAAATACAAAAATTAGCTGGGCGTGGTGGCGCGCGCCCTGTAGTCCCAGATACGTGGGAGGCGGTGAGTCGAGATCGCGCCACTGCACTCCAGCCTGGGCGACAGAACGAGACTTCGTCTCAAAAAAATAAAATAAAATAAATGGTCTCCAGGTGGATGCAAAGACAGCGATCACTTTACATAATATGTGTGGGGAGGCTGGGGATGTCCTTCCAACAAGCTTGAACGGGTACCTACTACATGGCAGTAAAAACCAAATGACATGGCCTGGTTTTCAGAGGTAGAGAGTCTAATAAAGCGGTAAACATAATTTAGGAGAAGCACTGAAAGCAAAGCGCCACAGGGAACACAGGGAGCACAACCAGGCTGAGGGAAAAGTGCGTTGCTGAGGGCTACCTGGAAGAGGTGGCATGCCTGAGCCGGGAGCTGAAGTTCGCCAGCAAAGAGTAGGAAAGTCATTCTTTACATAGATTGCCTATGGGCGAAGATGAGAGCAGTGTTTGCTGGGGAACTAGGATTTCTGTACAGAAGATTAGTGTCACTGGAAGGGAGGGATACAGGCAAGCAATAGGCTCTTCAGGTGGATAGGATACATCTCAGAGCTTTCTGGGCCATGGTCTTTTTCCTGAGGCTTTGGGCTGGGAGCACCATCCTTTAAAGCAGGCTAGTGATGTGCAGCCATGTAAAAGCTGTATGAAATGGCGCTCAAGAAAAGCTTTTGTCAACCCAGAAGTTATCTGTGACCAAAAAGTAACGTTGACAGAATTCTATAAAGTCAGTCAATGAACATTTAAGATTATTTTATGTAGTGGTGTATATCATTTCCAGTTTTTAAGAACATAATTTGCTATTAATCGGTTAGTGTCATCAGTTAGTACTAGTTTTAACCATAATTCCTATCCTCTTTTCCATGAATTTGAAAAAATTTCGAAAAAGGAGACCTTTTAAAGAAAATACTAGGAAGGCCGGGCACGGTGGCTCATGCCTGTAATCCCAGCACTTTGGGAGGCCGAGGTGGGTAGATCACGAGGTCAGGAGTTCAAGACCAACCTGGCCAATATGGTGAAACCCTGTCTCTACTAAAAATACAAAAATTAGCCAGGCGTGGTGGCGGGCACCTGTAATCCCAGCTACTTGGGAGGCTGAGGCAGAGAATTGCTTGAACCCAGGAGGTGGAGGTTCCAGTGAGCTGAGATCACACCACTGCACTCCAGCCTGGGCAACAGAGCAAGACTGTCTCAGAAAAAAAAGAAAAAAAAAGAAAAGAAAATATTAGGAAAACAAGGATAAAACCCAGACTTTTCTAATTGAAACTGTCATGAATTGTGAGTACAGATCTCTTGATTTTATTCTTGGAAAGTCTTGTCTTTTGTGTAGTTTCGGGGTGGGGGGGTATTTGTTTTTTGAGACAGAGTCTTGTTCTGTCTCCCAGGCTGGAGTGCAGTGGCTCACTGCAACCTCTGCCTCCTGGGTCCAAGAGATTCTCATGCCTCACCCTCCCAGATAGCTGGGTTACTTATATGCACCAGCACACCTGTCTAATTTTTGTATTTTCGGTAGAGACAGGGTTTCACCATGTTTGCCAGGCTAGTCTTGAACCCCTGACTTTAAATTGTCTGCCCATCTTGGCCTCCCAACATGCTGGCATTACAGGCCTGAGTTTTTCTTTTCTCTTTTCTTTTTTAGAAAAGAGGGAATTAGTGGGCTGGAAGCAATGCATATTCTTTGTACAACTGATGATATATGACTTAGAGATACAGTCTCAGCTACAACTGAAAAAAGAATGTGAGAAACACAAATTCTTTAGATCTCTTGCATTCAGTCAGCCCTCACACACTTACTTCAAGCAAACCAAGATTGCAAAAGAGCAAGCAGGCCAGGGTTCTCACATAGAAACACTAAAATTAGAGCTTCAGAGGAATAGTTTCTTTTGCACAGTAACTGTGCTACCTCTGTGCCCAGTTATTAAAAACACATCTTGCAATCTGACCACCACATTCATCTTTAACACAGCTTTCTGAAACCACAGTAGCAATTATACCCGCATTTTCATTAGCCGTGTAGACTTTTTTCTGCTCTAATTTGTGTTTCATATGTTCCATAGTTTAAGTGGCATCCTAAGATTTTCCCAAAAAATACACTGTATTTGTATTTTGGGTTTTTTTTTTTTTTTTATTTGTTTGTTTTAAGAGACAGGGGCCGGGCGCGGTGGCTCACGCCTGTAATCCCAGCACTTTGGGAGGCCGAGGCGGGCGGATCACGAGGTCAGGAGATCGAGACCATCCTGGCTAACACGGTGAAACCCCGTCTCTACTAAAAATGCAAAAAATTAGCCGGGCGAGGCGGTGGGCGCCTGTAGTCCCAGCTACTCGGGAGGCTGAGGCAGGAGAATGGCGGGAACCCAGGAGGCGGAGCTTGCAGTGAGCCGAGATCGCGCCATTGCACTCCAGCCTGGGCGACTAAGCGAGACTCTGTCTCAAAAAAAATAAAATAAAATAAAATAAATAAGAGACAGGGACTTTCTCTGTCACCCAGGCTGGAATGCAGTGGCAGGCTCATAGCTTGCACAAGCGATCCTCCTACCTCAGCCTCTGGAGTAGTTGGGACTACAGGCATGCACCACCATGCCCAGCTGATTTTTGTATTTTTGTAGAGATGGGGTTTTGCCATGTTGGTCAGGCTGGCCTCGAACTCCTGAGCTCAAACCATCCACCAGCCTCAGCCTCCCAAAGTGCTGGGATTATAGTAGTGAGCCACCGTACCTGGCCAATATTTTTTCTTTACATTAAATATGATCATGCCTTTTATTTAGCATTACTCATCATGGGATTTATTCTAAGGAAATAATAGAAAATGCAGGTAGTATTATTTATATTAATGATAATAGAAAGGAAATGGTTTAAATATCCAAAAATAAGAGATTACCTAAATTATAGTGCATGCATATGATGAATTCTTATGCAGCCATAAACATGGTGTGCAAGATTTTTAAAGACATGGGAAAATTTTCTTGGTATAATTAAGTGAACAAAATATATGAAACTTGTATCTTCTTATATATAGGATATTCTTATATAGATTTAAAATGCATCAAAATTAGTTATCTAGAAGGTAGAATTATCAGTAATTTTTCTAAGTTTCCTTACTGTACTTTTACAATTGATTTTGAGAACTTCACTATTAACAGCTATATTAGTCCATTTTCACACTGCTGATAAAGACACCCAAGACTGGGTAATTTATAAAGGAAAAAGAGGTTTAGTGGACTCACAGTTCCATATGGCTGGGGAGGCCTCACAATCATGGCAGAAGGCAAAAAAGTCACATCTTACATGGCAGCAGGCAAGAGAGAATGAGAACCAAGCAAAAGGGTTTCCCCTTATAAAACCATCAGATCTTGCCCCTGGACACCCCCAAGGGCTGTGGTACTGTCCTGCTTTCCAGTCCTTGCAAGGGCTGAAAGGTGTACCAGTATTTCAGCAAGGCCCGGGAACCCCACACAGCCACACCAAACCCTACGTCTGCTCCAAGGGGTGAAAGTTCTAGTGCACCAGAGGCCAACAGGCCAGCCGAGGCTACAAAAACCAACCTTGGATCCTACTCTCTTATTAAAAAGATTTTGGATGCCGAAAAAAAAGAAAAAATCAGATCTTACTCACTACCACCAGTTACATGGCAGCAGGCAAGAGAGAATGAGAACCAAGTGAAAGGGGTTTCCCCTATAAAAACCATCAGCTCTTACTACCACAAGAATAATATGGGAGAAACCACCCCCATGATTCAATTATCTTTCACCAGGTCCCTCCCACAACACATGGGAATTATGGGAGCTACAATTCAAGGTGAGATTTGGGTGGGGACACAGCCAAACCATATCAACAGTTGAAACAAAGTTTATTAGTCTTACATAGAAATTATTACTGATTTTCAACAAGTGAACTCTCTCTTTGGCAGATTATAAATACTAGGGTGTTTTAAAGTATTTTTTAAATCCAAAGACTAAGGTACCACAAGACTAAATGGTGGGAAAAACAAGAGCTTTAACATATGTCAAATCCTCTGTAATTAATTCCTAGCACCCAGAAGAGTGCCTGGAAAGCAGTAGTAATCACTAGCTTAGTATTTATTAAAAGTGACCTGAGACACATTATTTAACAAAAAAACTGAAAATAATAACTTATTTTTTTCTTTATAGTAGGAAGATACTCTACCTACCTCTTATATTTCTGTACTAAATGACACTGCAGAGACCAAAAGTTGAAATAAAGTCATATCTGAAAATATTTGTACTAGAGATACTAAGGTGAATAAGATATGGCCTAAAACTATGGGCCTGAGTATTAGACCTGCCCTAAGGAGACTGAGCAATAATAAATTTTTGCAGAATTACTAGGGAAAAAAACGCCAAACTTGTCAATTTTCCTAAAATCCTCTCAATCTCTACACAGGCACAACCTTCACAAGGGTTGTAGATTTTCTTGAGGAGATAATGTTGGCCTGAAGAAAAGATGGAATAACAGCCTCTCATTTGAGGGCCCTTGAGCAAACTGAAGTTCAACTAATGATTATCTTAAAGATCTCTATAAATACTGCCATTTTATAATTCTTACAAAGTGCTGTGTCCCAAAATATTTCTTCACCTATCACTACAGGAAAAAACTTGCCATTTGTTTCTTTAAAGTCTTAAAAAATTCAGTCTTGGAGTTACAGTTAAGCTGTAGATACACAGTAGGCTGGGGTAAGACACTTCTATGCCTGGTATGGAAGGGTAAGAGACCTGAACCTGGAAGGCTTTTTCCAGAAGAGAAGTTAATCTATGACAATAGCAGACAAATTGTACCTACTTCAGCTTTTAGTGCTAACCTTATAGACCCTTGTGGAAGAGACTGAAATAATCTGGAAGAAGAGACTTGGAGAATCAGATTCAATATGCAATTATTGTTAATACTTATTTAATTCTTAAACTGAAAAAAAAATGAATTATACTGGCAAATAAGTTATTTCTCTGAACAGTAAATTGTGTTTGTTATTTGAAAAATGAATTAAGCCTCCGAAAGAGCTGAACACTTTATCAGTGGATATTTATAAATAATTATTTCTTTGTGTATTAAGAAGGAAACCCAGGCCAGATGCAGTGGCTCATACCTGTAATCCCAGCACTTGGGAGACCAAGGCAGGAGGATGACTTGAACCCAGGAGTTCAAGACCAACTTGGGCAACACAGGGAGACCCCATCTTGACAAAAAATTTTAAAAATTAGCAGTCATCGTGGTGGGAATCTATAGTCCTAGCTACTAGGATGGCTAAAGTGGGAGGATCCCTTGAACCCAGGAGTCTGAGGTTACAGCAAGCTATAATCTTGCCACTACTTTCCAGGCTGAGTAACAGATCATTCTTCTATATTGAAAGAAATCAGGATCTGGCAATAAGAATTTTAGTTAATTCTCTTTGTGCACATCTTAAGCTACCTGAGAACATCATCTTAGCTATATCAGATACTTATTATTGTGGTATTAGAGGATGGAAGGAGTTAATAATTTTCAAAACTAGTAATTTTTTTCAATGGCCAGATTGAAAAAAATACAGTATAAATAAAAGTAATATACAGACAATTTAACTTTGGAATATAGAGGAGGAAATTTTATTAGGTAAAAACAATGGATTAAAAAATGTAACAAAAGTACTTTAACCCAATAATTCCATTTTATACTGTATACTAAAATACAGAAAATAATCACATTGTAGAATGCATTTATACCATTTATAATTATTATAATTCATTACATTTATAGTTAGTACAGTCAAAATTTAAGCCATTTTTATTTAATAAATCTAATTCCACCAGTCAATCAAAAATTATTTGTTGATTTATTACTCCTTTGATCTGGCACCGTTAATTATTGGTAATATTCTTTTATTTTTCTTTTTCCTACTTATGTTTAGAAGTCTGCAGTTCTGTATACCTCCTCATGTTCCCAAAAGAGATTAACTCTAGGGTTTTTTAGACTCTAACACTTCCCTAGGCTTATTTGTTTTATTTCTCTTAAAGCAGTTGAATTCACATGTATTTGAACACTTCAGTGGGTTTTTCTCTTCTTTCTACCCACTATCACGTTGCAATTAACTCTTAGATTTTCACTTAGTATAATTATTAGAATGAATATTCAAGTTATCCTACTTTATAGTGAGGGTTTTTAAAATTATGTAACTTCTGTACATACTATTAAGAATACTGCAAATCTCTGTGCTTCTTGTTAAAACATTGGAATAAATAGTCATAAAAATAAGCATTTCTCAAAATATATAACATCTTGATATTGCAGAAGAAACAAAATAATCATAAGGAATTGGTGGGGGGAGTGGGGAGGGATAGCATTAGGAGATGTACCTAATGTAAATGACGAGTTAATGGGTGCAGCACACCAACATGGCACATGTATACATACATAACAAACCTGCACGTTGTGCACATGCACCCTAGAACTTAAAGTATAATAAAAAATAAATAAATTTTTAAAAAGTAAGTGTTCAGCAGAAGAAAGTAAAAAAGAAAAATTATAAGGAATTGGGTACATAAACAGAAAGAAGTAAAACTACAAGTATATTCAGAATAAGGAAATAAAATGCATATGGTTAAGTAATGTGTATATGTGCATATATATGTATAAAACAAAGCATTTATAGCCAGGCTAAAATCTCACCAAATATTTAACTTCTCCATTAAAGATTTTTAAAAACCTGTTAACATCGTTTCATTGAATACTTAAATTTTATCTTGAAATTTGAAAGCTGAGAAGCATAGTTTATACATAAATATTGAGAATAAGTATTTTAACAGAAACTAATTCTGCCTTATTAGGTTATATTGCCAAGTTCAGAAAAAAATAATGTGTCTGATTTGTGGAAATCTACTATTGAAGTAATACCACTTCTATTCTCCTTCAAGTTAACAGATTTAAAAAGGAGTTTCATTAATATAAATGATCAAGATTGTGACTGGCATTTACAGTGGAAAAGGAAGAAGGGCAAGTGTTTTACTACAGTGAGTAATAACCAAATTATCCTGTTAAAATATTGGTCTTAAATTTTTTTCTCTGTACCCATTACTTCTTACACTCTAAACTACAGATTTTTGGTGTAACTTTTTAAGTTGCCTAAGTACATTTCGTAATATTTAAGCTACAATTCTAGTGATTTTAAGTTTAGAATTATATGTATCTATATAAATAGATTTGTGATTATGTCTCTTTATATTTGCAGTAGCCTAACAACCCCTTTTATTTTAGAAAGACCCTTGAAGATAATTAGCATATAAAGTTTTATTTTAGTATAGCTGTAACCACTGATGTTGTATGAATTTTCTAGTTACTTTTCTTTAGCAGATTTACACAAATATTAGAGAGTCACCATGAATCAATTTTGTTACAACAAAGTGATTCCAAAGTGATCTTTACTGAGTTTTCTTGGATCTTTGCAACTGGAACTTTTTGGGCTGATGAAGTTTGTCAGGAAGACAGAAAAGATGGTGCCACTTCAGATCTGATATTCCTGGGTCTGCACTTAAAGATTATCTGTTGAAGATTGATTCTTCCCCATGTCCTCTCCAAATTCAGATCTTTCACTTCTCCACAGGTTTAGAAGGCCCTATTTCACCACTGCCACACAGAAAAAGACAAAACTCAAGAAAAATAATATTACAAGTTGACTGCTCTACAAGATACAACATAATTCTTAGATCAGAATTTCTTGGCTTTGGCACTAGGCCAACACACTGTTAACAGAACAGAGCATGGAAACACAAGCATAGCCGCTAGAATTTAAATTAATTACTTCCTGAATGTAACTTGTACCGTTCAAATATAAGATGTTCTTATTAATCTATCAGTAGGACATATAAATATATAACATAAAAAAAGATAGGGGTCAGACAAGTAGAGGAAAATAGGGAGGAAGGAAGCAGTTAAGAAGTGTTTTCCTTCAAATAAAATAATTTTACAATGTACTTTAACTTGTTAATGACAAATCTCTGATTGAAACATAAATCTAACAATTTTTTTTAAAGTTCATATTCTTTTTACTGTCTTCAGCCACTCTGCAAATGAAAATGAAGCATACACACACATACAAATACACACACAAAAGAAGAGGAGGGGTTTTTCTGCAAATTCCTAGGCTTATAAGCCTCCTAACCTGCCCTAGTGATTCTGAGTAAAATCGTATTTTTGGCAACAGTGCTTTGCCCTCATAATAAGATCCTTAATAAAAAAAAAAATTTTTTTTAATAAAATAAATTCTCTCTTAAGATGTTTTGCTCACATCAGGGAACATAAGCTTTTGAAAAAAAAAAAAAAAAAGATGGTTCATAATCTGGATGCTTAGAATTAATGTTTCTATTATCTAAAAATGAGCTCTCCTGATTGTGTTTGATATGAGAAGTTGGTTTAAGGAGAATAAAAACACGTTAACTTTTTAAGTAAGTGGGGGCTTTGTAAGCTGTATAACTGTTCCTTCCTCAAAAAGGAGAAAACAAATTGCAAATTTTCTCACATAAAATTATTAATATCCCTGACTCTGATATGAAATAATCTTTTAAATTTTGGTCATCCTTTGGCCCTAGACATTCCTGTGTTTTCACTTAATACAATAATGATTAGTACATTGATACGTTCAGTTCAGAGCCAAGTATTTAATTGTAATCTTAATACTATCTTTTTTGGTCAACAATTGAGATGGATAATGAGAAATTATAATGGCTTTCTGTCCCTTAGTGATCTGTGGTGGATTTTGATGGAAAGAATGAGCAATTTTGACACTACTAATTGACTACAGTGATTTGGTTCTCCTGAATAAAGAAACAATTTAAGTAGGATTTGAACTTCTTAATGCTAAATTCAACCAATTGTGTGCATATAAATGTGAGTGGTATTGTTCGTTCAAAATTAACATTAAATTTTTGTTTGTTTGTTTGAGATGGAGTCTGTCTGTCTCCCAGGCTGGAGTACAGTGGCACGATATCAGCTCAGTGCAACCTCCATCTCCCAGGTTCAAGCGATTCTCCTGCCTCAGGCTCCAGAGTAGGTGAGACTACAGGCATGCACCACCACTCCCGGCTAATTTTTTGTGTTTTTAGTAGAGGGGTTTCATCAGGTTAGCCAGGCTGGTCTCGAACTCCTGAACTCAGGTGATTCACCTGCCTCGCCCTCTCAAAGTGCTGGGATTACAGGTGTGAGCCACCTGAGACACTGCTTCCGGCCAGAATTGGCATTAATTTACAAGCTGCTATTGTCGTTTAGTTTATATTTAACGCTTAAATGATTATATAGACATTGTCCACAGAATCTTCACCATGTCATTCTTCTGTTCTTACTTGAAAAGTGACATTTGGCAGATGGTAGCCAGATCATTAAAGCAGTAGGTTTAACATAGTAGTATAGAAATCAGGTAATAGATGCATAAAGTTAAAATAATATTAAATTGAGGGAGATTGTTTCACTTAAACCATTAAATAACCTTTTTTAAAATTTGCTGCTAGGTTAGGGTGGTTATGCAGCTATGTGTCATTTCCTGAAATTATCTTTCATTTGTTTTATGAGTAAAACTGTCTCTATAAGTTTACCCTAGAAATCCATAGGTATTTTGGGAAATTGAATTATAAGTGGCTAGATTAACTAACTTTTGTTTTTAGGCAAACTTAGATTGCTCTATAAATCTTAATCAAATCAATCACATATGGTAACTGGGGGAGGGGGTTATTCTGCTTATTAGTCAAAGATATGATGAATTTATTTATCTTTTAAGACAGGGTCTCGCTCTGTTGCCCAGGCTGGACTGCAGTGACACAACCACGGCTCACTGTGGCCTCGACCTCCCAGGCTCAAGCAATTCTCTCACCACAGACTCCCAAGTAACTGGGACTACAGGCATGCACCACCATGCCCAGCTAATTTTTAAAGTTTTGTAGAGATGGGTTTCGCTGTGTTGCCAGGGTTGGTCTCAAACTCCTGGGCTTAAGCAATCCTCCCAACTCAGCCTCTCAAAGTGCTGGGATTATGGGTGTTAGCCACCGTGCCTGGCTAAAATGATGAATTTCTTATCCACATCATCTGTTAAGGCAAAAAGAGGAAACTGGTTATTCTGTTATCCTGCTTTTTCTTGGGAATATTTATTTTCAAATGATTTGAGTCCTTCAACTCAACAGTCTCATAACCAATAAAAGGAAATGGAGATTGGTGGGAGATTAAAACATAAAGGACAGGAATAGGGAAAATAAGGGAGGAAAAGGTCACAGACACAGAAATGTGGAAGTTGAATTCAAATTAATTTTTAATTGAGCACCTACTATGGGCCCCTCAAAATGGCTGAGAGTACCACTAACTGTTTTAAATGAAGGAAAATCAAAAAATAACAGCATTTTTTATTTATTTCTAAAACATCATTCTTAATCAACCATTTAAATAAAGTTTTGTTTTCCACTCATGTTTTCACATTATTCAGCATGTTACTTGGGTACCCACTATTACTAGCCACCTTACCAGGCACAGCAGTTGACAGATGAACAAGGAGCACAGTCTCATAGGAGCTTTATCACATGTGTTCCTAGGCTGAAAGGCCCTTCTTTATACTTCTTGGTAGGTGGAGTACAGGAATGTAGAAGTCAGAAACCTAGGTTCAAACTCCAGCTCTAATATATATAGTTTCTGTGTGATTTAGGAAAAATAATCTCTCTGAACCTCAGTCCCCCATGTGGAAAATTAGCATGATACTTACCTCATAAGGCTGTAGGGATTAATTAAAATTATGTATGTAGAGCACTTCACGGAGTATAGAGAGTGCTAAATAAATGGATGCTGAGGTTATTGACAGCCCTAAGATGGATGGATCATGGGTTCCCAAATATGGGATGCAATTTCAAGTTCTTAACACCAAATATAACCCTACTTGCTTTAGTTTCCTGGCATTCATGCTATCATCCCCAGTTTAGTGCACCTCAGGTTATCAAGGATGTAGGAGGGATTCTACAAGCATATGTTCCCCCAGAGCTTTTTGGTACCCTGCAATCCTAGAAGTTGTTGATGCTAGGATGTCTGGAGAGCACAGGCCATTTGTCACTGAGAAGCATATGTTACAAAGGAGATGGGAGTAGTAAGGAAAGTTGAGGAACTGATCAAAATAGATGAATGTCAAAAAAAAAAAAAGTTTTCACTTTTAATTCATGATAAAAACCCAGTTAAAATTAGGTATACCAGATTTCTTTATTTTCAACCATGTGTGCACATACACTCAGATTTTTTTCTTTTGGTAGTGATTTGGCTTTTTGTTAACAACGGTGACACAAGTTTTATGTTTAATTTAAATACTACAACGGTTAAACTGGTTTTGGGTGAGATTTTCCAGAAATTTATTAAATACGAAGTTCCTTAACTACTGACTTAGAGGAATAAGTATTGTTTAACCAGGGAAAAAGTTGTCAACAACCACCAGCTTCTCTTCCTACTTTTTTAGAATATAAAAGATAGTATCTAAATTATTTTTTCCTCTCTCATCACTTACAAAAATCTCAATTATTTAGGCATATCCTTGGCATGTTCATAAAATTGTTCCATTAGGCATTCTATAATTATAATCATATTATTTTTAATCCCTACTCATTTCACCTATAATTTTCAAATGTTTGATTTTTATTCAATTCTTATATCCTGTTCATATATTTTTTAGCTATAGTAAAACATGATTTTTCATGTGTATTAATTTTTTTTTTTGAGATGGAGTCTTGCTCTGTTGCCCAGGCTGGAGTGCAGTGGCGTGATCTCATCTCACTGCAACCTCCACTTCCCAAGTTCAAGAGTTTCTCCTACCTTGGCCTCCCAAGTAGCTGGGATTACAGGTGCACGCCACCATGCCCAGCCAATTTTTTTTTTTTTTTGAGACGGAGTCTCGCTGTCACTCAGGCTGGAGTGCGGTGGTGTGATCTTGGCTCACTGCAACCTCCACCTCCTGGGTTCAAGCAATTCTCCTGCCTCAGCCTCCTAAGTAACTGGGATTACAGGCATGCACCAGCATGCCCGGCTAATTTTTTTGTATTTTTAGTAGACATGGGGTTTCACCGTGTTGGCCAGGCTGGTCTCAAACTCCTGACCTCGTGACCCACCCACCTTAGCCTCCCAAAGCACTGGGATTACAGGCTTGAGCCACTGCGCCTCACTTAATTTTTATATTTTTAGTAGAGATGGGGTTTCGCCATGTTGACCAGGCTGGTCTCGAACTCTTGACCTCAGGTGATCCACCCACCTTGGCCTCCCAAAGTGCTGGTGCCCAGCCTCTACTTTTCCTTTTAATTAGTGTCTTGACTGCTCTAGCAAACTTTTTTTTTTTTTTTTAATAATGAGCCCCTCTGGAATTCTTTCTTCTAATTGAATTTTTGTCCATACTCAAACTGTTAGTTACACATTAAACATTTGCCATATACCATTTAACCCATGTGCGTTATTTCTAATTTTTTTCAGAGATGGAGTCTCACTCTGTCACCCAGGCTGGAGTGCAATGGCATGATCATAGCTCACTGCTGCCTTGAACTCCTGGGCTCTACTGATCCTCTCACCTCAGCCTCCTGAGTAGCTGGGGACTACAGGTGCATGCCACCATGCCCTGCTAATTAAAAACATTTTTTTTTTCATAGAGATAGGGTCTTATTATGTTGCCCAGGCTGGTCTGGAACTCCTGAACTCAAGTGATCCTCCTGCCTCAGCCTCCTAAGTAGCCGGAACTACAGATGCAAACCACCACACCTGGCCTCTCTGAATATTTTTACCTTAAAAACATGAGGGAGATGAAGACACATTTCTGAGTCCTAACCCACTGCTGCCTTGGTTGTGCTTTATTAATTTCTGAGATTCTTAGTCCTGTTTACTAAGTAATCGTAGAACATGCAAGTTGTATTGTACTATAATTGATGGCAAACTTGCGAACCATTCCTCTGGGTTTTCTTGCTGTGTAGAATAAAAGGGCCAAAGCAAAAGAGTCTCACAGTATTCATGAGACAGAAAGAGAATTTGATTCCACTATCTATCTCTGTAGATTCTCCTTTCATTTTTATATTTGGAACCTAAACACCTAAGTTACAAAGGCAGAAGGTCTGGCAGCTTCTACAAACTTCTTTCATTATCTTCACACCCAGGGAGGGCAAGAAGCAACAGCAAGGAATGACAGCTCTGCAGCTCTGCCCCAGGAGAGGAAGGAGATATGAAGGAACTGGGTTGGAGAACTGGGCTGGAGAAAAGTGCTGGATATTTTTCATTCTCCCTAATTTTAAAAAGCAAGTAGTCTTTAAGTTAACTTTTTGCCTTGATAAGGAGAACTGTACATTCTACTTTAGAGAAGCCTGTGCTTCCCTGTAGCTAGTTCCAAAACAAAAAAAGTATGTTCTGTGAAACATGAAACTCAGAAAAAAAACATTAAGGTGGCTCACACCTGTAATCCCAGCACTTTGGGAGGCTGAAGTGGGTGGATCACAAGGTCAGGAGTTCAAGACCAACCTGGCCAAGACAGTGAAACCCCGTCTCCACTAAAAATACAAAAATTAGCCGGGCGTGGTGGCGTGCGCCTGTAATCCCAGCTACTCAGAGGCTGAGGCACAGAACTGCTTGATTCTGGGAGGTGAAGGTTGCAGTGAGCCAAGAAGTATGAGCAACAGAGTGAGACTCCGTCTCAAAAAAAATAAAAACAAAATAAAAAATAAATTGAGGTATGGCTTTCTAAAACTATAAACATCTCAGTCATGTAAAATTAGAGAGTAAAGTTTATATATTTGCTTGCTAATTGTCAGCTGTTAGTACATGTCAGAACACTAAATTAAGCCCCCTTCCTAATGGAATATTCTTCAAAGACTGGTAGTATTTAGAAAAAGCCCTATTCTTTAATGATGGGGAAAGCCACTGCAAGAAAAATGTTGAAGTCACAAAAAAAGTGATCTCAAAGAAAATTATGTCCATTATGATACTATACACTGTAGTTTGGAAACTTGGTTTATCTGATCTCTTTATACTACTCTCTGATGGTCTCTGGGTTAGAGAACTTTTATCTGGTTCCTATCAGTAATATACATACCACATTTCATTTTAAGTTGGATTTCAAATTTAATTACTTGATAAACTATTGTATCTAAGTAAGAGTAAGATGAATCACTTTTCCTGCTTTTGCTGTTAAAGTTTCAATTTTTGTGTGTATTCTACCCGTCCCCTGCCTATTTCCCATTATTTGAATTCTGCACTTGGTTCCTGTGCTGTTCCTATCCTTACTTAACACTTCAACATATCCCCACAAATCTCTGAGCTCACATTGTGCTCTAATGCTTTCAACTAAATCTGTACTCGCCAGTATGTCTCTCAGTTCTTTTGGCAACTTGTTCTTTTATGTAAATTGTATACAAAATATGATTTGCATACTTTAAATATGATGTGAACAAAAAGAGCAATGCTGTCAAATTAGTGTTCAGAATCACAAATTTATATTTTTAAAATTAGGAGTTAATTAAAATCCCTTTCATTATGAAAAGGGTACTACATTGCAAGTAACTCACATTAAAAGGCATTCTATTCAATAGATGTGTTTATTGTGGGTCAGTTTTGCCAATGTTTTAATTCACATGTAATTATGTAGACCCTGTGTCAGCAACAACTAACAATACTACTACTTTAACTGAAAAAACGATAAACTGTTTCCATTGATAAACTGTGATTATTTTAGAATCCTCGTTTTATAGTCTTTTACAGAAAAAAAGATAATAAATGGCGATAAACTGCAATTTGCCACATTTCCTCCAAATCTTAAGACAGTATAAAACACAAGACATTTTTTTGTGCACTCTACTTTTATAGAACAACCAGGTTTATAATTGATCTCTTTATTTTATTAGATTTATCAATATACATGGAAGCTTTCTCAAATCTCAAAATTCCAAAAGTATGTAATTGTAAAAAATCATTTTTTCCTTTAGATGTCATATTCTTAGAGAGCTATTAAAGTCTATTTATAAACAAAAATAATTGATAAACTAACACACTTTAGAAATCAGAATATTTTAAATTAAAATATTTTAATGAATACAAGATATGTCTTTTTAACTATCATAGTTAAATTTAATATCACAAAACAAAATGACTTATCCTCACTAATTTTTCAAGTGAGGTAAAGCCATTGGAATTTACACTTAATATAAGTTTTAAATGTGATAATTAAATGATAATATTTTATCAATTATAGGAAATATTCATTTATAAAAATTTCCTCAGGTCCATCAATCTTTTTAGGCCAAGTTTGAGCCCATGTCAACCTTAAAGGTTAGATTCAGTGCACCTAACTTGCCTAATAAGCTTGTCAATTTAAGAATGTGAATTTCATTAATAAGGGGGAATAAAGAGTAGTTAACTCACTAGAAGTGAATGGGATAGTTTCAAGTAATTACTTAAAGAATTTTAAAAATTTAAACAGAAATGGCCAATGATTCTGGGTTTAAAATTTCACATAACCTTAAAAAAAAAAAAAAAACCCACATAGAAATAGTGAAGTCATCACCTTATTGATGAAAAACTAAAGTTTAATAGTCATTGAATGGGTAACAACCACTTGTAGTCTACATTTAAAAAGTAATTTTAATCATAGCTAAGAAAAACTAAAAACAAATAATTCTATTAAGAAACAACAAAAATGATAAACATTTAATACCTAAATGTAGATACTTAAAATCCTAACAAAAATATTAAAGTTAAAAGGGCCTTGAAATTTGTTTCTAACAAATCATCTTATATAATCAATTCCTAAATAGCTCATATCCTTTGCTTTGGTGTTTTACCTGCTATCACCTAAACATTAGTACAGTAGAAAATCACTTAGGTTCTTTTCAAATGCTTGGCATTATAATGTGATCTCATATCTTTCCTCAAATTAAATTTTGCTCCACATATTCCACATGTATACAGATGAACATCCATGTGCTGCTCCAACTGTTCATTATTTGGGAATATCTGAAAGCAGACCTGGCATATAGTCTCACCAGCAGATAAATGAGAAATCATATGCCGTACATGGTCATGTTTTCTGAAGTTTCCTTGATCACAAATGGAACAGACATACCTGGCCATGCCTTTGTGCATATCATTGTGCAGTCGCAACTGACGCTCTCTTAAAAACTGCTTTCCACATGTTTGACAAACAAACTGTTTTTCCTTAGTATGAACAGTATAGTGTTCTCTTAAGTGACACCGCTGATAAAATCCTTTTCCACACAGATTACAAAAATGCTTTCGTCTGTGATCTCTTTCATTTTCTTCCATGATGGCACTCTTAAACATATCTTGATCTAAGCAGCTAGACATATGTTCAACCACTAGATTTTCAGTTTCAAAACGCTGGCCACAATTAGGACATCGAAAAGGGCAGGCAGAATGTTTAAATAACTGCTTTTTTTGGATACTGTTTATCTGGTAATGACTGTCCCTAAAATCATCTAGCATTTCAACAAACATATCTCTTATTTCGGACTGCTCATCAGGATTCTCTTCCAAGTCCATTTTCTCCTCAGTATTTCCTAACCCATTCATGGTCAGATCTTGGGGCTCACCACATCGCTGAGCATGTTCCTGAAGCTGCCTACCCTTTACAAGTATTTGTCCACATTTACCACATGCACAGATATTTTCAATGTGTTTGGCTAAGTAATGAGATGACAGGTCCTCCTCGGTTATTGTAAGTCCACACAGCTCACAGGATGCATTTTCAGTATCCTCTTGTACTGGACTGCTGTTGTTAGGGGGCCTCATATTCTCTAAACCACCTCTTTCATCAGCACTTACTGACATTCGAGGTTTTAGAGTTTTCCTGCCACTTTTTTTAATGCTGACATCTTCTTCAACATAGTATCTATAAAATGGCTCTTCAGGTTCATCTTCTAATTCATCATTGTCAGTGGATTCATTACAGTCTTTATCAGTAACTTTAATAATGTTAAAGTCTTTCAGTTCATCTGTAGGAATATCTTCTGGCTCCATCTTAATAATAATCCTTTTCCTCTCAGCAGCTCTGCTTTTCTCTTCGCTGGCTATTTCAGACTCCACTGCACTACTTTTTCTGCTTCCAGTGGTTGAAGTTGAATCATCAGCAGCCTGGCTTGTGTCTCCTCTGTATTTGTCCGTCTGTACAGAAAATGTTTTAGAAGAATCTTTTTCACTGAATTCAGCTTTGATGTTACTGTCTTTTCCATCTCTAATATCTACTATTCTATGGTAAGATCTTGTGTTTTGGTATAAATGTCTGTTAGTACAGGTCAGCACATGCTCATCTAATAATTTTTCACAGCTAAAACCAAATCCACAGCTATCACAGGTAAAACTCCGCCCAAAGCGTCTTGACACACGTTCTTTTGGAGTAGATAATTTGGACACGGAACTTTTTTTACATACATCAAATAGTGGCTCAGGAAAATTACCTAATTGTAAAGACTCTTCATCAGGCTCTCTATTATGTGGTGTATTTACTGTTGAACTTGGCTCTGCACACCACCTGTTGGCTTCATTGCCATTTCGAGCCACAGTATCTTCATACATTCTTACCCCAAATATCATTTTGCTGTTCTGTTTGCTGGAAGCAGAAGAGGAACATTTTGAACTAGAACAATCTGCATCTTGGATGTCTTCTAAACAATCAGGAACATTGTACAGCTGTAGGTAGTTCATTGCCACTTTAAACTGCTCAAAACTGGAGGGAGCTGTCATAATTTTTCCTAAATACATAAATTGCAAAATGAGATCAAAACATTCTGCACTAATTTTCATGTTGCTGAGATTCAGTTGTGCAGTACTATGTTGATGGTTCATGAAAAACATTCTAAAATAGGAGCTACAGGCAGCTAGAACTGCCTTGTGTGCTTGAAAGTAAATGTCATCAATTGCAATACAACAGTCACAGAGAAAACCCCATTCTCTTTGGTTGTTTAGCTGCTGAAGGACGTAGCTGCTGTGGCTGGGCTTTGCCATCTTCTATTAATTAGACACCTATGTAAAACAAAAATATTAAAGTCAGACAAGATATAGAAAAGCACTTGAAAAAAGTAATTGTTATCATGATTTGTGACTTGCATGACTTTGCTATTACAATCAAGAAATTAAGAGCTTTCCATTCTTTATATAGTAAAACTCAACAATATATACTTGAATCATTATTTAAATCTGAAGATGAAGACATCCAGCCATTTATTCAGGTTTTTCAAATTGAACAAAGGCATCAAAAGCAAAAGACAGTTTTAGTTTCATTACAACTCTTGGGGGGAACATGTACACTAAATTTGAACAGAAAAAAAAGACATTAATTTAAAAATACTTGAAGGAGGCCAAGTTTGTGGCTCACGCCTGTAATCCCAACACTTTGGGAGGCTGAGGCAGGAGGACTGCTTGAGCTCAGGAGTTTGAGACCAGCCTGGGCAATAGTGTGAGACCTCATCTCTACAAAAAAGTTTAAAAAATTAACCAGGTTTGGTGGCATCACCTGTAGTCCCAGTTACTTGGGAGGCTAAAGTGGGAGGATCACTTAAGCCTGACAGGTAGAGGCTGTAGTGAGCTGTGTCGCACCACTGCACTCCAGTCTGGATGACAGAGCAAGACTCTGTCTCAAAAAAAAAAAAAAAAAAGAAGAAAAGAAAAAAAACTCTTTAAGGATATGAGTAATTAAAGTAAATAAAACAGCAACTTAAACTGAAAGTTAACAATTAGATTGTAAAGTATTAAAAACTTACTAGATGATTAATACTAAGGAACTATTGCTCATTTTTTAAGTGTGAGAAAGGTATTTTGATTGTGTTAAAAAGAATCTTTATCTTTTGGATATACATACTTTAGTATTTACAGATGAAATTATATATCTGATATATGCTTAAAAATAAATGGGGTGGGTGTGGGCAGCAATAGATGATACAAGATTGGCCATGTGTTGCTAAAATAATCTATTTTTAAAACCCTATTAAGCCTGGGCAACATAGCAAGACCTCGCCTTAAAAAAAAAAATTTGCCCGGCATGATGATGCGCCTGTAGTCCCAACTACTGGGGAGACTGATGCAGGAGGATGTCTTGAGCCCAGGATTTTGAGGTTGCCGTAAGCCATGATTGCACGCCACTGTACTCCAGCTTGGGTGACAGAGCAAGACTCTGTCCCAAAAATAAAAATTAAAAAAACCTTATTAGGGCCAGGCACGGTGGCTCACACCTGTAATCCCAGCACTTTGGGAGGCCGAGGCAGGTGGATCACGAGGTCAGGAGATCGAGACCATCCTGGCTAACACCGTGAAACCCCGTCTCTACTAAAAATACAAAAAAAATTAGCCAGGCATGGTGGCAGGCACCTGTATTCCCAGCTACTTGGAAGGCTGAGGTGGGAGAATGGTGTAAACCCAGGAGGTGGAGCTTGCAGTGAGCCAAGATCATGCCACTGCACTCCATCCTGGGCAACAGAGCGAGACTCCATCTCAAAAACAAAACAAAACAGAAAAACCTTATTAGATTATACAGAAATGGCACCAAACAAATAAGTTGGATTAGTGCCTTTGTCTTTTCTTGAATTATCAGAGAAGCAATAGGTCTATAGAGTTAGAATGTGTCTCGTGTTGCTCAACATGCTTTTCATGGTATAAGGAAGCGTGGGTTTATTTGAGAAGGTATTTTATTTATCCTGAGAGTGTAAAGTTTTCTTCCTTTTTTTTTTAAAGCAGGGTCTCACCCTGTTACCTAGGCTGGAGTGCAGTGGCATGATCATAGCTAACTGCAGCCTCAATCTCCCATGCTCAAGCAATCCTCCCGCATCCAGAGTAGCTGGGACTACAGGCGCATGCCGCCACATCCAGGTTTTTTTTTTTTTTTTAATTTTTTTAGTAAAGACAAGGTCTTGCTATGTTGTCCAGGCTGGTCTTGAACTCCTGAGTTCAAGCGATCCTCCTGCCTCGGGCTTCCAAAGTGCTGGGATTGTGGGTGTGAGCCACTGCACCTGGCCTCTTCTATATTTTTTTTAATTGTTAAAAGAAAAAAGTAAGGCTGGGTGCGGTGGCTCATGCCTGTAATCCCAGCACTTTGGGAGGCTGAGGTGGGCAGATCACCTGAGGTCAGGAGTTCGAGACCAGCCAGGTCAACATGGTGAAAACCTGTCTCTACTAAAAATAAAAAAAGTTAGCCAGGCATGATAGTGGGCACCTGTAATCTCAGCTACTTGAGAGGATGAGGTGGGAGAATCGCTTGAACCCAGGAGGTGGAAGTTGCAGGGAGCAGAGATTATGCCACTGCACTCCAGCCTGGGCGACAAGAACCAGACTCCATCTCAAAAAAAAAAAAAAAAAAAAAAAAGTAGCAAAAAATTCAAACATAGAAGCATATAGACTAAAAACATACCTCAGGTCACATACCTCTTTTCAGAGGTAACCCTTTCAAACACTCTGGATTATATACCTTCAGATCTGTTGAGATGCACATGTACATAGTTAGCATATACAGTACCTATGAGATGCCAGGCAAATAGTTTTGCTTTTGTTGTATTTTTTAACCTAAATGTTATCATACTATATATACCTCTCTGCAACTAGTTTTCTTCACTTAACATTAGACTTAATATGAGTGGGCATTTAAGTATTTTTAGTGTAGGGAGCTTTGGATAAGGAAGAAAGGAGAGGAAATATTAAAAGCACTCGAAATCCTATCAAACTATAAAGTTAAAATAAGATCAAATTTTAGCCTCAATTTTTAATCCATATACATAAAGCTTCAGAATCTATCTTCTACTTAAAAATAAGTTCCTATGCAATTTGACTGAACTTAAAAAGAGCACGTAACAAGCTGTTCAGAGAAATGTTCACTCTTCAAGCTCTGTAGTAGTAATTTAAGGGTATCTAAGTTTACGTACTTCTACTTGCTTTTTATCCATTCCTCACAGATCATATATAGGTCACACACCCCTTTTACTACCTATATGCCCATCCTGCCACCTCTAAGACATAAAGTTCCATAGCCAGAGATATGGGACTGGTGAAATGAAGATGGCTTATGATGAGACCTGCTACCTTCTTAAAATTGCAACCACTGCACCTTTTCTGGAAGCCAGATCAAGTTTCAAGTAGGTACAATATTTCAAACCTCTGTAACTCAGGTATCTGTAAAAAGCTGTGAGGAATCATGTTCAGCATATATCTAGATACAAAAAGCAATGTATGCACAAATATACTTATTAATGTGTTACTTCTAATTTGAATGCCTAGTAAAAAAAGGAGTTGTTAAGGTAAATCTATGCCCCAGAATTCACTGTCACATGGCAGTGAATTAAAAATTATATTTCTGAATGGAAACTACCGAAGTGGGAAAATGTTCAAGATGGAGAGCCAAATAAATAAACACAGGATACAAAATTATGTTAGAATTATATAAAACAAATCCACGCCACAACCTTATTCAAAAGGTGGGGGGAAAAAGATGAAAAAAATACACGAAAATGTTGACCCAAGCCCGTTTTAAGTAGGATGAAATTTCTATGTCTATAGTCATTTTTGTAGGATTCAGAAAGACATTTAATAATCAACCATAGAGTAAGAGCCAGAGGGATAGGTATTATTTCCAAAAAACCAAAACTTTCTATTAATAAGAGTAGTTCAAGAATGAAACAAACTTGTTCGGAGAATGAGTACCCATATTAAAGCAGGAACAGGATGCTACTGAGGACAGTAGAGTAGTGAAAAGAGCATAGGCCTGGGATCAGACAGACCTGGCTTCTTATCTAGCTTTCCCACTTTTGGGAACTTGCTTATCCTCATTGACCCTAAGTTTCCCGAACTGTGAAGGTAGGAATAACAATACCTCAAATACAATATCATATATGAGGATTCACAGAGGCAATGTGTAAAATGTATGGTGCTTGGCATGTAATAATGAAAGTAACAGTGGATGTTGTAATGGTGGCAATGTTTATTTAAGCATCAGGGTAAGTTTGACTTGATAACCTTAAAATTTCCTTCCAAATAAGAGTCCATTAGAAAGCCAGTAGTTAATCTATAAAAACTTTCAAGTATTAAATAGTCCAGGCTTGAAATAATGATATAAAAAGCGTAGAAGTTCCAAGGACCCTTTCTTATCTAGATGAACAGCAGTTTTACCATCAGCAACCAAAATTAATACAACTACATAGAAGATCAATATGATAGGCACATCTATAGCTATAGTCACAATTCAATTGAGTAAAAATACATATTCTTTTATTAACATAAAGCACTACAACAAATAAGAGCACTTATAGCATTTTAATGCACATTTATTCATTCAACAAACATTTATTGAGTACCTTTGGTATACCAGGAACTGTATAAAGTATTGATCATCAGCAGTAGCACAAATTTTCTGTAATATCAAGGAAACATCATTTGAGGAAGTTTTACTTTTCCTAAATCAGTGATTCCATTCAACATGTATTCTGTAAAGTGCCCACTCTACAGAAGAAGGCATCATGCTGTAGTAGAAAGAACAAGTGCTCTGGGTCAGAGGCATCACAGTGTGAATCCCATTGCCTCCATGTTTATACTCCTATGTTCCCCCTATAGAGCTGGAAGCTAAACAAATGAAAGCTGAACAAATGCTGTGTCTAATTTTTAATTCTAACACAACAGTTTTTAGGCTGACCTAGAATTGTAGTTTAAGTAACATTACTATGCAAATGTCCAAGTTCTGAGTAAAACTGATTTTAGGCAGAGTAACTTATGATAGCAATCATTCACACATTAGCACCAGCAACTTTGTCCTTGTTACACCTCATTCAGAAAGGCTTTTTTCTTTTTTCTTAAATTTTAATTATTATTATTATTTTTTTGAGACAGGGTCTCACTCTGTTACCCAGGTTGGCATGCCATCACAGCTCACTGGGCTCAAGCAATCCTCCCACCTCGCACCTTCTGAATAGCTAGCACTACAGGCATACGCCACCATGACTGGCTAATTTTTGTATATTTTTTGTAGAGATGAGGTCTTGCTATGTTGCCCAGGCTGGTCTCGAATTCCTGGGCTCAAGCAATCCTCCCACCTCAGTCTCCCAAAGTGCTGGGATTACAGGTATAAGCCACTGTGCCCAGCCCAGAAAGGCTTTAAGAAGGATTAATACACCAAAAAGAGGTA
This sequence comes from Macaca mulatta, assembly GCF_049350105.2. Taxonomy (NCBI): domain Eukaryota; kingdom Metazoa; phylum Chordata; class Mammalia; order Primates; family Cercopithecidae; genus Macaca; species Macaca mulatta. The sequence goes on along the minus strand of NC_133412.1, from coordinate 137,616,007 downwards.
GAGGCGTATGGGGCAGGGGAGGAGGGATCTAAATTCCTGTGAGACTTTTAGCTTATCTCTTGAAGATAATTTTTTCATTAAAAATTTTTGAGGCCAGGCACAGTGGCTCACACCTGTAATCCCAGCACTTCGGGAGGTCGAGGCGGGTGGATCACGAGGTCAGGAAATCGAGACCATCCTGGCTAACACAGTGAAACCTCATCTCTACTAAAGGCACAAAAAATTAGTCAGGCGTGGTGGCGGGTGCCTGTAGTCCCAGCTACTCAGGAGGCTGAGGCAGGAGAATGGCAGGAACCCAGGAGGCGGAGCTTGTCAATCTAGTCTTATTTGATAAATGTGTTCCCTAAGTTATACTGTGTAAGCTATTTCAGTAAATTTCTCACTGACATAGTAAGATTTCAGAAATATTTTTCCTCATTGCTAGATCTGTTAAATTGGAAATAACAGTTTTGCTGAAAGTTTCTCTTGCTCCAGCCTTGGTAAATGATAATTTAAGGGTCTATAAACAAGCATATTCGATGAATAAAGAAGTAACTTAAAGGAATTTAAAAGTGTTTCTGTGAGGCAAATAATCACCCTTTAAATTGTGTCATAGACTTGCAGCACCAATGAGGCATTTGAAGAAGATTTGCTTAGTCTCAGTGAAAGTCTAGAGAGCCTAGCATCACAGTCCCAATTCAGCACCCCAATCTCTGACTGACTTACAATTACCTCTGGATCTCAAGGAGATTTACATATGTATGTTTCCTTTTACCTATTTCTATGTCTTATAGGTCGAATGTATGTACGCATATGGATTTGAGGATTACAGAGTATTTTAAAAGTCTAAAATGTAATGAAAGGATTCTTACATTTTAACATCAGAATATCAGAATGTATTGAATACTCATAATGTTCCTAACACTGGATAAAACATTGAAATGGAGGGTGGAGAAGGATGGTGTACAATAGAGATAACTGTATATGAGGAATTAAATTTGAAACCAAGAAACAATTTGAGGAGTTTAATAAACTATATTGAGGCCAGGTGAGGTGGCTCGTACCTGTAATCCCAGCACTTTGGGAGGCTGAGGTGGGTGGACCACCTGAGGTCAGGAGTTCAAGACCAGCCTGGCCAACATGGTGAAACCCCGTCTTTACAAAAATACAAAAATCAGCTGGGCATGATAGCGGATGCCTGGAATCTCAGCTACTTGGGGGGTGCGAGGCAGGAGAATCACTTGAACCTGGGAGGCAGAGGTTGCAGTGAGCTGAGATTGAGCCACTGCACTCCAGCCTGGGCAACAGAGCAAGACTCCATCTCAAATATAAAAATAAAAATAACTATACTGAATAAAGTTCAGCAAGGGTTTAGAAGAAAAGCATTAATTATACCAAAATAGTAGGCTTTAGGAAGGATGCAGGATTTGAGTAAAGCCTTGATGAATGAGTAGGATAAACAGAAAGCAAGGGTGAGGCATTTCAAGTATTTATATAGATGTGTATGTAAATAGTTGACAAGGGTACACAGTAGCTTGGCTGGAAATGTAATGGGAGGGAAGGTATATTTGCTTTACTGGACTGGTAGATGAAGGTTATCAAAGTACAGTAAATGACAACTGTAATACAATAATAATGTGAATAGCTAACATTTGTTATTTCTTACTATATGCCAGGCTCTATTCCAGGCAGATGTATAAGGAGATGTATATATCTCTCACACATATATTACATATATACATATGGATATATGCAATATATATGTGTGCATATCTCACACACATATATTGCATATACACACGTATGGATATATATACATGTATGTGTGTATATGTGCATATATGTGTATATATGCATATATAGGTATCATTTTGTATATGTATGCATATGTAAGAATCATTTTAGCATTTAATCTTCCTAACAAACCCCACAAAGTAGATGCTGCTATAAGACACATTTTCAAGATTAAACAACAGAGGCATACAGTGTTATATAACCTTTGTAATATCACAAAGAGAGGACTTCGTGGGATTAGAACACAGGCAATGACTCTAGAGCCCAAGATCATGACCTTAAAGATTTTGCCATCTATAAAAATAACGTCACATTGGTAAAATTCTTTCCTAGAATACCATCTTGCAGGGCATAGGGTCCAATCTCTATTACATTCTCTTGGTTTCTCCTTGAAACTTCCAAGAATAACCAGTTGTAGAGGCTCCCAAAAATAAGAGATTTTATTTCAATGCACTTAAGTGACAAATATGATCAAGTTTAGAAAATTTTATTCACTATCTGCACTAGTGGCTGTGCATTAGACTCCAAATTCAGTATTTAGTACGGGAAGTTCTGCAATAATAACTGGGTTATATCCTAAAACTTTATTTTTAATTTATTTGGAACTTGAAACACATATTCCCATAGAAACAATAATATAAATGGTGGCTTAGTTTTATACCCACATCTTAAAGACATAATGGAGCTGTATATTAAGCCTAACAGTGCAGTAGTATTACTTGTATCATTAGCACTGACAAGAGATCCAAGGAGCAGTGTGACATAGCAATGCCTACTGTACTGAAGCCTCAAAGACAGGGACAAGGCTTAATGGCCTTTGTGTTCCTTGTGCCTAGCACACTCTTCCCACATAGTTGACACTTAATACGTGCTTGTCAAGTGAAGGAAATAAAAAAGAACCCAGAGGGCATATACTGTTTGTTTGAATACAAACTCTACCACTAGGTTTAGCTATGCGGGAACTTCTTTACTTCTTTAAGCCCATTTTCTCATCTATAAAATTGGGATAATCATACTTCTCACAGGACTCTTACATAAATTAGAGATGACAAATGTTCCTTTGCCTTTTCAATCCAAGCACAGTACAATTTTTAAAAAATTAATGTCATAATTATAGTTTATAGAATTTTATGAAATGATCAAGTTCAACCCACTGCTTTACAGATCAAAAAGCAAACTGAGGGCCTAAGAGATTAAGTGGTATGTTCAAAGTCACATTTAGTTTAGTTTTAGTGGCTGTCAGGATAAGACCTTGGTCTCCTCAATCCTGGTCTAGGGCTCTTCATACTACTCTAACTGCAGCCTACACATATAGCATCACCTGGCTGGCTGTTTTCTCCTTTGAAACAATTATGTTTTGCTGAAATACAGTAGTTGTTCAAATTTGCAAGGGTTGTTTGCATCTACACAAAATGGCCTCAGATCAGACTATTATGCTTTTGGAGATTGTGCTTTGTTGGCTGGTTAGTATTTTTCTGTCTCTTTACTTGCAAGCCAACAACTGTCACTTCCTAAAGGTGTGCTGATCTTCTGTGGCCCACCATTTCAATCTCTTCTTGGCTGTGAAATTAGACAAAAACTCATTGAAAATTGAATCTACATATCCATTCATCCTCAAGAGGGAGCACAGCATCTTCTGAAGACCTAAGGAAATGCTCATAAGATGTAAAGTTTTAATTCCTGAATTTTGTTGACAGGTGATCAAATTTCCTTCCTCTTTTGCATCAGGCCAAAGCACTGGATAGCTGAGGTTGCCAACCATATAACTTACAAATAAGTGAGATGTTCCTGTAGTTCAGTTGCATTATAGTTCTAAGAAATGAACTTATCCACACAGAAAGCAGAAGGAACACAGTGGCTTCTGGAATATTCCCCTCTCCCTCCAGAAGTAGAGGAGGAAAAGTACATTTTAATCCATTCATGCTAAAGAGGCAGCACAGCATCTTCTGACCACCAGAGGGCACTGTGTAAACAGTAGGCTCTTTCAGCCAAATGTGCTTCACCAGGAAATCTCTTATTGCCCATAGCATTAGTATTCTTAGGGTCCGTTTTGTAGGACTTCTGTTTGAAAGTACTAATTCTGTGGAATCTGATTTTGTCTGGAACCCACTTAAAAATGCCCCTCCCCCATATTCTGTCTCAGCTGCCACCACTATGTACCAATCACCTAGACTCCCTGGGAGCTGCCTAGAACCTCTCCCTCATAATCAACCATTAAGTGTTGCCAATTTTCCCATTAAATATTTCACAAATCTGCCCATCTACTCCATCCCTACCTTTCCTGTTCTCGTAAGGCCTCTATTATCACTCCTGAGTTATTAAAATAGGCTCCTCAACCAGTCCCTCAAATCCTTCACTCTCAGGTAATTTTTTTCCTTCCAAGAGCAATGCCGTTTTGAAGATGATTCATGAAGAAGAAAAATCATATCACACTATTCTACCATGGTTCCCCTCACATATCCTCAGGCTAAAGTATAAAATCATTATTGAGGCATACAAAGCCCCCCATGCCCACCCATCTAGTCTTACATGTTTAGCTAGTGCCTGCTTCCAAACTTCATGTTCAAGCAACATAAAACTGCTTGTCACCACCTTCACCCTCCTCCACACACACCCAGCATACTTCATGAATTTCTTACCTCCCCTCCAGTTTTACTCATACCAATAGGTTCTTTAGGTCTGAACCTCCCACGTATCATTTAAAAATCAGTTTATCACCTCCTGCAGAAAGCCTTTGTAACACCTTCCTCTCCCACTATTTTAGGTTTTGATCTCATTGTGTATTATTTCTCTATTTTGCACTTTTTACACTGTATTTTAATAATCAGAACAGCTACATAAAGTAGGCATTAAAGCACAAACTAACCAGACTGCCTGGGTTCAAATTCTGGCTCTGCCACTTATTGTGTGACCTTGAGTAGGCTGCTTAGTCAATTTGTGCTTCACTTCTGTCATCTATGAAGGGATGGTAATCCTTTCTACCTCTTAGGAGTTATTGTTAAGTAGTATCTCTCAGGGAGTAAAATGCTAAATAAGAATTGGTTATAATTATGTGTTGGTCTCCCCCATGAGATTGTGAACAACTCTGAGACAAGGACTTTGGCTTTTTCATTTCTCTGGAATATTAAGTATTCAGTAAATGTTACTAAACGAATAACTGGTGAGGCAGCTCTATGATGATGGGAGGGATTACCCAGTTTCCTTCTTTGAGCAGATTCTATACATTTTTTTTTCTTGAGACAAAGTCTCACTCTGTCACCTAGGCTGGAGTGCAGTGGTGCAATCTCAGTTCACTGCAAGCTCTGCCTCCCGGGTTCACACCATTCTCCTGCCTCAGCCTCCCGAGCAGCTGGGACTACAGGCACCCACCACTATGACCACACCTGGCTAATTTTTTTCTGTATTTTTAGTAGAGACGGGGGTTTCACCATGCTGGCCAGGTTGGTCTCCATCTCCTGACCTTGTGATCTGCCTGTCTCAGCCTCCCAAAGTGCTGGGATTACAGGCGTGAGCCACCACACCCAGCCAGATCCTACACATTTTTAAAAAAATTGTATTGTTTCCAATTTTGTGGCACCAGTTTTAATTCAAACCAAAATCCTGAAAACATCACAATCATATAATTAAACTTCAACAAAATGAAACCAATAAAAAGTATCATAAAATGTATGTTCATTCTAAGAAACTTAACTCCATTTTTAAGCCTTAAGATTCCCCCTCATCCCAAATAACCTAACACCTCAAAAGTCTTGCCATTTCACACATGCTGTTCCTTTGCTTCAAACCTTTTCAATGTCTAGCTCACCCTGTTTGGGAAGTATTTTTTCTTTTCTTTTTTTTTGAGACAGGGTCTGGCTCTGTCATCCAGGCTGGAGTGCAATGGGGCAATTTCGGCTCACTGCAAACTCCGCCTCCCAGGCTCAAGCGTTCCTCCCACCTCAGTCTCTCGAATAGCTGGGACTACAGGCATGCGGCACCACGCCCAGCTAACTTTTGTATTGTTTGTAGAGACAGTGTTTCGCCATGTTGGCCACGCTGGTCTCAAACTCCTGAGATCAAACAATCCGCCTGCCTAGGCCTCCCAAGGTGCTGGGATTACAGGGGAGAGTCATTGTGCCTGGCCTCTTTGGGAAGTTTTTTCTGATCTTAGGGTGAGGCAGATGCCTCTCTTCCGTGCTGCCAAAACAGCCTATACATACAACTATATGGTACCAATAATGCATCATCCAAACTGTGATGCTCTATTACACACTTAAGGCAGGTATTGCAATTATTTGGCTCCCCTGCTTTACTGTAAGCTCCTTGACACCAGGGCAGTATCTCATTCATTACTAAATGTCTGACATTTAGTTGATATTTGATGAGTTTTTGAATGAATACATGTTTAAACACGGAAGTTTTATTTTGCTTATCAATTTTTTGTTTATTTCAATCATGGCAACTTTTACATAGTAGTTGAAAATTTACAAAGCATTTTCCCATATATTAATACAACTGATCTCATAACCATCCTGAGATAGGTATTTTTATTATCTTCATTTTGTAAATGAAACAGGTTCAGTGGTTGACTTCCCCGAAACTGCTTATCTTCTAAGTAGAAGCTGAGACTCTTGATTCAAAGCCCTAAGTTTCAGTTTGTGTAAACCAGACAACACTCTTCTAAATATGACTATTAGCTGAAGTGCCCCTTTGGAACATTCTAAGCCTCCCTGAGTCACCTTTTTCACGAATCTAAAAGCTCTCATCATTCTCTCACTGCCCCATCTTGCAGGAAGGTCCTGTCCCTTCCCTAAATCCCCTTCCATCTGCTAACTCCCCACTGTCCACCAGAGCATGCCTCTTCTAATACTTCAAAGTGGGGATGGAGCTCTTCAGTTATCTCTAAAAAGGACTGCATGCATCTCATATAGACAAAAGAAAATCTGGTTAATAATTCTTTAATCTTCAAATTTTATTTTGAAAACAATTTTAAATTCAAAGACAGAATAGTATAAAAACCACCCATGTCCCCAACAGCCTCAAATAACCAATGTTGTAATTAACTTTCTATGTACTATTTTGGGGCTCTGTTTTTAGATCATCATCAACTTCTTCACAGTTCATTCTTAAATACACATCTAAGGAGTGAGTCCCCGCCGCTTCCTCCCCAATATCAGTCTCTTCCATGCCACATCTGAAAACAGCAGTCATTGACCCCTTTCTTCTAATTTCCTTTCCATATGTTCAGCATGCAATCTTTGGTGCTGATCAAGAGGAACCCCATCGTATATCAGCATAGGGATATACTGGCGGTGGTCTTCATGGCAAGTATACCCACTCCTTCCTAATTATAAATTATGAAACTATAAAGCTGAGGGTTTGCTTTTGTTTTGATGTGTTTGCCTGCTGTAAATCAATCCATCAGAGGCTGGGCAACAACATTAACATAAACAAAGTATGAAAAATAGTCCACCATGATACGGTAAGTATTTAATAAGGACAAACCTAAAATAGCAGCCCAGTTACTTAATCAAATAATTTTAAATCAGCCCAGTGCAAAACACTCCCCTTTCCTTTACTTGGCAATTCTTACCAACCTGAGTAACGTGAATAGAGAACATGAGTCCATGAATCACCACAGGCCATCCCCAGGCAGAGTGAGGCACACACAGCAGCACAGCTGTAACCAGGTTTTTTTTTTTTTTTTTTTTTTTTTTTTTTGAGACTGAGTCTGGCTCTGTCGCCCAGGCTGGAGTGCAGTGGCCGGATCTCAGCTCACTGCAAGCTCCACCTCCCGGGTTTACGCCATTCTCCTGCCTCAGCCTCCCCAGTAGCTGGGACCACAGGCGCCCGCCACTTCGCCCGGCTAGTTTTTTGTATTTTTTAGTAGAGACGGGGTTTCACCGTGTTAGCCAGGATGGTCTCGATCTCCTGACCTCGTGATCCGCCCGTCTCGGCCTCCCAAAGTGCTGGGATTACAGGCTTGAGCCACCGCGCCCGGCTGTAACCAGGTTTTAAACAAGGAATTGACTGTACACAGTGATTCTCTCTGGGGAGTGGGAGTCAAAATGACTTTCATTTTTGTATTTTATATACTTCAGTACAGGCTGAATTTTTGCAAAGAGCATGGATTTTATAATAAAAAATTACTTACATTTTGAGAAAAAAGACATGAATAACCCTTAATTTGGTTCATATAAGAATATGAGAAAAAACAATTTCCGTTTTAGCATGAGATACTAGCACGGAAGAAAATGTCAGGAGAAAACATTCTGTAGAGACCAAAGTGACCTCTCAAGAAGATGTTTCTCAAATATATCTCAATTTTTTGGGAAGACAACAGATTGCAGCTTATTAACAAAAATCTACGGGAATTTTTCTGTATTTCTGTATCAACAGTTTCCTCTCCTTTGCACCAGAAGGTGAAGAGCAAAGGCTTAGTGCTTTTCCTGGCTAGAGGGCAAGTCTGAAAGCAGGTACTTCTTTTCTCCTGCACATTAGAAAGGGAAATGATGCTACAAATAAAACGAGATACTCTTAAAAAGGTCCATGAACTATATCTTCCCCAGAGCCTGGCAAAAGAGGAGAATGAGGAAGCAGTACAAAAATTTAGAAGTGTTAAAGTGAGATCAAAGCACAAGGTCAAGAGCAAGTGGCTGTGACTGCGCTCATGCCCTGCTAAGGCCCTGGTTAAATATGGTTTCTCTTTTCTCTGACAATGATACACCAGTCCCTTCCCCACAAAAAACTCGAAAAAGTAGGCCATCATATTAGGAGTGGGAAGAATAGAAAGGCTTCAGGAAAGACTGCTCTACCCGAGTTATTCAATACCATGAAAATGTGGTATTAATGGAGAAAGACTGCTCATAAAATGAATGTAAGAGGTTAACTGAAGGCTCTACTGTAGACGTTGTGTCTACTAACCTTTGTAAAAGCATTTCACCTCCACCAGGCTTCAGTTTCCTGGTTTTTGTTGTTGTTGTTTGTTTTTTGGAGACGGAGTCTCACTCTTGTTGCCCAGATTGGAGTGCAGTGGCGCGATCTCGGCTCACTGCAACCTCCGCCTCCCGGGTTCAAGCGATTCTCCTGCGTCCGCCTTCTCAGTAGCTGGGATTACAGGTGCCCGCCACCACGCCAGGCTAATTTTTGTACTTTTAGGAGAAATGGGGTTTCGCCATGTTGGCCAGGCTGGTCTTGAACTCCTGACCTCGGGTGATCCACCCGCCTCGGCATTTGGGATTACAGGCGTGCGCCACTGCGTCCGGCCCAGTTTCCTGTTTCTTTAAGAGGAGTAAGCCGCTTTCTAGCTCCCAAAGTCATCCAGTTATTATTGAGACTTTATTAGATATCCAGCAAGTGATTCAAAAGCAAAGTTTTGAGGTTCTGAGCAAATGATGGCCAGCCATCATTCAAGCCTCATCTTTTTGTACTCAATTTTCCCCGTTTCTCCACATCATATCTATCTGCACTGATAAAATTTCATAGAATCTAATTTCTCCGTTTCAAAGAAGACTGTGATTGCTCTGTAAATTACAAGAACTGCATCCTTCACCAAATCTGCTTCAGAGTGCCTCCAACTTCAACTCAAGACATTGATCCTAGGTTGCCTCAAAAAGCCTCGGACCATTCCTTGGGTTCGAGTGTCAAAGGGAACACTGTTCTTGTAGTGATACATACCGTATGGAAACACTAACACCAATGAAGAATCTGCGTGCACCGCCACACTGAAACTCGATTTAAGAACATTATCACACACATACAAATGTCCTATCCCCGGAAAACGTCAAGGATTTTCATCAACCTCTTCCTGATGCGCCCAATTTAGAAAATGTCATGTCAACCCTTCAGATCATGTACACGCGTTGCTTAGGTAGAAAGGGAGACTGGGTGGGGTGGCTGAGCTCAGACCTTGCCTACATACTTTAGTAGTAAACGACTCCCGATCTGCATCCAACATATTTACCGAACTTCTAAGTAAGCGCCCACCGCTGCAAGCGAAAGCACTTCCTTCCCAGGAAACAGATCTTTTCCACTTAAAATTCCCAAACTCAGACCTTCCACTTTTTACTGAACAAAAAGCGTGTGTGCCGGCGAGAGGGGGTGGGAAACAGCGTAGCAAGAATTTGCGGCTCTTACGCCTCCTCCCTCGGAGCGCGCCCAAGTCTGCAGCCTCGGGCTCCGGGACACTTCCCCTCCCACCCGCCGCGGAGCCGCAGCTGTAAGTTGAGAGAAGCGGGCTCCAGGCACGTCAATCAACCGGGTTCTCCCGCCTCCCGTCTACACCTCCCCTCCCCCCCTCGAAAAAAATAAAGGCAGAGAAAGAAAGAAAAGAAGGTAACTAATTTGGGAACTAGTCTCCGTAAGGGCTTTGCCTCCGACTCAGGGAGGCCGCACGCCCGGGACCTGACGCGCCGGCAACAAGCAGGCGGCCTGGCAGCCGCCCGTCACCGGGTCCTTGCAACGCGTCCGCCGCGCTCCGGCTCCCCGCACGGGTCGGCGCCGCTCCGGCCCCGCACTCCGCCAGGCCCGCGGCCCGTCGCCCTCCGGCCCGGGCGAAAGTTGCGCAAATAGCCCCACAACTGGCAAATACTTACCGGCCGCAGCAGGAACCAGAGCTGCGGAGATTTTAGGGAGTTTAAGGCAAATCAGCCACGGCAAAGGCGGGCGGAGGCGAAGGGGCCGCGAGCTGCAGTGGCGGCGGCGCTCGGCGCTCGGCGCTCGGGTTGGGCTGCGCGGAGAGGCTCTGGCTCTGCCAGGGACTGTGCTGCAACAAAGGACTTCCGCTGCCGCACAGCCGCGCCTGCCGCACCGCACTGAGCCGGCCCCGCTTACGCGGCGACTCCGGGTCTGCCCACCAGTTCGCTGCGGCGTCCGCCAGCCTTCCCCTCCCTCTCGCCCGCCCACCCACTCTGCCGCTGGCTGCTAGGGGCACCCGCGGTCGCCTGTTTGTTGCAACAAGTTTCTGCGTCGGGCTCCGAGGAGGCTGGCGCAACCCGCACCGCGGGGGCTGTCGCGGCAGCGGCGGCTTGACCACCCCTCTCGCCCCTCTCTCAAGGGTAGGCTTGGGACCTCCTCCTCCTCCTGTTTGCACAGCTGGATGTGACTGGGCTCCTCCCGACTCCCCAGGGCAGTATGCGCGGCTGTTTTCCCACTCTGTCCAGATGTCAGACCCCTGCCCCGTTGGGCCCAGCAGCTGGGCCGTCCCTCGCGGTCCGCCTCGAGTGCTTCGGAAACCTCGCTCTGTCCGGTCGGTTCAGGGTCGCCTAGTCCCCGCGCTCCCCCCACCCCACCTTCCGTGGGCCTGTCCGCCTCTGGCCCTGAGTCACTTCCCTCGCCATGCCCCACCTCGCCCAGTCCGCCTCTCCACCCAGGCTCCCGCGGCTCGGCCTCCCTGGCCCCGCGCCCTCATCCCTTCCCCAGCGAACACGCGGGCGCATCCTTCCCCACCCCCACCTTCACCCCAGAACTGAGGGGGTGCCTGTGCTTTTGCACACCCTGGGGAAAGTCCCCGGGTCACGCGGTTGTTTGTGGGGAGCCTGTGACGCTCAGGCTCGTCCCTGTGCTTCCGCCTACAGAGTCACGACTGCGAACTGTAGCGGCAGCGCTCAGAGCGCGGGCCGACCCCCGCCCGGCTGCGGGCGGGAGGGCGCGCACGTACGCACGCACGCACGCACGCACACCCTGGCCTTGGCGCCCCTCGTTCCCCTGCTACCAGACACGCGGTCACGTGGGGCCATCGCGGGCTGCCGGCGCGGGAAGCCGCGCGAGAGCCAGCCGCGGGGTGCGTGAGCCGGCTCCACCGCTTGCTGTGCGCGGCTTGGGAGCCCGCCCCTCCTGCACGGAGGAGTCGGCTTGCCGCCGCGGCGGCATCTGGGTAAGCGACGCGGCCCAGCCCTTGTGGGCTGCCCCGGTCTCAGTCCCTCCCGCCGCGAGCCGCCCAGGGCGGCGGCCTGCAGCTGCACCGGTCGCGGGACAGATGCAAGTAGCTGGGGAGAGGGGTGTTTTTGGTCCCATTGAGATGTCAGGCAGGGCACAGGAGGAAAATACATCCGCGAGTGAGCGCTGGGCCAACAATACCCAGAACCACCCTTTGCTGCTGCTAGGAGCGGCCGCCGGGGCCTGATTCAGGGTGGCACACGGGGTGCCTTGAAGGTGCGGAGCCGTCCGTGCTGCGGGTCCGGGTGCGACCCCTAGCAGGAAACCCCAATAGGCCTGCGGCCTCCCCCGCTTGGCGCCCACCGCTCTTAGGAGCGGGCGACTTTCCATATGCTGCGAGGACGCTGCGGCTAGTGTTTCCACTCCCAGCTTGTGATTACCTAGTTTCTAGGGCAAGAAGACTTTCCCCGCGCCCTCATAATTTATTTTCTGTCTTCAAATGTTTATCTTGTTCTAAGCAAATCCAGTTTTTCTTTTTGAAGCTTGACCCATCACCGCCTTCTCTGGCACTCATTATTTGGAGTAATCAGGTGTTATCAGTTGCGGAGGCAGCGCATAGCACAGCGTAGTACCTGGAACTTGACAGCACCTAGCATGTTTTCAACAGTCAGCGCCCGGGTCTCCCCCAAGGGATTAAATTTGGCATTCTTTCTCTTGAAACTCAAGTTCGTCTGGCAGAGCTATTGATCCTCTCACAAGACTATCAAGTGTGTAGAGTACACTTTGGAATCTCACGTTTTAGAGCTGAGCGGTGCCTTACAGAAAATCTGTTGATCATCACAGAGAAGACACCAGGCCTAAAGAGCGTGATGTAACTGGAGCTAGCTACACCTCTTGATAGCTAAGACTCCAAGGCTCCAGACACCTTGGTGATTGCACTCTCCACTATGCCAGGACCGCAGTGCCAGTTTACCCCACTCACCTGTAGAGAATGTATCCGGCGGAGGTCATTATACTTGGCTTGATTCAGATTATGGAGAAATCAGGCATGGCCACTGTGTGGGTTTGATAGTATTTCTAGTGAGGTAGGCCAGCTATGGTGTATTTTTGGAACTAAAAGCCTTCACCCCTCAGCCACCCCTGAAAATTTCATTGCTGTTCTCTTCAAGAATAACCATTATTTGCAGCATTGGTTGCTTCCTTATGTTAAGGCATCAAAGTCTTCTTTAACAATCTTCATATATTTTAGTTAAGGGCAAATCATGAATCCGTTATCGGACATCAGCTCCTTAACAGGGAACAGAACACTGATGGGATAGGACATGGAATAGATTAGTTCTGAGAGCTGGCAATCAATGAAATATCAAGGTATGGTCAGGAAGAAAGCAGAGAGGAACCCACATAACCTGCTACACCTTTTTTGTCCAGTCCTACCTTGAATGTCTTATTTGCATGTATTAGAGATGGATTCTGCTCAAGTTGGCCGCTGTTTACTGAATACTTGCAGTGGGCGAAGTATCATACTAGCTGCTTTCATAAATGAACTTTGTATCTTTACCAAAAAGGAGATGGTACTGTCTTCATGTTACAAGCCTGAGGAAACAGGCCATTACCTGGGCTGTGGTGATATAGTCATTTGCAGTAGAATTTAAGCCTAGATCGCTTATCTCTCAAGTCCAATCAGTGCTCTTTTGCATTATGTCTTGCTCCTGCTTCAGCCAGGAAGGGAATGAGAGAATCGCCTGTGGCTGATTTATTGGCGCCTGTGGTTGCCCAGAGAGGCCAAGCAGGACTTTCAGCTGCCCTCTATGCCTTACAAAATGGAGCTGTGAGCTTCCACCCTATCTCCTGAGGGGAATGTGAAGGAGCCAGGCTGTCTAGCTGGGGAGGAGGGGCCCAAGTGCCTTGGCCGTAAAATATCCTGGCCAGGGCTGTGCTGGGAAGTGTTGCATAATGCCCTCCCCACCACTGAACCAAAGTGATTTATTTACTATGGTCCGTAGGTGGTGCCTGACCAACTTGTCCGTTTTAGCAATAACAGGGCCAGAAAAGAGTTGGGGGTTTTATGTTATTGCAGGGTTTTTCCTTGTTTTAAACAAGCAGTGCAGGTGCTCTTATCTTGATAAGTTATAAAGTGCTTCTTTCTACACCACTTCCTGTGCCCCTTTTCTGCATATTTATTCCAAATAGCATGTGAACTTCAGTCTTTTAAGGAGAGAAAGCTGAGAAAATACTGCTCTAGTTTATTAGCACAGGCTATGGAGACAGACCTGGCTTTTTATCTCCGCTTTATACCATTTGTTGATTGTGTGTCCTAAGCATAGGATTTTTCCTCATTTGTAAAATGGAAATGAAAATAATACATTAGTCATCACAGTGAGGATTTTAAGAGATAATGTATATACAGCACTTAGCACAAGGCCTTGCATATAGTATTTATTATAATAATAGGTTTTGAAAATAACCAGAATAGCAGTATTCTCCTTAAGAAAGGAAAGATACTGCTATTTGAACCTGCTTAGGGATAGAGGAGGAAGAAGAAAGTGTTTGAAGCAAACACCAGTTTCAGGATTATTTATTAAATTTATTTATACTTCTAGTTTATTTATTTATTTATTTTAGACAGAGTCTACCTCTGTCACCCAGGCTGGAGTGCAGCAGCGTAATTTCGGCTCACTGCTGCCTCCGCTTCCTGCGTTCAAGCGATTCTCTGGCCTCAGCCTCCCAAGTAGCTGGGATTACAGGCGCCTGCCACCACACCTGGCTAATTTTTGTATTTTTAGTAGAGACGGGGTTTAGCCATGTTGGCCAGGCTGGTCTTGAACTCCTGACCTCAAGTGATCCGCCCACCTTGGCCTTCCAAAGTGCTGGGATTACAGGTGTGAGCCACTGTGCCTGGCCCATATTTTCTTTATCCATTTGATTATCCATGGACATTTGAGTTTTTCCCCCTTATTGGCAGCTCTTCTGCCTCAGCCTCCCAAGTAGCTGGGATTACAGGTGTCTGCCGCCACGCCCAACTAATTTTTGTATGTTTAGTAGAGACAGGGTTTCACCATATTGGTCAGGCTGGTCTTGAACTCTGACCTCAGGTGATCTGCCCTCCTCGGCCTCCTAAAGTGCTGGGATTACAGGCTTTTATTTACACTTCTACTTTCCCTTTGCTAACAGGAATTTTTTCTCTTTTGTGTGTGCGTGTGTACTTTATTGGGAGAAAAAGTACTTAAGAGTTTTCAGTTATTTTTGATATTTTTCTAATTCATTTCTTCTCTGTTTACAAATCAGTCATGCATGGATGTTTTGTTTTTCCTGAAATCTCCAGGCACTTTAAGCAAAGGGTTTTATTAGCCCACTTGAGTAATGGGTTCATGGGAGTACCGTTCCATTGCGAAAGAAATATTGGTTTACCTGTATCCAGAAGTTTTAGTTACTCTTGTCTGTACTGTCTAGGTCTGTACTAGCATTGTAATTTTCCAGCTTTCTCCTGTCCTTCGAGTACCTTATTTTTTCTTTTAGAAATTTGGTCTTTAATGGACTAAGAAGAATCTTTTCCTTTCTTTCTCCGGGTTCTGATTTTTTTTTAAAGGTCTGTTAACAATTTGTGCTCACTGTTGTTAGTTTTCTTGTGTGCTTGGCTTTATCAGGCATCCTACAATGTCATGTTGGTTAGATGGGAGTTAGAAGTGCTTGGAGGTTGCCTATGTCTGCCAACAGGCAGGAGGCCCCAAACTAATGTTTCCCAGTTCCATTAAAGGTTTCTAGAGCATAACTACTCTTCCTGTATCATCTACCACCTCCACTTCATACCCTCTTTGCTAACATTCTCAGTATATCTTAATAAGCAGATGTCTGGAATTATAGCAGATTTTACCTCAAACAGTATTTTCAGATTTGGAATTTCTTTTTTTTTTTTTTTTTTTTTTTTTTTTTTTTTTTTTGAGACGGAGTCTCACGCTGTTGCCCAGGCTGGAGTGCAGTGGTGCGATCTCGGCTCACTGCAAGCTTCGCCTCCTGGGTTCACGCCATTCTCCTGCCTCAGCCTCCTGAGTAGCTAGGACTACAGGCGCCCGCCACCGCGCCCGGCTAATTTTTTGTATTTTTAGTAGAGACGGGGTTTCACTGTGGTCTCGATCTCCTGACCTTGTGATCCGCCCGCCTCGGCCTCCCAAAGTGCTGGGATTACAGGCTTGAGCCACCGCGCCCGGCCCAGATTTGGAATTTCTATATCACTTTTAGATGTTATGAAATCCAATCTAGGTGTAATGGAGTAAGAGAGTAAATATTTCTTTTTCCTAAGTACTATTTGAAAAGAAGGCTGAAAATAGTGTGTTCCTCTGCCTCCCCACCCATGCCCGGTTGCCAGTTTAGGAGCACTTTTGTTTCTTTTTTTTCTTTCTTTTTTTTTTTTTTTGAGACAGAGTTTCACTTTTGTTGCCCAGTGGTGTGATCTCGGCTCACCGCAACCTCCGCCTCCTGGGTTCAAGCGATTCTCCCGCCTCAGCCTCCCGAGCAGTGGGATAACAGGCATGTGCCACCACGCCTGACTAATTTTGTATTTTTAGTAGAGACGGGGTTTCTTCATGTTGGTCAGGCTGGTCTCGAACTCCCGACCTCAGATAATCCACCTGCCTCAGCCTACCAAAGTGCTGGGAGTGAGCCACTGTGCCCGGCCATGGAGCACTTTTGTTTCTTAATCTGGCCAGTTTTTTTTTTTTTTTTTTGAGGCAGAGTCTCGCTCTGTCGCCCAGGCTGGAGTGCAGTGGTGTGATCTCGGCTCACTGCAAGCTCCGCCTCCTGGGTTCATGCCATTCTCCTGCCTCAGCCTCCCAAGTAGCTGGGACTACAGGTGCCCGCCACCATGCCCGGCTACTTTTTAAAATATTTTTAGTAGAATTGGGATTTCACTGCGTTAGCCAGGATGGTCCTGACCTCGTTATCTGCCCGCCTCGGCCTCCCAAAGTGCTGGGATTACAGACATGAGCCACCGCGCCCGGCCAATCTGGCCAATATTTTAAGGTTACAATTAGAATTACAGTTGTTGATATTTGTTCATTTAATCTAGTCAACATAATTTCCACACTTTGAATGCTCTTAAGGAATTGTTTATTTATAGAGACTAGTATAAAGTTGCTCTATCTTACTTAGTTGGAACTAATCCAGAGTTACTACAATCTAGAAAGTAAAGAAGGTTTTTTTTTTTTATAGTCTCTTAAATATCACTGTAATTGTAGAGTGTGAAATAATTTCTTGGGTTTCCTTGGTCCCCTGTTCCTTTGAGGCAGTGGTTCTTTTTTTTTTTTTTTTTTTTTTGAGACAGAGTCTTGCTCTGTAGCCCAGGCTGGAGTGCACTGGCGGGATCTGGACCTCGGCTCACTGCAAGCTCCGCCTCCCGGGTTCATGCCATTCTCTTGCCTCAGCCTCCTGAGTAGCTGGGACTACAGGCGCCCACCACCACGCCCGGCTAATTTTTTGTATTTTTAGTAGAGACAGGGTTTCACTGTGGTCTCGATCTCCTGACCTCGTGATCCGCCCACCTCGGCCTCCCAAAGTGCTGGGATTACAAGCGTGAGCCACCGCGCCCGGCCGGCAGTGGTTCTTAACTGAGGTGTCACGTTAGAATCACCTGGGAAGCTTTTTAAAAAAAGAATCTGGCCGAGAACAGTGGCCCACGCCTGTAATCCCAGCACTTTGGGAGACCAAGGCAGGTGGATCACCTGAGGTAAGGAGTTCGAGACCAGCCTGGCCAACGTGGCAAAACCCCGTCTCCACAAAAATATAAAAATTAGCCAGATGTGGTGGTGGGCGCCTGTAGTCCCAGCTACTCCAGAGGCTGAGGCAGAGAGAAGCACTTGAATCCAGGAGGCGGAAGTTACATTGAGCTGAGGTCACGCCACTGCACTCCAGCCTGGGTGACAGAGCGACACTCTGTCTTAAAAAAGAAAAAAAAAACAATCTGTGCCTCACCCCTAGGAATTCAGTTCTGTTTGGGCTAAGCCTGGGTTGGGACTCAGACATCAATACAGCTCTTCATAGAAGGTTTTACAGTATAGTCAGCAATAAGAACCTCTGTTTCAGGATAAAATGATTTCTACAAACATTTTTTCATTCTCTAGGTAATAAAATGTCACACCTCTACAGTCATGTGAAAGTTCCATTAAAAAAGTTAGTCGCTATATAAAGTCTTTTATCATATGGCACTTGAAATATTTTGCTTTTGCCTTTGTATTTATAGCCGTGAGTAAGTAGCTCAAAAAAGCTGTACATACTCCTCTGCCAACTTTCCTGTCTCCTTGTCTGAATGATAATTCATCATAAAGTATCAGTGGTAAGCATTGACAGAGAAAATATCTAAGACTGTTTTCCTA
Source organism: Macaca mulatta (assembly GCF_049350105.2). NCBI lineage: Eukaryota > Metazoa > Chordata > Mammalia > Primates > Cercopithecidae > Macaca > Macaca mulatta. The sequence continues at coordinate 137,598,014 of NC_133412.1, read as the reverse complement.
CAGAAACAGTCATCTTGCTCTTTTTGTTCCTTTTTTATTAAAGATTCTTACAGCCTGAGAGAATGAAGAGCTGTGTAGTCCAGGATATCAGTCTGGCTACCATAGATCTGAGAGTCCAGTCTAGTACAGTAGATTTTTCTAAATACATAAGAATCAAAGATATATATTGAATATCAAGCCAGCTTTAAACAAACATAGATACTAGTATAAAGTTGTTCCATCTTAATTTGAAGTAATCCAGAGTTACTACAATCTAAAAGGTAAAGAAGGTTTTTGTAATCTCTTAAATATCAATGCTAAACATATCATGATAATGTATCACTTTGATAACAGATAAAACTTCTAAAAATGTAGCACTCTTACATTTTGATTCTAGTATTTATAAGTATAATAAAATGATACATTATTTTTCCATAATTTCTCTCACATCTTAAAATTCTCATCAGAAAGTCTCAAATGTAACTTCTAAGCTCTTTCTGTATTCATGGGAAACTTTAGCTTTTTCACATACTAGAGAAAATAAAATAGACAGTCAAAGAATGATGAGCAAAGGCTATACAAAAAGTCTAGCTAATAGTTTGCAAAGTAGGTTGTATTAGAAAATGTTCTAATAACTTTGCACTGGAATGGGGCTATTGATTTGAAGTAATCTGATATATTACAACATCAAAGGTCTATTATGCAAAACAAGTTTGAACGCATCTCATGTGTACTTGGTGTTTTTTTTTTTTAATAGATTTTGTTTCATTTTATACACTTGAAAAGTTTACTCCCTTATTTGATTCAACATATTTGCAAAATCTGCCAACAGTATAAATGCTGAAAGTTCTAGATGGGGTTTTAAAGAAAGGGCCCCAGGTTTAAAGTCAGTCTTGAGGTATTACCAGCGCCATTTAATTGCTAGTTGTTTGACTTTAGGTATGTTTCCTGCCTTCTCTGAGCCTGTGGTTCCCAGCCATAAAATAGAACTGATAGTACCTGCTCTACTACCTCACAAGATTTAAAAGAAAAAAAAAAAAACAAGAAAAAAAGATAGTGTAGGGCAGTGGTTCTCAAAGTGTGGTCCAAGGAGCCACTGAAGGTTTCATGGGTCAATAAGGATCTCCCTTATGTAAGAACAGATTCTCAATATACTCGAACCAAAACAACATATGACAACAGATTGAATGCAGAATCAGATAAGAGAGTCCAGCTGCATCTGTTAAAGCCAGGTATTAAAGAGGATTGCAAAATGTAAATTAATACCACTCCTCTCACTTGTTTTTGAAAGTTTTTTAAGGAAAAAATATGTTAGTATGTAATGGGTTTATTGCTATTTTAAATAAATATTTTAAAGTCTTTTAATTTTGAATATAGTAAATATTGATAAATCTATATAAACAGCAGCTCTTCATAATCTGTAATACTTTTTTTTTGAGACAGAGTCTCGCTCTGTAGCCCAGGCTGGAATGCAGTGGTGTGATCTCGGCTCACTACATCTTCCTCCTCCCAGGTCCCGGTTCAAGCAGTTTTCCTGCCTCAGCCTCCCAAGTAGCTGGGATTACAGGCACATGCCACCATGCCCAGCTATTTTTTTATTTTTATTTTTATTTTTAGTAGAGATGGGGTTTCACCAAGTTGCCAGGCAGGTCTTGAACTCCTGACCTTGTGATCCGCCCACCTTGGCCTCCCAAAGTGCTGGGATTACAGGTGTGAGCCACCGCGCCCAGCCTGTAATACTTTTTTTAAAAAGTGTAAGTGGATCATGAGACCACAGGTTTTTAGAACTGCTGATAAACAGTAATGGTTGAGTAGGGCTGCTCTGCCTATGGAGTAGCCATTCTTTTATTTATTTTCTAATAAATTGCTTTCATTTAAAAAAAAACACAAAATGTTGGAGGAGGCGGCAATGGTTGAATAGTTTCTATCAGGACAATTTCCTGCAGATAAATATAAACTTGATAAATTTTTTTTTTTCCCTTTTGAGATGGAGTTTTGCTCTTGTTGCCCAGGCTGGAGTGCAGTGGCACGATCTCGGCTTACCGCAACCTCTGCCTCCCGGGTTCAAGCAACTCAGCTGCCTCAGCCTCTGGAGTAGCTGGTATTACAGGCATGTGCCACCACACCCGGCTAATTTTGTATTTTTAGTAGAGATGGGGTTTCTCCATGTTGATCAGGCTGGTCTCGAACTCCCGACCTCAGGTGATCTGCCCACCTCTGCCTCCCAAAGTGCTGGGATTACAGGCGTGAGCCACTGCGCCCAGCTGATGAAAGTTTTAAAAATGACTAGATGACATTTGAGAATTACAGAAACTAGATTGAGGTCTGCAATTGGAAGAGGAGAACAGCAGTGAATAAGCTTCTGTTTTTATGGCTTTTAGACTGGCATAGGTCCCAGCTGGTGATATGAAGAGGTGGCTACAACTGTAATAACAACCTGTAATCTCTCTAGAAGAAATGGGGACAGAGCTCACAGTGATCACGCAGCTGGAAAGTGCAGGAGAAAATCCTAGAAAGAATGTTGGAGTGGCAGAACCCCAAACACTGTTTATAAACTCTGCTTGAATTTCTTGCAAAGCCCTGAACTGTACATGTGTGGAGCAGCCTCCAAACAGCACACTTAAGGCTAGAGGAGCAGAGATTTTAGCTGCTGTCCACCACAGGGGAGGCAGAACTTGGAGTTTAAGTCTAGCTGAGGTAATTGTCTACAAAAACAAAAACATAAACACTCTTTGGAAGAATATTACAGAATCTAGAGTCATTTGTATTAATCACAATATCTAGGCTATAATCCAGAAACCATCACCGTAATCAGTGGAGACTGACCCCACAATGAGCCAAAGGTTGGATTTAGCAGAGAAGATTTAAAGCAGCTATTATAACTATGCTCAAGGATGTAAAGCAAAATAATGTTGTATATGTGAACAAATAGGAAATCTCAGCAGAGAACTAGAAACTTTAAAAAAGAACGAAATGAAAATTTTATATCTGAAAATACAGTATTTGAAACAAAAATCTTGAATAGATTTAACAGAGCAGATAGAAGAGATAAGTCATTTAATTTGAGGATAGATTAATAGAAATTATCTAATCTGAAGTAGATAAATTATTGTATATGAAAGTTCTGTGTAAACTTCAGTGCTCTATGTAAGTTTCAGAGTTTATTACTCCAGGTTTCTTTCATATGTAAAGGGAAGAGGTGCATTTGGGTCTTCTTCTGATCTGAAGCTCCCTTAATGTCTTGTCCTGTCATGTCTGTGTCTAGGCTTTATGCCCTCTGGTTTCTTTATTTTTATTTTTATTTTTTTGAGACAGAATCTCGCTGTGTTGCCTAGGCTGGAGTGCAATGGATCTCAGCTCACTGCAACCTCTGCCTCCTGGGTTCAAGTGATTCTTCGGCCTCAACGTCCCAAGTAGCTGGGATTACAGGCATGTGCCCCCACACCCGGCTAATTTTTGTATTTTGAGTAGAAGCGGGGTCTCACCATGTTGTCCAGGCTGGTCTCAAACTCCTGGCCTCAAGTGGTCCACTCACCTTGTCCTCCTAAAGTGCTGGGATTACAGGCGTGGGCCACTGCGCTTGGCCTAGCCTCTGGTTTCTAATATCCCCTGCAGTCAAATATTTGGCCCTTGCTGCTTTCCTGTGCTATTGTCAGAGGTCACCAGGAATCTTTTGGTCATTACACTCGACATGTTTGTAATGGGCCTCACCCCCATGTTTCTCTTCAGTTATTTTGCACCATTGCCACCTCCTTTCTGCAAGGTCATTGCTTTTCCTCAATGACGATGTTTTCTTATTTCTCCTTCTCTGTCTTATTGTGTCTTTTCTGTTTTCCAAAGATTCATTGTTAGCTTTTTTCCCTCTTATTTCATTCTACTTTTTAGTCTACTTTATTATTTTCATACTTGGTTACTTCAGCCTTGTCATTTTAGAGGCCTCTTCTCCCTCTCTGGCTCTGCTCTCTCTAGAGCCCAGTCCTGCTTCTTGTCTCTGCTGATCACTAAACATTTCTACTTAGGTATCTGGTAGACATTTGGAGCTCAGGGTGTCTGAGGTGAAACCTCTATTCTTCTTCTTCTTCTTTTTTTTTTTTTTTTTGAGGCGGAACTCGCTCTTGTTGCCCAGGCTGGAGTGCAATGGCATGATCTTGGCTCACTGCAACCTCTGCTTCTCGGGCTCAAGCGGTTCTCCTGCCTCAGCCTCCCGAGTAGCTGGGATTACAGGCACCCGCCATCACGTCTGGCTAATTTTTTGTATTTTTAGTAGAGATGGGGTTTCACCATGTTGACCATGGGTGGTCTCGAACTCCTGACCTCAGGTGATCCGCCCGCCTTGGCCTCCCAAAGTGCTGGGATTACAGGTGTGAGCCACCGCACCTGGCCTTTTTTTTTTTTTTTTTTTTTTTTTGAGGTGGGAGCCTCTTATCAAGCCAGTTTCTGTACTACTTCTCTAATGTTCTGGGACTCTGCCTTTATATCAACACCTAGCACGTGGCAGTTACTCTGAAAATGTGATCTGAAGGAATGGATGAATTCTTCTATTTACCCAAGCTGGAATTCTGAGACTCACCTTTGATTTGATCTCTGTGGTGACCACATCCAATCTGTTGCCAAGTCATGTCAGTTTTGTGTCTAATGTATCTTTTGTATTCCTTCCTCCATTCCCACCACGATTACTTTGATATCATAGTAGGCTTCTAGCCAGTCTTTTCTTTCTCCATGCCTTTTCCCTTGCTAATATTTTTTATATGTTGCTATTAGAGCAGTCTTGATTCATGCCTAATGATGGTGATGATGATAATGCCTCGTATTTATTAAGCACTTACTATGGGCCCACTATTTCTAAGTGCATTATATCATTAAATTCAAATAACCTTTAAGTTAGATACTGTCATTATCCATATTTTATAAGTGAAATGGAGGCCCAGAGAGTTAAGTATCTTGCCAAGACCATGCAGCTGGTAAATGGCAGAGCTAAAATTTTAAGCTGTCTGATTTTAGTTCAAGCTTTAACTACCACACTCTGTTCTCCCTCCCACAGAGTAAGGTAACTGATCATGCTGTTCTTACCCACACGTCTTAGATAGTTGATTTCAAACACTATACTACTTTTTAGTCTTATATTCAGTATCCTTTGTGAGCTGACCACATCTCATTATTTCTGTTACTTTGGTTTTTTTTTCTATGCCAGACTGAATCCTTCTGTTATCTAAATATTCATATTCTTCCCAGTAATTTTATTCATTTTATTTTTTTTTTCTACCTGGCCTTCTTTCCCATTGAGTTGCCTGTGTTTGTCTCCCTCTGATAGCATGTTCTCTAACTGCTCTATGCTACTAAATGCATTTATTTCATATTATAATTATGGTTTGATGTTTTATCTTTCCTGTGAGCCTGTAATCTTGAGTGTAACATCTGTCATTTTTTTCTGTCTCCATGCCTTGTACAATGCACGCTTTTACATATTTTTTCTTTATTAAATTGCTCTTCAGGCCGGGCGCGGTGGCTCAAGCCTGTAATCCCAGCACTTTGGGAGGCCGAGACGGGCGGATCACGAGGTCAGGAGATCGAGACCATCCTGGCTAACACGGTGAAACCCCGTCTCTACTAAGAAATACAAAAAACTAGCCGGGCGAGGTGGCAGGCGCCTGTAGTCCCAGCTACTCGGGAGGCTGAGGCAGGAGAATGGCATGAACCCGGGAGGCGGAGCTTGCAGTGAGCCAAGATCACGCCACTGCACTCCAGCCTGGGCGGCAGAGCGAGACTCTGTCTCAAAAAAAAAAAAAAAAATTGCTCTTCAAAAAATCTGTTGAATAAGTGAAGAATTTAACTATTACCCATAGACCATTAACCATAAGATTCCCGTATGGGTGGCTTATTAGTGTGCTATGTCTCATTTCCCTGTGGTTCAGTAGTTCATTATACTACATAATGGGAAGAACTGGTGAAAATGTTTATGATCTGAGGGTTTGGTGTTTTTTTGTTTTTGTTTTTGTTTTTTGAGACAATTTATCAGGCTAATTTAAGATACTTCAGTTTTTTCAAAAAATTGATTATTATTCAAAAAATAATCATTTCATTGATTCTAAGACACGTTTTTCACATGCTGAAATTGTCAATATAGATTTTTATTTTGTTAGGCTCGGCACAGTGGCTCATGCCTGTAATGCTAGCACTTTAGGAGGCCGAGGTGGGCAGATCACCTGAGGTCAGGAGTTCGAGACCAGCGTGGCCAACATGGTGAAATCACATCTCTACTAAAAATACAAAAATTAGCTGGACATGGTGGCGGGCACCTGTAATGCCAGCTACTTGGGAGGCTACTTGGGAGGCCAGGAGACTCACTTAAACCTGGGAGGCGGAGGTTGCAGTGAGCTGAGATGGAGCCATTGCACTCCAGCCTGGTCAACAAGATCAAAACTTCGTCTCTAATAAGAGTAATAATAATAAAATTTGGGGATTATTCCACATCAGTACATTAAATATGTAGTTTTAATAGATTCTACCTTTTTTTTTTTTTTGAGACGGAGTCATGTTCTATCATCCAGGCTAGAGTACAGTGGCGCGATCTTGGCTCACTGCAAGCTCTGCCTCCCGGGTTCATGCCATTCTCCTGCCTCAGCCTCCCAAGTAGCCGGGACTACAGGCACCCGCCACCATGCCCAGCTAATTTTTTGCATTTTTAGTAGAGATGGGGTTTCACTGTGTTAGCCAGGATGATCTCGATCTCCTGACCTCGTGATCCGCCCGTCTCGGCCTCCCAAAGTGCTGGGATTACAGGCCTGAGCCACCATACCCGGCTTTTTTTTTTTTTTTTGAGACAGGGTCTTGCTCTGCCACCCAGGCTGAAGTGCAGTGGCATGATCATGGCTCGCTGTAGCCTCAATCTTCCTGGCTCAAGATGTCCTCCTGACTCAGCCACCCAAGTAGCTGGGACTAAGGCATGCACCACCATGCCTGGCTAATTTTTGTCACATAGGAAGCACTATAAAATGTTAGCTATATTTATTATATTACTGATCACTTAGCTGTCTGCTGCCCAAGCCACTGCCTGTCTCCAGACGGCTAACCCCGCATTCCATCACTGACCTCCTTAGACCTTGGTCTAACTGGCTGGTGTGGAAACCTCATTCTTTTTTTCAGTGTCTGCTCTTTCAAAGGATGTTCTCCTGGCCACCCAGTGATGCCCTTTATACTACAGCTACCAGGGCTCTCTCCACAGTAGGGTAGAGAAGATGAGATAGTCTCGCACCTGCCTGAAACCAGGGCACTTCTGAATGTCTTTGCTGCTTATACTCGGCTTCTTGGCCAGAATTCTGCATATTCTTCCTCATATAGGCTCCCCCGACAGTTGTTCCACCTTGCCTTCTACTTCCTTTGGGAACCTACATTCTAATGTGCATCTGAATCCAGATGAGATCAGGGTTTAAGTTCTTTCTTTTTTGTTTGTTTTTTTTTTTTTTTTTGGTTTTTTGTTTTGTTTTGTTTTGTTGAGACAGTTTCACTGTTGCCCAGGCTGGAGTGCAGTGGTGTGATCACAGCTCACTGCAGCCTTGACCTCCCAGGCTTAAGTGATCCTCCTGCCTCAGCCCCCCAAGTAGCTGGGAGTACAGGTGCATGCCACCATACCCAGCTAATTGTTTTATTTTTTGTGGAGATGAGGTTTCACTATATTGCTCAGGCTGGTCTCGAATACCTGGGCTCAAGCCTCATCTTCCCAAGGTGCTGGGATTACAGGCATGAGCAACTGCACCGGCTTAAGTTCTTTCTCATGAGGCTCTTGGGCCACAATTAAATTGGGGATGTGGCTTGACATCTATTTTAAGGGTTCCTGAGCTACTGTGACTGATAAGTCCCCCAAACATTTGATGAGAGGTGGGAGGCCAGTATCCCCTGAGTACCAGAGGATCCGTGAGGAGGAGTGACATCTCTAGCTCAGCCAGGATACCCTGTTATGTTATTAACATAGCTAACATCAAGTAGCAGTTTCCATTACAACATGATTTTCACATAAGTTATCTCATTTAACTCTGAGGCAGGAATCAGTATCTCCTTTTCATTTTTCTAATGAGGAAACAAGATTAGAAACATTGTGTTCACATAGATGGAAAAGGACAGGTCTGTCTTCGTGTGTCACCATACCAAGCTATCTTCTTATCAGAGGAAAAAGGGTCATATTTTATGGTTCAGCAGAGTTTATATCAGTTGGCATAATGGAGGAATTTAGTGTTAGCCGTGTTTGCAGTGAAAGTAATAGGATGGAAAACTTGAATAATTTCATTTAAATTTAGGTTTCCTTGTTACTTTGTAGGTTTGTGTGAACTGTAGACAATTTTATGTTAATAAAAAGTAATGCGTATATAAATACACACCTATATATATTTATCTTGTCGTTTTTTCAGAACCACAATGGACACTGCCAGCCATAGCCTTGTTCTTCTCCAACAACTGAACATGCAGCGAGAATTTGGTTTTCTGTGTGATTGCACAGTTGCAATTGGAGATGTTTACTTCAAAGCCCACAGAGCGGTGCTTGCTGCTTTTTCTAACTATTTCAAGATGATATTTATTCACCAAACAAGGTAAGGATGTGTTTTTGTAAATAAGAATTTTTAATATTGTGATTTATATAAGCCTTATTATAATATCATTTTGGAAATTCTTTGTTACAGAGTCACCCTAAGAAGTAAAGTTATAATTTTTTCTTTTTTTTTTTTGGAGATGGAGTCTTGCTCTGTCACCCAGGCTGAAGTGCAATGGCGCAATGTCGGCTCACTATAACTTCCACTGCCCAGGTTCAAGCGATTTTCATGCCTCAGCCTTCTGAGTACCTGGGATTACGGGCGCGTGCCACCACGCCTGGCTAATTTTTGTATTTTTAGTAGAGGTAGGGTTTCACCATGTTGGTCAGGCTGATCTCGAACTCCTGACCTCAGGTGATTTGCCTGCCTCAGCCTCCCAAAGTGTTGGGATTGCAGGCGTGAGCCACTGTGCCTGGCTAAATTATAATAATTTTTTATACATCAGTAATTAAACTCAGTGGGTAGGCTCCATAGTGGAAAATAAGAATGAAACTAAGAATAGCTAAAATTGGCCGGTTGCCGTGGCTCACATCTGTAATCCCAGCACTTTGGGAGGCCAAGGTAGGCGGATCACAAGGTCAGGAGTTTGAGACCAGCCTGGCCAATATGGTGAAACCCCCGTCTCTACTAAAAATACAAAAATTAGCCAGGCATGGTGGACAGCTGTAGTCCCAGCTACTCGGGAGGCTAAGGCAGGAGAATCGCTTGTACCTGGGAGGTGGAGGTTGCAGTGAGCCGAGATCGTGCCACTGCATTCCAGCCTGGGTGACGGAGCAAGACTCTGTCTCAAAAAAAAAAAAAAAAAATAGCTAAAATTTACTGAAGGCTTATCCCATACCAAAGCACTAAGTATTTGCCCTGTAGTGTAAATTCTACTGCTCTCCCTATTTTAGGGAAAGGAAAACTGAGACTGAGTTAAGTAACTTGCCCATGCAGGATTATATAGCCATTAAGTTTGATACAGATATGTCTGAAGCTATGTCTATGCTTCTAGTCACTAAGCTGTTAATTTTTATTTCATGTAACACTTTTGTTTTATTATTTTTTATTTTTTTTGAGATGGAGTCTAGCTCTGTTGCCCAGGCTGGAGTGCAGTGGTGCGATCTCGGCACACTGCAACCTCCACCACCCAGGTTCAAGCAGTTCTCTTGCCTTAGCCTTCCAAGTAGCTGGGACTATAGGTGTGTGCCGCCACGCCTGACTAATTTTTGTATTTTTTAGTAAAGATGGGGTTTCACTATGTTGGCCAGGCTGAACTCGAACTCTTGACATCAGGTGATCTGCCCGCATTGGCCTTCCAAATTGCTGGGATTACAGGCGTGAGCCACTGCACCCGGGCTCATATAACACTTTCATAGCAAAGTTTCAGTATCCTAATTCTACCTGCCATATGGTCTTTATTATAGTTTAAGGGTCACTTGTTTCAAATATTTTTTCAAAATTACTTTGCTTTTTCAAATTTGGGTTAATCCAACATATTAGGTATGTAGGGAGGGGGAAGGAAAGTGGTATTCAGATTCTAACCTTTTGGTAGAGTAGTTTTATTCCATCCTAGATTGAAAGTGACGGAACACTATATGTTTTTTTAAATAACCTTACTTGAAATAGGAGTTCAGCCTCAATTATACATTGTAATTGTTTTTGTTTTTGTTTTTTTTTGAAGACAGAGTTTCGCTCTTGTTGCCCAGGCTGGAGTACAATGGTGCAATCTCGGCTCACTGTAACCTCCGCCTCCTGGGTTCAAGTGATTCTCCTGCCTCAGCCTCCTGAGTTAACTGGGATTACAGGCATGCGCCACCACGCCCTGATAATTTTGTGGTTTTAGTAGAGACGGGGTTTCTCCATGTTGGTCAGGCTGGTCTAGAACTCCCGACCTCAGATGATCCACCCGCCTCGGCCTCCCAAAGTGCTGGGATTATAGACGTGAGTCACCATGCCCGGCCTTAATTGTTAATTCATTCAAATATTTATTGAATAAGTATTCAATATGTAAGGCTGTGTGCTATACCTCAGTGTATTAATCCGTTCTCATGCTGCTGTAAGGACGTACCTCAAACTGGGGGGTTTTTTTTCATTTTTTTTTTGATACAGAGTCTCACTCTGTCCCCCAGGCTGGAGTGTAATGGTATGATTTCGGCTCACTACAAGCTCCAACTCCTAGGTTCAGGTGATTCTTGTGAGCCTCCGAATAGCTGGGATTACAGGTGTGTACCACCACACCCAACTAATTTTTGTATTTTTTGTAGAGACAGGGTTTCATCACATTGCCCAGGCTGGTCTTGAACTACTGACCTCAGGTGATCCACCTGCTTCAGCCTCCCAAAGTGCTGGGATTACAGGCATGAGCCATTGCACCTGGCCCGAGACTAGGTAGTTTAAAAAGGAAAGTGATTTAATTGACTCACAATTCCTCAGGGCTTGATAGGCCTCAGGAAACTTACAATCATGGCAGGAGAGGAAGCAAACACTTCCTTCTTCACATGGTGTCAGGAAGAGGAAGAATGAGAGCCAGGTGAAGGGAGAAGCCCCTTATAAAACCATCAGATCTCGTGAGAACTTACTATCATGAGAATAGCATGGAGGAACCACCCCCATGATTCAGTTACCTCCTATCAGGTCCCTCCCACCACACATGGGAATTACGGGAATTATGGGAATTACGATTGAAGATGAGAGTTGGGTGATATGGGTCAAACCATATCACCCAATAACAGGTAAGTTATAATCTCTGTCTTTGAGCAATTCATAGTCTGATAAGTAATGTGTATAAAGCAAATAGTTGTGCTGTAATTGACCCTTCTGTGCCTCCATTTCCTTATCTATAAAATGTTTGAATAGTATACTCACCCCATGGGTACTGAGAAGATTAAATGGATTAATAGTATTGAAATGCTTAGAATAAAGTTTTGCACTGTTAGCTACTGTTACTATTAATAATAATGCCTTAAGTCTGTCATAGAAGTGTATACAAGATAGAGTAAGGTTTCAGTGGCCCTATTTTGAGAAGGTTGGAATGGGCTTTACAGAGATCCTGGATCTTGAAGAATCAGAAGGAGTTTTTCAGATGTTGTAGAAGGACTCAAGAATGTGCATCATAGGCAGAGGGAAAAAATGGCATGAAAACATATACAGATACATGAACCAGGCCAGCTCATTCAGACCACAGAATAGATCGGAATGGTTGAAACATACGGCACAAAGTGGAGAGGAGATTGGAGTGGGGACAAGTAATGGACAACTTTTTCTGGCAAATGAAGGAGTTTCTTATCTGACCTAAGTGTCAGTGTAGATTACTCTCACTATATTGGAAACGCCACCTTCAGAGCAGTCTCTTGAGAGCTGTGAGTTGGTTCAGCTCTGAGTGCACCTGTTATGTGCTTGCTAAACTGAACCCAGGTGATACAAAGGTAGGCCTGCTATGTGGTATCTCTGTATTGAGCAACTAAAAATCATGTTATTAGAACCCTGAACTGATATTTTTAAAAGCCCTGCCACAAACCATGTTAGTGGGTGGGTTAGAGCTAAGAGTGGAACCCAGTAGAGGAAGAGGGAAGTCCTAAGGTATCAAGACTAAAGCAATGGATTGCCAGCATACTGCCACCCAGAGCAATCTGATGCACTGACATAAACTTCTGCTTCAGGGAAGGTAAGTCCATTCACTGATTTCATTGTTCCTTGATAGCAACATTTCCTTCAGGTTGTCCTATTCTAATTTTGCAGGGATATGTCTGATTTCTTACATACTTATTTCCATCTATTACTTGAATTCTAGATTCATACGTAAAAATTGAAATTTGGGATTATTTTTAAGCTTTTCAAAATTATACCTGTATTCATTGTGATTTATTTATTTATTTTTATTTTTAATTATTTGAGACAGAGTCTGGCTCTGTTGCCCAGGCTGGAGTGCAGTGGCACGATCCTAGGTCACTGCAACCTCTGCTTCCTGGACTCAAGTGTTCCTTCCATGTCAGCCTCCCGAGTAGCTTGGACTATAGGTGCATGCCACCACGACTGGCTAATTTTTTGTTTTTTTGTTTTGTATTTTTGTAGAGACAGGATTTTGCTGTGTTGCCCAGGTTGATCTTGAACTCCTGAGCTCAAGTGATCCACCTGCCTCAGCCTCCCAAAGTGCTGGGATTACAGGCATAAACCACCATGCCTGGCCTCTCATTTGTGGTTTAAAGAACACATATATGAATATATTTGGGAAGCCAAAATAGGATTAGCATTTAGATTTTAAATATTATCAATTTCAATGGATTCTTTTTTTTTTTTTTTTTTTTTGAGACAGAGTCTCGTTCTGTTGCCCAGGCTGAAGTGCGGTGGTGTGATCTCAGCTCACTGCAACCTCTGCCTCCCAGGTTCAAGCAATTTTCCTGCTTCAGCCTCCCTAGTAGCTAGGACCACAGGCGTGTGCCACCATACCCGGCTAGTTTTTGTAATTTTAGTAGAGACGGGGTTTCACCATGTTGGTCAGGCTTGTCTTGAACTCAGATGATCCACCTGCCTTGGCCTCCCAAAGTGCTGGAATTACAGGCGTGAGCCACCGCACCTGGCCGATTTCAATAGATTCTTTCAACAGTTTTAAGATATTTTTGTTGTGGCTATAAACATGTAAAATTTGCCATTTTAACTATTTTTAATTATACAATGCAGTGGTGATAATCACATTCACAATGTTGTACAACCATTATTACTATCTATTTCCAAAACTTTTTTATCACCCCAAACAGAAACTTTGTACCCGTTAAGCAATAATGCCCCATCTCACACTCTCAACCCCTGGAAACCGCTAATTTACTTTCTATCTCTATGACTTTGCCTATTCTAGATATTTTATACAATACTCATCCTTTTGTGTCTGTCTTATTTTACTTAGCATGATATTTTCGGGGTTCTCTACGTTGTAGCAGGTATCAGAACTTCCTTCTTTTATGGTTGAATAATATTCCATTGTATGTGTAAGCCATCTTGTGTTTATCCACTCATCTTTTGGTGGACACTCAGCTTCTTTCTACCTTTTGGCTACTGTAGTAATGTTGCAGTGAACATTGGCATACAGGTATCTGTTTTGAGTCCCTGTTTTTAGTTCTTTTGATTGTTTACTCGACAGACTGTTAAATTCCTTAAGAGCAGGGTACCTATTTTATTCATCAATTTTCTACCCCTGGCATCTAGTATAGTGCATATCACTTAGGAGTCATTCGATTAACGTTGAACTAATCAGAATGTGTCTGTGTTTCCTAACTTTAGGCAGTAGATTGAATACAGGAAGACTTTTTGGTAGGCCATAAAGTTGGTATAAAATGAAAGTTTAAGCCTGTGTTGCCATGTTTTATAAGGCAGATTGCTAAGTTTGAACTTCTTAGGAAGAAATTGCTTTAGTCTCAGACTATGCTGTTAGCTGAAAGGCCAACTAGGTTGTGTTTCATTTCTTGTGGGTCTGTTTTTGTTTTTAACAGTGAATGCATAAAAATACAGCCAACTGACATCCAACCTGACATATTCAGCTATTTGTTGCATATTATGTACACGGGGAAAGGGCCAAAGCAGATTGTGGATCATAGTCGTTTGGAGGAAGGGATTCGATTTCTTCACGCCGACTACCTTTCTCACATTGCAACTGAAATGAATCAAGTGTTCTCACCGGAGACTGTGCAGTCCTCAAATTTATATGGCATTCAGATCTCAACAACCCAAAAAACAGTTGTGAAACAAGGACTGGAGGTCAAAGAAGCTCCTTCTAGTAACAGTGGAAACAGAGCTGCTGTCCAGGGTGATCACCCCCAGTTACAGCTGTCTCTTGCTATTGGTCTGGATGATGGCACTGCAGACCAGCAGAGGGCCCATCCTGTCACCCAGGCGCTGGAGGAGCACCAGAAGCCCCCAGTTTCCATCAAGCAGGAGAGATGTGACCCAGAATCTGTGATCTCCCAGAGCCACCCCTCACCATCATCAGAGGTGACAGGCCCCACTTCTACTGAAAACAGTATCAAAATACACTTATGCCATTACTGTGGGGAACGTTTTGATTCCCGTGGTAACCTAAGGCAACATCTCCATACACATGTGTCTGGATCCCTGCCATTCGGTGTCCCTGCTTCCATTCTGGAAAGCAATGACCTTGGTGAAGTGCATCCCCTTAATGAAAACAGCAAGGCCCTTGAATGCCACAGGCTCAGCTCCTTCATTGTTAAGGAGAATGAACAGCAGCCAGACCACACCAACCGGGATACCACAGAGCCTTTGCAGATCAGTCAAGTATCTTTGATCTCCAAAGACGCAGAGCCAGTAGAATTAAACTGTAATTTTTCTTTTTCAAGGAAAAGAAAAATGAGCTGTACCATCTGTGGTCATAAATTCCCTCGAAAGAGCCAATTGTTGGAACACATGTATACACACAAAGGTAAATCTTACAGATATAACCGATTCCAAAGGTTTGGTAATGCATTGGCCCAGAGATTTCAGCCATACTGTGACAACTGGTCTGATGTCTCCCTGAAAAGTTCTCGCTTGTCACAAGAACACTTAGACTTGCCTTGTGCCTTAGAGTCAGAGCTTACACAAGAAAATGTGGATGCTATCCTAGTTGAGTAGCAGCTTCTCTTTCAGAATTTTTATACCAATTCTGAAAAAGAAAATTCGCATGGCATTTTTTATTCATAAATTATTTTCCTCCTCAAGTTTGGTTGACTTTTTTTCTTCACAGCTTATCCATGGTTTTAAGGTTGTATATATTAGATCTTCTCATAAGACATATTAATATGTGGCTATTAAAATGTAACATTCAATTACTACTGTGAACTTTTCACAAATGAAATTACAATTTAGAAATCAGAAATCAATGTAGAAATATGGAAACTTTAAATAGTTATTTATAGAATTTCTGTTTTTCCAGTTACAGAACCAGTAATATCAGATTGAATATAAAGTAAATGAAATCTGTTTTAAAGCATATTCTAAACTATCACTTCTGCCTACATTTCACATGAATTCACTCCTACAAGGATTATTTTTAAATATTTTCTTCCATATAGGAAATTAATACTTATTTTAGTGCATAACTATATGTTATACATATGTTATAATGTATAAAAATTTATTTTAAGATATACCAAATCATGAGTAGTTTTATTTTTTAACAACTAGCTCTACAACATCTTACCTACATGGCTTCTCTTTACTTTTTAACATTGAGTATACCTCATTTTTTTTTTTTTTTTTTTTTGAGACAGTCTCCCTCTGTCGCCCAGGCTGGAGTGCAGTGACGTGATCTCGGCTCACTGCAAGCTCCACCTCCGGGTGCACGCCATTCTGCCTCAGCCTCCTGAGTAGCTGGGACTACAGGCGCCTACCACCATGCCCAGCTAACTTTTTTGTATTTTTTTAATAGAGACGGGGTTTCACCGTGTTAGCCAGGATGGTCTTGATCTCTTGACCTCGTGATCCGCCCGCCTCGGCCTCCCAAAGTGCTGGGATTACAGGCATGGTATACCTCATTTTTAATAAGAAACAGTTAAAAGAAAGGGAGAAGAGTCAGAGAGAAATTAAAAAATCTTTAAGAAACAGTAAGATATACACACATAGATAAATAAACATGCAGAGACAGAGACTGAGCTAGAACTACATTGACTAAAAACCCCAGGGTTGTTACCTTGGTGTATAGTGTTTTCTTAGACAGCTTAAAAAGCAATTTGAGATTTTTATGACCAGAGGTTTACATGAGTTGAAAGAGAAAGATGATAAAATATAAATCATCTTTCTACCCTCAATGTCAGAGGATTTTGGGGGCTTCCTGGGTTGATACTAATTTTCTAAAAACCACTTGAAAAAGTAGTTTTTCATTGGCACAGTTTTTACTTTTTTCCTGATCCATAAAGCCAGCAAAGTGGATACATTGAGTGTTCTGTAACTGCATTTAAAACCCATGATGTTAGCTTTCCCTCTATAAATCAACTTAACCCTCTTTATAATGGTGACACTTACAAAGCTAAAACCCCAGGAGAGTTAAAGTTGATGGAATAAATTACAGATTCCGTGGCTCTATATACCTGGGAAATATCTGGTTAAGCTTCACCACAAAGGATAGATCTAAATTGTTTCTGAAATGTTTAAATTTCAAACACCACATAGTCAAGGATAATAAAACAGACATTTTTTTTGCCCTCTTGTTAAATTCTGAGCTTCACAGGCATTTGAATACATATAAAAAATTTGGTTTGTGAGCCTTAGAATTTAACCACTTAAAAAACTCTTGAGCTCCCTCCACTTCCGAGGATATTTCCTGACACATTCAACAGCATCAGCGTTCAGTCAGGAGGGAGCTCAAAGAGTAATCCAGCTAATTCTAAGGACACAAAGGTTTTCTCTAGATAAACAGTTTAGGTAAATTACAAAGTGGTAAGTTTTTCTTGAGGATTGAATGAAGAAAAAACTACTGGATATTGTGTCAGGCAGTTGAGTTTCTGCCTTAGACAAGTGAGTAAAGGCTCCTATGGTCAAGACTGATGTGTGTTGAGAACAAATCTAACTATTTATAAGATCAATTGTATTGGGAGTAATTAAAACAAATGTATTGCTCTTTGGGGTCAGAACTCAGAACTTCATCTAATCTTAAACTTTTTCCTACCAATTCACTTAGGCAACTATTCAAATTTGTACTGCCCTCAAAGATTTCATCTCATTGGAAGAACACAAGTATTAACATTTATTTTTTGTATTTTAGGCTAGTTAGGATATATTTCCTAGCCTTAATTTTTCTCCTCTGTATTCTTCCCTATTTGCCCACTCATTATTATTATTTATTATTATTATTTTTTAAGGAGTTTCGCCCTTGTTGCCCAGGCTGGAGTGCAATGGTGCAATCTCATCTCACTGCAACCTCTGCCACCTGGGTTCAAGCGATTCTCCTGTCTTAGCCTCCCAAGTAGCTGGGATTACAGATATGCACCACCACACCCAGCTAATTTTGTATTTTTAGCAGAGACGGGGTTTCACCATCTTGATCAGGCTAGTCTGGAACTCCTGACCTCAGGTGATCCACCAGCCTCGGCCTCCCAAAGTGCTGGGATTACGGGTGTGAGCCACCGTGCCCAGCCCACTCATTATTCTTTGACGCAGGAAATCCTTGTATATAGCTAAAGGGTGGAGGTAGAGTTGTATATGGATGATGGGATAAGACAGCAAGCACTGTCAGGGCAGAGTGTGGAGAAATGGTAAGAGTTTGTTAGCAGCTGATTGGCCGTGATAGACGACACTGATTTAAAGCAGAAATATATCTGTTTGTTGAGAGTTAAGAAAATAGTTGTTAACTATTTCTATTCTTACAGTTCCTTTTAATATTGGGAATTCAAAGCAAATGCTCTTTCCTTGTTCCTTATAACATTCATTCTGTTTAAGAAGTGGGAAAATATCAACTTCATTTTATAGAAAAAAAGTCCCAAAAGCTGAATTCCAGAGATGCAGTAAATGGTGTGGGACTGACCCCCAGTTTTTGTTGTTGTTGTTTTCATTTATGCTGCAGGGTTTTTTTTTTTTTTTTTGAGATGGAGTCTCACTATGTCGCCAGGTTGGAGTGCAGTGGTGCTATCTTGGCTCACTGCAACCTCCGCCTCCTGGATCCAAGCAATTCTTTTGCCTCAGCATCCTGAGCACATGCCACCACGCCCAGCTAATTTTTATATTTTTAGTAGAGACAGGGTTTCACCATGTTGGCCAGGATGGTCTTGAGCTCCTGACCTCGTGATCCGCCCACCTTGGCCTCAGATTACAGGCATGAGCCACCGTCGCCCGGCTCTGCAGGCATCTTTTAAAGTAACTGTCATATGCCTAACACTGTGCCCTGAGTATTATTTTTTAAAGATGTGATTGCTCACTGAGAAAATTTGCTTTGTATTTTAGAAGTTCTTCCACCTAGGCCAGGCGTGGTGGCTCACGCCTGTAATCCCAGCACTTTGGGAGGCCGAGGCGAGTGAATCATGAGGTCAGGAGATCAAGACCATCCTGGCTAACACAGTGAAACCCTAGAAGTACAAAAAATTAGCCGGACGTAGTGGTGGGCACCTGTAATCCCAGCTACTCGGGAGGCTGAGGCAGGGGAATAGCTTGAACCCAGGAGGCGGAGGTTGCAGTGAGCTGAGATTGCACCACTGCACTCCAGCCTGGGTGACAGAGCCGAGACTCCATCTCAAAAAAAAAAAAAAAAAAAAAAAGTTCTTCCAGCTAAAACCTTTATTTTGGACTACATCTCCACAAAATGGAGCTATACGGTTAGCCAGTATCCTAATAATATGGTGCAGTTTGCATAACGATTACCAAGCTTGAAACTGGAAATATCGTATGCACTTTCATCTGTGTATCAGGCAGATACTAAACAAACATTTTCCCCGTGAGTCAGCTTAAAATTTTTCCTTCTTTCAAAATCTTACACAGTTGTTTTCTGGAGAAAAATAGAGACTGTTTTAGTATTTGTTCTTATTAGCATATCATCAGAACTCAGCACAGTCTGCCTTATAAGAAAATAAGAATTTTTTTTTTTTTGAGATGGAGTCTGGCTCCGTCGCCCAGGCTGGAGTGCAGTGGCTGGATCTCAGCTCACTGCAAGCTCCGCCTCCCGGGTTTGCGCCATTCTCCTGCCTCAGCCTCCCGAGTAGCTGGGACTACAGGCGCCCACCACCTCGCCCGGCTAGTTTTTTGTATTTTTTAGTAGAAACGGGGTTTCACCGTGTTAGCCAGGATGGTCTCGATCTCCTGACCTCGTGATCCGCCCGTCTTGGCCTCCCAAAGTGCTGGGATTACAGGCTTGAGCCACCGCGCCCAGCCGAATTTTTTTTATTTATAAATCTTGAGATTGTTAATTCTTGCTCTTCCTGATTTCTCATCTGTAAAGTGAGTGTAAGCAATACCTACCTCACAGGGGTGTTGTGAGGATTTATATTAAATGTGTTAAGTTCTCTCAGTATTATTGATTAAAACCAACCATATAAACGACATTTATTCTTTAGATAGACGTATTAACTTTAGTATTTCAGCCTATAAATTCTAGAACGTTCTTAAAAGCAGTAATGTACTATCTAATATTCAATAACTAATTGACAGAACTCTTATTGTTATTTTTTACAAATAACTCTAGAAACAATACTGTTGCTAGAATTCCTATTCTACTGTAATTTAATCATCACTGTTTCTTTTTAGCCTTCAGTAAGGAGGATATTAGTTCTTTGGCATTATTGGGAGTAAAACTTTGTCAATTTCAGCTTTATTGAAAGTTCTCCCAAATACATTGTTTACACAAAGGAAAAGGAACAAAAACAATAAAGAAATATGTTTATTTATTTTATTTTTTTTTTGAGATGGAGTCTCGCTCTGTTGCCCAGGCTGGAGTGCAGTGGCACGATCTTGGTACTCTGCAACCTCCACCTCCCAAGTTTAAGCGATTCTTCTGCCTCAGCGTCCCGATTAGCTGGGACTATAGGTGCACGCCACCACACCCAGCTAATTTTTGTAGTTTTAATGGAGACGGGGTTTCACCATGTTGGCCAGGCTAGTTTTGAACTCCTGACCTTGTGATCCACCCACCTCAGCCTCCCAAAGTGCTGGGATTGCAGGTGTGAGCCACCAGGCCCAGCCCATTTTTATTTCTTTAATGTAGGTGATCTAAATAGTAGATGAGGACAGGAAATGGGTTGAAGGTAATAACATAGTATTATTAGAAAAGTCTTCACTGAAAACTGAAGGAAATACATATTAATCATGGAAAAAGATAGTGTGAAAAATGTGTAATTTCATTAACGTTTGTTTGTGCAGGCACATTCTTGATGTTGTGAGTCTGATATTTGATAAATGTCCATTTTTTATAGTAATTGATGTAAAAATGGGCCATGCGAAGAATTTTCATAATGTAATTTGTGTCTTTATATGTTTTGAACTACATATAGATCTGTAGCACTTAAATTGTTAATTTTTAATTTCTTAAGAGTGAAGTCTGTAAATGATTATTCTCTGCTGTACTTCTGTGTTTGTATGGTTAGACATTTTGAAAACTGGTGAGATTACACAATCCCAAACCTGGATGTCTTAAATACAAGGAATTACAAACTGTGATTTTTGTCTTGAAGACCTGGAAGAATTCATTGTGCTTCAGTATGTATTTGTACTGCACTTGATTAATTAGTAAGTATTGCTCTGGTGCAATTGATACTAACTGGCATCAGCTCCTCTATTTTGTGCTAAATAAAGTCATTTAGTCAGAATGGATCAAATATAAACTTTAAAATAAACTTAGATTATAAAAACTTGTTCAATAGAAAAGACCCACTGAAAAAATCTTCAAAGTACATGTAACATAGCAAATACAGGAGACCAAAATCAACAATACATTGTGTGGCTAAACTCATCCACCTAATATACTGTGAGTTTGCTTTAGAAACATTCTTTTAGAAAGTTGTGTATCAGCCGGGCATGGTGGCTGATGCCTATAATCCCAGCACTTTGGAAGGCCAAGGCCCAGGAGTTCAAGAACAGCCCAGGCAATATAGTGAGACCTCATCTCTGCCAAAAATTTTGGCCACGGGCGGTGGCTCACGCCTGTAATCCCAGCACTTTGGGAGGCTGAGGCGGGTGGATCACCGGAGGTCAGGAGTTCAAGACCAGCCTGGCCAACATGGCGAAACCCTGTCTCTACTAAAAATACAAAAATAAGCTGGGCTTGGTGGTGCGCGTCTGTAGTCCCAGCTACTTGGGAGGCTGGGACAGGAGAATTATTTGAACCCGGGAAGTGGAGGTTGCAGTGAGCCAAGATCGTGCCATTGCACTCCAGCCTGGGCGACAGAGTGAGACTGTCTCAAAAACAAAACAAAACGGGTGCGGTGGCTCACACCTATAATCCCAGCACTTTGGGAGGCCCAGGCGGGCAGATCACAAGGTCAGGAGATCGACACCATCCTGGACAACACGGTGAAACCCCATCTCTAGTAAAATACAAAAAATTAGCTGGGTGTGGTGGCGCGTGCAGGTAGTCACAGCTACTAGGGAGGCTGAGGCAGGAGAATTGCTTGAACCCGGGAGGCAGAGGTTGCAGTGAGTCAAGATCGCGCCACTGCACTCCACCTGGCGACAGAGCAAGACTCCACCTCAAAAAAAAAAAAAAATGTTGTGTATCCTGTAGTTGGAATGGAAAAATGGAAACAATGAATTTCATTTAGTTTATCAAGACAAATTAATGTGACTTAATCGAAAGTTTATTAGCTCAGCTTGTAGAATGTGTTCTTATTTTACATCAGTGTTTGACAAATGTTGTGTTCCTGGTGTTGAGGTAAGTAGTCTTTGTACTGGGTAACATTTTGGAGGTGTGATGCAAAAATGCATTCTTGGGCCTAATTCTTACCAACCATAATCTGTGTTAATAGAAAATTGATGTCCTAACCAAATGCTTTCCAACTGCCGTCTCTGGAAAGAAAGGTAGTATCTCGTCATTTCCCAGAAGTTTCTTGCTTTGCTTCTTTTTTTTTTTTTTTTGAGATGGATTCTCGCTCTGTTGCCTAGGCTGGAGTGCACTGGAGTGATCTCAGCTCACTGCAACCTCCGCATCCCAGGTTCAAGCTATTCTCCTGCCTCAGCCCCCTGAGTAGCTGAGATTACAGGTGCCTGCCACTACGCCCGGCTAATTTTTTGTATTTTTAGTAGAGACAGGGTTTCACCATGTTGGCCAGGCTGGTCTCGAACTCCTGACCTTGTGATTCACCTGCCTCAGCATCCCAAAGTGCTGGGATTACAGGTGTGAGCCACCGTGCCCAGCTGCTGCTTTCTTCTCTATTTACAGTCTACTGTATCGCCTTTTGCCCCAAGTAACATGATCCACAATAGTAGTTCTCAACTGAGGTATATTAGTCAGGATTCTCCAGAAAAAGAAAGAAACAACAGGTAGAACTAAGAGAAAGAGATTGATTTGTTACAAGGAATTGGTTCATGCAATTATGGAGGCTGAGAAGTCCCAAGATCTGCAGTTGGGAGGCTGAGAGCCAGGGGAGTCAGTGATGTTCCAGTCTGAATTTGAAGACCTGAGAACCAGGAGAGGTTATGGCGTAAGTTCCAGTCCAAAAGCTGGCAGGCCTGAAACTCAAGAAGAGCTGATGTTTCCATTTGGGTCCAAAGGGAGGAAAAGACCAATAATTGCAGCTCAAGCAGTCAGGCCAGAGAAGGTCTCTTTTTATTCTATTCTGGCCTTCAACTGATTGAATGAGAGCCACCCACATCAGGGAGGGTGATCTTCTTTACTCAGTCTACTGATTCAGATTTTATCTCCCTCCAGAACACCCTCACAGACACACCCAGAATAATGTTTGACTAACTATTGGGGCACCCCGTGGCCCAGTCATTTGGACACAAAATTAACCATTACACAAGGCTATCCCCCGACCATAGAGATATTTGACGATGTGGAGATGTTTTCGGTTGTCACAGTTGGGTGGGCAATGAGGGAGGCTGCTGCTGGCATCTAGTAGGTGGAGGCCAGGGATGCTGCTAAACATCTCAGTGCAGAGGACAGCCTCCCACAATAAAGAATATGTACCTCAAAATGTCATTAGAGCTGAGGTTGACCTAAGATCTTAAAGTAAGTTTTGTGATGGTTGTCAGAAATAAAAGAATACAAAGAAACCTAATTTGGGGGATTTCTATCCCAGTCATGTTTAGAGTAAGTATTAGAGTGTGAGATGTGTTCAGAATTAAATTCTATTTGTATTACCCTTGATCCCAGCTTTTAAAAGATAAAAATGTGATTATTAAAAAGGAATGAATGTGATTATTAAAAATCAGAGATGTATTAATGAGCAAGACAGTTTTGAAACTATTCATATAATGTTTCAACTAAATAATTGTGTCTCCGAAGAGGTCTCTTCATGAAATTGAGATTGTAGGTTATAATTTCTGTAAATTTTTAATCTGGCCAAAAGGTGGCACCAGTGTACCTTTAAAAAGTTCATTATACTTGAATTCAGCATTACTATTAATAGTAAATATTATTTAGGGCCTAGCTACTTTTGGATCATGCTTTATAGAGTCAAGACTAATGAGAATTTTCTTAAAATTTCATAAGGTACTGCAGTATCTTGACATCCCTCTTTAATCAAGATGCCTCTGATTTACATGTACATATCTCAGCAGATAACTTTGTAAAATACCACATTATTGTGATACATTGAGCATTTCTGAAGATTTTTCCAAGTCATTAACTGTGAGGCCTTGGAATTTGGGCTCTTCTAATCAGGCATCACACTCAGTTTTTGGTGTTCTGCCTGGTCAAGACATAGATTGAAGGACATTTGAGTAAATACGCTCCCTTGCTTCTTTCTTGCCTTTTGTTCATTTTTTGTACATCCACAATCTATGAGGTAGGCCAGTATGTTACCTACTGAAATTTACTTTATTTTCCAACTATGGTTCAACAACTGACTTTCTTCTCTCATACTTTCCAACCCATTCCATTCTGAATAGTTTTTTTTTTTTTAATTTAAGTTCTAGGGTACATGTGCACAACGTGCAGGTTTGTTACATATGTACACTTGTGCCATGTTGGTGTGCTGCACCCATCAACTCGTCAGCACTCATCATTTACATCAGGTATAACTCCCAATGCAATCCCTCCCCCCTCCCCCCAAGTTAAGAGTTTTCTTACCTTCAACTCTTCTCACCTTCCAATACTGAGTGAATACAGTCTGCCTCCCCCTTCATTTCTGATTACAATATTATTCTCATCATCCTAGGACTTCGTACCTAATCACCAATTGCTTCTCCTAAGTTTATTTTACAGCTGATAAGCCAACTTGGAAAATGAACCCACTCTCCCTCAGATACATTCTCTTCCACTGTTTATACAAGTTTGAAACTTTTTTCATTGAAACAATTTGGTGGTATTGTATCAAAATAATAAAGTGTTAAGCTACTGGAACACCATGGTGTCCTTTTATGTCACATGCCTGAAGGAATTACACTGCTCCAAGAGAGATTTTCTGTACAACTGGTGTGTCCCTACTGTCCTGGAAACGGGAGAGGCTTGTGCCAGGAGGGAGGCTGGAGAAGATTGCTCTCACCCACTGTGGTCGTCATCCCTTGTCTGGTCTGTGTTATTACCAAGTTTCAGGAGGTTCCCTGTCAGATTTATGTGCATCCAGCAGGCCTTTGAGGAATGGGATCTTGTGCATTTAGCTCTGCCACATTTTTTCTGTAGTGGAAGCCATATGAAACTTAGTTCAGACCATATGCAGGTAATTAAAAAAAATTTTTTTGAACTGGCGTTTATGAACTACTATATAGGGAGGAAAACCTGAAGAACCTGGAGTGGTTCTGTAGAAAGTGAAGTCACACCGGTTACTTTTTGAAGGCGAAAATATATTTGCAAAGGCGAGGGGAGAGGTTTTACAATGCAGATCAAAGATTCGAGGGGAGTGAATCTCAACAATATTCCTAGCTGACCAGTTCTCATTTCCCAACATTGCTCTTTTTTCACATGTGTGTGGTCTGGTGGTGTGAGCTCAGTGGTTTCTGTCCTCTCTATCACAGTATTTTAAAGTCTATGAGGAAAGACATATAAAGGGAAGAATCCTTTTTTTAAATCTTAAATATCTCCTATTTCACTATCAACATACCACAGTTTTTGCTGCTCTCTCAAGCTGCTGGCTACACTCAGAGCCACCATGATGGCCATGCAGACAGTACACAACACAGTGCTAGGGGTGCCTCAATTGAATGAAGGCTTCTCCCAAAGTTGTGCTGTGCCGATGACACAGCTGTGCATGACAGCCTTGCGTTTCCTTATCCTGGTTTAAACATTGGGTTTAAGAAGCCCTTATTTTGAATTTCTGCAGCAAGTAGCAGTTTTCACTGAGATAGTCAGGATTAAACTAAGACAAGTGGTATAGAAATCAGAATAAGAGGCCGGGCGCGGTGGCTCAAGCCTGTAATCCCAGCACTTTGGGAGGCCGAGACGGGCAGATCACGAGGTCAGGAGATGGAGACCATCCTGGCTAACACAGTGAAACCCCGTCTCTACTAAAAAATACAAAAAACTAGCCGGGCGAGGTGGCGGGCGCCTGTAGTCCCAGCTACTCGGGAGGCTGAGGCAGGAGAATGGCGTAAACCCGGGAGGCGGAGCTTGCAGTGAGCTGAGATCCGGCCACTGCGCTCCAGCCTGGGCGACAGAGCAAGACTCTGTCTCAAAAAAAAAAAAAAAAAAAAAAAAAAGAAATCAGAATAAGATTTAAAATTACCCGTAGGTGACACAACTAATGTCTTGGTCAAAATTGGTAGAACTTGTATTAAAAGGACGGATTTTGCTGTATGTAAATTATACCTCAATGAGAAAAACATTCATACCACACAGAAAAATATGTCTTAGAGTTTGATGAACCCTAGTGATTATCATTATTCACTGGTAATCCTTCAGGAAAAACACAACAGCCAGACACTGAGGGTTTTTTAAAGAATTCTAAACAAATTCACCCTGAAATCAGGACAGTTACTGATAAGGCCATTTAAGATACATTTGGATAGGCTGGGCGCGGTGGCTCAAGCCTGTAATCCCAGCACTTTGGGAGGCCGAGGCGGGCGGATCACAAGGTCAGGAGATCGAGACCACAGTGAAACCCCGTCTCTACTAAAAATACAAAAAAATTAGCCGGGCGCGGTGGCGGGCGCCTGTAGTCCTAGCTACTCAGGAGGCTGAGGCAGGAGAATGGCGTGAACCCAGGAGGCGGAGCTTGCAGTGAGCCGAGATCGCGCCACTGCACTCCAGCCTGGGCAACAGCGTGAGACTCCGTCTCAAAAAAAAAAAAAAAAAAAAAAGATACATTTGGATAAAAGATCAAAAACTCAGGTTGACTTTTTTTTTTACCTGAATTGAGTCGTGACCAATTGTTTTGGCATTTTCTGCATCTCAGCCATATAGAGTACAAGGCAGTTCTAACTTAGTCATTCTGTCAGGAGGATAGAAATACTCTAGTTTTGAAAGAACTGTTTAAACAGAAGTGATATTCTAAAGTTCTTATGCTGCAAATGGCCATTCCATATGGAACCTTTGCATTGTAATTTATAGATATTTGATTAGCAGCACATGCATGCCTGAAGCTGCATTGTGATGGTTATCACAGATATGGTACAGAAACCCGCGTGTAGCCATACTAACCAGACCTTTCTGTGACCTAACAGCTTAGATGTCAGACTAGGGATTGAGGAATAAAAGGTTCGGTTACAAGTGTACAAATGACTGCATCTGCTTCGGTGTCACCTTGTGCTCCCTATCTCCCAGGAGTGCAGAAATGGAAGGCCTGGGTCCTAAGACCACAAGTACAGCTGTGAAAAGTGTATAATCGTTCTCCCATAGTAGCACTGTCAGATCAAGGCCAAAAGTTCTTTTTGAGTTTCACCACAAAGCAAGTGGTGGGGAAAGTGCATCTAGTCTTGCTAATGTCCTGAAACTGGGGGACACTGCTCCCATTGATAGGGTGGAGTTTATGGAGACAATTTTAAGGCTGGGAGTTTCCCAGGTTCAGCGCCACACCGTCCTCTCCTCACCTAGGTTTCCGTTCACTGCTCATTGTGCCCACACCCAGTTTTGCAGAGGACTTTCTGTGAATGTGTAGTGTACAAACACGCATACTCTCTTTCCTAAGCTCAGGAACTTAACCCTCAGTAAGCTTAAGCTTTCAGGAAGGAAAAAAGAAAGAAAAGTAGGTATTCACAGAAGGGCTGGGGACTCCAGACGTCAGCATTAAAGGTAGGTCTAAAAAGGGAGTAACAGAATTGCCTGTGAGGACAAGTTTTGTGAAGTGTAGTGTATCTTTTTTTTTTTTAAACCAAGAAGATGAGATTTAATAAAACTTTTTTTTTTTTTTTTTTTTTTTTGGAGACAGAGTCTCGCTTTGTCGCCCAGGCTGGAGTACAGTGGCGTGATCTCGGCTCACTGTAAGCTCCGCCTCCCAGGTTCATGCCATTCTCCTGCCTCAGCCTCCCGAGTAGCTGGGACTACAGGCACACGCTGCCACGCCCGGCTAATTTTTTGTATTTTCAGTAGAGACGGGGGTTTCACCATGTTAGCCAGGATGGTCTCGATCTCCTGACCTTGTGATCCGCCCGCCTTGGCCTCCCAAAGTGCTGGGATTACAGGCGTGAGCCACCGCGCTGGACCATAAAACTCTTAAAAATCCTGCAAAATGTGAAATATTAGCTACGCTATTACCATGTTTGTACATTAAGAAGGCATTTTGCTTTGAAGCCAGATTTAGTTTTACGACTTTTAAGGTACTATCAAGTTTTAAATTGGTCCCAAGATTTGGAAAGTACACTCCTTCCTAGAGCCTGATTGTTATCATTGGGCTGTGGTTACGAAAAGTTAGGGTGTTAACATTACCAAAATGAAGTCAGTGCCTTAGTAAATACAGAACTTTTTAAACACCCACCTTTAGTACGTACCATCTGAATAATTCTAGCATTTTCACATTGATTAGTCATTTGAAAAATCATAAAGATTATTAACAATTCATAGGTTAATGCAGAAAAGACAACTAATGAGTATAGCAAGAGATGAAAACAGTGTTTTTGTCAGATTCACAAATGTCATCAAATTCAGAACTGCCCTTTTGGTTGAATTAGTTCAACATTTTAGGTGTTTTTATTTCTCTTGCTGAAGGACTGTTTTAGGAGTGTTACTGTGAAATCTCTGTCCAATTTCCAATTAGCAGAGTAGAACTTTTGGTAGTGCGAACTCAGTAGTTCCATCAATGTGATCTTTGTAGTTTTAGGAAATGAACATAGTTTGCCCACAGTTCTTTTAAAAGATCTGAATAAACAAACATGAGTCAATATAACATTTATTCTGTATTAATAATCAGTACATAAATTAATTCAACTTGAAACGTTTTTTCTACAGAGTATTATTTAATATTATCATCTGATCCACAGTAATTTAGTACTAATTTTAATGAGAAAAAATTGAAACTTTTACTTTCATAATAGCTCATAATAGCTCATCCACTTAATGTTTTTACAAAGAACTACTATAAATATGTAACACTATGCAGGCTTTTTTCTACACCTAGTCACAAATCAAAAAATGAGCATACTGTTTATTTAAAAATGGAACACTTTCAAACTGCTGCTGTATTCAGATCACCACCTTCCCCACACCAAAATTAATTGCTCTCTCTGTGTACTCCCGTCTATGCCACTCATGTTGCAGCATTATCCATGACTCTTTGCCTTAACCCCAACCCAGTTGCTGTTGTCACTGCTCCCTAGGTTGAGCTCTTGGAGAGCAGGGAGCCTGTCCCCCTTATCAAATAGTGTTAGGTATGAGTTTTGCCTAATACGTGTGTTGAATTAAATTAAATTTAATTAGGACACCTGCATTTTATGTAGCTTCCTTCTAATTTTTGTAACTAAGGAGCATTACAAATTTTCTTTTCAAAAATGTACCATAAAATATACCATGGATTGAAATTTTGAACTATGTATAAGAGACTTCATGTTACCCAATAAAACATCATAGGAATTTGAACCTAAATAACTCTAAATCCTAAATGAGGATTTTTTTTTTTAATGCAGAAATGGCAGGCAGAAAAATCAAATCCTGCTGTATTGAGTATCAGATGAAATTAGAAAGTAGACTACATATTTCAATAAAGTTGACATTAAAAGGATCTTTTCAAACAATGGGATTCTAAAGCCTGACAATTATTTTTAAAATTCTGTTGTAAACCTCTAAAAACATTCTTAACTATAAAAAATAAGGCAACTTGAAGTTAGAAATTTATGGATGAAGTTAATGCTGGATTGCATACAGAAGCCAATTTGGTGCCCTCATGATCCATATCTTTAATGCCTTTAGCAAGCCTGTTCACATATACTGGTGAAATAACAATGTCTCAGAAGTAAATAAAAGAGATTCTAAGACTCAACTAAATAGTAGACCAAGTAAGATCATCACAAACTTCATGCTGTCAAACACATTACCTTGAAGGAAAATTATGCAGACAGCTTTTCTGAAGAACTCCATTTTGTGCCACATGCTTATTATTCTTTGAGGTGGAGGAGGTGGCAGGGAACATAATTTCTGTTTGAAAGTTCTTTTGTTTTCTGCTACCTTTACTTAGGGTACTATTTTTATATCCTATAAAGTGCTTTGAAAAAATGTTAAGTGAATAGTGCTACATAAAATAGAGGAGAATTTTCACCTTCTCTGGGTTGTAAGAAGCAAAGTGAATAATACTTGACTCTTAAAAGAGGGATGATAATATGCTGAAAAAGTTAACACGTATCCAATAATCCCCATCCCCAACCCCCAGCCTTGTAAAATTCTGGGTTCAAAGAGAAACTTAATTATGGCTAATAAATAAATAAACATTCATTAAAAGCAGAATTTATACCACAGCAAATGTAAATGAAAATTCATGTGGTGTTCCTAATAATTATTTTAATGTCGTTAAATGGACATGAATTGAACCAGAACCTATTTATATTCACTTAATGTTTGCATATAAGGTCAAATTGCCTAAATACTATTACAAGAAAAATATTTTATGACTTTGAAGCCATCTAATTTCTGCATATTTCTATAACAATAAAACAATTTGAATCACCTTAGAATTCACTGTAATAGGATTTGGCCATGTAGCACATATAATCTGATTGAGACCAATTAATTTCTGAATTCCTTTTTCTAACTGAAATCGTACTTAATTCAACAGCTATTCTCAATAGAAAAACAGAAACCACTTAAGAATGAATGCAAGTAAAATATACATCTCATCATAAAAACAATCAATACATTCTAAACAAAAATATGTATTAAACCACAGTGAAAAAAGTAAAAACCTAGCATTAGATAAAATTTTACTTTCTTAACCAAAAAATTCAATACACATATTTACCATTTATCTGTTTTTTTTAAAATCCCCCAAAATATTTTCAATAACGGTAAGTGCTATACTTTTTGCTTGTTCATGAGATTATTAAACATTTACAATGCAGTGTATTGGCTTGGAGGCATCCTTGCAGTAAATGAGGACAGGATTCTTCAATACACTGTAAAATGCACCAACCTTAGTCAGGTTTTTAAAATTGTTCACTTTTAAATATGATAGTTGGTAGCTGTCCAAGTCCATTAGCACCATATATAGTGAGTTAAATAGTGTTTTCAGAGAAGATGACTTCGTCTTTTTTTTTATGTTTAAAAGTTGTACAATTAAAAGAAATTGACTTCTTGGGTCATGTGTTTTGAATGACACACTTTTCATCTTGCTAAATTGAAGGATTCCACCCCCCCAAGATTATAAGCGTGAAGGTAGGAAAATCTGGGGGAAATATTTTTGCACTTCAGCAAAGAATCTTGCTAATAATATCCATGATTTGGTTCAATTTCAAAGTCAGATTAATTTCTTTTGATAGAGGTCTCAATATGTATTTACAGAAAGAAACGAAGCTGATTCTGTAGGACAAAATAGCAAATACTTTCTTTTTTTTTTTTTTTTTTTTTGAGACGGAGTCTCGCTGTGTCTCCCAGGCTGGAGTGCAGTGGCCTGATCTCGGCTCACTGCAAGCTCCGCCTCCCGGGTTCACGCCATTCTCCCGCCTCAGCCTCCCAAGTAGCTGAGACTACAGGCGCCCGCCACCACGCCCGGCTAGTTTTTTGTATTTTTAGTAGAGACGGGGTTTCACCATGTTAGCCAGGATAGTCTCGATCTCCTGACCTCGTGATCCACCCGCCTCGGCCTCCCAAAGTGCTGGGATTACAGGCTTGAGCCACCGCGCCCGGCCTGCAAATACTTTCTATATGCAATCCATACACAATGCAAGAATTCACCCAGATCATTTAAAATCATCTAATTTGCATTCTTTCCTCCACATGGAGCTCTTGAACAAATACCTTACATCTCGTACTTCATCTTTATTACTTCATCTGTTTCAAGTAGTAACATAATCACTCAATTTACACAATGGGGGAATACACACTTTGAATCCTAACCTGTGAGGTAGGGAAGTGCATTGTGGTATTATGGCCATTTCACACAAGGAAAGATTGAAATAGGATTACTTTTTCAAAAAATATGGCAATCATTGATGAGATCAGATGCTTCCCTTTCAATATGTAAATAAAAATGCAAATAAGCCTTTCTCATTTTTGTAAAGTATATCTGGATTGAAAATAGTGATGAAGGCCGGGTGCAGTGGCTCACGCCTGTAATCCCAGCACTTTGGGAGGCCGAGGCGGGAGGATCACGAGGTCAGGAGATCGAGACCATCCTGGCTAACAGGGTGAAACCCCGTCTCTACTAAAAATACAAAAAATTAGCCTAGCGTGGTAGTAGGCGCCTGTAGTCCCAGCTACTTGGGAGGCTGAGGCAGGAGAATGTCATGAACCCAGAAGGTGGAGCTTGCAGTGAGCCGAGATCGCGCCACTGCACTCCAGCCTGGGTGACAGCAAGACGCCGTCTCAAAAAAAGAAAAGAAAGGAAAATAGTGATGAAAAAGTTAATTGTCAATATCCATGTAAAATGATTTTTACTGGTTTCTCTCAACACACAGACAGGAAGTAATATTGACATTTAAATTATAATGTGCTTTAACTTTTCACTTTCTATTCACCCACATTCATGGCTCATTTTTGGCCAAAAATAAATAATATTTGCACTAGATTATTAGGATTTTCCAGGACCATTACTACCAGCCTGGCTTTGAATCTACTCTCGCCTCTTTGGAGAGAGGTTGATGAATATGGCTCTTAAAGAAGTAATTCTGCAAGATGAATCCTATATTATCTATGATAATTTAATTGGGAATTTTCCCTTCTTCTGGATGAAGAAGAATATTCCACTTGTTTTGTTTTTGCTGTTTCGTTTTTTAACTTTTCACAGATAAATCCATGCAGAAATGGATATATACAGATCTGTTGAGGCAGAAAGAAGAGAGGGAAAAACCCACTCCTTTTTCTACACTTTTGCACTTAGTAACAGTTTGCCTGATTGAAGGATTTGTGAATGGTTCTCCTTTTTTTTTTTTTCTTTTTTGAGATGGAGTCTTGCTCTGGTGTCCAGACTGGAGTGCAGTGGTGCAATTTTGGCTCACTGCAACCTCCACCTTTCGGGTTCAAGCAATTCCCCTGCCTCAGCCTCCCAAGTAGCTGGGATTACAGGCGCACGCCACCACGCCCAGCTAATTTTTGTATTTTCAGTAGAGACGGGGTTTCACCACATTGGCCAGGCTGGTCTCAAACTCCTGATCTTAGCTGATCCACCCTCCTTGGCCTCCAAAGTGCTGGGATTATAGGTGTGAGCCACCACACCCGGCCAAATAGCTCTTATAAGGGACTTAAGACTAGAAAACCACTCACGTTTAATTTCAATATGCGTATTCTGCACACTATCTGCTGAAATTGGGAAAATGCAATGTATTTTTTGAGTTAAGCCTACTGCTTAGGAATGTAACAATTACAAATCACATTCACAAAAGTAGCTCACCTTATTCACCATTTTAAACAACATATATGTGCACTGTAAAAATAAGTTTTTAAAAACTCAATGTGATGTTAGCCTATACACAGCTGAATTATCAAAAGGAAACCAGACTTTGTTATATCAGAGGTCATTAAAAAGCTTATGGCATACCATAAGTGCTCAATAAATACATCTTCCTCCCCCAAAGCACTCCAATCTCCATATGCCGTTTTAGCAACTCCCTGTATGTTATGTCACTTTATACTGCAATCTGTGCTGACTTCCTCCAATCCAGAAGTGACTGCATTTCAGTGGTAGAGTTTTATAAACTTGACTTAATCTTTAGCACTTCTACGCTGGAATTGTACCTTTTAAGTTCTAGAGATGATAAATCTCTCATTTGTTACTGAGTAAGAAATGCCACAAATGTATAAAAGAATTCTTCATTAAGCTTATTTTTCCTGCCATGACTCTGGAGAGTAAGTCACTGTAGAAGATTGTTTATTTTATTATCATCAGAGGCCATTTCATTAACCAGCTGTTCTACTGACAACTGAATAGCATTCTTGACAAGAGAAGAGGCTGTTTCAATTAAGAGTGTTTCATATTGTTCTGAAGTTCTATCCTCAAAACCATTATCATTAGCAAAAACCCCTACTTGCTCATTTTCAGTTGAAATTAAGAATTGCTTAGGGACATTTTTTGATTTCTTAACATCAAATTCACTGATTTCAGTGTCTGTAATAATAATAGCAATGGGCTCTATTCGTTTGCTTTCTTCTAATTTGGACTTCTCTTCAGTGATCCCATTTTCTTTAAAATCTGATTCTTGGCTCAATTCAGTATCTTTTGGCTTAGTTTCTTCAGCTACAATCTCTCTACTTTCATAGTCTTTCCCATTTGGTGCACTTTTTAGGATATTGTTACTGGCTTCTTCCATAATTTGTTGAGCTGGGATTGCAGGTAAAGGTGGAACATCAGAAAGTACTGTTTGCTGATGGTCTGTTTCTGAAGTTTCAAGTGGGCCTGCTTGCTGGGGTTGAACATCTTGTTTTTCCTTGACCGTTTCAATTTCTTCAAGGATTAGAGTTCCCGTTTGAATAGCAGAATGCCCATCATCTAATCCAAGTTCTACTGAAATCACTTTCTCTCCAGAAGTTATGCTATTGCTCACATTTGATTCACAGACTTCATCACCATCTTTCCGTGAGATGCCTTCACTTAGATCCTGGGTTGACTTAGCCTTTGTTGCCTGATCATTCAATGGGGTCTGTGTTTGTATATCCAAAATTTCAGCTTCTTCCTGGACTTTGATGCTGCAGTCTGAGTCTTCTATAATTTTGGAATGATTACTCCTTTTTGGCCCTCTTGGGAATTTTATGCAGGGAATCTTAAGTCTAGATTTTGCCTTTTTCTTAGAAAGATCAGCATCCTCAGTGTTTATTGCAGGTTGCACTTCAGCCTCCAATAACTTTTGCTGCTTTGAAGACTCTGACCTTTTCCTGCGTGTTACAAGACGTTTGAGTGAGGCCCAGGCCCCCCGTGGGGGCTCTGGCTGATCAGAAGCTCCTGCTTCTTGGGGACACTTCCTTGCCACATCAGCAGCTTCAGAGCCAACTTTGGGCTTCAGTGCTTTAGCTGCTTTCTTTCTTCTCTTGAAGCAAAGCATGGATGCCTTTTCCTTCTGTCTTTCAGCCCCAGGACTACCTTCTGCTGATCTCTTCTCATCCTTGTTTTCTACATGAATTTCTGAAACTGTGGTTTCCATTTTTACACTGTACTCTTATTCTCTAGAAAACTATATTCTCTCTTCCTTAGCAGCCTTTTGTGACAAAAAGATGGGCAAAAATGTCACACTAGGTAAAATTTCATCCAGGCATATTCATACCTTTCATCTTACTCCATACAGTTGTTTTAGGTGGTTTCTCTAGTATAGAAATGCCCAGTTTCTCTATTGCTTGTAATTTCTCTCTTTAATTTCTTGATGAAAGCCCTTTCTTGAATAAATTTTTGCTTTATTTAAAGATCAACCTGATGAGAGAAAAGAAAGTGGTATTTTATTTCACTATGAGCCTATTATTTTCTATGGAGACTATTTCAGCTGAATGTATAAGATTCTACCAGGCATATTTTCCATATAATAATGAAATGACTGGAGAATAAACGTTGGGGTTTACTTTGGCCCTATTAAAGAGTTCAATGTGGTTCTATTGTTTTATCCTCTTTGTTGAAACTTCATTTTGGATTACCCTGCAAGTCTGATATTATTAGTTCTTTAGTTGTGTTGTCTGTGTGAATTGCTTATGGCTCTAAAGTGCAAATTAAGCAAACAACAGGAAGAACAAAAAATGAAGTGCAGGATGAAAAACAAGCTAATGTATTTTTTATCACACTCAATAAATAATTTTAAAGCTGCAAAGGACTTTAGAGATTATTTGAGATTACTCAAATCCAGCCAGATGACAAAACTGAACTCCAGAGGGGAGCAATTGTCTTGTTAAAAGCCATGCAGCTAGATAAGGTCATAGCCAGAGTTAGAACTAGAGACTTTGACTCTCTAGTTTTTCCATTATAACATAAGGTTTCTGTTCTAAAAATGTATGTTCCATCAAGGAAGTGCTACTTTTCATACATATTCTTAGGAAAATTTAGCATTACTGTCATTTCCCACTCTTAAATTAGTTGTATAATTTTGACATTTTCATTTAAGTACTGTATTTGCTGTATCACATGTTTCCACCATAATCTGCACATAGTTGGAGGTCAGTAAGAGTAACAATAGCTGACATTTATTGAGCAATTCTTGGGTATTAGGCGGTGCACACACTTTTACATACATCTGTAATCCTCACCACAGTATTACAAAGATGGTGGTATCACCATCTACAGATGAAGCAATTTGGCTGAGATTAAGGCAGAGCTGTAACAGAGCTCAGATTAAACAAAAGATTGCTTGTTGCTTAAAGCTTATGTTCTGAAACTGGGCTTTAAGAGTTTCATCAGAAAATGGATTGTTTGGGGATACTAATCTGCAGTATATTCATTAGTAAAAAAATTTAAAAATTGATTAATGGTCATTTAATCACAAGGCACTTATCAACTCATAATTGAACCAAGAGTAGTCTGAGTTCTTGTTATTTGAAAACCAAGCTTTTGAAATTCTTTAAGCCGGGCACGGTGGCTCAAGCCTGTAATCCCAGCACTTTGGGAGGCTGAGACGGGCGGATCACAAGGTCAGGAGATCGAGACCATCCTGGCTAACACGGTGAAACCCCGTCTCTACTAAAAAATACAAAAAACTAGCCGGGCGAGGTGGCGGGCGCCTGTGGTCCCAGCTACTCCGGAGGCTGAGGCAGGAGAATGGCGTAAACCCGGGAGGCGGAGCTTGCAGTGAGCTGAGATCCGGCCACTGCACTCCAGCCTGGGCGACAGAGCCAGATTCAGTCTCAAAAAAAAAAAAAAAAAGAAATTCTTTATATTTTGCTTTTTCGGTTCAGGAACTAATTTAACAGCCAAAAATAGGTTGATAAACTATGCAATTGGCAAACTGTTAGATAATACAAAGGTGTATTGAAAATTTAATCCTCAGAATGGTATGATGGTACCAAAGAATGGAAATGGGAAGTGATTATCTAACAAAGATCCTATGAATTTTAGTGGGTGGATGCCCTAAAATAAGCAAAGGGACTCATTCTTTATATTGTTTTTATGTAAATCCTTCACTGAAGTTTCATGTGGGTAACCCATAATTTTATGAACTGTGGAAAGAACTGGAACCCTGAAAATCAGTTTATGATCTAAGTAAATATTCTCTTAGGTTGGGTGTTTCATACTGTATGCCTCTAACAGAAAGATAAAGTCATTCTAGAACAATGACGGAACTAAAATATGGACATTTGACAGTGTTTCTCCTCACATTTATATTTCAGTGAGCACTAGAACCTCAGCTGATAACTCTGTTTAAATCTTCTCACCTCTTGTGAGTTTTCAACACCTGAGCACTTTTGTTAAGCAGAGGCTGTATTACCACATAATAGAAATATTGAAATGAGATGTTCAGGAGTGTATCATTTGAAACTAACGTGGATTGCGCAAAGACAATGGTTTGAGAAGCTCACTTGAATGTGTCTCACACACTAGAAATAAAACGAATGCCCAAACAGAAACTTAACTGAAGGGGGAAAATAATGCAGTCTGTAGACATTAAAACTTTGCAGAATGTCAGACTGCAAAGGATTCGCTCTTAACCAGCAAGGGTAGCTTTATCGCCTCAGGAAATCTTAAAGTCCCTGTGCTCATTTCCTGATAGAATTTCAAGTCTCATGTCACAGAAAACACTCCCTTTCCTTTTTCCCTTAAGCAGCAAAGAACATCCACTACCCGAGGAAAGCAATGCATCTTTCCCAGCACCAGATATGGACCACGAAGGTTCCTCCTGGAGGAAGGAATCTCGAATTCTAGCTTGACGCCCCTTATGGCAGGAGACAGAGCGCAGGATAAAGTACTCAAAAAGGAAAATGCCGGGGGCGTGGAACAGATAACCCAGCTTCAAGCTGTCTGCAGAATTATAATGTAATGGCCAGAAACCCAGAATCACATTTCGCAAAGAGGGATAAAGAAGGAAAAAAGCCACCGGCAACCCATGCTTCTAAGACAAGCTGTAACGCGAAGGTGATAGGTGGGCAGACCTGATGAGGGTCGTCCTGGCCGCGGATTCCTGCGGACAAGCGACCTCCCGCGTTCTTACTCCCAGCACCTCAGGGGGCTCACATCCCCCATGTCCAGTGGGCGCCTCTTGCCCACTCCGCGGTCCGCTGACCGGACACTGCCCCCGACCCTCCTCTCCAGCAGGCTCCCCGCCCTGCCTTTACTCACGTAGGGCGTCGGGGTCCTTGGCCAACACTGTTCCCAAGGTGGCGGCGCGCTCGCGGGGCCCGGCGCCCAGGCCTCCAGGGAGCCGAAGCAAGGCGCCCTCTGCAGAGCCCGCCGCCGGGTGCGCCCCCTCCCCACCGCGCGGGGACAGACAGCCCGCAGAGCCAATGCGAGCGGAGCGGAGCCGAGCGGGCGGGCAGGGGCGTGGCGACGCGGGAGGCGGGGGGCGGCACGGAAGCCGGGACCCACCTGCAGCAGCAGCCTGCCTGCCGCGGGGAAGGCCACCGTGCTCCGCCTGGGCGCCAATCTCCGCCGCCAGACTACATTATCGCCGAGGCGGGGACCGCGAGAGCCAGCCGAAGGCTCGGGGAGGGGTGGGGGGCGGAGGGAAGGCGGGGAGCGGCCAGGGCAATGAACCCCGCGTTTCTGAGACGCTAAATGGTGAGGTCCAGTTTCAAATTATAGACAGTCCTGTTACACATGTCCTCTCCTCCCCCTCAGAATATTTAAAGACAAGGCAGACATCGCATTTTAAAAGCAGGATTCAAAACTGTGTATGGAATAGCGAGGTCATTTTTGTTTGAAGCGAAAATTACATATAGAAATGGAAACAGAAAGAAACCCGACTTTCTCAGGAGTGACTTGAGTATAAGATCATCGTAGGCCGGGCGCGGTGGCTCAAGGCTGTAATCCCAGCACTTTGGGAGGCGGAGACGGGCGGATCACGAGGTCAGGAGATTGAGACCATCCTGGCTAACACGGTGAAACCCCGTCTCTACTAAAAAATACAGCCGGGCGCGGTGGCTCAAGCCTGTAATCCCAGCACTTTGGGAGGCCGAGGCGGGTGGATCACGAGGTCAGGAGATCGAGACCATCCTGGCTAACACGGTGAAACCCCGTCTCTACTAAAAATACAAAAAACTAGCCGGGCGTGGTGGCGGGCGCCTGTAGTCCCAGCTACTCGGAGGCTGAGGCAGGAGAATGGCGTGAACCCGGGAGGCGGAGCTTGCAGTGAGCCGAGATCGCGCCACTGCACTCCAGCCTGGGCGACACAGCGAGACTCCGTCTCAAAAAAAAAAAAAAAAAAAAAAAAAAAAAAAAAATACAAAAAAAAAGTAGCCGGGCGAGGTGGTGGGCGCCTGTAGTCCCAGCTACTCGGGAGGCTGAGGCAGGAGAATGGCGTAAACCCGGGAGGCGGAGCTTGCAGTGAGCTGAGATCCGGCCACTGCACTCCAGCCTGGGCGACACAGCGAGACTCCGTCTCAAAAAAAAAAAAAAAAAAAGATCATCGTGGTTCATCGCTAAACAGGCTCTCAGACCTTTGTCTCCCAGTGGGAAGCAGGTGGAGGTGATTCGTGCAGAACTTTGGCCTGCAGGAGCAGCTGCATCTCTATGCGGACAAGGCGAGAAAGGCACAGCAACCCAGCTCCATCCATCTTATATCTTACATAGTTCCAAAAATAAGTTGAGGTAGCTTACAAGTTACCCATGATTCCCTTCAGGACATTCCCTATGAGGGCATTCCTGGGAGCTCCAGCTGTAAAATCCAGTAGGATCCATCACAATCCCAGCCTGCTCCTCAGGCCCTCACAGCATAGCATCCAGATGAAGAACCTGGTAAGGTGCAGTGAAGAACTACTGAAAAGCAGCCGCGTTCATCTCCTTTCTTCAAGAGGATCACGATCTTAGGGAGTGTAGATGTCAGGTGTCCATTTTTGTATGTTTTTTTGGAAATGTTTTATATTTGTAAGGTTCCATAGTTTCCACATAGGCTTATCACGGAAAGAACTCTTGGGACACAAAAGCAAAGCCAAATATAAACAAACTGTCAAGATCTTAAATTTACAGATAAAAGAGGCAAGAGTTGTAAAACAGGAAAATCCACAAGCATCTAGTTTAGTTGTAATTAAGAATTCGGGGCCGGGTGCAGTGGCTCACACCTGTAATCCCGGCACTTTGGGAAGCCAAGGCAGGAGGATGGCTTGAGTCCAAGAGTTTGAGACCAGCCTTGGCAACATAGGGAGACAAAAAAAATTTAAAAATTAGCTGGGCATGGTGGTGCACCTATGGTCCCAGTTACTCAGGAGCTCAGGAGGCTGAGATGGGAGGATCACTTGGGCCCAGAAGGTCAAGGCTGCTGTAAGCCACTACTATACCACTGCACGCCAGCCTGGGCAACAAAGTGAGACCCTGTCTCAAAAGAAAAAAAAAAAAAAATTCAGTCAGCCTTCTTCACTCAGCAAACACGCCTACAGAAATGGTCTTCGTATCTCTCTATGGGTTGTTAGCCCTACTTGTTGCCAGTGTTGAACTTTAAGCCAAAAGAAATACATTATACTCATAAGCAATTGAGAACTATTCTTTATTGAGATCCAAGGTATCTCAAAACTAGCAGTCCTGGGAGTTTGCAAGAGTTTCAGGCAAAAAATAAGATGAGCTTATTTAAGTGAAGACAGGGTAGAATAGCTGTCTTATTTTTATTTGAGACAGGGTCTTGCTCTGTTGCCCAGGCTGGAGTGCAGTGGTACAATCCCTGGCTCAAGCAATCCTCCCACCTCAGCCTCCCATGCAGCTGGGACCACAGGTATGCGACCACATGCCCAGGTTCTTCTTTTTTTTCTTTGTAGAGATGGGGGTCTCCCTATGTTGCCCAGGCTGGTCTTGAACTCCTGAGCTCAGGTCTTGAACTCCTGAGCAATTCTCCTGCCTTGATCTCCTGAAGTGCTAAGATTACAAGTGTGAGCCACCACGCCCGGCCTTCACTTGGCTTTCTTTTAAACAGAATTAGTAAAAGGGAACTGAAAGGCAGTTTGAGGTAAGAGGTGAATTAATTTAGTATTTAAAGGGCAAATTCAGACAGACTTCCTTAAGGTATATTACAAACAAGTCATCCCTGACCTCCACCAACACACATACACACACAGAGTCACTCACACACTATAACATAGCGCACCATGGTTTTTCTTTAGGATATGACTAGAACTCTGCTATATCTGTATGTGTGTGTGTTTAATGTATCCAGTACCTCATGCATGAAAGAAACCTGTCATTCCTGAATTCAGGTAAGTGACAACGAAGGCTGTTTAAGCTATTACCCATATCATTGTCTACTACCCCATTAGTAGCTTTTCATTATATAACAGGAAATAGGCTATAAATATATTTCTCCAATCTGATGAGAAATTGGTATCCAGACTATAGCTTATCATGTTAATATCACCAGATACAGTGTGCCAATAAAATAGCTTACATATTTATCTGAACAATACTCTACTGATCTTACCATTTCTCCCATCTTGACCTCTACCTACCCACTGCCTGGGCCTATAGCTACCAAAAATGACTTACAACTCCTTGTTAATAGCTCTTACATTTCAGAGGCCTTCTGGGAGTAAGCCCTTCAACCCCGTTCCCTGGGATGCCATTGAATGAACCTGAGGCTCCAAGTCTCTGGTGGTTTCATCTGTTCCTGGGCACCATGAGGGTGCACAGAGTCAACACAAACTCAGTAGTAATACTGTTGCAATCTGTTTAATGTGGCAGCACATGAATGTTATCTCTTTTGAATTAAGACTGTATGTACATCTTCAATGCACAGAAACAGTCTCTGAAGTGAGATCACAGAATGCACAATTTGTTTATCAGTAATATTACTAATATGGGGAAGGAAGGCATTAGCAGCCCAGAGAAGAGAAAGGGCACGGGGAAGGCACTCTCTGGAGGGACTCTTAGCACCAAGGTGAAGGCACTAGACCTTCTCTGCCAGCACATGCTAATAGTTACCCCAAGCACGAGTGCTTCTATAGTTCTTTTTTATTTTGACAGAGGGTCTTGCTTTGTTGTGCAGGCTGGAGTGCAATGGCTCAGTCATAGCTCACTGTGGCCTCCAACTCCTGGGCTCAAGCAAACCTCTCACATCAGTCTCCCAAGCAGCTAGGACTACAAGCGTGCACCACACACTCAGCTGAATTTTGGGGTTTTGTTTTTTGTAGAGATGGGGTCTGACTTGTCCAGGTTAGTCTTGAACTCCTGGGCTCAAGTGATCCTCCTGCCTCAGCAGCCTGGACAAGACAGTGAGACCCCATCTCTACAAAAAACAAAACTCCAAAACTCAGCTGAGTGTGGTGGGATTACAGGTGTGAGCCACCATGCCCAGCCCCTACCAGTATTGAGGATTTAAACCCACGTGGTTTTTGGCAATATAAGAAAACCTAAATCCTTTAAGATGATCTTTAAGTCACCATATCTAACAAGACTGCATCCTTCCCTTGTCTATAAAATTAATTCCCAGCAAATCCCATTCCAGGTGAAGTTTCATAGGACATTTAAGAGATGTACTAGAAAGCAGTCGGGCACAGTGGCTCACGCCTGTAATCCCAGCACTTTGGGAGGCCAAGGTGGGAGGATCACTTGAGGCCAGGAGTTTGAGACTAGCCTGGCCAACATGGCAAAACCCCATCTCTACTGAAAATACAAAAAGTTAGCCAGGCATGGTGGTGCGAACCTGTAATCCCAGATACTTGGGAGGCTAAGGCGGGAGAATCACTTGAACCTGGGAGGCAGAGGTTGCAGTGAGCCGAGATCACTACACTCCAGCCTGGGCAACAAAGCACGACTCTTGTCACCCCCACCAGAAAAAAAAAAGTACCAGAAGCAATTAACTGTGCAAACAGGGCCTGGATGATGCTTTGCAACAGGAACTGACAAGTGCTTACAATGTGCCGGGCCCTGTACAAAGCATCTTAGATGATGTGTTTGAGTAATTCCAGAACCGCCCTCACGAGGTAGGTACCAACAGTGCTCCTATTTCCATGGTGAGGATGTGGAGGCAGGGAGGTGGGTGAGGCTCTGCGCCACAGAGCTGGGGCTCTGCATTGTGACCCCTTTGCCATATGCCTCTCAAGGCACTGCTATCATTTCTGTGGACTGTAAAATTGACTGTATTACAACATTGATGTGGACCTAGGGAATTAAAAATAATAAAACCAAGGTCACTGGGAAAAATACTGCTCTGCCAACATCAGCAGGGTTTAGCACTGGCACCAGTGACATGCAGCATACTCTGGAAGGATCCAGTGGAGGAAGGCAGAGGGGAAAAGGGAAGGAAACAAATGGGAGAGGAAGAACAGAGATAGAAGATAAAGAACAAGAAGAGAAGGAAAAATATTTTCTTTTATTTTTTTAGACAGAGTCTAGCTCTGTCTCCCAGGTTGGAGTGTAGCAGCATGATCCTAGCTTACTACAGCCTCTGACTCTTGGGTTCAAGCAATTCTCGTGCCTCAGCCTCCCAAGTAGCTGGGATTATAGGTGCCTGCCACCACACCCAGCTAATTTTTGTATTTTTGGTAGAGACAGGGTTTTACCATGTTGGTCAAGCTGGTCTTGAACTCTGGACCTCAAGTGATCCGCCCACGTAGGCCTCCCAAAGTCCTGGGATTATGGGCATGAGCCACCACCACGCCCAGCCAGAAGAGGAGGAAAAAAAATACTAGGTTGGTGCAAAAGTAATTGTGGTTTTTACCAACCTAATGTTTTAGGAAAAAGAAAGTCTAGGTCAGACATGGCGGCTCATGCCTATAATCCCAGCTACTTGGGAGGCTGAGGCAGGAGAATCGCTTGAACCCAGGAGATGGAGGTTGCAGTGAGCCGAGATTGTGCCACTGCACTCCAGCCTGGGTGACAGAGACACCGTCTCAAAAAAAAAAAGAGGCCGGGCGCGGTGGCTCAAGCCTGTAATCCCAGCACTTTGGGAGGCCGAGGCGGGTGGATCACAAGGTCAGGAGATCAAGACCATCCTGGCTAACACGGTGAAACCCTGTCTCTACTGAAAATACAAAAAACTAGCCGGGCGTGGTGGCGGGCGCCTGTAGTCCCAGCTACTCGGAGGCTGAGGCAGGAGAATGGCGTGAACCCGGGA
The DNA here is from genome assembly GCF_049350105.2 of Macaca mulatta. NCBI lineage: Eukaryota > Metazoa > Chordata > Mammalia > Primates > Cercopithecidae > Macaca > Macaca mulatta. The sequence continues at coordinate 137,554,179 of NC_133412.1, read as the reverse complement.
GGCAGAGCTTGCAGTGAGCCGAGATCGCACCACCGCACTCCAGCCTGGGTGACACAGCGTGAGACTCTGTCTCAAAAAAAAAAAAAAAAAAAAAGAAGAAGAAAAGAAAAAAAGAAAAAAAAGAAAGTCTGTAGGGAAGGGTAGAGCCCAGGCATTTAGAAGAAACTCAATGAATACTTGCTGCACCAACAGAATAGAGGCTCACCTAAGGCTGGTGCTGTATGACCATCCTTCTTGAGAACTCTAAACATAGAGTGCTAAAGCTGTGACAGAAATGGGAATTCCAAGGAAGTTCAGGCAAAAACTTGTATAAGCAATACTTCCTCAGGGTAGAAAAACAAAATTCAACAACATAGAAAGGTATAAGATAAAAAGGTAAGTCATTAGCTTCCAACCCGACCCTCTCAGGAGGTCCCCTGAATTGTGTGTCCTCTCAGAAATACACAAGCATGCATACATTTCCCTCTAAACACAACAGTATCATAAAGGGCACACTGCAACTTGTATCTTCAGCCCAAGGGTCTACCTGACAAATGAGCTCACAAAGGACGGCAGAGACCTGTGGCACAGTCTGTTAAGGCTGTAATTCATATTGCAACACCAAGATGGCAAAATTATTTCCTTTTATTCTGTGGAACGTCACTAAAGTAAATAGACATGTGCATGATTTAAGTTAATTTATACATGATGAGAATTAAGGCTGAAAATGACTTCCGGGGAAACTCCTACTATTAGTTTCTGGGCAGGGGCTGACTTCTCTTGGCTTCCTTATACTTCCTAACTCCCAGTGGGCCTGAATAGACACTGGCCAGACTTTCAAAGTAGCTTCTTGAAGATGGATGAGGATCTGGAAGGAAAAACAAACAAGAAATAATGTTTTCTCTAAGCACTGAAATGTTTCCTGTTCCTTCCATACTGCACCATTACCCACTCACATTGCCAAAGTTGTTAACATTTACATCCTTTCCCACCACCAGCTCTTCTAGGACATGTCCATAAATGGATTTGAATAGTGTTTTAGCATCAAACTACAGTTTGCTTCTACTTGGACCTTAACTTTCTCAAATAATGCAAGAGCTTTTGTTTTGTACTATGACCATTTGATATCCTTGTCTTTTCTAGCTTTTTCTAGTTTTTCTCAGGTGCTTCCCCATCCTGTTCCACACTGGATTTGTAACTCTAGGTCATTTGTATGCTTATCAGAATGCCCCTTCACTAATGTGCAAATGAGGCTTCAGTTTCCCAAAACTCGTGTCTTCCTTTTTTCTTGGTTAATTCCTCATTTTGCTAAGTACATTGCTAAATAACTTCTTAGGAAGAGATGTGGGGCAGCAAACCCTCACATGTCTGAAAACATCCAGATAGATTCGGTTAGGTGTGAGCACATGTTGAAAGTCATCTTCCCTGTGACCTTACAGGACACTCCTCCATTGTCTAAAAGCTTCTTATTGCCAATAAGACGGGTGTTAAGTCTAGTTCTCATTTTTTTCATAGGCAAGCCACTTTTTTATTCTCTGGAGAAAGATGTTGGGATTTTCATGTTTGACATTTTTGAAATTTCAACAGGACGTGTCTAGGAATATAAGTGCACACTGCAGCTTGCTTCTTCAGCCCCAAGGACCTGCCTAAGGAGAGACACGTCCTGTTGAAATTTCAAAAATATCAAACAATGCAACGTCACTCACTGTAGTCGGTACTCAGGGCCCTTTCACCTAAGGCCCTAAGAACTTCCAGATTGGTCCTGTTTCCTTCTCTTTTCTATTATACTTCCTAAGACATTTACTAACTCTTGCCTTCTAACTCCCTATTCAGAGTATATAGACCGTCAGCTGTTCCTGACCTGCAATGTGTCATCAACTCTGAACCCCAAGCCTCCTGGGGCTTCAGCAGAGGGAGTCTAATGCCTCCTGTAGTTTCCTCTGTAGTTTATTGGACAGCAGTTTTCTCCCCTACACTGTCAACCTGTGACAAGCCATGCTGCACTTCTTCCAAAAATGCGTTGAAATATAAATATTTCGGCCGGGCGCGGTGGCTCAAGCCTGTAATCCCAGCACTTTGGGAGGCCGAGACGGGCGGATCACGAGGTCAGGAGATCGAGACCATCCTGGCTGACACTGTGAAACCCCATCTCTACTAAAAACTACAAAAAACTAGCCGGGCGAGGTGGCAGGCGCCTGTAGTCCCAGCTACTCGGGAGGCTGAGGCAGGAGAATGGCGTGAACCCGGGAGGCGGAGCTTGCAGTGAGCTGAGATCCGGCCACTGCACTCCAGCCTGGGTGGCAGAGCGAGACTCCGTCTCCAAAAAAAAAAAAAAAAAATCTTAAAAAAAAAAAGAAATATAAATATTTCAACTCATTGGTTATTGCCAACTCTCATTCCTATCCCCTCTCCCCTCAGGGAAGTCTGAAAAGAAATGTTTTGAAAGCATTAGAATGTGATTTTTTGTAGCGTCAGTTTGAGCTCTATAATTCATAAATAAGCTACATAAGGAAAAAAGCAAAATTCTTACCCAGTAACAACTTACCTGTTTAGAATAATCCATTCACCTGTTCTGTTTCAGGGTCCAAATCAATATCATAAAAACAGGGCCGGGTGGGGAGTCCAGGCATTGTGCTCATCTAGGATGTAAAAAAGCAATACAAATAAACTAAAGCTGGGCACAGTGGCTCACGCCTGTAATACCAGGTTGAGGTGAGGAACACTTGAGGCCAGGAGTTCTAAACCACCCTGGGCAACATAGTGAGACCCCCACCTCTACAGAAAATAAAAAATTAGCTGGGTATGATGGCATGTGCCTGTAGTTCCAGCTACTTGGGATGCTAAGGCAGGAGGACTGCTTGAGGCTAGGAGGTTGAGGCCGCAGTAAGCCATGATCATCCCATTGCCTGGGCGACAGAGCGAGGCCATGTCTAAAATAAACGTAAAGTCATCTTTACTTTCACTTTTCCTTCAGAAAGAAAGCCCAAGGCACAAAGATAGAACATCATTTTATAGTTGTCAATAAAGTGGGTACTCTTCTTGTTACATATTAAAAATAAAGTCACTAATCCTGTTAAAAAACTCAGACTTAGAAACTGATCCCAGGCGGGCATGGTGGCTCATGCCTATAATCCCAGCACTTTGGGAGGCCGAGGCAGGTGGATCACCCAAGTTCAGGAATTCAAGACCAGCCTGACCAACATGGTGAAATCCGGTCTCTACTAAAAATACAAAAATTAGCTGGGCATGGTGGCGTGTCCCTGTAATCCCAGCTACTCGGGAGGCTGAGGCAGGAGAGTTGTTTGAACCTGGGAGGCAGAGGTTGCCGTGAGCTGAGATTGCGCCACTGCACTTCAGCCTGGGTGACAGAGCGAGACTCCATCTCAAAAAAAAAAAAAAAAAGAAACTGATTCCTCATGTCCTTCTGCAAACCAAATGCCAGCCTTCGCGGTCATCTTCCATGTGGTCACAAGCAGTAGCAGGAGGTGTTTCCACTTTCACCTTACACGCATGAGTGCTGGGGAGTGCAGGAGTTGCTCACTCACCTCCTCAGCTCACACTTTGCAAGACCAAAAGGAGGTGCGGGGCTTGTCTGCTTTTAAATTTTGTTTTATTCAGTCTTGCTAGCTGAGCTGCCCATGTGATTTTTGCTTCAGCAACACGACGGTAGGAGTTAGTATCCTTTAACTTGGGCCAAGACACTTTTGTACATAATCTAGACGGTTTTATAATCACTATTCTTACTGGCCCAAAATGGCCTTCTAAAACTAAACTTGTAATGCTTACAAATTATATTTGTACTCACTGCTTTTCTAAAGACTCAGCTTTGACAAATTTCTACTTAGATGCAAATATGTATGGCTTGCAAGTGAAAACTCAGTATATTTTTATCTGTAACAATGTCCTATATAATGAATACACACAAGTTCCAAATTAAATCTAGACAGGAAAACAGCTTAGGTTACTTCTAAAACTTAACTATAAAAAGGTTATTAAAAAAGAATGAGTCATCTTCTGTAACACAAAACATCATCAATACTTTAGAAAACCTCATTCTGACTGACTTCTGAGTACCAGTCAATATTCCCCAAAACATTACAGGGATCTGACAACTGGTTTATATTCTCATATCGTGTAAGACGTAAGGAGGTGCTAGGTGTGAGACAAGTAGGAGAAAGGAAAGGATGGGTCCTTAGACCCAGCAGAAAAACCAGAAGATGACATTATAAAGATAAAAGACACATGCCCATTGTTGTAGACATACATGTACATGTCAGCAGAAAACCCTAAAGATGGTTCCCAAACAGTGATGAGTAGGATTTTTGATATTTTCACTCGTTCCTCAAGAGGATTTTCCCTCCTAAACACTGGTCACTGATAATCAGAAAATATACAAAAAAAGAAAATATTATGTGTACACACTTGTATGAACTTAGATATAAAGTTCTGAAAAGAAGCCATCACACTTTGAATTAATATAGAAAATATTCAAATAATCTGAGTCCTGTTAAGGCCTCAACGGCAACTGGAGGGTGTTAGAATAGTGATTAAACCATTTGATCATGTGTGGAAACATCTTGGTCCAACTTAAAGTTGAAGGCCTCTGACGCATACTTTGTTCTAAATGAGAAAGTCTTGAGTTGGGCAGGCTGTGTCTCTCTCCACCTTACAGCCTGACTCTTACTGGCCTGACTGCTTCCAGATTTGCTTTCACCTCTACTGTTATCCTTCTCTTCATGTGAAGATCAAAAGTGACAAGAAAGAGTACAGCTACGCCTCTTTCAGCTGGTAGTTGCTGACAACTTCTCCAAAAAGACCACCACATATTTCTGCAGTATTCAAGGTGCTGGGAAAAAATGGTGGAACATTCCTACCAAAGGGGATTTCTACAAATCCTGGAGACTGATGTACATCATAGCAAAGCTCAGCCTCCTGCTCTCTAGAGGGCTAAGGAGGCAGTGAGATGCAGGCATTTGTGCTAAGCACCACTGTGATGTGATAATGTTGCCCTACAGTGTGAACTGAGGGCAGCAGGGCTCTCACCTTTCATAATTTGCCCAAGGCCAAGATCTGGAGGTGAAAATGGATTCAGCTCTAATGTCCTATGTTTTCAACTCTATAATGCCACCTCCTACCACTTTCTTACCATACTGAAAGAATGACATAAATCTAAAAGGAGATATGTTGGTTTCTTTTCCATGTGTGTTGGTTTAGTTTAATATTTCAATCCTATATTGCATGGCAGTATAATCTGTAGATATAGGATACGGGGCAGATTTAGGGGATAACCTAGATTCAGGATCCATGCTAACCTTGGAACAATGTCAGCCCAAACTATGATTATGTCCTTAAGCATCCCTCCCCTCTGTTTCCCAATTGGCAATATTCTTCCTTGAATATGCATAAAATCTGTAAGATAAGAAAGCACTGGATACCTCGTTCACCTTGAAGTGTAAATAAGCAACCTCACCTTTCATATCTCAAGGGTCCCATTTGCATTTTTTAATGGGGAAATTCCTTACTCAAAAATAATAAACCCGCTGAATTTCAGGCATAAGTTCTAGGCCTGTCAGCAAGACCCTGGGGGTATAAAACCTCTGTCCCTACCTCCTAGGGCTGTTGGGGGACTGAGTTAATCTATGTAAGGCTCCCAATAAACATTAACTGTGATTATGTTAGCACTACCCCAGCCTATCAACTGGGATCATCCTAGATTCAGTGAAGGGCATACTGCCCCTGGGAAACAGAATTTTTTATTCAGTATGAGTAGTCATGGCATCATTCTTGAATTGACACCAAGACAGTCCACAGCAAGAGCTATATAGGTCCTGCTTTATAGCTTATGATCCACAGCAATCATAATAGGCGTGATTCCAAACTTTCTTCTGGGCAGCGAACTCTGCTCACTTGGCATTTGCTTGATGGTTTCAGCAACACACTTCAGACAAGAAGTGCAGATGCGCCCGCTCCTCCCTTGCAGCACACACTTACCGTTCCTACTAAGGGGTACAGAAAACCAGCCCCGACGCTGGCGCGGATGTCGCGAATGGGCAGAACGAAGCCTGTAGGGACACCTTTTTGCTCTGGGTTGTGAGACAAAGACAAGTGTGTTTTAGCCATGCAGATGGGGAGATTCCCAAAGCCCTGGGGAAAGAAGGGAAGACAAATGAAAAGATGACAACACAGCAGTGACCATCTGGGCCCTGTGATTACATGGATTCTTCCTTCCATTTATTTGAAACATCCAACTCCCTTTATATACATCTCTACCTTGCTGTCCTCCAGCTTATTTATTATGCCAAAAAACAAAAAAAAGAACTCTGTTGAGTGAGGGAGTTATGTACTCACAACTGTAGTCCACAAGTGAATATTTTATTTCCATCTATGGAAATAACATAAAACCAATTTAAAATAACAGTTTGGAGTAGATATGAGAATAAAATTGGAGAGGGTCAGGTGCAGTGGCTCATGACTGTAAATTCCAGCACTTTGGGAGACTGAGACGGGTGGACTGCTTGAGCCTAGGAGTTCGAGACCAGCCTGGGCAACATGGCGAAACTCCATCCCTACAAAAAACACAAAAATTAGCCAGGTGTGGTGGTGCGTGCCTATAGGCCCAGCTACTCAGGAGGCTGAGGTGGGAGGATTGCTTGAGCCTAGGAGTCAGAGGCTGCAGTGAGCTGAAATTGTACCACTGCACTCTAGCCTGGGCAATGGAGCCAGACCTTGTCTCAAACAAAAAAACAAAAACTGGAGACATTCTCAATATTTTGGTAAGACATTCTGTATTTCCTCATGGATTTCTACACATTCATATACCGCCTATGGGTAAATAAAGAACCAGGGACTGTGCCGCCTAATCCAAACCCAGAATTTCAGAGGAGAGAAGGCTGCCACCCACAGAAGTGAAGCAATGGGTACTTGCCAGGGTTGGGAGGACCCAGAGATTGTGACTCCAGGCCTGCTTTGCAAAGAGTTGAAAGGACAAACTAACCAAAAATCTACCTGCTTTGTGTAGACTTCAGCTTTGTGTTGAGCTTCGGGGAGTAATTCAATGTCATCTGCTCCATAGATCTTCTGTGCAATGATCCTGATTTTATCCTCGACTGGGAGCTACAGCACAAGAAAGAGATGGTGACACCATGACTGGACACATGTGAGGACATTTAACCAGGACATAGCCACATTCTAGGTCAGAGTCCCTAAAAGGGGCAGAAGATGGTTTTTATATAAATATATATATATGCAAATAGTTTGAGGTTGATTGGGTTAAGAACACTTTCTCTTTCCTTTTTTTTTTTTTTTTGAGATGCAATTCCAGCCAGGCTGGAGTGCAATGGCGCGATCTCAGTTCACTGCAACCTCTGCCTCCTGGGTTCAAGCGATTCGCCTGCCTCAGCCTCCCGAGTAGCTGGTATTACTGGAATGCACCACCAAGCCCAGCTAATTTTGTATTTTTAGTAGAGACAGAGTTTCTCCATGTTGGTCAGGCTGGTCTCGAACTCCCAACCTCAGGTGATCTGCCCGCCTTGGCGTCCCAAAGTGCTGGGATTATAGGTGTGAGCCACCTCGCCCGGCCAGGAACACTTTCTTTTAGTATCAAGCCTCAGATTTTATAAGTGAAAATGTCCCACAGAGGTAAAGTTTTTATATCTATATATGCATACGTATATATACACATACATATATTATATATATAGATATAGATACACACATGCATTAACATATATTAAGGTTTTATGTAAGTACATATTTAAAATCTCTTGCTAAGTACATCATAAACAGTATTGCTGACTACCCAAGAATAATTATTTCTTCATAAATAAAAGGTAGATGTTCAGGCTGGGTATGGTGGCTCATCCCTATAATCCCAGCACTTTGGGAGGAGGCCAAGGCAGGAGGATCACTTGAGCCTAGGAGTTTGAAACCAGCCTGGGCAACATGGCAACACTCTGTCTCTTTAAAAAATAAAAATTTTTAAATAATAAAAATTAAAAAGTAGGTGTTCTAATACTGGAGATCAGTCCTGTCAAACCAGATCTGGGGACACTGTTTATGAAATAAGACAACCAATGTCCATCTACATAATTCCCAGTTTGTATATGAGAGGCAGATGCTACCCTTAACACAATTGATTAAGTGCAAACACCAGGAATTAGGAAATAATCATAAAAGCAAAATCACCTAGGTATTGGAAAAAACAACCCAGTGATTTACATGATCAACACACATTGGGTGTGTCTACTTTCTGTGGCACCTGAGGCAAACAGTGCAGTGGACAGAGACCAATGGTCTGGCTGGTGAGGGCTCAGTCCCATGAGCTGTTTCCTCTGGGGCAAAGCCTTCAGAGAAGTGGAGCTGGTTTCTTAAATGCTGTGTAGACTAGTTCAGGGCATTAAGATTCAGAGAGAACAGCATAGGGAGAGGTTGCCTAAAGGAAATGAGAAGGAAAGCTACTCATGGGTAATTTGGATGAGCAAATTACAAAAATTAGGCAATATATCTGGCTTTATACTCCCTAGCAACTAAAGCTAAAAGAACATATTAGGCAAGTTTTTATTTATTTATTTATTTATTTATTTATTTATTTATTTATTTGAGACAGAGTTTTGCACTCGTTGCCCAGGCTGGAGTGAAATGGCGTCATCTCAGCTCACTGCAAGCTCTGCCTCCTGGGTTCAAGCGATTCTCCTGCCTCAGCTTCCCAAGTAGCTGGGATCACAGGCGTGTGCTACCACGCTTGGCTAATTTTATATTTTTAGTAGAGACGGAGTTTCACCATTTTGGTCAGGCTGGTCTCGAACTCCTGACCTTAGGTGATCCACTGCCTCAGCCTCCCAAAGTGCTGGGATTACAGGCGTGACCACGGCGCCCAGCCAAGTTTTGTTTTTAAAAGGAGCAATAATCTATATCTATAAAAACAAAAATTCCCTTTTGAACTAAATAGTGATAATTTATGAAGGGGCTTTGTATAATGGACATGAATAAAGTGAATCTTCAATAAGGACTTTAAAGATGAAACAGATTATTTTCATATGCATCTCATAACTGGAGCTCTATAAATGCCAAGGCACATTTAGAACTTCTGAAGCAAAAGCACTTTGGTTGAAGGGTGATTTAAGACTAGCAGACGCTGAGTAAGACAAAAAGTGGCAGCCTCCTGTTTGCCAGAATGGATAAAAGTTGCAAGTAGAAATGGGTTCTAAAGTCCATATGTCCCTGCTCTTCCAGGTCTCCTGCTGGTTTTCAAGGACTGGGTTTCCAGTCTTGGGTGCTATGCATGGGAGCGTGGAGAGGGTGCCTATAAATGCTTTGCGTTTGTGTACAAATTTGGGTTTATGGCATTTTTCTAAAAAGATGATTGCTGAACAGATTTTAAAACTTGTCTATAAAACCAAAGCTCAACAGGAGAATATCAATGTCAATGTTAATTAACTGTAAGTGTATTATATCTGCAAGAAGCAAAGAGAAATAAGAGAACACTAAAACTCAAGAGTAATAAGTTTATTCCTTCTGGTTTTTCAGGGCTATTTTTGAAAGTCTATGATTATCTATTAAAAACCAAGCCAGGCCAGGCACAGTGGCTCATGCCTATAATCCCAGCACTTTGGGAGGCTGAGGCAAGAGGATCACTTAAGCCCAGGAGTTCAAGACCAGCCTGAGCAATATAGGGAGACCCAGTCACTACAAGAAAAATAAAATAAAACAAACTTTTTTTTTTTGAGACGAAGTTTCGCACTTGTTGCCCAGGCTAGAGTGCGTGCAGTGGTGCAATCTCAGCTCATTGCAACCTCCACCTCCCAGGTTCAAGCGATTCTCCTGCCTCAACCTTCCAGCCCCAGCTAATTTTTTTTATTTTTAGTAGAGATGGGGTTTCACCATGTTGGCCAGGCTGGTCTCCAACTCCTGACCTTAGGTGATCCACCCGCCTCGGCCTCCCAAAGTGCTGGGATTACAGGGGTGAGCCACTGCGCCCGGCCAATAAAACAAATTAGCCAGGCTTGGTAGTACATGTCTGTGGTCCCACCTACTCAGGAGGCTGAGGTGGGAGGACCACTTGGGCCCAGGAGGTTGAGGCTGCAGTGTGCCATGATTGTACCACAGCACTCCAGCCTGAGCAACAGAGCAAGACACTGTCTTAAAACAAAAAACAAACACACAAAAAAACCAAGCCAAAAACTAGCCTAGAGAATAGGAAAATTAACTACAGCATATATCTCATATTCGTAACAAAGTTTCCAATTGTTTTTTCCATACTACTTTATGTCAAATCACATCCTGAAATACATTGGACAGATAAATGAAAACAAAACACAACCCTATAATAAGAAAAACCTTTTCCTGAATTAACTTTATTGTATCATAGAGTAAACAGGGCTCTACTTAGACCAGGTGTAATTTAATTTGCTTAGTGATGGAAAAAATGATGAAGCTTCCTGGAGTACTTTGGTTTTGCATGTGAGGGCCCTGAAATTGAGGCAGCACCTTACTGAGAAGTGAGCCTGGGGGCCCACTTCTTTCCCCCTTTACTGAAAAGCCATCAGAAAAATTTTGTAAGCTCGATGCAGCCCCTTACCAATCTGCCACATGGTTGGTGCCTTGTGTTAAAGGCTACAGTGAATTACATATTTGGTCTATACGTAACCTTCTCTTCTGCCACCTGTACTTTGACCCTTTTCAAAGTTAGGATATGAGCAACGGTTCCCCCGCCACCCTGGGGTATTCCTGCTTAAATCCTCTCTGTAAGTGAGCAATGGCATATGTTTATAAGAAGGCTGTCTGGGCGGACGCAGTGGCTCACGCCTGTAATCCCAGCACTTTGGGAGGCTGAGGTGGGTGGATCACGAGGTCAGGAGTTCGAGACCAGCCTGGCCAAGATGGTGAAACCCCGTTTCTACTAAAAAAATTTAAAAATTAGCCGGGCACGGTGGCAGACGCCGGTAATCCCACCTACTCGGGAGGCTGAGGCAGGAGAATCACTTTACCCCAGGAGGCAGAAGTTGCAGTGAGTTGAGATCATGCCTCTGTACTCTAGCCTGGGCAAAAGAGCAAGACTCTGTCTCAGAAATAAAAAGAAGGCTGCCTACAGGTCATAGTCCAGGCTGTGGTTGGGTAACTCACCTATGTGGGAATCAAACCACAAGGCTGAAGCTGCGAAGCATGGGGCTCTAATAGAAGTAGCCACACAGAAACCTCACTGTGCCCTTTCCGTCTTTTTTCTTGTTTTTGCAAACAGCAAATCACCCACCTTGAGGTCATAAAGGAGCTGGAAGCTGCTGGGTGCTTGTGCTGCTCTCTGGACGGCCTGAGCCAGGGCTAAGGCACCCTTGCCCCCTTCTGCCCAGTGAGTGCACTTCACGGCATCAAAAGCCCCATGTTCTCTGGAAAGGCGGCTGATGAGGTCCAGCTCAGCCTCTGTGTCTGTCCTGTAAAGGAAGCACTTCATATGAAAGCATGGAAAATAGCTGGAGAGACAGAGTCTGTCTTCTTTTTGCCATTAAACCTCATGTGAATCACCCACTGATAAACAAACATTAACTAAGAAATTCAGCCTGGGTTTGAATCTCAGGTCTGAAACTTACGAGCTGGTAACTTTTGGCCAGTTACCTAAGCTTTATGTGCTTCAATTTCCACCTGGGTAATATGAGAATAATCACAGCACTTATTTCATTGGGACATCATGAGACTCAGATGGTAAATTCACGTAAAGTACTTGGAAAATTCCCAGCACTCCACAAGGAATCAGTAAATATTAGCTTTTAAGAATTCTGCTGGCTGGGCGCGGTGGCTTATGCCTGTAATCCCAGCACTTTGGGAGCCTGAGGTGGGAGGATCACGAGGTCAGGAGATCGAGACCATCCTGGCTAACACGGTGAAACCCCATCTCTACTAAAAATGCAAAAAATTAGCCAGGCGTGGTGGCAGGCGCCCGTAGTCCCAGCTACTTGGGAGGCTGAAGCAGGAGAATGGCGTGAACCTGGGAAGCGGAGCTTGCAGTGAGCGGAGATCGTGCCACTGCACTCCAGCCTGGGCGATAGAGAGAGACTCGGTCTCAAAAAAAAAGAAGAATTTTGCTTCCCATTCTACTGTGGTGAGGCCATTATAACAAAACCCTGACCACCAGTGCAATACCTAAACAACCCACACAAGTTCTTGCATGACCCCTTCCAGTGTAATATGCCCAATTCTTTGTCAAGACAACATCCCACCAGATGAGTAAAATAATGGAACACTATAGGCCTATGACCTTCTGTTAGCATAAAAGGCCTCTAAAGTTGAAAAAGGAACACCGAACTTCAGGCTTGTGTGTTACTTCCCCCAGTGGAAAGAAAAAGGGCCCACAGGAGCTGAATCTGACTTTGGGACCCTCGGTGGGTGAGGTGGTGAGCCCGCTGTGACGTACGCAGTGCCTGTCATGGTGCTGGCTAAAACCACAGGCTATAACTAATAGCAGTAACTGAAAAACAAAATAAAGCTAAAAGCAGTGCTGTACAATCAGCTCCAGAAGATTTTCCACATTCATCCTTTTCTCTTACACTCTACACTTACTTGAATGCATTCACGGCCACTACTACTGGAATTCCAAACATTCTGGCATTTTCAATTTGTTTCTTCAAGTTACTGAAGCCTTTTTCAACCAGCTCCAGGTTCTATAAAAACAACAGTGAAAGGTCTACGAGATCAGAGAGTTGCAAACCACTGCAGGTTCTTCTTCAAAGGCAAACAACCTCCTTGAGCCAGCAGCCACTCACTGTCAGGACAAGGAGGCCAAGAAAGAAGAGAAGGTCCCTTGGTGCATTTCTTCCAGTGCTGTGAGTGGATGCTATGGAGGACTGCAGCTTTCACTCCAGCCTATGACACTAGAGTGGAGCTCTGCTTGTTTCCCAGCCTTCGAGAAAAAAAGTGCTGGTATATTTGCTGTCATTATGCCATAACATTATAGCTTATTTACTGTTTGAAAGGAGTTAGTTACCCTTACCCAAATTATATTTACAAATTGTGTTTTTAGATTTTATGTATTCGTAGGGGTATGATAATACAAATTGACTCTACTCGGCACAGCACAGACCCTTCCATCAGAAGACAGAGTCTAACAACATAGTGGCTGGCACAGAAGAGGTATTCGTTACATGGCTGCCGTAAATACTGCCAGGAAATATGAAGTAAGCAGCGATGTTTTCAAAGGTTTTAATGAACTCGGCTGTGAATGAGGGCAAGAAATAAGATAAATACTGTCTTTAGGAATCAGGCCAGTGGCTGGGCCCAGTGGCTCACACTTGTAATCCCAGGACTTTGGGAGGCCAAGGCAGGAGAATCCACTTGAGCCCAGGAGTTTGAGACGAGCCTAAGAAACATAACAAGACCCTGTCTCCACAACTGAAAAGTTAATTAAAAAAAAAAAAAAAAAAAAAAAGGCTGGGTCTGGTGGGGTGGCTCACACCTGTCATCCCAGCACTTTGAGGGGGATGAAGTGGGTGGATCACAAGGTCCAGAGATTGAGACTATACTGGCCAACACTGTGAAACCACGTATCTACTAAAAATATAAACATTAGCTAGGTGTGCTGGTGGGCACCTCTAATCCCAGCTACTTGGGAGACTGAGGGAGGAGAATCACTTGAACCCCAGAGGCGGAGGTTGCAGTGAGCCGAGATTACACCACTGCACTCCAGCCTGGCGAAAGAGCAAGACTCCATCTCAAAAAAAAAAAAAAAAACCGAGCTGGATGTGGTAGCTCACACCTGTAATCCCAGTACTTTGGCAGGCTGAGATTGGAGGATCACTTGAGCCCAGGTGTTCGACACCAGCCTGCCTGGGCAACATAGGGAGACCCTGTCTCTACGAAAAATTAAAAAACTAGCCTGGTGTGGTGGCATGTTCCTGTTCTTCCAGCTAGTTGGGAGGCTGAAGCAGGAAGACTGCTTGAGCCCAAGAGTTAGAGGCTGCAGCTATGATCACGCCTCTACACTCCAGCCTAGGTGACAGAGTGAGACCCTGTCCATCAAAAAAAACCAAAAACCAGCCAGGCGCGGCAGCTCACGCGGTCAGGAGATCGAGACCATCCTGGCTAACATGGTGAAGCCCCGTCTCTAATAAAAATACAAAAAAATTAGCCGGACGTGGTGGCAGACACCTGTAGTCCCAGCTACTTGGGAGGCTGAGGCAGGAGAATGGTGTGAACCCGTGAGGCGGAGCTTGCAGTGAGCCGAGATGGCGCCACTGCACTCCAGTCTGGGTGACACAGCGAGACTCCATCTCAAAAAACAAACAAACAAACAAACAAAAAAACCAAGTACTACAAACTAAAGGGAAGCCATTAAGGAAATGTACCTTTAAGTATGTTTACTGCAGCCCTGCTTGTAGCATTGGAAAATTATAAACATAAACCTCCTCCAAGGGGGACTGGGCCAATGAATTACAATACATACACTCAATGAATATTTATCATGCAGATGTTATGAAAGTGAGACCCATCTGTGTTAACATGGAACCTGTCCAAGACGTACTAAAGGTGCAAAACCATGGAGAGCTTAATTATTCCATTTTAGGACAAACAAAAATACATGCGTATAATTCATGATAATTTTTTAAATGTTGAGAAATATGCTCTGAACTGTTAAGGGGACTCAACTCACATATATTATATTCTTGTAATGTTTGTTTATTATTTTTTACAAAGGGTATATTACTATTGTAGGCTTAACAATACATTAAATATTTTAAAAATAAAAGAGTCTTATAAAAATACATATACTGAATCATGAGCAAAACCCAGCAGTAATATTTGTGGATACCAAAAAAGCAGAAATGGGTAGGATAAAAGGTGGAAAACAACTGATTCATTATAAATGATTTATGCTTTTTTTCCTTTAATAATTGAAAACTGAGATTATGATTTATTTGAGCTTCTAAAGAACACTGCTAATTCTTTACATGAAAACCAATTAATATGTAAGGCTGATCAAGAACAGTTTTAAATAAGCAGAATTTCTTAAATGAAGACACCAGCTGGGCCAGCTAGGGGCAGTCACTGTAATTAGACACAGGAAAGGCTGTGGGGTGGCAGGAGGGCCAGAACTGTGAATTCCCCTCCTACGCATGAATCAGACAAATGACCATAAAAGGCAAACCATAACTCAGATGACAGGCAGACTCAATTTTTTTCTAGCCAGTTTTGAAATACTTCATTTGGGGCCTGAACACTGCTGACCCTGTATTGCTTGATAATTTAAAAGCCTTCCAAAAAGGCAGAAAAATTGAATTAGCAGTGACAGCAGGTGACCTTGCCACCTTATATGATGGCCTGTCTCTCCTGTAACCACCCCAAACTGGCTTCAGAGATGTTTCTTTGATGGTAAATGACATAAATATGAAAAGGTTTGAGCTCACAGTTGTTCTCTAGCTTCCTGTTTGATGCTATAAATATCCAGGAAGCTTTGTCTAGAAAAACCACCAGAATCCTGACCATGTATCTTGGCCCTTTAATATCGATTTAAATCTGGAGAGGAGAAGCCATTTCAAAAAAGGTCTCTACTTGTTTCTGATCTGAACGGCATTTGGAACTTACCCAGCCAATGCAGGGAAGACAATGGAAGGGAACTGCTATTAGTCTAGGACAGGGTTCCTCAGCCTCACACTCCCGACATTTGAGCTGGATAACGTTGTAGGGGGCTATCCTGTGCATTAAAGGATGTTTAGCCAGCATCCCTGTTTCTACCCACTAGATCCTAGTAGCACTCCTCACCTCCAGTTGTAATAATAAAAAAAGTCTCTAGACATTGCCAAATGTCCCCGGGGTCAAAATCAGCTGTTGAGCAGCAACCACTGGTCTAGGGCAGTGGCTTATTGACACCCTATGTAGGACAATTCTGTTTTGTGAGGCCCATCTTCCCTATCTACTCATTTAATGTAACTACTCAGCACACTGCAGGCCTTTTGGCACCCTGCACCCTGGGTCACAGCAATAACCCATTCATTTCCACACGGGCCAGGTGGAGAAATGCTGATTCAAAGTGTGGTGCTTTCTAGGACACGTGATAAGAAATAACTGAGGTTACCTCCTCTATGTAAGCCTTGGGAAGAGGCAGTCCAGCAGTGACCTGGAAGGAAAAGAAACAGAGTCAGAGGCATTTCCTATTTAAATCTCCTAGCTTAAAACGGTGCTTGTCATGTGTTAAAGGCAAGAGGCTGCAATGCTTGCAGACTGTACAGTAGTATAAGATTATTTCCTGCCCTAAGGACTTAGGGCATGTGACCAATCACACAGCACAGAACAAAAACGACTGCTTTGAGCAGCGTGGAAGACCTCTATGACCTGAATTAAGCAGGTGAGAAGGACCGGATCGATGGTGGGAGAAGTGGAAAGGGGTGTACCCTAGGCAGATGCAGTGACTCATCGAGTGAAGGCCATAGCAGTGGGGTTGGGAATCAAGGGCAGTGTGGGGAAAGAGGAAGCGGTCGGGCCTGCGGAAGTCATCCTGGGATGTCTGTCGATGGAGCCTGTGATGAGCCCTGCTGTGGTTTCATGAGCTGGTCCACAATGCCAACCCAGCATTGGTGGAGCTGAACCATGGTGTAGGGTCAATACAAACAAGAGGGAAAACAATACAGAAGGATTTTCTTTCTCTTTTATAGAGTGTATCTAAAGGATGGAGATGTCTGGTGCCACCCTCCCCCTCAACGCCCCCCGGCCCCCAGTCTTGATCTATGCCATGGCTCAGCCCTGTTGCATCCACAGAATTGAGCAAGTGGGTGAAGGTGTCCATTTCATGGGCCCCACCATGGGCAGTGGATAGTGATTAGGAAGCTCCGTCCTCTCCCACTGCAGTGAGACCATGATGCTACAACTCCAGAAGGGGTCATGAGGAGGCATAGCAAGAAGCAAGGACCTTACACGTAGCTTCCCGTCAGTAAGGTAATGGGAGCAGGACGCCTACTCCCTTGACAGAGCCATATGTGCAAATGTTCCCCTCCATGCACAGCATTATAGGACATTATCCTGACTGTGAGGTCAGGAGGAAGCAAGGAAAGGAGGTGCGATGGTGTGAGGGTGAGTGAGGGGTGTAAGAGAGAGGAATGTTAGTTGTGACTGGGGAAAAAAAAGGGAGTCTATTCTGCGCTACTAGCAGAAAGGGGTGTGCTGGGTTGGGAGTGCCTTTGGCACTCAGGGATAATTAAGACTGGATGGGGTGCTGGGGTTGTTATGGCAGCATTCCCAGTGTGCTCTGGGGACCCAATCCTTTGAAGGGCTCCATGAGGTCAAAACTATTTCCATAAGATTCCATAACATCTTATGGCCCTTTTATTCTCATTATCATCCTCTCATTGAGCATATAATGGACTTTTCCAAATGTTATGAGACATGTGATGTCACAACAGATTAAGTGCTATCTTCAATTAAGCCGGACCCAGAGAAGATCTGAAAAATGGACAATGCCTAAATTTTGTTGGGAAAAGATAGTGCATTTTCATGTTTACAAAGTTATTTATGTTAACATGTAATTCAGTTTGAATTTCTAATGTGGTAAATATCAATAGCTATAACCCACATGAACAAAAGCTCTTTTAGGCCCTCAATAACTGTCAAGAGTGTAAAGAGGTTCTGAGGCCAAAACAGAGAACTGCTACATTAGAACAAACCCTGACCAAAAGAAATTTGATTTTTATCCTGTAGGTGAAGGAAGCCTTATTTCCTAAGTTACAATACAAGCTCCTGGTGGACAGGAATTTAATAGTTTTTCAAATGATTTCAGAAAACTAGCACCATGCCTTTTCATGTAGGACCTAAAGAAAAGGTGTTAAAATACTAGGATAAAAAGTAGAGTAGTAGGAATTTCAAAGCAGTAAGAATTCAGAGAAATACAAAATTCAGGCTGGAGGTGAGGATGAGCCAGTCTCCACCTGTTTCTCTGTTACCAGGGCAGCCCTGGGCAGATCTGTCATTCTCCTCTCCCCTGCTGCCTCCCTAGGGTGTGGAGGCCCTGTCCAGCATGAACTACTCAAGACGGGGCTGACCTCTGTCTCAGCTAACTGGTTTGGGTGGCTGGTTGCCAGTGTCACTATACAGAGGGATGCAGATTTAAAAAGAACAGTCTGAACGTAAAACAGTTTTTTGTGGGGCTAGCCAAGCACACGTCCTTGGAGGGGTTTAGATGTTGTCAGATGTCCTCCGAAAGGTAGGCAGCCGATTTTGGCCCTCTTAAAATGCTGAGCGCTGACAGTGCCTGTGAGTGATAAGGCAGCCAACACAAGGGCTGTCTGCCCATCCCTTGCTTTTGCTGCCTATTAATCACGAGGATAAAAGCAGCTCAATGAAGAAACAGGCAGAAGTCATCCAACTTCCTTTCGGCCGTCAGCACACTGCTGATAATCAGACACTTCAACCCACTGCTCACCGTGGGGCCGCCCCCGTGCATCTTGAGAGCTCTGACAGTGGCAACAAGCACCACCACGTGAGGGCGGAGGCCGGAATACCGGCATTTGATGTTAAAAAACTTTTCCATTCCAATGTCTGCTCCAAATCCCGCTTCCGTCACTGTAAGGAGGAAAGCAACAGTAAAAATGTCATCCCAATTCCCCTGATGTTAAAAGAAATATACAGTCTATTCACTGGTTTTGCAAAAACACTAACCTACAAACCCTTCTGGTCCAACAAGCTTCAGTGCGATCCGGTCTGCAAGGATGGAGGAATTGCCGTGTGCGATGTTGGCAAACGGGCCAGCATGGACAAACACTGGAGTGCCCTGTGGAAACCAGGACACCGTGAGCTGAGTTGCCAATCCTGCTTCAAAGTGGGATCATACATTCAAGAATATGGAATTGATTTAGAATCAGAAGGAAAAATACTTCCCAGAGGGAAAATACAAAGTCATCTCTTTTATTTTAGTAACCTCCCAGTCACAGGTGTGAGGAAGAATGAGAAGAAAGAGATGAGCAAGTGGAGAAGGTCTCGACTACCCAGGTTAAGTGTGCTTTATAACCACTCTGCTCTGACTGTCCAAAACCAATTCAAGAAGGCAGGAGTCACTCTGCTCACCTCCAATGTCTGCATGAGATTGGGCTTGATTGCGTCCTTCATAAGCACTGTCAATGCACCACTCACCCCCTACGAAACAAATGTGTGCAGCATGAACTCCCACCAGCAAAAAAACCCAACCTTCTGAAACCAATATTTGACATTCTAGGCTTACCCATGTTAGCCATCTTGGACCAACTGATACTTTCACCTGAATCAGACCATTCATGGTTTCTTTCTGGATATGCTAGGAAGTTGCCAATTATTTATTTATTTATTTTTTGAGACACAGTCTCGCTCTGTTGCCCAGGCTGGAGTGCAGTGGCGCAATCTCGACTCACTGCAAGCTCTGCCTCCTGGGTTCATGCCATTCTCCTGCCTCAGTCTCTCAAGTAGCTGCGACTACAGGCACCCGCCACCACGCCCAGCTAATTTTTTTGTATTTTTAGTAGAGACAGGGTTTCACTGTGTTAGCCAGGATGGTCTCGATCTCCTGACCTTGTGATCCACCCGCCTCGGCCTCCCAAAGTGCTGGGATTGCAGGCGTGAGCCACCGCGCCCAGCCAAAGTTGCCAGATAGAATAAAAATGACATTCACATGTAATTTCTGGAAAAACATGTGACTCTGGAAACAAGCATCTTTATCAAGCTCTGCTGCTGACTGATGTGAGAAATCCATTCTAGACTCGGTTAAAGCATGGCAATGCTTGTTCCTAGAGTACTCAGTTATTTGTAACTCTGGTATCTGGGCAGACATTTCTATAAATACCAAACTCAATATGTGTCTTCCAAAGCTGAAACTGCAATATTACGCAAGAGTTCAATACCAACTTTTAACATCAGGTCACTCTATTAAGCCATCAAAGTGTAGCTGAACTAACTAGCAACAAAGATAAAGCAATGGTACTCTTGATGTTCTCTGCAAATTGAAGTCATACGCCCACTTTTAGAGATGCCCACAGGATGAAGATGTTACTCAAATCACCTGGACTTGTGATCTATTAGTAAAGCATACCACCTATTACTCACTCTGATGTACTTTTTAAACATTTCATAATTATCTTGCAATTAGCAAAATAGGATTAAACTGATGAGTTAATTGCAATGTCTTAAGTACAGCGTTAAATTCTGTTATTAATAACTGCTGAAAGACCCTAGGACAACAGATACAGATGTCGCCAAGCCTGGCATGCCTGGGTACCCACCAGATCTTCGGCACTGACGGGCTCCCCTTTCTTACTGGATGCCACCACCATTTTTCCCAGTCTCTCTCTCATGTCTTCTAGAGAAGTGGTGAGAGCCAGCACAGCCATAATCTCACTGGCCACAGAGATATCAAACTGGGCCTGTGGGCAGGGAAAAGAAGCACTAGCAAAAACTGTGTGTTAAACCAGAAGTGTGAATTGCAAGTGATCCTTTTTTACATCTGAGGCTTAAACAAATAGCTTAAAAGGATAGAATAACAGAATACTACCCAAAATATTTAATGAACATAATCTTCTAATAGCAAAAAATATTAATTAATTATTCCAAGACCCTGAGTTGTCAATTTTTTTTTTTTAAGACAGAGTCTCATTCTGTCATCCAGGCTGGAGTACAGTGGCACAATCTCGGCTCAATGCAACGTCCACCTCCCGGGTTGAGGCAATTCTCGCACCTCAGCCTCCCAAGTAGCTGGGATTACAGGCACGTGCCACCATGCCCAGCTAATTTTTGTATTTTTTTAGTAGAGACGGGGTTTGGCTAGACTGATCTCGAACTCCTGACCTCAAGTGATACGCCCGCCTCGGCCTCCCAAAGTGCTGGGATTATAGGCGTGAGCCACCACACCCAGCCCTGAGTTGTCAATTTTTTTAAATAAATGTTACAGTAGGACCAAAAAGCTATGATTTTATCATGGCCGCTTATAATCATGTGCTTATTGTTTTCTTCATATACAAGGGAACAATATGGTACCTCTTAAACCAAGGAGATATACAGTGAAATGGCTACAAAAAAGAAGCAATTTTAATCAATTTCTATGCAAGGATATTCACTTGGGGCTCTCCACCTCCAGGAAAAAATGCTGGGGGAAAAACACACAGGTGACACATGGGATTTATTGCAAAAGCTGTCAGGAGTGCTCAATGCCACACACCTACTCACTTCCATTTTAAAAGGGAGAAGGCAGAACAACACCTGGCAGTATCAATCGTATGAGAGAGGATGGAGGAGGAGAGAAGCAGCAAGATCTAGTGCCTCCGAACTAATCTCCTTGGAAAGGGACAAATTGTTACCGTCCGTGTGTGACCCTTCTCCGTTGGAGCCTGTCCAATCGTGATCTTCCTCAGGAATCTATCATTGGTATCCAACACTATAGCAGACAGGCAAAATATAGAACGATTTTGAGTAAAAGGACCACAAAGTTAAAGGAAGCAGCAGAGTTTTAAAGCAATAAGTCTAATTGCATGATTGTCTATCAATATTTGATCTCAAAATGGATGGCAAAGCTAGAATATGTGTTAAAGAAATGATGTTCATATACCATAAATACACAGGAGTTATTTTTAAAGCAAAGGAATGTGGAGTGGCTTGGTTTTATTCCATCTAGAGAATTCAAACAGTTAACTAGAAATCTGGAATCTATTTTAAAGCATATTCCACATATAAGAAAAACAGAGCAGTCTACATTTTTTCAAAAGACTGAGGTTTGTGTTGTTGTTCTGTGGGATGATGACTCATTGACTTTCCACCACCGTAAGAAACACAGGAGCCATCAAATCAGGGCAAGTGCAAATATCTTTTGAAACATGCTGGGTGCCAGTCCTGGTCTGGAAATTTAGGAAACATAGCACACTTAACAGAGATAATTTCTATTCTGATGACAGAATATCTATCCAATTGTATAACCACGAAAAACATGGCAAAGATCAAGCAACTAACCAACTAACGACTTCCCAGGACTAACTACTGTTAACATTTTAGTGTACCCTCAGTTCTGGTTTTTTGTATGTGTAGTGTAATAGGAAATATATTTGACCTTTGCCATGGGTTCCTGACACAAGGCTCATAGAGCTCTTGGAATTCCAAGGGTGATAGGAGTGTCTTATTATTCATTACAAACTTCTTTTGATCACACCTGAGTTTATGGTAATAAGTGACTTATGGTAGGTCTCCTAGACAGCCTCAGGAAAGGACTGGTCACCAAAAAGAACAAATGATTAGAGGACTGGAACTTTCAGTCCCACCCACCAACCTCTGGGTAAGGTATTAGGGGTGTATATTACTCTTGAACAGGCCGGGCGTGGTGGCTCACGCCTATAATCCCAGCACTTTGGGAGGCCAAGGTGGGCAGATCACCTGAGGTCAAGAGTTTGAGACCAGCCTGACCAACATGGAGAAACCCTGTCTCTACCAAAAATACAAAATTAGCCGGGCATGGTGGCAAATGCCTGTTAATCCCAGCTACTCAGGAGGCTGAGGCAGGAGAATCGCTTGAACCTGGGAAGCAGAGGTTGCGGTGAGCTGAGATCACTCCATCGCACTCCAGCCTGGGCAACAAGAACGAGACTCTGTCTCAAAAAAAAAAAAAAAAAAAAAAAAAATCCTGAACAACATTTGATGAGCCTCTGGGCTGGTGAACACATCCAGGTGCTGGGAGAGTGATGCACCCTATGCTTCTCTTCCATCTGGTTGTTTCTGAGCTGTATCCTTTATAATAAACCATAAACACAAGTGAAATGCTTCTCTGAGTTCTGTGAACCATTCTAGGAAATGAACCTGAGCAGGGGATTGTGGGGACCCTCCAGTTCATAACCAGTTGATCAGAAGCACAAGTGACAACCTAGATTTGCGATTCGTGTGTGAAGTGGGGCAGTCTTGTAGGACTAAGCCCTTTACCTATAGGATCTGCTCCAGACAGTTAGTATCAGAATTGAGTTAAATCATAGGATACTCAGTCAATATCCACTGGAGAAGTGAAAGTTGAATTGTTGTGGAAGAGAAAAACTACCCATCTGGTGTCAGAAGTGAGGTACTGAGCGTACTATGAGTATGGAGAGGAAACAGGAGTTGCCATTTCAGTATCAAATGTCAAACAATATCAAAGAAACACAAAATGAAATTGATCCATATTCCTATTAATAACATCATTGTTGATGGCTGAATATGTTTTAGAACAGAGTTTTTCATCTTAGAGATTGGTGAAGAAGTGTGAGGATGTGAGAAGCTCACAGAGTACAAATTTGCCTATATATTTTGTGGGTTTTTTTTCCTTTCAAGATGTTTTCTATTTCAAAATTAAAATAATTTCAAAGTAAAACACACACACACACACACACACACACACACACACACACACACAATGAACAAAAAAACCCAGTTCATACTCTAAATGAGTCAAAGAGGAGAAGCATTTTTAAGACACTTGATAACATGCCAAATTATTTTCCATAAAGACTATCATAATTTCATACCAAAAGCAGTGTCTTATATAGCAATCAGACACACACACACGCCCCACTCTTACTGTAATGCGTTGTTAGAGCCAACCCTTATTTTTCAAAAGAAAAAAATATCAGGTTTCATGTAACTAATATTTCTGTAAAAAATAGCCAGTCAATAGGTATGACTGCCTCTAGTTTCTTAGAAAACATGAATGAGACACGGAGCAAAAGAAAAGTAAATCGGATACTAAATCTTCAAAATGGACTTTTAGCTTATTCCTTATAAAATATTATACCATTTGTCTAAAGCTATTGAAGCAAAGGCAGAGAAATTCCTGTGTGGTTTTAGACGTTGAGAGTGTCATCTAAAAAATGCCATTAGCTAGCAACAGTTATTGAGTCAAGGAAAATCACAAAAACGGTCAATAAATTGGCCTTCAGCTGCATTCTGCATGAGGGGATGAAGATTCCTTCTCAATAGTGATACAGAATAGAAAGCTGCACTGTTGATGCAAAGTAAAATCTAAGCTACACTAGTTGTGCATTGAGAAAAGTAACATATGGCAGTGAAGCCAGGCAACCTACTTACTAAATTGGTAAGTAATTAATCCTTGAAGGCTACCTAATATAAGAGAATTTAATAAAATGAGGTAAAAAAATGATTAGGTAGGCCGGGTGCAGTGGCTCATGCCTGTAATCCCAGCACTTTGGGAGACCGAGGCGGGCAAATCACAAGGTCAAGAGATTGAGACCATCCTGGCTAACACAGTGAAACCCCGTTTCTACTAAAAACACAAAAAATTAGCCAGGCGTGGTGGCAGGCGCCTGTAGTCCCAGCTACTCGGGAGGCTGAGGCAAGAGAATGGTGTGAACCTGGGAGGTGGAGTTTGCAGTGAGCCGAGATTGTGCCCAGCCTGGGCAACAGAGGGAGACTCTGTCCCAAAAAAAAAAAAAAAAAAAAAATTAGGTAAGCTAGAGAACTACAGAAAAAATCAAGTCATTTATGCCACACAAGAGTTCTAAGAATAAAGGTCACACATGATTCAATAAGTGATTAAACATAATTTCTCTACTTCATGACACCAAAACTTTTTGCATAAAATTAAAGTTGTAAAATGTTAGTTTTGGTTTAACTACCCTAATTTCAGTCAACACTGAATAGCCAGCAAAATGTTCGACCAATCCAATGAAGAGAGATTTGATGACAGCTAATAAGGAGAGATACTGAGAGGTGGCAAGAAAAAGAAATAATGTCACCATCTTAGTCATGCCTTCGCTGGTAAAATACCAACATGGAAGCTTCTGAGCCTCACATTTTAACAACTATTCTGGAGGGTGTGGGGTGTGCAATATAGTCAAAACAAACGGGATTTGTACACTGCTCTGGTACCTCTTTGCCAAGTTATGGTTTCTGGATCAATGTCCAATCTTGCAAATCTGTTTATCTCTTCATCTGTCAGTGTGGTAGGGTCAGTCTTTTCAATGCCTAGTCTCTGAAAGGGTAGGAAAATGAAAACATAAAATAAGACAAATAGAAGCACAATAAATGTAAAACAAAAATTTTGATCTCTAGCTCTAAATGGGATCCCCTCTAGGAAATGCAAACCATCTTGAATTCAGAAGGAAAAACTGAAAGCTGGGGGTTATTTCCCACTGTCAACCTAAAAAAAGACATTACAAAAAATTATCTCCAAGTAGGTTGAGTTTATTCAGGAATGAGAGATGAGGATTATAACTTGGGATGCCACAAATATGCCTAGTGAGGGAAGGGAAGCTTTTACTAGCAATGAAGGCGAGCTTTGGCTGGGTGTGGTGGTTCACGCCTGTAATCCCAGCACTTTGGGAGGCCGAGATGGGCAGATCACCTGAGGTCAGGAGTTCGAGATCAGCCTGGCCAACATGGTGAAACCCCGTCTCTACTAAAAAATACACAAATTAGCTGGGCATGGTGGTGGGTGACTGTAATCCCAGCTACTTGGGAGGCTGAGGCAGGAGAACTGCTTGAACCCAGGAGGTAGAGGTTGCAGTAAGCCGAGATCATGCCACTGCACTCCAGCCTGGGTGAGACTCCATCTCAAAAAAAAAAGGAGAGAGAGCTTCATGTAGTCTGCTTAGAAACAGAGTTCAGGTCGAGGCTACAGTGAGCCATGATTGAGCCACTGCACTACAGCCTGGGTGAAAGAGCAAGACCCTGTCTCAAATAAAAAATAAAATAAAATAAAAAATACAGAATTCATCACTCCCAGAAGCTCAAAGCAGAGTTGTCAATTCATTGGTGCAGCTGCCGTTACTGCGAAAGCATCCTTTCAAGAGCATCTTATCTGAATTACTCCCATCCTAAAGAATGTCTAGTGGTAAGTCTTGTCATGGAAACATAAGTATACATTTGAAACGTGCAAGCTGTGCAAAGCAGGAGATGTGTGAAGGATGTGAAGGGATTTCTTGTGGGGTTTTATGAAGTCATTGGAAACAATTTTTGCTCTTTCTTTTTGAGACAAGATCTCATTCTGTCACTTAGGCTAGATTATAGTGACCCAATTATAGCTCACTGCAACCTTGAACTTTTGGGTTCAAGGGATGCTCCTGCCTTAGCCTCCCGAGTAGCTGGGTGTAACTACAGGTGCATGCCACCACGCCTGGCTCATTTTTAAAATTTTTTGTAGAGACGAGGTTTTGCTTCATTGCTCAGGCTGGTCTCGAACTCCTGGGCTCAAGTCATCCTCCTGCCTTGGCCTCCCAAAGTGCTGGGATTACAGGCCTTGCAAACAGTTCTTATCACAGACGTGTAAGTGTGAGCCTCCTCTTTTTCGTGTCTTCCCAGCCCTGTTTTTTCTGGGTCTGACAAAAGTGATTTTATCCCAATATCTGCAAATTCACATTACTCACACACGTACAAAGGTATTATTAACATGTTTGTCCCTATAACTGAGCAACAGATTTCCCTAAGCCTAGACCTAAATAATCACAGTATCATAGTGACCAAGAAGTGTTGTAAAACACAAGTCCAATTTTTTTTTTTTGAGACAGAGTCTAGCTCTGTCACCCAGGCTGGAGTGCAGTGGGGCATCCTCAACTCACTGCAACCTCCGCCTCCCGGGTTCAAGCGATTCTCCTGCGTCAGTCTCTTGAATAGCTGGGACTACAGGCATGCAGCTGCACGCCCAGCTAATTTTGTATTTTTAGTAGAGACGGGGTTCCTCCATGTTGGTCAAGCTGGTCTCCAACTCCTGACCTCAGGTGATCCGCTTGCCTCGGCTTCCCAAAGTGCTGGGATTACAGGTGTGAGCTACCATGCCCAGCCTCCTCATCTCTTAAAAAAAAAAAAAGAAAAGAAAAGAAAAGAAAAAAGCTGGGCTCAGTGGTTCATGCATGTAATCCTAGCACTTTGGTATGTCAAGGTGGGCAGATCGCTTGAGCCAGGAGCTTGAGACCAGCCTGGGCAACATGGCAAAACCCGGTCTCTACACAATATATAAAAATCTCGGCATGGTGGTACCTGGCTGTAGTCTCAGCTACCTAGTTGGCTGAGGTGGGAGAATCACTTGAGTCCTGGAGGTTGAGGCTGTAGTGAGATGTGATTGCACCACTGCAATACAGCCTGGGTGACAGAGTAAAACCTTGCTCATGCCTGTAATCCCAGCACTTTGGGGGGCCAAGGCAGGTGGATCACCTGAGGTCAGGAGTTCAAGACCAGCCTGGCCAACATGGTGAAACCCTGTCTCTGCTAAACATACCAAAATTAGCTGGGCATGGTGGCAGGTACCCGTAACCCCAGCTATTCAGGAGGCTGAGGTAGGAGAACTGCTTGAACCTGGGAGGTGGAGGTTGCAGTGAGCTGAGATCACGCCATTGCACTCCAGCCTGGGAGACAGAGTGAGACTCTGTCTTAAACAAACAAACAAACAAACAAACAAAACCAATACCTTTTTGAAAAATTAAAAAACAGAAAACAAAAACAAAAAATCCCTTGTGGCCAGACGTGGTGGCTCACGCCAGTAATCCTAATACTTTGGGAGGCTGAGGCAGGACCATCGCTTGAAACCAGGAGTTTGAGACCAGCCTGGGCAACATGGTGAGACAAGGTCTCTACAAAAAATAAAGTAAAAAATTAGCCAGGTGTGGTGGTGTGTGCACCTATAGTCCCAGGTACTCAGGAGGCTAAGGTGAGAGGATTGCTTGAACCTGGAAGGTGGAAGCTTTAGTGAGCTGTTATTGTGCCTCTGCACTCCAGCCTGGGTGACAGAGAGAGACCCTGTCTCAAAAAAGAAAACAAAAAACAAAACAAAACACCTCTCTTTTGCTATTCCTTTATGGTCATACCCTCGCTTCATCCATACCCTTAGCATCTATTGATCTGTTCCCTAGCACTATAATTTTCTCTTATTGAGAATATCATACAAATGGAGTCATGCAATATGCAAGCTTTTGAGACTGGCTTCTTTCGCCCAGCATAAATTCATCCAAGTTGTTGCTTGTATCAATAGCTCATTTATTTTTATTGTATGGATGTACCAGTTTGTTTATTTATTCATCCATTGAAAGACATTTAGATTAGTCCCAGTTTTGGGAAATTATTAATAGAGCTGCTAAAAACATTAATGTACAGATTTTTATGTGAACAGAGATTTATTTTGGGTGAGATTTCTGGGTCAGGTGGTATGGTGTATGCTAACTGCATATTTGTTACAGAAATTCAAATAACATATAGATATAACCACGCTTTTAACTGTTTAACACAGACCCTTATCTATTCAGGGGAAGGCAAGTATTATTTTACAGACGAGTAAACAGAGAAACAAGTCATTTAACAAATTTGCTTAAGGTCCCAATGATGCAAACTCCAAAGGCTGCTACGCTGCCACAGTGGCATCCTAACTCTTGTTCATGTTATAAAGGAAGTGTCGTTTTTTTCTGAGCTGAGGGCAGGTTGTCAGTGTTCTATTTATTCCACACTAGCCACTTCTAATCTATAGATAAATGAGAAATAACCTCTACCATCAATCTTTGCTATGTATCACGACTTTAAGACTATGATTACTGATGTAACTTCATCTAAAATAGGCTACTCCAAGAAGACTTTTATGTCCTAATCAATGATCAGATTCCAGATTCCACACAATATAAAAAATGTGGAAGAAAAAAAGCTTACCTTTAACCTTCGGATTTGGATATCAGAGAACTTTCTCACTCCATTTACTGATGGCACCAAACGATTAAAGAGAGCCTTAAAGAAAAGAAAGGGGCTTTAAAATGAGAGGAACCCCATTGCCTTGCTACCTGCATCCTCAGCACCCAAGAGACCAACACTAATTCAGATGGTTCAATACTTTCAAAAGTGTTCAATGGGATTCATGGGGCTTTGGCATCCTACCTTGTCTGTCTGGGTCAGTTCATGAAATATCCGAGCATCAATGGCCGCAGCAACGAGGTTATTAGCTGCAGTGATGGCATGGATGTCACCTGTGAGATGGAGATTAAACTACAAAAGAACAGAAGCCACATTAGTCTCCCAGCTGCTCTGTATCTTTCCAACTTTCATTCTATTGCAAAGCTCAATCCCTATTTTAAAGCCAGTGGAATACTGAAGGCAGCCCAGCTAGTGGACGAACACCCAATACAGAGAGTTCTTGAAAACATAAATGACTGGCTGGGCATGGTGGCTCACAACTATAATATCAGCACTTTGGGAGGCTGAGGTGGGCAGATCACTTGAGGCCAGAAGTTCAAGACTACCCTGGGCAACATGGTGAAACCCCATCTCTACTAAAAACATAAAAATTAGCCAAGTGTGGTGGTGCGCACCTGTAATCCCAGCCACCTGGATGGCTGAGACAGGAGAACCTGGGAGGCGGAGGTTGCAGTGACCCAAGATCACACCACTGCACTCCAGCCTGGGCCACAGAGGGAGACTTTGTCTCAAAAAAAAGAAAACATAAATGACCAATTATCTGTCTGCAGAAGAATCTCCTCCCAAATACAGAACTTGCAGCTTTTCCAAAATGAGATGTCCAGAGACCACAAATACCACACCACTGGGATCAACAGCAACACTGGGTTACTGAGGACACACCTTGAAACAGCGAGGAGAAGTGCACGGGAGCAGCACCAACTCTATGTCTATGCACTGTTCCTATTTCTGCTGTTACATAAATGAATTCTGAATTCGCTATGTATTGCTGCTTCCCAATACCATGCTTCATTTGGTGATTTGCTTATAATGATCATTCCCACTGAAAGCCAAAGTTTGAAACCAAGCTGTATCACAAGTCTACAAATAAAGTTGTTTTCCCCCTAGGTGTTGCTTCTGCTGGGAAACAAGTCATTTGTCCACTAAGAGCTCTACAAAAAAGGCTAATTTCCAGAGAGAAAAAGCTATAATAAAGAATCTAGGCTGGGCGTGGTGGCTCATGCCTGTAATCCCAGCACTTTGGGAGGCCGAGGCGGGCGGATCACGAGGTCAGGAGTTCAAGATTAGCGTGGCCAACACGGTGAAACTCCGTCTCTACTAAAAATACAAAATTAGCTGGGCGTGGTGGTGTGCCTGTAATCCCAGCTACTCCGGAGGCTGACGCAGAATTGCTTGAACCTGGGAGGCAGAGGTTGCAGTGAGCCGAGATCGTGCCATTGCACTCCAGCTCTGGGCAACAGAGCAAGACTCCGTCTTGGGGAAAAAAAGGCATCTAATTCAGCCAAAGAGAAAAAAGAAAAAAAAAGGATCTAATTCAGCCAAATCCCAAAATACTTTACCTCTTCCATAGGAATGACCTGGGAGTAACCTCCTCCTGCAGCGCCACCTAGGGGACAGGTCAAGGGTAGGGACTCAGTTAAGCATCCTCCAATGACAGAAATCAAATAAATGCAAATGCATTATTGCAACTACTAAGCACATTTATTTATTTACCTTTTACAATCATTTGGACAGTTTTGATCAAGTGTTTTCTAATACTAAGTAGTTTCTCAATTGAAATTTGAGTTTAAATGACAAAACCATGAACAAATATATACCTACTCATTATCTTTAGAAATAGGTTCCTTGTGATTATCGGCATGTGTTAAAACACCCAGCTGACAGTTACATAAAGGCAAACCTGTTCAATTTCCTACTCTCATAAAGCTTCTTTGGCTTTTAAAACAGAAATATTTAAAGTACATACACCTAACACAAAGACTGCAATTTTTCCTAAATAGAGATATATTTCCTAAATAGATATAAATAGATTAGGCTGTTAGAAAGCAGCCTGATTGCTAGATTTATACTTGGATTACAGGTTGAGTATCCCTTATTTAAAATGCCTGGATTTTGGTTTTGGATTTGGGTTTTTGTTTTTCAGATGTTGGAATATTTGCATCATAATGATCCAGCATCCCAAATCCACGACTTAAAATCTGAAATGATCCAATGAGCATATCCTTTGAGCATCGTGTCAGCACTCAAAAAGTTTAGAATTCTGGAGCCTTTCAGATTTCAGGTTTCTAGATTTCTGATGCTCAATCTGTATCAGCCAAAAGTCAGTTAAAGATGTCCAGGACACCAAGTATGGCTGCTCATGCCTGTAATCCTAGCCTGGGAGATCAAGGCTGCAGTGAGTTATGATCATGCCACTGCATTCCAGCCTGAGCTGGGACTCCAGACAGAACAAGACCGTGTCTCAAAAATGTCCAGGTTACCACGTTATCAGTGCAATAAATGTAAATCAGATATATATATATATTTTTAGACAGTCTCATACTGTCTCACAGGCTGGAGGGTAATGGGTTGGCATTACAGGCACGTACCACCATGCCCAGCTAATTTTTGTGTTTTTAATAGAGATGGGATTTGCCATGTTGGCCTGGCTGGTCTCGAACTCCTGGCCTCAAGTAATATACCTACCTTGCCCTCCCAAAGTGCTGGGATTTCAGGCATGAGCCACTTCACCCAGCCCAGAGATTTATTAATATGTATTTCATTTTTGTGAGGCAGAGACCGTGCAGTGAGGCAATTTGCAATAAGAGTAAAAGGAAAATAAAGAGTTCAATAAGCACAATAAGGAATAGCTCGTGCTGAAGTTGAAAGGGGGTTAAGACAAGCTCAAGAGCAGAACTAAGTGATTATATTTATAAAACAGGTGGAAGGGTGGGCTGGGAACGGTGGCTCACGCCTATAATCCCAGCATATTGGGAGGCCGAGGCGGGCAGATCATAAGGTCAGGAGTTCAAGACCAGCCTGGCCAACATAGTGAAACCCCATCTCTACTAAAAACACAAAAATTAGCCAGACATGGTGGCATGCACCTGTAGTCCCAACTACTCAGGAGGCTAAGGCAAGAGAATCGCTTGAAACCAGGAGGCGGAGGTTGTAGTGAGCCAAGATCATGCTACTGCACTCCAGTCTGGGCAAAAGAGCGAGACTCCATTGCCAAAAAAAAAAAAAAAAGGTGGAAGGGTGAAGGTGTACCCCGTGTCAACATTTGCAGTAATTGCTAAAACAAGCAAAATTTGATACCCTGTCACCAAGCAGAGAAAGCTAACTCTAAGAACCTATCATAATTAATAAAAATTATTTTAATTAAGATAGCAGCAGGCCGGGCGCGGTGGCTCAAGCCTGTAATCCCAGCACTTTGGGAGGCCGAGACGGGCGGATCACGAGGTCAGGAGATCGAGACCATCCTGGCTAACACGGTGAAACCCCGTCTCTACTAAAAAATACAAAAAACTAGCCGGGCGCGGTGGTGGGCGCCTGTAGTCCCAACTACTCGGGAGGCTGAGGCAGGAGAATGGTGTGAACCCGGGAGGCGGAGCTTGCAGTGAGCTGAGATCCGGCCACTGCACTCCAGCCTGGGCGGCAGAGCGAGACTCCGTCTCAAAAAAAAAAAAAAAAAAAAAAAAAAAGATAGCAGCTTGGCATGGTGGCTCATGCCTATAGTCCTAGCAATTTGGAAGGCTGAGACAGGCAGATCACTTGAGGTTAGAAGTTCAAGACCAGCCTGGCCAAAATGGTGAAACCCCATCTCTACCAAAAATACAAAAATTAGCCAGGCATGGTCGTGCACACCTGTAATCCCAGCTACTTGGGAGGCTGTGGCAGAAGAATCTCTTGAATCCAGAAGGTGGAGAGGTTGCAGTGTGCCGAGATCGCAACCACTGCATTCCAACCTGGGCGACAGAGTGAGTGAGACCCTGTCTCAAAAAAAACAAAACAAAACAAAACACATGTTCGTAGTACCGCAGCAATAAAAATCTGAGGGTAAAGTATGAGTATGGTACTAGCTTAGAGCTTGAAATAGACATGGAAGAATCACTCTGGTACTTAATACAGGTGCCTTTGACCAAGCCACCTCTGAAGTCCCAGTTGCTGCTACTGTAAAATGGTGACAATACTATCTTGTACTGGATGATAAAATAAAATGCAAAAACTGGTCAGCACAATATCTGGCACAAAGCATATATTCAATAAGGGTAGGCTTTTCTTATTTTCAACAAAGTGAAACATCTGTGGGGTTTGTCATTGTCTCTAGAGTATCCGTAAGATGATCAGTAGCTATGATTACCTTTATTGTTACTGTGGCAGTGGACTATGAGGGTCAAATAAAAGCACCCCCAGCTACATATCACCCATCCCAGAGAATCCCTGTGCAGTGGCAAACAGTGACAGCAGGAGCTGGGGAGATCCAATGACAGCCTTCATCAAAAGCATAGTCACAGTGGTTTGTGAGAATGACATTTCTGGTGCTGAAATGAGTCGAAACCTCATAAGTATCATAGGTCACGTGTGCCTGGGAGGACTGAAGGAGAAGCAGGTCCCCTGTCATCACCCACGGTCCAGTCTCACTAGTACCTTTTATTCCAAAGGTGGGACCCTGAGATGGCTGTCGCACACATGCAAAGACGTTCTGGTAGAGATGGGCACCAAGGGCTTGCACTAGCCCAATTGTAGTTGTGCTTTTCCCTTCTCCCAGAGGTGTTGGAGTTATTCTTCAAGACGAAAGCAAAAGAGAGAAAGTTTAAAGAATTAAGTGAAGTGTATCTGAATCACTAAGTCACACCTAGCAGACCCTAGAGAATGACTCGTAATCTAAAGATTAAGAAAAACAAAGTGATGCATAGCAGTGTATGCCTGTAGTCCCAGCTATATAGGAGGCTGAGGCAAGAGGATCACTTGAGCCCAGGAGTTCCAAGCTACAGTAAGCTATGACTGCACCACTGCACTCCAGCCTGGGCAACAGAGCAAAACTCCATCTCTTAAAGTAAAAAAAAGAAAGAAAAGACAAAGAAAAAGAAAGACAAAAGCCCTGAAAGACATCTTTTTCAAGAGTCTTAGTTGTAATTTCCAAAAAACTTTAAGAAAAAAAAATGATTCCTGTATTTTAGCTCTTCTTGCTGTAAGAAGCAAATATACTTTATCTTATAGAGACACAGCTATAATTTTAATTTCTCATTTTATATTCAGGCCAGGCGCAGTGGCTCACACCTGTAATCCCAGCACTTTGGAAGGCCGAGGTGGGTGGATCACCTGAGTTTGGGAGTTTGAGACCAGCCTGACCAACATGGAGAAATCCCTGTCTCTACTAAAAATACAAAACTCGCCGGGCATGGTGGCGCACACTTGTAATCCCAGCTACTCAAAAACTAGCTTTTTAATATAACCTCAGTCCAGCAATAAAATGAGTGCTTAGTAGATCCATTGAATTAATGAATTTGGGGTTCAAAAAGGTGATTCTGGCCGGGTGCGGTGGCTCACGCCTGTAATCCCAGCACTTTGGGAGGCCGAGGTGGGTGGATCACAAGGTCAGGAGTTCGAGACCAATCTGGCCAACATAGTGAAACACAGTCTCTACTAAAAATACAAAAATTAGCTGGGCGTGGTGGCTCACACCTGTAGCCCAGCTACTCAGGATGCTAAGGCAGGAGAATCGCTTGAACTCGGGAGACAGAAGTTGTGGTGAGCTGAGATCATGCCACTGCACTCCAGCCTGGGCAACAGAGCAAGACTCTATCTCAAAAACAACAACAGCAACAACAACAACAAAAGGTGATTCTATCTTAAGACCGGGTTTTAAGACCAAACTCTTCCACTTACCAGATGGATAACTTTGACCAATTTTCTCATCTATGATTATCATCTATTCTTACCTACCTCTCAGGATTGCTGTAAGGATCAAATGAGATCAAATATAGGTGAAAATGCTAAAATCAAATTAAAGGCACCTCTACATACATGTGCAAAGTGCAAATGCAACGCCTGGTATGAACGATCAGGACTGATAGGAAGATTTGGATGGCAACATGAATAAAAACCATACCCAGTCACCACCACGTATTTCCCATCAGGCCGGTGCCTCAGGCGCTCTAGTGCTGACAGCAGAACTTTGGCCTTTGTTTCACCATATAATTCTACCTCTTCAGATAGCAGACCAATTTCTCGAGCCAGCTTACCAATGGGCTTCAGTTTACAAGATCGTGATATATCAATGTCACTTTGGAAATATAGAAAATAGGTATTAATGTTTATCCACTGAGTTTAATTAATCCCACAGTAGTAACAAGCCCCCAACCCAACCCCAACCACCGATGGCGCCTTCAGAGGGAGCATATGTGCACCCACAGTATCTTTCAACTAAAAACGAACAATTCACAAAGTTTTAAATCAGTAAAATTTTATTTTTACCTTGGAACAGGTGTCTTGAGGTTAAGGTTGTTATACTCAATCATCCACTTTCCTGGCTTAAATTTCTCCAGGAAACGCTTGGCACTCTCTACTGTGCTCTAAACAAAATGAAATAAATGAAACTTAGAAGAGGTGGTTATTTTAATCCTCACCTCAGTTTCAGGCTCCAGGTCACTCCAGTTCAATCACAAAATGAACTGCTTCACACCCACTTATTACCATCCTTCCATCTGAGGTCAGAGTCAACAGGCACCTAACATGCTTTGGGGCTGCTTGCCTGGCCCCTGTCAGCTGGTGCATGTTAGAAAGGCAAAGCAGGCCAGGCGCAGTGGCTCACACCTGTAATCCCAGCACTTTGGAAGGCCGAGGTGGGTAGATCACCTGAGTTTGGGAGTTTGAGACCAGCCTGACCAACATGGAGAAATCCCCGTCTCTACTAAAAATACAAAACTTGCCGGGCATGGTGGCGCACACCTGTAATCCTAGCTACTCAGGAGGCTGAGGCAGGAGAATCAATTGAACCCGGGAGGCGGAAGTTGTGGTGAGCCGAGATCGCACCATTGCACTCCAGCTTGGGCAACAAGAGAAAAAATCCATCTCAAAAAAAAAAAAAAAAAAAAGAGGCCGGGCGCGGTGGCTCACGCCTGTAATCCCAGCACTTTGGGAGGCCAAGGCGGGCGGATCACAAGGTCAGGAGATCGAGACCACGGTGAAACCCCGTCTCTACTAAAAATACAAAAAATTAGCCGGGTGCGGTGGCGGGCGCCTATAGTCCCAGCTACTCGGGAGGCTGAGGCAGGAGAATGGCCTGAACCCAGGAGACGGAGCTTGCAGTGAGCCGAGATCGTGCCACTGCACTCCAGCCTGGGGGACAGAGCGAGACTGTCTCAAAAAAAAAAAAAAAAAAAAGAAAAAGAAAAAGAAAGGGAAGGCACACCAAAACAGACCTGGCCAAACCGGGGTTGCACTTTTCTTCTTTCAAAGTTATTATATTCCAAAAGAGATTGGAATTATGCCATCCCTACTTTCCTCTATTAATGTGCCTGATCTTACTTCTCTGTTCTTCCCTTCCCTTTTTCTCAATAAATTCACATCTTTACTTAACTTCTGAGTAGGTTTTTGACATTTCTACTTGGGGAGAAAGGCAGCCAAAACTCAATCAGCTTTTCAGAACTCTTATAGAAACTTTTATTCACAAGTACCTGCATGAGCATTGCAACCGTCATGGGCCCTACGCCGCCAGGAACAGGAGTGATGAAGCTCGCCCTCTCTTTGGCCTCGTCGTATGCCACATCACCCACAACTTTTCTCCCATTTGTTTTATCATCTGGTCAAGTGGGGAGAAATCAAAGCTAAGTCTCAGAATTAATCCTGGTGATCAGTTACGACAAAAACTCAGCAGAATTTTAGGGTGTGTAAGTCCCATCAGGCTCCAGTGCCTACTTAACTTAAAAGCTATGGAATGACAGATGCTTGCTATTTCTTAGGGAGAAAATTATTTTACCTGCAAAAATTCCCAAGATGCATAAGTGGTTTTTCAGAACCTGGAGAATCCTTTTGTAGTCTCTCAGGTGACAAAATATCAACTGTTTTTTATTCTTAAAACCAACTACCCAGTATATAATGAGCACCTTTTAAAATGTTAATTTGCCAAAGCCTACAAAGGAAATTTTTTGGGTGCACAAAGCTCCAACTCTGTCACAGCTGCCACATATCGTTTCTACAGCAACTGTCAGCATTTTGTGAGCTCCATGTGTGAGCTGGAGGAACAATTCGACATCCAATTCCAAAGACACAGCTACTTAAATGTATGCTAAAGGCAAAGAATATAATTACACTTCCCTTAAAAGGACACAAGAACAACTACAAATCTTACCAGCAGAGAATAGCTATTCAAGAGAACAAAACCCAGTGATGCATCATTGCTCACTCACACAAAGAACATCCTACACTTGGCTTCAGTGCACTTCCAGGAGGGGCTGGGGGCGGGCCTAGACCTTGAAGCAATAAGGCTCCCAGGCTGCATCTGGTAGTCGTAGCGACATCACCACTTCTCTCTGATCAGATCGCCACAACTGAGAAGAAGCTCCAAGGTGGAGGCAAGAAGCCAGAATTGCCGGGCGCGGTGGCTCAAGCCTGTAATCCCAGCACTTTGGGAGGCCGAGACGGGCGGATCACGAGGTCAGGAGATCGAGACCATCCTGGCTAACACGGTGAAACCCCGTCTCTACTAAAAAAAAATACAAAAAAAAACTAGCCGGGCGAGGTGGCGGGCACTCCGTCTCAAAAAAAAAAAAAAAAAAAAAAAAGAAGCCAGAATTAAGAGATTAGCAGGCACTTTGGGAGGCCGAGGCGGGCGGATCACAAGGTCAGGAGATCGAGACCATCCTGGCTAACACTGTGAAACCCCATCTCTACTAAAAATACAAAAAAATTAGCCGGGCTTGCTGGCGGGCGCCTGTAGTCCCAGCTACTCGGGAGGCCGAGGCAGGAGAACGGCATGAACCCAGGGGGCGGAGCTTGCAGTGAGCAGGGATCACGCCACTGCACTCCAGCCTAGGTGACACAGCGAGACTCCGTCTCAAAAAAATAAATAAATAAATAAAAAGAGATTAGCTGTAGCATCAGCTCTTTTATTAAAAGTTAGGTCCAGGTGTGGTGGCTCACACCTGTAATGCCAGCACTTTGGGAGGCCAAGGTGGGTGGATCACCTGAGGTCAGGAGTTTGAGACCAGCCTGGTGAAACCTGTCTCTACTAAAAATATTTTTAAAAATCAGCTAGGGGTGGTGGCAGGCACCTGTAATCCCAGCTACTCAGAGGCTGAGGCAGGAGACTCAGGACGCAGGAACCCAGGAGGCAGAGGTTGCAGTGAGCATTGCACTCCAGCCTGGGCAACAAGAGCGAAACTCCAGCTCAAAAAAAAAAAGTTAGTTCTGCAGCTCCTGTGGGCTCCATATTAATCTGAAGTCCAAAATGCAAAGAAGGCTTAACACTACCTATCACAAGTTTGCTGAGGGCAAAATGAGAAAATGTGTACATTACTGAAATTGAAAAAGCAACCTCCAAGCGCAAGAGTTTCTCTTTCCACCACAGATACATAAGATATTTTTTATATGGAGTAAAAGGAGCTGGTAAACACAACTGACTGGGATGGTTTCAGGTTTCTAAAAGATTATAAAGCAGCAAACTATGGCAGAACATTTTCTCTCACAGCCCCTAGAGTCATTTCAAAATGCCAAGGAAATATAGGTAGAGGTTTGCCCTCTGTACAAGTTTCAATAGTCTTCACATGTAGTTAGCTTGAAATACCTGCTGCATCTATTTCTATGTGTTAATGTTAGTCATTTTCGTTTTCCCACAGATAAGAGACATATATCTTGACTACACGAGTAAACGCAGCACTAGATGAGTTCAGTTTTGCTCCTAAACCAAATACTGTCAGGGTTGACGAGGCACTGCTAAATACGCAGTGCTTCGTGGATAGGATGACGTGGTCAGTGGAAAAAGTGACCACTGCTCAACCTAAGTATATGACCTCAGTAATGAGCAGACATTTTGGTTATCTACCCCCAGCCCCAGAATTTCTCTTTCCTTGCCAAATTACATGTACAAAATTCAACTAAAGATCCAGCTGAGGCCAGGCGCGGTGGCTCAAGCCTGTAATCCCAGCACTTTGGGAGGCCGAGACGGGCGGATCAAGAGGTCAGGAGATCGAGACCATCCTCGCTAACACGGTGAAACCCCGTCTCTACTTAAAAAAATACAAAAAACTAGCCGGGTGAGGTGGCAGGCGCCTGTAGTCCCAGCTACTCGGGAGGCTGAGGCAGAAGAATGGCGTAAACCCGGGAGGCGGAGCTTGCAGTGAGCTGAGATCCGGCCACTGCACTCCAGCCTGGGCGACAAAGCGAGACTCCGTCTCAAAAAAAAAAGATCCAGCTGAGCCCTGACTCTTTTACATTTAATTTGGGGACCCTAATAATAGAGGCCAGTCCAGAAGCAGCTACACTGGATAGGTTGAGACTGGATTGGAGTAGGGTGGGGAATCTGTTCCCTCTTTTTAACTCTTCCAAATAAAACACTATTGATTTGGCCCTTCTCAATTTATCTTTAGTAAGCCAAGCAGGAAGAACACTTTTATGTGTTTCTCTGGCTAATACTTTCTGCCCTGCACTTGAATCTTTAAAAATATTCCTTCTTTGGAAAAGGTATACACACCTTGATTCACTCTTAATTTGGCAAGTGACTTACAATGTTATCCCTGAGTGGACCATGCAAACTATTTAAGTAATTAAAATATGAACCAAGAAGTAGCTCGGTAGTAGAATATGTTGCTTCTAAAATGAACATATGCAAATATCAGTCTTTAGGTCCTGCAGCCCATTTGCTGGTCTATAACTGAGTGATTCTGCCATCCTTTGGGGGACACAATAACATTCAGCTTTATCAACATTCATTTGCCTATATGCAAATTACCAGTAAAAACACTGGTGACCAGGAGGGAAGATACTGCTTTGATTTTATTCATATTTTATTGTCTATGTAAGAAATTAATGTGAACAAGATGGCAAGTTTCATGTTTAAGTCAACATTTCCTACCTATCTGCAAGACTCCAGATCCCCACCCAGGTTTTTCTTCTCCATCTCTCACATGTAATCCAAAAAAAAAAAAAAAAAAAATGCCAAAAGCAGAAATATGTTACAGAAGATGCAAGGTTTTAAACAGACTGAGCTTGAATGTCATATCGCAAGTATTCAAAGTGCGGAGTTGTAGGAGAGCAATTTCTTTATCGCCTGTTAGATAATTACACTACAAGAAAATGAGTGATCAATTATGAGCTACTGTCTTAAAAGCACGGTGGGGAGAGTGGGAGGGAGGTTAAAAACGGTGAAGGCTTGACAGTGACTAATGTTCCTGGCAGCTCAGCGTCTACATCTGAAACTTGAGATGGGAAGGGAGAAAAAAGGCTATTCTTGCTATAACTCCCTTCAACAATTCAACAGATATGAGTGCCAGTGGTCAGATGGCAGGAGACTGGATGTGGCGCCACAGTGACCACTGCCCTTGAGGAGCTATCTAGGTAGGAGAGCACAGGATGCCACACGTGAGACACATACAGTAAAAGATACAATACACATGCTCTGTGGGAGAGGAGGGAGGCAGAGAAGGAAAGATCATCCCTTGATAAGGGGAAATCAAACAAGGTTTGGAAGGAATAACGGACATGACAGGGAGGAAGAAGCTGAAGGTGAAGGTCAAGTTGAACCTTATTCAGTTGTGCAGCCCAAGGCCTGGCATTGTGCTTGATACACAATAGTTGCTCAGTTAAAGATAGTTCCTTTCTTGAATCTATGAGGACGCATACAAGTTTTGCCGTATTGTTCTGTGAAGTTTTCTGTTTGAAAGAATAGCCCACTCCACTAAGAATGCAGGGATGGGAGCTACAAAGGACAAATGAGGCATGTGCAGGGAAGAGAAAGTGGTCCACTTTACAAGTTGAAGACAGGTATTCACCACACGCAAGTGAGATCACAGGCTGCAGAGGTCACTGAAATTAGTGTGAGGCTAAGGAGTCTGGCAAGTAAGAAGGAAGAGGCTCAGAGGTCCATGCCCAAAGGTGAACATGGCAAGGCAAGAGCATGGGGATAGATCTGAGTGGGAAGCAGCGGGAGGGAGGGACACCTGCAAGGAAGTTATCACAGCCTGTCAGCTGAGAAGGTAACACTCAGTGGTGACACTGAGAACAGAGGAGACAGAAAACAATTCCTAATATTTAGAGACGGATCCAATATAGGGAATGCTTGGGAGGGAAACTAAAAGGCTTCAGACCTGTGGGAAGGAAGAATGGTGGTACTAACCAAAAGATGGGAGTAAGGGGTAACTGGGAGATAAGGATGCCAAGTATAGTTATGGACATGATTAAAAGGCTAGATTTATCCTCTCAGCCTAGAAAAAAACCCAGGTCAAACATCTTCTTGTAAAGCCTTCCTCTTGGCAGAATGAGTCCTTCTTCTGGACTCTCATAGCACTTTGCAATGATTATACTGTGTTTTAAATCCATCCAACAACTTTGCTGAAATAAAGGGTGATCTCTACATGAACATAAAGTGATATATCCCTCCTGCCCTCCGTCTCACTTTCTCCCTGGACAAAGTCATCTTGGAAGCTGTACAGCACATGATTAAAATCACAAGCTCTGGCACCAGACCTGCCTGCAAGTGGCACCTCTTCTATCTACTAACTGTGCACCCTTGGGCTAGTCAGTCTCCCTAAACCTTAGTACTACAAGCATAAAATTAGAGACAAGCTTCTCTCTCAGGCTTCATTTGATGACCTAGACACCATCCTCAACACCAGAAGCCACCTTCCTCCTCCAGCAACACTCACCTGGGACATAATTGATTCCACAGTCGATGACTATTGCCCCAGGTTTGATCCACTCCCCTTTAACCATTTCAGGCTGACCAGTTGCAACCACCAGGATGTCACCTTTATTTACCTAGGGGGTAGGGGATTTGGACATCAGAAATGAAATAATGAAATACACACCAAAAAAACCCAGAAATGAAAAGGATATCCCTGAGCTTTGTATTAAATTCTTAACTGTCATAGGCTATTTCATAAGACACTGGGTTAAGGCCTCAAATGTAAGCCACGCACTGTTTCTGACAGCCCTTCACATGCCATGCTCATTTCTACACATGCCAAAGAGCTCCCTTTCACCAGCCATTTTACCCAATAGGGAAATCAGTGTAACCTGCAAGGCAGAGAGGCAAACAGGCTTGGGGCCCTGCGTGTTATAATGTCCAGACACTGCTTCTTCTCCTACAGAATATGGGGCTACCACCTTCCACAAAGCACTAGTTTGGGAGGATTAAAAGAGAAGGTACTAGACCTCTCTCCTGCTCTCTCCCCACATTTAAGAGACTGCACTGTCAACAGGCACATGGGCATGTGTGCATTCTTGGGCTCAGGAACCTGATGCAGGGATCTAGAACAAGCTGCCGTAGATATTAGCAGACTACTGCCCACAACTGCCTCTGGAGCACCTCCACTCTGAGGCCACCACTTTTACATACATGGGATCTGGCTGCCAGAGGTCAGTCTGAGTGCCTATACTGCTAATCCTTGTCCACCACGAGGCAGACTAAGGTAGAAAGTACTTGGTGAGAGGCCAGGCATGTTGGGTCATGCCTGTAATCCCAGCACTTTAGGAAGGTGAACCAGGAGGATCGCTTGAGCCCAGGAGTTTGAGTCCAGCCTGGGCAATGCAGTGAGACCCTTGTCGCTACAAAAAGCTTAAAAATTAGCCAGGCATGGTGGTACATGCCTGTAGTCCCAGCTACTCAGAAGGTTGATGCAGGAGGATCACTCGAGCCCAGGAGTTCAAAGCTGCAGTGGGCTCTGATGGACTGCCACTGCACTCTAGCCTAGGC
Organism: Macaca mulatta; assembly: GCF_049350105.2. Classification (NCBI taxonomy): domain Eukaryota; kingdom Metazoa; phylum Chordata; class Mammalia; order Primates; family Cercopithecidae; genus Macaca; species Macaca mulatta. The sequence continues at coordinate 137,511,680 of NC_133412.1, read as the reverse complement.
AACAGAGCAAGACTCTGTCTCTAAAGAAAAAAGACAAAGGCCGGGCGTGGTGGCTCATACCTGTAATCCCAGTACTTTGGGAGGCGGAGGCAGGCGGATCACCTGAGGTCAGGAGTTCAAGACCAGCCTGACTAACATGGAGAAACCCTGTCTCTATTAAAAATACAAAATTAGCCAGGTGCGGTGGCACATGCCTGTAATCCCAGCTACTCAGGAGGCTGAGGCAGGAGAATCACTTGAACCCAGGAGGCAGAGGTTGTGGTGAGCTGAGATTGCGCCATTGCACTCCAGCCTGGGCAACAGGAGTGAAACTCCGTCTCAAAAAAAAAAAGAAAGAAAGAAAAAAGAAAAGAGAAATTACACAGAACAAACTCTGTATAAACTTGGGCACGCTTTTAATTTTATGTTTTTTTTTAAATAATTAATTAATTTTTTTTTTTTTTTGAGACAGGGTCTTGCTCTGTAGCCCAGGCTGGAGTGCAGTGGTGTGATCATGGCTTACTGCAGCCTCAACCTCCTGGGCTCAAGCAATCCTCTTGCCTCAAACTCCCGAGTAGCTGGGACTACAGGCATGCGCCCACCACATCTGGCTAATTTTTTATTTTTTTGCAGAGAAAGTGTCTCACTATGTTGCCCAGGCTGGTCTCAAAAACTCTTGAGCTCATACAATCCTCCTGCCTCAGCCTCCCAAAGTGTTGGGACTACAGGTGTGAGCCACCCCACTCAGCCTTTAATTTGAATTTGCTTTTTCATCTTGTAAAAATGAGATGATGGGGTTAAATGAGGTCATGAGTATAAAGGACATGGCAGCATCTGGCACTTAGTGTGTGAAAAGAACACCCACCCTCCCCACCGTAACACCTTCACCTCTCCCCTGGACTCCCTACCTCCTCATTCAGATTGGCAGTCTTGGAGTGGCAGGTGGTCACTGTGGCATTGTTCCACAGAAGCAAGTCATGCATCGGGGCCCCGACAATTTTACTGCGCCCGACCACCACAGCATGCCTTCCGGCAATCGGCACCCCTGAAAGAAAAGCCAGCCTGCATCAGAGCTGGAGGATAGAAGCTGCCCTCATTCACATGCCACGTGGAGAATTCAGAATAAGTGCACAAAAACAGGTTCTTAACATCAAACAGAAACCTTCCCAAAAACATTCCTTCTTTGGCAATAATATTCTTAACTCTAGGGTTTCAGCTATAAATTGGGACTTGTACATGTGTCCTTCTTGCCGTGGGTTTTTGGGAGCAGCTTAAGCCAAGATCATTCATTGAGTCATAAGGGAGTGGGAAGAAAACCTACACTCAAAGAAAAAAGAAACCCTGACATACAGCTAATCAGCCATACAGAAGATATCAGATTAAATTACATGGGAAAAACAGTTAAAACAAATAGGGTGTATGTAACAGGTTGGAGAGATGTGTAGGAAATTAGATTAGTATCAGTAATTCTTTCCAAATTTGGTAAGTTTGTTTATACAGTTCCTCACCCAAATTTCTCTTTTGGCTTAGGGCCTGAGCCATAGGGTTACTTGCAGGGAAGTGATAAAGGGGAAATTTAACTGTGGCAGCAAGCTTTCTTTTTGCATCACAGCATCCATGTTTCTGGCAATATACCAATGTCCTTTTTAGGGCTGACTCATACTCTACTAAAGACAGCCTGAGTGAGTATCCAGTAGTGGACAGGTGACCATATTTCTTCCCTCAGCTGATAAGATCCAATCCCATGACTGTTAGGCTTGAGGATGGAACCAGGCTGTAGGTGTCTGTGGCCACAAAGTGGAGCCCGAGAATGAGCTGTCCACAAAGAAGAAAGCAGAGAGACGTTGATGACTTCATCAGAGTCCTCAGGGCAGTCAAGGCTGAGGGCAGTGGACCCTTGGTCAAGGCAGGTAGGGTTTAAGTTGTGCTTCTTGTATAAAATCGTTTTTTTCAGGAAAAGATAAACTCTTATAATAATAATGTTAACATCATGAACCTCTAGAAGTAAGGACCACGAAGTTTTAAAAGGTAACTTTCTATACTTTTTAAGGATTCAGCAGAAGAGTTAAAGCTGCATCAGGGCAAATGATAGCATCACTGTCAATAAGAGGCAGTGGCCTTCAGGTGCTGTCCTCGTGGGATTTTTTTTCTTTTTTAAGCAAGGCACTACAATGTTTGCTAAATATGCTGAAGAATATACATTTAACTGTAGAAATGAACTGTCAAAGTTTATGGCTTGATTGATCTTTTCTTGCCAACCACAGAAAATTTTCATTTATGCTGGCCAAAACTTTCCACTTGAAACTTCTGACCTACTTCTTTTTACCAGGACCCATTTCCTTGTAAAAAATAACCTCTGCTAAAAGTACTCATAATGAAATTAAAATAGCAAGGTGCTAACTAGTAATGGGACAATATGGCCAACTGTACAGGAGACCCATTTCCAGCCATCTGTCGAGTCCTGGAACTACTGTGGAGATTCAGTGCCCATTTTGGGGGTGGGGGGAGGTGGGACTTTTCACTTCGTATTCTTTTAAACTATCCAAATTTTTATTACTGTATAGGTTATTTTTCACAAAAAATAAATTGCTTTCAACTCAGATAACTCTGAATTCAAATCTTGGTTCCATTGTCTCCTAGACAAGTTACTTGCTCTCTCGGAGCTGGTTTTTGTTTGTTTGTTTTAGAGACAGAGTCTCACTCTGTTGCCCAGGCTGGAGTGCAGTGGGGTGATCTCAGCTCACTGCAACCTCCTCCTCCTGGGTTCAAGCAATCCTCCCACCTCTGCCTCCCAAATAGCTGGAAATACAGGTGCACACCACCCTGCCTGGATAATTCTTTTGTATTTTTAGTAGAGACAAGGTTTCACCATGTTGACCAGGTTGGTCTCGAACTCCTGACCTCAGGTGATCTGCCTGCTTCGGCCTCCCAAAGTGCTGGGATTACAGGCGTGAGCCGCCGTGCCTGGCCTGAGCCTATTCTCTTAGCAGTTGAACAGTAACAGTACCTACTTCATAGAGTTTCTGAGAAAATGGAGAGAAAATTTAGGTAACATCCTTACTAGACAGGCCCTTCTGCCAATCAAGTCCATTTATTTATGGCCCACTATGTACCTCCTCTATGCCACCACATGTCAAGACCAGGCTTCAGGAAATGATGCTTTCTTGTTGTTTGGTTTGTTGTTTTTACCTGTCTCTTTGATGAGTTCCAAGCATCCCTTAGGCGTACAAGGAATGAAGCAGTCATTGAGGTCACCTCTAGCAAGTTTCCCAGCACTGATGCTGGTCAATCTAAAAAAAAGTGATGGAAATAAGAAGGAAATAAAGGCAATTAGGTATCTTTACTCTTTAGAAACATTTATGCTGTATTCCCCAAATAGAAACATATTATAAATGAAAGCATGCAATGAGACATAGGAAGCCAAGCCACATTTACCCATCCACATCCTTCTCGGGTGCAATAGCATTGATCACTTCTTCAGTGTTAATGGAATTCTCTGAATCAAAAGGTAGCTGCACTAAGAACCCGTGTATAGTAGAGTCTTCATTCAAAGATGTAATGTACTTGATCACCTAAAAGTAATACCACATATAATTTGTATATCACATAGAAATCAAAAGGTAGGAAGAAACACTTTTCAAGGCAAAAATTAGGTTGCCCTATTTCCCCCCAACAGTTTAATTATAGTTCTTTCAGAATGTACCTTCCCCTTGACTCCTGAGCAGAACACCTGTATTTAACATAGAAATGCATCCCCTAGGTGTCTGGTAAGAAGTCCATCAAATAAAAGAGCTAAATGGCTGGGCGAGGTGGCTCATGCCTGTAATCCCAGCACTTTGGGAGGCCAAGTCAGGAGGATTACTTGAACCCAGGTGTTCAAGACCAGCCTGGGCAACACAGTGAAATGTGATCTCTACAAAAATTTTTAAAAATTAGGGCCAGGGGCTGGGTGCAGTGGCTCACGCCTGTAATCCCAGCACTTTAGGAGGCTGAGGTGGGTGGATCACCTGAGCTCGGGAGTTCAAGACTAGCTTAGCCAACGTAGTGAAACCCTGTCTCTACTAAAAATACAAAATTAGCCAGGTGTGGTGGCACATGCCTGTAATCCCAGCTACTCGGGAGGCTGAGGCAGGAGAATCACTTGAACCCAGGAGGTGGAGGTTGCAGTGAGCCAAGATCGCACCATTGCACTCTAGCCTGGGCGACAAGAGTAAAACCCTGTCTTAAAAAAAAAAAAAAAAATTAGCTGGGCATGGTGGCTCATGCCTATAGTCCCAGCTGCTCAAGAGGCTGAGGTGGGAGGATCACTTGAGCTTAGGAGGTTGAGGCTACAATGAGCTATGACCACACCACTGTGCTCCAGCTGGGGCAAGAGTGCAACCCTGTCTCTAAAAATACAATACAATACAATAAAAAGAGCTAAGAACTCTAATAACTTATTACAGCAATAATACCCATGTTACAATCATCCAAATCAAGATGTAGAGCAGCAATGTCCAATCATCTTTTTTGTGATGGCAGAAATTTTCTGTAATTTGCACCTTACAATACAATAGCAGCTACTGAATCCTTGCAAAGTGGCTAGTACAACCAAGGAAGTGAATTTTTAATTTTATGTCATTTTAATTAAATTCAAATAGCCTCCTGGGGCTAGTGGCTCCCATACTGGACAGCACATATATGGAACATTGCTATAACCTTAAGAAGTTGCTGGCCGGGCGCGGTGGCTCAAGCCTGTAATCCCAGCACTTTGGGAGGCCGAGGCGGGTGGATCACGAGGTCAGGAGATCGAGACTATCCTGGCTAACATGGTGAAACCCCGTCTCTACTAAAAATACAAAAAACTAGCCGGGCATGGTGGCGGGCGCCTGTAGTCTCAGCTACTTGGGAGGCTGAGGCAGGAGAATGGCGTGAACCCGGGAGGCGGAGCTTGCAGTGAGCCGAGATCACGCCACTGCACTCCAGCCTGGGAGACACAGCGAGACTCCGTCTCAAAAAAAAAAACAAAAAAAAAACAAAAAAAAAGAAGTTGCTTTATCCTCCTACTCCTTTAGCGTTAATCTCCCACCTACAGGCAACCACAGTTCTGACTTTAATCACCACTAATTTGTTCTGCCTATTCCTAAACCTCATATAAAAGGAATACATATTTGGTTTTTAGAATGCAGATAATTACAGGCCAAGGATCAGTTTTAATAAACACAACAGATGATTTGGAAGCAAACAGTACTGCAGTCACACTTTGAGTACCAAATATTCCTCCCCTAGGACTGCACCATCTCCTTTATGGGAGTCTGTGAAGAAAGAACACCTGGAGGTGCTGGGCATGGTGGTGGCTCACGCCTGTAATCCCAGCACTTTGGGAGGCCGAGGCGGGTGAATCACCTAAGGTCAGGAGTTCGAGACCAGTCTGGCCAACGAGGTGAAACCCCGTCTGTATTAAAAATATAAAAATTAGCCAGGCCATGTGGTGCGCGCCTGTAATCCCAGCTACTTGGGAGGCTGAGGCAGGAGAATCGCTTGAACTGGGGAGGCGGAGGTTGCAGGGAGTCGAGATCGCGCCATTGCTCTCCAGCCTGGGCAACAAGAGTGAAACTAGCTCAAAAAAAAAAAAAAAAAGTACCTGGAGGTCTTGGGTAAATGTGTCAGTCCCCAAAGTCCCCCTAAACCAAAACCAGAGAGGAAACCACTTCAGCTTCCCTCTTCACAATCAACTCATAAAAACTCACCTCAGATTCTGTGGTTGTTCTTGGTAACTTAATGTGAGTGGCTTTGATCCCAATCTGCAAAACGGACATTAAAAGCAGGTAAATGGCAAGACAACTTGAGATATTGAACCATTTCTTTTACAGACATGACTAACAAACAAGGAGGTGTTGGTCATCATTTCACCCTTATATGTTCTGAAGAATGAGTCCCTCACTTCAACCCATTCATCATTCGCTGGTTAATTGCCACTACGGCACTTCAGCAATGTCACGCTTGCTATTCCTTGAGAAAGGAAATTAAATCTTGGGACCCCAAATTCATTAAGTCAAAGGGAAAAGCCAAGCTGGGAACTGGGTCATGCAAATCTGCCTCCCCCTTTTTGGTTCCTAAATAAGATGTTACAAGATGAAAAGCTACATGCCTCCCCCATATTTTGCCCACAAGGAAATTCCTAGTGAGCTGCAAGATCTTTATGATGTTTCTGTTAAAATTTCACCATGGCAATGTAAACCGATAGCTTGTCTTTACAGGTGCAGCCACCCCCAGCCCACCAGACACAAATGTATATCTGATTGTTCCCCTGCCCCATTTTGTCTATGTTATCTTATGTAAAATGCAGATTGCCTGCATTTTTCCTCAGCCCCACTTGTCTATATCATCTTTTTTTTGGGGGGGATGGAGTTTCACTCTCGTTGCCCAAGCTGGAGTGCAATGGCATGATCTCAGCTCACCGCAACCTCCGCCTCCCAGATTCAAGCAATTCTCCTGCCTCAGTCTCCCAAGTAGCTGGGATTACGGGCATGCGCTACCACACCTGGCTAATTTTTTGCATTTTTAGTATAGATGGGGTTTCTCCATGTTTCTCAGGCTGGTATCGAACTCCTGAGCTCAGGTGATCCACCTGCCTCAGCCTCTCAAAGTATTGGGATTACAGGCATAAGCCATGGTGTCCAACTGTCTATGTCATCTTATGTAAAAAATGCAGATTCGCTGGGCACGGTGGCTCAAGCCTGTAATCCCAGCACTTTGGGAGGCCGAGATGGGCGGATCACGAGGTTAGGAGATCGAGACCATCCTGGCTAACATGGTGAAACCCCGTCTCTACTAAAAAATACAAAAAACTAGCCGGGCGAGGTGGCGGGCGCCTGTAGTCCCAACTACTCGGGAGGCTGAGGCAGGAGAATGGCGTAAACCCGGGAGGCGGAGCTTGCAGTGAGCTGAGATCCGGCCACTGCACTCCAGCCTGGGCAACAGAGCAAGACTCCGTCTCAAAAAAAAAAAAAAAAAAAAAATGCAGATTCACTTAGCCAAAGTCATGAATGACTATTTTTCCCTACCCACCTCTTACATGAAAATTGTGTACTTCTCAATAACCTGCCCTTTCCTCTTTAAATTTGGAGAACTCGAAATCATCTTCAGAGAAAGGCATAGACCTGTCTCCCAGGTGTGTCTTTAATTTTGGCAAATAAATCTCCTAAAATGATTGAGACTTGTCTCGTCACTTTTCTCAACTGACATCCTGCTCTTTGGGAAGAAAATCATTAAAGAGAAAACAAAAACTCAAGGGCAAACCAGAGGTCACAGGTCTAACTCACCCATTTCTGACTTGCAAAATAGATAAACTAATGTCTCCTGTGGGTGATAAAAGTTTACACAGGGAGGAACAAAAAGGGCAAGGGGTAACTGATAGGACCCAGGTGGAGGTGGGGGAGGGTGATGGCACGGCTGTTCTGGCTTACCTCTTCAGCAGCCTTCAGCTTCACTTTTATATAAAGATTGGAATCATCTCTGTTGCCAATCTAGAATAATAAATGCATGCAAATCAGATGATTAGGGAAAGGCAAAGTGCACAGAAAAGCTTCTACAATTTTAGTTTTAATAAAAGAAATGTTTAATCATGCAACTCTTGTTGCAGAGAACTTACAGGAGTATAGGGAGGCTGTGGGGGCAGGAGGGATTATGTGAACACAGATGGTGTTACAGCCCCTCCCCTAAACAAGGCCCACGTGGTTCTCACTGCAAAACCTCAAACAGAAAGTAGAGGATATCTGCATCTGCACAGGAAACTAAGCAAGGATGCTGCAGGCCTACCAGAAACATGTGGGATTTCTGCCATACCAAAAAAAACAGAGTATGGAGGGCTGAGAAACTGTCATCAGGCAAGAAAAATGCCTGAGAGGCAGGAGCACCCAGAGGGCACAGTCCACACCCTCTCCCCCACCCCCAGGGGAAATGGAAAGCTCCCTGGCCCCTCCACACAGAAAATAGAAAGGAGGGTGGTGGAAGGACCTCACTCTAGTTTACACTGAATAAACAGCCAGGCAAGACAAAGGGCAATCTCCCGGCCCAAACAGAGAGAAGGCCGGGTGCAGCGACTCAGGTCTGTAATCTCTGCACTTTGGGAGGCCAAGGGAGGAGGATCATTTCAGTCCAGGAGTTTGAGACCAGTCTGGGCAACATAGCGAGACCCCCATCTTTACAAAAAATTAGCCAGGCGTGGTGGTGCACGACTGTAGTCCCAGCACTCGGGTGGCCAAGGTGGGAGGATTACTTGAGCTCAGGAGTTTTGCCATGATTGCACCAGTGCACAGTGAGTCATGATATTGTGCCTGGGTAGCCTGGGCAACAGAGAGACCTTGTCTCTTAAAAAAAAAAAAAAAAGAGGGAGAAACTTGTAGTGCAGACGCCAAATCCTTTGAACCACCATGCTGTGTCTCACTATGTTCCCTCTGTTTCTTTAACCATGAACATATTTATAGTTTATCATTATAACCATTTATTTGTAAAATTTTATTTTACTAATATTTTTTCATGCTCCAGTGGTTGGTATTTCTCCTTTTCAAGGTTGATATATGCTACCATAAGTTGTGTTTCTCCCAAAATTACAGAGGGTATCACAGAGGGAAAGGTGGTAGGTCCCTTCATATCAAAGATAACTGAAGCATAGCTCCTTTTAACAGGACCATGGCAAAGAAAGAAGCCAGCTTTTGTGACAGAGGATTTTCTGACCTTGTCATATTGATGCTATTACTGGATGCTCCCCTCAGATCTCAGGACATGGCCGGAATCTTAGCTTCAGTTGTCCCTTATACAGACAGTTCTCAGTTTTGTTGTGCTAATTTGAATCGCAAGAGCCAGAAGAGTCCTTTGAGGGGAATTCTACTTTTTTTTTAATGGATTATTTGTATCTAAGTACATTAGATGCTTCCTGTAGGGACTTCCCTAGACTTTTAGTGCCTCTCATGTTTCCTCTTTGGTCACTTTCTATGTATGTTCTTTGCCCCACCACCCAACCCTTACTGGTGCAGTTACCAGATTTGATACATTCTGGAATTTTTAGATCAAAGTAGGAAAGGAGGTGGTTCTAAATAAAAAAGTATTTTTTTTTTTACAATTTCATTCATATTTATACCTACAACTAGTTATTTAGTCTTAACTCTGAGATTAAATTGTTTTACCACTTGCTGCCAGTCCTTTTTAAGCCACAGATTCTCTGTTCTAGAGTTTATCTTCATTCATGTTTCAGGTAAGTGAAATGTAACTGTAAGTCACTTTTCCAGGAAAGGTAGGTGGACATTTTTCTAAGTCCGTATAACTGAAAATATTTTTCTGCTGTCCCTTGCACTTGACTGGCCTTGGTGGATATGGAGTGACAGTATTTTCCTTCAGAGATGTTGTCTTTGGCATCTAATGTCACACAGGAGAAGTCTGAAGTCTCTCGCTGTTGTTGTTCCTTTATATGTAACTGTTTTTCTGCCTGAATATTTCTGAAGGAGTTTGTCTAAAACACTAAAACTACAACCAGTTCCAGAAAAAAAACTTAATAGTTACAGTTATGAGCATATGTCAAAGTTTTATTGGAAAAGACATCTAAAAAGCCAATTCAAAGAGTCACTTTTAGTATAGGTTTTATTTATTTATTATTTTTTTTTTTTAATTTTTTTTTGAGACGGAGTCTCGCTCTGTCGCCCAGGCTGGACTGTAGTGACCGGATCTCAGCTCACTGCAAGCTCCGCCTCCCAGGTTCACGCCATTCTCCTGCCTCGGCCTCCCGAGTAGCTGGGACTACAGGCGCCCACCACCTCACCCGGCTAGTTTTTTGTATTTTTTAGTAGAGACAGGGTTTCACCGTGTAGGCCAGGATGGTCTCGATCTCCTGACCTCGTGATCCACCCGTCTCGGCCTCCCAAAGTGCTGGGATTACAGGCTTGAGCCACCGCACCCGGCCTATTGATTGATTGATTGATTATTTTTGAGACATGGTCTCACTCTGCCACCCATCCTAGAGTACAGTAGCATGATCATGGCTCACTGCAGCCTGCAACTCCTAGGCTCAAGCAATCCTCCGCCACCACACCCAGCCAATTGTTGTATTTTTTGTAGAAATGGGGTTTCACTATTGCCCAGGCTGGTCTCAAACACCTGGGCTTAAGCAATCTTCCTCCCTCAGCCTGCCAAAGTGCTAGGTAGGCATGAGCCACCCCACTTGGCCAGTATAGGCATTTTATAGGGGAGAGTGGCTATAGAACCATTGATAGACTAGAAGCAAAACGAACGTTTAAAGAACATGTATTCTGTCCGGGCGCAGTGGCTCACGCCTGTAATCCCAGCACTTTGGGAGGCCAAGGCCGGTAGGTAGATCACCTGAGGTCAGGAGTTCGAGACTAGCCTGGTCAAGATAGTGAAACCCCATCTCTATTAAAAATACAAATATTAGCCAGGTGTGATGGCATGCACCTGTAATCCCAGCAACTTGGGAAGCTGAGGCAGGAGAATCCCTTGAACCCAGGAGGGAGAGGTTGCAGTGAGCCAAGATCCTGCCATTGCACTCCAGTCTGGGTGACAAGAGTAAAACTCTATCTCAAAAAAAAAAAAAATGCTGATTTCTTCCTTGAAGATGGCTGAGTATTACATCATCCAAAAGATCCTATTCCAGAACAGGTCAGGGACACTTTTTTTATACCAGGAGTCTATAAACTGTTTCTGTAGAGGGGCAGGCGGTATATATTTTAGGCTTTATGGGACACATACCCTGTAATAGGAGCTGCTGCTAATGCTTTTTTAACTCTTTATAAACTGGGCAGCATTTGGATATGGGCCACAGTTTACTAATCCATGTTCTACACCATAAGATATCTTGGGTATTGGTCTACTGGTTCATTTTTCTTTCTGTTTCAGAAACCTTATGAAGATACAGTCTAGTTGAGTTTATTAACTGTATTGTTTCTGTCCATGTATTTTGTGAAGACTGAATGAGTTACTGTACATAAAGCACTCTGAATAGTTCCCGAATACTGTTAAAAATCAGTTTTTTGGCCAGGTGCGGTGGCTCATGCCGATACTCCCAGCACTTTGGAAGGCCAGGGTGAGTGGATCGCTTGAGCCCAGGAGTTAGAGACCAGCCTGGGCAACATATCGAAACTCCATCTCTACAAAAAATACAAAAATCAGCTGGGCATGGTGGTGTGCCTGTAGTTCCAGCTAACTTGGGAGGCTAAGGTGGGAGGATCCCCTGGGGGACAGGGGAGGGCAGAGGTTGCAGTGAGCAGCGATCACAACACTGCACTCCAGCCTGCATGACAGAATAAGATTCTAACTCAAAAAAAAAAGAGAGAGAGAAATACTAATGACGCTATATGGGGCTAAGGCTGTATTTCTATCACCTTAGCATAAATTTTTTTTTTTTTTTTTAATGGGAAAAAGTCTTGCTCTGTCACCCAGGCTGGAATGCAGTGACACGATTACAGCTCATTGCAGCCTCAACCTCCGGGGCTTGAGCAATCCTCCCACCCCAGCCTCCCCAGGAGTGGGGACTACAGGCAAGTACCACCACAACCAGCTAATGTTTGTATTTTTTTGGAGACAAAGTCTCTCTATGTTGCCCAGGCTGGTCTCAAATTCCTGGGCTCAAGCAAGCTGCTCACCTTGGCCTCCTAAAGTGCTGGGATTACAGGCGTGAGCCACCATGCTTAGTCCATTAGTATCTCTTATAATGAAAAGTCAAGTCTTAATTTCCTATAAATATTCAGTTATTTGGGAAGTTACTCATCCATTTTATTTAAAAAAAATGAAAACTCAACTTTTAAATATATACTTGGGCCAGATCATGAATGTTCTTGAATGCATTGCTAAGGAATTAGAAAAACAAAGAGGAAGAACAAATGGGTTTCAGAGACAGACCTAGGTTCATTTCCCAGACTCAGTCCCTTCCTGACTGGCTTTGGGCAAGCTACCCAAGATCTTTGAGCATGAGTTACTATGGCTATAAGGGGCCATCTGCTACCTCGTAGGGTAGTATAAAACATAGATAAAACATAGAACAATTAGAAATATAAACAAATCATTTGAACTATTGTAAACACTCTATATAAGTAGTACAGGTTTAAGATCCCTAACTCAAAAATCCAAAATCGGTCAGGTGCAGTGGCTCAGCACTTTGGGAGGCCGAGGCAGGCAGATCATGTGAGCTCAGTTTGAGACTAGCCTGGGCAATATGGAGAAACTCTGTTGCAAATACTAAAATTAACTGGATGCCTGTAGTCCTAGCTACTCGGGAGGCTGAGACAGGAGGATAGCTTGAGCCTGGGAGATCCAGGCTGCAATGAACTGTGATCACACCCCTGCACTCCAGCCTGGACAATCGAGTGAGACCCTGTCTCAAAAAACAAAAACAAAAAACAAAAACACAAATCCAAAATGCTCCAAAATCAGAAACTTTGAGCACTGACAATGCCAAAAGTAGAAAATTCCACACCTGGCCTCATGTGATGGCTTACAGTCAAAACACAGTTAAAAGTGCGTTTCATGCACAATATTATTAAAAATATATAAAATTGGCCGGGCGCAGTGGCTCACGTCTGTAATCCCAGCACTTTGAGAGGTCGGGGCAGAAAGAGAAAGCCAGGTCGTAGAGGGCACACTGTGCCAGGCTCAGTGTTGTGTGCTTTCCCAGAGGAATTTAAATTCTAGGCTGGGTGCGGAGGCTCATGCCTGTAATCCCAGCACTTTAGGAGGCCGGGGCAGGCAGATCACTTGAGGTCAGGAGTTTGACACCAGCCTGGCCAACATGGTGAAACCCCATCTCAACTAAAAATACAAAAATTAGCCAGGTGTGGTGGCACACACCTGTAATCCCAGCTACTCGGGAGGCTGAGGCAGGAGAATCACTTGAACCCGGGAAGTGGAGGTTGTAGTGCGCCGAGATCGTGCCATTGCACTCCAGCCTGGGCGACAAGAGCAAAACTCCGTCTCAAAATATATATATATATGTGTGTATATATACACACACACTTCTATAAAATTACCTTCAGTCTACAAGTATAAGGTATATAACGAAACATAAATAAATTTTGCTTTAGAATTGGATCTCATCCCTATGTATATACAGATTCCAAAATCTAAAACACTCTCGTCCCAAGTATTTCAGATAAGGGATACTCAACTTGTACTATCATTCTGGTAAAGGATGGAGAGTGAATGTGGCTGGATAGATTGTGATCAGACTTGCATTTTAACAAGGGTTGAAATTGCCATCAGGAGGACAGACAGGAGGTATCTAGATAGAACCCCCAAATCATTAAGCAGGTAACTATAGTGTTCCCAGGGTTGGGAGCAGTAGGAATCAAGGGGAGGCAACAGATTCCAAGAGTTGATGAGAGGCAGAATCAACAGGACAATAGCCCCTAACTGGATGCAGGGAGTGAGGAAGAGAGCTCAGTAAGGAGACGGCCTCAGGCTTCTGGCTCAGGGAAGACGGTGGTGCCAGCACCAGAGTGAAAAAGACTAGAGGTCTGAGGCAGGGAGATGTGATTACAACGTATTACATAAATCTTGTATCACAGAAAGCTGTTGACTCTCGTGCTAAAGTACAAAATTAAAAGATTCTACCACTTTTTTTTATCAGCAAGGACATGAGACTAGCTGTAGAACAGTGTTTATGTAATAAAAACATTTGTCATCAATAAATGTAAAAAAACAAGGTTGGAAGTTAATTTTTAAAATGGGGGGGAACTCAATATTTCTTTTAAAAGGGTATACTTCTTGCCTATGACATTTACTCTTTCTACAACAAACAATTTGCAAAAATAAGCCAAGATATAACCAGTCACCAAATGTACCAGTATACACCCACAACATATACTTTTGATTCTTAGTAATTTGCAAAAAAGGGAAAATCCACCACAGCAGAGAACATGCCAGGCAAAGAGTGACAGGCCTTCTGTGCTTTTCTTCTCAGCTAAGCCCTTTTAGACAAACAGCAGAGGAGAGAGGGATATTTAAGTAGTATTCACTTTGACTTTTTTTTTTTTTTTGAGACAGAGTCTAAGGCTGGAGTACAGTGGCGCGATCTCGGCTCACTCCAACCTCCGTCCCCCGGGTTCAAGCGATTCTCCTGCCTCAGCCTCCTGAGTAGCTGTGATCACAGGTGTGCACCACCACACCTGGCTAATTTTTATATTTTGAGTAGAGATGGGATTTCACCATGTTGGCTAGGCTGGTCTCAAACTCCTGACCTCAAGTGATCCACCAGCCTTAGCCTCCCAAAGTGCTGAGATTACAGGCGTGAGCCACCGCACAATGCCTACTTTGACATTCTTAATAAACAAGGGATAGAAACTTAGCAAGGGATTAAATGATGTATTCGAGACATACATATAGATTGTAAGGGAGACTATGTCCAAGTTGGGTGAAACTCTGACGGGAGTTTCAAATGAAAGCCTTGAGTTTCCTGTCATCCAAATCAAGACTGTAAACATTCCTTCATACATTTGTCCATAAAAATATTTATTGAATACCTCCCTACTGGGTGAATCTGGAGCTCAGGGAAGAAACTCGGGATAGAGACCTAAATTTGGAAGTATTCGCTCATGAAGCTATGGGACTGGGTGAGGTCACTTAGGGAAAGAATAAGACAGGGAAGAGACCTCAAGGGTGAGTCCCAAGGCATTCAAATGGTTTAGGTATTAGGGTGATGAGCAACAACAAGCAAAGGAGACTCCAAGGAGGGAAGGAAACCAGTGGTGTCCCAGATCAAGAGCCTGGAGCTCAGAAGAGATCTAGATTTAGAAGTCACTGGCCTGATAGATGAAACTGCCTAAAATAATGGTTCTGAAAGTATGGCCCACACACTCTTTAGGGACCCCAAGACCTTTTGAAAGATTTATTTGGGCCAGGCTAGTTTCATTATAATACCACTACAATGCTGTTTGCCTTTTTAATTGTGTTAACATCTGTACTGATGGTGCAAAAGCAATGGTGTGTAAGACTATTAGTGAACCCGCACAAATCAAGACAATGGCTTTGGACTAGTTGTCAAGGTATCCTTCGCTACCACACACACTCAGTAAAACTAGATGCCCGTTTCACTAGGACGGCCCTTGATAAAGAAATATACATTATTAATTTTCTTAACGTGGCCAAGCACAGTGGCTCATGCTGTAATCCCAGGACTTTGGGAGACTAAAGGTGGGAAGATCACTTTGAGCCCAGGAGTTCGAGATCAGCCGGAGCAACAAGGCGAAAAACCATCTCTACAAAAAAATACAAAAAATTAAGGCCGGGCACAGTGGCTCATGCCTATAATCTCAGCACTTTGGGAAGCTGAGACAGGAGGATCACTTTGAGTCCCAGTGTTCGAGACCAGCCTGGGCAAAAAGGCAAAAAAAATCTCTACAAAAAAATACAAAAAATTAAGGCCGGGCGCAGTGGCTCACACCTGTAATCTCAGCACTTTGGGAGGCTGAGGCAGGTGGATCACCGGAGGTCAGGGGTTCAAGACCAGCCTGGCCAATGTGGTGAAACCCTATCTCTACTAAAATTACAAAAATTAGCCGGGCATGGCACCTGAAATCCCAGCTACTCGGGAGGTTGAGGCATGAGAATCACCTGAACCCAGGAGGCAAAGGTTTCAGTGAGCTGAGATCACGCCACTACATTCCAACCTGGGGGATAGAGCAAGACTCTGTCTCAAAAAAAAAAAAAAAAAAATTAGCAGGGCATGATGGCAGGCACCTGTAATCCCAGCTACTCAGGAGGCTAAGGCAATAGAACTGCATGAACCTGGGAGGTGGAGGCTGCAGTGCACCACTGCACTCCAGCCTAGGCGATAAAACAAGACTCGGTCTCAAAAAAAAAATTAGGCATGGTGGTGTATGCCTGTAATCGCAGCTACTCTGGAGACTGAGTGGGAGGATCACTTACTTACTTGAGCCTGGGAGATGGAGGTTGCAGTGAACCAAGATTGTGCCACTGTACCACTGTACTGAGTAAATTATATATATATATATATACACACACACACATACCTCAACTCTTGAGTGCATGTGTTTTTAATAGTCTATGTAAGGAATTGGGAAGCACTTATAATGCACTTCTGCTATATACAGAAGTACAGTGGTTGTGGTTGTTACTAAAGTATTTGTGCATTTTTTGTTTGTTTGTTTGAGACAGGGTCTCACTCTGTCACCCAAGCTGGAGTACAGTGGCATGAATACAACTCCCTGCAGCCTTGACTTCCTGGGCTCAAGTGATCCTCCTGCCTCCCTCTCATGTAGTTGGGACAACAGGTCTGTACTACCACTCCTGACTCATTTTTTAATTTTTTTGTAGAGATGGGGTCTCACTTTGTTGTCCAGGCTGCACTTGTGCTTTTTTGCCTTGTTAGCTGAAACAGATGCATTTTTATATGGAACACCATCTTTACTTGAAATAACAACTGACAAGCAATGATTATTCAGGCTTGAGTATCTGACAAATATTTTCTCAAAAATGAATAAAGTGAGCCTGGTATTTCCAGAGAAACAATTAATTGTATTTGTTGCCAATGATAAAACGTGAGTTTTTGGGTGAAAGTTAAAATTTTTTATCCACCCCTGTGAGCTTGACAGCTTCTCAATACTTGAAAACTTCTCTGATGAGCTTGGTGATGTTAATGATTCCAATTCTTTCATATTGCATAATGAAATGTTAACATTTGGAAGATCTGCATAATTCAGGGAACTTATTATTTTCCAAATGAGGAACAAAGGATGTTACAAAACCATGCATGGGGTAAATATTCATTCCAAATGTAACATTTTGATGTAGCAAAGTATCAAAGTTCACTGATGACGTTTCAGATTCTACATTGCAACTAATCTTTTAAAACTTTACTTACTGAGTCCTGGTACAACATCAAAGAAAAATACCCACAATTACCTGGAAAGACTATTTTAAAAGTTCTTCCCTTTTACAGCTACACATCTGTATGAAGCCAAATTTTCTCCATATATTTCAATCAAACCAGCACACAGCAAGAGACTGAATGCAGAGGCAGATAAGACTCCAGCTCTCTTCTATTAAGCCATACAGGAAAGAGGTGTGCACAAATATAAAATAATGCCTCTTTTCACTAAATTTTGTTTTTAAAAAAGTTATTATTCCATAAAATGTTATTTATGTTAACATATAATAAATGAGCTTACTATTGGCATTTTTAAATGAATAAACATTTTTAAAACTTCCTAATTTCTCTCTCTCTTTTTTTTTTTTTTTAGACGGAATCTCTGTCACCCAGACTGGAGTGCAGTGGCACAATCTTGGCTCACTGCAACCTCCACCTCCCAGGTTCAAGCAATTCTCCTGCCTCAGCCTCCTGAGTAGCTGGGATTACAGGCGCCCACCATCACACCCAGCTAATTTTTGTATTTTTAATAAAGGTAGGGTTTCACCATGTTGGCCAGGCTGGTCTCAAACTCCTGACCTCAGGTGATCTGCCCACCTTGGCCTCCCAAAGTGCTGGATTACAGTCATGAGCCACCGTGCCTGGCCAAAACTTCCTAATTTCTAATACAGTAAACATTAATGGATAAATCTGTATAAACAATAGCTCCTTGAGGTCTTACATCTTTAAGAGTGTAAAGGGGGCCAAGTACAGTGGCTCACGCCTATAATGCCAATGCTTTGGCAGGCAGAGGCAGGAGGACTGCTTGAAGCCAAGAGTTCAACGCTACAGTGAGTTATGATTGCACTGCTACATTTCAGCCTGGCAACAGAGTAAGAACTTTTCTCTCAAAAGTAAATAAATAAATACATTAAATTAAAGGAAAAAAAAAAGATTGTAAAGGGGCCCTAAGTTAAGACCAAAAGTTAAGAGACACTGGCCTAGAGAAAGGGTATCCACAGAGAAGAGCAGAGGGCCGGGATATGCCAACATTTAGAAACTGAGCCAAAGAGGGGGAACCTGTCAAGAGAGACTGAAAAGGCATGAGATTACACAGCAGCCAAAAAAAAAAAAAAAAAGGAAAGGAAAGTAGAGGGAGAGGTGTGAAATGATATTAAGAAATCAAGCAAAGACAACATTAATGGAAATAAACTATCATAATACCTGTAATATTGCCAGGCCTGGTATGAAACCAGGTACTTCCTCCTTCAACTGAGTGACTTGATTTTTCAGTCTCGCCCTTATTTGCCTAGAGAAAAAGGAAAGGGTGGAGTTAATATTGAATGTTCCAAGCACAGATAAGTGATGCAGATTATTAGATGTATTTCTCTTTTATTTGTTTGTTTATTAACACAGGGTCTCGCTCTGTCACCCCGGCTGGGAGTACAGTGGCACAATCAAGGCTCACTGCAGCCTCGACCTCCTGGGCTCAAGTGATCCTTTCGCCCCAGCCTCCTGAGTAGCTGGGACTTTACAGGTGTGTGCCACCATACCTGGCTAATTTTCGTACTTTTGATAGAGATGGGGTTTCACCATTGCCCAAGCTGGTCTTGATTTCCTGGGCTCAAGCGATCTACGACCTTGGCCTCCCAAAGTGCTGGGATTACAGGCGTGAGCCACTGCACTGGGCCTGTATTTCTCTCTCTCTCTCTCTCTTTTTTTTTTTTTTTAGATGAAGTTTTGCTCTCACGGCCCAGGCTGGAGTGCAATGGCACGATCTTGGCTTACCACAACCTCCATCTCCCAGGTTCAAGCGATTCTCCTGCCTCAGCCTCCCAAGTAGCTGAGATTACAGGCATGCGCCACCACGCCCAGCTAATTTTGTATTTTTAGTAAACACAGAGTTTCTCTACATTGGTCAGGCTGGTCTCAAACTCCCGACCTCAGGTGATCCCCCCACCTTGGCCTCCCAAAGTGCTGGGATTACAGGCGTGAGCCACTGAGCCCGCCTTGTATTTCTCTTTTAAATCAAAAACACTGGCCAGGAGCAGGCAATGGTTCATGCCTGTAATCTCAGGACTTTGGGAGGCTAAAGCAAGAGGATTGCTTTAGAACAGGAGTTTAAGACTATCCTGGGCAACATAGTGAGACCCCATCTCTACAAAAAATAAAAAATTAGCTGGGAGTGGTGGCAGGCACCTGTAGTCCCAGCTACTCAGGAGGCTGCGGCAGGAGGATGGGTAGAACCCAGGAGGTTGAGGCTGCAGTGAGCTATGATGGTGCCATTGCACTCCAGCCAGGATGATAGAGCAAGACTGTCTCCAAAAAAAATAAAATAAAAACACCAGTGAATGGACATTATCTGGTTTAATGTGTACAGGAACTTCCCATCAATTTTCCAGGCCACAAGTAGACGTGGCTCTTTTTCTTTTTTCTTTTTTTTGAGACGGGGACTTGTTCTTGCCCAGGCTAGAGTGCAATGGTGCGATATCTGCTCACTGCAACCTCTGCCTCCTGGGTTCAAGCGATTCTGCTGCCTCAGCCTCCGGAGTAGCTGAGATTACAGGCGCGTGCCACCATGCCCAGCTAATTTTTGTATTTTTAGTAGAGATGGGGTTTCACCATGTTGGTCAGGCTGGTCTTGAACTCCTGACCTCATGATCCACCCATCTCAGCCTCCCAAAGTGCTGGGATTACAGGAGTGAGCCACTGTTCCCGGCCAACTGGATCTTTTCTAACTCCTACTGACACTAACTGACCAAAGGGTTCAGGGATAATTGAAAATGTATTAGTTGATGGCATTCAAAATCATATAGTAAACAAATGAAAACTTAGACCAACACTTCTAGAAAGTGCCGATCCTCATCTTTTTTCACATTTCCACTCTCCAGGTGCTGTCATGAAAAAATTTTATAGGAACAAACTCAAGCACACACCTTTTGCTCAACCTACACTAGTAAGATTACCACAGGGTATCCACATAAGGTTGAATGATGAATCAATGAATCCCCCTCCAAATTCAGCATAAACTTACAAATTATATTATAATTCACAAAGGAATTTTCCCTACCAAGAATTTAACACAAGGCTAAAAGTATAACCTCCTGCAGTCTCCTTATTAGAGTGAAAAAAAGTATAACCTCTTGCAAAACTAAGACGATCAATTTACTAACATACAACTTCTCAACTGTCAGGCCTCTGAGCCCAAGCCAAGCCCACCGCATCCCCTGTGACTTGCACGTGTATGCCCAGATGGCCTGAAGTAACTAAAGAATCACAAAAGAAGTGCAAATGTCCTGCCTCGACTTAACTGATGACATTCCACCACAAAAGAAGTGAAAATGGCCGGTGGTTGCCTTAAGCGATGATATTATCTTGTGAAATTCCTTTTCCTGGCTCTTCCTGGCTCAAAAAGCTCCCCCACTGAGCACCTTGTAACCCCCACTCCTGCCCGCCAGAGAACAACCCCCCTTTGACCGTAATTTTCCTTTACCTGCCCAAATCCTATAAAACGGCCCCACACTTATCTGGCCCCACACTCATGTCCCTTCGCTGACTCTCTTTTCGGACTCAGCCCGCCTGCACCCAGGTGATTAAAAAGCTTTATTGCTCACACAAAGCCTGTTTGGTGGTCTCTTCACACGGACATGCGTGACATCAACAATACTCTAGGATGTCAAGTAAATGAAATTACATCCATAAATAAATACCTGAATAGCTCAACCTTGCCCAGTTATGATATATGATACAACGTTCAACTTGAACAAGCTCTGTCCCTCTTGGAAAACCAGTTTTGTCATTTGTCACATGGACATTCACAAACAGCTCTTCCTTCATTCTAATTTGGTTACTCTCAGCTCCACTTCTCCACATGTCACAAAAAAACTGACATAAACAGGCACACAAGAAATAGATTATTTGGACTGGCCTAGTAAACATCAAGAATGTTGAATGGTACAAGAAAGAAGTCATACCCAAGATTTCCAATTTTTATTTATTTTTATTTATTTATTTTATTATTATTTTTTTTTGGAACAGGGTCTGGCTCTATCGCCCAGGCTGGAGTGCAGTGGCACAATCACAGCTTACTGCAATCTCCACCTTCTGGGCTCAAGCCATCCTCCCACTTCAGCCTCCCAAGTAGGTGGGACTATAGGTGCACACCACCACACTCAGCTAATTTTTGTATTTTTTGTAGAGATGGGGTTTTGCCATGTTGCCCAGGCTGATCTTGAACTGAGCTCAAGTGATCCTCCCACCTTGGCCTCCCAAAAATGCTGGGATTACAGGTATGAGCCACTGCACCCAGCTCAAATTTTATTTCTAGTTAGTGACCTTGTTTTTTCAAATCAGTATTCTCTACAATAATATAGCTCAAAAGAATAGACCATTGGATTTTTTTTCTTTTTAAACTGGGATTAGACCTGGATAAAGACCACAGTTCGCTCTGAGACAAGAGAACAGGGAATACTGCAGTGTTCACACCCCAGCAGTTCCAGGCCTAGCTGCTCCCCTAAATGACAATCAGATGTGGTGCTGGGCATAGCCCAATACCCCTACACAGTCATCCAGGCTCTCTTTGGTCCAAAGTCTTATATAATCATTCTTGCCGAAATCCATTATAAATTCCAATTCACTGTTTAACATCATGGCTCAATTTTAAATCTTTAACATGTTACGACAGAGAAAAAAACACATTGCTAAAATATAACCTTTAACTCTTATTATGGATATAGAAAAATGAGTAAATAAAAATAAAATATAACATGGACATTTCAACAGAAGCTATATGGTAGGCAAAGGAGGCAGCGTGAAATGTACATGATTAAAATAAGGCTGCCTTTAGACAACAAAAATGCTGAAATGTGCCACAAGCTTAGAGGAGTTCTCAAATAATTCTCAAAAGGCACAGGAAAAACAACTTTAGTAACTGATCAGAGAAGAACCAAGAACATTCACCTTCAAAATACAGGGCTTTGGGCCGGGTGTGATAGCTGATGCCTATAATCCCAGCACTTTGGGAGGCCGAGGCGGGCAGATCACGAGGTCAGGAGTTTGAGACCAGTCTGGCCAATATGGTGAAACCCCGTCTCCACTAAAAAATACAAAAAATTAGCCAGGCGTGGTGGTGCATGCCTGTAGACTCGGCTACTCAGGAGGCTGAGGCAGGAGAATCGCTTGAACTCGGGAGGCGGAGGTTGCAGTGAGCAGAGATCCTGCCACTGTGCTCCAGCCTGGGCGACCCACTGAGACTCCGTTTCAAAACAAAAAACAACAACAAAAAAAAACAGGGCTTCTTCTAAAACAACAACAACAACAACAACAACAACAACAACAAAAAACAGGTTGTCAGGCCTCTGAGCCCAAGCCAAGCCATCACATCCCATGTGACTTGCACGTATACGCCCAGACGGCCTGAAGTAACTGAAGAATCACAGAAGAAGTGCAAATGCCCTGCCTGGCCTTAACCGATGACATTCCACCACAAAAGTGAAAATGGCCGGTCCTTGCCTTAAGCGATGATTATCTTGTGAAATTCCTTTTCCTGGCTCTTCCTGGCTCTTCCTGGCTCAAAAAGCTCCCCCACTGAGCATCTTGTGACCCCCTACTCCTGCCCGCCAGAGAACAACCGCCCCTTTGACGGTAATTTTCCTTTACCTACCCAAATCCTATAAAAGGGCCCCACCCTTATCTCCCTGGGCTGACTCTCTTTTGGGACTTAGCCCGCCTGCACCCAGGTGAAATAAACAGCCAGGTGCTCACACAAAGCCTGTTTGGTGGTTTCTTCACATGAACGCGCATGACACAGGTCTTCTTCTAAACAAGGACACAATGTATCCCCCTGCCCCAATAGATTACTGTTACAAGATTTTTTTTTTTTTTTAGACGGAGTCTCGCTCTGTCACCCAGGCTGGAGTGCAGTGGCGCGATCTCGGCTCACTACAAGCTCCGCCTCCCGGGTTCACGCCATTCTCCTGCCTCAGCCTCCGGAGTAGTTGGGACTACAGGCGCCCACCGCCACGCCCGGCGAATTTTTTGTATTTTTAGTAGAGACAGGGTTTCACTGTGTTAGCCAGGATGGTCTCTGTCTCCGGACCTCATGATCCGCCCAAAGTGCTGGGATTACAGGCATGAGCCACGACACCCGGCTGTTATAAGATTTTTAAAATGCAGAACGCAAATGTTTTACTTAATATGTCTTATTCCCATTTTGTTTATTTGTTGATTTATTTCATTTGTTCATTAACAATTTTCATACTACTAAAAAATACTTCGGCCGGGCACTGTGGCTCACGCCTGTAATCCCAGCACTTTGGGAGGCTGAGGCAGGTGGATCACCTGAGCTCGGGAGTTTGACACAGCCTGAGCGGTGAAACCCTGTCTCTACTAAAAATACAAAAAAAAAAAAAAATTAGCCGGGCGTGGTGGCGCATGCCTGTAGTCCCAGCTACTCAGGAGGCTGAGGCAGGAGAATCGCTTGAACCCGGGAGGCAGAGGTTGCCGTGAGCCAAGATCGCGCCACTGCCCTCCAGCCTAGGCAACAAGAGCGAAACTCCATCTCGAAAAAAAAAAAACCTTCAAAAAATGTTTAAAAACTTAATATGTAGTTCCTTGTAAAAATAATTGTGATTGTGAGGCCACCTAGTGTTCTAAGAAATACATGTATTTCAAATTCATAGTCATTTAAGTCAAATTAAAACACTAAATTAACCTTCTCGTTGAAAGAAAACTGATTTTCACCTATCACTAATATAGCAAAAGCTACATTATATCAGTATACAAGACAGTCAATTGATAATAGTACTATTATTACACTGAAGAATATTTACCAAAAAATTATTATAATTTAACCCAAACATTTACCAAATTTGACAGGTATCTCAAATACATATTTGAAAGCTTAATGTGAGGAAACTATTTTATGCTTCATTGGAAGTTTACAATGTAAAGTTCTTCCATCCAATTCTCTCTAACTCAAAGCCCTTAGAAAGCAAAGGTAAACTGCTTGATATTTATGACATGAAAATAAGTCAGAATAGTGTAAAATTTTAATGAATCCTATAATTCTTAGTAAGGGTAAAGACCATCATTAATCCACATGCACAGTGACACAATAACTCATGTTAAGCTTCTGGATCAGGGTTTTTCAGTCTCAGCACCACTGACATTTGGACCAGATCATCCTTTGTTAAGGGGACTATCCAGCTGCGGGATGCTCAGCACCAGTCCTGGCTTCTACCGCTAGATGCCAATAGTACACCCCTTCCCCGTATGACAATCCAAAAGACTCCAGGCATGCCCAGTACCCTGAGGTAGAGGGAGTAAAAAACTGCCCCATTTGACAACCTCTGATCTAGTGCAATAAATGGACTGGGTTGGATTGGTTAAGGCTTTATAAAATTTAGGATTTTAAAAGTGGACCGTTAAGTTCATTCAGAAAAAGGTCTCAAAGAGAAAAGCACCTTCGGAGTCCTGGTACAGGCAACCAAGTGTGGTAGGATTCCTGAACAATGAGGTCCCACCTCCCCCACCCCCACCCACTCAAGGATGAAGGGGGCAGGCAGCATCTACTCAGATCCAACGAATTGGTGGCATGAAGAATAGACAGCATAGTATTGCTAAACTTTTCATACCTTTCAAAAAGTCAGGCATCCAGATTTTTATGTGTAACTACAGGCATAAATGTGTTGGGAAGTAATCTAATGTTGTAAAGTAATAAATGTGTTGGGAAGTAATCTAATTCTGTAAGCCAAACAAAAAACATTTGGCCTCTAGGCCACAATTTTATCACCTTCTGCCAGTAGCAAGAGTTTTGAGACAAGACAGGGTTGGCTCTGAGTACGAGGATCTGTAAGAAGCTATGCTTAACTATATGTCAACAAAGGAGAGGTGATACCAGCAAGTCTGCTGGTGAGAACAGGCAGACTCCTAATCCTAACTCTGAGAATTAGTCTCACCATTGGAGGATTACCTAACCATAGATCTGGCCACTAGAGCTGACTAGGGCTCCAGTGAACAACTCTAGGTCCCTTGCAGGCCTCTGGATCATCAGACGGGAATGTAGAAAGAATGGAGAAGGTAAGGGTTCTCCACTTGGAGGGAAGAACCTGCCAAGAGCTCATAATGAGAAAAGCCTCACAAGGACCTGGCCTTCCTGCTTTTCAAAAAGACTAAAGAAAACCTTAGGTAGAAAAGGTTAGGTCTAAAAGGCTGCTAACTAAGGAGGGGCTGGTATTTGGGCACCTAAACCCAAAGATCACTTATCATGTTAAGTCATTCATTGCAGTCAAGATTAAGATTAAGTTCCTAACAGGCTCTGGCAAAACCTTTTTACAGAAATGCTCCCTTATCTCCTGGGACCTCTCAATCATCAGATACCAAGCAGTCCATCTCCTGTCCAGGCTTGTGGTGAGGGGCAAAAAAAAAAAAGGCTGAGCCAGCAAAGTAAGTAGGTCTGACCTGTCTCTAACCAGTCAAAATTGGACTATAACCTCAAAAATGACTTTTTGAAGAGAATCTGTTTGGGTGCTTCCCAACCAGACTGAGGGGTGGAATGATTTCCTCACAATGGAAAGGCCTCAGGCAGAACCAAAGTCAGGGTGTCTCCTGCTGGGGGGTAGAAGTTTGCAATTCCTTCTAGCAAGCCAATGACAAGCCCATGGTAGGGAAAGAAATGCACCATCGAGCCTCTGCCACCAACCTTGGAACACCTGCGCAAGTCACTTCGCTTCTGGCTAAAGTGTCATAAACTGCAAAATTGAGGGGAAGGGTAGTAGCTGAGCGTCTGAGGATTCTTGAGTGTGGCACCTTTAGCCACCCACTTCTTCGAGGTCAAGGATTTACAAGGTGCCCGAAGCTGCTTTTTGGTCAATTAAGGGGAGCAAAGGAGAGCCAACTGCACAGTGCAGGGGGAATGGGGGCCTTCTGCACTGTGGATGGGATGTCACAGAAGCTTGTTTTGAGAGTCTTACATTCTTTTAATCCTTGGGGCAACCTCAGGAAGTAGACAGTTCTCATCATCCCTACTGCACAGAGAGGAAAGTGAGGCTAACTTTTCCAAGGCCACACAAGCAGTCCCTGCCCCCTAACCTCTATTCTACCAACCTCTACTGAGTCAATTAGAGGAGAAGGGAGCCATTTCCCTCCACTCCAAGGACCCTCCTCTGTGCTAGGCCAGCTTTCCTTCTAGAAGATTCTTCATGAAAATAGGGGATGTAACAGGGAACCATACACCTCTGCTCAGAACCCCACTACCCAAATCCCAAACTGCCTGATCCCAACCCCCCGATGGACAAGGACAGACACTTATTTGCAAACCACATCCCCAATCAGGTGCCATGACCATAGCAGTTGGCTGCCAGCTCAGGGCTCTGCTGCACTATCGCTGCTACCTGCCCAACAGCCTGGCTGGAGTCCTAGCTGAAGGTCCCAGCCTCTCTGGAACTCTGACCTCTCCTGCACAGGCTTCCAGAAGCAATCCAGCTATGACAGTCAAGGTTCCATGTAACTTTTGAACAACCTGCACTTTGGAGTTCATTACAGGCAAATTTTTTTTTTTTTTTTTTTTTTTTTTGAGATGGAGTTTTGCTCTTGTTGCCCAGACTGGAGTGCAATGGTGCCATCTCGGCTCACTGCAACCTCCTCCTCCCAGGTTCAAGCCATTCTCCTGCCTCAGCCTCTGGAGTAGCTGGGATTACAGGCATGTGCCACCACACCCTGCTAATTTTGTATTTTTACTAGAGACGGGGTTTCACCATGTTAGTCAAGCTGGTCTCCAACTCCTGACCTCAGGTGATCCACCTGCCTTGGCCTCCCAAAGTCCTAGGATTACAGGCACGAGCCACCACGCCCTGTCCAGGCAAATCTTTTTAAGCATAAAAGGGCCTACATGTATTTAATCTACAAGACAAAGTAAAAGCCTTATCCATGTTAACTCAGTAACCAAGAAGACCTGCCCTTCACTATGGCAAGCAAATTATTTTTACAAAAACAGTTCTTCTAGCCCTGTAGCTAAAATGTACAGCCAAGGTTCCAAACTTTTATCCTTGATCACTAGGATAAATTCTAATTTTAAGTCTCAAGATTATAAGCCAGCTCCCAAAGGTACAGGCTGGATAAAGACACACATAACTTTTTTATTCAATGAGTACTTTCTAAGTACCTATTTACTAAAACTTACCGTGTACCAACGACTTCTCTAAATGCTTTATAGGTATTAACTCATTTAATTCTAACAACCTTATGAGTTAGGTGACATTACTACTCCAATATACAGAAGCTAAGGCACAGAGGTAAATTGCATGACCCAGTGATGCACAGAGAAGGAGGCAGCACCGTGCTTAGGCTCTGGAGCTACCATCCACAGCGAGCTTACAAACATACCCAACTTGCCCTGCACTTGGCCAGCAAACACTCGCAGCACCTACTCAAACCATCTGCCTCTTCACAACTAGTCTCTTTAGAAAGGAGACTTCATCAAGAAAAATGCCACCAATGGAGAAAGCAGGCTTAATTTATAGCAAATTAAGGGAAGGGAAAACCAAAGAAATCATATAACTGTAGTAAGCCCCACTTTGAAAGGTGTACTTACAGAACAACTATGCTTTCTTGTCTACAAAGCAAGGTGGGTCTTCCAACACTATCTAATGCACATCCTTCTCCCACTTTGCATAATCTTTTTTTTTTTTTTTTTTTTTGAGACAGTCTCGCTCTGTCGCCCAGGCTGGAGTGCAGTGGCCAGATCTCGGCTCACTGCAAGCTCCACCTCCCGGGTTCATGCCATTCTCCGGACTACAGGTGCCCGCCACCTCGCCCGGCTAGTTTTTTGTATTTTTTAGTAGAGACGGGGTTTCACCGCGTTAGCCAGGATGGTCTCGATCTCCTGACCTCGTGATCCGCCCGTCTCGGCACTCCCAAAGTGCTGCGATTACAGGCTTGAGCCACCGCCCAGCCACTTCGCATAATCTTTTAAAAGACTTCTGCCCAGGGCAGGGTCAAGTTCCTCTACTCAGGAGCCTCTACTCAGTCAGCTTCTCACAGGGCCATTGCCATTGACCCCCAAAGCAGTAATTTACTAACTGGTGAGGACAAAGGTCCATGGCACAGGCTGTGTTTTTGGTCAGGAGCTATTTCCCCCACAAAATTGGCAGGCTTATGGCTCCACCTCCTTCAAGTCTTTGCCCGTAAGTCACTTTTACAAAGACTATGACTCCCATATTTAAAATTGCAGCCACCAAGCCACAGAAATTCCTGTCCCTCTTTTCTGCTCTGGTGTTCTCTTTGTGCTTCTCACCAGCTCACAATTTGTTTCACCTATTTCAACGTCTGTCTCTACCCATCAGTATGCAAATTTAATGAGGGTAGGGATTTGGGCTGTTCACTGTTAAGAGTCTCAGAGCTTTGAAGATTGCCTGGCTTAGAGGACACACACAGCTATTTGTTGAGTAAGTGAATAAATACCCACAAAGAACAGATACTTGTCTCTACCTCTCGGACCTTCCCCCAGTTGTCAAATTCAGGCTGCAACCTTAGAATTCCCTGTAAGGAAGAAATGGGGCTTTTACTTCCAAAGAAAGATAATTTGGCAACTAAATCCATCATGTAAGTACCCAGTTTCCCACAGAGTAGAGCAGGTAGAGAAGGAATCTGGAATGCTGAACTCTGTCAATGTTCGGGATCCCAGGAAGGTATAAAAGGAGAATAATAGAAGAGGACAAAAGTCAGGGATAGCATTCTCAGCAGGGTGGGAAACATGGTAATGAGAGGAAGACTACAAAGAAAAAGCAAAGCGCTGGGCGCAGTGACTCACGCCTATAATCCTAGCACTTTAGGATGCAGAGGCGGACAGATCACTTGAGGACAGAAGTTCAAGACCAGCCTGACCAACATGGTGAAACCTGAGGTCAGGAGTTCAAGACCAGCCTGACAAACATGGTGAAACCCCATCTCTACTAAAAATACAAAAATTAGCCGGGCATGGTAGTACATGCCCGTAGTCCCAGCTACCTGGGAGGCTGAGGTGGGAGAATCGTTTGAACCCAGGAGACAGAGGTTACAGTGAGACAACATCGTGCCATTGCACTCCAGCCTAAACAACAGAGCGAGACCCTGTCTGGAAAAAAAAAAAAGAAAGAAAGAAAGAAAAGCTTATGAAATTCCTTTTAGCAAGTAGTAAGTGCTGGTTAGAATGAAAAACATCATATACTGAGTGAAGACATTAGTTTTAGTTGAGCCATTGCCATTCACCCTTGGACAAATCACACCACTTTTCTGGTCTCCAGTGATTTCCTAATCCGCAGGATGGAATGTGGGAAGTGGGCTGGATTTTTAAGAAATTCTAGGACTGGTGCGGTCGCTCACGCCTGTAATCCCAGCATTTTGGGAGGCCGAGGTGGGTGGATCATGGGGGGTCAAGAGTTAGAGACCAGCCTGACCAACATGGTGAAAGCCTGTCTCTACTAAAAATACAAAAATTAGCCAGGCGGGGTGGCACACACCTGTAATCTCAGCTACT
Organism: Macaca mulatta; assembly: GCF_049350105.2. NCBI lineage: Eukaryota > Metazoa > Chordata > Mammalia > Primates > Cercopithecidae > Macaca > Macaca mulatta. The sequence goes on along the minus strand of NC_133412.1, from coordinate 137,482,338 downwards.
CGGGAGGCTGAGGCAGGAGAATCACTTGAACCTGAGAGGTGGAGGTTGCAGTGTGCCGAGATTGTGCCACTGCACTCCAGCCTGGGCAACAAGAGTGAACCTCTGTCTCAAACAAACAAACAAACTAGCTGGACATGGTGGCACACCTGTAATCCCAGTTACTTGGGAGGCTAAAGCAGAAGAATCGCTTGAACCCAGGAGGCAGAGGTTGCAGTGAGCTGAGATCACACCATTGCACTCCAATCTGGGTGACAAGAGTAAAACTCCATCTCAAAAAAAAAAAAAAAAAAAGGCCGGGCGCGGTGGCTCAAGCCTGTAATCCCAGCACTTTGGGAGGCCGAGGCGGGCGGATCACGAGGTCAGGAGATCGAGACCATCCTGGCTGACACGGTGAAACCCCGTCTCTACTAAAAAAAATACAAAAAACTAGCCGGGCGAGGTGGCGGGCGCCTGTAGTCCCAGCTACTGGGGAGGCTGAGGCAGGAGAATTGCGTGAACCCGGGAGGCGGAGCCTGCAGTGAGCTGAGATCTGGCCACTGCACTCCAGCCTGGGCGGCAGAGCGAGACTCCGTCTCAAAAAAAAAAAAAAAAAAAAAAAATTAGCTAGGCGTGATGGCAGGCACCTGTAATCCCAGCTACTCAGGAGGCTGATGTGAGAGAGAGAGAATTGCTTGAACGCAGGAGGCAGAGGTTGCAGCGAGCCAAATTGGACACAGCAAGACTTCATCTCAAAAAAAAAAAAAAAGATCTCAAGGCAGCAGCTACCACGTAAAAAAAAAAAAAAAAAAAAGATAATGAATCATTCATATATACATTAACTAATTACTGATCATTAATACAACATATATCGAATACTTATCATGTGCCAGAAAGAATTCTAAATGATCATCTGTTAGGAACCCATTTAATTCTACTGACATCCCAATGACCTAGACATGACTTTTACTTAACATCTGAGGAAACTTTGGCACAGAGAGGTTAATTAATTTGCTTAAAACCACACAAGTAGTAAGGCATGAAAGAGGGTTTCTAGGTGTTTAGGATATAGACAAAAATAAGACAATACATGTATTTGCCCTTATGGAGTTGATAAACATATTTAATTTGCTCTCCAATCAACGAAAGCATATTCAGTGAGCACCTGTTCTCAGTGCCGGCCAAGGTGCATTATTTTTGCAGTAAATTATCTACACTGTTATTATGCACTGAATTATCTCTTCACAGTCCTTCTAAAAGGAAGATTTTTATATCAAAAAAAAAAGCCACTGGAAAAGGAAGTTCGAATACTGGCAAACAAAAAAGAAAAGTCACGCAGAAATACAGTTTAGCAAGCCACATTTGAAAAGCACTAAGCAATAAGTATTGTGATTTCTTTTTTTTTTTTAGACGGAGTTTCGCTCTTGTTGCCCAGGCTGGAATGCAAAGGTGCATCTCGATCACTGCAACCTCCGCCCCCCCCAGCCCCGGGTTCAAGCGATTCTCCTGCCTCAGCCTCCCAAGTAGCTGGGATTACAGGTACCTGCCACCACACTCGGCTAATCTTTTGTATTTTTGGTAGAGATGGGGTTTCACCATGTTGGATAGGCTGGTCTTGAGCTCCAGACCTCAGGTGATCCACCTGCCTTGGCCTCCCAAAGTGCTGGAATTACAGGCATGAGACACTGGGCCCAGCCTTTTCACCACCAATGACTTTGTAATTCACTCAAAAACCTCTATTACAAAGTTAGGAGTTACAGGACAATTACAATTTAGTAACTGCTGTGACTGGCAACAGTTACTTAAATAACTGGTGATGTGAAAGGTCCCAAGAGCAAACTCAGTAAGGTCACACAGAATATATCTTTCCCTCCTTCCTCTACTAGATAGAATATATCTTTCCCTCTTCCTTCTACTCTCATTTTTCCTCACCAGTCACCTCCCAGACAAAAAGCTGCCAGTGTTACTTCCTGGGAGTAAAGATGGCAACGATACCCACTAATTAAGCAATCAGATGTCCCGCAAGGGTAGAACAGGCAGAGGTCAAGTGGAATGCAGAATATTCTCAGGACTCAGGAGCCAAATTAAGTTTCAAGTAACTCTAGGACCAAGGCACAGAGATGGCTGTTAGAGAGAAGCACGAGATTGAAGAGAAAGGAAAAATGTATTAGATTTCACTTAGCATATGATAAGACCATGATATAGTGGGAAAAGCTATGAGCTGGAAGGACCCTCTGTCATTATCAGCCTTGTGGTCTTGTCAAGCCTTGTCACCTCACTAGTCTCCATCTACTCACCTCCAAATTAACGGGAACTAAGTAGATTGGATTTCTGAGTTCTGACTAGGGGGTCTCCAGGAAGCCGCAACTACCCTCTCTCTCGGCAGAAAGTCACCAGCAGCTGCGCGTTTGGGAGTATAGTCGGCACAGGACTTTTCCCCGAAGCACAGGAGCCAGCGGCTTACAGCCACTAAGCAGTCCACTTGCAAATGCAGGTTGTGCTCGGGATCTCCTTCTTTGGCTGCAGGTCTTCCGGTATTATAGGCCTAACTCTTCCGTTACAAGTGTCCCTCCCGCAAAAAATGGGTCCGGGGGACCTGTACACCCTCAGAGCCCTAGTCCACAGCCCCACACTCAACAAAAATGTCAGGTGCTTACGCGGAGATCTCCTTCCCGTTCAGGATTTCTGCTGGCGCCATAGCCTTTATTAGTCCGCTGCCCACGATGGACACCACCAATATCGAGGTTCCAGTCCCTCTGCAGCCAAGCAGGACAGCCCAACCCACGTGCTTAGGGACTGGCCAGGGGATCACACTACTGCGCCTGCGCCCCTGCCCGCTTCTTGGCAGACGCGGCAGCGCATGCGCAGCCCGGAAGGCCCGGTGTCCCTTAACCAGCTGAGAGCTAAAGGGTTGGGGCCTGAGGGACGGAAGAGGGAGGGGAAGATGAAGAAAATCGGTGATGAATGGCTGGCGGATATGATTGGCGGAAAGAAAGAGCCAGTCCACAGTGCGCCTTTGCATTCGGCGGGAAACCCGGCCGAAGACTAAGCTGGAAAGGACTCTGGTACCCGGCCCCAATTCCAGCCAATCAGGGAGTAGAGTTACGGGGCGGGGCTGGGGCGGGACAGTCTCGCGGGAGACAGTTTGGCGGGTTCGGGAGGCGCTTCTCCAGTATCCGCCCAGTCTTTGGGGACGCGGTGGCGGGGTCTCAATCGCCTGGCTTCCAGGGAGTTTTGGGCGGGTCCCCACCCTGGAGCGTGGCGGGCGCTGGACTCGACAGCACATGTGAAACTGGAGAGCTTGGCGCGCCTTCATACTTTGTCACACACCTACGCCACCAGACTGGGGTCGGGCCCCTCTGCGTTCTGCTCTGGAGGGCCTGGGTCTGGGCCCAGTACCGGGCTTTTAGAATCTCCTCAGCTGAATCTGACGCTCAGCCCTGGGTGAAGCGCAGCCCGCTGTTTCAGGCCCCTCCGAGCTGGAAGGAGTGTCATAGCTGTAGCGCTCATGGCCTCCTCGGTGTTGGGGTCACCCCGTGTTTGCCAGGGCTCAGGGAGGGTCGTAGTCTAGATTTTGTCACCCCCACGTCCCCGCCCCGCCGCAGGTCTGGGGTTGGAGAATCCAAGCGGGCTTCATAAGCTAGATGCCAGTTGACCCTCGAGGAGGGACGCTCCCTCCCCTTAGGCGTCCACGCTGGAGAGGGAATAAGATGGGCGATTGCCTGGGGAGCCTGACAGGGCAGCTGGGATGCTGGAGAGGACTGGCCCCTTGAGTTACTGAGTCGGATGAATGTTCCTGCTCTGCTGGAGGAACTGCGCTCAGGTTACAGTCATCCCAGTATGGTCCTGAAGATGCTTGGTTCAGGTCACTTAGGACTTGACCAGATACCAGGTTTCTTTTACAGGCTGTTTCTGACGGTGGCCTGTTTCAACTAATGGCAGAGCTCATCTAAAACTTTTTTTTTTTTTTCTGAGACGGAGTCTTACTCTGTCGCCCAGGATGGAGCAACCTCAGCTTCCTGGGTACAATCTGTTCTCTGCCTCAGTTTCCCAAGTGGCTGGGATTACAGGCGCCACCTAGTTAGCCCGCCACCACGCCCGGCTAATTTTTGTATTTTTAGTAGAGAGGGGGTTTCACCATCTTGGCCAGGCTGGTCTTGAACTCCTGACCTTGTGATCCACCCGCCTCGGTCTCCCAGAGTGCTGGGATTACAGGCGTGAGCCACCGCACCTGGCCTAAAACTGATTTTTTATTAATTTGGGGGCTTTTAGTATTTTTTTCTTATTTCTAAATTCTGAGGTTATTTATAGTAGCCCCATATATGGGATTAGATAATCTCGTGATTTTCTGTTTCTGGTAATTATTTCTAATATATATATATTTTTTGGTTTTGTTTTTTGTTTGTTTGTTTTTGAGACGGAGTCTCGCTGTGTTGCTCCGGCTGGAGTGCAGTGGCAGGATCTCCGGTCTTTGTAGCCTCTGCCTCCTGGGTTCAAATGATCCTCCCACCTCAGCCCCCGAGTAGCTTGGACCACAGGCGCATGCCACCATGCCAGCTAACTTTTCTATTTCTGATAGAGTTGGGGTTTCACTATGTTGACCAGACTGGTCTTGATCTCAAGGGATTAGTCTGCCTCGGCCTCCCAAAATGCCGGGATAATGGACATGAGCCAGCGTGCGTGGCCTTAAAGTTACTATTCTTAAAGTTTGCACAAGTGATATGTTAAAGGCACAGACTTAGTAATATAATGATGTCATAATAATAACCGTAAAACACACTCGTGTTGTACCTAAACAGGTGAAATTAAGAAGAAAATTGAAGGAAATGTTTCTGGTAAATTACAGATAGTGAATCTTTTGTCTTATACTACCAAATAGATATTGACTATTCCAGCTTTCTTATTTGTTGAGGAAGATGGCAGAAACCCCATTTTACAGAGAGGGATAGACTTTGAAGGATAACACCCAAAGCTGCATAGTTGTAGCTGGTATAGGCCCCATATCTGATGTTTCATCTCTAAATCTACCGCCTTTACCATCTCAACAGGCTGGGTTTTGACAGTATCTATGTATGAGTTGCATAAATCATTCATTCATGGAGCAAATAATTATTGAGTGGCCACTATGCCAACAGCACTGCTGTTAGATGCTAGAGATACCCCAGTAAACCAGCAAAATTTCTGCTCTTAGCTCATATTCTGGTGGAGGAGACAACGATCAAGTAAAGAAATACATAGGCTAATTTTAGAGATTATGACATGCTATGTTTTAAAAATAGGCAAGCTAAGAGTATAGGCAGTGATGCTGGGAGGTGGGAGAGTGTTGTCTCAGAAATGTGGTAAGAGAGATTTCTTTGGGCATCCGACCTGAGCAGAAACCTTAATGAAGAGAGGAACTTGGAATGTAAAAGAAAGAAAGCGAGGATTTGCTTTGAGCACCTGGAGAAATGGGATTGCCATTCGCTGAGGTGAAATAAGGTAAAATGCAGAAGGACTAGGTTTTGGGGTTAAGATTATGAATTCGAGGCTGGGTGTGGTGGCTCACACCTGTAATTCTAGCACTTTGGTTGGCTGAGGCAGGTGGATCACCTAAGGCCAAGAGTTCAAGACCAGCCTGGCCAACATGGTGAAACCCCGTCTCTACTAAAAATACAAAAATTAGCTGGTCATGGTGGCAAGTGCCTGTAATCCCAGCTACATGGGAGGCTGTGAGACAAGAATTGCTAGGCCGGGCGCGGTGGCTCAAGCCTGTAATCCCAGTACTTTGGGAGGCCGAGGCGGGTGGATCACGAAGTCAGGAGATCGAGACCATCCTGGCTAACATGGTGAAACCCCGTCTCTACTAAAAATACAAAAAACTAGCCGGGCGTGGTGGCGGGCGCCTGTAGTCCCAGCTACTCGGAGGCTGAGGCAGGAGAATGGCGTAAACCCGGGAGGCGGAGCTTGCAGTGAGCCGAGATCGGGCCACTGCACTCCAGCCTGGGTGACACAGCGAGACACCGTCTCAAAAAAAAAAAAAGAATTGCTTGAATCCAGGAGGTGGAGGTTGTCGTGAGCTGATATTGCACAACTGCAGTCCAGCCTCAGTAACAGAGTGAGACTCTATCTCAAAAAAAAAAAAGATTATGAATTCAGCTTTAGACATTTTTAGATTTCTCTTAGACATCCAAATGGAGAGAAGATATTTAAATCCATGAGACTGAATGAGATCCAACCAAGGGAATGAGTGTAGGTAGAGAGAGGACCAAAGACTAACACCTAGAACCTTTCAGTGTTCAGAATGCAAGGAGACAGGAGGAACCAAGAAGGAAGATTGCAAAGGAGAGTCCACTTTGGGAGACCAAATACAGGAAGATCACTTGAATCCAGGAGTTTGTAGAACAGCCTGAGCAACATAGCAAGACCCTGTCTCTACAAAAATAAAAACTAAAAAACTTGCCTATAATCCAAGTACTTTGGAGGCCGAGGTGGGCGGATCAGCTGAGGTCAGGAGTTCGAGACCAACTTGGCCAACACAGTGAAACCCTATCTCTACTAAAAATATAAAAATTAGCCGGGTGTGACAGCTGGCGCCTGTAATCTCAGCTACTCGGGAGGCCGAGGCAGGAGAATCCCTTGAACCCAGGAGGCAGAGGTTGCAGTGAGCCAAGATTGTGCCACTTCACTCCAACCTGGGAGACAGAGTGAGACTCCATCTCAAAATAAATTATTAATTAAAATTTTAAAAATTAGCTGGGCATGGTGCCATGTGCCTATAGTCCGTTACTCAGAAGGCTGAGGTGGGAGGATCCTGTGAGCCTAGGAGTTGGAGACTTCAGTAAGCTATAATCATCCCACTGCACTCCAACCTAGGCAACAGAGCAAGACCCTGTCTCTTAAAAGGAGAGTCCAGAGTGTTCTAAGGAAAACCCCAAGAGCATCCCACCTTAGAAGACAAGTGAAGAGGCCTGGCACGGTGTCTCACACCTATAATCCCAGCACTTTGGGAGGCCGAGGCAGGTGGATCACTTGAGGTTAGGAGTTCGAGACCAGCCTGACAAACATGGCGAAACCCCTGTCTCTACTAAAAATACAAAAACTAGCCAGGTGTGGTAGTGCACGCCTGTAATCCCAGTTCCTAGGGAGGCTGAGGCAGGAGAATTGCTTGAACTCAAGGGGCAGAGGTTGCAGTGAGCCGAGATCGTGCCACTCTACTCCAGCCTGAGCAACAGAGTGAGACTCTGTCTCAAAAAAAAAAAAAAACCAGAAGACAAGGGAAGAATGTGTTTCGTGGAAAAAGGGGTAATTAATTCTGTCAACTGTTGCAAATTGGTCAAATAAAGAATGAAAATCAATCTTTCAAAGAGAATAGAAGGACAAAATATTTTTACCTAAATGCTTATAAAGGCAGTTGCTAGAAAAAATGTTTACTTTTTGCAGAAGCCCCATTTTTACAGCCTTTTTGAGGGGTAATTTGATAATATCTACGAAAACAGCCAGTCACTCGACTGGCTGGAGAGTTGCGCGATCTCGGCTCACTGAAATCTCTGCCTCCCAGGTTCAAGCAATTCTCCTGCCTCAGCCTCCTGAGTAGCTGGGACTGCAGGCGGCGCCACCATGCCCAGCTAATTTTTGTACTTTTAGTAGAGACAGGGTTTCACCATGTTGGCCAGGATGGTCTCAATCTCTTGACCTCGTGATCTGCCTGCCTTGGCCTCCCAAAGTGCTGGGATTGGTACAGGTGTGAACCACCATGCCTGGCCTGAAAGTTTTAAATTTGTATTTTCTTTGACATTATAATTATACTTCCAGGATTTTTTTTTTTTTTTTTTTTTGACAGGATTTTACTCTGTTGCCCAGGCCAGAGTGCAGTAACACAATCATAGCTCACTGCAACCTTGAACTCCTGGGCTCAAGTGATCTTCCTGAGTAGTTGGGACTATAGATACATGCCACCACCCTGACGCCAGCCTCTGTAATTGCTGAGGCAGCTCCTTTTTTTGAGATGGGATCTTACTCTCTCACCCAGACTGGAATGCAGTGGTACAATCATGGCTTACTGCAACCTCAAACACCTGGGCATAAGTGATGCTCCTGACTCAGCCTTCTGAGTAGCAGGTACCACAGGCACATACCACCATGCCCAGCTAATTTTTAAATTTTTTTTTGTAGATACAAGGTCTCACTTTGTTGTCCAGGATGGTCTTGAGTTGCTGGGCTCAAGCGATCCTTCCACCTCAGCCTCCCAAGGTGCTGGGATTATAGGCATGAGCCACTGTGCCCAGCCAAAAGTTAGAAGATAATTGAATGGCATCTTAAAGTGCTGAAAGAAAAAATACTGACAACCCAGAATCTATGCTCAGTGAAATTATCTTTCAGAATTGAAGATGAAATAAACATGGTTTCAGAAGAAAAATAAAGAAAACATTTATTGTCAGAAGAACTACACTATTAAGAAACACACCAGGCAATTTTTCAGGATGAAGGAAAATGATCCTTGGTGGCTACAGAGAACTGTAGGGTAGAATAAGGAGTAAAGAAAGGGTAAATAGAAATTCGTGCTGACAGTTAATTTAAAAAATTCTATACAATTTATAACATATGAAAAAGTAAAATATATATCAAAAGTACAAGGGCAAGAAATAGTAGATGGAGTTATGCTATCATAAATGTTTTATTTAGGGGGTACCACAAAAGTATTAAAGTAGAATGTAATAGACTGGGCATGGTGGCTCACACCTGTAATCCGAGTACTTTGGGAGGCTGAGGAGAGCGGATCATTTGAGGTCAAGAGTTCAAGATCAGCCTGGCCAACATGGTGAAACCCACCTCTACTAAAAATACAAAAATTAGCCAGGTATGGTGGCACGCATCTGTAATCCAAGCTACTTGGGATGCTGAAGCACAAGAATAGCTTGCACCTGGGAGGCAGACGTTGCAGTGAGCCGAGATCGCGCCACTGCACTCTAGCCTGGACGACAGAGCGAGACTCTCAAGAAAAAAAAAAGAAAAAAGAAAAAAGTAGGCCGGGCGCGGTGGCTCACGCCTGTAATCCCAGCACTTTGGGAGGCCGAGGCGGGCGGATCACAAGGTCAGGAGATCGAGACCATGGTGAAACCCCGTCTCTACTAAAAATAGAAAAAATTAGCTGGGCGCAGTGGCGGGCGCCTGTAGTCCCAGCTACTCGGGAGGCTGAGGCAGGAGAATGGCGTGAACCCGGGAGGCGGAGCTTGCAGTGAGCCGAGATTGCGCCACTGCACTCCAGCCTGGGCGACAGAGCAAGACTCCGTCTCAAAAAAAAAAAAAGAAAAAAGTAGAATGTAATAAATCAAATATGCATTATGTAATCACAAAATCCAGCTTAACAACTAAACAATAATTTAAAAGATATTAAAAACTTAATATGGAAGAAAAGTGAAATAAAAAACTTTATTAATCCAAGGCCGGACGCAGTGGCTCATGCCTGTATGCCTGTAATCCCAGCACTTTGGGAGGCCGAGCCGGGTGGACCACTTGAGGCCAGGAGTTCCAGACCAGCCTGGCCAACATGATGAAACCCCATCTCTACTAAAAATACAAAAATTAACTAGGCGTGGTGGCACGTGCCTGTAATTCCAGCTTCTGGGGAGGCTGAGGCAGGAGAATTGTTTGAACCAGGGAATCAGGTTGCAGTGAGCTGCGATAGCGCTACTGCGTTCCAGCCTGGGCAATAGAGTGAGACTCCCTCTCAAAAAATAAATGAACAAACAAAAACTTTTTAAATCCAAATTAAAGTGGTAGAGTAGTAGTAAAGGAACAGAGAATAGATGGGAAAAACAATAAATAACATGATAAACCCGACAATTTCAATAATTACTTTATTTTTATTTTTTATTTTTTTTTTTTTTGAGACGGAGTCTCGCGCTGTCACCCAGGCTGGAGTGCAGTGGCAGGATCTCAGCTCACTGCAAGCTCCGCCTCCCGGGTTCACGCCATTCTCCTGCCTCCGCCTCCCGAGTAGCTGGGACTACAGGCGTCCGCCACCTCGGCCGGCTAGTTTTTTGTATTTTTTAGTAGAGACGGGGTTTCACCGTGTTAACCAGGATGGTCTCGATCTCCTGACCTCGTGATCCGCCCGTCTCGGCCTCCCAAAGTGCTGGGATTACAGGCTTGAGCCACCGTGCCCGGCCACACCTTGCTCGCTGCCTAGACAGAGACGATTTCTCAAGACAGGGGGATTGCAATAGGGAAAGATAAATTCATGCAGACCTGGCTGTGCGGGAGACCAGAGTTTTATTATTACTCAAATCTGTATCCACGAGCATTCTGCCTTCAGAGTTTTTAAGGACAACATGCTGGGTGGGAGGAAGCCCGTGAACCATGAGTGCTGATTGGTCAGAGATGAAATCATAGGGAATGGAAGCTGTCTTCTTGAGCTGAGTCAATTCCTGGGTGGGGACTTCAAGATCAGATGAGCCACTTTATGGTGGTGCCAGCTGACCCATCAAGTGCAGGGTCTGCAAAATATCTCAAGTACTAATCTTAGGAGCAGTTTAGGGAGGGTCAGAATCTTGTAACCCCCAGCTGCATGACTCCTAAACCATAATTTCTAATCTTGTGGCTAACGTTAGTCCTACCAAGGCAATCTAGTCTCCAGGCAAGAAGGAGGTCTGCTTTGGGAAAGGACTGTCGTCTTTGGTTTTTTTTGTTTTTTTTTTTTTTTTTTTTTTGAGACGGAGTCTCACTCTGTCGCCCAGGCTGGAGTGCAGTGGCCACATCTCAGCTCACTGCAAGCTCCGCCTCCCGGGTTCCCGCCATTCTCCTGCCTCAGCCTCCCGAGCAGCTGGGACTACAGGCGCCCGCCACCTCGCCCGGCTAGGTTTTTGTAATTTTTAGTAGAGACGGGGTTTCACCGTGTTAGCCAGGATGGTCTCAATCTCCTGACCTCGTGATCCACCCGTCTCGGCCTCCCAAAGTGCTGGGATTACAGGCTTGAGCCACCGCGCCCGGCCCTTTGTTTTAAACTATAAACTATAAAGTAAGTTTCTCCCAAAGTTAGTTCAGCCTACACCCAGGAATGCACAAGGACAGTTTGGAGGTTAGAAACAAGATGGAGTCAGTTAAGTTAGATCTCTTTCACTGTCTCAGGCATAGTTTTGCACAGGCGGTTTCAGTATAGTCATTTCAGTACAAGACAAGATTTTAAAAAAAAAAGAAAACTAATGCTTAGCATTTTCAAGAAACATACTGTAGGCCGGGCACAGTGGTTCACTCCTGTAATCCCAGCACCCTGGGAGGCTGAGGCAGGCGGATCACAAGGTTGGAGATCAAGACCATCCTGGCTAACACGGTGCAACCCCGTCTCTACTAAAAATACAAAAAAATTAGCCAGGCCTGGTGGCGGGCGCCTGCAGTTCCAGCTACTTGGGAGGCTGAGGCAGGAGAATGGCATGAACCCAGGAGGCAGAGCTTGCAGTGAGTTGTGATTGCACCACTGCACTCCAGCCTGGGTGACAGAGCAAGACTCCATCTCAAATAAAATAAAGAAGGAAACATACTGTAGCCAGATGCCACCTATAGTCCCAGATACTTGGGAGGATGAGGCAGGAGGATAGCTTGGGACCAGTTTGAGACCAGCCTGAGCAACATAGCAAGACCCTGTCTCCAAAATTTAAAAATGTTTAAAAAGAGATATGTTTTATATATAACAACACAGAAGGATGTTATTAAAAAATTTTTTTAATGACATTTGGGTAATGTGAATATTACCCTAAAGAAAGCTGCATCCATGTGGAACTGTTACTGGGAATGGGTCCCAATCTAGACCCCAAGAGAGGGTTCTTGGACCTCACGCAAGAAAGAATTAGGGTCAAGTCCATAAAGTGAAAGCAAGTTTATTGGGAAAGTAAAGGAATAAAGAATGGCTACTCCATAGGTAGAATCACAGTATGGGCTGCTTAACTGAGTATATTTATATTTATTTCTTGATTATATTCTAAACAAGGGGTGGATTATTCATCAGTTTTCTGGAAAGGGGCAGGCATTTCTCAGAACTGAGGGTTCCTCCTTTTTTTAGACTGTATAGGATAACTTCTTGATGTTGCCATGGTATTTATAAACTGTCATGGCACTGGTGGGAGAGTCTTTTAGCATGCTGATGCATTATAATTAGTGTATAATAAGCACAGAGGACAACCAGAGGTCAGCTTTGTCACTATCTTGGTAGGTTTTGGCTGTCTTCTTTATCGCGTTCTGTTTTATTCTGTTTTATCAGCAGGGTCTTTGTGATCTGTATCTTGTGCTGACCTCTTATCTCATCCTGTGACTAAGAATGCCTAAGTCCTGGGAATGCAGCCAGTAGTTCTGAGCCTTACTTTACCCAACCCCTACTCAAGATGGAGTTGCTCTGGTTCTAATGCCTCTGACAGAACCTCCTGATTGTCACAATATTACCAGTGGTGGCAGGCAGCTATTCACACCCAAATTTCACCTTTAAAAGAATGGCTTCAAAATTGACCTCAACCATGGGAAATACTGCAGAACTTAACACAGGATTGTTTTTCTCTTCATTTATGTACCATTTCTTTCTTTCTACCCCCCCTCCCCACCCCAGATGGAGTTTTTCTCTTTTTGCCCAGGCTGGAGTGCCATGGCGCAATCTTGGCTCACCGCAACCTCTGCCTCCTGGGTTCAAGCGATTCTCCTGTCTCAACCTCCCAAGTAGCTGGGATTACAGGCATGCGCCACCACGCCAGGCTAATTTTGTATTTTTAGTACAGATGGTGTTTCTCCATGTTGCGACCTAGGTAACCCACCCACCTGGGCCTCCCAAAGTGCTGGGATTACAGGCATGAGCCACCGCATCCGGCCTACGATTTCTTTTTGAGACAGGTCTCGCTGTGTTGCCCAGGCTGGTTTCTAACTCCTGGGGTCAAGTGATCCACTGGCCTCAGCCTTCCAAAGTGCTGGGATTACAGGCATGAGCCACTGCACCCGGCCATTTCTCTACCATTTCTGATCTCTCTCTAGAAGCACTTGAATAACTGCACAGCTTTCTTCATAAGAAATATATTTTAGAGTCGGGCATGGTGGCTTATGCCTGTAATCCCAGCACTTTGGGAGGCCAAGGCGGGTGGATCACCTGAGGTCAGAAGTTTGAGACCAACCTGGCCAAGATGGTGAAACCCTGTCTCCACTAAACATACAAAAAATTAGTCGGGAGTGGTGGCACACACCTGTAATCCCAGCTACTCAGGAGGCTGAGGCAGGAGAATCACTTGAACCCAGGAGGCGGAGGTTGCAGTGACCCGAGATGGTGCCATTGCACTCCAATCTGAGCAACAAGAGCGAAACTTTGTCTCAAAAAACAGAAAAACAAACAAACAAAAAATTACTGTTATTCCTCAGAGTAAGAGCAAAGATCATCCCCTGCAGAAGCTTAGGAACTATGCACAGAACTTTACAGAACAGGGGCAATGCTTTGACTGAAGGCTGACTACTGACCAGAGAATGGAATTCTGAGAGGGTTCAAGGAACAAAAGGAAACTAGGCAGGGAAAGGGAAGGCGCTCATCTGAAGCAAACTTCAGCTGCCGTCAGGATATCTTGTGGTGGTCACATGTTGTAGGCTCTGTTTTTGGAAGGTTTGGGTATTGCACAGGATTCCATTTGTCTACCTGGCTACACTCCTGCCTGAGGTACACTGTTGCCAGAAAAGAGGGTCCCAATCCAGACCCCAAGAGCAGGTTACTGGATCTTGCACAGGAAATAATTCAAGGGGAGTCACACAGCACAGAGAAAAAAGCAAGTTCATACAATGTTACAGAGTAGGTCATCCGCAGAAAGCAGGAGGAACACACCATCCTTGTTAGTGTCTCTATTTATAAGAAACTTACGAGAAGCTATAATTAACTTGGAACATGCAGATGTGCTCAATAAAGGTAGGGGCTATTGGTGTTATAGATGACCATTAATCTTTCAGCCTAAGCCTGCTCATTAACAGCATCTTTAATAAAGTGGGCTATACTCTTAGGACATCTGGACATTCTGCAGGATCGGTGGGAGATGTTCTGTATGGTCACAAATATTCTGTAATTATAATTGGTGTCAGCTTGGGTGTGGCTATTTTCAGACCAGTGGCTATTTTCAGACCACAAGCATTAACCTTACAGAGGCCTTGTGAGTGCCTAGCTACTCATTTCAAGATGGAGTCATTTCTGGTCATGTTTTATCAAACCAGAGGTCTGGTAAGGAGAGGTTCCTCTAACACCATGAGGTCAATGCCACTCAAGTATCTGGCTAGCCAAACTTGAAAGCAAAGAGTCCCAAATTGAGGATCAAGTTCCTCCAGAAATCATTGCTATGGGTGGCAAAGCAGTAGATTCCCTGAAGCCAATCTTCCACATTGTCTGGAATTTTGGGAGCTTCACTTGCCCAGCTGGCAGTGCCAATGGGGACCCCATTGGAAGCCATAGTAGCACCTTTGGGCTCTGCACAGGACTTGCTCAATGCACCATATTGGCATCGTTGGCTCTTTTTGTTATTTTAAGTTGAAATTTGAAGATTGGTTGAGTTGGTTTCATGATATGGTTGCCTACTGATATCTTACATAGAGTACACCTGGTTGAAAGAGAAAAGGCAGAGAGAAAAGCAGACTTTTCGGAGAAGTTGTTCTCAGGCACTAACAGATTCATCCCTTATATGCATATGAATGGACAATAAGATTTCTTGGATATTTTCATGGCGAAGGTGAGGAGAAATTTTTATTGCTTTTTGAAGAAACATGATTTTTATTACCTTGGGTTATTCCAGGAGATAATTGATAAATGTTGAGTAGTTTGTTGGTCTTCTTCTTAAAGGAGGATCAAGGGAAGCAGTACAGCATGGCGGACTAGAAGCATTTCTGTTTTTTTGTTTTGTTTTGTTTTGTTTGAGATGAAGTCTTGCTCTGTCGCCGAGGCTGGAATGCAGTGGAGTGGTCTGTGCTCACTGCAACCTCCGCCTCCTGGATTCAAGTGATTCTCTTCCCTCAGCCTCCCAAGTATCTGGGATTACAGGCATGTGCCACCACTCGCAGCTAATTTTTAAATTTCTACTAGAGATGGGGTTTCACCATGTTGGCCTGGCTAGTCTCAAACTCCTGACCTCATCCCAAAGTACTGGGATTACAGGTGTAAGCCACCACACCTGGCTGAAGGATCTTCAGTATCATCTCTGTGATAGCTAAATTGTTTAGTGGGTTATCTACATGGGCCACTGACATCTAGAATTAGGGTATGAGCTGGGTTTAGAAGAAGGGAATGAGGCTGGTCTCCAACAGACAGTGATTCATATGATTAGCAGAAAGTGTTACAGAAGTCTGGGAGAGGAGGATGGGAGACAGATTATTGTCAAGGAGATAGTAAAAAGTTTATTTTGAAATCCTTAGACTATGCCAGGCTCAGTGGCTCACACCTGTAATCCCAGCACTTTGGGAGGCCGAGATGGGTGGATCACCTGAGATCAGGAGTTCGAGACCAGCCTGACCAACATGGAGAAACCCGGTCTCTACTAAAAATATAAAATTAGCCAGGCATAGTGTTACATGCATGTAATCCCAGCTACTCGGGAGGCTGAGGCAGGAGAATCGCTTGAATCTGGGAGGCAGAGGTTGTGGTGAGCTGAGATCGCACCACTGCACTCCAGCCTGGGCAACAAGAGTGAAACTCCATCTCAAAAATGTGCAGGGTTTCCTTTAAAAAGTTCAGCAACTACTTCCTTTTTTTTTGAGACGGAGTCTCACTCTGTCACCCAGGCTGGAGTGGGTTGGTGCAATCTTGGCTCACTGAAACCTCTGCCTCCTGGGCTTAAGCCACCTTCTCACCTCAGCATCCTCGGTGGTTACTTGGGACTACCGGAGAATCACTTGAACCTGGCAGGCAGACGTTGCAGTGAGTCAAGATTGTGCCATTGCACTCCAGCCTGGGCAACAAGAGCGAAACTCTGTCTCAAAAAAAATAATAAGGCTGGGTACGGTGGCTTACGCCTGTAATCGCAGCACTTTGGGAGGCCGAGGTGGGGGGGTCACAAGGTCAAGAGATCGAGAACATCCTGGGCAACACGGTGAAACCTCATCTCTATTAAAAATATAAAAATTAGCTGGGCGTGGTAGCAGGCGCCTGTAGTCCCAGCTACTCTGGAGACTGAGGCAGGAGAATCGCTTGAACCCGGGAGGCAGAGGTTGCAGTGAGCCGAGATCACGCCATTGCACTCCAGCCTGGGCAACAGAGCAAGACGCCATCTCAAAAATAAAAATAAAAATAATTTAAAAATTAAAAAATAAAAAAAGAATATATACACATTTCTGTTAAATATGTTAAAAACAAGTAGTTTAGACAGTTCCTCTTTAAAGAGTTTCACTTTGTTACAAACAAGGTGTTCTTCTCCAAGAGGTCTTTACTTCCTTGTACTGTCTGTCCTGAAGTCTTATTTCCCTGTTCTTTGTCTAAAGTAA
Source organism: Macaca mulatta (assembly GCF_049350105.2). Taxonomy (NCBI): domain Eukaryota; kingdom Metazoa; phylum Chordata; class Mammalia; order Primates; family Cercopithecidae; genus Macaca; species Macaca mulatta. Next base: position 137,465,913 of record NC_133412.1, on the reverse strand, counting down.
TCTTGCCCCGCAATCTATCAGCCCCTCCCGCCCTGCTGTGCTCAGGCATGACAGCCAAGAAATCACCCCCTCCCTGCTGTAACAGCTTTCCCCAAAAAACTGATCTTCCTGCCTTCCCACCAGTGTAACCCTATTTCTGCACTTTTCAAGTTAGCCAACCAGGTTCAGCTTAGATTGTGAGGTCCAACTCCAGCCAATGGAGGCAAGACACAGTAACAGGAACAAGCCGCATTAGAGATAATAAAAACCCCTTCTTCCCTTTGTTTGTGTGTGCTCTCATGGTGACCAGACCTATGAGGGGCACTGTCCTGCAGGAGTAAATTTGCCTTGCTGAGAAAATTTATATTCGAGTGCTATTTTCTTTTATTGTGCAGCACTGAAAAATTTGCTTCTAACATGTATGTAGAAGTGGGACTACGTCTTCATAAGGCATGCATGTATTCAATTTTAGTAGATGCTAACTACAGCAGGCAAAATAATGGCTCTCCCAAAATATCCTTGTCCTAATCCCTGGAACCTATGAGTATATTCGGTTACATGGCAAAAGAGAATTAAGTTTACAGAGTTTGCCAAGAGGTGGCCTTAAAATAGGGAGAGCATTCTCGATCATCCAGGTGGGCCCAACTTAATCACAAGGGCCATTAAAAATAGAGAAGAGGGAGGCAAGAGAAGGAGAAGCAGATAAATTGTAGAATCAGATAAAGAACCAGAGAATAGTAGCTATGAGAAAGACTGGACGGGCCTGATCAATTCCTACTAATTTTAAAGATGGAGGAAGGAGGCAATGAGGCAAGAATGTGGGCAACCTCTAGAAGTTGGAAAAGGCAAAGAAATGGATTTTCCCCTTTCCAGAAGGAACACACCCTGTTGACACCTTAATTTTAGCCCAGTGGGACCTCTAGAACCGTAAGATAATAAATTTGTATTTTTTAGCCACAAAGTTTATGATATTTGTTACAGCAGCAACAGAAAACTCATACACTGCCAGTTTTCCAAAGTAATTTTATCGATTTATATACTTAAGGAGCTTTGAAAAAAATATCCATACTTCGGCCTCATACCACAAACTGAACTGGAATCTCTGGATAGGCCTAGGAAGAAAAGTGTCCTTAAGTCATTTCATTGCATCTTGAAGGTTGAGAATCGTTTATCTAAAGCCTTAAATCTAAATCCAATTCTTACCATTAAAGAAGAGTGTGGCAGTGATTTGGCCACATGATTAAAACCTTTTCTAGGAAAGAGTGTTCCATGTATTTGAGGATCTCCCCTGTTTGCTCAGAGTTAACACAGCTAACATCTTGGACTGTGCCATGATTGAACAGTCAGTTCCTACTAACACAATTCATAAAGGAGCATTAACCCTAAGCCGTCTTTGTTTCTACAAGAGATTTTTCTTTAATATGCTCACAAGGTGGCGCTTTCAGAAACTGGCCCGCCTTAACACCTTGGCCTTTATGGAGAGTTTGGCTGTAGGAGCTGGTAGGGCCTCCATTTCCTGAGAGAAGGGTGTCCTGGAGGGAGGAGAGGATCTGCCTGGTTCATGGCCAGGCTGCTGTGTGCTAAGGCTGCAGCAGGCAGATGAACCTTGGGTCGTGGCCCTGGGGAAATTCTGAATAAAGTGGTTCTCACAGCTTGAGCAGGCTGGGCTGCAAGTGGAGGCTCTGGGCAGGGTGTCCCTCACCTTTCCTCTTTTGCTAGGCTGGTGATATTATTGAGAGGAAGGATAAGCAAGTTTCTTACATTGCAGCCAGGGATCCTAGAATCTGGGGAAAGAGCCTCCTTCCCCAAGTTTGCAAGACAGCTTCTTTAGTAGTCATACCACTAACTACTGAGGTTCACTCGGCAACAAATGTATAAATCCTGAGAAGACTTGGGCAGTTTCTATCACAAAGATATGTCATCAAAAAGAATGAAGGGTGATCTAATGTTGAAGCTAGTATTCATGTACCTTCCTGACAGATGTCAAATATTACAGTGTTTCCCTTTAAAATCAAAATATTCAGGCTGGGCACGGTGGCTCATGCCTGTAATCCCAACACTTTGGGAGGTTGAGGCGGGCGGACCACCGGAGGTCAGGAGTTCGAGACCAGCCTGACCAACAAGATGAAACCCCCATTGTAGGTGAAAAGAAAGAAAGATCAGACTGTTACTGTGTCTATATAGAAAGAAGTAGACATAAGAGACTCCATTTTGTTCTGTATTCGAGATGCTGTTAATCTGTGACCCTACTCCCAACCCTGTCCTTGCAAGAGACATGTGCTGTGGAGACTCAAGGTTTAGTGGATTTGGGGCTGTGCAGGATGTGCTTTGTTAAACAAGTGCCTGAAGGCAGCATGCTTGTTAAAAGTCATCACCATTCTCTTAATCTCAAGTACCCAGGGACACATACACTGCGGAAGTTCGCAGGGACCTCTGCCTAGGAAAGCTAGGTATTGTCCAAGGTTTCTCCCCATGTGATAGTCTGAAATATGGCCTCGTGGGAAGGGAAAGACGATCATCCCCCAGCCTGACACCCGTGAAGGGTCTGTGCTGAGGAGGATTAGTATAAGAGGAAAGAAGGCCTCTGGGCAGTTGAGATAGAGAAAGGCATCTGTCTCCTGCCCTTCCCTGGGCAATGGAACGTCTAGGTGTAAAACCTGATTGTTTGTTCTATTTACTGAGATAGGAGAAAACAGCCTTAGGGCTGAAGGTGGGACTTGCTAGCGGCAATGCTGCTCTTTATGCACTAAAAATGTTTATGGAGATGTTTGCATACGCATGTCAAGGCACAGCACTTTTCCTTAAACTTATTCCTGTCACAGAGATCTTTTATTCATATGTCTTTCTGCTGACCTTCTCCCTACTATGATCCTATTATCCTGCCACTTCCCCTTTTCCGAGATGGTAAAGATAATGATCAATAAATACTGAGGGAACTCAGAGACCAGTGCCAGAGTGGGTCCTCTGTATGCTGAGCACCGTTCCCCTGGGCCCAGTTTTTCTTTCTCTATACTTTGTCTCTGTGTCTCATTTCTTTTCTCAAGTCTTTCGTTCCACCTAACAAGAAACCCCACAGGTGTGGAGGGGCAGGCCACCCCTTCACCCCGTCTCTACTAAAAATACAAAAATTAGCTGGGCGTGGTGGTAGGCGCCTATAGTTCCAGCTACTCAGGAGGCTGAGACAGGAGAATTGCTTGAACCCAGGAGGTGGAGGTTGCAGTGAGCCGAGATTACGTCACTGCACTCCAGCCTGGGTGACACAGCGAGACTCCGCCTCAATAAATAAATAAATAAATAAATAAATAAAATAAAAATATTCCATGGCATGCTGAGATCCTTCCAGTGCACCAGTGTGCCTTGGCACATAGTTTGGGAATCATGGCTGTGGCCATTTGGAAAGTGATTCTCATGTATCCCTTGAATGAGTATTCAAGATAATTATTTCATTCCAAAATGTTACTTCTGTAAGGTCCAATATAACCTCAGCCCTCCCATGCTGAAGAGCTCTCTGAAACAGGCATTGACTCCCACAGGCCTGTCCAGCTTCTGACTTGTTCCCACAGAGGATATCTTGGGTACATCTAAAACTACCTCGGAAGGTGAGCAGTTTCCATTTTTATTTTAAATTTTCAATTTTATTTATTTATTATTTTTTGAGACAGAGTCTCACTCCGTCACCCAGGCTGGAGTGCAATGGCGCGATCTCAGCTCACTGCAACCTCCACCTCAACCTCCTGAGTAGCTGAGAATAGTTTCTTGAAAGTCACTGAGCTACAAAAAGATTACAGAAATCAAGATATGTTATTAGTTTGGGTCACCCATGTATTATGTACAAAGAATTGGTACTAGAAATTTAGTCTTATCAAACATTATTAAATGTAATATATTCTACTTTTTTTTTTTTTTTTTTTGGACACGGAGTCTGGCTCTGTCGACCAGGCTGGAGTGCAGTGGTCGGATCTCAGCTCACTGCAAGCTCCGCCCCCGAGGTTCCCGCCATTCTCCTGCCTCAGCCTCCCAAGTAGCTGGGACTACAGGCACCCGCCACCTCGCCTGGCTAGTTTTTTTTTTTTGTATATTTTAGTAGAGACGGGGTTTCACCGTGTTAGCCAGGATGGTCTCGATCTCCTGACCTCGTGATCCACCCATCTCGGCCTCCCAAAGTGCTGAGATTACAGGCTTGAGCCACCGCGTCCGGCCAATATATTCTACTTTCAAACAGTATTTTTAAGCTAGAAAAATGGTCTCTTCTATTACAATAACTCTATTTAAAATTTCCTTTGCATTTAAATTTTTTCTTGTTTTTACACTTTTATAGAGTAAACTTAATTTTATTGCTGCTTATTTTGTTATTTTTCATCCATAAGGTAATTACATTTTGGACTTCTGATTTGCTGAATACCAGTCCCCTAAATACACATTTCTCTACCCATCCTCCAAAAACCATAGTGATCAACACAGAGATCAAATAAAAACTACCTGTAAATCATGCCTAAAGCAAAACTAGAGAATACCACAAACTTCAATTTGCATGTAAGTGGGGAAATAAATATCCTAAACCAGCAGAGGCTGCTACAGAGGAAGGTGCAGCTAATTTTCACCGGTGTAGAACACAGACAACCTTACCCCCAGAAACAAGACAGTTCATAAATGATGAAATACCGAGAACAAATCTGAGATCTGGTGGATCAGAACACTGACAAATGAAGGAAAAGCAAGGGTCTTGGAAGCACATGAGACCAAAAATGGCAGTTGTAGAGGGCAAGGTTTCTGAGGGGAGAGGGAGGTAGTTGGGTGAGGTGTTCCTTGGAGGCTTGGTAATAAAGGAAAAGCAAAAAGCAAACAGTGGAAATTAAGAAGTTTATACAAATGAGACAGTATTACAGAATCAGACATCATACCTCACTCCCAAAATAAAAGGCTTGATCTAGTAAACTTTAGAAACTGTACTCATTGTGCCAACAGAAGAGGGTGGTATTGAGCTAAGGAAGCTAGTGAGTAAGCCCTGCCTCCAGCTACCCTAAAGTACCCTCCAGCTACCCTGAGGGTACCAGCTATGCTGAAGACCAGAGCAATTCACGGAATTTGAAAATGAATACAGAAATAGCAAATTATATTCACATAAAATTAAGAAGAAAAGAGAAAGGCACTATCATCTAAACCATTCAGGTAATGAAGAAAAAAAAAAAAGAAATACTCCCAAAAGACAGCCATTGGCCGGGCATGGTGGCTCACGCCTGTAATCCCAACACTTTGGGAGTCTAAGGAAGTTGGATCACCTGAGGTCAGGAATTCAAGACGAGCCTGGCCAACATGGTGAAACCCCGTCTCTACTAAAAATACAAAAATTAGTCGGGCATGGTAGCGCCGCCTGTAATCCCAGCTACTTGGGAGGTTGAGGCAGGAGAATTACTTGAACCCAGGAGGGGGAGATTGCAGTGAGCCAAGATCATGCCACTGCACTCCAGCCTGGGCAACACGAGCAAAACTCCATCTCAAAAAAAACAAATACAAACGACAACAAAAAACCAGCCATGAAACACAGGACACATATTTGACACAACACCCTGAAAAAAATTAAATATCAATTTTAAAAGGATTTACAAGAATGGGGGAAAAACTTTATTTTGAATCAGAAATGTAATAATTCAGAATATAAATGAACAAAAAAGATGTCCAAGATACCTAGATGTGAGAGTTTAACTCAGGCGAGAAAACACAAAATCATCTAAAAAGTGAAGAGTGAACTACAAAGTGACCAAAGGAAAACAGATTTGACTGAAAATAAGGGACTGGACATGGTGGCTCACATCTGTAATCCCAGCACTTTGGGAAGTCAAGGCAGGAGAATTGCTTGAGCCCAGGAGTTTGAGACCAGCCTGGGCAACATGGTGAAACCTTGTCTCTACAAAACATACAAAAATTAGTCGGGTGTGGTGGTGGCACGCTTGTAGCCCCAGCTACTCAGAAGGCTGTGGTGAGAGGATTGCTTTAGCTCAGGAGGTCGAGGCTGTTAAGGAGAGAAAAAAGTGAAATGCTAATATCATGACTTTATGTTTTAAGCATATCTTTTTTTTTTTTTTTTTTTTTTTTTGAGACGGAGTCTCGCTCTGTCGCCCAGGCTGGAGTGCAGTGGCGCGATCTCGGCTCACTGCAAGCTCCGCCTCCTGGGTTTACGCCATTCTCCTGCCTCAGCCTCCTGAGTAGCTGGGACTACAGGCGCCCGCCACCGCGCCCGGCTAATTTTTTGTATTTTTAGTAGAGACGGGGTTTCACCGTGGTCTCGATCTCCTGACCTTGTGATCCGCCCGCCTCGGCCTCCCAAAGTGCTGGGATTACAGGCGTGAGCCACCGCGCCCGGCTTAAGCATATCTTAAGGTATAAGTTTCCTAAGCAACTAATATATGGAGATGTGACATATAATTTAAAAATTGCCCCTAATGATCAGTTAGCCTTTTAAAAATTCTCTCAAGGCTGGGCGCAGTGGCTCAAGCCTGTAATCCCAGCACTTTGGGAGGCTGAGACGGGCAGATCACGAGGTCAGGAGATCGAGACCATCCTGGCTAACACGGTGAAACCCCCTCTCTACCAAAAAATAAAAAACAACTAGCCAGGCGAGGTGGCGGACGCCTGTAGTCCCAGCTACTCAGGAGGCTGAGGCAGGAGAATGGCGTAAACCCGGGAGGCGGAGCTTGCAGTGAGCTGAGATCTGGCCACTGCACTCCAGCCTGGGCGACAGAGCGAGACTCCGTCTCAAAAAAAAAAAAAAAAAAATTATCTCAAAATATTTGCTTTATAAGTATAGTGAAAATCTAAGCAAGTTTAGAAGCACTACTCTATTCTCCTAGACAGTGACACAGAAAATGACATACATGGTTTCCCCTGAGCTTCACATGATGACACATGATGTCATAGAACTCTACCCTCCTGGTCACTGGTTAGAGTATATAAAATAATCATATATCCCATCCCTAGCCACTGTGGGTTTAGCAGGGATAAACACTTGACCTAAACTGGGCCAATAAGACCCTTTCTTGGGATTCTCTGTCCTGTCAAGAAACTCCATATAAATCTCCATGGTTGCCAGTGACCATGTTTCCTGTTATGGAGAAAAGCAACCAGCAGTCAGACGGATGAGCTGACACATAGATGCCAAGAAGCGACCATGAGAAAGGGTTTGTAGGTTCCAGGTGCCGATCCTGGGGCCCAGGTGCATCTCCGTCTCCCTGGAGGTTAGATTGTTTAACTCATCTTTGATTCCATAGGCCAATATTCCCTTTTGTCCAGTTAGTTACAGTCTAAGTAGGCATGGGTGTTTATCACTTCAACTAAATTAATTTTAATTTTATTGTTTAAAAAAAACCCTCTTGTTCTTGTCCTGATACTTCTTCAGGTGTGCTCTTTGCTGTAGGGGGCTCAGAAGTGACAGCACCTAACATCTGCTGGGTCTTTTCTTTGTCTGATCTTGCCTCTTGCTCTGCAGAGTCTAACGCAGTTTTCAAGTTTTCTCTTTTCACAACTGCCTTCTCTTTCATCGTTTCAACATTTGCTAAAGATTGCCTGAGCCTTTCAATTGTTTTGTCCTGTGACAGCATGTAAGATGGGGGAAAGGAAGGAGATAACTATGATTAGATCTCTTCTAAATAACAGTTATGATAACTCTTGCATCTTTTCCTTTTCTTTCTTTTTTTGTGAAGAGAGAGATACATGGAAAAGAAAAACATTCCATAATTTCTAAATTAAGACATTTCCCCACCATCGTGCTCATCAATAACTATTACTTAGCACTTTTATTAACTGGCCACTTGGGATTTAAATAGTCTTAACATGTTTCCTGCATCCTCAAAGGTCTTAAAGCCCTACATTAATCAAATACAGAAATACAGAACATAACTGGCATTTCAGTAAGAGAGATATTGCTGATAAACTGGCATATCATTTGATCAGTTATTTAATGCCTGTTTGGCTTAAGGCATAATTTTTGAAATAGTATAACTGAAGCTTGATATGGAGAAGGTCCAAAGAAGAGTCCCCAAAATGACTACAACTTTTAACTATCACCCCAGTAAGAGACACAAGTAAAACTAAAACAAAAAACAGGCTGGATGTGGTGGCTCACACTTGTAATCCCAGCACTTTGGGAGGCCAAGGCAGGGAGATCACTTGAGGTCGGGAGTGTGAGACCAGTCTGGCCAGCGTGGTGAAACCCTGTTTCTACTAAAAATACAAAAATTAGCTGGGCATGGTGGCACACGCCTGTATTCCCAGCTACTTGGGAGGCTGAGATGGGAGGATTGCTTGAACCTGGAAGGCAGAGGTTGCAGTGAGCCAAGATCACGCCACTGTACTCCAGTCTGGGTGACACAGCGAGACTCCATCTCAAAAAGAATAATAATACTAATAATAAAACAAAAAACAAGGCATTTGTAATCATAACACTTAGAATACCAACTATCACTGAGGAATAAGGAGAAGGATATATGGATATATGGGGGTTTCAATTGTATTGGTAATATTTGTTTCTTAAAATGAGTGGTGAATTCCAATTCCAATTTTATTCTATATGCTTTAATATTATATATATTCTTTGTATGTATGTAAAATAATTTTAATATTAATTTTTTTAACTTCAATGAACAGCATGCTGCTAAAATGGTAAAAGACCAAAGCTTAAGTGAATTTCTGAAAGCCTCACTTCCTTTACTCACTTTAAGGACATTTACTCTTGTCAGTTGGGTTTTCATATTTTTATTAGACGATTTCAAATCACTGAGCTGTTTCTGAAGTTTCTGAATTTTCTCCTCCAATTTTTGCATTGTGGCAATCTGCAAATTCCGCCAAATATTCAATAACCTTTGTTGCATGTTGTCTTTCTCTAGCTTTCTTAACTTCTTGTTAAGCTTGTCTATCTGGGAATGCTTAGTCCCTGAGTTTTCCTTTGCAGAAATCAACAGTATTGAAATAAAAAATTGCGCTTTAAGATGTTATTCTGAACTAGCATAATACCACATCCACTCCAGACTAACACACTGCAGGTTTAACAATACTTCCATAAGTAAAGTATTTTTCACCATAAATATGCATTATTAAAATAATCAGGAAAATAAAATATGACAACAAAAGTGATGACTCAGGACTACCAAGGGTACAATGAAATAGATTTTATAAGTACCAAGCAGTAGTATAGATTAGTTCAACTTTTCTAGGAATGTATTATAAAGAAATAATCAAACATGTGGATAAATTCACACACGGGCCGGGCACGGTGGCTTACACCTGTAATCCCAGCACTTTGGGAGGCCAAGGCAGGCAGATAATGAGGTCAGGAGTTCGAGACCATGGCCAACATGGTGAAACCCCGTCTCTACTAAAAGTACAAAAGTTAACTGGGCATGGTAGCAGGTGCCTGTAATCCCAGCTACTGGAGAGGCTGAGGCAAGAGAATTGCTTGAGGGTTGATTGAAGGCAGAGGTTGCAGTGAGCTGAGATTGCGCCACTGCACTCCAGCCTGGGCGAAGGAGCGAAACTCCGTCTCGGGGGCGGGGGGGAAAAGATTCACACAAAGATATTCTTTATTTTATTTTATTTTTTAAGTTAGGGTCTTGCTCTGTCGCCCATGCTGGAATGCAGTGGCGTTATCACAGCTCACTGCAGGCTCGACCTCCCAGGCTCAAGTGATCCTCCCATCTCAACCTCTGGAGTAGCTGGGACTACAGGGTGTGCACACCCAGCTTTTTTTTTTTTTTTCTCAAACTCCTGGGCTCAAGTGATTCTCTTGCCTTGCTCACCCAAAGTGCTGGTATTACAAGCGCGAGCCACTGCACCCGGCCACAAAGATATTCAGATATTCTTTTTGAATATCTGAGAGATTTGCTCTTGTGGCCCAGGCTGGAGTGCAATGGCATAATCTTGGCTAACTGCAATCTCCGCCTCCTGGGTTCAAGTGATTCCCCAGTCTCAGCCTAGTAGCTAGAATTACAGGCACCTGTCACCATGCCTTGCTGATTTTTTTATTTTTAGTAGAGACAGGGTTTCACTATGTTGGTCAGGCTGGTCTCAAACTCCTGACCTCAGACACCTTGGCCTCTCAAAGTGCTGAGATTACAGGCGTGAGCCACTGCACCTGGCCCACAAAGATATTCTTTACAACATTATTCATAATAGAAAAAACTGAAACAATGCAAATGTCAAAAAAGAAAAATTATTACATGATAGATTATCTATTCCCTAGAAATTGTTTTCAAAAATATTTATTAAGAAAAAATACAATGATGTAGTTAATGAAAAAAGTAGGATTAAGAAAAACTATGCATAACTCGATTATGATAAAAAATATACATGGAAAATAACCAGAGGGAAATGTACCTATATTTAATATTAGTTATAGCAAAATGGTGGCAGTACTGGTGATTTCAATTTTATTTCTATTATTTTCTACTTTACAAACCTTCACTAATACACATGTTTTTTTATTTTTTGAGACAGGGTCTCACTCTGTTGCTCAGGCTAGAGTGCAGTGGTGCAATCACAACACACTGCGGCCTCGACCTCCCATTCTCAACCCATCGTCCCACCTCAGCCTCCCCAGTAGCTGGGACTATAGGTGTGTACCACGCCTGGCTAGTTCTTGAATATTTTGTAGAGACGGGGTGTTGCCATGCTGTCCAGGCTGATCTAAAATTCCTGGGCTCCAGCTATCCACCCACCTCAGCCTCCCTAAGTGCTGGAATTACGGACGTGAGCCACCATGTCCAGCTGAATTAATTTTATTTTATTTTTTATTTTATTTTATTTTTTTTTTTGAGATGGAGTCTGGCTCTGTCGCCCAGGCTGGAGTGCAGTGGCCGGATCTCAGCTCACTGCAAGCTCCGCCTCCCGGGTTTATGCCATTCTCCTGCCTCAGCCTCCGGAGTAGCTGGGACTACAGGCGCCCGCCACCTCGCCCGGCTAGTTTTTTGTATTTTTTAGTAGAGACGGGGTTTCACCGTGTTCGCCAGGATGGTCTCGATCTCCTGACCTCGTGATCCGCCCGTCTTGGCCTCCCAAAGTGCTGGGATTACAGGCTTGAGCCACCACGCCCGGCCTAATTTTATTATGAGAAAAAAATTAGTTATCTAAAATGTTATTACAAAAAAAGTGTGGTAAATGTTTTAATCAATTAAAAGAACTAAAATAACGTATTAAGGAACAAGAATCAAAATGGCATATTTTTCTCAATAACAATCCTAGACACTAGAAGACAATGGAGTTTGTGTGTGAAAATAAAGTCTAAACCCAGCTATCAATTGAGTATGCTGATTCAAAGACATTGTCATTCACACAAGGACCTCAAAAAATGTCTCTCTACAAGGCACCATTTCTTAGGAAGCCATTGGAGGATGTGTTCCAGTAAAATAAGAAAGGAAACCAAAAAAGAGGAAGAAATGTGATTTGGCAAACAATGAAACCTGACTAGGAGATTAGAGAAGGAAAGTCACAGGATCACAGCTGTGCCCAGGTCCCCAAAGCAAAATCCAGACTGAAGCAAGGGAATGAAGGACTTTGGGAGAGAAGAAATGGGAGATTTTTACAGACTAAAGGATCATCTGATACAGATTTGGGCGGGAAAAAACCTTAATAAATGAATGCTGAAAATTAAATGTATGAAAATATAAGGAAGGCATTAACTATAGGAAAAATAAAATGCAATACAATAAAGAAAATGTACCAAGAATATAGAACTTCACGCTTTCGTAAACATTTAGTATCACGGTAATGTAAATGCTGATTATGCATTTAGCTTAAAATATCAATATAACCATATTGGGAAGATGAAAGGAGCAGGTAGGAAAGTGGTATAAGAGAGATGAAATTTCGGACTGGGTGCAGTGGCTCACTCTTGTAATCCCAGTACTTTGGGAGGGCAAGGCGGGCAGATCACCTGAGGTCGGGAGTTCAAGACCAGCCTGACCAACATGGAGAAACCCCATCTCTACTAAAAATACAAAATTAGCTAGGCCTGGTGGCACATGCCTGTAATCCCAGCTACTCGGGAGGCTGAGGCAAGAGAATCACTTGAACCTGGAAGGCGGAGGTTGCAGTGAGCCGAGATTGTGCCACTGCACTCCAACCTGGGTGATAAGAATGAAACTCCGTCTCAAAAAAAAAAAAGAGAGAGAGAGATGAAATTTCATTTATCATATAACAGGAAATCAACAATATGTCTAATATAGATAACTCGAGATAAGGCGGTTTAAAATTATTTAGGAAAATGGAAGTTACTACCAGAAACAGCTAAAAGAGTTAAAAAGAGCTCCCTCTGGGAAAAAAGAGAGGTACAGAAGAGGGCTGCTCCTTTTCAATGAAATACTCTTGGTATATTTGATTATGAAATGTGTGTGTGTGTGTGTGTGTGTGTATAAAGGGTTAAAAAAATTCTAGGCTGGGTGCAGTGGCTCATGCCTGTAATCCCAGCACTGTGGGAGGCCGAGGCAGGCGGATCACCTGAGGTCAGGAGTTTGAGACCAGCCTGGCCAAGGTGATGAAACCCTGTCTCTACTAAAAATACAAAAATTTGCTGGGTATGATGGTATGTACCTGTAATCCCAGCTACTAGGGAGGCTGAGGCAGGAGAATTGCTTGAACCTGGAAGGAGGCGGAGGTTGCAGTGAGCCGAGATTGCGCCACTGCACTCCAGCCTGGGCAACAAGAGTGAAACTCTGTCCCAAAAACAAAAAACAAACAAACAAAAATTCTAAATACCTTCAGTTCAAAAAATGGAAATCAACACTAAAATTACAAAAATACATAGAACATAGTGAAAACAAACATTTCTTTTTTTTTTTTTTTTTTGAGACGGAGTCTCGCTGTGTCTCCCAGTCTGGAGTGCAGTGGCCTGATCTCGGCTCACTGCAAGCTCCGCCTCCCGGGTTCACGCCATTCTCCCGCCTCAGCCTCCCAAGTAGCTGAGACTACAGGCGCCCGCCACCACGCCCGGCTAGTTTTTTGTATTTTTAGTAGAGACGGGGTTTCACCATGTTAGCCAGGATAGTCTTGATCTCCTGACCTCGTGATCCACCCGCCTCGGCCTCCCAAAGTGCTGGGATTACAGGCTTGAGCCACCGCGCCCGGCCACAAACATTTCTTATAAAAATCTATTGGACAAGCTACAGAGAAACATTTAATAGTACTTACTCCTTTTCTGATTTAAAAACAAAAGACAAAAAAAAAGCACATTAACTTAAGAAGGGAAAAGAGAAAGTAGGGTGCAGATTTAATAAACATACTATATATATTCATTATATATAAACCAAAATAAACTAGTAAAATGTATATTTATTTATTTATTTTTGAGACAGAGTCTAGCTCTGTTGCCCAGGCTGGAGTGCAGTGCCACAATCTCAGCTCACTGCAACCTCCACCTCCCTGGTTCAAGCAATTCTCCTGCCTCAGCCTCCCAAGTAGCTGAGATTAGAGGTGCACATCACCATGCCCAGTTAACGTTTGTATTTTTAGTAGAGACGGGGTTTTACCACGTTGGTCAGGCTGGTCTCGAATTCCTGACCTCAAGTGATCTGCCCACCTCAGCCTCCCAAAGTGCTGGGATTATAGGGTGAGCCACCATGCCCGGCCATAAAATGTATATTTATAAAAAAGAACCAGCCAGGCACTGTGGATCATGCCTGTAATGCTAGCACTTTGGGAGACTGAGGCGGGAGAATCACTTGAGCTCAGCAGTTCAAGACCAGCCTGGGCAACATGGCGAAACCTCATCTCTACAAAAACTTCAAAAAGCTAGCCAGGCGTGGAGGTGTGCACCTGTAATTCCAGTTATCTGGGAGGCTGAGGCAGGAGCATCACTTGAGCCCTGAAGGTTGAGGCTACAGTGAGCCGTAATCACGCCACTGCTCTCCAGCCTGGACAACAGACAGAGCCAGACCCTGTATCAAAAAGAACCACTTGTTCTTCGGAAAGATAAAATAGATACCTCAGGCAAGCCTGGTTAAAAAGGAAAGAGAGAAAGTGAAAATACACAACATTAGAAAAGAGGAATATACAGAATGCATAGATATGCATACAGAATGGATACAGAATGCAAAGATAAAAATAATTCTGGCCGGGCGCGGTGGCTCAAGCCTGTAATCCCAGCACTTTGGGAGGCCGAGACGGGCGGATCACGAGGTCAGGAGATCGAGAGACGATCCCGGCTAACACAGTGAAACCCCGTCTCTACTAAAAAATACAAAAAAATAGCCGGGCGAGGTGGCGGGCGCCTGTAGTCCCAGCTACTCGGGAGGCTGAGGCAGGAGAATGGCGTAAACCTGGGAGGCGGAGCTTGCAGTGAGCTGAGATCCGGCCACTGCACTCCAGCCTGGGTGACAGAGCCAGACTCCGTCTCAAAAAAAAAAAAAAAAAAAAAAAAAAAAAAAAAAAAATTCTAAGAGAATATTTTGTAACTTAGTGGTAATAAATTGAAAATCTAAAAGAAATACAGGCTGTAATTCCAGTAATTTGGGAGGCAGAGACGGGCAGATCATTTGAGCCACACGGAGTTCGAGACCAGCCTGAGCAACATGGAAAGACCCCATCTCTACAAAAATTAGCTGGGCATAGTGGCGCGCCCCTGTGGTCCCAGCTACTCAGGAGTCTGAGGCAAGAGGATCACTTGAGCCTCAGGAGGTTGAGGCTGCTATGAATCGTGACTAGGACTGGGAGATGGTTAACAGGGGAGAGCATAGAGTTCCACTAAGCAAATGGTAATACGCTAACATAATGGAGAAAGCAATGGGCTTGTAAGGAGAATTTGGTTCTTGAACATCCGTCACTAACCAGTCTTGTAACCCTTGATCAAGTCTTGTCACCTCACTAAACTCGAATTTTCTTTATCTCAAAACTAGAAATAAATCGTGGCCTGGATTTTTGAATTATGGGGTTTCAGGCAGCCACAAACAAGTAGGCTGGCAGAAACGTTTTCTGGTCAAATAAAGGAGTCTGTTGCCCCAGAACAGGAGCCAGGGGCACAGCCACCAGGAAAATTCTGCCTGGGGCCCCATTCCTCAGCTGCACGGCACCTGTCTTCAGGTGTGGCAGGCTGAGATCTGCCTCCTTGTTCTCTGCCTATCCCGCTGGGCCCCTCCCCTACAAGTGTCCGCTTCTATAAAGAGGGACCATTAGGGCCTGTACATCGTACTTCAGGTCCCCTCCTGTGGTCCAACATTCCCTAGGGACAAGTGCAACAGTTTACGCGGAGACCACTTTTCTGTGCAGCCCAACTCATGGTGCGCGTTCCACCTCAACCTGGTGCTTCCAACAGCTCAAGAGACCGCGCTACCGCGCCTGCGCCCCTCTGAATACTGCAGCGTGTGCGAGGTCCTTAAAGGAAAAGAAAGTGAGGGCGGGGACGGAGGGAGGGGACTTCAACGTATGGAGTTGCTGCTGCTACACTGCCGGCAGGAGACGACTAGGAAAACGTGGAGGAAGTCGGTGATGACTGGCTGGAGCGGATATTTGGCGGGTGAAAAGAGGCGGACCAGAGCGCACCTTTGCATGTGGCTAGCAACTCGCCTGAAGAGGGGCTGAAACCGACGCCGGAACCCGCCCTATTCGAGCCAATCAGGGAGTGGAGCGGGGGGCGGGGCGGTCTCGCGGGAGCGGGGAGAGTTTCGCGGGTTCGGGTGGCGAGTCTCGTGGCTGCCCCCTAGCTCAGGGGACGAGGTACAGGAGTGTGAGGACGCCCGGCTTCCAGGGAGTAATGGGTGGGTCCCCGCGCGGACGCGTGGCGGGCGCTGGACTCGACAGCACATGTGGAACTGGAGAGCTTGGCTCGCCTTGCCTTCCGACTTTGTCACACACCTACGCCACCAGACTGGGGTCGGGCCTCTCCGCGTTCTACTCTGGAGGGCCTGGGTCTGGGCCCAGTACCGGGCTTTTAGAATCTCCTCAGCTGAACCTGACTCTCAGCCCTTGGTGAAGCGGATCCCGCTGTTTCAGGCCTGGCCGAGCTGAAAGGAGTGTTAGAGCTGGAGCGCGCGTGGCCCCCTCGGTGTCGGGGTCACCCCGGGGTTGCCAGGGCTCAGGGAGGGTCGTAGTCTAGATTTTGTCACCCCCACGTCCCCGCCCCGCAGCAGGTCTGGGGTTGGACAATCACGCGGGCTTCATAAGCTAGATGCCAGTTGACCCTCGAGGAGGGATGCTCCCTCCCCTTAGGCGTCCACGCTGGAGAGGGACTAAGATGGGCGATTGCCTGGGGAGCCTGACAGGGCGACGGCAGCTGGGATGCTGGAGAGGACTGGCCCCTTGAGTTACTGAGTCCGATGAATGTGCCTGCTCTGCTGGAGGAACCGCACTCAGGTTACAGTCATCTCAGTATGGTTCTGAAGATGCTTCGTTCAGGTCACTTAGGACTTGACCAGATACCGGGTTTCTTTTACAGGCTGTTTCTGACGGTGGCCTGTTTCAACTAATGGCAGAGCTCATCTAAAACAGATTTTTTTTAAAAATTGGGGGGTTTTAGTATTTTTATCTTATTCCTAAATTCTGAGGATATTTTATAGTAGTCCCTTATATGGAATTATATAATCTCTTTTAACAGTTTTATCAAGTATAATGTACATACCATAACGTTCACCCATTTTAATTGATTAAATGATTTTTAGCATATTTGCAGAGTGGTGCAACCATCATAGAATTAAGGAATCTGGTGATTTTTTTTTTTCTTGAGACGGAATCTTGCTGTCACCTAGGCTGGAGTGCAGTGGCACGATCTCGGCTCACTGCAACCTCCACCTCCAGGGTTCAAGCCATTCTCCTACCTCAGCCTCCCGAGTAGCTGGGACTACAGGCGCCCGCCACCACGCCCAGCTAATTTTTTGTATTTTTAGTAGAGACAGGGTTTTACCGTGTTAGCCGGGATGGTCTCGATCTTCTGACCTCGTGATCCGCCCACCTTGGCCTCCCAAAGTGCTGGGATTACAGGTGTGAGCCACTGCGCCTGGCCGATTTTTTGTTTTTTTCTGGTAATTGCTTTTTACTGTTCTCAAAGTTTGCACAAGTGGATATCTTAGAGGTACAGTGTAATATAAGAGCTTCTGAAAATGTCCACTTAAGTTGTTTTATACCTGAGCAAGTGAAATTAAGAAGGGAATTGAAGCAAATATTCCTGGTAGGTTGTAGGGAGTGAAACTTTTGTCTTTTGTAAGACCAAATAGATACTGACCATTTCAACTGGTTTTTAAGCTGAGGAAATGCATAAATCCCATTTTACAGATGATGAAATAGGCTTTGAAGGATAAGTTGCCTACAGCTGCATACCTGTGCCTGGGCTAGGCCCCAAACCCCGATGAGTTATCTCTCAATTTGTTACCCTTGCTACCTCAACAGCTTGGTTTTCAACTATAGTACTGATGTGTGTGACCAGTACAAGCCACTCATTTACTGAGCAAAGAATTACTGAGTGCCACTGTGTGCCAAGAACACTACTATAGGTGCTAGAGATATTAGTGAATCAGATACCGTAGTGAACTGTTCTTGCCCTCAGCTCATCTCTGGTGGGAAGGACAATGATCAAGTAAAGAAATATATAGTTTTAGAGATTGATCTATTTTTTTTTTAATAGATGAGTTAAAAGGGCAAGGAATGGTAGTGGGAGGCAGAATCTGATGAGAAACATCTGAATGAAGAGGAAGTTAGGATATAAGAAGGAAAGCAAGGGTTTGATTTGAGCAAGCGCAAAGATAGAGTTGTGATTTACTGAGTTGAAATAAAATGATACTGCAAGGACCAGGTTTTGGTGGTACAATCATAAGTTCGGCTTTAAATGTTTTTAAATACCTTGCCTCTTAGACATCCAAATGGACATATGGCATTTAAATTCATGAGATTGGATGAGATCCCACCAAAGGAATAGGTTTAGGTAGAGACAACCAAAGACTGATGCCTAGGACACTTCAGTGTTTAGAATTCAAGGAGATGAGGAAACAGGAGGGAAGATTGAAAAGGAGAGTCCAGTGTGTTATGAGGAAAACCACAAGAGCATGCTACCTTACAAGACAGGTGAAAAATGTGTTCTGTGAAGGAGGAATTAACTGTTAAATGTTACACTGATCAAATAAAATGAAGACTGAAAATGGCCTGTTTGTAAGAAAATAAAAATACATAAAATCTTTTGATAGAAATATTTATACATGAAGTTAGTAAGGAAACAGTGTTTACTCCTTTTTGCAGAAGTGTAAATTTTTACAACCATTTTGTGTGTGTGTGTGTGTTTTTGTAGTAGAGACAGGGTTTCACCATGTTGGTCAGGCTGGTCTTGAACTCCTGACCTCGTGATCCGCCCACCTCGGCCTCCCAAAGTGCTGGGGTTACAGGCGTGAGCCACCGTGCCTGGCCTGCCACCATTTTGAAGGGCAGTTTGACATTATCTACAACTTAAAATTGTGTTTCCATTGATAATTTCACCTGTGGAAGTTTATCCTACAAAAATGCTAATATGTGCACACAAATATATATGTGTAAAAGTGTTTATTACAGAATGTACACATATATATGTATAAATGTGTTGTCCAGGAACAGTGGCTCATGTCTGTAAACCCAGCACTTTGGGAGGCCGAGGTGGATGGATCACCTGAGTTTCGAGACCAGCCTGGCCAACGTGGCGAAACCCCATCTCTATTAAAAATACACAGACGCGGCCGGGCGCGGTGGCTCAAGCCTGTAATCCCAGCACTTTGGGAGGCCGAGACGGGTGGATCACGAGGTCAGGAGATCAAGACCATCCTGGCTAACACGGTGAAACCCCGTCTCTACTAAAAAATACAAAAAACTAGCCGGGCGAGGTGGCGGGCGCCTATAGTCCCAGCTACACAGGAGGCTGAGGCAGGAGAATGGCGTAAACCCGGGAGGCGGAGCTTGCAGTGAGCTGAGATCTGGCCACTGCACTCCAGCCCGGGTGACAGAGCGAGACTCCGTCTCAAAAAAAAAAAAAAAAAAAAAAAAAAAAATACACAGACGCAAATTAGCTGGGCGTGGTGGCGGATGCCTGTAATCCCAGCTGCTTGGGAGGCTGAGGCAGGAGAATCACTTGAACCTGGGAGGTGGAGGTTGCAGTGAGTCGAGATCACACCACTGTACTTCCAGCCTGGGTGACAGAGCAAGACTTTGTCTGAAAAAAACAAAACAACAAAAAAAAAGTGTTTATCATAGCATTGTTTACAGTTGTAAAAATGTGCAGATTTTTATCAAGATGGATGCAGTTGTTAAAGGGAAGCTATAAATGTATAGATATGGGAGATAGCTGCTATAGACTGAATTGTGTCCCCTGAACTTTCATATGTTGACGCCCTTACCCTGAATGTGATGGTGTTTGGAGGCAGGGCCTTTGGGAGGTAATTTGGTTTAGATGAGGTCATGCAGATGGGGCCCCCAAGATGGGAGTAGTGTCCTTATGCAAAGAAGAAGGGAGACCAGAGCTTGCTGCTTCTGTCATTTGAGGATGTGGTGAGAAGGCAGCCATTTGCAAATTAGGAAGAGTCCTCACCAGGAACTGAATTGGCTGTCACCTTGATCTTGGTCTTTCCAGGTTCCGCAGCCAGATATGAATGTCTGTTTTTAAAGTCACTCAGTCTGTGCTATTAATATTTTGTCATAGCAGCCCAAGCTAAGACAGATAGCTTTGTTAAATGATAAAGTCAGGGTATCTAATAGAATGCATGGTATAACCCCATTTATCTTAATGTATCACAGGAGGCCTTTCTAGTCACACTAACAAGTTACTCCCTGTGTGCCTTCCCTGATCACTGTTACATTATTCTATATACAGCACTTATTACCTAAAAGTATTTTATTAATGTTTATACATGTTTACTGTCTTGTCACAGTAGAAGCTAAGCTCTAAAAGAGGTTTGCCTCTCTTGTTTATCTTTATATCCCCAGTGCTAGGTATATATTACTTTAGGAAAAACCATTATTTATTAAAAATATTATTTTAGGAAAAAACCCTACCCAAACAGTATTCCTGTGGTGGTTTTAAAGTAAGACCACAGGCCGGGCGTGGTAGCTCACGCCTGTAATCCCAACACTTTGGGAGGCGGAGGAAGGCGGATCACCTGAGGTCAGGAGTTTGGGACCATCTTGGCCAACATGGTGAAACCCTGTCTCTACTAAAAATACAAAAGTTAGCCAGGCCTGGTGGCACACGTCTTTAATCCCAGCTACTTGGGAGGCCAACGCAGGAGAATTACTTGAACCCAGGAGGCAGAGGTTGTAGTGAGCTGAGATTGTTCCATTGCACTGTAGTCTAGGCAACAAGAGGGAAACTTTGTCTCAAAAAAATAAAATAAGGCCACCATTTCTTTGATACTCTTTCCTTCCAAAGGTGTGGCTAATTCCCCTCTTCTTCCAGTGTAGGCTGGATTTAGTTACTTGCTTCTAATGAGTAGAATATGGCCAATGTGGAGGTATGTCAATAGGTCATGACTTCCTTTTTGTCCTCTCCTTCGATCATTCACTCTGAAGTAAAGCAGCTGCCATGTCATGAGGACATATCAAACAGTGCTATGGAAAGGCACATTTGGTGAGAAATAGGCCTACTCCCAACAGCCAGGGAAGAACTGAAGCCTTCTGTGAGCATGTGAATGAGCCACCTGAGAAGTGTATTTATCATCCTCAGTCAATCAATGTCTCAAAAGAGGCCCTTAGCTGAATCCCTCAACAAAGCCACTTTTGGATTCCTTTCAGATAATACATGTTTGCTCTGTAAGCTACTAAGTTTGGTGGTAGAGTGAGAAGACTGAACACCCCTTTAGGACACATCATAAAGCAAAACAGGCATGGCACAAAGCAGCATACACTTAATGTTCTTTTCTACTAGGAATTACAGAATTCATTGTTGGTACAATTTACTTTTTAAAAAAACAATTTTTATGTTTATTAGCATAAAATACTGTATTCCAAGCTATATGTGCTAATTTGATTTTATTTTTAAAATGTATTGAACACTGGAACATACAGATTTGAAAGATTTGACTTTAATATATATTTATATATAAAATATCATGATTTTGAAATAATGAATCTTTTAAATTTAAAATTATAAATAAGTTGTTTTTTTTTTGTTTTTTTTTTTTTTTTGAGATGGAGACTTGCTCTGTCGCCCAGGTTGGAGTGCAGTGGCCGGATCTCAGCTCACTGCAAGCTCCGCCTCCTGGGTTCAGGCCATTCTCCTGCCTCAGCCTCCCGAGTAGCTGGGACTACAGGCGCCCGCCACCTCGCCCGGCTAATTTTTTTGTATTTTTTAGTAGAGACGGGGTTTCACCTTGTTAGCCAGGATGGTCTCGATCTCCTGACCTCGTGATCCGCCCGTCTCGGCCTCCCAAAGTGCTGGGATTACAGGCTTGAGCCACTGCACCCGGCCTATAAATAAGTTTTAAAACGCTTTCTATTGAGGTAAAGAATCCTCAAAACGAACTTCTCATATGATATGGTTTGGCTGTGTCCCCACCCAAATCTCATCTTGAATTGTAGCTCCCATAATTCCCACATGTTGTAGGAGGGACCCGGTGGGACATAATTGAATCATGGGGAGCAGTTTCCTCCATATTGTTCTCATCATAGTGAATAAGTCTCATGGGATCTGATGGTTTTATTAGGGGTTTCCCCTCTTGTTTGGCTCTCATTCTACCTTGCCTGCTGCCATGTAAGATGTGTTTTTCACCTGCCATGATTGTGAGACCTCCCCAGCCATGTAGAACTGTGAGTCCATTAAAACCTCTTTTTCTATATAAATTACCCAGTCTTGGGTATATCTTTATCAGCAGTGTGAAAATGAACTAATACATTATTAAAGAAATTTCATTTCAAAAGTTGAAGTCTGAACTAAAAAACTACAAAGAAAATAATGTTTAATAGCCATCCCAGATAATGTCCCTGAAATAGGATGTCAAGGATCTAGAGGAACATATTGTATCTTTAACCAGAATTAAGTCTGAAAAATAAGTATTCAGAGTCTTAAAAGAGGCAAGCAGGACTTAATAGAATGAATTATAAAACTAAGGTAGAAAATTCTAGTTTATTTTTGAAACATGTCTCTGATCATAAGCACACAGACAGCATATGAACTCCATGCTCCTGATTGATCAGAGTTTACTCTCATGGAATTTTACTTATTGCCTGGTCTAACATTATTACAATTTTCCATTATAAGACTTGTGATTATCAAGGTCAGGAGGTTGAGACCATCCTGGCTAATATGGTGAAATCCCGTCTCTACTAAAAAATACAAAAAATTATCCAGGGGTGGTGGCGGGCGCCTGTAGTCCCAGCTACTCGGGAGGCTGAGGTGGGAGAATGGTGTGAACTGAGATTGCGCCACTGCACTCCAGCCTGGGCAGCAGAGCAAGACTCCATCTCAAAAAAAAAAGACTTGTGATTATCTGGTCAATGTGTATAGAGAGGAGATGTTTGATCATGTACAGTACTCTTGTTGATAGCAGGAGAAAAGATAGTCATTAATTTATCCTCTTATAATAAGAGTAATATTTAAGAAAGCCACAAAATAGGAAAAGCTTTTCTATCCAGATTTACATTCTGTTGTAGACCATCTTTATTCTGTTATTTACTGTATGTTAGACCAACTGATAGCTTTCATTTTCCTCTGGGGTTTGCATTTCCCAGATCACTTTTAAAAGGAAAACATAGGAGCCTGAAACTGAAGTGGGAAACAAATACTTACTCAAACTAAGAGATTAAACTCAGTAGCCAGCAACAAGACATCAAGGTGTGTGTGTGTTTTCTGGTTGTGCAGATATTGTCTGAAATAAGATGGCTGAAAAGTTCAAGTGAAAAAGTAATTAAATCAATTCATCAACCATAGCCATAACGATGTATAACAGGTGATCAGGCATAGCAAACGCTTCAGGATAATTTCATTTTAAAAATTTTATTTCTTTGTCCTTTTCATCTTCTAAATTCAGCACAGTCTCAAATAAGACTACAGAGTGAGGCTCTAGGGACCATCAGTTTTTGTCTTTAGTGCTGAAATGGTGGCTGAGTGACACACCATGATATTTTTTCTCAATATTTCATCATTCTACCAGTGTTGGAAAAGGGAGAGAAGGACTCTTTGAAGGAGACTTTGTGCAAAGGAATCTTTATTTATTTATTTATTTAGAGACAGAGTCTCGCTCTGTCACCCAGGCTAGAGTGCAATGGCACGATCTCAGCTCATGCAACCTCCACCTCCTGGGTTCAAGGGATTCTCCTGCCTTAGCCTCCTTAGTAGCTGAGATTACAGGCATGCGCCACCACACTCAGCTAATTTTTTGTATTTTTAGTAGAGAAAGGGTGTCATCACGTTGGTCAGGCTGGTCTCGAACTCCTGACCTCTTGATTTGCCTGCCTTGGCCTCCCAAAGTGCTGGGATTACAGCTGTGAGCCACTGCGCCCAGCTGCAAAGGATCTTTTTATATCGTGTCTGGTTCCCAGCCCTTTGTCTATCCTTCTTGTGCAGTGTGGGCTGAGTTGACTGAGATTTTTAGGCCCAGGACTTCTTGCTTGTTCTATATTGAGAAAAGTATGTCAAAATATCCATCACTGATTAAGGATTTGTCTGTTTATTTAGTTCTATCAAAATTTATTTTTTAATTTTGAAGTTACTTGCATACAAATTGAGGATTTTTATCTTTCTATTGAATTGCCCCTTTTATCATTATGAAATCTCACTTATTTCATGTAATACTTTTTGCCCTACAGTCTAGGTTGTCTGATATTAACATAACTAAATAATATTTCTTAAATTAGATTGCACGGTATGTATTTTTCCCTTTTTCATTTTCAGTGCGTCTATGTGATTAAAGTATGTCTCTTGTAAAGAGTAATTAAGTTTTGTTTTTTAATCTAGTCTTATAATCTTTGTCTTTTAATTGGAATGTTTAGGCTATTTACATTAAATTCTGATATAGTTGGATTTAAGTCCACCATACTGCTACTTACTGTGTTTTTTTTTCTCTTCTGGTCTTTGTTCTTATAGTAATTTATTTTTTGTTATTTTTTTTTTTATTTTTTAATTTTTTTCTGTTGAGACAGGGTCTTCCTCTGTCACCCAGGCTGGAGTGCAGTGGCATGATCTTGGCTAACTGCAACTTATGCCTCCTGGGTTCAAGCGATTCTCCTGCCTCAGCCTCCTGAGTATCTGGGATTACAGGTGCCTGCTACCATACCCAGCTAATTTTTTTTTGTATTTTTAGTACAGACAGGGTTCATCATGTTGGCCAGGGCTGGTCTCAAACCCCTGACCTCGTAATCTGCCCGCCTCAGCCTCTCAAAGTGCTGGGATTACAAGCGTGAGCCACTGTGCCTGGCCGTGATGATTAATTTTATGTGTTAACTTAGCTGGGCTGTGCTGCCCAGATAGTTGGTTAAACATTATTCTGGATGTTTCTGTGAAGGTGTTTTTGGATGAGATTAACATTTAGATTGGTGGGCTTTGAGTAAAGCAGATTACCTTCATAATTTGGGGGGGCCCTCATCCAATCAGTTGAACATCTGAAGAGACCAAAAGACTGACCTTCCGCAAGCAAAGAAAAATTCTGCCAACAGACATTCTTTGGACTTGAACTTCAACACTGACTCTTCCCTGATCTTCAGTCTGTTGCCCCACCCTGCAAATTTTGGACTTGCCAGTAAGTGTCTGTAATCTAGTGAGGCAATTTCTTTTTTCTTTTTCTTTTTTTTTTGAGTGGAGTTTTGCTCTTGTTGTCCAGACTGGAGTGCAATGGTGCGATCTTGGCTCACTGCAACCTCTGCCTCCTGGGTTTAAGTGATTCTCCTGCCTTAGCCTCCCTAGTAGCTGGGATTACAGGCACCTGCCACCACGCCCAGCTAATTTTTGTAGTTTTAGTAGAGATGGGGTTTCACCATGTTGGCCAGGGTGGTCTCAAACTCCTGACCTTACGTGGTCTGCCCACCTCGGCTTCCCAAAGTGCTGAGATTACAGGTGTGAGCCACCATGCCTGGCCAAGGCAATTTCTCAAAACAAACCTCATTCTATATACATACATCCTATTGGTTCTGTTTCTCTGGAGAACCCTAATATGGTTTCTTTATTTTTTGCTTTATTACTTTCTTTGAATTGAGTATTTTTATTATTGTGTTTTCCTTTTTATTATTTTTAACTATATACTTTTATTATCTTTAGTGATTACCCTATGCCTAGAAACTTAAAAATTTATACATGATTTATTAGAGCTTACTTTATTATAGCTTACTTTATACCTTTAAAACTTCTTCCCAAAATTAAAAATCTTATGATAGTTTACCTTCATTTAACAACCCCAATCTACTGTATATTTTTACCATGTATTTACTTTTACATATGTTATAACTGTCATAAAATGTTTTTATTATTGTCATTATTAATTGCCATTATTTATTTCTATTTTCCTGCATAATGATCTGTCTTGGTGCTTTTTTTCCTTCTTATGATTCCATGCTTCTAATATGAGATCATTTTCTCTAAACCTGAAGAATTCCATTTAATGTTTCTTTTTCTTTTCTTTTCTGTGTGTGTGTGTGTGTGTGTGTGTGTGTGTGTGTATGTGATGGAGTTTTGCTCTTGTTGCCCAGGCTGGAGTGCAATGGCATAATCTCAGCTCACTGCAACCTCTGTCTCCAGGGTTCAAGCGATTCTCCTGCCTCAGCTTCCCAAGTAGCTGGGATTACAGATGTGTGCCACCACACCTGGCTAGTTTTTGTATTTTTAGTAGAGACGGGGACTCACCATGTTGGCCAGGCTAGTCTTGAACTCCTGACCTTAGGTGATCCACCTGCCTTGGCCTCCCAAAGTGCTGGGACTACGGGTGTGAGCTACCATGCCCAGCCTCCATTTAGTGTTTCTTTTTTTTTTTTTTTTTTTTTTTTTGAGATGGAGTCTCGCTGTGTCGCCCAGGCTGGAGTGCAGTGGCCGGATCTCAGCTCACTGCAAGCTCCGCCTCCTGGGTTTACGCCATTCTCCTGCCTCAGCCTCCCGAGTAGCTGGGACTACAGGCGCCCGCCACCTCGCCCGGCTAGTTTTTTGTATTTTTAGTAGAGACGGGGTTTCACCGTGTTAGCCAGGATGGTCTCGATCTCCTGACCTCGTGATCCGCCCGTCTCGGCCTCCCAAAGTGCTGGGATTACAGGCTTGAGCCACCGCGCCCGGCCATTTAGTGTTTCTTATAGTGCACTTCTTATGACAGTACATACCTTCAGTTAATTTGTTTTCTGAAAACATCCTTATTTAATGTTAAGTTTTGAATGCTTCTTTCACTGGGTAATAGATTTCTGGGTTAGCAGTATTTGCTTTCAGTACACTAAAAATGTCATTCTTTTATTTTCTGGATGCCTTAGCATCTGTTAAAAGGTAAGCCATCAGGCTGGGTATGGTAATTCATGCCTGTAATCCCAGCACTTTGGGAGGCCAAGGCAGGTGGATCATCTGAGCTCAGGGGTTCGAGACCAGTGTGGCCAACATGCTGAAACCCTCTCTCTACTAAAAATACAAAAATTAGCCAGGCGTGGTGGCGGGTGCCTGTAATCCCAGCTACTTGGGAGGCTGAGGCAGGAGAATTGCTTCAACCCAGGAGGCGGAGGTTGCAGTGAGCCGAGATTGCCCTATTGCACTCCAGCCTCAGTGACAAGAGTAAAACTCTGTCTCAACACAAAAACAAAAACAAAAAGGTAAGCTGTCAGTCTTATTGTTGTACCTTTGAAGGTAATATGTCTTTTTCCCCCTGGGGCTCCTCATAAGATTTTTCTCTGTCTTTAATTGTTTTTTTTTTTTTTTTTTTTTTTTTTGAGACGGAGTCTTGCTCTGTCGCCCAGGCTGGAGTGCAGTGGCCGGATCTCAGCTCACTGCAAGCTCCGCCTCCCGGGTTTACGCCATTCTCCTGCCTCAGCCTCCCGAGTAGCTGGGACTACAGGCGCCGCCACCTCGCCCGGCTAGTTTTTTGTATTTTTTTTAGTAGAGACGGGGTTTCACCGTGTTAGCCAGGATGGTCTCGATCTCCCGACCTCGTGATCCGCCCGTCTCGGCCTCCCAAAGTGCTGGGATTACAGGCTTGAGCCACCGCGCCCGGCCCTCTGTCTTTAATTGTAAATGATTTGACTGACGTGCCTTGGTATGGCTTTATTTATAGTTATTATGCTTGAGATTTGCCAGTCTGTGGATTGATACCTGTCATCAGGTTTGGCAATTTTTTGGTCAAAATTTCTCTAATTACATCCTCTCTTTCCTTTTATTCTGGGTCTCCAGTTATATGTATGTTAGATATTTTCAGTCTCCTGAGTTACTGGGATTACAGGCGAGTGCCACCATGCCCAGCTAATTTTTATATTTTTAGTAGAGACGGTGTTTCACCATGTTGGCCAGGCTACTGTTAAACTTCTGACCTCAAGTGATCCACCGCTCCTTGTCCTCCCAAAGTGCTGGGATTACAGGCGTGAGCCACCATACCTGGCCGGGTAGTTTATTTTGACTTGACTTCAGGCTCACCAATCCCTTTGGCTGCTATTCTAAGATAGAAAAGGACATAAAAAACATAGAAATAGGATTGAAACTGTAAATTAGCCTTAAAATAGAGAGATATTATCATTCCCTAGCAATTAGTATTCAAAGCAAGATCCAAACATGTAATTAGTCATTTATGTATCTAAGCTATTTGTATGTATGATACGAAACAAATTTTCACATACAAATTTCTTCCTTCCTTTCTTCTTCTTTTTTTAAATAGAGGCAGGGTTTTGCCACACTGCCCAGGCTGGTCTTGAACTCAAGTGATCCACCCGCCTCGGCCTCCCAAAGTGCTGGGATTACAGGCATGAGCCACAGTGCCTGGCCCAAATTATTATAGTTATTTCCAATTCCTTCCCCCTTCTCACATCCCAATTAAAGAATTCGACTCAGGAATTGTTATAGTAGAAGTATTTTAGTCTGTGTGCTATGGTTTGGATACTGTTTGTTTGCCAAGTCTCATGTTGGAATTTGATCACTAATGTTGAAGGTGGAGCCTGGTGGGAGGTGTTTGGGTTGTTAAGGCAGATCTCTTTTATTTATTTATTTATTTATTTATTTATTTTGAGACGGAGTCTTGCTCTGTCGCCCAGGCTGGAGTACAGTGGCTGGATCTCAGCTCACTGCAACTCCGCCTCCCGGGTTTACGCCATTCTCCTGGCTCAGCCTCCCGAGTAGCTGGGACTACAGGCGCCCGCCACCTCGCCCGGCTAGTTTTTTGTATTTTTTTGGTAGAGACAGGGTTTCACCGTGTTAGCCGGGCTGGTCTCGATCTCCTGACCTCGTGATCCGCCCGTCTCGGCCTCCCAAAGTACTGGGATTACAGGCTTGAGCCACCGCACCCGGCCGGCAGATCTCTTATGAATGGTGTGGTGCCCTTCTAGAAAGAGTAACTAAGTTCTCACTCTTAGTTCCCACAAGAACTCGTTGTTGTAAAGAGCCTTGTACTTACCTCTCCTCTCTCTCTTGCCTTCTCTTTCACCATGTGATCTACACATATTGGCTCCTCTTTGCTGTCTGCCATGAGTAGAAGCTTCCTGAGGCCCTCATCCAAAGCAGATGTTAGTGCCAGACTTCTAGTACAGTCTGCAGATCTGTGAGCCAAATAAACCTCTTTTTATAAATTACTCAGCCTCAAGTATTCCCTTACAGCAACACAAATGGACTAAGATACCATGTGTAATGTCCTAATCCTTATAATATTATCCTACTACTCAGGCAGATAGTGCTCTCCAAATGTCTTCTTAAAAAAGGATGGTTTCTGAAATGACACCCTCTTGGGACTATTTGGATGACTGAACAGCTGTTTTCATTAGAAATCTTTTTTTTTTTTTTGGGACAGGGTCTTGCGCTGTCACCTAGGCTGGAGTACAGTGATGCAATCTCGGCTCACTGCAACCTCTGCCTCCCAGGTTAAAATGATTCTCCTGCCTCGGCCTCCTGGGTACCTGGGACTACACGTGTGCAACACCACACCCAGCTAATTTTTGTGTTTTTAGTAGAGACGGGTTTCATTATTTATTTATGTTTTTGAGATGAAGTCTCACTCTGGTGCCCAAGCTGGAGTGCAGTGGTGTGATCTCGGCTCACTGCAACCTCTGCCTCCCAGGTTCAAGCGATTCTCCTGCCTCAGCCTCCTGAGTAACTGTGACTACAGGTGCACGCCACGATGCCCAGCTAATTTTTTTTTGTTTTTGTATTTTTAGTAGAGATGGGTTTCACCACATTAGCCAGGCTGGTCTGAAACTCCTGACCTCAGGAGATCCACCCACTTTGGCCTTCCAAAGTGCTGGGATGATAGTCTTGAGCTACTGTGCCCAGCCTTAGAAATATATTTTGACTATACATATATTTTGTTTTTATTTAGTTTTATTTTTTTGAGATGGAGTCTTGCTCTGTTGCCCAGGCTGGAGTGCAGTGGTGTGATCTCGGCTCACTGCAATCTCCGCCTCCTGGGTTCAAGTGACTCTCCTGCCTCAGCCTCCCAAGTAGCTGGGATTATGGGCATATGCCACCACACCCAGCTAATTTTTGTGTTTTTGTTTTTATTTTTGAGGTGGAGTCTCGCACTGTCACCCAGGCTGGAGTGCTATGGCATTATCTTGACTCACTGCAACCTCCATCTCCTGGGTTCAAGCAATTCTGCCTCAGCCTCCCAAGTAGCTGGGATTACAGGTGCCCCTCACCACACCTGGCTAACTTTTGTAGTTTTAATAGAGATGGGGTTTCACCATGTTGGCCAGGCTGGTCTCAAACTCCTGACCTCAGGTGATCCACTCACTTTGCCTCCCAAAGTGCTGGGATGACAGGCGTGAGCCCCTGTGCCTGGCCTAATTTTGGTACTTTTTGTAGAGACGGGGTTTCACCATGTTGGCCAGGCTGGTCTCAACCTCCTGACCTCAGGTGATCTACCTGCCGACTATACATATATTTTAAAAGGGGACATTTCTTTTTAATTTTAGAACGGACATTTGAAAATTGTTTGAATTCTTTTAGTCCACTGATATCTTTCAGTCTATTGACACAAGGTATATCTGGTTGAAAGAGAAAAGGCAGAGTGAAAAAAAGCCATTCTAGATCAATTGGTAGATACCAACAGATTCACTCCTATGTAAATATGAAAGGACAAGGAACCATGAATATTTTCATGATAAAGGTGAGAATAAGTTTTGATTGATTTTTGAAGAAAAACGATTTTTGTTATCTTGTGTAACTCTAGGAGGTAATCAAGAAATGTTAAGTTGTTTGTTGGTTCTCTCCCAAAGGGAGGATAGAAGGAAGCCATGGTTCCTTTATACCATGGTTGACTGGGAGCTTTTATGCCTTTCTGATATATGGAGAGAAAATGCAAGTGGGGCCTGAAGGTCTCTGTGGTACTGAAAAGAAAGGTATAGGGGTAATAGGGCTGTGAGAAAGCTGAAAGCTGAGATCATGTTAAGAATAAGATAGCGAAGTTTCAGATTTCTGTTATGGAGCAATTCCTGCTGATGACAAAATCCAGGGTTGTTTTTGGATCTAGGTGTAGGTGGTTGAAGTAGGGTAGAAAGGCAGTCATATGCTGGTAAACCAGCTCTTGAGAAAAAGCACCCAATTTGAGCATTTGTTGACTTTTGATACCAACATGTCATTGAGCATAGAATTAGAAAGAGATATGAATAATCAGCTCCTGGGAGCTGGAATGATCTGGCTTTAACAATCACTGAGTGTAGGTATAGGGCATTAGAATTAAGTAGACACATGAATCACAAAGCTGTATTGTTGGATCGACCCCTGAAATCTTGAATTATGGTATGAGTTGGTATAAAGAGTATGAGTCCTCAAATCTTCATTGAGTGAAGGAGGGTTGAGGAGTAGTCAGTAGAAAAGAATAAAAAAGAAGAGAAGGCCGGGCGCGGTGGCTCAAGCCTGTAATCCCAGCACTTTGGGAGGCCGAGACGGGTGGATCACGAGGTGAGGAGATCGAGACCATCCTGGCTAACACGGTGAAACCCTGTCTCTACTAAAAAGTACAAAAAACTAGCCGGGCGAGGTGCCGAGCACCTGTAGTCCCAGCTACTCGGGAGGCTGAGGCAGGAGAATGGCGTAAACCCGGGAGGCGGAGCTTGCAGTGAGCAGAGATCCGGCCACCGCACTCCAGCGTGGGTGACAGAGCGAGACTCCGTCTCAAAAAAAAAAAAAAAAAGAAAAGATTTTATAGAAGCCTGTTGGGGGTAAAATATTGCTGGGGAAGTAGTGGAAGTGTTCTTCAAATACCTTCGACTATAACCACTCTTTTTTTTTTTTTTTTTTTTGAGACAGAGTCTCGCTCTGTAGCCCAGGCTGGAGTGCAGTGGCGCGATCTCGACCTCGGCTCACTGCAAGCTCCGCCTCCCGGGTTCATGCCATTCTCCTGCCTCAGCCTCCTGAGTAGCTGGGACTACAGGCGCTTGCTACCGCACCCGGCCAATTTTTTTTTGTATTTTTAGTAGAGACAGGGTTTCACCGTGGTCTCGATCTCCTGACTTCGTGATATGCGCGCCTCGGCCTCCCAAAGTGCTGGGGTTACAAGTGTGAGCCACCGCGCCTGGCCCTATAACCACTTTTTAATGTAATCTGTATGTAAAGCAAGGGTCTATATGATCCAGTTTATGTGTGGGCTCCATTTATAAAAGAATATTTAAATAGTCAAAACTAGTTGAAAGTACAGTTAATCCTTTAATAATTTGGGGTTAGGGGATATTGCCCTCATGCAAAAAAAAAAAAAAAAAAAAAAAAAAAAAAAAGCATATAATTGTTGACTCCTCCCAAACTTAACTACTAATAACCTATTGTTGCCTGGAAGACTTACCAGTAATATAAACACTTGACTAACACATATTTTATATGTTGTATGTATTATACACTGTATTCTTACAATAAAGCTAGAGAAAAGAAAATGTTATTAAGAAAATCATAAGGAAGAAAAAATATATTTACTAATCATTAAGTCTTCATTCTCATCATCTTCACGTTGAGTAGTCTGAGGAGGAGGAAGAAAGGAGGGGTTGGTCTTGCTGTCTCCAGGGTAGCAGAAGTAGAAGAAAATCCATGTTATCAGTGGACCCATGCAATTCAAATCGGTCTTCAAGGGTCAACTGTAATTCCAATGTTATTTGCCTTAATTCATTTTCTTAATTTAATAAAAGGCTGAATATTCATAATTTACAATAACACCTTCATTTTCTTCACTTTTCTCACTGTATCTCTCACATCACATCCTACACCTTTTTCTCCTGTGCCTTACTCTCCATTCTCTTAAAAAAACTCTCCCAGATCCAATCTATGCTGCTCATAATTTCTTTTCCCCTCCTTTTTTCTACATTCTTTCTGATGCAAATTCATGAAATGAATAATTTTCTCTCCTCTTATTTCCTACTTTTACTTAACAAAAGTCCAGAAACCAAACTTGCTTACTCAGATCCTAGAGCTGCATAAAAGTACAGGAGATTTTGGATGATGTGTGGGTTGGAAATGAAGGTATTACATTCTTTTGTTAAGTAATTTGAGGATTTCACATGTGGTTAAAATGATGTCAGAGCTAGGCAAGGAAACAGGATTCTCCTACATTCCTGATAAGAGATTAAATTGGTACAGCTCATTTGGAAATTCATTTGGCAATATCTCCTATAACCAAAATATATCCCTAAAACCAAAGTATATCCTACCCTGTGACTCAGCAATTCCACTCCATCAACAATTGAATGTAATGAATATGGCTATCAGGTTTCAATATGCTAGTGACATCTGCTACATTGTTATCTCTATTACCGGAGTCTATATATATATATATATATTTTTTTTTTTTTTTTTTTTTGAGATGGAGTCTCGCTCTGCCGCCCAGGCTGGAATGCAGTGGCTGGATCTCAGCTCACTGCAAGCTCCGCGTCCCGGGTTCACGCCATTCTCCTGCCTCAGCCTCCCGAGTAGTTGGGACTACAGGCGCCCGCCACCGCGCCCGGCTAGTTTTTTGTATTTTTTAGTAGAGACGGGGTATCACCGTGTTAGCCAGGATGGTCTCGATCTCCTGACCTCGTGATCCGCCCGTCTCGGCCTCCCAAAGTGCTGGGATTACAGGCTTGAGCCACCGCGCCCGGCCCGGAGTCTATAATTTTTTTAACCTCTGATCTCTTAAAACTTATTTTACAACTTTATTACTCTTTACAAACTAAACTGTCATACTATTGTGTATCAGATCCACTTATTTTTAAATTAATTTTTAAATGTCAAGTCTTAATAGTCTTCCTTTAGCCTCTATTTACTAATTTATTGTCACCACAATGTCACTCTAAACGTAACTGTTAACTATCAGGAAGTATTTCCTTCTTTTTCTATAGAGAACAGAAGATCTTCAGCAGGAAATTCAGATGCTCACTCAGCAAATGGAATAGCTGTATCAACTTTATGAAGAGGTGTTTGTGAATCATTCCAACTTGAAGAAAAGTATAGGGAACAACAAAAGATCCTTGAAATACCTGGAAGGAAAAATTGCTTTTAATGACATTTTAAAAGATTAGACTATGAAAAAAAGACTTTCCTGAATTATAGATACTATTTTGGGCAATGAAATTGACTATTATTCTAATATTAATAACTTTAACTTTATTTGATGTAGAAAGCTGATAAAACTATTTATATTT
This sequence comes from Macaca mulatta, assembly GCF_049350105.2. Taxonomy (NCBI): domain Eukaryota; kingdom Metazoa; phylum Chordata; class Mammalia; order Primates; family Cercopithecidae; genus Macaca; species Macaca mulatta. Next base: position 137,432,259 of record NC_133412.1, on the reverse strand, counting down.
CACTTAACATTGGAAAAGTGAGGGGAAAAAATCCTTAGAGTTAGGCTTCTAATTTTATCAAAAAGCATGCCCTTTCCCATATCTTCAGTTTTTTCACTATGTACATATTTGATAGATAAAACCATCAATATAATATGGAAAGTATAGTGTCTTTTATAATCTCTTCTTGTAAGTTATATAACATCACTTCTGTCATATTCTGTTAGTCAAACAGACCAACCGGGTACAATATTGTTGGAGACTGTGTAAGGGTACCAGGTGGTGCAGATCATTGGTGGTCATCTTAAAGTCTGGCTACCACACTCATTTCTTTTACTCACAAACTGAGTGATTTGCTTATTCATCCATTTATTCAATACTTATTGAAGAACCACAGATTTTAAAAACAGACTGGGCGCAGTGGCTCACGCCTGTAATCCCAACACTTTGGAAGGCTGAGGTGGGCTGATCACCTGAGGTCAGGAGTTCAAGACCAGCCTGGCCAACATGGAGAAACCCCGTCTCTACTAAAAATAAAAAATTAGCCAGGTGTAGTGGCTCACATCTATAATCCCAGCTACTTGGGAGGTTGAGGCAGGAGAATTGCTTGAACCTGGGAAGTGTAGGTTGCAGTGAGCTGAGATCGCCCCACTGCACTCCAGCTTGGGTGACAGAGCAAGACTCTGTCTCAAAACAAATAAAATGGGACTTAATGAAGTGAGGTCAACAGTAGCCCATATAGAGTTTAAAGATAAATATATCATCTCTTCTAGACTCCACCTCTGCCTTTGAATATGTATATGGAAATAATACATTGAATGGTTAATCCATGCAAATAAAAATAATCCTTTATTAAGTTTTCTTAAGATTGTACAAAATAACGTGTGCTTGACCAGGCATGGTGGCTCACACCTGTAATCCCAACACTCTGGGAGGCTGAGGTGGGCAGATCACTCAAGGTCAGGAGTTTAAGACCAGCCTGGCCAACATGGTGAAGCTCTGTCTCTACTAAAAACACAAAAATTACCTGGGCATGGTGGCACATGCCTGTGGTCCCAGCTACCTGGGAGGCTGAGGTGGGAGAATCATTTGAAGCTGGGAGGCGGAGGTTGCAGTAGGCCAAGATCACGCCACTGCACTCCAGCCTGGGCAACAGAGTGAGACCCTGTCTCAAAAAACAAACAAAAAACAAAATAACATGTGCTTACCCCAACACTTAAAGCCATGCTAAACAGTTTAAAGAAAATAATAATCTTCTCTCTGCCCATCTCACCTCAGTAACCAATGTTAACCATTCCCATAGTTATGGAAATACGTAAACATATATAAGGGTAATGGTGTCTTCACAAAACTAAGATCATTCTAATAAAAATATTCTGCAACTTCCTCTGCTTAGTAGTGCCTCATGGTTGTATCTTAAAAGATATAGCTCTTCCTTTAATAACTGTATAATATTCTATAGTATGCATGTATCTTAATTTATTCAACCATTTACCTTTTGAGGGATGATATAATTATTTCCTTTTTTTGGTCACTACAAATAATGTGAAAATAAATATCTTTCAACTATATCCTTCCACACTGGTGCGTTTGTTGCTAGAGGATTAATTGACAAATATGAGCTGATAGGGTCACAGTGTGTATTTTAAATTCTAATAGCCATTGTCAGATTACTATTTGCAAAAGGATAGAAGCAGTTCATTTTAGAGTAAATCATTCTCCTTTACATCCAGCTAGCATTGAATGCTGTCGTTAGTTGGGTAAAAAAAGGAAAAAAAAAAATACCAAGCTACCTCATTATTACTGTAATTTACATTTTCTGGACTACTAGTGAAGGTAAGGATCTTTTTTATTTTATTTTATTTTTATTTTTATTTTTTTTTCCTTTCTGTGGACATAGGGTCTTACTGTGTTACCCAGACTGGTCTCAAACCCCTAGATCAAGCTATCCTCCTTTCTCAGCCTCCCAAAGGGCTGAAATTACAGGTGTGAGTCACTGCACTCAGCCAGTAAGCGTCTCTCTTTTTTAAAAAAATAATTTCAGGCCAGGTGTGGTGGCACACGCCTGTAATCCCAGCACTTTGGGAGGCCGAGGTGGGTGGATCACCTGAAGTCAGGAGTTCGAGACCAGCCTGGCCAAGATTTCAAAACTCTTTGTCTCTACCAAAAATACAAAAATTAGCCGGGCGTGATGGTGGGCACCGGCAATCCAAGCTACTCGGGAGGCTGAGGCAGGAGAATGGCTTGAACCCAGGAGGTGGAGGTTACAGTGAGCCGAGATCACCCTATTGCACTCCAGCCTGGGTGACAAGAGTGAAACTCTTTCTCAAATAATAATAATAATAATTTTAACTTTTATTATAGATTAAGGGGTACATGTGCAGGTTTGTTACATGGGCGTAATGCATGATCCTGAGGTTTGGGATACGTCACCAGGTAATGAGCTTAGTACCCAATAGGTGATTTTCCATCCCGTGCCCCCTTTCTCCCATGTCTGGTAGTTCCTGGCGTCTATTGTCCCCCACTTTATGTTTACGTGTATTCAATGTTTAGCTCCCACTTATAAGTGAGAACATGTGATATTTGGCTTTCTGTTCTTGTGTTAATTTGCTTAAGATAATGGCTGCCAGCTCCATCCATGTTGCTGCAAAGGATGTGATCTCATTCTTTTTAATGGCTGGTAAGCACCTTTATATATGCCTGTTGACCACTTGGCTTTTCCTTTCTACAGATTGCCTCCTTCTTCCCATAATTTGGATCTTAGGTGCAGAAGATTATGCTAATCAAATTTCTTAAATAATGCCTTATCATTGGGGACATAATGGTCCATCTCTTATTTAATTTTATTGTTTTGGTTCCATTCCCCACTTGCATTCCTTATGCCCATAGATAGTCACTTAAATGTGTTTATGTCTATCAGTTTGTTTATGTGATTAAAAAATCGTTATTGGGGGCCGGGCGCCGTGGCTCAAGCCTGTAATCCCAGCACTTTGGGAGGCCGAGACGGGCGGATCACAAGGTCAGGAGATCGAGACCATCCTGGCTAACACGGCGAAACCCCGTCTCTACTAAAAACACAAAAAATTAGCCGGGCGAGGTGGCGGCGCCTGTGGTCCCAGCTACTCGGGAGGCTGAGGCAGGAGAATGGCGGGAACCCGGGAGGCGGAGCTTGCAGTGAGCTGAGATCCGGCCACTGCACTCCAGCCTGGGTGACAGAGCGAGACTCCGTCTCAAAAAAAAAAAAAAAAAAAAAAAAAAAAATCGTTATTGGGATATTTACATGCCATAAAATTCACTCATTTAAAGTTTACAATTCAATGATTTTTAGTAAGTTAATGAAGTTGTGCAAATGCCACCACAATCCAGGTTTAGAAAATTTCCATCACCCAAAAAATATATATATATATTTTTTTGCTTCTAGACAGTTAATGCCCTCTTCCATCACTAGTGCCAGGCAACCACCAATCTGCTTTCTGTGTATATGCATTTTCCTTTTTTGGACATTTCATAGAAATAAATAAATTTAATATGCAAATCTAGTTTTTAAAATTAGCATTGTTTTTGAGGTCCATCCATGTTGTAGCGGTCATTAATACTGTGTTTTGTTTTGTTTTGTTTTGTTTTTTTGAGATGGAGTCTCGCTCTGTCACCCAGGATGGAGTGCAGTGGCGCGATCTCGGCTCACTGCAAGCTCCGCCTCCCGGCTTCACGCCATTCTCCTGTCTCAGCCTCCCGAGTAGCTGGGGCTGCAGGCGCCCGCCACCACGCTTGGCTAATTTTTTTGTATTTTTAGTAGAGACGGGGTTTCACCATGTTTGCCAGGATGGTCTTGATCTCCTGACCTCGTGATCCGCCCACCTCGGCCTCCCAAAGTGGTGGGATTACAGGCTTGAGCCACCGTGCCCGGCCTCTGCCTCTCTTTCTTTCTGTCTTTTTTTTTTTTTTTTTTTTTTTTTTTTTTTTTTTTTTTTTTTTTTTTTTTTTTTTTTTTTTACAGAACCTCGCTGTGGCCCAGGCTGGAGTGCAGTGGCCTGATCTCGGCTCACTGGAACTTCTGCCTCCCAGGTTCAAGTGATTCTCTTGCCTCACTCAGCCTCCCGAGTAGCTGGGACTACAGGTATGCACCACCACATCCGGCTGATTTTTGTATTTTTTATTAGAGATGGATTTTCGCCATGTTGGCCGGGCTGCTTTCAAACTCCTGACCTCAGGTGATACACCCACCTTGGCCTCCCAAAGTGCTGGGATTATAGGTATGAGCTATCATGCCTGGACTTTTTTCTTTCATTTCTATCAGGTTTTGCTTCACATATCTTATAACTTTGTTGTTTGGGGACATTTGAGATTACTATGTCTTCTTGGTTGATTGACCCTTTTGTTATTACATAATGTCCTTCTCTGTGTCTGGTAATTTTATTTGCTCTGAAGTTTACTTTGTTTGACACTAATATAGCCACTCCTGCTTTCCTTTAATATTTACATAATATATTTTTTCCATCCTCTTACTGTCAAATTCCTTATATTATTATTTGAAGAATTTCTTTTTTTTTTTTTTTTTTTTTTTTGAGACGGAGTCTCGCTGTGTCGCCCGGGCTGGAGTGCAGTGGCCGGATCTCAGCTCACTGCAAGCTCCGCCTCCGGGGTTTACGCCATTCTCCTGCCTCATCCTCCCGAGTAGCTGGGACTACAGGCGCCCGCCATCTCGCCCGGCTAGTTTTTTGTATTTTTTAGTAGAGACGGGGTTTCACCGTGTTAGCCAGGATGGTCTCGATCTCCTGACCTCGTGATCCGCCCGTCTCGGCCTCCCAAAGTGCTGGGATTACAGGCTTGAGCCACCGCGCCCGGCTGAAGAATTTCTTATAGATATCATATAGTTAATCATCTTTTAAATCCCTTCTGCTAACTCTGTCTTTTAACTGGCGTATTTATTTTTATTTATTTATTTATTTATTTTTGAGATGAAGTCTCGCTCTGTTGCCCAGGCTTGAATATAGTGATTCTCACTTGGCCCACTGCAACCTCTGCCTCCCGGGTTCAAGCAATTCTCCTGCCTCAGCCTCCCAAGTAGCTGGAATTGCAGGTGTGCATCACCATGCCCGGATAATTTTTTTGTATTTTTAGTAGAGACTGGCCAGGCTGGTCTTGAACTTTTGACTGTATGGGAACAGACACACAACTCTCCCTCCCAAATAAGCACAACAAAGAGATACAGAAGCAGTCCAAGCCTCTGATAAACTTTCCCACCCTGAATCCTTAAAAACTCTTAGTCTGTAAGAGAACGTGCCTCTGACCTAACTCGGCCAGACGCCCTTCTCAGGTTTGTTTTCTCTAAAATAAACTTGTCTTGACTGGCAAGCCACCTTTCTTTTCTCTCCTTTTTCTTTAATTCCTTCACTGACATCGGTGATCTGCCTGCTTCGGCCTCCCAAAGTGCTGGGATTACAGGTGTGAGACACTGCACCCAGCCTAATTGGTGTATCTAGACCACTTACATTTAATGTAATTATTGCTATATTAGGGCTTAAGTCTTCCTTTTCATTTTGTTTGTTTTCTCTGTTTTTTAAATTTCTGTTTTTCCTAATTTCATGCTTGTTACTGAAACATTTTTTAGAATTCCATTTTGAATTATTTATAGTTTTTGATGATAAACATATATATTTGATATAGCTTTTTTAGTGGTTGCTCTAGGTATTACATTTTTTATATATGACTTAATACAGTGTATTGATGTCATTTTACCAGTTTGAGCAAAGTATAGAACTCTTAGCTTCCATTATGTCTCTACTTTTCCCTGTTTATATAATTATCTTAGCTATTTCCTCTTCATACATTTAGAACCACATCATACAGTGTTATAATTTTTGCTTTATCCATCAAACATAATTTAGAAAACTCAAGAGAAGAAGGAAAGCCTATTGTATTTACCTACATTTTTGCTCATTGTATTTTCTTTCTCCTGATGTTCCAAGATTGCTTCATTTTTAAAAATCATTTTCTTTCTCTTTGGAGAACTTCATTATTTAGTACGTCTTTTTTTTTTTTTTTTTTTTTTTTTTTTTTAGAGATGGGGTATTTCTGTCGCCTAGGCTAGAGTGCAGTAGTGTGATCATAGCTCACTGCAGTCTTGAACTCTTGAGCTCAAGCAATCCCGCTGCTCAGCCTACCAAATAGCTGGTACTACAGGCATGCACCACCACACCTGGCTAATTTTTTTTCTTTTTCTTTGAGACGGAGTCCCCCTCTGTCACCTAGGCTGGAATGCAATGGTGTGATCTCAGCTCACTGCAACCTCCACCTCCCAGGTTCAAGCAATTCTCTCACCTCTGCCTCCTGAGTAGCTGGGACTATAGGCACACGCCACCACACCTGGCTCATTTTTGTGTTTTTAGTAGAGACAGGGTATCACCATGTTGGCCAGGCTGGTCTCACTCCTGACCTCTAGTGATCCGCCTGCCTCAGCCTCCCAAAGTGGTGGGATTACAGGCATGAATCACCATCCCCAGTCTGTTGTAGGCTTTTAAAATGTAAAGCAAAATTGTTCTACCAGCAGTGAATCAAACAGTAGGTTTTGAAATGTCAGGAGGCCCAAACACAAATTTAAGTTAGAGTTTTGTAAAGTAATATAAGTTCTCCTTTGAATGCATTTTAATATATTAATAATTTTCTTTAGTATTGCTTAACCCACTGTAAGCCACTAGGGCTCCGTAATTGTTTTGAAACCAACCCTTAAGTTAATATTCTTTCACTGTAATTTCAGCATCCTTAAGTCTTCTAAGCACAGCTATAAGTTGAAATGATTTCAGAGAACTGTGAGTAAAAATCTAATATGATAAAATGACTCAATTTTGCAGGGAAAGATATACTGATAATTGACAGAAAATGACCAGGAACATGGAAATAGGAGTAGGTCAGACAGATTGAATTGTTAAGTATTTTGAATGTACTATAAATAAGATAGAAATGATATTTTGAAATCAATATGCCATTTTTGTTGTACCTAATAAGGACTTTTAAGGGTACAGTCAAGAAGGAGAGATGCAACATTACTGTTTGACCCCACTAAAGCAAAGGAAAGTACTGTATGTAAAAGTTCTCTGGCTCAGTGGCTCACGCCTGTAATCCCGGCACTTTGGGAGGCCGAGGCGGGCAGATCACAAGGTCAGGACTTCCAGACCAGCCAGGCCAACATGATGAAACCCTGTTTCTAATAAAAATACAAAAATTAGCTGGGCGTGGTGGTGGGCACCTGTAATTCCAGCTACTTGGGAGGCTGAGGCAAGAGAATCGCTTGAAACCGGAAGGCTGCAGTTGCAGTGAGCCAAGATTGTACCACTGCACTCCAACCTGGGCAACAAGAGAGAAACTCCATCTTAAAAATAAAGTTCTCCAGCATTTTTTGAAAAAGGCAAACTGCACTCATAAAATTTTACCTTTGGTAACAGAATCTTTATAGTTACATATTCAATGGAAAGAACAGATTTGATGATAATATTGAGCTTATTAATTAATCAAATTTGAAGCTGCTCTACACCCAGAATTGTTTTTGTTTTGTTTGTTTTTTGAGATGATGTCTTACTTAGTAGCTTAGAGGGAGTCTTATAGCACTAAATGCCTATATTAGAAAATGGGAGGCCTGGTGCGGTGGCTCATGCCTATAATCCTAGCACTTTGGGAGGCCGAGGCAGGTGATGGCTTGAGCTCAGGAGTTCAAGACCAACCTGGGCAACATGGTGAAACCCCCTCTCTACAAAAAATACAAAAATTAGCTGGGCAGGGTGGCATGCACTTGTGGTCCCAGTTCCTCGAGGCTGAGGTGGGAAGATGGCTTGAGCCTGGGAGGTTGAGGCTGCACTAAGCCATGTTCATGCCACTGCACTCTAGTCTGTGTGACAAAGCAAGACCCCGTCTCAACAACAACAAGCAAACAAAAAACGAAATTAGAAAAAGAGCAAGTTAAACAGAATAAAATGAAAAAGGAAATAATTAAGATTGGAGCAGAAACTTATGAAATAGAAAACAAAAAAAGCCTAAAGCTGGTTCTTTGAGAAGATCAATAAAATTAATAAACCCCTAGGCTGGGCCCGGTGGCTCACACCTGTAATCCCAGCACTTTGGGAGGCTGAGGCAGGCAGATCACGAGGTCAGGAGATTGAGACCATCCTGGCTAACGTGGCGAAACACTGTCTCTACTAAAACTACAAAAGAATTAGCCGGGTGTGGTGGTGGGCACCTGTAGTCCCACCTACTCGGGAGGCTGAGGCAGGAGAATAGTGTGAACCCGGGAGGCGGAGACTGTGGTGAGCTGAGATCACACCACTGCACTCCAGCCTAGGTGACAGAGCGAGACTCCGTCTCAAAAACAAACAAACAAGACAAAACAAAACAAAAAAACAGGTTAAAAGGCTGGCGCAGTGGCTCATGCCTGTAATTCCAGCACTTTGGAAGACTGAGGCAGGTGGATCACAAGGTTGGGAGTTCTAGACCAGCCTGGCAAATATAGTGAAACCCCATCTCTACTAAAAAATACAAAAAACTAGCCGGGCGAGGTGACGGGCACCTGTAGTCCAAGCTACTCGGGAGGCTGAGGCAGGAGAATGGTGTAAACCCAGGAGGCGGAGCTTGCAGTGAGCTGAGATCCGGCCACTGCAGTCCAGCCTGGGAGACAGAGCGAGACTCTGTCTCAAAAAAAAAAAAAAAAAAAAAAGTTGAATTTGTAGTTTAAAACCTTCCTACGGCCGGGCGCGGTGGCTCAAGCCTGTAATCCCAGCACTTTGGGAGGCCGAGACGGGCGGATCACGAGGTCAGGAGATCGAGACCATCCTGGCTAACACAGTGAAACCCCGTCTCTACTAAAAATACAAAAACTTAGCCGGGCGAGGTGGCAGGCGCCTGTAGTCCCAGCTACTCGGGAGGCTGAGGCAGGAGAATGGTGTGAACCCGGGAGGCGGAGCTTGCAGTGAGCTGAGATCCGGCCACTGCACTCCAGCCTGGGTGACAGAGCGAGACTCCGTCTCAAAAAAAAAAAAAAAAAAACAAAACCTTCCTACAAGGAAAACTCCAAGCCCAGATGGCTTTGGTAGTGAATTATACCAAATGTTTGAGGAGAAATAACAGCAGTTCTCTACTACCTCTTTCAGAAAATGGAAGCCAATGGAATACTTCCCAACTCATCCTAGGATAACAGCATTACCCTGATACCAAAACCTGACAAAGACATTCTTAGAAAACTACAGATCGGTAGTTCTCAGGAACACAGGTGCAAAAATTCTCAAGGAATTTTAGCAAATTCAACCTAACAATATGTAAAAAGGACAATGCATTAAGACCAACTGGAGTTTATTTCAGGCATGTAAGTCTTCATTTCAAAGCCCAATCAATATAATTCACTACATTAACATAAAATTAAACCATATGATTACCCCCACAGATCCACCAAAAGTGTTGACAAAATCTAACATCCATTCCTAATAAAAACTCAGCAAACTAGGTATAGGGTCCTTTGTCTTTTTCTGAGTTCCAAGTCCTTGAAACAAAATCCAACTATGTCCAAATGCCATGAAGGTTTGTGTTGCTGCTGATGTCCGAGATAAACATTACTTTTAAGCTCAGGATGGAGTGGAGTAGCAGAAGCATTTAGATGAGAAAAAAGACAAATTAACTTGTTTAATTCTTCTTAAGAGCCAAAATGCAGGTGTTTCTTGCACAATGTAGTTTCCCTTCCCTCCCCTCCCCTCCCCTCCCCTCCCCTCCCCTCCCCTCCCCTCCCTCCCCTCCCCTCCTCTCCCCTCCCTCCCCTCCCCTCCCTCCCCTCCCTTCCCCTTCCCTCCCTCCCCTCCCTTCCCCTTCCCTTCCCCTCCCCTCCCTCCCCTCCCTTCCCTCCCCTCCCTCCCCTCCCCTTCCCTTCCCTTCCCTTTCTTTCCTTTTGAGACAGTTTCACTCTTGTTGCCCAGGCTGGAGGGAGGTTGCAGCTCACTGCAACCTCCGCCTCCTGAGTTCAAGTGATTCTTCTACCTAGGCCTCCCGAGTAGCTCGGATAGAAGGCACGCGCCACCACACCCAGCTAATTTTTGTATTTTTAGTAGAGACGGGGTTTCACCATGTTGGTCAGGATGGTCACAATCTCTTGACCTCATGACCCATCTGCCTTGGCCTCCCAAAATGCTGGGATTACAGGCGTGAGCCACCGTGCCTGGTCTATTTTTCTGTAGTCCTGTTTTCTTGCTTCAGAGTTATTCAGGAGTTAGCACAGTATTACAATGGCTATGCATAGAAGTTGAGGAACATTTGGTAGTGTTAAATACCTCACATTGACTTAAATCTGTGTATAGGTAGTTCTAGACATACTATGCTTCTTTACTGCATCAACCAGATGGACATTAAATGGTAGAATTATGACTAATTTGTATAAAGTATTTTATATAGTGTGTGTGTGTGTATATATATATATATATATATATATTTTTTTTTTTTGGAGACAGAGTCTTGCTCTGTCAACCAGGCTGGAGTGCAGTAGTGCGATCTCAGCTCACTGCAAGCTCCGCCTCCCAGGTTCATGCCATTCTCCTGCCTCAGCCTCCCGAGTAACTGAGATTACAGGCGCCTGCCACCACGCCCGGCTAATTTTTTTGTATTTTTAGTAGAGATGGAGTCTCACCGTGTTAGCCAGGATGGTCTCGATCTCCTGACCTCAAGATCCGCCCACCTCGGCCTCCCAAAGTGCTGGGATTACAGGCATGAGCCACTGCACCTGGCCTAGTATAATAATTTTTAAAATTAGCTTTAAATGTTTTTGAGTTAAAATCTCAATATTTCTAAATTATGACTTGTATTTTGCCTATTATTATTTTATTATTATTATTATTATTTTTTTTGGTGAGACAGAGTCTCTCTCTGTCACCCAGGCTGGAGTGCAGTGGCACAATCTCGGCTCAGTGCAAGCTCTGCCTTCTGGGTTCATGCCATTCTCCTGCCTCAGCCTCTGGAGTAGCTGGGACTATAGGCGCCTGCCACCATGCCCAGCTAATTTTTTGTATTTTTAGTAGAGACGGGGTTTCACTGTGTTAGCCAGGATGGTCTCGATTTCCTGACCTCGTAATCCACCCACCTCGGCCTCCCAAAGTGCTAGGATTACAGGTGTGAGCCACCACGCCCGGCCACCTATTAATTTTTATAAGCAGTTTGCTTTTAACATTTTAGAAGAAAATAGCTCTTTGAAAACATTTAAAACCAGTTTTAACGTTTTAAATTTTAATACTTTATTTATTGTTTGTTTGTCTGATACAATGTCTTGCTCTGTTGCCCAGGCTAGAGTGCAGTGGAACAATCATAGCTCACTGCAGCCTCAAACTCCTGGGCTCAAGCCATCCTCCCACCTCAGCCTCCCAAGTAGCTAGGACTAGAGGCATGAGTCACCACACCCAGCTAATTTTTAAAAGGTTTTTTTTTCTTTTTGCAGAAACATGGTCTCACTGTGTTGCCCAGGCTGATCTCAAACTCCTGACTTCAAGTGATCCTCTGCTTCAGCCTCCCAACGTGTTGGGGATTACAGGCATCAGCTACTATGCCCAGCTTTTAATTTACTTTTGAATAAATATGTGAAATTAAATAATTCAAACTTAAAATAATTCAAACTTAAAGCTGTTGGAACTTTATTCTAAGCCTTGAGAGGAGTGTGACTGTGCAGCCTGAGTCACATGGCATGCAGCTGCAAATTTTGCCTTGTTTTTCCTGTAGATAATTAAGACCAAACAGCACGAAAGACCCCCTCAGATCGTTAACCCTCCTTTAGAGTAATAGAGTATTCTTTCTCGGAATTTAGCAATCTGTAACCAATCAAATTGCTGTGGCATATGCACTTGTCTTCTGTGAAAAGGGTCTCGCTCTGTCACCCAGGCTGCAGGACAGTGGCAGTCATAGCTCACTGAAGCCTCGAAACTGCTGGGCTTAGGTGATCCTCCCACCTCAGTCTTCTGAGTAGCTAGGACTACAGGCATGCACCACTGTGCCAGGCTAATTGTATTCTTTGTAGAGATGGAGTTTTACAATGTTGCTCAGCCTGTTTTTGAACTCCTGGGCTCATGCGATCTGCAGGCCTCAGCCTTCCAAAGTGCTGGGATTACAGGTGTGAGTCACGCCACTGCGCCTGGCCAAAGGGAATATTTCAGAAGCTTGGTTTTGGCAGAGAGGGGTAGTGGTTTTCTATTGAACAGTTTAGAGGAGACTCTTGCCGATACTTTAAAATATGGGTTTCGCAATCAGACAGATGGACTTAAATCTGACAGGTTTTTTTTTTTGCTATTAATCTTGAGCAAGTTGATTAATCTGCTTAGTCTCAATGTTCTCATCTGTACTTTTTAGGAGAATAATCATGCCCCCATTTTCTATGATTATTGTGAAGATTAATGAAGTGTCATTTGTAAAGGACTTGCTAGTGTTCCTACCCCACTGGCAAGTGGATTACACATAAATTATTCTCCCCGAACTAAGAACAAGTCATCTGAATAAAGACCACATAAAGCATTTATAACCTAGACTCACTATTCTTGTTCTTAACCTGAATCCTCTGACCCTAGAGAACACATCTTTGAAGAAGAGAAATTACAAAAAAGGTCTCATGACTCTACCTTCCCTCTAGTGGAGACCTCCTCGAATCCTCCCCTGCACTGCTGCCAGATGATCCTCTGAAATGAGAATCTACCTGTTAGTCTCCTGCTCAAGCCTTTGAATGGCTTGCTGTTGCCACAGAATCAAGTGAAAGCTCGTTAGCTTGTCATGCAACATCCTCCCTAACCTGGTCTCTCTTGATCTTTCCTGCTTCCACTCCGTCCCCACAACCAGTTTGGGTAGGGACCTCTGCCTGGTGCTCTGTAGTGCACTGTGCCTGCTTCTAACACAGCCTGATCACACTTCTCTGTATATGTGTATGAATTTCCTTCCGAGAAACTGAAGCAGGACTGGCCTCCTCAATTTCTTCTTAAGTTTTAGTATGTCTACTTTATGATTAGGAAATACCTTCATGTGGTTCACAATAAAAAAAAATATAAAAGGGAGCTGGGGCGCAGTGGTTCACGCCTGTAATCCCAGCACTTTGGGAGGCTAAGGCAGACGGATCGCTTGAATCCAAGAGTTCAAGACCAGCCTGGGTAACATGGTGAAACCCTGTCTCTACAAAAAATACAAAAAATTAGCCAGGCATGGTGGTGCATGCCTGTAGTCCTGGCTACCCAGGAGGCCGAGGTGGGAGGATCACCTGAGTCCAGGAGGTTGAGGCTGCAGCATGCTGAGATTGTGCCACTGCAACTCCAGCACAGGGTCAGAGTGAGAGCCTATCTTGAAAGAAAAAAATTTTAAACACACACACACACACACACACACACACACACGTAAAAGGAATGCAGTGAAAACTCTCCTACCCCTATTTACTAGATATTCTATTTCCCTTCCGGGGGAAACCAACTAATATTAACATTATTTTGTGTGTCTCTCTAAAGATATCTTATGCGAATGCGTGTGTATGTATTCTTTCTTTTGCCTTTCTAAACAAATGATAGTATATTTTTCATAACGCTCTGCACTCTGATTTTCTCCTCAATGTATCTTGGCAATCTTTCTCAGTATATAGTGACTATTCTCATTTTTTAATCTTTATACCTCAATATCTGGCACATAGTAAGCAAATTATAAATGCTGAGTGAATGAAATATTGAATGAATAAAAAGGAAATTTTTGTGCTGCTATTGGAAATTAGCTCTCCTCTATACATTTCAACATGTTACGTATATACAATGATCTAAAAACTTGTCTTACTCTTTCCTATCCACTAGAGGGAGACATCAACCTGTTGTGGAAAAGAACGATCACGTAAAGTCTAGAAATTCTGAACCAACTCTCTAGCAGGTGATCCTTGTTAGAATTTGAGCCCTTAACTCTATCTAGGACTGGAGGCTGGAGGGACCATAAGGGGAGCAGGAGGAGAATGCACATGGATTAAGGAGCGAGAACACAGGTGAACTTCAGCTTTTTTGCTAATACTCAGACACACTACTTACCCTGACTCAGTGATGTGCTAGTAAAACAGTTCTTAAAAAAAAAAAAAAAAAAAAGACTTGGGTTGCTGATTTGTATGTAATCTTTATGAATTTCAGTAGAGAAAAAGACAAATATTAAAACTGAGCCATGGACTGAAAACAGGAGAACAGCCAAGATGTGTTCACTTCTATCAGTGCCCTGTGTTGCTTGAAAAAAAGAAGCCGACCTGGGCACCCATGAGCTCCTTTCTGGCCAGGAGAAATCTGGAGTGTAGTTATTCCACCATGGCCAAATTCAAACCACTCAGGGTTTAATCACCAAATTGCAAATTCCTTGAATATTTAACAGTAGGCTCTCTTGGCTGGGTGAGGTGGCTCATGCTTATAATCCCAGCAGTTTGGGAGGACATGGAGGGAGGATTACCTGAGGTCAGGGGTTCGAGACCAGCCTGGCCAACATAGTGAAACCCCATTTCTACTAAAAATACAAAAAAGCTGGGCATGGTGGCAGGTTCCTGTGGTCCCAGCTACTTGGGAGGCTGAGGCAGGAGAATCCCTTGAACCCAGGAGGCAGAGGTTGCAGTGAGCCAAGATCGTGCCACTGCACTCCAGCCTGGGCAACAAGAGTGAAACTCCATCTCAAAAAAACAAAACAAACAACAACAGTAGGTTCTCTTGAGCCAGCCTGAGTAGGCTCTTGCACGCTGCTGAAACTTGTTGGGTCTTAGTTACTTTTCCTATAAAGTGGGGATGATAAATCTGCTCATTATGTAGATTCTATTACATAGAGGACACATAAGTTCTTTGAATGCTTAAAGCAATGTTTCCTAAACTTCTTTGGTCATGAAATCACCCAGTGGCTTGTGTAAAATGAACATTCCCAGGACCTGCCCTAGAGCACCTGGGTTAGAACATTTTGGGGGAGTGGGCTGGGAATCTGTATTTTAAATAAGTAACCCAGGTGAGGCCGGGCGCGGTGGCTCACTCCTGTAATCCCAGCACTTTGGGAGGCTGAGGCGGGCAGATCACGAGGTCAGGAGATTGAGACCATCCTGGCTAACATGGTGAAACCTCATCTCTACTAAAAATACAAAAAATTAACCGGGTGTGGTGGCAGGCGCCTGTAGTCCCAGCTATTCAGGAGGCCGAGGCAGGAGAATGGTGTGAACCCGGGAGGCGGAGCTGGCAGTGAGCCAAGATCTCGCCACTGACACTCCAGCCTGGGCAACAGAGCAAGACTCTGTCTCAAAAAAATAAATAAATAAAATAAAGGACCCAGGTGACTCTTATGACCTAGTGAACTGGGAGAAACACTGCTGTAACTTACTTTTATAATTGGGTCAGGTGTCAGGGGGTCTTTCTCCAACTTCACAATTGGGCCTACTTGAAGAGATGTATGCAGAGTTCTACAACACACTCCAGGCAAGCATTTAACCCCTTCACTATCTCCTCTACCCTCAGAGCTCAAACTTCCCAAAGAAGAAAACCTGCTCATTGCCATCTCTTAGGCCAAGGCATCTGTACACCTGGGAAATCCTTCAATCCAAGGATCTCTGGGTTGTTTTCAAGCTACTACTTATTGCGAATTTACAAAGCGTCAGGCACGTTACAACAATTTGTCATTTCTATGAAGTAGCTTCTTGTGCTGTTCCCATTTTACAGAGAAAAATCAAAGAAGTCGGGTAAACGTCCAAGGGCACACAACTAGCAAGTGTTTGGGCTGAAAACCCACCGCAGGTCCAAGGCTTGGAACTCCAAGCCTGGGTTCCATCCCTGCACTGGGCAATTCTGATCTGTGTGCGCTAGTTTCCTTGTGTTCTCTGTTCTCTCTGTAGGAATCCTGGGCCCTCTTTTCCCAACCAGAAGGTTAGGTTGAAAAACAGAGCAGATGGAGGTCATTTGTAGCCTACAGCTGCCCTGAATGAAGCTTCTAGAGTGCTAAAGTGGAAGAACGAGGGACTCCAAGAGAAGGATTTAAGGATGGGCCCATGCACCTGTGGAATTCAGATGCTATGGCAGAGGAGATCAACACCCTCCAATTAGCCCTGGTAAGGAGCTTTGGGAGTTACTGTAACTGTCTCAGAGGAACCCAAACATGCAGGAACGTGACTTCTCACCTTCTGAAAGTCCACAAAATTCCTGATTGCCACCATTAATTTATCACTTATCATTTGTAACAGGCATTGCAGGTCATCTTATGCGTTTGTCTTCTCCCTTCAGCTAGTGTATAAAGTCTAAGGTAGACCAGCACTTCAGAGAGAATGGGCTTTGGCGTGAAACAGATCTGGTTTGAATCCTCTGCTACTTAATAGCTGTTGGGCAAGTTCCTTAAACTCTCTGAGTCTTTTTCTTCTCATCTGTAAAATGGAAACATAAGTAGTACCTACCTCATTGGATTGTTTTGAGGATAAAATGAAATAGTACAGGCAAAGGATTTACAAGCAACTGCTGAATGAACGGTAGTTATAGCCTCCTCCTCCTCATCTGTAAGCAAACACCCTCATATTTCCTGTGTCTCAGGTAGACACTTAAGGTATTGCAAGCATTAAGGAATGCATGAGGGCAAGAGGCAGTCTCAAAGAAGAGTGTTTTATGAAAGAATAAATGTAATGCTGAGTGTCAGAAAAAAAATTTTTTTAAAGACGAGGTCTCTGTCACCCAGGCTGAAGTGCAGTGGTGTGATCTTAGCTCACTGAAGCCTCAACCTCCCGGGATCAGGTGATCCTCCAGCCTCAGCCTCCCGAGTAGCTGGGACTACAGGTGCCACCACACCTGGTTAATTTTTGTATTTTTTGTAGAGATGGGTTTTCGCCATGTTGTCCAGGCTGGTCTTGACCTCCTGGGGTCAAGCGATCCTCTCGTCTTGGCCTCCCAAAGTGCCGGGATTGCAGGCACGAGCCACCACACCCAGCCTGTCAGAAAAATTTTAAGGTGAAAATAACTAAAGAAGTTGTTAAGAATTTTCTCCCTTGAGTGGTATTTTAGACTGAGATGAGGGAGGGTAGAGGTAGGATGGGAGGGAAGGGATGGGGTCCGGTTGAAAGGCCTATGAAATACCAGCAGTTTTGTAATATGGCGGACGTTGACAGCCTCAGTGCTAGGAACACAGAAACTGAACCTTTTGCAAGGAGGCAGGTGTACATTTATACACAAGTCAGATGACCTGTGTTTCTATGAGGGCAAATCTGGAAAACTCAAGTTTCCTTGTCAGTAAATTGGTGATAAAATCAACCTCATAGGGTTGGTGTGAACATGCAGCATGATGTGGCCATGCAAGTGCTTTGTTAACTAGAAGCCAATATGCTAGGACAGCAGGTCTCCTAGTAAGCTATGGCTGGTGGCTTGGTAGACTATGTGGAGCAGGCTGAGGAAGCACTTGATTTGAATATGAGCAGAACTATTTTTATTTATTTATTTTTTGAGACGGAGTCTCGCTCTGTCACCCAGGCTGGAGTGCAGTGGCCGGATCTCAGCTCACTGCAAGCTCCGCCTCCCGGGTTTACGCCATTCTCCTGCCTCAGCCTCCCGAGCAACTGGGACTACAGGCGCCCGCCACCTCGCCCGGCTAAGTTTTTTGTATTTTTAGTAGAGGCGGGGTTTCACTGTGTTAGCCAGGATGGTCTCGATCTCCTGACCTCGTGATCCGCCCGTCTCGGCCTCCCAAAGTGCTGGGATTACGGGCTTGAGCCACCGCGCCCGGCCTGAGCAGAACTATTAAGCTAATTAACTAAACTGCCTGGACAGTAGAAAAATAATATGTGAGGACGTAAAAGGAAGAGAAACAATGTGAGGGGAGAGGAGAATGCAGAGATTCTGGTCCATGGAACAGCATTGGAGATCCTTAAGTAGCTGCATGAACTACTTGGAGAAGTTCATTTTCTGGTTATAATTCCCAGCAAAGGAGAGGACTGAATAAGAGAAAAGAAAACGATTCCTTTCTCTGGTTAGGTTCATCAGATCAAACAGTGATATATGTGAAAGAAGCACTTTCTATGCACAAAAAATCAGGTCTGTATTTTTATAAAAGCTACTTCTGGGTCGGGTGCGGTGGCTCACGCCTTTAATCCCAGCACTTTGGGAGGCTGAGGTGGGCGGATCACGAGGTCAGGAGATGGAGACCATCCTGGCTAACACGGTGAAACCCCGTCTCTACAAAAAAAATACAAAAAAATTAGCGGGGCCTGGTGTCGGGAGCCTGTAGTCCCAGCTACTCCGGAGGCTGAGGTGTGAGAATGGCGTGAACCTGGGAGGCGGAGCTTGCAGTGAGCCGAGACTGCACTCCAGCCTGGGCGACAGAGCGAGATTCCGTCTCAAAAAACAAACAAACAAACAAAAAAAGCCATTTCTGCAATGTGCGTCACTGGAGAGTTAGTTGCTATGGGTCTAAAGGACAATATGAGGCATTCATAGTAACTTTCCATGATATGAACAAAGAAATTGAAAATGTTAGATACATTTACAAGAAGATGTAGAAAAAACTCTAGTCAAAATTTTTGAAACATTTTTTGAAATATTAAACTCTATGGAGTCAGACCGTCTTATCTATGGTCTTAAGCCATGTCTGTCTATACCTTATTTCTTTTTTGATCTCATTTCAGGGAATATTACACTGGCTGACCTGTTATTAATATCTTCTTCTGAGCCAGAAAAGGTAAGGAAGCTGCATCTTCAGAATTGTATTTGAGTCATTTGTGAAATTGCATATTACAATTCGCTGCCATTTCTAACAGTCCTATAACTTTTTTTTTTCTCTTAATTGGGTGTTCACATTCATGCCAATTGCTTCAGAGTTGGAAGTAAGGAAAAAAATGTGTATTCTTCATGTTTGATTTCAAATGCATAGAAAATTAGAAACAAGTTATGCAAGAGATTTGTGTGGAATTTAAGTACCTTCAAGAGCCTGTGGACAGGACAAAAAGTTATTTTTTACCTGTTTGGTTACAAATAGCAAATATCAAGACTGAGACAAATAAGGGTGATTTAGAAAGAGTTGGCTGCAGGTGCTGGTTGCTCAAGTGGTTCATTTAAACTGCAGGTCAGAGTAACCTTATCTCTTGGTCCTGGTGCCCAGGTATCAGGTTAGGTCTATCTTGCTGCTTATATCCTTGTTACCCTCTGAGGTCCCCAGTCCAACACAGATCAATAAAGAATGAGTTACATAAATATGCTCATAGGTGGTCATTCCTAGACAAGAAATTGACAACATTTCATTCAACAATATTTGGGGTCTACAGGACAGACATGCCTCCATTTATGCAACAAATAAGAAAAGCATCTCAGTAACAGCGGAGAAAACATGGGATGTGCAGGTAGGTAGGTAAAGTTGGGTTGGAACTTTCACCCTACCAAATGCACATGGGCGACTTATAAAAGAAATGTTAGCTCTCTGAGCCTCAGTTTTCCCATCCATAAAACAGAGAGTCCCAGGGAATTTATGAGGATTAAATGAAATAAAAGTGAATCAACCTATTCAAGCCTGCCTACTGTGGTGTCCAGGCTAGAAAGATGCTCAATAAATATTAGGTTTGTTTTTATTTCTACAAAAGATGTGATCCTAAAGAGCTCTATCCAAATTCAAGTTTCAAATATCAAATCACATTTTGTGAACTTTGATTTATGTTCAGTTGAGATGATCTCTGACATATTAATTAGTAATCCCATCTTTTTCATTCATCACCACCAAAAAGAGGTGTTATTGCAGGTTCAATTAATCTTTCCCTTCCTTTATTAATTCCATAAGTGTAGGGTTTTATCTCTCAGATTCTCTTAAAATAGACCAATTGGTACCCACATAATATAAATAAGCTTGTTCCTATAATACTCTGGAGCAGATAAGAGTATCCCAGAACCCAAATCCTCCTACTTGACCTCAAGCTCAGAGAATAAAGCAAAAATTCAAAGGCACCCTTTGGCATGACACCCTTCTAGACATCTGTAGGGTTCCTCTTTCCCTCAATTTTTTGTATTAGCTTTTGCTTTCTTGCCTTTGACAGGGTTTTGTTTTGCCTCTTGGTAGTTTCTTTCCTATGGAAAATTCTCCCTACTGTTTCCCTCTGATCTTTCCAAGTCAAAGCCTTCAGCAAACATTTGTTGAATGCCTGGATTGTGCTAGGTGGGTGTTATGGACCATGGAGAATGCTAGAGATATAAGACATGCACTGTTCAATTGCAGCGCAGGTTGTGTTGACAGGTAAGATGAGGGCTGTGGGGGAGGCAATGTGCACATTTCACTGGGCTAATGTGCTCTTCACCTTATTCGGTCTCTTTGCTTTGGGATGTGTAAGACTTCACTAGATAGAGAAGGGGCGGGGTGAGAAGATGAGGAAGGTGCACCTTTATGGAGAAGCTTTCCTTCCTCTTCACAGCAAACCATACCTGTACTACATTGACTTCCTTTGCTTTCCCAGGTGACATCTAGCTCATCTTGCAAGCTCATCTTGTTAATCATAAATGCTAGCAAATTAATATTAACCATCATATATAACATGACTTAATTTTAACAGTTCAATGCTTTATCCCCAAAATATGACTTAATAGTGAAGATTTCAGTCCCCATTGTAGTCTATTTTGGAGACAAGCAGTCCTTTCAATGTCATATGTGGGTGCTTCCTTAGGCAGGTCAGGGGTGAGGTGGAAATGAGGCTGGGACCCTGCTCATTTATATAGCAGGCATCGTCTCAATACCAGGCTTCAGGGTGCTTTTTGGTCTAGCCATTGATATAAACTGCCTCAAGAATAATCCCTTCGTCATTGTGATCACAATTCAGGTAGAACTGGAATAATCAACCTCTCCCTCTGCATTAAACCAGGCAAAGTTTCCATCCCTGGGTACCATTGTCTTTCTTGACGGACAGGGTGAGTCAGAAGGAAACGTACTCACTCCCATTCATTTTCTGCTTATTATTTCCTGCAGTGAGGTTTCCTTGTATAATAAACAGCTTCTGTGGGTGTTTGAGCTGCTCTAAAAAGAGAACATGCTGTTCCTGTGTGTAGAATGCTTTCTGAAGGAAGCATCACAGTGAACACAGAGCAGAAGCTTGGCTCACAGGTGGCAGGAGTTTGTCTGCAGTGTTCTGCGTAGAGCAGAGAGTCAAGCCATCTTCATTTCTGATTGATTGCAGGCATGGTATGGAGGTCAATGGGTCCTTGGCCTCTCTCCTGGATTCAAGTCCTTCTTAGCCACTGATAGGTTATGTGACCATAGGGAGGTTGTTTAACCTTCCTGAACATTCATTTTCTCAAGTATAAAATGGGGATAATAGAATTTGCCTTATAGGCTTGCATATAAAATAAGAATTATTGACAGAAAGCGGGGCATAAATGTCCAATAAGTGGTAGCTGTCTATGAAGCCACTGTTGTTACTGGGTTCCTTTTTCACTATGTGGCTTCAGGTAGCTGATAGAAGCTCTGTGAGCCTCAATTTCCTCACCTGAAAAGTGGAGTCAATATCTCACTGAGCTGGTGTGAGGATTAAATGAGATGCTGTGCAGGTGTTTAGCACAGCATCAGGTATGATGTTAATATTGATAGATGCATTTTCTTCACCCTCACCCATCTTTTTCTGACTGTTGGCTTATGGTTGAAATTCCTTCATGACGGTTTCCATTTCCAGAGATATATTGTTAACAAGTATATACCACCAAATGAAACTGATTTTTTTTTTTTTTTTTTTTTTTTTTTTTTTAGGCATAGTCTTTGTCACCCAGGCTGGAATGCAGTGGCACGATCTTGGCTCACTGCAACCTCCGCCTCCCAGGTTCAAGCGATTCTCCTGCATCAGCCTCCTGAGTAGCTGGGATTACAGGTGCATGCCACCATGTCCAGCTAATTTTTGTATTTTTAGTAGAGACGAGGTTTCACCATGTTGGTCTCGCTGGTCTCAAACTCCTGACCTTGTGATCCACCTGCCTCAGCCTCCCAAAGTGCTGAGATTACAGGTGTGAGCCACCATGCCTGGCCATGAAGCTGAATTTTTTTTTTTTTTTTTTTTTTTGAGACGGAGTCTCGCTGTGTCTCCCAGGCTGGAGTGCAGTGGCGTGATCTCGGCTCACTGCAAGCTCCGCCTCCCGGGTTCACGCCATTCTCCCGCCTCAGCCTCCCAAGTAGCTGAGACTACAGGCGCCCGCCACCACGCCCGGCTAGTTTTTTGTATTTTTAGTAGAGACGGGGTTTCACCATGTTAGCCAGGATAGTCTCGATCTCCTGACCTCGTGATCCACCCGCCTCGGCCTCCCAAAGTGCTGGGATTACAGGCTTGAGCCACCGCGCCCGGCCGAAGCTGATTTTTTTAAACCATCATTTAACATTTTCTCCATAAGGTGGCAAGGAGGAGGAGTATATGGGAACTGGGTACCTTGAGGGACCCCAGGACAGGGGACAGGGAGGCTGAGGTTGGCATGTTGTCCACTGCATTTATTTGCCAGCGACACACTCTTCCTGTCCAAACTAACTTCTCTGCCTCAAGGACCGGGAGACTCTGCCTTTCAACCTGAGAGAAACCAGGTCAGCTTTAATGAAAATTGGAGTTGGTGTGGGGCAGTGGAGGCTTTTCACAGCTATTGTTTAGCTGATGAAGCAGGTGCTTCTCCATCTTTGGAGCCTGTCTTCATTACCTGCGGACCTCATCCTTATCAACCCGGAGCACACTTGTGTCTATTTTGGCTAAACACTAAACAGTTGAGGCTGGTACTGTAAAAGGTTCCCTCCAAATGCCCCCTTGGTCTTCCTCTGTTAGAGATCTGGATCACAACCCTCAAAAACCATGTCCCTTATGCCACCTGAGTGGTTTGATGATTAATTAGGCACAGATGTGACACTGGGTTCTCGCAATGGCCTGTGGGTCACACGTTACTTTCCTTTTAATTTTCATCAGCAGCAGCTGCCTTAAAGCCAGTTAAGATGGTGGTCGCAGTCTCACACCCTGAGGCTCCTCCTGGGTTGGGTGAGGGGAACACCCCGTTAAGCTGGGGGAACTGGGGCTGCCACCAGGAGGCGCGAGGGGCCTTCGCCTGAGGAGAGGGGTGGGCAGGTACCTCCAGCCGAGAAGGGCGCAGTGGCCGGAGGCACAGGTCTCCCCAGTGCCACTTCCACCAAGTGAGTTCGAGGAAGTACCTGGGATCTTTGATCTAACGCGAAAGGCCTTCCTAGCGAGCTCTTGAGAGCTGAGAACCCACGCCCTCCACCTCTAGTCCACGGCTTTGCCACTCCAGGACCCGAAGTTAACGTATGCTGCTGGGGATTGACAAACCCAAAGCCTCTCTGGTTTCACCACTGGCTCCTTAGAATCAGACTTCTGTACTGAATGACACTTATGTGAGTCAGGGGCTGGGGGGACGTGATCCTCGAAGTGCGGTCCCCAGACTGGCTGTATCAGTGTCGGCATCCCGCAGGACCTGGTTGGAAATGCATGTTCTTAGGCCCTACTACAGACCTCTTAAATCTGAGACTGCGGCTGCGGGGAGCGCCATCTGTGCGCCACTATCCTTGGGGGTGGACCAGGAGGCGGCTCGAGGGTGCTCCCACTTTGGGGTCACGCGCGGCGCCGGGCGCTCCTGAGACCGCCGGGCTCCCGGGCTCGGTGGTCACGTGGGCTCAGGCACTACTCCCCTCTACCCTCCTCTCGGTCTTTAAAAGGAAGAAGGGGCTTATCGTTTAGTCGCTTGTGATCTTTTCAGTTTCTCCAGCTGCTGGCTTTTTGGACACCCACTCCCCCGCTCGGAGGCAGTTGCAAGCGCAGTGGCTGCGAGAAATAACTGCCTCTTGAAACTTGCAGGGCGGAGAGCAGGCGGCGAGCGCTGGGCCGGGGAGGGACCACCCGAGCTGCGACGGGCCCCGGGGCTGCGGGGCAGGGCTGGCGCCCCGAGCCTGGGCTGCAGGAGCTGCGCTCGCTTTCCTCAACAGGTGGCCGCGGGGCGCGCGCCAGGAGCCCCATAATGCTGGAAAAGCACGTGTCCGCATTTTAGAGAAGGCAAGGCCCGTGTGTTTATCTGCAAGGTAAGCGCCCCTTCGCTCGAGATGTCATTTAATTGTCTCATTTTGTTTGAAATCCTGCGGTGAGAAACCAGTCGTGTTGAGAACAATAAAAGACCAAAAAAAACGGTCACCAAAACCAACTGTCTTGAAAGCTACTGGAAAGATGGAAAATGTATGCTTTGATTAAATGTCTTCATTCAAGACACCGGCAAGTTAACTTATTTAGTTTGTGCTGTGAGCTCTGGGTTGCTTGTGCTAATATGAATGTCTGAAAAACTTTTTTTTTTCCTGTGGTTTTCCTCGATGGATTTCCCCACTGTGGGTGAAATGACAGTGGAGTTGAACACACTTTCTGATTGAAATTTGAGGGCCTAGGAAGATGTACACGTCTCAGGCAGATGATAGGGGTTTTAAAATGTATTAATTGGCATTCCTTAGCCATATCAGCAAGCTGCGTTCCTCCTTTCCTGGGCAGACCAAGCTAAGCTCTATCTGGTCTCCTTTATTTGCTGAAGAGGAGTCCAACAACTGCCTTCTAACACCCTGTGTGTTATTCTTCTGGGAAGGATAATATTAAGTCAAGTGAATGTTATATTTGTGGGAAAAACTTTGAGTGGACTTCTATTTAGGAAAGTAAGGTTGATTTACTTTTACTTGCTGTTTAAAAAGCAGGATTGTGTTTGGGTGTGGTAGGCAACATTTTGAAGGAAAGAGTTTGCCTTATTTTGCTTTATTTCTAGTATTTACATGGGCATTCCATTAGAAAGTTTTATTTTTGCTCTAAGTTTCGTGACTCAGTGTCTAGTGAGGGGAAAGATGTTTGTCATTTAAAGAGTGAACATGTGAAAGGAAAGACTTTTCTGAGAGTGTTGTAAAAAGCAAATGTAATGTGACTATGAAAAGAATATGATTAACATCTTTGACTCCTATTTTTTCTGAAGAAAATGTATTTTGACATGAGTTCTAGAGGGAAACTAAGGATCTGTTTATCAATAGGCATTAGAGTATACACCTTAGGATTGCATTTTACGTTCAAGCAATTTTTTAGATGAATTTCTGAAACGTTCTCATTTTAAAAGCCATGAGACACTTGTTAACACTGAAGTCTTGCTCAAGACATAGAAGTCGCTGAAATCAATTAACATGTTTAGGACACATTTCTAGTGTTCTGAGGGATGTGAATAAATCACAGTTTGCATTTCTCAGAATGTATTTATAATTCAGAAAAGGTAAAATTTAGTAGCAAATTCAACCCATAACCATATAATTAACATTTAATAGATATTGATATGTTCACTTTTAAGAATAAGACAATGAGATTTTCTTTAAGTGTGTATTGAACACATAATGATTCAAAATTCATCTTGTGATAAGTTTAGGTGATGTTTTGAGTCATTTTATAGAATATAAATGTGGATAAAATATAAAATACTGAAGGCTGAACTTGAAGTGTTTAATGGTAAGTTTTTGATAATACATCTAGAACCCTTGAGAATTGTATGCTTGAACGTTAGATGTCATAATTCAGTGTCTAGCACACTGTTTTATGTGCAATAGCACTTAAAAAAATTAGGCTACTGCAGTATAATTTACATACAGTAAAATTTAGCCTCTGTAAGTGTACCTCTATGAATTCTGACAGATGCACAGTCATGTAACCAGCACCACAGACAAGACACAAGACAGTTCCATCACCCCAAAAGTCCCCTTTGTACCTCCACCTACCCCACTGCCCCTGAAAATGACTGATTAAAACTACATAATAAGTATGTAGTTTTGCTCTTTAGTGTGTTTTTACTTAGACATATTTTCCTTCACTTTTTTTTGAAAGAAAAACCTGTTTTTCCCTTTTTATAGGATGAGTCAGTTTGTGGTATTTTGAATTCTAGTACCTTGGGATAAATCAAGGCAAAGACAATGCTACTTGCAAATGGGAAACTAGAGACTTGGACTAAGTGTTAAATTCATATAGGGCTAATAGATTTAGTTCTTCGCAGATTTAGATTCTATTGTGGTTTAAACCTTTGGTTATGGCATATATCATTAGTTATCCTGAACTGAAATACAAGGCCATTAAAAGTTATTTATATCATATTAGTAGAATGCATCATTCTGGTATAATCTTTGAATTTTAAAACTTCTATATTAAAAAAAACCTACTTTCATTATACCTGAGATTAAGAAAGCTACCTGAAATTGCATATTATCAAATAGTGAGAAGCAAAAGAGGGTTTGAAAATGACAAATTGAAGACATTTAAAATGCAGAGTGATTACAATTGCTGAAGGTAAAATATTTATCTTCATAGGGGCTTAGGTCTGTACGCAACTTATTTGTAGATGTCAGGATTTTTAAATTTCTCTGCTCATGTCTTAAAGTCTAGATTTTCCTGGTGGGTGGAGATGCAAAATGTTTTGTAAACTAATAGTTTTCACTGTTTAATACAGTATTCAATTCAGTATGCAGTTAGGAGCCTGTTATTGGTAGGTACTGCTAATATACATATATAAAATTGATGTCTTTTTCCTTTTTCCTTTGTTCTATGAAAAACAGCCTGTATTTTAAATATGTAACTTACCTTGCATACCCAGTTACAGTGGTAGTAACTAGGATATGCAGAGTAGCAAGTTTATGAGGAACCAGCAAACTGGATAGTTGGCCTTCCTAGCTGGAATTATGACAGGTCTTGAAAATGAAGGGCATTTAGTGGAGAATCTTTGTGTGGGTGTACTTGAGAGAGGACAGGAGAGTTAGGGTGACCTGGAAAGATAGATTGCTGGCCTTGTATGTTTCCTCAAAGCCAGACTGCAGCATTTTGTTAATAAATTGTTGTGTGTTCTACTGTCAAACCCAGGCCTGGAAGGGGAGTTGAGAGCATTCAACCTAACTTCTGGATTGGCCGTGTCATCTTGAATCTCTTCACTCAGAATTCTCTCTAACCCTGCCCCAAATGAATATTTGAATTTGGTCCAGTTCCTACAGAGCATGGTCTGTGGCTGTTGTTGGTATTAGGCAAGAGCAGAGACTTGCTGTTGAGAGAGAAGACACTCAAGAAGACTGATGAACTCTCTCCCACCCCTGCCTTTGAGGCTTGGTCCTCTTGCCCTGTTCAAGCCCTCAAAACTCTATTTCCTATTCAACTAAATAAGCACCAATTGGTTACTAGGAGAATTAGCTTTTCCTCATTTTGGAAGGAAGCAGGGTTTCCTGATGTACATGTTCTTAAGAATTATATGCAAATCAGTTGTTAATGATGAATTCTATGGTGATTTTGGAGTGTTTTATCTTCCTAATATTAAATTAATTGAGGGCCTTAATATTTTGTTTTGAAAGAATATATTTAAAAAGGCTGGGTATGGTGGCTCACGCCTGTAATCTCAGCACTTTGGGAGGCCTAGGTGGCCAGGAGTTCGAGATCAGCCTGGCCAAATAATGAAACCTTGTCTATTAAGAATACAAAAAATTAGCTGGCCGTGGTGGCTCATGCCTATAATCCCAGCTACTCAGGAGGCTGAGGCATGAGAATTGCTTGAACCTGGGAGGCAGAGGTTACAGTGAGCTGAGATCATGCCACTGTATTCCAGCCTGGGCAACAAAGCAAGACTCTATCTCTAAATAAATAATAAATAAATAAATAGAATGCATTTAAAGATAATAATTGGCCAGGTGTGGTGGCTCATGCCTGTGATCTCAGCACTTTGGGAGGCCAAGGTGGGAGGATTGCTTGAGGCCAGGAGTTCGAGACCAATCTGGGCAACACAGTGAGACACCATCTGTACAAAAATTTAAAAATTAACTGGGCATGATGGTGCATGCCTTTAGTCCCAGCTACCTGGGGGGTTGAGTTTGGAGGATCCCTTGAGCCCAGGAGGTCAAGGCTGTAGTGGGCCATGATCTTACCACTACACTCCAGCCTGGGTTACAAAGCAAGACCTTGTCTCACAAAAAAAGAAAGCGAATAATTGTCAAACAGCTGCTTAGGCACATCAAGGATGCTTGCTGCTTAAGAAATCTTTTAAAATATTTTCCATGAATTTCCTTCTAGTTGCTGCTTTGTGAGTGTGAATTTTTTACTTCTGTAGGGCACAAAAATGTGGGGCATTTGAACTGAATGCTTGGGAAAGTGTGATGGGCAGGTGGAAGAAGAATAGGGATGAGCTGTCTAAGTCCTCCTAGTCTGCAAGCTTGAGAATATGGCATCAGGAATATGTGACATTTTGTCCACACACACAGTGTTGGCAGGCTACCAGCAGCCCAGCTATCTGGACTAGAGGTGATGGATTTCTGTAGAACGGAAGTCAAAAAGTAAAATTAGGAGGCAAAAATCTTCAGGGTGGCCATAAAGACATTGTAACTTGTCTGGAAATTCCAACCAACACTGTATGTGTATCCAATGACATACCAATAGACTGGCTTCATCTTCTTGGATGTGTAATAATACCTTACAGAATCATTTCTTTTCTTTTTCTTTTTCTTTTTTTTTTTTTGAGATGGAGTTTTGCTCTTGTTGCCCAGGCTGGAGTGTAATGGCACGATCTTGGCTCACTGCAACCTCTGCCTCCTGGGTTCAAGTGATTGTCCTGCCTCAGCCTCCCGAGTAGCTGGGATTACAGGCATGTACCACCATGCCCGGCTAATTTTGTATTTTTAGTAGAGACAAGGTTTTGCTGTGTTAGCCAGGATGCTCTCGACCTCCTGACCTCATGATCTGCCCACCTTGGCCTCCCAAAGTGCTGAGATTACAGGTGTGAGCCACCGTGCCCGGTCTCAGAATCCTTTCACAGACATCTCATTTCATCCTTAGAGCACTGTGAAAAGATACAGCACCAAATAGGTACCTGTTTCTACTGAAGAAGATGTGGCAGCTCAGGGAATTTGTGGATTTGTCTAAGATTGCCTGACTTTCAGGCAGAGCTGGGGCTAGAATGATTGTTCTGCTCTGTCCGTTGATAGAATATACATAAGAACAGGCTTGATGGTGGCTGACCTTGTTTTTTTTTTGTTTTTTTTTTTGTTTGTTTTTTTTGAGACAGTTTTGCTCGTCACCCAGGTTGGAGTGCAGTGGTGCGATCTCAGCTCACCGCAACCTCCACCTCCCCGGTTCAAGTGATTCTCCTGCCTCAGCCTCCTGAGTAGCTGGGTTTACAGGGATGCGCTGCCACGCCTGGCTAATTTTGTATTTTTAGTAGAGACTGGGTTTCTCCATGTTGTTCAGGCTGGTCTTGAACTCCTGACCTCAGGTGATCCACCCACCTCGGCCTCCCAAAGTGCTGGGATTACAGGCATGACCCATCCATGCCCAGGTGACTGATTTCTCTTTTTTTTTTTTTTTAAATGGAATCTCTCCCTGTCGCCCAGCTGGAGTGCAGTGGCATGATCTCGGCTCACTGCAACTTCCGCCTCCCAGATTCAAGCAATTCTACTGCCCCAGCCTCCCAAGTAGCTGGGATTACAGGTATGCACCACCATACTCAGCTAATTTTTGTATTTTCAGTAGAGATGGGGTTTCACCATGTTGGTTAGGCTGGTCTCGAACTCCTGACCTCATGATCTGCCCGCCTTGGCCTCCCAAAGTGCTGGTATTACAGGCGTGAGCCACCACGCCCGGCCCTGATTTCTTATTAACTAGATTTATAGTTGCTTTGATAAAAATCAGTCTAGTCTTTTTGGAGTGTCTTTCTGCCATTTCTAGGGCCAACCTTTTTCTTCTCCATGAATCACTGTCAATATTGGGAATTTTAAATACCTTTTTTTAAATTCAGAAGCCATAGTATGTTCCCCAGCCAGTATGTTAGAACACCATGCATGATCCCATGTGTACAAAAAGCTTTCTGGCTGAATTCGGATGTGACCTGAGAGGGCCAAACAGAGGGGTATGTGCTGGGGGAGTGAGAGAAATCTCTAGACGGAACACAGGGCTGTTCCCCACCCAGGATATGGACCAACTATTTTAGGTTATGGTGACTAATTAAAGAAAATTGACATGCAAATAAATGAATAATTCTTAGAATCAGGATGTCTGGTACTGGTTCTTTGGTTGGCCAGGTGAAATTCCATGCCAGGCCCAACAATTAAACTCTTTAGAGACTTTTTTTTTCCTGTTGTACCAGAACATTGTACTGAGGCCATGTTTGAACATTCAAACGATGTGTTGGGAAAATGCTGCCTTACAATGTTAAATTAAATCTTTTGGGGAGTCTTTCCTTTGACCAGTTTATATCTCTGTTTTAGAGGAGGGCTTCTCAACCAGAATGGGTTTGATGATTTATTTTTATAGACCTCTGGTAGAGAAGAGACCCCCCCCTTTTTAATTTTTTTTACTACCTGTTGTCCTGTCTCAGAGAACTATTACAATGGTGTAAGTTCATCATTCCTTCCCCTTATTATGGCTCTGCTTAGGAAGAAAAAATCTTTGCCTTGGCTACCAAGTTCCTATCTATTCAAGATGCCACTGACAAAGAGTGAATCTGTGAATCACATGAATCTGGTATATCTGAAATATATCCAAACAAAAAGCACCTAGCCTTTTAATGACTCTCCAGAAGTCAGTTCTCTGACTGTAATTATCATCCTTTTGGGGGTATGTGGAAATTCTACACAAGTTGATTGGTGATATGTTGAGATGTGAGATCTATATTTTCTAAGCAAAGTTGCCATGCACCTGATTGATTGGCTAGGTGCATCCTGGCGTTTGTCGTTTGTTGGTGTGGTCTGATAGTTGGTTTCACCACTGCTGGGTACCTAGAGTCATCACATCCATAGAGACAGAATGTAGGCTGGTGGTTGCCAGGGGCTGGGGGAGGGGAGGAGTGGGGAATTTGTTTAACAGATAGAGGCTTTTAGTTTTGCAAGATGAAATGAGTTCTAGAGATTGGTTGCACAACAATGTGAATATACTTAACACTACTGAACTTTATACTTAGAAATGGCTAGGATGGTAAATTTTATGTTACCTGTATTTTAATACACACACACACAAAAACTTTGGGCCAGGCACGGTGACTTACACCTGTAATCCCAGTACTTTGGGAGGCTGAGGCGGGCAAATCATAAGGTCAGGAGTTCGAGACCAGCCTGGCCAACATGGTGAAATGCCGCCTCTACTAAAAATACAAAAAATTAGCCGGGTTTGGTGATGGGCACCTGTAATCCCAGCTACTTGGGAGGCTGAGATAGGAGAATCGCTTGAACCTGGGAGGTGGAAGTTGTAGTGAGCCAAGATCGCGCCACTGCACTCCAGGCTGGGTGACAGTGTGAGACTCCATCTCAAAAAAAAAAAAAAGCAAAAAAAAAGTAATGAGAGCTTACTTCAAGATGGCAGCAAAAGACAGACAGAGGAAAAAAGGCATTGGGAAAAAAAACCAACGTGCCTTGGTGATTAAAGTTAACTGAGTCAAGGGGAGAAGTCAAAGGTAACTATAATAGGCTTTTTCTATTAACACAAATAGGGAATGAGTGGTTTTGGGAAAGAAAGTGATGAATTATACCTCAGATATTATATTGTCTATTACTGTGGCCAGGCACAGTGGCTCACACCTGTAATCCCAGCACTTTGGGAGGCCAAAACAGTCAGATCACTTGAGGCGAGAAGTTCGAAACCAGCCTGGCCGACATGGTGAAACCCTGTCTCTACTAAAAACACAAAAATTAGTGTGGTGGCATTTGCGTGTAATCCCAGCTACTCAGGAGGCTGAGGCATGATAATTGCTTGAACCTGGAAGGCAGAGGTTGCAGTGAGCTGATATGGCGCCATTGCATTCCAGCCTAGGTAACAAGAGCGAAACTCTGTCTCAAAAAAAAAAAAAAAAGATTTGCCTGTAATGAGCCAGTACCCCCAGCTTTGTGCTCACTTTACATGCAAAAATTATGTTGTTTACTGTAGAGCAAAAATTGAAGGGCACATTCAAAACTGAGAGGTAGGCCAGGTGTGGTGGCTTACGCCTGTAATCCCAGCACTTTGGGAGACCGAGGCAGGTGGATCACTTGAGATCAGGAGTTCGAGACCAGCCTGGCCAACATGATGAAACCCCATCTCTACTAAAAAATACAACACATTAGCCAGTCATGGTGGTACACACCCGTAGTACAGCTACTTGAGAGGCTGAGGCAGGAGAATCGCTTGAACCTGGGAGGCAGGAGGTTGCAGTGAGCTGAGATCACGCCACTGCACTCCAGCCTGGGTGACAGAGTGAGATCCTGTCTCAAAAACAAAAAAAAGACAAAAGCAAAACAAAACCTAGAGGCAACAGATTGATAAGTGACACAGTTACACTGGTCAGTCTCTTCTGCTAATACCTGTTGTCTTTCATTATTGAAGATTCATAACATGTTTTCTTTTTTATTTTTTTTGAGATATGGTCTTACTCTATCACCCAGGCTGGAGTGCGGTGGCATGATCTCTCCTCACTACAAACTCTGCCTCCTGGGTTTAAGCAATCCTCCTGCCTCAGGCTCTTGAGTAGCTGGGACAACAGGCACATGCCACCATGCCTGGCTAATTTTTGTAGAGATGAGGTTTCACCATGTTGCCCAGGCTGGTCTCGAACTCCTGACCTCAAGTGATCCGCCCACCTCAGGCTCCCAAAGTGTTGGGATTACAGGCGTAACTCACTCACTTGGCCTCAGTGTATTTTAATATTGGTTGAGACTAGCCTTGCTCATTGATCTTCTCTTTTAGGGTTTACTTGGTTATTCTTGCTTATTTTTCCATAACAACTTTCATTTTTATTTAATCCTGTGTTTTCTAGTTTTAAAGACTATTTTATAATAAATTTTCATCATTAAACTCTTGTGCTTAAACTGTTGATTAAACAAACAAACAATGAAGAGATGAATGAAGCAGAAAATGTGAGTTTCATGCCTCACATTCCCACTCCTCTGAGGTTAATATTTTCATATATATATTTTCAGGATGTATTTGTAATCTCATACAAATGTGTGTATTTTTTAATGAAAATATTTAAATTTTTGTAGTTACACCTGTAGCTCTAACTAACTTGGCAATATCCTCTGTGTTTCTTTACAGCCATTATACTTGCCCACGAATCTTTGAGAACATTATAATGACCTTTGTGCCTCTTCTTGCAAGGTGTTTTCTCAGCTGTTATCTCAAGACATGGATATAAAAAATTCACCATCTAGCCTTAATTCTCCTTCCTCCTACAACTGCAGTCAATCCATCTTACCCCTGGAGCACGGCTCTATATACATACCTTCCTCCTATGTAGAGAGCCACCATGAATATCCAGCCATGACATTCTATAGCCCTGCTGTGATGAATTACAGCAGTCCCAGCAATGTCACTAACTTGGAAGGTGGGCCTGGTCGGCAGACCGCAAGCCCAAATGTGTTGTGGCCAACACCTGGACACCTTTCTCCTTTAGCAGTCCATCGCCAGTTATCACATCTATATGCAGAACCTCAAAAGAGTCCCTGGTGTGAAGCAAGATCACTAGAACACACCTTACCTGTAAACAGGTAAGTCCAGTCTTCATTCTGAATTATAGTTCCTAGCCATTTCTCAAATCACTTTATGGTTTAGTGAGAAGGAAATAATATGTTAGACAAGGTCTTTATTTTAATTTTAATTTTTATTTTTTTGAGACGGAGTCTCGCTCTGTCGCCCAGGCTGGAGTGCAGTGGCACCATCTTGGCTCACTGCAAGCTCCACCTCCCGATTTCACGCCATTCTCCTGCCTCAGCCTCTCGAGTAGCTGGGACTACAGGTGCCCATCACCACGTCTGGCTAATTTTTTGTATTTTTAGTAGAGAGGGGGTTTCACCATGTTAGCCAGGATGGTCTCGATCTCCTGACCTCGTGATCCACCCGCCTTGGCCTCCCAAAGTGCTGGGATTACAGTCGTGAACCACTGCGCCTGGCCTAAGTTCTTTATTTTATTAATTACATAGTTTACTTAGAGCACCCAAAACACAGGATGCCCTGTTCTATTCTGATACTTTAGTTCTCATTAAAAAGTGGTATGTACATCAGTGTTGTGGGGAGAATTTGCTATCATGACTATTGTCTTTATACAGTAAAGACTGAACTTAAGTCACTCTTTTTCTTTTTTTGAGACAGGGTCTCGCTCTGTCACTCAGACTGGAGTACAATGGCGCGATCTCGGCTCACTGCAACCTCCACCTCCTGGGTTCAAGCGATTCTAGTGCCTTAGCCCCCTGAGTAGCTGGGATTACAGGCGCGTGCCACCATGCTTAGCTCATTTTTTTTTTTTTGTATTTTTAGTAGAGACAGGGTTTCACCATGTTGGCCAGGCTGGTCTTGAACTCCTGACCTCAAATGATCCGCCTGCCTTGGCCTCCCAAAGTGCTGGGATTATAGACGTGATGAACAACTGCGCCTGGTCTGAACTTAAGTCACTGTTAACGGAGTTATTTGGATTTGAAAAATGATTTTTACTTTACTTTCAGTTTTAGAGTCGTCTTATAGTGAAATCACAATTTAATGTTAATGACAAATTGTTTCCAGGATAAAAGTAACTGTGGCAGTATTACAACTTAAATGAAATTCTAGACATGCAAAGCCTGAAAAGACAGATGATTGGTATAAGCTTTTTAACCATGAACTAGAATAATAACATTATATAAAGATTGGTGGAAACTATTGATGTAAGGCTTCAGTTAACATTCCCTGAAGTTATAAAGGATGTGTGTACTCTTTAAATGCAAGGTAATGTTATGGGTTATTTCCATCTAATTATTAACATTTCTAATGATAATAGGTATGAAGGGAAGGGATGGTATAATGAGAAAGGAGAGAGGGAGATAAACATCTAAAACAAAGTACTAAGGGCATATTGGATATTGAAATTCGTTACTTTCAAATATTATCATAAAACTTTGAGACGGTAACATTGCACCGTAATTCTTTTTTTCTTCTTTTAAAAACATTTTACTCATTGGTAAAATAAAGAAGAGAATATAAACATTGTGGATAACTTTTTTAAAGTAATGGTTTTTTTTTCTTCCTTCTTTAAAGGAAGACATATTTTGTTTCTGAGCGTGAATTATAATCAACGTTCTGCTAATTTTGGGGCAAATTAATCCATGATATAATTACCTTCATATATAAATCAATAATACCTTCACCATTCTCTTTCTAAAAGAACCATGGCCTGGCAACATCAGGAACTAGCCAGATGTGTTTTGGGGCCTGCCTGGGGCTCCCTTGCTAGACTCTCTGTTCCTTTATGAACCTCAAGCCTCTGCTTCCTTCCAAGCCTTTCCAGGCCAGGCACTTGCTTGTTCTCTCTCTTCTCTTCTCTCTTCTTTTTTGTCTCTCCCTTTCTCTTCTCTTCCCCCTTTTTCTTGTCTCCCATTCATCTCAAGGTAACTTAAAGTCCATTTGTTACTCCTCTTAAAATTATTTTTATTTTATTTTTTTGAGACAGAGTCTCACTCTGTTGCCCAGGCTGGAGTACAGTGGTGCAATCTTGGCTCACTGCAACCTCTGCCTCCCGGGTTCAAGCAGTCTTCTGCTTCAGCCTCCAAAGTAACTGGGATTACAGGTGTGTGCCATCATGCCTGGCTAATTTTTGTATTTTTAGTAGATACAGGGTTTTATCTTGTTGGCCAAGCTGGTCTCGAACTCCTGGCCTCAGGTGATATGCCCACCTTGGCCCCCCCAATGTGCTAGGATTACAGGCATGAACCATTGCTCCTGACCTGAAAGTTATTTTAAATCTAGACCTTTATCTGAAATTGCAGAGAGTGAGATGTTTGTTCTCCATTTAAATGGGAACCTAAAATGTCTGAAGGGCTGCTTAGCAATGCTGTTGGGAATGGATGTTTGAAAGTGGTTGTGTGCCTTCAGGCCCATCTATGCAGCGTTTGTGAACTCGAGTAACTACAGAAGACCAAGGCATATCCTGCCTATGGTTCAGACCTGTGGGTAAGATTTGATCTAGCCACTCCTTTCATTACACTTAGAGATGGACCCCCCACCCCATGGCTATGACTGGTCTTCTGCAGTGACAAATGCTCATCAGCATCACGTGGATGGGCATAAACTCACCTACCCACTTTCAAACATTAGTCATTCCCCACAGCGTGGCTCTTTGAAGATATGGTATCAGTATCAAAAGCTTTGCTCTATCAGATTTCCGGGAATATATTTACCATGAACCCTGGAGGAAAAAGATTAAATTAGGCAATGTTCATGCTATTTTTTTTTTTTCCCTAGAAAGCCCTTTTTTCCCCTTTTATGCTCTGTTCAATGGATATTTTCTTTGCTCCCTAGAGAGACATTGAAAAGGAAGGTTAGTGGGAACCGTTGCACCAGCCCTGTTACTAGTCCAAGTTCAAAGAGGGACGCTCACTTCTGCGCTGTCTGCAGTGATTTCGCATCGGGATATCACTATGGAGTCTGGTCGTGTGAAGGATGTAAGGCCTTTTTTAAAAGAAGCATTCAAGGTACAAGAGAATTGTTAACTGCTTTAGTTTCCTACTTTTGCTTTCAAACAATTTTGCAGAGATGACTTGGCAGAAATGTCACCACTGGCCTGTTTGGCACACAAAGTATTTGATGAGCAGTTCAGAAGATCATGTGTGTTTGGGAGTGGGTTGGGTGGTGGGGTGGAATTGCAGATTTCTACCCCAGAACCCCAAAATTATATAGCCAACTCGAATGGGTCTTACTCCTCTTTCACTCACATGGGTGTTGGATAGAAGGTGTCGAGTTACAACCTTGTAAAGGTGTCTCTTGGAAAAAATGTGCTCACAAGGAGTTGCAAAGATTGTTTCTTTCTTTTACTTAAATTTAATATATAGCATGCTTAACAGTCATGATGGTGGGCTGGCTCCTGAGGAAGAGAGAATAAACACATTTTATGGAAATGGTCAGAAATCAGGAATTCAGCTGCAGTGGACTTTGAGAATTGATCTAGACACATTTCTTCCCCCAGTCTAGGAGGGTCTCAGTTCACGATCACCTTGTTTTCTGAGCTGAGTTTAGATTTTTTCCCTAACTTTCTCTAAATTCCTTCTGGACTGTTTTTTTTGTTTGTTTGTTTTAATCAACTTGTTAATGAAAATCAAACTCTGTAAAATATTTGAAGAGATTTATTCTGAGCCAAATATGAGTGACAAGTGGCCCGTGACACAGCTCTCAGATCTGAGAACATGTGCCCAAGGTGGTCAGGCCACAACTTGGTCTTATACATTTTAGAGAGACATAAGGCATTAATCAACGCATGTAAGATGTACATTGATTCAGCCTGAAAAGGCAGGACAACTGAAAGCAGGGGCTTCCAAGTTACAGGCGATTCAAAGATTTTCTTGGTTGGCAGTTGGTTGAAAGAGTTATTATCAATAGGAAGCCATGACTGGGTTACAATAAGGGATTGTGGAGACCAAGGTTTTGTCATACAGATGAAACTTCCAGGTAGCAGGCTTCAGAGAGAATAGATTGTAAATGTTTCTTAGGGGACTTAAAGGGTCTGTTCTATCAGTGATTCCAAAAGGGAGAAGGGTATAATGAACCATGTCTGGCTCCCTCTTCCCATCATGGCCTAAACTTATTTTTTGGGTTAACTTTGTAATGCCCTTGGCCAAGAGGAGGGACCCATTCAGATGGTTGAGGGGCCTTAGGATTTTATTTTTTGGTTTATAAACTTCAAATTGCGCACCCCTGATTTCAAGGCTGGTCAGCCCATCTCCCTGCATGTGTCCTTGCTACACTCTCTCCCTTGCCAGCCCTGATTTGTTGAAGTCACTTTCTTGCTTACTCTTGTTTTCTCTTTTTGCCTGTCCCTCAATCACCCCCTCCCAGGCAACACCCTACGTTTCCATCTGAAAGCTCCCGTCCTTTTTCTATCAAAGCCCCAGCTCTTTGTTCTTTGCCAGTTAAGAAAAGCAACATTGAGGGAATTTGTAGTGTGCAAATGGCAAATAGCAATTTACTAAATTAACTCACCGACTGATAACTCTAGATTAAGAGGATGTTTTACCTCAATCAGAGAAATACTGATAGAATCCAGGATATGGTGAGGAGTGAAATGTTGGTAAAGAGTCACCTTCCTACCTGTCCCCTGAAATTCACCCTGTATGAATGGCAGCCTCTTTGTCCCGGATTTTATACTTATTAGCTCGGTGACTTCACCTCCCAGCTGATTTCCTTCTCTGTGAAATGGAGATACTCATAGGGATTTTCTAAAGATGAAATGAGGTTGATTGATATGAAAACATATTCAGTGCTCAAATATTTTATCTGTGACAACTATAACAGTAGATTATAAGGCCAGGTCCAGTTCCCTGCTATATGATAAGAACAATCTGGATTTTCTGAAATTCTGAACTTGATATGATGACTATTTCTATCTTGCTGAGGTTCTAGGATTTTACCCCTTAAGAACATTTGGACCTATTACTACTAACCGTATCTTTTAAAAAGAGATCCTTCTTTTTTTTTTTTTTTTTTTCTGTTGGGGAAACATCTGTCTGCTTGAAACATCTTTGACCCCTGAGACTACAGCTAATAACAGTTGAAAGTAAATTTCCTTGCTTCTCTGTGTTGTTTCTTCCTTCCTGCTGTATCAGATAGGAATGTCAAATTCTAAATGTGCAAAGAGGAAAGAGTTAAAGCTCTTACAGTTGTAGTGCATAAATGATCCTTTCTTTGCACTGCAGTAACTGAAAGTGGCCACTCATTTTTTAAAATTGTCTCAAATAGGCCAGGACGGTACAGTACTGAGAAATTCCTTGCATTTTTTTCTTTTCTTTTTTTTTTTTTTTGAGACGGAGTCTCTCTCTGTCGTCCAGGCTCAGTGCAGTGGCACAATCTCGGCTCACTGCAAGCTCCACCTCCCAGGTTCATGCCATTCTCCTGCCTCAGCCTCCAAGTAGCTGGGACTACAGGCACTTGCCACTGTGCCCGGCTAATTTTTTGTATTTTTAATAGAGACCGGGTTTCACCATGTTAGCCAGGATGGTCTCGATCTCCTGACCTCATAATCTGCCCACCTCAGCCTCCCAAAGTGCTGGGATTACAGGCGTGAGCCACCGCGTCTGGCCCATTCTTTTATTTTTTATGATTTTGAACTTGTCTTGCTAACTTGATTTATAAGCTAATTGACCATATCTTAGTCATGTATCTGTCCCCTTCACTGTACAAATGCACTGGAAGCTGTGTTGTGCTTGCTGTTCCATTGGTACTTTGTTGGCTTCCTCACACTATGAGTTGCCGTCAGACTGATAAGTGCCGCTGTTTCTCTCCTGGGTTATGGAGCACAGAGGAAGGAGAAAATAGGGAGAGCGACCTCATCACTTTGTCTGGTCCAGATGAAGGCGCGGCTTATTTTTCAAGCTTATCCTTTCCTTTTTGTTCTCCTTCCTGTTGGTGTTCCTTTAACAAATATTTGTTGAGCACTGTACTGGGCTCTATGGATACAGTGGTGAGCAAGACAACAGATTACAGATTCCATGAGGACCAGGGTTTTTGTCCATTTTGCTCACCAGTAGCACTTAACAATTCCTTGCATATGATTTTTCAAAATTAATTGGGCTTATACAGAGTTCTGTATCCTTTTTCACTTAATATTGTCTTATAAGCATTTCTGTGGTTAAATTTCCAGAGACTTTTTTTACAACTGTGTAATATTCTATCTTATCAGATTTAATTTATTTAACTCTTTATTGTTGAAGACCTTATCAATTATTTTCAGTTTTTTAAACAATGCTGTGGTTAATTTATTTGTTAATGAAGTTTTGACAAAATCTCTAATAGTTTCTCTGGATATATTTTTAGAACAAATCTGTGGGATCAGAGTATATTAATGTTTAAAGTTCTTGACAGATGTTTTCAAGTGTTCAAGTCTCAAGAAGGTTGTACAGACTTGCTCTTCTGCCAGCAGCATGAGTGTCTCTTTTACCAACCTCTTGGTAGCATTGACTCTTATCAAAAAGGAAAAACCTTGCTACATTGGTATCTTTTGGTTTTAATTTGCTTCTCTTTATTAGTGAGGTAAATGTTTTCTCATAAATTTATCTGTCATTTGTATTTTCTGTTTTATCTTTTTTATTCAGAGCTTTTGCCCATTTTTCTATGGGGTTCTGACATTTTCCTTTTAAATTGTGTGCTTCATATATTAACCTATTATTACATGTATGACAAATATTTTTTCCACTTGACTCTGATTTTGACATACAGAAATATTTAATCTTTAAATAGTCAAATATTACCAACTTTGATAGTTTTGTATATAGTTTTTAAGCCTAAAAAGTCCTTTCACACCCAGGCATTATATAAACTTTTGCCTATGTTTTGTTATTTAATAGTTTGTTTTTACATTTTATTATTTAATTCAAAAGGAATTTATTTTGGCATACTGAATGAAATAATCAAATGTATTTATCTCTAAATAGTTAATTTTCTCCACATCATTTTACTGAATAAATCCATTCATTTTTCATTGATTTTTAAAATATGGGAGTCAATTTTAAAAAGTTGAGTTTGAGATACAATTTGCATAAGATAAAATTTACCTATTTTAATTATATGGATTTATGAGTTTTGAAAATATGTGTAGTCATGCAACCACCACCATAATTAAGATGGGAATTTATTATCACCCCCCAGAATTCGCTTATGTCCGCTGCAACCCATTTCTCCTGAATTTCCCTGGCCCTGGGAATCACTGGTCTGTTTTCTGTCCCTCTAGTTTTGCCTTTTTGAGAATGTCATACTGTATTTCAATTTGGCTTTTTACTTATGATGCTTTTGAGATTTATCTGTGTTGTTGCATGTATCAGTAGTTCATTCCTTTTTGTTGCTGAATAATATTGCAATGTATAGATATATCACTGTTCATTCATTCATTGGCATTGTTTAAAGTTTTGTGCTATTTTGAATAAAACTGTTATGAGCGTTCATGCATATCTCTCTGTGCAGACATATGATTTTGTTTCTCTTGGGTACCTACGTGTAAAACTGCTAGTTGTAAGATAAGTATATGTTTAACTTTATAAGAAACTAACAAATTGTTTTCCAAAGTGGCTGGACCACTTTGCATTCTTGACAAAAATGTATGAGAGAGTTCCCGTTGCTTTACATCTTTGCCAAAACTGGATATTGTCAGTCTTTTCAATTTTTGCCCTTTTAATGGTATGCAGTAGCATCTCATTGTGGTTTTAATTTGCATTTCCCTGATGATGATTTTGTGCATCTCTTCATGTTTCCATTGGATTTTGTTTCTCTACATATGTATAAATATGATATACAAAGTTCTTATGTATACTAGCTTTTTATCCTGACTGTTCCATTGATCTCTCTCTTCATTCTTGTATAAGAACTATTTTACATGATTCTACATTATTTGAACTATTATAGTGTTATAATGTATTTAACACCTGCTGGTACAAGTTAAAAAATGTCCTAGCCATTTTCTCTTGTTTTTTCATAGGAATGTTAGAATGATTTTATTACATGATCTTTCATCTTTAAACTCAAGGATAAGAAAGAAACAAAATTCTAAAAGCAGCAAGATAAACCTGTCTCTACTAAAAATACAAAAAATTAGCCGGACGTGGTGGCAGGCGCCTGTAGTCCCAGCTACTCGGGAGGCTGAGGCAGGAGAATGGCGTGAACCCGAGAGGTGGAGCTTGCAGCGAGCCGAGATGGCCACTGCACTCCAGCCTGGGTGACAGAGCAAGACTCTGTCCCAAAAAAAAAAAAAAAAGAAAAAAAGAAACAAGTAACATACAACAGCACTCCAATATCTGGCAGCAGACTTTTCAGTGGAAACCTTACGGGCCAGGAGAGAGAGGCATGACATATTTAAAGTGACAAAGGAAAAAATTTTTACCCTATAATAGTGTATCCAGTGAAAATACCTTTCAAGCATGAAGGAGAAATACTTTCCCAGACAGACAAAAGCTAAGGGATTTCATCAACACTAGACCTGTCCTACAAGAAATGCTAAAGGGAGTTCGTCAGTCTGAAAGAAAAAGATGTTAATGAGCAATAGGAAATCATCTCAAGGTACAAAACTCACTGGTAATAGTAAGTACATAGAAAACCACAGAATAGTGTAACACTGTTAATTGTGGTTTGTAAACTACTCATATATTGAGTAGAAAGCCTAAAGGAAGAACCAATGAAAAACAGTAACTATAACAACTTTTTTTTTGAGACAGAGTCTCACTCTGTCATCCAGGCTGGAGTGCAATGGTGCAATCTTGGCTCACTGCAACCTCCAACTCCCAGGTTCAAGGGATTCTCCTGCCTCAGCCTCCCAAGTAGCTGGGATTACAGGGACCCACCACCACACCCGGCTAATTTTTGTATTTTTAGTAGAGACAGGGTTTCACCATGTTGGTCAGGCTGGTCTCAAACTCCTGACCTCAGGAGATCAGCCTGCCTCAGACACATGTAGATTGAAAATAAAGAGATGGAAAAAAATATTTCATGCAAATGGAAACCAAAAAAGAGCAGGAGTAGCTATACTTACACCAGACCAAATAGAGTTCAAGACAAAAATTATAAGAGACAAAAAAGGTCACTAATAATAAAGGTGTCAATTCAGCAAGAGAATATAACAATTGTAAATATGTCTGGAGCACCCAGATATATAAAGCAAATATTATTAGAGCTAATGAGAGAGACAGACTAATACAGTAATAGCTGGACACTTTAACACCCCACTTTCACTTTCAGCATTGAACAGATCATCCAGACAGAAAATCAACAAAGAAATGTCAGATTTAATCTGCACTAAAGACCAAATGGACCTAATAGATATTTACAGAATATTTCATCCAGTGGCTGCAACATACACATTCTTTTCCTCAGCACATGGATCATTCTGAAGGATATACCATATGTTAGGCCACAAAACAAGTGTTAAAACATTTTCAAGAAATGAAATCAAATCAAGTACCTTCTCTGACCACAATGGAATAAAACTAGAAATCAATAAAGAATTTTGGAAACTATACAAACATGGAAATTAAACTCCTGAACACAACCAGTCTGTCAATGAAGAAATTAAGAAGGAAATTAAAAATTTCTTGAAACAAGTGATAATGAAAACACAACATGCCACAACCTATAGGATACAGTGAAAGCTGTACTAAGAGGAAAGTTTATAGCTTAAGTGCCTGCATCAATCAAAAAAGTAGAAAAACTTGAAGTAAACAACCTAATGATGCATCTTAACTAGAAAAGCAAGAGCAAACCAAACCCAAAATTAATAGAAGAAAAGAAATATTCATAAAAAGATAAAAGCAGAAATAAATGAAATTGAAACCAAGAAAACAACACAAAAGATTCACAAAATATGAATTTTTTTTTGAGAAAATAAACCTGACAAACCTTTAACCAGACTAATATTTTTTAGTAAAGAGAGAAGAGCCAAATAAAATCAGAGATGAAAAAGGAGACATTACAATTGATACCGCAGAAATCTGAAGGATCATTAGAGGCTATCATAAGCAACTATATGCCAATAATTTGGAAAACTTGGAACAAATGGATAAATTTCTAGACACATAAAACCTGTCAATATTGAACCATGAAGAAATCCGAAACTCCAACATACCAGTAACAAGTAACAAGATCGAAGCTGTTATAAAAAGTCTCCCAGCAGGCTGGGCATAAGTGGCTCATACCTATAATCCCAGCACTTTGGGAGGTCAAGGTTGGAGGATCACCTGAACCCAGGAGTTCAAGACTAGCCTGGGCAACACAGGGAGATCCCTATCTCTACAAAAAAAAAAGAAAAAAAAAAAGAAAAGAAAAGAAATTAGCCAGGTGTGGTGGTGTACACCTGTAGTCCCAGCTCTCCAGGAGGCTGAGGTGGGAGGATTGCTTGGGACTGGGAAGTCAAGGCTGTGGTGAGCCAAGATTGCACTACTACATTCTAGCCTGGGTGATGGAGTGTTATCAGCTCTCCAAAAAAAAAAAAAAAAAAAAAAAAAAAAAAAAAAAAAAAAAAAGTCTCTCAGCAAAGAAAAGCCCAGGATTGATGGCTTCATTGCTGAATTTTAGCAAACATTTAAAGAAGAACTAATGCCAATCCTATTCAAACAATTCTGAAAAATAGAGAAGGAGGGAATAGTTTCAAAATCATTCCGTGAGACCAGTATTACCCTGATACCAGAACCAGACAAACATCAAAAGAATATGATCAATATCCCCAATGAATATTGATACAAAAATCCACAATAAAACACAAACCAAACTCAACACATTCAAAAGATTTTTCATCATAACCAGGTGGAATTTATCCCAGGGATGCAAGGATGGTTCAACATATGAAAATTAATTTGATACAACATATCAACAGAATGAAGGTTGAAAACCATATGATAATTTCAATTGATGCTGAAAAAGCATTTGATAAAATTCAACATCTCTTCATGATAAAAACCCTAAAAAACTGGTATAGACGGAATATACCTCAACACAATAACAGACATATATGACAGACCCGCGGCTATTACACTTAATGGGGAAAAACTGAAAACCTTTCCTCTATATGGAACATGACAAGGATGCCCACTTTCACCACTGTTATTCAACACAGTACTGGAACTCCTAGCTAAAGCAATCAGAAAAGAGAAATAAAGGGCATCTAAATTGGAAAGGAAGAAGTCAAATTATCCTAGTTTGCAGGTGATATGATCTTATATTTGGAAAAATCAAAAGACTCCACCAAAAAACTATTAGATGTAATAAATTCAGTAAAGTTGCAGAATACATAATCAACATAAATCGGTAGCATTTCTATATGCCAACAGCAAACAATCTGAAAAAAAAAAATCTAAAGTGATCTCATTTACAGCAGCTAAAAATAAAATAAAATACCTGGGAATTAACTTAACCAAAGAAGTGAAAGGTCTCTACAATGAAAACTATAAAGCATTAGTGAAAGAAATTGAAGAGGACACAAAAAAATGGAAAGATATTCTATGTTCATGGATTGGAAGAATTAATATTGTTAATATGTCTATACTACCCAAAGCAATCTACAGATTCAGTGCAATCTCTATC
The DNA here is from genome assembly GCF_049350105.2 of Macaca mulatta. Taxonomy (NCBI): domain Eukaryota; kingdom Metazoa; phylum Chordata; class Mammalia; order Primates; family Cercopithecidae; genus Macaca; species Macaca mulatta. The sequence continues at coordinate 137,387,276 of NC_133412.1, read as the reverse complement.
AAAATACCAATGACGTTTTCACAGAAATAGAAAAAACAACCCTAAAATTTGTATGGAACCACAAAAGATCCAGAATAACCAAAGGAAGCCATTCTGAGCAAAAATATCAAAACTAGAAAAATCATATTACCTGACTATAAATTATACCATAGAGCTATAGCAACCAAAACAGCATGGTACTAGCCTAAAATAGACATATAGAGATCAATGGAACAGAATAGAGAACCCAGAAACAAATCCATACATCTACAGTTAACTCATTTTTGACCAAGGTGCAAGAACACACCTTGGGGAAAAAGTTTCTTAAATAAATGGTACTGGGAAAACTGGACTTCCATGTACAGAAGAATAAAACTAGACCCCTATCTCTCACCATATATAAAAATCAAGTCCAAATGGATCAATGACTTAAATCTAAGACCTCAAACTATGAAACTACTAAAAGAAAACATGGGGAAACACTCCAGGACATTAGTTGCAGCAAAGATTTCTTCAGTAATACCCCACAAGCACAGGCAACCAAGCAAAAATGGACAAATGGGATCACATCAAGTTAAAAAGCTGCTTGCATGGCAAAGAAAACAATGAAGAGACAACCCACAGAATGGGAGAAAATATCTGCCAACTACCCATCTGACAAGGGGTTAATAATCAGAATATAGATGGAGCTCAAATAACTCTAGAAAAAAAATCTAATAATCCCATTAAAAAATAGGCAAAAGATCTGACTAAACATTTCTCAAAAGAAGATATACAAATGGCAAATGGGTATATAAAAATGTGTTCAACATCATTAATCATCAAAGAAATGCAAATCAAAACTACAATGAGATATCATTTCACCACAGTCAAAATGGCTTATATCCAAAAGATGGGAAATAACAAATGCTAGCGAGGATGTGGAGAAAAGGGAACCCTGCTATACTCTTGGTCGGAATAGAGATTAGTATGACTACTATGGAGAACAGTTTGACGTTTCCTCAAAAAAACTGAAAATAGAGCTACCATATGATCCAGCAATCCCACTGCTGGGTATGTACCCAAAAGAAAGGAAATCAGTGTATCGAAGAGATGTCTGCACTCCCATGTTTGTTGCAGCACTGTTCACAGTAGCCAAGATTTGGAAGCAACCTAAATGTTTATTCACAGGTGAATGGATAAAGAAAATGTGGAACATATACACCACTATTTAACCATAAAAAAGAATGAGATCCTGTCACTTGCAACGACATGGATGCAACTGGAAGTCATGTTAAATGAAATAACCAGGCACACAAAGACAAACGTCCCATGTTCTCACTTATTTGTGGGAGCTAAAAATGAAAACAATTGCGGTGCCTCATGCCTGTAATCCTAGCACTTTGGGAGGTCGAGGCGGGTGGATTGCCTGAGCTCAGGAGTTTAAGACCAGCTTGGGCAACACAGTGAAACCGTGTCTCTACTAAAATACAAAAAATTAACTGGGCGTGGCAGCATGCACCTGTAGTCCCAGCTACTTGGGAGGCTGAGGCAGGAGAATTGCTTGAACCCGGGAGGTGGAGGTTGCAGTGAGCCGAGATCACGCCACTGCACTCCAACCTGGGCAACAGAGTGAGACTTCATCTCCCCCCCACCACCAAAAAAAAAAAAGAAAACAATTGAACTCAAGGAGATAGAGTAGAAGAATGGTTGCCAGAGGCTAGGAAGGGTAGTAGGAGTGGAAAAGTGGGAGTCCCAGCTACATGGTAGGCTGAGATGGGAGGATTGCTTAAGCTCAGGAGGTGGAGGTTGCAGTGAGTTGAGATCACACCACTGCAACTCCAGCCTGGGCAACAGAGGGAGACCCTGTCTCGGGGGAAAAAAAAAAAAATTGATAGATCAAAGCACTTTAATAAAATTGGGCCATACTAGAGATGCTATTGTTTGAAATAAAAGATATGAAGTGGCTTTTCCGCCCACTCCCCGCTTCCCCCAAGCGCCACTCGGGCTGCACCGCGCTCACTCCGAGTTTCGGGCTCCTGCTAAGCTAGCGCCGCTGTCGTCTCCCTTCAGTCGCCGTCATGATTATCTACCGGGACCTCATCAGCCACGATGAGATGTTCTCCGACATCTACAAGATCCGGGAGATCGTGGATGGGCTGTGCCTGGAGGTGGAGGGGAAGATGGTCAGTAGGACAGAAGGTAACACTGATGACTCGCTCATTGGTGGGAATGCCTCTGCTAAAGGCCCAGAGGGCAAAGGTACCCAAAGCACAGTAATCACTGGTGTTGATATTGTCATGAAACATCATCTGCAGGAAACAAGTTTCACAAAAGAAGCCTACAAGAAGTACATCAAAGATTACATGAAATCAAAGGCAAACTTGAAGAACTGAGACCAGAAAGAGTAAAACCTTTTATGACAGGGGCTGCAGAACAAATCAAGCACATCCTTGCTAATTTCAAAAACTACCAGTTCTTTATTGGTGAAAACATGAATCCAGATGGCATGGTTGCTCTATTGGTCTACCGTGAGGATGGTGTGACCCCATATATGATTTTCTTTCAGGATGGTTTAGAAATGGAAAAATGTTAACAAATTTGGCAATTACTTTGGATCTATCACCTGTCATCATAACTGGCTTCTGCTTGTCATCCACACAACACCAGGACTTAAGACAAATGGGACTGATGTCATCTTGAGCTCTTCATTTATTTTGACCGTGATTTATTTGGAGTAGAGGCATTGTTTTTAAGAAAAACATGTCATGTAGGTTGTGTAAAAATAAAATGCATTTAAACTAAAAAAAAAAAAAGATATGAAGTGTAGCTAATAATTTAAGTGTAATAGAAGAAAAGGAGCCTAAGAAAGCTTGAAAAACATTGTTGCACTTCATATACATCTTCTTTGCTTACATTATAGTGAATAATGCTGCAACAAACATAGAAGTGCAGATATCTCTTTGCAACATGAGAGATTCATGTAGATATAAGAGACTGGAGACTGTTTCAAGATTGGAGTTACAATTAGGTTTTAAATTACCTCTTCTGGCCAGCTGTGGTGGCTCACACCTGTAATCCCAGCACTTTGGGAGGCCAAGGCAGGCGGATCACCAGAGGTCAGGAGTTTGAGACCAGCCTGGCCAACATGGCCAAACACCATCTCTACTAAAAATACAAAAATTAGCAGAGTGTGGTGGTGGGTGCCTGAATCCCAGCTATTTGGGAGGCTAAAGTAGGAGTATCACCTAAACCCCGGAGGCAGAAGTTACAGTGAGCCAAGATCATGCCACTGCACTCTAGCCTAGGCAATAGAGGAAGAGTCTGTCTCAAAAAAAAAAAAAAAAGAAAAATTACCTTTTCATTGTATGCTAACGTGTAGAATTCTGCATGTAACATGTCCAGTTTAAAGAATGATTATAAAGCAAATCCCTGTGTAACCAGTGCTCAAACAATGAAATAGAATGTAATGGCTCCCCAGAATCCCTCTGGGTGGTCCCTCCTGCCACACCCGCTTCCCTCCCTGCAGAGGTGGGACAGTCCTCATTTCTGCCTTCCTTGCTGTGTGTGGTTTTGCCTCCTACACATGCATCCCTAAATAATGCAGGTTCATTTTCTCTGTTTTTGAACTTTGTGTTCATGTCTTCTCCTACATATTCTTTTGCGACTTTTTTCTTTTATGACTTGCTCATTTCATTTATTATTATTATTATTATTATTTTTTTTTTTTTTTGAGACGGAGTCTCGCTCTGCCGCCCAGGCTGGAGTGCAGTGGCCGGATCTCAGCTCACTGCAAGCTCCGCCTCCCAGGTTCACGCCATTCTCCTGCCTCAGCCTCCCGAGTAGCTGGGATTACAGGCGCCCGCCACCTCGCCCGGCTAGTTTTTTGTATTTTTTAGTAGAGACGGGGTTTCACCGTGTCAGCCAGGATGGTCTCGATCTCCTGACCTCGTGATCCGCCCGTCTCGGCCTCCCAAAGTGCTGGGATTACAGGCTTGAGCCACCGCGCCCGGCCTCTTCATTTATTATTGAGATTCATTTATTCTCTGCTCTGAAATTCTGGTTCATTATAGGCTTAATGTAAGATGTTCAGGCCATATTGTTTATTAGAAAGGCATCAAAATGTCCTACTCACTTTCACTTCTGCTTTTCACCTATTTTGTTATAATTTCTATTAACCCTTTCTCAGACCCATGTAGCTGTCCTCATCCTCCCTACCAACACCCCGTCCAGGCATCATCTCTCATTTGCACAAATATAGCAGGCTGTCATCTGGTCTCCTGGCCTCATCAGCTTTGCTGCCTTGCATTGGTTCTTCGTACTGCATCTGAAATGATTTTTGAAATGTAAATATTCTTAGCTCTTCCTTGCATAAAAGAATTAAAAATATCATTGTCTTAGAGATTGCTATATAACTAACAAGTTCAAACTCTTAGGATTTTACTACAATGAGTCTTATTTTCTGTACTTCTATGTCTTTGAGTTGTTTAGAGTAACTCCACTTCATAAACTTGGTTCCGGGCTTTTGGGGAGGTCAGGTCTGTTCCACATGTCCCCACGTTCTTCTTGGACCAGTGGCTACCTCACAGGAGCTCGAGAGGCCTAGCCAAACTGTTGGAGCAGCACATCTATTGATATATCATTGTCTATAGAAAGTCCTGTGGTCAAGCCCAACATCAGTTGGTAGGGAAGTGTTTACTCTCTGCCCACTCTAGTACACTGCAGGGTCGCAAGGCCGAGGGAGAGAATGAAGAATTGAGAACAGTAATCCACCACAACTCTTGTCAATAGTAGTACTTTCTGTCATTACTTAGAATGCTAATTTCTTTCTTTGTTCCTTTTGTTATTTTGACTATGAATTCCCATTAAAATATTGTATTAAACCCAAAAGAGGGATATATGTAAAAGAATATAAAAAGCTGAATTTGATGGCTTGATTTACAACTCTTGAGTTCTGTGACTTGGAGCAAATCTATTTAATGTTACTGTCTCATTTTCCATATCCAATGGATATATTTTTATATTTCTCTTTTGAGAATTCCAAGAATATGCAGAGGATAACATATTAGTCAAAAACCAGGATATTGAAATGTTCCTAGGTCTCCTTTACTCATTAACAAGGTGTCAGTGTAGCTTGACTTTGCCTTTGTACCTATACTGGTCATTAAGAAGATGTCCCCTATCTCTCAGCTGGAAAGTGTTATCAGTGTTGTTGACCAGGAAGAGATTTAACCAAGAGATTGTATCAATAATCTTTCTTCCCCCCCACTCTGTTATAGGCCATAATGATTATATTTGTCCAGCTACAAATCAGTGTACAATCGATAAAAACCGGCGCAAGAGCTGCCAGGCCTGCCGACTTCGGAAGTGTTATGAAGTGGGAATGGTGAAGTGTGGTGAGTGCTTGCTCCCCTTCTTATTGTATATGGGCCTTGCTAAAAGCCCTGTCCTCTCAGGAACCGGGGATAGTAGCCGGGAAGAGAGAAGATTTAGGACACAGTAATTAAGTATTTGTGTGTTGTCACATTGGAGGGGGCATTGACTTATCCACAGTAACTGCAGAGGACAGAGCTGGGGTGAGTGGGAACAAATTATGGGAGGCAGATTTTGGCTCCAAGTAGAGAAGAACTTTCTACAGTTCAAGTGGTCTGACCACAGAATAAATAGGCCACCAGATGGTTTAGGGGACTTCTAGCCACTGGAATCCTCAAACAGGGCTGAGTGGCCATCTGTCTGTGATCTTGAAAAGTCCAGTTCTAAGGATGAAATCCTGGTAAATGTCCACGGTTAAAGCTTGTGACAAAAAAGTAGAATATCTTGTGGGTTACTGGGGTAGCCATGGGGAGGCTCATACCTATCCCCTCGTCTAGCTTTCTAGAAGTGGAAAAATATGCAGGAGTCAGAAACATAATGGAACTATGAAAAGCACATACAGCATAGATTTTGTTCTATGACAGTAATAGATGTATACATATGTATATGTAATATATTCACATATATTCATATGTATTTTATACACTCACATATATTCACATATATTTTATACACAAAGAAAAGTGAGCACTTTAGTATATAACTGACAAAGATGCCAACACCCAGCTCTCTCCACCTGGCTAGCTTTTGGTTCACTTGTCTGTACTCACTTGCTCGTTTATATGTACTCCGAGCAGCTCTGCCTGCACTTATTCTTCTGCTAGCCAGTATTTTGCCTGTGGTTGGCTGTAATTTCTCATTGTAATTATTTGAATTTAAAGCAAAAATCTATCACTTTACTTCCTGACAATTTCTTTTTCTTTTCTTTCTTTCTTTTATTTTTTTTTTTGAGAAGTAGTCTCGCTCTGTTGCCCAGGCTGGAGTGCAGTGGCATGATCTCGGCTCACTACAAGCTCCGCCTCCCGGGTTCACACCATTCTCCCGCCTCAGCCTCCTGAGTACCTGGGACTACAGGTGCCTTCCACCATGCCCGGCTAATTTTTTGTATTTTCAGTAGAGACAGGTTTCACCATGTTAGCCAGGACGGTCTCGATCTCCTGATCTCGTGATCCGCCTACCTCGGCCTCCCAGAGTGCTGGGATTACAGGCGTGAGCCACTACGCCCCGCCCTCCCTGACAATTTCTTAGTAGCTCTGCCTCGTGAGCATTCTCTGCCCTTTTCTTTTTCTCTGTGTATGTAACAGATTAGAACTCTCAGCTATTATAGTTCAGTTACTGCAGAAGTTCTCTTCATCTGATCACACTTCTCTGGCTTCCTAGAGTCACTGATGATCTTCATTTCCTCTGTAGAACACCCTGCCTGTGCCCATAGCCTCACAGTGTGTATTGGTTACTCTCTCGAACACCTAAACATTTCCATTCCCACCGCTTCACTTTATCCTTATCAGAAACCAGTGAGCTTCTTCTCAAACCTGTTTCTACTCACTGTAATTGTTACATTATAAAATTTAATTAAAATTTGTGCAAACATGAATAGGAAAAGACAAGTTTGTTGTTTTCTGTGAAAGTTTAGTTGAGGCTGGGTGCGGTGGCTCACGCCTGTAATCTCAGCACTTTGGGAGGCCAAGGCCTGCATATCATGAGGTCAAGAGATTGAGACCATCCTGGCCAACATGGTGAAACCGTGTCTCTACTAAAAATACAAAAATTAGCTGGGCATGGTGGCGTGCGCCTGTAGTCCGAGCTACTTGGAAGGCTGAGGCAGGAGACTAGCTTGAACCTGGGAGGCAGAGGTTGCAGTGAACCGAGATCATGCCACTGCACTCCAGCCTGGCGACAGAGTGAGACTCCGTCAGGCGGGGGTTGATGTTTAGTTGAAAGTTTTGAATAAAATCTTAAAGGACTAATAGCTATTGAGATAGATATGGGTGAGACTGGGGGAAAAAACAAAGCAAAACATAAACCTTGGGAGATCCTGAATTCAGAATTCCTTAGAAATATCTAGGTTCTTGCTCTGTTTTTGTTTTAAAGAAGCTGAAACTGAAAATCCAGAGATAATATCTCATGGGTATGTTTATGCAGAAAAATGACTTTGTCTAATTGGCCCAGATGCATAAAGAGAAAGCCTTGGCACTTTGACAAAAGATTGCAAATAAATGTTTTAAGTTTTAAGTTAAACAATATTTTAAGGTGAGTGTGTGTGTGTTTAAAAAGTGATTTCCAACTTAGTCTTAAGAATGCTTTTATTATACTAGGATCCATTGCACAGCTGTAGCCCTCATGGCTTAAGGCAGTGGATGCTGGGAAGAGCATGAAGGTTGGATCCCATAGAGTCTATGTTTCATTTTTGTTTCATCACTTCTTGCTGACTGTGACTGTGCTCAAACTACTGAATCACCTCTTTGGCCCTCGGTTTTCATATCTCTGAACAGATATATCTGCTTCACTGGGTTTTGTAAAGAATAAGTATGAAAACATTATATATAAAGACTTAGCACAGTACCTGATGCTCAATTTTAGTTTTCCTTCTGTTCTCTCTCCTTCCCTGAAAAGCTCATACGAGTTTTGATACAACACCGTTTCATGAGATAGAGTACAGAGGGATAGTTAAAGATTTCATAGAAAAGGGAATGAGAGAAAGTTTGTTGAATTTAGCCAGAAAGTCTAAGAAAAGACTGTATTCTCTTTGGAGATTACAGAAGAAATGAGATGGGTTGTTGCACATATACAATGGGATATTTTGCCCTTCACTGACCACAGAGAAAGACCATTAGCGGTGAACTTTCTTAACTCTGTCTGTGTCCTTTCCCATCACTCTTCTTATCTGCCCTCCCAAAAACCCTCTCTGCACACTTTTTCTTCCGTCAGGTCTCGGAGGATTAGAGATTATACTTGCATGTTGGATCCTCCTGCACCATCCCGCTTCTTTTATTCTGAAACCATGTAGTCTGTTATCACCTTTTTCTTCTGAATTTCTGATCTTGCCTTTTCTACTGAAGTGTGGATGTAGTCATACAACAGTAGGACAACACCCACCTAGACTAACTTTATGGATGAAACTTCATTATAAGGATACACTGAAATGTAAGGAGCCAGGAAATCCATCTGAATAGCCATGTATTTGGCCTATATCCCTGTATTGGGACAATAGCTCAACATATTTTGGGTGCCATATCTTTATACACCTGCTGTATAGTCTTCCATGAAAGGGATTTGATAGGTAGGTAGTATAAAATAGTGGTTAAAAGCACCAGCTCTGGATTTAGGTTGCTGCTTGGGTTTAGATCCTGCTTCTGCTATTTTCTAGCTATGCCATCTTAGACAAGGTATTTGAGCTTATGTTTGGTTCCTCCTCTGTACATTGGAGACAGTAATAGCTCCTGTACTGTAGGGTAGCTGTCAGGATATGTGCAATATGCAATGCCTGGTGCATAGAAGCTTCCAGTAGACATTAGCTGCCATTAGTATCGTTGATCACTACTATCATCATCATCTTTGGCTGGGGTTATTTACCACTGCCTAATATGGAGCACTTCTATTTGGTGGAGCTGCTCATTAAGCTCACTCAGAGGCAGCTGCCTAGGTTCCAGTGTCAAAGCCACAACACTAGAAACATCCTTGATAGAAAAATGAGTTCCTTGTCAAGGGCTTTATTTATTGAGTCTAGAATCCTCAGAACTCACTACAGGACCTAGAATGTTCGACTTTGTCAGTGAAAATTTGTTAAGTAAATTTGAACATATAAATTCAAAATCTCTCACTTTGGGTATGTAAAGGGTATATAAATCTGTTTTGTAGTTCTTTATCCTTATGTACTCTACAAAAAAGAAATGTATGATCAGAAAGGTACTTTTTTTTTTTTTTTTTGAGACAGGGCATCACTCTGCTGCAACCCAGGCTGGAGTGCAATGGCGCAATCTTGGTTTACTGCAACCTTGACCTCCTAGGGCTCAATTGATTCTCTTACCTCAGCCTCCCAAGTGGCTGGGACTACAGGTGTGTGCACCACCACACCTGGCTAATTTTTGTATTTTTTGTAGAGACAGGATTTCACTGTGTTGCCCAGGCTAGTCTTGAACTCCTGGGCTCAAGTGATCCTCTTGCCTCAGCCTCCCAAAGTGCTGGGGGATTACAGGCATGAGCCACCTTGCCTGGCAGAAAGGTGCTTTTTAAAATCATACATTTTGCAGCAAACCACCATGGCACGTGCATACCTATGTAACAAACCTACATGCTCTGCACATCTATCCCAGAACCTAAAGTATATTTAAAAAAATTAAGAAAAATGTACATTTTGCTCCATTTTATCCTGGGTTTATAATTAACCTTAAATATCCATAGCATTCTACCTGATTACTAATAAAATGAATTGTATTTTAGGCCTTTAATTCTTTTAGCAGTAAATTTGGTTCAAATGTTCTGAATAAATAGAGCCCTTTCTTCTACTATAACTAGTCAATGTTAAGAGGAAATTCTGACAAATTTTCCCAGTAGCCAATAATTTAAATTTGCTCATATTTTCTAACTAATATTTATTTTAAAAATGTAAACAATTTAATTTAGTGAATAAACAATGATGGGAGTATAAAACTAAGCATTTTGCAGATTTCAACTTTTAGGGTTTTTTTTTTTTTTTAAAGGGAGATTCATATAAAAGTGGTAACCATGTTAATGACATCCTTACTTATAATGTGTCTTTCTTAATTTCCATTTTACATTTTTGTCTTTAACCAGTGAAAACTTATAAAGATTTTGGTGCTCAAATATATAGGGATTTGGAAGTTATATTTTTGTTGTTGATTTCCATTTTTCTTATGGTCAGAGAAAATGGTCTTATGCCTATTTTACTTAAGATTTTCTTCATTGCCTAGTATGTGATAATTTTTGCAAAATATCTATGGCCTTTGTAGATCAAGCTTGTTAATTATGTGGTTCAAATATTCTGCATTCTGACTCTTCGCTCTTTCAGCTGTTGAGAGAGAGGTTTAAATATCCCATTATAATAGTGCATCTGTCAGTTTCTCTTTTTCTTTCAATCACTTTTGTGTTGTGTTTGGACGCTGTGTTTTGTTGTTTGTTTATTTATTTTTTCAACGGAGTCTTGCTCTGTCACCTAGGCTGGAGTGCATGGCATGATCTCGGTTTACTGCAACCTGTGCCTTCTGGGTTTGTGCGATTCTCCTGCCTCAGCCTCCTGAGTAGCTGGGACTACAGGAATGCGCCACCATGCCTGGGTAACTTTTGTATTTGTAATAGAGACAGGGTTTCTCCATGTTGGCCAGGCTGGTCTCGAACTCCTGACCTCAGGTGATCCGTCGACCTTGGCCACCCAAATTGTTGGGATTACAGGCGTGAGCCACCGCACCTGGCCTTGGTTGTTTTGAAGTATATGAGTTTAGAATTATTTATCTTTTTAAAATATTCTAGCAACGAGTCTCCTTATCTATAATAATAATTTTTGCCTTAAAGTTTATTTGTCTGGTATCAGTAGAGTAACATCAATTTATTTGGTTAATTTTGCCTGTTATATATTTTTCTATCTGTCTACTTTGTTTTCCTATGTGTTAGTTGTATCTCTTACAACTAATCTATGTCTAGATTTAAAAATATGTACGATTTCAGGTCACTCTTAAATGGTCAATTTGGTATTTTTTGTTTATTGTGATAACTGATATTTGGGTTCATTTCTATCACCTTATTTTGTGATTTAAAAATTTTTATTATGTATTTTCTACTTCTTCCGTTTTGGGAGTTGATCACATTTTTATGTTTCTATTTCTTCTTTTACTAGTTTAAAAGTCATGCATTCTGTTTGAATTCCCTTTTTTCTTTTGAGACAGAGTCTCGCTGTGTCACCAGGGCTGGAGTGCAGTGGCGTGATCTTGGCTCACTGCACCCTCCGCCTCCCAGATTCAAGTGATTCTCCCGCCTCAGCCTCCTAAATAGCTGGGATTACAGGTGTCTCCCACCATGTCCAGCTAGTTTTTGTATTATTAGTAGAGATTGGGTTTCACTCTGTTGCCCAGGCTGGTCTTGAACTCCTGACCTCAAGTGATCTGCCTTCCCCCACCACCTTTGGCCTCCTAAAGTGCTGGGATTACAAGTGTGAGCCACCATGCTTGGCCATGTTTCAATTCCTTTAATGATATTTCTGCTTTTTAACATGTGTTCTTGATTAATTCGAGAATTTAAGCTTCTGTCTTCCCAAAAAAGAATCTTAGAAATTCTAACCAAAATAATTCCTCTCTCATTTTACATGTTATTGTTTGGTATTTTGGTTCCACCTTGTTTCTATATCACCAAAACTTACTTATTGGGCTGGGTGTGGTGGCTTATCCCAGCATTTTGGGAGGCCAAGGCAAGTGGATCACTTGAGCCCAGGAGTTCGAGACCAACTTGGGCAACATGGCAAGACCCTGTCTCTACAAAAAATACAAAAATTAGTCAGGTGTGTTGGTGCACACTTGTAGTCCCAGCTACCCAGGAGGCTGAGGTGGGAGGATCACTTGAGCCTGGGAGGTTGAGGCTGCAGTGAGCTGTGATCATGACCATACCACCATACTTCAGCCTGGGTGACAGAGACCCTGTCTCTAAGAAAAAAAAAAAAAAAGTAAACAAATCCAAAGAACAAGCATATAAATCAACTTTGCTAGTAATTAAAACATACAAAGTAAAGCAAGATGGTTTAGTCACTTGTTAGATTAGCAAACATTAAAAATGATTTTTAATGCCCAATGCGTTCTGAGAAAATAGATTGTCAAACTATTGAGCACTGGGTAACATAGTAAGACCCTATCTCTACAAAAAAATTAAAAATTTGCCAGACATGGTGGCATGTTCCTGTAGTCCTAGCTACTTGGGAGGCTGAGGCAGGAGGATTGCTTGAGTCCAGGAGAGGAAGGCTGCAGTGAGCTGTGATTGCATCACTACACTCCAGCTTGGGCAACAGAGCAAGGCTCTGTCTCAAAAATACGATTAAAATAAAATAGTGTATATACTACAATCTAATTTTGTGTATAAAGGCCGGGCATGGTGGCTCACACCTGTAATCCTAGCACTTTGGGAGGCTGAGATAGGCAGATCACCTGAGGTCAGGAATTTGAGACGAGCCTGGCCAAGCATGGTGAAATCACATCTCTACTAAAAATATAAAAATTAGCCGGGCATGGTGGTGGGCACCTGTAATCCTAGCTACTCAGGAGGCTGAGGCAGGAGAATTGCTTGAACCTGGGAGGCTGAGGTTGCAGTGAGCCGAGATCACGCCGCTGAACTGCAGCCTGGGTGACAGAGTGAGACTCCGTCTCAAAAACAAACAACAACAAAAAAATTTTGTATATAAAACATGGAAAAATATAAAAGCATTAAAAAGACTGAAAGAATTTTTGCCAAAATTTATTCTTTTCCATATTTTCCAGATTTTTTCACTTAATTTGCTATTTGAAATATACTTGTGTAAGTATGAATAAAGAAATATATATATATGCACACATGCATATAAACATTTTAAGAATGTGTTAAAAGTATATTATTTGATACCTTTGGAAATATCCCCATTTTTCTACCTGAAGAAAATTCCTAATTTCATGGTTTGGAAACAGGTTTATGAGCACTCTTTATAGAGAAATGGTGTCAGTATCTATAGATGACCTGGAAATGGAGACCTAAAAAGTTCCTGAAAAGTTATGTCGTTGGTTTTCCTAGTACAATCACGACCATAGTAATCTTTGGTACGTGCCCCACAGGCTCCAAAAAATAAAAGTCAAGCTTCTTTTACTTGACTGCGGTTTTACCCCAACAATTTGAATGACCCTGCTTTCCTTTTCAGGCTCCCGGAGAGAGAGATGTGGGTACCGCCTTGTGCGGAGACAGAGAAGTGCCGACGAGCAACTGCACTGTGCCAGCAAGGCCAAGAGGAGTGGTAGCCACGCGCCCCTAGTGCGGGAGCTGCTGCTGGACGCCCTGAGCCCCGAGCAGCTGGTGCTCACCCTCCTGGAGGCTGAGCCACCCCATGTACTGATCAGCCGCCCCAGCGCGCCCTTCACTGAGGCCTCCATGATGATGTCCCTGACCAAGCTGGCCGACAAGGAGTTGGTACACATGATCAGCTGGGCCAAGAAGATTCCCGGTAGGGCTTTCGGGCTATTAGTTTTCCGTGTACTTGTAGAAAGGCCTGCTGCTAATATTTAAAGGACAAGAGTATAAAGTAGAGGTCTGTGAGCTGTGCCTAGATATTTAACGGTTTCTCAGCTGGATTTGTAACTTTTGAGTGCAATATGTTCCTTCCTCCCGTCTTGGCATAGCTACCTTCAACAAGGCCACGTTCTGATTTAGAATTCTGAGACGACTCTGAGTTCTGTACCCAACATGGTAGTGAAGAAAGAGTTGTGCGTGGCCCAGCCATTTCTATTCTTGACTCTCTTCTTTTCCTGTGGCTAGATGCTTCCCATACTACCTGGCACAAACCCTATCCTGTGTGTCCACATCTGCTACAGACACTCACCTGTTGGCCCCCTCTCATGCCTAGAGGTGGTCTGGGAGGATGGACCCAGGGAACCCACCCAGACTCTGGAACTGGGCTTGGGGTCATTTGGGCAAGAAATCCTAGAGTTCTGGAACCTGGAACGTGGTTAAAAGGTAGACTCTACATTGCCCCATTTCTTGGCTCTGGATTCCTCACCTTGAGAGGAGGGGCATGGTTGGGTAGGGTGGGGTAGAGTACAGTATGACTAGTTTGAAAGTGAAAGGTTTGTCAGATGCTAAATAGAATTTTGTAAATTATTGTTCCAATAGAGAATCAGTATTATATACACAAATGAATATGTATGGACAAAGAGAGTAAATCAGTGGTTGAAGTTACACGAATCATCAGTGGGCCCATAAACTTGGAATGCCATCAAGTTAAAAATGAGCTTAGTTACTCATGAGTTATCATTTGGAACCTGCATTTTCCATCCTCTAAAGTGATCACTTCTCCCAAGCCCATTTGTAATACAGACCTGAAGTGCTGTATGATGCTGAAATTACCAGCTAATTATCATTTGACGTGGTGTTTCTGTGAAAGAGTGAATCTAGGATTCTAACCTAAAATGGCAACATCCCACAATCCCCCTGTGAAAGGTTCTCCATGCCCTTCTTTACAGTCCTTGAAGAAATGAAGCCTCTTACAAGTTCTGAGCCACTGGGGGCGTTCCCATGGCCTGGAGGGCAACGACTGCACTGGGCAAGCTGTAAAGATGAGGAGGGGCGAGAAGCTGGGGGAAGAGAAGTTTCGGGTAAAGAGCCCAGGGAACTGAGGCCTACGGTGACAGTATCATTTGGGGACTTTTGTTGAACTGGGCCCATTTCTTCTGAGCTTGCTGAGGATTTTTGGTTTCGAGTTGTATTTTGTTTTGTCTATCATCTTCACCTTTGCCAGAATTATTTTTTTTCTCTGCTTTTTCCTGGAGGAGGCAATCCTGATGCACTTTCCTCTAGTTTTTGCTTTAAGTGTATTCCAAACACGATTTCGCAGGACCACACACGGAGAGCAGTGATGAAATTAATTATTGCTGAAAGCTGTGCCCCTTCTTTGTGCCATAAGAAATCTGAACTCTTAAACTGCGTTATTCCTTATTCAAGCCTGGTGTTTTGAAAAGTTTTCAGGAAACGTAGGCATAGTCTGGAGGTGTGATTTTTCCCCCTCTCTTACCTGGCATGGTCATTGTCCAAACCCAAAAAAAAAAAAAAAAATTAAAATATCATCTAGCCTTGATCTTGTTGAATATCTACAAGGTTAAGAGCCATGATCTCTTGGGTAGGCTTATTGTCTATTACTGTGGGTGAGATTGGGAAGGTGTATACATATTAGGAACCTAAACTGAGCAAAGCATGTGGATTTAGAAAGTATTTATCCGTCTTTACACTCATAACACCATTACATTCTCCTTGAGACAGATTTACATTATAATTGTTCAAAGACTTGAACACTTATGTTCTCTCTGCCATAGTTTCCTCATCTGTAAAACAAGAATAAGAGATCTTGCCTATAGGACATTCTCAGAGATAGGCATTGTTACCTCCATTTTCCTATAAGAAAAACAAAGATTTAATGGGAGATTAAGTGACCAGCTAGAAAGAGGCTGAGCTGGAGTTCAAACCAGAGTCCATTTCACTCCAAGGCTGTGTCTTTTGTTGCCATATTTATATTAAATGGCCGTCTCCTTTTATCATGGCTTGTGAAGGAAGCCCCGGTGTTCTCTGCTTTGCTTTTGAAGTGCTTCCTTCCCCAGAGATTACCTGTTTCCAAACAGTACTGTGACCAACATGAGTTATTAGGTTGTCAGGACCTGCTTTGTTATTATATTTGCTCTTTATTTTATTTATTTATTTATTTAGACAGGATCTTGCTCTGTTGCCCAGGCTGGAGTGCAGTGACATAATCTCAGCTCGCTGCAGCCTCGACCTCCCAGGCTCAAGCAATCCTCCCACTTCAGCCTCCAGAGTATCTGGGACTACAGGCACCTGCCACCATGACCAGATAATTTTTTGTAGAGATGGGGTTTCTCCATGTTGGCCAGGCTGGTTTCAAACTCCTGGGTGCAGGCAATCCACCCGCCTTGGCCAACCAAAGTGCTGGGATTACAGGTGTGCGCCATTGTGCTTGGCGATATTTGCTGCTTAGGATAGAATCGCCCAGAAACAGTGCTTCTACCCGGAAGGATCTTAACACTGGATGGGAAATTTTAAGCAATCAGAGAAATCCTTGAAGTTGAGGCCTTGGCTTTCTGTGGGGGCTGACACTGCTGTCTGCAAGCCTCCAACCCCAACCTCCACCTACCCCATTCCCCCACCCCTTCTGATCCCAGTCAAAGATTGGGTCAGACAGGCAGCTCCTCTGACTGGCAACCAAGCATCAACCTTCTCAGTAGTGCAGAGGAATTATCAGGACACAGCTAACCAAGATCAGTTCTGAGCCCAGGTCATCACGCTTGACAAACTCTAAATGAAGTATATTTGTCTCTAGAAGGGGTCCAAGACTGGAAACTGAGTCACGCAGCTTAACTTCAAAGTTTTCTTCCTTTAATGAGTAGTCAATCATATCTATAAAATATCGATTCCCTAATGGTTTGTGTTTTCTTAGTGTTTTAACACTTGCCATTCTGTCTCAACAGACACAGGTAGCTGAGGAGGAGGGTGCGGGTGTCTCACCGCCTCTTGCTTTCCCCAGGCTTTGTGGAGCTCAGCCTGTTCGACCAAGTGCGGCTCTTGGAGAGCTGTTGGATGGAGGTGTTAATGGTGGGGCTGATGTGGCGCTCAATTGACCACCCCGGCAAGCTCATCTTTGCTCCAGATCTTGTTTTGGACAGGTGAGAAAAAATGCATTGTGTTTCTTCTCCCACTTGTTTGAGTAAGGTACTTAGTGGGAACAAAGTCCTGGGTGCTGCAATTAAAATCTCACACTTGCAGGGCAATTAGAGGATGATAGTATCATTAGCTCCTTCACTGGGTCAAGAACCAGAGGAGGAGAGAGTTGGGTCCAGGGATTCAGGGTCCTGTGACTCATTTTTAATCTGTGGTGCAGCAGCATTTACAGGCCAGCGCTTTAATAGGGGAGTGTATCCTGTAGGTATGTGGCCACTACATGTATAAGTCGACAGACTTTTCTGCATTAAAAATTCCATTTTCAGGTTATAATCTTAAGTTGTCCTGTTGTTTTTTGTACCTATAGTGACCAATTACATCTGGAGCTTTCTGGACAGGTGATAAAATTCTTACAAATCTGCCAAGTTTATTTTCTTATGCTTTAACTCATTCTTTTTTTTTTTTTTCCTGAGACGGAGTCTCACTGTCACTCAGGCTGGAGTGCAGAGGCTCAATCTTGGCTCACTGCAACCTCCACTTCTTGGATTCAAGTGATTCTCCTGCCTCAGCCCCTCGAGTAGTTGGGATCACAGGTGCCCACCACCACGCCAGGCTAATTTTTCTATTTTTACTAGAGAAGTGGTTTCACCATGTTGGCCAGGCTGATCTTGAACTCCTGACCTCAGGCGATCCACCCACCTCGGCCTCCCAAAGCTCTGGGATTACAGCCCCCACTGTGCCCAGTCTGCTTTAACTCATTCTAATGCATGTACTATATAGCATTTTTGGCAATAGTGGTGGAAGGAAGGGTTACTAAAACTACATGAAACTTAACAGAAAATGGGACATGATGCTATCTATATCTTGGTTGCATTTGATTTTCTTTTAAAGATGACAGAAAAGGAACCAGTTTTTAATTGACTTAGGTGAACTGTTTATGGAGGGAAAGCTGGACTATATAAAAACACTCAAGCTTTTTAGCAGGAAAGTAGAATACCCTCTTGGTGTGAATTTGAGCAGTTTGAAATCTGCATGGAAATTGATTTCCACGCCCCTTTTGTGGAAAAAATGCTAGTGTTGAATGTTCAGCCACATCTGACTCTGCACAGTGTGGGAGGATGCCTAGTGTCTACCCTAACTCTTGCATTATAATCCTGTTACCACTTTAAGATCATCCAAAGACCCTGTGTTACACAGATGAAGAGTGATGCCCCAAGGTATCAGTCCCCATTCTGCCTTTTGTCATGGTTGACAATGTTATTAAAAGAGCACTGTTCTGCATAATGAAGTTGTTTTGACAGAGAACAGATCCTTTGGGAAGAGCTGGAGGATGGATTGACTTGAACGAGAGCCCAGGTGGTAAACCATGGAGGGAGGCTCTGGAAAAGCAGAGAAGTGCAGGGCACAAGACGCTTCAGTAACAAACAAAATAGCTAACCTATTGGCTTGTATGTGCTTAGCAGCACCTTATGCATTTAACTTATGTCAACACATTTAATCTTCACAATCCTCCTGCACTCTTTAAGGGAGTAGGACCCATTATTATCTCTATCATTCAGATATTTGGAAATGGGAGATTAAGAAACCTGCTGACAGGTAGGATAGTAGGTGGTGGAGCTGGACTTAGGGGGTTGCCAAATGGCAAACTGTCTACTTTATTCTGCCTGTTGTCCTGGGTGACAATGTAGACAAAGAGCACATTCTTCAGTACAGAGATGTTTTGGTAGAGAACAGCCCTGTTCTACTGATAACACACTGCAGAAACCCACTCTCCCCACTGTCATCTCGGGGTACCATGTTGCAAGGCAGGCTGAAAAGCCAAGCACCTAGCCAAGCCATTGTATTCTGCTTGGGTTTTAACTGAGGCCAAATATACATATGTATAAATACACACATATAATTCTCCTAGAGGTTAGTCCTAGGGAGACGTTCCATCCCTTGACAAATCAAATAATTTGCAGACTTTTGGATTAAATTATTTTATCTCTTGTCTTGATTTCTAAATTGATGCCAAATTTAGTGTTTATTTTTGGTGACTGATTCATTCCTGGTTTTTAGGACAATTAACTCTCTACTCTCTCATTTCTCTGTATGGGTTCTTTAATTCCTGTAATTGTGTGTATATATTACTATAAGTGGACACAAATCCTGGAAAAATATTAGGCCTACCTTTTAGTTAATAGAAGAAAAGTTATTTTTTTAACAAATTATTTATGATAGACTCACACTGCCTTTATAACTTATATGAAAGTATTATGTTTTACAACATAAATCTAGTATGTTTGAGTATAGAAGAGGAATTCTTGGGAATTGTAAATGCATTCACATTGAGCAGACTTTTTTTTTTTGAATGATTACTGGTGTTTATTTTTTGTTGCAATTTCTAGTAGTTTTTGTTTGTTTGTTTTTTGTTTTTGAGATGGAGTCTCACTCTGTCACCCAGGCTGGAATGCGATGGCGCAATCTCAGCTCACTGCAACCTCCGCCTCCCAGGCTCAAGCGATTCTTGTGCCTCAGCCTCCCAAGTAGCTGGGATTACAGGCATGTGCCACTACACCTGGCCAATTTTTGTATTATTATTATTATTATTATTATTTTTAGTAGAGACGGGGTTTTACCATGTTGGCCAGGCTGGTCTTGAGGTCCTGACTTCAAGTGATCCCCCAACCTCAGCCTCCCAAGGTGTTGGGATTACAGGCGTGAGCCACCATCCCAGCCTACAATCTCTAGCATTTTTAACCCATTAACTTTGTGAAGTCAGGAACTTGAAGTCTAAGATAGTTCAGTTATGTAGTCATCTCTTATACAGATGAATATACTTTTATGTAATAGGTGTATTTGTAGAGGAGTTGCTCATTCAAAAAGTCAGGAGTCATGCTCCATAAAGGAGTTCTATTACAACTCTTTTTTGCAAAATGAAGACATAATCTTCACACCATTTGAAAATAACTGTCTTCTGCTGGATTGTCCTACCAGAGTTTCTTCAAGTGGTAATATGGCTGTATAAACAGTGAATACAACTAACAGCCCATTTGTGGATACTGAAACTATAATTTCTGTTTCCCTTTATTCTTGTTGAGGTTTCTGCAACAAGAAAACTTGTATCTACTGAGGATGAGAGGAAAATCTAGTTACTTCAGCTTATTTCTAAGCATTTAGTTCTTCTTTTACTAACCACTGAATTCATAAAAATCACATATGGAAAGGCATTTTTGTGTCCTTAGTATCAACAGGCAACTGACTAATGTTAAATTATTAGTCAGAGGAAGTTTGTATCTGGGCTTGGATCCCATTGTGGACATTTGCAGAGAGGTTCATGGAATTATATATGTATAAATGTCTGGAGTTTACATTCACATCAGTTATTTGTATGCTAAATTCCTTCAAGGTAGCCACTGAATTTTCAATTCCGAATTTTAATTTACCCTTTGTACATAAGTGATTTCACTTCAGTTATTAAGTCCTTTTTATGTTCTAAGCCTTAAGCACTCCCTGCCATTGCCATATACACAGAGGTAAACCACGGTCTGTACCCAGGTGTGTGCTGCCAGCAGGTATATATATATAGGTACAAAATAGTGTACCCCAAAGGGAGGCCCACTCATTCAACATTTTGTTGTTGTATTAAACAATACTCTTCTTTAGGCCAGGCACGGTGGCTTACACCTGTAATTCCAGCACTTTGGGAGACCGAGATGGGTAGATCACCTTAGGTCAGGAGTTCGAGACAAGCCTGACAACATGATGAAACCCCGTCTCTACTAAAAATACAAAAGTTAGCTGGGTGTGGTAGCAGGCGCCTGTAATCCCAGCTACTTGGGAAGCTGAGGCAGGAGAATTGCTTGAACCCAGGAAGTGGAGGTTGCAGTGAGCAGAGATGACTTCATTGCACTCCACCTGGGGTGACAGAGCAAGACTCCATCTCAAAAAAAATAAAAAACAATATTCTTATTTTATAAAGAGTGAGTATTGGCCAGGCTCGGTAGCTCATGCCTGTAGTCCCGGCACCTTGGGAGGCTGAGGCGAGTGGATCACTTGAGGTCAGGAGTTCAAGACCAGCCTGGCCAACATGGTGAAACCCCTTCTCTACTAAAAATGCAAAAATTAGCCAGGCATAGTGGTGCGTGCCTATAATCCCAGCTACATGGGAGGCTGAGGCAGGAGAATCACTTGAACCCAGGAGGCGGAGGTTGCAGTGAGCAGAGATCATGCCGCTGCACTCCAGTCTGGGCATCGGAGTGAGACCCTGTCTCAAAAAAAAAAAAAAAGTTATTATCAAGTAATAAAATTGGTATGGTTTGGCTCTGTGTCCCCAGCAAATCTCATCTGAAATTGTCAAGGGAGGGACCTGGTGGGAGTGATCGGATCATGGAGACGGTTTCCCCCATGCTGTTCTCATGATAGTGAGTGAGTTCTCATGGGAGCTGATGCTTTAAAAGTGTTTGGCAGCTCCCCCGTCTCATTCAATCGCTCGCTCTTCTGCCTCCATGTAAGATGTGCCTTGGTTTCCCTTTGCTCTCTGCCACGATGGTAAGTTTCCTGAGGCCTCCCTAGCCATGCAGAACTGTGAGTCAGTTAAACCTTTTTTCTTCATAGATTACCCAGTCTCAGGTAATGCTTTATAGCAATGCGAAAATGGACTAATACAAAGATATTCCATGTTATTACTGATTTTATTTAGTAGTTGATGGACAGATAGTGTGCAAAAATAAATTTCCTGAGGTCAGTTTGATTGATACATTGTTTCAATATTTTAACGTTGAAATCGTATGTCCTGTTTTTGTTTCTGTTTTTGTTAATTTAGAGACAGGGTCTTGCTCTGTGGCCCAGGCTGGAATACAGCAGTGCCATCATAGCTCACTGCAACCTCGGGCTTCTGGCCTCAAGTGATCTTTTGCCTTAGCCCCCTGAGTAGCTGGGACTATAGGTATATGCTACCATGCCTGGTTTATTATTATTATTTTGTAGAGACAAGGTCTCGCTATGTTGCCCAGGCGGGTCTGGAACTCTTGGCCTCAAGTGATCCTCCCACTTTGACCTCCCCAAAGCACGGGGATTACAGACATGAGCAGCCAGCCTGTCTTTAATTCAACTCTTTTAACCCTGTCCTAATTTCTTACTCATAATTCAGTTTCAATCTAAAATTATAAAATAAATAAAATAGATGTCACTAATTTACTTTAGAGTCTTTCCTAACTTTGTTCTGTATAACTCATCTGAAAGAACTTTATTGGGCTGTCATTTATGATGTCTTATACTTTATTGCCCCTTCATTTCTCATTTATTTTGTAGAAATGTATTTGGTTTCTGCAGACTGTGAAGTGAATAAAAATATTCTAACTTTGCCACCCCTTGAATGAAATGGTTGACTGTCACGCCTGCTTAAAAAGAAAGCAATCAGACCTAGTTCTTTAGACTTTGTTTAGAAATTAACTTTTTCCATGAGGTATATATGGTCTGATTACTGTGAGTGACAGCCTTTATCAGGGTTTAAAATACCTCAGTATGCAAACCCTCCCCCCATTTTTGAAACAAAAATTTGTAGTGAAAATGGCATATATTTTAATGAGGAAATGATACCAATTTCAATATTTAAGAACTAAGGCACAGGTACTTCTGGAAAATAGGATTGATTTCAGGTTGGTCCCCTTACCATACCACTTGGGGAGGGGTGTGTGTGAGTGTGTGTGTGTGTATGTATGTATGTGTTGTGCATGTGTGTATAATCCCACATCAGCACAGAAGAATAAAGAGATAATCAGACTATCAATGCAGGAGTTTTTTTTCCCCCCACAGAGATCTTTTCAAACTGCTTTCCTTAGTATCAAATGTCCCCAAGTCCAACAGTTACAATTTCCCATAATGAATTGTCCACAGGCAGGGTGATTCAGTGATGTGGCATGAAGGGATTCAGTGCCCAGGTGTTTTGTGTGTTATCTCTTTGCAGGGCTTGTGTTGTCCTTACTGGATGCCTGCATCAGGTTGCCTGGGAGAGCCTGGAGCTGGGGAGGTGGAAAGATGAGGCTTCCTGTAGATCTGGCACTCTTTGCCCAGTGCTCTGGATTCTCTAAGATGGCCTTTTCCTAGGAGTGACTTCCAGGGGGCACTGGTGTTTTGTCACTTAACCTGTGTACTTACAGAAAATTGCAGGTGTTTACAGAATTTACAATTTAGTAAATTTAGTAACTTAGTAATGCTCATATGCCAAAGTGAGCAATTTGCACGCTTGTAGCTCTGTGTGAGTGAGTCTGGGTGGGAGAGTATGAATGCTTCGGAATGCAGGATCCCGGTGAGTGCCATGTACACAGCAGCTAATGGGAAAGACTTACACAGGATTGGTGTATCCAGTGGTGTCAGAGACTCTTCCCTGAAATACTGCCATCACTGGAAATGCCCTGAGTTCGGGGAAGGAGGAGGTGAGCAGCCAGCTCTTTGAAGACCTCAAGGCCCCTTCAGGGGCTGCTAGAGACTGAAAATGGAACTCACATAAACCCATTGCCCTTCCTGTGTGCTGCCGGCTTTCAGGAACAAACAGTGGTTTTATGACAAAATCATCTAACTGCTTGTCAAGGACTTCCAATAACCCTGTGACTGATAATAATAGAGTGTTTTGGGGGAGCAGTGAGGTGGAATAATGTGTGTCTGGCTGGAGTGAATAGAAGCTGGTATTTTCCAGATAAAGTTCAAATTATTTATTTTCAAAATATATTTAAACATTTATTTCTATAAGGAGTGCTCCAAAGAATTTTGATTAGATGGCTCAAGGTTTAAAGATAATCCTTGCGTGAAGATAATCCTTGGCAAGTCAAAAATTTTCCCCACCTCTGTGTATACCTTCTTTTCCTGATTCTAATCCATCTTCTCTAATTGTGATTTCTTTGTCATATTCAGCTCTTTCAAATTACAGGTAAACGTCTTAGTTGCTACACCAGTTTCTAAATGACCACCAGGAAGTGAGAGTTAAGCCTTAGATATGGAGTTTTATTCTTGGGACACTTGCTTCTATGACACACAGTCTTCCTCATTAATACTTCCCGATGGGAATGTGGAATGTCTCGTTTTAAAAAATGTGTCATATCTGGGGTTGGTTGACTGACATGGTTTTGACTGAAAGCAATCAATAGGAGTGGTATTGCTGTAAGAAAACATTTGGTGAAAATATAGCAGGAAAATATTCCAATGCACATTGTTGCCTAAATAATATTTATTCATATATTTACTTTTGGGATTTATAGGAAATGGCCTGTCTTCTTTATATGAAGATAATTCTAGTAATTTCATATTGCTGGGTGTGGTCTCATTAACACCCTGTTGTAGTTAAAATTGTATTATCAGATGAACATGTTACAAGATGAAACTTGAGATTAAAAAGAAAACACTCCTTACTGTTTTTTTGATGGTTTCCTGAAGCTATGTTCCTTAAATTTCCAAACGAACTTTTGTAGGGATGAGGGGAAATGCGTAGAAGGAATTCTGGAAATCTTTGACATGCTCCTGGCAACTACTTCAAGGTTTCGAGAGTTAAAACTCCAACACAAAGAGTATCTCTGTGTCAAGGCCATGATCCTGCTCAATTCCAGTAAGTAACCACACAGCTGGGCCATGTTTTATCGGGGAGAGATGCTGTTTCTACAACTAGTGTGACAGTAAGAAGAATGTTGAACTTCTATTTTATTTGAAAAGGGTAAAATGGTTTCCTTTTGGACTTTGTTTTTATTTTGATAGCGATTTAAACTGTAGATAACTTTTGGTAACTTGGACATAAATTACTCATTAAGTGAATGACTGGCAATCAGTTTAAAAGTAGCTCAAGCCACTTGCTGGAAAAGAAAAAGAAAAGAACTTTAAATTGTTTATCTTTTAACCTTTTTTCATTGCTTACACAGACACTTTACATGGTTGGCATGCATTTATACTTACGTTTGGGGTCCTACTTTTTTAGATTCATTCATTCAGTAAAGATATGGTCCTACCCTCAAATAGCTCATAGTGTAGGCAGGGAGGGAGAGAAAACAAATCATTAAAAATAATGATTTCTGTGCTATGATAAAGTCTACACAAAGTACTACTGGAAAATAGGAGAAATGCTGGAGTTGTTGCTGAAGGGAATGATGTTTGAACAAATCTTCAGGAAAGAGCAGAGGGAAGTAGGCATGACTGTAAAATGCAGTGCTGAAGATTAGAAACTGCTGCTCGGGCTTTGGGCAGCTTAGAAGAGGTTCAGGCAGGGGAGTGTCATGCACAGATATGCAATATAGAAAGGTCACTCTGGTTTCCATGTGGAGGACTAGAAAGGGCAGAGACTGAAGCTGGGGGCCCATTAGAGGCAATGAGAGCCTGAACTGACATTGTGGCGTGAGGTCAGGGAGCAAGGGACTTGACTTGAGGGAAAAGTGGGAGGTAGAGGAGGGAAATAAGGTGTCTAGGATATGCAGATGGTTTAGTTTTGTTGGCTTTTTCTTATATAAATAATATCTGGTTATTGTAAATAAACATTCAAATGAGAAAAACATACAAGGAAGAAAATAAAATCAGGAATACCTGCCCTTAAAATAACACTATAACTTTCGTGACCCTTCCTTCCTTCCCTTCCTTTTTTCTTTTCTTTTTTTGAGACAGGGTCTTGCTCTGCTGCCCAGGCTGGAGGGCAGTGGCATGATCATAGCTCACTGTAACCTAGAACTGAGCTCAAGTGATCCTCCCACCTCAGCCTCACAAGTAGCTTGGACTACAGGTGCATACCACCAGACCTGGTTAATTGAAACAATTTTTTTTTGTAGAGACGGAATCTTGCTGTGTTGCCAGAGGTGGCCTTGAACTCCTGGCCTCAAGCAGTCTTCCCACCTCAGCCTCCCAAAGTTCTGGAATTTATAAGCATGAGCCACTGTGCGCAGTCTGTATCTTGTTTTTTCACTTTTCTTTTTGAGACAGAATGTCACTCTGTTGCCCCTGCTGGAATGCAGTGGCACGATCTTGGCTTACTGCAGTTCTGACCTCCTGGGCTCAAGTGATTCTCCCACCTCAGCCACCTGAGTAGCTGGGACCACAAGCACCTGCCACCACACCCGACTAATTTTTGTATTTTTTGTAGAGGTGAGGTCTCCCTATGTTGGCCAAGCTGGTCTCGAACTCCTGGATTTTTTTTTTTTTTTTTTTAACTTTTCAAAATGCTGTGAAACCATTCTGGGTCAACTAGGAGAGATCTAACACAATCTTTGAAATGAGGGCATTATACTAAATTGTTCAACCATTTCTCTGTTATTGAATATCCAGATCCTCTTCCTTTTTAACATTAGGAAGCATAAACATTACTGCAATAGAGATGTGTTATTTTGTATGATTTTCTAAGTTTCTGGATGGTTGTCACACTGGTCAGTTCACGATCTACCTGGCGTCCAAGCCAGCTGCTCTAGCAGATATTGATGGCTTTGCTTAGCCATTTACTCTTGTTTGGCCTCTAGGTTATTGATTTTTTTTTTTTCTTCCTCAAACACTGTGTATATCCAGGTTTTAATGTTCACCTGAAGACTTACAGATATCTCTATTTGGACAACATATGGGGCTTTCTTTATTCAATCTTAGAGTTCGATGCTTGAAACAACAGGGAGGTATCAGATTATATTATACTATGGTCTTTTAAATCAGCCAAAGTAGTGGTTCCTGAAGCCAAGATTCAATGCAGAATTCACTGTGGTCACATGTTTCCAGCTCCTCTTGATCTGGGGCCAGCTGACCTTCATACATGTCTTCTCTCACAGACTCTTGGATATTGGCACTGGTTTTTTTTTTTTTTTTTTTTTTTTTTTTTTTTTTTTTTTGAGACAGGGTCTCACTCTGTTGCCCAGGCTAGAGTGTTAAGGATAGTTACTTTTGCAAAATATAACAAAAATGAATTATGAGAAAAAATAAAAGTGAAAAATAGAAGTCCTAGTTTATAATATTATTAGTTATATTCAACTGATTTAAAATTTCTCTGTTGATTGCTATAAAAGTTTTTAAATGCTCACACTCAATTTCTACCCATCTCTGTAAATGGGCAACAGACCATACATTAGCTCTGGAGAGAGCACAGGATCCTGTCGAGGAGTTGCTTGGATCTGGGGTGGAGGGTGGGGTTAGCCCCTGAAGAACTGGGTGAGGGAGAATGAAGAAGGAATCTGAAGACCATGTGAAGGTATAGAGACCTGGAGGACAACCTTTGAGCATTTCCTAGTTGAATCTCAATCTGGCCTTACCTGCCTAACAGGTCATTTCCCCGGCACCCAACACACCCTTCCCTGTTTATAGTTACCATTCACCTTTTACAGAATAGCATGAGGGCCCAGCTTACACTGATGATTATGTTGATGTGCATATAAGGAAAGTCCAGCCAGGTTTTTTTGTTTTTGTTTTTGTTTTTGTTTTTTTTGACAGAGTCTTCCTGTGTTGGCCAGGCTAGGGTGGAGTGCAGTGGTGCAATCTTGGCTCACTGAAACCTCCGCCTCCCAGGTTCAAGCAATTCTCCTGCCTCAGTGTCCCAAGTAGCTGGGATTACAGGTGCACACCACCACTCCTGGCTAATTTTTGTATTTTTAGTAGAGATGATATATTAGTCTGTTCTCACACTACTATGAAGAAATACCTGAGACTGGGTAATTTATAAAGGAAAGAGGTTTAACTGACTCACAGTTCAGTTTGGCTGGGGAGGCCTCAGGAGACTTACAATCATGGTGGAAAGTGAAGAGGAAGCAAGATACCTTCTTCACAAGGTGCCAGGAAGGAGAAGTCCCAAGCAAAGGCAGAAGAGACCCTTATGTAACCATCAGATCTTGTGGGAGCTCACTCACTGTCATGAGAACAGCATGGGAGAAACTGCCTCCACGATTTAATTACCTCCACCTGGTCTCTCCCTTGACACATGGAGATTATGGAGATTACAATTCAAGATGAGATTTGGGTGGGGACACAAAGCCTAACCATGTCAGACAGGGTTTCACCATGTTGTCCCAGGCTGGTCTTGAACTCCTGGCCTCGAGTGATCCACCCACCTTGGCCTCCCAAAATACTGGGATTATAGGTGTGAGCTACCACATCCAGCCCACCAGCCAGGATATTTGAAATTGATCATGGAATAAAATCAACTCTTTCCGACCTTTTCTAAACGACCTACCAACATTACCTCACATACGTGCTACCATTTCTGTCAAAGGGAGGATCTGCTTGAAGAGTACCTTCCCATCTTGGCAATGGAGGATCATCAAATGCCAGATGATGGGGTTTCTCTCACTTTCAGAAATAATTTAGAACTCTTTTCTGTGCAGGAAAGTGCTTCTCAGAAAGCAGTGTTTGCTTGTTGTTACAACACTTTGCAGTATAAAGCCTTCTGTTTGGCAAGGCTCCTTATAGGCATTTTAGCCTCCCAGACATCATATTGTGTTGTTGTCAAAGCTAGACGCAGCATCTGTGCAAATGGGAAAGATGAAGGCTACAGCATTCCCCTGCAGTATGACAGAGCTGCCACATTGAGAGAATTACAGAAGGCGAGGGAGACATGTGATGTAATTACCACTTGTGGCGGTAAATGAGTAAAATTTGTTTACCGTAAATCCAAGTTTAAGAAATCTTTTCTTTTTTTTTTTTTGAGACATAGTCTTGCTGTGTTGCCCGGGCTAGAGTGCAATGGTGTGATCTCGGCTCACTGCAACCTCCGCCTCCTGGGTTCAAAGGATTCTCCTGCCTTAGCCTCCTGAGTAGCTGGGATTACAGGCACCCACCACCACGCCTGGATAATTTTTGTATTTTTAGTAGAGATGGGGTTTCACCATGTTGGCCAGGCTGGTCTTGAACTCCTGACCTCGTGATCCACTTGCCTCGGCCTCCCAAAATACTGGGCCTGCGCCTGGCCAGAAATCTTCTTTTAAGGAACTTCCTTTCTTTCTTGGTAGTCATAACAATTGTCAAAACAAATTGATCCTGTTCAGCATTGCTATGGAGAAAATGGGACAATTTTCACTGCTAGGATAAGTGAGTCTTTTCTATGCTAGGTTTTAAGGGTTTGTAAGTACAGGCTTTTTTGTTCTGGATGGTATTTAAATTTAAACGAAAAATAGGGATGTAATCTGCCTCCCTGCCTTAAAATTTAAAACCCTGACAGAATATATAAAACAGATATTGGACATTGGACAGCAGTGTTCCCCAGGAGGAGGGACACAAACGAGGAGAGTCCTTTGTCCAGTTTACTGCCTGGAGCCAGTTTCCAGGTTGCAAAGCAGGGATGGGTGTATTAGGTTTCTCCAGAGAAACAGAACCAATAGGCTGGATAGGTAAGTAGGTAGATAAATGAGAGGGGATTTATCATGAAAATTGACTTGAATGATTATGAAGGCTGAGAAGTCTCGTGATATGCATCTGCATGCTAGTTAGCCAGGGAAGCCAGTAGCATAGCTCAGTGTAAATGGAAAGACCTGAGAACTAGGGAGCTGATGGTGTAACCCTCAGTTTGAGATTGAAGGCCTGAGAAACCAGGAGGCCACTGGTGTGAGTCTCAGAATCTGGCAGCCGGAGAACCTGGAGCTCTGATGTCCAAGGGCAGGAGAAAATGGGTGTTCCAGCTCCGAGAGGGAGAATTTTCCTTTCCTCTGCCATTTCGTTCTATCTGGGCCCTCAGCCAATTGGATGATGCCTGCCAACATTGGTTAAGGGCAGATCTTCCTTACTTAGTCCACTGTTTTTGTTTTTTGTTTTGTTTTTTTGAGATGAAGTCTTGCTTTGTTACTCAGGCTGGAGTGCAGTGGTGCCATCTTGGCTCACTGCAACCTCTGCCTCCTGGGTTTAAGTGATTCTCCTGCCTCAGCCTCCAGAGTAGCTGAGATTATAGGCATGCACTATCATGCCTAGCTAATTTTTTGTATTTTTAGTAGAGATGGGGTTTCACCATGTTGGACAGGCTGACCTCAAGTGATCCACTCACCTCGGCCTCCCAAAGTGCAGGGATTACAGGTGTGAGCCACTGTGCCTGGCTTTAGTCCACTGATTCTAATGCTAGTCTCTTCCTGGAACACTCTCAGACATACCCAGAGATAATGCTTTATCTGCTATCTGGGTATCCCTTTATCCAGCCAAGTTGACACCTAAGATTAACCATCACAAAGGGTAACCCAAATAGACACCAGTGATCTCTCTTGGTAGCAAGGCAGCTAGGACTTGGAGGGGAGAGTACTGAATGGGAAAGAGCTACACACAGAATTTTGAGATGTATGGAGAGTCCTCTTCAAGTCTTCAGCTGAGTGCTAATCTGCCCATGCTTATGAGGATATCAAGGACAGGGAAGGAATCATCAGAAAGGAGTGGGCAAAACAATCCCTAGAGTTCACACAGGGCCAGGAACAGTTCACATTCTCACCAGCCAGTACACTGGTGAAAAACCTTGCAGTACACTGGGCATTGGGCACTTCTCAGCCTTCATATAGTACTCAGAAGGGTATTGCCTCAGTAGTGGGCCTAGACTAAAGGCCATTATGATCCTACCAAGCAAAACTTAAAAACAAGCCTGGAGGATCAAACAATTGCTAAGTGATTTAACTGCATCCCAGCACAAAGCTCAAGAATAGAAACACATCCCATTTCATTGCATGTTGCTTTATTGTGCATCACAGATACTGCATGTTTTCCAAAGGTTTGTGGCAACCCTGCATTTAACAAGGCTGTTGGTACCATTTTTTCCAACAGCATATGCTCACTTTATGTCTGTCAAATTTTGATAACACTTGCAATATTTCTAACTTTTTCATTATATCTATTATGGTGATCTGTAATCAGTGATTTTTGATGTTACTACTGTAATTGTTCTGGGGTGCCACAAACTGTGCCCATATAAGATGGCAAACTTAACCTATAAATGTGTGTGTTCTGACTGCTCCACCAACTGGTGGCCCCACCACCATCTGGAATTCTGGGAGAATTCTACCATGCATTTGAGGAATGAATAATACCAAGTGGTATGGTTTGGCTCTGTGTCCCCACCCAGATCTCATCTTGTAGTGCCCATAATCCCCACATGTTGTGGGAGGGACCCGGTGGGAGATGGCTGAATCATGGGGGTGGGTCTTTACTGTTCTCATGATAGTGAATAAGTCTCACAAGATTTGATGGTTATATAACAATGGGAGTTTCCCTGCACAAGCCCTCTTCTTGTCTGCTGCCACATCAGACGTGCCTTTCACCTTCTGCCATGATTGTGAGGCTTCCCCAGCCATGTGGAACTGTAAGTCTAATAAACCTCTTTCTTTTGTATATTGCCCAGTCTTGGGTATGTCTATCAGCAGTGTGAAAATGGGCTAATACACCAAGTTTACACATACTCTTACAGAAAATTGAAGAGCATGGAATGTTTTCCAACTCATTCTGTGAGACCAGCATTACTCTGATAGAACACTCAGATTAACACATTGGAAGAAAAGACAACAGACCAATTTCCAGCATGCATGTATATGCAAAAGTTCTCTAAAATTTTTTTTTGGTAATTAGAATCCAATACTATATTAAAAGGATAGCACATCATGAACAAGCAGAATTTTCGGGAATACAAGTTTTCTTTAACATTTGAAAATCAATCAAAATTCACCATATTGACAGAATAATAATGAAAAACCATATGATTATCTTTTTTTTTTTTTTTGAGACAGAGTCCTCCCTCTGTCGCCCAGGCTGGAGTGCATTGGCGTGATCTTGGGGCTCACGGCAACTTCTGCCTCCTGGGTTCAATCAGTTCTCCTGCCTCAGCCTCCTGAGTAGCTGGGATTATAGGTGCCCGCCACCATGCCCAGCTAATTTTTGTATTTTTAGTAGAGATGAGGTTTCACCATGTTGGCCAGGCTGGTCTCAAACTCCTGACCTTAGGTGATTCACCCGCCTCGGCCTCCCAAAATGCTGGGATTACAGGTGTGAGCCACTGTGCCCAGCCATGATTATCTTAATAGATGCAGACAGCATTTGACAAAATCCAACATCCGTTCCTGCTGAAAACACTGAACAAACAAGAAATAGAAGGAAACTTCCTCAACCCATTAAAGGGCATCTATGAAAAACCTACAGTTAATATTATACTTAATCACAATCAGGAACAAGGCAAGTATGTCCACTGTCCCTAATTCTATTCAACATTTTACTGTAAGTTCTACCCAGTGCAATAAGGCAAGAAAAGAGGTAAAAGCCATCAAGATTGGAAAGGTAGAAGTGAAACTCTTTATTTAAAAAACATGATAATCTATGTAGAAAGTCCTAAGGAGTCTAAAAAAAGTGAATTTAGCAAGTTTGTAAGGTGTAAGGGCAATATATATAAATCAATTGTATTTCTGTGTGGCAGCAGTGAACAACTGGAAATTGAAATAAAAAACCAATACCATTTACAATAGCATCAAACATCATGAAATTTTGGGACTCAACTTGCAAGAGACGTGAAACCTGCACGCTAAACACTGCAAAATATAGCTGAAGGAAATTAAAGAAATCCTGAGTAAATAGAGATGTTAATGGATCATAAGATTCAGTATTGTTTTCAGTGCTCCCCCAAAATGATCTATAGATTCGAACTGATAAAAATCCCAGGAGGCTTTTTGGTAGAAATTGATAAGCTGATTCTTAAAATCATATGAAAATGCAAGGGACCTAGAATAGTCAAAACAACTTTGAAAAAGAACAAACTTGGAGGCCTTACACTACCTGATTTCAAAGATAATGTGGTATCGATGTCAAGAGAAACAAATAGATCAATGGAACAGAGAGTCCAGAAATAATCTATACAACTACATATGGTCCTCAATTTATAATGGGGTTATTTCCCAAAAAACCATCTTAAGTTGAAAATGTTGCTAGTCAAAAATATACTTAACATACTGAACATCATAGTTTAGCCTAGCCTATCTTAAATGTGTTCAGAATACTTACATTACCCTGCAGTTGGGCAAAATCATCGAATATAAAGCCTATTTTATAATAAAGTAATGAATATTTCATGTAATTTGTGGAATACTGAAAGTTATTGTACTGAAAATGAAAAAACACAATGGTTATATGGCTACTGGAAGTACAGTTTCTACTGAATGCATATCACTCTTGTACCATCATAAAGTCAAAAAATTGCAGATGAGTGTGTTCATTATCTTGGTTGTGCTGATGGTTCCACTGTGTATACGTATGTCAAAGCACATCAAATCGTACACACAAAATATGTGCAGGTTATTGCATATCAGGTATACCTCAATGAATCTGTAAACAATGTAATGAAAACAAAACAAAAATTGAGAGCAAAGTTTGTAGGCTAAATGGAAAAGAGATACCACCAGGCAGGGAACCAAATAAAGCACAGGGTGGAGGCCCTGGAGGATAAGGGTCAGAAGAGGAGAAATGGGGTAGGTCTCTTAAGTCAAAAGGCTGCGAACTTCTCTATCCCATGTTAGGATAGAAGTTTCCAAGTGCTGCATTTGTTTGCTGCCAGATGGCCTTGCCATGCTAGATAAGCACTGAGCCATCTGAAAATGGTCTCCTGCATAGTTTGGTTTCCTGTTTTCCTGTGTATGTGACGTGCTCAAGTTAGGATTATGTCACCCAATCACATCTGCAGTGGTACAGCACGCTAGCTGGCCAGGTCGGGGGTAGTCAGTAGTCATATTACAAGCTGCCCATTTCTGGGTTATGCATATCTACTAACAATGGCTATAATATGGAATGGAAATGAACTGTCATCTAACTAAATTTCAGCTCAGTTTCTGGTCTGTATATCAACGATTTCTAAATACTAAGGATGTCAAAATGATTTATATACAATGCTTTTGGTCTAGAATGGGATATACACTCAAATAGTTAATCAAAGGTCTGATCCTTCATGGGCTTAAGTGGAGAGGCACATATTTCTCTCCTGGGGAGGGAAGGGAAAGGACCACAACATTCTAACTCTCTCAGCCAGTCCTCTTCCACTATGCATATATAGGATATGTGGTACTTGGAATTCCTGTACCATACTTAGCCTTTGATATGGCTCTTGAGACTAAGAGACAACAGAAAATGTTGCATTTAACAACCTGTTACAATGCTTGTTAGAGTGTTTTTATAAACTCTAAGGTGTTATGCAAGTGTCATAGTTAATAGCCTACCCAACACCCAACAGATAGACTGGCCATCTTGCCACCCAGGGGCCTGAGGACTAGATAAACCCTCCCTTGGATAGAATTAGAGGGGGTATGGAATTTAGGAATTAGAGTGTAATTAATTACATCAATTATCCCATAGTCTTTAAAATATTTTAAATTCGAAACAAGTCTATTTAAACAGTTTTAAGATTTACGAAGGATGAAACTTTTCATTAAATGAAAGAAATAGAGGGGTTAGGCCAGGAAATCCTATTTTACATTAAGAAAGTTATTAAGAGACACTGGCTTAAACCTTGGTTCCCTCTGAGTTTATAGGGAGAGTTCCCATGAAGTGCGTGGGTGGAGAAGACAAAGACACAGAGGGATGCTGATGAGGAAAGATGGGGGGGGTCCTTTTCTGTTGACCAAGAACGCTGGGGCAAAGCACAGTTGAACAGCAGCCTGCCGGCCTCACACCATGGCAACTTTTGAGTCCCATCTTCCCTCATGTGCTGGGGGCAGGAGGTGGTGATAGAGGGTGTGGGTCACGGCCAGAGGTTCCTTTCCTCAAAGCAAACAAGCAAACGCTGCATACAGCTCCCCAAAGCCAGGACTTCTTTCCTTTGGTCAGTATTCTGGGACTTTCATTAACACATTTGATTTTTCTCATTTATTTGCCTTCAGTCAAGGAAAGCTTAGGTTTTCATCCTTTGAACAAATCAGACGTGGCAAACCTTGAAGGAGGGGTGGCTGTCCCCCACCACTGTGCTGCTCAGAATGTCATCAGGTGGGCCGGTGAGAGGAGCACACAGCTGTTCCCAGCTGATAAACGGGAGAGGAGATTGTGTCCTTGATTTTATTTCACTTTCTGTGGTATGTGTGGGGCATGGTGCCAAGATCTTGTCTTTTTTTTTTTTTTTTAAACTATACTTCTTCAGTTTCATGAAAAGTAATTTAATTTTGTTCTACAGTGAATCCTGATGTTTTTACTTTTCGGGGGTGGAGAGGGTGCTACATTTTTGTTGTTTTCTGTGTCTGACTAGGCAGGGCTTTGGATCCTGTCCTTTGCTCCACCCTGCCCGGGGCCTGCTACTTAGCAAGTACTCTGTAGAAATGCGTTTGAGGAGCAAGGGCCGGAGCACGGATGCCCGAGGTGCAGGCACGGCACTGCTGACTGGAGAACCAGGCATCAGCATGGGTATTCTTCAGCACAGTTCCTTTCCGGGAGGGTATTTCTTTTCTATGTGCTCAGTGAGAGCAGGAGTCCCCAGGATAATTTTAAATAGGTCGGTCTTTTTGTATATACACTGTTCCCCCCTTCCCCTGCCATATGTAAAATGGATTTAGTATATGCCTTTCCAAAACTGCAGTGCCTCACCTCCCCAGACCGCTGTGGCTGATGGACTCTGGGCCCCACGTAGAGCTGTGCTGCCCCTACAGCCTGCAGAAGGCCCAGGGTCTGACCTTGGCAATGACTGTGGTTTGTGAAGTAACACAATGACACATACATATTCTCTGAGGGGAACCTTGGTCGCACACAGCCCAGGGAATTTGTGTTATTGTAATTTTGGTTCTGAGGCGTTCTTTTATTATTATCATTACTATTTTTAGTAACAGCTTTATTGTGATATAATTCATCTACCATATAATTTCTCCATATTAAGTATACAGTTCAATGTTTTTAGTTTATTCACGGTAAGTGGTGCAACCATCGCCACCATCAATTTTAGAACATCAATTTTATCATCTGAAAAGAAACCCCATGCTTATTAGCCATCATTTTCCACTCCCTATCCCACCCACACCCCTAGGCAACCACTAGTCTGCTTTTCTGACTCTATGGATTTGCCTATTGTAGACATTTTATTATAAATGGAATCATACAACATGTGGTCCTTTGTGTCTCGCTTCTTTTGCTTAGCCTGATGTTTTCGAGGTTCATCTGTACCAGTACCTTGTTCCTTTTCGTAGCTGAATACTATTCCACTGTCTGGATAGAGCACATTTTGTTGAGCCATTCATTAGTTAGTGTACATTCCACTTTTAGGCTGAGTTATGCTGCTATGAACATTTGTGTATAATCTGAGGATTTGTTTTTATATTTTCAATCTTTGTCACTTTGAACTGAGACATGTACAGGCACACAATTTTGGCTCCTTTTGGAATTCCCAGACACAGTATTTCTTAATGGCAATGGAAGTCCATGGAGCACATGTCATGCAGCTGAACAGACTACAGGGTAGTTAAAAGGAAGCACTTGTTTGTGCAGCTAAGTAAGCTTGAAATAATTTTCTCTGTACTTTTGATAATTTTCTGTGTGTACCTAACACATACATTAGCATGCATATTTACCATTTCAAATATGATGGTGAGTTTGGTCAAAAAAATAAGGGTCTGGCCGGGCACAGTGGCTCACACTTGTAATCCCAGCACTTTGGGAGGCCGAGGCGGGTGGATCATGAGGTCAGGAGTTTGAGACCAGCCTGGCCAGCATGATGAAACCCCATCTCTACTAAAAATACAAAAAATTTGCCGGGCCATGGTGGCGTGCACCTGTAATCCCAGCTACTAGGGAGGCTGAGGCAGGAGAATTGCTTGAAACTGGGAGGCGAAGGTTGCAGTCAACCGAGATCCCACCACTGCACTCCAAAGCGAGACTCTGTCTCAAAAACAAACAAACATAACAAAACAAACAAAAAAAAAACGGTCTGTGCCCTCAAAGCACTCATGTCCAGTCTTGCTGAGGGCAGAAGGGTGGCTGTGGAGTGTGTGTGGGGACAAGCAGACATCCAGCATGTGGGGCAATGTGGAGCCTTTGCTGGGGATAAACAGGGCACTGTCAGAGCATCAGGGGACACCTCAGACCAGACTTAGGGTGGGATGGTAGGGAGGTTGGGGGAAGCTTCCAGAAGGAATTTCATGACCATGTTGGAATCCACAGGAGGAATGGGTATAAATGAGCAAGAGAATCAGGGTAGAGAAAGAGGAAGGAGAGTTTCCAAGCAGCAAGTTGAGCATGTTCAGAGCGTCACCTTGAGGGGAACTCAAGGCGAGGTGTGGTGGGAACTGCAGATGAGAGGAGCAGGGAGGGCCCTGGTACCCCTGATAGCTGCACCAGGTGGTTTGGACTTGATCCTATTAGCTGGGAAGCCATTAAAGGAAGCCCCATGAGCAGATCTGCATTTTGGCCACTCAGAAGGGGACACACGGGGTCAAGGGTAGGGTCTTGTTTCCTCTGAAGTGGGAGGGCAAGTCATCTCTGGGGTGACAGTGGGAGGTCTGAGGATGTGGGGGGACTCTGGAAGAACCAGTGTGGAGAACAAAGTGAGCAGGAGGGTCGGAGAAGCGGCTTCAGGGCTATTGAAAAGATGAATATTTTAAATCTGCATCATCAGACATTATGGAGGTCCCTAGGGATGTGGCAAAGCACTACACTTACATAATTGTGCTTCAGTACATCTGTTGCCTTAACTGAGTTGAAATTAGTTGAATTGAGCTGGCTTAATTGAACTGAAAATGCCAATAAAAATAGAGAACAAAAACTACCAAAACAAATTCTGTGGATGCTGGAGCACCAGCCATCTTCAGTTTCATGATAGCCAAGACTCAGCAGCTCCCTGGTTGATTTCACATATTTATTCTTGCTTTGAAATGGAAAGCCTGGAAGAGAAGCTAATTATTAAAGGGAATCAAGGAGTCAGGGGTCCGGGGCGGGGGGCGGGGAGGAGATTTACCTGAGCTGTTACTTTGCTGCCACTGGGATGCCACAGTGTCTCAGCCCTAGAGTTGGAGGGGAGTTAAACACAGGGCAGGGCAGGATGGGGGAGGCAGCCTACCCAGGGCATGGTTGTGGGGACCTAAGCAGATGTGTTCCTGCATGCATTGCTCAGTGAGGAACTGAGGCTCAGAGAGCTCCAGATGGTGGCTAGGAAGTAGGTCCATCTGACTCCAAATCAGTGGTCTTCCTGCCCCAGCCAGGTGCCACTCAAGTGAGAATGTAGAGGTGGCAGCAGGGGCCCTGCCATGGCTGTCCGAGGCGTGTGGTACACACAAGGAGGTGGCAGAGGAGGCTTCATCATATTGGCCATTCCTTTATTAAACTCCCTTTAGATGGGGAGCCCTCCATGGGGTAAAAGTAGAATTAATCTCGCCTTCTGACCATCTCTGTGTCTGTTGCTGCAGATGAGAAACACCATGGAATGGTTTCAGGAGACCAGATACACTTGCCATGGCAAGGCCACAATTATGGGTCTGGTGGGCACTTCAAGTGGCAATTTAGTCTGTCTGCATTAGGCCAGGCTTCTCTTCTAGCTCTGTGATGGGACTGGCTGTCAGGGAAGAGCCCCTGGGGAGGTAAGACCATGCTTATAAGGTCTTGCCACACATGCAGCTGTCAAAGCACCCAGATTACCTCGGAGCAGGCACACAGAACAGCTGAGCATACGACTTCCGCTCCTTTGCTCAGAGCAATGACTTGTGGCTTTTATTCTTTGTCCAGATATGTACCCTCTGGTCACAGCGACCCAGGATGCTGACAGCAGCCGGAAGCTGGCCCACTTGCTGAACGCCGTGACCGACGCTTTGGTCTGGGTGATCGCCAAGAGCGGCATCTCCTCCCAGCAGCAATCCATGCGCCTGGCTAACCTCCTGATGCTCCTGTCCCACGTCAGGCATGCGAGGTACGTGCTCTCAGGAGCTGCTCCGCTCGGGCGTGGGGTGGGATTATGGGCTCAACGGAGGGTGAAGTGATTTGGGAAAAGTGTCTGCAGGTTAAGGAAAATGATGCCTGAAAGTGAACGGGGGATTTGTCAATTCACACACCTGTAGCCAAAGATGGGTACAGAGTGGACACGGAAGGAATGTCATGTGGTATCTTACAAGATCTGCATGGCAGCCACTGGTGGTTCATCGGTTTTTCAGTTGCTGGGGTTTATAGCCTGTTTATGGACTCCTAAAAGGGACAGTTCCTCCCCTAACATGAACTGCCACTCTTCTTTATACCACCCAGGGCTGAGGCCCTGAGGTCATTTTTTGTGGAGAGGCTAAGACCCGCTCTCCTAGATGGCCCCTCGAGCTGGTGATATGGAGAAGTGCACAAATGCTTCCCTAAGAGTTGTTCTTTCGATGGCATCAGGAAATTAAGGATAAGACTTAAGAGAAGTGGTGGGCCCAGCAGATTTAGGAAAGAAGGGCTGTGGGTAGGGCGTTTCTCATCAGGAAATGTAATTGTGCGTGCTGATGAAGAGGGTGTGTAGTGGTGGCTACTGTTGGTACAATGATGCTCAGTGCTTGGTGTCACCCACGATGAGGGTAGCCTTGCCCTGGAGCTGGAGGAGGGGAGGGGAGGATAGAAGGTAATTAATTGGTCACTGAGGAGGCAAGTCTAAAGGCTACGCAGAAGGACAATATACACCTCAAGAATCTTAAGTGAGAGGAGATGAAGACCTCTGCCTTTCCCCTTTAATGATTACTCAGCATACAGCCATTTGCAGAACAGATCCTGTTTGTAGATTCCTTCAATGTAAATTTATCTGCTTGCTAAAATTTCTTTGTAACCCCAAAATCAATATTCGTGGTGTTTTTGAGGTCATGAACAGAGTGGCAAAAACTTTGAGTTGCCCTTCATGCACAGTCCCAGCTGAGACGGAACAAGCAGCTGCTCTCCTACTGTCAACAAGTGTCCTTTACTTGGTCTACTTAGTGCCATGGTTTTACATTTTTGAGCCTTTGGTGAGTGACTTCATTGTTGAAAATGGCCCCTTGGTGTGGGGCTGAAGAGCTGTCTAGTGTTCCTTGGTGTGAAAAAGCTGTGATGTGCCTTATGGAGAAAGTATGTGTTAAGCTTTGCTCAGGTGTGAGTTATAGTGCTGTTGGCCATGAGTTCAATGTTAATGAGTCAATAGTATTGATTACATAAGGCATCTTTAGAAGGAAACACACATAAAACAAGGTTTTGTATTGATCAGCTGATGAAGATGTGGCCAGAGGCTTGCAGGAACCTAACCCTGTATTTCCCCTAGGAGTGAGGAGTCAGTGTTCACAATGATTTTATAGAACATGATTACTGCAAATAATGAGAATCTATTGTCCTATGTGCCAGGCCATCATGGGTGTGTGGTGGGACACAGAGGCTGACAATGTCCTTGCCCTTGAGCCTAAATTATCAGGGGGAGCTGGATGCATGAGCCATGGATAAATGGGCTGGGGGAAGAGTGGAGTTAGGGGTGGGGTAGACTGACTCTGAGCAGGAAGCTGGGGAAGTCTTCGGTGTTCCTGTGGCTGCCTTGGAGGAGGGAATCTCAGCACCTTTTTGTCCCCATAGTAACAAGGGCATGGAACATCTGCTCAGCATGAAGTGCAAAAACGTGGTCCCAGTGTATGACCTGCTGCTGGAGATGCTGAATGCCCACGTGCTTCGCGGGTGCAAGTCCTCCATCACGGGGTCCGCGTGCAGCCCGGCAGAGGACAGTAAAAACAAAGAGGGCTCCCAGAACCCACAATCTCAGTGATGCCTGGCCCTGAGGTGAACGGGCCCACAGAGGTCACAGGCTGAAGCGTGAACTCGTGTGTCGGGAGCCTGGGCTTCATCTTTCTGCTGTGTGGTCCATCATTTGGTGATGGCAGGCTTGGTCTTGTACCGTCCTTCCCTCGCCCTCCCCAACTCCCAGGAGTCAGGGGGAGGAAGCCATAGTTTTCCTTGTTAGCGGAGGGCACATTTGAATGCAGCGTTTCCACACTGAATGGCCTCATAGGATCTCAATGTGGTATTCTTACTTTCCATCTTCCTTCCTTCCCTTTGTGAAACATCTTAAAGGTTTTGGAATGAATGGTGGAAATCTGACTTGGAAGGGCCGTGAATCAGAGGGGAGAGGAAGTGACCTGCTTACAGGAAGTGGGCTAACCCTTCTTTTGCAGTACACACTACCCTTCCCTTTGAGAGTTGACCTTTGTATGCTTTTTTCTGGACCACTTGATTGTAAGATTGAAAACCCCCGTGACATCTGCGTACTTACCTCCCAGGCCTGTGGGGACTGATCATATCATGATGCTTATTCTGTCAAAGGCCAGAGGGACTGTAGTCAAGCTGGGATGTGAGTCATGTTCTCTCCCTGACCTTGCTGCCAGCTGCACAGATTTGTCCCTCTTGATTTGCATTCACAGAGCCTGCCAATAATTTGGGGTATGTGTATATGAACATGTGATCATTTTCATGGAGAACTGTGGGAGATACAAATCTCCCTGCTCCTGGAACTGCCCTTCCTTAAACCTGTTGTCCCATTGGGCCAGGATGGGTGCTGGAGAAAGGCCATGTTTGCAGGAATGGGGTTCTCTCCTGTGGGTGTGGGTGACAGCCACAGTGTTTCCCTGGGGCACTGTGGATGCAGTTTCCATCTTGTACAACCTCATAAGTAGCAGCCACAACTGCCACATCAGCTACCCCAAGTAGTCAGGGACACTTTGGGCTGTGGATGTGCATGGCGTGCTGTTTTATGGGTGGATGAGTAGCTATGCACCCCAGCGTGTCAGTTCTGGGGCCACACTGTATAGCCTTGATGAGTACACCCCTTGAACAAGACCCAGTTTGTGAACTCTCCTTAAACAGAAATATTTAGGGATAATTATTTATAGCAAGAAAAAATTCTTTTACACTTGAGAGCGCTTTTAAAAATATTTTCTTATTGGAAAATTTATATGGTGGGCTGGGTGAAAAAGAAACAGTAAAAGTATTAGTTCTTATTTCAAGTGGAACCATAAACAGGATATGAAGAAGGGCACCTCTGAAATGTCAAAAACACAGTGAATGTGCAAAATGAGTAACAGCATACTTTGAAAGTGAGCAATTAAATAACCATGTTTCATTATTGCAGTAATGTTTTAAACAATTACCTTGTGATGTGATATTAAATATATATTTTTAAAAAATATGTTCACTTTGGCTAGCACATCCTGTATTTACTAAGTCATTAGGAAGATTACATTCAGTGTTACCAAGACTGGTTTTTGCTAGTAAGACTTTGAATAATCTGTAATTTTGATATTGGTGCAATTTTACTAAAAGTTGAGCTTGGCTGTTTCAGAAACGCTTGGACAAGTACCTAGAGAACACACTGATGTCTGCGTTCTGAGGCAGTTTGAAGTTATTCTTAGTGACTCAGTGTTACAGCCTTAGTAAGATTTAGTACAGGCAGGATAAGCTTGGTTTCATAGGAACCAGGGAACCAGTGTTAGTGTCAGCTTCTTTCCTCCTGATCAGCCTAGAATGCCCCACTCCCAATAGAGGGGTTTGGAAGCTGGAGAGTAGGAAGTAAGAGGCAAAGAAGGCAGCCTTCAACAACTCATTATGTGCCAGTGAAATTCTATTAAATGTATTTTTAAAAGAGATTACCAGGTAACAAAAACATAAAAAACCAAAACAAGGCCAGATGCGGTGGCTCACGCCTGTAATCCCAGCACTTTGGGAGGTTGAGGCGGGTGAACCACTTGAGCCCAGGAGTTTGACTCCAGACTGGGCAACATGGAGAAACCCTGTCCTACGAAAAATACAAAAATTAGCCAGGTGTGGTGGTGCAGGCCTGTAGTTCCAGCTACCTGGGAGGCTGAGGTGGGAGGATCACCCGAACCTGGGGGGATCAAGGCTGTAGTGAGCCGAGATCATACCATCGTACTCCAGCCTGGGTGACAGAGAAGACCCTGTCTCAAAAAAAAAAAAATTAACGTGTTATATATATATATATATATATATATATATTTTTTTTTTTTTTTTTTTTTTTTTTTTTTGAGAGTAGATCTTAAGACAGATGTGTTCACTTCTACTCCTGGGAGCGAACTGCCAGTGGCAATCCCTTTAGAGCCTCGAGTGGGCAGTATCAGGAGCGCCGCACAGTGAGTTTCCAGCTGAGCTATTCTCACCAAATCTCCCTCTGTTCTCACGGCACCCCTGTCAGGCCTGTCTCATAGTCACTGCCCACCACGACTGACTACAAAAGATTTGACCCTAAAATAGTCTTGAAGGGATTTTTCTAAAAAAATTAAGGTGGGAACATGAGACAAAGCTGTCAGCCTAGTAACAAATCTGAGGACTCTTAACTGCATTAAAAATAAAACAGTGCAAAATCGATGGGAGCTGTGCAGTGCGAGTGTTGATCTGGAACACTTCCCCTGCTAACTCAGCTGGAAGGGCAACTATTTTAGATTTCAGTAAGGAAGAAACATCAGTTACCAATACTTGGCAGAGCCACATTATATATCCATATATATTTATACATGTAAGTGGAGTTGAAGCAATTCTAGAATTTTCTAGCATGTGAAAACAGGGTTTGGCTCTTATGACATCTACTAAGGGACTTTACAAATTCAAAGTGAACCTTCTGTTTATAGGCCTATTTTGAAACAAAGTATCTTCATTTAATAAGATTTGACACTGTTTATTATTTTTTTTTTTTTGAGACAGGGTCTGACTCCTGTTGCCTAGGCTAGAGTGCAGTGCAGTGGCGCCATCATGGCTCACTGCAGCCTTGACCTCCTGGGCTCAAGCGATCCTCCCACTCAGCGCCCCATCCCACCCCATTCCCACCCTTGCTGAGTAACCGGGACTACAGGTGCACAACACCACGCCTGGCTAATTCTTTTAGTATTTGTAGAGATGGGGTTTTACTATGCTCCCCAGGCTGGTCCTGAACTCCTGGGCTCCAGTGATCTGCCTGCCAAGGCCTCCCAAAGTGCTGAGCTTACAGGCGTGAGCCACTGTGCCCAGCCCCGCCACATTTTTTTTCAGTTGCTGAAAACCTTTTAAAAAGATGAAAACACATTATTTAGTACCTAAAGATAATATTTGTGCCAGACACAGTTCTCAATGCCTCAGATATTCATATTTAATCCTTATTATAATAACTGCTATTGTCCTGATTTTCTGGTTGTGGAACTAGACAGGGTCTAAGCAAACTCGCTCAAGGTCACATGGGGAGGTGATAAGAGCTGAATGCAGGCAGTCCAAGTCCAGTGCTGACAGTGACCATGCACTTCAACCAGTTTAAAAATCTAAAGACAAATATTTTAAAACTGCAGAATCTCTCTGTCAGGTGCAACATGACATGCATGGCTGCTGTGATTTAAATGGGGCCCCCTTGTAATACCCCCTTACCTCCCACCACAATGTCCAGAACACCCCTACAGACACAGTAAGTCTGTAAACCTCTCACATAAAAGTTTAACTCCACCTTTCATATCTGTGTAAATTAAAGCCCACGGGGGCAAATTCACCTATTCGAGTTGTAAAACTACCCATATTCGAGGTTGTAAAACTACCCATGGCAAAGCTTGGACTGGCATGCAAGTCTTCTGCTTGCCCAGCGGGCCAGTACTGCTCCTGCCCCCGGACTTGCTTCTGTGAGAATCTGCTTTGTGAGCTGAGTCGCAGCAGAATGGAGGGGTGGTAAACTTAGGGTTGTCTTCTGCTGTACCTTTAGATCCCGTCACCTCAGCTTAGGTGGGTCTGCATGAACCTTTACAGAACAGCAATGACAGATGGAAAAATAAGATGCATTCTATTATTCCCATCGTCCCATCCCAGGTTCGTGAGCTAGTGGGTACTGCGATCTGTGACTGCTTTCCCCAAACACATGGAACATGTTCCTTGGAAGTGTACTCGTGTAAAACTCACACCTTTTAGGCACTGATGCTTCCCTGTGGTGTGATATAGTATCATAGTGTGAAAACACGTGCCACTTCTTTTATAGCTCTCAAACTTGCTGGAATTTTGGCTCCAGTGGCGGCTCTTAAGATGCGCATTGTCTGTGATGTGTGACTGTAGTGCCATTTCTGTTGCTTTGGGTCAAGGATTTTTTTGTTTGTTTGTTTTGTTTTTTTTTTTTTTTTGAGACGGAGTTTCGCTCTGTCCCCCAGGCTGGAGTGCAGTGGCACG
Source organism: Macaca mulatta (assembly GCF_049350105.2). NCBI lineage: Eukaryota > Metazoa > Chordata > Mammalia > Primates > Cercopithecidae > Macaca > Macaca mulatta. The sequence continues at coordinate 137,342,519 of NC_133412.1, read as the reverse complement.
ATCTCAGCTCACTGCAAGCTCCGCCTCCCGGGTTTATGCCATTCTCCTGCCTCAGCCTCCTGAGTAGCTGTGACTATAGGCGCCCGCCACCACGCCTGGCTAATTTTTTGTATTTTTTTTAGTAGAGACGGGGTTTCACCGTGGTCTTGATCTCCTGACCTTGTGATCTGCCCGCCTCGGCCTTCCAAAGTGCTGGGATTACAGGTGTGAGCCACCGCGCCCCGCCTTTTTTTTTTTTTTTTTTTAATTCCAGGGATCCTATTCACTTGTAGGACCAGCCACTGGTAACTGGTAGTGGGTTTCCTCTATGGGAAGCACATAAGGAGTGGCGATGCCAGCTGCGAACAGTTCCCGTTGACTGTACAATGGATGTTTTTGCCGTTGTTTCCTCTGTTGGGTGTCTCAATGCCTTAACTGTGGGTCCTATGCCTTTTATCAGTGTGTACCTCAGAGCCTGTTGGTTGGCTATCATTTGCCATTTTCTCAGACGAATGCTTTGTACCATTACACTAATTTGTTGATTTCATTTGCAGGCTTTACATTTGGGCCTTGTAGAAATGAATGTTTGCTGCTATGTGAAAGCAGATTGTGAGACCTGCTTTCCCTTCCCCCAGGGAGTGTTTTCCTTACTGTGTCCCTTTAATGTCTGTGGCACTGTCGCAGAGAGTTTAACATGATATAAATAAAGTGTTTCATTATTTTGGCTTTAAAAATGTATTTGTTGGGGGCTGAGTGTGAGAACTTACAGTAATTAGGCTAAGTAGTGTCTACATTCTATTCTGAATTCTAGTATTTTGGGGTTAGAGAGTCCTTTGAGAATTTGATGAAAACCAGGGCTAGTTTTCCTGGGAAAGGGCATCTGAACACAAATGGTTGAGTACGATTTCAGAAGAGTGAAGAAGCTCTGCTTTAATGTATGGCTTCTTAAAAAGAACAATCTCATGTTTAGTCAGCTCATCTCACACCTGTGATTGATTTATGACCACAGGTCCCGTGTACACAAGTAAAATGGGGCCCACACAAGTCCTGGTATCTAGTGCATCAATTATTTGGATAGATTTTCTGTAATCATTCTATCTGAGTTTGATTAGAATTATATCCTTTAGAGATGGGGAGAAAAGCAATTCATTCATTTGAAGTTATCTTAGTGCCAAGAGTCATATGAAAATGTCCCTTGCATGTGGGCAATGAAAGATTTGCAGACGATATAAAACCCAGACTACCTCATAAAAGAGTTTTGGGAATACACTGAGCTCTGAGTGAAAGAAGCTACAGTGGCCTCCCTGGAGATGGGGGGGGCAAACCAGATTAAAGGCCTTCATCCTGAGGAAGAGACGAAAATTGATATGCACAGTATTAGGCTTTGAAATGCAGACCACACTTCCTTTCACTGCAACTTTGACTTGTCCCACATCTCTACTTAAGGGCAGAAAAGGCCTCTCACTCACTCACCTCATTTGGAATGGAAGACGGAGATACTCTTTTGCCTGAAGCAACGGATGGATCTGTGACCTTCTAATCAACTCGGTGGCCTAAAGAAAAATCTTGGGTAACATTTTCACTTCAGTTTCCCTCTGGGATCATTGTAATCCATGAAAATAATTTTAAAGAGTTAAACTACTTTGAAGTTATGTGGTTAAAAACCACCTTCCTTTCTGTATCAATCCAACAATTTGGTAACTTTAAACACTGAAGGTAAAGTGAAGACAGATTCTCTTCAGATGGTCTCCCTAACTGCCCAGGCCTTGCGGATGTCTCACTCATGAGGGGCACCAATGTGGAAAGTTGAGGCTTCAGCTACTGATGAGCTTCACTGCTTTCCCCTGAGGTTTGTGCTTTGCAGAGAAGGGGAGGAGGGGACTGGGATTGTGTGGTCAGCTGTGTCTGCCAACAGATGCAGGTTAGGAACTAGGAACTGTGTTCAGTATCTTCCAATCAAGAAAGGGGAAATGCTGATGCCTATCCTCTTTGTTTAGGTAGAAAGTAAAATGTTACTGGACTTAAATGGACAACAAGGGGCTTTGCCTGTTAATTTACCATGGAGCAGGCTGGGAATCCAAGCACGGTGGCTCACATTTTGGGAGGCTAAGGTGGGCAGATCACTTGAGGTCAGGAGTTTGAAACCAGCCTGGCCAACATGGCAAAACCCCGTCTCTATTAAAAATATAAAAATTAGCCAGGCATGGTGGGGTGTGCTTGTAATCCCAGCTACTCAGGAGGCTGAGGCATGAGAATGGCTTGAACCTGGGAGGTGAAGGTTGCAGTGAGCCAAGATTGGGCCATTGCACTCCAGCCTGGGTGACACAGTGAAACTCTGTCAAAAAAAAAAAAAAAAAAAAAGGAAACTGGGTATAAGATCCCTCCCTTCGTGTCCACCTCTCATGCCATGTTGCCTTTGCCATTCCCTACAGCATCTGAAGGTCACACACTGAGAATTTACACATACACAAGGGTCCAGAGCTAAAAGTTAATTCTGTAAAAGTTAAATAAGACTTACTAGTTTAGAATAAAAGGCCCTCCCCAGTATTTTAAAAATAATTTTTGTTCTTTGGAAGATTAAGCATACCTTTGAACTGCTTTGTTACAGAATTCAGTACAACAGAAGTCTGGCTAATTTTGTTTTTTAATGAGAAACATCTGAGTTGTACATATCACAAACAGCTTCAAGTTTCCGTACCAACCCCCACCCCCTCAACCCGAACCCCTGCCGTGGCCAAACGGTTAAAACCCAAAGCATCACTTTGGATGTGAAAAAGTCTTAGAAAATTTAACTTACAAAAACATCTCTATCAAGTCGGTAGTTTGGCATTTACTGTACATTAGTCAAAAGCTCCAGCTAAAATCTGATTTTTTAAAAAAATCGAAGTTTACATTATTCATACAGATTGGGCATTGTTAAAAAATATGCACAAATAACCACATCCATGCAATATAATTTCTTAAAAAATTTAAAGCAATATAAAAGAGCAGAGCTAGGTACTGAACAGAACATTTTGGTGTATAACTGGTAGCTCAAAATTGCCAGCTGATTGGAGTAAAACTGATTCTAAACATATTAAATGTGATTGTTTCCATCAGATCAGCTAAGGGTGCCTACGAGTTTCTGAACCATTTCTAGGGTGGAATGTGCTCGCTCGCTTCTATAATATACGTGAGGGACACCACTGCTCATTGACCATACCTACATTATAATAATGCTGTTTTACAAATAAACCAGAATTCACAAAGTGCTTGGCTCTTCAGGAAACTGACATTTCCAGAGATCCCTAAACCAATCAACTAGTTTTGCCAAAATACCCGGGGCAACTGCCGCACAGGTTCCCTGCCCCTGGGGAGGAACACGATTTGAAAGCTGCCCTGGGCTTTCAGAGAGCGTGCCGGGCAAGCCCAGAAGAAGGTGTCTGCATAGGTCCCCGGACCTTGCCAACACTAAGTCACTCAGATTGGTCTGGGGCCACGTGCTGGGCACCCTTAGCAATCAGGCAGGTGGTGTGGCCTGTGGCCAACTACGTCCTTTATGTCGGGGGTGGCCCGTTGGTGTACCTCAGCATGGGGTAAAAAGACCGGGCAAAGTTGTTTGCCTGAGTGCAGCTGTAGTCTTCTTCGGAGGAGGGCAGAAGGCAGGCCAGGAGCAGCAGCAGCAGGAGCAGCAGCTGCAGGGGCAGGGCTGCCCGGATCACCCTCGAGAGGAAGGAGCGCTGCGGCCGTGTGCTGCCGGGGACCCTGCCAACAGAGGAGGTTGAGAGCCAATTGGGAGGCTCCACAGGCACGACCCACTCTAGTACCTGACCCCCCGCTTATGTAAGTAAGAAATCCAAGACCTGAGATTTAAATGGGGCCAACGGTTGGGGTTCAGTTTCAGAGGAGAAGACCAGCCCTTTCCAGACAAAACAAAACCAGATTTTTGCAAGGACCTTGATAGTGGCATTGGCAAGACTGAGGCAGTGGGAGTGTGGAGCAGGGGAAAGGACTGCTGTCACGGTAAAGCCCTGTTACCTGCTCTCTGTCTCCTCCTCGCCTTCTGTAGTTCTCGCTGCTCTCAACTGCTGGGTAAAGAAACTCCAGTTAGTAAGTTGAAGACAGTTTAGTCCTATCAATGATAAAACAAAAAAATCCTCCCTTAAATTATATACCACCTTTATGTTGTGTTATAGCCAAACTTTGGAGACTAGAGTAATATTAAATGTCACCTGAGGTAGGAAATAATTCAGTTCATCTACTCAAGAGTTTCAGGGTCAAGTTTGTTGATCTGTTTTTAATGGCAAAATCAGGAAAACCCTTTAGCAACACTAAGAGCTCTCGTTCACAACCTACGGTGCTCCCAAAGAAGAGTGACTAGAAGGCAGACTTTAAGTTCTTAAAAAGAGTATTTTAATTAAAAAAAAAATTGGAGTAAGCCTCTCTATGGGTCAGCAGAGACCTGTGCTGTCCTGAAATGGCTAATGGGCTCTTGGAATCCAAAGTGTCCCTCAACTCAGTGACTTTTAAAAATAGCCAGTGAGGTTCTCACAGAAGGAAAGGGGCTGCTTACCTTTGCTCGGGGAGCTGGCACAGATGCTGTGGGAAGCTGGTCCCCTGAGTCTACCTCATCGAAGCTGGGCAGGGGTGGGGTTGGGTTCTGAAATTAAGACCCCAAAGGTTGAGTACAGAAATGTGTTTCACGCAGATTCTTCATGATACAGCTCACCCTCCCCCAGCTTAAATCAAACTTTTTTGTTTGTTTTAGACAGTTTCACTGTGTCACCCAGGCTGGAGTGCACTGGCACAATCACAGGTCACTGCAGCTTTGACCTCCCAAACTCAATCCTTCCACCTCAGCCTCCTGAGTAGCTGGAATTATAGGCATGCACCACCGCAACTGGTTTTGTATTTTCTTTGCAGAGATGGGGTTTCACCATGTTGCCCAGGCTGGTCTCAAACTCCTGGACTTAAGTGATCCACCTGCCTTGGCCTCCCAAAGTGCTGGGATTATAGGCATGAGCCACTGTGCCCAGTCTTAAATCTTTCCTGAAGGGGCTCTTCTATTGCTCTCACTCCCAACAACAACAGACAAAAAGGAATGTAAACAAGGAAAAGTCAACCCATATTAAAAACCAACCCATAGCACAGAGCTGGGGAGACTGAGTTTAGCAGCAGCAGTTCGAGTTGATGGTGAGCTCATCACAGGTCAGTGATGAGATCATGTGGCCACCAAGAGAGTCTAGGCTGCTTAGGAGAAAATAGACCTGCCCTAAGTCTGGTGAGGCCACAGTCTGGGCATTCCCTTTGTTTTGAGTTGGATCCCACTTTAAAGTAGGCCAGGTGCGGTGGCTCATGCCTGTAATGCCAGAACTTTGGATTCCTTGAGGTCAGGAGTTCAAGACCAGCCTGGGCAGCATGGCAAGAACCCTTCTCTACAAAAAATACAAAAATTAGTCAATTCCTTTAAAAAAAAATTTAAAAAATTGTCACTCCCTACCCCCTTTTAAAAATGACAAAACAGATTCAAAGAGCACATATAGCTCTTTAAGTCTGCACAGCTAGAAAAGGGCACGACATGAGGCCCTGCTCGGACCACCTGGCCCTTGCTTCTGGCCTCTGTCTTAGAGCATGGCTGCAACACTGCTGTCCTGTTTGCATGTAATATGGTAATCTTTACATTTAAAAGCTACAAGTAGACTCACCTGGGTTCCCTGCAAGGACATTAAATCTTGGGACACTTGCTCTCGTAACTGTTTGAGTTTCTTCTCAATAACATGCACCTTTTCTTCAGCTTCAATGTAGTCTTCTCCATGTCCCTTAATGAGAAGGCTGTTTGAAGTCTCCTGCAGCAAGTCCACTTGAGGCTGACGTTCTACCAGCTCCTTTTCCAGTTGCTGAAAACAGAAAAAGTGTGTGAAACACTGACTTGTCCAAAGGGAAGCGAGTGTGGACACAGGAGGTTTTTCTCAGTACCAGAAAAGTTCCAGACTCAATGATGGGTAGTACTCAACTCCAGAACCTTCTGTTGCTCGTATCTGCCTGTGTCCTCCAGCCCAGCACTATTTAGATAGCAAGTGGATTATACCCTGCCCCTATTTTTAATTTCTTTTCACTCTGAAGGCAATTGTGATGCTGGAGAAATTAGAGGAAAGAAGTGAGGCAAGTGGTGTGGCAAGACCAGGTCCCTCATCCACCACGGAAGGAAGTAAAGGGAAACTCTGAAGTCAATCACGCGAGAAACAGCAGCATAACCATAGAGGTTCACACCAGGCAAACGGGCTTTAATTGTTAAGGGTGGTTATCTTGCTTGCAATATGGCCACTAGACACATGTGGCTATTCATTTATTTCTTTCTTTTAGATGAAGTCTCACTCTGTTACCCAGGCTGGAGTGCAGTGTCACGATCTGGGCTGGCTGCAACCTCCGCCTCCTGGGTTCAAGCGATTCTCATGCCTCAGCCTCGCAAGTAGCTGGGATTACGGGCGCCTGCCACCATGCCCAGCTATTTTTTTTTTGTATTTTTATTTTATTTTGTATTTTTAGTAGAGAGAGGGTTTCACCATGCTGACCAGGCTGGTCTTGAGCTCCTGACCTGAAGCAATCTGCCCGTCTCAGGCTCCCAAAGTGCTGGGAGCCACCGTGCCTAGCCTACATGTGGCTATTTAAATTAACTAAAATCAAAAATTCAGTTTCAGTCACAATAGCCACATTTCAGGTGCTTTAAGCCACATGAGGTTACTAGACAGTGCAGATGCAGGTCATCTCTATCACTTCAGAAAGTTCTACTGGACGCCACTGCTCTAGAGACTGGGGCTTTGCAAACATTTTAGGAAAACTATATTTTTAAACAATGGCTAGCACTCTGATTATAATATTTAAACCACATACAGATTTATGGATGAAAATGTCACCTTGAGCACCAGTGAGAATAGAGAAATCCCATCTTGGTGTGTTAGTGACAAATGCATGAGGACATGACTCTCCTCCAAGAAGAACCATTTTTCCATAGTGGATACAGAAAACCCACCCAGCTCATCGCAGGTGTGGCGCAAATGAGCACCATATTTCTCCCCAGTGAGCAGGATTCACAAGAGAAAAAGACTTCCACTCAAATGGCCTTAAGTTTCTCAGGACATCGAGAGCACCTATGTCCTCAGTTCTGTGGACTGTGGCTCTCCATTCCTGCAAGTCATTTGGCTTCAGAACGATAAAGGGCTGCTCGGTAAACACCAATTGGAGGAATACTAGGGCTGAACTCGTGCATTACAGGCAAACACCACTGGCACAGTTCCTGAAATACTAGGCGAGGCTACCTGAGTGTGCGGCCTCTCTGGGGATGACAGAGGCTGGTGGCAATACAGAGCTCCTGGGAGGAAACTTACCATTAGTTCCCTCCGACACTCCAGGAGAGCCTGGGGGTCGGCCTTCGGATTGGTGACATGAGCCTTCTGCCTCCGGTTCTCGGCACTCGCTAACCACAGCAGCAGATTTTGACTCAACTGGTGGAAGTCCTTAAAAAACAGCACACATCAGAGCGCTGCCATGTCTTAGAGTCCTGGAAGAGGGCATGCTAGGAACATGGCTTGCTGCTTCCAATCTATCTCAGTCATTTGCTTTTCTGGCCTTACCCAGTGAATACAAGGGCCAGCTTTAAACTAAATGCCAGGGCCCCAGAATGAGGCAGAGGAAAGAAGGCAGGCGCTCGGCACAGTGCCAGGAGGTAGCAAATGAAAATGCCACTATGAAGGTGGGGCTTCAGGATGCCCAGCTGATTTTACAGATGAAGGCCACACGCATTCCTCAACCAATCTGCTGGGGTCCAGTGGTGGAGGGAAACAATCCAACAGGACAGGCTGGGGTGTACTCACGTTCCCTGAGACACGGCCAGAGCTAGGCAGTGGTGCAGAGCTCACACCCGCTGTGCATTTACTGTGTCAGGTGCTGGGCTAGGATTACACACACTGCCTCATTTACTCCTAAAAAAGAACCTTAGGAGGTGGACACGGAATGATTCCCATTTTCAGATAAGAACACTGAGGTCTAGGAGGTTCAATGCTTTGCGCAAAGTCACATAGCTATTAAGCAATAACTGCTCCTCTGCTTCAAGGCCAGGTCTCTTAATCACCCTGGCAAAAGGACAAGAGGAGCTGTGGGGTAGCACCTCTAACCCACAGGTCACTTGCAGGAACCCTGACTCCAGGAGTGGCTCTGGGCCTGGGCAACAGCGAAGAGACCTGGGACAGGGAGTGGGTCTCTGAGATGGCCGGTGAGCCTCTGTGGAAACAAATGGTAAAGCGCATGTTTCCTGACACAAGCCACATTTGGCTGCACTGAAGCAGCCTGACCATGATACAAATATCTGCTGCTCCCACCACGTGGGCCTGGGCGCCTCTGGGAGGCTGGGTGCTGAGTCAGCGTACCTGGCACTGCATGAGCGACTGTCGTAAGCCCCCTCTCCAGCTGTCCACTGCGCCCTGTGCCGCTTCCCAGAGCAGGCTCAGCTGGCGGAGTCTACTTTGGAGCTCTGTGGATTCGGGGCTCTCGGTTTGCAGAAATTCCTTGCTGCTCACGTTGACAGAGACCACTAATGCCTTGTAGGTGTCAAAGGCTTTCAATATCTCCTACCACAGGGAGAAAAGATGAGGTTAGGAGCTCTGAAAGTAGGGAGGAGGGGCTCATTTTGAACCTCAGTAGGGTACAAATTTTCCACACAGTCTCCCAAGCTGCGGCCGCAGAAATGAGAGTGACCTCGCCTGTGACTGGCTGGGAAGTATCCGGGGAGGGAGCTGCCTTAAGGTCCATGAACTTGGCCAACAGGGCCCCAAAGCACAGGCCTGCTGGAGGGAGGAGACCCTGCTGACCTCTACAGGCCCTGCTCTGCAACTGGCTAATGTTTCTGGACCAGACTAAAGGTCTTTCAGATAAAGTATATGTGGTTATCCTGCATTTGCTCCTAGATATCCCAGAAATATTAATTCCTAATATATTAACACACATAGCAAAATAAAAGTACAAATATGAGGGTATCTGGATCCCCCAAAATCCCTGCCCTGGGTCTCAGGAGCTCAGGCTAATGCTCAGGGCACCCTTAAAGCACAGGGCTCAAACTGTCCCTTTGTAGCTCCCTGGGCTAGTTCCAGTGGGGTCAGGACTTATGTAGGTGACACATTCTAACTGCATAAAGGGTAATGAGATCAGGCCATGGGATTCATCCGCAGATGAGCTGGTCCTTTCCCAAGCCCTTTCAAGGAAGGTTCCGCCACTAGTCCTTCCTTGCCACCTATGGAACTGAAATGGAAGAGAGTGACCTCTACATACACCCTCTGCAAGCTGCGCCTATGCCACTAATACACGTGATCTGTTCGTCCAGCATAGCAATGCATTCACATGCACACTCTGAATCACTCTTCCCCGCCACACCTCTAACTCACCTGCAGTCTCTTCACACTCAGTTCTATTTCCTGGATATCAGAGGGAGGCTTTGCCATCTTTAACATTTCCAGCTCTGCTTCAGTTTTTTTCAGCCAAGTGGTGATGGTGCTGATATCAGAGTTCAGCTGTTGCAAATTTTGTTTTATTTTGAGTTTATTGTGAAGCTCTTGTGCTTGAATCAGCGCCCATCTGTCAAAGGCACCTGGAATTAAAAAATCGCCAATTAAAAAAAGCAACAATGCAACAGATTTCTCTGCCTCCAGCTAATTAGGGGTCAGGGTGATTTAAAAAAAAAATGTAGGGGATTCCCCTGACAGAAGGGTCAGCTTTTGGGAGTTCTCTCTTATCCTGGAATGTGGACTAGCACATGATCTGAGGCCTGCACTCCCAGAGGCTGGAATGAAGTGGAGGTCTATGTGCTACAGTTTCACGCTCAACAGGTCAGTTCATGCTGAATCTTTTCAGTTTTCTCCTTTGGTCCACAAATGACCAGGTCGATGCTGTCAGCTTTAGATTTAGTTGAGTAATTACTTTTATAATTACTGGGCTGGTCGAATGAAGAGACACTTGAGACAACACTGTTCATCATCCTCACGTCTGATCTTTACATAGAAGTGTAGAAGGTGAAAGCCTGCACTTCCTCCGGAGGCTTATTTTACCAGTATTTAAAGAATAGTTTTCAAATTACACTGAACAGCCTAGGAATGTGTTCATAAATGCCAATCGCTGATTTAAAAATAACATTGGCTGTTGTAGGGTAAGTCCCCCAGTTTTGGCAAATCATATAGTTGGTTAATATCTAATGAATGTTCTGTTAAGCAAGGACCTAAATACCATACTCTGGCTCTCTGGACAACTGCCAGGTATAGGCAGTACCTGACTGCTGCCCTGTGACACCGGCCAGTCTCCCGTCTTCCTGCTGTGGACTGCCATTCAAGACTCGCGGGCCTTCTTTGCCACCATCCGTGCCTGGCGGTAATAGCAGCTTTCCCTAGAATGAGCCAGTTTTTAAGTTACCATCTGTAGATATTAAGAATATCTGAAGAACAACTAGATTCATACTAACAGTGAAGAAATGAGACGGGCCCCCTTTCCTTTGACGGTGTCTTGCTAGGAATACAGTGGTGCTTTAGTGCCTAGGTAGCATTTATACGCTGGCAAAGCTAATGGCAGAAATAAAGCCTCAGCTAAGGCCCAGGGAGGGGGAAGCAGATGAGATGTCAGTGATGGGAAGAAAATGGCCTGTTTTAATTGGCATGCTTCCAATCACCCCTCAAATGAACCATGCGAAACAAATGAGAACAATGTGTTGAGCTTACCAGACTGTTACTGTGTTAGCACTTTTACATTTTCACAGTGTTTTACAGAATTTTAGTTATCCCTGTCACTCTGTAGAGGTGGCTGGCATCATTATCACTGAGAATCAGAAATGCGCCGGGCGCGGTGGCTCAAGCCTGTAATCCCAGCACTTTGGGAGCCCGAGACGGGCGGATCACGAGGTCAGGAGATCGAGACCATCCTGGGTAACACAGTGAAACCCCGTCTCTACTAAAAATACAAAAAAAACTTAGCCGGGCGAGGTGGCAGGCGCCTGTAGTCCCAGCTACTCGGGAGGCTGAGGCAGGAGAATGGCGTGAACCCGGGAGGCGGAGCTTGCAGTGAGCTGAGATCCGGCCACTGCACTCCAGCCTGGGTGACAGAGCGAGACTCCGTCTCAAAAAAAAAAAAAAAAAAAAAAAAAAAAAAGAAATGCACACAGGATGAATCTGCCTCGCAGGGGCATTCGTTACCAAGTGTTTATCTTTCACTACACATACTGACTTTTCTGTTATCACACAGCCGATTGGGCTGTTATCTCGAGCCTCTCCAAAAATAAATGTATCTCTTTTTAGAAAAGCCCTGCTTTCTTTGGATTGTGTCTGTATGGCCTATTTGTGCAGAATGAAAATAATTAAAAAAACCTTCAGATTTGTGATGATACATCTGGCTTCAGACACAACAAAAGGGTTGAGCTTTCGAAACCGGCCAGGTGAGGAACAGGCGTAATCACAGGAAGGGATAGCCAAGCCACATGAACCACGGATGTAAAGCAGAGGTCAGGGACTGCGGTCCTTCCCCCGTCTTATTATTCTTTTTAGAAATGACACCTGCTTGTTAAGCAAGAGGAAGTGTTTCTGAATTGGACACAAACAGCCCATTATCAACTGACTTGGATTTGACCATGCAAAGGCAGAGTCTTCTCCAATGATGTAACAATATTCTCTCCTTAATTTCTCTCGCTGCTGCCCTAGGCTGCCCCTCCCAGGAGCTGTCTAGCCAAAGCATGCCAAGAACTCAAGTCAGCTGAGGAAAATGTAAATAAGAAGAAACAGCCACTGCTATAAACAATAAACCAATTCAGGAGTAATAATCATGACCATTACTTCTGAGGACCTTTTTTTTACCTTTACACACAATAATCTTAACAACAATTAGGTGAAATAGCTTTAGCCTCCGTTGAGAAAGGCTTTCAGAGGCAAGGCAAAGTGTCTCAGGTACAATGGCAATGGATTGGCGGGGCTAGGAATCAAATCCGTGTCCACTGCAGCACACCATCAAATCTGAATATGAAGTTATGATTTTTTGGAATAGGATGTATGGTCAAAAGGTTAACATAACAAAGGCTTGAAGGCCGGATGCACTGGCCCATGCCTGTAATCCCAGCACTTTGGGAGGCTGAGGCAGGTGGATCACTTGAGGTCACGAGTTCGAGACCAGCCTGGCCAACATGGTGAAATTCCATCTCTACTAAAAATATAAAAATTAGCCAGGCATGGTGGTGCACACCTGTAATCCCAGCTACTTGGGAGGCTGAGGCAGGAAAATCTCTTGAACCCAGGAGGCAGAGGTTGCAGTGAGCCAAGATAGTGCCAGTGCATTCCAGCCTGGGTGACAGAATGAGACTCTGTCTCAACAAAAACAAAAACAAACAAACAAACAAAACAGACAACAAAAAGACAAAGCCTTGAGAGCTCAGGAGAGGTCAGGAAAGCCAGCACCTTGCTTGCTCACTATTTGCACAGACACCTGACTCGACAGTAATAATGACTGTTACACCACACCAACATACACGAAGATGGTTTTTGGCCAGAAACCTCTCTCTAAATCTAATCGGTTTTGCCAGGGTTCTAACGAAGTATGGACAGCTCGACATAAGAAAACCAACTCAAAATATGCCTGGGGAGTGAACACATGCAGTTTACACCAAAATCTCTCTTGAAAATGTAACTATGACTCACACGTAGCTGTACTCCCAGTGGAGCTAAGACTTACATAGGGTGGTTTATAAGGGGTGCTGGATGCGGGGGGAACAGGTGGAACATTCCTGTCACCTTCCATTTGCTTGTAGTGATGCTCGGGACAGGAAGGGCTGTCAGGAACATGCCATGAGTGGCCATCCGAAATGGATTTACCTGAAACAAAAGACAGCAAGCGATAGTCCATTCTCTCCAACCGAACAGGTCACAGGTGACATGGCATCAGGTTACAGTATGAAAATGAGTTCTGCAGCTTTCCTTGCAAAGCATGCATGTTTGCAAAATGTCAGTATGTCCCAGAAGAGAATGAGATGAGAGTCATGCAACTCAGCAACATTGTGCCTTCACTAGATGGGTACACAATGGAGCACGACCAACATGATTTGCTGTGGGATGAGTGGCGTTTTGGAGCCAGGGTCTCGCGTGGTAGGGACATTGAGCAGCAAGGTCGGGTCTGGGAACCAAGAGGGCAGAAGGCCTCTCAGGAGTGAGGGGAAGAGTGAATGTCAAGATGGACTTGGGAACCAAAAGGCTCCTCAGGGCTCTCCCCGACCCACCATGGCAGATGGGGATGGGGCTAAGGATGAAGATTAGAGCTGCAAATCAAGGAAAGGAAGGTTTTATTCCTCCTGTGGCAAATCATCAGCACCTTTACCCCCCCACCCCCAACCCACCCCTTTCCACCAGGAGATCCCAGTAAAGCAAGGAAACAGTTCCAAACCAAGCCACCATGAAGAAAGCTTGGCCCATGCCAAAGGACTTCAGTTAGATGGAGAAAAAAATCATCAAAAAAGGCACCACGAAAAATTCCCTCTCCATAGGCCTGAAGGGAGGAGAGGGCTGGCATCGAGACGGCTCTGGCTTGGATGGGGTTTTGTAAGGAGCACGCAGTTATGGGTGAGTATGGCAGTGTAAATACACCATGACACAAGGACCAAGGTGCATGGTGTCCACAGAAGGCAGAGGCAGACACGACATGGGAGCGAGGTTGAGGATGCAGTGTGCCCACAGGATGCTGCCATGTTGAGACATGCATGGGCGGGGGCCTACCAGAAGACGCTTTCAAAGTTTTTGTGGTCATTTTAAGATATGCCTCAGGATTTTCAGGGATTTCTACATCTGAAAAAGAACAATGTCATTTGCCTCACTGGAGGTGCCTGAAGATTAATGCCCAAGTATTAAGTCAACACACAGTAGAAACATTGTCAGCTGAGAGGAGAAAACTACCCTTTATTTTTTTAATTAAAAGGATTTTGAAAACCAGAAAGTTTTTTTTTTTTCCAGCCAACTCCTGACTGTCCAAAGCAGGACACTGGGTATCAAAGGGAGCAGCTCAGTCTGCTGACACTGAGACACTCAACTGAAAGGGAGGGTGGGCATGGTGGCTCATGCCTGCAATCTCAGCACTTTGGGAGGCTGAGGTGGGAGGACTTATTGAGCCCAGCCGTTCAAGACCAGCTCTGGCAACATAGCAAGACCTTGTCTTTACAAAAAATTTAAAAACCAGCTGGGTGTGGTGGCGTGTACCTATAGTCCCAGCTACTCAGGAGGCTGAAGTGGGAGGATTGCTTGAGCCCTGGAGGTTGAGACTGCAATAAGCCGTGGTCGCACCACTGTACCTTAGCCTGGGTGACAGTGTGAGACCCTGTATCCAAAATAAAATAAAATAAAATAAAATAAAAAATAAAATAAAAAAAATCACTGATGAGTCTCCCAGACAGCCAGAGCCATCACTGAGTAACCTTGGTGTCTGACTGTGAATTTCATTTTTTTCCCCTTTCATTCCACCTGTGATGAGAGTGGTCAATTCTCAGGTAGTTAGAGATGGGCAGGACAGAACACAGGAAACCACAGAAGTCAGGGTTGGCTACAAGCTGGACTCTTGGTTATCGAGAGCTGGCCGTGTTGTTAAGGGCTAAAAACACAGCCAAACAGGTCACTTTCCAGGGCGCTGGGAACCCAGCTGTTACCTGACAGTGCGCTGTAGTATGGACCCTCCTCGTCCTCTTCATGAGAGGAGGAGCCCCCCACGTCGCCTGTGTGGTCCCACTCCAAGGGGATGGAGTCCACGCTGACAGGGGTCTCGCAGCCAGACCGCTCGTGCCCCGGGGCCACTAGATGACACAGGGACTGAGGAGATGACGGTTCCTCGCTCTCTCCCCTTTTACGCCAAGAATCAGTCTGGATCTCTCTGTGGTCTTCCATGTCCGTTTCATTCTCAGAGGCCTCCTTTTCATCTTCCAAACCCTAAACCAAAGTATGCAGTTGTTAATCAACTCATAGGCTTCTACAATTAGAAGAGCATGAGAAGTCTGCCTGTCCAGCAGTTTCCAAAAATAACTGCCAGTAGTATTTGTAAGGCAGTTTTAAACAGATCAGGTTCCCAGGTCCTGTTTCTGGTTATTCCAGTTTAGACAATCGGGAGAGGGGCCTAGAATCCTATTTTCCCAAACCTCCAGCTCTTTTTTCTTAGGGAAAAAAAAAGCTGAAGTTTGATAATCTAAGTTAAACAACTTTATCTAGGAGATAAGGAAATGGTGGCCAAAGTTTCATTGATGGTTACTGGCAGGTCCTCCAAGAATCAGAGCATTTTTGAAAAGGACATTTGAATGTTCTGGGTAAGACTCAAACTTCAAGAACCATATGCACCAGGTTTTCTTACCCGCCAACTTAACTGCTCAGTGTCTATATTCTATTCTGCTTGTGTCATAATGTCTCTTTCAGTCTAAGAAAAACAACTCTAAGTGGCTGCACTTAATAATGAGAAATTGTAGGGTAATTTTTGAGGCTGTGTCTGATGAAATAACTACACACGAATGAGGTCAGTTGGAGACACAAAAAAAGAAAGAGTGGCCAGTTGTATTGGTCAATGGTTGTCATTCAAGCTTCAGACACACAAAGGCAGTAAACTTTTAACAGTGGCCTGAACTCCACCTGAACTTCCCAAAAGGGCCTTTCGTCTGGGGAAACATCAAAGTTGCTTTTGAAACTGTTGTGTTTTCTCTTCCAAGGTGAGAACAAAGCATCAGAAAGGCACAAATACTAAAAGCTTCCAGTCACTAAGAAACAGGGAAGGGCAAATACATTCCCAAGTTACTAATGTAATAAAAGCCAGAAGAGGTCTTCAGGAATTCTAGGGGTAGTGACGCCTGCCAGACAAGCCCGGCCCTGAGGAACACTTAAAACCGACTCGCAGAGCATGCGCCTCAGAAGTGCCATGCTTTCCACTGGAGAATGGGAACCTGTGAGTTATTGTGGCTCTATATTAATAAAAGTGGAAATTAAAATGTTTCGATATAGCCTTTTCTTTTCAACCAAAAAATAAACCATAACTAACCACTCTAAGATAGGTCTCCTAATTCTTTAAAAATTCGGTCTCACGTAAACTGAGCAGCCCAGGTGCGGTTTCTAGGTGGCAGTGCCCGTACCGGAGTGCAGGAGGTGAGCCGCCGGTGGAACCGGGAGACCCTTCCGAACACCTCCTGGCAGTAGCGGTGGAGCTCCTCCAGCTCATCCTCAATCAGCACGGCATCCAGGGGCTCGCTCTTTTGAATCAGCTGCTCCCCAAACACAATGAGCTGATCAATCTTGTTGGTATTTAATGTAATTTCCTGTTGGAAGCCCTGTTGAGAGAAAAGAAAGAAAGGATTTCAAAGAAAGTTCCCCTGAGCTTCCAGTGCCTGTTTCTTCTAACGGGGCCATAGAAAAGCATCCAAATGTCAGTATTTTGTTCCTTCACCTAGTACTCTAGCTTTAGTTTTTAACCAAGTGACAATGACACTGTAGGAATTTAAAATGATTGTCCATATTCCCCCTCCTTATGGGCACTGGCTTTTCCAATTAAAATAATTCTAAAAATTTGACACGGGTGGACATTTTCCGTTATTGGGTGTGAGAGAAAGACCTTGCCATGGCAAAACTTGGTGGGAACAGAACATTTCCCATAATAAGCCACAAATGGGCATTTGCGTTTGCTGACACAATAATATTCACTGGTGCCATTATGCTAGGGAAGGCAAATTTCCATTTCTCAACCTCTTCCAAAATCTAGCCAAGGAGAGAATTACAGTGAGATTAGCCTGTCATGCAGATATCAGAAACAATGGGAGAGTGGACCTCTGTTCTCGGCCCCACTGGTGACACCAATACTCCTGGACCATAAAGAACAATGTCCTTGCACGTGATAATCTGGTAGTACACAGGTGGGATGTAGCCTGGCTGCTTTAAGAATTCTGAAGTTTGCTCTCAGGAGTATCGGGTGAAATTTGCACTTGGCCAGCTCTCCCCGCAAAGGTGCGTTCTTTTGAGAAGAGCTAGAGAAGCGGCCCTCACATTCAGCTGGCGCATCTTGTCATCGGCGTCGCTCTCTGAGAAGTGCTCCACGTTGGTCAGCTGCAGGTCCATCTCTGTGAGCCACACCAGAATGCTCTCCCTGGTGCCCTCGAATTCTTCCCTCTGGTTGGTGAAATGCTGCAAAAGCAGGGAGGAAATCACATTTGTACTGACCACAGAACAAGAGTTCAGACAGACAGCAAGGTCACCTTCGGCCACAAGAAAACGGTACCCAGAATACGCAGGGAGAAATCTGCCTCTCGGATACCCAGAAAGCCCCAGAAGCACTGTGTTCAGAAGACTGGGGTCTGGTCCTGGTTCTGTGTACCAAACAAGCCCCCTTAACTACTCTGAGCCCCAGCGTCTACGCTGGCAAGTCGGGGAGAGAGTGGGAATGTTGATTATGGTCTCCAAGGTCCTTAAGTATTTGAAATTCTAAAATTATCTAGTCCAAATCAGTGATTTTCCTCTGTCCTTTGAAGAGCCCCCTGAGGGGCCGGGCCAGGCCTTCTGCCTGTTTCACGCATTAGCCTTTGGCAGCTTTTGCTTGACAAGGATTTAGTAGCTTCAAGATGGAAAAGCCCTGATCTCAGGATTGAGGCCAGCCTGGTGCCCCTTTCTGCCCTCACTGATAGAATTCTGAACGTGTTCTCCCAGAGAAAGAAGACCCAGAGCAGATTTATCATCTTCAATTAAGGATACCTCTCAGGTTATCACTTCACAAATAGGCAGCTGATGTTCAGATTGGTAGAGCTTCAGTGCCAAAAGAAGGCAGATTAGCCACAGCCAAATCGGCAGGAGATAATTAATGCATGGTGGCTCACACCTGCAATCCTAGCACTTTGAGAGGCCAAGGTGGAAGATTACTTGAGGCCAGGAGTTTGAGACCAGCCTGGGCAACATAGTGAGACCCCCATTTCCACAAAAATTAAAATCAGCCAGGCACGGTGATGCATGCCGGTAATCCTAGTTACTCGGGAGACTGAGGCAGGAGGATCCCTTGAGCCTAGGAGTTTGAGGCTGCAGTGAGCTATGATCTCAGCACTGCACTCCAGCCTGGGAAACAGAGTGAGACCTTGTCAAGAAAGAAGAAAGAGGGCCGGGCGCGGTGGCTTACGCCTGTAATCCCAGCACTTTGGGAGGCTGAGGCAGGCGGATCATGAGGTCAGGAGATCGAGACCATCCTGGCCAACATGGTGAAACCCCCTCTCTACTAAAAATACAAAAATTAGCTGGGCGGGCGTGGTGGTGGACACCTGTAGTCCCAGCTACTCGGGAGGCTGAGGCAGGAGAATGGCGTGAACCCGGGAGGCGGAGCTTGCAGTGAGCCGATATTGCGCCACTGCACTCCAGCCTGGGTGACAGAGCGGGACTCCGTCTCAAAAAAAAAAAAAAAAAAAAAAAAAAAGAAGAAAGAAGACAGAGAAGAGAGAGAGAAAGAAAGAGGGGGAGACAGGAAGGGAGAGAGAGACAGAAAGAAATGCACAGGAGTTTTCTAGGTTACTAGAAAAGCCAATGTCTTCCTGAGGAGAGAGAGAGAGAGAAAAGAAAGAAAAAAAAAGAAAGAAAAGAAAGAAGCCCAGATTCGTATCTTTCTAGAATGGGTTCAGCAATGCCCTGCCCTGAGAACAGATGCGGAAATTAAAACTGTGTCCTGTGACCGTCCTTTCAGTTTATACCCAGACTCACACAGGTCTACACAGCACGTCTTCTGAATGACATTAATCTAAGGTGAAAAAACCAAACCTTTGTGTGGTCTGAAATTCAGAGAATAATCACAGTCCCCAACCCCCCAGTGCAGACAGGGGCTCTTGCATTCATGTGCCTTGTCCATCCTCAGTGCGAGAGCTGGTGGGTCCCAAAAACACAGACAGATGGGCAAAGTAGGGCTCCTTCCAGGGACCCATGTGTTGCCTTTTCCAGACCCAGTGAAGCTGTGCCCTGGACTCTGTGCTAACATGCACACCACCACGGGTTATAGAAGTTGTAAAAAGAGCTGTGTGTTGGTAACACAAATCTCATCAACAGGCCCTGCCTAAGAAGCTCCACATGCAAATCCCCCTTTTAGAAAATGAACATTGGCAGCTTTGGGCTTCGTGTTGGAGGAATGTTAAAACAGCTCAGGCCTGAAGTGAAACCTTCGATCTGCTGCTTTGTGTGTGACAAGCCTGCCATTGCATATCGCACGTTACGTCTCCCTGAAAATCTACACCCGAGCCAGGCGCAGGGGAGCTCACCCTGAGTCTCCGCAGGACGGCCGTGACCCGCCTCTGGAGGTTGTCCCAGCGCTGGTTGCCTTCGTGGACCATCTGCTTCAGCCGGCTGGCTGTGTCTGTGCGGTTCTCCCGGGCCAGCCGCCGGTACTGCTTGTTGATGAGCTCCAGCTGAGTGAGCCGCTCGTGAATCTGCCGCTGAAAGGCCTGCATCACACGGGAGGGGTCAGAGCCAAAGTGTGCAGAGTGCCATGACACCCTCCTTCCCTTCTACACCTCAAGCAACCTGCTGCCAGGGGTTCACCCCCAAACTGCAATGGCAGCAGAGGGCCTAATTCACCAGTCCTGATGCCAGTTACACAACAGGCTTTCAAGTTCATTGCATAGCAGCTGGCATACATCCGCAATGTCTTGCAAAGCTGTCTCAGCAGCCGGGGGCAGGCTGTGGACTGGGCAGCCCTCGCCAGAGGTGAGGAGAAGCTGGCCACTTAGGGGAAGCCATTTCAGCAGCTCCCAGGCTCGCTGCAGGCTTGGTTATGATCAGGAGACTGGGATGGAGAAGGCGTTTACCTCAAACCTCTTCAGTTCCTCTTTGGCACTCGTGTACAACACCTCTGAGGAATTTGGGCAGGCCGCCGTCCTCTCCGCTGACTTGAGCCAGTCCTCAAAGCGGGAATAGTCGTCTAAAAACTTCTGCCACAGGCGCCACGTCTCCTCGATTCTGATGGGAGGAAAGCATCTTAACACAAGCCATCCCCTGCAAGCCCGTGCTAAGCCCGTGCTTTTGCCCTTCTTTTATCCCCTGACACCTGCACAGTTTAGTGGGGGAGACCCTGTTACCCGTTCTGGGAAATAACAGGGACGCCACTTCTGGTCTGTGCTCCTCCCGCCTGGGAGTGCCAAGCACCTCAGAGCTCCTGCTTCACAGAGGTTAAAAAACTAGGAGACAGGGCTGCCTCCACTACTACCTGGCGAGGTCAACAGAAGCACAGTGGCCAGCTCACAGCCATACCCCGCACAGGAGAGCTGGAGAGAGACATGACTCCTGTTACATTTTTCTTGAATAAATCCTTTGAGAAGCATTGGGCCTTCTCTGCCAATACCTGGCGCATTTCTAAGTGAAATGAACAGAACAGTTACTGTGAATGAGGTCAGAAGGGTGTACTGAGTTCGGCTGACCATGCTGAAGACATTTGGGGGAGCTTAGCTCTTACTTCATGCGCCGCTCCATGGACATGGCACAAATGTTCCTCCAGCGTCTGTCCAGGCTCCTGGTGGTCTGCTGGATCGAGTCGCACTCAGTCTCATTTGCACAGGCATCGGAGTCGTGCAGTAGAACGTCACAGATGTTAAACACAGACTCCACCCCTGCGCTGTGTTGTTCAATATCTCGCTGTAGATCCTGTGATTACAACAGAGTAAGAAACCTCTTGAGACGTTGGTGACAGCAGGAGGGTCAGTATCAAAGGACCCCTGTTCCTGCCTCCCTTCTCCCAGCCCAGGGGATACTTCCCTGGGTGGATTTCCACCACGGGCTTGGCAGTACACATGGAATCCCTCTCATCTTTGTGTTACCCTTGTGCTGTAAGCACCTGACACAAAGTTGAAACACTGGAAACATCTAGGACTTGCGCGCTGAACCACGTGAGGGGTGGCACAGTGGTGGGCGTCGTCCTCTACTCACTCATTACCGCTGAGAGCCCATTGCCCCACAGACTTTGGGTATGCATGGGATCTACTCCATACCACCCACCCCACAGGGCTCCAGTTTACACTTGGTTTCAGGTAAGTCTTTAGAAACTGAGTCTCTTCAGTAGGAACTCTCCACCTTTTATGGGCTACTGAACTCTTCAAACACACACCAAATTGTGCATGCAGCAGTGTGCGTGCCCACAGGCTCCCCGTGAGCTCATTCAAGGGCTTCATGAGCCCACGGGAGGAATTCTGGCAGACAGACCCGGCCTCCCCAGCCGATAAAGCCCAGCCAAGGCTGCGGTGGCTTGGGGAGAGGCAGGGTTTCTGCAGTCTTGTCCTTTGATGGGGAAAGTGATGCAATCCCCAATTCGGGAAAAGGAACATTTGTGAAGAGAAAATGCATGGTCATAGGAAAAACTGGAAAACCTCTTTACGAATAAACATGGCACTTTTAGTCATCATCGGATAGTAACGCTGCTGCACCCCCATGGGTGGGCTGCAGGGAGGGAGGGAGATGAGGAACCTGTTTGTTTTGCCATTCTGGAAGAGTTAGGCATCCCTGATGTCCAAATTCTGTGACAAGTGACACGAGACCACATCATTAGTTTTAATATCCAAATTACATTGTGAGAAAGCAAAGACTAAGTTAAATTCTATTTTAATTATTTCATAATATACCAATTTCTGAAATCTACACTACTTTAAGCCACTATTAACTAGACTAAATCCAGTTCCCAGGACTCAACAAATTTCAGTTAATAAGAGGACTATATTATAAATGGTAGCTGTCACCATCTACAGAAAGGCAATATAAGCTTCATTCCAGGTCACTTTGATATTTAAATAATTTGAGATTATTACTATATTACTAGATGGGACCACTATTTTCTTACTTTTCTTTTTGAGACAAGGGTCTCAACTCTGTCATAGTGGTGCGATCTTGGCTCACGGCAACCTCTGCCTCCCAGGCTCAAGCGATCCTCCCACATCAGCCTCCCAAGTAGCTGGCCACCATACTCAGCAATTTTTTGTATTTTTGGTAGAGATGGGGTTTTGCCATGGTGTCCAGGCTGGCCTCCAACTTCTGAGCTCAAGCAATCCACCCTCCTCAGACTCCCAAAGTGCTGGGATTACAGAGGTGAGCCACCGTGCCCAGCCCCTATTCTTACTTTTCTTCATATAAATGCGCAATTCCGATCGTTGTGTGTTTAGGTTGATATGAGGGAATAAAATGCCAACCCGCCAACCGAATTTTAAATCAGGCAGTTCCTAACACTGATCCTGAGTACAAACGACCACCACCAGGTTATATTCAGAAGAGATGTGTTGTCCACTTGGCCACCCCGTGTGCACTGTGAAGAATGTGCAGGGTACTTCGTTAGAGCTCTGCAGTGTGGGTGGAAGGCCTGTTATGCTCGAATGGTGGGAGTCTCCCTGGAGTCAATTTGAGGACTGACTTTAAAGTTATTATGTCTAAATAAAATTCCAGTTTTAAGAACTCTTACCGGTTCATAGCACTGTCGTGGGGCCCTTCTAAAATCAGAAGATACATGTCCTATTTAAATATTAAAATAATAAATTAGGAACCCTGATACTGGTGTTAAATAAATAATACTCATCACTTATAACTGAAAAATGCCCATGACCTCATCTGGCTCCAGGTGGGTAAGGTCTAGCTGAAAAGCAGAGAGAGGTTCTAGTTTATGGACAATATGAATGCTCTGTATTTTAATAAACTCTGCAATTATCCTACATTATTTATTCAGCTTACATTGAATCAAATGGCTAAAGAAAACTGATTTAATATTTAGGGTAAATGGCCGTAAGAAACGAGCTCTACAATAATTTATAAAAGAACATCAACATCTTGGTTTAAAAAAAAGCTCAAACATTTTCAAAACTTTCTCAAAACTTTTCAAAAAACATTTTTGAAATTTTTTTTAAAACCATGTAAAACACCACACAATGAATGGCCTACTAGTTACCTTGTACAATAGAAAATACAGTGCCAGACTACCTTTTAAAATGCAGACCATTTAAGTGCTAGACAGGAACATTTTGCAAACTGAAATAATCCTACCACTAGTATCCACAGAGATGTAAGTCTGCACAAGAATTAGGTCTTGGAAACTGTCCAAATCTAGAGAAAAAGTAGATTTAAGAAACAACATAAAACATTGAGAAAGACTTTTGCTGACAGTTCTTTTTTTTTTTTTTTTTTTTTTGAGACGGAGTCTGGCTCTGTCACCCAGGCTGGAGTGCAGTGGCACCATCTCGGCTCACTGCAAGCTCCGCCTCCCGGGTTTACGCCATTCTCCTGCCTCAGCCTCCCGAGTAGCTGGGACTACAGGCGCCCGCCACCTCGCCCGGCTAGTTTTTTGTATTTTTTAGTAGAGACGGGGTTTCACCGTGTTAGCCAGGATGGTCTCGATCTCCTGACCTCGTGATCCGCCCGTCTCGGCCTCCCAAAGTGCTGGGATTACAGGCTTGAGCCACTGCGCCCGGCCTTGCTGACAGTTCTAACAGGCTCCTGTTCACTTTGTTTTTCTGCCCCTGGGCAGGTGACACAGAACACTGAGGTTGGGGAGGAACTTGGGGGTTGGGGGGTACAGAGCAAGAGGAGATAGACCTGAAACTGGAGAAGAGAACGCAGCCAGAAGAATGAGAATAAAAAGGAACCAAAAACAGAAGGTAAGGGAGGCTGAGGAGAAAAAAAACAGGCTGAAAAGACAGAAAATCATATAGGGTGAAACCCCAGTGCCAGCTCCTGAATGTCTCTGTGGGAGGGGCTTGGGTAGCAAGTGGGACAGGGGGGTGTTGGGATGGTTCAGGGGGCGTGAGGTGAAGCTCAGCTGGCCCACGGCAGGGGCTATTCATTAGCCAATGGAAGGGTAACTAACAACTCCTCCAAGCCACCATCTGGCACACCCCACAGAGAAACAAGAAACCAACCAATGAAAAAACTAGGACAGGGATCTTAAAAAGTTTCAACGAAAGTGGTTTGTGATTTAAATGTCACAAAATTGCCACTACTTCCTGTGCATTTTAAAGATGATATATTCCATAGGAATAACCCCCATTACCTTATACCTAAAGGTGTTCTATGTAAGAAAGGCGAAACAGAAAGGACTTTTAGAGGGTCTGACCCCTCCCCGACCAGGTGCATTACAATGAGGATCCAGGGACATCATAGCTCTTAGCTACTTTGGGGGGCCGAGGGCTTTTGCATAAGGCAATGCTAGGTGATGCCATGTTTTTAGGTCTTATTTTTGGAAGCAATTAATTTATTATATTTAGTTTGAAAAGTAAACATAGGTAAGGTGGTTTTCTAACCCAGACCAAAAATGGTCACTAGGTAAGGTTTTAAAAAGTGGCCCATACATAATTCTTTTGTGTAACACATTTGTTGCCATTGTTTTGGATGGGGTACTTAAGGTCTGAGTTTAGTATAATATAAATACACTGTAACTTATTCTTTTTAACAAAAATACTAAAAGTATCCTGAGATCATCTGTGGTAGGCAGAATAATGACAATGACACCCTCCAACACACACACAGACATCCAGATCCTAATCCTGGAATCTGTGAATCTGTTAGATTACACGGGGAATTGCAGTTGCTAATCAGCTGACCTTGAAATAGGGAGATTATCCGGGATTAGCAGGGTGGGCCCACTGTAATCTTAAGGGTCCTTAACGGCAGAAGAGGAGGCAGCTAGAGGGAGATGTGACTATGAAGAAAGACACAGAGAGATACAATGTTGATGACGTTGAAGGCAGAAGAGGCACATATGAGCCAAGCAATGCGGGTGGCCTCTAAAGCCAGAAAAAGCAAAAAAATGGATTCTCCCCAGAGCTTCCAGAAAGGAACACAGCCCTGATGACATCCTGATCTTAGCCCAGTGAGATGCAGTTCAGATCTCTAACCTCCAGAAATAGAATACATTTGTGTTTTTAAGCTGCTAAATCTGTAATTGGTTACAACAGTAGTAGAAAACTAACACAGTATCTAACTTCTACACAATAACGGTAGTCCTGAACACCAATTCCATTGATTTTTTTTTTAAAGTAACCAAGGGATAGAAATGTCACTAAGGTGATGCTGAATTCTATAAAGAGAGAATTTTCAAATCAACCAGATTGAAATTATGTGCCACTGCAGGATGGGAAGAAATAAGGCTAAGAGAATAGCAGTGGCTCCAAATTGTATGCTTTTGGGAACAAATTCTCTGCAATTTAATTAATTTAATGTTCTGTCACACTTTGGATTTAAAAAAAATGAACACACTATCAACAGCCCCAGCAAAATCTAGCCAGCCATTCTTTAAGAGGAAAGGTATTGACAGCTTCCATAGAATCTACCTGAAAAAACTCACCACTCAGGGTAAATTCATTTGCAAGGCCTTGCCTTTTCACAGACTGTTCAAAGACATTCATCCTAGTGGATCACACTTTTAAGTAAAACTGATGTATTCAGTAGCTGTGACTCCAATGAGAGAGGCATTAAAATCTCTGTAATGTCCATTAAAATTCCATAATACTTATATCAATATTCTTTTCTGCACAAAGCAAAGACAGAGTCTAGATGACCTCGATGAAAAAGACATGCTTAAAGTTCCAAAGCTAAGTGGAAAAACCAGTATTTTTAATTTGTAGCATTACTAAATCATACTAGCTTGAAAGCCAGAGAACAGGCATCATTTAAACAGTAATTGTAATAGCACTTAGAAAAGTCAAGAGCAGGGAGGGCCAGGCATGGCGGTGCCTGCCTGCAGTGCCATCTACTCAGAAGGCTGGCGTGGGAGGATCACTTGAGCCCAGAAGTTAAAGACCAGCCTGGGCAATACAGTGAGACGCCATCTCTTAAAAAATGTCAACAGTAGCACCAAATACTGAATCTGGTAAAAAAGGTTCACCCTCAATCCTGTCTCTAAGCATCTGTGGTATGTGGTGTGTGGTGGAGGCTTAACGTGAAGAAAACAGATTCGACTCTGAGAATCATACTGCTTCTACAGTCAAAACAGAATCTGCCCACAGGTCTGAAAAAAAGAGGTGAACAAAAGCTAAAGAAAGATTAAGATAAACTTAGCTATTAAAAAAAAAAAAAAATAAAGACAAATCCAGGCATTGCAAGTGAGAATGAGCATGTGGCCATGAGACCAGGGAAGTCAGGAAAGTGGATTTGATAAACCAGTGACGTCAAATAGCACCTACCAGGTGGGTACAATGAGAAACACTGGCAGAACTCAGTAGCTTTCAAACTGCACAATTTCCAGGATTGGCTCAGAGCATGCATATCTGATAACAAAAATGCACAGAGCATTGCAGCTCTTAAAAGTCTTCCTAAACTATTGGGTCCAAGCATGTTCCTTATCACACCTTTTCTTGTTTTAATTTTTTAAAAAGCTGTACCAGACACACAGAATATTATCCCATAAGAACCTTCCTTGATTAGAAAAGTTGCTTTTCTTTCAATTAGTTGCCTTTCAAAACTATATTAACAAAACACAACAAAGATCAGAGTCAAAAAAAAGACATAATTTAAAAAATCTTATTTACCACCAAGATTAAGGTTTGCATCTTAAACATTATTCACACAGTTTCACAAAAAGCTACATGAATGTGGGAGGGAGCACTCAAGAGATGGATATAAGAACATGGAAAGATGGTCAGTTTTCTCTGGAAAAAGCAAACCAACGTTACGAAATGTGAGCACGTGAAAACACACAGCTATACGGGGAAGGCCTGAGTCAGTGCACATCGCGGACACCCATACTCTTGCAGGAGCTCATTTCTGATTGTCCCACCTGCTGCTCAGCGAGCCTCTTCTGGATCTCTTGATCATCGCAGACATCATAAACAACAGGCTTGGAAAGCTCAGACTCAATTCGAGCCAACCAGGTACGAAGGTTGCTCATGTTTTTGTCCAACTGCTGAATAAAAGCAAAGGTCTCCTTCAACTTCTTCACCCTACACATATTTGCAGAAAAACAAAACAAACAAACAAAAAGTGATGGAAATCAAAAGCCCAATACTTAGTGGTAGAAGAATGTTCCAATAAGAGCATTGCAGGGTAAAAAAGAATCTATTTTGCTTTGATTTTATATCAGAACAACTCTCATGTCGCCAGATACGAGTTCTCAGAGAATATGTGAAGCTTTGCAAGGCTGTTGCCTCTGTTGACTTTCGAAAGGACGGAGAGTTAATCCACCCACGCAAATGGAAGTCCTATCATTCCCAGAGTGAGATCCTCTGAGACCCAGTTCATCTTCCTGGGGCTTCAGAGGTGAGAAGACAGCCATTTTTTCCTAAGTGAAAATAACCACTCCTGACTTCTGCCCAGTTTCTGCCGTGTATATGCCTGAGATTGCAGCAGCCGGTGATCTACCCTGGGAGATTAAAGATGTTACATGCCTGGTTCACTTGGTGGTATTTGGTCCACAAGGCCTCGCATGGGACCCTCCCCTTTGGGTAAGCAGAGAACATGTGCCAAGCCCTACTGCTTCAGTATGAGGGGTTCACCCAGCCGTATACAATGAACCAGCCCATGTGGGTAGATTATGGGGCATCTCTGCCTGTCAGAAAGGGAGGGGCAAAGGCAATCTGCATGCAAGTGCAGTTCTAAATGGGATCTCCCTCACCAGTCTGCCTCAGCTCCCATCCAGCCCAACTCGGCATGGAGCAGATTTGAAAGCACACGCATGGCATCAGTACAACTTGGCGTGCACGTCCACATGCTGTCAAGGGGACGTGATGTAGCTGTTGAGGGAAAACAATCTTTTTCTGACATATATACTAAAATAAAATGCTCCAATAAACCGCTTTCCTTAAAGTCCTAAGGCAGAGCGACTAGAGCCAGGATCTGTCCTGGCGTTCTGTGGGATTTGTAGTTAATCTCAGACACTTAAAAGTAATGGCTCTAAAGGAAAGTTCCCACTGATCAATACTTATGTTGTTGGGAGATGCTGTCAGAACTGCGCCCCATGGCTGGGAGCACTAGAGTGATAAATGGGGGCACCGACCCTAACTCTCAGGAAACACTGCGCCGCATGCCACCATCACCTCTTACTTGACTGAACAACCTCCTCTCAGCCCCCTAGACTTCCTGCCCACCTTTGGTTCTGTAGCCAAAGTGTAAGTAAGTTTCAGAAGGCAAGTCTGATCCATGCTCAAAGCTTTCAATAGTCCCTGCCCTACCCTGAAAACCGGTTCAGCCCCTTGATCTCTGTACCTCAAGCATTCAGGGGCCACTCTGCCTCTAACCTTGCACTCTCTCAGACACCCACCAGGACAGGGAGTGCCATGGCCAGGCTGCAGCCGGCCAGTTTCCACCGCACACACAGCACCTCCCACAGTGCCTGATGGGCAGGATGCTCTCCACAAATGCTTGGTGAATGGACAAATATGGACATTCCGCTAGAAGCTATGATTTAAGTGGACCATGGGGTAGTCATATAAGTGTAGATTAAAAAAAAAAATGTGTATCTTACAACTTACCAAGTCAATCCCAGGGACTGACTTCTAGCTCTATTACCAGCTACTTTCAAGATTTAGTGAAAGTCCTTTCACCTCAGCCCCCTTCTTTCTAGTACACCCTCAAAGCCGCTTAAGCTTCAGGGAGGTGGCAGCATCGGGTGAGGTGAAGGCTAGAACTCCGGAGGCAAGCAGACCTGGACCCAAGATCCATTCTCCCATCTAAGAGCTCTGCACGCTGCAACGTACCTAACCGCTGACTCTCAGCTTCCTCACGATCTGCAAGATTACCCACCTTGCAGGTGGTGGTGAGACTGAAATAAGAGGCTTCATGTAAAGTCGTCTGCACAGAGTGGACACTGGACCACATGACGCTACAGTCATGCTTTATTTACATGGCACTGGACCTCACAAAGTTCTTTCATCAGTGTTTTATTCTCAAGGGCAAGCTTGGAAGAAGGATGTGTGGTCTGGAGATAGAAGAACACAGACTCTGTGGTCAGGGCCTGGGTTTGCGTCCTGGCCATGTTTAATGCCATCTATAAAACGGTGTTCACAGTGCTCGCTTCGGCAGCACATATACTAAAATTGGAACGATACAGAGAAGATAAGCATGGCTCCTGCGCAAGGATGACACGCAAATTCGTGAAGCGTTCCATATTAAAAAAAAAAATGGTGTTCACAGTAGTACCTTCTTTCACTGGGTAGCTGAGGGGACTGAATGTGAAAGGCAGAATGCCTCGGAGATAAATGCCCGTTTTCCAAATTACATTCTTACCGCAAACACCACAAGGATACGTTCCCTTCAGAGCCACAGATGATTTATTAAAAAGGAAGTCATGGAATCCAGGACCAGGCCTGGATATAGCTGTAACCTAGATCCCACCTTCATTCCTATGGTTTCAGAGGTACACCCTCCTCACCCCAGTATCTTGCCACCTTGATTGCCCTGGTTCCAGAAAGAACACTCCAGGCAACTACCAGCGTAGCTGGGAACCCCTGGCACCGTGGGACAAGGAGTGCTCCAGGCAGTTCCTGAAGGACTGCCCTCCTGGAAGGCTCTGCCGGAGAAGAGGCCCAGCCAAGAGAGCGTCCCCGGGGCTGGGGGAAGGGCTCAGGCTCGTGACCTCTGCACAGCTCTCCCGCCCTCCCCACTTCTCCCTCTGCCCAGAATGAAATCTCCCACGGCCTTCCTCTAGCCCCTGACCCTATTCCACCCTAAGAATCCCAGCCTCTTTCTTATTTTGAAAAGAAGAGGGCTAGAATCCAAGTATTTATTTATATATTTTTTTCTTTTTCCTTGTTTCCTCTCTTCTAACTTAAAAGCAATTAACACACCGAAGAATGCACGTATTTAAATGAAGGGAGCTAACTAGCAACACAATTGCCTGGGTACAGACCCACAGGGCTGTGGTGATCCTGAACTGTTAACCGTGGGGTTAGGTGTGCGACACCCAGAGAGGGTATGGAGAAGGTGGGGGAATAATTTGCTTGGTTTTCCCAGGACTCTGGTATCCAAAATGGGGTGCTCAGGACAAACCAGTGGGGTGTAGGAATAAAATACGAGACTGTCTACTGTCATCCCGTTCTTTTAAAATTTCTACATGTATGTTTTACAATGATAAACTTTATTATTAAAATGAAACATCTGTATCCCACGCTGATGGCCACATGTGCCAGGCCTGTTGTGCTTCATGTTAGCAACTCATTTGCTTTTTTTTTTGAGATGGAGTCTTTATCACCTATGCTGGAGTGCAGTGGTACGACCTGGGCTCACTGCAACCTCCGCCTCCCAGGTTCAAGTGATTCTCCTGCCTCAGACTCCTGAGTAGCTGGGATTACAGGCACCTGCCACCATGCTCAGCTAATTTTTGTATTTTTAGTAGAGACAGGGTTTCCCCATGTTGGCCAGGCTGGTCTTCAACTCCTGACCTCAAGTGATCCAGCTGCCTCAGCTTCCCAAAGTACCAGGATTATAGGCATCATTTCCTCTTCATAACAATGCTAGGAGATAGGTAATATTATTATCCCTACTTGACAGATGAGGAAACCGAGGCACAGAGAGTAAAGAGCTCACGCAAGTCACATGGTCAATAGTGGAGGCAGGATTCTAACCTGGGCAGTCTGGTCTGGAGCTGCTGTTCCTAAGTACTACCCATCCTCTCACATAATCCTACACACACTAACATGCACATCCTGTTGGTACAGGATCGTTTTGCTGCAGTCAGAGAACATGACCAGAAGTCTGGACTCATAGCTCAGGATACACTGGGGGGTAGGAGCTGGTATAGTGGATGCTAAAACCGGGGGCTCTTGGCAGGTGCCTGGGGAGGAGGCCAGAAGGCTCGATACACGCTGCCCATGTTTCCCCTCCCTGATTTTCTTTCAGTAATCACTTAGCCATGTGCTTTGTCTTGGATCCTGCACAGACCCTTGGATTCAGAGATAGCTGGAAGATAGGCCTTCTTCCCAGAGAGGTCATTACCTAATTCAGATGTAATGTTGACATTGTAATACAACATAGGAGTTGCTCAATAAATAGCTGTTGAAGGAGTAAATGATGTTCACTCATACCTTCCAATTTGTCTGATTTGTCTTCTTCATAAAAGAAGTGGCCAAGTTAGATTTTTAAAGAAGAGCTGTAAAGACCAGAGCATATGAGAGCCCTTTTCCCACAAAGCAGTGTGCTGCCAGCCTAGAAGCCACCCCTGCTCCTCAGCCCCGGTTTCACACAGGGCCAATGAAGCGCTGACAGACACTCACATCACAGGCATACTTAGTGCAAGTGAAAGAGGAGGGGAAGGTGGGAGGGAAGGAAAAGAAGGTCACCAAGAAGTGACAAAGCACTCATCCAGCCAGGATTTAGCCGGTATATGCCAAACTCCATCCAGAGGCCTAATACCCCCAAATGCCTGGGAGTCTAAATGTTGCTCCTCTGATCATCAGGTAATGACTGACCCTGGGACCCATCAGGTACACGGCGGAGTGTGCATCGTTCTGCTCTGTGCAGACGCTGTAACCTAATGGTCACCTGTCCCAGGCCAGGAAGCGTCTGTCTTTTGCCAACCCAGGCGACTGACCTCCACATGTTAGGCCTTGTTAATACTGCTCTTGAAAAATTTGAAATCTCGAGTTAATATCTGGAAATAAGAAAACCTATTCAGAAACCAGCCTGCTGGCACACAGAAGCAACCTCAACGCTGCCTGACATCAACCACCTGAGCAGTTTGCTGCCGCGGCCCCCATCTCTGCACTCGCCCCAGTTTTGACCCGGTGCTCTGAACATTTCTCACATAGACATTTCAACAAATAACCTTTCTCCAGGAAAAAGCAGCATGATTTTCTGAATTAAATCCCAGTTCTGAGAATCAGAAAAACAAAATTTTTAGGTACAAAAGCAAAGTTTTCCACCTGCATAGGCTCTTTATTGAGAGACCTAAAGCAAAATGTTTTCTATGAAACCAAACAAAAGAATTATGCCTAAGAGCTGCTTTAAATGACAAGAGTTCCTTTGCAGTAATTATGGGTAAAAATGCAGAAAACGATCAAGGCAAATAAAGTTTTTCTTTTAACTAGCGATGGATGAGAATATAACAATGATAAACACTCCTCTCCTTCCAAACAAACAAAATCAAGCCAGGTTTGCATCATTCTATATACCAAGCCTAAGCCTTAACAATGTATGATGAAGGCTTTACATGTCAAATTTATACATATGGAATAATTTACCATTTAGTCCTATCCTCTATGTGCTCAGGAGTCTACAGTTAAATTATAAAAGCCCTAAATCAGCCTAAGTGAACAAAAAAATTCCTATGCCTAATTTAAAAAATACTAAGGAAAACTGAGATGGTTCAAGTATCCGAATTTGTACTGAAATAAACAGTCAAACCTGTGGGCAGCTGTCAGTTGCAAAAAACACTGTAGAAATCCTGTACAATTGTATCTTTTCACATGACTAAACATCCTTATGGCAAAATAATGCATTACTCCAAGATCCTGAAGCCCTGATTTAGGGGCAGAGGCATTACAATACACGTCTGAGCTCATTGCCTCTTTGAAGCATTTTTGTCACCGGAGGACTTCCATTTTCCACACCGCATAATCACTCCTCTGCCCTGCTTGTCAGAGGCAGACTGCAGACACCACACGCATGCTGACGCTGGGAAAGAACCCATCCCCCGATGGCTGAGCACAAACACTCCGCAGCCACCATCTCATCGGTGATTTCTATTGTAACCAAAGCGACACAGCCAGAGAGCAAGACACAAGGGACAGCACCCGGCGCCTCGGCCCTATGCAGAGCTGATGACGAAAATGGCACTTACTGTTGATGAGAAAAAATCATTCCTTATGTTTAAGCGAAAGCTCCAAGTTCCCGGCCGCACCTCCACCTCCCAGGGCCGAGGCAGCCCCTCCCCCTGCCCGGCGTGCCCTCTTCACTGGTTCAGCATCTTGTACAGAGGCGGACGCAGCCCTCTCCAAGGCTCCTTGTGAGCATGGCTGGCTCGCAGGCACAGGGCAATGCCAGCAGGAAGGAAGACACCTTCTCCCCTGCTAACTGCAATTTTTAATCTCAGTTTTCTCCCTTCCAATAAACAAATATCTCCAGCTCTTTCCTCACACACACAGTCTTTGTTCTGACGCTCCAGGATTGCAATGCTGGGAGAAGAAAGTCACAGTGTTATCTTGGCTATGGGTTATTTATGAAGTGCTATAAACGGAGAGACGAAACATTTAATTTGGGGCAGGCAAAAGAGGATTTCTGTCCTCCACAAATTAAATTTCTCTGTTTCAGGTTTAAAAGAAACAGCAAAATCTGAAGCCCCTGAGTCCAACAGGAATGCCTTCCTCTTGTCCTCTTGAAGAAGCAATTTCCCTGTGGGGGTTTTCTGCTCTGTCCTTTTGGTCCTGAACATCCTGGTTTAGGAGGGTCAGATAGTTCATTTAGTTTATCTGCTTCGTGCACAAAAATTCTATTTTGCAGTATAAAGGGAATTCATTGCAGAGGAAGAAATTTTGTAACTTTCCTTGCTAGCTCCTCCCAGGACTTACCATAACGTGTCTGAAAATTCCACCTTATTCATACCCTCAGTTTCTCCAGACAATCCTGAGTGGCAGCACTTGGTTTGTGTCTAGTCTACCTCAGACTCATTCCCAGCCTTATTCTGAGACTCGATATCATTTTTCAGGAGTCCCTAAAGCCCAACATTTAGTCATTATTGTATCCCCACCTTGAAACATAGCAAACACATGCTACACCAGTGGAATCAGAAGTGCAGACCTGGCAATAGTTCTCCCAAAATGCTGCATCGAACTCAGGCCCACGTGGTTGGCTGTTCCTGCAACCTGCTGAGCATGAACCTCTGAGGCTCAGTACACTGGACCTGCCTGATGCTGGCCATCAGGATACTTGCTCATTACGCCAGTGACGGCTACTCTTTCCTTGGGGGAACTCCTCAATCCTCAAGGAAGCCATTTCTGCAGGGTCTGGGAACAGCGGCCACCCATTCTAGAGGCAGAAGGATCAGACTGATGGGAAGGAAAATGGAAGTGAGGAGGCTCACATCTGGCTCCCCCTGTGCTAAAATAATCCCTAAATCCTTCCAGTCCCACTGGATCAGGCAACCTGCTAAGACCAACGCAAGTCAACTTCGTGACTAGCAGCATTGTTTGGTCTTCCAGAAAACCTTGAGAAAATACAGATAAGAGCTTGAGAGCAATGAAAAGCTTTATCAGTCTAAAAAGGCACACATATTTCTGCCCATTCTGCAAGGCATGGAAAACAATCTTAACACACAACTGCCACGGTCATAACTTCTGAGTTTAATGATAACATTTTAATTGCCACTATTATAAAATAGGTGAGCTTTTCAGGTTGGCAGGCAAAATTTAAAAGTTATGCTTAGTTTAAAAAGTTCCTTTGGATGGATTTGATATTTCTGATAGTGAGAGCAATTCAGTGTAAACAGGAAGGAGCTAATCTTTGAGGTCATACGGTACTAGGAAAGCCCCTCCTTGTCAGTGGCTTAATAAGGACGACAGGCTTTGCTAGTGGTGCTACCGTCAGAAATTCAGGAAAGAGAACATAAAATTGATGACATTTGTTCATGACATGTTATAAACATCTTCCATAATGAACATTTAGAAAGTACAGATAAGCAAAAAGAAAATTAAAATCATTTTCATTAAAATGATTCCAACCAAGAGAAAAACCAATGTAAACTTTCTCGGAGGGTATGCCTTTCTACTTCGCTGTCCAACCTATATCAGCAGGCACTGAACGCTTTCATCAGATTATTCACACATGCTGCTAGAAAGAGCCTTTAAAAAGAGTTCCTCACCCTGATCCCAAGTCTCTAAAAGAATTCACCAAAATGTGCAACCTGCCAGAGGGACTCACTGAAGACACAGCCCCACCTGTGTCTACAGAGCTCCGGTTCATATGACAAGCCAGGTTTTCATTAAGGAAATGGGGAGGGAGTTCTGGGAAACAAAAGTAGATGAATTTTTAAGGAGTTCAACTATTGGGTTTTTAAAACTAAGGGGAGGCATAGGTGAGATCAGGTGGCAGGTCAACTCCTTCTCTGGCATCAGTCCCATTGAGGGGATGAGATCCAAGGACCGTCTTTTTAGAGCTTCAGACTGTGCTGGCTGTGAAGGTTAACCCTGCATCTTTTTGTCTGTCACCCAACAATTTGTATCTCAGCTGTTCTTAGGTAATCCAGATGCCTCCAAAACAGAGGATCACACATATTGGCAGTTCTGAAGGATACTTTCTTTAATTTAGTTGTCTGTCCTGCATTCAGAAGTTTTGCTGAGTCACTTTTCAAAGACGTTATCGAAGGCTGGGTGCGAGTGGCTCATGCCTGTCATTCCAGCACTTTGGGAGGCAGAGGTGGGAGGATCACTTGAGCCCAGGAGCTCAAGACCAGCTTGGGCAATATGGTGAAACCCCATTTCTACAAAAAACAAACAACAAAAACAAAAAATTATCTGGGCATGGTGGTGTGTGCTTATAGTCCCAGCTACCTGGGAGGCTGAGGCAGGAGAATTGTTTGAGCCTGAGAGGTCGAGGCTGCAGTGAGCTGTGACTGTGCCACTGTATTCCAGCCTGGGTCATACAGCCAGACCTCGTCTCAAAAAAAAAAAAAAAAAAAAAAAGAAGAAAAGAGGAAGGAGAGTGGCTAATAGGCACAGTCAAAAAAAAAAAGTTTAGAATATTTCTTGTTGTCAACTTGGGTTCTACATAATTACAATCCCCAAACATATATACAATCAGCATCAGGGAGTCTATGTAATGCTTTAAATGACCTCTGTTGAAAGTATCTGCATGTTTCATAAAAGTGTAGATGTCACCATTGCGAGAAGCTGCCCAAGGGCCCATGAGAACTTTTAAAAGCTCCCAGAGCAACTCTGAGGGACAGCCAGTCACGGGCCTCTCTATACCCACACCAGGGCCCATGTAATCTTATGTGCATGTTTCTGTCCCGGGCAGAGTTCCCACTGTCCTTGGCTAAATTACCGACATTCTCTGAGCTGCAGTTTCCCTCTCTATAAAATGAAGAATCACACTGACTTTGCAGTGTTGTTTTAAGAATTAAAATGAGGCCGGGCGCGGTGGCTCAAGCCTGTAATCCCAGCACTTTGGGAGGCCGAGACGGGCGGATCACGAGGTCAGGAGATCGAGACCATCCTGGCTAACACGGTGAAACCCCGTCCCTACTAAAAAATACAAAAAACTAGGCGGGTGAGGTGGCGGGCGCCTATAGTCCCAGCTACTCGGGAGTCTGAGGCAGGAGAATGGCGTGAACGCGGGAGGTGGAGCTTGCAGTGAGCTGAGATCCGGCCACTGCACTCCAGCCTGGGCGACAGAGCGAGACTCCGCCTCAAAAAAAAAAAAAAAAGAATTAAAATGAAATAATCTATGTGAGGAAACTGGCACTTAAAAAATAAGCAATGTTGGTTTCCTCTCCTATCTATCCAACAATGGAGTCTACCACCCGAAATGATCAGAAATCTAATGTAGTTTTTAAGGAAGCCTATCCTAAATTCCATTTTTTCCTCCAGTGAATTAAACCTGATTTATTGAGGCCTTGGACTTCTGAAAACCGTTCTAAACCTTAGTTTTCTAAAACCATTCTAAACCTTAGTCTTCTAAAACCATTCTAAAGTTAGTTTTGTAGTTAAGATCTTGCAGTAACGAGGCCAGGTACCTACATAGGATCGCCTTCCAATCTTGTTTTTTTTTTTGAGACAGAGTCTTGCTCTGTCACCCAGGCTGGAGGGCAGTGGCGCAATCTCGGCTCACTGCAACCTCCACCTCCCAGGTTCAAGTGATTCTCCTGCCTCAGCCTCCTGAGTAGCTGGGATTACAGGTGTGTGCCACCACGCCCAGCTAGTTTTTGTAGTTTTGGTAGAGACGGGGTTTCACCATGTTCACCAGGCTGGTCTCAAACTCCTGACTGCAGGTAATCCACCTGCTTCGGCCTCCCAAAGTGCAGGGATTACAGGCGTGAGCCACTACGCCTGGCCAATCTTATTTTTAACAAGAAATGCTCTTCCCTGCCACAGGGCCAAAGCAGCAGAATACTGTGGGTAGGATGGAAGATGCTGCACGATGTCCTGGATCCTGTGGGCAAATGAAGCCATCAGGGCACCCTGCAGAGCAGGTTCTTGTTGCCACTGTTCAAACGTAAAGTTTGCAGCCTGTGCTTCCAACCCTTCCCTTCCTTTGTACAACGCCCAGGGTGAAGTCAGCATCAGGGATTCTATGTAAGGCTGATTCTATGTAAGGCTGATTATGACAGGTCCAAGTTTGCTGCCTCAACCCACAGATTCACCTGAACAATAAACTCAGCTAAGAGCTTCTTAGATTCTAGCTGTCTGTCTCAGCCTGGCCCTTGCTTTAAAATAAGAAAAATGATTCCCTCCCAAATTCCTCAGTGCTGAAGGGATTAGGCACTCAGCATGTACTGCTCATTTCAGTGTTTCAAATGAGAGGGTCTGGGCTGTCAGGGAGGTGAAACTGCCCGAGTTGAAATCCTGGTTACGTCACATGCTGGCTATGTAACTATGGGTAAGTTGCTTAGCTTCAGTCCTCAGTTTCCTTCTCAGTGTGTAAAATGGGACAATGGTATCTACTCTCCAGAATCACAGTGAAGTTTAAGTGAAATCATACACAAAAGGCATATTGCTAAGAATATAGGCAGCTGACAACATATTTCCTATTTCAACTCCTTTTCCCCCAGCTGTGCTTTCCAAAAAGATCAATAAAATTTTACCCACTGTTTTATCTCTTTCCCACCAAAAGGCTGGCTGAAGACAGGCAGAGAGTGAGCGAGGAAAGCAAACAGCCTGTTAAACTCCAAAGTGATATAAGCAGAGCATGAATGATTAAAAATGGACTGTCACTCTAACTTT
Source organism: Macaca mulatta (assembly GCF_049350105.2). Taxonomy (NCBI): domain Eukaryota; kingdom Metazoa; phylum Chordata; class Mammalia; order Primates; family Cercopithecidae; genus Macaca; species Macaca mulatta. The sequence goes on along the minus strand of NC_133412.1, from coordinate 137,304,694 downwards.
CAAGAAACATTAGCTAGATCTTGATCCTGTATCATCCATGAATGGGTGTGATGCCATCATACCCTCGACTAGTGCCAAGGGCTCGAGAAGACTTACGCTATAAAGGCAACCACAAAGACACAATTTATCCCACAGAAATGATCTTATTATTAACGAATGAACTGAAACATTTATTCATTTCAACATACATCTGACACACTATTCTCAGCTCTGAGAATGAGGTAGTCTAGTTGCAGGCCTCACTGGGGAAAGACCTCTCATCACTAGAGGTCACCGACAGAATCATCTTCCACTCAATACACACACGACTTCAGAGCCTTCTCATGGAAAAGTAACTAAAACAACCACTCCATAAATGCTGGCTTACATGTGCTGTGCTGGCCCTATACCAAAGATATGATATATATCCTCACAGCAGAAAGCACCAGTGGCCTCTGATGTAAGCCAATTAGACCCATTTTACAGACTTAGAAACTGAGGCCTAGAAAGGTTAAATCACATACTCAAGTTTTCACAGTGAATAAATGAGAAAGTTAGGAATGGTTCAAAACTTGTACTCTTAATCCTTACTTAGGTTTCCACCATGCATTTCTGTAGGTTTTTTTTCTTTCCCCCAGTTGGCTGTGGAGAGAAGTTGAATTTGGGCCAGTCTATGTTGCCAGCCAAATCCCCCTAATATTTGTCTTCAGCAAACCCTCCACTGCTAAGGAATCAGGCATGATTCAGATATTTTTTCAGAAGGCCAATATTTAGCTGAGATTTAAAGTCTTCTAAGATTTAGCCCCAGCCCATCTTTCTAGCTCATCTCCTACGTTTGGGGCCAATGGGGCTTCTCTTCACTTCCTGAATGGCTTCAACGCTGCTCTATTCTGTACCTGTTTGCTCTCAACATATGTGTCTCTCTCTCTGCCACCAGTAACCGCAATCCCTCATTCAGGACCCTCTGGGAACACAGCCCCTCTGTAAGGATCTTCCTGATCCCAGGAAGATGGGATCTGAGCTCTCAAACCACTTGGTTTTACAGCTGCTCAGATACCTACTCCCATTAACGTAACTGACTCAACTTATTTAGCCGGGTGCCTCTGTTGACTGACTCAGGTTCACTTGTGGTTTCCAGTAACAATGAGGTAAAGAAGATGCCAAATTATTAAGAGTATCTTACTTTCATCACCCCCCAATTCTTTATTCACCTTATAGGTTCTCCTGTATATTCCTAATTCTAGGTGTTGTTCAAAACATCTGAGTATACTGCTATGGAAAGGACCTGTGTGGCCAGTGGAAGCACAGCTGCACAAGCAGTCCAAAGGCCAAGTGACTGTTCTCCATATGCCAGGTGGCCACTGAATAAACATCCACTTGGGGTTTGTCTTTAGAGAGGGAATTTGAAGACATTTAAGAACTTTGGGCATCACCATCATTTTGGGGGGAGAGATAAAATTATCAGCACTATTTCTGATAAGATTGCACTAGCCAACATAGCTTTGATTTGTGGCCCTTTGATTTAGGACTTGGCTGTGTCCAAATCCACATCCTAGGACAAGACACCCCTGGGAGACCTGGCACTCTGAGCCCACACACTTAGAGTAGACTCCTGCCCCTGCCGTGAGTGCGGGTGGCGGGGCAGTCATGGGCCCCCAGCCTCCAGAAACCAGGCCTGTGCCCTCACCTGCCTGATTTGCCACACTGAGGCAGAAGCAACAGCCATGGCTCCGCTGTGGGGACACATAAATGCTAACACAGAGTCAGAATTTCTAAACAATACCCCCTCCGAAGGATCCCTTTCCAAATAAGTTTCCAACCCTTATATAAAACTACTCTAATGCATGTGAAGTTGTAAGCTAAAGAAAAAATATTAAGGTGGGATATACTAGCATCTAGGTTTTTTATAACATGGAAAGAATTTCCACTCATTTTTATCAAACTTTGCCTTAATCTGTAAACTTATAAAATTGCTGGATCACCTTAGAGGAAGGCTGGGCTCAGTTTACTAGATCTGTAAAGTAATTACTGTTCCTGGAGAGTAAGAATCATTTTTAGCCCATTTCTTACCTTGATCCGATGACATCAAAAAGATGTTGCCAACGATCGTTAATTTTGTTGAGCTTGTCATCGATCTCAGCTGCTCTCGATTTGTTGCTGGCCTTGATCAGCTGGTCACCCATCTGCTTTAACTGTAACTTGTTTTCACTAAACAAGTTTATTTCTTCCATGCAGTCCTGGCAAAGGCACCAAAACATAAAAAAAAAAAATTGGCCAGGTATAATGGCTCATACCAATAATCCCAGCAGTTTGGGAGGCCGAGGCAAGAGGATCAATTGAGTCCAGGAGTTCAAGACTAGCCTGTGCAACATAGCAAGACCCCACTTCTGAAAAAACTAGCCAGGTATGCTGGCACATGTCTGCAGTCCCAGCTACTTGGGTGGCTGAGGTGGGAGGACCCCTTGAGCCCAGAAGGTTGAGGCTGCAGTGAGCTATGATCTCGCCACTGCACTCGAGCACAGTGAGACACTGTCTCAAAACCCAACCTCATACCTTCTTTTTTTTTTTTTTTTGAGACGGAGTCTCGCTCTGTCGCCCAGGCTGGAGTGCAGTGGCGCGATCTCGGCTCACTGCAAGCTCCGCCTCCCGGGTTCACGCCATTCTCCTGCCTCAGCCTCCCGAGTAGCTGGGACTACACGCGCCCACAACCGCGCCCGGCTAATTTTTTGTATTTTTAGTAGAGACGGGGTTTCACCGTGGTCTCGATCTCCTGACCTTGTGATCCACCCGCCTCGGCCTCCCAAAGTGCTGGGATTACAGGTGTGAGCCACCGCGCCCGGCCAACCTCATACCTTCTAATGAAGCTAACTTTTCAGTGAGTAGCTAAAAAGTCAGGCAACAAGCATCAGGCAAATGCAAAATATGTAAGGCAATAATTACTTTGTTTTTAATAGTTACCTAATTCAAAAGCTCTCTGTTTCCTCTCACACATTTCTTTTAACCTACTTGGGAACTGAGGACAACTAAGCATAACTAATTAGGCTGCTGTCGTTTCCAGTTTTCCAGAGGGTTGACTGAGTGGTGTTTTGGGTGACTGCAGCAAGAATGTTATTACTTTTCCCTGTAGAGACCAGTGACCATTTCAAAATTATGAGCCTCACTGCTTTTGGCCTCTCCCCTTTGGCAAGGGGAGCTGCTGCTGCTGCTTTTTTTTTTTTTTTGAGATGGAATTTTTACTCTGTTGCCCAGGCTGGTGTGCAATGGCACCATCTCAGCTCACTGCAACCTCCACCTCCCAGGTTCAAGCAATCTTCCTGCCTCAGCCACCCAATTAGCTGGGATTACAGGCGCCCACCACCACACCAGGCTAATTTTTGTATTTTTAGTAGAGATGAGGTTTCACCATGTCAGCCAAGGTGGTCTCGAACTCTTAACCTCAGGTGATCCACCCGCCTTGGCCTCCCAAAGTGCTAGGATTACAGGAATGAGCCACCGCGCCTGGCCAACGAGAGCTTCTTAATAACAACTAGAGAAACTCTAACTCACTTGGGGTATCAGCTGATGTGTAAGCCCCTTCCCTGGCCACACTTCCTAATGGAGAGAAAGCAACTCCCCTCAGTACCATGCCCACTGACAATGGTCTCACACTCCCATCTCTCTGGAACCTTCTCTCTTCCCACTGCTCTCTCAAAAGGATCAAAAATAGTGAAGTCCCTTCAAATTTCTAAAATGCTACCGGAAGCACCCGTAACCCTGCACCTGTTTGGGCCTAGGAGCGAGGAGGGCCAACAATTCCACGGTAGTCAGAACTACATCCACCCTGGGTATCCTCCCGTACCTTCTGTAACTTTTCAATCATTTCTTCAATACTAATGTCCACTGTCTGTAGAACTTTGTTTTCCATCTGCACCAGCCAGGCACACAACTCTTTATTTTTCTCATTGAATACAATCCATGTATTGAGTCTGTCTTCAATCTCCTGTTTACGTATAGCCACCTGCAAATGAAAATACATTTGGCAGCTGAGTATAGCCAGGAAGGAAAGCACCCCCTTCTCTCCCTCACATCAAAAAGACTGAGTTTCATTCATTTTAATCAGTAGCTCTCTACACTCACCCTTGTCTGGCTTTGCCTCTTAAAAACCTAGGGTTTCACATCAACAGAAGTTCCTTACACCTGTGATAAATGCCACAAAAAATAACAAATACTGTACCTGAAACGTAGCTGATTGGAAGGACTGTTTTACCCAATACTTGTGTGTTACTATCCAGTTATATTAAAAATTAAAAACAGGAAAGGCTAGATGAAGATATAACCCAAATCCTTGCCCTTTTAACAACAAATTAAATCCTTATACCAACATAAGGACAACGTCCTGTTTAAAAACTATTAATCCAGACAGAATGTAAATCAAACATTTATAATGCAAATGGACCAGGAAAACTACAGCCATTTAAATGTCCTATTGTTATGCTTCAAAACAAAGTAAAACCAAAAACAATGTACATCACTCATTTAACCCACTTTCCTGTTAAGCACTGGATTTTGGATGGAAACCATGGATATATCGCCAACAGCTGGTCTGCAGCAAGCAGGCTGACCCCAAAATACCCAATGCCCCATTACGCATAAGTAGCCCCTAAACTGACATCAGCTAAGGGTCCTCCTCCTTAAAGGTTTAAATTTCACTAAATATAAATTTAAATAATGCAAATCAGCCTTACTAGATGTACAAAAGTATTCTCAGGTTTTAAGAATCTTCAGAATCGTAGGGTTAAAAGGGGGTGGCTCTTTGGTAAAGTTTTGACACCCCACTATATGGACCAGGAAACCAAGGTTGAATTCTCTGAGATTTTCCTGCTGTGTATAAAGAAACTCTGCTCTTTAAGGAGGAGAAAATACTGAATGCTTATATATCCTACCCAGGCAAACGTGTTAAAAACGCTTGAAAAACTATCCGAAATTTCCATTCCTCAGGGCATCTGTTTATCTTTTAAAAATCCTGGCATTTTGCACAGTGTCATCCTGATTGATTTCATAATAGTAACAATTAGGAACATCTGGGCCTCAGTCTTCCTGTGTACCCTAACTTTCAGAACACTTTTCATATATTCTAAACATTTTCTTTTATATAAAATTTAAAAAGTTCTAAAATAAAATTTAAAATTAGGGTACATTGTGAATATTAAATACTAAAATCAAGAAGGAGAATGTGCCTGAATTTCAACTTTTTAAATACATCTCTTAATTCACAAAAATGAGATTAAGGAATTTATTTTCACTAGAATTCTATGTTCTTAAAACAAAGATCTTTAAGACTATTTGAATCCCTTAATTCAATCCTGATCCTGTCACAAGCCTATACCATATAATACTCTATTAACACAATCCCATTCTTAATAAGTCAAAGTGATCCAGTGAGACAACATAGCAGGTGATCACTTCTCTTAGAGAATTTTAGAAACCGGCTACTTGAAATAAACATCAGATTGCCTGTGAATGCAGAGTACTCATATGAAATGCTCCCATGCTTGCTGGGCATTAAGTAAGACTCCTGCTGTTAGGCCCAGAAGAGACTCCCCAGTAAAGGACCTCTTCACTGGGTCCTGCTTCTGATACACTGATTAGGGCTTGCCACCTACACAAGCCAGAGAGCAGTCTACACATCTGATCAGAATTGCAATTTCTGTCTCCACCTAAAGTGACTTTAAAAAAAGCTCATTAAAAGCGTGCAAAGTTCTAGCATTTAGCGCTGGAGAAACAAAAGGGTCAAATCTGTTAAACCATGTTGCTGCCTTCTAAAGGAGCAGCGGCCAGGCCAGGGGTCCCACTGAAAAGGGCCTCCGGTTCAATGAAATTAAGCTCCTTTCTACTTTGTCTGGCCTTCAGAGACATTTCAATCCACTCCCAAACAGCCGTGCCCTGCAGTGAGCTGACTTACCCTTAAGCAGAGGTCCTCCCATTGTCTGTGCAAATGCTCTATTTGCTCCTTCAAAACCATCACGTCTTCCACGAGAACGTGCCGGGTTAAGTCTGCCTTCATAGTTTGAAGTTCTTTCAAGTTCTGAGTCCAGCTAGCCAAAGACTGTTCAAGTTCCTGCATTTAATCACAAGAAGGGGGTAAAAAGCCTTCAACTCAAGCGGCTGTTGTTTCCAAACCTGTAGGCTAATCCTTTGATTAGACTCTGGGGGAGGGGAGGCCAGGAGAGGGGGAGGGACCTTCTGAATGGGAAACAGCCCAAGGCGAGCGCCTGCAGTTGTGGTTGGCCAGTTCTCCACCACCTTCTTCTCAACGGAAAACTCTTTTCTACCTTTATTTTCATTTCCTCAGGTAGCTCTGATTTCGACAGAATTTATTCTATTTTAAAGTCATGTAGGTCTTTATTTAGAGGAAAGTATATTTGGAATCTAATAATCTTGACATACACACACACGCACACATACAATTTTTAATCCTGAAACTACATTTCAGATAGATTTAAAATGTGATTTTCCATTAAAAAAAACCCTAAGAAATGCATTTCTGCTATTGTGGTAATCATGTAACAGCAATGACTTCTGTTCAAAGGGAATTGTTTTTGGCTAACTTTTGAAACTAATGAGTAAGTATAATGGAAGACAGAAATAAACTTTTCTAATAATTGGCAAAGATTAGTTAGCAGATAATTTTCTGGCCATGGAAACACCTATCTTTTGAAAGGCAGCAATGGCTGGGCTCGGTGGCTCACCTGTAATCCCAGCACTTTGGAAGCCCGAGGCGGGCAGATCACCTGAGGTCAGGAGCTTAAGACCAGCCTGGCCAACATGATGAAACCCTGTCTCTACTAAAAATACAAACATTAGCTGGGCGTGGTGGCCTGTAATCCTAGCTACTCGGGAGGCTGAGGCAGGAGACTCGCTTGAACCCAGGAGGTGGAGGTTGCAGTGAGCCAGGATCACTCCGCTGCACTCCAGCCTGGCTGACAGAGTGAGATTCCATCTCCAACACACAAACAAAAAAAGAAGCAGCACTGTCATTGTCAAATTGAAACTTTGAAATCTAGGATTTACTCAAGAGATTTACTTTCACAGCAGGGAAGGTAAAAGGAAACAGCCAAAACACTCGAGTCCACCAGGTTTTTATTGTGCTTACAATTCTTCATGACTTGGCACATTTTAAGGGTCTCCAGTCCTATCTGTCAACTGAAACCTGAAATAAGATACTATGCCTTTTTAACTTTTATTATTTTGTTTTAGAGACAGGGTCTCACCCTGTTGCCCAGGCTAGAGTACAGTGGCATGATCATGGCTTACTGCAGCTTTGACTGACCTCTTGGGCTCCAGTGATCCTCATGCTTCAGCCTGCAGAGTAGCTGAGACTACAGGCATGCACCACCACACCTGACTAATTTTTAAATTTTTTTGTAGAGATGGAAGTCTCATCATTTTGCCCAGGCTGGTCTCAAACTCCCCAGCTCAAGTGATCCTCTTGCCTCAAACTCCCCAGCTCAAGTGATCCTCTTGCCTCAGCCCCCTGAAGTGCTGGGATGACAAGGGCAAGCCACCATGCCCTGCTGCTACTATGCCTAAAATCAGGGATAAGTTTGAAGGGCCCTAACAGTATGTTAATTCTGATTGATTTTCAGAGTTCTAAAAGCTACATTGGCATGATTTCGTAACTTACCAACAACAATTTATGTTTAATAAAGTGGCCCAGATAATTCTTTTAAAGGTTACATGTAGAATGAGGAATTAACACCTTTCTCAGAAGCTAAATCATTAGGTATTTAACATTTGTATTACTGCTTTTGGTCTCACAATTGGTTCCAGTAAAGTAGATGACAGCAGATTCCACAGTGGAATGCTCTGGAAAGCTATGTAACATAAAGGGGCCACCTGCCAGCCGAGGTGTACCACTTACTGACTTGAAATTGGAGATCTGGAAACCGCTGAGCTTCAGACAGAGTTTCCCAGTCAGGTGGCAGGAAGCTCAGCCTGTCCAGTGCCCTGCTCAGAGGTGCTGGCTTGGCCGCCAAGTTATGCCCAGCCAGGTTTCACTCAGTATGGTTTGAATACTTATAATATTGACAATCAGAAAGTATACAGTCACTGGATAAGGTTGAGACTCCTGTTCTACTCTCATTGCCCTGCGCTTTTCCCCTCTAACACTCACCATGTTCACAGACACAGACACACAGACACACACACACCCCTGTGCATACAGTGTGGCTATCTGGTGAACAGGTCTCTCTGGCAGACTGGACCATTAGCTCCACACTTGGCAGGGACCATGACAACACCGCTCACTGATGCAGTGCCCAGAACCTGCCATGGTACTGCTGCACAGCAAGTTTTCAGATACCAAAATGTATGGCTGAAAGGAAAGCAATTTGGCAGTATGTCTTGAGAGCTTTAAAATGTTCATAAACACTACATGAAAAAAGTAGGGAGTCAAACAGTATATAGAATGAGGTCTCTTGTGGAAGTTTACTGTAGCTGACGATCAGTTTGTATAAAAATGTCAACAATCATGCCTGTCTTTAAATTAAATTGCCCCAGATTGGCAACCAAACTGTCAGAGAGAAATCAGATAAGTTTCCACCATCTTCATTCAACCAGATAAATTATCTATACCACAAGAATACATGGAAATTTCCAATTTTTTATGTAACATGGGATGTACAACTTCAAGTTGTTTGGCTACAAAAAGTGGTGTTGCACAGGATTTGACTAGACTCTGCAGTATCAGGACAGCATTTAGGCCTTGCCTATGGACTCAATTACCAGTGGAACTGTCAAGTCCCATTTTTCTGTACTACCATTTGGAAAAAAGAAGACCGAAAAAGAATGGGTATACAAATACATTTTGGCCTGTATATGCATACTCTATCTTTGGAAGAATATACAACAAACCGGTAACATTGATTGCTTCTGTGGAGAGGAATTGATAAGAGAAAAATTTATCACATATACCTTTTGCACCTTCTGAATTTTGAGCCATGTGACTATATTACTTATACAAAAATTATTTAAAAACCAAACTGTTCCAAGGACTCAATCTTTGGATAAGTGTTATGAAACACAGATGTCCATTGTAGCAATTTTCATAATAGTGAAGTTAGAATATACATGAAACATATATGTAAGGAAATCATTCCATTCCTCAACTTGGCTGTAGTGGGAATATACTTTTTCTTTTTTATCTTTTATCTTTTTCTTTTTGCAGCTGTGCTTAGAAGGGAATATAATTTTATGAGGAGGAAAGTCAAGCTTAAATTGGTCAAGTGGCTAGCATATTTCTCCCAGGTGAATCAGGAAGGAAACACACTGACGCGGACAAGCTTTGGGTTACTTGGGATCTTTTTGGAATATGGTCATGGTTGAATGAACTCAATGCTCTTTCCCTTTCCCTGATTCTTTCCACTGATAAATAGGATGCTGAGACCATGAAAGCTGAAAAGATCCCACTGGAAACTGAGAAGTGTGATACTTGAAAAAAATTACGGCTGCTCAAGGGTTTACATGTCACATTCTGCACAGGTTCCTAGTCCTTATGGAAGGAAACTGTATCAGCTGAGAGCATGACTCCAAATTCTCTCCGTTGTTACCAAAGTCTTGCTCTAAACCTAATAAGGTAGGGATGATAAAAACCTTGAAAATTAGGCATAGAAATCTTGTTAACCTAATAAGGCCACTGACTGACACATCACCAGCAAATATCACTTAATAGTGAAATGTTAGAATCATTTTCTTCTAAAATCAAGAATGGAAGACTCAGCTATTAATGCTGCTGCTTAACAATGTTCTGAAGGTATTGACCTGTGTAGGAAAAGTAGGAAAAAAAAAGTATATTAAAAAGAAGAAACAAACAAAAATAACCTTGTCATTATTGACAGATGATGATGGTCTCACAGACACCCAAAAAAATACATAAACGAATTGCTGGAATTAACATAAGAGTTTAACAAGATGGTTAAACATAAATATGCAAAGACCAATTGCATTCCTAGGTATCAGCAATAATCAGTTAAAAAATATAATTAGAAAAAGGTAGTATTTTCAAAAGCTTCCAAATATTGCACCAAGAAATAAATCTAACAAAAGATATCTCTTTTGTGATTAAGAAAATTGTAACAAGAATAAGCCAGGTATGGTGGCTCAGGCCTGTAATCCGAGCACTTTGTGAGGCCGAAGCAGGTGGATCACCTGAGGTCAGGAGTTAGAGACCAGCCTGGCCAACATGGTGAAATCCCATCTCTACTAAAAATACAAAAATTAGCTGAGCGTGGTGGCAGGTGCCTGTAATCCCAGTTACTCGGGAGGCTGAGGCAGGGGAATCCCTTGAACCAGGGAGGCAAAGGTTGCAGTGAGCCAAGATCGTAAACTGCACGATAGCCTGGGTGACAAGAATGAAGCTCCATCTCAAAAAAAAAAAAAAAATTATAAGCCATTAGTGAAAAAAACTAAATAATATGACCAAAGGGAAATATATACCACATTCATGAGCATAAGCAGGAATACTAAAAAAATTTATCCAAGTTAATCTATAAATTCAATGCAATTCAATTATAACTCTTTATCAGAACTTTTCATGGTTTAACAAGCTGCTTCTCAAAGTTACAGAAGATCAAAGATCTAGGGACATCCAAACTAATGTGAGAGAACAAGGTGTGGGTACACATCACACCTGAAATAAAGATGTGTTACAATAAAGTGCAGCCATTAAGATAGTTTGATATTAAAGCTGAGCTACACAGACCAATGGAACAGAGAACTGAGAAAAGAATCCTGCGTATATGGAAATCTGATATTTGACATTAGACAATAAATAGGCACCAAGACAACTGCTATCCAGATGAATAAAATTAGAAAATGGATCTCTGCCTTAAAATGTATGCAAAAATCAATTCATCAATGAATAAAGATATGAATATAAAAACCAAAAACCGAAAACTTTTTGAAGAAAATGTAAGCACGTATTTTACGACTTTAGTATGAAGATTTCACAGAGGAAGTGGAAAATACTAATCATATAGGAAAATACTGACAAATTCATCCACATGAACAAAATATCTTTTGTTCAGCCAGCAACACCAAGGAAAAAGTAGAAAAACAGGCTCTCAGATGGGAAAAGACATTTGCAATGTATACACTCAGTAGAAGAGGAATATTTAAAATAAATAAGCAGCTCCTTCAACTCAGTAAGAAAAAAACAAATAGCCCAATAGAAAAAAATCAGTAAAAGGTACAAATAGGCAATTCACAAAAGGGCAAATATGAAAAAAATGTGAAACTGACTAGCAAACTATAAAGAGACACTATCTCACTCATAGCTGCTGGGCTAGCAAAAGTTAAAAAAAATCTGATAATACCAAGTGACTATATATTCTTATAATGCATACTATACAGCAGTGAGAATGAATGTGCATTAGGTACCAACATCAATGACTCCAAATCATAATGAAGGAAAAAAGTTACATTGTGGGCCAGGTGTGGTGGCTCACACCTGTAATCCCAGCACTTTGGGAAGCCGAGGCAGGCGGATTGCTTGAGGCCCCAGGAGTTCAAGACCAGCCAGGCCAACATGATGAAACCCTATCTCTACTAAAAATACAAAAAATAAGCCAGGTCTGGTGGCGTGTGCCTGTAATCCCAGCTACTTGGGAGGCTGAAGCATGAGAATTGCTGGAACCCAAATGGTGGAGGTTACAGTGAGCCAAGATTGCACCACTGTATTCCAGCCTAGGCGACAGGAGACTCTGTCTTAAAAAAAGAAAAAAAAATTATATTATACATAGTACTGCTTATATAAAGTTTTAAAATTTATGTATTTTGTTTACTTTTTAGAGACAGTCTTACTCTGTCATTCAGGGTGGAATGTAGTGGTGCATTCATGAGTCACTGTATCCTTGACCTACTAGGCTCAAAGGATCCTCCCACCTCAGCCTCCCCAGCAGCTGGGATCACAGGCAAGTGCCACTACACCCAGCTAATTAAAAAAATTTTTTTTGTACATATGGGGATCTCAATTTGTTGCTCAGGCTACTTTCAAACTGCTGGACTCAAGGGATCCTCCCACTGCAACCTCCCAAAGTGCTGGGATTATAGTTGTTGAGTCACCATGCCTAGCTATATAAAGTTTAAAAACAGAAAGCAATTCTACATCTCACTGACAGCAGGCTGGGTGTGTGGCTCCCGCCTGTAATTCTAGCACTTTGGGAGGCCAAGGCAGGAGGATTGCTTGAGCCCAGGAGTTTGAGACCAGTCTGGGCGACATGACAAAACCCCGTCTCTACAAAAAAATACAAAAATTAGCCGGGCATGGTGGTGTGTGCCTGTAGTCCAGGCTACTCGGGGGGCTGAGGTGGGAGGATCGCTTGAGCTTGGGAAGTGGAGGTTGTAGTGAGCTGAGATCGTGCCACTGCACTCTAGCCTGGAAGATAGAGCCAGACCCTGTCTCTCAAAAACAAACAAATGAACAAACAAAGAAAAACACTGACACCTACAAACACAAGTATTAAAATTACTAGGACATGTGTAAGAATGATGAACACCAAATCCAGGGTTACTGACACCTCTAAGGAGAAGTTAGATCATACAGGACACTTGAACTGTGTGTATAAATTTTTTTTATATTTTAGCTGGGTGATGGTGTCATGGCAGTTTGCCATATTATTTGTTATGCCTTTTAGCACATTAGACATATTTACAATAAAGAAAAAAGATGTAGGGAGAAAGACACTAATTTCTAGCCCAACTTGAAGTAGGAGACTATTCATTTCTTCCTCATTTCTTCAGTTTGATCCCTGAAAGTCATTGAAGGAAGTAAAAAATTAGAAGACCATTCCAACAGTCTCTCAATGTCTTTTAAACATCAAAGCTGCAGACAGAAAAGAGATGCAGGGAGTTGCTGACCTGGGAATTTTCCTGGCCCCAATTCCTATCCATAAGTTTGCCTTGTCTTCAGCTAAGGCCTAAAATATCCAGGAATTTTTGCTAGTGTGGTATTCATTAGGAAGAATATAGTTTGGACCGTTTTATAAAAATGTTATACTGGAGCAAACCCCAACTTACTGGCTTTCAAAAATGAATTCTTTAGTCATATTTTACTCTCGTTTCAAAGAAAAGGACATTTGATAAGGGAACAGCTTTTACAGGAATCTCAGAGGCCACATCTTATATTACAGAGGAGGAACAGACACAAAGAGGACCTGAAGGAGAAAACCCCTAAGATCCTAAGAAGTGAGTTTTTGCAAAAGTCTTTCTCGTCTTCAAACAACAATTGTAAAAAGCATCAATTCTAATTCCTTGAGAGACCAGCATGTTGTGTTAGACAGTAGATCGGGAAAATATTTTCTGATTTGAAAATGAAAACTCAGTTTCAACACAGAAAGAGGCAAAGAAGCACTTCAAAGTACTCAGAAAACAGCTAAGTGATTATCTTGGCCACTTGTTCGGATTTCAATACCTTAATCAGCTCTTTTTCGTTATGGAGGTCCTCGTGAAGCTCTGGAAGAGGATCTTCACTTTGTGCCTTTAAAACTTGCAGCCTGCTTCTCAACTCCTTGATTTTCTTTTCACACTGGTCCCAGGTCTATTTGAAAACAAGATTAAAACTGGTAAGTACTTTGTTCTTTAGAATGAATTGTGGAAACAGAATAGCTCATTTACTCCACATAATCTTTCTATTAAGTTTGTTTTTATAAATCACACAGATACCCAGTTCCTTGTCTTGAGCAGACTATGGTCTCCCAAAAGCAGAAGGAACACCAATATGACTCAAGCCTCCTTGCAGCTTTACCTGTGGCTCATTTCAACCACCAGGCTGGCCTTTGCTTGAAAATAGTTCTTCTGGGCCGGGCATGGTGGCTTAAGCCTGTATTCCCAGCACTTTGGGAGGCCGAGGTGGGTGGATCACCTGAGGTCAGGAGTTCGAGACCAGCCTGGCCAACATGGCAAAACTCTGTCTCTACTAAAAATACAAAAATTAGTTGGGTGTGGTGGCATGTGCCTGTAATCCCAGCTACTTGGGAGGCTGAGACAGGAGAATTGCTTGAACCTGGGAGACGGAGGCTGCGGTGAGCCGAGATCGCGCCATTGCACTGCAGCCTGGGCAACAGAGCGAGACTCCATCTCAAAAAATAAATAAATAAATAAAAATAAAAAAGTTCTTCCTCGCTCCCATATCCTTCTCATCTAACCAACGTGATTTCTACTTTAATTTTGGAAAAGTTCACACCTAAAAGGCTACTGTATGGATTGACTGTTAGCATTGACAGTCTTTGGCATATGCTATAATAGCACCACAGAGCACAAGCACTCAGCCACCTTCCTTGTCTTCTTTTCCACCATCACCCCTCTCCTCTGCTGACTCTCTTCTCCTTTCTACAGCCTGGCTTTAGTGACCTTTTCACATTTAACCTTCACTTTCTATTTCTCACCACTGTGCTGACTACCACCTTCTGCTTAAAGCACTTTCCTGTTTACAAAGCATTTTCAACTTTATTAACCCATAGTAATTATAATAACCTTAGGAGATATACAGGGAAAGTATTATCATTTTTAAAACAAGTATTATCATATTTAAATGGGAAAACTAAGGCTCAGAGAAAAATGACTAGCCCATGGATCTGGGGTTAAAAGCCAAGTCAAGGGTCGACCATCTCTTTTCTTGAAATTTTAATTGTTGAACAAAATAGGTGCCTGCATTTTCAACTACAGGGTATTTAGATTCAATTCATTAGGATAAACTTCTTTTCCTGAAGTTACTAAAACTATACAAATCTACAATGAAACACTATTCTTCAGTACAGCTGATACCTAAACATACTTGGGTTGGCCTCAGTCTATGGTAACCCCTCACTGAAGAGAGGCCCCTTGTCTAGCAATATCAACTATCTGAAACTCAACTCAAAAGAAAGCAAAGGGAGAAGCAAAATCACGAGTTCTTTAAACTGTTATTTGCAATTATCATGCTTTACAAACATGGCAGATGCTTAACTAATGTTTGCTAGTTAATGAATTCCACATAGTCCATATACCAAATAAAATTCAGATGCTTTATTCACAGGAGAAATTCTGAAGCCCTAACTCAGCATATATTTACTCTTAATTCAGAAAAATATGTCTGATAAGTTTGGTTATCTAGTTTTAGCACACACAACAGGTTAGAAAGAGTGGGCTATAAGAAGTAAGTGAGCTTGGAAAAAGAAAAAGTAAAAATAGATAGCTTGACATTAAAAGGAGAGAAAGAAAAATGATAAAAACCATATCAGAACTCAAAGAGCACAGTAGTTCAGGGAGGGCCATAGGTTCAAAGCAATTCAGAGGCCTTGAGAACAACTTGGTATCTTAGCATTACAAAACAATAACGATTTTCCTAATAGTGACTCAAAACATAACACTGTAGTTCTTAAAGGTATAATCATACATTATTTGGAAAATTCGCTTATATGGAAAAGTACATTCTCTGATGACAGCAGAAAAATGAAGTGTTTCTGTCTGTTTCTTTTCATGTACTATGCCAAGAACAGGCTGTACATGGAACATTAGTTTTATGTATTGAACTTTAATTGAATATGTTTCCTGTTTCATAAAAATAAGTATCTTAATAGAATCTCAAGTATTTAAATACTAAACATTGAGCTTTTGCAATGCTATATCATCATGTCACATTAAGTAACTGGCATGACTTAGGGATTAGAGCTTGAGTTGGAAACTCATGCTACTACAGTTTCCTAAAATCATTTCCATTTTTCACACCGCAAATGAAAATCTATGTAATTTGAGTATCATGAATGGAAAAGTAAGTGGTGAGTTTACCTCTACAGTGCTCTGGAACTGCTTAATCATCTCTGCCAGCTGGGGCTCCATGTCTTTCCAGTTGTCCTGAAGTTGACTGATTCTCCTACCCACAGACTCTTTAGTTTCCAGATCAGTTGTGAGCAGTAACTTCTCTCCAGCTTTCACGGTTAGGGCATAGGTAGTTCGCCATCTTTGAAAATGAATTTCTTTATTCTAAGAAAAAAAAGAAAAGTAATTTGCTTAGGTTTCTGATGTGTTCAAAATGTGATTGTGTGTGTGTGTGTGTGTGTGTTTCCTTCAGAGTTTTTCTTAAGAGTTAAACTAGATATAAATTAGACAAATTGGGTTAGAATGTACATACACACACACTCACATCAAAAGCTAATGTTTTACATTGAGTAGATAAGCATACTACTAAGTGAGGTGTTCTTAAAATAATTTCCAAAGACTGGTGAGATAAGATTCTTAGTGTAATGATTAGAAGCACAGAGAAATTAAAAAAAAATACATCATAGAATAATAGCCTGCAAGGTAAATGGATCTAAGAGTATTAAGAAAGTGAATGGAGTAACAGACCTGAAATCAAGTAACAGACCTTACATTATGCTAAACAAATATAAAGGGAAAGAATGCAAGAAAGGGTAAAAATACAAAAAATATACATTTCTTAAGCTTTTTATGGGTACATAAACATGTACATCGATATATGCCCCAAAGGGGCAGCTTTAAAAGATTCCATCCAAATGTCATGTAGGCTTTCTGAAAATTAAAAACAATTTTTTAGGCCTGGTGTGATGGCTCATGCCTGTAATCCCAGCACTTTGGGAGGCCAAGACTGGCAGATCAATTGAGGTCAGGAGTTCAAGACCAGCCTGGCCCACATGGAGAAACCGTGTCTCTACTAAAAATACAAAAATTAGCCAGGCGTGATGGTGGATGCCTGTAATTCCAGCTACTTGGGAGGCTGAGTCGCAAGAATCACTTTAACCCGGGAGGCAGAGGTTGCAGTGAGCCAAGATCACGCCACTGCACTCCAGTCTGGGTGACAGAGTGAGGCTTTGTCTCAAAAAAATAAAAATTCAAAAAAAATCAAAAACAAAAATTTTTAAGAGATAAGGTCTTGTTTATTTATTTTTTTTTCTATTTTTTAGTGGCGGTGTTACAGCTCCGTGACTGCTCCTGCAGAGCTGGGCCACTCCATAGGCAGTGTGCAGAGAGTAGCAGGGGTCCTGTTTTTTAAGAGATGCACCACCACACCTGGCTACATGGGTTTTCTTTAAAGAGATTGAAACTAGGTGTTTATAATACAAAAATAAAGTAAAAACTTTAAAATGTGTCCATACTCCCAAAGGCATATTTGGTTTTGGAGGAAAAATTAAATAGTTTTTGTCTGTTCTAAATATGTTTTCCTGGCTGGGCATTCTGGTGAGTACTGTGGCCGCAGCTACTCGAGAGGCCAAGGTAGCCTCACCAGAAGTGTGAGGTTACAGTGAGCTATGATCACGCCACTGCACTACAGCCTGGGAGACAGAGTGAGTACCTATATCTAAAAATATATATAAGCAAATAAATAAATAACACATAAATATTATTTCCTTCACCTTGGAATTTCTTGAGGGAGACAGAGTGTGGGCATTTTCCAAAATGGGAGCTGATAAACATCGACAGAGCATCACTAATTTACAAAGGCGTTTCTGAGAAGCCTGAAGATCACCCACACCCAAAGAAGGAAAGCCAAATGCACCCTCAGGAGCAGCACACAAATAAAAGAAACAGCAACGGGACCACAGGCACTCCACGCGCGTCTCTCCAACGTATTGTGCTGCGCAAATGAGCCACTGGTAGAAGACCTGCTCCTCCCTTAGTCTTCCCTAACTTGGTCAACAGCACACTATTCACCAAGATGCTTAAGCTTCAATACAGAGTCATCCTTCATCCAGCTTTTCCTTTACCAGATTCACAAACCGACACTCCAAAATACAGTGTTTTGACACGCTGAACTGAAGAAGTCTCAGGGTCTCTCTGCCCTCCCGCATTGTCTCTCCTAAAGAAGCTGAAGTCCTTTATCTGCCTAAGACCTGGACCCACCAAGGAGAATGATTGTTTTCTCTTTCCCTCCCTGTTACCTCATTATCTTATTGCAGAAAAGAAGACCCAGATGTAACCACACCCGAACAGACGCTTTCAAGATGACTGCCTCCAGCCTCCAAGGACCACTGAAATTCCAAAGATAACCTCTTTTTTTTTTTTTTTTTTTAAGACAGGTCTTGCTCTGTTACTCAGGCTAGAGTGCAGTGGTGCGACCATGGCTCATCGCAGCCTCAACCTCCCGGGCTCAAGTGTGATCCTCCCGCCTCAGCCTCCTGAGCAGCTGGGAGTACAGGTATGCGCCACTACGCCTGGCTAATTTTTAAATTTTTTTGTAGAGACCGGGGTCTCACTATGTTGTCCAGGCTGGTCTCAAACCGGGCTCAAGGGATCCTCCCACCTCAGCCTCCCAGTGTGTTGGGATTGCAGCCAATCCTCATCAAACTGTGGCACCTGTGTCCCCTCCTCTCAAACTCATGTGGGCACATATGATGGCCTTCATTATTAGAGTGTGGCAGAAGTGATAGATGTGACTTCTGAGGCTGGGTTTATAAGGCAATACAGCTTGTTCTGGGGATAAGAATCTTTGAAGCCACTGGGGTACCATATAAGGAGTCTGGGCACCAGAAGCCCTCACATGGCAAGACCACAGAGAATGATGCCCAAGGAGAGGAGCTCCACTGTCCTAGCTCCTTGCTGCTCCAGTTGTTCCAGCCTAAGCATCGGTCATGTGAGTGAGCTTCAGATGACGCCAGCCCCAGCCACCATGTGACTGCAACTGCCTGAGAGACCCCAAGCAGAAACCACCAACCCCTGTCAACCCCAAGAATGACAAGACAGAATGATGAGTGTCATTATGCAGTGATAGGTGAGATGTTAGGATTCCTACTTTTTTTTCTTTAGCTCCCCTACAACCAGGAACAGCCAGAGTGATCTTTAAAAAATACGGGGCTGGGCACGGTGGCTCACGCCTGTAATCCCAGCACTTTGGGAGGCCAAGATGGGTGGATCACCTGAGGTCAGGAGTTCGAGACCAGCCTGGCCAACAGGGTGAAACCTTTTCTCTACTAAAAATACAAAAATGAGCTGGGCGTGGTGGCAGGCACCTGTAATCCCAGCTACTCGGGAGGCTGAGACACGAGAATCGCTTCAACCTGGGAGGCGGAGGTCGCAGTGAGCCAAGATTGCACCACTGCACTCCAGCCTGGGCGACAGAGCGAGACTCTATCTCAAAAAAAAAAAAAAAAAAAAAAGAAAAAGAAAAAGAAACAAACAAACAGTGTCATGCTGCCCTCTCCCTCAGCTGAAATGCTTCAAAGGCTCCCTGGTTCCAGCCAGACCAGGTAATCCAGCTGCCACACCCAGCCTGCAAAACAGTCCTCCCTACCTGGCTTTCCAGTTCACCTCCTGCCACTGCTGCCTTGCCAGCTCTGCGCCAGTCACACTGGCCTTTTTGCCGTTCCTCTGCTGTGCTGAGCTTGTTCTCATCTTGGGGACTTGGAGTAAGCCTCTCCTTCGGTCTGAAAGGCTCTTTCCTCAGATCTTGTATGGCTGGCTCCTTCTCATCATTCAGCCCCAGGTTAATTGTAACACGGCCAGAGACAACCTAATCTAAAGGAGCCACACATCTCCATCTCTACTGGCCCCGTTTTAATGATCTACGTTAAGTCTTATTACAATCCGACATTTTACTATTTATTAATTTATCTGATTAATTATTCTGGTTTACTTACTACTTTGTCTGCCCTTACGAGAGCGAAGGTCTTCTCTCCGTCCACAGAATACACCCAGCACTTAGGACAGTGATTGGCACAGAGAAGACACTCAATTAATATGCGATGATTGCATATTAATAACAAGTGAGGGCTGTACAGGATCTCAGGAGGATGGTGTTTGTTGAGAGGCTTCTCTAAGGTGGAGAGTAGCTCTACAGTTCCATGGGACATCCCAACCACCTACGTTAAGCCTGTGCTCATCAAGCAAGTTTCTTTTGGAAAGCTTTGTTGCCTAAATGAATTTGCCCCTTTATTTTTATTTTTTACAATTAGTTTTTAAAATTTTTGTGAGTGCATGAGGTTTTTAAATATAGGCATGCAATGTCAAATAAGCACATCATGGAGAATGGGGTTTCCATCCCCTCAAACATTTATCCTTTGAGTTACAAATAATCCAATTACATTCTTTAAGTTATTTAAAAATACACAATTAAATTATTATTGACTATAGTCACCCTACTGTGCGCTATCAAATAGTTAGGTCTTATTCATTCTATTTTTTTTTTTGTACCCACTGAATTTGCCCTTCAAGAGTAAACAAAACTATCACTGTATATTACTACACTAATGGTCAATTATACATTAGTCAGTGGCTTAAGAATCTGGGTGGTTTGAGTCTGTCGCCCTGAAATCCCCCACTTTATTCACCCATCTCCACTCCATGCCTCCTCTCATGGCCCAAGAGAACCTCAGTATTTCTGGATGAATGGGTAATATTGGGTTTCCAACCTCACAATGCTAGGGACCGGGCTGTGGGGTGTGGTGACTGCACCTTGCTGGCCTCACATTGCAGAGAGCACACTTGGATCACATTATCATCAAAAACATTAAACCAAAGGTGAATGAACACCTTGCAAATAATGACCACGCTGTGATTCTCACAATGCTACGATGCATACACTACCTTCAGCTCATGGATCAGACTTCTGGTTTGGTAGAGGCTGAAGCGCTCCTGGCCCTTTACTGCAGATAGCAGGTGGCTGGTGTCATTGAGGAAGCGAAACAAGTTCTCCACAGAAGTAGTGAAATCCTGCCACTGCCTCACCAGCCCATCAATGTCACCCTTCCTCTGCCGTACACCCTGGATGGCATTCTGCCACCGATCCGTCAGCTTTGAGAATTCTGAAATAAATTCTGGTCTGGGGAGAAACAAATGGTTATAGAATCCAGACATCAACATGTAGAAAAAATAACTATCGGTGGGTAATAGCAGCTCAGATTCAGTTTTTATAAGTATAATTTACATGAAAAAAAATCCCAACTTCTAAAAATCTGAGTAGTATTCCATTTAAACATGATTAAAGCTTTGGGAAGGGCACCATGCAGACTGAGGTTAGTAGAAGGCATCTGCACCGTAACCTGGTATTTTGCCAGCATGCATAACCACTCCCTTAAACAAACTGAAGTTGTTTTAATATACATTATGCCAAATGCAGAAAGGAAAACTAGCAACTGGATCAATGGGAAACAGATGAACAGGCAGGTACTTTGTAACACTATGGATTACTTAAGTGTACTTTACATAATTTTAGCAATAAAGAGCATGCCTTATTGCAGCTACTCAACAGTTTTTTTTTGTTTTTTTTTTTTTTTTTGAGACGGAGTCTCGCTCTGTCACCCAGGCTGGAGTGCAGTGGCGCGATCTCGGCTCACTGCAAGCTCCGCCTCCCGGGTTCACGCCATTCTCCTGCCTCAGCCTCCAGAGTAGCTGGGACGACAGGCGCCTGCCACCACGCCCGGCTAATTTTTTTGTATTTTTAGTAGAGACGGGGTTTCACCGTGTTAGCCAGGATGGTCTCTATCTTCTGACCTCGTGATCCGCCCGCCTCGGCCTCCCAAAGTGCTGGGATTACAGGCGTGAGCCATCGCGCCCGGCCAACAGTTCTTTTCTGGATAAATAATATCCTTCACATAAGAAATAAGGCCTCTTAGTTATTATGGGAAAGTCATGTTTTTCTGTACAGATCAAATAGAAATTAGTTTATCATCCTGGAACTGGCTTGAATTTACTGCTTCAGAGCTAGGGAGAAAAGGGCTTTACATTTCTTAGTTATGCTGAAAGAAGATTCAGAGGTGTATGGGTGGTGATGTGGAAGAAAAATCATACCCATTAGGACATTTAGAGAAGTATATAAGTGGCCAGGCCACGTCCAGGCTGTCTGCCATGTGTACCAGCTGCATGAGCAGACTCACTCAGCATTAGCAGACTGGCCAAAGGGGCTCTGTTCAGCCTGACTGGCACTGCCCAGTGACCCTAAGCCCACATATGTAGCATGGAGAGAAAGCCCTTCTTCATACTTACAGGATTTAGCTACTTACTGGGAACACTAGGAATAATTTTTTAGAAATTATTTTTTAAGTAGCAAAACATCATGAGGATGATGGTAGAGAGGGAAACAGTACAGAAGAATCATTTGGGGGCACAAACTTAGTTAATGATACTTGAGAAGTGAGCATTTTCCAAAGCTTCTGGGCTGCTAACCCCATCCATCTACCATAGGGAAAAGGTGTCTGTCACTGATGTTTTTATGGTCACCCAGCAAGATCTAGTCCCACTACATAGTTAGAAGCCTGGTCCCATGGTGATCTGTCAATGAACATGGCCACAGGGCACCAACATGGTCAAGGTTCACATGGCAGAAAGCCTGCCCCAACTGAATGCATTACCTTTCATCCACCCACAACCTTCAGGAGCCCCAGACAGCTCACCTGTTCTCTATTTCTGTTGTGTCCAGGAGTTGTAAAGATTGGGTGACATAGGAATCAGCAATTGTCTGGTTTATAGAAACTTCAGCTTCTAACATCTGCATATGAGTCCAAACAGAAAATATCAGCTAGTAAAATTCATTTTATGAATCTGGGAACCTACATTCCCTATTAAAATCTAAGTTCACAAAGGATATGATGAATAATTTTCATATTATTTGAATCTACTGCAAAAAAATGTTCAGCTATCATATCAACATCACCTATGAATATATTCTTAAAAGCAAACAGGTTTAATAATAATTACATCTAATACCCATTTGTTAGGCATTTACGATTTGGTAGGCACTCTGTAAAACATGCATTATCTCATTTATTTCTCAGACTTAGGACTGAAGTACTATTATTACATCCATCTGAAGAGGAGGAAACTAAGGTATAAAAAGGTTGAGTAACTTATTCAAGGCCACTCAGCTTTTTGGCAGGGGAAATTTCATTTTAATTGGATGATCTTCATGTAGCAATGTAGACTTCAATCAGTTAACATTAAAAAGTTGCAGTGAACTAATTCTGCACACTTTTGAAATGTGTCCTTTGTAATCCCAGCACTCTGGGAGGCCAAGGCAGGCGAATCACTTGAGGTCAGAAGTTTGAGACCAGCCTGGTCAACATGGTCAACCCTATCTCTACTAAAAATACAAAAATTAGCCAGGTGCAGTGGCACATGCCTGTAGTCCCAGTTACATGGAAGGCTGAGTCACGAGAATTGCTTGAGCCTGGGGGATGGAAGTTTCAGTGAGCTGAGAATGCGCCACTGCACTCCAGCCTGGGTGACAGAGGATGACTCTGCCTCCAAAAAAAAAAAAAAAGAAGCAGGATCTGCCTATAACCACCAGGATTATTTTCAAATATATGTCAGCATAAGCACTGAGGAAAGTCCTGTGAAATTATTAATGCTACAGTTATAATTATACCAGGTGCTTTAATACTATGGAGAATTACTGAGTGAAAATACAAAGATGAGTTGAAGTATTTTATTATACCATTCTTAATAGAATGGTATAATATTTGCATTTTGTGGAAGCAAAGTTGTACTAGAAGCTTCCATGTACTGCAGAAAATCTAGGAGTCCTGTCCCTAATAAAATAGAGCAGTAAATGTTGAAATTTATGAAATGTACGAGAATTTTACAAATGACCAATTGACAACTGAATTTGCTTAAAGGTATACATTCTGTATTTAGAGACTGATAGGTACGCTCCCTGTGTTTTATTTAAAGCTATCTCTTCCTGACTCCTGCCCCAGGTGAGCGGTTCAAGGGTGGCAGAGAACACAGGTTTACCTCATAGGTTTTCTGCTGCTCCAGGAGCTCAGGAAGGCTGTTAGCCACATCCACTTTGAGTGCTTCTTCTATCTTCTCCAAAAGTTGGATCCACTTTTCACAGCAATAAAGAAACTTTTCATTCAATCCAATTCCCTGAAGCTCACTAGAAAGGTTTAAAACAAACAAAACACACCCATATTAACAATGCCATTGCTGAGCTGAAGCCGTTAATTTTACTTTAATTGAAACAACGACAGAAAAGGGATGTTCTAACCTGCAGCGCTCCAGTGCCGTGGCCGTGGCCCGAATCCACTGCCGGTTCACATTTTGTAACGTCTTCACAGCTACGTCACTAAGTGGGAGCTTGAGGCTCACTTCATTCAAATGTTCAATATCAGGTGACTGGGCTGTCAGTGCCAGCACATGATTCTAGTTTTAAAAATTAAAGTATAGGTTTTTGGATGCCAATAAGATATCTAGATGACAAACAACTCTCCTTATCTCAAAGATGAAGGGAAACTGGGGCCTGAACAGGCAAATGACTTGCCCACAATCAAACAGCTAGCTAATGTTAGAGTGAGACCTAAATTCAGCTCTCTCAATGCTATGCCTTCTAGAATACCAACCTGCACACACGGCCAGCACCCAAACAGCCCAGGAAATAGAAAGTGATCTCAGATTTTGTCACTGAAGAATACAGAAAATAGGCTTTTTTATTTTTTATTTTTTGGAATGGAGTCTCATTCTGTTGCCCAGGCTGCAGTGCAGTAGCATGATCTTGGCTCACTGCAACCTTCACCTCCTGGGTTCAAGCGATTCTCCTGCTTCAGCCTCCTGAGTAGGTGGAATTACAGGTGCCTGGCACCACACCTGGCTAATTTTTGTATTTTTAATAGAGATGGGGTTTCACCGTGTTGGCCAGGCTGGTCTAAAACTCTGACCTTAGATGATCCACCTGCCTCGGACTCCCAAAGTGCTGGGATTACAGGCATGAGCCACTGCGCCCGGCCTAACAGGCTTTTTAAAAAAGGACCAATTCTGGACTTTTAAGTCCCATTTAGTCTGCCAATAACCTGATCTTCCACAAACAGGTCAAGCACAGAGTGATGAAAATTTGATTCTTAAAATAACTCTAGCAGAGCAAGGGACTTAAACACCCATATTTTGATAGAACATGACATCATAAGAAAGCAAACTTATCAAAATTTCATTTTTAAAAAGATATTCCAGCAACAACTTCTAGGCTGACAATATGTCATGCAAACACCCTTAACAATACTGAAGTTATCACTACAGAACTCTGCTGTAATATTCTAGGTCAGGAAAAGCAAACTTTTTCTGTAAAAGGCCAGATCATAAATATTTTAGACATTTGTGGGCCATATAGTCTCTGTAGCAACTAGTCAACTCTGCCCTTGTAGCATGAAAACTATAATAGACAATATGTAAATGAAAGGGCATGGCTGTGTTCTAACAAAATTTTATTAAAAATCAGTGATGGACAGTGCACCATAATTTGCTGACTGATCTAAGTTATGAATATTGATTCCTAGGGGAGTTACAAGACCAGATTTAATTCTTTCAGTCATTTATATTTACTAAACTAAACTTACTAAGGTAAAGAAAAGAAAAATGCACAATTTTAATAGACTTTTATTTTTTATATTAAACTAACCAGAAAAATTCAATTAATCACAACAGCCAACTTCTAGATTATTGTGGTTCACTGATAGTAATTATGAAAAAACATCTACTACAAATTACTCTGACATATTACTAAAAGAGATCCCTATGTCGTCCTACTTTTTCTAGGTCTGAGGGAAAATAGGACAGTAATGAATGGCATAAAAATGACTGTGCTTAAGGGTGAGTTAGGCCGGGCGCAGTGGCTCAGGCCTGTAATCCCAGCACTTTGGGAGGCAAAGGCAGGCAGATCACCTGACGTCAGGAGTTCAAGACCAGCCTGGCCAACATGGTAAAACTTCACCTCTACTAAAAAATAAAAAAATTAGCCGGACATGGTGGCACACGTCTACAGTCCCAGCTACTCGGGAGGCTGAGGCAGGAGAATCACTTGAACCCGGGAGGCAGAGCTTGCAGTGAGCCGAGATCGCGCCACTGTACTCCAGCCTTGGCGACAGGGTGAGACTCTGTCTCAAAAAAAAAAAAAAAAAAAAAAAAAAAAGAGTGAGGATGCAAACATTCTGTAAGTTCACAGTAATCAGCTTATTTTTTTTAACCCTATGGCGAGTCTAAGTCCTTAGAAAAGACAAATATTGGCAATACCAGGAATGAGTCAGGATTTTCTTTTTCTTGTTGGTGAAGTCTATCCAAATTCTCTTCTTCATGCGTAATAAGACCTTTTAAAGATTCCAGCCGGTCTCCAAAATCCTTAAACTGTGAGAGAACAAACTAGAACAAGAGAAATTTTCATTAGAAACTATTTTCATACACATGCAAAACAGAAGTAAATACAGGCTTGGGAGGTGCTAAGAATTCAAGATGTGTTTGGCCAGGCACGGTGGCTCATGGCTGTAATCCCAGCACTTTGGGAGGCCGAGGTGGGAAGATCACTTGAGCTCAGGAGTTCAAGACCAGTCTGAGCAACATAGGCAGACTCCATCTCTGCAAAAAATAAAAAATTAGCTGGGCATAGTGGTGCGTGCCTGTGGTCGAGGCTGCAGTAAGCTGTAATTGTGCCACTGCACTCCAGCCTGGGTGACAGAATAAGACTCTGTCTCCCTGTCTCTAAATAAATAAATAAATAAATAAATAAATAAATAAAATGCAACAAAATAAAATAAATTCAAGTTGTTTTCCACATCCAGAAGTTCACTATTATCTCAAGAATCATAGATAAATATTCAGAAGCCCCCTGATTTTTCACTCTGTGCCTTTGAGCCTTCCTAAATGGACAGATCACCTGCCTGAGGGGACCACATAGAGGAGAGTCAGTGAGCACTCTGTTCTCTCAGTTCCACTAGCGAAATGTGGTTTTTTGTTTGTTTGTTTTCCTGCTGGTATTGAGATGTGATATTGGAGCTCCATGGCCTTCTGTGAAGCTTGTTGACAGCTCATGCACTAAAGGCTTTATAAAAAGTGAATGAAGGCTGAGAGCAGTGGCTCATGCCTATAATCCCAGCACTTTGGGAGGCCAAGGTGGGTAGATCACTTGAGGCCAGGAGTTCAAGACCAGCCTGGCCAATGTGGTGAAACCCCATCTCTACGAAAAATACAAAAATTAGCCAGCCGGGCATGGTGGTTCATGCCTGTAATCCCAGCACTTTGGGAGGCCAAGATAGGCGGATCACGAGGTCAGGAGATGGAGACCATCCTGGCTAACACGGTGAAACCCTATCTCTACTAAAAATACAGAAAAATCAGCCAGGCATGGTGGTGGGTGCCTACAGTCCCAGCTACTAGGGAGGCTGAGGCAGGAGAATGGTGTGAACCCGGGAGGTGGAGCTTGCAGTGAGCTGAGATCGCACCACTGCACTCCAGCCTGGGTGACAGAGCGAGACTCCATCTCAAAAAAAAAAAAAAGAAAAAATTAGCCAGGCCTGGTGGTGGGCGACTGTAGTCCCAGCTACTGGGAGGCTGAGGCAGGAGAATCACTTGAACCCAGGAGGCGGAGGTTGCAGTCAGCCAAGATTATGCCACTGCACTCTATCCTGGGTGCCAGGTCAAGAGTCTGTCTCAAAAAAAAAAAAAAAAAAGTGAATGAAGATATGAAGATATGACAAATCTTCATGCTTTAAGCAGTCACTTCTATGACTCAATTACTTGACTCAGAAATCCAAATAACTGTGAGATCTGAACAGTGTATGCAATATAATACATATATGACTTCTAGAACTAACATCTTCAATAATGAAGAAATGGTTGCTTAAGATCTGCCCATGTGATTGAAGCTAGAACTGTATATGTTTGGGAGCAGCCCGTAAAGCGCTATTGCTTTAAAGGATACAAGGGATTGAGGAAGGAATGCAAATGTCCAAGACTAAAACTTGAATGAAAAGAAAAGATGAACCTCAAATTCATTTGCTTTCACAAGCAGCATCTTTTCCAAATAAGCAGCCCTTTGGAGGGAGTGCAGGGGACCCGGGAGGAGCATGTGGGTGCTGGACTCTGTGGGTTGTGGGAGTCGATCCAGGACGCTGGAATTTTGGAGAAAGGCTTCTTTTGTCTTCCGCACATCATGCTGCAGCTCCTGTAGAAGAAAAAGAGATCACAAACACCTCTTCCTCCTTTCAAACCACAATTTCCTATCCGCTGCTGCTCCACCAAAATCTAGAAGAATATTTGCCCTGAAAATGTAGGCATGACCTTCTGTTATTATTATTTATTTTAAATAGCTGAAAAGGCTGGGCTTTCTTGAAATGATGTACATTACTGGCACTTTTCTGAAATTTGTCAGTTCAAAACTAAAAGTGACCACTGACTAATAGAGTTGAGGCTTCTAGTACATAGAAACTGGAGACAACCTGGGTACTCATGTGCTTTATATTTCAGTTGTCAAACAATTTAGGTATCTGCTTTCATGTTTCAAGAATCAATGCAACTCTGACTCCTACCTTAGACTTTCTGATATAAATGGATTCATGTGCAAAAACTATAGAATTTTATTAATTAGGCTGATTTTAAGGCTATTCTGGAAATACTGTGTATATACAATTTGTTTTTTTTAAAAATTTTTAAATATCAGCTCAGGTAGAAGTTAATCAGACGTACAGAGTATATCTGTTGGATTCCCACCTAATTAAATTGGCTGCCACTTTTTGATTTGACCTATAGTAGCAGAAGATAGAAAATGCATCAGTTCACCCAGTTCAGAACTAAATAGTATTAACTTTCTGAGCGTTCATTAACAGTAATAGAAAAAACACCATAGAGGAAATTATGCAAGTTTTTAATATAGTCTGAAATTTACTATACCCACAGTAAAGGCCTAGCAACATGGCACCAAGTCCATGATTTTCACTAAACAAGAGATACAACATGTATTATTCTTACAGGGTCACACTCAGTTGATCTTCATGCTTTAAGCAGTCACTTCTATGACTCAATTACTTGACTCAGAAATCCAAATAACTGTGAGATCTGAACAGTGTATGCAATATAATACATTGCTTTTACTTCAGACTTCATATGAAGCTTTTGCCTTAGAGATTTAACACTAGAGAGAAAGCGCAGACTTGGAACGAGGTGATATCGGGTACCCCTTATCCAACTATTTGCTGCCTGGACGTCACCTCTGAGCTACCACCTGGTCTTCCCAGCCTTGCCTGTGTCCTACATGGCCGGCTCACAGCATCTGTCCTGACTGACTTCTCTGTACCTGTGGTCTGTCTGGTCCCCAGGTCATGGCCGTCCCTTACTGGCCCCGTCTGTTGGGCTGACTTGGCCTTGGTTTTCCAAATGGACTTTGTTCCCACCTTTATGTCCTGCAGGGCTGGGGGCAGGATCTCTGCCAGGTTGTTTCCAGACATGCTGATGTTTGCGAGCTGTTGAAACTTTGCTTCCTGCTGCTTCAGCCTTGCGGTAGCTTCGCCATGAGCATTGCTATAGGCCTTCCAGAGCTGGAGCAGACTCTGGGCCTTCTGCAACTGGTCTGCAACAGCTTGGTTCACCTGAGTCCACCTGTCAGTGCAATGTAAATAACATGACCCTCATTCTCTCCTTTACCTTGTAGCAAAAGTACAATGCACACACTCTACTGGTAAGTTATTAGCAGATGGATCATTAACAAGACACTGTTAAATGGTTTTTAAAATTAGTGGCATCACCATCATAAAAACCATTATATAAAAAGAAATCCAGATTAGGCTATTTACTTGACTTTATAATATTGCACAAAAACTACAAAATTTATGATTGGCAACAAATACCTATGATGTTATGAATGTTTCACTCTCTATTTTTAAGGGAGGGGAGTGATGAAGGGAGCTCAAACTTTTTTTTTTTTTGGTACAGACAGAGTGTTGATATGTTGCCCAGGATGGTCTCAAACTCTGCAGCTCAAGTAATCCTCCCACCTCAAGCAATCCTCCTGCCTCAGCCTCCCAAAGTGTTGGGATTACAGGTGTGAGCCATGGTGCCTTGCCTATGAATGTCTCTTTGGCAAAGATGGAGAAAACACTGAACTGTATGCCTGATAAAATGTCTCCACATGAAGAGGCTCCCAGTTTACAGAGATATGCTATCTTTAAACAGGCTTTAACATTGCATTTACGTCAAATAAAAATTCTTTTCTGTTTACACAAATGTTCCTTACATAGAAGTGGAAATAAAGGAAATTGTTTTATTATTCCATATACAGACTATAGTATCTTGCCTTTCTTTCCTACTTTTTTTTTTTTTTTTCTGAAACAGGGTCTTGCTCTGTTGCCCAGGCTGGAGTGCAGTGGTGCAGTCTCAGCTCACTGTAGCCTTGACCTCCTGGGCTTAAGCGATCCTCCCATCTCAGCCCCCACAGGTAGCTAGGACTACAGGTGCATGCCACCATGCCTGGCTAATTTTTGTATTTTTTTTGTAGAGATGGGGTTTCACCATGTTACCCAGGCTGGTCTTGAACTCCTGGACTCAAGTGATCTGCCCACGTCGGCCTCCCAAAGTGCTGAGATTACAGGCATGAGTCACTGTGCCCGGCCCATTTAACTTTTAAAAAATATTTTCCCCAAGTTATTAATAAAAGAAAATAAGTAAACTTCATTTTAAATGGCTGTAGAAATGGTCTGCGGGTTTTTCCCCTTTGTTTCCGTAGTTTAATTGCTAAATTCCTTAGTTTAATTCCTGTTTAGTATGGATAGTTAAGATATTTGTAATTTTTGCTATTATGATAATGCTCAGATACAGTTTTGTTCAAAAGGCTTTTTTTCTGTATTTCAAGATATCAGTCTTAGACTAGATTTCTGAGAGAATTACAGAGTCAAAGAATATAGAGATGTAAATATTTGTAAGGTTACGGGAATAAACGGTCAATCTGCTTTCTGAAAGCATTATATTTACATTCTAACATGAAATACATGAGAATGTTTGCTCCACAATATCCTCAACCCTGCTGATTAAAGAATAAAAGGTGCTTTACTTTTATGCATTTCAAAAATCTTATCAGAACTCTTTTAAAATAAGATTTTCCCTAATTATAAATACAACATATATTCACTGTCAAAAAGCAAACAAAATCCCTCCAGATATTTCTTTCTTCTTATCTATCTATTCAACCTACTTACCAATCCATGAGGAAGTTAAAATATGCTTGACATCTCATTTATCTAGAGGTAACTACTATCAGCATTTTGGTATTCTTTTCTTCAGTCTTTTTGCTATGCATGTTTTTCAACATGCCTTCCAACATATTCTTGTGCCAACAAATGAATGTGTATGTGCAGCGTAACAACTGAGTTCCTTTAGCAACAGACTGCCCTGCCATATGTTTTGAGGGTAGCCCTGATATTGTATGTGGAGTCAGATGCATTTGCATGTTCCTCTTAGTCTCTCTCCTCCCCCTCTTCCAATAAAGACTGGATCAAGAGCTAAGGGCACCACCGCAGGGCGTATAATTTGGTGTCCCTTGTTCATTACGTGTTCAAAGTTGATTTACAAGAGAGGCTGAAACTGCACAGAGGAATAATCAGGAAGGACACTTAAGATAGCATAACTCTTCATCCCTATTTCTAATCAATTGGTTGGAGGCCAACTTCTATATCCCACTCATCAAAATAAAAGCCCTGCAATTAACCAGGGCCACACTCCTTAAAGGGAGCTTTCATATCCCACCATAAGTAGTTCATCAAAGAATTCCTTCCAACCCCACAAAGGCCCTCCCCAATAGATATTCTAACACTCCCTTTCTTCCACCTCATAATGTTTCCAGTGATGTTTGAACATCCCCTGCAGGCTGCCCATCTGGCCCACCCCTTTGTCTGTTTCTGCCTCTGACTTCGAGATCAAACTTGACATTTGGTCTATACCCTCTGTAAGTGAGTACACTGGGTTGTAATTAGGCCATTTCTAGACCAATTATACCAAACACGTGTACGAGGGATGTCATAGCCCTCATGACATAGAATCTTACATAGACTAGATCCATCAAAGCAGAAGAGACCAGAATAGGTTTCAGTCATCTCAGAGGAGGAAGAAGACTCCGCAATGCCTATGCCCCTCATTCTTCACCAGCCATTAAGAGGAAGATATCGTCATTCAAATTACATCTGAAAGCATACCTTTTATGAGTATTTTGGCATTTCTCTTCGATTATTTCAGCAACAGAGGGGCAGAGACCTTTGAGTTTGCCAATAACCTCCTGGAGTTTCTCCCAATTCCCTTCATTGCTCTCAGCTTCATCTTGCAGAGACTAAGAGACACATACAAGAAATTTAAGTTTCAGAATGGCCTGGTGACTTCTAAAGAAGGCAGCAGCTTCTCAACACTTGCTACTATGTAGCAATAACACTCAAATCTTACAGCTCTGATAAACTATTAGGAATGGGAAGAAAACAATGGAGAAGGCATTCTTCATTTGAGGCTGAACTTTTAAGTACTAAGTAATATTAAGTACTTAGCACTTAGGTGTACTGAAAAAAAAAAAAGTCCACGCAAAAACCAAAACCTTAAATTGTGAAATAATATGGACATGGAAAATAAAGATTCGACATTTTCAAAATTCAAACATTTTACAATGTTTTCCTGATTTGGCTCATGTGACTTATTTTGGAATTTCCAGTTATTCTTTTGAAACTGCTATTTAACATGCTTTGTGCTTCTCTGTGGGAGGGCACAAACACAGTTATGCCCATTACTCTGCTTCCTCCCATTTGTAATTTCCTGCCAATAATGCACCGTGCCAAGCTCTGGTTAATTTACCTGAAGGTTCTCCACCTGGCATCTCAAGGCCTCCAATGATAACACCACAGGCTTGCTGTGTTCCATGCAGTACCAGAATCGGATTGTCATCATATTCACTTCATCATAGAGTTGATCATAAATCTTCCACTCCTGTAAAACCGACTGCATGGAGGTTTTGAGCTGATTGACCTAGACAAAAAGTGGAAACGTACTGATTTAGAAAATCACTGAGAAGACATGCTCTCCAATGAATCTACCATTGTGTCTAATTTAGTTATTTCAATTTGAGAGTACTGAAGGATCATCAGTGATGAACTGAAGGTGGAAAGGGTAGGTCAATGCCTAAGAAAATATCAGAGAAGGCTGTTTCATAATGAGTGAATGAAAAAGAGCCCAAAGATCAGAAGGATCAGCACTGAAAGAGTTCAGACTAGGATGAGACAGCCCAGGGAAAGAACAATGGGAGAGTATTAGAATTTATGAGTGCAAGGGTCAGTTATATTCTATTAGCTTTCTGACCTTACGTAACTTATTGAACCCTAGAGTCAGTTTCCTCATCCACAAAACAGAGATAATAATTGAAAACACAAATAAAATAGTGTCTGTGAAAATGCTCTGACAACAGCACAACATTATAATTGTAAGATGCTACCGGGCACTTAAGTCTGATTATTACTATAGAGCAAGCACCAATTGGAGAGGAATATGCTCTACCCAAACAATAGGCAAGTGCCAAAGCAGGAGGCAATGCAATGCTGGGTGTATTTTGTCCACTGCTATGTTCTGATAACGATGAAAAAAGTCCAAGCATTTTGTTGCATATAGAAAATGGTCTCAGATACAATAAAGAATATGTAAAAAAAACTTACAACTCAACGATAAAAAGACAGATACACCAACCAAAAATTGGGCAAAGGATGTGACTAAATATTTCTCCAAAGAACATATACAAATGGTCAATAAACACACGAAAAGATACTCAACATCCACAGTCATTAGGGAAACCTAAATCAAAACCACAATGAGATATTTCACATCCACTTTGATGGCCATAATAAAAAAGTCGGATAATAATGTGCTGGTGACGATGTGGAAAAACTGGAATCCTTACACATTGTTGGTGGGAATGTAAAATGGTATAGTCACTGTGGAAAAGAGCTAGACAGTTCCTCAAAAAATTACATGGAGTTGCCATATGACCTAACAATTGTACTCTTAGATATACACACAAGAGAATTAAAAGCATATGTTCACATAAAAACCTGATACGAATGTTCATAGCAGCATGACTCATGAGAGCCTAAAAATGGAAACAAACCATATGTTCTTCAACTGATGAAGAGAGAAACTAAATCTGGTATATCCATACAATGGAAAATTAGTCAGCCATAAAAAGAAACGAAGTAATGTAAGTACTACAACACTGATGATCTTGAAAACATTATGCTTAGTGAAGGAAGCCAGATCCAAAAGGCTATGTAGCATATGATTCTGTTTATATAAAATGTCCAGAATAGGTAAATCCATAAGAAGGTAGACTAGCGGCTGCCAGGGACTGGAGAAGGGGAAAAGTGGGGAGTGACTGCCAATGGGTATGGAGGTTTCTTTTGGAGGTAATGAAAATGTTCTGTAATGAGACAGTGGTGATGGCTGCATATCTCTGTGCATATGCTAAACACCACTGAACTGTACCTTAGAAGGTGAATTTTATGGTATGTGAATTATATCTCAATTTTTAATAAGGATCTGGGTTGAAATGGAATGTGATCACTATAGTGGCTCAACAGGCCATCTTTATGGGTAGTGTGATGTGAACTTTGGGTACAATCACACGGCTCTGCACTCAGACCCTGTTTTCTGCTTAACAACTATAGGGAAAACTGGCACATCCACGGTGACAGGGAGGCTTCTCAATCTCTGGCCCAAACAGGGCTGGATAAAAACAAAAGCGGATGCTAAAATGTGAGTTTCATGTTGGCAACTATGTGGGCCAAATGTCTTTATAAGGGCAGGATGGCTCAGAAAAAGAAACCAAGTTATTTAGTTAAGAAAATAAAGAAGGCCAGATGTGGTGGCTCACGCCTGTAATCCCAGCACTTTGGGAGGCTGAGGTGGGTGGATCACCTGAGGTCAGGAGTTCAAGACCAGCCTGGCCAACATGGTGAAACCCTGTCTCTACTAATAATACAAAAATTAGCCAGGCGTGGTGGCACACACTTGTAATCCCAGCTACTCGGGAGGCCGAGGCAGGAGAATCTTTTGAACCTGGGAGGTGGAAGTTGCAGTGAGCTGAGATTGTGCTACTGCCCTCCAGCCTGGGCAACAAGAGTGAAACTCTGTCTCCAGAAAAAAAAAAAAAAGAAAGAAAGAAAAAAAAATAAAGAGGAAAGGCAAGGAAGGAATTCCTCATCGATGTACATTTTTTGCCAGAAACAATCTCAGATCTATCCGGGTGGCAGCGATAATTCTAGCACAAAGTACCGCATCGTCCCAGAGCCCACAGGTACACATCAACACAAGAACTGCCATGGCTCCTGCTGCACGAGGCCTTTGCAGCTTCCACAGATAAAGGTGGTGGAACTTCTGGCGCCTTGAAGGCCTCTGGCCTTATAATAAAGCTTCATGGAAAAGACATAGTACACATGATTTGAGGGAAAGGGTAAGAAAATCATCAAGTAATTTTCTTTCATCATTCACTACACTAAAAACAAGCCGGAGGAGTATTTTCAAAATGTTCAAACTGGGGTCATCAGTAGGGCAGCATTTATTGAGCACTGCATAGGTATCGGTATTAAGATAGAAATAAATGAGTAGGTGTTATCCCCATTTTACAGACCAGAAAATCAAGGCTTAGAGATGTTAAGTAACCTGACTGAAGATACAGATCAAAAATGGTGCCACCAGGATCCTTATTTAGGCAGAAACTGCAAAGCCCTTGCTCTTAAACACTAGGTTATATTGACTCTTGTTTACCCCTGGGCTCAAGTAATCCTCCCATCTCGGACTCCCGAATAGCTGGGATTACAGGTGCATACCACCACACCCGGCTAACTTTATTTGCTTTTTGTAGAGATGGGGTCTTACTCTGTTGCACAGGCTGTTCTTGAACTCCTGGTCTCAAGCGATCCTCCTACCTTGGCCTCCCAAAGTGCTGAGATTACAGGTGTGAGCCTCAGGGCCAGGCTTACATTGACTCTTGACAGCTTATAGATGGATGATCTGTGCCTCATGCCTTCTGCATTTTTTTTTTAATTCATGTACCACACAATTCATCTATTTAAAATGTGTAATCTCCACAATCAATTTTAGAAACTTTCATGACTGAAAAGAAACTGCACACCTGTTAGCAGTCACTCCTCATTCTCCCCCAGCCACTAATCTGCCTTCTGTCTTTTTAGATTTGTCCATTCTGGATATTCCATGTAAACAGAATCAAACAATATGTGACCTTTTGTGATTGGCTTCTTTTGCTTACCATAATGTTTCCAAGATCATTAGTGTTGTAGTATATATCAGTACTACTTCATTCCTTTTGTATGGATAGACCACATTTTCTTTATATATTAATTAATAGATGGACATTTGGGTTGTTTACACTTTCTGGCTATCATGACTCATGCTATGAATATTCACGTATAAGTTTTTGGTGTGGACATGCTTTCATTTATCTTGGGCTATCTATGGAGGAGTGGAATTGCTAAGTTGCATGGTAACTTTACGTTTAAACATTTGAGGAACTGCCAGACTCTTTTCCAACTCCATGGAACCCCGCCAGCAGTTTGTGAGGGCTACAATGTCTCCACATCCACATTAACACTTCTTACTATCTGTCTTTTTGTTATAGCTATCCTAGTGGGTGGGAAGTGGTATTTCTTTGTGGCGTTGATTTTCATGATTTTCATTTCCTTGATGGTTAATGACACTGAGCATCTTTTCAATGTGCTTTTTGGCCATTTGTATTATCATCTTTACAGAAATGTCTATTCAGATCATTTGGCTTTTTTTTTTTTTTTTTGGAGACAGGGTCTTCCTGTGTTGCCCAGGCTAGAGTGCAGTGGCATGGTCTAGCCTCATTGCTCTTTCTGCCTCCCAGGCACAGGTGATCCTCCTGCCTCAGCCTCCTAAGTAGCTGGCACTACAGGCACTCACCACCACACCTAGCTAATTTTTTCTATTTTTGGTAGAGACAGGGTTTTGCCACGTTGGTCAGGCTGGTCTTAAACTGCTGAGTTCAAGCAATCCGCCCACCTTGGCCTCCCACAGTGCTGGGATTACAGGCTTGAGCTACTGAGCCTGGCTTGTATCCAATTTTTTCATTTGGTCATTTTTCCTTTTATTATCAAGTTGTGATAAATCTTCATATATTCTAGGTTTAAGTCCCTTATCAAATATATGATTTATAAATACTTTTTTCCCAATCTGTGGTTTGCCTTTTTTACTTTTTTGATGCTGTGCTTTAAAACATCAAAGTGTTTAGTTTTGATGAAGTCCAATTTATCTATTTTTTTCTTTGATGGCTTACGAGTTTGGTGTCATATCTAGGAAACCCCTGCCTAATCCACGAAGTCATGAAGATTTATACCTATGTTTTCTTCTAACAGTTTTATACTTTTAGCTCTAATACTTATGTCTTTTTTTTTTTTTCAATACAAATGGGGGTCTTGCTATGTTGCCCAGGCTGGTCTTGAACTCCTTGCCTCAAATGATCTCCCACCTCAGTCTCCCAAAGTGTTGGGATTACAGGCATGAACCACCATGTCTGGCCTGCATTTATGCCTTTAATCTATTTTGAGTTAATTTTTGTATATTGTATGAATGTAGAGGTCTAACTTCATTATTTTACATGTGGATATATGGTGTACCAGCACCATTTTTCAAGAAAATGTTTTCCCTCATTAAATTGTCTTAGAATCCTTGTTGAAAATCAATTGACTATAAATGTGAGGGCTTATTTCCGGACTCTCAATTCCATTCCAAAGTATATATATGTCTATCCTTATGACAGTACTATCTGCATGTTTTCACATGCATTATCTCATTTAATTTTCTCTTTATATTTTTATTATATTGTAA
Source organism: Macaca mulatta (assembly GCF_049350105.2). Lineage (NCBI taxonomy): Eukaryota > Metazoa > Chordata > Mammalia > Primates > Cercopithecidae > Macaca > Macaca mulatta. The sequence continues at coordinate 137,267,119 of NC_133412.1, read as the reverse complement.
TTATCTGTTCACATGTGTTTCTTCCACCTGCCTGTGAGCTCTTTGAGGGTAGGATTCATTTATTTTCTTGTTTATCTTTGTAACCCGGGCAGTGAGCAAAGTACCTCACACAATGTACGCTTAACAAATGACTGAATAAGCTCATCCCTATTTTTCTGCTAGATTCCTGGGGGAATGGGGACTGAGGAATGAGGATGAGTGTTGCCTATGGATTTCGTGCAGGTTATTCCCTATTACCTCTTGGTACAAATGGTTGAAAGTAGATTTTAGTAGGTGACAACCTACAATGAAGGTTGTCTAGGAAACATGGACACATCTGTAATTGATGGTATAGATTATACCAATTGATAGATTATACTAATTGATTGGTATAATCGGTTAGTATTTTTAGTTCTCTTCCTCTGTTGTGGGAAAATGTCAAGGTTGCAATGTCTAGAGATGCCTGAGTTTCCTCTCTTTTGGTGCTCTCCTCCTGGAAGGGGTAAAATGCTGACACCGACATGCCTTTTGTGAGATTATTAGATGTCTTGCCCGCTTTCTTCCTTTATACTCCCTCTTCAACACCATGTAGTGTTTCTTTCAATCTTTAGAGTCCTCCTGGAGCTGACTATGCTCCTAGCTCATAGAGGCTGCAGGATACAGGATCACTTCCTCCCTGAGGCAGCTCCCTGTACATGGAGACACTGGTTCATCAGTTTCTGTGTATCTTGCCAGGAAACAATGCCAGATACTCTGTTGGGTTTGCGGTATGGAGATATTTATGTCTGTGTAAGTACATTAGACAAAACAAAGATAACTAAGTGGATTTGCAGCCTGTCAATGACGTTGGAATTGGTGGCTTTGCCTCTAATTATTCAGTGAATAAAATGGGACTTGTAATACTTCTCTCTTAACTTACTTCAATTATTTTTCTCAGCAACTTTTCAGTGTTTGGTATAGAGTCTCCACGAGTAAAGGACGAAAACAACAACAACAACAAATAAAATAAAAGAAGAATATGTGGCTGGGCGCGGTGGCTCAAGCCTGTAATCCCAGCACTTTGGGAGGCCGAGACGGGTGGATCACGAGGTCAGGAGATCAAGACCATCCTGGCTAACATGGTGAAACCCCGTCTCTACTAAAAAATACAAAAATCTAGCTGGGCGAGGTGGCGGGCGCCTGTAGTCCCAGCTACTCGGGAGGTTGAGGCAGGAGAAGGGCGTAAACTCGGGAGGCGGAGCTTGCAGTGAGCTGAGATCCGGCCACTGCACTTCAGCCTGGGCAACAGAGCGAGACTCTGTCTCAAAAAAAAAAAAAAAAAAAAAAAGTGAAGAGAAATAGCACATTTCAAATGAATTCTAGTACCTGAGTGAGAACACTGCTTCTCTTTTGAAATAACCCATCAATTCGGGATGCTGTATCTTCTAACAATGGCATTGCCCCACTCTCCAAAGTCAGATAACTTTGTTTCAACTCATCCAGTGCTTTGGATTTAATTGCAAGTTGATTTTCTGTATCCTGGAAGGGTAACAGGAAAAGGTTTTCAATGTACAATATTACAAAACAAATAATAAGGTGTCAGAGACAGGCGTTTACTCTTTCCAAGTAAAAATGCCAGTAGATTATATAATTAAATAGCATTACACCAAAGACATTTAAATCATAATACTCTTAGTCCAATTACATATGACACAAGTCTGTATTTTAGGAGAATCTAGGCAACACGTCTGAACCATCATGGCAGAGCAGAAAGGATGCTAGTCTGAGATCTGGTCCCCATTCCACGTCTGCCCTGCACTGGCTGTTTGACCAGGCGTAAGTCATCAAACCTATGCGTCTCCATTTTTTCATTTGGAAAAAGTGATGATACCCCACACCATGTGTACCAAGGCCAAGCTGAGAACTCAAATAAAATCACAAGCAGGAAGGTGCCTTTAAACTATGTAGCATCATATAAATGACAGACGATATAACTGTTGGTAGTTCAGTAATAACTTTAATCATTTTCTATCTCTTAGTTTATTAATTCACTCATAAGAGGCACCTTGACCTGGTCTACTCTTTATAGACACATTTTTAAAAACCTACAGGATCCCTCTACTATAAAGGACACCATGGAGCCAGCAGTCCAAAAACAGAGATGAATGAGGCCAGCAGCAACGCTGCCATTCTACTTAGAGGAAGGACGGTAGGAGCTGCTTATTTGTCCTTCTCAGGATTGCAGTTGAAATCCAACTTGGAAAAAGTTTAAACTTTTAAAAAATTATTAAAGCATTACATGCTCATTACAAAACCACTGGAAAACACAAGAGATCTTTGGCATTCAGAGGGATTCATTTTGAATTTCCCTCAAGTCTCCCAATTCACTAATTTGGGACACGCTTCTGCATACTTTCTTTAGCATTACATTTCCATCCAGACGCATGTGTTCTGAATGTATGGCCTCAAGTTAACGACCCTTCGCTCATGTTCTATTTCTCTCTTGAAAATTGCTTAGGATAAGGGTCCCAGCTTTTTTTTTCTTTTTCTTTTTTTTTATCCTTTGTAAGAATCACTACATGGTCCATAAGGAAAGAGAAACATGAGTGCCTCGTGGGCATGGGGTAGCTGAGCAGGTGGTTGGGTTTGTACCCTGGTGAGGGACGAGCTCCCTCGTGCTAGCCTCACAGCGGAGCACTGAAATCCAGTCCAGCAAAACTGCCAGATTACCACATGTGAGGAGCCCTCAGGTCACTCTTGGAATGTGGAAATCACAAACTCTAAATCAATGAATGTCAGGGATCTTCTGGACTGGAAAGTAGAAAAAGGGAAAAAAAATCTGTTCCGTAAGAAACTAGGCTAGGGTTGGGAGTAAGAATGGATGACGAGAGAACGGAGCTGGAGGAATCTTCCACTCTATGACCCTCTATGCTTTTAGAATTTAGAGCCACATGAATATATAGCATATTAACAGAAGATCTCTCACTGTCGTAACCATCCACCCATACTAACATGTGGGTGAATTTATGAAATATTATTCTTCTGGACTGGTTACAAAGGCACCCAGGAAACAAAACGGCTTCTCTGAAATAGCCTTTGCCAATGAGATTCAGTCAGCTGCTGCCTCTGTCCATCTCTGCCACCCTACCTAACTCGCTCCCTCATACCCTGACAGCCTTATATATTAGCATGTTTCTTTTATCATAGGTTTAAATCTAACTTTTTTCATCTGCAAAGTTATAACTGAAAACACTTTAAGAATATTCAATCACTTTCCTTCTTTCAATTTATAAAACAGTCTCTCCTAAAGGCTCGACTAACTAGAGATTTCTAAAAACACTTATTTACTAATAAGCTGTCATCATTCCCCGATAATTTAAAGGAAACTGATGAGAAATGACTACATAGCAGACAAAAGGAAATAACAACACACACACACACACACACTTCAAAAATGGCAGCATAAACAACAGCCATGCTGGGCGCGGTGGCTCATGCCTGTAATCTCAGCACTTTGGGAGGCCAAGGCAGGCGGATCACTTGAGCCCAGGAGTTTGAGAGCAGCCTGGGAAACATGACAAAACTCTGTCTTTACAAAAAAAATACAAAAATTAGCTGGGTGTGGTGGCACGCGCCTGTAGTCCCAGCTACTTGAGAGGCTGAGGCGGGAGGATCCTTTTTTTTTTTTTTTTGAGACAGAGTCTTGCTCTGTCACCCAGACTGAAGTGTGGGTGATCTTGGCTCACTGAAAACTCCACCTCCGGGATTCAAGCCATTTTCCTGCCTCAGTCTCCCAAGTAGCTGAGACTACAGGCATGTGCCACCATGCCCAGCTAATTTTTGTATTTTTAGTAGAGATGGGGTTCTCATGTTGGCCAGGCTGGTCTCGAACTCCTGACTTCAAGTGATCCGCCTGCCTCGGCCTCCCAAAGTCCTGGGATTACAGGCGTGAGCCACTGCGCCCAGCGTGGGAGGATCTCTTAAGCCTAGGAGCACAAGGCTGCAGTGAGTTATGACTGCACCACTGCACTCTAGCCTGGGTGACAGAGTGAGATCCTGTATCAAAAAACAACAACAACAACAACAACAACAACAACAACAACAACAACAAAAGCCACGGCAATAGCAGCACACGAACACCCACACATGGTGGGGTTGCTTGTTTCTTTTGCTCTGCAGAATAATACGGATTTGGCCCAGCAGTCCTGTCATCTGACCTTGCTTCACTGAGGCCTAAGAGTACCCTTCAAGTTTCCCAACTCCCACTTCACCGGCAAATTAATGTCTTACTTTAAATTCTAATTTGCTACATATAAATCAGGGTGGAATTAAAAACAATCTTTTGCTAATTATGGAGATTGACTAGAATTTGCAAGTCCTGTTTTTCTATTCTGTGAGAACCAGCGTTAAATATTTTTAAAATATCTAAATTCCTCTGACTTTACCATGAACATAGTTCTTTAAGAAGCTGTGCTTGCTTATATATAGAGGCATCAAACTTGAGGGATTAACAGCCTCATCTCAAACCTCCCCACTCTAGTCAACTACACAATTTTCCTTGATAATTATAATATGTCAAACGTGGCCTTTTTCCAGTCACCAATGACTTTTAGAAGCCCTTCAGAATATTTCAAATCCTAATGTCTTCATGTTTCATCGACTCCAATACTTAACTTTTCTAGAGTAAAGCCACTTTAGGAAGCTTACCTGAACTGAAGCATTCCACCCTGGGAGAAGTCATTAAAGTATACATCAATCATTTTCATCATTTTCTTTTCCTTTTTTTCAGTTCTTTCTTTTTGTTTTGTTTTTTTAGAGATGGGGTCTTACCCAGGCTGGAGTACAGGGGCGTGATCATGGCTTACTGCTCGAACCCTGAACTCCTGGGCTCAAGTGATCCTCCTGCCTCAGGCTCCCAAGTAGCTAGGATTACAGGTGTACAACACTATGCCCAAATAACTTTTTTTTTTTTTTTTTTTTGGTAGAGACTGGGTCTTGTTGTGTTGCCCTGGCTGGTTTTGAACTCCTGGCCTCAAGTGATCCTTCTGCCTTAGCCTCCCAAATTGCTAGGATTACAGGTGTGAGCAACTGCACCTGGTCTCATTTTAGTTATTATATGCAAAGAATAGTGAAAAAAAAAGAGAGAGAGAGAAATTAATATTTATAGAAAAGCAGCCTTTTAGGTCCACTAATAGATACATTCAAGCAACTATTAAGCACCTGTGAATTTCACAGGCAGTGACAGGTATAACAGTCCTGCTGATGTGCCAGCCTGCCTTGAGAAACCCACAGTCTGGGAGAGGACAGACCCGAGGACAGATGAGTCCAATACAGTCTCTGACACATGGTGCTACGTGGGGTGCTAGGGAAGCCTGTTTTATTTATTTGCTTCCATCTCTGCCTTGTTTATGGCCTTTTGCAAAGAGGCATCCAAGAAGCAGCATACAAATTTAAAATAGGAAGAAATGAGCTAAGGAAATGTGGGAGTTGGTAGGAAGGCACAGTTAGTGGGCATGTGGTGAGGGAGAGGGTCAGGGTGCTTCGACTGAGTTCTGACAAAAGCAGAGGAGAACCTGTGTGTGGATGGTGGGGGCGAGGGGAGGTAGGTAGAAATAATTCTGCAATCAGCTGCAAATGTAATGGCACAGAAGCAAATGGGGACTGACAAGGGATGATGCTGGCCAGGCACGTCTGTAAATTTCTTTTAAAGCTCCTTGTCTCAGTCAACTTTCATTTTTCTAATGAGCAGAGTGAATGTTAGAAACGGTTTTCTATTGGTAAAATTAATGAATTATTATTATTATTAGAGATGGGGTCTTGCTTTGACACCCAGGTCGAACTGCAGTGGTATGATCATAACTCACTGTCACCTTGAATTCCTGGGCTCAAAAGATACTCTTCCCTTAGTTTCTTGAGTAGCTGGGACTACAGGCATGCACCACCATGCTCGGCTAATTTTTAAATAATTTTTTGTAGATTCAAGGTCTCACCATCTTGCCTAGGCTGGTCTCGAACTCCTGGACTCAAGCAATTCTCCCACCTCGGCCTCCCAGAGGGCTGGGATTATAGACATGAGCCACTGCACCTGGCCTTAATGGCTTATTAAATAACATAATGAATATGAGAAATGGGTTCTCATTGGTAAATTTCATGTACTCAAGATCCATGGATTGGCTAAACTACTGTAGATACAATTTCCACCCCCACTTGAACAGGCTATAAGAACTGGGCATAGCCTGTTGCCTTCACCCGGTGCAATAATCCCTAAGGTAAGTCCTTATGTGGTTTTTGTATCCAGTTTAAACTCCAAGGATTCTGGTTGCCTAATGTTGGCCATAGAAATAATGGACGCTTGCTTCTGGAATATTACTATGTCTGTCTTTCACGCAAAGCGGTGGTTGGTGCGCTAAAGAGGACAGAGAGGCTTTGCTGAACTTATATAAAGTATTTTTAGAGCTTGCTTGCTAATCTGTTTCTATAGATGGTGGCATTGTGTCTGGAATTTGTTTTTTTACAACTCGGTAGTGAGGTTGTGGGAAGAATAGCTAAACTTAATCCATTTCAACCTTGGTCAGTGGCTACAATTATCTATCAAAAAGAGAACCAACTAACTGTGTAAGACTCGCTTGACTTAGGTATATTTGCAACTCTTTGTAGGTGAGGGACCAGAATGTCATTCTAAAACATGTGAACTTTGTTCTGTGGTCAATCTGGAGCCACTGGAGGATTTTCAAATGGAGATTGCTGTGACCCGTTGCATTTCAGAAATATCCCTCTGCAGCAATGTGGAGAATGAATCAGAAGGAAATGAGGGGGGAGGCTGGCAAGTGGGCTGGAAGCAGCTGCATGAGACAGGCCTGCACCGAGGGTGGTCTGAAGGAAGCCGGCCTGATTGAGACAGACTGGCCAGACAGTAAGGAGTAAGTGGAGAGCACCTAATGAGAAACCGGAGGTAGCGACACGCATGAAAAACACCTTCTGGGCTCTGGAAAGAACCACCTGCTAGGGGACAGTCCAGCACCAGGCTGCGGAATGTAGGCTTCCAGTAAGGAAGCACACTGACTCCAAGGTGGCTGTCAGAAGGCTAAAGTGGAGACGGCTCATGGGGAGGTGGCTACAGGATATGAGCATGTGAAAAGGCCTCTTACGGTGGTGCTGCTGCTCATATTTACGTCCAGTGCTATCCCCTAACCTCCTCAGTAGAAATGCGGTCCGGCCAGACTTTCCAGTCCTGACAGTGACTATTGCAAGGCCGTCAAACAGGAAGTGCAGACACAGCATAGCGCGTGCCGCCTGCCATGATGGTGATGGCAGAGGTGCTTTGAATGGGCAGCAGTCATAAAGACAGTGCTAAAGCAGGATCAATGTGCAAAGACTGAGTGATTCGGCAAAGCACAGCTGAACAATGGACAACACCCTCAAGCCCAGTGTGATTCAGACAGAGGTTCTGAGGGACAAGTGAACTTTTTAAAACACAGTGTATGATAGGTAGAAGAAAATCATTTTCCTCTGAAAAAACACAGAATGAAATGCTAGAAATAATGAAACCTTTAGAGTAATTTTGTGAACACTGGGAAAAATGATAAAACAGATGGAAAATTGGAAAGCATTTAAATCAAAATTCCCTTTGAGCATTTTCCCCCAAGAGTACTACTCAAAACTCTTAAGAGAGCAATACTGTAACCGTGAAAATACATTCTTCTGCTTATCATAAAAAATGGCACTTCGCAATTTCGTAAAACCCATGGGTCATTATCTAATTGACATAAGAAAATAAGTAAATAGAGGGGAGCTGGAAGAGAGTCTCCACAAACTACAGCAACTTATCCTTGGGGCAAGAGAGGTGACCCAGTTGCCCCAGTTCAAGGGTTGGGCGGGACACTGTTCCCTTCCTCACCTGACAGTCCAGGAGCAGCTTCTGCACTGAGATCACACTTTCAGGTTTTTGTAAAGTTTTCAGTCTCTCTTCTTGTGCTTCCATCCAGTTGTTCAAAATTTGTATTTTATTTTCACTCTCAGTGATACTTTCCAGAAGTTGTTCTAAATGTTGTATCTAAGTGATGAATGTAACAATTACAAAAAATGTTAAAATGTATGTTTTAAAAGGTAAATGCCATGATGTTATTTTTTAAAAAACAATTTTGTTTCTTCTCAAATTTCTAAATAAGATGCTGATAACTTTTGAAATAAAGATTCATAAATCAGAAAACAGAATTAAAGCTCCTCTTACAAAAAAAATATATTTCAGGTGAAAACTAATCTGTTGAGAAAGGCAGCTATTGTGAGTTTCAGATGTGAACAAAATAAAATGTTCCTAACATTCGATATTTTTCATTGAGTCATCTATTAATATATGCAAAGTGTAAGAAAAATTTCTTTCTTCAGATTTTCTGCATTAGAGTTTTTAAAAATTTCTACCAATATCAATAATAAATAATTTGTCAATTCAATAAAATAATCATTGTCTTTAATGTCTGTGATTCCTCTCATTCATAATAATTTTTTTATTAGGTCATAATTATAATATACATACATTTTTATATTCTTTTTTACAATACCTTATAAGTACTGTGTCATGACATAATTTTTTTTTTTTTTTTTGAGACAGAGTCTTACTCTGTCACCCAGGCTGGAGTGCAATGGCGCAATTTTGGCTCACTGAAACCTCCGCCTTCCAGGTTCAAGCGATTCTCCTGCCTCAGCCTCCCGAGTAGCTGGGGTTACAGGCACATGCTGCCACGCCCAGCTAATTTTTGCATTTTTAGTAGAGACAGGGTTTCACCATGTTGGTCAGGCTGGTCTTGAACTCCTGACCTCGTGATCTGCCTGCCTCAGTCTCCCAAAGTGCTGAGATTACACGCATAAGCCACTGTGCCTGGCCTGTCATGACATAATTTTAAAAGGCTGCCCAGCCAGGCATGGTGGCTCATGCCTGTAATCCTGGCACTTTGGGAGGCCGAGGTGGGTGTGTTACTTGAGGTCCGGAGTTCGAGACCAGCCTGACCAACATGGTGAAACCCCGACTCTACTAAAAATACAAAGATTAGCTGGGCGTGGTGGCAGGCACCTGTAATATCAGCTATTTGAGAGGCTTGAGACAACTGCATGAATTCGGGAGGTGGAGGTTGCAGTGAGCTGAGATCGCACCACTGCACTCCAGCCTGGGCAACAGGGCGAGAATTCGTTTCAAAAAATAAAAATAAAAAAAGGCTGCCCCAATGTTTCATCAAATTAATACAGTATAATTTGATTAATTATTCCCCGACAGTGCGAATTAAGGCATGGTACCTTTTCACCGCTGTAAACGATGCTGAATTGAACACTCTGCGCATCATTTTCTTTTTTGAAGGACTATCTACTTAAATGTGTAAGAGGTGACTTGCTTGGTTAAGTGATAAGATTATTATTACGGTTCTTTAAATTTTCCAAATGCTTTCCAAGAGAGTACTTAAGCCATTATCAGCAATGTATGAACGTGACAGCTTTGGGTTTTGTCCTCATCTGATTTTTTTTTCTAATGTAATTAAGTGCATTATGTTACACAGTGTTTGAGTATCTGCTAATGATATCTTTCCATGTTTATTTGCTAACTATAATTTCCTCTTTTGTGAATTGTCTGTTCATGTCCTTTGTCCATTCATGTACTTGTTTCTTAATTGTGTAAATTCATTTGTATGCATTCTCTACACAGTAAACACACCAATTATCATTACGATTATATGTAAAGTATTTTTCCAGGAATAAGTTCTCCAAATCTTTTCAAGAGTCACGGAGTGAAAAATCTACCAAAAAGCCACATGTATTTTTCTTTCTTTTCATAAATCTTTTCAAAGCTGAAATAGCTTTGCCCCTTTTGAACATCTGCTTTCATAGAAAATGTAAAATCTCTGATCATTTAGGAGCCTGACATAATACTTGACATGTTCCTAAATAAATTCCTCCTCTCCGCTTGCCTCGCTCAATTTCCCACTAAGAAATCTCAAATATAAGAACTATTTTCATATTACCTTATAGGTACCAATGGAGAATGCTAAAACATAGGATTTATAAAAGGGCTATGGTTGAGATGATTATTAGGCTTAGCAATCAGTTAGTCAACTAATTGAACGTCTTTTTTGATTTTTCAGAGAGTGTATTTTATAAAGGCCAAACCACACATCCAGCTGTGACCCAGGAACACACCTTTCTATTCAGCATTCCATGTACATGGTGCCACTGGCGGTTCATCTCCCCCAGGTGCTCTGCAAACTCCGTTCTTTCATAGCGTTTGCTTTCTACATCACAGGTGCTTAGCTGAAGTAACGACTGGTTAACAAAGTCCACTATCCACTGTTTATAGTCCATTTCCATTCTAAACTCCTAAAATAAGCAAAGTTAAACACCCAAAGCAGTCATGAAAGTTGGTCAGATCAACTGGATTTCCCTTTATGTACTCGAGGGGACGCCAAGCTCCCATCCATTAATCAAGGGGCACCTGTTAGGAGTTCCTTTCTACCCTCCCCAACCTACACCAGGAGTTGGCTTTATTGGAGTCGAGATTCTTTTGGGGAATTACACAGAGATGCATTGCTTTCAAATAGGCTGAAAAGGCAGAGGTGCACTGTGTGTGGCAGTTGCTATCATCTGAACCCAAATCAGGACCCAGGATATGACAAAGCTTCCTGGGGGAGGCTGCCCGTGAGCTGTGCGGGAATTCAGGGCCATCCTGAGGGCTCATGGAAACAACCAGATGGGAAACAGGAAGGAAAAGCTCTCTCAGAAAACCCAGGACACCTTTAAGGAACTCTGTCATTTAGGCAGCTTCCCTGTTCCTTCGGGGATAGGTAAAGGCCTCTCAGGTGGCTTTAGAAAGTCTGGGTGGCTTTAAGTTGTACAGCAATCCTAAACCCACGCAGGGACAACAACATTTCTGCCAAACCTGTCATTTATTGATTTCATCCTTGCAAGCTCTAGAACCTCTTTTGGAGACACCCAGGGGTGACAGCCATGTGGTATGTGCTAGGTTGCTACAGCCTATGAGAATGCACACGTGTAGACTTTTCAAAGATTTTACAACACACTGAAGTTAGGATGTGATGGTACATAAAAACAAAATCTTCTGCTAATATCATGCTTGGTGATTAAGCCATTCATGTTCTGCCTACCAGAAGCTAGTTCTATCAGCCTGCATGGTCTTAAAGCAATGGATCACACGTGTCACTCATCTTTGTATTCCCAGTGGCCAGCATACTGCTGAGCACAAGATACATGTTTGCGTGTGGCTCATGAAATATTAAATCTACTTGAAATTAAATATCACAGAGAAGGCCACATTTATCTCTCTTTGTAGAAGGATCTCAATTTTTTCTTACTCATTCTCTTACTCAAAGAACATTTCATTAACCCCTGTTAGAGGAAGGCAGGTATTGGGATAGGCGTGCTATATTTTAGTGAGGTGAAGGACAGCCCCTGGTCTCAAGAAGCTCAGTCAAGGTGGGGAGACAGGCAAGCAAACCAATAATTATACTAATGCATGATGGAGACATCTAATCTAGGAAAGTCACCTAGTCTGGCTGGGAGAGTCAGGGGTGGATTTCCAAATGAGGACAACTCGAGCTGACTTTGGAAGGATGACTAAGAGGACGTATACAGTTAAACATGGGCCCTGGCATTCCAGGTGGAGGGTGCAGCATGTACACAGCATGATGAGGGAGAGCACCAAGAACAGTTAAGGAATCAAAATCACTCTGTCAGGCAGAGCCCGTGGTTAGTGGGGGCAGTGGGGTGGGGATAAAAAGATGAGATGAAAGTCTGTTAAAAGCTTGCTTGGGTTGTCCTGCGGTGAAGGGGGCTGGCAAAAGGAATTTAAGCAGAATAAAAGCAAGTCTACTAACATCTCTCTAGAATCATCCACCACACCAGTTTCCTACCCCTAGAATCCGTTTTTCGAAATTATATCCTATGTGTCCCTTTGTCCAGCATTACCCCTCTAACTGATTAGCCTTCTTGTTTCAATGAAAAGACTTCTGCTCCTTTTGCATAATTACCTTGTGCTTCTGAAGAAGATGTTTAACTTGAGATGCAGAACTTGGTGAGTGCACGGAGTCTTCATCTGAAGTTTGATGCTCCACATTGTTCATCCAGCTAATCATTTCTGTGATTGCTTTACGAGATGGCAATTTCTCCATTTGAAGCTGTGAGAACAAAATGATTTCCATTTAATTGCCTGCAGTTAACAAAATGAATCAGGGCTTCACTAAAGATGATATCTGGTTTGATAAAAGGTCTTGCTATATAATTACGCAGGTTACTCAAAAAAACAAACCCAGCATTCAAACTTAGAATAAGCGACCCCAAAACAATGACAATGACCTTCACATAAACTAACACAGTGGCAAAGATAAACTGAGAAATAAAGTAATTAAGCCTGATTTCTCTCTTAAGAAAAATCCCATTGGAGGAGGGTCCAGTAATTAAGACCTATATTCACTGGTGCCAGAGAAAAATAGGTAGTGTCAATGAAAATTATTGAGTCAGAGAAATAATTTCGAAAGAGTTGTGAGCTAACAAGTGAACATTAATTCAAATGCTGAGGCTCTAAAGACTTACCTGGTGAAGTTTTTCTTGAATATCTGGAAGTTGAGTTATGAGCATTGTCCATTTTTGTTCAAAATGTGCTAAAGAAGCTCTCAGCGTAGCTGTATCAGTTTCCTTCAGGTGAAGAAGCTGGTTCCCAGTACTTATAACAGCAGTCTTCAAGGAGGACTTTTCATCAACTTCTTTTGAAAACTCCTACAGGAGAGTTTTAAAATTTAGAAACTTAAAATTTAAATATAGCAGAAACTAAGAGTCAGAATAACTGGCTAGTAACAATTAAACATAGTAAATATTTGAATGTGTATACACACACACACACACACACACACACACCCCTTTTTCCTACTGTCGGGCATTACATACACAATGGGGAACAAAAGAGATGGAATGCACACCCCTCAAGAAGCTTATCACCCAGTGGGTTAGTATTTTTAAAAATAAGTCATTATTTAAATGGTTAAGTTTTACAATAAACTATGGAACCCAACACAAAGTGCATATTAAATGAATTACTTGAAACAAGTTTGTAATTAAAATATTTAAATCTTTCCTATGTAGAGATTCTTTCAAGTATGTTGAAAAAATTTACATTTTAATACCAAAGTGAGTAACCACAGCTACAAAGTATGAAAAATGGAAAAAAACCAAGAAAAGTCTAATGGAAAAGACTACGTTTCATAAGTGCATTGACCAATAATCATTACGTAATTATATTACAAGAGTAATACCTTTTTATTTCCCCCAAAATTTGGGGGATATTTTTTGAATTTTTTTCCAAAAAACATCTCAAAACAATGGAACAAAAGCTTTTTAGTAGAAATATCAATTTTGTTTACAATAATTTAAAACTATGCCTTTATTAATGTTAAACATTTATAAGTTAGTAACCTTATAAAGTTGTTTTTTGGTCTTGTATTCTTTGTATTTGTAAAACATGACCTATGTCAGTGCAAGTTTTTAGAGACTGAGTTTCACTCCTGTTGCCCAGGCTAGAGTGCAATGGCACCATCTTGCCTCACTGCAACCTCCACCCCCCAGGTTCCAGTGATTCTCCTGCCTCAGCCTCCCGAGGAGCTGGGACTACAGGCATGCGCCACCACGCCCGGCTAATTTTGTATTTTTAGTAGAGATGGGGTTTCTCCATGTTTGTCAGGCTGGTATCGAGCTCCTGACCTCAGTTGATTCACCCACCTTGGCCTCCCAAAGTGCTGAGATTACAGGCATGAGCCACTGCACCCAGTGCAAGTTTTAAATTTATATATATTTTATAGGGTCAATTAAAAATATATTTTATCATTATAAATGAATGAACAGTATAAACAGTTCTAGGTTTGAAGAATACAGCTACTATTTGCCCAAGTTTTATCCCTTATCCACAAATAAATACGAAAGACTATCACATTAACCCTGATGCTTTTTCCTTGATATTTATTTCTGGCCAGTAATATGCTATTACGACTTACAAAAAAATTGTCGATGTTGCTTCTGATTGTATCCAAGTCCTGAGACACATTGAGGGACTGTTCTTTCCAGTAATTCAGAGTATGCTGGGAAGATTCCAACCACTTGGTTAACTGATCCGAATCTCTGCTATAACTAACAGGAGCAAAGTGAGAGAGAAGGCAGATTAGAAACATACTCTGATAATGATATGCATCACCAGCAAATTGTCTTCTTATTTTATTATATGTTTTCCTATGTTGATTAGTCCTAACATTCAGAATATCGTGATGTTAATAAGGATTATATCATGTTTTATACCATGCCCCAAGTCTGATGCCCCTGGCATTTTCTAGGACTCTCTTCATTATAGCTTAGCAAGAACAATGAGGATTTTAGGCCAGATGCGGTGGCCCACGCCTGTAATCCCAGCACTTTGGGAGGCTGAGAAAGGTGGATTGCCTGAGGTCAGGAGTTCGAGACCAGCCTGACCAACATGGTGAAACCCCGTCTCTACTAAAAAATACAAAAAAATAGCCAGGCATGGTGGCACATGTCTGTAGTCCCAGCTACTCAGGAGGCTGAGGCAGGAGAATCGTTTGAACCCGGGAGGTGGAGGTTGCAGTGAGCCGAGATTGCGCCACTGCACTCCAGCCTGGGCGACAGAGCAAGACTCTGTCTCAAAAAAAAAAAAAAAAAAAAAAAAAGAACAACTAGGAAGTCTAAAGCATTCTTTTTTATTTATTACAGCTATACAAAAGTACACCCAGTGAAGGGGCAGAGATTTTTATTCATCAAATATCTTCTATAAGTGTGTTCATATTAAAAATATAGGCCAGGCATGGTGGCTCACTCCTGTAATCCCAGCACTTTGGGATACCAAGGTGGGAGGATGGCTTGAGCCCAGGAATTTGAGACAGGCCTGGGCAACATGGCAAAACCCCATCTCTACAAAAAATACAAAAATTAGCCAGGCGTGGTGGCATGTGCTGTGGTTCAAGGTACGCGGGAGGCTGAGGTGGGAAGATTACTTGAGCCCAGGAGGTCAAGGCTACAGTGAGCCATGATCATGCCACTGCACTCCAGCCTGGGCAACAGAGTGAGACCCTGTCTCAAAAAATAAATAAATAAAATTATTTATTTATTTATATTTATTATCACACAAACCTTTCCTTGACTCTGAACTGAGAACGGCCTGTGAAGTCCATATGTGAGATGGGCTTTACGAGATATGTCTTCTTTAGTCTGGCAAATTTATTTAAAAGTCTTAGAACAATTTTTTTCTTTTTAATATTTTGAAAGTAATAGAATCACACATTTTAACAGATATGGTCAAACACACACACACACACACACAGCATTTGTATAAGCTGTATAACAACAAACTGCTGTTGGCTGAACACCCAACATATTTGCCCGAGGTAGTGAAAATATTCAAACAAAATTCTGCCCTTCTTGTAACTTTTAAACTGCCTTAGGTTAAGAGGCAGGGATGAGAATGAGGTTTAAATGTTCCATGTTCTCCTCCTTCCTCACATGATTCAAGATTATACCAACTAAGCACAACAAATTCTCCTTTGTTGTGAGGCTATTTCAAACTATTCTGTTAGCTAAAATCATTTAATTTTTTTAATTTTAAAACTTTTGGAAGAGGGTAGGAAAGAGCAATATCGTGGTATAAAGGTAACCTATATATATTTTATAACATAATTCCTAGCTTCTATAGAAATGTGTAAACTAGCTGGGTGCAGTGGCTCACACTTGTAATCCTAGCACTTTGGGAAGCTGAGGCAGGAGGATTGCTTGAGGCCAGGAGCTTGAGAGCACCCTGGGCAACAACGTGAGACTCCATCTCTATAAAAAAGTTTATAAAATTAGCCAGGCATGGTGGCCTATGCCTGTAGTCACACCAACTTGGGAGGCTGAGGCAGGAGGATTGCTTGAGCCCAGGGGTTCAAGGTTGCAGTGAGCTATGATTGTGCTACTGCACTCTATGCACTCCAGCCTGGGTGACAGGGCAAGACCCTGCCTCCTTAAAAACAAAAAAGAAAAGAAAAAATGATCACAGCAAACTACATGTTATGCTGTGTCTAGCAAACCATCAGAGATTCTACATCGTGTTTAGCCCAGAAGAGGGCCCCAACTGCTTTAGACTGCCCAAGAGAAAACAGCATAAGGCGGGTTGCAGGTAAAATTTAGTTGACTACAGAATCCCTGAGGTCTTTCTCCACAAAACAATGTGAAGCCAGTTCACCCCCAAAAAGGCAGACCTGAGCAGATGCTTGAGAAGTGCTTGCAGCCTGTGGAGCTCATGGTCAATTTTCTTGTTCAGGGACAACCACTGCTCTTCCAGTTTTGCGATCTGGCCCTCTAATTCAGGACAGCTCACAGACGCCACCAACTGTTTGCCTTCGTTCAGAGTTTGGTAAAGCCGGGCGTGTTTTCCACCAATGTTTCTTTTTATTTGCTAATAAAAAGTAAAGTCATAGAATGAATTATTTAGAAAATAAAGTCTGCCAAGCTATTCACAAATACTGCATTTAAAACTGACATTTGTGTCTACTGATGAAACAGTAACACTTTCCCAACCTTCAAGACTATAGTCTGACTAGATGCATGATTAATGGTTTATTGGTCACCTTTCATGATAGGTGTCCAATCTCACATTTCTAGAGCACAGATTCAACTCTGTAGACTTACTGGCTGGGCGCACTAGCTCACGCCTGTAACCCCAGCACTTTGGGAGGCTGAGGTGGGTGGACCACCTGAGGTCAGCAGTTCGAGACCAGCCTGACCAACATGGTGAAACCTCCTCTCTACTAAAAATACAAAAAATTAGCTAGGCGTGGTGGCACATGCCTGTAATCCCAGTTACTTGGGAGGCTGAGGCAGGACTTGGTGGCCTGCACCTGTAATCCCAGCTAGTCAGGAGGCTGAGGCAGGAGAATTGCTGGAACCCAGGAGGTGGAGGCTGTGGTAGGCTGAGATTGTGCCACTGCACTCCAGCCTGAGCGACAGAGCGAGACTGTCTCAAAAAAAAAAAAAAAAAAAAAAAAAACCCCAAAAATAAACCAAATCAACTTTATAGACTTACTACATACAAACAAAAACCAAGCTGGCACTCTTTAGGCCATGCTGGGCTCACAGACAGGTTTTGTGTGACCTTAAGATCAGTTTGAAAAATCAGGAAATCTAGGCCAGGCGTGGTGGCTCACACCTGTAATCTCAGCACTTTGGGAGGCTGACAGGGGCAGATCACGAGGTCAGGAGATTGAGACCATCCTGGCTAACACAGTGAAACCCCGTCTCTACTAAAAATACAAAAAATTAGCTGGGCGTGGTGGTAGGTGCCTGTAGTCCCAGCTACTCAGAGGCTGAGGCAGGAGAATGGTGTGAACCCGGGAGGCGGAGTTTGCAGTGAGCCGAGATCGTGCCACTGCACTCCAGCCTGGGCGACACTGCGAGACTCTGTCTCAAAAAAAAAATAAGGAAGAAAAACCAGGAAATCTTACATAATAATCAGGATTGCCAGTGTCTCTGGGAAAACTGGAAGACCCAGCAATTGTTGGTCTGCATCTCATGTGGCAAAGGGTGGCCGTAACTGAGCAGCAGCTGCCAGCTCTAGGAGAGCCTACTCCCTTTTTCCCTCAGCTCAGTCCCCACCACCCCTCTGATTGCAGAGCCACCAGGTGTTCCTTATTTCTGTTCTGCCCCCGGAAGCACTTCAGATGGTGACTTACATAAGAAGAGGATAAATAAAATAGTATTTATTATCCATGAGATGCAAATACTAGGCAGAAAATTCATTTCCAGAGTCTTCTACGGAATATAAAGATTCAGTAGACAGAAAGGAAGAAAATTTTAGAAAAATAAATTAAAATAGCATATCATTAATCCAACTCCATGGAAAGAAAAATGAAATTATCTGAAGTCTGTCTAAAGGTAATTACCTAACACAGCTGGATTCATCTAATGCCATTTATCCTGACACCTGTTTAATCTTAAAAAATAAATTATCAAAACAGAAGGTTTGCTATTTTCAAATTAAGTTAAGCCTTTTAAGAAATTACCAAAAAATTCCACTTCCATGGCCCTTTCCACCACTCCCATTTGTAATCCCCTCCCCGTGTCTGAGCCTGTGTGGGCTAGAATGAAATATCAAACATCTGTATTAAAAGAAAAAAAAATCAGTTTAATTTTCTAAGTGAAATGCTAGATTTTTCATCTTTAAAACATCTCTGAAAAGTCTTAATTCACCCTCCCCTTTTTTTTTTTGAGATGAAGTCTCACTCTGTCACCCAGGCTGGAGGGCAGTGGCGCGATCTCGGCTCACTGCAGCCTCCGCCTCCTGGGTTCCAGCAATTCTCCTGCCTAAGCCTCCTGAGTAGCTGGGATTATAGGCACGTGCCACCATGCCCAGCTAATTCTTGTAGTTTTAGTAGAGATGGGGTTTTACCATATTGGCCAGGCTCGTCTCCTGACCTTGGGTTATCCGCCCACGTCGGCCTCCTAACGTGCTAGGATTACAGGCGTGAGCCACCACGCCCAGCCTAATTTACCGATTATATGCATGGAGACAGTCTGTACACGAGTAACTAGGCCGAACCAGCATTTGAACACAGGTTTGTTCGACTTCAAAGGCCACACACAACTGACCCCTAGGTTCCACGCCCCACAGACGACGGCTGATCAAGATGACGACATCTGTCAGACTCACACAAACCTTTCCTTGACTCTGAACTGAGAACGGCCTATGAAGTCCATATGTGAGATGGGCTTTATGAGATACGTCTTCTTTAGTCTGGCAAATTCATTTAAAATCTTAGAACAATTTTTTTCTTTTTAATATTTATGGTTACTTCTGGAGAAAACAATCACACTCATATTACTTTGGCTAATATTAGACTGTTGCTTAAAATAATAAGCCTTAAAATAGTGTTCTCAACTGCATTATTTCAGCTGTTTAGACGCTACCTTCGGTATCCCTAGACTAACAAAGAGCTAAACAGTACTCCCATCACCCCCACTCCCACCCACCCCAGAGGATCCAGATTTACCTTAGAGTTAGGCTCAATATAATTAATAAGGTGGCAATGAGACCAATTGTAGCCTTCCAGACATCTAGGGAGTATAAATACAGTGTCCCAGCCTCTGGAAAATGTTCCTTATAGAGGCTAAAATATCTCCACGGAAGAGAGAGCCCTGGAAGTATTTCCTGCTTTCATTTTCCACCTAGTTCATTCAGGCGATAAATGTGCTTTTGAAGTTTTAAAGTTGATATTTGATAACTGCCTCTGGCCGTACAACTCAGATTCTGACGGCATATACTCTAAAAGTTAAAACTAGGAATTTTAAGTTCCTGGTGAGAAGACTTAAAACCTGTTTTGTATCTTGTTAGTCATGTTCTCAATGCCACTTGAAAACCATTTTAAGGTTTTATCTTTTCTTTGGCACCAAAATTAGAGACACAGAGACTGATGACAATAATACAAAAAGTTACACACAAAAAGTTTAAACGTTTGAGGGGTTTTTTTTGTTTGTTTTGAGATGGAGTCTCGCTCTGTCGCCCAGGCTGGAGTGCAATGGCGTGATCTTGGCTCACTGCAACCTCCACCTCTCGGGTTTAAGCAATTCTCCTACCTCAGCCTCCCAAGAAACTGGGATTACAGGTACACACTGCCACACCCAGCTAATTTATTTTTATTTTTATTTATTTATTTATTATTATTTTTGTATTTCAGTAGAGACAGCATTTCACCATTTTGCCCAGGCTGGTCTCAAACTCCTGAGCTCAGGCAATCCACCTGCCTCGGCCTCCCAAAGTGCTGGAATTACAGGTGTGCACCACCACACCCGGCCTGGGATGTTTTTATAATGCTGGTGGCAGGTAAGATTATTGTCTCTCTCGTGGGCTGCATCTACTCAGGACTTCACTGTAGGAATAAAACTTAATATATGTTTAGAGGCCGAAGGCTGACAAAGTTATTTCCATTCTTCAGCTCATTTCCATACTAGTAGCTCATTGGCATTCACTTCCAGAGACAGGTGGAATTGGCTCGATTATCTACGTTCCACAGATTAAAAAACTGAGGCTTAGGGACAGCAAGGTCACAGAGGTGATAAGTGATGGAGCCACGACTCAGACAAGGTCCTCTCCCCCACGCCAGACTTGTGTTTATGCTGAGGAGTTCACATTCAAATCTGCAGTCTCCCTGAATACATTCAACAGTGAGCTGTATGATGAACGTTTTGTTTCAATTCAAACCTTCAAAACCAAGCCACTTAGTCAAAACAAATGTAAAACACAAAGTGCTATGGACATGTCTTTGATAACTTAAATGGAAGAAAAATACCTGGTAAAACGAAATCCTTTCCACTAATCTTTCCTCTGTCTCTTCCACCAAACTCACAGAGGGCAATGTAGATATAAGAATTTCCAGGTCCTTTTCAAGAGATGCATAGTTTTCATCAAATTCTTCCCATTTCTAGAGAATCAAGGACATAAAATCAATGGAAGCCTTTACTAGATTGGTTCCAGATAACAACACAATTCATCACCAAACAAAAATGAACACCAAGACCATACAAAATTAAAGCACAGATTCCAGGTGTGTCAGAGACGTAACCCACTCTGGTAAGTGCTCAACATCGAATGGAAAAGAATTCCATTGCCTTTGAGGACAAGGTTTAAAAAGAATCTCAGTTGGCATTTAGTGTTTTATGCTTGTCTTGTCAAACTGGGTAACATGACTAAAGGAGTAATACAATGAAGTTAAAGT
The DNA here is from genome assembly GCF_049350105.2 of Macaca mulatta. Lineage (NCBI taxonomy): Eukaryota > Metazoa > Chordata > Mammalia > Primates > Cercopithecidae > Macaca > Macaca mulatta. The sequence continues at coordinate 137,246,366 of NC_133412.1, read as the reverse complement.
GATACTCTTAGCAACTCTGTAGAGACCTCAGAGCCACAAGAGACCCTTTCTCTTACTAGGAAAGGGAAAGAGCTAAATTTTAGACCCTTATTCAACAGAAGCTCTTATTAGGCTGCTCTTGCTCTCCACGCCCAAGCCCACGCCCACGCCCATCAAACCCCCATGCCACTTGAAGCATAGGTCTGCTCAGGGTATCTTTGAGGAGTACAGGCTTACACTTCATCAGGGGAGGACAACTGCCTTAGCTCTAGTCTTGTCATCTTTCAGCTTGTCCCGTTTTCACAGACGCCCACCCCTAGGATCCCAACACACCACAGAGCTGAGTTACTGACTCCAAACATCATCTGTTAGAAAAATAACCATCTCACTCATTTCCATATCTATTCACATAGTGGCTCACTTAGCTTTTATAGAACACTCACTGGGTCCATGGAGTCTTTTTAAAAAAACACCATGACATATTAGAAATATCAACTTGACACACTAACTAGAAAATAAATTTTGTTAGCAAAAAATAACACCATATTATATTATCAAGTTAAACATTTCCTTCCTTCTTTTTTTTTTTTTTTGAGACGGAGTCTCATTCTGTCACCCAGGCTGGAGTGCAGTGGCACATCTCGGCTCATTGCCAGCTCCGCCTCCCGGGTTTACACCATTCTCCTCCCTCAGCCTCCTGAGTGGGTGGGACTACAGGCGCCCGCCACCATGCCCAGCTAATTTTTTGTATTTTTAGTAAAGACAGGGTTTCACTGTGTTAGCCAGGACGGTCTCAATCTCCTGACCTCGTGATCCGCCCCCCTCAGCCTCCCAAAGTGTTGGGATTACAGGCGTGAGCCACCGCGCCCGGCCTCCTTCCTTTTTTCTTTATTTCCTTTAAGTACTAACATTGGCTATGAAAGGCTGTGAGGGGAATGCCTCAAAACTGAGAAGGAGCTTTATGCATGCTTATTTTTTTTCTTTGAATTTAGACAAGATTGTCATTACCCATTTTAGAACATCTGGGCCTGTTCTCTTGAAGAAGTACAGTTTCTAAACCAGTAACTGTTTCACCCAAATGATCTCATTCAAGGTCTCAAAGTGCTTATCGTTTTGCTTATTCATACATGAACCTAAAAGGCAGAGAGACGCAGTACCATCCCAAATCTATGTACGAGAAATCCCAGCCAACCTTTCCTTCAGGGAGTGGCCTCAGAACCTGAGCAGGGGTCCACATTCCACATTCCTCACTGTCAGGCTTCCATTTAACTATAGCTTAATGATAACTAGATACTTCTTCTCAACACCTGGGGTGGTGATGGAAAATCAGGAATTCCCAGCTTCAGTACAACGTTTACAGAACCCAAATACCTGCAACAAACTCTGTAGTTTCATACCACGTTGGCGTGACTTTTCTTCTAGTATTTTAACTTCTGTTATTTGTTCTGCCCAAAATGTCTCTCTCTTTTGCAATAAAGAAGGAAATACTTTGGCAGAGTATGCTTGGATCAACAACATGTCAGCAACAAGCTTCTGGAAAAAAACCTATGAGATGGAGAAAGTTTTAATATTTATTTTGAAATTGTGAAAATCTTAAAAACCAAGTTACTTCAACTTTATATCCAGTTATTTTTGTTTTAAATCCAAAATCCCAGGACATCCATGTAGAGTCAAATTGACTAGCCTGGCCAGCATGGCGAAACCCCATCTCTACCAATAATACAAAAATTAGCTGGGCATGGTGGTGAATGCCCGTCATCCCAGTCATTTGAGAGACTGAGGCAGGAGAATCATTTGAACCCAGGAGGCGGAGGCTGCAATGAGCCGAGATCGTGCCACTGCCACTGCACTCCAGCCTGGGCGACAGAGCAAGACTCCCTCTCAAAAAAAAAACTCTCTTAGTCTTTGAACACTAGTGGAACTTCAATGAATTATAAAGAAGTATTATCCTTAAGTGTTATTTTCCACTAAATAATCCATGTTAAATGGCAAACATTTTTGTCAATTTCAATTTCCAGATAGAGCTTTCTAAATCAGTTGTTTTGAGTCTAAATGCTACAAAAAGATAGATGCCAGCTAGCTGTGGTGGCACGCATCTATAGTCCCAGCTACTCAGGAGGCTGAGGTGAGAGGATTGTTTGAGACCAGGATTTCGAGGCTACAATGAGCTATGATTACACCACTGCACTCCAGCCTGGAAAACAGAGTGAGATCCTGTCTCTTAAAAAAACAAAAACAAACAGACAAAAGAAACAAAAAACAGATGCCACTGTGGCTGATGAATTTCAAGACAAGTTGGATGGACAGACGTGCAAACTCAAACAGCCCGCATATTCAAAAGACAGGACGCCTTAACCTTGGCTTTAATTTCCACTCAAGAAAATGATGAAATAAAGGGGATTTGCTGATTTATAGGAATCCTGGACATAAAGCTTCCTGTATTTGTATTTGAACTTCAAGAACCTTTCAAGAGGAAGGCTTTATTTCACCTGGTTCTTCTCCATTTACTGCCTCCTCCAGTTGTCCGTAGGGACCCCTCCGTATTATGTGAATCCCTTCTCCTAAGCCTTGAAAATGACATATACATAGAGACGTTTACAAAAGCATCTAGCAAGGGGCCTGACACACTGTAGATAATCAATATTATTTTCTCCTCTTCCCCTCCATCCTTCATACAATATTTACCTTTCATCTTTTCTTAGACTAAGCTCTACCTTCCAAATGCTAGACCGTAAGCTTACCTCAGGTAGGAACTGTCTTACACCTTTTTAATTATCAGCACCTAGATTACTCTTTATCTTTAGCTGGTGATCAAGAGGTTTTTGTTTAATGAAATGAATTTTAAAAATGAAAGGATTTATTATAGTCTTATACTACATAATAATACACCTTCCTTTTGATTTTAGTTCTTAGGAAAGTCTTTTCTTCTTCTTCTTTTTTTTTTTTTTTTTTTTTGCTGTGTCACCCAGGCTGCAGTGCAGGGGCATGATCTCAGCTCACTGCAACCTCTGCCTCCTGAGTTCAAGTGATTCTCCTGCCTCAGCCTCCTGAGTAGCTGGGATTACAGGCACCTGCCACCATGCCCAGCTAATTTTTGTATTTTTAGTAGAGACGGGGTTTGACCATTTTGGCCAGGCTGGTCTCGAACTCCTGACCTCAGGTGATCCACCCACCTTGGCCTCCCAAAGTTCTGGGATTACAGGCATAAGCCACCGTGCAAGGCCAGGAAAGCCTTTTCTAACTTTCCTAAGTCACCTTCTGCTATTAAATGCTCTCATAGAATGGATCCTCAATTTAATTTGTTTGAAGACTTGTTGATAAATGTCTATCTTTTCAATCAGGTGAAAGCTCCATGAATATAAGGAACTGTGTCTGTTTTTACTCATAGCCCAAATTCCCAGCATGTACCAGGGTTCCTGGTACACATTAGGCATTCTAATAGATGTTTATTAGAAGGATGAATAGCTTAAATTTCAACAAAGAAGAAAAATGGATCCTTTCTGTTCGCATTCAGAAATACCTTAAGATTTTAGTCTATGAAGGGGACATCTGACCCACGTGTCTGTCTCACCTTGTGATTTTCTATTTGAGCCTGTAACGCCACTTTACTTTTGGTTTGTTTTAAGTGGTCATGAGCAAGCTTTTCCTTCCCAATCTTCACCAGTTCTACCATGCCTTGCAACAAAGCATCTTGCTGGCTCTCAGTGATGAAAGGGCTGCTGAGTTCTGTGTACCTGGCTCTTAGCATTCCCCACATACTGTCAAGTACATCCTGAAAAGAGAAGAGCAGGTACACAAATGCATTTTCATCCAACCGGGGCAATAACTGAAAGACAAATCTACTCTGTTGGTGAAAGAAAAGAATCTGACTCCTCACAATCACAGTGCTGAGTCAATGTTTTCTGCTCAGGCATACCTCTAATTTGTAAACCTCCTGGAGTAAAACGTAAGGTAAATGAAGCCTCTCCCCTTCATCTCGTAGTTTGACCACTCGGCTCTCAGCGTTCTCCAGCTCCACTGTATATCCATCTGCTTTCTAAGTGAGAGACAATACAAGAAAAGAAAACCCTTCAATACGTCAGAGAAGCACACATAGTCATCTAAAAAGAATTAAACAGTACAGAAAGGGATGAAGGGAAAAAAGAAAATCCCAGTTCCTGCTCCCTCACCTCTCCTTAACAATCTTCCCAGAGGTTCCCAGTTCCTAACATGCTCCATACCAGTAGGGGTATACGCGCATATCCTTAAACTCAATGAACTGCACCACAGCACTCTGTCCTGTGGTTAGCATTCCTCACTCACCAGCTCTTCAGCATCTCTTCACATCAGTGTACACATATCTAGCTCCTTTGAAACAGACACACAGCATGCTATTGTTAAGGGTGTACCCTGCTTTTGTATCAGTCAGCTCTCAATGGACTTTTAGGTTATTTACAGTTTTTAACTCAAGCAGAGCTGCTGGGTCCATCCTTAAATATTTATGACTTATTTATTTATTTATTTGTTTAGAGACAAAGGTCTGGCTCTGTCACCCAAGCTGGAGTGCAGTGGCACAATCTCAGTTCAGTTCACTGCAACCTCTGCCTCCCAGGCTCAATCAATGATCACGCCTCAGCCTCCTGAGTAGCTGGGACTACAGTTGTGTGCCACTGCACCTGGCTAATTTTTGTATTTTTAATAGAGACAGGGTTCACCATGTTGGCCACGCTGGTCTCGAACTCCTGGCCTCAAGTGATCCACCTGCCTCAGACTCCCAAGGTGCTGGGATTATAGGCGTGAGCCACCATACCTGGCCAAAATATTTATCTCTATGCACTTATCTTACATCCTTAGGAGGAGTACAAGTTCAGCACCTCAAACAGTGCCTGAACATAGTGGATCCTCAATTAATATTTGCTAAATAAATGAAGTCAAATGATTGCTGGAAGAGAGAGTATTTATGTTTAAAATTCTGATATACAGACAAAGGATCCCCAGGACTCCCCTGGCAAGAGGATGAGGGTCTCATTTTCCAATATCCTTACCAACAGTGGACATACACATTTTGTCATGGTTGACAAGTGAAAATGGTCTCCTGTTGTTTTAATACATCGTGCTTCAGAAAATTAAGAGATGTTTTTAAAAGGTCAACATAAATAGTTTTCACTTTGTATTTATGTACTTAAGCCTTGCTGCTGCTCACAAAGGAAAGTAGTTCAGAAGCACGGCTTAAACGCAAAGCTCTGTGGTTCAAAGTTCAGTCAGTCTGGATTATTTTGACTTGATTACCTGAAGCTGTTCAGCAACACTCTGGCCACTGATTTCATTCAAAGACTGTTGTAAAGATGTCTTACTCTTAATGAGCTGATCATATAATCTCTTTATTTCATTCTGTAAGATAAATGCAGGAAACTGAGCAATCTCATTTAGGCCTTCATTATCTTTTTGTATATTTAGTTGGTTTTTATAATTTTTGTGACATTTGAAATTTCAAACAAATACAAAAATAGAGAAATCCCCATTGTATCATCATTAAACTTCAACAATTATTGATTCATGGCTGACCTTCTTCCCTCTACATCCTCCCTCCAGCTCTCAACTGTACCTAATCTCCTTTCCTTCAGGCTATTTTGAAGCAAATCCCAGGTCTCAAGTCATTTCATCAGTATATGTTTCAGTATATATTTCTAAAAGATAAAGATCCTTCTCTTTAAAAATACTCCAATATACTTCTCCCCTGCCATCAATAATAATTCCTTAGTATGATTTAACTAACCAGACAGGATTCACATATTCTTAATTGCCTATAATTTTTCTTTTTATTTCAATGAGGATCCAAATGAGGTCCATATGTCATGATGGATAAGTACATCTTAGATCTCTCTTAATCTGCAGAATCCCCGACCACCTTTCTTTTTTGTTTCTTGAATGTGTGTGTGTGAAAAAATGGGTCATTTGTTCAGTACAGTTTCCCACAGGCTGGATTTGGCAGACTACACTCCCAGTGTGCTGTTTAACCTGTTCTTCTTTTCTTGTGTCTGTTTTACTTGGATTCTAGAAGCTTGGTCAGATTCAGGCTTGATTTTTATGGGCAAGCCTCATTATAAATAGTATTGGGTTTCATTTCTTTTTCATTAGATAATTTTAGTAGCTTCCTAACTCTTCTACCTGCCTGGAGTCTCTCCCTCTCCAATTCACTTTAGACAACTGCTGGAGGAATCTACCTGAAACATACACGGATTGTCATTCCTTACCTCAAAAGTGTTAATGGCTCCCTCTAGCCTAGAAAAACAAATACAAATGCCACCCCCCCATTTTAATTGTTAAATGGCTAAATGTAATACAAGAAATTAAACATTATGTTAGTTCATCCCAACAAATTCATACTCAAGACTCTATTTTTATCTTTTTTTTTACTTTTTTCTTTTTTTGAGATGGGATCTATGATGTCGAGGCTGGTCTCGAACTCCTGGGCTCAAGCAATCCACCTACCTAGGCCTCCTAAGGGCTGGGATTACAGGCATGAGTTACTGTGCTCAGCCAAGACTTCAAAAAGGGCTTCACTTTCTGTTTTCTTGAGATGGAGTCTCACTCTGCTGCCCAGGCTGGGTGCAGCAGTGTGATCTCAGCTCACTGCAACCTCTGCCTCCCAGGTTCAAGCAATTCTCCTGCCTCAGCCTCCCAAGTATCTGGGATTACAGGCACACACCACTATGCCTGGCTAATTTTTGTATTTTTAGTAGAGACGGGGTTTCACCATGTTGGCCAGATGGTCTCAATCTCCGGACCTCAGGTGATCTGCCTACCTCGGTCTCTCCCAAAGTGCTAGGATTACAGGCATGAGCCACTGCACCCGGTCAGGGCTTCACTTCAAATGATCTCCAACCATGAGCAACAAACAGAAGAGTCTCATCATTTTCCTTAGTAATTCTTATTAACAAATGTCACCAGGGATAGTAATTAATAGGCATTAGGGGTCCATGCTGTAACTTAAAACAGTGCTAAAATAGGCTGTGTGCTCGGAATCATACCTGGTAACTGCAGTTGTAATCGAGGCCAGCTTTCAGGCACTTGCTTCTATAGAGAGCTGCAGCCTGAGTGTGCTCCAGGCAGACTTGAAGGTTGTCAAAACATTCAAGGAGCAAGTTGGTGTTCTTGCCAGGCCAAGTCATGGCTTTCAAAAGATCACCCTTCTTGTCACTCAGTGCTAAATAAAGTTTCTTCAACTCAAGAGCCAGTGTCTGAAGTGGAGAGGAAGGAAGACAATGAATGAGCTCTGACCTCAGGAGGCTTCCACTCAGGCTTAACTCACGGGGCTGCTGTAATGGCCAAACACATGGGTTTGTGAGAAGTGCCCTACCTCGCAGTGCACCTGCTGGCCAGAACCATTCTCCCTATAAAGCCTGGGCATCTCCAGCATCTCCTCCACACTGCTGAGGCACTGACTGAGGGTCAGGAATAGTTCAAACAATTTTTTATCCAAATGGATATATGCTTCTTCTGTCATATTTTCCTGAATCAAGAGGAAAAAAGAAAAAGAAAATCAGGATACCTTTGCCTTCCTAGACCTATATTTTGCCTAGTTTCCATTATAGTTTACGATTTATGTTATGCTTCTTTTGTAATAAGTTGCTTCAAACACTTTGTGAACTAGGTAGCAGAACAAATAAACTCACGATGTTAAACTCGGAGAAAAACGAGTTTAAGAAGCTCAACGTTAGGTAGTTATTTGAGTACTGAATGGGATTAAAAAGTCGTAAGATGAAGGATCTCTTAGTAGGGCGATCCAGGTGAAAGTGTGGTCCCAGATAAATTACACTGTCTCCTTTACCACTGTTTCCCACCCTCCACATTCCAATATAGGAGAAAGCGGTTAATGAAATCAAGTATAGCCTGGAGAAGGAAAAGAAGTCAAAAAAGAGAGGCCTGAAGCGGTTGATTACAAAGAGTGGGTACAGTGTCTTAAAGACAGGAGCAGTCTGCAGAGGAGGGAGAAGTGTCATTTATGAGCCAATTGTGAGAATCAAGGCTTAGGTGTATGACTCCAAGCGCGTCCCCAGTGTCGTGCATTGGGCTTGGTGAGTCTGGGAGCCACAGATCTGTTTTATCATAAGCTGCTGGGGTCACCTCTTTTACTTTACCCACAGCTACCCTGAATTCTTGAACAGTTAGAAGTAGTTTAGGGGCATGCCATAGCTAGTCAGCACTCCAGCTTGGGCCCTATCTCCTACTCTCTTCTCTGATGGACACAGCACATAACCTAGCAAGCTCAGTGTTAAGTCTGCTCAGCGTTGAAAACCATGCCTATACTCCCTCCCTACTCTTCTCCCTCACCCTTCCAATCCCAGATCACCACTGCAGACAGAACTCATCAATCATGATCCTCTTTCCTGCTGATCCTGGACTCAGAATCCTTTGCACACAGTCCCTAGGAAATCATTACAAAATTTATTAGAGTTCGCAAGCAAGATCAATTCTATTTGCAATCCTAGGACCCATTCCACTGTGTGTCCTATGACTTGTTCTGTGACGACAATTATGACCAAGTCACAATGATGGTATCTCCTTTCTTTGTTTATATTACTGCAATGAGGAAAATACATCGTGTGCAGCTTCTACCTGTGTCTGAAGGTTACTTGCTTCTTGGCGCAGGTCTTCAAGTTGGGTGGTGTAGGTTTTCAGTTCTTCAGTTGTTGGGTATCTAAAGTTATACATACTCACACTGGGTAGAATACCCATATTTGTGGAAACCTATTTGACAAAGGGAAACTCTATTAGTGACAGTTTTAGACCCTGCTGATGTTAATTAATTAATTTTTTTATTTTCAAGATGGAGTCTTGCTCTGTCACCCAGGCTAGAGTGCGGTGGCATGATCTCAACTCACTGCAACCTCTGTCTCCCATGTTCAAGCGATTCTCCTACCTCAGCCTCCTGAGTAGCTGGGATAATAGGGACCAGCCACCACGCCCGGCTGACTTTCGTATTTTTAGTAGCGACAGGGCTTTGCTGTTAGCCAGGCTATTCTCGAACTCGTGACCTCAGGTGATCCACCTGCCTCAGCCTCCCAGATTGCTGGGATTACAGGCATGAGCCAACATGTCCAGCCTGCTGATGTTAATTTAAATAGAAAAAGATACCTTAGCATGCTGTCTTCTGAGTCATTTTCTTGGTGAGCATTTTTGTCTGTCTTGTCATTTATAAGAAAAAATAATTAAGTTTTTTTTTTTTTTTGAGACGGAGTCTCGCTCTGTCGCCCAGGCTGGAGTGCAGTGGCATGATCTCGGCTCACTGCAAGCTCCGCCTCCCAGGTTCACGCCATTCTCCTGCCTCAGCCTCCCAAGTAGCTGAGACTACAGGCGCCCGCCACCACGCCCGGCTAGTTTTTTGTATTTTTGGTAGAGACGGGGTTTCACCATGTTAGCCAGGATAGTCTCGATCTCCTGACCTCGTGATCCACCCGCCTCGGCCTCCCAAAGTGCTGGGATTACAGGCTTGAGCCACCGCGCCCAGCCTAAATTAAGTTTTAATATTTTGGACAGCTTTGAAAAGTCATGACTAGTTATATTTAGATACTTGAGGGTTCATTTAGGTATCAAAATGAGAGGAAAGGCCAGGCTCAGTGGCTTATGCCTATAATCCCAGTACTTTGGGAAACAGAGGTGGGAGGATCCCTTGAGGCCAGGAGTTCAAGATCAGCCTATACAATATAACAAGACACTTTCTCTACCAAAAAAAAAAAAAATTATAAAAAAAATTTTAAAGTAGCTGGTCATGGTGCTGCACACCAGTAGTCCTAGTCACTTGGAAGGCTGAGGCAGGGGGATCATTTGAGGCCAGGAGTTCAAAGTTACAATGAGTTTTGGTCATGCCACTGCACTCCACCCTGGGTAACAGCGAGAACCTGTTTCTTTTTTCTTTGAGACAGAGTCTCGCTGTTGTCACCAGGGCTGGAGTGCAATGGAACAATCTCAGCTCACTGCAACCTCGCTCACCCGAGTTCCAGCAATTTTCCTGCCTCAGCCTCCCAAGTAGCTGAAATTACAGGCGCCCACCACCATGGCCAGCTAATTTTTGTATTTTTAGTAGAGACAGGGTTTCACCATGTTGACCAGGCTGGTCTCAAACTCCTGACCTCAGGTGATCCACTGCACCTGGCTGAGATCCTGTCTCTTAAAAAAAAAAAAAAAAAAAGAAGGTGGTGTGTGTGTGTGTGTGTGTGAAACCATTAATCTTTCAGTTTAGTAATAACAACATTCATGCTACAGGGTTAGCTGTTTATTTACCAGTTTACTTTTGACACAGCCAACTGTTAGAATAGAATTCAAGTCTCTTCTAAGGGATGGCTTCGCATCTTTGTTATTGAAAAGTTAAATAAGTACTGAAAATGAGCTGTGATTTCAGAAGGCTGAATGATTCAGAGTTAGCTTCTTCCTCAAATTGGAAAGCTAACAAATAAAATGAAACGGGGTGAGATGGTAGATGACTCTGCTTGGGGAAAGAACTAACAATGAGTGGAGTTCTCCTCTTTGCAAGAGACCTATGTACATGTTACAGTGTAATATGGAGAAACCAAGGCTAAAGGCCAACTGATGAGTTTGTTTCAACTTTAATTGGTCAAGTAAGGTCCTTAGGAGGAAAGAGGACAGCTGAGAAGTTCCTATCAGACTGGGGAATTGGGAAATCATGGGTAACCTTTGCCCAGGCAATGTGAGTGTGTGGTGGAAGGCAGAAGCTGTCTTGTACGCAATGGGGCTGTTTTGCTCACCTGCTCCCTGTCTAGAGAGAGGCAGCAGCGGCTGACACAGCAAGCCAGCCTGATAGAGCCTGTGACGGCAGTGATGAGGAGGGCCAATCAGAGGGAACACCAATTGGCCAGTGCCATTGGCACAGGGGTTGGCAAATGGTAGATTCCAAAGAATTTTCTGATGAATGAATGACACTCATATAGCACTGTATAGTTTTTGTTTTTTTTTTTTTTTGAGACGGAGTCTCGCTCTGTCACCCAGGCTGGAGTGCAGTGGCTGGATCTCAGCTCACTGAAAGCTCCGCCTCCCGGGTTTACGCCATTCTCCTGCCTCAGCCTCCTGAGTAGCTGGGACTACAGGTGCCCGCCACCTCGCCCAGCTAGTTTTTTGTATTTTTTAGTAGAGACAGGGTTTCACCGTGTTAGCCAGGATGGTCTCGATCTCCTGACCTCGTGATCCACCCGTCTCGGCCTCCCAAAGTGCTGGGATTACAGGCTTGAGCCACCGCACCCGGCCCACTGTATAGTTTTTAAAGTGTTTCTTAAAACATATATTCATTTCTTTATTCATTCAATAAACAGTAACTGAGAGTCTATGATGTCCTAGGTACTGTGCTTGGCACTCAAATGCTAACCAGGCAGACATGATCTGTCTTTCTTCCCCAACTAATGGGGAATACAGACTATAAATAAACAGGTGGATAGTGTAATAAAAGCTCTGATGAGGGAAGCCCTGGGTGCTACAGAAGCACAAAGAAGGGGTCCCTAATGCATGTTTCCAAGATCAAGAAAATGTGTCAGCCAAGTGAAAAACTCACTTGGCAACTTTGCTTTTTGCAGAATATACATGTTTATTTAATGAATGCTTGTTGGATTTTCAAAGACAAACAGGCTATTTACACCATGTAGATGCAGACTGACCTGAAGCTCCACAAGCTGAGGGAGTGGGAGCTTTATTTTTGATGAGAGTTCGTGATGCAGATATTGCCACTTATCTCCATTTTGGCCCTGGGGTGACAAGATTGAGTCTGGAACGTCATTTTCGGGGCTGGATGCCTGGTTGCTTTTGAAGAAGAACAAAAGGTAAAGAGAATAATCAACACTAAAAATTTTGTATACATTCACAGTTCTATGAGCAATTTTTAAAAGAAACACTCTTAATTCTCCCAGTCATAAAACCACTGAATGTCCAACTCTATTTTTAAATGTTTTACCTTGCAGATGATTCCTGAGCTGTATCTTTATCACGTTGGCAATACTGGGGCCACATTTTCTTAGCATTAAATTCTATGAATTTGATGAAATCTTTCTGTTCCATTGGTTTTAACTCCAGAACCTGTAACTGAATGAGATTCCAATGGTCCAATCCATCAAGTTTTTCAATTAGTACCCAATAGTTTCCTCTGCTGAGATAAATCTAATTTTGAGTCAGTTCCTAAATCATTAATTACTATGTCTCTTTCTTGCATCCCTGTTCTTGTAAACTCTCACTTCCCAAAAACCCATTTAAAATATTCACACAATAGCTGTTATTTAAACTGCATACATGGAAAATCATCAAAGACATACAAACACATTTTTTTTTTTTTTTTTTTTTTTTTGAGACGGAGTCTGGCTCTGTCGCCCAGGCTGGAGTGCAGGGGCGCAGTCTCGGCTCACTGCAAGCTCCGCCTCCCGGGTTCACGCCATTCTCCTGCCTCAGCCTCCGAGTAGCTGGGACTACAGGCGCCCGCCACCACACCCAGCTAATTTTTTGTATTTTTAGTAGAGATGGGGTTTCACTGTGTTAGCCAGGATGGTATCGATCTCCCGACCTCGTGATCCGCCCGCCTCGGCCTCCCAAAGTGCTGGGATTACAGGCGTGAGCCACCGCACCCGGCCACAAACACATTTTGAAAACACAGGCAAAGCAGAGCTGCAACCACAGAGGTTCACTCTGAAGATAGTTGATGTAAGATGCAAGTTAATAAAGGAGCAAAGTTATGGTGTCTCCAATGTTAGCAGCTGAAAGCAAAGCAGGTGCCATAGTAAATGCTGAAAACTCCCAGAGTTTCTGCACACACACAAACACCCACATGCCACACTTGGCAGAAATTCCATAGAGAAAGCTTTTTTTTTTTTTTTTTTGGAGACAGGTCTCATGCTGTCACCCCAGGCTGGAGTACAGTGGTGTGATCTCAGCTCATTGCAACCTCTGCCTCCTGGATTCAAGTGATTCTCGTGCCTCAGCCTCCCAAGTAGCTGGGACTATAGGCACGCACCACCACGCCTGGCTCATTTTTTTGTATTTTTAGTAGAGATAGGGTTTCACCATATTGTCCAGGCTGGTTTTGAACTCCTGACCTCAAATGATCCACCTGCCTCAGCCTCCCAAAGTGCTGGGATTACAGGCATGAGCGACTGTGTCTGGGCTTTTTTTTGTTTTTGTAACAGGGTCTCACTATGTTGCCCAGGCTGGTCTCCAACACCTGGCCACAGGCGATCCTCCCACCTCAGCCTCCCAAGTAGCTAGGACTGTAGGTTTGCACCACCTTGCCTGGTTAAAAAGTTATATTCTTGTCCCTACAACTGTTGGGGGCTAGAATTACCTGTTGTTGCTGGAAATCTTTTTGTCTGCTGAATAGTGGCCTTTCAGTTACAATGGATTCCAATTCAGAAAGGTTAACTGGTTGGAGAGCTTTTGGATGCTCTGGCTCTGAGGATTTCTTTAGAATGGTAGGATGCTGCAAAATATTTCATAATGGCAGGCTATTTATTTTTAAAAACAAACTCCCCTTTATCTCAATTCCAATAATGGGACCACATAGAAAAATTTTATATGAAATAAATGATGGTATTTTGTTATTTGCTATAATTATATACTATAATTTTTTGTTTTTTGAGATGGAGTTTCGCACTTGTTGCCCAGCCTGGAGTGCAAGGGTGTGATCTTGGCTCACTGCAACCTCCGCCTCTCGGGTTCAAGGGATTCTCCTGCCTCAGCCTCCCAAGTAGCTGTGATTGCAGGTGTGCCCACCACACCCAGCTAATTTTTGTATTTTTAGTAGAGACAGGGTTTCACCATGTTGGCCAGACTGGTCTCAAACTCCTGACCTCAGGTGATCTGCCTGCCTCATTCTCCCAAAGTGCTGGGATTACAGGAATGAGCCACCACGCCCAGCCTACTATGATTTAATGTACTTATTTCATAACAACTTCAAAAACTACTACATTTGGTGAAGTGATCATCTTACTTCTTCAAGCTAATTCATACAATGAATTACTAAAAGCAAGAAAATGTATTGCCTTTTTTCTTAAGAACAAATACCAAATAAAAAAGTATCAAAAAGAGAAACAGTATTATAAATCCAAATTTCCCTTATGGCTAAAATACATTTTTTTTAAAAAGAGAGAACATATGAGGATGAAAGGGGAACCACATAGCCTATGTATATGCAGGCAGTCTTATTTCTGTGAACATAAATCTCATAAGTAGGAACCACTCATAAGCACACGCAAATCTTATATAGTAAGATCTACTCATAAGATGCACATTTGCATTTATAAACACTGAGTGCTTTTAAAAATCATGAGAACACTTTAGCTATATGATACTTTGATTAGTATATCTAAATATTTGCAAATCAATAACAAAGTATCCTGGAAAGAGGTTTATGTTTCTGATGTCAAATTTTAGTCACATCTATGAAAGCTTTGTTTTCCAGTCAATTAGAGTCACAACATTCCTTTATAATACATCCTTCTTTTATGAAGAAGCCTTACACTAGGCTTCACTGCCAGCAAGAACACTCAGCCACATTAAACCAACACAAACCAAACCACCACCATCACCAACAACAACCTAGACAGGAAAACTGCAAACTAGAATGAAATAAAAATAACAAGCCAGTGTACTCATCTACAGTGTTAATGTGTGGAATTATTTCACACTTAGTACAGTTTCTCTGTAGCTGGTTCATCACTTCCAACCAGAGTTCTCTTCTGGCGGGTCTGCCACGTATGTATATCAAGACGTATATCAAGATGAATCAAGTCTATAGATAGTCATTTTTTACCTGATCTTCACTGTGCTTCTCCTGAAGCATCATCTGGACTTTTTCTAAATTGCACTTCACTGTTTTCAGTTTCAGCGAAAGCGCTTCAGCCTCATGTTGAGTGGCTCCATTATCTCCCAGGCCCTGATCTTTGCAAGTCTCTAACAGAAAGGCAACCTTGTGCTCAATCTCTGTTAGCATAACCTAGGAAATAAAAGCATTTAATTATTCATAGTGTTGTTCTTGAAGAAGTATTCTTCTCGCAAACAAGTTAAGACTTATTCTTTTTACCTAAGTGTGTACAAGAAGCCCCAGAAACACAGGATGGAAGAAACCCTGGAAAAACAAAAACTTCCACAGAATTCTTGTGCTTTTCAGCAGGGATGCAACCAAACCAATCCCAATTACACATATCACTCTGTAAAATAATTTAAGTAAATGACTCTATAGTCACCTCACAAAACACATCAGAACATATCCAGCAGAGGATGGTGGTTAAGAACACAGATCTTGGAACCAGACTATCCGGTTTCAGATCCCAGTCCTGCGACTTAGTAGATGTGTAAGCATAGGCACCTTACTTTAGAGGCGTGTGCCTCTAGTAGTTCGTAAAATGAAGATAATAACCGAACTTACCTCCTAGGGTCATTATGAGGAGTGAATGAATTAAATCCATGTACTTTGGCCAGTGCTTGATACCAATCTGTGCTTAAAAAGTGCTGATGTTCTTACTTTCCCCCTACCTTCCTAATCCTTTTTTTTTTTTTCCTGAGACGGAGTCTCACTCTGTCGCCCAGGATGGAGTGCAGTGGTGTGATCTTGGCTCACTGCAACCTCTGCCTCCCAGGTTCAAGTACTTCTCCTGCCTCAGCCTCCTGAGAAGCTGGGATTATAAGAGTGTGCCACCACACCTGGCTACTTTTCATATTTTTAGTAGAGGTGGGGTTTCGCCATGTTGGTCAGGCTGGTCTCGAATTCCTGACCTCGTGATCTGCCCACTTAGGCCTCCCAAAGTGCTGGGATCACAGGCGTGAGCCACCACACCTTGCCTACCTTCCTAATCTTTTATGTTGCAATCCAAGTGTGGAGTAGGAATTTAAAAAAGAACTCCATGTAACTATTTGAAAATTATTTCCCTTGCTCTTTTCCTTCTCTTTCTCAAGCCAAATAAGCCTCCAAACTCTCAGAACACCACAGAAGAAATAATTTGGAACCTGAAATACTTAGTTATTGATACAACCAGCCAATTCACACAAATCTAAAAATACATCAGCTGGATGAAGTAAGTTTCCCAGTAAGTCTCGGTCATTGTATTCCTGCTCAACAGATCAAGTTTGCCCTCTCCTGGGGCTCAGCAGCCTGCTCGGTCATGCCAACTGGCTGGGCACTCAAGTCAGCAGCAACAGACAAACTCACATTCCAGCACCATGATCATTTGTACTAAAACTCGGTGCATGACTAAGAACAAGCTTCATTCATTGAGCGAATTTAAGGAATTACAAATTTTCCTTAAGGAAGAACTCTATTCTTAAAACAAAATTTCAAATAATTTATCTTATAACTCCTTCATCCAAGCAAGCTACAATAGGCCCCTTCATCCATGCTTTTACTTTTTGTGGTTTCAGTTACCTGCAGTCAATCATGGCTCAAAAATATTAAATGGAAAATTCCAGAAATAAATAATTCATACATTTTAAATTTTGCACCATCTGAGCAGCATGATAAAATTGCACACCATCCTGCTGCATCCCATCCAGGATGTGAATCATCCCTTTGTCCAGCATATCCACACTCTACCACTCTGCCTATTAGTTACTTAGAAGAGGTTGAGTATTCCTAATCTGAAAATTCAAAATCCCAAAATGCTCCAAAATCTGAAACTTTTTATCTACCATGCCAGAAATGGAAAATTCCACACCCAACCTCATGTGATGGGTCACAACTGAACTTTGTTTTGTGCATAAAATTATTAAAGTTATTTTATTTATTTTTTTTTTTTGAGACGGAGTCTTGCTCTGTCACCCAGGCTGGAGTGCAGTGGCCGGATCTCAGCTCACTGCAAGCTCCGCCTCCCGGGTTTACGCCATTCTCCTGCCTCAGCCTCCCGAGTAGCTGGGACTACAGGCGCCCGCCACCTCGCCCGGCTATTTTTTTGTATTTTTTAGTAGAGACGGGGTTGCACTGTGTTAGCCGGGATCGTCTCTCGATCTCCTGACCTCGTGATCTGCCCATCTCGGCCTCCCAAAGTGCTGGGATTACAGGCTTGAGCCACCGCACCCGGCCTAAAGTTATTATATAAAATACCTTCAGGGTATATGTATGAGGTATAGATAAAATATAAATTGAGGGCTAGCATGGTGGCTCATACCTGTAATCCCAGCACTTTGGGAGGCTGAGGCAGGAGGATCACTTGAGGCCAGGAGTTTGAGACCAGCCTGGGCAACACAGTGAGACCTCGAGTCTACAAAAAACAAAATTAGCCCGCCATGGTGGTGTACGCCTGTAGTCCCAGCTATTCCAGAGATTGGGGGCAGGAGGACTGCCTGAGCCCAGTGGTTCAAGGCTGCAGTGAGCCATGATCATGCGACTGCACTCCAGCCTGGGTAACAGAGCAAGACCCTGTTAACTCTAATATAAATAAAGACATTAATTTATTAATTTAGTGTTTAGACTTGGGTACTCTCTCCAAGGTATCTCATTATGTATGTGCAAATATTCCAAAATCCCCCCTAAAAAACCCAAATGCAAAATACTTCTAGTTCCAAGCATTTTGGGATAAGGGATACTCAATCTGTAGCCATCTCAGTTGTCAGATTGAAAAAACATAATACACAGAGTTTGGTACTATCCGCAGTTTCAGGCATCCACTGGGGGACTTGTAACACTGTCCCCAAAGATAAAGGTGGGACTACTCTACTTACATCCTCTATAGATTCTTCTAAGTTTAAACAATATGTACCCATAGATTGTACAGTGGCTATAAGCAAAATGTAGCATAATTTTATGCTGTTTTTCCCACTTAACTATTTACATACTTTTTCATCTGTCTCCACATGTTTCATGATTTTCATTTTAACAGCTACAAGTTGATATCCCATGATTCACTTACCAATTTCCCTCGTTACTCCTTTGTTCCTAGTTCTTCACTTTTGTAATCAAAGCTTCAATAATTATTTTTCTCATTTTAGATTATTTTCAGAAGGTAAATTAAAAGTAATGGTACTGGCCAGGCATGGTGGCTCATGCCTGTAATCTCAGCACTTTGGGAGGCCAAGGCAGGTGGATCACCTAAGGTCAGGAGTTCGAGATCACCCTGGTCAAAATGGGGAAACCGTTTCTACTAAAAATATAAAAATTAGCCAGGTGCTGTGGCGCATGCCTGTAATCCCAGCTACTTGGGAGGCTGAGGCAGGAGAATCACTTGAACCCAGGAGGCAGAAGTTGCAGTATGCCGAGATTGTGCCACTACACTCCAGCCTGGGCGAGAGCGAGACTTCGTCTCAAAAAAAAGTAATGGTACTTTTAGCTCAAAGAAGATGAATAGCTTATATGTTGACACCTGACCTCCCAAAACATTGAGCCAATTAGATAGAACTATCAGACATTAGAGGATCTATTTTTCCAGAATGATATAATTTTTTCTAATGTAATGTAGAAACAATAGGTGTTCTACTTTATGTCTTTAATAATCAAGATTAAACAATTCTCAAATATTAAATTACTAAGCATAATCCTCCCTCCCTCCCTTCTTTCCTTTCTCTCTTTCTTTTTTTGACAGTGTGTTACTCTCTCGCCCAGGCTGGAATGCAGTGGTGCAATTATAGTTCACTGCAGCCTTGAATTCTTGGACTTAAGAGAAACTCGTGCCTCAGCCTCCCAGGTAGCTGGGACTACAGACACACACCACCATGCCCAGCTAGTTTTTTTTTTTAATTATTCATTTTTATTATTTTGTAGAGACGAGGTATAACTATGTTGCCCCGGCTGGTCTCAAACTCCTGGCCTCAAGCAACCCACCCACCATGGCCTCCCAAAGTGCTGGGATTACAGGCGTGAGCCACCCCGCCTGGTCCATAATCTTGACTGAACTGTTTGCTCCTGTCCTTTGGCCATTTTTCCACTGGAATTTTGTGTTTTTACAGACCACTTTCAGGTTTTTATATGTTTCAATAATAACTTTATTGTGTCATTTTATATAAAAGAGCCAAAGATGCCCTTGTATGTTGGCCCCATGTGGTTTTTCTTCAAAGCAGGTCAGAAGCAGTAAGTTCAAAATAGCGCCAGCACCAGACTCAAATTTTTACACTTTTGACGGCTTTAAATGCAGCCCAAATAAGTGTCTTTTAATCCATTTAGAGCCTGTCTGATTTGTATACTGCTGGAAACTGCACCCAACATCTGCCAGCCATGGACAAGACTAACCCTGGGCTATACAACATTCCCAAGCCTCTGCTGCCCTTTGGTGCTCTCTGACCCAGAGACTCTCCACTGTGCTGAGACATTGCTAGACACATAAGTTCCCTCTCTGTTTCTCCTCTCCCCGGGAAGTTCCCTTGCCTTCCCCCGCCTCTGTGTGGTGGTCCGACCCCCAGTCTATGGATTCGCCTCTGGAAGGTCTCCTGCAGTAAAGAGCTTCCCTGTCCCTCACGATCCTAATCCTGCCAAAATGCTGCCCAAATAAAGCTTGGTGGGGGCTACGGCCACCTGGTAGTCACGTCTTTTCCTTAAGCAGCCTGGAAATCCTTGAACTCACTACAAGTGGCAATGAAGATGGGATTCTGGTGACAATCAAGCAGTTGGCATAGGGTCTACCCAGTCAGTAGATAATCAGCTGGCAAATCAATCCTGAATGGCCTTAAGTGGGTGGGACTCAAAATCTGGACTGCCTCGAGTTGAGCTTAGCATAGCATTGCTCTGGGCTATATGACGCTCTATGGCATTCACAGGCTCCCCTGGGCCTCATCAGCCAGGCCAAGCGGCAGTGCCAGTATCTGAGTGAACCTATCCTTTTAGAACTGGCTTTTGGGCTGGGAATGATAGCTCACACCTGTAATCCAGCACTTTGGGTGGATCACTTGAGCCCAGGAGTTCGAGACCAGACTGGGCAATAAATATAGTGAGACCTCTCATCTCTACAAAAAACCACAAAAAGTAGCCGGGTGTGGTGGTGCAGGGCTGTAGTCCCCGCTACCTGGGAGGCTGAGGTGGGAGGATCACCTGAGCCCAGGAAGTCGAGGCTGCAATGAGCTATGATTGCTCCACTGCACTCCAGCTTGGGCGACAGGGTGAGACCCTGAAAAAAAAAAAAGAACTGACTTTGGAGATCAGAGGTGCTGAGCTGCACAGAGAAGGAGGCTGGCCTGTCTGTCTGGGGATGTTGTAAGATTGTGGGCTTACATAGAAGGGGAGAATGCACACCCGTGGATCAAAGGCAGGCTACCCACAACAACATAACAGGCTACAGCAGAAAACACTCCCTGTGGCAGGGCTAGTGATATGGGTACTCTGAGACAAGAGGATGTCTTCATCCCTGGTAGACAAGCCCATATGGCAGAGACAAGGCTGGTTCCCTAAGTGCAGCTGGGAGACAGGTCTTTGCAAGCAGCTCGCATGCCCCTGCTCTTGTGACACTCGATTATGCTGTTGCAATGTCATCATTCTAGCCTCTCCCTGGAGGGATTAGAAACCCCAACCTTTGGGCTGAGACGGCAAGCTTTACTCAGAGTGACTGGCGGCAAGGAAGTTTATATCCCTGCCCCTCCCAAGCAAAACCCAGGGCATTCCTAGTAAAATGGCTGCAAAGATTGCAAATCAAAACTTTTGGTTTCATTTCTGATGAATGAATATTCTAATTACTTATTAAAATCAATAAAATAATAGCATTTACTGAGTACTTGTTATATACTTTATATACCTTATTTAATCCTGACAAAAATCCTATGAGATAACTTTATATCCTATGACACTGCTTTAAATACCTTATTTAAATCCTATGACACTACTTTAAATACCTTATTTAATCCTGACAAAAATCCTATGAGATAACCTACTATATAAGGAAAATGAGGCTGAGAAGTTCACTTCCCGAAATTCACAGTTAATGTGACAGAGCTGGATCAGACTCTAGATTTTGAACTCTAACCCACTACTGTCCCCTCAGATAAGATGTTTCCATAAAGCATTTCAAAGAATTACCCTGAGAACTAAAAGTTGAGGCCAAGATAAATGTAAGGGTCAGAGTAACAGAAAGAAAAACAATGTCGCTTTAAGAGAAATTCACCCAATCTTGGCAGATGATTGGTGGAGAGGCAAACCATGAACTCTGACTTCTCAGTCTTACCTGGCACCCTACCAGCTGCTGTTCCACCACCTGCTGCATGTCTGCGTTTAATGTTTCCGGCTCAAATGCCACGTTGGCTTGTTGCAGCCACAGCTCCAGCTCGGCCACCTGGGTCTTGCAGGCATGCAGGACTTCTGCGGGCTCCGGCCTAGTTTTCTCCACCCTGGGCTCCAAACCTCCTTGCGCGTCAGAAGAGTCCAGAGTGGCAGCCTCGATAGGAGGTGTGGTGCCCTAAAAGAAATCCAAAGATAAGCCAGGGAGTCCAAAGTTTTCAGACTTGGGCCTATGAAGACCTGGGAACCTGCAACATTTCCCCAGTTAAAAGAAATAAAATCAGGACAGAAGGAGGAAGAAAGAAAAGAAAAATGCACCTCCACACTCATAGCAACAATCACGTGACCTGGTGCCACAGGTTTCCAAGCAGCCGATCTGCGAGTACACAGGTACAGTATTCCCGGGCACAGAGGACGCGAACAGGCTCACAGTTCGCTACCCGGTGAGCCCCAGGAGACAGGTGAGAATGTGAGTGACAGGGGGTGTGTGTGTCTGAAACATTTAAGGGAATTGGCCAGTGTTTAGCATTACGTGACACATGATTAAGCAATGCTTACATTGCTGCACACTCTATTCAAACAGAAAAACAAAACAAAACAGAACACGATCTTTACATCCCAGCAGGGATACAATAAAATATACCACATAATTTTAACTTAACATCTTCTCAAATAGTTAGATTATAAAAATTTTAGCTTAACTTTTCCCTAATAAAAACAACTTGAGTCAAGTAATGAACTTCAGTAGAGTAACCTGGTAACTGTTTTCCTATTCCTCAGAGGGAATCCCCACAATACTTTCCCCTTCTGCATACTCAAATATGACTGAGTTAAGGACTAGATGCTCATAGTATAAAGAAAGTGTGGTGTGTTCTTTTTACATTGAAATAACTGGGCTGTTTATCAACTCAATAGAAAATTTTCTCCCAGATACCAAATGAAAGTATTCCAGTAATTATATATTAGGTATGTTCAACCTGGAGGCAAAAGACAATTTGACACAGAGATGTATTTACCTCCCACTGTATTATCTATCCTTCCCCAGAATATGGAAAGAGTAACACTGATACTTCTAGAGAAATTCCTTTAGGAGTAAGGATTTGTGTTTTGCTGTATAAACTTTTTGGTCTCAATAAATATTTTATTGATTATGATAAGATATAATGTTTTCTATAACATTATATGTTAGCATGTTAACATGTTAATAAAATGAAATTCTGGCCAAGTGACGATCTTTGAATGGGAGTTGATTGCAAATGTATACCCTAACTCAAATGCACATTCCCCAATGTTTATGGAATTTTGTTTAGACATAGAACTTTCAGTGTAAAAGAGTGAACAAAATTGGTAGGTGGTGACAAACACGTGCCGGGCATGAGAATCCTGTTCCTTTTCATGCACACTGATGAGTATTACGAAAGCTGGTCTGGCACAAGTGTCTCTGGGTTGTACTTTTTACCTTTCACCATCTATTATCTTCACATACATTTGCTGTTTTCTGCCAAAATGCCATTTCTTCCCTGCCTTCATTAATCTATTATTATAATTTTCTTCAAGAATCACCTTCTCAAGGAAACTTTTCCTTGCATTGTACTTTTTCTGAACTTCATATATAGTCAGGTCTATGCTTGGATTCACCTGTTTTAATTTTCTTTTTTAATCCTGACTTTTTTTTTCCCTTCTTGAGACAGAGTCTCCCTCCGTCACCTAGGCTGGAGGGCAGTGGCATGTTCTCGGCTCACTGCAACCTCCGCCTCCCAAGTTCAAGTGATTCTCCTGTCTTGGCCTCCCAAGGAACTGGGATTACGAGAACACGCCACCATACCTGGCTAATTTTGTACTTTTAGTAGAGGCAGGGTTTTGTCATGTTGGCCAGGCTGGTCTTGAACTCCTGGCCTCAAGTGATCCACCTGCCTAGACCTCCCAAAGTACTGGGATTACAGGCATAAGCCACAGTGCCTGGCCCTGATTTTTTTTTTTTTAAAGCAACAGTTGTGTGATTTTGCTTCCAGACATCATTTTCTAGTCATCTGATTAATTTCCTTCTAGCTTTCAGATATTGCTATAGACAAAGATTTTGGGATCCCCTTTCCTTTTTCTGCCACTTGAGAAAACAATCTTTTAATATTAATTAATCTAAGACAATCTATTAATTTTAATTAATCTGTAATCATAGATTTACCACCTGCCTTCATTATTTATTCAAAAATTTTATTTGAGCACCTGTTATATGCCACACACCTTTTTTTTTTTTTTTTTTTTTTTTGACATGGGGTCTTGCCATGTTGCCCAAGCGGGTCTCTAACTTCTGGGCTCAGGTGATCCTCCAGCCTTGGCCTCTCAAAGTGCTGGGATTACAGACATTAGTCACCAAACCCAGCCCTCCACACGCTTTTTTAAATGACACTATTGAGTTTCTCTGCTTTCTCATGAACTCACCAAATTAATGAGGAAATAAGGAAGCTGCATGACTAATCTGGGTTTTATTTTCTAGTTATTTGAACCTGAAAAGAATCCAAAGGGGAAGAGAAGAAAAAAAGAATATTTCCAACCATAGAGCTTCAAGAGCTGAGGGTGGCCTAAGGAACCCACTAGAGATCAGTTCACTCACCTCTTTTTAAAGTCTAAGAAACCCAAGTGCACAGAACGTTTAATCAGCCCACATGCCTCCCTTTTTACCATGTTGCTTCTGAGAAGCACCCAAGTTACTTACCCAAGGTCACACAGTTCTGTGATCTTTTAATTCAGAGTTCCCTGGTTTTTTACACAGTAGCACCCCTGTAAAACACCTTCTCTATATGATAGCCCCAAATTCTAAAAGCAAAACTTATTTAAATGGATGTTTTATCATTGTACACCTTCTAGGGGGGAGCTAAAAAGTATTACTACAAGTATTTCTCACTAAATAAATATGTCATCTCTAAAGCATAACTGCAAATTAATAATAGCTAGCCTTTATTGGGCTCTTAACACAAGCAGGCACTGGGCTAAGCATGATACACAGACCACCACCTTATTTCAAAACTAAAACCTATTATTACTTCTAGTGTACAGATGAGGAAACTGGGCTTAGGGAGGCTATTCAAACTGACTCCTAGTTGTATGGTCACACAACTAGTAAATAGAATCAAAAGCAATTCCTGCTTTCACTACACTTTGGAATCTACAATTCCACATTCTTGACATAATTTCACCAACCTTTTAGTATCCAAGTTAACTTTTCAGTTGGTGAATCACATTGCTTCATTTCTGCATCAACACATCACTGATCTAAATAATCAGTGAAGTAATCAGTTAAAATAAAAAAAACTGCAGTTAAAATGCATGTTGATTTTCTGGCTATTGCCACATTTCATGCCAAAATAGCAAACCTTTACATTTTCTCCTTAATATTTCAGTCAATTCTACAAATACCTGCATATCTCCCCCACTGCTTATGAAATGTAAAACTGAGTACCTAAAGTACAGTACCTAACTGCACGTGAATAAATGCAAAGCATGCCCCTGGAATGCCATGGTGGTGGTTTACTCTGAGGTCATGCCTAGCTTGATTTCACATTTTTCCGTACTAAATATTTATCCTTGGTTGTAATATGGGTCAAGAATGACTCAGAATTTTACTAAAAATTATGTAATTACCATTCGGTCCATACACTTAACCCCTGAAACCAAAGGTTTGTTGAGGCTGATAGAAGGCTGATGACATTGGCTGCCTGGTCTCTGCAGAGTCCCCACTTTCCCTCTCTTCAGTGATATGCTGTGCCGATGAGACAGAAATGACTAAAAGGCAGGAAGACAGTCACCAAGAGGTATGCAACTTGGAGCCAGTAAAGGAGTCCCTGAATAATCAGAAGTGCACAAATTCCTCCTGTAGTAAAGGGTAACATCTATTTTTCCTGCCCCAAGAATTCCTCCCCAGCAAAAGTTCTGAGTTAAGAAGAAAATACAAATACACACATACATAAATTAGTTTAAAAGAGAGTCACTGGAGCCTAATAGTTCAAAGCTCAGGTTCTAAACTCAGAGTCAGAAAGATCTGGGTTTGAATCCTAGCTTTGCCACTTACTAGCTAAATGACCTTGGGCATATTACTTCTCTGAGCCTCAGTTTCTCCATCTGTAAAATGGGGTAACAGTAATATTTATCTCATAGAGCTGTTGTTAATGATTAAAAGAGATGGTGTATGTAAAATCCTAGTACCTGGCCCATATTAAATGTTCAGTAAGTATTTTGTTATCCTCCTTTTTCTTCCTCCTTCTCTTTATTGTTGTCATTATCTAGTATCCACATGGTCAGGGAAAAGACCCTAGAGGTCATCCACACCAGCAGAAAGAATATTAAGCAGAATGGCTACTGTAGCTAAAACACCATTGAAGCTACATCTGATTTTTAATTAGGTGTCAAAAATAACATTATGGTGGGAAGATGATTTGAGACCAGGAGTTCAAGACCAGCCTGGGCAACATGGCAGAACTGAGTGTCTGAAAAAAATACAAAAATTAGCCAGGCGTGATGGTGTGTACCTGTGGTCCTAGCCACCTGGAAGGCTAAGGTGGGAGGATCACCCGAGCCCAGGAGGTTGAGGCTCCAGTGAGCCATGATTGTGGTCACTGTACTCCAGCCTGGGTGAAGAGTGAGACCATGTCTCAAAAACGAAACAAAACCCAGATTAATTCTGAACAGCAAAAAAAACCTACTGACCAGGTCAGCAACTTTCTTAGCATTGCCACTGGGTGTAAACCTCTCACATTTGTCCACCTTCCCAGACATATATTGTTAAGAGAGACAGAGAATGAAACGGAGGAGGGAAAGAAAGAAGAGAAAGGAGTAACAATTTGAGAACTAAGAGATATTTTTGAAGACTAGACAAAAGATTGGGAGAAAAAAACATAAATACAACCCGGTATAAAAGAAGAGATGCAATAATTAAACAATAAAAACAGCAAAAACATGCCAATATCTTTTACAGGAGCTATTTGGTGAGACCCACAGAGCTTTAGATCCAGCTAAACACCAAAATTAATTTGAGAAATAGTACCCATCCCCCCACACCCCGCTGTAAGGCGTTCTTGAGAACCACTGAGGTACAAGATTCCAAATTAGGAAGCCAGATTAGAATATTCTGGGTTTGATTCCTTATTCCCCCATTCACTAGCCATATATATATATAAAAAATGTAAATAAATAAATAAATATATTTTTTAAAGACAGAGTCTTGCTCAATCGCCCAGGCAGGCTGGAGTACAGTGGCGCAATCTTGGCTCACTGTAACCTCCTCCTCCCAGGTTCAAGCGATTCTCATGCCTCAGCCTCTTGAGTAGTTGGGATTACAGGCACGTGCCACCACGCCCGGCTAATTTTTTTATTTTTAGTAGCGACGGGGTTTCACCATGTTGGTCAGGCTGGTCTCAAACTCCTGACCTCAGGCAATTCGCCCGCCTCGGCCTCCCAAAGTGCTGGGATTACAGGCTTGAGCCACCACGCCTGGCCCACTAGCTATATTTTTATTCCCTGAATTTTGATTTCTTAATTTGTAAACATACGGTAGGGATGAACCTACCTTAAAAAGTCTGAGGGTTAAACGGATAACTATAAATGCCTTTTATGTAACAGGCTATTAATCAATACCTTCTCTCCTTTCTTTGCCCCCATAAGTTCTACCTACAGATTAAAGAAGTAGTCATCAACGGAAAGACTATTTTATGTTCACAAATGGTAAATGAGTGAAAAACGTCTAATTCTCTATGCCATGTCTGTTTTCTTTGTAAATATCTGATGACAAGTCTTCCAGTTCTACAGCTTGATAGCACATACCTTCATATGTTAAAGTTCACAAGGAACACTTGGCTTGATGTACAAGGTATTGCAGGACACAGAACACTGGTCATCTCTAGGTGCTAGTCCAGCTATCTGAGCAGCTTACTTATTACCAACCGGGACTTACCTCTTCTGTTTGGTTGGGCCTTAGGGAACATTCTGGGCCTTGCTCAGTGTTTAGTGAGTCTGGTGTGAGGATCTGTGCCATGGAATTATCACAGGTGCTTATTTTCCCATATGCTTCCTGTAAAGAAAAGAATCAGAGCTCCAGAAAAGGTCCTGCCCTGGTGCCACATGAGTTCTTCTTTCTGTGCCTGCTCATTTAACAAACTACCTGCTTGCAAAAAAAGTCAGGTACAATTAGAAAAAAGTTTGTTCCTTAGAGAAAAAATCAGCTTCCCCAAGATTGTCTTTATTTGAAAGACTTACATTCTCCAAACTTCTCTTCTTAATGAGCATATAAAGAATCTAGAGAATTAGGTACTTAAGTAGATTTTTCCAGAAGTATGCTTTGTCTCGTTGAATAATTCTTTAAAAGTATGTCCTTATGAAAATTTAAATTACATGGCCAGGTGTGATGTCTCACACCTACAATCCCAGCACTTTGGAAGGCCAAGGCAGGAGAACTGCTTGTGCTCAGGAGTTTGAGACCAGCCTGAGCAACATGGTAAGATCCTGTCTCTACTGAAACAAATAAACAAACAAACAAACAAACAAACAATTATATGATAAAGGTCACATTTCAAATAGTGGGGAAAAGGTGAATTTATTCCATTTAGGAACAACTACGAAGGCATTTGATGAAAAATATAAGTAGAATTATTGTATTACTCCTAACAATAATTTCTAGTTATAAAAAATATAACTAGAATCCTTGTATTACCCCTAATAATAAATTCTCACTGTATTCTCCAAGTTATACCATAAAAATTCTAGGTGTGGGGAAGCATGACAAGAAAGGAAAATAATCTTAGTATTGACTACATAAAAAAAAATAATATGCACCACAAAAGATACCATAATCTAAGTTAAAGAGAAATAACAAACTGGGATAACTATTATACATAGTATTAATATTCTTTTTTTCTTTTTTTTTTTTGAGATGGAGTCTCGCTCTGTCGCCCAGGCTGGAATGCAGTGGCTTTATCTCGGCTTTATGCAAGCTCTGCCTCCCGGGTTCACGCCATTCTCCTACCTCGGCCTCCAGAGTAGCTGGGACTACAGGGTCCCGCCACCACACCCGGCTAATTTTTTGTATTTTTAGTAGAGACGGGGTTTCACCATGTTAGCCAGGATGGTCTCGATCTCCTGACCTCGTGATCCACCCACCTCGGCCTCCCAAAGTGCTGGGATTACAGGCATGAGCCACTGCGCCTGGCCAATATTCTTAATATATTAATTACTCTTATAAATAATAAGGAAAACATCAACCCTTACATAGAAAAACAGTCAAATGGTAGGAACAAGCAAGTCGCAAAAGAAGAGTTACAAAAGCCAATAGGCATCTAAAGACGTATTCAACATTCTTAGAGCATAAATTAATTTAAACCACTGGCTAAGTTTGGCTAAGACTGACAATATCAAAAATCAGCTTAGGGGTCAGGAAATGCAATTCCATGTATACCTAGGAGAAACAGAATTGGTATAGCCTTTCTTTTTTTCTTTTTTCTTTTCTTTTCTTTTTTTTTTTTTTGAGACAGGTCCTCACTTTGTCATCCAGGTTGCGGTGCAGTGGCACAATCTTAGCTCACTGCAGCCTTCATCTCCCAGGCTCAAGTGACCCTGCCGCCTCGGTCTCTGGGACTATAGGCACCCGCCACTGCGCCTGGCTAATTTTTATATTTTTTTACAGAGACAGGGTTTCACTATGTTGCCCAGGCTGGTCTTGAAGTACTGAGCTCAAGCTGTCCACCCACCTCAGCCTCCCAAGGTGCTAGGATTACAGGCATGAGACACTGTGCCTAGCTTGGTATAAACTTTCTAGAAGGCAGTTTGAAAATGTGTGTCACATTTTAAATGGATATATACTCTGATTCAGCAAGCCTTCTTTTAAGGTTAACTCAAGTTAAGCAATGGGAAAATGACGTGTACACAAAGAATTAACACAATGTGGGAGAAAGCATGTAGATATTATAATCAACCAACCTTGATTGCTCTACCTGCAAGTTGCGTGATCTCGGACAAATTAACCTGAACTCTCTGAACCTCAGTTACTTCACCTTTAAAATGGGAATAAAAACTATCTCACCCACGCTTGCAATTTAGTCACATATACATGGCATTTAGCATTTCCTAACAAAATGTTAGTGTCTTTTCAGCTTCTTCTACTGAAAACAGTGACTGTTATCAGAAAGGTATAAACCAAGAATTAAAGGTAGAGATTAGATAAAATCAGAAAGGTAGGTAGGGATCAGGAAAATCTGGAATGCCAGGATAAGTTTGCATTTTCTTCAGTAGATAATCAGACTCCATGAAGAATTTTAAGCTGAGGTTTAGCATGATTGGTTTTAGGAAAAGTCATCAGTATTTTATAAGATGTATTAGGAAAAACAATTGGAAATTGTAAACCAATTAGAGGGCTACTCCAAAAGTCCAGGGAAGTAATAAGAATTGCTTGAAATAAGACGATAGCAAAAATAATGGGAGGAGAGGTGAATGGACATCATTGGCCACTGACAGGATGTGAAAGGTGAGAGAAATGAGGCACCTAATAGAACTCCAAAGTTTATCTCTGAGAAAATAATGGCACCATCAGCAGACATTGAGAAATTAGTAAGAGGAGGAAGCTTTGAAGGAAAGTTGGTAAAATGGGTTTGAGTTGGAGAAACTCCATCCCAAAAATGTCTATCAGGAGGATAGAAATGTGGAATAGATTTATAGATTTAAGGGAAAAGCCAAGACTAGAGATTTAGTTTGGTGATCACTGGCATAGAGGTGACCACAAAGCTCTCAGAGGAAATAAAATTGCCCTGAAAGAAAACAGAGAGGCTGGGCGCAGTGGCTCACACCTGTAATCCCAGCATTTTGGGAGGCCAAGGCGGGTGGATCATCTGAGGTCAGGAGTTCAAGACCAGCCTGGCCAACATGGCAAAACTCTGTCTCTACCAAAAATAAAAAAATTAGCCAGGCGTGGTGGCAGGTGCCTGTAATGCCAGCTGCTCAAGTGGCTGAAGCAGGAGAATCGCTTGAACCCAGGAGGCAGAGGTTGCAGTGAGCTGAGATCGCACCACTGCACTCCAGCCTGGGCGACACATCGAGACTCTGTCTCAAAAAAAAAAGAAAACAGGGAGAAGGAAGAAGACAGAACATTGGGGGAATGCCTACCATCACAGACGAAAGAGAAAGGGGCAAGAAAAGGAGATGGAGGAGGGACTAAAGGTAGAAGGGAGAGGGAAGAACAGAATTAAGAAAGTTAAAGGAACACCACAGTTGAAGAAGGAAGAGGTGGTCAATCCCAGAGAGGTCAACAAGGATTAGGACTAATAAAAGGGCACTAAATTGGTGCTCCAGAAATCAATGGCAGTTTAAGCACAGCCAGAGGCTGAAACAAGGTTACAAAAGGGGCCTAGGGAGTGGAGCACCAAGGAAAGACTTCAGTAGCAAATGAAAGAGGAAGTGTAGTAATTAACATGGGAAGCAGGATCAAGAAATTCAGTTCATTAAAGTACCATACTGAGCTGAGTATAGGATATAAATGATAAGCTTCTTTCCACTCATGAAATTGTATCAGATGTATTCATAAAAATGTGCTAAGTCACAATTGAGGTTCAGAATCCTATTGGAAAACAGGGAAAGAGACAGCAATTTTCCTTGCAGGATGTCAGGAGGTTTCTTAGAGCAGGGGAAGTTGAGATGGGTCTTTGTGGACGGGAATGAAGTCTACAGCCAGGCATGGAGAAAGGGCATCCCAGGGACCAAAGCCTTCTGTGGAGCCACTGAAGATGCAGGCTGGTTCTGGAACTATCTCTCTGTTTGAAGTAGTGGGGCCACAAGGAAGAGAACATGTTAGGGAGGGGAAGCCTGAGTACTGAGGTAGAGAAGGAAGGAACCTAGCCAGAGGCAGAGACTGACAAGGCTGGTACAGGCAGAGAATGGTGCCAACAATTAGGGAAAGAGTTGGCATGAGAGTGGGGCGGGGGTCAGCCCTGGACAGGAGGCAGGAGCGAGAGGTGTATGGATCACGAGGATGCAGAGATCTTCCGGGAGCAAAGGAAGAACGTGGTTCATAGGCTTACGATGATTTTCTAAAGTGAGGGCATTTGAGAGATTGGAAAATATTTAGAATGTCATAAGGAGCAAAAAAGACTTAGCACATCTAATTTATCTTACATACTACTTTGTTCCACACACACAAAAAAGATTATGGAGAGACCCTCCACCCAATACTCCCCAAAGAGCGGCATGTTAATTAAAATGCTGGGTAAAACAGTGCAGTGAAGCTTTTAGCTGCTCCTTTGAGTTATCTGTTTGGTCAGTTTGGATTTTCACATATATGGAGTTTTCTTAAAAAAAAGTACTCTCCTGTTATCACTGAGTACACAACAGAAATAGAACCAAGCAGGGGCTCACTAAGGCTGTCTTTGCGTTTGTGCAAAGGTGATGTCAGAAGCTTTCAAAGATTCACGGTAGCCAAGAGAGAGAAGCAACCTAAGTGTCCATCAACTGATGAATGGAGAAAGAACGCATGGCATATATATACAACGGAGTACTATCCAGTCTTCAAAATGAAGGAGATTCCATCATTTGTGACAATATGGATAAACCTAAAGACATTATGTTAAGTGAAATAAGCCAGGCACAGAATGATAAATACTGGATGATCTCATTTACATGTGTAATCTAAAAATACGGACTGCATAGAAGCAGAGAATAGGGTGGTGGTTACCAGGGCTGTTGGGGTGGAGGGTGGGGGCTGAGAGAGGGTCTGGGGAAACGTTGGTCAAAGGATACAAAATTTCAGTTGAACAGGAGGAATAAATTCAAGAGAATCTATGTATAACTTGGCAATTGTAGTTAATAATAATGTATACTTAAAAGTTGCTAAGTGACTAGATTTTAGGTATTCTAATTACTGAAAATATGACAAATATGTGAGGTAATGCATATGTTAATTAGCTTGATATAGCCATTTCCAATGTATACACATTCAAAACATGTTGTATACCATAAATATATACAATTGTTGTCAGCTAAAAAAAAAAAAAAAAATTCAGCCCATTGCAGGTTCCCTCCCTAAGCATTCCTTTAAACAAGATAGTTCTTTACTACCCTTATTTTTATTCCTTGTCTGAGCTACAAATGGGCATTTTAAAGGTTTAGGCAGTGCTGACTGAAAAACAAACAAAGTAAAGGGGAAAGAGAGGGAGCAAAGTTAACATAGAAAGTCGGGCAACATGGTGAAACCCCATTTCTACTAAAAATACAAAAAATCAGCTGGGCGTGTTGACGTGTGCCTGTAATCCCAGCTACTTGGGAGGCTGAAGCAGGAGAATTGCTTGAACCTAGGAGGCAGAGGTTGCAGTGAACTGAGATCATGCCACTGCACTCCATCCTGGGCAACAGAGCAAGACTCCGTCTCGGGGGTGTGGGGGAAAGAAAGTCATGCAAAAATAGATCTCTGCTCCCCCCTACCCTCATAACCCCTAAGTGTGGTTGATATGCCCAGCATTACCTGAACAATTGTTCCAGAGGATGAGGAAGCTCTGTCTTCTTCCATGTCCTTGTCATGCTTCCAAAGTAAAGACCAAGACTGAGGAGATGGCTCTGCCTTCTCATCTCCATTCTATCACAGTAATCGATTGGTTAGCAAAGAGAAGAGCTTCCCTTCCTGTCATAACCGGCGCCCTACTCACTCACCTCTTTTATACCAGACTCAACTTATCAGGCGGTGTAACCACAGCCCTTTATTGCAGCCCTCCCCCATTTTTTTAATCTGTATTTTTTGCTAACTATATCATGTTTACAAATGTAGCTGCTCTTCCTAAAGCCTAGAACATACTTTTAAAAGTAGGGGCTCGGCTCATATCACACAAAGGAAATCTTTAAAACGGTGCTTTTAGGAACTTAATCTGCTTTGATCAATGTAACGTTAAATGGTATCTTTGAGGCCAGGTACTGTGACTCACACCCGTAATCCCAGCACTTTGGGAGGCTGAAGTGCAAGGATCACTTGAGGCCAGGAGTTGGAGGTTGCAGTGAGCACCACTACACTCTAGCTTGGGCAACAGAGTGAGATGCTGTCTCTAAATAAATATTTAAAAATACATAACAGTTAGAAAAATTAAAATGCTATCTTTAAAATTACAGCCTCAAGGGTATAAGAAAAAATGTTCAACATCACTAAACACCAGGGAAATGCAAATTAAAACCACAGTGAGATACTACTTTATACCTGTTAGAATGGCTTATATCAAAAAGGTAAAAAAATAACAAGTGGTCATGAGGATGTGGAGAAAATAGAACCCCTGAATACTGTCGGTGGGAATGTAAATTGGTACAGTATCGAGGTTCCTCAAAAAATTAAAAATAGAACCAGCAATCCCACTACTGAGTATATATCCAAAGGAAAAAACTCAGTATGTCAAAGAAATGTCTGTACTCCCATGTTCAATGCAGCACTGTTCACAACAACCAAGATACAGAATTAACCTAAGTGTCCACCAACAAAAGAACGGATAAAGAAAATGTGGTTATATATACATAGTGAAATACTATTTGGCCTTAAAAAATAAGGAAATTCTGTCATTTGCAACAACATGGGTAAATTTAGAGGATCTTCTGTTAAATGAAATAATCCAGGCACAGAAGGACACATACCACATCATCTCCCTTCTATGTGGAATGTAAAAAAAAAAAAAAAAAAAAAAACTCATAGAAGCAGAGAATAAAACAATGGTTACCAGTGACCAGGGATTACAAAAATGTTTGTCAACGGGCATTAAAAAAAAGGGCACAGGAGGAATAAGTTCAAGGGATCTTTTGTATATCATGGTGACTATAGTTAATATATGTTTGAAAATCACAGAGAGTGTAGATTTTAAGTGTTCTCATTATCAAAAAAAAATGGTATGTGAGGTAATGTGTATGTTAATTAGCTCAATTTAGCCATTCCACAATGCATATATACATATACTGTATCAAAACATCATACATATCATAAATATATATAATTTTTTTTTGAGACCGAGTTTTGCTCTTGTCACCCAGGCTGGAGTGCAATGGCATCATCTTGGCTCACTGCAACCTCTGCCTCCTGGGTTCAAGTGATTCTCCTGCCTCAGCCTCCCGAGTAGGGGGAACTGTAGGCGCGTGCCACCACACCCGGCAAATTTTTTTGAATGTATACAATTTTTACTTGTCAATTTTTTTTTTTTTTTTTTAAATCACAGCTTGATGAACATGTACTTTTTTGTTGCTGTCAAAGACAACACTATAAACATCAGCTCAGAAGCAAATACACGTCTCAAACTAACATCGTACTGAAGTTACTCTTTCTGGTCCCTGGTCCCTCCATTATTCTCTGCCATGAAGGGGTATAAGTTGTCTGATGGTCACAGAGCACAGTAAAGTTTAACTCTTCCTTGTCACAGTTCCACCATGTCCTAGTGACACACTCTAGGATAAGAGGTCTGTTTTGTGTGACAGTGGAGCTACTTAATTAACCATCTATAAAATGAGCCCAAAAAGTGTCTGGTGGTTACGTGCGAGTCACAAAAACTGTAAGTTGCTTCAATTTTCTTCCTTTTGTCATAAGACCCATTGCAACTTATTTTTTTCCAGTATGAAATGGAAACTGATGTCAGAAAAGACAACTGAAAATGTCTCTTTCAGCCGGTTATAATTAAGTAGTACAAATTCTTAGTCTGAGTCGCTAACACAACTCTCTGTGTCATTGGAAATGCTGTTTTAGACCAAAAGAGTAATTGAAATGTGGAAAAATACAGTTCTAAAAACGAGACCAGGAGTGCCAAACAAACAGCGTGCTCTCAAAACTTCAGAGAAAGTCCTCAGAAATCAGGTTACTACAGAGAACTTCTTCACCTTCTCCCATATGCCAACGAGAGTGCCTGAATTACATTCATCTCACTCTTACATGGTGAAGTAGGTTTCCATACACTTAAACATTAATAACGTAAGAGAACTACTTCAATCATACTTTTAAAATATCCACATTAATTTAAAAAATTCTTATGTTTCCATTCACTTTAAGATCTTTTCATTGACTTCTTTTAGAGGCCTGGCTCTAACAAACTTTAACAAGAAAATCATTTCCCTTACTTCGCTCTTTACGGAACTTTCTTCCACCTCTTCCTCGACTGCTGCCAGGTAAGACATGGAGCCTCTTCTGTTCAACTGAAAGGCACAGCACAAGAATACCTGCAGTCTGCTTGCCAGTCAACATCACCAAGATCCCTGTCCGGCTGCATTTTTTGTAGGTAATTTTTTATTCACTATATTGAAGATGCCCACCCCCACAAGGAGGCTCTGTCTCCTGCTCCATTCAGCTCCTCCAGCTGGATATCCAAGTCAGTCAAACCTTAGGTCTTGACATTTTCATGGCCCCCTGTGGCCCCTCATCAAACAATTAAAGAATGTGATTCATTGATGTGAATGCAGAGAAGACTTAGGCACTGGGCCCTTCTTAAGTCTGCAAAGGGCTGACTTTTCCATACGAAGATACTTCAAAGGGAGGCTAGATCGATCTGCCTGTGAAATTTTATAAGCGTGTCCTAAAGTAATTCAGGCGTTAAGAATTCCGGGTGGAGTCCAGAACAGGCACACCCTGAGGATTTATATTCACTAGTAAACAACTTCAGGTTGAGTATTTCCACTTCTAAAAATTCCTTTACTACAAGCCATAGATATAGATGCCACAGGTCATTCAGGTGGAAAACACTATCCATTAATGCTCTTGTGGAGTGTGGGGCCAGCATTAACCTCAAGTCATACCCACCTTCCGCTCAGAAGCATCTCTCTCCGCCACTCCACCCTCCTCTGATGCTACAGCTGGCAGCCTCTCTCTTTCTACTTCCTGTTCTTGCTTCAAATGCTGGTGAAGGTTTAGTATGGTGGCCTTCAGGTCCACCAACAGGTCTTCTTTTTTTTGGTTCAAACTCAGAATCTGTTTTTCCATATCTTCTATTTCTCCCTGTGTAGAAAGAGTGTTTGCATAGGTTTGAGAAGTCTGAGGCCTCTGCGGGCCCAGAACAGCCTGCTTCCTTTGGTACAAGGGCTGAAGATTTTTCTCTGCTGTTTGGTTTACAAAGCCAGAAGCTAGTCTCTGGTACAGTATAGCTCCTTTCCATCCTGGCTGCATTTCCAAAAGTCCTATGTAGGGTTTATAAGCTATAGGATGCCTCAGCCTTACCAGAAACCTTGTGAATCAAATCCCTGGGGGTTAAGCCAAAGCGTGGAAACTTGTAACATGCTCCACAGATGACTGTGGTGTGCGGCCAGGGTTGGGAGCTACTGCTCCAGTGGCTAGCTACAGGACTGAGAGAACCAGGATCCACAGGGGAGGGCCCAGGAGTCTGCACACTAACACACACCACACAAGTGCCTTATGCATACTTCCCATTGTGTCCCAAAGCATATTAAAAATGCATGTCCCCAGGAGACATGTTCCCATGTCTCTCCAGGAAATTCTTAAGCAGATTAACATTTGGGAACCACTGAGAGAAAATGAAGATAGAAATCTCATTCTTTTATTATCATCTCTGAAGACTTCTTTGGTATTACTAAATTCATTTTTTTTAAAGCACAGTCTATTCTGCTCAATCATTTACTTTTTCTACAGTAAAATCTTCCTACTAAATAAGAATAAATAAACAAATAAGGGTACCATGTAGTATAACTTATTATGGGAATGATGGACAGATGATCCCAACCTTCATAATGTTACTTTTTTAACATTTGTATTATTGACATATGCAAATAAAATTTCTTATACATGGCAGATATGCAGATGCCCAGTGTCTGTCTGAGATGATTATAGGATTATAGATTCTTAGATCTGGAAGAAATAGCAGGTGACAAATACACTAACATCCTCCTCTCTAGCACCTCTGAGAGATGTCATTCAACTTGCCTGAGGTCCTGAAGTGAGTGCTGCATCAGAAGCAGTCTGCTCCTTTTTAGAAAACCTTCATGTGTTTGAAATTTGTTCCTAATATATTCCTTAAACCCCTATTCTTTCCTCCTTCTTTCTTCCTTTCTTGCTGTTGGTTCATCCACCCACCCATCCTACAGATAGTCACAGAACCATTAATTTTCTTACAGAACAGAGAAACGTAATCTGTCTCCACCTGCAAGACAGAGTTCTAAAGGCCAGAGAAGGAAGGTGATTTGTCCAATGCTGCAGCTAGCACACAGCAGAGCATAGGCCTGGGCTTTCTCCTGGCTCTACCGCACACATTCCTATGCCAATACCCCTATTGTGTCTGAAGTCAAAATTTCTGTGATTGCTTTTGGGAAATAACAATGGTTTGACTTAAATCTCAGTTGGCTGTATTTTGTGTTCCATTTTCAATAAACACTAAACTTTAGAGGTACACTGCCTCCCGACAAGAGCGATACTATAGTCACTAGAACAACAGAAACAGAGTAGAGGCACAGTCCTACATGGAGCAGCTGCTCTCAAGGCAGCATCTGCAGACCCCTGGCCACACTCTATAAGGTCCAGATCATTTTCATTACACTAAAATGCTATTTGCCTTTTATACTGTGCTGACATTTGCACTGATGGCATAAAAGCAATGGTGGGGAAAACTACTGGCACCTTATATGAATCAAGGCATGCACGCCAAGTATTTTAGTTATTACCGGGTTCTTCACTTTGATGTATTTATAGTAAAAAAATTTCCATTTTCCTTAAGAATGCCCTTGATAAAAATATGTGTCTTAGTTTATTTGTGCTGCCATAACAGAATATCTGTGATTGGGTAATTTATAAAGAACAGAAATTTATTTCTCACAGTTCTGGAGACTGGGAAGTCCAGGATCAAAGTACTGGGGGGTTTGGTGTCTGGTGAGGGCTGTTCTCTGTTTCCAAGATGGTGTATTGAACACTACATTTTCCTGAAGGGAGGTTTGTCATGTTCTCACATGGCACAAAGCAGAAGGACAAAAATGGGTGAATTCCCTCCCTCAAGCCCTTTTCTGAGGGCACCTAATCCCATTCATGAGGGAGGAGCCCTCATGACTCAATCACCTCCCAATGGCCACACCTCCCGATACTGCTGTGTTGGTGATCAAGTTTCAACATGAATAAAAATGTTGGGGGGGGGCAACATTTTTTGGGAGGACAAAAACATTCAAACCGCAGCAGTATATATTTTCACTATTCTTTGTGAAAAAACGGAAAGTATGCATATGGCACTTCTGCTGCATATGAAGGGCTAATGGTTGAGAAAAAGCACTTATGCTACTGTTTGAGTTGTAAGCTGAACTATCCTTTTTATTCACAGAACACTATTTTTACTTAAAAAAAAAAGCCACCTGATAAACTGTATTGCTTTCCTTAAATACTAAAAGATTTTTTTCTGAAGAGATAGGTGTTAATATTAACAAGTATGATTCAAAGAAATATTGACTCTTGAAATGTGTCAACATTTGGAAGATCTGCACAACTCAGTTAATCAGGATTTTCCAAGTGATTGAGTGTGATGTTATAAAATCATGCATTGTTAGAAGATCCATTCGAAGTACAAAGTAGACCAGTAAATTTTAATGTAAGAACGTATAAAGTTCATTGACATGGGTTCAGATTCCATTTACAATTAATATGTAATTTGCACTCATTGGGCTTTAGTAGAGTTTCAAAGAAAAATGTCCACAATTATTCAAAAGGACTATTAAAATATCCCTCCATCTTCCAAGTGCATGTCTTTGAGAGGCTGTATTGTCTTCGTATACTTAAAACAAAACTACATGCCTCAACAGATCAAATGCAGAAACATAAGAATCTGCCTATTAGGTGGGTGCCAAAGTAATCATGGTTTTTGTCATTACTTTCAATGGCAAAACCGGAATTACTTTTGCACTGACCTAATATTAAACCAGATATTAAAGAGATTACAAATACATAAAACAATGTCCCTCTTCTCATTACTATTTGTTTTAGAAAATATAACTACTTAAAAAAATGTTATTTCTACTCCAGCCTGGGTAACACAGTGAGACCTCATCTCTAAAAAAAAAATAAGAATAATAAAAATAGTTATTCCTGTTAAAATATAGTGGGTTTATTATTGTTGCTTAAAAACTAAATGAATGTTTTTACATTTCTGAGTTTTAATTTCGTTATCAATGGATATAATTCATATAAACAAAAGCTCTTTGGGATCCATGATTTTTTAGCATAAGGGGAAATCTAATATTTTTACAATATTGAGTCTTTATTACTGATTGGGAATTATTGATCCACCATTTAACAGCTGTGTCATCTTGTACTCTCCTGTACTTCACTGTAGATGTCAAATCACTTGCCCCAGGTCTCACAGCTGGCAAGTAGTGTTACCTTCCTTTGAGTACCATATTAATTGCTTGTCTGCATCAATTTGATGGCAAGAAAAAAAGCAGCTCTCTATTACTCCTACCATACAATCAGGTTTTTTGTTGTTGTTGTTGTTTATGGAAACGTTACTTCAAAAACAAAGACTGAAAAAACCTAGCAATAGGTTATCATGCAAACCATTGTAACTGAATCTACATGACACTGTTAATTCTGACATATGGCAATATGTTAGTATGGCAATACTGCTTAGAATATGGAATTCTTTATTACAATAGTATTCAGGGTCTTCACTGCTGAAGCCCAGCCTGCCCACACTGCCTGACTCTATCTCAGAAAGTCAGGTGGTCCAAATATCCTGTATGTTATATCAGGTTCTTTGGTACTAGAGCAAATTCAGATCAAAACGCATCAAGCTGAGGCCAAGGGCACTTAAAAAGCCCTCCATTAAAGGAGATGTGGCAGCCCTGGCTCAGTTTCTGGGGTTAGGGCTGCCCAGGCTACAAACGGATAAGGCTTCTCTTGATTAAACATCAGGGGCTACAATTTTATCACTTTTTAGTAATGATAATTATATAATCATCTATTTTATGAAATAGGGATGGAAAGTAAATACACACAGAAATACCTTCAATTGTTACAGAGAAATAGGAACTTACACTGTACCACTAGAAAGGCGTCTAGACACCAAAGCCTTAGTAAGTATTAAATAAATGGACGGATGGACAAATGAAACCTACCTTTATGAATGAAAGAAACATACCTGTAGTTGTGGCAGCTTGGCAGCTTGGTCTGGTGACATATGTTCAAGGGAGAATTGAGCTGAATAATTATTTAAGATCTGTTTCAAATTTTCTATTTCTTCATCACATTCATTGGTCTGTTTTATGACTACCTATAAAATAACCCCCACAAAAAAGAATATTTGTCATAATCTAAGCAGATTAATGGACTATTTTCATTGTTTAGCTCCACAGAAGTTTTAATCACTCACGGCAAATATGCACCCATTGAGATTTCAATAGGACGTGGTAGCCTAAACAGAGAGAAGAATGTTTGCAAAGCTGACACCTGATCTTCTTGCTCTACTAGATGCCAGAGCACCTTGGGCAGTGCTTAAAGTACAAGTCTCACTGGACACACCTTTGCTCTTAAGTATTTCCAGTCCAGTGCGTTTATTCTGGAAAGCATTTTATGGCATGTTAACATAAAGTTGCTAACTTTTGAGAATTTACTGACAAGTCACATATACCATTTTAATACATATTCCATGGCGGGGGGGGGGGCAGGCTTTCCGCATAGAAAGGTGACATAACTGATTCAGACAGAACAGAGCATGTGATGTCAGTGATGATGGGTTTTCCCGGTCCAGACTCATCTTCACCTGGTACCCCTTGGAATCAGTGATGTGTATTTTATGAGTAAGAGGCTGAGGGTTCAAGAACATTCTGAATTTGCAGAATAAGGCAAAACTAACCAGAACAATACCTGGCATCTAGTGTTAGGGGGGCAGCAAAGCTCCGACCTATCTGGGGACTAAATAGTATGATTAAGTATGATGAAAAACAAAGAAACAGACTTCAAAAGAAAAACTAGATACTTCTTTGGTATGCTACATAGTGAAGCAAAATGCCTTTTAAAACTACAAAGTTTCTAGCCAACACGGAATTCTTCCTTGTATTTTCTTTAATATTTAACCATAATTTTAGCTGTAGG
This sequence comes from Macaca mulatta, assembly GCF_049350105.2. Lineage (NCBI taxonomy): Eukaryota > Metazoa > Chordata > Mammalia > Primates > Cercopithecidae > Macaca > Macaca mulatta. The sequence continues at coordinate 137,205,192 of NC_133412.1, read as the reverse complement.
CTGGAAATGAATAACTATGTTCACTGTGCACATCTGCTCCCCAGCCCTCAATAATGAACTACATCCTGTTACTCCCCACAAAAGTAATTTGTCTTATTTTCTACAACGAGGGCACTTACAACATCTAAAGTAGAAATCAAAGGAAATGTACCATATTCTAATGATTGTCATCACCACTGTCTTCCTTAGCTTTGAAATATCTGAGGGGACATCTGATTGCCACCAGCACAATGAGATGGAAAATTTGAGCAGCACAGTTTGATACCTAACTTGGCACAAAATAGAAGTTCCTCTTCTATTTCACCCTTTTCATCTGTGAAGAAGCCACTTGAAAGCATAGTTAGGACTGTGGTTTTCTTCTTCTGACCAGGAGACCAATAAAGCACAAGAGGATGAAAATAATAGATCAAATTATATATTTTTTTCTTCTCTTTATATTATTACAAGATAGTACACTGAGTGCTAGATCTTCTTTCTCTCTGTGGGTGTTATAGAATGACATCATTGACCAGTAGCCAGACCAGAGAAACTGAGTTAAGACTCAAACCAGAGAGTATAGTCTCCTCAAACCTTAGGAGAACAGAGTGGCCACCAAAATGTACATGAAATTTAACAGGGATTAAGACACAGTCATTTTTCTTCTTATAAACAGAAGGCCGTCATGAAAAATGAAAAATAACCCCTACAGTGACCCATCTAATCAGGAAAGGCCGCACGCAGGAGGTCGACGGAGAGGGCTGGAAGTCAGTGCAGACTTTCTACAACTTTCTCTTCTTGTGGGAATTCCTTGATCTAGGAATACAAACTAAAGATTATTCCTAACTAATGATGATTCCTGATGGAGACTAGTGATTTAACAAAACCCAACCACCACCACCACAATACAAAACCCCTCTGGGAAGAAGATGAAAAATATCAGCCCTCAATATGCAGAAATGACACCAGGAGTTTAGAAACTCAAATTCTTGCTCCATGTGTACATACATTAACCTCTACACAAGTGAACTCTGTGGTCTTTCAGCAGGTCACTTAGCCCTGGTGCCGATTTCCTTATCTGTAAAAAGAAAGATGATAAAGTACCTACTCTGCCTACATCACATGCTTGGTAACGAGAAAGTCAATAGGAGAGTGACTGAGATGAATAAAGAGATTACTATGGTGATGATTACTTTACAGATCTGTTGGCCTCAGGGGCTGCAAATGCCTTGTTCAGGTATGACTCTCTTCCCACAGAATTTTGCCCATGTAGGTCTTTAACAACTGTGGAATGAAATTAAATAGACCGTAATTATGTTTTAATGTCTTCAACCAGAACAAGGATAAGAAGTCAGAAAAATAACCTTAGCTCCATTTGAGCATGAAGATATGCTTTTATATTAAATGCTACCTCCTATAATAACAGGATAATAATAAATTTCAATTAGAGGTGAAAACCAAACCAGCTTTTGGTGAACATTCTCATCCAGTAAGTTGGCTGTCATCAGAAACTGCTTACCTTTAATAACTCATTTTGTTCTTGAGTCACATTTTCCAATAGTTTTATATCTTGTAAAAGCTGATTTGTCCGCTGAAACACAGGGAGAGGTTTCATTCCTGTCTGCGGCAACCTCAGTTCCACTTGGTAAGACACTATCTCAGCAATGGTTTTCTTCATGGGACGTATATTTTCAAGTATGACCTTAATTATATAAGGGGAGCATGTTACAGAAATGAAAAGACAATGGCCACTGTTAAATTTAATTATTTGCAATTAAAATACGGTATAGTTTTTATAGTTTCCATTTTTAAAACTATTTCATAGCTCAGATTGAAAAGAACTATTATATCACTTGTGATCCGGGAGTTGAAAGTCTCAGGAAAGAATAACTGGGGCAAGAGTAACCTACCAATACTCAATTACGCATTTGGACAACTTTTTCTTCCTTTTCTCCCTCCACTTTCTGTGTAGAACTGGTGTTCTGCTGTGTGTATTGTCACTAGGCAGTGAGCAATGTAAGGGCAGGTACTGCCTCTCACTTTTGTAGCAACTACACCTAGCACAGGGCTTCCCGTATAGTGGGCCCTCAAAAATGCTTATTGACTTGAACAGAACTGTCCTGCATGAGTCCCAGGAGTATAATTATATTTTGCTTTAATAACATCTGATCCACAGGAATCTGGATTTAAGTAACCAATACATTAGAAGAGATTACTCACTGTACTAAGTCATATTTCATATAATATCATTTCATTTAATCCTTACAACCCCTTGAGAGGTAAGTGTCCTAACCTCCATTTCACAGGTGAGGAAATTGGGTTCACAGAAGTTAGAAGATCCAGGTAAGCTTAGTGTGTTAAGAGGCAGAGCTGGGAACAGAATCCAGGCCTCCCTGGTCCTCAACCACATGCTCTCAATGACTAGGCTGAGCAGGGGATCAACATTTGCCTGCTGTTTAGTCATGTCCCAGCTCCTCTGTCAGGGGCTCTATTTACATTACAATTGGCCAACGTAATCACCTCAGTACCAGTGCACAGATATGAAAGACAATCCAAAAACCATTAATTACTCAAAGTCACGCAGTGAGCAGTCTAGCTGGGGCTGGAACCCAGTTCAGCCTGAATTAGGTGCTCAAGCCTTTGAGTTTGATTTAAATGAAAAAATAACCTATAGGAAAATTATCTTTACATAGGTGGTACTACAACTATGATTTAAATATACAGTTATAGTTATTCCCATCAATTTCCCAACCTTATTTTGCTATTACTCTGGTAAGACTAAATGCTTTTTAAAATCACATTATATTCTATTTTGAAAAAGACATAAGTATCATAAGAAAATACTTTAAATAATAATCTATGCTTACCTCCCCATGTTTAAGATGTTCTTCAGGTGAAAAATCAAATATTTCTTTTGATAATAGGATAGTTTTGATTTTTGAAACTTTTTTTTCCATTGATTTTACTTCAGATTCAATAGCAACCGCATCCTAGAATTTCAGAAGAACACACTGATGCAATATATATTGTATATTAATCATCTATAAAACACAGTTTATTGGCATTAATTCTATTCTCTTATTTAGCCAAATAATGTCTGCCATCTATACCTCTTAAAAACTAACCACGCACTATAGATAAATAATGTTCACCATTTTCTTTCCTTTTTTTCTTTTTTCTTTTTTTTTGAGACAGAGTTTCACTCTTGTCACCCAGGCTGGAGTGCAATGTCGCGATCTCTGCTCACTGCAACCTCCGCCTCCCAGGTTCAAGCCATTCTCCTGCCTCAGCCTCCTGAATAGCTATGGGTTACAGGCGCGTGCCACCATGCCCAGTTAATTTTTATATTTTTAGTAGAGACGGGGTTTCACCATGTTGGTGAGTTGGAGGCCAGGCTGGTCTCCAACTCCCAACCACAGGTGATCCACCTGCCTCAGCCTCCCAAAGTGCTAGGATTACAGATGTGAGCACTGCACCCGGCCAGTGTTCACCACTTCCAATATAAATGTTAATCTATTAATAGCACACCACAATACAAAGCATTGCTTATATACCTTCTGGACTAAAGCTCATAATATGGCCAATTTTAAATTACTCATACTATGAATCAATTTTTTTTTAACTCTTCAGATTTATCTTTGGAATATATTTAAAGACTTGAAAACAGGTAGGTGTGACATTCTAAAAACTCCCACCACCTTAAGTAAAATGATAAAGTCACCCTTGGAAAACGAACACACAGGAGCTAGAAAAGGGTCAGGACTTTTTCACTAACCCCCTAATAAACTGTTGCCAAGTGGAGTGTCACTGAGTTATTTTATAACCTACTCAGATTAAGTTAAACAATGGATCATTTGTCCAGTGGTTATTCTCTCATCAGTATCAACATCCAGAACCTGGCCAAGAACCTTCAAGTGAAACGCTGAAAAATAAGTAAAGTATGCTGCAGAACCTACACACTGAAGTCCACACAACCATAAGAGAGCCTAAGGCCTTTAGAGTTCAATGCAGATCTACTGTGCCAATAAGGAATGGTTAATAATGAAGGAGATTTAAAAATGACATAAAAAAAGACAGGGTATCAAATTATAGCAGTCTGGAGCTATTCAATATAGGAACCAACAAATATTTTATCTTATTTTATTTTTGAGAGGGAGTTTTGCTCTTTTTGCCCAGGCTAGGGCGCAAGGGCACGATCTCGGCTCTCTGCAACCTCCGCCTCCTGAGTTCAAATGATTCTCCTGTCTCAGCCTCCCGAGTAGCTGGGATTACAGGCGCCTGCCACCACACTTGGCTAATTTTGTTTTTTTGTTTGTTTATTTTTTGAGACGGAGTCTCGCTCTGTCGCCCAGGCTGGAGTGCAGTGGAGCAATCTCAGCTCACTGCAAGCTCCGCCTCCCGGGTTCACGCCATCCTCTTGACTCAGTCTCCCGAGTAGCTGGGACTACAGGCACCCGCCACCACGCCCAGCTAATTTTTTGTATTCTTAGTAGAGACGGGATTTCACTGTGTTAGCTAGGATGGTCTTGATCTCCTGACCTCATGATCTGCCCTCCTCGGCCTCCCAAAGTGCTGGGATTACAGGCGTGAGCCACTGCGCCCGGCCTAATTTTGTACTTTTAGTAGTGACGGGGTTTCGTCATGTTGGCCAGGCAGGTCTCGAACTCCTGACCTCAGGTGATCTGTCCACCTCGGCCTGCCAAAGTGCTGGGATTACAGGCGTGAGCCACTGCGCCTGGCCAGGGACCAACAAAACTTCATAAGAAAATGAAGCAGTATGTACAATAGCTGTTTATAGTGATATCTCCAAATTATGAGAAAAAGTTAAATTACATGGACATTATTCTGTGTACCTACTATTTAAGAAGGTATATAGAATTATACAATGTATTTTCGGGTAATTTTCATCAAAAATTATAGAAGCATTTAAAAATTTTGAAATGAGCTTCAGTAACCAAAAATAATTACTTTAACAGTTATTATTCCCCGAAGACACATGAGTGTGGCCTAGGGAATGTAACTGAGTAACAAAGGTAAATCATGAAGAACTGTAATTGCCTCTACCATGTGACTCTCTCTTTAAATAAATGCTTCAGATGTTTCAAGCAAAAATAAAAATCCAGAGGCTGGCAAATAACAACCCCTCAATAAATATTTGCTGTTGGTAAATAAAGACTTGGGACTACCTGTTTTACACTTGTTTTTAATTCCTTTTTGTGGAGAATGGGGTCTTACTGTAGTGCCCAGGCAGGTCTCAAGCTCTCGTGCTCACGCTATCCTCTCGCCTCTGCCTCCCTAAGTGCTGGGATTACAGGCATGAGCCACCATGCCGGGCACCGCGCCCGGCCAGAACTATCTCTGAATTCCCTCTTTCCTATCCAGCACTTAAAAATCAGTAGTATTTCTCTTTGACAAAGAGAAAACACTGAGCTTATTTTATCAGGATTCTTTACTCTTTAAAACAGACCACTTCTGGATTGCAAATGGGGAGATGCTTTTTGTTATAGTTACACGTTACACTACAGGTTGCAAAGTAAAGTAAAATGTAATTCCACAAATGAGAACACACATGACATTTTACCAGATCAACGTGTCTTCACATTGATTAGCTGTATAGTGCTTGGTTAGTAGTATAACTCTTACTTATTTATTTGACACAGTCCTGCTCTGTCACCCAGGCTGGAGTGCAGTGGCGCAATCTTGGCTCACTGTAACCTCTGCCTCTCAGGTTTAAGCGATTCTCCTGCCTCAGCCTTCCAAGTAGCTGGGATTACAGGTGTGCACCACGATACCCAGTTAATTTGTGTATTTTTAGTAGAGATGGGGTTTCACTATGTTGGCCAGGCTTGTCTTGAACTCCTGACCTCAAGTGATCCATCCGCCTTGGCCTCCCAAAGTGCTGGGATTATAGGCGTGAGCCACCATTGCACAGCCTCTAATTTAATCCTGAATGAAATATAAATAAAGAATAAGAAATCATATCTTTATGGTGCAAACTTACATCAGCCATTCGCTGAATCTGTGGAAGGCTTTCCATTATTTTTTGTTGTAATGCTGTTACTTGATTACTTAACTCTTGTACAGATTGTGTTAATTCATCTGTTTCAAAAATTATTGACAGGTCTTCTAGATCCATAAAGATTGAATGTAAAAGATTGTGCTTCTGTTCTGAATCTTCCAAAGCCATCTAGATAAACACAGAATGGGAAAAAGAGAGGCATCAAGATCCTGATATAAGTTGATTAAAATTTAAACCAGAGAAAATTGACGGTTGTCTCAACATTTTAAATTCCTACTCATTTCTAGTTCAATAATGAAAACATAACACCCTCTATTGTCAATGACAGTAAAAGACTTCAGAGTATCTACCTGTATACTGTAATATAATAAGAAACATACATATTTGGTCTTCGTCCACTTCTTAAACCTTTAGAATCCTTTAATAATAGGGGTGAGAGAAGTGTCTTTTATTATACATAATAAGCCCTTTCATACATGTAATAACTTTCAAATTTAAGACATCAAAATAGCTCAGCCACCTAATGAAAATGTTCAGCTTGATAATGTACTTTTCAGGTAATTCCACAAAAAATAACTGATAGGAGAAAGAACATTCACTTATGCAACTAGAATTTTAATCATAAGTCACTAAAACTAAGTGGGTTATTCAGAATTTTATATTAATCTTATTCAAAATCCTTATAGGAGAAAACGTTTAGGAAAACAAAACTTAAAACTAATGCTTTTTTTTTGTTTTTTACCAATTATTGACAACAGCATCAAAAATAACAAAATACTTAGGAATAAATTTAACAATATACATGCAAGAAATGTATACTGGGCCAGGTGCGGTGGCTCATGCCTGTAATCCCAACACTTTGGGAGGCGGAGATGGGTGGATCACCTGAGTTCAGGAATTCGAGACTAGCCTGGCCAACATGGCGAAACCCTGTCTCTACTAAAAATACAAAAATTAGGCCGGGTGCGGTGGCTCAAGCCTGTAATCCCAGCACTTTGGGAAGCCGAGACGGGCGGATCACGAGGTCAGGAGATCGAGACCATCCTGGCTAACACGGTGAAACCCCGTCTCTACTAAAAAATACAAAAAACTAGCCGGGTGAGGTGGCGGGTGCCTGTAGTCCCAGCTACTCGGGAGGCTGAGGCAGGAGAATGGCGTGAACCCGGGAGGCGGAGCTTGCAGTGAGCTGAGATCCGGCCACAGCACTCCAGCCTGGGTGACAGAGCAAGACTCCGTCTCAAAAAAAAAAAAAAACAAAAAAACAAAAATTAGCCAGGTGTGGTGGCGGGAGCCTGTAATCCTAGCTACTCAGGAGGCTGAGGCAGGAGAATCGCTTGAACCCAGGAGGTGGAGGTTGCAGTGAGCCATTATCGCACCACTGCACTCCAGGCTGGGCGACAGAGAGAGACACCATCTCAAAAAAAAAAAAAAAAAAAAAAAGGAGGACCTGCATACTGAAAATTACAAAACATTGTTGAGAGAAATTAAACCCCAAAAGAGATAAAGAGATATCACGTTCCTGGACTGAATAGTTACTATGGTTGAGATGTTAATTATCTTCCAAACTGATTTACAAATTTAATGCAATCCCACTCAAAATTCCCACAGACCTTTATTTAGAAATTAACAAGTGTATTCTAAGACTTATATAGAAATACAAAGGCCTTGATTTAGCCAAAACAAATCTGAAAAAGAAGGACAAAGTTGTAGAATTGATGCTACCTGATTTCAAGACTTACTGTAAAGCTATAGTAATGAAGACTGTCATATTAGTGAAAAGTATAGACATACAAATCAATTGAACAGAAGGGAGTGCCCAGAAATAAACACACATGTGTAAGGTCAATTGATTTCCAATAAAGTGCCAAAGTAATTTAATGGTGATTCTGATCAATAAATGATGCAGAAACAACTGGATATCTCCATGGAAAAAAAGAACTTTGATCCTTCAATCACACCTTATGCAACAATAAACATGAGACAAATCATAGATCTAACAGTAAGAGTTAAAACTATCAAGTTACAGGAAGAAAACACAGGAGGAAATCTTTGCAACCCTGGGTTAGGTAAGGATTTCTTAGAATGCAGCACAAAAGAATAATCCACGAAAGAAAATATTGATACATTGGACCTCATCAAATTAATAACATTTGCTCTTTGAAAGACAGTGTTAAAAGAATGAAAAGACAAGCCACAGACTGGAAGAAAATATTTGTAAATGACATATATGTCAAAAGAATGGTTCAGAATATTTTACAAAAAACTTACAACTCAACAAGAAGACAAAACAATGCAATTTTTTTAATGGGCAAAAAAAAAAAAAAATTGAACAGATACTTTACAAAGGAAGTGTACAAATGACCAATAAAGACATAAATAAATGCTCAAAATTGTTAGTCATTACAGAAATGCCATTTAAACCACAATGAATTACCACTGCAAGTCACTAAAATGGCTAAAATTTAAAAGGCAGACAATATTAAGTACTGTTGAAAATATGAAGCAATTAGAACTCATGTTGCTGGTGGGAATGAAAAATGATATAGCCATTTTGGAAAACAATTTCTCAGTTTATTATTTATTTAAACACATCGTAAAAGTCAGAGATCCTACTTTTAGGTATTTATTCTTTGAAATAAAATGAAAACATTTCTCTACACAAAGATTTATATATAAATGTTCACAGCAGTTTTGCTCATAATAGCCTATGGTAGCAGCCTCTAAGGTAGCCTTGAATGACCCCTACCTCCTGGTATTCATACCCTTATATCAGCTTCCTTGAATGCAGGCCAGACTTACTAATTTAATTCTAATAAAATATGGCAGAAGTGATGAGATGTCACTTCCAAGGTTAGATTACAAAGACTGAGGCCCAGCCTGGGCAACAAAGTGAGACCTTATCTACAAAAATTTAAAAATTAGCCGGGCATGGTTGTGTGCGCCTGTAGTCCCAGCCACCTGGGAGGCTAAGGTGGGAGGAACATTTGAACTCAGAAGGTGGAGGTTGCAGTGAGCCGACATTGTGCCACTGCACTCCAGCCTGGGTGACAGAGCAAGACCCTGTCTCTAAAATTAAAAAAAAAAAAAAAGGTGGCTTCTGTCTTGAGAGCTCTCTCTCACTCTCTTGGAAATTGTTTATGCCGAGGGAAGCCAGCTGCCATGGTGTGAGGCAGACTCCTGGAGGAGCTCACGTGTCTGTGAGTAGAAGCAGATCTTCTGAGGCCTGTCAACAGCCATGGGAATGAGCCTGGAAGCGGATCCCACCTCCTCCCTCATGCAAATTGAGCCTTCAGATGAGTCTGCAGCCTTTGCCAACACCTTGACGGCATTCTCATGAGAGAACCTGAGCCAGAGATACTTAGCTAAGCCATGCCGGTGGACTCCTGACTCACAGAAACTGTGATAGTAACAGTTTGCGGTTTCAAGCTGCTAACTTTTGGAGTAATTTGTTAGACAACAATAGCGAATACATAGCTCAAAACTGGAAACAACCCAAATATCTATTAACTGGTAGATAAACAAACTACTTAATTCCAAATTTATTTCCAAAACTGGAACACTACTTGGCAATCAAAGAATTAACTATGCATTAAGTGTAACAACCTGGATGAATCTCAAAAGCATTATGTGAATTGAAACAAGTGAGACACGAAAGACTACACACTGTTTGATTCCCTCTACATGATATTCTAGAAAAGGCAAAACTATAGTAATAAGAAACTGTGAGTGGTTACCTAGGGTTGAAGATGGGTGAAAAGGAATTGACTGCAAAGAGGCAGGAGGAAACGTCTTGGGAGATGGAGATGTTCCTTATATTGATGGCGGTGGTGGTTATACAACTGCACTTTTATCAAAACTCACCTAACTGCATACTTAAAATAGGTGTATTGATATTTTTACTATATGTAAATTATACCTCAATAAAGTTGATTTAAAAAACAGGCCAGGTGCGGTGGCTCACGCCTGTAATCCCAGCACTTTGGGAGGTCGAGGCGGGCAGATCAGCTGAGGTCAGGAGTTCAAGACCAGCCTGGCCAACATAGTGAAATCCCGTCTCTACTAAAAATACAAAATAAGGTGAGCGTGGTGGCATGCACCTGTAATCTCAGCTACTGGGGAAGCTGAGGCAGGAGAATTACTGGAACCTGGGGGGCGGAGGTTGTGGAGAGCCGAGATCGCACCATTGCACTCCAGCCTGGGCAAAAAGAGTGAAACTCCATCTCAAAAAAGAAAAAAATAATAATTTTTTTTTTTATAATGACAATTTATGAATTTATGTTTCAGTGATTCTTACAACAGTAGTATTTATGGAATTATCTTTAGGTTACAAAGACTTGTTTTAACAAACACAATCCAGGTAGAAGGGTATAGTACAATTAAACATTTAAAGCCTAGTTGAGAGTTCTGACACCTCTTTAAAAGTGAATTTAAAAATACCTGAATATGCTAGAAAATGGAAAAGGGCACCCTAAAAGTAGAATTATTGGACAAACGAGGATTTCACATAGTTTTATTTGGGACTTACTTCCCAGGGGGAGATTAGGACACATCAGGGCACACAGAAATAAACTCGCACCTTCCCTTGTCCCTACTTCCTTTACTCAGTTCTAGCTCAGAAAGAAAGTCTAGCAATTTAAAATGTCCTGAAGTTTGAGAGATGCTTTCACATTTTTACATTGGTATCAGTAGAAGGTAGCAAAATCCCAGCTGCTTTTGCCTGAGCTCACTTTTGTACAGTTTGTTTTTTTAACTCATAATAAGCATTTGAAGGGAAAAAAAAAAGCATCATTCCTCTCTTTTGTCTTGGTACAGTCCTCAAAAATAGTGACTCAGGGAGGTGATAAAAAGTTTAAAAATGACAAACTTTGGGGATGTGGAAAGTTAATCCAAGTGGGGAAAGGCAAAAAAATCATGAGCAAGGGGAAGAAAAGGAAAAAAAATGGGTAGAAATGCAGCATCTTTACAATTGTTACCATAAAAAAAAAAACGCCAACAATTCTCAAACTTCAGGGAGGTCTGAGGTCAGCAGCTCACTTAGGAACACACTGTGCCATTCTAAAGATAGAAAAAGGAGCTGAATCACCTTTGAGGTCTGATTCTGTAAACACTGTTACCAAATAAGCTTTTCTCTAAGGGATTCTTTCTCATGGCAGAATAAAAGAAGGAAAACACACCTGTGCAATGCAACTTCCCTAATACTCAGCATCCAGAAGATGTTTTGCAGCCGAGGCCTCAAGTAGGAAAACACTTTCATTTGTTTTGTCTTTGTAAGCCAGCATAGACACATGGGGCACATGTGGAGTACCAGCAAGGACAGGAAATTTGGAATCATGGTGTGTTAGAAGTGGAAGGAACCATGGATTCATGTTCTATTGCTGTGTAACTACCACAAACTTAATGGCTTAAAACACAAAAAAGTTATCTTGTAGTGTTCAGGGGTAAGGAGTCCAGGTATAGCTGAGGTGAGTCCTCTGTACGGGGAGCCACAAGGATGCAGTCCGGTGCCATCTGGAGCTCGGGGTTCTCTTTCAAGATCATTCAGGTTGTTGGCAAAATCCAGCTGTAGGAATGGGCTCCCTGTTTCCTAGCTGGCTCTCACTGACTCTCAGCTTCTAGAAAGAGCCTTTGGGCCCTAGCTCCATGGCCCTCTGACAATATAGCCACTTTCTCAAGGAGAATCTCACTACACTCTGCTACAGGCTGAGTAACCCTTATCTGAAATGCTTGAGACCAGAAGCGTTTCGGATTTTGGACTTCTTCAAATTTTGGAATATAAGTATTATACTTACCGGTGGAGCATTCCAAATAAAAAAATCCCATATAAGAGAGTCTTACAATCATGTTAATCAAGTATTTATGGGAGTGACTACCCCATTACCTTAGTCATATAACGTAACCTAGTCAATGAAGTGACTTTCCCATCGTATTCATATTCCTGTCCACATTCAAGTATTATTCTTTCAACTATTCTTTCAGGTCATATATACCAGAGGATGGGAATATTGGGGGGCATCTTAGAATTCTAACAACCAAAACCATTAGCACTATCCTGTGCACATTCTTATTTCATGGGGAGAAACTGAGGTCCATAGAAGATAAACGAAATTATCAAAAAAAGTCATAAAGTAGTTATCAGGACAGTAAGAGCTGAATCCTGCTCTCCAAAATCTGTGTCTAGTGCTTGCCACTCTCTCAAGCTTCCTTCTGCCACTGACACGGTTAGTGGTAAGACTGTATTTCAGGAAAGGAGGAAAAAAGCACCAGGACGATCAGGTAAGCCATGAATCCTTATGTAGATGCTATGAGCAGCAGAAAACCTGGAAGAACACTTACCTGCAGAGTGCTAGCATGGTGACTCAGTGTCCTTGAAGAGTCATAGTCAGCAGGATTGGCCAGCAAATGACTGGTATTTTCTATCCAAGCCTCAGTGCTCTTCAGAAGGTCATTATATTCCTCCATCTTAACTGTGGCCTGAGAAAGAGATGCAGGACCAAACTTGGTCACATGCCTTTTACTGGAGCCAAATGACTCCTCGATGAAGAGTCAGTTGCTGTTAGTCAGGGGTGTGTCAGGCCTTGCAGATGTCTGCTCCTCATGGCTGGGGCCACTTGTTCACCTGCTCTAGGTTATGATACTTCTGACTTTTAAGATTAACTCTGACCATAGGTGGAAAGGATTTAAGCGGTTCTACTCCAACATCATGGGCCTCAGCAAAGTTCTGGGTTAGCTTTGCAACTATTCTGGTTCCCATTTTAGGCTTCATTTTAAAAACTGGGCTGTACTTTGTCCTCCTGTTCAAGACCTTGCCCTACAGTTCTTCTAAGACTAGGATGCTGCCTCACTCTTGTTAAATCACAAACACAACTCAGCCAACCACAGCTCCTGTTTGGAAGGAGGGTAGAGAGGGTATCCTGTACCCGAATGACAGTCTTTCTCATTGTTGTCTCCCTCACTAGACTCCGGAGATCACCTGTCCTAAATTCCCATTACTGGTCTTTATCCACCTGTAGGGGAGCCTGGACTTCCCAACAGTTTGCCTGGCTCTTGCTGTGGTCAACTTTCGGATTCTTGGTTCTATCTGCCCAATCAGACTTTCTGCCTGCACTAGCATTGAAATCTGTCTCCTCAGTGCCCACGCGAGCCTACCATGGCCCCAGCTTCAAGTCCAAAACTGATAATTCAAGAGAAATTGGCTGTTTCTGAATATATTGTTTTGCTTTAACACTATCTCAATACCACTACATGATATGAAGCTATTATGAGTCACAGCCATACCTTATTCAACTGCGAGGTTTTAGACTCTGCTCTCTGTGATACTTGCTGATACTGCTGGAAAGGAATCATCAAGTTATCCATCCATTCTTGAGCCTGTCCTGGGTCCTGTTCAACGATGTCCTGAACTTCAGAATCCAGCTCATTTAGTTTGGAATGCCATAGATCTAACTCATCCCACATTTTCTGGAGAAGGAAATCGTAAGTCAACTTGAATGAAGAGGTCATAGTTTACGGAGGCAATGCCTGGTTTTCACACAGTATTTACATTTATAAATGCTACTAAAACACCACAGAAACAACATCACAAGAATAGCTGTTAATTTATATCCAGCAATTTGTTATCTAAACTGAAAAACACTTTTCCTGAGCTCTCCCAACTGTAACAGTATTCATTTCACTACCAATTAGCTGTAGGGGAACAGAAAGACCTGGACATTTCTAGAGATGACCGACAAGGTCAATACAGCCCTCATCTCTCAAGAGTGACGAGCAAAACATTCTGTTTAAAAAGGGCTTGGGGAAATACTTGAACCTATTTACACCAGTTCATACACACGCACGTGCATGCACGCACACACACACTCAATCTAGAAAATAATGTTAAGTGAAAAAATAAAACAAAGAAAAATATCTGGGCTGGGTGCAGTGGCTCATGCAATTTTGGAGGCCAAGATGTGTGGACTGCTTGAGCCCAGGAGTTCGAGACCAGCCTGAACAAAACAGGGAGGCCCTGTCTCTACAAAAAACATGAAAAATTAGCCAGGTGTGGTGGCGCACACCTGCCATCTCAGCTGCTTGGGAGACTGAGGTGGGAGGATTGATTGAGCCAGGGAGGTCAAGGCTGAAGTGAGTTTTGATCACACCACTGCTCTCCAGCTTGGGTGACAGGGTGAGACCCTATCTCAAAAATTTAAAAAAAGAAAACTATCTGCCAACTTGGGATGAATGCAGAGGCAGAGAGCTCTAGAAACATGATTAGGAGCAACTGCTTTTGACTCAAGAAACCAATAGGTTGGATTCAAATCTGAACTTCACTGGGCAGAGGAAAATTTCAAAGCTAAAATATTCAATTCTTAATGTTTGCTTAAGAACATTTTTTTCCCCTATCTTGAGGACTATATCTAACTTGTTAAATTAGGTTCCTCTGCTTAAGATTTGTCCAATAGTGAGCCATATTCTGACCTATTTTAAAAGCCCCAAATTATTAAAATATTTCCTTAAGATATAGATTAAAACAAGAATCCTTTCCCTATACTGTAGTTTGCTTGCAAATTAAGAAGTAGAATAGTGTTTATGTACAGTTTTACCTAAGATTTTATTTTATAAGACATTTTACAAGGGAAATACATTTGGAATTTTTATTTTTATTTAACCTTGGCAGTCTAAAAAAGAGCTTTAATATTTTTCATATTCTATTGAATGATTTTTAATATCAGTATCCCCAAGATAAGATCCTTACTTTCCTTTACTTGTGAAAATCACAGGCTCTCAGAAGTTTGGGTATATGCCCACCATGGAAAAACAGAATTTTTTTTTGAGAGAGTCTCACTCTGTCACCCACACTGGAATTCAGTGACGTGATCTCGGCTCACTGCAACCTCCGTCTCCTGGGTTCAAGGGATTTTCATGTCTCAGTCTCCCGAGTAGCTAGAATTGCAGTCTTGTGCCACCATGCCCAGCTAAGTTCTATATTTTTAGTAGAGACAGGGTTTTGCCATGTTGGCCAAGCTGGTCTCAAACTCCTAGGCTCAAGTGATCATCCCACCTTGGCCTCCCAAAGTGCTGGGATTACAGGCGTGAACCACCGCACCTGGCCAACAGAATAATTTTTAAATGCAACTTTTCCCTATCAAGCCTCTCTAGGTGATGCCTCTGTGGATTTGGTTTATGATTTCTGTGCTTCAGATTAATTCAAAGAACTCACCTTGTGATAACTGATGAACAGGGCAGGAGTGGGTCAGAAATACCAAATGCTGAAGGGAGTTAAAGGAGGATTTTACCTTTTGAATTTCTTGCGCTCTCTCAATATTTTTGCTTTTCTGCTGCAACATCTTTTCAACATTATGAAGCCCATTGTTAATTTCTTCTATTTTTCTCCTCATTGCATATGACGGTGAGCTTTTTAAGATTTCATTGCTAATCTGTGAAAGACAGAAAGATGCATTTGGCTTAGAGAGGTTGTCTGCACTTTATTCATAGGTTCGAACAACAAAAGTGGTAGTCACTCTGTTACAACTTGTAAAAATCTTTTAAGGGCTGGAAGAAATTCTGAAAATGCATTAATGAGAAGGTGGATAGGAAGACTAATAAATGGCAGGTGTGTTTACTTGACCTTTTAAATATCATCTGAAATAAAACAAAAATTAGTTTAATGTAATCTAACATATATTAAAGATATATGCTGTGTTGGGCAAAACTACTGAGTGGATTGTGTGAAACATCCCCATATGGATCAAATGATATAAAAGAATTCCTGGGGGATAAACGATTTTTATATGATCTTTCCATTTTATGAGAAAATCCTCTGCACAGATCTGTTTTCAATAAAACCAAATTTACTCTCAAGCTGACTTTTAAAAAAAATATAATTCCAATCACAGTACTCATTTGAGTGAAACAACCTTCTAAAAGTAGCTATTTCTTGAGGATGCACAGAGTTTAATTATTCTCTGTGTAACCATTTGTAGATGTTTTCCCAGCCATCAGAAACTTAGCTACTGAACAGTGTAATTTTTTTTATCTAAACGATTCTCTTAAAAAGAAACAAACAAACAAAAAAACCTTGAGCTAGGAAAGATAATAAATGAATGCTGAGTATATCACTTTCCAAATACCTGACTGGTGTGTGTTCTTGTTTTGCTATTTGATAAGGCTTTCTCCAAGCAGCTACTAAATAACCAAGTAATACTTTATGCTTTTGTATAATCCTTTGTTTTGTAAATTAAAAAAAAAACAAAACAAAACTGTATCTGTGTAACCATTGAGACTAAAAGCATCCTATGCAGATAGTATACAGATGCAGAAACTGGAACACAGACTAAATGATTTGCTGCAGTCATATGTCAAGGAAGTAGATGAACTTGTCCCAAGAAACCCCCAAGTCCCCAGATTGAGTCCCAGGCTCTATTCACAATATCAGGCTGTTGATACTTTTATATCATGTCTTTATTCCCCAGACCATACTGCAGTCAATATTATTAGGAAAAAATCTCACTTTGGTTCCATGTTAGTTTTTTATGGCTGGCTGTGTCACAAATTACCACAAGACAAAGTTTTCTGATATTTTGTGCACTTATTCTCCTGGCAGAAATGTATACCATTTAGATACATTAGGACAGATCATGATTTAGGAAATGAATATAGCCATTTGAATTATACACAATGTTACTGCGTCTGTCCCAGGATCCTTGAATTTCCTTTAGCCACATCACATAATAAAAATTAGTTGCTATTTGTGACAAATACACAGGGTCATAGCGGAAATTTTCTACCTTGAATTTGAACGACGGATTTTGATTATTAATTTACTCTGCTACAGATTTTCATAAGTATTCATGAGAATAACATTTAGTTTCTCTCAAAACATTTAGTATTTTCCTAAAATAAAATCAATAGTACCAGATCCTTGAGAAAGTACAAAATAGGTTTTCTTGTGTGTTAAATAAAAAAGATTTGTCATAAATATACATTAAGTTTACATGTTTTTTACCTTGTGAGATTTTCCTGAGAAATCTGTCATAGAATTAATGACATATTTTAGCCACTAAGTTTGAAATCTGAGTTTTTTGTGTTTATCTAAGATCTATTTTATTTATCAAGTTGTAAGTATTCTAGGCAGAAAAAAATAAATTAATTAATTAATTAAAAAAAAAAAAAAAAAAAAAAAAAACTTCTGTGGATACCAGACCAAACAGAATTTTCTTCTGTTTGATATGGGCTGTCTTTTTACAATCTAATCAAAATATCTTGCTAGGCTCCTATGTTTCTAGTATTATAAAATATTTTCCACCTTTTCTTCAAATCTGGACTTTCAGGTATAAAGATTCGCTCAGGTACTTTTCATGAGAATTCTGTTAACATCATCATTAGACAGACACTACATACTAAGTGCTATTCCTAGTGAGTTGTGAAATTTGTATTCTTATTGCCCTCAGCTGTAATGTCAAAATGTTTCAAAGGATGTGTTTTAAAGCAAAGTATTAACGTCCAAAATGTTCAAGTGGTTGTACAAAAGCAAACAAAACCAGTAAAAGATATATAACTGTATTATAAAATGCAAGAGAAGCAGCAGCATTTCGACAATTAAATATACATAAATTATCTAATTCTGTTATGTCACATATTTAAAGCATCTTTATCTTAGCATTCAATATTAGACAAAATGGTCACTTAACTCTTAAAAGCAGTCATAGCTGAAATCCCAGCAAATGGAATTTGACATTAAATGATATTTTCCTTTTGATAGACATTCAGCTCCATAAACAATAACAGTAGTATAGACATTATTATTACCTTCTCATCTATGTCTTCTAAAGCTTTTCTGCATTCTTCCACCTGGGATTCAATCTCTGCAGGGACTATGGTGTACATTTCAGAATACTTGATTCGTAGTTTTTCCATAATATTCTCAAAAGTTAGCTTCCCTTCCTTAAGGATGCTTTGAAGCTCCTAAAAACATTAAGAGAGTTGCAATACTCACAAGACTGGGGGAAAAGTTTAACTCTAGGAAGTAAAAGCAGCCTTCCAGCACATCCTTATGATTTAAAGGAGAGCAGTTTGCATGACAAAACCCCACTAGTGATACAAGCTGATTAAGCCCGAGAGATACTCAGTTTAGTCAGATGATGCTTTCTAATTTGTAAGAATTAAACTTGATATCTCTTCATAGTGTCACACCATTATCTAGAAAAGACATTACAACACCCCCTGCTTCTAAAGTACCTTTAGGATTTCATTGTATCTGCGTTGCAGACCTGATCTAAAAAGCTGCAAGCAGCAAAAAAAAAAAAAAGTTTCAAAGAAGTTTTTTGTTGTTGTTATTAATGTGTTGCTATTTCTACTTCTTCCTCCATTATCATCACAATGATTCAAGGCCACTAAAAGCCCCATGCTTGGAGCAGAAGTGTCTACTTTCATGTAATTAGACAGCCCGGCAGAGCTCAACTTCTTTCAAAAGGGAGGGTTCCAGTTCCATACAAAGAATGTAGGTTTTTTAGGAGATAAAAGAAACCTGAACAAATAGTCTATTGGTTGTGGCCTAGAAACCAAATCTGATCTACCTTCTCCTGCAGTAATTATAAAGGAGAAACTCATTTGTTTGGGAAAGTTTCCCAAAGATCAAGTGGAAAAATACTTCTTGACTTGACTATGGCTTTTTTGTTGTTTGTTTTGTTTTTACAGTAGCTGTTCAGTAGCATTATTTGTGTTCATGGATTGAGTCACTGCAGTGAAGAATGATTACAATTTTAAATGGCTCTGTGATGTGTCATTGTTTTCCTTTTCTTAATCCTCAGCAGAGGACAAATCTAGAGAGAGAAAGTTAGAGAACAATGCCATTCAAAGATGCGGTTTAAGAAGTAAGTGTCATCCCGTTTTATCTACACCTAGTCCAGGAGTACAGGCTTTCATTCAGAGGTACACTTGGAAGGCTTGCCCATGAAGACTGCTTCTTTACTTTCCAATATAATAACCGAAAGTTCTCTTTAGACAGCATGTGACTTTTTTTTCTTTTTTTTTTTGAGATGGAGCCAGGCTGGAGTGCAGTGGCATGATCTCAGCTCACTGCAACCACTGCCTCCTGGGTCCAAGTGATTCTCCTGCCTCAGCATCCCAGTAGCTGGGATTACAGGCACACGCTACCACGCCTGGCTAATTTTTGTATTTTTAGTAGAGATGGGGTTTCCCCATGTTGGCCAGGTTGGTCTTGACCTCCTGACCCCAAGTGATCTGCCTGCCTGGGCCTCCCAAAGTGCTGGGATTACAGGTGTGAGCCACTGTGTCTGGCCAACACGTGACTTTTGAATAAACTTCCAAACATCCTTTTGGGCTGTCACCATTGGACTGGAATGAAAAAGGAGATTATTCTGAAGAAATGAGATTCCAGATGACCTGTAGGGTGTACCTAGGCCCTATCAGAGACAAGGCACTAAGTCCTACTAAAGGAGTAACCCAACATGCTACTCAAGAGTGGTCTGAGGCCCTTATTCACCAAACACACTGGAAATATAGTTGAAAGAAGGCTGCTTGGTCCAGACTGGCTTACCTTCCAGCCTTGTTTCAACTCTGTTCTCCGCTCTCCAGCCACACTGATCTTCTCCCTTGGTTCTGCCCACACCATGCCACAGGGGCTTTGCCTGTGCCTCTATCTCCCCAGACCACTCCCCCAAACCCAGCCACTGAGTTATATCTACCCCAAGGACTTTGGATACAAGACTGTGAGCCTGTATCTGCCACATTCACTAATTCGCTCCTCACTTACCTCAAATTGTTCTGACTTTTCTGGGTGATCCTGGAATGCCATATTTTGGAAAGAAGTTGTGGTCTGTTGAAATAAATTCTTCAAAGCAATTATCTCTTTTGTGAAGGAATGTCTTTCTTGGATTTCAGTCTGCACTAATTCTTTATTTTTTTGAACTTTCTGAAGAAGCCTAAAAGAGAACATCAAAATATAATTGTTTCTTTATCCTGCTCTTCTGTGAAACAGTTTTATTGCAACAATTAATGAAATGCCTGAATAGCTCCTAAAGGACAGTTATTTCCTCTAAGAAAAAAGTAACAATTTTTGATAATGGATATACCACATATACAAACAGGTACAAAATCTTATCACTTAATCAAAAACCTCTCCAAACCTTTCGCCCCAAATATTCTCTTTTTCACATATTCCATTGTAACTGACATCTCTGTCCTCTCTTTTTCTCCATGTAACCCTTGAGCTCAAATGAAAATGACTTAGAGGTGTGAATGGAATCATGGGTGGGCTTCTGGGGATAGACAACCCCACTGGTCTTCTTCTCTTAAGCTGATTCATTTTGCTGTGGATGTAGCAAATATCAGAAGAGGCATTGAAGTGGGTAAAATCTTTCCTGAGGGTTATTTGGTAAGTATCTATGATATTGTGATATAATAAATATATACTCGATCTCTGCTCTGGTTCCTGAGACAGAGCTCTTAATACCTTTGTAGATAGGAGTGCTAGCTAGGAGTCTTTTGTCCTAATATTTGATTTTTGACCAGTTTCTGACACAGAGCTCCTAAGTCCTTTGTAATTTCCTGAGTGATAGGAGCATCTTTAGTTCTAAGGAGGCAACTCTAGGTGGGATCCTGAGTAGCCTCAGGATGAGGGCTGGTTGCCAGGGGAACCAACTATGTGATTAAAAGGTTGGAACTTTCAGTACCACCCCTACCTCCAACACACACCCCCAGCCTCTGCGGAAGGGGACAGAAGCTCAAAGTTGAGTTGATTGCCAATGGCCAATTATATAATCAATCATAATGAATTCATAATGAGACTACATAATCAAATCTCCATAAGAAACCCCAAAAGACAGGGCTCACAGAGCTTCTGGATTGCTGAAAGCCTGGGGGTTCCACCACCTAGAGAAAACAGGGAAGCCCCAGGCCCCTTCCTATACCGTGCCTCAGGCACCTCTTCCATCTGGCTGTTCATCTGTATCCTTCATTATACTCTTTATTAATAAACTGGTAAACATGACTAAAGTGTTTTCTTGAGTTCTATGAGCCACTCCAGCAAATTAATTGAACTCAAGAAAGGTATCAAAGGATCCCTTGATTTATAGCCTATCAGCCAGAAGTGTACCGGCAGGGCACAGCGGGTCACGCCTGTAATCCCAACACTTTGGGAGGCTGAGAAGAGTGCATCACCTGAGGTCAGGCGTTCGAGATCGCCCTGGCCAACATGGGCAAAGTGCTGGGATTACAGGCGTAAGCCACCATGCCCGGCCACAGCTAGTTACATTTGAAAAGAACATTTAATGGCATAGGAAGGCAAACATGATTTGCTGGTAAATTATTCAGCAGAATATAAAACAGTACAAGTATTTTGATCTCAATTTATTTAAAAACAAAATCATAGTAAAAAAGGAGAAAAAAATGATTAGCAGTGGTTATTGCTGAGTGGTGACATTAAGGTAGATTTTTATATTAATTTTTGTAATTTTCAGTTTCTGAATTTCTTTTTTTTTTTTTTTTTTTTTTTGAGGCAGAGTCTCGCTTTGTCACCCAGGCTGGAGTACAGTGGCGCACTCTCAGCTCACTGCAAGCTCTGCCTCCCGGGTTCACGCCATTCTCCTGCCTCAGCCTCCAGAGTAGCTGGGACTTATAGGCACCTGTCACCACGCCCGGCTAACTTTTTGTATTTTTAGTAGAGACAGGGTTTCACCATGTTAGCTAGGATGGTCTTGATCTCCTGACCTCATGATCTGCCCACCTTGGCCTCCCAAAGTGCTGGGATTACAGGAGTGAGTCACTGAGCCCGGCCTGAATTTCCTATAATAAATATATATTACTAAACTAGAAAAAGGGCAAAAAAAAAAAAAAAATCACAAATGACAAAAAAGGAAACTGGAAGGATATTCACCCTCGTTAATACCAGGATGGAAAATGTGTGCTTAATACAGTTATTAATCTGTTCTATCCCTTTTTATACCTATCAGTGTTGTCTCACCTCAATTCTATTGTATCATTTGCCATTATTCTATACTTTTAGATTTTCTAAATGTTGAGCCATAATTGTCAAGCACATGTCCTTAACAGTTTTTCATAAATCTTACTTGTTGCATCGTTGTTGCATAGAAGTAATTTCTTGAAATGCTGGAACACTTTCCACAGCCCCTGAGCTTTCAGGAACATTCTGGATACTTCTGATGCGCTGAAGAAGTAGAGTCAGTAACAGCTGCTGCTTCTCCACATTCTCTCCATATTGGCATAAACAGTCTAGCAGCTCACAGAGTTCCTCTGTGGTGTATGCCTCTTTTGTTTTGGAAATTTCAGGGAGTTCTTCCTGAAGATTATCTAAAATAATTGCTTCTCGTTCAATCTAATTCAATAAACAAAAAGAACTAAAATAAGTAAAATATACAATTACCATTTCAGGACCTGAAGTAGCCATAATTTTTGTATGCTCTCTCTTCAAACGGTTGCTAGTGCCATATCCTACCATGTTTTCCTATAGCTGGGAATATTAATCCTCTGCTATCAGAATCCCTTAATTCCCAGCTATTGCTCATGTTGATGTGTGACTGAAATAGAGTACTGCTGTTGTGGTATGAAGGAAATGCTGTTGAATATCCTCATAAAAAATTTATTTCTCCTTCAGATTTCAGTTGGATAAAGCAACATTTCTCCTGATAAGCACATGAGCTCCACCAAACTGCTTTCACTAAGTATAAGAGGTTGGGCAACTATTGGATATGGAAAATTTTTCTGCTGGTCTCTTTTCTTTCACTTCCAATCCCTATATGCTAAAAAAGTAAGTCCAGCAGATTCTCATTACCCTGACACATGACAAAGGTAAAGCAGCCAGAATTACCGAACCAATCAAGTATTTATCAATAATGGTGGACACAGAACTCAGAAATACATAACCTATTACATCACATATCTAGAAACTGTTCGTTCCACCAGCCCTGAACTCAACTAAGATGTAGAAAAAAGTCTCAAAGGCCCCTGAATCAGGTCATTCTTACGCCTCCCCTTGAATCCCCTGGCCCACCCCTTGGCTACAGTACTCATTTATCACATCCTGCCTCAGTGATGGTTAACTCTCCTGCTCCATGTTCAAACACAGTCATGGATCTTGCAATCACGACATTACAGGATGTCACTCCAGTCATCTATGTTTATGATATCATACTAACTGAAATGGTGAGGACCTGAATGGCCAGTCAGACATGCCAGAGGGTGAGAAACAAAGCCTGTGAAAATTCAGGAGCCCCAGTATCAGGGCCTGGGGCATGCCAGGACTTCTCTAAGGTAAAGGTCAAGTTGTTCAATCTTATAACTCTACCACTAAGAAAGAGACACAGCACTGAATGGACCTTTTGAGGTCTGGGAGGCAGTATATGCTATCCTTGGGATTACTGCTCAGATGCATTTATCAGAATGCTGCCAATGTCAAGAGAGACCTGGAGAAAAAGCACCACAGCAGGGTCGGGCTGTGGTATAAGCTGCCCTGCCATTTGGGCTATATGATCCAGTTGGGTACCCAATAACTAGAATACATGGATGCAGATGTAGACTGGCCACTGTCCAAGAGACCCAGGTGTGCAATGGGTGCTTCTCATCACCTCAAACCTAAATTCAGTTGAATTAGAAGTCCTGGTTCTTTGCCAGACAGCTACACTTCCACCAGGGAATGAGATAAGGGTTCCACTGCATCATTTTGTGTCCCCCTGCTGGAAACTAGCATGCAAATAAAGAAATTGCTACATTGATGGGGGAATTGTACATGTAGGGTTTCCAATGTGCATCAGGGTTGAAAAAACTATGTCTGTAATCCAGGACTTAATGGGGCACCTCTTGGTGCTTACGCACCAGAAATGGGCAGATTTAACTTGATAATAACCAGAATTATTATCAAGCTGTAGCAACCACGAACCAGTAAGAGTAAAAAGACGAAAGGCTCAGACCTTTCCTGTTCCATTTCCCCTCATCTCCCACTCCTGTTCCCTGGGATCACTTTCCAAAATAAACTACCATTTGCAAGCCTCAGTCCCAAGCTCTGGTGTCCACTGAGAAGTTGGTAAGTGATTGAGAACGGGGAATACAAGAGGGAGAACAATATATACATATATATTTTTTCTTTGAGTCAGAGTCTCTCTCTGTCACCCAGGCTAGAGTGCCATGGTGTGATCTCAGCTCACTGTAACCTCCACCTCCTAGGTTCAAGCAATTCTCTCCCTCAGTCTCCCGAGTAGCTGGGATTACAGGCATCCGCCACCATGCCTGGCTAATTTTTTTGTATTTTTAGTAGAGACAGGGTTTCACCATCTTGGCCAGGCTGGTCTTGAACTCCTGACCTCGTGATCTACCCACCTTGGCCTCCCAAAGTGCTGGGATTACAGGCGTCAGCCACGGTGCCTGGCCACAGTTTTTATCAGGACAATAATTTTACCCCAAAGCCAGGCAATTCTTCAACTTGGGAATGAATAAACAAACTGTATTACACCCACCCAAAGCAATACTAGTCAGGAATAAAGAGAAATGAATTATGAATACAAGCAGCAGCAAGAATGAATTTCAAGTGCATTATGCTTAGGGGAGAAAAGCAAACTCAAAGGGCCACAAACTGTAAGGAGTCCATCAATATGACATTCTGGAAATGGAAATACTATGGGAACAGAAACAGATTAACGTTCCAGGGGTTGGAGGTTACGGAAGGCACTGACCACAAAGAGGAACAGGGGAAACTTCTAGGGTGACAGAATTGTCTTAAACATTGATTTTGTTGGTGATCATGTGATCGTGTGCACTTGTCGGAACAACACTTTTTACGCTAAAAAGTGTGAAGACAGCCCTAGAATCAGTAAAATAGTTGCAAAAAGCCTGTGCATTCACTTTTCCACCTAGAAGAGGCTTTGCAATACCTTGATGATTTTCCTTAGACATGGGATCCTAATAAAATTGGTTATAAAACTTTTAGGTTCATGGTCAATTGTAAAGTTTGGTCTAGAAAGGGAGAAGGACCCATAGTTGCATCATAAGCAAATCCAATGAAGGAGACCGAAAAACCCAGAACCAGCAGAAAAGGGACTCCAAAGAAATGACTGTTGGTGCAAGTGGGAGAAGCCG
Source organism: Macaca mulatta (assembly GCF_049350105.2). Lineage (NCBI taxonomy): Eukaryota > Metazoa > Chordata > Mammalia > Primates > Cercopithecidae > Macaca > Macaca mulatta. The sequence goes on along the minus strand of NC_133412.1, from coordinate 137,180,111 downwards.
GCCGCACATCTCCAATCATCTTTGACAATGTGATGTTCTTCTAGCACATTATGATCATCGAAGCAAAAAATGATGATTCTGAATAACCCAAGTGAATAGTTATAGTAAAGAGATTTTGCTTAAGAAAACAGGGAAGTAAAATTTTAGGGGGACACAAGTTCTATCAAAATTTAAATTTAGTTTTTAATTTGTAAACTTATAAACAGGCATTTAAGTTTTTTAAAAGTCTACTGATATAAACTGTTTATTTCATCAAGACTGGATTATGTTACTATAGATGACATGTTTAAAGCAGAAATTCACTTTGTCATATATAAAAGCACCAACCATGCTAACAGAAGCTTACATGTATGAGCTGTTAGATGATGTAATTTTTATTGAATGGATAAAAGCTACATTAAAATCTTATATCAATTTGATGTATGTAAATATCATGTAAGTTAACAGATTAATGGCTAAGCACCAGAGTCTAAGTTTGAATCCTCTACTATCCCTTGTGAATTTGAGCAAGTTACTCAGTCTCACCGTGTCTCATTTTCCTCATCTACAAAGTAAGGATAATAAAAATATCCTCACAGAATTCTTGAATAGTGCTCTGAACTATGCCTGCCACATAATAATTGCTCAATTTAGTAGTTGTTTTTATTATTGTTATTACAGGGAAGCATTTTTTTTGGCTTGTGCTACTCTGAAAAATATTTTGTTAGCAGATTTTGTCAAATGCTTGTGTGAATAATTAGAAAGTTCTATATGAATGGAGTCTGAATAACGCATAATTGCAAATGGGTATATAGCAATAATGTGATAAAATAAAAAGAGCAAAATCTTAGAATTAGCCTAGACCTGAATTTAAGTAAGAGATGTCCCTCAACAAATGTTTACTAAGTGCCCACTAAGTGCAGGGCCCTAGCCAGGTTCCAAGGTTACAGCAGTGAGCAAGACAGCCCCAGCCGCAGCCCACAGGGCCTTACAGCTTAATCAATCTCTACCTGGGGGCCTTGTGCCATTACTTAATCTGTCAGTGCTTCAGTTTCCCCATCTATAAAATGGTGATAATATTTACTTCCCAGGGACAATGCAGAGATTCAGTAAGAACAGGTGTGAACTGCCTTCTCAGCACAGCATAGTAACTCAACAAATGGTACCATTATGGACAGGCAAGCACTGATGCCAGCAGCCCCAACCAAAAGTGTAATTTATAAAGTTTATTTTAACATTCAAGAGACTATTCACTAGTCAGTCCTCACCAGGACCACTAACATAATATTCATTTTTAAGGACAATAGTCATAAGCAAGATAATACGATAGTGCTAAACATTTCATCCTAAGATAACTTTATGTTGTTTTTTGTTTGTTTGTTTGTTTTTGAGACAGGGTCTCGTTCTATTGCCCAGGCTGGAATGCTAGAATACAGTGGCGTGATCATGGCTCACTACAGTCTTGACCTCTCCTCAAGAGATCCTCCCACCTCAGCCTCCCAAGTAGCTGTGACTACAAGCATGTGCCACCAGGCCCAGATTTTTTAAATTTTTTGTAGAGATGGGATTCACTCCATTGCCTGGGCTGTTCTAGAACTCCTGGGCTCAAGCAATTCTCCTGTCTCAGCCTCCCAAAGTGCTGGGATTACATATTTGAGCCACTGCACCCAGCTATCTTTAATTTTCTAAATTAATTTTCTTTCTAAATATAGGTGATACCTAAATCCTGAACCAAGGCTAAATTAACATTTGTGATTGATACATATCATGCAGGTTTTGAGACCATTTTCAAAAAGAACATCATAACCTCACATATTTTTAGGTCCACATTTAACAATTACAGTTAATTTCCATAGCTAAAAATTATAGTTAATTTCAAAATTATTTGGTGATTACGCAAATTACCTAATTCTAACCTTCAGTATAACGTAGAGACAGTTATTTCCGAGAGGGGTGAAGTTATTTTCACGATAAAGACTGTAATGCTCAAACCAGCTAGTGGTCACTTATTAATAAGAATTATCTGCTACCAAAAAAAGGCACTACTATAAAATAATCCGAATAAGTTATTGGAGGTTATCTTAATAAGGCCTGACATCTATAAACATTTATGTATCACGTATAAGTGATGTGCACAAGTAGTATAGCCTGACGACTCGTTTTATAGAAAAACAAGGTGAAAGTAATAAAACAATTTAAGTAACACGTTAGAAACTACATGGTTTGTTGAAAATGAAGCACTCACTTCTTCACTGACAAATTTCCATTCCTGCTTCAGTTCTTCACACCACATCTCCCACTCTTTAGCAGCTTCCAGCAAACTCAGCCATTTCTCCCACAGAGCCGACACAATCTTCAGCAAACATATGCCATCATTTTCTGTGCACCTGAGTCTCAAGAGTCTAAGGATCTGTCGTAGTTTCATTAACTCTTCTTTGGTTGATGTAAGATTTGACACCAAGTCCTTAGGAAAGAAAAGAAAAAAAATAAGAGGGACATACTGTTAGCTTTTTCCTGAAACTTACAAACTCTTTCAAATTCTGAACAATTAATTATTTCAATCTTCCATAAGTATTGCATGATCTACTTCTTATTCTTTTAGAAGTCAATTTAGACCAGATGAGAATTATCTATGTATTATTGTATTCTGCATGAATTTGAGACTACAGGGACAAATAATGACCCATAAACCATTTTTTTCCAAGAAAGAAAGTACTTTCAAAAGCAAATATTTGCCAGACGCAGTGGCTCATGCCTGTAATCCCAGCACTTTGGGAGGCCAAGGTAGGTAGATTACGAGATCAGGAGATCGAGACCATCCTGGCCAAATGGTGAAATCCCATCTCTAATAAAAATACAAAAATTAGCTGGGCATGGTGGCATGCGCCTGTAGTCCTAGCTACTCAGGAGGCTGAGGCAGGAGAATTACCTGAACCTGGGAGGCAGAGGTTGCAGTGAGCTCAAGTCGCACCACTGCACTCTAGCCTGGGCAACAGAGTGAGACTCCGTCTAAAAAAAAAATAAAAAGAAATTCTATAAGAGGCTGGGCACAGTGGCTCATGCAGCATTTTGGGAGACGGAGGCAGGAGGATTGCTTGAGGCCAGGAATTCAAGACAGACTGGGCAACATAACAAGACCCTGTCTCTACAAAAAATTAAAAAATTAACCAGGCATGGTGGTGTATGCCTATAGCCCCAGCTACTCAGCTGGCTGGGGTGGGAGGATCCTTTGAGGCCAGAAGCTCAAGACTGTGATAAGCCATGATTACACCGTTGTACTCCAGCCTGGGTGACAGAACAAGACTCTTTCCTATTAAAAAAAAAAAAAACTAGAAGTACAATAGCCATCATTATCTGGGTTTCTCCTTTCAAGGTTTCAGTTACTTGTGATCAACAATGGTCCAAAAATATTTAAAAATTCCAGAAGGAAAAAATGTGTAAGATTTATTTGTATATAATGTATGTTTTATTTGTATACAAATATATAAGTGCTATTCTGACTAGTGTGATGAAATCTCATGCCATCTCTCTCCATCCCACCTGGGATACGAATCTTCCCTTTGTCCGGCACATTCATGCTGTATATGTTCCCTGCCTACGAGTTATTCGGTAGCCTTCTTAGTGATCAGATCAACTGTTGTGGTATCAAATGCTTGTGTTCCAGATGAATAGTAGCCCAACGTTACCTCACCATGGCTATATCATTTCATTTCATCACTTCATTTCATTACCTCACTTCATTTCATCACCCAGGCACTGTATAGTCTCACGTCATCACAAGAAGGGTGAAAACAGTACAATGACATATTTTGAGAGAAAGGGACCACATTCACATAACTTTTATTACAGCATATTGTTATAATTACTCTGTTATTGTTGTTGACCTGACTGTACATAATTTATAAATTAAACTTTATCACAGGCATGTATAGGAAAAAAATTATAAACAGAGTTCAGTGGTATTCACAGTCTCAAGCATCCACTGGGTGTCTTGGAACATATCCCCTGTAGATAAGGGGGGACTACTGTACATTTTGTTATTTTAACCTAAGTCTCACATTTCACTAATTAGTTCCTTTGCACAATACTTCCTATATCAACCACCAACACAATATTAAAAGGTTTTTCTTGGTTTGCTTTTGTTTTTGGTGAATGTTAACTATAGATGATTTAGAAAGTCCTCATCAAAATCCTAATAACATAATACCATAGATTCTAACAGATGAAAATAAGCAAAAGCTCAAATTACTTTATAACAGTCTAATAAGTAACCAGAACTTAGAGCTTATGACAGTTGCAGTAAGCAATCAGTGGACAATAAGGCTCTGTCATGGATCCAGCAGCATCCCTCAAAGTCACATGAGAGGTGACGCTTTAGAAAAGCCACGAGTGAGGACAGGATGCTATTGGGGGATGACTGCCTGTGAACCTGATTAATTAAATCTCTCAGTATCATTGCTTCATTTCCTTCCTTCTGGCTTTTTAAGCTTCAATATATTACATAAGGCCAGGCACAGTGGCTCACACTTGTAATCCCAGCACTTTGAAGGGCCGAGGCTGGAGGATCGCTTGAAGTCAGGAATTCAAGAGCAGCCTGGGCAACATACTGAAACCCCGTCTCTACTAAAAATACAAAAATTAGCCGGGCATGGTAGCAGGCACTGTAATCCCAGCTAGTCAGGAGGCTGAGGCAGGAGAATCAAATCACTTGAACCTGGGAGGTGGAAGCTGCAGTGAGTCAAGACTGCATGACTGCATTCCAGCCTGGGCAAGACTCTGTCTCAAATATACATATAACATTACCCTCTGGCTTTTGATTTGAGGAATATTCATTTGATTTGAGGTATTTAACTCAGCATGAGGATTTCTATGGGTCATAACAGGGCCACATTCTCTGCTGTCTCTGCCAGTTTTGCAATTTTTTGCACACAGACTTAGTGGCTAATTGCCAATACTATTACCTTGCTCTGTTCCAAGCGCTCTAAAGCTTCTCTGTAAGACAGTGGCAACGAGGACATGGACTGTCCAAGAACTGTCTCCATTTTGCTGAGGTTAGTGTAAATATCCTCTTCAAGTTTTCTATAGCATTTGTAATTCTCAAGATACCTAGTGAGTCACAGTTAGAAAAAAAAGTGGTATTAAATTTTATTTAACACAATAAATTCAAAATTTTCCAGAAAAAATACTCCATACTTAATTTTTAAGAAAAGACATGACAACTTTCTTTTTTGCTAGCCAATGCATCTTCTAAGAAGGTTTTATTCCCAAAGGGACCTGCATATGGGTTTAAATGCAAACTTGAAAAGGAAGGAAGGGCTGTCCTCTAAACTGAAGATTTTTTTCCCTAAAGTTCACTTCAGTAAAATGAAAACACACTGATGAGTGAGTCTGCATTCTCAAACACACTGATGAGCTGTAAATTGGTACAATTCTTGTGGAAAACCACTCAGTCTTAAAACGATTCCTATCTTTGACCCATTAATGCAGCTTCTGCAATTTACCTTAAGAACTGTATCCTAAACATATGGAACTTATCCTAAATCTTTTGCACAGTAAAACATCTTTACTCACTAGACTGTTAATTAAAACAGCACATATTGGAATACCCTTATCTAACAAAGGTATGATTAAGAAATTAAAATGATTCATTGTATACAATATTATAGAGTAATTACAATTACTTTTACAAAGTATTTGTTATAATCAAGAAAAGAACTGTTACAAAATTTTAAAATAAAGCTGGATATGTGATATATATAGCATATATATTTTAAAACACTATAAAATTATGCATACAAAAACAGACACAGGCTAAATCCTCCATTGAATGTAACTAAAAACTCTGTATCAAATTATTCTTAAAAAGCAACTCTTAAAACACATGAATAAATTGACAGGGAATTGGGGAGTCAAACTGTAAAATGGAAATAAACAGAAATAGGCAAAGTTGTAGGACCAGTTTTTTGCCTTGAGGGCACCTGAGTTTCAGTTTTCTTTGATTCCTACTGAAAGGTGGGGGACAGACCATAAAGCTGGCAGTCAATCCCAGGATGAGTGTCTAATAGAAAACTCCCTCTGCACGAATATTTGTAATACATATAACTAGAAAGGACCACTCTCTAAAGTAGAGAATTCCTAGAAATCAGTAAGAAAAAAACAACCAATAAAATTGGGTTAAGGCTTGAATAAGCATTTTACGGAAGAGAAAACATGAATGACCAATAAACATTCAAAAAAAGAGATCAAACTAATTAGCAGTAACAGAAGTGCAAATTAAAACCACGATGAAATACCTCTTCTTACTCATCAGATGGGCAAAAATTAAGTCTCACAATATCAAATGTTGGCAAGGATATGGGACAACCGGAATACTTATATGCTGCTGGTTTGAGTAGAAATTGGCAAAATCATTTGGCATTAAAAATTTAAGATGTCAGGCCAGGTGTGGTGGCACATGCTGATAATCCCAGCACTTTGGGAGGCCAAGGAGGGCCGATCACTTGAGGTCAGGAGTTCGAGACCAGCCTGGCCAACATGGTGAAACCCCTTCTCTACTAAAAATACAAAAATTAGCTGGGCATGGTGGCACGTGCCAGTAGTTCCAACTATTTGGGAGGTTGAAGCAGGAGAATCGCTTGAACCTAGGAGGCAGAGGTTGCAATGAGCTGAGATCGTGCCACTGCACTCCAGCCTGGGCAACAGAGCAAGACTCCATCTCAAAAAAAAAAAAAAAAAAAAAATTTAAGATGTCCATAACCTCTTATTCTGAATGATCACACTCCTAGATATTTATCCAAGGGAAGTTATTACACTTAAAAATTTTCCTAAGTAGTACTGTTTCTGAATGCAAAAACTGGAAGCAATCCAAATGTCCATCAATAGCTAAGTAAATAAATTTTACTAAGAACATGAATAAACCTCAGTCGCAATGATGGGTTTGAAAAAATGAAGTGAGGTATGCAGGAGGGGCAAGATGACTGAATAGAAGCCTCTACTTATCATCATCCCACAGGAACACCAAATTTGACACCTATCTCCATACAAAAGCAACTTCATAAAAAACAAAAATTACGTGACCAATCATAGTACCTAGTTTTAACTTCATATCTCTGAAAGAGGCATGGAAGAGGATAAAAAAGGTAGTCTTGAATTGCTGATACCACTCCTCACCCATACCCCAGCAGCAGTAGCATGGCAGGGAGAAAGAATCCGTGTGCTTGGGGGAGGGAAAGTGCAGCAACTGGGGGACTTTGCATTAGAATGCAGTGCTGCCAACATAGGACAGAACTCAGCCAGCATGAAGCATTTAAACTAGCCCTAGCCAGAGGGCAACTGCCCATCCCAGTGGTTGAAACTAGAATTGCAGCAAGCCTCGCCACCTCGGCCTAAAGTACTCTGGGGTCCTAAATAAACTTGGAAGGTTGTCGAGACCACAAATACTGCAACTCCTAGGTAAGTCCTACTGCTGTGCTACAATCAGAGCCAGTGGACTTGCTGGGGCAAGCGATCAAGTGAGACACCAGCCAGGGAAGTTAAGGGAGTCCTTGGCATTACCCCTCCTCCAACCCCATGAACCACAGCTCACAGTTCCAAAAGAGACTCCTTCTCTCTACTTGAGGAGAGGAGAGGGAAGAGTAAAGAGGACTTTGTCTTGCAACTTGGATACCAGCTAAGTAGGACTGGGTACTGGGCAGAGTCATGAGGCCCCCATTCCAAGACCTAGCTCCTAGATGACATTTCCAGACACACCCTGGGCCAGAAGGGAACCCACTTCCTTGAAGGGAAGGACCCAGTCCTGGCAGGATTCATTGCCTGCTGACTAAAGAGCCCTAGGGCCCTGAATAATCAACAGTGGCAACCAGGTAGTACACACAGTGGGCTTTGGGTGAGACTGAGACATGCTGGCTTCAGGTGGGACTCAGCACCTTCAAACTGTGGTGGCTACCAGGAGAGGCTCTTTCTGCTTGAGAAAGCAGAGGAAAGAGTAAAGGAGACTGTCTTGAGCTTAGGTACCAGCTCAGCCACAGTGGGGAAGAGTACTAAGTGAGCTCTTGGAGTCTAGGTATTAGCTCTTGGACAGTATCTCTGGACCCAGCCTGGGCCAGAGGATAGAGCCCACTGCCCTGAACGGTGAGTCCCAGGCCTGGCAGCATTCACAAGCCGACTGAAGATCCCTTGAGCCTTTAGTGAACATGAGCAGTACCCTGGCAGTACTTTCTGTGGGCCTGCAGTGGTGGTAGACATGGGGAAAGGGGAGACAAGATGTGAAGGACTTTGTCTTGTGGCTTGAGTGCCAGCTCAGCCACAGTAGCACACAGCACCAGGTAGATTCCTAAGGTTTCCAACTCCAGGCACTGGCTCCCAGACAGCATATCTGAAGTCACCTAGGTGCGGGGCAACTCGCCACCCTTAAGGGAAGGACACAAGCCTGGCTGGCTTCATCACCTGTTGATTGTAGAGCCCTAGGGCCTTGAGCAAACATGGGCAATAGCCAGGTACTATTTACAGAGGGCCTTGGGCAAGGCCCAGTGCTGATGCTGTGCTGATTTCAGCTCTGATCCAGTGCGCTCCCTGTAGTGGTTGCCACAAGGGTGCTTGTTTCACCTCTACCCCAGCGCTAGGCAGCTCAGCACACAGATTCTGTTTGTTTGGGAGAAAGTGAGGGAAAACAATAAGAGTCTCTGCCTCCTAATCCAGAGAATTCTTCCAGATCTTATACAAGACCACCAAGATGGTAGCTCTACGACTCTGCAAAAACCACAGCATTATTAGGCTGGGGGTATCCCGTAATGCAGATATGACTACCATGACCAAAAACTTAGATCGCAACACTCAAGTCTCTTAGAATACCTGGAAAACCTGCCCAAGAAGGACAAGTACAAACAACCCCAGATTGTGACTAAAATAAATACCTGACTCTTCAATACCCAGACACTGACAAACATCCACAAGCATCAAGACCATCCATGAAAAAATGACTTCACCAAACAAACTAAATAAGGCACCAGGAACCAATTTCAGAGAGAGAAATATGTGACCTTTCAGACAGAGAATTCAAAATAGCTGTTTTGAGGAAAATCAAAGAAATTCAGGATAACAGAGAAGGAATTCAAAATCCTATCAGATAAATTTAACAAAGGGATTGAAATAATCAGAAAGAATCGAGCAAAATTCTAGGGTTGAAAACTGCAATGGACATACTGAGGAATGCATCAGAGTCTCTTACCAGCAGAATTGATCAAGCAGAAGAAAGAATTACTAAGCTTGAAGACAGGACAATTTGAAAATACACAGTCAGAGGAGATAAAAGAAAAAAGAATAGAAAAAAAATAAAGCATGCCTACAAAATCTAGAAAATAGCCTCAAAAGGTAAATCCTTTAAGAGTTATTAGGCTGGACACAGTGGCTCGCACCTGTAATCCCAACACTTTGGGTGGCAGAGGAGGGCAGATTACTTGAGGTCAGGAGTTCGAGACCAGCCTGGCCGACATGGGGAAACCCTGTCTCTACTGAAAATACAAAATATTAGCCAGTGTGGTGGCTTGTGCCTGTAATCCCAGCTACCTGGGAGGCTGAGGCATGAGAATTGCTTGAATCTGGGAGGTTGCAATGAGCCAAGACTGTGCCATTGCACTCCAGCTTGGGTGACAGAGTGAGACTCTGTCTCAAAAGAGAAAAAAAGAGTTATTAGCCTTAAAGAAGAGGTAGAGGGAGAGATAATGGGTTGAAAGTTTACTCAAAGAGTTTACTCAAAGAGATCATAACACAGAACTTCCCAAACCTATAGAAAGATATCAATAAATGGTTCTGGGAAAACTGGATTATCTATCTATATCTTCAACTAGAAAAATGAAACTAGACCCCCTATCTCTCATCATATACAAAACTAAAATCAAAATGGATTAAATTCTTAAATCTAAGACCTATGAAACTACTAAAGGAAAACATTGGGAAAAACTCTCTAGGACACCAGAATGGGCAAAGATTTCTTGAGTAATAATACTCCACAGGCACAGACAACCAAAGCAAAAATGTACAAACAGGATAACATCAAGTTAAAAAGCTTTTGCACAGCAAAGGAAATAATCAACAAAGTGAAGAGACAACCCACAGAATGAGAGAAAATATTTGCAAACTACCCATGTGACAAGGGATTAATAACCAGAATATATAAGGAGCTCAAATAACTGTACAGGAAAAAAAGTAATAATCCAATTAAAAAATGGGCAAAAGATCTGGATAGACATTTCTCAAAAGAAGACATAAAAATGGCAAACAGATATGGAGGTGTTCAGTATCACTGACCATCAGAGAAATGTAAATCAAAACTATAATGAGATATCATCTCACCCAGTTACAATGGCTTTTAGCCAAAAGACAGGCAATAATAAATGCTGGCAAGGATGTGGAGAAAAGAGAACCTTCATATGCTGTTGGTGGTAATGCAAATCAGTACAACCACTATGGAGAACTATTTGGAGGAGCCTCAAAAAAACTAAAAATAGAGCTACTATATGATCCTGGAATCCCACTGCTGTGTATATACCCACAAGAAATCAGTGTATTGAAGAGATATCTGTACTCCCATGTTTAGTGCAGCATTATTCACAATAGTCAAGATTTGGAAGCAACCCAAGTGTCCATCAACAGATGAGTGGATGAAGAAAATGTGGTATATACACACAAAGGAGTACTATTTAGCCATTAAAAAAAACCCAAAAAACCGAGATCCTGTTATTTGCAACAACATAAATGGAACTGGAGGTCATTATGTTAAGTGAAATAAGCAAGGCACAGAAAGACAAATATCACATATTCCCACTTATTTGTGGGATCTAATAATCAAAACAATTGAATTTGTGAACACAGAGAGCAGCAAGGATGGTTACCAGAGGCTGGGAAGGGTAGTGGGGGAGGTGGAAGGGAGATGGTAAATGGGTACAAAATAACAGAAAGAATGAATAAGCTCTAGTATTGATAGCACCACACAGTGACTACATTCAATAATAATTTAACCGTACATTTAAAAATAACTAAAAGAGTACAGTTGGATTGTTTGTAACACAAAAGATAAATGCTTGAAATGATGAATATCTCATCTACCCTGATGCAATTAATACACAGCAATTACCTGTATCAAAATATTCCATATATGCCATAAATATATATACCTATATACTCACAAAAATTAAAAATTAAAAAAAGAAGTAACAGAAGAATGTACACAATAGGTATTAGCTGGAAATTGTGAAAACAGGACACACAAACACATAGTAAAAGCACAACTGGGAGTTCAAGACCAGCCTGACCAACATGGAGAAATCCCATCTCTACTAAAAATACAAAAAATTAGCCACACATGGGTGGTGTATGCCTGTAATCCCAGCTACTCGGGAGGCTGAGGCAGGAGAATTGCTTGAACTCGGGAGGCGGAGGTTGCAGTGAGCCAAGATCGTGCCATTGCACTCCAGCCTGGGCAACAAAAGCGAAATTTTGTCTCAAAAAAAAAAAAAGTACAATAATAGTCAGGAAAATGGTAAACAAAATTTGGGAGAAGGATGGTTATTTCTGAGAAGAGAGAGGAGCACACAAGAGAACTCAAATTAATAATGTACCTTTGGGTACAAAGATGTTAGTTTTATCATTATTACTTATACCATGCATATACTTTTATAAGCACTCTATTGTATGTACCCAATATTAAATAAGAAAAAAAAAAACAGAAGAAATACAATATTTACCAGAGCTTTCTTTACATTGCAATTTTTTTCTACTTTACCATATTTTCCAAATTATCTCTAATGTATGTGTTAATGATAGAGAAAAAAACCTATATTTTATATTCTTAAAACTATTAAAATATAGTTTAATTATATCTTAAAACGATCTCTTATGTTCTTAAAGATTACCTTTGGAAGAAGACCTACCTTTCTGCCTCATTTTTCCGTGCTTTGAAAGTTTCCTTCATTGCTGAGTTCTTAGAAACTAGTTCCTGTAAAGTACACTGAAGTTGTAGTTTGGCTTCAGGGCTGGATATCATTCCCAGTTTCTCAGTGAGGTCCTGGATGTGTGCTATTGTGGATTCCAATTCCTCTTGTTTTCGAAGAGGCATTTCTGGAGATTCATCTGGATTACCAACATCTACTCTGTAGGGTATAATGATGGCTTCGAGGGAAGTGATGCTCTCCACTGCCCTGGTGACTGCTCCTTTATAGCGTGTTAGATTTTCATAAGCATCATTCAAGACATTCTAGTGAATAGGAGATTAAATGCTGTGACAAAATTGTCAAACTTTTGGAATTTCTCATTCTTAAGTTTTTGTGGTACATTCATAATATGTCTTTAAGTCTCATAAGAGTTAGCATTCACATATTTACAGTTTGACAATATTACACTATTATTTCTAAGTGAATAACATTGCATTAAAAAAGTTGTTTCCAGGCTGGGCGTGGTGGCTCACAACTATAATCCCAGCACTTTGGGAGGCCAAGGCAGGTGGATCACGAGGTCCGGAGTTCAAGACCAGCCTGGCCAATATGGTGAAACCCCATCTCTACTAAAAATACAAAAATTAGCTGGGCATGGTGGCGCGTGCCTGTAGTCCCAGCTACTTAGTAGGCTGAGGCAGGAGAATTGCTTGAACCCAGGAGGCGGAGGTTGCAGTGAGCCAAGATAGTGTCACTGCACTCCAGCCTAGGGGACAGAACGAGACTCCGTCTCAAAACAAAACAAAATCAAAGTTGTTTTCACATTTAATAAGAAAAATAATCTAAGTTCAAAATAACATCTCAAGAACAATGTCTATTAATTTATCTTCCTGCTTTGGAACTCTTGTACTAGACTATGAATTAAATAAAACAATGAATTATGTTTAATGTATATAACCTTAATCAGTATTTGTGAACAAATGAAAAGAAAACAAAATCTCCAGATCTTTTAAGTTTTTAAACTAATTTCTCTGCCACTAACTTTAGTTTAGCTACATCATTGAATGAATGTCTCCAGACTTCAGTCATCTCATTGAAATAACAAATATAGTTGAAATAAAAAAAGGTCCAGTTCAGTTCTAATCCTATTATTTTTGGGATTTGTGCACATTGTTTCCTGAAACTGTATTAAAATTCAAGTGGAGAAATACTCAAATTACTCATTTATTACAAAAGTATTTAAGGAATATAAGTTCATAATACTTCATATTTCCATAGCATTTACACCTATCAAAATATTCCAAATATAGTATCTCTTAATAGCTCTTCAAATTAGAAAAGGGAGTTAATTTCCCCTTCTATAAATTTAATGTGATCAATCTGAAAACACTATGTATGGCATTATATTCAGCACAGTGTGAATTTCAATGATGCCTAAGATATCCTCTCTATCAAAAGGAAGGGAATGGAGTGTGCTGGAGTCACTTTCCAACACAGGTGAGCAAATAATCACAATTTACTCAACTCTGCTGCTATAGCATGAAAACAAATACACTCAATACAAAAACAAATGGCTATATTCCAATAAAACTTCATTTATAAAAACCAGGCACTGTGGGAAGGATTTGGCCCATGAGCCTGAATGTGATGTTCCCTGCTCGGTTCTGTTACTGTTCTCAGGACTCTAAGAAAAATCTTCATGTTTCTAAACTTCGATTTCCTTATTTTTAAACGGGGCTAATAATAGCACCCATCTCACAGAGTTGCTATGAAAATTCAACATGAAATTTTTAGCACAGTGCCTCCAACACTGTAAGTTCTACATAAATGTTAGTTATTATTTGGTGTTCTTCCCTCTACACTGTAATTCTTCCATTATATCTTATTACCTCTAAAAACAAAACAGAAAACAAATTTTAAAAAATGCTCTGAGCTCAAGAGAGACTACGAGGAAACCAGAAATAAAGGAGTCAGATTTGTCCTTTTCTAAACTAGGAGGCACTGCATTTAAATGCAGTATGAGTCAGGATTACAAACCAGTTCACTGTAATTTTTGAAAATGGCTATCTTTCTGTAGAGAATTTCCGTGTAGAACCTATAGCTTCTTTAGAACTACAGACATTAGCAAAACAGAAAATCACAAAATAAAAATAGATGCACTAACTGCCCAATTTTATTTTATTTTACTTATTTATTTTTTTTGAGACAGAGTCTCACTTGGTCACCCAGGCTGGAGTGCAGTGGCACGATCTTGACTCACTTCCGCCACCCTGGTTCAAGTGATTCTTGTACCTCAGCCTCCCGAGTAGCTGGGATTACAAGCATGTGCCACCATACCCAGCTAATTTTTTGGGTTTTTTTTTTGTATTTTTAGTAGAGATGCAGTTTTGCCATGTTGGCCAGGCTGGTCTCTACCTGGCCTCAAGTGATCTGCCAGCGTTGGTCTCCCAAAATGCTGGTATTACAGGCGTGAGCTCCCGCACCCAGCCACTAACTGCCCAATTTTTAAAACTTACTGTGCGCAAATCAATGCTTGTGTTAAGCTGCATCTGAAGATCTTCAAACTCACGTAGTTTTGTCTCCACATCACTCGCTTCAGAAGACTTTTCTTCTTCTCTTTGCTTATCAATAGCAGTCACAGCTTTAATACTGCACATTTCTGTCCAAACTTGCTCGTGAAATGCTTCACAATTGTCCTTTTCATTTTGAATATGTTTAATTTCCAAATTTATAAGTAAAGGCTGCTGTAATTGAGATTTTATCTGATTTAAAACATGTAAGGAAGTTTCTAGTTTGTCCTGAAAATTCTTTTCATCCAATTCTTTTGGTGAGAGTTCTAATACCATGTTTTGGAGAACTTTGTATAACTTATCATTTTCTTCAGCATTCAGCTTTATTTGTAGTATTTCTTTCTCTTTGAATGAGTCATCAAAGACCTTATTTTCATTTAATTTCTTTATTATCTCATCACATAAACACTTGGCTTTCTCAATTCTCTGACTTAAAATTTGGGCATTGAGCAATCTGCTTTCTGGAGAGCTATCAGGAGCTTTTAGTACTACTTCAGTCATTTTCTTAATTTGCAAATCAATAGCTCTCATTTTACTTAGTAATGCCTGATATTTGCCATGTTCTTCCTCAAATGTGTCCAACTGCTTAATTTTTTCTTCAAGTTCCTTTTCTTTTTCAAATACTTGGGTTTGTAACTGGTCAAGTTGTGAAAAATCCCAGTTTAGTCCAATATAGTCAAACACTTTTTTAAGTTTCAATACCTGTAAGATGCAACACTTAATAGCGGTGAGTCTGTCTTTAAGATTATAGATCTCCTCTTTAACACCTTTATTTACTTCTTGATTAAGTAGTAGTTCATTGTGCTGTATACTGTCAACCTCCTCCTGAAGCGCTGACGTTTTTTCACGGAATTCTCTGCAAAACTTTATCTTGTGTTCTACTTCATTACATTTATTCTGAATTAATCTTTGTATTCTGTTGGTCCTAATCTTAAGGTTTTTCAACTGATCATCCAGAAATAATCTTTCAAACACATTAAGCTCCTCATAGATGTTTGTTAGTTCCTGAAGATGTGTTGAGATTCCACTGTCAATTTCTTGCAATTCCTTCTGAGATGCCTCCAAAGTAACATGGTGATGTTTTAGTTCAGCTTCCGTGGCAGTTGTCTCCACTCTGGGAATTATCAGTGCTTCACTTTCTTGAACCATAAGTTGCAACTTCCTTATTATTGCAAAAAAATTGCTTCTTTCTTCCAACTTAAATTCTAATTGCTGTGATCTTTGAGTTGATTTTAAAACCAGCATTTGGTATTGATTCCGTAAGTCCTCTAGGGTATTATTTAAATCACTGCCCTCATAGGTTGTAAGGCTAGGAACCTTATCTTTGACCTCTTCAGCCAACGATTCCACAGACTGCTGCCTAGCTAGAATGCCATCATGTGTCACTTTGCACTTTCTGATCTGTGAAAGAATGTCATCTGGGAGAAGGGAAATGGAGGGAATAAGTTCGCCCAACAAATTCTTGGCCCATAAGATAGTCTCTTTCATCTTGTTCCTTTTGTCACACTTCTTAATCTGATTTTCTGCTTCTAAGTGTAATGGCTCCAGTGTTTCCCATTGTTTCTTCAAGTTATTTATTCCATCCTCCAAAATCTTCTTTTCTTTTTCTCCCCAAATCCTCTTCATCTGAAGTTCAGCTTGCCCCTTTAAAACAGAAAATCCATGCTTGGTAGCCTGGAGGTCAGTGGTCAAGGCAATCATGCTTTGGTTCAATGCCTGTTCTTCTGGAGACTTCAGCCTTAAGTGTAGATGTTGCTGCTGCTGTTGCAGAGAAATCTCAATGTCCCGTATCTTATTCATGAGGGTTGTAAATTCATCATATTCCACTACCTGCTGAGAATACTTCTTTTGAATCTGTTGTTCCATTTGTTCCCAACCATGTTCAAGTTGCTTAATCTGGCTTTCTAACAATTTCTTATCCATGTCAGTCACATGGTTTGATAAATTCTCCCATTTGATTTTCAAGTTGCCTAAAGAATCTTTCTCTTTTTCTATGGATGCTATGAATTTTTTAATTTTGTCCAGATACGTTACACTGTCCAGTGATCCTCTAGAAAAAGAATAAAAATAGAGCTTGTTAATATTTAATGCTTATTCTACATTAAAATATGGATAAATATCATTAGAAGAAATTAATTCTGCTCTAAATTCACAGAAAAAAATAGGCTGTCTGTAAAAATGATCTATCCTTAAAATAAAAATCAGAACCTTGTTTACTGTGGCTTTCACTTGGTGTAGAAAACTCTCTTATAAAATGAGCATCTTGGCTTTTACTTTGAGTGAAAAAAAAAAAAAAAAGAAAATGAGTATCCTAAAAATGAATAGCCACAGGAAAAAAATGAAGAGTGAAGGGAAAAATGTACATAAAAATATTCTGTAAACTGTAAAGTGCTTGTAAAAAGGTTAGTCTAGGACTGAGAGATATTACCATAATATCCAACTCCCTTGTCATCTTTCCAACAAAGGGAAAGATACTGAAGAAAAAGCTGTAATCATCAAGCTAACCTAAAATTGTTTCCTCAAGGGCTATTACTGAAAGTAAACCCCAATTAAATGCAAGTATAAACTAAACTTTTTTTTTTTTTTTTGAGACAGAGTCTCGCTCTGTCACCCAGGCTGGAATGCAGTGGTGTGATCTCGGCTCACTGCAACCTCTAACCTCCCAGGTTCAAAAGATTCTCCTGCCTCAGCCTCCCGAGTAGCTAGAATTACGGGTGTGTGCCTGGCTAATTTTTTTTGTATTTTTAGTAGAAACAGGGTTTCACCATGTTGGCCAAGCTGGTCTCGAATTCCTGACCTTAAGTGATCCACTTGCCTCAGCCTCCCAAAGTGCTGGGATTACAGGTGTGACCAACCACATCTGGCCTAAAATAAACTTTTTAATAATGAGAAAATATTTACATATGAAGACTAAATTTAATGCCATTTACCATCATTTTCAAAGCCAAAAGGAGTGCATACATTTTAAAAGAAACCATTCCAATACATATATATTCAATATATACCAAACTATTTAACTAATTATGCTGATACTAAATAATTACATATGTTTCTCTCCCCTGCCCACATAGTTTAGAATTCTTGACAAAAATAATACTGAATTCCATAGAACATAAATCTATTTTGTAGATATTTATAGCATGAATTGTTTCATCAATTACTTTATAAAACATATTCAATGATTTAAATAATTTTTTGCATGAAACCCACAGTTTCCTCAAATGGCTTCTGCTATGGTCTGAATGTGTATCCCTTAAAATTCACATTTTGAAACCTAATCACCAACGTAATAGCACTAAGAGTTAGGAACTTTAAGGAGTGATTAGGTCATCAGGGTGGAGCCCTTATGAATAGGAGTAGAGCCCTTATAAAAGAGACTCCAGAGAGCTGCACAGCTCTTGCTACCATGTGAGGACACAGCTAAGACATGCCATCTGTGAACTGGCAGGCCCTCGTCAGACACTGAATCTTCTGCTGCCTTGATCTTGGACTTCCCACCCTCCAAGGCAGTGAGAAATGATTTTCTGCTTTTTTATAAGCCACTTAGTCTGCAGTATTTTGTTACAGCAGCCCAAACAAAGACAGCATCCATACGAAATAAATTTCCATACTGTGGTTTTAAAATCATAATATCCTTTCACAAAATAAACTCTTAAAACCCTGGGCCTGTCCAAGGTGGCAGATGGTTGTGCTTGAATAAAAAGAATACAAGTCCTAAATGCTTACACTTACACTTTTAGACTTTCCTTGTCTGTCAACAAGGCTTTCACTGAGGATTCAACTGCAGCGAGGTGTTCCTGAAAATCTCTGAGGAGACAATATTGGCTTTCTTTGTTTTTCTTTAAAGTAATAAGTGCCTGAAGCAAATTGTCCAAGTCCTGTGCCGAATATCCTATATTGTGAAGAACCAAGGCCCCAGTTTCTGTTTTGTTAAGACATTCCATTTGTTCCAGTGGCTTAATGGCTGCTTTCTTTGCTTCCAACTGGGTATATAATTCCTAAAAATAAGTCAAACAGATCAGTCAATAAACACTCACTTATTTATGCATTAATTCATTCATCTTCTTTCCTCTTTGAGATAACACACTCTATCTCAAGAAGAGGGTAACTCATTTGCACACAGGGTAACTAAAGTTGTAACCTTTAAAAATTATTGTTATTTTGTCACTCAGGCTGGAGTGCAGGGTGCAGTCATAGCTCACTGTAACCTAAAATTCCTGGGCTCAGGTCTCCCACCTCACCCTCCCACATAGCTAGGACTACAGGTGCATGTCACCACACCCAGATAATTTTTTTATTTTTATTTTTGTGGAGCCAAGAGTCTTGCTATATTGCCCAGGCTGGTCTTGAACTCCTGGCCTCAAACAGTCTTCCTAGCTCAGCCTCCCAAAGGACTGGGATGACAGGCATGAACCACCATATCCCTAATATTTAAAAGGTTTTTCTTCCCAAGAATCATGTTAAAATCTAGTCTAAAATTCACCATTGGTCCAACATTTAATGTAAATTAGATCACTCTATTATCTTAAAGAGTTCTGCAATATCTAAAGGGAGATTCATCTTAATTTTATTATTTACATACATCACCCATCTTTCCTATTTTAGATGCGTGTTAATTGCATGGATTGTTTATAGTTTGCTGCTTCTTTTTTTTTTTTTTTTAGAGACAGGATCTCGCTCCATCATCTAGGCTGGAATGCAGTGCCACAATCTCACCTCACTGCAACCTTGAACTCCTGGGTTCAAGCGATCCTCCTGTCTCAGCCTCCTGAGTAGCTGAAACTACAGGCACACACCATCTTGCCTAAATAATTTTTGTATTTTTTTGATAGAGATGGGGTCTCACAATGTTGCCCAGGCTGGTCTCCAACTCCTAGACTCAGGCAATCCTCCGACCTCAGCCTCCCAAAGTGCTGGGATAACAGACATGAGCCACCAAGTCTGGCTGCAGTTTCACTTTTTAAAATATGGCCATGTATTGGATTTTTAGATTACACAGCTGGAAGCCCATAAATACATAAACGTAACTATGTAAACACAGATGTAAAAACAAAGGTGGAGGAACCTCATCGCACTGATTGTTAGGAAAAATACATTTGTCAAAATCAGAAGAATATATACTTGTAAGAAAAGGAATGATGGCAAGTCAAAATCTCCAAATTTTGTCACTAAGTTTTTAGGAACTTTGTGAAACAGAAAGAAGACTAATGTTCATTAAACTCTTCTACTTTCTAAATGGAAAGATTTATACAACTTACTTAGTACATAATTATATAGTTACCAAATTGATCATCAGGCAAAGGTTAAATAAGACTTTTCACTCTGTACAAGCAAGTTTTTGGCAATTAAAATATATTGTATTGCACTGGATAAATGATGCAATCATGTTGTCAGTGTTTTTATGTTTCCATACCTCTATCTCTTCTAATTGTTCATTTCTTAACATAATATCTAATTCTAAAGGTTGATTTTGCAGCTCATTGACTTTCTGCTCATCGTCAGTGTTTTTCATGCTTTCTTGAGCATTGAGAGAAAGTTGTTTTGACATAATCACTTCCACAGCTGAATCCTGAAATATATAAAAAGATTAATTGCTGAATAGTCTACTTTCCAAATAAATACTGTTTATTTTTCTCTATGAAAACATTCCAGTTTCTTCTGTTTACTTGGATTTATAGACTTTAAAAGTATATTTGGGCACTATGAAATGTGATTTTTCCATATAATAATGCCTATGTTGGTATTACCCCAAGATGAAACCTTTTGTGATAAAGTAGTACAGGATATAGCATTGCTCAATTGTATATTGAAGCAAAATCTATAGTCTTAAAGATAGAAAAAATATATTTAAAAAAAACCCAAAAGTGTATGCTTTAGTGTTCACCAGGATACAGTGAGCAGGGCAAATAATAGGCATTTGTTGTTACCTACTGGTAGTTTAAAATAAGTGGCTAGATGGAGGTAACACCAAGGATTTGTGATATTAATTATAGTGACAGGAGGCAGTCAAATGCCTAGACAGATAGGGGCAAGTCCCCAGTGAAACCCCGCCTCCATGCCAAAGACAGTTTAAAGCCTGAAAGTCAAGCTACAAGTTAATTCCTAGGACGAACCGAAAACTTGTCCTCCTGTTTGGCACACTTTCCTCTGATTGATCCCCACCCTTCCCTTATTTTACATATACCTACCCTTTCCTAATGGGTTTTCTACACTGTTATGCTTTCCTTTGAGTGGAGTCTTCGCTTTAACCTTTTTCGCATAATTATAAACCAATCAGCACACACTCCCTATCCTGGGCTTATAAAGACACCAGAATCAGTTGGTAGAGGAGGAGATAGCCTGACTTCAGGGGAGAGACAACCTGACTTCAGGGAAGACAACCTGCCCTTCCCATCCCCCATTCAGCTCTCCTCTCCACTGAGAGCCATTTTCATCGCTCAATAAAATTCTTGGCCTTCACCATCTTTCAGTCATCCACGTGACCTCATTCTTCTTGGATGCTGGACAAGAGCTTGGGACCCACCAAGCATGGGTACCCAGAAAGGCTGTCACACCGGCCCTTTGCCTTTGCAGGTGGAGGGCGGCTGCCCCACACGACGAGGCAAGGGGCCAGCTGAGCTACTAACACACCACCATCTGCAGACAGCAGAACTAAAGGAGCGCCGTAATACCCCTTTCTAGGGCTTCAGGATCGTGGGCACCTCACCCAGGAGCCACTGCGTTCCCCTCAAGGTGACATGCCTGGTCTGGCCACAGGCCCCACACAGAGCTTGTTCCTGTCTTGGCACCCAGAGCAGCTGGCCAGATCCTATGCTCGCTTGCTCACATGCTCCCTCCTGCAAGGGGTTGAGCACAGTGGACCAAGTAGACGGGGCGCCCCTTTTACGAGTCTGGTGAAGGGGCCGAGAAAAATTCTGTATCATTAAGAATAAATTGGCCAGCCACAGTGGCTCATGCCTATAATTCCAGCACTTTGGGAGGCCGAGGTAGGCGGATTGCTTGATCCCAGTCAAGGAGTTCACCATGGGCAACACGGTGAAACCCCATCTGTACAAAAAAATACAAAAATTAGCTCAGCGTGGTGGCACGCATCTGCAGTCCCGCTACTCAGGAGGCTGAGGTGGGAGGATCACTTGTGCCCAGCAGGCTGAGTCTACAGTGAGCCATGATTGCGCCACTGCACTCCAGATTGGGTGACAGTGAGACCCTGTCTCAAAATCATTTTGATTTCAAAAAAAAGAAAGGATAAATTATGTCTTAAGCCAATCAGTAGTAATAATTCAAACCTAGGTAAGGCAGAACAAGTTATATATGAGGTAATTTGACCTTTTCTGAAAGCTTTAAGAACTTGAGGTTCTCAGTAGGACACAGAGAGACAATGCATCTGCATTCACTTGCTTATTCTTTCAATAAATGTTTGTGGAGCCCTGAGATGTACAAAGCACCATGGCAGTAATTTTAAAAGATGTCCATAATTTTGCTAAGGCACTCGTTTTTATTTTCAGGTTACTTTATATACGAAAAATCATTTAATTGTGCTATATACTTTCATGTCCATAGAATCTTTGAGGTATCAAATTTGTGAATAAAACATGTCCACATCCCCAAATAAGGTAGAAATTGATGTCTTAAAAATACTCTCTGGATATATTGTAAGATGTTAACGATAGGGGAAAGTGGGTGCAGGGGTGTAAAGGAACTTTTTGTATTATCTCTGCAACTTCTCTGTAACTGTAAAACTATTCTAAAATTAAAAGTTCATTTAAATAAAACAAATATTGTCAGGAGCTTCACCAGTTTTAACTGGAAAGAGAATTCCATTGTCCAGGGCTACTGGTTTTGAAGTACTTAATTGGCATTTAGCATAAGTCACTTCTTCTAAAAGGCTGCAAATTACTGAAATAATTTTGTAAATTTCCTCAGGTTCCAACAAGGTATTGAGGGACACTGTGGTGAAAATCTACAGCTAGGGCAGCAGCATCTCACAGGGGAAAGATCCAGGAAGTTTATGAGAAGAGAGGTGCCACACCTCAGGTTTCACTGGCCAGTAGGTGCTTTCTGCCTATGAGCCAGTCCTATGAGCTAGATAGTTGTTTCCTTTCTATCTGATGGTTGCTATTTCCTAGAGGACCCCTAGAAATACATCCTGGGCCCCAGAGAACCTGCACTAAAAGCCTAGATACTGGACCTGAGGAACACTTTATCTGTTATTCTTCATCTACTAAGATTGCAGAGCCCTTAGTCTCTCTTATCTGATGATCCAGTACCTGAGGACTATGGTTACACAACAGAAAAGTGACATTTCTAACAACTGCCTTTAGTAGTCAGAAAAAGGATGCTCGAAAACCTGAAATTACCCCCAAAAGTTCAATTGTTTACCAACTCCCAAAGCCATGTTTCTAACTTGGCAGAAAAGCCAACAGAATCCCTTGAACTAATATTTCAAATGTAAAAGGTCCTTTGCTTGTGACAGAGAGGTTAGAACACAGACTCCACGTCCTGATAGGCTCCTGGAACGATTCTTTCATTACCAGGCGTCCTTTGCTCACCACCCTTTCCTCCATTTTAATTTTACTTTGCACGTTCATTTGAAACGTTTTATTTTAATAAGTAAAATATTTCATATGAACCTTAATAAAATATAACTGTATCAGTCCATTTGCACACTGCTGGTAAAGACATACCTGAGACTGGGCAATTTAAAAAAGAAAGAGGTTTCATTGGACTTACAGTTCCATGTGGCTGGGGAAGCCTCACAATCATGGCGGAAGGCAAGGAGTAAGTCACATCTTACATGAATGGCAGCAGGCAAAAAGAGAGAGGTTGTGTGGGCAAACCCCCGTTTTTTAAAACAATCAGATCTCATGAGACTCATTCACTATCACGAGAACGGCACAGGAAAGATCCACCCCCATAATTCAATCACCTCCCACCAGGTTCCTCCCACAGCACGTGGGAATTGTGGGGCTTACAATTCAAGATGAGATTTGGGTGGGGGACACAGCCAAACCACATCATATTGCCGCTGGCCCCCCCAAATCTCATGTCCTCACATTTCAAAACCAATCACGCCTTCCCAACAGTCCCCCAAAATCTTAACTCATTTCAACATTAACCCAAAAGTCCACAGTTGAGACAAAGCAAGTCCCTTTGCCTATGAGCCTGTAAAATCAAAAGCAAGCTCGTTACTTCATAGATATAATGTGGGTACAGGTATTTGTTAAATACAGCTGTTCCAAATGGGATGAATTGGCCAAAACAAAGGAGTTACGAGGCCCATGCAAGTCTGAAATTAAGCAGGGCAGTCAAATTTTAAAACACCAAAATGATCTCCTTTGACTCTAGGTCTCATATCCAGGTCATGCTGATGCAAGGGATGGGCTCCCATGGTCTTGGGCAGCTCTGCACCGGTGGCTTTGCAGGGTACAGCCTCCTTCCCGCCTGCTTTCATAAGCTGGCATTGAGTGTCTGCAGCTTTTCCAGGCAAATAGTGCAAGCTGTCAGTGGGTCTACCATCCTGGGGTCCGGAGGACAGTGGCATTTGCTCAGTGTGGTGGCATGTGTCTGTAGTCCCAGCTACTCAGGAGGCTGAGGTGGGAGGATCACTTGAGCCCAAGAGGCTGAGGCTACAGTGAGCCATGATTGCGTCACTGCACTAGGCTAGGTAACAGTGAGACCACTCCACTAGGTGGTGCCCCAGTAGGGACACTGTGTGGGGGCTCCGATCCCACATTTCCCTTCTGCACTACCCTAGCAGAGGTTCTCTGTGAGGGCCCCGCCCCTGCAGCAAACTTCTGTCTTGGCATCCAGGTGTTTCCATACATCTTCAGAAATCTAGGCAGAGGTTCGCAAACCTCAATTCTTGACTTCTGTGTACCCACAAGCTCAACGCCACGTGGAAGCTGCCAAGGCTTGGGGCTTGCACACTCTGAAGCCACAGCCCGAGCTGTTCCTTGGCTCCTTTTAGTCAAGGCTGGAGCACCTGAGACGCAGGGCACATGGTCCCTAGATGGTATACAGCAAAAGGACTCTGGGCCCAGCCCACAAAATCATTTTTTTTTTTCCATAGGCCTCTGGGCCTGTGATGGGAGGGGCTGCCGTGAAGACCTCTGACATGCCCTGGAGACATTTTCCTGTTGTCTTGGGGATCAGCATTCAGCTTGTTACTTATGCAAATTTCTTCAGCCTGCTTGAATTTCTCCTCAGAAAATGGGTTTTTGTTTTCTATCATATTGTCAGACTGCAAAATTTCCTAACTTTTATGCTCTGCTTCCTTTATAAAACTGAATGCCTTTAACAGCACCCAAGTCACCTCTTGAATGTTTTGTTGCTTAGCAATTTCTTCCACGAGATACCCTAAATCATCTCTCTCAAGTTCAAAGTTCCACAAATCTCTAGGGCAGGGACAAAATGCCACCAATCCCTTTGCTGAAACATAATGAGTCACCTTTGCTCCAGTTCCCAACAAGTTCCTCATCTCCATCTGAGACTACCTCAGCCTGGACCTTATTTCC
The DNA here is from genome assembly GCF_049350105.2 of Macaca mulatta. NCBI lineage: Eukaryota > Metazoa > Chordata > Mammalia > Primates > Cercopithecidae > Macaca > Macaca mulatta. The sequence goes on along the minus strand of NC_133412.1, from coordinate 137,155,121 downwards.
ATTTCACTATCAGGCTTTTGGTCAAAGTCATTCAACAAGTTTCTAGGAAGTTCCAAACTTTCCCACATTTTCCTGTCTTCTTCTGAGCCCTCCAAACTGTTCCAACCTCTACCTGTTACCCAGTTCCTAAGTCACTTCCAAATTTTCAGGTATCTTTTCAGCAATGCCCCACATTACTGGTACCAATTTACGGTATTAGTTTGTTTTCAGGGTACTGATAAAGACACACCCAAGACTGGGCAATTTAAAAAAGAAAGAGGTTTAATGGACTCACAGCTCCACATGGCTGGGGAAGCCTCACAGTCATGGTGGAAGGCAAGGAGGAACATTAGTCACATCTTATGTGGATGGTGGCACGCAAAAAGAGAGAGGCTATGCAGGCAAACTCCCATTTTTTAAAACCATCAGATCTCATGAGACTCATTCACTATCATGAAACAGCGCAGGAAAGACCTGCCCCCCATAATTCAATTACCTCCCACCGGGTTCCTCCCATGACACATGGGAATTGTGGGAGTTACAATTCAGGATGAGATTTGGGTGGGGACACAGCCAAACCATATCATCAACAGACACATATTACTGACCACACAGATTTAAACTGATGTAATTTTCTGTATTAAAAAAAAAAATTTAAAGCCCAATCTCTACTCCTTTTCATCTCTTCCTCTCCAGAACCAGCCACCAAAGTCTATACAACCATTTGTATACTTTCACTACACATGTTAGTATTCATATAACATTGCTTTATGTGTTTTTAATTCTTACTGAAATAGAATCATAGATGTATCATGTCATAACTTGTTTTATTCCACTCAGCAGTATGTTTGGAGGTTTATCCATGTTAACAGATTATAAATCTAGTTCATTATACTGAATGAATGAAAATGAATTTTTCATCTGTTAGACTACTGTGGACAACAATATTGTTTCCACCTTTTCATATAATAGATAGTGCTGTGATATATACCCTTGTATGATTCTTCTTGTGCATGTGTGGAGTTCCGTAGGATATCTATGTAGAGTAGAGTTAAAAATACTGGTAGTAATGTGCTCCCTTTGATTCTCAATAGAGAGTTATTGATTTATTCTCCACACTGACTTACTGTTTATATTCCTACCAGCATAGTGATAGAGTTCATATTTTCTTTTCTTTTTTTTTTTTAAGACAGGGTCTTGCTCTGTCACCCAAGCTGGAGTGCAGTGGTGTGAACATGGCTCACTGCAGCCTCAATCTCCTAGGTTCAAGTGATCCTCCTGTTTCAGCCTCCCAAGTTGTTGGGACTACAGGCACACATCACCACATCCAGCTAATTTTTAAAAATATTTTCTAGAGTTGGGGTCTTCCTTGCTGCTCAGCCTGGTCTTGAACTCCTGGGCTCAAGCAATCTTCCTGCCGCAGCCTCCCAAAGTGCTGGGATTACAGGCATGAGTCAGAGCGCCTGGCCTGAGCTACTCTTCATATGTTCATTGGACATACGAGTCCTAACTTCTGTGATTGCTTTTGCATATCCATTGTCCATTTTTTTGTGTTCTTAGTGATTTTTGGCTTTTTTTGTATTCTGGATGTTAATCTTCTAATAGTTACATGCATTGTCATTATCTTTCAGTAGATTGTCTTTAAACTTTGTGTATGATGTCTTGTGTTGAACAAGAGCTTGCCGTTTTTTTTTTTTTTAACTATTTTTTTTTTTTTTGAGACAGAGTCTCGCCCTGTTGCCCAGGCTGGAATGCAGTGGTGCCATCTCGGCTCACTGCAACCTCTGCCTCCCGGGTTCAAGCGATTCTCCTGCCCCAGCCTCCCAAGCAGCTGGGACTACAGGCATGCGCCACTACGCCCAGCTAACTTTTGTATTTTTAGTAGAGACGGGGTTTCACTATATTGGTCAGGCTGGTCTCGAACTCTTGACCTCGTGATCCGCCCGCCTCGGCCTCCCAAAGTGCTGGGATTACAGGTGTGAGCCACCGCGCCCAGCCAAGAGCTCGCTGTTTTAATCTAGTGAAAATTTATCTCTCTTTTCCTATTGAAGCTTGTGGTTTTAGGGCCTGTTTAAAAAAGTCTTCTACGCCCCAAGATCACAAACATGTTCTTTCATATTCTCTTGTAAAGATTTACATTTTTTCTCTTCACATTTAAGCTTTTCTTTAATATATTTTGTTTGAAGTTTGACATAGGTAAACTTTCAGTCTTTGTCTCAAAATGTATTTTGCCTCATTCTAGAATGATAATTCAGCCAGGTTGACAGTTACTTTCTCCTAGGTTGACAGCTCCTTGAAGATCTCATTTGTGCCTTCTGACTTTCCATATTGAGAAATTTATTATTGACATACTTGTTTTATTAGAGGTCATCTTTTTTCTCTAGTTGCCTTTAAGATTCTTCTTTTTGGCCCTGGTGTTTTACTATTTTAACTACAATGCTTTTAGATAAGAGTTTATTTTTATTTAGTCTGTTCAAGGCTCTCTGTTCTTGAAACAAGATTTATATTTTTGCTCAATTTTGGAAAATTCTAAGTTTTGCCTTTCCTCCAATCTCTCTATTCTCTCCTTCTAAAGCTCTTGTCAGAAATGTGTTCAATCATTGCAGTATAGCCTCTGGCTCTCTTAAAATTCCTTCCTATTTTCTGTCATATATATGACATACATATGTATATACATACACACACATATATGTATATACATACATATACATATATACACACATATATACATATATACGTATATACACATACACATATATACACATGTGTATATACACACATACACACACTTTTTTTAAACCTCACCTCTACAGTAGGGGGTACATCTCTTTATAGATGATGGATTTTGTGATAATTTTCTCAGTCATATATTCTAAGTCTCTTCAGACTATGTCAAATTTGCTGCTTAATTTGTCCAGAACAATCTGCATTTAATGACTTTTTTGGTTGTTTGGTGGAAGTCCCTTATGATTCCTCAAAGTACGGTATTCTTTCCCTTTGATTTCAATTTCTTTTTTTAATCACTAATCATTTTAAACACATTATGGTAAAATATCTTTCAGATTGCTGCATTATCTCACTTTCTTACGGTATTCTCTCATTTGATGTGATGAGTACTCCTCCTTGTGGTAGAGTGTTCCTTTGTGTTATTTATTTATTTATTCATTCATTCTTACTAATTATTTGTTATCAGACTTTCTTCTTTTAACGTACTTGTGGGAATCTCTTTGGCCTGACTGGTAGGTAGGTAGGTAGACAGACACACAGATTAGAGACTGACTGTCATGTTAATTTCTTGGCTAGACCTGCTCCACAATGCAAATTAGTATAAACTCAGACTCAAAACCTGCTTAAGATGTAGGGTTGATTGAGGTTTCTCATGCAAGACCTCTTATTTCTATATGTAACTGGAAAAAGAAGCTTCCTAGTCCTTTCTCCGACTTGAGATTTTCCTGGTCTACTTTTCCCCAGAGGTACAAGCTTTCAAGGGCCCGTGTCTATTCTGGAGTATCTACCAATGCACAGCCTCTCATGGAGCCCTTATAAATTCTAAGCCCCTGGACACCTAATTCTTTCCCTTCTCCCTGCTCCTGAAATTTCTCTATTTAAAAAAGAAATTATGGTTAGCATAAACTCCAAGACAAAGTATAATTTTAAACAGTGTACTAAAGCATACATATTGAGCTTCTGAGCATAAATAGAATGTTGAAAGTTAATAATAAATTTAAAGTGGAAAATGACCATTCTATCAAAGCATGGCTGGGTTACATGGCCAACAATGTTTACTCTTTTTTTCCAAATGTTGCTTTTTTTAAACACGTATCTTTCCTTTCATTTGGGTTTGTTTGGAAAGGAATAGGAGGTGAGAAGAATATCATCAACTCCTCCTAAGGGCAAGACCAAGACATTTTCATCTTTATATCCCCTGACTCACAAAGTAAACATTCCACTTCAGCACTGAAAACACTGAGCTCTAAATGACTGAGCATGGTCTCCAGCTTGGCTAACATGTTAGCACAGTCACAAGGGGCAAGTCAGTGACAGCTTCACTATCCCTTTTCCCATTCAGGGGCTACAGCCCATGGCTGTGGTAACTTTGTGACAGGCAGAAACCTAAATCCAATACTTGTAACCTGGCAACAATGGGGCAGAGTGTCATACCAGCTCTAAAGGATGTATTTCTTTCTTCTCTACAGCTTTACAATATAAAGCAGTGAAAAACAACTCTTTGCATAAGCATACATCATCACCATTAGAGACAAAACCAAAAGCCAGATCAACACAGTCTCAGAGGCTGCCAGTTTCTCTTAGTATAACATCTAAAATGTTAATGTGACCCGTAAGGCACAGCCAGCCACACCTATCTCTCGGGCCTCATCTCTGTCACTCTCCTCTGCCATCTGCCTCTATGTTGTAGCCACGGTGCTCCTAGTCAGCTTCCGAAATTCCTCACGCTCTCCCCCACCAAAAGAGGAACAGTATTTCTGTCAAAAATGCTCTCCACACCCAGCCCTGAGCTCTGTTAACTCCAACTGACACTTCCAGTCTCTCTTCCAACGCTGCTTCCTGGGAGCTCTCTCTGACACCGCAGTGTAGGTCAGATTTCTTGGTAAAAGACTATCATGGAACTAGGTTCCTTCCTTCGGTTCCCGTAATTAGATTTTCATTGGGATAATTAGTTGATTAATGTGTATCCCCCATCTAGATTAGAAGCTCTATGAGAACAGAGACCATGTCTATGTGGGGATGCTATTCACTGCCTCATTCAATGAATTTAAACTGAGCAGATGTACAGAAGAATTGAAACCAGAAAATTTAAACCAGAATAAGAATTTTACTCAGTCATCCATTTCCAATTTAAATAGTATATTTGTCTTTGGCCTGCAGGTGACTGGGGAAAAAAATTAAAAAAAATTTTTTTAAATGTGTGGGTTATAGAGTAAAATGGAAAGAAACTGAGGGTCTGTCAATGTAGCAGCTGTTGACCAGACATCTGTCAAGAATGATACAAACAGGGTGGCCAGGGGTGGTGGTTCATGCCCGTAATCCCAGCGCTTTGGGAGGCCAAGGTGGAAGGGAGGATTGCCTTAGCCCAGGAGTTTGAGACCTGCCTGGGCAATATGGCAAAACCCCGTCTCTACCAAAAATACAAAATTAGCTGGTGTGGTGGTACACACCTGTGATCCCAGCGACTTAGGAGGCAGGTGGGGAGGATCGTTTGAGTCCAGGAGGCAGAGGTTGCAGTGAGCCAAGATGGCGCCACTGCACTCCAGCCTGGGCGACAGAGGGAGACCCTTTCTCCAAACAAACAAACAAACAAACAAAAAACAAAAAAGAATGATAGAACAGGGTTTGGCTGGGCTGAAAGAGTGGAGAAAGTTGAAAACATTCTTAGAATAGGGGAGTTGATTTTTTAAGTTAAAGAAGAAAAAGAGGAAAAAGAAAGTTTGAAACAAATGCCAGGATTTGTATTCAAATGGGACAAGGTATCCATGAGAACTCAATAAAGAGTCCACTGAGGTCAGTCAGCACATTAGCCTATTAAAGGCTTTAAAAGGTCACACAGTAAAGAAAACCTATTTGAATTTGTTTAACCCTACATTCCTCAAACTTTTTTGGATCTGAATTTTCCACTCATATAACACATTTTGTAAAATGAAATAGTAAAGTTCTGAGCATCAGACTGAAGAGAGATAGGATGCCTTCAAGACTACTCTGGGCAACATAGTAAGACTGGGTCTCTACAAAAAAAAAATACAAAAATTAGCTGGGCATTGTGGTACATGCCTGGAGTCCTAGCTACTCAGGAAGCTAAGGCAGGAGGATGGCTTAGGGTTAGGAACTCAAGGCTGCAGTGAGCTATGACTGCACTATCACTACACTCCAGCCTGGGTGACAGAGCCAGACCCTGTTTCTAAAATTCATAAAAAATAAATAAAGGATGCCTAGGTTCTAGTCTTAGCTCTGCTGGACTTCAATTCCCTCACCTGAAATACAAGGGTTAGGCTAGACAATTTCTAAGGTCTTTTTAGCCTGAGATTTTACAACTTTGGAGCATGTTCTCAAATGTATGTTGTTTATTATACATGGAAACAAACAAACAAACATGCACAATGTAAGTTGTTTATCCCATTAAGGAATAAATTTTGGATTGTGAAAATACCTCTGCAGTGTGATGCAAGATTTACATACTGGCCAGAAAGGGCAAAGTAGGACACTGTAGTTGACACACGGCCCAACTATGTGCTCTGTTACAACTTTTTTCTACCGAGTTAACAGGATAAACAACATCAGAAATAGACATAATTCACCCCAGGATTGAAAACCCTCCAGTAAGCAGTTTCCTTCTCATTCAAGTTCTGACTCCAGGCTTTGTTCCAGCTCACTCACCCACAGGTAGAGCTTTGCACATTTTGCCTGCATGTGATCATCTACCTTCCAAGATTTATCTACAAATGCCTTCTTAAACATCAAATTAGAAATGTTCAGAAACTTCTGAAAAGAACAAAATCAACTCAGAAATGCTAACAATTATGCCAATGATAAGGAAATCAAAGAAGTAATTACAGACAAAAGGTTTTCAGTTTTTAAAAAGCAATTATGTCATGTAGGTTGCTATTTTGGAAGGATGGGGCAAGAAAGATCATTTGATACCAGATAAGCTGTAATGTTGCATTATGATTTTTTAGAAAAAAATAATATAGAAATGTATGAGTTTCCCTGTTTTTCCTCTTTATCATTTCCCTTTATGGGAACATAAAATCCTAAGAGATGTGACGGTCTTCACTTTTTACCATATCTTAATCTGTTGCTTCACTTAATCTACATAGGAAAGAGGAGACGGAAGGTACTTCTGCCTACTCATATGTAAAAATTCAGAAATACGCATCTATAAAAATATGCAGTATGGTATTGAATCATAAGCACAAATACCTGTCATACTGAATTTTGCAACTTCTTTTGTTTCTAGGTCTGCCTGAACATTTCCAGTATTAAAGAAAAGGTCAACCAAAGGTCCAGATCTACAAAATCACCTGCATTTCATCTGAAATGAAATTCTTGGCAATGGATTCAAATATATACATGCTATGATGGCAATTTTTGGAAATTGCCATCACATTTTCAACAAAACTCTAAGATTAATGACATTTATTAAAGAAACAATAAAAGAAATAAAAACTTGCTAAAAATTCTTCTGGAGTCTATTCAAAATAATCTGATAAAAGCCTCTCTGGATTTCAAAAAGGCATATGAAGTGAGTATTAATTAGCTATTTAATTAGTGTTAGATTTTAAGCTGTGACAACTATATCCTCATGTTACAGCAGAATGACTAGCACAAAACAGGTCTCAAGTAATGTTTTTAATGACTAAAGTGCTTATTTTCACTATCACAATGATTTTATATCAAATTTATAATTCAGTAAACTGTGCCTTTATGTGTCCTATGTATTCATCATATTGAGAATCCAGCTTAAGTCCTTAACACAGTTATGTCATTTGTCACATTATACATGTACTTTATTCATCTAAGCATAAATCTGATCTCTTTTGCTAGTTGCTGTTCAACCTTAAAACTGCTCTTGACCTTAATAGACTAATGTTATATAATATTACATACTCTAATATTACATACAAGTAAATACAGCCAGTACTCAGAGAAAATAAGTCACGCAGATACAGAAAAATAGCCATGTTACAAAAGAATAAAGAAAAGGTTACTAGAGAATAAAAACTAGTTATCTGTATCCAGACTTATGAAAATTATTTGAGGACTTCAATTCCTCCATTTGCCTTGAAAAAAACATTTAAATGAAGTATCATAAACTATCAATAACCCTTAAATTTGTATCATAAACTATCAACAACTCTTATCATCCAAGATTAAGTAAAAGCTTTTTTTTTTTTTTTTTTTTTTTTGAGACAAGGGTCTTGCTCTGTCACCCAGGCTTGAGTGCAGTGGCACAATCTCGGCTCACTACAGTCTCAACCTCCTGGGCTCAAGCAATTCTCCCACCTCAACCTCCCAAGTAGCTGGGACTATAGGCATGTGCCACCCACCTCTGGCTAACTTTTGTATTTTTCTTTGTAGAGACTGGGTTTTACCATGTTGCCCAGGCTGGTCTTGAACTCCTGGGCTCAAGCAATCTATCCACCTCGGCCTCCCCAACTGCTGAGATTACGGCTGTGAGCCACTGCACCCAGCCAAAAACAATTCTTATTTTTAGATTATGATTTTCTATTGAGTTTTGAGGGTTCACAGTCAAAATGGATCTGGGAAGTTAGTTTAAAAGTTGTTAGGCAAGTAACTCCCTTTAGCAAGCTCATGTGTTAGGACTGTGCCCTCTTGTACAACCTATCTCATAGAAAGCACTCAGGTATTTTTCCTTCCTTTTTGACTTTATCATTTTATTTATTTAGAGACAGGGTGTTGCTCTGTTGCCCAGGCTGAAGTACAGTGACACAATCATGGCTCACTGCAACCTCAACCTTTGGGGCTCATGCAATCCTCCCACCTCAGCCTCTCAAATAATTGGGAACACAGGTGCAAGCCACCATGCCCAGCTAATTTTTAAATTTTTTGTAGAGATGGGATCTCCCTATGTTGCCCAGACTGATCTCAAACTCCTGGGCTCAAGTGATATTCCCACTTCAGCCCACCAAAATGCCGAGATTACTGGTATGAGCCACTAACTCTTGCCTAACTACTGCTATTTAAATACTGTTTTAAAAGTTTCTTTCACACATACAACATCAAGAACATCACTCACCGATCTCTTAATCCTCTAAGACATATTTCCTTTTTAAAAGACTTAGAGAAACCCCGTCTTCTACTAAAAATACAAAATTAGCCAGGCGTAGTAGAGCATGCCTATCATCCCAGCTACTCGGGAGGCTGAGGCGGGAGAATCGCTTGAACCCAGGAGGCGGAGGTTGCGGTAAGCCAAGATCACGCCATTGCACTTCAGTCGGGGCAAAAAGAGTGAAAGTCCGTCTCAAAAAAAAAAAAAAAAGATTAGAGATAGGGTCTCACTCTGTCGCCGAGGGTGGAGTACAGTGGCACAATCACAGCTCTCTGTAACCTCAAATTCCTAGGCTCAAGTGATCCCCCATCTCAGCCTCCCAAGGAGCTGGGCTAACAGACGTTCACTATCATGCCCGGTTATTAATATTATTATTTTTTGGTAGACAGGGGTCTTGCTATGTTGCCCAGCCTGGTCTCAAGGGATCCTCCAAGGCCTCTCAAAGTGCTAGGATTACAGATGTGAGCCACCATGCCCGGCCTGACACATTTCCTTAGCAATATCTAACACTGTGGGATTTGTTTTAAAAACTTTCCTCACAGAGAGACGCTCCATAGGCATTTCACATTGTTTTACATATTTTTAGAAAATCCTGCCTGGTTCCTTTAATCTTCCATGCATTTCTGTTCTAGGGAGACAACAAAAGTGCATGTTCTCTTTATTCATGTTGATTACATACTCCCTAAAAACCTGATGGGAACTCATACCTGAATGTTCTAACCTTCACTATTGTCCCACTGGACCCTGACTGTGAGAAGCTGCCTGCCAGGGAGATCCTCTCAAATATAGTTGACTGGATCTCTCTTTGTGCGATTCCCATTTCAATCTGTAACCTATGAAAAAGCACTTTAGGAGCCACAAGAAATGTATCCATGTGATTGTTTACAGTGAAAACAAGAAAACATTCTTCTTTCTTCTCCCCAGGGAAAACTAGGAGCCTAAATGTTGCTATCCTCACACTAAGTGATCTAACAACAGAGGGTTAACACAAGAAGAAAAAGATAAGAAACTATCCTTTCCAACAGTCTCTGATTTCATTATGAAATCAACCCCCCAAAAATTAGGATTTTGGATTTTTTTCCTGAGAAAATAGGTAATGCACATTTTCTTTTCTTTCGCCTTTCTAATTTGCCTTTGGGCTCTTGACCCAAGAAACGGCATCTGATTACCTATCAGAGAGAATAACAAACCTAAATTGATGACTGACATTTTAACAGACTGAACAGCAATATTTCACCACTGAAATCCTGGACAATTTTCTAAGAGCTCTTTTTACAAGTAGGCTTCATAAATAGCCAGGACATTGAGGATTTAATTATGAAATCAGAATGCTTGATTCACGACCCTCTTTTCAGAGCCAAATACCTCTTCATTCTCAGACTCACTGTCTTGAAAGTGCAATCACAAGCACTTACCTTGTTTATTTCCCAGTCTTCCTCCAACTTTTCCACTGCAGCTGATTCCTGAGTAGACTCCTGCACATCAGAAGTGACCTGCTTCTCTCTGCCTGGTAGAGTAAACTTTTCTTTCTTCTCTGTTGAGCGTTTTGATTTGAGAATGCTATTGAGACAACATTCCATCTCCTGCTTAGCAGATTCAAGTCTGTTTTCCAAATCTTTTTGTTTACACTTAAGTGATTTTATATCATCTTTAATAATCTTCTGCCCCACTGAAGATGTATTTTGCTTGACGGATTTTGCTAAAGCTAAAATCTTCTTTAATGTGCCATCTTGTAAACTGAGTCTATTCTCTAGTTCCTATGAGTGGAGAAAAGATTGTTATATCTCCATTCAATTGCCACAAAAGTTAATTGACTTTTGTAAATCACAGAGTACTCTTGCTTCACCAGTGGAAATATTTAAAAACTTAACAACTTGTATCACACAGAAGAAACTTGAGCAAAATGTAAACCCATGTTGCATCTTGGATCAAATTCTCAAATAGGTATTTTAAGATACTAAAATGTTTGCAACAAGTAATTTAGAAAAATTTCACAGCACGGTTCTTACAACACAGGAGGCAATCAATAGATATTCCTTGAATACATATGTTTTGTTCAAGATACGTCTTTGTCATACAATCAAAACACTGAATAATAGGTGCCTATTATGTGAAAAGTATTAAAAAGAATAATCATTTAGAATGTACCCACATGAATCTAATGCTAATATTTAAAATTCAGAGCAAAACTTTGTGTTGATGAGAAATTCATCTAGTGTACTATCTTAAATATAGCAGAAAATCAATATTTAATAAATGCGTAAACAAATATGACTAATTTTAAAACTCTAGACTCAAAAGGAATTTGATGTACTGCAGCAGCTACTTTGAACTAGAATAAGTCCAGGTGAACGATGTACAATTTATCAGTCGTAGTTATCCTAATGGGCTACACAAGAAGCATTCACTCAATCATTCATTCATCCAACTAACAGCCAAGTACTAGGATAGATTTTGAAGTTACATAAAGGAGTAACATACAGGCCTTTCAAGGTCCTACAGTCTAGTGGGTAAAACTGTCTCTGAGGGCCCACCAAGTGAGGGTCAATTCAAATTATAAATGGATTTGTCCTCTAAAGAAAGACATCCTCATTTATTATGACTGGTCAGAGCTTTAATTACCTAAGAGTCATCGGAATACCAGTGGAATTTCTGACAGAGGACACTGATTAATTACGTTGTAATTAACATTGATTTTTTTTTTAAATGTCTATCATGTCTGGACACTGTTTAGTACCTGCAGTTTCTGCAATTTTTCCTCAACCGCTATTTGATTCACAGGCTTATCAGAAAAACTGACAAATTCCTTGGAGAAATTATCCAATGTAGTATTCAGGTCTGTGACGCAAACCTGGTATGAATCATGTTCTCGAACGTGACCTTCCAAGTTTTGCACAGAACCCTAAAAATAAAGCCACAGACAATTTACAAACTATTTCTCTCTGATTTTTTTCACTCACAACATAATTAAATGACTAATAAATAGCTGTTTACAAGTTTCATCTTGAAACAGGAATAGGGCTATAAATTAGAGTTATGATTTTAGAGTTTGAGATATTTCATGCAAAGTCTCCATCTCCCCCTGGCCAAAAATGACTCTTATTGAAAACAATTTGTTTTTTCCATACTTCTTTGCCTTCATTTCCCCTTCATGAAGACAATTTATTTGTCAAGATGTTTATAAAATGAAATACCTACAAATTATATCATTAAATCCTAAACATTCATGATAAAGTAGCTTCCTTAATTATCCTTTGCAATAAAACCAACTACCAATTTCCACACTTGGAAATGAGGCCATGAGATCAAACTAACCTCAGATTCATGTCTTAAAAATCAAACTCCAAACTTGTGTGTTAGGAAAATGTAATCCTAACTCAAAAGTAAAACTACCTTTAGTTTCTCTCCCTGGGATAGGAAAATACAATGACCACAGCTGATCAAAAAGCAGCAACTACTAAACAATTTACAGAAGAACAGGTCTATCTTAACCCCTGCCCAACTTTTGCTATCTGGACAAGCAGGATTTCTTACCCAGGCAATCTTTACATGGCATCTGGCTTTCAGTGTATGAAAAATTATAAACAGTTCTATTAAAAGAATATACTCCCTCAGGACAAGCTGACATTTTACCTCGTAATTATTATTACTATTATTTTTTGAGACGGAGTCTTGCTCTGTCACCAGGCTGGAGTGCAGCAGTATAATCTTGGCTCACTGCAACCTCCACCTCCTGGGTTCAAGTGATTCTCCTGCCTCAGCCTCCCGAGTAGCTGGGACTACAGGCACCCGCCACCATGCCCAGTTAATTTTTGTATTTTTAGTAGAGACGGGGTTTCACCATGTTGGCCAGGATGGTCTCGATCTCCTGACCTCGTGATCCACCTGCCTCGGCCTCCCAAAGTGCTGGAATTACAGGCGTGAGCCACCGCGCCCAGCCTACCTTGTAATTATTTTACTGAAGATCAGACAGGAAGAGCTGAGGGAGAGGCACTGATAAGAAGGTGGATATAAGACAACTGACATAAACTACTAACAACAGATGACGGATGGATGGATAATACTGACACTGTTACCTTCATAGAGATGCCTGAAAAATCTTAACCCATTCTACCCCTAAAGAGGGGAATTTTGATGAGAGAATATAATATCATCATCAACGAATACAATAGCAAAATGAGCTGGATTTATTCCTCCATCCTTGAGAGTTAGGATTTTCATCTAAAAATGATAAATTAGGAGCTGGGCGCGGTGGCTCATGCAGGTAATCTGAGCTATTCCAGAGTCTGAGGCAGGAGGATTATATGAGGCCAGGAGGTCTAGACCAGCTTGGGCAACAAAGCGAGACCCCATTTCTACAAAAATAAAAAAATTAGCTGGGTGTGCTGGCTCATGCCTGTAGTCCTAGCTACTAGATAGGCTGATGTGGGAGGATCGCTTGAGCCTAGGAGTTCGAGGCTGCAGTGAACTATGATTGCAACACTGTACTCTAGCTTGGGTGACAGAGCAAGACACTGTCTCTAAAAACAAACAAAAAAATAAATAAACAAGATCAATTAAATTAGAAAGCTCTCAGTTTACCAAGAGAACAACAGGCCAGGTGTGGCTCACATCTGTAGTCCCAGCACTTTGGGAAGCCAAAGATTTCAAGACCAGCCTGGGCAAAATGGCAAAACCCCATCTCTAAAAAAATACAAAAATGAGCCAGGTGTAGCGGTGCATGCCTGTAGCTCCAACTACTCGGGAGGCTGAGGCAGGAGGATCACCTGAGTCCACAAAGGTTGATGCTGCAGTGAGCTGAGATCATGCCACTGCATTCCAGTCTGGGCAAAGAGAGAGACCCTGTCTCAAAAAATAAAATAAAATAAAATAAAATAAAACAAAATGAACAACAACAGAAAGTTCCACATATGTCTTGCATACTTATGTGTAATTAGAACAATCATTTAAAGCATTATTTTGACCACCTCACCTGCAGTTGTTGAAGAAGACTTTCATGTAGATGCTTTATTTCCAGCCAAGGCTCTTCACTGAAGCTGGGATTTTTAGTGCACTCCAAGAGGTAATTTCCTTGAGATTTTAACTCCTTTAGCAAGGATGTCAAATCTTGTGCTTTCTTGAGGAATTTCTTATAAATCTTTAACTGAGCTTTCTTCTCCTGCAGACCATGTTGTAGAGCAAAACCTGCTTCCTGTTTCTTCTTTAGTTCTATGAGCATTAATCTCAGATCTTCCTTACTTTGTAAATATTTCTCTCCTTCTAGTAGAAGCTTTTCTTGATGGCTAAATTTCACAAAATATTTTATAAATGAAATGATATTTAGCAAAATGGACTAGCATTTTGCATATTGTGTAACATATATCTTAATAAACATTAAAATAACACTAATATACACTGTTTCCAGACACTCTTGATATTAGAACATTCTAAATAACACTGTTTAGCTCAGAAACCAAGACAGAAAGTATTGGAGTATTACTAAAAAATAATTGTTTTCTGTTACATAATTTGACCAGAGAATATTTAATAATTTAGATTTCAAACAAGTCCCAACAGTTTCTATTAATTATATTTTCCCATATTTTACTTCTTCACAAAGTAAAATAAACATTCAGTATATTAACCAACTAACTAGTTTATGCTTTCTATAGCTTAAAATTAAGATCTGATTGGCTCTTCAGACAAAACATAAAATTCACATTTCTAAATACTAAAATGTACCATTGTAGACATGATATGAATTAAGAATTTTCACTAGAATTACATTCGTTGGATTCAGCCAACATTTATCAATGTTCACATATTTAAGAATTTCTTAAAATAAATATTTAAGAGCATTAATTATTCTACAGTGATACCACGCAGATAATGAGGTTGTCTGGTTCTGGTTTCTGTCTCTGACACTGTGGATGTCCCTGACATTACTGACTTTCTTTATATCCAAACCCAGGAGGCAGACAAAACATACTCGTTATGGCTTCACTGGGCAATGGGAAATGATGCAAGTGGTGCAGGCATGCCCTTTACCTTAGGTAGGTACTAGCTAAATGGAGTGTGTTGTCCCACTGGTTGCTGATATCAGTGAGGGTCTTCTGAACCAGCGGGGCCTCGCTGCTCTCAACCTGCTTCATGATGGTCTCTATTCTGGCATCCCCTTCAGGCTTCAGCAAGATGATTTCCTGAATTAAATAAAAGAGATTTCATAATGTCATTTGCATTACTTAGAGATACTACATGGTATCTCTTTATTTGTAAGCTTCATATAGAGATTCTATCCGTAGTGTATATTTCAACATAATCTTTTCATTTTTATATGTACCCAAAAGACAAAGATATCTCTCTTCACATTATATACAGTTAGTTCTCCATAAATATTTGTCAGTTTGAGCTGACTGCATTCCTGTCCTTCTCTAGATTTTCAATACTTCCTTTATGCCCCCAAAACCCCGGCCAAACCTCTTCCTATCCACTCTATTATTTATGGATGAAGAGTTATGATAACAATCTGATAAGACATTTTTATAACCTAAGCATTGGCTTATGACTTCCCATAGGAAAATGCAGTGTCCCTCATGCCAACTCTTGTTTCTCTACCATGACATAATTAATTCTCATTCTCACTTTCTCTGGGAAACCATCTGGATATAATCCCAGATGACTCTGATTATTTACTAAGTCTCACCAACCTGAAGAGCTCACGATTTTTGACCATTTCTTCCTCTAAGAATGCTTCAACGAATGTGATTTCAATTCTCCTAGAGTTCTTTTGAAGCACAAGTGCTTCTGTCCCCTGTATTTTTATCTAGTGATTGAATTTTTTAATTTACTATAATTAAATTTTAATTTTTAAAATTGTTTATTGAATCTCCCCTTAGATAAAAAGGGAGCCCAAGGGAGCCTGAGACTTCCTTGCTTCCCCGCCCACTATCTAATAACCTTTTATGAACCATATCCACTCTGAAGAATTCCCCTGCCTCGACATTGCTGATGCTTCTGCTACACTGACATATGTTCTTTTGACATCCCAGCAAACTCCCCTCCACCAGCAGCTCTGATCCATTGTCTTTATCTCAATTCTTCTGCACTCAGTGAAGAGGGACAATAGGCACTGCTCTCTCTAAGACAGGACATGCTTTCTCTCTTTCATTTGCATTGAAATAATTTTAGATTCGTCACAACCCTTCTTTTTTGTAAGCTCAGTGATCTGAATTTCTTCAACCATTCCACAGTGATCTGATTTTCCATTAAGAAGCATTTAGATTTCCTCTAAATCTTTTCAAAACTAGAGTTCACTCAGATTTCTGAAATTTAGTTTCCATAGTTATACCTTGATTTTTTGGATTCTTTCCTCAAGTGGCATTTTGCCTTCGGATGAATTCAAAACCATAAGGGACTCTTTAATCTCCTTTATCCAATGAATTACATCATGTGCAAGATCATTAAATCTCTGGTCCTCTGTGGGTGGTAACTTATCCTCTTCCTCGATTTCACTTAGTTGTCTCAGTAATGTCTGGTATCTATCCATCAAACATGTTGACTCCATTATTATATCTTCTTCTTCAGTAAACCCATATTCCTTCAAAGAGTTGTTCAACTGGGCCACAGATTCAAACTGTTCGCTGTAAATTCCAAATACCATTTAAAGTTTATAGGAGTAACCACACCATGGAAGAAACCATATTCCCAGGTAATATATTTCATACAAGATCAGCTATACCTCTTTCTAGCTAAAGCTTGGCAGAACAGCTCAGTTTTCTCCCCTGATTCTTCCATTCCTTTCCATTTCTCTTCTTGATTAGTCATCCACTTACTCAGGTTTCTGTGGTCATCCTGGAGTCTAAAAGAGCATTACCCACGTTTAAATACAAAATTAGCAAAAAGTGTTTATACCAAAGAAAAGGATGGCACAAACGTTGTGACTCAACCAGGTTTTTATAATATATGTTTGTTACAATTTAGAGAGAATTTAATTTGTAATATAACAAAATCTAAATAACAGCCTATATGATAGCGGGGTTCTATAGTATTAAAGAAAACCACACGAATGTCTCATAGAGAACAGGAAACAAACAGAAAACTTTTTTCAGACTATCCCATGAATCTTTGCTACATTAAATAATGTGAAGATTTTCCCCAAATTTTTATATTTCTAGCACCAAACCTGGATTGAAAAGTACGCCTTTTGTGTGTGAAATTTGTGTGTACTGCATATCCCAGTGCTCTCTGTGCTGAGGCAGAGTACAAGTAAAGATACGGTTAGAAAACATGTTATTTAGATATCACCTTTATCTCCTACCTCAGTAACTGCTGCAAGGAGTCTTCAAGCTCCTTTGCTCGAGCCTGGCATATGGACTCCATTTTTTCTAATTCGAATTCCTGACCCACGAGCCAACTGGTTAGCTCCTTCACACGTGCTTTGGGCAGATGCTTCTTCACATGCTTCAGTACACTGTCCACCTGCTTTATTTTACTGTTTCTTCCTTCAAGAGTCAAGAAATCCTTCAGAAAGACAAAAAGTCCATTACAATCTCCAGGTAAGTCTGAATGTGGACTCTGCCACCCTCACAACACTTTTCCAAACCAGTACACAGACATTCCACCTTCTTAAGATCCTATACAAAAGAAGGGTGATGGAGATGTGGCTCTCTCCAATGGCAGATGATTTATAATAGTTCTAGAACGCACATGTACATTTACATTTACTTCTGACTTCCAAGGAATTATATCAAGCAAAGTAACACAGAGCCACTGGGAAGATCAGCAGGAGCAAGACCAGTTACATTTTCCTATCCTGGCTGTGTCCAACTTCTCCACAGACTATTCTGTATTTAACGTTGCCCAAATTAGAATTCTATCTCAATGTTTATGTTTCAAGGTTTGGGTATCAATTGTTAAGGCCCATGCAATGGGGAAAATTAAAGGCAAACAAGCAAACAAAAAAAAGATGGGACTTCAAATTGTTAAAAGAGAAGAGAGGTGATTCTATCAGTAAAGAATGGTACATCAAAGCAAGGAATTAAACAGGGAACATTTAGTGCCATTGATAAGCTTAAGAACATAACTTATCTTCAAAACATTAAAGTGATCAAGATTTTAGGGTACCATAGGCCTTTCATACGCCCCCATGAACTCTGCCTTTCATTTCAGGATATCCTCCACCACGTTCCAACCAGAAATGTACTGAAGTTCAGTGGCAATTTTTAAAAGAAATATAACGGGGAAAAGATGTATAAACAAGTCAAAATTCCTCTTTCAAGAAAGGGGATTTTAAAGTCCAAATTAGGTCTTTATTTTTTATCAAACATGATTTGAACACAACTGAATTCACCAGTGGACACTAAATTAAACAGTATCTTAGAATATATGTAAAAGTAGAGATTCTGTAAGCCATTTGTACACATATCCAATAAATAGTCTTAAATATTTGGGAAAAGGCCAAGTTATTTGGGAATATTATCTCTTACGTGAAAATATTAGTGAGTCAAAGTACTTATTACTCTATTTCTTTTTTATTTGAGACAGGGTCTCACTCTGTCACCCAGGCTAGAGTGCTGGAGTGCAGTGGCATGATCTCAGCTCACTACACCCTCCTCCTCCCAGGCTCAAGCAATCCTCTTACCTGGGACTACAGGTACTTGCTGCCACCCCCAGCTAATTTTTGTATTTCTTGTAAAGACAAGGTTTCACCATAAACTTAGTGAACCTTTCGCCAAGGTTCGAGACCCAGGCTGGTCTCGAACTCTTGAGCTCAAGTGATCCACCCGCCTCAGCCTCCCGAAATGCTAGGATTACAGGTGTGAGCTACTGCACTCAGCCTCCCTATTTATTAGAGTTCTATGCCTCCAGTATTTTAGTATTGGAAATTTTTATAAAAAATGTACATATATCTCTTACAGAAAGTTTTTGTAGCTTTTGTTCCACACTCTTTTTTGTTTCTGATGATTCAAAACACTCCTTAAGGTTCATTTTAATGTTGTTGAACCAATCATTAAAGTTCTTGCATTGATCTGCAGGGGGGGAAAAAAGCTCTATTCATTCAAGGAAGACTTCATATATCTTGTTAAAGTGAGAGATTTTGAAACTTGTTTCCCATGCCATAGATACACATTATCGTGAAAGTGGTAATAAACTCTGAAACCTTTCACCAAGGTTTCAGACCCAGGCTGGTCTCAAACTCTTGAGCTCAAGCGATCCACCCGCCTCAGCCTCCCAAAGTGCTAGAATTACAGGCGTGAGCTACCGCGCCCAGCCTCCCTGTTTATTTAGATACAGTTCTACACCTCCAGTATTTTTACTACAATTAATCAAATAATTGTAGTGTATTTTCTATACCAAACGTCCAAGCATACAGGATACTCAAAGACACTGCCCGGACAGCTTGTGCACCAGTATTTCCCCAGACTCACCAACCACAGTGAGCAGGTCAAACACTAGGACCTTGGTGACTTACCTTCAAGAAAGAAAGAAAGATTTGGAGCTTGCAAGAACTAGATGTTATTTATGTCAAGCATAAATCAGTCTTTGCTCCCAAAAGATTTAACTGATCATTATTTCCTTAAACGTAGTCTGTGCAAACCATCTCCAAGTCAGGCTTAGATTAGCCTTTGTGTTCATAGTACTACATTCATACTTCAAGAGTCCCAGAAACAAAATAAGAGAAATGTTGCACTCACCATTCAATAACTTAGAAAAGTGATCTTGTAAAACACTTTTTTTGGTATTAAATAAATCACTGACACTTTCGTATTGCTTTTTCAATTCAGAGAGTTCAGGAGTCAGACAACCTATTTGATTCTCAAGTAATATCATACTGTGTTTTTGCTGTAGAATTTGCTGTTGTATCTCCTAAAGGTATAAATAAACAACAACCATTAAATCTTAAAACAGGCTCAAATTACACAAAGCATATTAGATCTCAATGGTTTGTAAAAATCTCAATGACTCTCAGTTGAGTGGATTCACTTTCTCTTTGCTAGTAAATGTATGATACGATGCAAGTTAATATCAATTAATTATCATCCACAAGGCAATTCAAAGATGAAAATGTTAAATATACAAAAGTGGTTTTTCTGAGTTTTCTTCTTCAATTTTTTTTTTCTATTTTTATTAACTCTTAAGAGCTCAAGACAACTGTAAATAGTGTGAAAATATATCTGAACCACAGAAGACAAGCAGCTGGGTAGCACCTCTAGTTTAGTGAAGATCTCCAAGCTGTCAGAAGGAGACAGGGCTTTTAAGAGGGATTCAGTCATCCCGATCTGGGTCTTGGCTTGGTCGAGATCCTCCCTTAGCTCAGCAGTGCTGCCACTGAGTGCATGGCAGTTGGATTCTCCTGTTAAACACTTCTGTACATGTTCCATCTTGTTCAAAATAGAGGACTCCATGACCTGAAATCATGAAACATATGAAGTAGTATAATGGTCATTATTTAACTACATTTAAGACAACTGTATTGCTAGAGAATTGGTTGAGATTACTTCATTTCAATGTGAAATGCATTCTTCTCACTGTTCTACATTTTTCTATGTCACTGATACAATTTGAATTTTGCCTTCAAAGGATAAACCATAACATAAAAAACTGAGATGGATATTCTGACTTTTTTCTAAGAGACAAACTTGATCTTTCCCCTCAACACAAGTTTAATCTAGCATACTAACTAAGGTGCTATCTCATGGTGCTCATGACATAAAACATAAATAAAAACATAAATAAAAAATTAAATAGCCAGCTTTTTATTGAGTATTTATGATCTACACAGCATTGTGGTAAGCACTTTGTGTACAAAATACAGGCTTAAGAACGTTAAGTAACTTGTCCAAGATCATAAAGCTAGTAGGTAGTACAGCCAGAACCTCACCCAGAAGGTCTTAACTCCAGCGCTCATATTCAACCACTATGCACCTAGCTCTAAGAAAAACAAAAACACATCTCTTCACACAACAGAAAATCATACTTGGGGCAATCTCTCTCTTTCTCCATCTAGCAAATAATAAACCTAGGATGACTTGAGTGAAATTCTCCTTCCTATACCCAAGAAACACATAGAAAATCATCATTACTTTACATAGACGCACAGGCAACATTTGCCCTCCATACCTGAGGCCTGTGAAATAGGTGAGGGGAAAATAAAGGAATACAAAAATATAATATCATTCATGCTAAATATGGAATACATATATTTAACTATATCCACTATTAGAAATTTGGTGGGACTTAACATAGGAATTGAATAAATGATCCTAATTTTATTTTAGGTTTAGAATGCATGGTTTACAAGCGTTATTTCAGAGGCTATAGGGCAAGTTTGTCCAATCCACGGCCCAACACAAATTCCTAAATTTTCTTAAAACATTATGAAATTGTTTTGCTATTGTTAGTGTATTTCATGTGTGGCCCAAGACAATTCTTCTTCCAATATGGCCCAGAGAAGCCAAAAGACCGGACACCCCTGTTATAGAGAATCTTTAATTGGGCCTTTTTTTCCCTCTTTTAGAGACAGGGTCTTGCTCTGTCACCCAGGCTGGAGTGCAGTGATATGATTATGGCTTACTGAAGCCTCAATAACTGAAACTTTTAAATAAAAATTCTTACCTGCAATTCAAGAGGTATTTCACTGCTTTGGAGCAAAAACTGTATTTCAGCCACTCTTCTAGAAAATTCTGAAGTTTTTTGTTCATGGACTTGTAATTCTTCCTAAAACATGTAATTTTAAAGGAGAGTGTCTTTTTATTTCATACCTTATTTTCTGATACCCATAATTACTAGTGTTTATATACAGAAACTGAGAGACCCCTTGAATTTCCCATAATCATGTGTCTCAGTGTCCTAGAAGTTACAAATCCAAGTGCCTTCAGGGGTCAGGCAAATGCTACAACCAAGTGTCTTTCTAGGTATAAGACAAGAGAAAGGCTAGGCCTGTGCCATGAGAGAATGCACAGTCTGCCTTAAGGCATTCAATTTCATGAACGTATTTATAAATTGCATACCCCATGTGTGCGCATCCGCACGCATGCGCACACACACACACACATACACGCACACACAATTTTAGCAGATTTTGGCCCACAGCTGTCAGTTTACAATTCTTAACATCAGATTTTTAAACAACCTGTAATCCAAGACAAATTTAATAGAAATGATTAATTTATACTTAGAAAATCATAGTTTTACTTAATACCTATTATAATATATCCAAGAAACTCGAAATCTCCAAACAGTTAAAACCCTTTTTCCAAATGTGTAAAAATAAATACATAAATTAAAGAGTGAATAAAAGTGAGAATTAGAGACAAAATAAGATTTGAGGCATTAGCATACATTCTTATGTTACGTTGAACCATATATAACTGGCAACAGTCGGCTGCTTTCTGACCTAGCAAGAGAGCAAATTTTTTTTTTTTGGGAGACGGAGTCTCCCTCTGTCGTCCAGGATGGAGTACAGTGGTACCATCTCTGCTCACTGTAACCTCTGCCTCCCCAGTTCAAGCTATTCTCCTGCCTCAGCCTCCCACGTAGCTGGGATTACAGGCACCCACCACCACACCCAGCTAATATTTTTGTATTTTTAGTACAGACAGGGTTTCACCATGTTGGCCAGGCTGGTCTCAAACTCCTAACCTCAAGTGATCTGCCTGCTTCAGCCTCCCAAAGTGCTGGGATTACAGGTGTGAGCCACCACACCCAGCTGACAACAAATTTATATGATTCAAACAAGTAATATGTAAACAAACAAGAAATTAGGAAGAATTCTTCCTAGAGGTGAAAGAGAAATAACTTTGATTCTTTCCAGATGCCACAACCTGAGATTGTTGTTTTAAAAAGTAGTTTTTCTTGCAGCTGTATAAAGATGGTGATACATAGCCATGTATTTTTTCTAATCTTTATAAGGCATTGTTTAATTCAAATACAAAGAAGGTTGTCTATAATCATGGTCTAGATCAGAGGTTAACAAACTATAGCCAGAGGGTTGATATCCTGTTTTTATAAATAAAGTTTTTACTGGAAACCAGCTACTTTCAAGCATTTATATTGTCTCTCACTGTTTTCATTCTCCAACAGCAGGGGTGAACAGTTGTGGCAGAGGCAAATGATCCACAAGCCTAAAATATTTACTATATGGCCCTTTAAGAAAAAGTCTACTGGCTGGCCTAGTGACTCACACCTGTAATCCCAGCACTTTGGGAGGCTGCGGTGGGCAGACCACAAGGTCAGGAGTTCAAGACCAGTCTGACCAACATAGTGAAACCCCGTCTCTACTAAAAATACACAAAAAATTAGCCAGGCGTGATGGTGTGCGCCTGTAATCCCAGCTACTCAGGAGGCTGAGGCAGGAGAATCACGTGAACCCAGGAGGCGGATGTTGCAGTGAGCCGAGATTGTGCCACTGCACTCCAGCCTGGGCGACAGAATGAGACTTTGCCTCAGAAAAAAAAAGAAAAGAAAAAGTCTGCCACCCCCTGGGGTCTGTTTCACTACCCAGGAGCAATTATGCATTTAGTTGGTGCTGTTGCTAGGAATTCTTCATCTTTTTCATACTACCAATCCCTTTGGCAATCTGGTGAAGCCTATAGATCCCTTGTGTAATAGCATTTTAAAAATAAAGCATAAACTAATGTAGAATTACAAAGGAAAAGAATTACATGATAATTATCAAAATATTAAAAACAATTTGTGATACATAATACTAGCACATGTTTCCCTATTATATAACAAGATCTAGCAATAGACCTACTAAATCCTATACTTTCAAAGTAGTGGTAAGGGTAATAGATTCAACAATTGAATAATGATCCAAAAATATCTGTGATTTTCTTGATAACAAAGTCACATATGAGCATCGTAATATGTTTGTTGACTATATTCATAAAAAATAAAAATAAAAAAATGTCAATTGTGTACCAAGCATGTATTTTATCTGTTAAATTACCTTCAGCCTTTCTCTGTCCTCTTCAGTCAATTGATGTAATTCCATTTTTTGAAGGGCCTTTTCCGTCCCCTCATCAATGACATTTTTTAAGTTAAAAAGTTTGTCCCACAAAGCTAGAGCTCGACCAAGATTTTCATAGTAGTCTTCTGTCTTTTCATTTATCTACCATAATTTAAAAAGAGAAACAACACATGTAGCTGTGAAAAGTTTGAAAACCACCGTTTCAGCCAAACACTGTTTTAAAATAAAATTTTAGTTTACTATTACTGGATAATTTGCTTTATTCGTCAACAAAAATTTGCTTTAACATATCATGTAGTTCTTTCTCTTAAAAATTAAAAATAAAACGTACCTGATTTGCTGCAGCTTATATGCAATTTAAATCAACAATCTTCCTAATTTCTTTTTCTTTTTTTTTTTTGAGATGGAGTCTCACTCTGTCACCCAGGTTGGACTGCAGTGGCGCCATCTTGGCTTACTGCAACTTCCGCCTCCTGGGTTCAAATGATTCTCCTGCCTCAGCCTCCCGAGTAGCTGAGATTAAAGACATGCACCACCATGCCCAACTAATACTTGTATTTTTAGTAGAGGTGGGTTTCACCATGTTGGCCAGGCTGGTCTCGAACCCCTGACCTCAGGTGATCCACCCATCTCAGCCTCCCTCCCAAAGTGTTAGGATTACAGGTGTGAGCCACCACACCTGGTCTAGTCTTCTTCATTTCTAAACTACATTTTTTTTTTTTTTTTTGGTTAAATGGTGCTTTTAAAAACCCAGATGATAGCCGGGCGAGGTGGCAGGCACCTGTAGTCCCAGCTACTCCGGAGGCTGAGGCAGGAGAATGGCGTAAACTCGGGAGGTGGAGCTTGCAGTGAGCCGAGATCGCGCCACTGCACTCCAGCCTGGGTGACAGAGCGAGACTCCGTCTCGGAAAAAAAAAAAAAAAAACCCCCAGATGAAAACATAATGCAGATGAGTTCTTAGTTTGTAATTAATAAAAACTAGTAATATCATTACTACTCAACCAAAATTACATTAAATATGTAGTTAAATATCAGCATACTGCATGAACAGGCAATACATTAATGAACTTATCTTTAAAAAGCCAAGTATGTATTTCTATATGTACAAGATGATGAACCCATCTGTTAGTAGTCCCAACTCTGGGGTTAAAATTAATTCCTAAGTTTTATATAATTTGAACATTTTTACAATGAGTATTTTCGAATCTTGAATTAAATAAAAATACTAAAGACACAAAAAAAATTGGAAACAAAATTAAATTTGCAGTCAATGAAATTATCACTTACATCAAGCCATCTATCCACAATAATATTAGCCTCTTTTTCAAAAGGGGGTTCTTCAAAAGTTTTCATTTTATTTAGATAAAATTGTAGATTTTTGCAGATCTGGTTTATCTTGTCTACAACTTCTAAATGCTCATTAAATTCTTCTTTGACAATTTCAATCTGTAAAAAAGATATGAAAGTTATTTTTGATATATTGATATAGACAAACAGCTAAGAATCACAATTCTATTGTTGGATATTAAGCTTAAAAACAATATCCAACAAAGCGTAATACCTTCTTACATTGTTCTTTTTTAAAGTAGGCTTTTATTGTCCCACTTTCTCAATGAAAAGTTTTTAGCATCCTAACCATTGGTTCAATGTTAATCCTATACTCAAATTTCCTCCCACTTGGCATGATGAAATTTTTATAGTGGTCTAAAACCATATTTCTTATCCATGTGAAATAAGATTCTACCTGCCAAAAAAAGCATCTGCATTCAATGGCATTAAAAAAAAAAAAAGACAGTCCCTACATCTGCCTAATGAGAATCATCTTTTTGATATCAAAGAACCTAAGCACTATCTGAATAAAATACACAGAACTCTAAGACATCTTGGATTCTAATCACTGGGATTAGATCACTGGGAACTAATCACTGGGAAACTAAGCAACATACTTCTAAATATGAGTCAAAGAGGAAGTCTCAAGAGAAATTTTTAAATACATCAAATGGAATGAAAATAAAACACGAAAACTTGTGTAGCACAGTTAAAGTATTGCTGAGAGGGAAATTTATAGCACTAAATGCATACATTAAAAATGAGGAAAAATCTGAAATCAATCATCTAAATGACCACTTCAAGAATCTAAAAAAAGAACAAAATAAACCCAAAGCAAGCAAAAGGAAGGAAATAATAAAAATTAAAACAGAAATCAATTAAGTTGAAAATTCAAGAACATTAGGAAAAAAATCAATAAAATAAAGAGCTAGTTCTTTCAAAAGATCAGTAAAATTGATAAAACTTCTAGAAAGACTGACAAAAGCAAAGAGAGAAGAAAGTAATACCAGTACTAGGAATGAAACAGGGATACCACTACAGACACTACAGACATCAAGCAGATAATAAGAGAATGCTACAAATAACTTTACACACAAAAATTTGAAAACTTCGAGGAAATGGACAGATACTTTGAAAAACACTACTGCAACTCATCCAATATTAAATACATAATGTGAATTGCCCTATTAATATTAATGAAATTGAATGAATAATGTAGAAGCTCCCCAAAAAGAAATCTACTGGTCCAGATGGTTTCACTAGAGAATTTGATCAAACATCTAAAAGAGATTTAACAGCAATCATATACAATCTCTCCTGGAAAACTGAAGAGAAGGAAACACTCCCAATTAATTTTATGAAAGCCAGTTTTACAGTACCAAAAAGAAACTACAATATCTCTCAAGGATATTTACACAGAAATCCTTAATAAAATATTAGCAAATATAATTCAAGAACACATATAAAAAAAGGAATTATAGGCCGGGCGCGGTGGCTCAAGCCTGTAATCCCAGCACTTTGGGAGGCCGAGACGGGCGGATCACGAGATCAGGAGATCGAGACCATCCTGGCGAACACGGTGAAACCCCGTCTCTACTAAAAAATACAAAAAATTAGCCGGGCATGGTAGCGGGCGCCTGTAGTCCCAGCTACTCGGGAGGCTGAGGCAGGAGAATGGCGTAAACCCGGGAGGTGGAGCTTGCAGGGAGCCGAGATCGGGCCACTGCACTCCAGCCTGGGCGGCAGAGTGAGACTCCGTCTCAAAAAAAAAAAAAAAAAAAGGAATTATATACCATGACCAAATAAGGTTTATTCCAGGAATGCAAGCCTAGTTTAACATCCAAAAATCAATCAATGTAACCCACCATTTTAACAAGCTGATGGAAATAAATTATATAATCATGTCAGTTAATGCAGAAAAAGCACACAAAATGATATAACCACTCTGAAAAACATTCTGATAGTTTCCTTAAAAAATAAACATGCAAGCTGGGCGTTGTGGCTCACACCTGTAATCCCAGCACTTTGGGAGGCCGAGGCGGGCGGATCATGAGGTCAGGAGATCGAGACCATCCTGGCTAACACGGTGAAACCCCGTCTCTACTAAAAATACAAAAAATTAGCCGGGCGCAGTGGCGGGCGCCTGTAGTCCCAGCTACTCAGGAGGCTGAGGCAGGAGAATGGCGTAAACCCAGGAGGCGGAGCTTACAGTGAGCCGAGATCGCGCCACTGCACTCCAGCCTGGGCGACAGAGCGAGACTCCGTCTCAAAAACAAACAAACAAACAAACAAACAAACAAAAAATACAAAAAAATTAGCCGGGGTGGTGGCGGGTGTCTGTAGTACCAGCTACTTGGGAGGCTGAGGCAGGAGAATGACATGAACCCAGGAGGCGGAACGTGCAGTGAGCCGAGACTGCACCACTGCACTCCAGCCTGGGCAACAGAGTGAGACTCCATCTCAAAAACAAACAAACAAACAAACAAACAAACAAAAAAACCCTGCAGGCCAGACAGTGCCATTACAGCAGTGGCTCATGCCTGTAATCCCAGCACTTTGGGAGGCCGAGGCAGGTGGATCACCTGAGGTCAAGAGTTCGAGATCAGACTGACCAATATCGTGAAACCCCATCTCTACTAAAAATACAAAAAAATTAGCCAGGTGTAGTGGCATGCACCTGTAGTCCCAGCTACTCAGGAGGCTGAGACAGGAGAATTGCTTGAATCCAGGAGGCGGAGGCTGCAGTGAGCCAAGATTGTGCCATGGCACTCCAACCTGGGCAACAGAGCAAGACTCCATCAAAAAACAAACGAACAAACAAAAACAAAAAACCCCATGCAATTAACATATGACCCAGCAAGCACACTCCTGGACACATCCCTGAGAAACAAAAACTTATATTCACCAAAGACTCCTTCACAAATGTTTACAGCAGCTTTATTCATAATAGTCCAAAATTGGAAAGAAGCCAGATGTCCTTCAGTGGGTGAAGAGTTAAACTGTGACACATTCATACCATGGAATACTGCTCAGCAAGAAAGAGAAACAAACTATCAATATATGGAAGAACCTGAATGAATCTCCACAGAATAATCTATGTGAAAATAGCCAATCCCAAAGTTACATACTATATAATTTCATTTATATAGCATTTTAAACATAGTAAAATTATAGAAATAGAGACTATATTTGTGGTTGTCTGGGATTAGAAGGGGTGGGAGGAAGAGGGAAGTAGATGGGGCTAGAAAATGACAAGAAGAAGAATCCTTGTAGTGACAAAAATGTTCTTTATCTTGACTGTATTGATGTCAATATCCTGATTGTGATATTCTAGTTTTACAAGATTTTACCATTGGGGAAACTCAGTATAGGATACTTGGGATCTCTTTGTATTACTTTTGTATGTGAGTCTACCATTATCTCAAAATAAAGGTTAATTTAAAAATTAATATTAAATAAAATCTTTAAAATGAAAAATCAATAACTGGGGAGGTTTGTCTTCCAACTAGATGCTGATTGATACTATTTGATCCACTAGATGCTATTTGATCTCAGCTGGCAGAGCTGAGATCAAAACCCAGGCCTTCGCTCTCCTGGTTCAGAACTCTGCACTGGAACACAATAAATGTTTGTCCACAAAGATGGAAGTAGAGGCCATTATCCTAAGAGAAATAACTCAGAAAGTCAAATACCGGTATGTTCTCACTTATAAGTGGAAGCTAAGCAAAGGGGGAACACAGACATATGGAGTAGAATAATAGGCCTTAGGGACTATAAAAGGTGAGACAGTGGGAAAGGGGTGAAGGCTGAAAATTTACCTATTGGTAAATGTCCACTATTTGGGTGATAGGTACACTAAAATGCCAGACTCCTCCATTACACAATATACTCATGTAAGAAATTTGCACTTGAGACTGGATTAAGAAAATGTGGCACATATACACCATGGAATACTATGCAGCCATAAAAAAGGATGAGTTCATGTCCTTTGTAGGGACATGGATGAAGCTGGAAACCATCATTCTCAGCAAACTATCACAAGGACAGAAAACCAAACACCACATGTTCTCACTCATGGGTGGGAACTGAACAATGAGAACACTTAGACACAGGAAGGGGAACATCACACACCGGGGCCTGTCATGGGGTGGGGGGAAGTGGGGAGGATAGCATTAGGAGATATACCTAATGTAAATGACGAGTTAATGGGTACAGCACACCAACATGGAACATGTATACATATGTAACAAACCTGCACGTTGTGCACATGTACCCTAGAACTTAAAGTATAATAAAATAAAATTTAAAAAATTTTAAAAAAAGAAACTTGCACTTGTACTCCCTAAATATACCAAAAAAAAAATTTATTGAGGAAAAAAATTTTTAAGCAAAAATGTTTGTTCAATTAAATAAAAAAAATTTCATTTGATATATTTCATTTAACCGAACAAACTAAATTTTTTTTGCCTGCAAAGAACTTTCTTGTTAAACTAGCACAAGCTTCCACAGGGTGATGAGAAAAGAAAGGGCAAGAGAGTGTAATTTTAGCATTGGCAGAACTATGGGTTTTGTTTTACAGCAATGGAAGGAGTAAAATAAAGGGAACTAGGCCCACTTTGACATTTCCAAACTTTAATAGTCTCCTGACATTCCAGCCTTCTAGTCTAACATTTTGTACTTCTGTCTTTCATTAAAGAGGGTAGAACTTTGTCACCATATCCTAGATAAACATCCAGGTTACCACAGTTTTGAAGGACAAAAGTTCTCAGTGGTATCATATTCCAGGCACTGCTGCAAAGCAGGATAAAGATCCATGCTACAGAAATGGACTGTTTGTGAAGATAGTACCTGTGTCATCACAAAATTAACTGAAAGTTATGTTAATAATTAGTACTAATATCTGCTTTTTTTCACAGTTTTTTAAAAACCTAACAAAAGAATTAAATATTAGTGTATTAAAACTTCCATATCTTTCATACAAAATAAAAGATTATTTCAGCAAACATAGAAGTACCCATATACTAGAGGTACAATTCTCATTTTAATAAAATAAGGAAAGCCGGGACTGTTGTTTCTTAAAGGTAGTTATAATTATTTTATTAATTTTAAAAATACCTTTTGCAGTTGAGTAAGGAGTACAGACAAAGCAGAGTTCATTAATTTTTACTTCTGCTATATACATACTTCAAATATGTCTTCAGGGCAGGCAGTTTTATGCAGTGATTAAAACAGTGAAATAACAAGTTTAACACGGTGGATTAAATATATATGTTTGTCTCTCTTTCCTCCTCACATGCTACTTTAACAACAGAAAAGAATTTAAAATGGTATAAACCAACAAGCACACAGAGAACAGAGGATGAGAATACTCTCAGGTGGAAGGTGAGAAGTTGGGAAGCTGGAAAGCTGAAGAATGAGTAACTGACTCACCAAAACTAAAGCTGAAACCTTGGTCTAGAAGGAGATGGGATAGTGGGGAGGGTGCAGAGAAGCCAATAAGAAGCAAGGCCATTTGTGCTACAGAATCTCAAAAGGCTAGAAATGACTTCAAGGTAATCATTAAGGCCGAAATACAGTTAGCCTCAAACAGAAAGACTGGATGACATTTTTTAAGAGAAACACATTTAGACTCTCAGGCCCTCTTTCACCTGGTTGGATAGACTCCCTCCATACCCATAGAGATTGACTTTCTGGGGAGGCTCTGGACTTGGGGCTGTGAAATATAGCTAAGGACAGAGGTGAGGTCCAGTTATGATAGCCACAGAGGAGCTAATGATGGCAGAAAGGCCAAGACCTGGGCCTAGATTCCGATTAGGGAGACTCACCCAGGAGAGGAGTCAGCTCCCTGGAGGTGATGAGAAGTTTATTAGTCAGATAAATAACTTATCTACAAAGTACAGTTTATAGTTACAAGGTTATAGAGTTATGGGGTAGCGGGAAGAGCAGCAGACAGGCCACACGCAGCATGGGGCATCGTAACTGACACTCATCAAAACAGGGCTGAGGAAGGGCGCCAGAAGTGAGGAGGATTTGCATGAACAAGAAAAGCTGCAAGTCAAGAGGGACTAGATATCTGGTCAGCATACAAGGGAGGGTCTCAGGGTCTGTTGAGTAAGGCAGAGACCTTGATCCTAAAACAAGAGTACAAGGTAGGAGACTGCTATCGGGGACACGGCAGAAGGGTGGCTATGCGAACTGGGGAGGATCTGGTAAGGCTGAACATGCTGGAGTCTCTAAGAACCTAGGAAACCAGAGCTCTTTAAATCTACTGAATGAGGACAGGACCCTTCTAGATCCCAAGACCAGCCAAACCCAAAAGCTGCCTCCACCAGAGGGAACCAGACAGGTTACATCTAAGCAACTGTGACTATCTGCTCATGGTCTTGACAGCTTTGATTAAGTCTGACAAGAAACCAGCTACACAGTCATATATTGTACAGCTGGTATCTAAATAGGGCTGCTTCCGACTGGCCAGCTCTAAGAAACTAAGCCTGAGAAAGTGGGTCCCAGACAAGGGCCATTCCTGACATTCTGGGTGTCACTTGAGCTTCAGGGTTAATAGTTCTAGATAAGGACTAAATTGTCCTATTTAAGCTTTCACTGATGCTGCTCTTAACAACTGGAAAGTTTAATAAAATTGCTTTCCAACCTCCAAGTATATCAAGCAAACTACATTTCACATACTTTTGACACCTTTATAGCACTTTAGCTTAGTACTTATAAAATCAATAGAAAAAGGCCAGGTGTGGTGACTCATGCCTGTAATCCCAGCAATTTGGGAAGCAGAGGCGGGCAGATCACCTGAGGTCAGGAGTTTGAGAGCAGCCTGGCCAACACGGCAAAACCCTGTCTCTACTAAAAATACAAAAATTAGCTGGGCGTGGTGTTGCGCACCTGTAATCCCAGCTACTTGAAAGGCTGAGGCAGGCGAATTGCGGGGAGGGGAGGGGAGAGGGGAGAGGAGGGGAAGAAAGAAACTTTCTGGTGTAGAGTCACAGAGTGCAGTGTAGTATATTCTTTTCTAACTATTCCATTCTTCTGCCACTCTGGTTGATAACCACATAAAATCATAGAAAATAATGACACCTAGTGTCCAAAAATATTACTCTTCTTAGAATATAAACACAGATGGAAGAACGTGGTATTAAGCTTGCACATCTTCACAGAAAATGAGTAAATAAAAGCTAATTTTTCCTTACTCCACTAACAACAGAGAGGATTTTCCCACCATCTTCCGTCAAGCCTGCAATGCAGGGTCAGGTTCCTTGTAAACAGAAAGTCAGTGCAAAGGCTGTTACAGCCTCACAGAGGTGGCAGCAGGCGTGAGCAGAAACACAGCCCCAACATCAAAACCCAAACAGAAGAGACCCACCATCAACTCGGCGCCTGTTTCTTTTTTCCAGCCCTGGTGATAAAATACAACACATTTTTAGATACCCGGTAAAATAGGGTCACTAGTAACTTCTTTTAAATGAAGTTTCAAAATGACTTAATCTATCTCTCTTTACTACCAGGCCTGTCAGTGAGGTCGCTGTGCAGTTTTTTTCTAACGGAAGCTGGACTCACCTCTGCTATCCTTTTCTTCAGGTTCTCCTTTCCCATGTACGAAGCCTGCAGGGAGATGACACTCTCTTCTTTTTGAATCAAAGTTGTCAAGATGCTTTTAAAATTCTGATATTGTTTTAAGAGCTCCAAAACTCTTCCACATTGTTCAAGACTATGAATAGAAAAATATACAATAGCTAAATGTCCAAAAATAGCAAAACCATTCTTTCTCTTTGCAAGTATACCACATAAATGATGAATAAGGCATAAAGGACTTTTCCTCTTGATGTGATTCTTAATATTTTTTACCAATTTAACCTAAGAATGATGGCACATCAATATATCTGGCAAATAGATGGCATAATCTCTGATTAGTACTGTCACTAGGTGAACATTAAAAAGTTACCAGATGTAAGGTCTACAAAGAAACACAGGATTCATCACCCTAAGGAATCAGCATCTCAATTTCATCATTAACCAAAAGACATCTCAAAACAGAGCCGCTTTAACGTAACTCTGGCAGATTATTTCAGTATCAATTCAGCAAGTCACAGGTTGTTTCTGTATCTATTCTTTTTTTTTTTTTTTTTTTTTTTTTTTTTGAGACAGAGTCTTGCTCTCTCACCCAGACTGGCGTGCAGGGGTGCGATCTTGACTCACTGCAACCTCCGCCTCCTGGATTCAAGCAATTCTCCTGCCTCAGCCTCCTAGTAGCTGGGATTACAGGCAAATGCCACCATGCCTGGCTAATTTTTGTATTTTTAGTAGAGATGGGGTTTTATCATGTTGGCCAGGCTGGTCTTGAACTCCTGACCTCAGGTGATCCGCCTGCCTTGGCCTCCCAAAGTGCTGGAATTATATATAGGTGTGAACCACCATGCCTGGCCTTTTATATATCTAATCTATTCATTCTGGATTTAGTCCTTTTTAAAACGTAAGGCAGTGAGACAATGTGGCAGTTAGGACACCTGGTTTCTACTACAGCTGGGCACTGCTTAGTCTGAGACTCTGGATAAGTTACTTTAGCCTCTTTGAATCTCAATTCTTTCCTCAGTAAAGTCAGAGGGTAGACTAGATCAAATACCACATACAGGGTTCATCTTGACTCCTGTACACTCAGGTTCCAGTAGGAAACAGGAGATGTACCCCAGTGGAATTCTGAAGATTATGAAAATTTTTGCAACTAGCCCCGACTCTGCAGGAAACACAGCAGTTATTGACAGGCAACATCTCCCATTCAAGTAGGCGCATGGGGTAAAGTAATGCTCCCAATTCCCAAAGATGCCTGGGCCTAATCCCTGGATCTTGTGAATGTTACCTTACAGGTTACCTCACAAGGCAAACGGGACTTTGCAGAAGTGATTAAGCTAAGGATCTTAAACTACAGAGATTATCCAGGATTGCCCGTGTGGGCCTGGTGTAATCATAAGGGTCCTTCTGGGAGGGAGGCAGGGAGAGGTGTCAAAGGAGACGTGATGACAGAACAGAGGGCAGAGAGAGATTTGAAGATCCTGCACTGCTGCTTTAAAGATGGAGGAGGGGGACACAGGCCAAAGAATGTAGCAGGAGGCCTCTAGAACATGGAAAAGGCAAGGAAATGAATCTTGCCTAGTGCCTCCAGAAGGAACACAGCTTGATTTTTTTTTTTTTTTTTTTTTTTGAGACAGGATCTCGCTCTGAAGTACAGTGGTGCTATCTCGGTTCGCTGAAACCTCAACCTCCCAGGCTCAAGTGATGTTCCCACCTCAGCCTCCTGAGTAGCTGGGACTACAGGCACCTGCAAGCATGCAGGTTAATTTTTTTATATTTTTTTAGAGATGGGGTTTCGCCGTATTGGCCAGGTTGGTCTCGAACTCCTGACCTCAAGTGATCCGGCCACCCCAGCCTTCCAAAGTGTTGGGATTACAGGCATGAGCTACCATGTCTGGCCAATTTTTTTATGTTTTGTAGAGATGGGGTTTCACCATGTTGGCCAGGCTGGTCTCAAACATGTAGGCTCAAGCAATCCTCTCACTTCAGCCTCACGAAGTGCTGGGATTACAGGTGTGAGCCACCTCACGCAGCCTATTTTACCACTTCTGACCTCCAGAAGCATAAGGTAATAAATCCATGTTCTTTTTAAGCCACTAAGTTCGTGGTGATTTGCTTGGTGATTTACAGCAATAGGAAACCAACCCAGTTGGGATGGTAATGAGCATAAACACACCATATTGTGTATGTGTTACGCTTCATGGAGAACCTCTTTGCTGCACTCTGGCTATAATCTACAATTCTAGGTCTTGTCCCAGACACTGGCCCTGTGAACTCCAGTGGGAAATCCTTAGGTTTGCCCTCCTTTGGGTCCACAGAGATGTGTTTTCAACCCAGAAGTTTGAAAAAGTTAATTGTGCTACAGACAATTTTTCAGATTCAAGAGGGATTCTTTTTTTCCTTACCATTCGGTGACCAAGGCTTTGGCATTCTCCCACAAGAGTACTGTATTTTGGCACTGCTGATTCACAGTTTTTTCTCTGCCGTCTTTGAAGTGTGGAAGAGAATTAGCCATTCCTTGTAAATGTATCTTCTCTTCTTCATATTCATCTAGAACCTTATCCAGTCTGATTAATGATTTTTTCCTTGATTATGAATGAGAAAAAAGTTTGATAGCCAACTGTTAACCACTGATTCAACACAAATATGGGTAACCTGCGGAGGCACAGTAACCTTAATTTGTCCTCATGAGGTTAATGCCAATATTACACATTCCTGTTACAGAGTTCGGGAGGCTCTTTGCATTTCCAGAATTTTTCTGATTTTTTTTTTTGGTCTTATTTTGTTTTGCTTGTCTCACTTTGTCACCTATGCTGAGTGCAGTGGCACAATCTCAGCTCACTGCAGCCTCAACCTCCTAGGCTCAAGTGATCTTCTTCCCACCTCAGTCTCCTGAATAGCTGGTACCACACATGCACACCACCACGCCTGGCTAATTTTTTATTTTTTGTAGAGATGGGGTCTCACTATGTTGCCCAGGCTTGTCTCAAACTCCTGGACTCAAGCAATCCTCCTGGCTCAGCTTCCCAAAGTGCTGGGATTACAGGTGTGAGCTACTGTGCCTGGCTGCATTTCCAGAATATTAATTTGGTGCTTTAAATAAATATAATAAATATACACAACCATTAGCAGTAACATGTTTCTGTGATGAAGAAACATGAGAGGAAAGAGAGAGAAACACACACATGAGAGGAAAGAGAGAGAGACAAAGCGCATATGTGTGCTTATGTAGGGGCAAGACAGCATGATATGGCAGAAGAGGAGAAGGTGAATGACCAAGAACTACAGGATCCTAAGAAGGATGGGGTGGCCAAGGAGAAAGACAAAGACAAGAGAAATCTTGCACTTCTCCTTTATGTACAAAAAGCTCTCCCAATCAAAAAGGAGTTATTTAAGGATAAAGTAATACTGAAGGGATTAACACCATTCACCTAAATCTAAATTGCTAAACTGCTCACAGCCTCTACTTCCTGGCCTCCAATTTTCTCTTCAATTCACTCCTATAAGGTTTTCATTCTCTACTGCCTACTGTAACAGCTGGCCTCCACATTGCAAAATCCCTGTTCCACTCTCAATCTTCACCTCACCTCACTAATCAGCAGCATTTGACACTTGGTCATTTCCTCCTTGTTGAGATGCCTTCTTCAGGTAGCCCCAGAAGTCTCTTGATTTTCCTCCTACTATACTGGCCTCTCCGTTCTCAGTTTCTTCAGCTGGTTCCCCCTCATCTCCCTGATCCCTCAATACGGAGTGCCCAGAGTATGGATCCAACTTGGACCTCTTCTCTTGTTTATCTAAACTCACTCCCCTCAGAAATTTCATCCAATCTCATAGCTTTAAACAGCCTTGTAAAATGATGAAAACTCTCAAATATACACCTCTAGCCCAGACCTCTCTCCTGATTCCTAATGCCATCTATTTTTACGTGTCTTATTGATATTGCTGCTTGAATGTCTAGTATATCTTGAATATATCATTTCTAAAACTGAGCACACCCAATCTTTCATTCAATACTGAAAAATTTCATCCAAGGCTGATAAACTTTAGTCTTTTTCATCTCAGTTAATGGTAACTCAGTTCTTACTCACTGCTCAAGTTACCATTGACACAACGGATAATGAGAGGCAAGAGCACCTGAACCCAGAGGAAGATTCCAATGTTTGTTGGAAGCATTCTTGACCCCAATATCTCTTTTACACCCCATGTCCATGTGTCAATAAATCATCTGTTCTCTATCTTCAAACTATATACAGAATCTCAACACTTTCTACCACATTACCACTGGATCATGCCAGCTTCATCCCTACCAGGGATTACAATAGGTCAAACCAGACTTCCCATGTCTTCTCTCAACTCCTACAGTCTATTTTCAACACATCAGCCAGACACAACAGGTTATGATAAAAACCAACACATTTCCCTCTGTTTAGAACCCTGCTATGACTTCCCATGTCACTAGAAGAACAAGCCAAAGTCATCAAACAGCCTAAAAGTTCCTGCATGAGCTAAGCTACATCTCCCCCTCACTACTGCACCTTCTCACCTCCTTGCCTCTTCTCTAAAAACACAACCGACCTTTGTACCTACTGCTCTCTCTGCCTAGAAGGCTATTCCTTCAGGTTCGAGTGGCTTGCTCTTTCCTCTCATCTGATGCCAAGGCCACCTTCTCAGTGAGACCTTCCCTGATAATCCTGTTCAGTAGCAATCCCTTCCACCTTAAATAGAATTTCTCCTCCTCTCCTCCCCTCCCCTCCCCTCCCCTCCCCTGTCTTCTCCTCCCCTCCCCTCCCCTCCCCTCCCCTCTCCTCTCCTTTTCTTTGAGAGAGGGTCTTACTGTGTCACCCAGGATGGAGGGCAGTGGTACAATCGCATGCAGTGGTGGGATTCCCTAAGAATGAAAGTTTCATTGAGCCTGAGGGTGTGGGGCATTTCAGAGGGAAAGGCACACTTGACTACACTGAGGGCTTGGTCATCTAAAGACCCTTGAGAGACCACTGAGCCTGAGGAACTAAAGGTGGGCAGAGGAGGAGACAGAAAGTGAGACAGATTTAGAAAGGGGGGAAGAGGCCAGGCATGTAAGAGGAAGAGGCCAGGCTCACGCCTATAATCCCAGCACTTTGGGAGGTCAAAGGGGGTGGATCACCTGAGGTCAGGAGTTCGAGACCAGCCTGGTCAACATGGTAAAACCCCGTCTCTACTAAAAATAGAAAAATTAGCCAGGCATGGTGGCGCAACCCTATAATCCCAGCTACAAGTGGGGCTGAGATAGGAGAATCGCCTAAACCTGGGAGGCAGAGGTTGTAGTGAGCCGAAATCGTACCACTGTGCCCCAGCTTGGGCAAGGCTCTGTCTCAAAAACAAACAAACAAAAAAACACAACAGTGGCTCACGCATGTAATCCCAGCACTTTAGGACACTGAGGCAGGTAGATCATGAGGTCAGGAGATTGAGACCATCCTGGCCAACATAGTGAAACTCCGTCCCTACTAAAATACAAAAAAAAAAAAAAAAATTAGCCAGGCGTGGTGGCATGTACCTGTAGTCCCAGCTACTCGAGAGGCTGAGGCAGGGCAATCACTTGAACCCGGGAAGTTGCAGTGCGCCAAGATCATGCCACTGCACTC
Organism: Macaca mulatta; assembly: GCF_049350105.2. Classification (NCBI taxonomy): domain Eukaryota; kingdom Metazoa; phylum Chordata; class Mammalia; order Primates; family Cercopithecidae; genus Macaca; species Macaca mulatta. The sequence continues at coordinate 137,116,861 of NC_133412.1, read as the reverse complement.
CAGCCTGGTGACAGAGCAAGACTCCATTGAAAGAAAGAAGGAGAGGGGAGGGGAGAGGAGTGGAGGGGAGCGAAGCGGAGCGGAGAGGAGAGGAGCGAAGAGGAGAGGAGAGGGAAAGAATTCCACAAAAGCGACTCTTGCTAACATTTTAGCTTTTGGAATTTGAAGGCCCTACTCCAAATGCTGGAATTAAAATGGCAGCAGGTATATAGAAGGCTGCCAACCTCAGTCTACTGCAACTCTGCTCCATCTCCAGAATCAACACGAACTTTAGATTGCCTCTTAAATTCAGTCTCCTGCCCTTCCACTCAGTTCCCACCCTAATCCTGCCGGGAGGAGAAGGAGACCAAATAACTAAGAAAGCAGCAGGGACAAGATGTGGCACATGCATCTTCCACCACTGGTTTCATTAATATCACATGCATGGAGTCTGCCAGTCATCCGTCCCGAGGAGAACTCCACAGTAAACAGACAGAAGTACAAGGGAATCGGTAGTAACTCATGTACAGTACTTTATGCATATCTGACTTCACCACTTCTTTGTCCATAAGACACACTCTAAAGAGGAAAGAAAAATTATGCCACGTTTTGTACAGGTACAATACCAACAAAAAGGAAGTTTGCCTGAAAAGTCTACAGAAAAGAATGCTGAACACTGAATACAGTGGGATGGAATAGAAGCAGGAAGACATAGGAAGAATATCTTTCACCTAATAGAGGTGAAAATACAGAAAGGTGCTAGTCATCTTGGATGGAAATGGATGGACAATACTTACCGATGTTTCACAGCGGGAACAGTAGGATCCCTAAGACCAATTTTACTGATTTGACTCTGCACATCTTGAATATTTTTACGGAGTTCATTATTTTTGAAGATACAAGCCTCTAGTAATCTGTTTTCCTCAGTGAATTCCTCCTGTACCCCACAGCCATGTGTCTCAGGTAACTTTACTGATAAAGCACCAAGAAGGTTTTCACAGGAGGTGTCTTCACCCAATTCAGCATCTTTAAAGCTCATATCAAGCATCTTCAAACATTTATCCAAATGTTTGGCCTTGTCTTTCATCAGATGAATTTCTCCCTCTTTATTTTTCACTGTCAAAGTATTTTCTTGTGCCACCTGTGTATCTGAGGCTGAGAGGTCTATAAAGGGCTCAGCAGAGAGTTTAGCTGTTCTGAGAGATGCCAAAAAGTCTTCCAGAGCTTTCAGAGTATCTTCACTCCTCTGCACCTTGTGGTTCATTTCTTCAAATTGTGTTTTGTACTTCAGTATAATATTCTGCATTGCATGTAGATCAAATGGGTGTAATTCCTTTAATATAAAGTTGCCTGGCTCTTCTAAGCGGTTACATATTTCAATCTGTTTTGCAGTAGAATCTTGGATATTCTAAAACAAAGATAAGAAAAGCTAAAAAACTGAGGTGGAAAAAAGAAAGACTGCTTGTGAGAAACCAGCCCCAAACTGCATGACTAGATTTGATCTAGAAAAATGCGTTTCAGTTTAACAAAAGGTGACAGTTTCTACCTAAGGAAACATTTTAATTACAAATGATCAGATGTCCCAGCTGATGTTTCAATCCCAAAAAGAAAACAAGCACATAAATCTATTGCTTCAAAGCAAATAATCAGATATTAAACTGTTCAGAAAACAATTTTATAATCTGAAAAATAAACAAATATTTTTATTTAAGATGGCATTTAGAATAAGAAAACAGTAGAATATGGCATTTAAGCATGAGTCTAGTATATTTAGGAATTCAGTTACTGAAGAAGGCATTCATAAACAAGGTTTCCTTTTGAATTCAAAGAAAATACCTCATTATGTACTCCACGGTACCTACCTCCAAATTTGTAAGGAATTAAAGAGTTAAGAAATAAAAAACAAGTCTAAATTACTGAAAAAAAATTTGTCGTGACTTATACTCTTAATCTATGCTATGACGAATAATTAAAACTCCATAAAGATTTATAAATCTCAGAAGACTTGATTATTCTGTAAATCACTGTGAGAACTTACATACTTACCCTTAGGTGTTGATAAATGCCATCAGCATCAATGAGATGAAATCCCTGGATGGCCATTTTATGGAGAGGCAGGTCGGAGCCACAGAGAAGAAGTGATGCCTTCTCCACAGGTAACACAAGCTGCAGTGCTGTCTCTAGAGATTCCATCCTGGGTGCAAGGTAAACCAGACGTGAGGGGAAAACACAGCACAAAGATATCCTATAAAACTGATTAACACAATTACTGAACTAAGAACAGAAAATAATTATCCAATAAATAGACATACAATGATATATACACATCATCACATTAATACCTAAACCCATTGATTCAAAATGCCAAAGAATGAATGGGTTGCTATATCCAAGTATTCTTTCATATGCTCATCCATCTATCCATTTATTCATTCATTCATTCATTCAACATACATTTATTTAGTGAGAGGCAGCAGAGCTAGGTTAAAAATGACCCACTGGGCCGGACAACTCCAGCTGTTTCGGTATAATTAATGAATTCTCCTTTCACTCCAAAAAGCATCCCAATACCCAAGTATTCTTTTTTTTTTCTTTTTGTATTTTTAGTAGAGACAGTGTTTCACCCTGTTGGCCAGGCTGGTCTCGAACTCCTGACCTCAAGTGATCTGCCTGCCTTGGCGTCCCAAAGTGCTGGGATTATGGGCAGAAGCCACCGTGCCTGGCCCCAAAGTATTCTTAGCAGGGTAATATATACCACACTGAATGGAAAATTGTAAAACATACTGAGCCTTTCTCTCTCTTTTGAAATAAAAACAGAATTGTAACTTAACTTCACCTTGACAACTAAGAAACCTCATAATTACTTTAATTATGGAATAATTTGTTAAATTTCCATATTACAAATATAATGGGGTCCAAAGAATAGGCTCCACTGATAAGAAATTGAAATGTGGGACCATAGGTAAGTAATATATAGACTCTGAGCCTCAGTTTTTTCCTATATATAGAGGAATATATGCTGGGGGTACATATTCTATGTATACAAGGTCCTAATAACACTCTCATTTCAGAAATGAAGAGATTAATGCCCACAGAGTTTATGCGACTTGGTCAAATTCATGCCCAAAGGAGACAGTGGAAAGACTGTGGCCTTTGAACCTTGGCAGACCTTAAGTTCTACCAAGTTTCTAGGTAGCAGCGTGGCCTGGTATTATTAACATTTAACCTCTCGGAGTATCAGTTTCCTTATCAGAAAAATGCAATCCTAATGGTAGCCTCTCTTACTGTTGTTGTGACATCCAAACAAAATAACATACTTAGTATAGCAATAGTCTTGCTTAAAATGGCATTACTGGATTTAGTGAGTTTATTAGATTCATAGTTAATAGATCTCAGAATTTTACCTGGTATTAAGAGTCATCTGAAGCTCTCTTTCTCTTTCCTTTAGTGTGTCTCTTTCCTTAATGATAAAAGGCTTCTTTATGTCACTCACATGATTTTCTAACTTCAGTGAAATAATTTCAAACTCTTTCCAGCAAACATCAGTTTCTTTTTTTATGACCTAGATGGAACACATTAATCAATTTATCAACTAATAGGGTTAATAGGCACAATTATTCTGTTCTTAAAACATGAGACATTCACCAACTGTGGAGGCAAACACAATGTTTCACATGGAAATGTGTTTTAAAATATTTTCCAACCATCTACAAGTCAACTATCCTTTAGGGAACAATGACGTTAACTGTGCTCTCAGAGGACTCATTCAATGAAGTCAAGGGAGTCGACAAGGTGGCTTTCAAAGGTACCCAAACTCCCTTCCCCTAAGGTAATTACCCAGAATACAATTCAGAAAAATACAGATACATGTAAGAACAGATATTCTGTTTTCTCTGGATAGGAAATCTTTGTTACCTTCTAAACTAAAAGAAAACTAGAGTGAACCAAAACTATTTCTATATAAATAAGAAGTGAATTAAATTAATTTATGGTTTATTATTAACATCTATAATTCTATACTATTCCAGCTCCTTATCTTCTTTTTTTTCAGTAAGGCATTGCTATATAATACTACTGACAGATCAGCAACCAGCAGTATAATTTGTTCTTCACTTTACCCAAAGATTAATATGGTTTTTCTAACCAACTCATTATTCAGTCACTGGAGAAATGTCTCAAGACAGTTTCTTAATTGTGATGAAAACATGCTAAATCCATCACTTGAGCAACAGGGATTTTAACATATAAATTTTGCTTATTCAGATGACAAATAGAGAGCAGTCAGATGGTAGAGTGTGACTGAGACCTGGTATAATAAAATAAAAGAAACTAGAAGTGGAAGGATGTTGTAGGAACTACCCATGGCCCTCCATCTGGGAGGGCTCCCTCTAATGCACTCAGGGTGGGCATCAAGAATGCACGGCAATGCACAGATCATCTTCAAACTAGGAAAGATATTATTTGTAGAAGTTGTGATTTGTGTGCCAACTACTAATAGATTGCTTCTTTCTGTTGTTTCTGAGTCACCTGCAATAACTTCCACTGAAGGCTTTTTAGGAGGAGAATCCATCATTTAGAGTGAAAACTCCCTCCACTGCCTACCCCTAAATGCCCAACATCAGACAGTCAACAATCACTGTACAGCAATTTTAGACAATGTGATCATTTGGTAAAGATGAAGGACTGAAACAAACATTCAGAGTCACTGGCTGGTTAACTTTGGAGCAACCCAGGAGCAGGATGAAATTCCCTTCAAAAACACATTGTTTTTGATAAATTCCCTTGAAGTTTGAAGCACAAAAAGAAATAAATACACAAAAACTCTTCAAGCCACAATATTTGGAGTACCAGATTAGAGTATAAGCAGTAAATTAAGACCCTAAACCAAAGTCTTTCCTGGGGTTGGTACCTGAAAGAAAATCACTTTATAATAGGGTGACATTAGAAATGCAATCCAGCAAAGAGAGTTCTTTGGAAACATTTGGCGTATGTGACCTCAACAGAAAAGGGGATGTCCCGACTCACAGTGGTACTATTTTCTAATAAACAAGATAACCAGAGAAATAATATTTTTGGTAATTACCTGTAAATCTGTCAGTTTGGCCTGCAGACAAGAACTACTCCTGTCCTCTTCACTAGAGAAATCAGAAGTAACCGTGAATTTGTTGTTTTGCAGGTGGTGTTCAAGAATATCTCTGTATGTATCATACCTGGGCAAAATGAAATGCAACATCACAATAGTTAATTTTTAAAATAACACAGGCCAAGCGCAGTGGCTTGCACCTGTAATCCTAGCACTTTGGGAGGCCAAGGCGGGTGGATTGCCTGAAGTCAGGAGTTCGAGACCAGCCTGGCCAACATGGTGAAACCTCATCTCTACTAAAACTACAAAAAATTAGCTGGGCATGGTGGCAGGTGCCTATAATCTCAGCTACTCAGGAGGCTGAGGCAGGAGAATCACTTGATCCTGGGAGGCGGAGGTTGCAGCAAGCCGAGATGGCACCACTACATTCCAGCCTGGGCAACAGAATGAGACTCTGTCCCAAAAATATAAAAATAAAATAACACAAAGATAAACAAAAAACAAACAAAAAAAATAAGAAAAATAAAATAATACAAAGAAATATTTTAAAATTACTGTCAACTACATGTGAGGAAATACCATGAAATTTCTGTCTAAGTTACTGGACCACATGCAAAATGATGACTAACTGAAAATAAAAATTTTTTTTTTTTTTTTTTTTTTTTTGAGACGGAGTCTTGCTCTGTTGCCGAGACTGAAGTGCAGTGGCCGGATCTCGGCTCACTGCAAGCTCCGCCTCCCAGGTTTACGCCATTCTCCTGCCTCAGCCTCCCGAGTAGCTGGGACTACAGGCACCCGCCACCTCACCCGGCTATTTTTTTGTATTTTTTACTAGAGACGGGGTTTCACCGCGTTAGCCAGGATGGTCTCGATCTCCTGACCTCGTGATCCGCCCATCTCAGCCTCCCAAAGTGCTGGGATTACAGGCTTGGGCCACCGCGCCCAGCTGAAAATAAAATTTTTAAAAAGTATAACATGTTTGCATTGATGAAAGACTTTTGGTGGATTTTCCAGTTGTTTAAAAAGAGTTTACCTCTCTAGTAAACTATTTACAGATGCACTGTAATCCTTTTCCATAATGCTTTCTTTTTGCGGAGGCTTTAACTCTGATGCCAAGTTAAACTTCATAGTGGCTTCCATTGCCTAAGGGAATATGCAAAATAGTAAACAAAATATCTTAAACATACTTAATTATCTGGAAAAGATAAATGCTTTATGTTCAAAAATAAATCATTGATTCTTTATACCTCAAACGAGGAGATAATACAATTTCTCTGGGATGTCTCAGCTCAGAGAACAGTCTTTCCGTAGGACAGAGGGGAGTTGCACCTTCTAATTGGTATGGCAGCATGGTAAAGGAAGACTCCCAGCCCCAAAATGCTATTTCTGCCTGAGACTCCATACCCATAGTCAAAACTAGACAGAAGCCTACCATGCAGAAGCAGACCTCCAAAAACAAATCCGCCTCGCCTCATTCCTTCCTCCACATGTTCTGATTGGCAGTCTGGACTACAGTATACAGTAAATATCAAATTATCTAGACTTTAGGAATTTAGAAAATTCAATTCCCGCAGAAAATGAAATACATTATAATGCAACAGAAAACGCAAATGATAAATGAACTTGTTCATCTCAATGAAATGGAAACATCTATACAGATCAAACTCAACCTCTTCTACCCTCAATAACAATGTACACAGATAATCGGTATTCATAATGGTTCAAAAGGGTCTCTGCTAGAAAGAACTATTTGTGTACTCAGAGGAAGATCAGGTTATGCTCGCTATAGCTTTGGTTAGTTGCATTCTCATTTGAAAATCAGTCTTTTGCATTGTGTAAGTGGAAATTCTCCATTGAGAAAAACAATCGGATAATTATAACCAACACCTAATTAATGAGAAGTGAATTATGGTACACTTGGTCTTTTACATTGGGTTTACTTCTAAAACACATTATCCACATTTAACACCTTTTCAGTTGATGGTTGATTATCTGATTTTGCAAATGGTGCCTCACTGTGGGAATCCCCTCCTCTATTCTCAGATGTGGAGATGGTCCCCCTAGAAAGGAATCAAAATTGCGTGTTTAAAAGAGAGCAAGAAATATGAAACCTAAACAAGCATGACTAACGCTTAATGTCATCTAATTGTGCAAAAGGCTTCGTTTTATCCTGAAGGGTAGCTATTCTTATGAAGTACTAACTCGTTTTTCGACGTGCCTCCCACTGTGGGCTGCAGTGTCATATGAATCTCGGAAGCACATTTCAGAAGTCTTTCTATCTTTTGTTCATAATCTTTGAGTAGTCTCTTCATTTCTTGTTGACTCTTCTGTGAAGGCAGCTCTTCACACAGCTCCCTCAGGACTTCCATGTGGTGATTAAGCTGGTACAGGCAGCCTTCCTCAGAAAAGCAAGCCTAATTGAAGAAATAAAGCAGGAAATGTGCTTCAGATGAGTTTACATGATTATTCCATAAGGACTAGAAACTAACAGATGTGTGTGGTTTTAACAATGCGTTCTTGTATAGGCCATCTATGTGCTATAACAATAGGCGCTGGAGAAAAAAAGATGAAGGAGTCAGCCCTAAAGGGGTTTTCAGTTCAGTAACCTAGACACACAAAGAACCAGCATAGAGTGTGCTAAGTGTTATGATAGAGTCTACGTGCCTGAAGGAGTCAGAGAAAGCCTGCCTCACAAGAGGGAAGCATCTGAACTATACGTGGAAGAAAGGGCAAATTCTCCAAGTAAAAGGGGAGAGAGGTTATTGCTAGCAGAAGGACCACCAAGAGGACGAAAACCACGAAGATAATGAAAAGCACTAGATGTCTCAAAGGACCAGTACTCCCGTGGGGCTGGACTGCACAGCACAGGAGGGATGCTAAAGGGGTTTCCTGGGCCAGGCTATGAAGGAACTAAGTGGCCTTCTAAAATGTATGGAATTGTCCTGGGGGTATGGCGAACTGGCGACGTAAGATTTGTGGCTCAAAAGGACAACTCTGCTGCTGGTATGGAAGATGAGATGAAGCAACCATCATCATTCTGAGAAAAGAACCCTGGCTTAGATAAGTGGCAACACTACTGGAAAGGAAGAAGCTGTTCTGAAGAATACCAGATGGGGCTTGGCAACAGATTTAATTAAGCCTGAGTGGAAAGGAAGGGAGGAAGGAGAGGAAGGGCGTCATGAGACAGCAATGCCATTCATTACCAGGAGGCAGAATACAAAATGAACCTTTGAGAGGAGACGTTATTGGTTCAGTTTTGAGCTCACTGAATTTGAGTTCTCCAAAAAACACTGGTGATATCTACTAATCAGTGAGAAATAGAACATAGAATTCAGGTGAAACGACTCAGCTGGAGAGAAAAATTGACGCACTATCATTGCAGAGAAGGCAGGTCAAACCCCAGAGTGCATAAAATCGCCTAAGGGAAGCATGAAATTAGCCAAAAGTGGAGGTGGAGACCCCCTTCTTCAAAAGCAAAACACTAAGATAATAGAATAAAAAGGAATATTTGTGAAGACACTAAAAAGAACTCACTGCAAATTATATATTGCTATGTATTTACATATCTACATCTATATTTATATATATCTACATAGATAGACAGATGATAGATAGATATAGAATTATATAAAGCAAGAGAGACTGACAGTGGGAGAGCCATAGCAGTAGAAACTTAAAAAGAAACGAAAAAAAGGGTCAGAAATGTCACATACATAAAAGCAATCAAATAGGATGGAGACCAAAAAAAGATCATGAGATTTGCCCCAGCTGCTTTATACCCTGATTTGCTCGTTTTCTCAAAAGCTGTGCTTCTGAGGACACTGTATACTGACAAAAGCCAACTATGGGTACTTTAGTAACAGTTGACACATTTGTGACCAGAGTCTGAGGACAGGGGCCATTGAGACACATCAAGGGAAATCATAAAATATTAACTCAGTGCCGAATTTTCTCACTTCTAAAAAGTAAGAAGCACAGGCTCTGTGAAGCACAGAAGTGATCATCCCCAGGGGAGAGGAGGGCTGGGTAATTTTCAAGTTTCATCCTAGACTAAAGATACACACAACCATTTAAGATAAACCCCAAAATGATGACGAAATTTAAGTGGAAACACGTTATTGTACCTCATGTTCTTTGATGAGACCCTTGGTCCTTCCTCTACGGATAAGTTTCTTTTCTTTATTTATTTGCTTTTCAAGTTTTAAAATATTGTCACTAAGCTTCCCTTTTTCAATATCTATTTTCAGTTGTTGAACATATAAAGACAGTTCATGATGAAGAGACTGCAAAAAAAAAGAAGGGGGGGAATATATTAACCACGGGAACAAAATATACAAAAAAGTATTTATAGTGACAATAAATACATGTGTAGTGACAAAAGGACAGAAACAAAGCTTAAGTGCCATTCTGATTCATCCATATATTTTGGGGGGAGATGTTTTAAAACATCCCAGGCCCATAAACATGGGTTTTTTTTTCAAACTCGAAATGTATTTTAGCTGTGAAAGGCACTGTTAAGAAAATGAAAAGACAAGCTACAGACTGAGGGAAACTGTATGCAAACAGATAACTGAGCCCATGGAGACATAAGTAAATGTAATGTGTATCCTGGATGAGATTCTAGAACAGACAGAAAGAACATCTGGGGAAAACTGTGAAAAGGTCAATAAAGTGCAAACTTTAGGTAATAATAATGTATCAACCTGTCAGAGTAAACTGCTAGAAAAAACAATGTATTAACATTGACCCAGTAATTGTATCAACAATACTATACTAATGTAAGATGCTGATAACAGAGGAATCTGGGCATGGGGTACACTGGAACTCTCTGCACCATCTTTACAGTAATTCTGTAAATCTAAAACTATTTTAAAGTAAAAAAAAGTTTATTTTAAAACGAGTTTTAGGAGGATCCTTAACAGTACATATTCAATCCTCTTACACATAGAGATATAGACACATACATTTTAATTATCATATTAATTACACATTTCAATATTATCATTTAATATTAATTGCCATTAATTATCAGAGCACAATCTCAGTGGTAGATGCTTTCTACAAATCATTGCATCAATTCCACCCAGTAGGTGGTGTTATCTCATTTTTATCAGGGAGGCTCCTAAAAGTTAACTACCTTGCTCAGCGTCATAGCTGCTGAATCCAGGTTTGTCTGCCACCAAAGCCTAGACCTATTCTGCTATGAAACTCTGTATGAACCCTGGGACTGCAGCTTGCAGGGACCAGCCCACCAGTGATACAGTGTAGGCAGGAAAACCCCAGGGATGGCTCTGACAACCGACAGCCCAGGATCAGACATACAAAAACGTAAGTGCAGGGACATATGCATGTTCTTACCTCCCACTTGGCACACACATCTCTACTCTTTTCTTCTAAAGACATCTTTATGTCCTCGGTTACATTATTTTTCAGTTCTTCCACAGCTTTCAAATACTTGGCCAGACTCTTTGTATTATAAATTATTAGTGCTTCCTAAAGAAAAAAAAAATGCAAACGAGATCATAGAAACCTCATTCTAATTCTACTGCCAAATCCTCAAAGCTAATTTTGGTATGTCTTTAACTGGTAAAGTAGGAAGGGGCTCTCTGAAGAACATCTGAAGATTTATAGGAGACTTCTCTTTGTAAATTGAGGTTGCTAGCCCTTTGGCATCTCTTGAATTCTTTTCAAAAGAGTGCCAAAATATTTATTATTCAAATGTAGTTACACATGAGGCCCAGATTAAGATACCTTCATGATATTCAAAATGATTTTTGTTACCCCATTGATAAGTAATTATAAAGTTCACTGTACAGGTTTAATAAGCCACTGGTTAAGTTTCCTCTGAAGTTCTTTTTTTTGTTTGTTTTTTGAGAGGGAGTCTCGTGCTGTCGCCCAGGCTGGAGTGCAGTGGCCAGATCTCAGCTCACTGCAAGCTCCGCCTCCCGGGTTTGCACCATTCTCCTGCCTCAGCCTCCTGAGTAGCTGGGACTACAGGCGCCCGCCACCTCGCCCGGCTATTTTTTCGTATTTTTTAGTAGAGATGGGGTTTCACTGTGTTAGCCAGGATGGTCTCGATCTCCTGACCTCGTGATCCGCCCGTCTCGGCCTCCCAAAGTGCTGGGATTACAGGCTTGAGCCACCGCACCCGGCCTTGAAGTTCTTAAGTATTGAGCAGACAACCATACTTCAGAAGCAATATAACATGAAGAGTCTACCAGTTTTGTTTTGTTTTGTTTTGTTTTTTGTTTTGAGATAAGTTCTCGATCTGTCACCTAGGCTGAAGTGCAGTGGCACAATCACAGCTCATTGAAACCTCAAACTCCTGGGCTCAAGCAAGCCTCCCACCTCAGCCTCCCAGAATGCTGGGATCACAGGTGTGAGCCACCGTACCCGGCCAAGACAAAATTTATAGAAAGGTTAACTATCGTGCATAAGCAGTTAGCTAAAAGGAGGCCAATTTGTTTCACCATCAACTTCAAAGTTTTGCCCAGGGCCACTACGTTGGCAGTCTCTCCCCAGCAGTACACAAGGATGGGAACAGCCGTGACAGGCATGTGTCTGCTCCTAACCTGACATACTCTACAGGAGCAGAAACATGGCCTAGGTAACTAGTGAATGACAGAACAAAAAAACAGGTCGGGGCCTGTGTGTGAAAAAGGCCCCTACAGGAGAGAGAAGATGAAAGTCATTCTCAGGGAGAAGCCAAGCAGGGTGGGAATTCGCTCATTCACTCATTACACATTTTTATGGACCGGCTGCAGGTAAGGCACAATGTTGAGCTCCAGGGCCCTCCTCCAAGGCCTCCTGGAGGACTGCTAGATTTATGACCTGGGGAGACACCTTTACCCTGTATGCTAGTCATAGCTGGGAGCTCCCACTGCCCGTGTGTGCATGCCTACCAGGACAGGGATCTTGCTTCTGCTGTGAAAGTGTATCCACTTGACTAAATGCCATTGGCAAAATGGGGGAAAACCAAAAGGAAGACGGTCAGGGAGAGGAAAATGGTGTGAGAACTGACACCTCCAGCCCTTCTCTGGTAAAGAAGCCAAGCAGCTGAGCACAGTGGCTCACGCCTGTAATCCCAGCACTTTGGGAGACTGACTTGGGAGGATCACTTGAGGCCAGGAGTTTGAGACCAGCCTTGGCCAACAGAGTGAGACCCTTTTCCTACAAAAAAAATTTTAAAAAATTAGCGGGCGTAGTGGTATGTGCTTGTAGTACCAGCTACTTGGAGGCTGAGGCAGGAGGACAGCTTGAACCCAGGAGTTGGAGGCTGCAGTGAGCCGAGACAGCACCACTGTACTCCAGCCTGGGTGACAGAGTGAGACCCTGTCTCAAAGAAAAAGAAAAAGAAAAAGAAAAAGAGGGAGCCTAGGAGCCTCTCTTTTTTTTTCCTTCTGTTTTTCCTGACCAGACCATATCTAGCCACCTAGAATCCTGCCTCACCATCATTTAAAACAACCATTCATTCTTAAGGTCAATTTAGTACTTTCAGGAACCCGGGAGTAAAAGTGGGAATAAAAGACAGAGGCAAGTGGTTGAAGGTGGCAGCTAGCAAAGTGCAAATGGCATGAGATCAAGCAGACAAGGGCTACTAAGGCCATAGGAAAAGCAGTGCTGAAATGACTGACAACAGGGTCCCAGCATGGTTTGCAATCCAGAAAGGCAAAATAGTGTTGAGGCCCAGAAGACAGACGGAGGTCGTGATGAGAATGAAGAGAGGCTCCTATAGGGCGCCCTTTCATAAAGAGTAGGAGTAGGAATGGGCCACTGTCTTCCTGAATCTTTATTTCCTCCAAATGCCCAGCTCATTTTAAGTGTTCAATAAAGTGTGCTAAATGCTGAGTATGAATGAACAAAAGAGCTGGTATTACTCCACCTCTCCCATTTGCTCCAAGGTAGAGGCATTTAGCTTTGCTTCTAATTCCCCCAGCACCTCCCACCATGTCAATTAATAGTGAGTCTCTGGTTTGGTGACATCTTAAGCTGCAACCTCAGCCTATCAAATCATAAAAATTAACCTGAAACTGTCTCTATAAAAAACACTATTAGGTCTTTAATTACAGATAAGCATGTTTCAAAGTTTTTTAATAATAATGGTATTTTTTTATATTCAGAGAATGTATGCAAAGTAATTTCATATGCCTTATTTTCACTTAAAGTCTCACAACAAATCTGACAGGTGGATAGGGCTGGAATTATTACGCCAATTTTACAAATTAAAAAGCCAGAGAAATTAAATTCTGGTTCAATGTCATAGAGTCGGCTGCACTCTTTACACCATATCACTGAGTACATTCAGCAGATCCACAATAAAATTTGAATTAAAAAATTCTATACTTCAATACTTACATTTAGTAACCTCAGGGGAACAATATATAATACTGGGAAATTCTTTTTAAGTTATAGTAACTCAGTATATAATTACAGTGAAGGAAACATCTTGATTTCAAACAAGATAGGCAGTTAACGATAAATGTCTTACATTTGATGGTTGAAAAGATTCCCACCTTGTATTTTGAAATGAGTTGACCGGGGCTCTCTCTTTGCCCCAGTAACTGCTGAGCCCTCGTCATATATGATTCAAGTTCCTTCTGGGATTCTTCCATCTTCAGCCTGATGTCCAATTCTGGTGAAACGTCGGCTGAGTTCTTCAACGCTGCAACAAGTTTTACCACATTGATCTTGAAGAAAAAAAAATTCTCAAATTAACACAGGGACCAATTCTTAATAAATTCTTAAGTTAACAAATACTTTGACTACTTGTTATTTTCCCACTAGACAAAGATATTTAGATATCTATCTAAATCATGATAAATCTATCTAAATTATGATAAATCTATCTAAACGTAGATATCTATCTAAATTATGATACTTATATACTATGATACTTATATTTTCCGACATGCTCTAAATTATAAAGAAATAACACATAAAGCAAAAGTAATATTTTACAAAACGTTTCCAAGCTACAGGGCTATCACCCCCCTTCACTGCCCACCCAGTGACCCCTCGGTTTTAGAGAACAGAATTACTAAATAGCGAATATTAAAGAGAGACCTGGACTTTCTCTTTAGCTTCTTGAATCTTTGCCTGAAGCCCAGTTGTGAGAACATGTTGAAAGGACTCCTGGCTTGAAATATTTTGTATATCCATTTGTAACGTATCTTCAGTTCTTGCCATAAGCTCATCATACATAGAGCCTCTGGCAATAAGATGCTATTAAAACAAATTGAAGTGAGATCACAATAAACATTCTTCTTATATGTTAAACATTACTCAAAACAATCTCAGGAAACCAAAAAAGTTCATTATTAATCCAAAATCCGGCAAATTTGCATTCTGAAAAATGATATTTTAAGGAGTCATTTTGAAAGTTCATATTGATACAATCAGATTCTGAACGTGTTTTATAGATTATAAAGTAAGCACTTCAATAAAATAAAGAATAAAAGTAATACAATGACAATAGAAAGAAAGTTGAGACAATGGTAATAAATCTTAAAATGAACTTGTTCCATGTCAAAGTAGTGAAGAGGAGAATTCAATAAATGTTACTGGAGAAAATAGCCATCAGAAAATAACCTTTATATATCATAACAGAAATAAATTCCAAATGGGTCAGAAATATGAAACCACAAAAAGAAGACATTATCCATAAAAACCAATCTGCAGCCAGGTGCAGTGACTCACACCTGTAATCCTAGCACTTTGGGAAGCTGAAGCGGGCTGATCACCTGAGGTCAGGAGTTCGAGACCACCCTGGCCAACATGGTGAAACCCCATCTCTACTAAAAATACAAAATTAGCTGGTCATGGTGGCACGTGCCTGTATTCCCAGTTACTCGGGAGACTGAGGCAGGAGAATTGCTTGAACCCAGGAGGCAGAGGTTGCAGTGAGCCAAGACTATGCTCCTGAACTCCAGCCTGGGTGATAAGAGCAAAACTCCATCTCAAAAAATACAATAAAATAAATGAAATAAAATAAAACTGGCGGTGGCTCGTGCCTGTAATCCAAGCACTTTGGGAGGCCGAGGTGGGTGGATCATTTGAGGTCAGGAGTTTGAGATTAGCCTGGCCAACATGGGGAAACCCGACCTCTACTAAAAATACAAAAATTAGCCAGGTGTGGTGGCGGGTGCCTATAGTCCCAGCTACTTGAGAGGCTGAGGTAGAAGAATCTCTTGAACCTGGGAGGTAGAGATTGCAGTGAGCCAAGATTGCACCACTGCACTCCAGCCAGGGCAACAGAGCGAGACTCCGTCTCAAAAAAATAATAAAATGAAATAAAATCTGATCTGCTATCTCACTGCAGAGGGTCTTTCCAGGCCTAAGAGTAGGGACAGACATGACTGCATAAATATAAAAACCCTGCAGTGCAAAATAAAATAAACAAAGTCAACAACTCAGCAAAAATATTTGACACAGAAATGAAAATGGATCACAATTCAAAGAGCTTGTATAATTCAATTTAAAAAATGCCAGGATCCCAAAGAAAATTTTGAAAATATAAGAACAGATAATTCACAGAAACAGATGTCTAATAAATATATGATTGTTCAGTATCACATGTAGTCAAATAACTACGCATTAAAACAGTAAGGAGATACCACTTTTCAGTTCTCAAGTTAGCAAAAAATAATTTTTTAATTACAACTCACAGTGGCATGGAGATACGGTTTGGCTGTGTCCCCACCAAAATCTCATCTTGAATTCCTACTAGTTGTGGGAGAGACCCGGTGAGAGGTAATTGAATCATGAGGGCAGATCTTTCCTGTGCTGTTCTCATATAGGGAGTTGCCCTGCACAAACCCTCTTCTCTTGTCTGCCATCACATAGACATGCCTTTCACTCTCCGCCATGATTGTGAGGCCTTCCCAGCCACGTGGAACTATAACTCCATTAAACCTCTTTCTTTTGTCAATTGCCCAGTCTCAGGTATGTCTTTAATAGCAGGGTGAAAACAAACTAATATACATGGGTATGATCAAATAGAAGTTATAGTGTGTGATATCAACTATGTAAATGTTGATCTTATTTGTCTTGGGGCACTGGAATTAACAGTGATTTCAATTTTTTGAAATTAGCACGTTCATTTATAATTTCAATTGTTCCCTCTTTTAAATTATAAAACCAACAAAAAAGCTCATGTAATTAAAAAAACTGAAAAACAATAGAAAGGTACAGCATGTAAAGAAAATATTCATAGCCAGGCGTGGTGGCTCACGCCTACAGCACTTTGAGGGACGGAGGCGGATAAATCACTTTAGCCCAGGAGTTCAAGGCCAGCCTGGGCAATACAGCAAAACCCTATCTCTACTAAAAATAAAAGAATTAGCTGGGCGTGATGGTGCATGCCTGCAATCCCAGCTACTTGGGAGGCTGAAGTGGAAGGATCACTTGAACCTGGGGAGGCTGAGTGAGCCATGACTGTGCCACTGTACTCCCGCCTGGGTGACAGAGCAGAACCCTGTCTCAAAAAAAAGGAAAGAAAATATTTATTTTATGTCTACCATGTATTAAGAGCTGGGAATAACACAGGATTAAGATAGACTCAGTTACTGGTATAGCTTTACAGATATTTTTCTATGAATATAAATGCATTATATATAAAAATACAACTCTGTTTAAAAACCACAAATGAGATTACATTATCTCATTATCCATACAGTTTAGGAACTTGTATTTCTTACTTTAGAATATATCTTGATCCAATATTTTGATCCAATGAATATCTACTTAATTCTTTCTTAATAGAAATATATTTCAGTGTGCTTGTATGTTCACAATAATTTTTAAATTATTAAAAAAAATTTTAAATTTTAATTTCTACCTCATTTTTTTCATGAAAATAAATTCCAGATACAGTAGATAAATAAATACTAAAAATCAGAAAAGCACTGGCAGATGAGATGGCATGATAAATTTATATAATATTTTCAAAGTAATAAAAACTATCACACAATGAAAACACAAAATGCTGAAAGACACACTTTTCAGAAATGTAGGCTTAGAAAAATTATGTAAATGTTCCTTTTTATTCTAGGAACTTCCCATCTTGTTGTAATTTATGCTCTGTAGGTTTTATAGCTGAGCTGGAACTCAGTAAAAACCTCAATGATAACTCCTTTCCCAGGAGAACTAAGTGACATTAAAACACACTCTTGCCTCACTGCCTTTCAATGAGTTGACTGCCTGAGAATAAAGACAGAATGGAGATCTAACAACATGAGTCACTCTGCCTGCACTGAGTAAGGAAAGGAGAGTGGCTTCATCAGTGGGTGAACTTTCAAAGCATAGATTGTGTGATTTTTTTTTTTTTTTTTTTTTCTAGAAGGAGTCTCACTCCGTCGCCAGGCTGGAGTGCGGTGGTGCTATCTTGGCTCACTGCAACCTCCGCCTCCTGGGTTCAAGCAATTTTCCTGCCTCAGCCTCCCGAGTAGCTGGGACTACAGGTGCATGTGCCACCATGTCCAGCTAATTTCTTGTATTTTCAGTAGAGACAGGGTTTCACCATATTGGCCAGGATGGTCTCGATCTCTTGACCTTGTGATCCACCCGCTTCAACCGCCCAAAGTGCTGGAATTGCAGGCGTGAGCCACCGTGCCCAGCCTGATTGTATAATCTCTTATGTGTACTCTGTACTGAGCTCTATGAGACTGAACTCACTCATCTCTTCATTGTCCTCTGGTGCAAGAGAATATTTTAACCCACAGGTTATGGCTAAGAAAATAAGTCCAAGAGCTTAACATTCATAGGTATTATCAGTGGTCTCCTAATCTAACCTCTGCTTTCAAGCAAAATAACAACAAATGATCCAGTGATAAAATCCATTCATTTTTAAAACACCCAACAAAGAAAATTAAAACTGTAGGTTTATTACTACTTACTTTAAAACTTTCTATTTATCTTAAAACATAAATGCACAACCATGAAAGTACCCTCTTAATACTTTTACACTCATACCTTCAAAGATTCTTCCATTGAGGTGTCCACATTATCTTGATCCAAAACAGATTTGGCTTCTGCCTCCCAGATTTCCACTTGTCCAATGAGTTTTTCAACATCTTTAGCCACTTTTAGTTGCCCTGTGAATTCTTCATCTTCTTTTTCATGTTCCTCTCCAGCCTACAACATTCAAAATTACCACTGAAAATGTCAGCATGTACATAACAAAATAATTTTCCTTTTCAAAAAGTTACACCTGTAATCCCAACTCTTTAGGAGGCCAGGGCAGGAGGATTGCTTTAGGCTAGGAGTTTGTGACCAGCCTGGGCAACAAAGCGAGACCTCATCTCTCCAAAAAATTTTAAAGTTAGCTGGACATAATGGTGCATGCCTGTAGTTCTAGCTACTCAGGAGGCTGAGGCAAGCGAATTGCCTAAACCCAGGAGTTTGGAGCTATGATCATGCCACTGCATTCCAGCCTGGGCAACAAAGCAAGATCCTGTGTTCAAAAATAAAAGATAAAAAAGTTACACCACTTTCTTTCCTGAAGAGTGCTAATTAAACATATTTTAACGATGTAAGATGTCATTCTTTGACAACAATAACTTTTTTTGTTTATATGAGGTCTCGCTTTATTGCCCAGGCTGGAGTACAGTGGCACAATCACAGCTCATTGCAGCCTCAACCGCCCAGGCTCAAGTGATCCTCCCACCTCGGCTTCCCGAGTAGCTGGGATTACAGGAGTATGCCACTATGTCTAGCTAATTTTTTATATTTTGTAGAGATGGGGGTCTCACTATGTTGCCCAGGCTGATCTCAAACTCCTGGGCTTAAGCCCCATCTCAGCCTCCCAGAGAGCTGGGATTACAAGTATGAGCCACCATGCCTGGCCAATGATAACACTTCAAAATAGTATATATCACTTTGCAAATTAAAAAGTTTGTTCAGGGTTTCTTACTTAATTATAATATCATTCCTATCAGATAATACTTTCTCCATTTTACATGTAAGAAGATTAAAGTTTAGTAAATTATGGTAAGTGACGGTAAACACATTGCTAAAACTCATACACGATTTAAATAAATTCAGCTATTAGTAATGGTAGTTGTGAAATATCAAGAAGAAACTCGGAATCAAATTTCAACAAAATTAAATCTTTTCCCCATTAATAATCTATAGGTTGACATACTATAGCTTTACATGATAGATACATTATTTCTTAAACTATATGTTGACAAATTATAATGGCTTATATTTATGGAGTACACAGACACTTTTTTTTGTTTGTTTTTTTGCGACAGAGTCTCAGTCCGTCACCCAGGCTGGAGTGCAGTGGTGCAATCTTGGCTCACGGCAATCTCCACCTCCTGGGTTCAAGCAATTCTCCTGCCTCAGCCTCCCACGTAGCTGGGATTACAGGCACCCGCCACCACTCCTGGCTAATTTTTGTATTTTTAGTAGAGATGGGGTTTCACCATGTTGGCCAGGCTGGTCTCAAACTCCTGACCTCAAGTGATCCGCCTGCCTCAGCCTTCCAAAGTGCTGGGATGACAGGCGTGAGCCACCGCTCCCAGCCCAAAGATACATTCTTAAAGTTGTTTTTAATCAGATCACTATTTTATTTATTTTATTTTAAATAGAGATAGGGTTTCACTATGTTGCCCAGGTTGGTCTCAAACTTTTGAGCTCAAGCAATCCTCTCGCCTCAGCTTCCCAAAGTGCTAGAATGAAGTCATAAGCCACCTTGCCTGGTCAAATCACATTTTAAATGTATCAGAAGACTCTAGTATTTTAAAGCACACTGCAAAAATTCAGATCTTTCAAGATTTTCTAAGTAGGCATTCTTTACGCTGGCACTCCATCATGCCAGTAGGTCCCAGACAGTTTAAAAGTAGTTTAAGTAAAGCTGTGTAAGTTATCACGAAGGTGGAGCATGTCCCAAGCCATAGGTATTATATCTTACAAGTATATGATTTTTAATTTATTTTTTGTTCTTTTCCCATACTTTTTCCTATAAAGTCATCCTCCAAATTACACAACAAAACAAGGAAGAAATAGAATATTTTCCCCCATTTTACAGAAAGGAAGCAAGACACACGGAGGCCAGGGGTTAGCTTAAAGGTAGCCAATTTCTGTGCACTAGTCAGAAGTAATCTCGAGAAAATAACAACTCAATTTACACTGCTCAGAGTCAGGATTGCTCTGTGAGTCTGTGAGAGCACAGTAAGTGGAGTAAGTAAGACTTTCATGCTAAAGACTTCATGAGGGAAAACATTTAAGCATTTTCCTAGGAAATGACCATACTTTAAATGTTATCTAACAATTCACACATTTACCACCATCTCAACAGTATCTTTTCTTTCTTTTTTTGAGGCGGGAGTCTTACTCTGTCACCCAGGCTGGCGTGCAGTGGCTCGATCTCGCCTCACTGTCAACTTCCACCTCCCAGGTGCAAGTAATCCTCCCACCTCAGCCTCCCGAGTAGCTAGAACCACAGGTGTGCAAACACATGCCCAGCTAATCTTTTGTATTTTTGGTATAGACAGAGTTTTGCCATGTTACCCAGGCTGATCTCGAACTCCTGAGCTCAAGCGATCTACCTGCTTTGTCCTCCCAAAGTGCTGGGATTACAGGCACGAGCCACCGTGCCTGGCAGTATCTTTTTTATTAATAGCAAACTTAAATTATTTCTATATGCAAGTGAAATATACAAAGTACGATTATTTTACCTTTATATGTTGATTAGAATTTTCAGGAAGTTCTATTGATGTATCTGTTGAAAACTCAACAGTTGCTTTTTCTTCTTTAGATAGAATATTTCCAGAACTGTCAAAAGTGGGCTGATCCTGTTTTTTTATCATCAGTGGCAGGTTCATTTCCTATACAAAATTAATTTCATGAAATTTAATACTCATTTTATTTTATGCTAATATACATTACAAACAGGAAGTGGACGTAATATATTCAACTATACGTTTAGGATTAAACTACAACTGTGCTATAAAATGTGAGCTTTTCACATAAAACACCTATGTCTCAAATTGTTAAGAATCAGTTGAAAAAATATTTTATAAAAAGTCTGCTTTTATGAGGCACTATGCTACATATAAAGATAAATAAGGCTCGGTGTATGTTCTCAATGAGCTGAAAATCTAGTAGGCAAAACAATACTTGTTTTTCCTTCATGACAGCTCTGTAGTAAAAAGGGCTCAAGAATTAAAAGCTTTCTCAGGCATATACTCAAGAAAGGTTTAAGAATTGAAAGCTCTCATGGGCATACACTCAAAGAAAACATGTGTCCACATGAATGTCCATAGCTACATTGTTCATAAAAACCCAAAAAGTGAAAAGAATCCAAATGTGCATCAACTAGAGAATGGATAAACAAAATGTGGTATATCCATACAATGATTTATTATTTGCCAATAAAAAGGAATGAAGTACGATTACATTCTATAATAGGGATGAACCTTAAAAATATTATGCCAAGTAACATAAGCCAGTCACAAGAGATCACATATTATATGATTCTATTATGTGAAATGTCCAGAATAGGCTAATCTATAGAAAGACAGTGGATTCGTGGTTGCATAGGGCTGGGGCGGGGGGCATTGGAAGAAAATAGGGAGTGACTGCTAGGGTTTCCTTATGAAGTAATAAAAATGTTCTAAATTTTTTATGGTAATGGCTACATAACTCTGTGCATATACCAGAAATCAATCAGTTATGACCTTACAATGAGTAAATTGTATGGTACATAAATCATATCTAAATAAAGCTGCAACCAATCAAAAGAACTTACAAGTTGAGTTTTTGAAACCAACTTTCTCCATCTTTTATTCAGCCTTCTCAGCTCTTTAGAAATAGATGATCCAACCACATCATTGCTGACTTCGACTAAGAAATTTCCTGCTTCATTTAAAGTAGCATGTTCTAGATTCCACTGGGCTAGTGTCTCAAAGGGTACCTACACAACACACAAGCAACATACTATCTTAATGACATAATACTCTCTTTCTATTATGTATAATAAATGTTCACCAAGGCTTTTTTTTTTTTTTTTTTTTTTTTTTAGATGGAGTCTTGCTCTGTTGCCCAGGCTGGAGTGCACTAGCGCAATCAAGGTCATGGCAACCTCCGTACCAAGACTAATCCTAAGCAACATTCTTTGCAGAGACTTTGACTTTCCCCTTAGAGGAGTCTCCCAACCCTGTTGGTCTAGCTCTTCACTCCTAAGTGCTAACTGGCAAGTGCCAGCTGTCTGTCATCACTCCTGGTCCTGGACTTTTAAGATGCATCTGATCTCTCTTTCCACATGGCTGATGAACTTACAGCAGAGGTTTCCAAACTTGTTTAGTGCATGGAGCCTTAATTGTCTCATTAATTTTTTCAGAGAGTCCCTAGGCCAGAAATATTATCTAACAGTTCCCATTTTCAGTAGTTAGGTTCAACAACTTAGTAGCAGCATGGTATCCAACAGATGGATGTTGTTGTGTCTCCTTCAAATTTTAGAGTGTTCTGTAAGTTCTCTTAGTTCTCTCTGGTAGCTCAGGGTTTCTTAGCAGTTTGGGTATTACAACCTTAGAGTGTTATTTTTCTCTGAGTTATGTACATTTTTATAGACAATCTTTAAAGACAGAAGGACTGTTGGAAGACAAAGATTTTAAATTCTAGTACTAATACAGGTGACAGAAGTGATGACTCAATCCCTAAAACGCTCTTTTTTGCACTCTTACAGTTATCACAAATTTTACTTTAACACAAATAATCTATTTTATATTAATTTTAGTTTCTATTTTGGAAATGTTTAATCTGAAAGGCTATCTATAGCCATCTGCAACAGAAAAAAACAAATGAAAGAAAGAAAAACCACCTCAAATAATCATAGAACAGATTATTACATGAATAACACATGAAAACAATAATGAATTACATTGACAGTTCTTCCACACCCCTACAGATAAGTTAAGGTATCTTGATTTTCCTCCTCTAGAAACTCAGGAAGATTTTAGAGCTGAAAGGTTTCAATCAAATGGAAAAATAAAATTTTCTGAACAGTAGTTTATTTTAACTGTGTCTATAAGCTACCCAGTATATTAAGTCTTATTTCCTCTCCAAAGAGCTTAGCAAAACATCTCCCAAAAGCTATTACTCCATATGCAAGTTATACCTTAAGAAAGCTCTGTGTGTGGGAAGGGGGGGCGTGTATGTGTGTGCGTGACCATGTATAAAACTATAAACCAGTGGAGAAAACTGCCTCTTGGCAATTATATTGGGAAGAAACTAAATTTTTTCCAAGACCTTGAAGAATTTTCCAAAACACTGGTGTACTCTTCTTTGTTTTCTCATCTTTGGATTGAAAATGAGGGTCACAAAACAAAACAATTAAAAAATAAAATTGAGCAGATGCTATTAGACTGCAAATACCTCTTTAATTTCTTCCTTCTTTGTCTCCTCAAAGCAAGCCCTTAGTAAGCGAAGGTTTTCCACATAAGTAGCCCAACATGCCAGCACTTTTTGTAGAGTGGACTTCACATTACATATTTTTTTTCTATACATACAAACATCAGATTTCACCATCATATACTGTTTACTAATATTCTGACATTCTCCAGCTACAATATCAACAAAACAAAAAAGCAATCTTAGAAAACAATTTTTTATTAATACTATTTTAAAATATTTGCATACTAATTGACAGTGGCAAAATAATATGTACTCTGACAATATTAAAAGTGAAAGCAAGAATTTTCCCAGGAAAACATGCACATAAAACTAATTTCTAAAACATTATATAGAAAGCACAACAGATAAAACATCATTGTTAAGTGACAGTCATTCCTCAAAAAGTAACTGAACTACTTTACCCAAATTCTTATAAATTTCTCCACATTTTTGAAAAGAAGTATCAAGTCGAGCTAGCAATTCTTCTTCTTCAACAAATTTCTGGGAAGAAAACAAAAAGACAGTTTTTACTTTTAAAATTGTGCCAAGAAATCCAGATAGAGAGATACAGCCATTCAATGAAGGACATAGTTACCAAAATTTCTTTAGGGCTTTAATACTACATATTTGGTAGGAAAAGACGAAGAAGGATGGTGAAAATCTAGGAGACATAAGCTGGGTGTGAACATTAAATAGGTCTGACATCTGATAAAATTGATCTCAATGTGGTGACATGGTGTTACAATGGTATTCCTCTTGTGGAAAAAGGCAAGTTAAGTATTTATAGTAATTTCAGGATCTCCTACTTTGCACATTTTATTAATATTACATAATTGTGTCAGTTGCTCTTATTTCACATGCTTTATTAATATTGAGTACTTTTTTTAGATAGAGTATGTTACAAAAAGATATCCATCACACAGAAACATTTCAGAAACTACCATTAACCAAATTCTGTTACAGAAAAATACTAAGCTAATTCAAAATTCATATTTACTTTATATTTATGTGTGCCAATAGTATGAATATTTAAATAGAAAAATGAAAATTCAACCAAGGAAAAAGAAATAGAAATACTCAAAATCTAGCCTAGTTTAGAATGATGCTTTCTGTTTGGAAACTTAGAGTGTTTAAGTCATAAATTGGAAGTAAATTTCTCTATCATTTTTTAAATTTTTACAACAAAATTTACAATCGTGGATTTTCCTTTCCCCTCTCATTTCTTTTTTTTTTTTTTTTTCCTTTTTGAGACAAAGTCTCGCTCTGTCGCCCAGGCTGGAGGGCAGTGCAGTGGAACAATCTCAGCTCACTGCAACCTCTACCTCCCAGGGTTCAAGTGATTCTCCTGCCTCAGCCTCCCAAGCAGCTGGTATTACAGGTGCCTACAACCACACCTGGTTAATTTTTGTATTTTTAGTAGAGGGAGGTTTCGCCATGTTGGCCAGGCTGGTCTCGAACTCCTGACCTCAGGTGATCCGCCTGCCTTGGCCTCTCAATGTGTTGGGATTACAGGTGTGCGCTACCGCGCCCAGCCCCACCTCATCTCTAAAAGGAGGGAAACAAAAAGAAGGACAAGGCCTAAATGTAGAATTGACATTTCTGTGATGCTGTAGTTTTAACTTAGATGTGAACACACTTATATTAGAGTCACTTCAAACATTTTTCCTATAAATTAGAAGAGCTAAAGCCAAAAAGAAAGCCTCAAGACAAAAGAAAAAATGTACTGTTTATCCTAGCTAGTAAAATTTAGTAAGTTAAGATCAAAATGTTATAAGAAAAATGTAATTACTGCATGAAACTATGAATCTGAAAAGGAACCCAAAATTAACATTTCAAGTAAGTGAAAAAAGGAATTTTTAATGAAAAAAAAGCATGGAAACCTTTCATATTATGTTAATAGACCTGGTTAACTCTTAATCTCCCCTTGGGTAGTAAGTAGTGATATTTTCTATTTTTTTACCCTTTCCTATGCTGCTGTTTGACTCCCTGTAATTCTCCTCTCCAGGCAATATTTAAGCTAATGAAATCTACCAAGAAAACCCATCTCAAAACCCAAAGAGTTAATGGGAAATCGTGCCAAGGAAAAATACAAACACAGCACCCAGAGACGGAGAAGAGTTGCCTAAGACACAAAATTTAAAAGCTTACATGCCAGTCTTCCAGCAATAATTCCACAGATTCTCTGCTCCCATATTTAATGTTCCAAATATCCAATTTTGATTTCACTTCATCTACCAAACCAAGAACTAAGCACGTGTAGTAATGAAATTCTAGAAGTAGAATAAATTTTTTCTCCAAAATGTTGTTGATTCTGGAAAACAGTGCAGGTTTTGGAATTTAACTTAATATTATTGACCAAATGTGAGAAATCTGTTCAGCATTTTTAAAAATACTGAGGCTTTAACTCTTTCTTTTAAGCATATGGAACTCAGATGTATCCTTGTCTTTTTCTTTTTTAAACATTGTAAAACAAATACTGTGACTAGATATAAAACAACTATTTCTAAGGTAAAAACATCAAACACAACATTTTCTGAATAAACTATTCCCCGACTGACAAATCCTATAATAAAATGTTGATCTATGAAATATTTTACTAAATCTGAAAACTTTCATATAACTTAATGAAACTATAATCTAAGTTTATATATTAAAAGTTTTCATTATAAAGGCTAATACCCTCTCACTATTCTAATAAGTTGCTTTTGAGTAATGAGAAAAGATAATCAATTAAATAATCTCAATATTTATAGTATTTTACAGTTTATAAAGTGCTTTCATATCCCTCCTCCCATTTGATCCAGTTTCCCGGTAAGACCTGAACAGGGCAATTATCATTAACCTAAATTTATGAAGGTGGAAACATGCTCAAAAAGAGAGTGACTTATCCAAAACCAAGATACAGAGCTCAGTTTCTGAATGTTTTCCATCACCATATTCTAACATTCAATAAAAAAGTAGGTATGTTGCCATAATATCTGTAACATTACCACTATATAAAATGTGAAGATACTGTTATGAAGATTTAAAGGAGAATACTTGGTAAAAATTATCTAAAAATCTGTATTTTGTGGTCTCTGTAGTACCAGTTGTTATTCAAACGTGAATAGTACTAGCAGTTGTGAAATAGTAGTGTTACACACCGTCTTTTCATTTCCTCCAATTTCTTAGGTGGTACCAATGGCAAATGATTTTCATCTCTATTTTCAAAGGTAAGGAGAATGTTCGAATGATGCGCAAATCTATCCATCAGGCTCTGAAAATAAATTCAGCATGACATAAACCGTATTTATTGTCAAACACTGTATAATTAAGGGTTTGTCAATCTCACTTGCATTACATCTTTTTTCAAAAAAAAATTCATAAAGCCCTCCCCACAACCCACTTTTTTTTATTGTTTTAAGACACAGGGTCTTGCTCTGTCACCCAGGCTGGAGTGCAGTGGCGTGATCATAGCTCACCGCAGCCTGGAATTCCTGGATTCAAGGGATCCTCTCACCTCAGCTTCTCAAGTAGCTGGGTCTACAGGCACACAGTACAATACCCAGCTAGTTTCGTTTCTAAAAAAATTTTCTATAGAGGTGGGGTCTTGCTATATTGCTTACGCTGAAACTACCCCCTTTAACTAAGATTTTGTGAACAAACATTTTCATCATAAATGTTTTAAATCTGAACATTTTACAGACAGGCAGACCATAGTTTCTTTAGTAAAACCATTATTACAATCTTTTATTTATTGGTGTATATTCCATTCCTTTGTAGGCTCAAATACCATAAATCTCACATAACTTTTTTCATGCCATTTTAGTAAGAACCCAAGTCTCTCAAATTTTAAATCAGGCTCCCCCTTCTTGACCCTCCCACCCCTTGACCTTTTTTTTGGTCAGACTTTATTTAGAGTTGCTTTAGAACTCTATCCTTATTTAGATTCTATCCTTATTGTTTCAACCTTAAACTAGTACAATAGTCATGAATGTAAAGTTATGTTCTAGGTCCCAAAAATCCCCAGAGGAATAATTGTAAACCATCCTCAAATAACCACTACTCTCCTTCTCTTCTTTTTAGGACAAAGTCTTACTCAAGAACAATCCCTAACAAAATATATATTTTTCTACATCTCTTTTTTTTCTTTTCCAACCTTGAATAAAGTCATTTTCTCTTGTATCAGAGTCACAGCTTGAGAGTGATCCTGGGAGGCTGACAAATCTTCATCCATAAGCTCTTCTACCTCCTGGAGCCAAGCTTCAGTTTGATGGAGGGGTGGGGGCAAGGCATAATTCAGCTTTATTTTCCATGCATTAATCTGAAAAAAAAAAAAAGAAGAAGAAGAAGATATTCTTCAGTAGAACTTTTCTAGTTTATTTCTTCACATACAGTATGTTTGACTCTTTGAAGTTTCTCTGGAAGCCAAGACTGATAAATGAGATCCATTATCATGGAAATCTTCATCAATGGGTAAATTTCTTAGTTTTAAATATCACTTAGCTACTTGCTGACCAGGAATATAATTTGTTCAGAAGATGTAGGAAAAGAAGGCATAAGAAAAAACAAACGTTTTGATAAATCCACAATAAGATATGCGGGAAATTCAAAAGATTAAAAGCACACCTCTAAGCAAGGATAGACTATCCTACTGAACGACCATCATTTGAAATGCTGTGTGTCCTTGTGTGCTCTGACACTACAACTACACCTTTGATACAGATTTATAACTTCTCCCCAATCTAGCCCTAACTGTATATCCACGTGACATATCTCTACCATATCTCCCGAATATCTATCCTTCACGAAAAGTACCACCCATCCCCAAATCCAGGTACATCTCCTCCTTCCTCAGCCTCCCACCACTCCCTGCATGCATAAGCAGGTGAGAAACACACACTCTGACTGCTTGCTTCTCCAAATACTTGCTGTGTCTTCGCTCTCGCTGCCCCTGCTACCGGGATGTCCCCTCGGCAAGCACTGTCAAAACTCACTCGCACAGTCGTTCATTCACTCACTGGCCAAACATTTATGAACAAGCTATTGTGTTAAGAGCTGGAGATAAAGATACAGAAAGCTTCTGGCGTGGACAAAGGACCACGTGATGGTTACCCATCATTTAATGCTATGCAGCAGTTAGGAGAAAATTAGATGCACAAATGCCAACATGGAAGCACCTTAAAATACACTATGTTCGAAAATAAAAAGAAACAACATATAACGTCAAGGGTGCACAACTTAAAAATACATGTACAGGTCGGGTGCAGTAGCTCACACCGATAAACCCAGCACTTCAAGAGGCCAAGGCAGGAGGATTGGTTGAGCACAGGAGTTCAAGACCAGCTTGGGCAACATGGTAAAAACCCCATCTCTACTAAAAATACAAAAATTAGCCAGGAGTGGTGGTGCACACCTGTAGTGTGACCTATAGTCTCAGCTACTCAAGAGATTGAGGTGGGAGGATCACTGGAGCCCAGGAGGTCAAGGCTACAGTGAGCCATGATCATGCCACTGCACTCCAGCCTGGATGACAGAGTAAGACCCTGTCTCAAAAACAAAACAAAACAAAAATATACATAAATTCAATCTATATTATGCAAAAACATAAAACACATTAAAGATATCAAAATTGTGGCTCAAGGAGAAAGGAGAATGGAAAGAAGGTATGAGTATAAAAGGAAATCAACACACAATTAAGCAAATGAACAAAAACAAGACTAGGGCCCTGCCTAGCTCCATGTGTTGTGTATGAATGGAAGAGCAATTTAATACAACCCCCTATGTCAGAGTGTAAACCAGATAAATGAAAGCCACAGCTCTTGCCTGAACTACCTATCCAAAGAAGCAGCCAAGAACATGGTTACAGGAAAGTGTGATAAGTGATGTCACAGAGCCAGGCAGGCGAAGGTTGCAGTGAGCCAAGATCGCACCACTGCACTCCAGCCTAGGCGACAGAGTGAGACTCTGTCTCAAGAGACATATATATATATATATAGGCATGGTGGATCATGTCTGTAGTCCTAGCCACCTGGGAGGCTGAAGTAGGAGAATCGCTTGAACCCAGGAGGTGGAGGCTGCAGTGAGCCGAGATCACACCAGTGCACTCAAGCCTGGGCAACAGAGCGAGACTCCATCTCAAAAAAAAGAATGTGACTTTTTACACAAACTTACTGCTATACAGTTTGAATGTTTATCTCCTCTGACTCTCATGTTTAAGTTTGATACCCAATATTGGGGCTGGGCCTAACAGGAGCTGAGTTCCCACGAGTGCTGGTTGTTGAAAAGAGTCTGGCACCTCCTCTCTCTCTCTGCCTCTCTCGCTCTCGCTTCATCTCTTGCCATGTGATTTCTATACACAAGCTCCCCTTTGCCTTCCACTATGAATGGAAGTAGCCTGAGGCCCTCACCAGAAGCAGATGCTGGTGCCACGCTTCTTGTACAGAAGCAGAAACGTGAGCCAAATAAGCCTCTTTTAATTTATTTGATACTCCTATGAAGATCAATCACAAATTAAAATTTGTTTCACTCAGCTTTCTCTAATAAAAAGTACTGGTCTTAAGTCTGTATTTTATCTTTCTGTTACCCAGTCTAATTCTACTAAATGCACTGTTTTTATTCTTTGAGGGTTTTTTTTAAATTATTATTTTATTGTAGAGACAAGGTCTCACTATGTTGCCCAGGCTGGTCTTGAACTCCTGGCCTCAAACAATCCTCCTGCCTTGGCCTCCCAAACTGCTGGGATTGCAGGCATGACCCACCAAGCCCAGTTGAGTTATACTGTTTTTTAAACAGGCAAAAATTTGTATATCAGATAGATCACTTCAACATTAATTCATTCAAAAACATTTATGGGGTACCCATCACATGCAAAAGCAAACATCTAAAAGATATTTAACTAAGTACCCAGGTATACAAAATGAGGAAAAAGCTAGGTTCCTTTAAGGCAGTCAAATGAAACTGTTCATAAAATGAAAGCATTAGATATTACAGCTTTTCCATTTTGTTTTGCTTTTTTTTTTTTTTTTTTGTCTTGCAAGTTTAATTTTCTCAAAAGATATATGGCAAAGATAATTCTATAACCTTTTTTTTTTTTTTGAGATGGAGTCTCAGTCTGTTACCCAGACTGGAGTGCAGTGGTGCAATCTTGGCTCACTGCAACCTCCACCTCCCAGGTTCAAGCAATTCTCCTGCCTCAGTCTCTCAAGTAGCTAGGATTACAGGCACACACCACCACACCTGGCTAATTTTTGTGTTTTTAGTAGAGACGAGGTTTCACCACGTTGACCAGCCTGGTCTCAAACTCCTGACCTCAGGTGATCTGCCCACCTCGGCCTCCCAAAGTGCTGGGATTATAGGCGTAAGCCACTGCACTTGGCCAATTCTACAATCTTAAATCATTAACTCTTTGCCATTATGTCTCCAGATGAAAGAAAAATGAAAAAAAGTTATTTCATTATTGTAATTTTTTTTTCTTTTTGTTTTGAGACGGAGTCTCACTCTGTCTCCCAGGCTGGATATACATCTCGGCTCACTGAAACCTCTGCCTCCCAGGTTCAAGCAAGTCTCCTGCCTCAGCCTCCTGAGTAGCTGGGATTACAGATATGTGCCACCATGCCTGGCTAATTTTTGTATTTTTAGTAGAGACAGGGTTTTGCCATGTTGGCCAGGGCTGGTCCTGAACTTCTGACATCAAGTGATCTGCCCGCCTCAGCCTCCCAAAGTGCTGGGATTACAGGTGTGAGCCACTGCGCCCAGTCATTTCAAATAAACAAGTTAGCATATACTTTTAGTGTGTCTAACTACGTGTACATCTGCCAAAAAAACCCAGAAATTTGAAATATAATTGAGTTAAAGAGAAGCTAAGAGCAATACCTCTAGTTCAACTATTATTCTTTGCAACCAAAAGACAGCTGCATATATTTTGAATTAAACCAAACCTGTTTTTTTCGACTCAGGGCTACACTCAATATTTATACAGCAGGCAGAAGAGGAAGAACAGAAGGCAATGTTTACCTTTCGTTCCTCTCCTTTCTCACTTAACACTTCCTTTCTGCAGTACTTTTCAATTTGGCTGAAAATTTACATAAGATCTTAACAGGTCAAAATAACATAATGTTGCTATTTTCTACAGTAGGCTCAATATGAAACCATTTACTATGATGCTCTGAGAAATCTGTTCTCAAACTATTGAACCAGAAACTGCATACATGGTTTCAACTTTTATGTCCTCAATGGCTTTAATTTTAGCAATGTCTCATTTTGCCACACCAACAAACTGAGCTGCAGTTTACCTGACTGAGGAATGGATTTTCAAGCTATTACCAATTTACAGCACTTAATCCTGCAAAATAGTTCTTTTTATGTTTTTTCTCATTATTTGGGCAATGTTTCCATATTTAACAAAATCAGGCCAGGTGTCTGTAGCCTGGAACAGCCTGAACTATACAGACAATATCTTCTTCATTGCCTTCCACTTTGTTGAGGACTTGTCACGGACAGGTCTTATCCTTCACAAAAGTCCATTTCAAAGCAGTGATCAGAATAGAAACTGACAATGCAATAAGCACCACCACTGATGAGAAGATTGTAGGAGCTGCAAGTTCTTCAAAATTAGGTTGTCTAAAAGAGTGGCTCTTTTAAGCCACTAGACTGCTATTTAATACTTAGTAAACGGTGTGGAAAATGTATTCTGAAAACAGGCTGCCACTCCTGACAGCCAAGCAAAGGGTCAGCAAACTTTCCCTGTGAAGAGCCAGAGTATCTTTGACTTTGTGGACCACACAGTTCCTGTCATAACTCTGTAAATGTATGAAAAATCATTTCGTTATCCATTTATAAATGAGATGTTACATAAATTATACCTCAATAAAGTTATTTTTTTAATGAAGGCAAAACAAAGACATATTTAGAGATCAAAGAAAACTAGGTGAATTTGTCACTCACAGCCCTGTATTGTAAAATAAGTGAAAGGAAGTTTTCAGGCTGAAGGGAACTGAGCTCAATGGAAACTCAGATCTCTAGAAAGAAATTAAGAACATGGGAAATACCTAGATAAACATAAAAGATTAATTTTTTCATTTAATTTCCTTAAAATATATGGTTGTTTAGAGGAAAAAAAAATTATAACATGGCCCTGGGGATTTTAAGACATATGTTATATGTGTCACGTATATTTATATATAAAACAACTATAGCATAAATAATGGGAGATGAATCAATTTGACTGCAGGATTTCTACATGTTACAAAAAGTTGTAAAATAACCTAGATATTGTACAACTCTAAGGCTGGGTGTGGTGGTTCACACCTATAATCCCAGCACTTTGGTAGGCCAAGGTAAGTGGATCCCTTGAGCCCAGGAGTTCAAGACCAGTCTGGGCAACATAGTGAAACTCCTTCTCTGCAAAAAAATACAAAAGAAATTAAGCATGCATGGTGATGCATGCCTGTAGTCCCAGCTACTCAGAAAGCTGAGGTGGGAGGATTGACTGAGCCTGGAAAACAGAGGTTGCAGTTACCTGTGATCAAGCCACTGCACTCCAGCCTGGGCAACAAAGCAAGACTCTCTCAAAACAAAAACAACAACAACAAAAAATTGCAAAACTCTAAGTAGACTGTAAAAATTTTGTAATGCATATTATAATCCCTAGAGCAACCACTAAAAACATGATAGGAAGAAGCAGAGTCAAGTCAACAGACAAATTAAAATGGAATTCTTAAAAAACGCATGATCCAAAACCAGGCAACAAAGGAAGAAACGGAGGCCGGGCACAGTGGCTCACATCTGTAATCCCAGCACTTTGGGAGGTCAAGGCAGGCAGATCACTTGAGGTCAGGAGTTCGAGACCAGACTGGCCAACATGGTGAAACCCCATCTCTACTAAAAATACAAAAACTAGCCAGTCATGGTGGTGGGCATCTATAATCCCAGCTACTCAGGAGGCCGAGGCAGGAGAATCGCTTGAACCCAGAGGCAGAGGTTAAACGTGAGCCACGATCATGCTCACTAACCTCTCCCACACTCCAGCCCGGGAGACACGGAGAGACTCTGTCTCAGAAAAAAAAAAAAAAGGCCGGGCGCTGTGGCTCAAGCCTGTAATCCCAGCACTTTGGGAGGCCGAGATGCGTGGATCACAAGGTCAGGAGATCGAGACCATCCTGGCTAACACGGTGAAGCCCCGTCTCTACTAAAAACTACAAAAAACTAGCCGGGCAAGGTGGCGGGCGCCTGTAGTCCCAGCTACTCGGGAGGCTGAGGCAGGAGAATGGCGTAAACCTGGGAGGCAGAGCTTGCAGTGAGCTGAGATCCGGCCACTGCACTCCAGCCTGGGCGACAGAGCAAGACTCTGTCTCAAAAAAAAAAAAAGGAAGAAACAGAGATAGAAAAAGCAGAGAGAATAAACAAAACAAAGAGTTAAATGATATACCTAAATTGAACTATATCAACAATTATATTAAGTGGACTAAGCACTACAATTAAAAGAGAAGGGATAGGCTAGGCACGGTGGTTCATGCCTGTAATCCCAACACTTTGGGAGGCCAAAAGTTCTAATTCAGGAGCATTGCTTGAGGCCAGGAGTTCATGACCAGTATGGGCAACATGGCAAAACTCCATCTCTACAAAAAATTTAAAATTTTGCCAGGCATGATGGCACACACCAGTAGTCCCAGCTACTTGTGAGGCTGAGGCAGGAAGATGGCTTGAGCGTAGGAGGCTGAGGCTGCAGTAAGCCATGATTGTGCTGGTGCATTCTAGCCTGGACAACAGAGTGAGACTCGATCTCAAAAAAAAAGACAGGGACTAGCACAGTAGGTAAGAAAGCAAGATACAACTGTGTGTCATTTATAAGAGATACACTTTGAATATAAAGACTCCAAATAGATGAAAAGTAAATGAAGGAAAAAGATGTACTATACAGTCAGCACAGAAGACTGGAATGACTATACTGGTATAAGATTAAGTATAATATTAATAGATGTCAAGAAAAACAGTATTATTAAAGATAAGCAGGAATATTTCATAATGGTAGAAGTCCTCAGGAAGACAAAATAATCATAAGCATGTACACACAATGACAATGTTTTAAAATACATGAAGCAAAATTGGACAGCACTGAAGACAGATTCCCACAGATTTTAATACTCCTCTCTCAGCAGTATATAATAGAATTGGACAAAACATCCGTCAAGACACAGATAATCTGAACAAAATTATCAACCACCTTATATTAATTAATATTTGTAATTTGGAAGCAACATAAGTGCCCATCAACAGATGAATGGATAAAGAAAATGTGGTACATATACACAATGGAGTACTATTCAGCCAAAAAAAATGAGGGCCGGGCGCAGTGGCTCACGCCTGTAATCCCAGCACTTTGGGAGGCAAAGGAGGGCGGATCGCGAGGTCAGGAGATTGAGACCATCACGGTTAACACAGTGAAACCCTGTCTCTACTAAAAATACAAAAAATTAGCCGGGAGTGGTGGCGGGTGCCTGTAGTCCCAGCTACTCAGGAGGCTGAGGCAGAGAATCACTTGAATCTGGGAGGCGAGACTTGCAGTGAGCCGAGATCGTGCCCCTGCACTCCAGCATGGCGACACAGCGAGACTCTGTCTCAAAAACAAACAAACAAAAAAATTAGCCGGGCATGGCGGCATGCACCTGTAATCCCAGCTACTCTGGGGCTGAGGCAGGAGAATCTCTTGAACTCGGGAGGCAGAGTTTGCAGTAAGCCGAGATCACACCATTGCACTCTAGCCTGGGTGACAGAGCAAGACTCCATCTCAAAAAAAAAAAAAAGAATGAGATTCTGTCATTTGCAACAATGTGGATGGAAATGGAAGTCATTATGTTAAGTGAAATAAGCTAGGCACAGAAAGACAAATATCACATGTTCTTACTTATTTGTGGGATCTAAAAATCAACACAGTTTAACTCATGGAGATAGAGAGTAGAAAGATGATTACCAGAGGCTGGGAAGGGTGGCTAGGGAGTAGAGGGAAATGGAAATGGTTAATGGGTACAAAAAAATAGAAAGAACAAATAAGACCTACTATTTGACAGTGCAACAGGGTGACTATAGACAATAATAACTTAATTGTACATTTTAAAATAACTTGAAGAGTATAACTGGATTGTTTGTACCTCAAAGGATAAATGCTTGAGGGAA